>NC_132788.1:13215000-15715000 GCF_048418805.1 Vulpes vulpes
CTCTCAAGTGAATAAATTAAAAAATCTTTAAAAATAAAATAAAATTACTTGTATGCTTCTAATGGAAATATTGCACTGTAAGGAATGTGATGTCTTAAACAGAATATAAGCTATAGTTTTCCTCTTTATACTCAGGTCCTAAAATTGAAATTGGTCATTATATGCAGCAAATAATTTACACAGTCTAAACAAGTACTCTACCAATTGGGAGATTTTGTATATATGAAAAGTTTTTATCTCTTTTTTAAAAGATTTTATTTATTTATTCACAAGAGACACAGAGAGAGAGGTAGAGGCAGAGATACAGGCAGAGGGAGAAGCAGGCTCCATGCAAGGAGCCTGAGGTGGGACTCAATCCTGGGTTTCCAGGATCACACCTCAGGCCCAAGGTGATGCTAAACCGCTGAGCCACCAGGGTTGCCCAAGTTTATATCTCTTAAGCTCATTGATGTCTTTCTATGTAGGTAAAGTTAGAGAACAATGCAGGAGAGTCGGCTTGCCTTATGAATTATTGTTTTAATTAACCCCCTAAAAAGACGAAGAGAGCTAATGGGAAAATAGTATGGTACTTTCCGTCCCCACCCAGCTTTCGAACTGCCAATGGCAAGAAGACTAGGAATGGTTGGGCATTAGAGACAGCTAGACACAGGGCTCAAATGCCTAAAGAGTTTCTCTCTCTTTCTCTCTCTTCTTCTTCTCTCTTTCTGTCTCCTGCATCTTGGCTTGAATTTTTCCACTATTGACTTGATTTTTCTACATAGTCGAAGAGCCGGCTGCCAACACCTCCCAAGACTCATAGATCCCAGGCCTTATCACAAAGAGCAATTATCCATTTTTGAAATTCCAGGGATGAGCAGAAGTTGGGGAGAGGAGTGGACTCACCTGTTCCCTTTAAGGGCATGACCAGAAAAATGCACAAATCACTTGTACTCACATCCTACAAGTCAGAATTTATATTCACGACTAAACATAGCTGTAGGGAAGACAGGAAAACATGTCTTAACCAAAGCAGTTGTGTGTCCACATAAGTCTTAAGGACTCTATTAAAGGTAAAGAGTGGTATAAATAGTGGAGGACAAATCACACTGAACAATCAGGGCAGTGAAGCAGTAAGAATAATTCACATGTTGTTCGCTTGATGTAACTGGGGTAGAAACAGAGAAGGATCAAAAGTGGGTGTTTTCCCAAAAAAGACAGGGGATTTTTGAAGGCATCCTTAAAAAAAATTACTTTGTTACTGCAAATGATATTTTAACTTCAAGTTACTTTTCATAACACAGTTAGCCAGCTAATTAAAGTTAAGACTGAGCCGGTTTGGTTTTGGTTTCCTCTGTGGTGTTATGGTAGTTTCATTTAAAAGGTTAATGGGTATGCTTGTCTGGGAACTCAATGACCTGTTTGTTTTCAGGGACAATACTGTTTCCTTGATAACACCTGAATTTCTGAAAGCTTCTTATTAGGGGATTAAAAATAATGTGCTGGATCCTGCCAGGTGAGTAACTACTCTCTAGATGAAAAGTGGGACATTAGAAACATGGAGTAATTTTCTCCAAAGAACGGTAAATGGCACTTCAGCCAAGCCACACTGACTGCTTGTTCTAAGGAGCTATTTCAGATCTGGGAGGAACTGAGTCACTCAGTAGAGTCTGACCCCCTGCACTCTTCAATTGCTCCTCTCATTCCGTGCAAAAAGCAGAAACGATCATGTGTTTTCCAGGTACCCAAATCAGAGACACCCCCAAAATAGCTGTCAACGCAGGAGCATCCCTGACGTGGTACCCAAGATGTTCTCTGAGGAGATGTTTCTATTATGTCCACCTAAATATCTTTCACATTTTAAATCTGATGTGTAATCCTCCGTATCACCTCCTGCCAAAATAGCTATTGTGTATTTTAACTGGAAGAGGATGGCTGCCACATAGCTAAATTGGAAGCAAGGGTATTTTTAGTGCTTGGTGAAAGGACTTACATAAAGAGCCCCTCTATTCACCCTATCGGGATCCTCTTATGTAAAAGGCCTGGCACGAGTGTAAGGTATTATTATGACTATAAAAGCTCCTCACTCTGTAATCATAGGAAAGGCAGTATTATGGAGAAATACCATGCAGTTGCATGGCAACTGAATCCTAGTGGAGTTCGTTACCACGCAGAGGAGTTATTACGAGTGCTTCAAAGCAGCCCAGCCAAGCCAGCACCTAGACCACAAGCAGGTAAACACCCACCTGTTGCCTCAGGACCTTTTCAACTCCATCCTGGTAATTGAATGGGATTCAAGATGAAGATGTGGTTTTTGCTCCCCCTGCGCAGAACCTCACTATCAGCTAAGGGTGTTTTGTTTGACAAATGCCTAGCACCTTTACTCATTGTGAAAGAATGAAGAAGCATGCACACCAGGAAGTGTCAGCGACGATGGGAAGTCCACAGCAGCAGCTAGTGCCACACCCTGAAGAATCTAGAAATGGATGTGGACTTAAGTAACTTCTAAAATGGGCCTAATGGCTCAAGATCATCTCTTGCTAAAAAGTAAAAATGTAGATACATTTATTGGGTAGATGTTATGCTTTGCTTGCCAGAACCCTTTCTCTTTTCCTGATCAATACAACTTGATCTTCTTTTGAGAAACTGCCTTGTCCTCACTCTCATCCAGGTGGTTCAGATGGCGCTGAATGCAACCCGGTGCTGAAATGGCAAGTGATCCGGAACTAGCCAATCAGAATATTTCATTTCTTTGAGATTGGCTCAGCATTAGGCATGTGACCAAGACAGGACCATGAGAATAATTCTGAGGCTTTTTTTGAAACATTTGGGAAAGAGGGGCTCTCTTTCTGCTGGGCTGTCTTAGTCTGGTAGGGGCCCACCACAGGGGATTGGTGGCCACCTTGCCCCCTGTGGTCGTATGTTTCTCAGAGAGAAGCCAGTACAGAGGAATGCAGAGCCAAAAGATGGAAGACAGATTGCCAATTGCATCATTTAAACAACTGGGTCCAGTTGGAACAGATATACTATCTCCAAACTTTAGATAAATTTTTTTGTGTTTTAAATTTAAATTAGTTTGAATTGGGTTTCTGCCATTTGAAATGAGAAGATTCCTCACCAATGTTCAGCATGAGCAGGGGTTTTGGAATCTGCATCTGCTCTCTGCTACTAATTAGCCAAGTGACCTAGGGCCAGTTGCGTACCTTCTCTGAGCTTCAGTTTCTTTGTTTTCAAAATAGGCATAATAATGGTACCTTAACTTTAAAAAAAAAAAAAAAAAAAGAAGCCTAAAAACCTGCTTTCTGCATCTTGAAAAGCTTTGTTAGCATTATGTGAGGCAGTGCATGTCTTTTCCAAGAGCATGGAATAAAAGATGAGCTTAATATGTGGTATTTATTATTTGTTAAAGATTTGTAGAGAGCTCTCTCTAAAATGAATGGGATATTCAAGTATACAGAAAATGGGAATAGTTGAATCGCTCATATTCTGTTCTCCTGGGCCACAAGTTCTTGAGTTTCACTTAACCCAGGAAATACTAGTTGGCTTTTAATAAGTTCAGAAAGATTACTCTCATACTGACCTCCTGGGAGCATTGCATGAGGGAAGTGTAGGACATACTATTCAAGGGACCAGCAGATTTCCATCTTTGTTCTCTGATTGGGGTAATCCTCCCCACACCTTGTTCCCTCAAAGCACACATCTCTCTCTTCTCTCTGAGAAAGCTGGCATAATAAGCTTGGACCTTCAAAGCCATGCAGGGAAGTCCTCTGCATAAAAGCTTTCTGCTCTGCTAAGCCGTTTCCCCAGAGTAAAACTCCAGGTGCAGGATACATTTTTGGAAAGGGAATGACATAAGAGGAAAAAATACAGGAGGTATGAAACACACATTAATATCTCAATATATCGTCCCTTCGAGAAAGCTTATACTGAGTTGTCGCAACATTCACTGCATTCAGCAGAAGTCCCCATGCTTTCTCACTCACGGAGCCTTTTAGTAACTTTTTCATGGCACCTATAGGCCAAAACCAACACCAACACCAAAAAACTCGAGCAATTTCATTTATTAAATGAAATCCGAATATCTAAATGACTATTTACATTGTAACAATGTAGCAGTGATTTGAAAAATTGATACACAGTTCAATTATTCAATTGATATTCAACAAAAGATAATATTTTCACTTCCTTCTATAATATCCACAATTCTTTACTAACATGTCGCATACGGCTATTGGGCAGCATGGAATTTCTCAACACTTAAAGCCAGTTTCACCATACCCACCCTCCTTTTCTATTCCACGAGGATTTCTGCATGAGGGTTGCTCTTCATCATAGCCACCATCAAACCCCACTTTGCAAAGATACGACACCATCAAAAGTAACATAGTACAACCTGATGTGGAAACCATGAGGCCAGTTTGGGTGATGTCTATTTTCCCCTGAAAACTCAAAAAACTCCCTTTGGAGTTTACAGCAACACTCAGGGCATCTCGGGGCACACTTTGGAGAAGCACGAACACTCAGCTATTTCCAAGTGTTTACTCATGTTATCCATACAACAGTTCTGTGAGGAGAGGGACTTTGATTAATCAGGTTTTAAAGATGAAGAGAGATTTTTAGGTTTTATAACTTGTTTATTTTTTTAAAAGATTTTATTTATTTATTCATGAGAGACCCAGAGAAAGACAATTAGAAACATAAGCAGGCTCCCAACAAGGAACCTGATGTGGGACTCAATCCCAGGAGCCTGGGATCACTACCTGAGCCAATGCAGATGCTCAACCACTGAGCCACCCAGATGTCCCTCATAACTTGTTTAAAGTTTTAGCTAGACAGGGATTTAAACTGGGCATTCCTCAGGCCCTGCTGTCTATCTCTGCTCCCCTAGAAGAAAACCAGAAAAAAATTATGGCTTACATTATTTTGTTAATTCCATTTCTTAATTTATTCAATCAGACATGGGATGTTTAATGAACAGTAACACTGTGCTCACTGCTGAGCTTGAGGCTGGGAATCCAGAGTGGCCTGATTTCAGAAAGTTGACAGGCCAGAGAATTGCAATAAAGTTTGGAAAGTGCTGTCACCAAATTGCCTTAAGGGGTAGCAGGGCCATATAAGGGGCCAGAGGACCATATAAGATGACCAGACAATCTTCACAGAGGATCTAAAGCTTCAAGAGAAAACTTAGCTGATAAAGAGGTATCACGCACTGTCACATTGACAGTTCCTAAAATGTCATCTAGCAGAAAAATCCGCAATGAATGCAAAGAAGCAAAACTGGTAGAGATACTAGCTTGTTTGAAGGAAGGGCAGCCCGGGAAGTTAGGGAGGCAAGAAAAGTGACTTATATCTAGCTATGTGGTCAAAGAGGGAGGAAGGGAGGAGTTCGATTACCAGCATTTTCCAGGAATACACCCAGTAACTCAATGTTTCCCAAAGAGTGATATTGATCCTGTAAAGATGGGAGGTGGGTGAGGGATGAGTGAAATAGATACAGAAGTTAAGAAAACAAACACACAGACAAACAGGAAACCAAAATATCATGCTTCTTAATAAATGGATCATGGGCACAAATGGGCATAAGTCTTATAAAAGCTTTGAGAATATCTGTTGAGCAAAAGAACAAGTAAACAAAAAACCTTTCAGTCAGCTGAGTGTTTATATGTCTTGGATACACTGTTCTCTAAGAGCCACTGCTGTGGGCAATAGGGAGCTATACATTCTCACTCGCCTCTAATAATAACCATTTCTTAAACTATTTCAGATGAATCTAACTTTCTTTGGAAGAAAATGCACATGCTAATTTTGCTTCCTATTTCTGTCTTCTGGGAAGTTGGCAGAGGCGATGGGTAGGTAAGGACTATGTTTTTCATCCAGGTGGCCTGTGTCCATGCCTCATAGAGCAGGGATGTGAGTAGCTAACAGAAAGTTTAGGTATGATGAGCACTGGGTGTTCTACGCAACTAATGAAAAACGGAACTCTACATCCGAAACTAATGATGTACTATAGGTTGGCTAATTGAATTTGAATTAAAAAAAAAGAAAGAAAGAAAGAAAGAAAGAAAGAACGTGCAGGTGTAACAATGGATTTGCAGCCCATGCAGCTCTGATTCAAAATACTGGACAGAAGCTTATGTGACTTCTGTTACGTGTTTTATCAAAGAAGCAGAGCCCTGTGGACAGAGTGGAGTTGGAATAAATATGCATGCCAAAATCACCTTCAAGGGGAAAGCAAGGTTGTCTGTACTCGAGGGTAGAATTGGCTCTGTTACAATTCAAACATACCATAAAAATGCTTAATGATGCATTTTCACAGGCCTGGCCCGTCAAAATCCCCACGTGTCCAATCTTACAATTGCAACGCTAATGAATCAGAGTTTGGGGAGAGATTTATTACCAAATTAACGGGGGAAGTGGCCATCTACCAAAAATGGTTATAATATATCGAGCATTTATAATGTGCCAAGACTTGTGTGAAATATTTTATGTGCATCGGCTCAAATCTCAAACAACTCTGAAGAGTAGCTATGAGCCATCCCAACTGTACCGACAAGGAGCTCAGCTGTCCAGTATCACACCATTATGTATGTAAATGGCAAGAGGCAGCATGGGGATCCAGACACAAATAAGCCCACATCCGTAGTCGTGACCACTTTAATGTTTTTTTTAAAACAAACATTTTACAATAAATCTATTTCCAGGGGATCCCTGGGTGGCTCAGCGGTTTACCACCTGCTTTCGGCCCAGAGCGTGATTCTGGAGACCTGGGATCGAGTCCCACATTGGGCTCCCTGCATGGAGCCTGCTTCTCTCTCTGCCTCTCCCAGTCTCTCTGTGTCTCTCATGAATAAATAAATAATTTTTTAAAAAAAATCTATTTCCAAAAATGCTTGTTTGGTTGATGCCACATTACCAAGAGACTTCAGCTTTCAGACTCCTAGGAAACTTTGTGAAGCTACTTTTCAAGGGTCCAAGATCCCTACCTCACCTGCCAGCACACTTGGTGAGAAGGAAGCCAGACTGATCCTTCCCACGTGGTTTTCTGACACCCCCTAAAGTCTGATCCAGCAATAGTGGATATGATTGGGAACACTATATATCAATGACTCTTTCATTAGTGGTTTTAGACACCTGGCTTTACTGAAGTGCTCTCCCAAAATCATGCGTGAAAAATCCCTGACCTATTCTGAGTGGTGGAAGTGTAGCTAGCAAGCATCTCTAATCTGTATCTTTTTCATCAGTAAAAGATGGAATAAGAGTCATCCCAGCTAATAAAATTCTTATTATAAGCGCACCAAGATATTTTAAAATAAAAAGGGAACTTTGGTGAAGTGTACACATTTTAAGGCTTTGGAAAGAGCAATAGAAAAAAAAAAGAGTAGATTTTTAAGCCCTTTCTAACATTATTTGTACATCAGTACAATTCTGAAGCTGTCACAACCATGGCAAAGATCTGGAGTACTGATTTACCGTTAAAATCAAAAAAGAAAATTTTTGAAAAGCACTTTATTATACCACTCATGAGCAGGGCTATAGTTAACAGTCTATCAGTGTTTCATTAGCCTTTTTCCTGAGCACTCCTTGACAGCTACATTCCTCCTAATTAAGATAAAACAGCATTCTGATGAATCTGTGCTGTACAACAAAATTTTCCCCAAGAAGCTGAAAACAGAGAGCCACCAGACTATCAAGTAAAGCATGGCATAGTAAGTTCATATAAATAGCAATGTAGATATAAGACATATGAAGCAGCTATAAATGCAGATAAATATTATTGTGTTTAGTAATTGTATTTAACCATTAAATAAGGGAGGGGGGGTTGGGGTTCTGAATGGTCTACACCTGTCACAGACTGGCTTATGGGTCAGCAATTCAGTCCCCACTCTTCCATTGAGGAGTAGTTCTCTATCCCAGGGGCTTCTGGTCTGTGTTTTATGACCCATTTGACCTTTGGACAGTGAGCAGATGTGACACGAGCAGACATTTTAAATATGAATGTGTAGTTTGGTTTGTCTTTGTGCACTGTTAGGAAGGACACGAATGAAGCAGACTCCAGATAGACCCTGCCTCTTGTCATGTATAATAGAACCAACTCAAACCAGCCCAGGTGACATGCAGAGCTTTTCCAGGTGACCCACAGAACCATGGATGGGTGTTGTTGCATTTGGGTGGGGTTTATTAGACAGAATTATGGCAGCCTAACACCTCACCTCTGAGTTTGTCTAATGCCAGTTTATTCTAGACCACTCTGGCAAACCCCATACAACTGAATAATTTGGACGGTCAAATGGTGCTACTGTATCTCTAGCACCTCGGCACTTCCTCTCCGTTGGCAAAGATATTCTCTTCTTCCTCTGGTCCAGTTTATAATGAAACATGATTTGCAGGAGACCCTCTTCTAGCAAGTAAAGGAGGGGCTGACTATCTGCTCCTGTGATTGCCTATCTCAGGGTGGAGAGGGTTTGGTTCCACATAGCTCTTCTTTTCCGGCATCCACTCTTAGAGTCCTCATGACAGTCTCTGATGTTGTCTGGTCTAGCGACTCATGTCCTGATGGTGGCTCTCTGAAACTATCTCTGATGTTTGCTAACCTCTGTATTTTGACAGATCAGATGGTTTTGGTGCCCAAATAAGGCTTCTCCACAGCTGGTGGCTGAGACTGGGGCGGCCTGGCTGCTTCCCCTACATCTAACTCCGTAGCCTCTGCAGGGGGTCCCCCTCATCAGCCTCTTTGGGAATATGACAAAATATAAAATACTCCCAATGATACCTGCAAGCCCACGGGAAACCTGGGAATACCTCCAGAAACTGGAGAGTAGTCTTTACCCTCTCCTGCCTGAGCATGCCATTCACGCACCTGTCTTGGTCCTTCCCTAATACCAACGCAGAGCCCATAAGGGAGTCTCAGCCTCAACCCTCTGCCACATCTTCCAGATTGACCCAGAGTTCTGACTGTGCTCTACCATCAAAGGCAGGAAGTTGGGACGCCTGGGTGGCTCACAGGGTGAGCATCTGCCTTCAGCCTGGGTCCTGGAGACCCGGGATCGAGTCCCATTATCAGGGCCTCCCTGCATGGAGCCTGCTTCTCCCTCTGCCTGTGTCTCTGCCTCTCTCTCTCTCTCTCTCCCGCTCTCTCTCTCTCTCCCGCTCTCTCTGTGTGTGTCTCTCATGAATAAATAAATAAAATCTTTAAAAAAAAAAAGCAAAAAACAAAAGCAGGAAGTTTGGCCAGCCTGGTTAATGCAGGGGAGAATAACTTCTTCCCTGCCAAGTGAAACTCAAAAAATAAAGTCTCCTCCTTTGCAACTTGGTGTGAATCTGGGGAGTCAGGTAGATAGTGTAAATCTGGAATTGAGAAAAGACAATTTTAAATAATTTTAGAGAATTGAGTGTTTATGATTTCAGGATTTGTTTTTGTTTTGTTTTGTTTTGTTTTTGAGTCAGGTAGTCCAAGAAGCAGAGGAAAGGAAACAAATCATTATCTTATGTTTCAAGCCATTGTTTCAAGTTATTGCCATATTTCATTCACCAAGTCCTGGAGGGGATTTTTATTTTAAGTGGCTGCATCAAAAGAATAAACTTGGCTGATACTTTGGATTTGAACTGTTGCATGTTCATCTTCAGAAGCAAGTTCCATGAGAATTAGGACTTCATGGTTCTGTTCACGGCAGAGAACTAAAGAACATCATTAGCTTAAAAGAAAAAAATATTATTTGAGTGAATTGATACAAATCAGCTCAAAGTTTTTATTTGAGCCCTCCATTTGATTTTGACATAGAAATATCTGACAAAATTGGGATCAACTTAAGGAAAATAAACTAGACATTACTTTTATTTTCTTCATTTCAATTTTTTATTCATCCATAAGCTCCTTCTAAGAGAAATGTAAACTATAACATATATCTGTCCAGCAATTTGTCATTCAAATGCTCAGTTTCTTTTTTTTTAATGTTTTATTTATTTATTCATGAGAGACAGAGAGAGAGAGACAGAGAGAGAGAGAGGCAGAGACACCCGCAGAGGGAGAGGCAGGCTCCTTTCCCTGCAAGGAGCCCGATAAGGGACTCAATCCCGGATCCTGGGATTACACCCTGAGCCAAACGCAGACGTGCAACTGCTGAACCACCCAGGCATCCCCCAGTTTCTTTTCATTAAACTTACTTGTGAGCATCATTAAAAATTAACATGTTCATCATATGTAGCAGTTTTTATTCATTAAAAGTAAATAACCCATTTTCAGTAATAAAATCTATGAGGTCCTTTTTTCTTAATCAAGAAAAGCCTGAACTATTTTGAGTAATGTAGCTGCAGTTCTGATAAAAAGTTTTCCCAGGATAATCATATGATATTGATTTCATAGCTACAATCCCTGAACAACTTATTTAGCGACATGACTTTCACACATTGGGTCATTCAAAGTTTTGGTTAATTTCCTATGGATATATGAGAAGTTAAACTAAGAAAAAAACAGTTTGAAATGGTAACTTTATGGATATAAACATTCACTGTAGATTATAGACACTTTGGGAGACAAAAACTCACTTTATTTTTTAAAGATTTTATTTATTTATTTGAGAGAGAGAGAGAGAGAGAGAGAGCACAAGCAAGGGGAGAGGGAGAAGCAGGCCTCCTGCTGACCAGGGAGCCTGACATGGAACTCAGTCTCAGGACTCCAGGATCATGACCTACACACATGTCGTTTCCAAAGCACACTTGGTGCATTTGGGATAGGCACTCAATACTGTCTCCATCCCCATGATATTGATCTGTGTCCCTTTCCTTTATAGAATAGTAGGGATGATTTTGGTAGCTATACAGAAAATGCCAACTCAAACTGGCCTAAACAATATGAGGCCTTATTATTCTTTATTGAAAGACAATTCTTAATGGACCTCTCCTGTTTCTGCCCATTTTGTGACCAGAGGCATTGCCTGTCTCTCTTTCAGTCTACCTTTTCAAGGATGTTTGCATGTGAGCAGCCTTGGAATATAGACATTGTCTCCCTACAAAGCCCACAGTATGTCTGTTTAGTGTATAGTAAGTGCAATAACAGTAATGTCTCCTTTATGAGCAAAAAGCAGCCATGCTTACTGCCCATGATAAAGACTCAGGTTCCCTAAGCTGAGAGTTCCTCTCCTATAACAACCCACTATGAGAACAGGTATCTCAAGGTCTTCTTTCCATCATCCTGTGGGATCCGGGGGCCCAGAGGCCCCAAACCAGTTCCTATGCTGATACCCTGGCTGCCACTATTGTTTTAAGAACTAAATCATCCTTTATTCCTTACTCAGGAGTCTCATGCCTTCTGCCAGCATCCATGGAACTGGCAGGCTAACCTGTTGACTCTTGTAAGAAGAGTAAATTTTCAGATGCCTCTTGGATCCTGGCAATTGCATAATAAGACTAATGGTAGGGGTGCCTGGGTGGCTCCGTCCCTTAAGCATCCGCCTGTTGGCTTCAGCTCAGGTCATGATCTCACAGGTGGTGAGATCCAGTTTGGGAACTGGCTCCACGTTGGTGGGAAGTCTGCTTAAAGATTCTCTCTCTCTGTTCCTCCCCCCATCTTCATGTTCTCTCTCTCTCTCTCTCTCTCTCTCTCTCCATATAAATAAATAAATATTTTAAAAAAGATGACTCATGATAGGGTAGACTTCAGGCATGCATCAGGATTCCAGCACTGCTCTGTGATTCATTTCGTATTGCCCTCCTCCGTGTGTTGGCGCCAATCTCAGTCTGGTAGTGAGATGGCTGCAGAAGTGTTGTTTTGCAATCTGGCCCCCACAAAGAGGGCAAGGAGAGATTGAAGAAAGAGGTGGGCTGCTCCAGATTAGTAGGTTTCAGTTTTAATAATCAAGGGAACATTCATACAAGGTTCATCTTGAGCAGCTGCAGGACTAGTAGAATTCCATAACAGTATACCAGAATCTTAAAAGTTTATACACATATAGAGAGAGGCCTTAACTGGGTTCAGCCACATACACTGTCCAGATGGTCTCAACAGCACTTTATTCCCTCAAGGCTATGTCTTTGAAAACGGTTCTCACTGTGTGAGCGATGAATAGAATGTACATGGCAAGGACAGAGGAAGGGCCAAGGTGCTTCCCATTTCCTGGGTGTAGCTTTTGGGTGGCCTGGCACACACGTGTTCTTGATGACTTCCTCCAACAACAAGGAAGAAGTTGGCTCCAGAAGAGCCATACAACTATGACAATCCCAGCAAAAAGGAGGGATGAGGCATTTCTCCAAAATCTTAAAAAGCAAGAAAACTTTTCCCAGAAGGCACTCCCCACAATCTGTTGACCAGGCCTAGATTAAATGGCCATCCATGAACAAACAAAAATTATTGAGGAGACATCTGATTGGCCAGCACTGACAGCCCCATGCTTTGTCCCATAAACCGTGTCAAAGGCAGAGGGAGAACAAAGGAGTGGACTGGTCCTGAAGAGGGTCTGCATGGCTGGGCTTTGGAAATGGGTAAAATAGAGAATTTTATAAGAAGCAACAGCATTACATGTGGTTGTTGATTGTGGTGGAGATGGACAAAGTTGATTTTTAAGATGGTGTGTCATGAATTAAGAATGAATTTCTCCAAAGGGAAAAATGAATGACACTCACCCCACCACTTAATGGTGTTGAGACCCTAATATGAATTGCACTCTCTCTCTCTCTCTCTATATATATATATATATATATATATATATATCCATTTCCCCATGCAGAGATGGGGCTGTATGGAATATTAGAGGTAATGTTTAACTGATGCTGTGCTTAAATGGGAAAGCAGATGAAATAAGTCTTCCAGAAAAGTACATACTTGTGAGTAACAAAATATCTGGGAAAATATTTTGTTTCTAAGTGGTACAAATGTATAAAGGCTTAGCTGGTTTTTCATGGTCAACAAAATACGGGGGTGTGTGGGTGAAGGGTTAATAAAGTAAGAAATGAAAAGACCAGAACACTAGAGTGATGAGAAAGTATAATCTGACCTATGTGTGATCTCTTTACCCTCCTTTCTATTTATAGGACCAGGGAGCGTCAAATACCGTCTTAACTTGTTGTCTTGCCTGTTGCCTCAGTTTCCCAAAGTAATCTGTCTCTGTCAGGTCAAATTAGAAATTTTCTGTAGTGGATAATTCATCCAAGTGTCAGGCTGACTGGGCTGCAGGGTAAGAACATTATTTTAGTTTGGCCAAACAGGATTTTGGGAACACATCTGAGAGGGTGTTCCTGGATGAGATTAACATTCGAATCAATGAAACGAGTAAAGCAAATTGCTCTTCCTAACGTGGGTGGGCCTCCTGTAGTCACTTGAAGACCTGCAAAGAACATAAACACTGAGTAATCCTTTCTGCCTGACTGTTGAACTAGAACATAGGTCTTTCCCAGCCTTCAGACTCCCACTGAAACATCAGCTCCTCCTGGCGCTCCAGTCAGCTGCCTTTAGACTGGAATTCACACCATCAGCTCTCCTGGTCCTCAGGCCTCTGGACTCAGGCTGGAACCACACACCAGCAGTTCTGAGTCTCCAGCTTGCTGACCGCAGTTCCTGCGACTTCTCAGTCTCCATAATTGTGTGAGGTTATTCCTTATGATAAATCTTTTCATATGCATCTTATTGGCTCGACTTCTCTGGAGAATCCTAACTAACACATACACCAGTTTTAGTTGGTCACATCTGCCTAGACACACACATTGAATGTCAGTTGGATGGAAGGCTACTTGAGGCATCTATTTTCATTCACCCTCAATAGCATCATCAAATTCTATGCAATATGGTAGGAGTGGCTGTTTAAATTTATGCAGTATTCATTAAAATTAACTTCGTTAATGAAAAAATAGAAATTAATCCCTTGGGCAGCCCCGGTGGTGCAGAGGTTTGGCGCCGCCTGCAGCCTGGGGTGTGATCCTGGAGACATGGGATCGAGGTCCCACATCAGGCTCTCTGCATGGAGCCTGCTTCTCCCTCTGCCTGTGTCTCTGCCTCTCTCTCTCTCTGTGTCTATGAATAAATAAATAAAATCTTAAAAAAAAAAGAAAAAAAGAAATTAATCCCTCAATCACACTAGCCACGTTTTAAGTACTCAATAGACATGTATGGCTAGGAGTTATCACAATGGACCGCATGAACACAGGACATTTCCTTAATCAAAGAATATTTTATTGGACAGCACTGGGCTATACAATAATGGATTCTTATGTCATTGACCCATAACTGCTGAATCCTCTTGTATCCCTTAATTTCAATTGAACGTTCCCTATACAATAAAAATGTAAGGAACAGATGGTATACAGCCAAAATTTACACTTGAAAAATCTATCAGAACATGGACATTCTGTGGATATAACACCATACAGATATATGAAAAGGTATGCAATGCATGTATCTGAAAAATACATATATAAATATATAACATATTTAAATCCTTCAATTATTCTTTAATACTCCGTCTGAAAAGAAGAACATTTTTCAAAGATGTATTTTTTTTAAAGATTTGTTTATTTTAGAGAGAGAGAGCACACACAGGGAGGAAAGGGAGAAGGAGAGAGAGTCTTAAGCAGACTCCACCAGAGCACCGGACACAGGGCTTGATCCCAGGACCCTGAGATCATGACCTGAGCCAAAACCAAGAGTTAGCCACTTAACCCTCTGAGCCACCCTGGGACCCCTCTGACAAGAACGTTTTTGAGTTCACATTAGCATACAAGGGAAACTCTTCTGCCCCTGTCCAGCTTCCAGTGTACAAAGGCTCTCTTTTTTTGTTGTTGTTTGTTTTAGACTACCCCCAAGCATGGCTGAGGTAAGTCCATTCCTGACTGCCCTCATTTCGCTGCCAGCCAGAGGGCACCAGGAACAGAAGCTAGCTCATTTTCACAGCAGCTCCCTCCCCACCTTGGTGCTGACAGGGTACCTTCCTGAACCTGCATGGGTTTGTGGATGAGGAGCTGGGAAGGAATTCATCTGTGAGAGAGAACAGTACAGAATGAGAGAATCATCATTGGTTTATGCAGGATCAGAGGTAGGCCTTGAATGGGAAAAACTAATATGGCCATGTGACAAAAAAAAGCATTAAAAAACTCACTTGGAAAAATGAAGTCATCTAAGGCACAAAGATGGAAGTTGGCACAGTTCCCTCTCTCTCTCTTTTTTTCCATGTGTTTATTTGGGAGCGAGAAAGAGTGAGCAAGAGAGAGAGAGAGAGAACAGAAGTGGGGGCAGGAGTAGAGGGAGAGAGAGAAGTAGGGTCCCCACTGAGCAGGGAGCCCCACATAGGGCTGGATCCCAGGAATCTGGGATCATGACCTAAGCTGAAGGCAGAGCCAGGAAGGCACCCCCAAGCACAGTTCTTTTTGAGAGAGACCAGACCTGTCCAACTCCTTCTCTACGCATTGTCCCTCATACACTCGATGCCTCCATCCCCTACACTATCCCTATTTCTCACTACACCACTCTCATGACCTCTTCTCTTTCCCAATCTATGCCATATGTTGCCTGCTGTACCTACAACTCCCTGAAAAACCTTCTTCACCATCGGAACTCCTCTTCTCACCTCTCCATCACCTTCACCCCTACAAAGCCTGTCTTACTTTTCTGGGCACACTTTTTCTTGCACACTCTCAGAGTATCTTGTTTACCTCTCTCTTTTCCTAATTACATGTTTATATTTCTGTTTCCTCACTACCTTTTGAACTGCAGGGGGGCCAACCCGTGTCTTATTAAACCATGTTTCAGGGCCCAAAACAGAGTATGTGATTGCCTGGTTTCTATAAAAAGCAAATCGATAGGTTAATTATTTAAAAAAACAAACAAATCAGGAATAAGAAATGCATGAGAAAGAGAGTAACAGCGCAGCTTGAGCCAGTGAATCACTGAGGTCTGGGCAGAGATGGAAGTTTACTAAGTACATCAGAAACTTCTCAAACTTTTGTCAGTATTTCCGCATTACTCAGGAATACTTTGCCTGCAAGTGACCAAAACCCAATTCAAAGCAGCATAAGTAAAGGAAGGGTATTTTGGCTTCTGTACCTGGTAAAGCCAGTGGTAGGAGCCTGAGCAGGGCAGGGTCTGGAATGACACATCAGGAATCAGTTGCTCCAGCTCTAGGCTGTGCTCTCTTCCTCATTCCTTGTCCCTGGACAGTCCCCTCAATGTGATGACCTGGCAGCTGCAAGGTGACTGGCGCTGGCTCTCTCTGGTGGTTGCCTCACTGACCGTCTTGGAAAGAGATCTCCTTTTCCTGATTATGCCAGCAGAATTCCAGCTGAGCCAGTCTTTGTATCAGTATAGACGCCTCCAGCACAGAGTATGTGAAGGAGACTGTCAGTGTGTGATGCTCTGATTGTCCAGGTTTATTCCTGGAATCAAGACTGGGGTTAGCCCTGCCTGTTCCACATGGACTGAGCATTGAGCAGTGATACCCCAAAGGAAACCGAGATGTCCTCATTAGAAGAGGGAGAACAGACATTGATTGGGAAATCCAAAACAAGTATGCCCCCCCCCCTTGGCCACAATCCAATGTCATGATCTTCCTGCTACACTATGAACAAACTGTGGTTCATTACATGTCTTTATTCTCTGTGGTAGGAACTATGCTGCCGTTGCTTATTGCATTGCTGTCTTCAAAACTATAAGTGGCTATTTCAAATAAGAGAGTGAAAGCAAGTGCTATACTTGTTGACATGTTCTTTTAATCCTCCTAAGAGGCATTATAGTTTATTATAATCAACCTCTTCCCAATGCTAATCTGCTACTGCTGATCTATTAACTATGTGATTCAGGCCCAGGTTTGTTCACACATTTTTTTTTTTTTCTCTCTCTCCAGCAGAGGAAGGTGCCAATCAACCTCTTTTACCCTCTTCTGTCTGACAGCACTCAAAGGACTCCACCTATTCAGTGCTTCTCCAATACTGGTAGGGCTAGGTGCACCTCAGTCGGCTTAAACAGCATTCTCTACATGTCCCTCTCATTAAGTGGCTGACAAAAATCTGAATTTGGACCCCAAATAAGTTTTTAACATTCACTTTTTATGAAGAAGAGTGAGCTTCACTCAGACACTTCAGTGGGCACCAGGACCCAGCTAAAAGTCCATAATCTTTTAGTGGTCTCCTTATCTTCAGCTGTACCTTTAACAGCTATATGCACCATATAATGGTAGTTTCAATTTAAAGAAGTGCTAAAAATGCAATTCTATATACATTTATATAAATAAGCCAGCCAGTTTTTGCTAAAATATTAAGTGCAGGGGATTCCTGGGTGGCTCAGCGGTTTGGCACCTGCCTTTGGCCCAGGACATGATCCTGGAGTCCTGGGATCGAGTCCCGCGAAGGGGTCCCGGCATGGAGCCTGCTTCTCCCTCCTCCTGTGTCTCTGCCTCTCTCTCTCTCTCTATGTCTATCATAAATAAATAAATAAATCTTTAAAAAAAGCAAAAAATAAAAAATAAATAAAATATTAAGTGCATAGAAGTGCAGATGGTATGTCGTAATGCAAAAAGTAATATAATTCAGATGCTTATAGGCTTGCAAGTGCTAGCAGGCTAACGTGTGACTCTGTTTGGTGTTTTCACAAGGGCTGTTTTTGTTTATGTAAGTTGGGATCTACTAATGAAGGAATTTTTTGTTGTTGTTTCAGAATGGTTACAGAATATGCTCCAATCCAAAGTGGGTAAGGAACATGGCATGAACTTGATCCTTGTAGGATGTGAATTGTAATGCACATTGTGTTTGATTTAATTAGCAGACAGTTGTGATCTTTTAAGAGTTGCTGGTTTTATATCAATTTCTACAATGCAAGGAGAAATCAGTATGCCAAGGATCCTTCATATCAGTGGGGTGTGGAGACTAATCACTTTTGACTAATAATCTGATCAACCTCTGAGGCGCCACCACAAATATTCTTAGGGAATGGTATATTTGTTGTCTGTCAAATTCAGTCACAGGGTTATTGATTAGCCACAGTTTGGAGGTAAGGGACATCTTCCTCTCCTCCTCCTGAGCAAAAGGTAAACTGATAGATAACAAGGAGTTCCTTCAAATTCAAACAACGTCATGGTAAAAACAACCTCACTCGGGCACATCATAAAAGGGAAGAACGTAGGAAGCACACATTTCCCTAAACAAAATCAAATGATTTAAGCAAATGCCAGGAGCAGATAGCTACCTATTGTGCTCCTTCATGGGATCTCAGTGATGTTTTTGTTGCCATAAGAACAGGATGTAAGTGTACTTGAACCCAAGGACAGAAGAACTTGTACCACAAACTAAGCATGTTCTTCTTTGAGTGCTAGAACATGGCCATTAGCTTCAAATGGGACACAGAAAATAGACTTCGTAATGAAAGTTCCCTGCAAATTGGCTCACACTCATTAAAGAAGGCATTTGTTTTCTTATTGCCCCTAATTTCCCTGGTAGCCTAAAGAAGTAAAAGTTAGACTTAAAACAAAGATAACTGTAGTAATTGTCACATTGAAGTAAAAAAAAAAAAATAGAGGGGAAGTGAGGGGAGACCATGCTCCAAGTTTGGGGCATTGTTTATTAGCAAATATACTCTCTGAAACATTAGCTTAAACAGGCAAATTACTCCTACTGCTTCATTCTAGCTTTTAACAGCAACTATTTTAGCTTGAGGTGCAATACTATGAAGTTTCAAAATTCGGGCAACTCTTGTGGAATTAATACATTTTAGTATGCAAAGTGTTTAAACATGAATTGTTCAGTGTAAAATTACTTTAAAATGGTACAAAATATAGGCTACATGTTGAAGAAGCAATGTATATAGTTTCCATTAAGCATGGCGGGTTATAGTAGTCATTCTATAAATAATAGTAACATCTGAAGAAAAGAAGCCAGTATCAAATTTCCATTGGACTGTACAGATTTACGAAATGGAAATAGCATTCTTGGTGTAAATTGATTAAAAGCACATCTTGTAAATCTCTGTGAGTTATGGCTCCATCCCAGTAAAAGCCAAATAAATCAGATCCTTTTTAAAATGTACTCAAATATTGTCAATTTGAAGATGCCTCATGAAAATAAATAAAAATGAGGAAAAATGGAGAAATAAAGCAGATATAAAAAAACAATATATTAGGAAAACTAAGTGCTGGTTCTTTGCAGAGAAGAGAGCTAATAAACACACACAGTGTAACCAAATAGACAACCATGTGGCATATGCAATAAAATTGCAAAGATAAGAAGTATATATATATGTGCAATAAAATTGCAAAGATAAGAAATATATATATTTCTATATATAACCCAAATTGCATATATATATATATATATATATACCCAAATTGCATATATATATATATATATGCAATTTGGGTTAAAATAGGAGGAGACCATTTTGAAGTCATCAGTAAATAATAGTTACTATTCTATGTAAAATATATGGGCTTCTGGAAAATTTTAAATTATCAAAATTGATGCCTAATCCAAGTTGTAGGAAAAAATTAAAGAGATATATAATCTTAGGTTCATTTTTAAAGTTATAAAGGATCGTTTTCAATTGAAAGTTGGGATGCCGATGTATTTGCAGGTGAAATTTCATAAACTCTAAAAGAAACCGTAGTTTCCATAGTATATAACCTGAGTCAGAAGACTATAAAAAATTCAAAATTTCCCACTTCTTATAATGAGGATAGTGGAGATCTAATATTTTAACTTGAGAACTATCCCATAAAAATGGCATTAGGGTTTTCTTGCCAATGTAGTTCAATGCATAAACACTAAAGTGAAAAACGCATGTCAAGAGCTTTCATGTGTACATATATGTGTATTGTCAAAAAATTACACAGACAGAATTAAGCAGGCAAGGAAGACTTTATTCAGGACCTTTGCAGTGGAGGAGAGAGAGAAAGGATACCATTGAAACAAAAGGGGAGGGGGAGAGTTTAAGTGCTGGGATGAGCTAGTGAAAGGTGCCAGAGGACATGTGGGGCAGGGGCAGGGGTTGGTCAAGGTGATCAGGTCATCTGCATTTGCTAATTAGTGCTTATCAAAGTTAGGTTCCTGCTCTCCCACAGAGGTTGGGAGATGGAACATTATCTTGATGATTATATTTCAAAGAGATGGTTCCTGAGGCATTGAGGAAGGCATTCCTGGGCTGTAAATCTGGCAAGAGAAAGGGCAGAGAAAAATTTATAATTGCAAGCTTCTAATGTCAATGCTCTAAAAACAGAGTGGTCAGGGGTCTACAGTCAGGAAGAAAAAAACTGTCTTAAGTTTAGTCAAGCTGAAGTGAACATTAATTAAGGCCATCTTAACCAACACACGCATGCATGCATGCACACCCACACACACCCACACAGATATACCTGTATGTGTATGTGAATTAAAGATAATGCATTCTCCATAAATAGGTTTTATTTTAGAAATCCAATGGTTGTTGATGATTTGAAAACATTAACATACAAATACAATCCTAAATTGTTTGATAAATGCTCAAAAAGTCTTGATAAAAATGAAATGTCCATCCTTGATTTTATAATCAAAAACAAATGCACTAAATATAAGTAGAATACAGTACTTTTTTTTCCCCAAAATTTAACAACATCTCTTAGACAACAGTCAACATTCTCTTAAGCTTTAACAAGAGACAACATCAATAAAATCAGATACGAGATAAGAATGCCCACAGTCACTACTACTTAAATTTCTCTTAGAAGTTTCAAATCAGTAATTCTCTAGATGTGTTCTATGAACCAGGGGTATCAGCATCTCCTGAGAACTTGTTAGAAATGCAAATAACTTAGAGGGTGGGTACAGGGGGCACTTTGTGTGCTAAGAAGCCCTGCAGGTGATTTTAATGCATGTTTGAATTTCTTTTTATGGTGATTCTTTCTTTTTTCCTTTGAGAGAGAGCATGCACATATGCCCATGAAAGAGAGAGAGAAGAAAGAGATAGAGGGAGAGGGCAGGAGTGGAGAGAGGTGGAAGAGGAGGGAGAGAGACTAACAGACACTATGCTGAGCATGGAGCTTGACTCCAGGCTGGATCCCAGGATGCCGAAATCATGACCTGAGCCAAAATCAAGAGTTGGTCACTTAACTGCCTGAGCCACCAGGCACCCCTCTAGTGAGTATTTGAAGTTAGTTCTAGATAATAGTCCAGAGAAGGGGCAGGCAAAGTCTATGCAGGCATGGGGTCTATATCACAACTATTCAACTCTGTAAATGTAGCACTAAACAGACATATAATTTTTAAACAAATGGGTGTGGCCATATGCCAATAAAACACTTTAAAAAACAGGTTGAAGACTGCATTTGGTCCTTTGGCAACCTTTTTTAGGTCTAAAATTTAGACAATAACAGAAGACAAGAAATCTAAAAGGAAATATAGTCATCAGAGGAGAGAAGTAAAAATATTACTTCCAGATGATATGTTAGAATAATTTGAACCCTTGGAGATTAAATGGAATCACAGATAGATAAGAGGACTCAATAAGACATCCAGAAACAAAATGCATTTAAATAAATGAGCCTATTTTTAGATTAACTATGATAACATAATATACTGTTTTTAATAGCAATAAAAACATCTAAGAATATAATGTCCAAATGTCTGTACATTTCATAAGAATCAAAAGGAGACCTGAAATAGTGGCAATGTTTCAGAGGCTGCACCCAACTACCAGCTCTTGCCCATAACAGTCATTACCCCCTGACAAACCAGACATTTTAGCTATTTACTGGTTTATTTTCAGTATCTCCCAACAAGACCATAAGGTTTGTGATTGCTAGGATTTTTATCTGCATTTTTTACTGTTGGAAAAAGGTCTGAGAGCAGTGCCTGGCACATAGTAGGAATTCAATCAATACCCGTTGGCTCATTGAAGACATGTATGCTCATTGTTCTCCAGTTAATTGCTAGAGCTAATGCAATTTCCATTTGAAAATGATTTGAGACTTAACAAAATAAACTTCAAATCCACCTAAATGGGTGAAAACAGCGGAAGGTATTGGGGGAAGAAAAGCAGAGGACAATCTGGCTTTGCTGATATTAAACTGTACTAACTAACTGTAATTATCAAAATATTGACAAATTAGAGATCTAGTCAATGTGCTCTGGATTTAGTATAAAAAAAGATGGCATGACAAATCAAAGAGAAAACAAGTATTCAATCTATAGTATTAATAAGTGACTAAGCAAGATTATCATATCAGTTAAAAAGTAGGCAAAGGACTTGAAAATATTGAAAGAGAAATCTCTACGTGGTGGCATCATAGCATGGTTAAGAACATGGACTTTTATTTTGGATCAAACTCAGATTCCTTTGTTTATGAGCAGTGGGAACTTTCTGTGAGCTCCTAGGAAATCCCGGTTTCTAGTAATATTCTGGTGCATTCACTTCATCTGCAAAAGCAACTGGCACAACCACTCCCTGCCGGTGCAGCTCTCAAAGAATATCTAGTACTGAGTCTAATTCTGTGCGGAACTTGTCCAATTCACGATCCTTCAACTGTGAAAGTCTTTTCCATTTCTCGATTTCTTTGTTTTGCTCGGTTTCTACTACTTGGTGTGTCTGCTGTATTATCTGGGGAAAAAAAATCATATTACTGTTACAGTTCATAGTGGGGGAATATTTAACAACCTCAAAGAGCTTAAGTGGGACAATGCTGACAGCAGTAGAGAGGAGGGAGTGGTGGTGGGAAGCCTTACCTAATGGGCTTCATTGTGTCTGTCAACAGGCTTGTGGATGAAGAGGGTAAGAAGTGGGAATTCTAATTCTGATAGGGAGGTTAGGGAGCTTTAATCTTTTTGTCTTTTTTCTTTTTCTCAAAACTTAAAAAAATATAGCATTTAAAGCATCAGAAATTTCTAGTAAAAAAAAAAAAAAGTTATTTAACTCCTAAAAGCCCCTTAAACCTTCTCTGAATAAGATTTATACTTACATCATAAATTATTTTGGTGAGTTGATAAAATTATATACACATAAAAAACGTAGCATCATATTTATCTTATAGTAAGAGCTTAGTAGATGTTGATTTTTGTTATATCGAAATTGCACACATACAAAAATATCTGAATGTCAAAAAAAAAAAATTGACTGATTTAACTATGACACTTCCAAGGAGATCACGATGCCACAATTAGACTCATATATTTGAATGATATTTAAGAACATCCAAAAAATAGGCAAATGTTAGAGTAAAACAACATGAAAATTATATAAAGAAGATGGTACAGATTTTATTAAGAAAGAAGGAGAAACAGAAATGGATACATGAAGAGATGCACTGAAATAAATACTGGATGAAAAATATACCAAATGATTAACAGAAGCCCTCCCTGAGTGGTGGGCTTTTTTTTTTTTTTTTTTTTTTTTTTTTTTTACTTATTTATTCATGATAGACATAGAGAGAGAGAGAGAGAGAGAGGCAGAGACACAGAAGGAGGGAAAAGCAGGCTCCATGCTGGGAGCCTGACGTGGGACCTGATCCCGGGACTCCAGGATCACGCCCTGGGCCAAAGGCAGGCTCTAAACCGCTAAGCCACTCAGGGACCCCCCTGAGTGGTTGGCTTATGAATGATTTCCTGATATGAATTTGTGTTCCACTTTTAGTAACAGAATACATAAAATGAGATAAAAGAATTCTTTCTTAATTCTCATTTATTTTTAAGGTCTTACTTAAATTCTGGTTAGTTAATACACAGTGTAATATTAGTTTTAGATGTTCTTAAGGAAGTAGAATAATGACTTTTGGATAATTGTATCTAGTATGCTTATTTCAATGGTCTAGTATGCTTATTTCAATGATCTTACAAAATGTCATGTTGAAATTTTAAGGAAATAAGACTAACACAGAATTTCTTCCCTTGAGATTTGCATCCATAGTGTCTAAAACTCTCCTGTTTTCATATTTGTTTTCTCTTCAAAAATATCCAGAGAGAAGACAGAGTTCCAATCTGGTATTTTTGGAGGATGAGTAGAGGGGAAAGATAATTCTAAAGGTCATGGGGAGAAGGCAAAACTTGCACTCTTAATATGTCCTTGGAGAATCAACCTCACAACCTAAATTGGTTTCTTAGGAGACTGGTATCAAATTGTTTAATAAGAAGATCCACGTTTCCAGGATTCTATTCTCTTCTCGTCTAAAAATACCTTGGAACGTGATAGTCTTGAAACCCCTTTGAGACTTGGCTTTCCTGAATGGCATTTCAAAATAAATTCAGTTGCTTTGTTGTAGAAGATTTGGTTAGCCTTTTGTTTCACACATTATTTTGGACGCTGACAACGAATCCAGAAATTCAAAACATAAGCAAATAATTCAAAATTATCCTTGAAAAGCTACAAATGAGGCAGTGTTTGTAGAGAAAGGGATATTGGACTGGAATTCAACAAAGTTGTATTTCTGGATTTTTCACCAGTGTCTGCAGAAGTTCATTTTGATTCTTTGGGGTTCAGTTCTCTGATCTGCAAAATGAAGAGGCTGGATGTGATGTTTTTGAAGTTCCTTTCAAATTTAAAAAGAAGCCTGTGAAATGTTATGAATTAAATGGCCTTCATATTCCTAGAATATATGAATTCAGTGACCATTGAAGTATGTTAAAATCAGTACATTTCAACTATCTTTCGGTGAGGGGAGATAAAATCAAAATATTAAGTCCAACCCTGAAATTCTGATTATAGAGCACTTTATTAGTGCAGCATTATCAAAGCAAATTGTTGAGTCCCAGAAAAATCAAACAGCACTGAGTTATCTTAGCAAAGTGCCATTGACCAGAATGGCTATATATATCTGAGGAAGGAGGGCTCATTCCTCAAGGAAGGCCAGTTTCAGTCTTTGGTGTTATCTGGATAATAATTTCAATGTCTTTTCTTCTTCAATGTCTCTGTCTCTGTCTCTCACCCATATCTCATGAAGGTAAACACTTTTTTTTAAATCTGTTTGGACCTGCTCAAATATTGATAAAAAGTCTTTAATAAAATCTACTTGGAAATTGAAGTGGTTGATTCTGGTGTCCTAAGATATCCAAATACTAAAATCTCTGTTAAGGCTCTGCTGACAACATCCCAGACAAAATACAAGGTCTGGGAAGCCTAAATGTAAAAGACAATGGGTATCCATATATTGGTATAATACTTATGATGCTGTCCTTAAACACATCACATAATAATTATGTTTGCATGACAGCAGCTCCCTTTGGATTGTGAGCTCCGTTGGTGCAAGTAGTGTGTCTCAATATAAATCCCCAGGGCTCTGGATATGTTGGATGCTCAGTGCATGTCTGAACAATTAATGCCGAATGAATGGAGATCCGAGAATACATCCTGGATTAAAAGCCTCTTGATTTGAGGTTTGGGGGTTTGTTTCTTTTTATTTAAATAAATTATCCTCCCCCAGTGCTTTGACTTGAAAAGTAAAGCCAGATGATTATAATATCACATAATTTTTTGATGATGAAATAACATTTGTGAAGTGTTTTGTTTTTTTTATTAAAGATCAATTCAAATAGGTTATTATTGTAATTACCAGTATGGTGTAATATTAAAAGTGAAAGAAGGCCTCAAACTTAGCAAAGCAGTATGGAAATCCATTGAAAGATTCAAAGCCTTTTATTCTTCCTTAAAGACAGGACTGGAACACAAATGCTGTTGTGACAACAGTGGAGTGACAGGGATATACACAAATTACTCACATCAGGTTTTCTCAGAGCTGGATAGAGGAAAGGATAGGCAGAGTAGGATAGGCAAAGGGGACAAGAAGTCACACAAGGAAGGGTAAATGTTCAGGTTTCCTCAAACCCATCCTCAGAATGTCAAAGCCCTGAATCCTATGCTCAGGGGAGTTTTCAAACAACTTTCTAAATGTTCCAGTTTTTAAAATAAAATAATTTGCAAGTTCCTCCTTATTCCAGAATAAAGATGGCAACAAACTTAGCAGCAGGATGATGTCCTGAAGATACAGAATATATGACGACACAATCTGGCTGATTGCAACCTTGACTCCAGCAATGAGTAGCTGAGGGACCCAGGACAAGTTAATCCCTCTGGACCTGTTTCCTCAGCTGGAAAACTGGCATGGACTTGCTGAGTGTCCAGTTGTGATTTCACGTCTGTTTTCTACCCACCGCCCTCACTTTAGTTGAGTAGAACTACCTGAGCTGCATAGTGCTGTTGGCCACACAGGACCATACAAACAAAACTCTAAGCACATGCAAGGAAATAATGGAAACCTCTTAGATTGAGGTAGGTGCAGTGTGGTACCCGGCCTCAAAAGCGCTGCTCCTTGCAGGATGCCAGTGTGCACCACATTCAGAGGGATGAGCTCTTTCTTATGCTGAGTTTGGAAGAAGGTAACTTAGGCACAGAGAAGTTAATATCCTTTTATCACGAAAACATTCTTTCCTTCTAATGGCAGACAGTTACTGGTGACTCTCTACCCCACAGACGGAGGTATATGCGTGTGAGTCCCGAGAGAGAGAAAGAATTAATGTGCTCACGGGTGTTGTTATAACTGTTGGCAAAACATATAAGAAGAGAGTTTGGCTTGTTGAATTTGCAAAATCTCTTATTTTATTAATAAAGTTTTTATTTCCTTTGAACCCACATTGTAATGCTTGTTCATAGTACTCCTGCAAATAGCTACTATAAATATATCATCACACTACTAACAGGAAGTTAAGGGAAAGGCTTAATTGAAAAAAGCGCCTGAAAAGACATTGGTAATATTAAAAGCATAAAGTACAGGAACTAAGTAGTCTCTTTAAGCAACTCATTATGAAACCATATGTGTCCCTATTAGGCTAAATGTTCTGCGTAATATGTTAGGCCTACGATCAACTACCTTTGTATCAGATATAGGACAACTTGGAACTCACTAGTCTTTTACCAGCTGTGCGATGAAGTTATGGGTCTATAAGAAATTTCAATATTGAGCATCTCCTACTGTTTCCTCACGAATGTGTGAGTTCCAACCACACGACCTCTTTCCATACTTTGCACTTCGTTCTACTTTGGACTTTTGTGGATGCAACCATTTACAATGCCCTGCCCACAGATTTTGACCTGGCCCTCTCACTTCACATGTCGCCTCTTTAGGGAGGCTTCCCATAATTTAGTGGTTCTCTTTTTAACCAGAAATTCTGTTTTATTTTTGCAATATGAGCTTATTGCATCCTCAATGCCTAGAACAGTGCCTGGCACTTAGAGAGCATCATGCGTTGAATAAATGAATGAATGAATGAATGAATGGTTAAGTTCTCCTATTTTAACTTCATAGTGTGGATTGTCTCAAAACCAATATGTGACATAGATGTTCACCGCCCATATTTTAAAATAGTAACTTTGGAATTCTGCGTTTCATCTCATAAAAACAAAAGCAAAAAACACTCCTGGGGAAAAGGCAAGAAATAATATGATTAATAGTGGAGAGCTTTCTCCTGCTCCAAATATGCCAGGGTAGATTCGCCATCATTTATGCCTTGACAGCTCTCTCATTGGTGGGATAAAGGAAGCAAGACCAGATAGGCCAGGGAAGGATGTGGGTGGAACGACCCAGCTAGCTCAGGGAGGCTCTCCCAAGCTCAGCCTGCTGCCCTACTGTATAAAGACAGTGGGAGTTTTATAATATTTTTTAACACAATTGGCAGCCAAAACAAGCACCTGGAATCTCATTATATTTTGCCTCAGATTCTGGCCTTAGTATCATCAATCAAGCTGCCCTAATGTTTTCTTAAAGTGAGAGAATAAAAGGAAATTATGGAAATATAAATACTTCCCCCAGCTACTTAAAAATTCTTGCATATAAAAGGGATATTGTGAGAAGTAAAACAAAGAGACCAGAACTGAACCATTTTGTGAGATGATTTTAGGGAAAAATGTTTGTCCCCCTCTTGGTATCCTACACCAGTGGAGGGAAGAATAGTACTATAATCTACATTTGCCTATATGCAAAATAATGATATATATGTTAATATATATTAAATATTTACTTCCTCAGTCCCTCGGTGTATGTGTTTGTATATTGAGTTTTTAATACGTACCAGTTCTGTGCTAGTAGTGAACAAAATGGCTGAGGGCTCTGCTTTTGTAGGAATTACATTATTTTGTATTTGAGGAAGGCAAGAACAAATCAATAAATGAACAATCCCATCACAGGTTGTGTTAAGCATTATGGGAAAAATAAAGTACTATGAAAGGTCTAATGGAGATAATGGGAGGATGATGGTATGCTCTAACTTAGGAGATCTGGAAAGATCGAGCACCCCCATGGTCTCTAGAAAATTCTGGAAATAGAACATTATTGTCCTTGACTAAATTTAATCCCTTTCTTCCTGATCATATCTAACACATAGGATATTTTCCTTTTGGAAATTATACAAACGCTGGAAGATTTCACAGGGAGAATGTAACTCTCTTCTTTCCATTTTACTCCTCCTGCTTTGACACATTGTGAAGGCCTGTGGACTGAGCTTCCTGCATGGCTCAGCTTCATCTGCTCTATTCAGTTCTCAGCTATTCTCTGTACTCCAAGGACTCTGGTTCATTATTTGTCCCTTGCTCTTAAAGAAGAATCTAGTTCCTTCCTATTTTCCCATTTTAGGTGTGTTCACGGCCAAACTCTTTCCTCTCTCCTCTTTGACTTGGTTTGTTCGTGGACCATATTCCATGGTATCAGTTAGCTTGGATGCATTTCCCATATGCTGTTCCCAGAGGCCAGTTGTATAGAATGCGGATGTGTGTGTATGTGAGGTAAGTCAGACACACATTTCTTTCTACCCATTTCCCATTGCACTTAAGATTTGCTTAACAGTCCAATGACTTTAAAAAGCATGCAGTGATAGGGTGCTGCTCCCTCACCAGGAACGGCCAGCACTTTTTATGAATGAGGATATGATTTATTCTGTAGCACCAGTACCTCAAACTCAGATTTCCCTATAATTCCTTTTGCCCCATGTCTACATGAAATGGATCGCCAGATTAGGAATGTTCCGCAACAAGTTGGAAGGAGCAGATGAAGCTGTAGTAATGCTAAATTTTAATTAGATCTTAGACAAAGATATCCCTAGTATCTAAATAGAATGCCAGGTAAATGAAAGAAGTAAACCAGGCAGGCAAATGTGCAATTGCAATTAGTGGATATATTTAAACTCGATCTTAGTAATTATCTGTTAAGAATAGGAGTCAATAGCTCTTCCAGTGACCTTGAACAAATTGTATAGTTCTTTTAAAGTTTTCCCAGTGCACAAACAAGGGTTAATACCATTTTCTATTTGCCCACCTCAAATAACAATGTCTCAGTATAAATTATGTGTTATGAGATCTGTTTGTAAAAAAATCCTGCATTAATAGAAAACATCATTACTTTGTTGAAAATTAATGTCTTGGTACTTACATAGTACCTCAAAGAGTTACAGACTTATACTCCGTTTTCTTCCCTACAGAGCAACTGGATTTCTGCTTATTTTCCCTCACAGATATTAGCTTTTATGTTTCCATAGTTTTTTTTTTCTTTCCTGGCCATATTTCTAACCTCTTTAGATCATTTTATTTTATCTTTTCACCCTCACTTGTGAATTTAAAACCATCCAATTTAGCATCATTACGGAATTTAATTTAACATATTTTTTCAGATGCTTAATAAGGATGTTAAACAAAAACAAAATACATTCTATTTAGATACAAAGGATATCTTTGTCTAAGATCTAATTAAAATTTAGCATTACTACAGCTTTATCTGCTCCTTCCAATTTGTTGCAGAACATTCCTAATCTGGCGATCCATTTCATGTAGACATGGAGCAAAAGGAATTAAAGGGAAATCTGAGTTTGCGGTATTGGTGCTACAGAATAAATATGACCTTGCAAGGTGTTGCTATAATGACATCAAAGTCAACCCTCTTTTTGAGACAACTGACCATGCAAGAGAGTAGATGTGGCAGTCTGCCACAAAAGGTGCAATTGAGAGGAAGAGTACTCTACGAATATTGGGAAAACATTAGATAGGACATTCTTGCTATTATATTCCAAGTAAAGGCCAAAGAATTTAGTCAGAATATCAGAAGAAATAGGGTGAGCAAATATATATTTTTTTAATTCCTTGAGGTGAGTATTAGGAGTGTGACTATCAATTGAGGAACACTCTCGGAGCTCCTTCCCCCGTGGAATCGCTAGACATTTAAAAGTTAATCATTATCATACCTACTATGGACTGAAGAACTAATGGACACTGTGCTTGGCACTGGAGTATCTAAAAAGCTTCTACAACATGAACCCTGATTTTAGGGAGTCCACATCCTGTTAGAGACACAGAAGTCTAATGTACTTTAAGCCAAAATAAGTGTCAATCGAGCCATGCAACAGAGAGGAGAGAATGAACTGGGTGGTATGGAAGAAATTCAAAGAAGAAATTACATTTGAATTGAGTTTGTCAATAAGAATTTGAGCAATGGAGCATGGGAAGAAGCTAGTCAAAGGGATCCGTGTATGTGTGCAAGGATATTTGGAGTGAGGCACATTCTACAGCTGGGGAATTGGCTAGTGTGGTGGGAACAAAAGATACTTGTGAGGACAAGTGGAAATGGCAGAGAGAGAAAACTAAATACAGAAGATTAAATTGTGAAGGGCTTGAAGTTTACTCTCTAGGCAATTGGATAGAGTTGGAGGCATCCTCGAATTTCAAGTTGCGAATTAACATGATCGACTCTATAGCGATGTTGATCAGAGGGCTGATGCCTGAGGAAATTTCAATCCAGTTTCAATATTCATGTCTTTCAAGCCATTCCAATTGGACTTACCTCCTTCAGTTGTAGAAAGCAGGTATGCCAGCAGAAATTCCACAAAATACAGATGGATATGTGAGTTTTGTTATTGATTTCGCCTCCGTCCTGAGAACAAGTTTATTGTCATTAAATACAGGTCACTATTCTGTAAAATGAGATCATGTAAAAAATATATATGGTAAAAATAGGAGTGGCTAAAATGTTCAAGACAGCATCTACTTTTTTCAAATTTTCTAGTTATGTTATAACTAACAAGACTTTTTTAAAGACTTGTTACTTAAAACGTGTAATTATATATTTATATTTACCTAATATATTTACCCAGTTTTCTAGTGATTTTAGAAATCACTGTCTTTGTTAGAATTTTAAGCTTTCCTATTTAAAAAACCATTTCTAACTCATTTCAAGACACTTTCCTGCCTTAATAAATATAATTAACATGATAATTAACAAGATGACACACAATTTTGCAGTTAATTACAGTTAAAGCCTGAGAAACAATTCCCTTTTTTATATTAGCAAACATTTGAATACAGATGGCATAAAAAAAGAGTTATGTTCACCTCAAGGAATTATTAAAAAGCTTTAAAACTTTTTGTTAACTTAAAATGTGAGAACCACTTGTTTGTTTGCTTTATTCCTGAATAGAAAGTAAAAAAGTTAATAAGGCTTTACACTAATAGACTGAGCTCAACACCATCAATATATTAAATTCTAGAGGTATGTTTGTTCAATGAATGAATGGATCTTTAGTTAAACCACTTGTAATGTAAATTGATTAAATATATGACCATTATCCATTTTACTGACAGCTGTTCACCATTCCCCTAAGGCTTACAACTTGCTGTTGTCAATTTTTATTGAGCATTCACAAAGATATGGGCACTGAACACACCCAGTGCATTAAGTCTCCCTGCCTCATAGAGGTTTACCTTCTGGTAGGACATCACCTGGCTTCTACGTACATTAAGCATGTCACAGCAAGATAGAAAGCAGTCCCACTAATATGTTCCTTCAACCCATATTCTTTGTGCATCCAGCACTATACTAGGTGCTTGACATCTACCAAAGGCCAGATAAATAAGGTCAAAGTGTTCTCTGCCTTCGTGGAATTTGTACTCTATCATGTTCTATCAGGCAAGGAAGGCATTAAGCAGGTCATTACAAATGTCATAACTGCTAAGAAAATTAGAAAAATAAAAGTGCAGTGGAATTCCATAGCTCCGGTCCTAAGTTAACTTGGGAAGTAAAGGCTCATTACTTGTGGTTTCTTTAGGTTTGCCCTATATTCATATTTTTTTTTAGGTTTCGTGTACAGATACATGCATTCATTTGCTCATTTCACAAACTTAATCAGTTTTACAGTTAAGTCCTATCACTGGGAAACCTTGGAATGCTATTGCAAGCAATTTGGAAATATTTCACGTATGTTAGGGCCATTGGATGGGACAGATTCAAGTGAGCAGCTTACATACTTGTGCTCTCCAAAAAACCTTATAATTATGACTTATAAATTTCCAGCTTTGATATGCAGTAAAGGTTACAATGTTGGGGGACGGGAAGCTTGTTCGAGAATATCAGAGCTTGCAAAATAAATAAATAAATAAATAAATAAATAAATAAATAAATAAATAAAATATCAGAGCTTGTAAAATTGAGTGAAATTTTAGACCTTGCAGGGTGGCATCAGATTCCTCAGAAAATATTCTAAACTGTTTTTATTTTATTTTATTTATTTATTTATTTATTTATTTATTTATTTATTTATTTATTTTATTTATGAGAAGCACAGAGAGAGAGAGGCAGAGACACAGGCAGAGGGAGAAGCAGGCTCCATGCAGGGAGCCTGAAGTGGGACTTGATTCAGGGATCACACCCTGGGCTGAAGGCAGTGCTAAACCGCTGAGCCACCCGGGCTGCCCCTAAACTGTTTTTAAAATTGGCATTGCTGTTAATATAATCATGAAATAAGGAGTGATATGGCATTTTTTTAATTGAAATGCTATAGTCAAGAAATTATAGGGAAGCCTTATTTCTAAAACAAGGGATATAAAAAGAATCTGAACAATCTTTTATTTTTTTATCACAACATTTTTCCAAGTGTAATTTGTGTTGACTTCTCCACACCAAAATTTTATACAGTATTTTGGCAATCAAACCATGTTAGAAATGAAATGCATGATGTTCCATTACATTCACAGAGATCTAAGGAACAAAGTTCATGAGGCTCTTTTATCAATCAGAATTTTAATCACCATTATTACTCCCAGAGGATATGATATGAAAGGTGACTTTTCTGTCCATACAAAAATAGTAATAAACAAGTGAAAGTGACATTATTATTTCTTATCTGCTAAGCTTCAATAATATTCATCTGTCTTATGCCATTTCCCAACCACATTATCGGTTCCCCCTTCCTTGGGCATTTCTGATACTTAACAATGGTTTAATTATAGTTACTCAAAATAATATGGAGAACAAAATGATTATACACTATACAGGATATTTAATTTCCCAGTGTTGGCCACAAAACAAGTTTCATCTAAATGCCTCTCTTAATGATGACTACAAGTCTAGTCTCAGATCTATCTATACTAATGGATGACAGTGTTGTCTGTTACCTTGGCACTTTCCTTTGATTTAATCTGTGAGATAAAACATGACCAAGGAGATAACAGTCATGAGGAATGTATAGGATCCCGGGACCTTCCCCACTTCCTCAAGTACATACAAGTCTCTTGTTTCTCTTTCCTATTGTGATCCATGACTAATTTATAGCAGCTGAAAGCTGACCTCAAAGAAAAAAACTTCCCTTCTCTATCCTTTGATCACTGTGACAGCTACAAACTAAAACACTTTGCAAATCTCTCAGTCTGCATCCAGGGAAAGGCTGTCAGTCAGTAACCTTTACTGAGCCCCAGTATGTGTGCAGAGAGAGCACTGCTTTGGCAGCTCTGGGATATTACAAAGGTCCTGAAGTTCCTGGAGAAGCCCTGACCATCGGGGGTTCTTAGAGTAAAAGACAGTAATCAATTCCAAGATGAATCTGTAACTACATAAAGGAGATCTATTCCTGCTGGAAATTTTCCGGTGAACTTCACTCTTCCGCCTCTGAGCTTGCACCGGGGTGCTGATGGGATTGCTCATGACATCATTTTATAATTCAGCTGCTGGTTCAGTCCTGCCTAGAGAAGTGAATAATTCTAGGGAAGCAATAATGAAAACAACTCCTTTTGGAATAAAAGACCATCACTATAGGATCTGGGTGGCTCAGTGGTTGAGCATCTGCCTTTGGCTCAGGTTGTGATCCTGGGGTCCTGGGATTGAGTCCCACATGGGGCTCCTCGTGGGAAGCCTGCTTCTCCCTTCTGCTTAGGTCTTTGCCTCTCTGTGTCTCTCATAGGTAGATAAATAAAATCCTTTTAAAAATGTATCACCATATACGCAAGAGAAAAAGTACAATATTCTTTTGATACGGACAACTACGTTTCAGTTAAAAACATATTTAGGGCTTTTTCTTCCTTTAGCAGCCCACTTTATTATATGATTTGGGGAACTTTATAGGAGAAACACACATTATTTGTTTTATGGCATTCCCACATGGGATGAGATAGACATGGGTTAAGGGGGGCTCATGACTAAGGAACATGGATAGGATTTCTTTTTGAGGTGATGAAGATGTTCTAAAATTGATGGTACTGAGACAACTATGGCAATGCTAAGATCGTGCCATTTAAATGGGTGAATTGTATTATGTGTGAATTATATCTGAATAAGGTTTGTAAAAAATAATTCCCTGTCTATATCTGTGGGATTCGTGTCAAACAATAGCCCCGACCAGCATTCTTACTCGTCTCTTGATTGATCGCTGATCAGTTGACTCTACAAAATTCAGTTAACTTCTATCCCCTGGCTAACAGAAAGCGGGGGAAAAAAGGCTTTGAAAGCTAAGCTTTTAAGAGCCTGAATCAAATATTACCTAACACACATGCTTTAATGAGATACAACCTTTTAAATTACCCAGCTGCATTCAATTATCCAAAATGCAGACAAAACATGTAGTTGTTGCCATCATTCTCAGCCTGGGAGGAGTGTCTCTTTGTTATGCGTTAGCTCTAGTCTATGCAGGAGGGCTATTGGTTCCTTTTTCCTTCATCTCTCCTCAAAATAGTTGTCAAACAGGTTATGCTGCTAGGCAAGTGTGAGGCTTGGCGAGACTGACTGAGTTGTTTTCAAAGAGCCACTGTTCCACAGAGCCTTTTTCTTTTAGTCCATTATAGGTAGATAAAAGATACTTTAAAATGTATTCTATTATTCCTAAGTAAGTCATAGAAAATGTATGTGTTTTATGATTTGCTTGCTTTCATCCCTTCCCAAATGACAAAAAAAAAAATATTAGGTTGTAAAAGAGGTATATGTAAAACCATAACAAAGCAAAAACAAGCCAAACAACTTGAAATTATATAATGATTCTAGAAAAAGAAAGGATCAGAGTAGGGAAAAATGAAAAGGCGCAAAGTACATGCAGCTACTTGGCTACCGCAATCTGAGTTTCTAAAATTCATCCTGATTATACTTTAAGGGCTCAGTAAAGAAAATTGGTGATCCAAAGGGTACCCCAAACCAGGCCTTCATGTTTGGGACTAGTACCCCTCAGGTCATTGTAGCCTAGCCTTTCATGCTTAGGACTCACCTTTGTCTGAAACCAGAAGGGATTTTTTTTTAAGACTTTATTTATTTATTCATGAGAGACACAGAGAGAGGGAGAGAGGCAGAGAAACAGGCGAGGGAGAAGGAGGCTCCATGCCCGGAGCCTGACGTGGGACTCGATCCCGGGTCTCCAGGATCATACCTTGGGCTGAAGGCGGCGCTAAACCGCTGAGCCACCCATGCCCACCAGGAGGGATTATATGTGTGTTTGTATGTGTGCAACTAATTAAGGTATAATTTATATATAACTTTACATTAATTTTGGGTGTACGACATAATGATTCTGTATCTGTATATATTGTAAAGTGCACACCATAATGTCTACTTAGTACCCAGCACCACACATAGTTACAAAATTTATTCTGATCTCTCTTTTTTTAAAGATTTTATTTATTCATTCATGAGAGACAGAGAGAGGCAAAGACATAGGCAGGCTGTAGGAAGCCTGAGGCAGAACTCGATTTCAGGACCCTGGGATCATGACCTGAGCCAAAGGCAGACATCTGCTCAACCACAGAGCCACCCAGGTTCTCCTTCTTGTGAACTCTTAAGAATGTGCTCTCTCAGCAACTTGTAAGATGAAATCCAGTATAATTAACTGTAGTCAGCAGGTATTGCTAAGAATTTTTAAAACATCATTCATCATTTATTTCCTGGCAATTGATCATGTATTGGCTTATTACTGATAACTGCCAGAATGATCAAATCTCCTCATTCCTTTTCTGACCCATCTTTTTCCTCATCTCCTCCTCATGTGTTCATCTAGCACCTTTATGAAGAATACAAATCCTCACCTCCAGTGGGGTTCTTCTACTCAAGTGTCGAGAACTCAAAATGCCAATCAGGCCCTTCTTTTTAGATTCCTTAAAAGTATCATGTCCACAACTGAACTCTCTGTACATGTCCAGCGCCAAAAGAATCCCCCACCCTAACTGCAGTGTTTTGTCAGAGGCTATTACCATGTTCTCAATTTCCTGAGCTATAAATGACAGTGTCATTTTGAATCATGATCTTACTTCATTTCCTGTATCCATCCAATCACTAAGGCTTATTGATTTTTCCTTTAAGTTGTTGCATATTCACATAATCCTTTATATTTACACTGCCATTTTCAAAGTACAAGACCTTAATACACTTTTTCCTGGATTACTCTGAGTCTCCTGGATGACTTCCTCCTCCCCTCCAATTGTAGAATGGGCCTCTTTGAATTAACCACAGGCATAACTCTCACATGGTCTCCCTTAATCATTACTTATCCATATTAGTCCTGGGTTCAAAAGCCTTGCTTGCTCACACTGTTTGTGATCATTTGTCTGACACCTCTGTATATCTGCAAATCAAAAATTTTATGTGGAGATCAATTTAAAAACCTCAATTTCTCTGTATAATCTCCTCTGGCTAATTAAAATTTCTACAAACTTCCATTCCTCTGAATTACTACAGAGCATGGAGTTTACATAGCCTCAATTATCAATTAATTGTATAAGGCTTTGTTTTGTCAGTATTTTTTTCTTGAGTGCTGGTTTAAGTTCTTGGGCATAGGGATTAAGTCCTTTGTGGTTTAATGATAGTGATAATGGTGGTTTAATGATGATAACACTGATTTCCACAAGTCACTCACAGTAATATGGCACTGCTCTGTTGGAACATAAGCTGATCACTCCTGAAAGGAAAGAAAGACGGAGTTAAGGCTGGGGAGAGGATGGGTGTAGAAAGGTTAAGGAAAAATGTCTTCCAAGGACAGGACAAGACCCAAATTTTAAAGATAAGCTGTACAGCAAATATATGGTTAGAAGAGGGACTGAAGAGCAGAAAAGGGGCTTCTAGAAAGTGGGTTCTATCCAAATTTAAAGTCAAGGAAGCTTCTTCCAGTCAATTTGACAGATTCTAGAGGTGGAATGGAGGCTGGAGAAAAGGGAATAGTAGTAATTACACAAGGGAGATGAAGATTTGCAACTGTTAGACTGAAGTTTGGGATTTTGGCTTAGTAGACATGGGAGTAAGATCCAGTACCAGAAGTGTAGTTAATCAGGAAAACTATGCTGGTCCTGAGGTAAAACTAAGTATTACAGCCTGGTGGAGGGACTAAACTCTTCCTATGAAAAAGACAGTTTTTATGGAAGAGAAGAGATTTTCTGTATACATTCCTGGGTTCTTTCTTCCACCTTCCTCTTGGTCAAAGAATGAAATAAGAAAGTCTGATGGTTGTTAGCCCATTGGCCCATGTTTTTCAACTGAGAGCTCATCTAAAGAAAATCCATAAATATCAATAAACTGGTAACTTTTTCTCTTTCTTTTCCTTCTGGGGCAATACCAGATGGTTTCCTCAGCAAGTAATCAACACTAACATCACCAGTAATGACACAGACAGACATCAAGGACCTCTTGATATGATAACACTGAGAATCATTCCTATGGTATTGTGGGGTTAGGGGTTGGGGAGAAAATGCATAACCTGAATCTAATCATGAAGAAACATCAGAGTAATTCAAATTGAGGGACACTCTACAAAATAGTTGTCCTGTTCTCTGATCAAGGCAATAGGGCCTTGGCAATAGGGCAATATCAAGGCAATAGGGCAGCGGTTTAGCACCGCCTTCAGCCCAGGACATGATCCTGGAGCCTTGGGATCAAGTCCCATGTCATGCTCTCTGTGGGGGGCCTGCTTCTCCCTTTGCCTGAGTCTCTGCCTCTCTCTCTCTCTCTCTCTCTGTGTCTCATGAATAAATTAGTAAAATCTTTTAAAAAATAAATACATAAATAAAAATAAATAATAAATAAAAAATATATCAAGGCAATAAAAGACAAAGAAAGTCTGAGAATCATTCCAGTTGTAAAGAAACTAAGGAAATTTGACCACTAAATGCAATGTATGACACAGGAAATTTTGTGAGGAAGGATATTACGTAAGATTGTAGATCTTAAAAATTCACATCACAAAAAAACCCAAACAACAACAAAACACAACAACTTACCAATGTATGGTGACAGATACTCACTAGAATTATCATGGTGATCATTTCACAGTATATACATATATCAAACACTACATTGTAGCCTTGAAACTAAGGTAATGTTTTATATCAATTATACCTCAATTTAAAAAATAGAAATTAAGGAGACAATTGGCAGAATTGAGCATAGACTGCAGATTAGATGACAGTATAGAAGCAATGCTTAATTTTCTGTTTTTGATAACGATACTATGGCTATGCAGGAGCAGGCCCTGTTCAAAGGACATCCTCACAGGCATGTTATGACCTAAATGATTGGTGTCTGCAGTTTACTCCCCAATAATTTTGAAATATAGATATGTAATAGATCAGGAAGATGAGAGAAGTAGAGAGATAAAGAAACACTGTAAAAAAATTGATGTCAAGCGTCAAACAATCGTAAACTTAGGTAAAGAGCATATTGTGAGCTCTTATATGATTCCTGCACTTTTTCTGCATTTGAAATCACAAAAAAGTTACTAAAATGTTGAATAGAACGGTGAATAGATGATTTTTAATGAAGAGATGAGAAGGTTGTTCTATTTTGTTGTTTGTTTTCTAAGAGTCGAAGAGTTTAGGAGCAAAAAAATAGGACTGCTTTTAACATCTCACAAAGGGACAATTAAATGCCATATACCAGTTATTTTTCAGTATGAAATATTAGATCCAACAATTTTTCTGTGTGAGCAACTCCTTATCCATTTTAATAGATTAACATCAAAAATACTTTTGGTTTTGATCAAATCCGTACTTGAAATTCTTTCAGGACTCCACCATGAAACAAATTTAGTAAACAAGTGTCATAAGGAAGACTTCCCAGCCTAACATCTATTCTCAAGATCTAGGGTATTGGAGACTAAATTATTCATTCCCTCATTTCTGTTTTAAAAGAAGAATGAAAAAAAAATAAAAAAAATTAAAGAAGAATGAGAAACATTTATAGCACTGACTCATTTACTTAATTCAGCAATCAGTTTTCTTTGGCAACTGACATTGTCACCTTTTTTTGGCCCATTGATGCCATCAGTACTAAAGTAGGAAAACAGAAATACATATAGGTCATATTATTTTATACATAGGTAGTACTTTCTAATTGCTTACTATTTAATTTCTTTTCTTAAGAAATTTTGTTTTTTGTTTTTAAAGATTTTATTTATTTGTTCATGAGAGACACACAGAGAGAGACAAAGACATAGGCAGAGGGAGAAGCAGGCTTCCCATGGGAAGTCTGATGCAGAATTCAATCCCAGGACCCAGGGATCACACACTGAGCCAAAGGCAGATGTTCAACCACTGAGTCATCTAGGCATCCCTGTTTATTTATTTATTTTAAAGATTTTATTTATTTGAGAGAGAGAGTGCATGTGCGAGCATGAGTGGGGGGAGACAGAGAGGGACAAGCTGTCTCCCCACTGACCAGGGAGCCCAAGAGGCAAATTTGATTCCAGGACCCCAAAATATGACCTGAGCCAAAGGCAGACCCTTAACCAACTGAGCCACCCAGGTGCCCCTCCTCAGGAAATTTTAAAATAGGTTCCCTCCCTCCTCACCCCCCTACTCCCCATTATACCCAGTTAAATGTCTTAAAAATGGTGGTGTACTGCTCCTTAATGAAAAATTTATATCATAAAAAAATACAATCTCCAAAATCTCTAGTGAAGACACAAAAGTTTACATTTTATTATTTCCACTTTCTTTTAAGAAAATTTACCTTTTTTTACTTGAGTCAGAATACTGCATGAGAATAACTAAAAGCCAGAACAAAAATTACCCACTGTTCCATCACTAACAAAATCAATGCCTTTACTCATTGTGCCCCATGAAATTGTCCACATGCAGTTTCTGTTTTTATATCATGTAGCAATACTCTAGATATACTGCTATTCTGTGTATAATTCTATGGGTACATTGCTATTTTGCCACAGTATTGCTTTTTATGGCTCTTTTCTGTTCTTTCCTCCTTCATTCTTTATCCTTCCACTCAGGCCACCCAATAGTAACAGATTGACATATACTCCCTCATATCTTCTTGCATAGTTAACAGCATATACAGATATACACGATCAAAGACTTCTCTCATTAATTAGAATTGGTACATGCTCAGTAGATGGAGAACATATAACTGACGTAAGTATAACTTCAATATTTCATTAATTTAATTATATACTTTTAAACACATTATATATGATTTTAAGAGTATGGAGCTGGCTGATTTTAAATTTTTTGCATAAATCACACCCAAACTTCCAGTTTGATTTTCTCTAAAGTGGATCAAGCTTTGGAAGATAATTGCTAAGCAATTTGGTGTGTAATTTTTCTATATTTTTATAATTTTCTTCTCTACTCTTTTCACAGTGGTCTTGCCCACACCTGAATTCTCAATATATATTTTCAATAGCTCTCTTTTACGGAGTCTTTTCAAAATTTTTAACTTTGTCTTCTTTTTAATGACATATTTATTTAATTGCTTTTAAAGATTTTGTTTGTTTGTTTGACAGTGAGCAAGAAAGAGAGAGATAACACAACGTGGGAGGGGCAGACTCCCTACTAGTCAGGGAGCCTGATGTGGGGCTGGATCCTAGGACCCAGGGAACATGACCTGAGCCAAAGGCCGGTACTTAACCAGACTGAGCCACCCAGGGGCCCCCTTTATGATATATTTATAAGCACTTTGTGTAACATTTTATCAAATGTCAAAATTGCAGTAGGAATAACATGTGGTACAAAGTTCAATGGAAGACCGTTGAAAGAACTGCTTTTTTTTTTGTCATTCACTTTATATAAACAAAATTATCCAATATATATTTATAAGCAACTTGATTTTCTTAATGACACATAATTACTATTTTTCCAGAACAATAGGCTTAGATCTAACTCATTCTTTTCAATAGCTGAGTAATATTTCATCAAACAGATGTGTTAAAAATCCAGTCAACTGCTCCTTATTGATAATTTAGATTATTTCCAGGTTTGACCACTTCAATGTTTTAATGGGGATCTTTTTACATAAATTCTTAGATACTGCTACATTTATTCCTCTGGGATAAATTATTTAAGGTTTGTTCCTCTGGTCTTCCAATTTCTACTTTTATTATTCTTAAGCTCCAAGAATAATTATACTATATTTTAAAACAAGACTGGGGCTTAAAATGGATCACTGTAATTCCTGTTTATACTTGGCAAGATTTTGACCAGTTTGAAAATTTCCACCAATCTGGCATCCACTGATAATTCTGAATCCAATAGGATTCAGAATACTATTATCCATTTGTTGGTTGAGTAGTTTCATAAGTAAATTTCTATAGCCCGTGTACCTCTTGCAGGTGAAGAATGCTACATCTAGGACAGCTCTGATTTATTCCTGTGATTTCTTCTACTGCAAAAACTGTCACGGAGTCCAAAGTAAAACTTTGTCTCTATTGAGATGGTACAGGGAAATATGAAGAACTTAAACATGTAGAATGTTAGTACAATACATAAATCAAAGCACATGATTTCCATTTCTTACAAATCAGAACAAGGGTATAAATAACATAAGAGCTAAGCCTATTTTTAGTTTCCCATGATAATGTAAATTATTTTGAATTTTATAGTTATTGCAGGCCAGTGGGCTATAGCATACCAGCATGTGATATATTCTCCTTAAACTGTGAGCAGCATTAACAAGCCGCTTTAAGGAAATTCAAGGCTCACGAATAGCCCAGGAAAGCTCAGGGCCGCCAGGTTACATGACTCTTCCCTGTAATGTCTGCAATCGTATACTGTATCTTCTAAATCAGCTGCTATGTGTGAACATGGAATGACATCCAGTTGCTCATTCTGCAAGATGCACTTTTATGTGTCTCAGCATAGAAGTGACCTGATATATTTACATAATAGTTGTTCTCTTGATTATCAATATCTTATTCTTGGAAGTTTTGTAATAACCAGAAGAATGGAAGTGGGCTTTATTGTAAGTTTTCTTTAACCATTTTAGATATCCATAGTACATGTAAGCCAGAGATGCTGGAGACAATAGAAGCCTAGGGTTATAAAAGCATATTTTGCATTATATCATTTATTACAAAAATAAGTATTTCCTTCCTGTCTGACTCTTCTAAATTGGAGTAATGCAGAAATTTTTAAGGAAATTGCAAGATTCTGTTTAATGAAGTAGATCTAGACATTAACTATTCAGACCATGGATGCATATCTTGATATTTGTTTTGCCTCCTGCCCTCACAAACCTGTTTTAAGCAAGAACAATGATAAAATCTGTCTTAAGGTTTTCATTAATGCTTGGCAGGTACCAATGAGCTACTGTGGGTTTATGTTAATCTTGTAATATATACATGCAAAGGCTCCACAGATAAAAACTAAATATGTAGGTGACATTGTGCCCTTGTCTGCCACGTTATGCTAAAATCTTGATCATAAAGTTAACACAAACCACCACACCCCTGATTCCTGGATTAACAGAAATAAATTTTTGTATCTATCTCCATTTGTCACACTATTTGCTAAGAGAGACTTGGTCATGTTTTTATGATTCAATATTTCCTGACTATTGTCTTTATGTTACTTTCTACTCAGGATTTCTGCCTAAACCACTGGAGGCCTAATCCTTGGTATAGTAAAGAAGCAGAGTAAAAAAGTAGATCTGTTGCTTGGAAAAAAAGTTTCTTCCTATCTTCCAAGTTGCTGATATGCTCTTAATGCTTAACAACAAGATATCAAGAGTAGAGGTGCTCAGATTTGTAGCCTTTGCAGATTTCCATGTTATCATTGCTCTCATTATGGATGATTTCCAGCCACCCATGTGAAATCACTAAATGCAGATTTGGGAAGAGCTGTTAACCATCATTTCTTCCAAAACAATACAGATCCCTCCCAAGACACCAATTTAAAAATGTGTTAATCTCCATCATCTTGGCATATCTAACCAAGTAAAGTGGAGTAGGGGATGGAAGATAGAATTACAGAGGTGAAGAGAGAAGCTGTATTTCTGAATCACAGTTATAATTGAGAAAAAAATTGACTATGGAAAATCAGAAAGGAAGCTACATTTCAGAACATTTGATGAAAAATATCAATCTGTTGTTCCTGGGAAGTCCAGGGTTAATTGGCGGAACCAATGGCTCCTAATTGGTACCCAATAATTTTTTTGTTTTGGTCCATGATCAGGATTTGAAATAAGTTACCATGCATAACAATGCTAGTTATTTTAGATAAATCTGGAACTATTCATTATGATGTATTGTTCTTAAATAATTAAGACGTTTATGTTTGAGGTGATATAGTTTCTATAATCATGTATCTGTAGATTTATTCTATCCCTTGATCTTTCATGAGACTTTGTGGGAAGACCCACAACCGTTTAGCAGCTCAGAGTTTACTTCCCAAATAAGGATATTATATTACACTCTATTCTCTTTAGAAGATTATGACTAAGTAATATAAACACCAAGAATGCTTTGAGTTGTGTAAACACCAGTACCATCCCAAACTATAGAGTATTACTATCAAACATAATTTTCTACACTGATAGAAATGTTCTATATCTACACTGTCCAGTTAAACATTCAGTTTCTTAATTGAACTAGCCACTTTTCAAGTGCTCAATTGCCACTTAATTAAATGCAATTAAATCTAAATTTAAATAGCCACATGGAGCTAGAGGCTCCCATGTTGAAAGTGCCACTCTAAAAGACAAACCACCAATGTTTATATCTTCTTCATCAGCAAAATCAATAGTTGGCCAACAATTCTGTCACATGTAGTGACAAATATGGCATTTTGAAAAAAAAACTGTTCATGAATTTTAAAAACTTTTTTTCACTAATAGTGACAAAAATGGAAAGAAATTATATATGCTTACAAGAAACTTATCAGTTCATGATTTCAAAGCTTTTTGAAGAATCCGATTTTCTTTCACAACATGAATTTCAAACATGGATGAGGACTTAACTAGAGGAAGAGAGAATAAACATTAGAAATGAGTACAAGTATGGTGGTAAATAAATGAATATTTGAATGAAGTCTTACCCTTCAAGATTCATAAAAATACCCAATATCACTGCTGATTTTTCCATCACTAATTTAAAAGTATATGTTGCTGACTTTATAAATATGTAGAATTACTTAACTCTTAGAAATGTATCTGGAAATCATCTTATAAAGCTGAAGTGAATATTTAGTTGAGAACCAATTTACCATAATATTCTAAAATTTAATTTCATTCCAAAAAAATGTCTGTAACCCTGTGGTTATCCTAAATTTGGCAAAATAGCTTATCCAACTGTTTCCTAAAATACTTTTGGATTTGATTTAAAACAAAACAAAAATAAAGAAAACAGCCACGAAAATATCTGTAATTCAAAATGGTTAACTGAAGTTTTTATAACTATTTATTTATTTTTTATTAGCTGATCTTCCATTATGCAGCATTGATCTCTTGGCAAAACTGTTTGAGCTATCCAAATCATATACCCAGGAAACAATATGCATTTTGTTTACCTGTTCTAGAAGAGCTTTGAAAAAAGCTCCCCTAGTCCTCCAATTAAAATGTGAAAAGCAGGCACAAAACAGTTTGGCTGGTTCACTCAGTGATAAGGAAACACAGGCTTAGTTTAATTCATTCTTCTAAAGTGCCAACTGACAAAGCTTACATTGAATTCGGTCCAGCCTCAAAAGTATAATTGATGTCAGCTCAAATTCTCAGCCAAAGACAAACACTGAATCTGTTGCTATTGGCTTTGTTTGGGTTTCAGGTGCGGGGCCCCTGCCATATGGTATCCTTGGGGCAGGGTTTTTGTTATGGCGTGTGTGTATGTATGTGTGTGTGCTTGTTAATATTGCAAACATCCTTCAGTTGCAAAGCAAACAAAGGAAAGGCAATCCACTCATCGCCTAGAACAAGTATAGACCACCAACTGCTGGGTACTATTAAAGTTACATAGAGCATTAGACAAAAAGAAGTTCTTGTCCAAGATATTACTTTACCAATGAATTCTTTATTTGCCCTTGACATCCTGTTTTCCTTGCACCAACAAATGGCTCTGCATTTATAATTAATGAATTGACACTGTATTATTAATATAAACTTCAAGATATTTTATAACAGAATAGTGATCTTTTTTTCAAGTTTTCTATCCTGAGTGTTCATTAAATCATCATTGCCTATGACAGGACAGCACCTTTTTTTATATACATAAAATATCTTTTATTTGAAAGTGGCAAATCATTTGTATCGAATGAATGCTTTATATAAGAAACTATTGAATAATTAAAAACATAGACATCTCTAGCATGATCAATATACTTAGCCCTATATTCAACAGATTTGAAAAATTTAGAGTTTTCTTCCTTGTTGATATGATTACAACCCTAATGACTCAATCAAGTATTATCAAGGCCCTATCAAGTTTGGGCATTGCATGAGGCCTTATGGGGAAAAAAGACATAAAACAAAATCCCTACTCGAGAAGCAAAGGGTTTTCATGTCTAAAAGGAATACATATGAAACAACAGTGGATATTATATGCAGAATATAAGCATTAAATATAAGTTGCAGGGAATTAAGAGCCCAAAGATATAAATAAATCCTGGGAGGTTCCATGAAGGAGATAGGACTTAATACAACTTTGAAGAATGAATAGATTTTATATAGAAGGACTAGGTTATAAAATATTATTACAAGTGAGAATCTTTACATGGGAAAAAGTGGGGTTAGAAGAAACATATTGGGTTATTTGTAATTATAGATATCAGTATGACTAGTCTGAAGGAAAATAGGGAATGTTGTCAGGTAACTAAACTGGCTGGATTTGTTAGAAGCTTATTGTAAGGGGTTTGGACCTGATGCAGTAGGAAAGTGTTTTCAGGGAGGCATGGGATCATAAATCTATGCATATAAGGGCCTGGGATGTGTCTGGTCAGATCAGGAAAGTGGGGTTTCTTGGAAAGCCCCATGTTCGTCTGTCCTATATATGAGAAGACTTTGAAAGATTGTGTTGAGTAAATTATGTTGTATTATTTAATTTTTAAAAAGTTTCCATAGACAGTAGCAATCTTCAGCTCTTTTAATCAATCTACAGGATAAACTCAACTCCTGTAAATAAATGCAATACATTTATAGTACAATGATTTCATTTTTCTGACAGGGTCATCATTGTGAGTCTTAACAAGTTATTAACAGAGGACAAAAATTTGGAAATCCTGACTTTGTACCTACACTTTTGCTATAACTGATACTATAATTGCAATACAAATAAACAAATAACAAATAAATCAGCTGATCCTTTGGAGAAAATATAGTATAGAAAACTAGATGTTAAGTTGCTACCACCCAGCATCTTAAAAGGACAAGTTTATCAAGATAATTACAGGTGAGAGAGTTTCTTCCTGTTATTACTGCACTCTCCAAGAATTCAAAGACTAATTAAAATGATTTTTTCACACGTGTTAGCTTCATTCAACACCCAGCTCATGAGAGAGTCTTGGTTAGATTCACCTAAGTCATCTTGTTTTGAAAATTATGTTAAAAGTCAAGTTCCTTCTAAATACTATGACTTCATAATAGGTCCACCACTGAGCACTTCTCCAGCAGTTACCAAGATCTATGTTTTAAGTGTCCTAACTTATAAGTTGGAAAATTTCATTGCTTAGTACTCTAACTCAAAAGCACTGTTCAAGTGGGAGTTACAGACCAAGGATTTCAACCGATTTTTTAAAATGTTGCTCTATTAATAGGGAACGGACGTCTCCAGTCTATTTGGTTAAATGCTGTTTTGAAAGGCCAAGGCTGGCCAATTTGTCCTATTGGGTATTAAATTTGACCTTTGGATTGTTGCTCTCCCTCTCGCTAATCCTGCCTCTTAGATATACAGTTACCGTTCATTTAAAAGAAGCATGGTGGCCATGCTGTTAATCATTAGAAAAGGGTTTGTTACAGATTTATGAATGCCTTGAATGCCTGGCGAGGTGTTTTTGGTATATGAATAATCATTATGAACACCTCATCGATAGCTTTTTCTTATTCTACATCCACCTTTTTAAAGCAGTTGTTCTCAACCCATTAGAGCCACCTGGGAAGTTTTTTTACAACTCAATGCTCAATCCCTCCCTCAGACTAATTGAACCAGAATCTCCTCCGGCCTTCCCTGCCCAGAAGTTGAATTGGAACAGTGTCACGTGCTTCCAATTTGCAGGGCAATTTATGAAGTTGTGGTCCATCCCATATTTCTTCGAATCATCTTAACTCCCTTTTGAACCCTAGAGAGTAAAATAGAGGAAGAGTTAGCTTGGGAACGGGTTGTCACTGTACTTTCTGTTGCAAGTGATAGAAACCAAATAGAAACTAAACTAAGGAAAAGAAGAAATTTCCTGAGTCATGTAACTGAAATATCCTGGAAGTAAGGCTAGGTCAATGAGTGGATTAACAATGTCACAAGGACTTGGTTTCTCTTCATATCCTGGCTGTGTCTTCTGTTGTGCTGGCTTCATTCTCAGATACCATATTTTGGACTCTTTTCAATTCCAGGCTAATATTATTGCAAGTATAAGTTAAACATCAGAATAAGTCTCTTTAGACAGTGTATGTTTCAGCTCTAGCAGTCATTCTAGTTGGCTAATTTGGATTCGATACCCTTGAACCCCCTCTGAACCAATTGTGATACACAGGAATTTAGAGTTCACGATTAGGCCTGTGTTTCATGCTCCTTGCTGAAGTCTGAAATGGAATCCTATTCAAAACATATCAGCAGAAATTGGGGGCAGGGAGTTTTTACCAAAATTCCTATTGCTTCTACCTAAAGAGAGAAAACCAATGCTGGCTTTCTAAAAAAGAAACAAATGTCCACTATAGAGTGACCAGACCACTGGAGTGAGTGCCCCAAGGGATATGAAATAAAAGTGAGTCTCTATTATGGATGAGTAGACGACTAAACGAGTAGCTAAGTGACATACAGGAAGGTCCCTAAGTACACATTAGTCATGGCTGACTCTTTATTAGCCTTACAGCACAAAGGATCCTTTAAAATGATTCAGGGTTACAGAATATTGTAGGAAAAGCAGGAATCAGTATAGAATCAGCAGTATCATCATGCCTTGCTTAATGAAGTGTGGACTGTAAAAACACTTATTTAACAAAGGAGGGATGGGATGACACGTTAGAAAGCTAAGTGAAAGGTAACCAACAATTTTTAAAAATTTTCCTATTAGCTCAAAAAAAAAAGATTCTCAACAATACAAATCATGCTTTAATTCAGTTTGCATAGTATAGTCTATAAATGTTTGATGAGATTATCTTATAGCCATAAAATACGATGACAAATTGTTTCCTTCACCATCACCATGATGAAGTTATAGTTTAAAGATTACATGGCTCTAGAATCAGTTGCTTGTGGTCCAATTCAACTTTTGCATGACCTTTGGAGTGTCCTTTCACCTCTCAAAGTCTGAGCTGCCTCAAGCCTAAAATAAGAATGACAATAATTCTTACATATAGTGTTGTGAAGTGAGGTAATCCATGAAAGAATAAATACTATGTTGGCATATAGTTAATGTGGATAAGTATTATATTTCTGCCCCTAATTCATGTCCTCCTCTTCTCTTCTTTCTCATCATTATCACAGTTGTTAATACATGGCATGCAAGATTATTTAATCACTGAAATATTTTCTTATTTGCCTTGTGTTTGATCGATTTGGTCTAAATATATTTCTATTTTATTTATATTCTAGAGTAATAAGAATTATTTGGAAAACAAAATTACAGAAAAAAGGGGGGACTGCCATCCATAATTCTGTATTCAAATTAAAATATTATTAAATAATATTAATATTTCGGTGTATTTTTTCCTTATTTTCTTCTGTGTACATTTTATATATAGTTAATTTTTATGTTGTCATTTTTAAATAAAACTCTCTTTATTTTTTTCAGGTTTCCCTATACTTATTTTTTTTTTACAGTTGTACATATAGATAGTATAGTATTTCTCACAATTTCAAAAAGTCTAAAAAGTTACCCAAATTTCTATTCTTAGGTTAATTCTTTAGTTAGCTAACTAGCTGGATAGTTAAACATTTGTCAGAGTTTCCTTTTTGAATTTTTATATTTGAGAATCAGGAAACATTTTTAAAACTGCTACAGACTAAAAGTAGCATTGAATATCTCAGGCTGGAAAGAACATATATATATAATTACATGCAGATTTCACTATCTAAACCAATTAATGAAGATTCCAAGTAGAGAAAATCACTTAGGTGCCCTCAGAATGAAAAGGGTTAAAAAAATGTATCTATAAATTATCCTGAACTCCAAGTTAATGTTAAGATCCAGTTTTTAAAGTAACACATATGCAACTCATTCAGTTACAAACCATTTGGCAACCAACTTTTTCAAAATGTCAAGACAAAATGTAAGTATGTGGAAGAACCATATGCACAGTTCTCCCCTTTGGAGGGCACTAGCTCTTCACTCTCTCTGACACAATCCTTAAAAACTGTTTCATCTCTGCTGCAAGCAGACAGTTACTAGTCAGCAGCCACACCACAGCTAGTGCCCCTGCACCATTGAAGCTCAGCCTCTCCCAACACCCGTCAGAGCAGGCCAGGAAATGAGTAAGCAGTCAGAGCAGGGAACTGGAAATGGGAAGCGAAATATGCTCAAACCCTTTCAGAATGCACCCTTTCTCCTCTTCCCTCTTCATTCTTTCCCTATGAGAATTGCAGACCAGGGAAAAAGCCAAGAAGAACCCTGATTGTTTTTCTAGAATGTCATGAAAAATACTTCTGGACAAAATGCCTCAGTAGGATAGTGATTTTTTTTTAAGATTTTATTTATTTATTTATGAGAGACACAGTGAGAGAGAGAGAGAGGCAGAGACACAGGCATAGGGAGAAGCAGGCTCCATACAGGGAGCTGAATGCAGCACTCAATCCCGAACACCAGGATCACACCCTGAGCCAAAGGCAGACACCCAACCACTGAGCCACCCAGGTGTCCCAGGATAGTGTTTCAATAACAAAAATAGGGAGATTCTGACGTTACCATCAACCCAGTCCCCTACTGTGTTTCCCAAATGCCTGTTTGCCTTACTTTGCTTACTTTCCCATCCTTAACTGATCGCAGCCCTATCAGTTTACCCACCAGACAAGATTTCCAAATCTTCTCTTGTTTCTTTCCTTCTCATTTCCATAGCCTTATTAACTGATTCTAATTCTCTCCTTACAAAATTATCAGGGGAACCTTCAGTTGGTCTCCCTGGTTTCATCTTCTTATTTCTATTTATTATTTACACTGTTTCCAGGATGGTTTTCTAAGTTTTTAAGTCTGCCTATCTAATTGTTTTGATTTTTAAAAAAATAAACAAAAAGAATCTCCATTATTTTTTTGTGCTGATGGGATAAATACAAACTCCTTACCATGTCATAAAAGTCTTTGCATGACTTGTTTCCAGTTGAGGGTAAGGATGCCATTCCAACCAACCTCCCTGTGCCTTATCCTCTCCCTTTCCACACTTACCTTGTTTTCCACCAACTCAGACCTTCCCATCATTACCTCAACACACCATTCCTCTTTTGGACTATATAAGTTTGCCTATGACATTCTCCCAGCACAAAAAAAAAGGATATCAGAATTAACATTTGTAGAGCACACTCAATTTTCTAAGCATGTAATCTGCACAATAGTGCAAAGATGTAAGAATTATCGTTTCTATTTTGTAAGCAAAGCAACAAGGAGAAGGAAATTGTCCAGGTACATGCCATGCTTGATAATGTCACTTGGCTTAAAATCTTTCCAATTCTTTGCCTGAAAAATACTCACTTGGTTGTTAAGTCTCACTTTAAGTTTAGCTCTTCTCCACAGGAAATGGACTAGTCTTCTCTAATGTCACATTGCTGGGGTGACCCTAGAATTTCTGTATGGGAGGCTCTAGGAAGCAATCCACTTGAAAGGAAAATACAGTGGGGGGCTGGCAAGAAAATTTACTATTGAAGCTTTATTTACATAATGAGTACACTGTTTCTACCCTCTGTTTTATGCTGATGAAGATGATGGAGATACCAGGGCTCCCAGCTAACCTATGTGTTAGCATTGCAATATATCTTTTTTTATGATAGACATAATTCTGTTCTAATTTCTCCACTGATATATTTACTTGCCAAACCAAAAAAGTGAGTTCCTGAAGGTTTTGCACATTTTATTCATCTTCTATTCCTTGCCCTTGCTAGGGACCTGGCTTTACCTGAGTGCTCAGTAAGTATGGGAGGAATGAGAACAGGAGTGGATGAAATGGTCATTTCCTGCCATAATAACCATTTAGAATATTTTTTAAAGATTTGTTTATTTATTTGAGTGGGGGGAGAAGGAGAGGAAGAAGGGAAGAGAGAATCCTCAAGCAAACTCCATGCTGAGTGCAGAGCCCAAAGTGGGGCTCAATCCCAGGACCCTGAAATCATGACCTGAGCCAAAATCAAGGGGCAGTCATTGAACTGACTGGACCACCCACGCACCCCTGGAATATTTTCATTGAACTTCATGGGAAACGAGTTTGGAAGTTTGGTGTTTTCAATTATCAAGAACTAAGGCTCTATCTATTAATGCATGCATGGATATTTTAGTAATTATATTTTAATACATTTAAACAAATAGGTCACTTTAATACCCAAAGTCAATGATCCATTCATCCAAATAAGTGCTATAATTTGCTTCTGAAAAGATAGCTTCACAGTTAATTCACTTCAGCCTTAGTAATGGCTATATTCTTATTATAATTCAATTGAAATTAAGCAAATCTTTCAAAAAAATTAAGCTTGGAATTTGGATACTTGGATGAAAATAGTAATTGTAAATTTTGAGAGTTATAAGGAAACATGTTTTTTATAAGTTTGTACCTCAAAGCAGGAACTCTCCAAGAACAGGGCTGTAATTCTAGAGGGATGCCTAATAGTCAAGACTCTGATATGTTGTTTCAGATTTTGAGGGAATAAGTAGGCAGAGACCCTGTGCAGATCATTGTTTCTTCATATACTCAGTGAAATAAGATAGGAGGCAATCCTAGTACTTTAATTTTCTCACTATCTTTATGATGACCAGGATGACTGTTATTTGAGTCTCTGAGGCAAGCACCAGATTCTTGGCATGAACAATCCCATCTAATTCTCATAAATATACTCTAAGGTACATAATGCATCCCTGTCTCTACTGATGAGGTCACAGAGGTGCAGAGTTTTCACAATTGCCCAAAGTAAGCAAGGGAATAAGATTTGAGGCCACAATATGACATGTGTCTTCCATAACTTATTTGATGTCATCTCATTCTTATAAGCATAAATTCTGCTTAGCCAAATGACATATGTAAGACACATTTAGACATATGTAATTCTTTAAGTTAATAGTATAATTTGGAATCACAGGCATTTATAGAATTTGCCTTAATCTGGTAATGCCTCAATTTACTTCATAAAATTATCTGGAGGATTAAATGATAGAATTAATGTAAAACAGCCTGGTCCAGGGCTTAAAATAAGCACTCAAAAAGCTTTGAATAATGATGACGGTGATAGTGGTGGTAGTGATGGTGGTGATAATTTAGTCTAACATATTCATTTTCAATGAATCGGTAAGAAATTGGCTTACAGAGATCAAATATCAAGGACTCCTGGCGAAATGATGGCAAAGTCTAGTTTCATATCTCTATATGGCGTTGCTTACTCAAAGATTGCTGGATGATATATTATAGAAAATATCACTCTGCATATCCAGGAGGTAGAAAACAAGCAAACAAGGTTTGTGTGGGTCAGTGTGATATATCACCTTGCTACTCAAGGTATGTTCATGCTTTAGCACCACCTGGAAGCTGGTTAGAAATGCAGACTCTCAGTCTCACTTCAAGCTTCCTGAACCGGAATCTGCATTTTAACAAAGTTCCCAGTAATTCATAATCCCATTAAAGTTAGAGAAGCACCACTATAATGTATCTCAACATGGAAGCAAAATAAAGATTAGCAAATAGGATGTGGAATGAGAGGGACCTGGGTTCCAGTCATCTCTACCACTTGCTAGCTGTGAGACCTGGGCAACTTCTCAGAGGGATTGAATGCTATAGTATATTTAAAGCAGCTACCACAGTATGGTAATTCTAACTATTATAATAATTACAAGATGCCAAAGTAAACTCAGATAGTAATAATAAGAAGCATACTTTAAATGACAAATGGGAAGATTTGGGCATGCGTCCAAAGCTTTCATCTTCCAAATGAGAATAAAAGAGATTTACAGAGAGAATATTTTAAGCATAATTATGACATATCTAAGTTTGGTTACTATATATATACGTTTATACACACACATATACATGTATACATATGCACATACACATATATAAAATTTCCCAACTATATACAAAATATTTATTACCATTCTCAAATACAGTTTTATATTAATGTAGGAAAAACAAACCTGATTCAAGAGTATATTTGGATTCTGTCCACTAGCCCTGGCTAGATTCTTAATTGACCCTCATCTTATATTATAATCAGATTGTGTAGAAATGCACATTTTTCATTTGTTGAGTAGAGAATTAACTCAGTGCTAATGCTTATTTTATTAGTTTTCAGTGTTTTAAAGCTGTAATATTGATGAGATGACCTCTTTCCTAATGATTTGAAAACAGCATGGTCAAGTAAAAAATGAAGCAAAGCTGGCTGGATGGCTAGAGACCACCTGAATCACAGCAAAAGGTAACATTAACCAGAAAATATGGTGAGATACCCAAAAGTTTTAGGAGAAGTTAACTTTTCTTCAGCAAAAAAAAATAAATAAATAAAGTTATTGTAACAGAGAACTTTGCAAATAAATACCCTTAAACTGCTGGAGTATTGTTTTCTATGTTTGTAAAATAATGACATTATGATGGCCAGCAATGAAACGTTATTTTGGGAGTTTTCACGGGTTTTTTTTTTTTAAGATTTTATTTATTTATTTGAGAGAGAGAGCACAGAGGGAGAGTGAGAGGAGAGGAGAAGCAGACTCCCTGAGATCATGACCTGAGCTAAGTGGAAGGCAGAGGCTTAACCAAACGAACCACCCAGGCACCCCTGAAATGTTATTTTGAAGCCATTTTTTTTGGATTTTGGAGCATATTCTATCACTCCTAATGTCACAGGATTAATTTGAATGTGGGCCAAATGTGCGCCCTTAAGTGGCTACCTAATGAGGTAGCCACTTTCTAAATGAAGACAGAGGGTCTTCCTTTAGCAGCCCTGACTGGTAACACTGGTAAATCTATTCTCTATCATAAGGCCAAAATATGTGCTCTTTAAATTTGTTTTAGCTAGGGTTCTTTTTTTATTTTTTATAAAGATTTTATATATTTGAGAGAGAGAAAGAGTGCATGAGCTGAGAGGAGGATTGGATAATGAGATAACAGTATTACAATTTTTCCATGGCATATTTTTCTCCCTACATGGATAATCATATCTTCTTTAATCACTTTTCTGAATATAATAAGCAAATTATAAGATGGCGGCTGTAATTGTCAGATTTTTGTATGTATTTTTCGCCCTCTAATGTTGGTCTCCAAGCATTCTATATATAGTTGAACCACTGAGGTTAATGCCCAGTTTGGAATACTTAATCCTAGGTTCTATGATGAAAAATCTAAGGCCATATTAGACAGTTTGGTTCTGGTGCATTAATATTAATTCGACCTTTTCTTTTAAGTTACAAAGAAGCCAGGGTTGTGACAAAGATCTACTGACCTGTTTCTTAACAAATTGTTCACCAATAAAGCTTAGGACTTAAGTTTTAGTTATTACAGTAACCTCTCCTTCCATTTATTATCAGTTCGCACCATGGAGCTTACGGAAGTGCTTGTCAGCACTGATTTTTTGTCACTCTAGAGATCCTTGAAATATTATATTTGATAACCATCCTAAGACCTGATTAAATTGCATGAGATAAGAGCCTTTTTTCTAAACTCAGGCAGATAGATAAGTCTGCTAGAGCAGTTAAGAGCCAGGCTGAGTGACTTCCATCATCGTTCCATAATCAAGGCCTGTATAAATCTCCTGATTTTTCGAGGTGAATATGCATCAAATTTCTCCCTCTCATTGTGATGATGTCACACAAGTACCTGAAAACAATCCTTTTACTCCTTTGGACTATTGCATTCTTCTTTCTGTAAAGGCTTTTAATTTAAGTTATTCTTAAAAATATTCGAAAAGGTCAGTGGCCTTAAAACTGCTGTTAGGATGCGGAATCAAATTGTATGGAATCAAAACTGCTTAATTAATGTTCACAGCTTTTAGAAATTTAAATCTATATTGTGAAAACAGTGTATTTTCCAGCTGAACATCTATAACAAGCTTTAGACGGTGCTGTAAAACAGCCTCTGCATTTCATGCCTTGGCCTTCTCTGTAGTTGCCTTACACCTCAAGTATTACAACGGAGTCGAGTTTGCTTTACTTTGTCTCATCCATACAGTTAATCCATTAGGTTCATTTATTAATGCTATTTTCTGGTACCCACGACATATGCTTTTCTAGGCTCTATGATATAGCAGAGGGTGGAAAGAAATATATTTTCTGTCTTCCATAGTCTCATAAGCAAGTGGATGGAAGAGAATCAATGGACACGCACACAAAAAATGGAAAATCTCTGATTGATTAGTGCCAGGCAGGAGAAGTGATGTCATTTAAGGGGGGTTGGTGTGGGAATGGAGATGCTTTAATGGGTAGGGGGTGGGGATTTGGCCCAGCCCTGCAGGTCAGGGGAAATCCTTCTGAGAAGTGCTGTTTGAATGAGAGTCAAATAGGCAGGGAGCAGGGGGGATTCCAGAGAGTGGGCAGATATGCATGGTCCTGTAGGCTGAGGCAGCAGACAAGAGCAGGACACGTGTGGCCCAATTACCTGGCCCAGAGGAGGTGGAAGGAAGAGCAGAGAATGTTATGAACAAGAAGGACCTTACTGGCCAGGGCTCTACCCTCCCCCAAACCCCAAGAGAAGATACTTCTTCCTCTTTACCATTTTTCTGAAATTTTAGGGCCCATCCCTAATACAAATCCCAGCTCCTTCGTGCTTTCTAGAACACTTTATTCTTCTTGATTGCACATCCTTCCATTTCAAGTTCTCCCATTTGTCAATTACTCAGCATGGGCATCATAGCATTTTCTTTTTTTTTTTTTAAGATTTTATTTATTTATTTGAGAGAGAGAGAGAGAGGACGTGAGCAGGTGAAGTAGCAGAGGGAGAGGGAGAAGCAGGATCCCTGCTGAGCAGAGATCACAACTCAAGAGGCTCAATCCCAGGACCCTGAACCCTGAGAATGACCCCAGCCAAAGGCAGATGCTTAACCAACTGAGCCACCCAGGTGCCCCCAGAGAGCTTTTACTCATCTTTCTGTTCAAAGAATTTAGCCTTTATTTTTCTTTATTACTTTTAAAATATTTTACTTATTTAATCACGAGAGACACAGAGACAGGCGGACACATAGGCAGAGGGAGAAGCAGGTTCCCAACAGGGAACTTGATTCAGGACTCCATTCCAGACTCCTAGGATCACTCCATGAGCCAAAGGCAGATGTTACACCACTGATCCACCCGGGCACCCCAAGAATGTAGCCTTTAGACACCCAAGAAGTGTTTCTGTCTTAAAACTTCTTAAATTTCCAGAGAGCAGCATGGTGTGGAATTAGACCCAAAGTCAAAGCTTCATAAAGGTCAGTTTCAGTCCAGTCTAAATCATATGTAAAGGGGTCTCCAAAGAAAAGAAATATTGAATTATTGAAAAATGGAGTGAAATGAAAAGAGTAGAAATGAACAAAACAGAATAGAACAGATGCTCTCTCTACCTAATAACTCACCTATTCATTAGGAGCCCTTTGTGACAGAGCTAACATGCAATCCTACTTACCATTCTAACAAAGTAAATCACTATATTGTGTGAGGAAGACAACTGAGAAATAAAACATGAAGTATATGTTTCCAGCAAGTCATTAACAATTAAACATAAACCAGAATTTGAATTGGGGAAATTAGGTTTATAAAGGCAAGAGCGCTTATTTGCCTTGTAAACATTTACTTTGGGGATTTGGAAACCATTTAAAGGTAAATAGCAGCAAAATAAATGCACAGAATTGACTCCCAAACAAGGGAGCAGTTAGATGATGAAGATGATCTCTAATCCATTCCTGCTTGGAGCAAAGAAAGGGATATCAACTCTTTTCAAGATTTACCTTCTATCCTGTGTCTTCCTTGAGGCTGGCCTTAGGCTTCTCATGTTTGTGGAGAGCCAGTCCTTTCCTCTGACCATACCTTGATCCTGAGCAGCTGCATCCTCTGACTTTTTTGCCTATTAGTGGACTTGGCTCTTTCCACTGCCAACCTGTCAAGAAAAAGCTTCTTCTACTGATAAGCACAATAGAGTAGTCGATGGAGAAGAGACAACAGAGAGTAGAGAGAGGTTCAGTACCTCTGCATCCTGTCCATCCTCCAAGGAAGAAGGGGGCATTTACCCAGAGTGCCTCCTACTGGCCCTCTGACCGCTCCTGCTCCTGTCATCCTGTTCTCCCATCTTCTTCCTAAGCCATGAAGGACTCATCATTCACCTCCACTTCACCTTTGTACCCATAACTGAGGCATTATCTCCTTTTGTGCATTTTGCCATGCAATAACCCGCCGGCCCCTTCCTCACTCTTTTTTTTCCCTTAATTTTAATTATTCATCTATTTTATCTTTTAATATATCTTGTTGTTTGTTGGGTTTATTTTTTGCCTTTTTACATATTTTCAATTCGATCTGATACTGTGTTCTTACTTATAATTCCAATATCATATTGCATTTTAGTTCTTTTCTCTATTCATTCCTTATTTTTTCTCCTTTAGTATTTGTTTTTCTCTATTCATTCATTCATTCATTCATTCATTTAGAGAGTGCAAGGTGGGGGAAGAACAGAGGGAGAAGGACAAGCAGACTCCACGCTGAGAGCAAAGCTCCACTTGGGGCTCAGTCTCTTGACCCTGAGATCAAGACCTGAGCTGAAATCAAGAGTCTGACAATCAACTGGGCCACCTAGGTGTCCCTCTTTTACTCACTTTTTCAATTATTAAAAAATAATAATAACAAGGAAAAGTACATAAAAGGGGAAATTAACTTGTGATTCTCATACATAATATTTATTTGACACTTCATAGAACATTCTAGTTTTTTATTTACCCCTTTCCTGAATATCTTCCTTTTTGTATTCCTCCATCCTCCAAGGCACAAACAGCCAATAAGGTGCTGACATCCTTAATGCAAAGTTAAGAGTTGACAGGGAGAAGTAAAGGATGAACCTGGCACCACTGCAGAGGCAGTTCCAGCCCTAGGAAGATGAGGTAGTGGGGATTGGTGCTCTATCATCTGGGTTCAGCATCGGGGAAGACAGCAGGGCCCATTGTAGCAAAGGCTGAACATATCCACAGCAGTGATAAAGTCTGCTGGGTTCTCTGCTTTGCTTTTCCCCGTGGGGTAAAATCCCTGCAAGGGAATCTCACTTGGCCAATAAGGTGCTGACATCCTTAATGCAAAGTTAAGAGTTGACAGGGAGAAGTAAAGGATGAACCTGGCACCACTGCAGAGGCAGCTCCAGCCCTAGGAAGATGAGGTAGTGGGGATTGGTGCTCTATCATGGCATAAAATCCCTGCAAGGGAATCTCACTTGGCACCAAGCTGCTCTGGACTAGGGGATAGGGGATGCAGGCAACATGCTCCTTACACTTCTTTGTGGGACCATTCTCAATTTTTGAGCTTCTTGGGGTTTTTGCTGTTCTTCATTGTATTCTAGAACTTTCCCAAAGCTGTTCATGCTGGTTTGGAGTTGTTTATCTTTTGTTTTTTGTTGTTTTTATTCAGGAGATGAGCATTGGGACCTCCTTAGACTGCCATCTTGCTGACGTCACCCTCCATTAATGGTATAATGTTTCACTCATTCAATAAACTGCTCTGTTTAGATTAATTACAAATAAAATAGGAGTGGTGGAGAACTCTCAGCTATGAGCCAGAGTTCTGAGCCAGAAGTCAACCAGCATGATTCAAATCTAACCCCCATCGGTTATTAGCTGTGTGACCCTGTTAAGGGTAAGTTACTTAACCTTATGTTATTCCATGTTCTCATCTGCAAAATAGGGATTATATAAGTGCTCACCTCTAGGATTGCTTTAAGGGTTAAGTTAGATCATTAATACTAAGTACCAAGACACGAGTCATAAATGCTAAACTTTAGTTATTGTTATTATACATATGCTCTCATCTAAAATAATAGACTATGCATTAAAATTATGTCTGATAAAGCTTAAATTTAAATTTTTCCACCTCCAATTAGACAACATGAACGCCTTTTAATAAGTTTAAATCGTTATTGTAATAGACATAACATTTTTATGTCCCTCTTTTCCTTCCTAATATCTCAGACATTATCTAAATCCACTATTTCTAAGTCTCATCTGGTGTGTTTAATGACTCCTCAATGATGCCCTCTGCTATGCCCTTCCCTTTTCAATTCATTCTACATGACGTTGCTAGGATCTTCTTTATAATGTCCAGCTTAGCAACCTTCCTGCCCCCAGGATGAGGCTGGAACTCCTCAGCAAAGTCCCCACAGACAGGGCAAATGCATCCCCTTGAATTTGCCTTCCTTTACTTCTGCTTCTGTATTGTACTCATTGCCCACTCTGCCCCTGGATGTTTCTTTTTTTTCTCATAGGAAACATCTTCCCCCTCCTTTAGCATCTATTGAACTCAAAGCTCAGTGAAAGTGTACTTCTATAAATACTGCTCTGATTTCTTCAGCTAGGAAAAAATAAATAGTACCTTCTCTAGGTTTCTATTTCATACTTCCTTCCCTTTGGTTTCTCTTCATCTTCTTCCATTCATGTCCCAGTTATTTGTGTGGATCACTGAGTTTTTATATTGTTCAGGGAAGGATTGTAGCATTCACACCCGTCATGGAATCTAGCTCAAAGGTGTTAATACTGGATTGAGTGAACATAGACCTTACTGAAAGGCAAGAAAGGTATGGTATTGCAGCAGAGATAGAATGAATGAGCCAGAGAGGTCTGCAATCTGCATTAGAATGACTCAGTTTTGGGACGCCTGGGGGGCTCAGTGGTTGAGGGTCTGCCTTTGGCTCAAGACACGATCCTAGTTTGGGGATCAAGTCCCACATCAGGCTCCCTGTAAGGAGCCTGCTTCTCCTCTGCCTATGTGTGTCTCTGCCTCTTTCTCTCTCTCTCTCTGTGTGTCTCTCACGAATAAGTAAAATCTTTAAAAAAAAAAAAAAAAAAAAAAGAACGACTAAGTTTTGTTGTGGATTCATTAAAAGGCAGAGCAAAGCTCTATTTATCTTTCCCCTGTCCCAAAGCATATTTCAATGACTTTTCTCACGAAAATATGTTCAGTGCTAGAAACCATGTGCAGAAAGTTGCACCTCCACGGTGGGGACCATTGTACTATTTGTACTACTTTTCTTTCTTTTTAGCTTCTTGTTCTGGAACCATCTCTAATTCTGATCTTGACGCACAAAATTAATTTTGACATGCTCTTTTAACATGTTTCTAAACATCATTTTCCAATTTTTTGGAATTGCTTTTTTTAAAAAAGATTTTATTTATTTATTTGAGGGAGAGAGAGAGAGCACAAGCAGGGGGAGGACAGAAGGAGAGTGACAAGAGACTCTTCTCTGAAGTAAGGAGGCATCCCAAGACCCTGAGATCATGACCTGAGCTGAAGGCAGACACTTAGCCCACTGAACCACCCAGGTGCCTCTTGAATTACTTTCCTTTTTAATGAATGAATTAATTAAAATTCAGTTAATTAAGATATAATGTATTATTAGTTTCAGAGGTAGAGTTCAGTGATTCATCAGTCTTATGTAATGCCCAGTCTTATGTAATTCCGTCACATGCTCTCTGAATTGCTTTCCATATCAGTATGATCCTTTAACATGTGACCTGGTCCATGAAGCATTTTGAATTTTCTTATGTCCATTCTATTACAGAGATTACTTCTTTGAGCTTTCTTAACTACATCATCCTATAGAGAGAAATCATCTCTCTGTTTTTGATCAAGAGGAGAAGAGTAAAGATGAGAAGAAGGGAATATGTCCAAGCAGTAAGGGCAGGAGTTTTTAGAAACCCAAAACAAAATCAATAAGCTTTACTCTAGTATATGCTTATTCTTTCCCAGTGAAATTTCTTTATACATGCACAGATTTTGTTTTTCCCTAAATTTTAAAAGGAAGTGCTACCAACTGGATTTAGAAAGGCCACCCAATTTCTATATTTATAAATATCTTATTTTACCAGTTTTATTAGTTTCCTATTGCTGCTATAAGAACTTACCACACACTTGGGGGCTTAAAATAAAATTTTATTCTCTCCCATTTCTGAAAGACAGAAATCCAAGATCAGTTTTACTGGTTTAAAGTCAAGGAGTCGGTAGGGTTGGTTCCTTCTAGAGGCTTCTGGAGAGAATTCTCATCTTTTCTATCTTTTGGAAGCTGCCTGCACTGCTGGGTGGCATCACTCCAACCACTTGCTTCCATCATGTCATCGCTTCTCCTTGCTCTACTGTCAAATCTCCCTCTGCCTCCCTCTTAAGAGAGAACACGTGTGATCCCACTTAGGACCCACCTGGATGATCCAGAATAATCCCCCATCTCAAGATCTTTAACTTTATCACATCTGCAAAGTCCCTTTTGCCATATAAATCAACATCTGCAGGTTCTAGAGATTAGTACATGGATATCTTTGGGAACCCTGAGTCAGCTGAGCACACCAATCTTATTTCATAAGAGGAAATTTCTTATTGTTTTCATTGTATCCATCATTTAAAAATTATTGAGTGCATTTTATAAATATATTTGAGGCAAAGCACTCTACAGGAGAATGAAGCTTAGTAATTGTTGTTTTGTTCACTCAGGAGTCCCCTGAGTGAAAACTGAAACTGACCCCCATGCACAGAAGGCAGGGAGACTCCACAAAGAGACTGGCCACTCCAGATGGTGGGTGGTAGGTTTAATAAGCAATGGGGCTTCCATACGAGGCTTTCCTTGAGTGGCTGCAACACAAAAAGACCTCTGTACCCATCCTCAGAATCCTAGAAATTTATATAGAGGTCAAATTGGGGTTCAGTCACATCTATCGTCCAGGTGGTATCAACAATGCTTTAATCCCTTCAAGGCTATGTCCTTGAAATGGCTGCCACTCTGGGGACAGTGGGCAGAATATACACTGCAAGGACAGGGGAAGAGGTAAGGGGCCTCCAATTGCTGAAGTCCAACTCACCGGTCAACCAACAGTCATGTCTTCTCCATGATCTCCTTTAACAATATAGAATTCCTTTGTGGGGACTGGACAATAATACATGGGAATATTCTTTAGAATTACTTTGAATTTTTCTGAGCTTCTAGTAAATTCTGTACAGTGTCATTTACATGGGAACGTTCCCTGAATGTTGTTGCAAACTTGTTTTGCCTCGGAGTCTCACTTAAATGTCCAGGCTCCCAATTCACTCTGAGCCCATCCTTTTATATCTACACACAGGAGTGATTCTCTATGGCCAGGCCTAGGATCCACTTTACACTGATTTCTGGGCCCTTCTCCAAGCCTAATTACTCCAAAATGCACACCCTGCCCTACACCCCTAGCCTTGGTTCTGGCTGGTTTGGCTGATTAATTCAAGGATCTTATTTTTAGCCAACTATAAATGCAGCCTTAGAACAACATCATTGAAACCATCAGTTGACATAAAAATAGAGACAAAGATGACTTTGCCTTGCTGACCCATATTATCTTTACATATGAATTAAGTGCAACTTCAGAAACATACCCACTCTGTGTATTCATAGCATCCAGACATTATGTCGTTTATGATAAAAGATAAAAATTTAAATCCAGAACTTTACTATCGAAATCATCAATTATTATTATTATAAACAAAGCAATTTCATATATGTAGCATAAAAACAGAAATCTTAAATGTCAAACATAACTTAGATATTAAGCCATTAACTTATCTTGACACCTTAAATTTTTCCCTCTCCACGAAGCTCCCATGATGCTGATTTATTTCTCACAGACAATTATTATCCTGTGAAATGCAGAGGGGCTGCTGGAGGAAGCACTGGTGGAAATAGAGAATTCTGGCTCCTGGACTTAGCTTGGTGAAGATAAAATTATTTTAAGAGTGTCTTCTAATTAAAGTGGTCTGGAAATAGGAAGAAGCAAGATGCTGAGAACACTCTACATGTTAGGGTAGTAGAAAATTGTCCCAGATGCTTTCTTAAAATCTTTGAGTAAGGCAGTATGGTTAAATAAATAACATGTTTAGAGTTAGGCAGAAAAATTGAGGAAAAAAATCATATTTTGAATTCAATGCATCCCTGTCATAAGTCTCTATTGGGTCAAACATAAACAAATGTTTCTCCTTCCCTCCCAAAATCCCAATTCTTCTGCTATCCTAATTGGATGTATCTTTTTTACCTTTTTTTTTTTTTTTTTTACTTTTTGACTTGTTATCATTCATTTAACATATCTTAAATTAAGTACAATGTTCCAGGTGTGGATACACCAGAATCAAGTAGGCAAGCAAGGATAAGTGACTCTGTGAAATATGGCATAATGTTCCCTATAACGTTAGTATATAATTCCCTTTACTTTATAAGCTCTAATCTAGGAAATGTTGATATGTCTTTATCCTTCTATTGTTCTATTACTCACAGGTATCTTACCATACTGGATCACATTTGATGATTTTTTTTTTTTTTTTTGTAGTTCTCCCTAGAAAGATCTACATTCAGTGTGAAGAACTTGGAAAGCAGGAGATGCTGTTAGTGATGCAAAGGCCAGATGGGGAGAGCAGATTAGTTATCAGTCTGTGATATGTTTCAGGGGGACGCCAGGCCAAAATGGTTGGAAGCTGCATACTGAGTGATGCTTTCCATATACTAAGTTCATAAGTAAAAGATCATTTCTTCATGTTGAACCGAAAATATCAATCTTATTTAGGAGGGACTGAAGGTTAACATGATGTCCTTGTTGAAATGAAATAAGAATAACAAGTTACAACATGGGAGAATTTGAGAGACCGACATTCAGAAATATCTGATTATTTATAGAATCCAATATGGATGGTTTATTACACCTAAAATGCCCGACACCAGCTAGCTAGGGCCCTTCCCTTTGGAGATGCAGCCTCTTTCTTTGGCAAGCTTGATTTTTTCAGTGCAGTCTGAAAGTTACGTATGAATGGAGGATGAGGGCTGGGTACAAACAAGAGATTTGCCACAAAGAACACAGTATAGATATAATCATGCTTTATGGAATTTTACCAGCTCTGTGCATGCCAGTCAGACACATCCTATACAACACATCAGATCTTAGCTGCAGCTGTCACCATGGTTATTGACCATTTACTTCTCCTCAGTCTGTTCCAAAAGCTGATTAGCATGGGTACCACTGGAAAACATCTCTTCTTCCACCTGTGCCCTGGACATGTCTGAGTCTGTTAGTGAGTATCCCCTTGTCCAGATGAGGCAGGAGGCCTATGAGGCCTGCTCAGTGGATTTAAAAGACTATAGAGTGAACCATTGACCAATGAGAGAAAGGATCCAGCAGGCATATTCTTATTTTCCCTCGTTGGACATACCATTCTGAGATGCACATGTTCATATGGCTTTGCCATAGATGGTCCTGTGATATCAAATCATCAGTTGTGCTTTATACCAAGCAGTGACCACAGGGCTAAAATACTACTTCATAGTTGCTTTTCCACCTTTTCTGCCTCCCTTCCCTTTCGATTCCCTGGGACTGTTCTCAATTTAGTATCAGCACATTAGCTTTGGCCTCATGCTTTGTCTTCTAAGGAACTTGGTTTAAGATATGCAGCTGTAGGCAAACAAGTGCATGGGTGGATTCCTCTGTCAATCCAGCCTTAGGAAGAAGTTTTGAATGAATACAAAGATCCTTTTATCATTTTACATGAAATTTTAGGTGTTCTTTTTGTGCATTTTGTCACTTTGGACAATTTATCCTATAGTCTTCCCAGTCTTTTGGGACCTGGATACCATATTATCTCAAATAATGTGCTGTTAATTGTACCCCTATAATAGTTTTTCTCCATAGTAGTTTATTTAGCAGAATGAGATATTCATGATATGGGCTCTGTCATATTGATGGGACTAATAAACATGATTCACAAGGTTAAAAACTGAGTGACTAGCTCCCCAGTTGAATAGAATAAATACCTACTGCTTAGTCTCACTAACAAAGGAGATAAAATACTCCTACAAATAGGCTCCACTCTGACTTAGGAACCCTAAGATAAGCTGCATAAATTGGACTCCATTAAAAAGCTAAGCAATCTTTTTTTTTTTTTTTTTAAGATTTTATTTGTTCATCAGAAACACAGAGAGAGGCAGAGAGAGAAGCAGGCTCCATGCAGGGAGCCCGATGTGGGACTTGATCCCAGGTCTCCAGGATCATGCCCTGGGCTGAAGGCAGGCGCTAAACCGCTGAGCCACCCAGGTATCTCAAAGCTGAGCAATCTTGTAGAAAGTCTCTAGAGATAAGGAACAGATACCTGTGAGCCTTGAGCACTGCAAATGTCCATGCCTCTGATGCTTGGCCAGTACTTCCATCAGCTGGATGGTGGATTCCAAGTTTTGATTGCATAATTCCACTTAACTTATGGTTTAACTTCAATGAATCTACTGAGACAAGAAAATCAGACATGGAGTCTTTCAGTCTACGAGGCTCTAGGGCAGCACTTCTTAAACATGTTGATCTTAAAAACTTTTGCATTCATAAAAAATTATTGACAACTCCAAAGAGCTTTTGTTTGTTTGAATTATATAGTTTCTTTATTAGAAGTTAAGATAAGAAATTATAAAATATGTATGTGTTAATTCATTTAAAATAATAATAAACATATTCCATGCTAACAGAGGTAATACACTTTTAGAAACAAATATAACAAAAAAGATACTGAGAAAAGAGACATTGGTGTACATTTCTGCAATCTCTTTAATGTCTTGCTTAATAGAAGACAGCTGTATTCTCATTTCTGTTCTACATTAAATGTGTAGTTGAGAAAAGGATAAATATATCAATAGCTTTTTAGATAACCGGGTATTTCATCTTTGGTACTACACTCAAATTTGGCAAGAGGTATTTCTTAACTTTTTTTTTTAACCATGTAGAGTCTAAAATCATTTCAAAGATTTGTGACATTGAAACATTGAAATTCATTTGACCTATTTTGTACTTTGAATGAGTCTTTTTTTTAAGACTTTATTTACAGACTGAGAGGCAGAGACAGGCAGAGAGAGAAGCAGGCCCTCCTGTGGGGAGCCCGATGCAAGACTCAATCCTAGGACCCTGGGATCAGGACCTGTACTAAAGGCAGACGCTCAACCACTGAGCCACCGAGGTGCCCTATACTTTAAATGAGTCTTAACCCTATGTTATTCTATAACCACATGCGAAGGTCAACTGGAAAATATTGGTTCATTGGATTATGAGGATCTTCCAAATGTTGACATATTTTAATATACAGTATCAAAAATATCATAATTGTCAATATTAACTACCAATCTGATTTCAGAAGTTTTTAAATATTGGGAAATGGTCAAGTTCACAATGGTAGACACATCTTTTCCATAGTCTAATTATTAGAAAAATTGAGTTCTATCATTGACAATAAATACCATTAATTATTTGCTGTGAATTGACAGATTGATTTTGTTCATCTTTGAGAAAATGTGTGCTACTTACCCAAATTTACTAACCACAGTTTGCCTGTCAGCTTTTTCAAATAAAATTGGGGAAAGAAAGAAGGGAGGGTTAGTTCAGTTCACAACAAAACAACCACACTAATCCCTTTCCTCAAGACAACATGAAATTTCATATGTAGCAAAAGTGTTATATTTTCTCTCTCATCACAGGGATTAGCAAATTAAAATAGTATGTATTCAATGTCAAGATTTAATTAAAGTAATACCTTATACTGATTATCAAGGATATTTTCAAATTAAATAATGAAACGGGCCTTTTTTTTTTTTTTTTTGCTAGTATGTGATGGTGAAGAATTCAGTTATTACTACAGTTTGGTACTATTGTCTTCATTTGCACAAAAGCAACATTGCTTTTGTACCATCAGCTTAAATATTAACACAATGGAAAAGGCAAGTAACATCTTATAGTTATGAAAATAGTTTTGGCCTCTTGGAAGCCTCAACAGTCTCCTCAACTACCAGGGGTCCATAGACTACACTTTGAGAACCTCTGCTCCAGGTACTTTGGGAATGGGAAAGGATCCAAGAAAGTATCTTCATGAGTCTGAGGTTTGGGCAGAGGCAGAAAAGGAAAATCTCTACTCCAGTCTTGGAAGTCACCAGAATCAAAATACACATGAAACAAGGTACAAGGTAGCAGGTAAAGGTGAATCCTCCTAGAAGGTTCCTTGGATGTGTTACTGAATCAAAGACAGAGACTCAAACGAGAGATCATAAACCCTAGTACCATGTGTAGGTATCAGATAAGGAGAAAAGTATTGATTAGGATGTCAGAGAGAGAGAGAGGCTTGGGTAAATTTTTGGGAAAATACAATGCCCTACAGCTATTTGTCTTGAGATGTTTATGATGAAAAGAGGAGGGTTGGCTCTGTTAAAAAAGCCAGCGACCATGTGGCCTTAAGGGCTCTTCCAGCTTGATTGCTGGATACCTTGATGAATCATAAGCATATTCAGATATCCACTGCTTTAAGGGAGTAACAATATGCTTGAAATACCAAACAGATCAACCAGGGGGCACCTGTGTAAATTACAAAATTGATATTGAACATATCAAAGGACTCCACGCATTATTTCCTTCAACACTAACCCAGGCACTTCATCAATGCCCATAAAATAGAAGGTGGGTCATAAAACTTCAGGCTTAGGGAGAAAAGCACTTACATGAGTCGATTTCCTCTGGGGAAGTAGAGAAGTGACAACATTTCTGATCAACACAGCTTCTTACATGGAATACAGTGACATTAATTAGTCTCTCTAGCAGGAGAAAATATTCAAGAAAACAAAACAATAATGTGCTGCAATCAAATTCAGTAGTTTAGTAATTGTAGAAAAATTGAAACCACAAATCCCAAGGGACAAAGCTGTAAATAATGCATCTTAAAAACCTTAACAGTAAATAAATCTTGAACAATAAGATGTATAGTGTTGCGCTCCCTTACCATCCTCCAAAGACTTTAACCATCTTTTATCATTTTTTTAAACTCAGGTTTAGTATGATAAAATCTATGAAGAGTAAAATTTGCCCTTTTGAGGTGACATATACTTTGACAAATTTATACAACCATGTAATCACCACCACCACAGTCAAAACAGAATATTCCCATTATGTCCAAGAATTTCCTCATGTCCCTTGATATTTAATCCCCACTCCTGGTGCCAGTGGAGGCAGCCTGTCATTTTATCTCTGTCCCCATGGTTTTCATTTTTCTAGAGCACCAAATAAATGGAGTAAATGGAATAGCATGAGTCTTTTGTGCCTGGCTTCTTTCACCTCGCATCACGTTTTTGAGATCATCCAGCAGCAGTTTATTTCTCTTTGTCAGTGAGTAGTAGCCTATTGTTTATCCATTCGCCAGTTGAACATTTAGGTTGCTTCCAGCTTGGGGATGTTATAAGTAAAATTGATGAAATTACTTTCAGGTCTTAGTATAGACATGAGTTTTCTTTCTTTTTTTTTTTTTAAGATTTTATTTATTTATGTGTGAGAGACAGAGAGAGAGAGAGAAAGAGAGAGAGAGAGAGCCAGAGACACAGGCAGAGGGAGAAGCAGGCTCCATGCAGGGAGCCTGACGTGGGACTCAATCCCGGGCCTCCAGGATCACACCCGGGGCTGAAGGCGGTGCTAAACCACTGAGCCACTGGGGCTGCCCTAGACATGAGTTTTCATTTTTCTTAGGGAAAAACCTGGGAATAGGATTCCTAGGTTAAATGTTAAGTGTATGTCCAACATTGTAAGAAACTGTCCAACCATTTTCCAAAGTGGCTTTATTATTTTGCATTCCTAACACCAATGTGTGAGACCCCTACTTGCTCTGCAATCCCATCCATGCTTGTTTTTCTTTCTTCCTTTCTTTCTTCCTTTCTTCCTTCCTTCCTTCCTTTCTTTCTTTCTTTTTCTCTTTCTTTCTTTCTTTCTTTCTTTCTTTCTTTCTTTCTTTCTTTCTTTCTTTCTTCTTTCTGTTTTCTTTTTAATTTTAGTCCTTATACTGGGTATGTGGTAGTACCAAATGTGGTTTTGGTATACCTGATGTTGAGCACTTCTCCATGTGCTTACTTGCCAGCCATATCTCCTCTTTCCATATATCTACTCAAATCATTTGCCCATTATTTGTGGAGGTAAAGGGTAGGACATGTGGAGATGATCCATACAGCCTGAGGTAAATCATTCTTTTTTTTTTTTTTTTTTTTTTTAGGTAAATCATTCTTATGCCCAGAAATGGATATACCTCTGCTTCTGTCAGGTAGTTAATATGTGAGTAGAGACCATTTACTCAGTAATTGCATTGTTTGCTGTTTTGGTTGACTTCACTCATCAGTGCCTCCAGAAACTTCAATTACTCCAGCTGTGGGCTGCTGGCACCAGGCATTTTCTACGGAGCCTAGGTCAGAGTTTTCTCAGTATTTGCCTTCCATCCTTGGGTTTAAGCATTCCCGTGCACTTGTGTCAAAGATGGGAGGTGTTTTCTCCATCTTACTGCTCCTCACATATGCTGCAGTCTTTGAGTTAAAAGGAAATCACTAAGGCCAAACCAGAGACAAGGTGTGGCGACATAAACCCTGCTTCTCAATGGGAGGACCAACCACAACCACAGTCAATGTGACATTGCATTCAGTGGCAGGGGCAGAATTTGAACACTGATCTTTCTTCCAACCTAATTTTCTTTATACCATGTCTATTTCCTTTATGAATATTTAATGTGTATATTGAATAATGCCCACATTAAAAAAGCTCAAATTTTGAAAGAGTTTAGAGAGTGCCACTTCAATCTCGTATTAACATCCCTTTCTAATCACTTGATTTTGGTAATACTGTGTCTTCATGTATTCAAATGAAAGCAACGCAAAATCACCAACAATATTATTCTATTGAAAATATTGCATAATCTTTACTCTCCTATATTGTTGTCCTCCAGAGATTTTATAAAAAATCCCGGATTTTATAAAAAAAACTTTTCTAATTGTCACAAGTAATGTGTTGTCTTTGGATTCCTTCATTGTCTCTCTCAATTCTCGTATTGAAAGGAAAGCTTTCATTTGAAAGTTATTTTGCATACTCTTTAAAAGTTAGCCTGGTCACTAGCAAACATCTTCTGGTCAGCTTTAGTAAAGGGACAAGGACCCACACTAATATGAGGGCTGTAAACATTCTCACATGATAATAAAAGAAAGAAGTAAAAAAACACTCATTTGAATTTAATGGTGAATGTTTAAATTAAAGATAAACCTCTGGGGAGGGGTCTGGGGGGCTCAGTTAAGCATTTACCTTGGGCTCAGGTCATGATCCCAGGGTCTTGGGATCAAGCCTGAGTTAGGTTCCTGCTTGGCTGGAAGTCAGCTTCTCCCTCTGCCTCTGCCGCTTCCCCTGCTCTCTCTCTCTCTCTCTCTCTCTCTCTCTCTCTCCCTCTCACTCTTTCTCTCAAACAAATAAATAAAATCTTAAAAAAAAAATAAAGATAAACCTCTGCTTTCCTTGAGAAAGATAAATTCTGTTGAGATGTACTGTCACTGCTGACAAAAAAATCTTTGCAAAACACTTGTAAAAAGTTGTCAAAACCAAAGGCAGAGTCACTTATGTGTCATTAAGACTGATTATATGGTCTTTGTACAACAAAGATGAGGATGGACTTGTCATAATTTGCTATAGAAATCCAAGTGATTAAAATATCCATTATGTCTCTTAAATTACTACTTTTCCATCCAAAGAACTCAAAAGCACTCTTGCCGTTATACCCAATGATCTGAAGAATATAAAAATTTTAGAAGCTGAATGGGATATTGTGCGACTTACTCTACCATGACTAACCTATTATACAAAGGAATAAAGTGTACTTTAGCGGAGGCTTTTGTTGGTTTCCTGAGAATTATGAAAAATATGCTCATTGCCTGAGCCTCTGGGCATTCTGGATTGCAGTACACTGAGCCACTAACTTCTCATGCTTTCCGTTCTACAGCTGATACAATTTTAATGAGAATTCACAGCCAACTGAGATTAAGAAGGAAATACAACAAAATACAAAACTGACCAACAGAAAATTAGGACTCGATGTTTAGACAAAAATCGAACCCAAACAAATGTTGGCAAAAATGAAAATAGATTAATTGCCTTTTCCAAGAGTAATTACATGGCCTTCCTGTAAGAAGAACTTCAGTTTTCTTTGGACAGAAAGGTGCTAATATGTGGATCTTTCCAATTTACAGGAAAAAAAATATCTAGACAGGAGAGAAGTATTGGCCAATTTATTAATTTTTGGTACATTTATTTCCAGATTTTTTTCATTTCACCCTAAACTCTTTTCAAAGTGATTGCCTATATAATCTTCCCAAAAAGGAAGGAAGGAAGGAAGGAAGGAAGGAAGGAAGGAAGGAAGGAAGGACTGGAGGAAGGGAGGAGAGGAGGAGAGAGGATGGGAGAGTGAAATCAAATTCTGGCATTATTCCATTTAGAGACATGTATGTTAGAACATGAATACATATTTTATAAAATAATGTAGATTGATGAATAATAGTACTTATTTTTATCGCTTTGGTTTCCCTGTTTTTCCATTTGATCATATTTTGTGTTGCCCACCTCTATTTTATGCGGCAATTTAGTACGAATTTGTAATATTAGTAAATCCTTTTCTATAGTGATTCAAATCTCTGAGCAGTGTACCAATGTGAACTTGAGAAAAAGCGTGCAGGAAAGACACTGAGTGGGTTTTCAGTATCACCTACGTAAACATGTCCCAAGTCCAACGGTATCTGCTTTTACTTGTAAAGAAGTTTCTGCAGAAAGAACCTTTATATTTCAGAATATGGAGCAAAACTCCAAATTATGGAAAATCTAATTAAAATATTACCAACAGTAAGATTTTTTTTCCCAAATGTCTGCAATAGAGCACCTATAATAAAAAACTAATATGTGCTGGCAGACGGGGGAGAAATGACTTCACAACTGAATTATTCTAAAGGTTAGAAAAACAAGATAGCCCAGGGCTCAAATCATTTTTAATCTTCTCTATGCAAGTTTTGAAGTAGTTTAGGATGCCATGCTTTTAACTTGGCTTGGTTTATTGACATATGTGTAGGGTGAACAAATGGATTTTAAGGAGAAACATAAAGTTTATAAAATCTTCAGTTGAGTAATAACAAACATACTGGTTCTTTAAAATTCCTACCTCATATGCTTCCATCCTTTTTTTTCTCCAGCAAAATAATATCAGGTGCTTTGTGGGACAATGCCATGAGCAACAGGTACATTGTAACTGAATCCTATTTATGTAAAATAGCACTTTGGTCTTTTTTCCTAAATCTCTAATAATCCCTGACTTATGACACATTAAGTCACCTCCTTTAATTCACATGTTGAATTTTACTCATGCAGTGGGCTTCTGGATTTTCATTCTCTAGGACCTGCTGTTTGAATGTTAGCATGCATTAGAATCACCTGGAGAATTATTTAGAACATAGTTAGACCCTGTGTGTCAAGGGTGGCACCATGCACTTGTATTTCTGACAAGTAATCTTAGATGTCAACTGAGCCAAAGCTTCATGCCCAAGGACTGCTCTGAGTATCAAAAATTTATATTAGCTAAAGAAAATCTTCAGTTTTCAGTAAAGACACTGAGTCTAATTATATCCCAGGTATAATTTTATAGTAGTTACTATCCATTTCATTGGGAAGAGATACATGCATGCATTTTAACATTTTTACATAAAAATTAAATAGGAAAAAATGAATGAGAAACTATTCATCTCTCTTACTTGCTCAAGTACAGGTTTGCATGGAAGTTTTCTGAAATACTGGCCTGATTTACATTTTTTAAAGATTTTATTTATTTATTCATGAGAGACACATAGAGAAAGAGAAAGAGAGAGAGAGGCAGAGACACAGGCAGAGGGAGAGGCAGGCTCCATGCAGGGAGCCCAACCTGGGACTCAATCCCAGGTCTCCCAGGATCACATCCCGGGCTGAAGGTGGCACTAAACCACTGAGCCACCCGGGCTGCCCCTGATTTACATTTTGTATAGATATTATGATACAGGTATTCATACATAAGCATGTCAATTAACTTTAGCTCTAGGAAAACAGAATATACTTGTTCTACTGGCAACATATATTTAAAAAAACCCTAACATTCTGTTGTCTACATTGAAGTCAACTAGTAAAATGCAGAAAATCAGCTAAATTAATAGTTTTACAACTCCTGGCTTCAGGGGATCCCTGGGTGGCGCAGCGGTTTGGCGCCTGCCTTTGGCCCGGGGTGCGATCCTGGAGACCCGGGATCGGGTCCCACGTCGGGCTCCCGGTGTATGGAGCCTGCTTCTCCCTCTGCCTGTGTCTCTGCCTCTCTCTCTCTCTCTGTGAGTATCATAAATAAATAAATAAATAATTTAAAAAAAAAAAAAAAACAACTCCTGGCTTCAGATATTTGCTCTAAGCTTTGCCATATCTCACAGACCATGTAGTCCTTCTTTAGCTTTTTTTTTAATCCCAAAGTCTTTATGAAGCACTTACTATGTACAGGATGCTCCTTAGACATTTGGGAGATTAAAAATTCTGATAGACTCTCAGGGACATTAGACATTCAGGACAATAGAGCACCTCTATTCATGATTGCATCCCAAGCTGCAAAAAGTGCAGAGTATGAAACGGGAATTTAAAGAAGTAATAATATTTCAATCTAGAGAAAGTAAAGTACCATGTTGGAACACTTGGAACAGAACCTGGGATATAGGAGATGGCCATTAAGCCACCATTGAATGGAAATGCCATAAGGTTTGGGGTTTTAGGGACACATGCAGGATCTGGACACAAAGAGGTGCAGAAGTTGGCTTCCCAGGAGTATGTAACAGAATGATGGAGGAAGACCAGTAAAAAGACCACTTATCTGGAGAAGTCAGCTTTATGGCAGTATAATGCACATGAACTAAAGATAGAGTTGGAAACTAGTTGATATTAGATTGAGGGGGGATTTCGGTTCTGCTTTAAGGACATTGGTCTTCATTCTGTAGAAAGTTGGAAACTCTCAACTGCTATGAATGGGGGCAATTTTCACGAAGATTAGTCTAGCAGCATGCATAAAGTGCTTTAGCGAGGAGAAAGAATAGAATCCAGAGAGCAGTTAAGAGGCTGTGATAATAGTAGACTTCATCATAGGGTAGAGGTGTGGGAAAGGAACGATGGAATTCACTAGTGCTGTATGTGTAGGATCCATGGTATACAACACTGACATTTGTGTGTGACTCATAAACAACCTAATGATCACTGCCAGTTTTCAACTCTCTATAACCAAGAGTTTTAAGAGTGGTGTGATGGTGGGTGAGTTAATTTGGGGACATAAATAGTTTGAAGACTAGCTTACTAGTCATATTCATTCTCTGCTTTCTCATGAATGAAAAAGTTTCCTATATTTTTTTCTGACTCTGCCCAAAATCAGATTTGAAACATACACATCTATCACCTGCAACTTTCTTTGACCAAGACTGAATGAAAAGCAGTTGTATTCATTAATGTTCAAATTTACTGGCTATAAAATTGCTAGAATGAAATTCCTGGCAAGCCAGTGTGTTCGCAGGAATAAACAAGCACGCTCTACTTCGTACTCATTGCGACACTGTGGTGAGTTGCAATGGCATGCTAGTCAGATTGCCGCTCTGACAATCTGTTCATTTGGTACTCTCCAGAATCACTGGAGTGGAATCATTCATATGGTGCTTGTCACTGAACATGAGAATGACAGAAGTCAGCACATTGGCAAAGCCATCATCCATTCATTTTCCTTTTAGAGAAGTACCCTATTCGGTGACTATACCTTTTTTTCTTTTGATTCATGTTTTTTTCTACTTTATTATTCAAATCAAGGATTATTCAAATCAAGGTGATGCTCAAGTACATCTAAAAGCAATAGGCAGGCACATTTACTTGATCAATGTGTGATTTTGATTTCAGGAGATTAAGCCATATAGTCCAGGGTTTCTTAATGACCAATAATTTGGTTGGGATTAGGGTATGGGATTTGTGTCTTCTGTGGGTGTGACTAACTTAAAAAATTAATTTGTGGGCACTCAAAGGTAATCTTTAAGACCTCAATATTTCAAATCTTAAAGTCAGACTAGAAGATTGCATTAAAATTGATGCTCTTTTTTGCATTGGCAAAAAAAAACATCTTATATAAGAATTATAAACTTCTTGAAAATTCTAAGCATCTTCAGGGAAGGAGCAATCTTACATCTTCACCTCTAAAATAGTACTGATACCATAGAAAGAGGAGGACAAGATGAGTTTGAAAACACTTTCAATTTAATGAAGTTGTCACTGATAATACCTTTTGTCTATGGATCATAAAGCACTGTACAAAACAGTATTCTTTCTCAGTCCTCATGAGGTAGGAATGTATTACCTGTATTTTACAGTTGGATAAACAGGAACTCAATCAAGTTTAAAATCACATGGTGGGAGAGCTGGGAAAAGAGCCCAGAAGATCAGATTCCCAGTTAGTGTCCAGAATCATTAGTGTTGCTCTAAATACACTCTTCTCCTTGGTTTGTCAGTGAACTGTGGCCCCGGAAAATGGAGAGAAAGGGAGAAAAAGAAAGGATCAAGAGAGAGGGAAGAAAGGAATCAGAAGTGAAGAAGGCTTATGGACTCTTTTTCTTTTTTTTTTTTTTACAAGTCAATGTGGAGAAAGTAGGACTGTGAACCTATCTGGCAATGCCCACAGATAGCACGAACCATTAGCATCACATGCATTCATTCATACGTACATGCACACACATACACAAACACACATGCATACCCATTCTAGTATAAAATAACAACAATATGAAACACAGCACAGTAGAGCCATGGCTGCTTATGTTTGTTCTCTTATTCTGATACTTAAGGTGGTGTGATCTTAGACAAATTATCCAAACATTTTGTATCCCAGTTTACTTATCTATAAAACCCAGATGGTTGTTCCTACATCATATAATTCTTGTGCTAAAAAAATTTCTTCAGGGACACCTGGGTGGCTCAGTGGTTGAGCGTCTGCCTTGGGCTCAAGTCGTGTTCCCGGGACCCTGGGGTCGAGTTCCACATCAGGCTCCCTGCAGCAAGCCTGCTTCTCCTTCTGCCTATGTCTCTGCCTCTCTCTGTTTCTCTCATGAATAAATACATAAAATCTTAAAAGAAAAAAGTTCTTCATATGTAAAGAATTTTGCCACTGTCCAGTTTTTTCTGAGCACATATGCGCAGGATTTCCCTCTTCCTATCACCACTGCCTTTGGAGATTTCAGACACTCTACCCTCCATTTTAGAACTGTAGCCAAGACTTTAAAAATAAGCATGCCCTTGATGAAAAGTTTGGATGGGAAGTTTGGAAAAGCCCAGGTCCCCGCTAGGAATCACTTCTGCTGAAGGATCCATAAGAGATTTAGAAAGCTGCTTTTAGGAGATCTTAATGGGATCACAAGGAAAGTAAATGTGAGGATAGGCAAAGGGAAGGGTTCTCCTGAGTCCTCCTGGGAAAAATCCACCTACTGAGATGCAGCAAGATGGCCCTGCTAGGAAGGAGTGACAGGGTGTCAATGCTTATCTGATCTTCCCTCTGTGGGTTCCCTCAGATTCTAGCTCATTAACCTCACCAACGTCATGCCCCTTCCAACTCTCCCCACAATTTCCTGCCCCAACCCAATTAATTCCCATTTTGTCTTTCTGACAGTGAGCTAGAGCTAGTGGCCCTTCTTATATTCTCTTTCTAATCTATTGTGACATAAACTCACTGTGCTGCTTCCTTTGGGGCTGCTATCCAAAAACCTTATACTTTGCTTCTTAAAATATCATTTTATTTCAAATGAGAAACTTTTGTTTTCAAGATGCTATTCCCATTATGGCACCTAAGAGCCTGTTTTAGGCATTTTAACAATCAAATATAGTTTCTTCCTTCATTTTTCCCTTTGTAATAATGCTAAGTATTCTCAAGGCAAAATGGATGCCAGTGACCCAACTAGGGGAAGAGTCAAGTACCAAGAAGTGCTGAAAAGCAAATACAAAGATTAATATTTCAGAGCATATTTTGCCTCATATGTGAGGCACCTAATGCAATGTCAGCCACATATTAAAAATTTAATAAACACTTGGCCCTATTCCTCTAAGGTCCACTGTAGCCTGATGTGAGTGAGCCTGGTAAAGCTTTTTGCACATCTTTATGGTTCTTTACATCATCTACAAACATTTTATTGTCTACTAAGGGTTTCTCTGTCAGCCGGATGTGATGCTTGTTGCTGAGAAGTATTAAGATATATGCTATGGCCCCATCTTTCAAGAAGATCATAATTTAGTGGCAGAGGCAGTCAGGGTGACATGATAGGTTGCTTAAGAGAACATATTAAAGAGAGGTCATAAGAGATTTTAGGCAGTCCAGGAAAGGAAGTAATGATGAAAGATGAAAGTTGTCACACTTGTCAAAGGAGATGATGTTTGAGCTTGGCTTTAAGAGAGATACATTTTCCAAATGGAGATGGATAAGAATTTATTCAGGCCACAGGGATCAGTATGGGCAAATGCATGGGGGTTCTAAAGTCATAAAACTACAAAAAATTTAATAAGTCCAATTAAGAATATAACAGAAAGAGAGGGAAGGCGTAGGTGGGAGCCAAGAATCTGAGAGACTATGAGAGTCCTGATCTGTCTAAAAAGGCTGTAGACTGCTCCATCCCATGGGCATGTGGGTACAAATGCAAATGATGCTTTCACTAACCGACTGATGCATTCCTGTCCCCTGACAAATATTTCACCAAAAACTGTCAATGTCAGACACAGATCATTCTCTCCCATATTTAAAAAGAATGTTAATACAGATCACAAGAGTAATATTAAAAATGATTTTTTGTATTAAGTGTTAAAAAATCTTTGCTTATTAAAGGTTAAAAAATGAATTTTATAAAGCATCATGAGAAGATATTCCTGCCTCTGTGAACATAGGCATGGTAATTCCCTAGTTCTCAGGTAGAAAATGAAAACTGAATGATGGTTTTCTCAGTGGTGAGTCATGATTACTTCAAGTCAAACTTCCAAATTTTCAGTACTAGGTTTTAGGGGCCTAAGACCCTTGAAGATTGTGGGTGGCACTTTCTGTGCCTTCACTTCTTTGTCACGCCTCGCCCAGAAGCTGTGTCCCAGATGTCAACACAATTAGTCACTGCACCACAATTGACCCATGAGGTTGATTCTGTTGGTTTTATGTTACCCTTGCTTCCAAACAGCTGTCAGAAATGGGGGGTGTTAGACTCTGAAGACACACAAAAGGGCAGAAAGTAGGAATGCATGAGAGTTGAATGATATTGTCAGTCCTGGACTGATGAGTGAAGATTACGCACAGACTCTGCGAGCCTGCCATGGCTTTTGGTTGAGGAAACCCTTTAAGAAAAAACAACAACAACAACAACAACAAAAACATAACTCTTATTCATGTACGTGACTATACTAATTCTTGAAAACGAGCAGAACTCCATTTGGATAATCCTTTTGGGGATTATACACATGTTTCTTTTCTTAGTGGGTGTGAAAACACTGTTAAAAGAGTTCTTATTCACCATTAGTAGGTACAATGTGATTATGGCTCTTTTCTTTTTTCATTGTTGCCTTTGGCCTTTTAGGAGCACAACTAGATTAACTGTTATACTGTTCTAATTGAAAAAAATATATAATCTCTTAAACTGACAAGCACAACTTTTTCTCACTCGGTTGCTGAGGATGGTCACCATAGTGGAGGCTGTCTATGTCCTATGAAACTCCCATCTACAGGCCTAAAGACTGCTTATTGCAAATGCCTTTGACTCTGCCTGACAACATATATTATTCTGACTAAGAGACTACAATCACCTAGTACACAGGATAATTTTCTATACAAATTATACATTTAGATTCAGATATGGATAAAAATATAGAAAAATTCATAGGCATATATAGATATGGATATCAGATGGTATCAGATCAGATATAAGTTATGAGGTCTAGGATGATATTAGAGATAAGAAGATATTAGATATAAAATGATATTAAATACAGACATAGGTTTATTATTGTTGTTGTATTTTATCTAACATGTTTATGGGGTAGAGCAGACACCAGCTGAGTAAGCCAAGATATGACAGATACCTGACAATTTTATAGCATCCTTATTTTCCTCTTTTATTCCCACCATAACAAGAAAACTTAATAATTGTTCATTTTAAAGCTATTGATTCACACTTTCCAACTAAGCATTATTTTTGTAGAATTAGTTTTGTATTTGCTATCCAATTTCAAAATCAAACATTCAACTTCTATTCCTTCCTAAGGAAAATTAGAAATATACTTGGTAATTTCCGAAAAGCATGACATAGTATGATGTGATCTACCTGTGGTAAGGAATGAATGAGTTGGCATATCATATAAAGAACTTAGACCATGTCTGGCACATGGTAAGAGCTAGATGGTCATGTGTTGTGTTGATACTGTGTTGTTGTTACCAATGGAATGGAAGGTGGGGTGGAGGAAAAATTCCTGTAGGTCAAATAACATAGCTAATTACTGCAGTTATTTTTTATCTTTCATATTCGACCTCCTAATTCTGCCTGGAGTACTATCTGAAGAAGAACCTTTATTTTTTTTTTTTAATTTTTATTTATTTATGATAGTCACAGAGAGAGAGAGAGAGAGAGGCAGAGACACAGGCAGAGGAAGAAGCAGGCTCCATGCACCGGGAGCCTGATGTGGGATTCGATCCCGGGTCTCCAGTATCGCGCCCTGGGCCAAAGGCAGGCGCCAAACCGCTGCGCCACCCAGGGGTCCCAAGAAGAACCTTTATATGGGTGCACTAAGCTCAGTGAAAAGAGCTCCGTACTTGGACACCAAAACACACTGGTTTTAAGAAGACAAAAGAACTTTGCCTTCAGATAATCACCCAGTAAGAACAGGGATTTGAACTCAGCCCTGTCAGACTCTACATCCCAAGACCTTAATGGCCACATGGTTCCCTTAGATTACAGAGAAAAATGGGCTCGGGAGATTAGATTTCACTGTGATCAGCTTCCCTATTTTGTGGCTGCTAAGATAGTCTCTTTGGGTAACCAACCACTGTCAAATCAGTACTTCTTGCAGGAAAGAAACCGTAGACAACAGCTGGTTGACTCCTGCATCGTTAAGTTCGATTTCTTTAAAATCTCCATCCTTTTATTTTTATTGTGTTGTTTAGAAAATTTGAAGCATGCAAATTTAGCTTGGGATAAGGCAGAGAGGTTATATATTACGTAATTTAAAGTTGTATAGTTTGCTATCTTTCTTGCTGTCTTTTTCTTCCAGTAACAAGAGTAGAAGGAAATCCAGATTATGTATCTCAGGGAATGGCTTTAGTTTACCTTACCAAAATATGCTGTGGTACTGAATATTCCCTAATTGAAAGTAAACCTCACTTTTAAAAATTACCAGAGACTCAACTGACTTTAGAAAAAGATATATTTATACATAACTGAGGATTTCACCAATTCTTATTTTTCTTTTCATTCTTATTTCTTTTTATGTTAGATTTATAGTTTGTACCTATGTGACCTTATTAGTAGAAATTCTAGCTCCTCAAAGCTTTAAATAAATATTCTAGCTCCTGATTCAGTCAAATGTAAATACAGTTAAGTGCTGTATAGATGGATTTATGTATAGGAATAAAAATAAAGAACAAAATACCTTATAAATAGAAATAGGAGTAGTAGTCATTATCATAAATAAATATATGCAAGAAGAAAAAAAACCGAAAAGGTGTGAATTGCTATTAGATAATTCAAAGGTATTCGTGAGTCTGGGAATCAACTTTAAAAATATTAGCAAATGAAATATTCGAGATTCACCAGAAACCAAAGGAGAATATTCATAAGAATTTGAAGTGCAACAAACTCAATTTTTATTTTATTTGAAGGAAAAATTACTCGTCTTGATGGTGATTAAAACCAAATTTCAACATCAGTTTCCTAAAACAGTTTTGAAGTTTCCCTTCTGGCTATACTCAAGTATCAGACATGTCCCAAGTTAGAATTCAAAATAGACTGACTCATCTATCCATCTTATGCTTCCACCTCCAAATCTGGATGGAAGTTATAGACTGGGTACCATGAAACCAGAACCATACCTCCACTGGTAGCATGAGTACTCACTTAAAGTTGAGAAGCTAGATAGCTCAAATGCAATTTACACTCAGCTCTTTCCCAGTCCTGCTTTCCTTGACTATTGAATTGACTCATTTTCTTATTTAAGTGCATGTCTGCATATAGGCTTTCTCCACCACATTGTTCCTTAAGGGCACGGAGAGCATCTTCTTTCATTATTATGCCTTGCACAGTTCTTCCCAATAATACTAGCTGCCATTTATAAATATTTCCTATGGGGCATCTAATTTCTTTGCATGTGTTATTTCAGGCCCTTGCATTTCTGTAAGTCTTTCATCCCTGTTGGTCAATAATATTAAGTAAATCACCCTGATAAAACAAACTTTTGTGATGACCTCACCCAGGATGAGACATTTTTCCATTTCTCACTTAGATTTCCAAGTGGTCTTTCTTGGATAGAGGCCTTTCTATTTTCTCCAAGAACTGTTTTGAAATGCGTGCGGTTGATTTGCATAACTACAGTATGATCTTGGTATTTAATGGTTCTCTCCGTAAAGAATAGTTTTACCCAAAATGCCAACTAGACTTCATTGAAAAATAGTGGCAGGATATCCTTTGTTCGTTCCTCTTGAGTGATCTCTCTCTTTTTTTTGTAGTGAAATATCTTAAAAGAACTGCATGGAGCTTCATTTAGGCTGCACAGCATAGTGCCACTCAAACAAAGCAAAACAAAACAATAAAGCCCCTAGGAGGAACCAAAGCAATGGAGAGAGATTAGCTTCAACTGTATTTTTGCTTCTGGTCTTCAACATCATATCTTCCCAGAGAAATTATTTTCAATCACTTAATTTAAGTGGCTTTTCCCCCCATTGACCCTCTTAGTTAACTGATAATGCAAAAGATGTTGTATGTAATATGACTTCTCCTTGACACTTTTCACACTGTGAACAAATTAAGAGAGTTCCCTTTATACCATTGTTTACTACGGGAATAATAAGCTTAGAAGCCCAAAATGCGTTTTTATGTACTTTATGGAATAAATCATTCACAAGTGATATTACGTCCAGATCTGTCTCCTCTGACAACTGAGTTGTTTGCAGTGCTGCAGACTGGAAATGACACTGAAAGCATGCAGTGATTTAAGAGGCTGGCTGAGTCATGTACTAGCAATGACAGAATTGATGCGGAGGGTGGGGGGAGATGGGAGATGAAAGAGAGCTTGGAATATCTGCATATTTCCATTGTCCTGTGAAGATTAAGCAGAAAAGGTTTTAAAAAAACTTTTGTACATCCACTCATCCTTGACTTTATAATCAGCTTAATACACAGTTAACCCATGGGTCTTTAGCCTTATCTTATCATTGAAAACCCATCCTTTTTGTTTGTTTGTTTTTCTGTTTTGACAGCAGCAAACTTCCCTTGGGCTGCATGGATACTTGGTGGTAAGAGAGTAAACAGTGAAATTGATAATAGAAATCCCCCCAGAGACAGCAAAGCTTGGAGAGACCGAAAGTGATTAAAAAAGGAAGCGATGTTTCCTAAGTTCCTGTAAAGTTATCAACCAACTCCTGGGCTCTATCATACCCTCTGCTGGCTGATGCAAGAAATAGCATTGGATCTTGGTCCAGGACTCCTATCAAGAGCAGCAAGTCACTGCTTAGACCATTTGGTATCCATGGAGTAAGGTCTGAGAACAGCCTTGGGCAAAACGGTGTTAGCCTGAGCTCTAGGTATCTTTTTCTCTATCACATTCACCTTGTCCTTGGCCTTTGTTCCACTAGAATTTCTAGTTTAAGGAGAAAATCAATTAGAAAGCTCATTGCTGCTCTTTGCCTCCTTCTTCCCATCCTCTCTTCATTTATTTCTTTTTGATGTATTAGAAGTCACAGGAATAATAATTTTACTCATTATAGTTTTAAACTATGCAACATTCATCAAGCATTCTGTACTGGTGCTGGAGAAAGAATTTAGTGAAGTTCATCACATTTCAATAGTCAGATATCAAGTACAACCGACATGTACTGAGGCAAACATGCCAAGTTCTGTATTAGACATGCTTCATCATTAATATGACAACCTCTTGCTATGGAAGAGTTTAATTCTATAAGGTAGATAGATAAATAAAGAATTTTGAAACAGTGGAATGAGAGGCATAATAGGGACAATCTCACTGTACAGAGGAACCCCAGTGAACCCATGGGGAATGGGGTGTCCAGGGAGACTTTCTGGAGAACTTTTCTGTTTGAATTGTGGTGTAAAGGAGTTAACCAGATAAATAAAGGGTAAAGAACTTCAGTTAGAGGGGATAGTTTGCATAAATGCAGAGGTAAAATAAATATAGTGCCAGTGGGGCTTGTGTGAAGTTCAGGGTGGCTAGCACCCTATTTTTTGAGACAATGTGTAGCAGGGGAAAAGACAACAGAGACACATCAGAATGAAACTATTGATCTGATCAAAGCTCATGCTTCACTATGTAGGCCCTGCAGAGTCATTAAGAATTTTTAACATGGATGTGACATCACCAGATTTATATTTTAGCTAGTACGTCTTACGGGGAATATGGAGACAGAATCTGGAAAGAAGCAAAGAGGCTAGTGGGGAAGCTCTGCAGTAATTCTAGTGAAAATGATTAAAGTCCGGATAAGGTGGGAAATGCATAGACCCTGGAAATATTTAGGGTTTCACAATCGATTGGCATAGGGAAGGAAAGTACTCAAGAGCAACTTCCAAGTTTCTTATCTGAGTAGATATTGGTTCCATCAAGTGTGACAGGCAATGTTGGAAGGCAGTGAGGTTAAGGGAGAAAGACAATGAATTCAATTTTGATCCTCCAGATTGGAGAGCCTCATGTAGTATTCATGGAAAAAGTGAAAAAGATGGAGGTGGTGATGTGTATTTGGGTATCATTCTCATTAAAAAATAGATAATTAAAACCATGTAAGTGGATAATATTGCCCAGAAGAGTGTCATAATGAAGAGAGAAGTATTTGCTGACATGACCATATTTGAAAAATGGGTAAATAGGGGAAAAGGAACAGAGGAGGAGAGAAGCTAAGTAACACTTTATAGAAATCACAGAAGCTGAACATTTTGAGGAGGAAACAAATAATTCTATTCTATCTCTGAATCTATAGATACAGATTAGGTAAGTATTATAAATGTTGAATTTCAGAAGGAAGTTTCTAGAGAGATGAGAGACTGAGTACCTGAGTAAAAATGAAGAAGTTGGCTTCAAACAGGTGAAAATACTTCATGCAATTGGAGATTAAGAGTTAAAATGGAGGTGAGTGCAAAGAAGGAATTTTGGGACATTCAGAACATAAGATTGATTAGTTTCCCCAAAGGCCTCCATTTTTTTGCCAAGATTTTCAATGCTTGTGATGGTGATGGAATAGGAGGGTGGGCTTAAGGAGATCAACAGAGGTTTTCAAAGGCCATTAAATGAAGAGTCAACAGAGCTAAAGCTAGACTCTTCATCAGCAGCATTGAGGACCAACAGCAAGAGAATCTAGTTCTAGAAATAGCAATTTTAAACAGTTGAGTCCTTGTTCACTGAGCTCTCAGAAATTTAGATTTAAGTCAAAGAGTAGACAGCTGCATTGATTCCAGACTTAAAGTATTATTGGCTGGAAATAAGAATAATGTTGCTGGTAGAGCTTTTAAAATAGTACATTTTATGTCATCACACAGAAAGTGCAAACAGAAGACAGAAGAGAAAGGCAACAGATAGGCTTTTTCAGGGAGAGAAAATGGAGGGATTAGCACAGTGGTAGCCGAGAGCCCAGGAGCCAGCAAGAATTGATTGCGTCCCTCTCCTTTCTACTCTTTTTCAATGACCTTATGTTAGTAGTTTGAAACAATCCTTGCTGGGAGTATTTATGCCACAGAAATTGGCAAGCATTGCAAATTGGGTGCCAGTTTACCAGCATGTTCCTGGATTAAAGGAAGGGACCATGGACATTAGCAATTCAGAAGGATAGGAGGCCACCATCAGAGTGTAAAATATTCACAATATTTGTAACATGGGAGGTAATGAAAAGCCAGGTTGTTCTTCTTTTGTTAGTTGGTTTTCTTTGTTTATTTCTTAATAACTATAAGCAGAGGTGAAAAAAAAACACATTAGTAGAGTTCAAGTAGATGGTTCGTAAACGTGATTGTTAAAATTTCCAGGCCAAAGGCAGAAGTTTATTCAGGCACCCAAATCTTCCATTAATTAGATGGGACTATCAGAGATTAGAGATTATGTAAATGCCATCTAAGAGGAAAAGGACAAAAAATGATATTATGAACCACGGGCATTTATTTTTATGCAAGGTGTTTCCTCCTGTTGTAAAAAAAAAAAAAAAAAAAAAAAAACTACCACAAACCTTCTGGCTTAAAACAACACCAATTTATTATCTTACAGTTCTGGAGGCCAGAATCCAAAACAGATCTCACTGGACTAAAACCAAGGTGTCAGCAGGGCCATGTTCCCTCCTAGAGGTTTCAGAGGAGAGTCTGTTCTCTTGTCTTTCTAGAGGTTACGTGCATTCCTTACTCAGCTCATGGCCCCCTTCCATGTTGAAAGCCAGCAAAATCCTGTTGAGTCTTTCTTATGGTGCCAGCTCTCTGGTTCTTGACTCTTCCTCCCTGAAACCCCTTTAAGAGCCTTTGTGATGACACTGGGCTCACCTCAATGATCTAGGATACTCTCTCCCTATCAAGGTCCACTGACTAGCAACCTTAATTCTTTCTGCAACCATAATTCCCCCTTTGCCTTGTAAGATAACATATTCATACTCTCTAGGAATTCTGACATGAACATCTTTTGGGGGGAGGGAAGCATTATTCCTGTCTGCCACACAGGAGAAGAAGAGTACTGTTTCTTCTAGATTTTCCTAGATTTAATATATTTAATAAGATTCAATTTAACAGGCATTTACTATTCACAATATTATGTTAGATATTATGATGAGAAGGAGCACTTGATAATGAATAATTGAAACCTCTTTTGGGAGTGTTACTTTATTTCATTTATAAAACATTTAAAAGGACAGGTTTAGTGGCAAAAGGATGATGCTTTTTCTTAAAATTTGCTTCTCTGGACCCCACTGGTGAAAGCTTGCTCATTTGAAGGTTGCTAAGGAGTTGCTAAGGGATATTGTATAGAGAAATCTGAGTTTTGCATTACCTGTGATGACCTGTGATGAAAGGAAAAAAGACATTTCTTTTTTCCAAGAAGGTTAAAAACTCACAGACCATTCCCAGCTGAGTGCCTCGTACCTACCAGGTGTCCAATTAACATTCATCGAATTAAATTGAATGTCATTGAATGTCCTTCTCTTTGAAAGATTCATTTTAATCAGGCTTTATTAATTTTTATTAATTAGATTTACTTCTTTATTGTGATGCTGTTACCTTGGCTGTGACCATTCTCTCTCTCTCTCTCTCTTTTTTTTTTCTGTGGATAGTAGGGCAGGACAACTGAGCAGAGATGAGAAATGGAGATAGCTTCTCTTGGCTCAGGAAGAAAACTATTAATTCCCCCTCAAATGACAACACTCAAACCATTATTTTATTATATCTAGAGAGCTGCCCTCAGACCAGAGGTTCTTAATATGTTTTGGAACGCGCTTTAATTTAATAACACAATGAATATTGGTTATCCAACACCTAGTAAAAAATGATTACACATGTTAAAGTGCAGAAAAGACTCTTTCCTATTAAATAGTTACCCTTAATGTCATCCATTCTGGCCTTGCTACCTAGAACTTCTCTTAACTCTGGCACCCAAGTCCATCCCCTCCTCCCGAAGCCACTTGAAGGGGCTGTTCCACATTGCCTTTGGTGTCTTTGTATTAACACACTGGCTTCCACATGACAAATTCTGTCCCTCAAAGCAGCAGCCCTTCTAGGTGCTAACTCACAGGAGTTTTCCGCTGCCAAGTGCCAGCCAGGCGTAGGATGTCACAGATTCCCCCCCCCCCCCCAACTCTCTCTCATTAACATGCTGTCACTAAGAGCCAAAATGTATCTGGCTGTGGGCCCTGGCCTCACAGTTACCCAGTGAAACAGTTCCTTCAATGTCTGTCTTCACTTCTCCTCAGAGCACCAAGGACCAATATCTAAGACAAACATCAGTCTACCTTCCACCCCATCTTTTCCCAAAGCACCTCCAAAGACATTAATATCTCTCATTTAAGGAGCCCAAAGATTCCATTCATTATTACATTGAATATGAATACGAAATTTTCATGTGGAAAGGATGAGAATGTGTTATGGAAAAGTCCAAAGAGAAAGTTTTACTGACATCTTTTTAAATGACATGCTTCTATGGAGATGAAAAGCATAAACTGAAAACCTTGGAATGTCTCCTAAACTGTGTGTAAGGCTAATATTAGACTGAGCAATGTGAAGCAAAATCTCAACAATACTTAAGAAAATCATTCTAAATTCTACCTAGAACTTTAGACACTAAAAGAAGTCAACAACTTGGGAACATGAGGACTTATATTCTACTATATACATAAACATTTTTTTTAATTTTTTAAAATTAAAGAATTTATTTATTCACTCATGAGAGATGGAGAGAGAGAGAGAGAGAGAGAGAGAAAGAGGCAGAGACACAGGCAGAGGGAGAAGCAGGCTCCACCCAGGGAGCCCGATATGGGACTTAATCCCGGGACTCCAGGATCATACCCTGGGCCGAAGGCAGGCGCTAAACTGCTGAGCCACCCAAGGATCCCCTATACAAAAACATTTTAAAATGCAAAAGCTAAAACCTATCTCAAAACAATGTGAAATTAATATATTATTATAAAATGGTTTGGCTTAGTTGTCTGAGTGGATTTTTTTTTATTTTTTTATTGGAGTTCAATTTGCCAACATATAGCATAACACCCAGTGCTCATCCCACCAAGTGATCCCCTCAGTGCCCATCACCCAGGCACCCCCACACCCCGCCCACCTCCCCTTCCATTACCCCTTGTTCATTTCCCAGAGTTAGGTGTCTCTCATGTTTTGTTACCTTCACTGACATTTTCACTCATTCTCTCTCCTTTCCCTTTATTTCCTTTCACTAATTTTTATATTCCCAAATGAATGAGACTATATAATGTTTGTCCTTTTCTAACTGACTTATTTCACTCAGCATAATACCCTCCAGGTCCCTCCACGTTGAAGCAAATGATGGATATTTGTCATTTCTAATGGCTGAGGAATATTCCATTGTGTACATAGACCACATCTTCTTTATCCATTCATCTTTCGATGGACACTGAGGCTCCTTCCACAGTTTGGCTATTGTGGACATTGCTGCTAGAAACATCGGGGTGCAGGTGTTCCGGTGTTTCACTGCATCTGTATCTTTGGGGTAAATCTCCAGCAGTGCAATTGCTGGGTGTAGGGCAGGTCTATTTTTAACTCTTTGAGGAGCCTCCACACAGTTTTCCAGAGTGGCTGCACCAGTTCACATTCCCACCAACAGTGCAAGAGGGTTCCCCTTTCTCCGCATCCTCTCCAACATTTGTCTGAGTCTTTTGAAAATAAGCAAGAGATCATCTTACCTCCACCATATGAATTCCAGATGATTCATTGATGAGGAAAATAATAAATGATCTTGAAAGAGTTATTGTTGGTGCCTTATTCTATCCTCTAAATCAATAGGATTTGAATATGCTGAACAATTCCCAAAGGTCAGCACTTGCATCAAGGACTTTCTCTCTTCTACCTGGTGATGATGGTAATTCTAAGGAATAAAATTCATTCCCCCAGTAGCCATCACCAGCATATAATAGAAGTGTGTAATTATTCCAGTTCTCGAGTCTTGTGGGCAGGCTAACTCTTAATGTTTCAGTTCCGTAATGAGATTAAGCTCCTCGTACCTATGCTAATAACCTGCCCCAAATCACACATATTACAGGCTTTCTTCTCTTCCGTATCTTACTTCTTCACTCTCCTACCAGTATTTTCCAAGATTACCAATGAAATCCATGACTTGTTCTCATATTCTACGCATAGCGGCTCCCAGGGAACCCAAGTTGAGATACACATCCCCTCCCCTTAAACAGAGTATGAAAATGCACATCATAAAGAAAGAAAAGCTATTAACATGGAAATTTTTGCCTCACGGTTAACAAAGAAATGACCATTATAGGAAGGACTAATTTTTTCCTAATTTATCAGATTGTCCATGATTAAGAAATAATCTTTAGCATTTTAAAAGCTATATTCAGGGAATCCTCCCATATCATAACACGAATTGATAAAACCAGGAAAGGGGCAGCCCGGGTGGCTCGGCAGTTTAGCTCTGCCTTCAGCCCAGGGCCTGATCCTGAAGACCTGGGATTGAGTCCCATGTCAGGCTCCCTGCATCGAGCCTGCTTCTCCCTCTGCCTGTGTCTCTGCCTGTGTGTGTGTGTGTGTGTGTGTGTGTGTGTGTGTGTGTGTCTCATGAATAAATAAATAAAATCTTTAAAAAAATGGAAAGATTTGGCAAAATAGTTTTAAGATGTTTATGTCCTTTTGCTCATTGGTTTTGCTATGATCACTTCTTCATTAATTTACTCACTGAACTAAACTAAATTAAAGTGTAACTTCATTAAAAGCATAATTTATGCTAAGTTAAAATAAGAGAGGAGGAAGCATCCAATGGGAGGCTCTCAGAGTGTTCCTTATGTTACAGGAAACTCTAAGAATAGAGGAAGAGGTGGGGTGAAGGAAAGAAAAGACAGAGGCTCCCTGGATTCTCTTACCTTTCTCCTTCAGCCAGTCCTCTTGGACGCTGCACTGGCCTCCAGGCCCTGGATCCGATGCTCACCATTGCTTAAGTCTTGGCACCTCCTTCTCTGGGCCTGTTTCTGTATCTTGACTCTTCCTAAGCTATGATATTGAATTTCTGGCCATAGCCTAGTTACACTTTCCTTAATATTTGACTTGGACCTCATCCTGTTCTCAGTGTCACTCCTTTCACACTTCAGTGGTCATCCATTCAATTTTGTGACTCATTATTACCCAGGTTATTGCTCCATTTTTAAGAATGCACTACCGTGTTCCATGTCTAAATATCATGTACCAGGTGCACTTTTATGTAATCCCTGTCCTCAGTGGTAATGAAAGGAAGATAAAACCAATGGACTTTACACACATACATCCTAGAGTCTAAGAATTAGTTTCTCTTAAACACTAGGTGCCAGTTTCACTTTTCTGCAGAAATTGGTTTTAAACCAACCATGAAAATCACCAGTACGTGGTAGAAGCCCATGGTTCATTTGTCTTTGATTCAGAAACTTTTTTTTCTCATAATGGCACCTCTCTGCTTAAGTTTTTTGCACACAACAAGTGATATCAGTAATTAAAAATATAATGCTTTCTGTCATTCTCAGAACATTAGTTACTAGAACTCTTAGAGATACTTCAAATCCTTTCTAGGTTTTACGTAGGAAATTGAAAGTTTGTTCAGTCCTAGGTTTTGAAATGACGGACTTGCTTGTGACAGCCACATACCCCATGGATTCACTCGTGCTTGATCAACTGGCTACCTCCTAAGGTGTTCTAGTATCTACAGGGAGGTTCAGAAATGTCATCAAACCTGATTTACAAATATAATCTCAGTGGATGAACCGAGCTGCCACTGAAGTTCTAGTCAAAGAAATGCCAGGCAGGTGGACTCCAAGCTTGGACTCAGATTGAACAGAAATTTCTTGAACAGAAATTTCTGTATCAGTCTGAAAGGGTATTACATGAAGGTTAAAGATGAAATAAGTCCTTTGTGAAATAAGATATTTTTAATTGATTGCTAGCTATTAAAAATAAAGCTTACTTTTCATTCTATGTAGAATATCTATTGCATTTAACAGTACATAAACTGTGCAATAAAGGACATTGGTATTCCTCGTACAAGTATATTTAAATGATCTCTTTGAATTAGTGATGTATGTTGTAGGACCAAATTTGCACTCCGAAAGTGTAATTTTGAATTAAATCAACATGATTAAAACCCTTGATGTGTCTAAAGACTGCATTTGACTTCATGTTTCAATATATGATGCTCAATGTAAGTGCATTTAGATCTTTTCCATTATATCTATGATAGAACTATGTGGTTCTAATGGCTTTCATAGACTGAAAATGCTTTGAAAAATTTTTAATGTTATTAGTCAAAAGAAATATTTTTTAAACTACTAGAAGTAAAAAGATATGAGTTTCTTATTTTTACATAGATCATGCTTTCTAGGTATTTTCATTGAGCTAGTTGCACTCTATGTTTTACAATATATGTATAAAGCAAAAGGAGTCTGCAAACCCAAAATTCCACTTTCCAAATAGAACAGAGCAGAGTGAGGAATTTGTTACAAGTTAAAAAAAGAAAAAAAAAAAAAAAGAAAAAGAAAACCTTTGTGGCTCAACAGGGACCTGAATAAGTATATCTTGGCTCCCTCTTCTTTACGCTTTTCAATGCAGGTGACCTTGAAAGAGGTAATCTCCTACTGACAGAATTTTGTGTTTAATATGAATAATGAATATTTATTGGTTTTCCAGATAGTATTTTAGCAAATCAGCTCTGAGTGAGACAGTTATTTACTTTACAGTGGAGATAACCTCTGCATGTGATTTATCATGCCTTATAATTATAGTCTGCATGTAATGAGTTCATTTTCACCATGTACCATTGAGTTGTTTATTCATAATACTGTTTTAGCGCAGCAATTCAATTAACTATACATATCACTGTTGATTTCTAATGATCCTCCACTTTTAAAAATGAAAAACAGTGGTTCTTTGTATATTTTAATATATTACCAGATACAAAAAGGTTTACTAAATGACATTAGTCTATTTCATGCAAGACAGCAAGAAGGAAATCAAATGCGTTTATGCAAGACAGCAAGCAGGAAATCAAATGCTTGTGACAGCCACATATCCCATGGATTCACTCATGCTTGATCAACTGGCCACCTCCCAAGGTGTTCTAGTATCTATAGGGAGGTGCCTGAATGAAAATAAGTGGAGGCTCCTCCTTGGGGACAGCATTCTGAAAAGTTGTTCAGCCTCTCTTTAGAAAATAGAATCACCACACTGAACTCTGTACTGTATAAAATATAACAATACATCCACTGATATACTGACCCAAATTTGCAGAACATTTTTGCATGCTTAATTTCACTGAATCCTCACAATAGTGGAACGATAGTCAATGAAAGATGAGGGGCAGTGTGCCCTGGTACAGTCAATAAGAGTTCCTACCATTTATTGGTAATTTTCTTGGTTTAGAATGCATTTCTACAGAAGCCAATATCCAAAGCTTTAAAAAATATATCTGCTTCTTACATTCTGGAAAATATATGCATAAAGTCCTTATAATCTACAGTCATAAGCCCTTAACTGGCTCTAATATCATTTACAGTACTAATTGTAAAAAATTGGAATGATACCTGATATTTAGACATAGAACATGGTAGTGCATTCTTAAAAAAAAAAAGGAGCAATAATCTGGGTGATAATGAGTCACAAAATTAAATGGATGACCACTGAAGTGTGAAAGGAGTGACACTGAAAACTGGATAAGGTCCAAGTGAGACATTTGGGAAAGAATAGGTAGGTCAAGGCCAGAAATTCAATAGCATAGCTTAGGAAGAGTCAAGATATAGAAACAGGCCCAGAGAAGGAGGTGCCAAGACTTAAGCAATCGTGAGCATTGGAGCCAGGGCCTGGAGGCCAGTGCAGCATCAGAGCCAAGAGGACTGGATGAAGGAAAAAGGTAAGAGAATCCAGGGAGCCTCTATCTTTTCTTTCCTTCACTCCCCTCCTCCTCCACTTTTATAGGTTCCTACAGCATAAGGAACACTCTGAGAGCCTCCCATTTGATGCCCCTTCTCTCTCAAATCATACATAATATAAAGGATGCAATTAATCAAGGTATTTTCTAATTTACTAGATGCCACTTTTTAATAGATCAATAATGAATGAATATAAGTAGTTATATTAAATTGAATGGCAGAAGTATATTTGAATCTATACATTTTTTTCCAAATCTCCTTAGCTAGAAGAGTGTTCAAAACAATGTTTTAGCGTGGTAGATCAAAACCAAGCTTTGGAGCACAGGGAGGGGAGGGTTAGGCTTTGTGATTTGTTCATTCACTTTTTAAAATTATTATCGAGGTGTGTCTTCTCTTTGGCTCTCATCAGAACTCTTCCTGAAAGTGGTATTTGAGTGGAAGCAGTGGGTTTTGTTGGTAATCCTGGGAAACCTTGGTCTGAGTGAAAAAAAGTGAGACAGAGAAGTGAAGGGAGCTGATAAAGAATAGATGACCAGAGCAAATTATCCCATCTGTATACTAGGAAGCTGGGATATTTCTGCAACTTCTACCAGTTTGTGGTTAGGGGTTGGTGGGAATTGAGGATTGAGCACCCTAGTACTCCCAACCTGTCTTGGGTACAACATCCAGGTGAGGAGAAGCAGGTACTGGCTTCACTCCAACAGTGTCAACCAAGCAGAGTGGGACAAAGCCTCAACAGTGTCTGCTCCCAGGTGGTTTGTTGTGTTTGAGATTGTATAAAAACCTTTTAATTTTGCAGAATATTAATTCTTCACCATTCTCATGGTATCCATCCACTTTTCCTAATTTCTATTTCTTTTTTTACTTGTATGGAAATTTTCCTTGTGAAATTTTAAAATAATGTGACCCTTTTCTCTTTCATTTTCTCTAGTGTTTTCACACTTAGAAGTCTTTTTCAATTAAAAGATCCAACAAATACTCACCAATATTCAAAACTCATTTTTTAAATTGAGTGTTCAAAATACCGGAGGAAAACACAAAATAACTGGAGTGTACAGTATTCTGGCTGTAAACATTGAATATATATACTGATACATTGGGCATTTGTTGGTTTCATAAACTATTAGTGTTTTCCCTGCTTTCCCTTTCTAACAGAATTTTCCTTCTTAGCTATTTTGGTAAAGCAGTGCTCTCTCCACAGGCGTGGGAATGAGGAAGCCATTAATTATTTTTGCTCCTTGCACCCATCTTACAGTTATGGTGAAGCACATAACACACAAAAGAGAACCACACAAGAAGAGTTGCAGATGACTGGACCCAAAATCTCAACTGGGTTGTGGAAATCACATTTTTTAATGGCATCATCCAATAGTTCCTCCCCTCCCCCCCATCCCATCGTTTGGAGCATTTTTAAAAAATTGAGTTGTTGGGACACGTGGGTGGCTCAGCAGTTGAGTCTCTGCCATTAGCTTAGGGTGTGATCTGGGGGTTCTGGGATAAAGTTCCACATCAGGCTTCCTGCAAGAAGCCTGTTTCTCCCTCTGCCTATGTCTCTGCCTCTCTCTCTCTCTCTCATGAATAAATAAATAAAATCTTTAAAAATTGAGTTGTAATCGACATATAACATTGTAGTGGTATTCAGCATGATGATTCTGTTTGGAGCAATTTTTATTTAGTTTTCTGGTACTGTCAACATAGAGTCCTGATTAAACTGACTATATGTACTTTCTGTTAAGATGATATTGGATCCATTTTTTAGTTGGAAAGGAAAATCCTTAGAGTTAGCTCCTTTTACTTACATGCTACCTGACTCACAGATATTCCGTAGGAATTATCTAACAGGCAGAGATGGAAACAGAGGGTTTAAAGAAGTCTGTGACACAACACTTTGGTCTGGCAAAGAGTTTCAGTTAATTGTACCATCATGGCACCAAATGTATTCCATCCCTCCCCAGTTTTCAGTGATTAGCTCCTATTTGATTTTCTATTGCTTTAGAACAAATTACTACATATTGGGCAACTTATGACAGCACACTCATGGTTCTGTAGGTCAGATTGTCTGACACAGTGGGACTAGATCCTCTGCTCAGGGTGCCACAGGCTAAAAGCAAAGGTCAACCAGGGCTGAGTGCTCCCCTGAAGTTCTTAAGAGAAATCTGCTTCCCAGAGCATTCGGTTGTTGGTAGAACCCTGTCCTTGTTTTTGTAGAACCAAGTCTCACATTTTCTTGCTGGCTGCCAGTCAAGTCTCCCTCAACCACTCGTATTCCTTGCCAGCCCTGATCTTTAAGCCAGGACTAGTACATCAAACCCTCTCTTGCTTTAACTTTTTCTGACTTGCTTTTCTGCTACCAGTCAGAGAAAACTGCCTGTTTCTCAGAGCTCTCAAAGCTTCTAAAGGAGGAAGCCCACCTGCACAACATCCCTAGTAAGCTCACCAGGGTGATCTCCTAGAGCCATCATGACAGGCTGCAGGGATTAGGACAGGACACAGTTACTTCCTGTGGATACTCAGAAAGTGTGCGATCTAGTTTTGTTCCCCCGAGAGGTACAGAGGGCCCTAGTCCCAACCCTGTTCAAATCCATAACATGAAATACACGGCATTACCAAGGAAACTGAATACATTAAAATATTTTTATTTTATTTTTATTTTTTTAAAGATTGTATTTATTTATTCATGAGAGACACACACACACACAGAGAGAGAGAGAGGCAAAGACACAGGCAGAGGGAGAAGCAGGTTCCATGCAGGGAGCCTGACATGGGACTCGATCCTCGATCTCCAGGATCAGGCCCTGGGCTGATGGCGATACTAAACCACTGAGCCACCCGGGCTGCCCACATTAAAATATTTTTAAAGTAATAAAAGTAATGCAAAATATGTGGTATTGTAATAGATGTGCTTCATTATGAAGATGGCCAATAAAAATATCTTCTAGTGAACCCAATACTTTTGTAATATAAATAAACATGAATGGCATTTAAAAATACCCACAAACATTTTATATAATTTGAAAATATCTGTGATTTATATTAGTGGCAAATGTTTAGAAATACTGCTCATTTTACTGTATTTGGGGAGGGGCTTGTATCAATAGAAGGAAATGCTAACTTCTAGTTAAAGATTGGTCATGAGAACGGATAATGTATTTCACCAGAGTTCACAGATCCTTAAATTCTATTTATTGATGCCAGTTCAGAACTCCTGTCTCAAACTCAAACCAAACATTCTGAATATTTAGAGCAGTTCAGAGGTGGTGGTACGAGGAATGGGGGGAATAACAACCATGCCTCCCCACAAAATAATAGATTTCAATTCAATTTGTAAAGGTTTCTTGAGTACCTACTATGTGCAGGACATTTGTCAAAGGAAAGAAATACTTTATTAAAAAAAAAAATTAAACTCCAATTTTCTACCCAGTCGTCTTGTAGGTTTTGCAACAGGATTTCAACTGCTCCCAGAAGGAGCCCAGTTTCAATTATTTAGACTTATGCTTGATCTAGTTTCCCTAACCTACTTTCAGTGGGCCTGGGGTTGGAAGAAAGAGACGCAAAAGATAAGATCGTTCTATGGGGCACTTTTGCGATAATTCAAAACACATAACCAATTCATCAAAGATTACTAAAATGCAAGATTCCTAAGCAGTAGTAAATATTTAAAGCTCTGATGGAAACGGAATTAGAAGCAGGAATTAAGTCGTCTAATCCTTTCACCTGCTCTGATGTGATGGGAAGGCTTAATAAGAGAAACCCTTGGATATTTGCTGATGGTGCACTTGTGCGTTTTCCTTCCATTACTGAACACATGGAGAGAGTAATTTTTCAAATTGACATTCACTTTTGAAAATGCTTTAATGTGTTAAAATAAATCCAACAAATGTAAAGAACCCATTATTTTAAGGGAGATGAGCAGCAATAAGCTGATTCATGCCACGAGAATAATTTTATCCTAGCAAATGTCTTCTGCATATCATCTGCAATGCTTTTGCTAAAAATAAACTTTCTCGAGGAATTAACCCAAACTGTTTTTTTTTTTTTTCAACACATAGAAATCTTCAAGATACTAGAACTAAAAGGGGAACTTGACCAGGGTACTGGTCACTATGTTCTTTTGCAAGTTGAGTTGCCATTAATTTGACAAATTGTTTCACTATTCATAGAAATAGGACACAGGGTGGATACATTCAGCAGAACCTGGCAATTCAGGATTAATGACTCACTAATGGGGCTCATCTTTTGTTTCTCTATTTTTAGGAAGATAAGATGTTGACCCTCCAGTCTAATTCCAACACTGGCCACCAGGGTGAATTTTAACTATGGTGCCAGGCAGCAGTGCTGGCAGAGTCAGAAGAACTGAATTGGATTGTTTCTTTAACCAGGGGGATGATCTTGAGCAAGGGCCTTATCCTCACCAAAGGCTCAACTTATGCATCTGCAAAATGGAGCTACGAGCCTCACTTGAAAAGCTATCCAATGAGTATCAAATTAAAAAAAAAAAAAAACTATTTGAAAGGACTAATAAACCATACATTGTAAAATTAAGAGTTTGGTTGGTATTTAGCAAGTTATTTCATGTCTGGTTTCATTTTTTTACCCCAACTTTTCAAATAAGTGGTTCAAGGAAAAACAAAATCTAAAAGCTTAGAAAGGACAGGCATTTCTTAAGTACTGAATATTATACATCTATAGAGCTCTATATATGTACTTCCAAAGACAGAGAAACTCATTTTGAAAGAAGTGAGACAATAGGCTAATGACAAGGGTTTGCTTATCCAAGTATGAGTCCTAAAGCTCAAGAGTGGTTATACTTAAGGCAAATTGAAAACCTAGCTACAAATACATGTACCCGATAAGGATCTGGTGTCCAGGATAAATAAAGAACTCCTAGAAATCCTAAGAAGATGCACACCAAACTTAAAATGGACGAGAAATTTGAGCCAACTCATCACCAAAGAAGATATTACAAAGGAAACACAAGAAAATGTGCTCCATATCATTAGTCATCAGGTACATGAAAAAACATACATGAAATAATATTCTACACCCTCATATAAATGGCTAAAGTTCAAATTCACCCACAAAACCAAACTCTAGCAAGAATATGAAACCACCAGAACTTCCTCATTGCAAGAAAGAACATGAAATTGTAGCCTTTTCACAACTTGCCTTATAACTTGAAACCAGCATTTTTAAAACTTGAAGATGGGATAGAATGTGGGAGAATCATGTAATAATAAAGAGAAACAAACTACTGATCCATACAACGATAGGGATGAATCTCAAAACCATCATGCTGAGTGAAAGAAGCCTTAATGAAAAAGAGTACATACTGTACAATTCCATTCATATGATGGCCTGAAACTAATCTATGGTAAAAAGTAATCAGAACAGTGGTTTTTGGCAGGCATAGAGCAGAGGCTGATAGGAAAGAAGCATGAGGAACTTTCTGAGGTGATGGTGGTATAGAGTCACACAGATGGATGCATTTGTCAAAACTCAGCAAATGTACACTTCAGATTTGTGCATTTATTTGCATCTAAATTTCACATCAAAATTAAAAACTCTAAATAATAGTAAACTGTCATTAACACATGCACACCAAAATATTTAAGGAAAATTAGACTATATGTAATTTATAAAGTCCATCAAAGATAAGATAGGTTGGTGAATGGCTAGACGGACAAAGATGTGACGAAACTAGGATAATAAAATGTTGAGTCTTGAAGTTCGGTATATCAGCACTCACTGTCATTTGCTTTCTAAATTTTGCTACCTATATATTTGAAATTTCTCATGATAAGATTTTGGGGGGAAAAAAAGGAAAACACACAGAGCTCTGCTACCATTTGTGAATACTCTCCTAAGAAACTCAAGGTCCTGATTTGCAGGATGCGATATATCCTCTACCTCTACAGCCTGAAACAAAGCCAGATACCAAAAAACAGCAGGGAGAAGTGCCTCTTACATTCAATTATGACCACTTTACCATTTTAACTCCCCTCTAACTGAATATTCTTGCTTGGAGAAGTTAAAAGTCATAGAAACAGCACTTCACTAGAAGCCATGATAATATTTTCCTTTAACTGAAAGCTGAGATTACTATCCAATGCCTTTAGGGATCAAGTGTAAAGTAGAGCCATGTTGGTAGCCTTCCATCATGATGATGTAATTGCTACTACAGGTACAACCCCTGGTGACTCTCTCTACAGCATATTTTGTGTCCTCTGGTGAAAGGTAATAGAAGCTACAAGAATCCTAAATAGACAAGACAGCTCACCAGTGAACAGAGGCTCAAGTGTAGGTGAACTCTGGGCTTAGAACCCTGGTCAAGGCAAAAAGAATAGGGAATGAATAGAGAGAGGAAGTTGCAGGCATCGCCTCTGGCCTTAGAATCACCTGCAGAAATGATGTCATACACTCCCGCTGCATTTTAGCTTCCTTTCTAGCCTTCCTCTGGATATTCAGTATGGTGGTTCATATTGACAGCCAGTGGGCTGAATCCAGCAGAAGATGGTCCACAGTGTGGACCACAATCCACAGTGTGGATTAATTTTAATTTAATCAAAATTAAATTTTAATTTAAATGTCTTTCACTAGAACACCCACTCTCCTGTTCAAACCGGCTGCATTTCTCACATTTGCCTTACACCTGTCCAGATTTACACACTTATATTACCTACGTAGCCTTCATACAAAATTGGATTTACTGTCACTTCTTTGAGAAATATTTCGTCACCTTTTTTCCCTTATTTTTTTTCTCCTATTTCACAATAACAGTTGATCTAGTTGTCGTCAGCTTAAAATTATCTTTCGTTGTTGTTCAATTATTGTTGGGTTTAGATATGCTGTCCACATCATGCATTGCAGAACCCTCACATTGTGAGAACTGGGCAACTTAGGGTACTTCTGCAATGTTTCCTCCAGCAGCAGCTGGGGCAGAGTGTTATTGTGGGTGGCATCCTGTCAGAGCAGAAGTATGCTGGTGATTGAATACATGATTTTTGGGATATACAAGGGCTGGGCAGACATTTGCAGGGTGACCCCCTAAAAGCAAGACATGAGGTTCCTAAATTCCCCTAAATATGTCCCTAAATATGCTCAATACTTGTATATTCTCTTGGTTGGTGATAAATCAATACAATCCAATTATATTTCCCTTGGGAAATAGAAATAAACCAGGGAAAGGTGGAACTCTGGAGCTCATATTTCTCTTTAAAACTGCTGGGCTTCGTGTTCTTGTAGCAAGCTTGCTACATATCCGTCTTAAAAAAATTGAGGCCAAGAGTGACTCCTTGACTATTGAGACAAAGGTCCCTGCCCCCTCATTTATTAACATGTCCATACATTAAATGCCACCAGCAAAGAAAATGTACATGTGCCTTTTCTTTGATACTTGAACAAGATTCCATAAATAGGTAGCTCCAGAGTCCATATAGGTGTATCCACTTCAGTATTATGTTAGAATGTGTAACACTGTTCCCCAGGAGCCAGCCAGGTGCCCCTGAACTCAGCAAATGTTTATGGAAGGCTCTGGAAAGACCCTGGCCTGGGTTCTGGAGACACCAATACTCTCATGCTTTCCATTTAGGTCTCATTTCGGTGTTATCCTGGATGCTTTCTACTTTACTTTGTAAAATAGACAATGACAAACTTTGATGAGAGAAATAGTCGAGCACATGGAGATCATTCACTCCAACCTCTTGACTTTACATATGGCAATTAACCATCTTTAAAATTGCCCAGAACAGGTATTTTATAACTTTAAGAAAGTTAAATCACCAATTCTGTCAGAATGAAAACATTTGTCAGGCATAGAGAGTAATTCACATGTTTCTTCAATTTAGACAGTCGGCAGGGAGGGGATTGGAATCTGTTATAGAAAAAATCCTTCATAAGTGTTTTCCTAAAATCTAATATAATGTGAGCAGGGTGTTATCTTACTTATTACCAAGCCAGGAAAAGGTTGCTGCTTAACAATTCAATTCAAAATAATTAGCCTCCAAGAGGCTGTGATTTAGAAATACTGCTCCATAATTCCCATTAACTTTGAGTTTATAGCTCATGTAAGGAAAGGGGGGGGGGGGGAATAGTACTGCCTTTTAAAATTAAATTTAGGGTGAATTCAAGAAGTATAGCCTCTTGTTGACCTGCTTCTTCAACAATAGTCCCCACAATTTGTTTATGACCATTTTCACATCATTAACTTTTATAATTTTCTTTTTATTTATTTATTTATTTATTTATTTATTTATTTATTTATTTATTTATTTTACCACAGCATGTTTATCCTTTCAGGGCTCCTCATTGGTAGACTTCTAAAATTATCTTTAAATGGCTAATTAGTTCCCAGTTGCCCTATTCCATCCTAAGTCACTCCTTGTCATTATTATCGTTATGTAGCTGTTCCTTCCAGTTCTTTCTCCTCCTAGAGTTTTACTGTTGATGCTCCCACTTCCTGATTTTTCCCAAATGAGACCCTTGCCACATATTAATATGTGAGTATAATTTTGAGTATAATCATCTATTGCCTCATTCTAGCTTTTTTCAAGGAGAGACGTGGCATTTTTTTTTTTTTTACACAAAATATATGCTGTATCAAGGGCCACAGAATAAAATCCAAATTGAAACCTGGACCTTAACTTGGGGGAATTATCAAGTAAAGCAACTCTGGGAAGACAAGATGCTAATATAAAATGGAGTACGAATGTCACTTTCATAATGCACACTGCTGTCACCCAAATCCTGTAGTCCTCTTGGGTTCTCCACAGATGAAATTCATAAACATTTCCCTTAAATGTTAAAACCTCCACTCACTTAAAATCATAAAAAACCTCTAGCATATAGAAAAGTATAGAAAACAAAATCTGTTCGATTTCCAGTTTATCCAATTTTAACATTTTTCCATTACTACTTGTATTCGTCTTTTATTACCATAAACCTAGTGGCTGAAAACAACAGAATTATATTATCTCACAGCTTCTATTGGTTAGAAGCCTGGTGCACTGTGACTGGGTTCTCTGTTCAGGTTTCTCAAGGCTGAAATCAAGGTGAGGGCTAGGTTGAGGTCTTCATCTAGAGAAGCTCAGCAAAATAAAAATCTATTTGCAAGCTTATTCTTGTTCTTGAAAGACTTCTGTTCCTTGTGCTTCTGAGACTTGAGGTCCCCTTTCTTCCAACTATCAGCCAGAGGCTGCTCTTACCTCTTAGAGGCTGTTGCATTTGTTGCCATGAGGCCCCTCCTCTTTGAACCAGTGATGGCACGTTGCACCTTCTTGTGCTTTCAATCTCTGTCTTCTTCTATCTCTGACCTTAAACCCAGATTTAAACGGCTCATGTGATTAACTCAGCCCCCCACCGGATCATTTTCCTTTTTAAATGTCAATATGTGCCATTTAAGTTAATCTAATCATGGGCATCAAATCCATCATATTCATAGTTTGGAGGTTATGCAGAACACAAATAGGGATCTGGGGTCTTGGGGATCATCTTAGATTTCTGTCTACCCCCATGACTCCAGCAATTTCTCATTGGGTCACAACCTTGGGAGTTTCTCAGGAGAAATCTGCAGCTGGCTCAGGTACACTGAAGGTAGGATGAGACTAAAGAAAGAGACCACTCCACAAAGATAAGTCACAGTCAGCAAGCAAGGGAACATACTGATGAGGCTTGTCATGGGCACCATATGATAAGTAGATCTCCTCATCCCCCTGCCAGAATCTTAGAAGTTTATGTAGGGGTCTTAACTGTGTTCAGTCACGTATTCCAACTATGTGGCCTCAACAACATCTTACTCTTTCCAAGCTATATCCTTGGAAATGGCTTTTACTGTGGCAATGGAGGGCAGAAAGTACATTCCAAGGACAGGGGAGGAAGCAAGGAGCCCAGTTGCCCAGATCTACCTTTCAAGTCAGCCAGGGGTTATGTCCTCTCAATGACCTCTCTCAACATTTCTTAATTAATATACTACAAACATATGATAGCATACTACAAAATGGTTAAAATAGAGAAGTTAAAGTTCTATATGGCTCAACATGCATAAATCATAAAACAATTTTAAGTGGAAAAAGTAAGTTCAAGAGAGTATGGACAGAACATCACCATTCATGTAAATTTTATAAAATATGCATGAACAATAAATGAACCAAGTTGAGGATATTGGTTAAGTCTAGGGAAGAGAAAAAGAGGTAGCAAGGCCTGATTGCACTTGGTATTTAAGAGTTGCTGAATGCAGTTTCTCTATCACACTTTTCCAATATGGTGTCCAGAGCTCCCAGTGGCTTTTGAATCCAAGGGACCCCTGCTCTCACACCATTCTTTTCTATGAACACAACAACTTCCAGAAGGAAGCTGCCAAACTAATGCAGGATGGGCAAGACATAGGAAACCTGGTTATGTTGGACCACAATTATCCTGCCCTTGGGTAGATGGCTTTCCAGGAAACCCTTCCATTGATATGCTTTTTATTTCATTTCATTTTTATTTAACAATCTAAATGGGTCAAGGTTGATACTATCTTTTTCAGATAGATTTCATACAGTTTTCTCCTGGATTTGTTGTCATCTCTCTAGTAATGAAGCAGAAGCTTCACTCTCTTGAGAACCTCATAGCTCAGAGCTACCTCATAGCTCATTCAGAAGAGAGCCTCCCTCCTCTCACTACTGCTTTTTATTCAAGAGATAGTTTTGAGTCCCTATTATCTGCCAAATTATCAACCATTATTTTTTTAGTTTATTTTTTCCTTATTATGTTTTTTTCTCTCCATACCATTAGTTAATTGGTACTTTTACCCTTGTACTAGACAATTCAAGAATTTTAGAATGTTTTATTTTATTTTTTTATTTAAAGATTTGTTTATTTATTTACTTGTTTACTTGAGAGAATGAGTAGGGGGAAGGACAAAAGGAGAGGCAGAAAGAGAGAATCCTCAAGCAGACTCCCTGCTAAGCATGGAGCCCGCTGGACATGGGACTCCATCTTACAACCTGAGATCAAATCAATCTGAAATCAGGAGTCAGATGCTTAACCAACTGAGCCATTCAGGCACCCCCAGAACATTTTATTTTATTTTATTTTTATTTTTTTTAATTTTTATTTATTTATGATAGACACAGAGAGAGAGAGAGAGAGAGGCAGAGACACAGGCGGAGGAAGAAGCAGGCTCCATGTACCGGGAGCCTGATGTGGGATTCGATCCGGGGTCTCCAGGATCGCGCCCTGGGCCAAAGGCAGGCGCCAAACCGCTGCGCCACCCAGGGATCCCCCCAGAACATTTTAAATGTCTCTTTTACCACTTCTTCCTTGTGTACCTCAGTTGCCATCTGTTTAAATTCTCTATATTTGAAAACCAGAAGACATTACTATTGTTGTTTATAAAGTAAAAATTCATTTAGATTTATCTACATATTTAGCATTTTACATGTTCTTCACTTCATGCATACTTTTGTTCCTAATATATAAAAAAGAAAAGAAAAAAGTTTTATATTTGCCCTCACATTTGAATGTTAATTAGGCTGAGTATAGACCAAATTTCATTTTCCTTCAGAAACTTACGACATCGTTTTGTCTTTTAGTATTCACTGTTGCAAATTAAAGATCTAATGGTAATCTGCTTTTTCTCTTTTTTTTTCTTTGGAAGATTTGCAGATTTTTGTCTTTTTATTTCAAGGTCTAAGATGTGTATTGGTCTATTGACTATTTTCTAAAAGCTTGATAGTTCTGCATTTTACATTTATTTGTGGAGCATAAGTAAAATATATGTAAATAAATATAATATGTTAGTAATGGTGCTATGGAAAAAATAGAAATAAGGAATAGAGTATGTGTGTTGGATGGTGGGTAAACTCTAGTACTCATTATTATTGAACCATTTTTACTGAAAAGAAAACATTTGTTTTTTCCTCCACTCTCATTTTTTAATTTGAGCCTAGGCACCATGTCTTTTTTTTTTTTAATTTTATTTATTTATGATAGTCACAGAGAGAGGAGAGAGAGAGGCAGAGACACAGGCAGAGGGAGAAGCAAGATCCATGCACCGGGAGCCCGACGTGGGACTCGATTCCGGGTCTCCAGGATCGCGCCCTGGGCCAAAGGCAGGCGCTAAACCTCTGCGCCACCCAGGGATCCCTAGGCACCATGTCTTACACTAATTGCACAAATATTTATGGAGCTTTCACTCTGTTACTATATGGTAGGGAAATAGTGAATATTCAATGGCCCTGACCTCTTAGAGCCTAAAATTTTGAAGGTAATGCTGGCATAAGCAGATAATACCAAGTATCATAAGTAGACATTCACAAAAAGATAATTGCATACATGGGAGATCTGGATTTTTTTTTTTTAAGATTTAATTTATTTATTCATGTGAGACAGAGAGAGAGGCAGAGAGACAGAAGCAGGCTGCCTGTGGGGAGCCCAATGTAGGACTGGATTCCAGGACCCAAGGATCACGACCTGAGCCAAAGGCAGACAGTCAATTACTTAGCCACCGAGGTGCCTCAGGGAGATCTGAATCCTTAAGGCATTCTTGCCAATGTTTCTTGTTACCCTTTTCTCTTGATCGTGAAAATGGACTTGGTCTTCAGGTTCAGCCTTCTTGTAATGCATACTCTGAGCATCTTGATGTCTGAGCTATACATGGTCTGAAATTAACTGAATTATTTGGTGTCCTCTTGTTGCTAATCACATGGTGGAGACTCAATAAATAAAATAAAGCATTGCATTGGTTACAGTTTCCTCAGACAGTAACTTTAGCTGATTTTACCTAATTATCATTGGTATACTGCCATTTGTTTCTTTTGAATTGCAATAGTAACCATCTAACTATCACTGGCATGCTCTTTCAATGAAAGGAAAAGTAAACTTTGACAATGCTCATTAACTGCTGTTGGCAACTGTAAAGTAGAGCAATTCTTGGGACCAACCACTTGGCCAGGAAAATTTGAATTCTTTTGTATTTCCCTTTCCTTGCTCAGTTATCCATTAAGACATATAGCACCACAAAAGTTTTGAATCATCATTTTACATCTGAAATATGACACACAATTGCATACTCATTTGCTATAACTAAATTATTCACTACTGCTCCTGGGTGCGTAGTGCAGGCACTTAATAAGTTGATTGAATTAATAAATAAAGTAACATATTTTTCAATGGTTTACTTGATTTCATATCTTGAAGGTAAGACAAGTATCAATATTTTTCCATCATATAAGAAACAGAAAATTGTTTTCCAACTATGAGATAAGGTACTGTGTATATATTACATAAACGAGATAGTATATGTATATATAATACATTGCTTGACATTCATAGGTCTTCAGTAAATATTAGTTGTTTTTCTTTTTACCTAATTGGAAATATTTAATATATCAAAAACATAAGTTCTCTCATTTTACATTTTATTCTATTTTCCTTTAATTAAAATAATTTCTTTTCCTCTATGGATTATAGTTTTCCAATTTTCTTTATTTTTAAATCCCTTATATGCTTTCCAAAGCAAAGTCATCAAATGATAATAACCCATTTGCAAAACGGGGTAATTAACTTGGTTTATGTTTTCAAAATGATTTCTAGTATTCATGTCAATTTGCTTGTCTTATTCAAATTGAATTCAGCTTTTATTCACAAAATGTCTATATAGAGAATTAGATTAAAGTTGCAATTACTATTAGTGGTAGAGGTAGCCAAAATAGCTATGATTAAAGAACACAGTAAAATTAAAAAGACATCACTTTGTTATTGAAGAGTGTTGTGTGGTTATTGGTACCTTCCACTTACAATCAGGAAATTAATCATTTTATTCAAGTATACTCAGCAGAAATAGCTGACCTAAAACTGAGGATTTTTACATCGTGCAAAAATAGTCATGGCATTTATGGAAATCTTGTTTCTCTGTGCACTCATACAACTGATCAATCTAATAAGCAGTGGGAATAACTATTAAATGGGAAGAAACATACTTCTTGGTTACAACGTGGTCTTTCTGTCATATTTATTCCAAGGCATCATCATCATCATTCATATTCTTTCCTTCTGATATTCAGCATTTCCATTTTAAGATCCCATTCAGCCACTAATACTCCATTATGAAGAGTCCTATTGGCTAAAATTGGTATTTATATAGACAATAAGCTTAGACCATATTTTCTAAGTGATGATCAAATTTAGTTTGTTTGAATGATACCCTTTGATGGCCCTATTCTGCTTATTTTGCTATGGATTCTTCCTATTATTCATGATTACATCAGCAAGCAAATGCAAACACATTTCCAAGTCTCTTAATAACTGTACTTATTAATGAGGATTGCTACCATGTTCCCTTTCACAAACTTAGGCTACATTTATTGTCATGCACCTTAACTCACTATCCTCTTGGTCATCTCTTTTACTTATAAAGAAATCATTCATTATCTGATATAAAAAACTGTGATCCGCTTTCAGTGCTATGTTGCAAAAACACTAAATCAATTGCTTCAAATAAACTCCTGCCTATTACCAGAATGTGATTGGAGTGATGAAGACAAAAAGAAGAAAAGACAACAATATAAGGGCTCATGAGTCATCTTTATCCAATGCCCATAGCTTATCTACCCTGGGTATCCATCATGGTATGGGAGAAGAGTGATTTGAGATATATCTCACATGTGATTTTCTATAAGATTAGAGGGGATAAGAGGAACTCTGAAAAAAAAACAGGGAAATAACAAGAAATCTTTCACTTGGAAAAAAAATGAGAAGGGAAATTCAACTATACTGTCTTAATAATCAACTACTAATCATCTAGTCATATTTTTAGCAGGTTGATACTAAAGCGTTATAGGTCATTCATGTGATGTTTTCTAACAACTATTATATTGAAGAATTGCATGAAATCCTAGTGACAAAATTATGAATAACCACCACCACTACCATAATAATAATAATTAACAACAATATAATATCATCTGTTAGACCCTTCATAATTGTCAGATACTCTGCCACAATCTTTACCCTTGACTCTCGAAACCTCTCAATCATCTGGAGCTAATTAATCTTGCAAAAGAAGGAACTGAGTTTCAGAGTATGTATGATCCTATCTTTTTCTCAGTTTCTTCAGCTGTGAGATGGGAATAATTATAGTGCCAAATTCACTGGACTCTCCCAATGATTAAATACACACAAAAAATAAGTAAAGTGCTTAGAACAGTGCCCAGCTTAAAGAAAGCACTGTTAGGGTGTAAGTGTTATGATGTCATCATAGAAAGTGAAGAGGTTATAGTATCAAATCTAAACATAATTGTTTTACTCACACATACATTCATAGCAAAGAGTTTATGTCCTAAATTGTTAATATTAGTAATCCCGAGATGTGGTGGTAAGGAAAGAGCATAAGCCATAGCCAATTTCTTCTTAATGTTTTTGTATTTACTGTATTTTCCACTTTTAATAAAATTAACATAAGCTCTTGTACTATTAAAAATGGAAATTTTGGGGGTGCCTGGGTGGCTCAGTCGGTTAAGCATCTGCCTTCAACTAAGTCCTGATCCCAGGGTCTTGGGATCAAGCCCAGAATCTGGCTCCTTGCTCAGTGAGTCTGTTTCTCCTTTTTCCTCTGCACCTCTCCCTCCCCCCACCTCCCTCTGACCGTTCCCTCTCCCTCTCTTGCTTGTGCACTCTCTTTCTCAAATAAATAAATAAAATCTTTAAAAAATAGAAATTTTTAATAAAATAAACTGAAATTAATAATTTACTTTTGTCCTTGAATCTGGAAATAAGCAAAGTTATTTTAAAAGACTATTCCTAGACATGAAGCAGGTTTTTTTTTTATAACAAGTTTCTTCTTCAAATCACCTACTCTCCCATTTGCCTGAGTTTATTTTTCTAATATAATATGCGAAATGGTATTTTTCACATTATCAGATATATTGTTGAATGAAATGATATTCATTTCCAAAATAAAAGTTTTCCTTATGAAATTAATTTTGAAAATAAATATATGCTCTTTATTATAACTCATTTCCCCTTAGGTAATGCCAAAATGAAGAAAGTTCTATTATTTCATGCCTGCAAGATTAATATCTCAGCAATGACGGACATTCCAAGAATGACTGTAATAAACCAAAATGAAAAAATGGAGCTGATAACATCTTTAGTTCACCTCTGAAGTACATGCCAAGGCAAGATGAGTTCATATCCAAGGTATCTTCTCTGCTGAACACATTGGAGCACTCAAGAGACAAAGTGAACTTAAATTCAATAAACACATATTAATTATTTGATCAAATGTAAGGATCAATTTTCTCAATCCACCTCACACTTGCAAGGCACTGTTTTAGACTCTGGATTCTGACAATCCAGATTCTTCTTTTATGAAACCTATAGTCTGCTTGGAGCATTAAGATTCAAATATATAACAGACCTAGCAACAAGAAACAGTATGAGGTCATTTTCCATGCAAAGGAAATGACTTTGAAAATTCATAAAAGTAGCCTGGTAATGTGTCCAATACTAGACAAATTCCATGACACTGGGTGTAACTACCTGTAAATACATTATTTTTTGTATACATTGTGCATATATGGCTATTATGGTCTCCCATCCTCCTTCAAGAATTAGGATACCATTTTTCTATAAAATATATGATCTGTGGCTGAAGTAACTATGTTGAAAGCTAGTGAATGATCACTTACTTGAACAATTTCTCTTTTACAATGCTTCTTCAACACTTACTTTAATAGATTCATATTGGGTGCATAGGTTCAATTCTCTCAATCCAAAAAGATGGGTCAGAATAAATTTTTCACATGAAGTCTTTTATTGGAGTTGGCAGTACATAATCTGGGCAGGGAGTTTAGAACGTTTTTATTTGGCAATGCTCTCCAAATTTATAATAATGTAACACAGTTTGATTAGGAATTTAGAATGCAGGATGCATATCTACCCACAGTAACTCATTTGGCTCACACTTTAGCTGTGTGGGATAAGGATTATCCCATTACCTCCAGTTTACAGATGAGGAAAAGGTGGTTCTATGAGATTAATGAACTTGCTCATGCTCTCAGATTGAGACACAAAATTAAATTGTTAGGAATTCACTCATGATCACTGGGTAAGAAACTAAAAGGTTACATTCACTGGCACAATAGGAATTTAACTTTTTAAAAGAAAAAACAATATATCTCCAATCACTCTAAATGAATTTTGAAATACAGATCGTAGTGGCAAAGCTACTAGATGTTGAGATACCACTGTTTTACAATTTCCCAAATTTTTCCTCAAACTAAGAGACTCTTGACTACAGAGAACAAACTAAGGGTTGCTAGAGGGGAGGTGGACAGGGGATGGGCTAGATGGGTGACAGGCCTTAAGAAAAAACACTTGTTGTGATGAGCACTGGGTGTTATATGTGATGAATCATTAAATTCTACTCCTGAAATCAATATCACGGTATAAGTTAACTAACTATAATTTAAATAAATATTTGAAGAAGAAAAAAAGCTAATCCTGCATGGATTCTTTACCAAAAAATTCTGCAAATACAATGTCAGACCTTGGATTCTACAAATATGATTATTTGGAAAACACGAGAACACTCTGGGAGCTAAAGAAGGCCCTAAGTCAAAATAGTACACTTGATATACAAAAAATATTGTCAAGTATTGCTACAGTACTGAGGCTTAGCTATTGATCATCTTAAAATAACTCACATGTTACAAAGATTCTGTCCTCATTATAAACAGTAAATATCTAAGTATTGACCCTGATTATATAAGTTTAACAGGTAACGTGCCTTATATGCTTTGGCATCAACAGAATGGCTGCTATCACCCTAGACTCCATTAAATGGACCATGTTGTTTTCAAGGTTCATAAGCTTGGCATAAGCCCTCCCCCACCTGCACATTCTTCCACCTATTGCAATTAATAAACTCCCTATTCTAAAAACTCCAGTTCACACTTGTCTTCCTCAGAGCAAACCCTCCCCATTGTTGCCTGGATTACTGCTGCCCTTGCATGTTCCTATGTAACCCTATACTTTCTTTTTCTTTCTTTCTCATGACTTCATTCATTTATTTATTCATTCGGTCATTCAGTATTTACCTACAGGTTTTTTCCATGCCAGTTGCTCTCCTAAACACAGAAGATACAACAGAAAACAAAAACAAAAACAAAAAACAAAAAAACAAAACAAAACAAAAAAAAGAGGGTCATTGTCCTCATAAAACTTATAGTTTAGTGGAAGAAGGCAACAAATGTATAAGAAAAATAATAAGATTATTAAAATTGTGAGAATTATCAAAATGGAAATTAAGGGTGATGATGGGATTTGTTGCAGGATATACTGGATGAGGGATTATATGAATGGCATTTTTAGGAAAACAGTTCAAGAATAAATTTGAACTAAGAAAGGTAAAGGATGAGATCCAACCGAATATTTAAAAACCGGGGCCAGGAGTAGTCCATTTAGAGTGGTCTTCAGAAAAGAATGAACTTGGCATGGTGGAGGACCCAGAGAGCACCTGGATGGCTGAGGCTCAGTGAACAAGTGGGACATGGTATGATATGACTCTGGGGTACATGAAGTAGCTGGAATGTACAAAGACCAATTGGATTTTTAATTTCCTTCTAAAAATTACGAAGACATTAACAGTTTTCAAGGGAGTTTTTGTTTAAAAAATATTAATTGAAAGAGTTTCCAGTTCAATTTTCCAAAACTCAAATGTATCAGAATATCAATCAGTGGACTCTCCTTTCCTGGCCCCTACTCCTACAGTTCCCTCCTTTGTCACCCTGGGACTTTCTCTTCACTTTCATCTTGGAAATTCATTTGCCTCTCCCTTTTATTAAATATAGCTATTATATTTTTATTTTCAGAATCTGTTTCCTAGATTATTTGGCTACAGTCTCTGTGGCACATTGTATAATTAGTCCACAGCTATTTATTCTTTCCCCACTCTCACCATACTTCACTGCAGGAAAATTATGTTTCCCCACTCCACTGATCTGGAATAATTTTGGCCAGCGGAATATGAGAAGACATTATACCGGGTCCAAGCAGAAGTCCGAAATACACTTACATGGTTTGGCACTCTTCAGTTCTAGGACATTTTTCTTGTATCACTTCTTTGCTAGTTTCCTCATCTCTTTTTCTCTTCTTGTTGGTAGAATCCTTGATCTCCTGCATTGATTCTCTGGTTTTCTTAATTCTTCTTTTTCTCAAACCACTATCCTAGGCTTTTTGTTGTTGTTTTGTTTTTCAAGAATCCACCTAGTTTGTATTGCTACCATTTTATTGACTTTAAATCTTGGTATGAACAACTAGGTAGAGTGTGATGTCATTTGCTAGCATTCTTAGGACTGAATGAGGACATTTTTGTGAGGGAGAGTGGTAAAAGTTCTAGTTCAGGTACTAAATTTAACTACTCTTTAGAGAGTGTCATGGATGGACTCAGATTCAAGGTTTTGGCAAAAAAAATATTCATTTGACTTTCATGAGCATATATGTGGCAGCTAAAGCCAAGGGGATGCACAAGATCACTAAAGGAGAGAATGTGGCTGAAAAGAATTTCCACAACTGAGCCATTAGGAACTAGTTTCACCAATTACAACATGGGGAGAGGATTAGGAGATAATTAGAAAATGAGGAGCTAGGAGTGAGATAAAAATAAATGTTGAAGAGACCAAGAGATGAGTAATTAGTCTCTGACTTGTCTTGTGCACAAGACAGATGGATGTCGGTGATCCCTTGACACAAGTAGTTTCAGTGGAGTAGTTGGTAAGGAAGCAAGACTTAACAAGTTGTGAAACATAAGACAACAACACAAGAGATAGTTTTGTCAAAGAGTCACAAAACAAACTGTGGCTCCCAGAGGCATTAGTGTCAGTGGAGATTTTTGGCCTACACTTGATGGCTGCTACTTTTCAAGTGAAGAATGGGACACAGAAGGACTGAGAAAGAAGGTCCTCTGAAGACAGAGATAGTTAGAGTCATGCAGCTATAGATCGAGGAATGCTGGGAGCCACCAGACGCTGGAAGAGGCAAGGAAAGATCCTCCTCCAAGGCCTCCAAGGGAGCATGGCCCTGCTGCACCTTCATCTCTGACTTGTGGCCTCCACACTGTGAGAAAGTAAATTTTTGATGTTTTTAAGTCATCCAGTTGTTAGTAATTAGTTATGGCAGCAATGGTGAACTAACAGTGAGATGGTCATGAATGTTGAAACTTTTGAAAAACTCGAAATTGCTGAGTCGTTTTTGTTTTGTTGGTTTATTTGCCCTTAGTACTTCTGAAAACTAATCAGGCATCATCTTCTGAATACTGTAGTACGAAAACTTTTGGATTTATACCTTCTACATTCACTGCTCCCCCATTTTCTTTCCTCCTTTCTTTCTCTTTCTTTCTTTCTCTTTCTTTCTTTCTTTCTTTCTTTCTTTCTTTCTTTCTTTCTTTCTTTCTTTCTTTCTTCTTTCTTTTTTTCATAGCTTAGGAATTCATTATCTCTGGCCTGGAGTTGCCATACCTTCCCTGTCTTCATTCTCTCTAGAAATTCCCATTTCAAGCAGAGCACCCCACACACACACTCGACCACCAATCATATATGATCAAACTGGCCTTTCCCCAGTAGTAGAGAAGTGATTGTGTTTAGTAAATCTCAAGGCGAAACTAATAGAATTATGGTTTGGATTTTATAACTGTAGGTTTCTTTCAGCATAACAAAATGCAAGGTTATCAGCCAATTTACCCTAATATTAGATTTGAAAATATACATACATAACCTGCCCTCGTATTTCTTCTTTCAGTACCTCCCAGGTAACAGGAAAAGATGGAAGGTGTGTACAGTGTACTGGTTTTCTAGGGCTGCTGTGATAAATTATTGCAAGCTCCATACCTTTAAACAACAGAAGTGCATTTGCTCACAATTGTGGTGAGAAGATGTTCTGGGACATGGGGTCATACAGACCTGGCTCTGGGACACTGAGCAGCGCACTAAGTTCTCTCATCTCCTCATCTGAGAAATAAGAGTAATACATTCTTAACCCATAAATTGATTAAGGGGATTAAAGGAGGTAATCTAAGTAAAGACTAGCTCAGCAGATTGCAAACACTCTCTGAATACTAGTTATTTGTAATATTTAGCACAGAAAGTGTTCCATGAATATTAGCTATGATATTGTTTTTTATGATACACCAGTCATCAGTATGGACAGAGGTTCCATGGCCTTCTAAATGAGAGTGAAAACCCTAGAATCAGACAGAGTTTATTTGAATCTTAGCTCAACCAGTACTACCTTGGACTAGTTCCTTATTTTTTTCTAAGTACTTGTGTCCTCATACCTAAAATGGGATTATTAATGGCATCCACCTTATAGAAAGACTATGAATATTCAAAAGAGAGAAGTCAGTATAGGACTTCATATAGACCTTGTACCTAAGAAGCTCTTATAAAATAAGAAGCACTTATAAAATAATAATTATTAAAATAATACCACCACTTACTCAGTTTCTACTAAGGATTAGACTCTATGCCAAGTCTTTTTTGTACATTATTTCCTTGAAGTCCCCAAACAATTTGATGAGTCAAAGACTATCATTATCCTCATTTCATAGTTGAGAAAACAAACCTCTTTAGTGATTTGTCTGAAGTCACAGTTACTAAGTAAAGGATGGAACTGAAGGTCAAGCCCACAGAATCTAGCACACCAGAACTTAGCCTCTTAAACACCCAACCACCCGTATATAAAGGCATTTAACAGACTATAGTAGAATAGGCTGTCTGCCCCTGAGCACATTCACTAGAGAACTATTTCAGACACTCAAGTCCTCATGCTAAGTGAAGGGTCAGTAATCCAGAGAAAGAACATCTGAGTGAGAGGTTAAAACTTGCATCTGATATTTTGAGGCCTTACAGAGATGGAGGATGAGGCAGAAAAACTGCTTTGAGCTACAAAACCAACAAACTAGACATCCAGAGAGAAAAAGACAAGGACTCACTGCCCCCCAAACAAAGAAGCCTGGGTCCAAAGAAAGATCAATTCATGTAAAAAAGATGCAAGGTCACCCAATGTGAGTCTTATTTCCCTTCTCCAAACACATTACATGATCTCTCCCCTCAAGGAAATTCTCTCTGAACTTATGCTCTGTGGAAAAAAATTTTAAAAATACATAGTATGTCTTTCTTTTTAAATTTATTTTACTTTTTCAATTGTTTTTATTGAAGTTTGATTTGCCAACATATAGTATAACAACAAGTGCTCATCCCATCAAGTGCCCCCCTCAGTGCCTGTCATCCAATTACTCCAATCTCCCACTCCCCTTCTGCAATCCTTTGTTCATTTTCCAGAGTTAGGAGTCTCTCATGGTTTGTAGTATTTCTATACATAAAACATCAACAAGAGAAGTTTTGGAGTATTACAGTGTTTTGATTACAGATTTCAAAGGTTATTATTTGTATATCTGCAGGCTAAAGGAGATAGGAGACAAAACAAATGTTTCTAGTTTTGAGTTTTTCAATAAATGTCAATCAAATCTTATTTCTTAGATATTAAATGAAGACAAGCTTATTATCACATACATCAAAAATATAAATCTCTCCTTGCTGCTTTCCCTAGTCCCTGTATTCTCATTCTAAATTATATATTTACAATAGGAAGACCAGCTCCTATTTACTCACAAACTGGCATTTTCTTTCATCAAATTTCAAACTTTTATCACCATTACACTATATAAGAAGCCCTGAGAACATTCCCTTTGTTAATTTCCTATTTCTAAAGACTAGACGAAGGTTCCCAATACTATTTGGCACCAGCTGAGTCACATCCGAGTAGCTTTAGGCAGTTGATTCCAGAGCCTTCTATTCATGAAAGCCACCAAAGACATCAAGCAGCTGTACCCTGGGAGGTTGCCATGGCAACGTGTGAGTATGACCCCACAGACACAGATGCAAGTTTGGTCACAGTCACACAGTCAACAAAAAGACAGCACACAACACCCAGCTGCCAGAGTATAGACTCAGCATGTGAGCCTGGAAGGAACATCAAAGGTGAACAATATATATCCTTCACCAACTGTGGATTCCAGTAGCCTAGGATTATCATGAATCCCCTTTTTTCTGAGCCTCAATATCCAATTATCTAAATATCCACATATTAGCAGTTTCCATATATAATTGCATATACACTTATATAAAATGTGTCCTCATCTTTCTTTTTCCATTCCTATCACCTTAGACCAAATCACTGTGACCTTTCACCCAGATGAAATAGTCTATGATCAATTACCTTCTCTCCTTGAATATTCTATGCTCCTCACACAGCTCCAAGGATGAGCTTCTTCATCCAGATGTGGATTTCAACACACCACTCTCCACTACAGGAATCGGCTTTGAGTGAGGAAAACAAGGTACACCCAAGCCATTTGTGCCAAAAATGAAGGAAGTATTTAAAAACTGATGGGAACATGCTGAAAGGCAGATGAGCCAGCTTGAAAGAGCTCCCACCGAACAAATATGGGACAATTTGAGTTTCAAAATGAAAAACAGCAACAGATCATAAACCACTGATAAAACTAGAATCCATAAAACCAGAATAAATAAGTAAAGACATACGTAAATGTTTTTTTAAAGTATGGAATAAGAAGAATTGATACTAATGCAAAAAGTACAAAAGAATTGTAAAAACCAACTATCATTATAATTGATTCAGGTAAGAATTGATATCACTGCTAAATACTACTAACTACAGGTTTAATAGAAAACAAGATATTTATGGGTTTTCAAAGCATCTCCCAGGAAAGAGAAGGATAACTTTGTAGTGGAGAAAGTTAGCAGATATCACCTTAACCATACAGTCAAAGTTAGCATCATCAATTAATAAGATGCAGTGACATCATAGATTTGCTGATGTGCTGCAGTGAGTAGGTCATAATTTCTGTATTATTCCTGTGAAAGGACATCACTTCTGTGGGATTCCTGCCAAAAATGCATTACCTGAATCTGACTATGCCAAAATATCAGACAATCCAAATTGAAGGACCTTGAGTTTGCATCTCAGCTGCCAGTACTTTTCAAAACATCAATGGCATGAGGACAAAGACTAAGAGATCTGTTTCAGACCAAGGGAGACTAAGGATACATGGTTAACTAAATGCAGTATTGGCCCTAGAAGGAATCCTGAATCCAAAAATACAATTAAGTGATATAAAGAACATTAGAGAGACAGTTGGAGGGATCCCTGGGTGGCGCAGCGGTTTAGCTCCTGCCTTTGGCCCAGGGCGTGATCCTGGAGACCCGGGATCGAATCCCACATCGGGATCCCAGTGCATGGAGCCTGCTTCTCCCTCTGCCTGTGTCTCTGCCTCTCTCTCTCTCTCTCTCTCTCTCTCTGTGACTATCATAAATAAATAAAAATTAAAAAAAAAGAGAGACAGTTGGAAAGATTGAAATATGTTCTCTGTGTTAGGTAATAGTAATGTATTAATGTTACATTTACTGAATTTGGTAATAGCATTCAGTTATCTAAGAATGTTTTCTTTGGACATATTGAATTACCTAGTAGTAAAATTTTATGCAGTTTATGACTCAACAGCCAGATGATTCAGTAGTAATAGCAATAATAATAGCTATTTACATAAGAGAGAAAGAGAACAAATACAGTAAATGGCAAAGCTAGGACAAGTCTATAAAGAAATTCATTGTACCATCTTGCAAATTTTTTTACTTGATTTCAAAATAAAAAGTCAAAAACTTAAAAACCAATCGTTAAAATATAAATCTTTTGAGACACCTGGGGGGCTCAGTGGTTGAATGTCTGCCTTTGGTTCAGGGCATGATCCCAGTCCTGGGATGGAGTCCCACATTGGGCTCCCTGCGAGGAGCCTGCTTTTCCCTCTGTCTATGTCTCTGGCTCTCATTCTGTGTCTCTCATGAATAAATAAATAAAATCTTTAAAGAAAATAAAAATAAATATTTCTGTTTGCTTCTCTTAAAACTCCTTCAATAGCTTTCCATTTCTATTTAAATAAAATTAATTTCCTAAGAGGTTCTGACTACCACTCCAGCCACATCCAAGAGAAAATTTTGTGATCACACTGGGTTGCTGAATTTGGTAATTGCATTCAGTTATCTAAGAATGTTAATTTTCAAGAAAATGTTGAGATCTTCTATTCCTCACAGATGCTCTTTTCTGTATTTGCAGCACTAGATTCCTTCCCATCTATCTTATTTATCTATTGACCTATCATCTATCTCTTTTCCTTTCTTTTCTTTTACCTATTTCATAAAATTCCCATGTTAATGAACATCAGCCCCTTACAGAAATTTTTCTCTGACCACTCTATCCCCATTCTCAGTTTAGGCCATCATAGTCTCTCTCCCATTTCCTTGGCACTTAGCACCTCACCTATCTCCTTAGCACCACGGCACTTTCAAAATTACAGTTATTCTATTCAGTCCTCTCTTTATTGATTTGTCATCATGGCCATTTGAATTTGTCTTTATGCTTGAAAAGATCAGGAACCACGACCACCTTGTTCTCTTCTTTATTCCTACCCCAGTGCCTTCACCAGAGCAGAAACACCTGGGTGAATTTAGAAATCTGTTTTGTCAATTGCTGACACAAGTATGGGCAAGGTGATTATATATGGCCTTCCATTCATTTTTTTTTTTCCTATTCCATCTCTTTAAGAGCTCAGTAGTTGCAGTGGGGATTCTCTTTCCAGCCATTCCCCCCTGGACCCTAAGGCTAATGGCTCCTAGAAGGTTATTCAGAGTTTCCTCTTCTGTCGTATTGATCAGCTTGAGAAATATAGCTCTAATGAAGTCAACCTTTAATGCTTAAATTCTCTGCCTGACAAAGTGATTTTGCAGTCTCTGACATTTGAAACTAACCCATCATGGGACGGTCCATTCTACCTCTGAATAGCCTTAAGCATTAGAAAGTTCTTTTCTCTTGGTTCTCTTCCATTTGTCCTTGTAGTAACCATAGTGCTTGGCCCACTCAGAATAATGAGTCCTTCTTTTATATGATAACACTTACCATACTTGGTAGTTCTCCTTTGTCTGTGAGGATTCTTTTCTCTGAATTCTTCTCTTACAGTGTTTTCTCCCTTGGTCTAATGAAAAACATAACATTTTTCTCTTGGAGGAAATTAAATGCATGTTTCTTCTATATTGAAAGATTTTCTCCAATGTCTAAATGGGAAAAATATATATTTTCTCTATGGCCCTCCTCTGAATTAAAGCAAATATGAAAAGAATTTGATATTTGATCCTTCTCTTTTAAGTTAGTCAAATAAATATACTTCTACTAAAAACCTAAGACTATATTCCCTCTCTGAGCTATTTTTGGAATTTTTTCTTCAGCTATATTCTCGCTCAAGTTTTCTCTTATGATGACTTAGTGTCTAGAAAGTAAATAATTGCCCACATCTAGAAGAAAGACACTAACAATTTGACCATTGACTTTATATCAGCAATACATTAATATGTCTTTTCCTCCTGCTTCTCATACCTATTATGTAGGTATAAGTGTCCTCAATTTTCAGATTAACAAATAGGGAGTTAAATAATTTGTTCCTAGGCACCCAGCTAATAAATGCTAGAACTTTTATTTTTACCTTCATTTTATATCAAGCTGATTTGAATGAAATAGAAAAGGAATTTTAAAAAATATATTATAAGTAAATTAGCCAGATGCCAGTACTAAAAATTGCAAAATAGGATGGGTAAGTTATAAATAACTAAAACAGATGACTAAGTGTCATATGGAAAAGAATATCTGGAAGTAATGTTTGACCACAGATGAAATTTTAGCACATACTTTTCTAGTGGCTGAGGGAGAATTGATGTTGGTGGAGAGAATATGAGGAATAGAGATGATATAATGTTTAGGTGATAATAAAACATAAAAATGAAAGACAGCATCTAATTTTTTGGCAAGTCAGATCCTTACTACAATAGTGCGTCTAATATTGGTCATCAGCTTTTAAATGATTCTAGAACAACTGGAGAGAGTCCAAGGAATACAAACAAAAGTAATGAAATTGACCAAAAAAACTAGTATAATAAGGCACTAAAATTACTTGCTACATGAATACACAAATTAATGAATAAAATTGGCTATTTAACTGGAACAAAAAATACGAAAGGGTGACCTGATTACAATCTTCAAGAATCGAATGGAGTTGTTCTTTCCATCTGTGGGTATTTTAAGAGGTCCTAATAAAGGAACTTGTCATTAGACTTTAAGAATCAATTCTTTATCATCAAAATGATGCAATAGTGAAGTAGATCGTAGTGCAAGTGCTGGATATTCATAAATGATTTAGAAAAGCATAGAAAATCATTTGTTATAAATAATTTGGGCTTTTAGAGTCAGAATGTGTAGATTTATTCTATAAATCCCAGTGTTCTCCTCTCCACCTCTACAATACTTTAATTCCTGATACAGTAGCTAAACCTGATTTAGAATCACGAGCCAGAAAGAATCTTAAAGGAATATCTATCCAGCAAGTTCTCAGTTCTTTCCATTTTGGTGATTTTGTATGGATCTGTTCTTTCTCTCTTCTGTTCTCTCTTTCTCTCTCTCTTCTCTTAGAAGCAGATCAACTCTTTTTATTGCTTACTTACTAAAGCTTAAAAAGACTAAAATGAGAAGAAAATAAAAAGTATCACAAAGTGTGATTAAAAAGTGCTCAAGCTTAGTCTAAAAGGGAGAAGGAACACAACCAAGAAGAGAAAAAGTAGGACATACTATAAATTGTACTCTTTCTTTCCCTCTCATCACCTTTTGGAGCATGTCTACCTGTCCTTGAAAGCACCTTACTCAAGGATATGGTAATTTAATACACTCACAGGCTTTAAAATACATCCCTCTATCACTAAAGATCTCTACAGAATTCCCATGGAATATATCCCTAATTTCACGAATTACTGACAGCAAAAATAGCGTATTAATATTAATGAGAGTAACAAGTAGCTTCTGTGTTAGTCAAGGGCCTCTGAAAAGTAGAGATCCAGACTGTAATGTGCAAGAAAATTTTAGAGAAAACACCTATGAAAGAAAACAGGAACAAAATTAGAAGAGGTTGGGAAAGCCATCAGATCGCAATGCATTTTGGATCCCAAGTGAAGAAGAAAAGCAAGAAAGGAAGCTTGAGTGGAAGCACTTGAAACTGCAGTGCAGTTTTAAAGAAAATTCAGGAAGGCTGTTGAAGAGTCCTTGAGCCAAAGTCACCTGTCAGAAGGAACCAACTCTCCCCCATCTTCCAGGAGTGGTCCTGCCTAAGCACCCCTGCCACATTCAGTCACTGGCACTAAACACAGCACTAGATTTCAGAGCCACCAGCTGAGGACCTCAATCAGTTTCACTCCGAGTCTAAATCTGAGAGTCATCCTTCCATGTCCACCAAAGCTGCAGTTTCTTGTGTTCTACCTCCATGTCACTCACTGTGTTAAGTACTCTGCAATCTCATTGTATCTTCACAGAAGTTGTTCAATATCAACAGTGACTAAATGATAAAGAATGGATGTCAATTCATATCTGACTCACCAGCCTGTGCTCTTAACGCCCTCTATCTACCTCCCACTGGACTATTGTACCTCTCTCTATGCCATACCATGATTACACTTTAAAAATTTCCAAAGTGAATAATCTAAGCTATAATTTAGAGCTATTTCTGCTTGCTTTTCAATGTAATACAGAAGAAAAGAACAGTTCAACCTAACCTTTCAAATGCTTCAAAAGTATACTTTGGCCATCTGTTCTCTCTGATGAACACCATCAATTCCCTTGATAGATTTGCACAGAATTTGTGACCTTATACCTGCACTATTGCCACTTTCCTATAGTTATATATTCTGTAGCACCTTTCAATATCTATTATACTCACAATGCTGACTCATTGTCATTTTTTATTTTTCCTATTTCTGAAAGTCTTGAACACAACCAGCATTTACCTCCTGTGCAATACTTTCCTCTTGCTGTCCTTAAGAGTATGTTACTTTTGCTTTTTTCAAATATAATTTCAATTTCTCATCTTATGTTTAGTGGTTGGTGTTGCTTTTATCATTTACATGACATCTTGATCCCTTTCGGAAGTTTTAGAACTACTACTTGTGTTCATTCCTTCTGAGATTTTCATCTAGAAACAGAAGATCCAAGCACCAAATTTGTAAGCGGAGACTCCACCATTTAAGTTCTTTTCTCAAAATGGCTCTGATGTGACCATAGAGTGTGACTTCATCAATTGTCTAATAGGTAGTAATTAAGTATTTTTATTTATTTTATTTTTAAAAATTATTTTTATTAAGATAAAATTGACATACAATAAATCAATATTTTTAAAGTTCAGCTCTGTGAGTTTGGGTAAACAAATCAAGTCATGTACACAACACCACAATCAAGATATAGGACAATTTCATCAATCTCAAAAATCAGCCGGTGGAACTTTGTTGTTAGCCTCTCTCCTGCCATCAGTTTCTGGTAACTACTTACTTCTCTTTCTCTGTATGGTATTGAATTTTCCAGATTATTATGTAAATGAATCATATAATATGGAACCTTTGTGTCTGGACTTTTTACCTAGTATAATAGGATTCATCTCTGTGGACAGCTCATGATAGTAAGTAAAACAGAAAATTAGATGCATTGCATAAGATTAATTTTGGTAAATTGATTTCCTTTAGTATATAATCCTCATGATTACTAAAAGCTTGTGCTTTCTATATACCATCCCATTTCATCCTTACCATAATCTAATACTGACAATATTTTTTTAAAGATTTTATTTATTTATTCATAAGAAACATACACAGAGAGGCAAAGATACATGGGGAGCCCGATGTTGGACTCCATCTTGGGCCTCTGGGATTGCTCCTTGAGCTGAAGGCAGATACTCAACCATTGAGCCACCCAGGCATCCCATTGATAATATCATTATGTCCATTTTATAGATGATAAAACTGAGACATCAAAGTTAGTAAGTAAGTCTTGATCTAGGACTGGTCAAATTCAGTCTATGCACTTTACTCATCTCTGAAAATTCGCAAGCTTCTCTATCATATGTCAAGCTGCTGACTTTTTTTTTTTTTTTTAGAGGAGGTTCTCTGTGCCTGAATGCCTATTTCTTTCCCCAGATTAGATAACTTCTCAGCTATAATATGTTCAAATAAACCTTCTGTCTTTCTCTCTTCATCTTCTGGCACCCCTATTATCTAGATATTATTTCACTTTATTGAATTGCTGATTTCTCAAAGTATCCCTTTGTGATCCAGTAGTTCTTTTTCTCTCTTCCTTTCAGCTCCCTTATTTTCCATCATTTTGTCTTCTATTTCACTGACTCTCTTCTGCCTCATTTATCCTTGCTGTTAGAGCCTCCATTTTTTACTGCATCTCAGTAATAGCATTTTTAATTTCAGCCTGATTAGATTTTAGTTCTTTTTTTCCTACAATAAAGTATTCTCTAGTGTCTCCTATGTTTTCTCAAGCCCAGCTAGTATCTTCATAATCATTTTTAAATTCTAGTTCAGACACCTTATTTATATCCATATTGATTAAATCCCTGTCAGTGAGTACTACCTCCTGTTCTTTCTTTTGGGATGAATTTCTCCATCTCATCATTATGTCCAAAGAAGAATAGGAGAGGGAAAAGACAACAATACCACCACCAACAACAGAAAAGAATAATGAAACAAAATAGAGGAAAACAAAAACAAAACAAAATAAGAAAAAAATCAAACCAGAAACAGAACAAATCTAACCAAAGAGATAAAGGATCTGTACTCTGAAAACTATAGAAAACTTATTAAAGAAATTAAGGAAGACGTCAACAAATAGAAAAACATTCCATGCTCATTAACTGGAAAAACAAATATTTTTAAAATCCCTATGCTACTCAAAGAAATCTATACATTCAATGCAATCCATATCAAAATTTCATCAGCATTTTTTTCTAGAACTGGAACAAGCCATCCTAAAATTTGTATGGAATCATAAAAGACCCCAAGTAGCTGAAGCAATATTGAAAACAAAACAAAACAAAACAAAGCTGGGATATCACAATTCCAGACTTTAAGCTGTATTACAAAGCTGCAATCATCAAGACAGTATGGTATTGGCACAAAAGCAGACACATAGATCAAAGCAATAGAATAGAGAACCCAGAAATGGACTTTCAACTCTATGGTCAATTAATCTTCAATAAAGCAGAAAAAAATATCCAAAGGAAAAAAGACAGTCTCTTTAACAAATAGTTTTGGGAAAATTGGACAGTAACATGTAAGAGAATGAAACTGGACCACATTCTTACACCATACACAAAAATTCAAAGTGGATGAAAGACCTAAATCTGAGACAGGAATCCATCAAAAATCCTAGAGGAGGACATCTTTGACTTCAGCAATGTCTTTGACTTCAGCCACACAGCAGCTTCTTTTTTTTTCTAATATTGTATTTATTTTCTCATGAAAGACACACAGAGAGAGGCAGAGACATAGGCAGAGGGAGAAGTAGGCTCCATGCAGGGAGCCTGATGTGGGACTCGATCCTGGAACTCCAGGATCACGCCCTGAGACAAAGGCAGATGCTCAACTGCTGAGCCACCCAGGCATCCCAGCCACAGCAGCTTCTTGACACATCTTTAGAGGCAGGAGAAACAAAAGCAAAAATGAATTATTGGTACTTCATCAAGATTAAAAGCTTCTGCAAGGCAAAGGAAACAGTCAACAAAACTAAAAGGCAAACTATGGAATGGGAGAAGGTATTTGTAAATGTCTTACCAGAAAAAAAGGGCTAGTATCCAAAATCTATAAAGAATTTATCAAACTTACTATCCAAAAAACAAAAAATCCACCTTCGGTTCAAAAAAAAGCAAAAAACAAAACAAAAATCCAGTCAAGAAATGGGCAGAAGACATGAACAGATATTTCTCCAAAGAAGACATATAAATGGCCAACGGACACATGAAAAAATGTTCAACATCACTTGGCATCAGGAAAATACAAATCAAAACCACAGTGAGATACCACCTCACACCAGTCAAAATGGCTAAAATTAACAATTCAGGAAACAACAGATGTTGGTGAGGATGCAGAGAAAGGGAAACCCTAGTACACTGTTGGTGGGAATGCAAGCTGGTACAGCCACTTTGGGAAATAGTATGGAAACTCTTCAAAAAGTTAAAAATAGAGGTAACCTACAACCTAGCAATTACGCTACTAGTTATTTATCCTAAGCATAAAACATAGTGATTCGAAGGGGTAACTGCACCCCAATGCTTATGGCAGCAATGACTACAATAGCCAAAATACGAAAGAGCCAAGATGTCCATGGACAGAGAATGGCATATTCTCTGAATTCATATATGAATATGAATTCATATTCATATATATTCATATATGTGTGTATGTATACATATGCATGTATATGTACATGTACATATATAATGGAATATTAGCTATCAAAAAGAAGAAATCTTTCCACTTGCAATGATGTGGATAGAACTAGAGGGTATTATGCTAAGTGAAATAAGTCAGAGAAAGACAAATACCATATGATTTCACTAATATGTGGAATTTAAGAAACAAAACAGATGAACATGAGGGAAGGGAAGGAAAAATAAAATAAAATAAAATGAAAATTGAGGGGGATCCCTGGGTGGCTCAGTGGTTTAGCGCCTGCCTTTGGCCCAGGGTGTGATCCTGGGGTTTCGGGATCGAGTCCCACGTCGGGCTACTGGCATGGAGCCTGCTTCTCCGTCTGCCTGTGTCTCTGCCTCTCTCTCTCTCTCTCTCTCTCTCGAATAAATAAATAAAATCTTTAAAAAAATTAAAAAATAACTTTCTAGAATTACTATATATAATTTTTTAAACCAAGCAGCACATCTGTAAACTGTAATAATCATCTAGAAGCTATTTTTCTACTATTATTTTAAAAACTATTCTGTTTTATAGCATTTTCTCTATATTTAATTGCCTAATTTTTTATGTTTCAGTCTAAAAACATTCTTGTCATTGTTACTAGATCTGCAATTTACAACATAATTCATAAATTGGCCAGAGCGCTTTTACATATTTGTTTTGTACCTATTTTGATTATATCAGCATGAGAATAACGCATTCAGATTATTGCATGCATATATCAAAATGGCTTAATGTCTCATCATTTCAATAATGCAGTATATTGCTTTCAATTGTGAAGTACCATGATTAAGTCACATAAAGAAAACTTGTAGGTACATGTTCAATCCAGAAGTTATTTTATAAATAGTTTGTGTAAAATAAATATTGATCATAAAATTTAACATGACTTTTGCATAAAGAAATAGCCTTAAATTTAGAAAAAAAGCAGAAAACCTTTGCACCTTCACAACAATGGGCCTTAGGAATTTGCACAGATTTTCCTCGTATTTTTCACCCCATTTTATAATATAGAAATAGCTTTAAACAAACTATATCTGTAATCCTCATTGATATCATAGCTTGGACTTTGAAGGTAGGAGTTGTGGGTTTAAATCCTACCTCTGGGGACGCCTGGGTGGCTCAGCGATTGAGCCTCTGCCTTCGGCTCAGGGCATGATCCCGGAGTTCCAGGATCCAGTCCCGCATCCGGCTCCCTGCATGAAGCTTGCTTCTCCCTCTGCCTGTGTCTTTGCCTCTCTCTCATGAATAAATAAATAAAATATTTTTAAAAAATAAAAAACAAATAAATCCTAGCTCTGCCTTTATTTGTCATCTTTATTTTTTTATAATGTACTTTATCTTTTTATATCATATACTCCCTGCCTCAACTCATTTTCTCTTCCCTTATTTTTATTATTTAAAAAAGTAATAAACTTTAATTTTGTAATTCACCATTTGCAAACAATATAGAGTAAAAAAAAAATACACATACACATGCATGTATGTAATCTGAATTTTCTTCTGCCTCATAAGCTTTTGGGTATGTGAGCCAAGATAAAGAGTTAAAAGAAAATTTCATCAAGTCTCTGTTCATTGGTACCTCCTAGACCACTGATTCTCAGGACTTCATGGTCTTCTCCACAGCTCCACGAATTCTCCAAGGCAGCCTTCCCAAACTCATGGATGAATATGCCCTGTGCAATCCCCAAATCCACTATTTAGTCCATAAGACCTGCATGCTCTGTTTTCTGCCTCTTTATTCCCATGTGCTCTGCTATTCCAGAGTTTGACTTCTATCTTCATGATGCCTGATAGCTTTGAAGTCTTCTGGAAAGTAAGAAGTCAAATGGATCTCATCCTCTGTGAACATGATCTGTGGGGGTCTCAATGTTAAATTATTCAGTCCCATCATTGAATAAAGTTAATTTCCCCCATATATATTCGAGTCATCATGAATATGGGTGGAATACATTGAGACTGAGATGTCTCGATCTGGGAGAATTTATTGCTGAATCTAGTTTGCCCTGAACTGGTTCTTTATGGACTTAAAGCAAACTTTCAAGTAGGGAAACCTATCATTCTGTATTTTAATATAGTTTATGTATGTGGACCCCACCATTACTACTATAACCACTCAACTTAGCAGACACATTTGCGTATTGGATTAAAAAAGCCAAAAGACAACTCCTGAAAGCTATGTGGCCTAGAAGCACTCCAACCAAGAGGCAGGCAGGGCAAAGCCAGTGCCAGATATAGAGTATTTCTGTGCTATGCATATGGAGGGGGATTAATTCTTAGTTAAGGCTGAAGTTCCCTGACCGTTCCCAACCAGAAATCTTGTTTGGGAAAATTGAGAGTAGCCTAGAGCAGCTCTTCCCTCTCCTGTCCAGGCAAAGGAGCTGAGATACAGCTCTTTCCTGATGTAGAGAGTGTCTTCCATCCCCACTTAGCCGGAGGGCTGGAGACAACTCCCAGAAATTATTCAGCCCAAGAGCACCCAAATTGGCAAGTATAGATGATAGTTTGTAGAGTAAAGCCAATTACTTGGCTTTACAATTACAATTATTCTTATTCAATCAGGGAACTTGGGGGCACTGTTAAGGTTACATTAAGACAACAAAGAGCTTTACTGGCTTTAGAGCTACTTTTCCTGCTATACTTGGGCAAGGAATCTAATCTGTAGATCTGTTTATCACCTTTAACTTGTCCAAACAAAGAAACTAACCAGAATACAGGGGAAGCCACATAGCCCATACAACAGTCCTATCCAAACAGACAGCACAGCCTATAGATTCACCCACCCGAAGAGCAGAACTGGTGACCTCACCTCACCACAGAATTTAGTGTATACTATGGCTTGATTCAGATCCCCAAACAATAAGCTGTACACAGTTTGGGTCCTGCCCTGCTGCCTGCCAGGGCGGGGAAGGTAATTCATAAATCCATCTACTGCTAAGTATAGTACCTAGTCTTGACCATCTAGTTCCAACCATTCTCCCAAGCCAGCAATCCAGGCAACCATGGAGCCCATTCTACAACCTTACTTGGGTAGGAAACCAAGCCAGCAGTTCTATTAAACTCTTCTCAGTGGCACACATTCCATCTTCATGCTCAGAGCTCAAACAGTTGCCTTGTTCAAAACAGACCATAATAGCAGGTTCCACTTTGCCGAAAGACAGTACCCAGTAGACACACCCAGCAACCAGAACTGAACTGACTGATGAAAAACTGTTTCTGCCAAAGCAAACCTCTAAAATCTGGAAAGGGAGCTCAATCATTCAAATGCAGATACCAATGTGAAAAGTCAAGAATCAAAAAATATGAGGTAAATTGACACCATGAAAGAGAGCTAACAAAGCTCCAATAACTGAGCCTAAAAAATGAAGATCTATGAAATTCCAAACAAAGAATTCAGAATAATCCTTTTAAGAAAGTTTAGGGAACTACAAGAAAATACAGAGACAACTAAATAAAATTAGGAAATAATTCATGAGCAAAATGATAAGTTTGACATGGAAATAGCAACCATCAAAAAACAAATCCTAGAGTTGAAAAGTATAACTGAACTAAAGAATGCAGTAGAGTTTCAAAAGTAGACTCACTTTGCATAAGAAACAATCAGCAACCTGGAGGACAGGATAGTGGATGATCATCTCAGTAGATACAGAAAAAGCAACTGACAAATTCAACATCCATTCATGATAAAAACTCAACAAATTAGGCAGGGCAGGAACATATCTCAACATAATACAGGCCATATATGACAACCATTAGCTAACATCATACTCAATGGTGAAACGTTGAAAACTCTTCCTTTAAGATCAGAAACAAGACTAGGGTGTTCACTCTCACCACTTCTATTCAAAATAGTACTAGAAGTCTTAGCTAGAGCAATCAGGTAAGAGAAATAAAAGGTATCAGAATTAGGAAGGAAGGAGGAAAATAGTCTCTCTTTGCAGTTGACATGATTTTTACACAGAAAATCTTAAAAATTCAACCCAAAAACTTAAATCTATGAACCCAGTAAAGTTACAGGATACAAAATTAACATACAAAGTCAATGCAATTTCTATACACTAACAATGAATTTTCTGAAAAAAAAATACAGAAATAGATTTCATCTACAATAGTGTAAGAAACAATAAAATATTAGGAATAAATTTAACTAAGGAAGTGAAAGTTCTCTACTATGAAAACTATAAGACATTGATGAAAAAAATTAAAGACACAAATAAATGGAAAGATACCCTATGTTTATGTACCGGAAGATTTAATATTGTTAAAATGTCAACACTACCAAAAACCATCTATAGTTCCAATGCAATGCCTATCAAAACTGCAAAGACATTTTTTACAGAAGTGGAAAAAACATTCCTAAAATTTATATGGATCCACAGAAGACTTCAAATAGCCAGAGAATTCCTGAGAAAGAACAAAGCAGGAGGCATCACAGTCTCCAATTTCAAGATATTTTACAAAGCTATAGTCATCAAAACAGTCTGGTACTAGCATATAAGCAGACAAATAGACCACTAGGACAAAATCAAGACCCCAGAAATAAATGCAAGTATATACAATCAACTAAAAATTGACAAGGGAGTCAAGAATACTCAAAGGAGAAAACACAATTTCTTCAATAAATGGTGATGGGATAATTGAATATTTACATCTGAAAAAATAAAACTGGACCCATATCCTACGCCACTCACAAAAATCAACTTCTTATTAAGGGATTAAAGGCTTAAATGTAAGCCTTGAAACCATGAAACTTCTGAAAGAAGCTTTCTAAAACAAAACATAGGAATAAAGTCCCTTGATATGTGTCTTGCTAATGAATTTTTAGATATGACACATAAAGCACAAACAAAATAAAAAATAGTGAGCAACATCAAACTAAAATTTCTACAAAGCAAAAGAAATGATTTTAAAAAAAGACAACAGAATGGGAAAAATAATTACAAACCATGTATCTGATAAGGGACAAATACCCAAAATATATAAAGAACTCATACAACACAATAGCAAAAAAATAAAATAAAAAAATAAGATAAAATATGCAAGGGACCTGAATAGACATATCTCAAAAAAAAAAAAAAATACATGAAAGGCCGAGGAGCTCATGAAAAGATGCTCAACATCACTAGTCATCACAGAAATGCAGATTAAAACCACAATGAGATGTCTTCTCATGCCGCCACCTTCAGCCCAGGGCCTGATCCTGGAGTCCCAGGATCGAGTCCTACATGGGGCTCCCTGCATGGAGCCTGCTTCTCCATCTGCCTGTGTCTCTGCCTCTCTCTCTCTCTCTCTCTCTCTCTCATGAATAAATAAATGAAATCTTTAAAAAAATACATAAATTTAAAAAAAAGGAATAGCTATTATCAAAAGGACAAGAGATAACAAATGCTGGCATGGATGTAGAGAAAAGGGAACCCTAGTGCACTGTTGGTGGCAATATAAAACGGTGCAGCCACTATGGAAAGCAATATGGAGATCCTCAAAACATTAAAAATAGAACTACCATATGGCCAAGCCATTCTGCTTCTGAAAATATATCCAAAGGAAATGAAAACACTACCTAACAAAGATAGCCGCACACCTCTGTTCACAGCAGCATTATTTACAACAATCAACACATTAAAACAACCTGTGTCCATCAAGAGGTAATCGGATAAAGAACTTTGGTATATATACAATGGAATATTGTTCAGCCATAAAAAAGGAAATTCTACCATTTGCAACAACATGCATGGATCCTGAAGGCATTATGCTAAGTGAAACATGTCAGAGAAAGACAAATACTTTATGACCTCACTTACGTGTGCAATCTAAAACTACTAATAATAAAATAAAGCCACGAGAAAAAGAGATTAGATTTTTGGTTACCAAAAGTGGAAGGTAGGGGAAGGAGAATCAGAGGAAGGTAACCAAAAGGTACAAACTTCCAGTTATAAGATAAATAAGTAGCAGGTATAAGGTACAACACGATGACTCCAGCTATCACTGCTGTAGGACATACAGGAAGGTTGTTACAGGAGTTAATCCTAAGAGTTCTCATTAGAAGGAGAATTTTTTTTCCTTTTTTATTTTCCTTTTTTCTCTTTTTTTTTCTATCTATATGAGAAGATGGACATTAGCTGAACCCATTGTGGTAATCATTTCATGATATATGTAAATCAAACTGTTATGCTGTATTCCTTAAAAACAACAGTATAATAAGGAACACCGAAGTTTAGAAGAGCAGAGAGAAAAGAACTCCACTGTATAAAGTGTGAAGTGTTTATTTCTATTCATTCAAGAAGTTTCCCCCATAAAAACATCTACACAATATGCTAAGATTAAAAAAACAAAAAACCTCTAAGCTCTGTTTTACTTTTAAAATGAATTTTATTCTTCCTTTGCCAAACACAACATCATATTTGCTCTGAGATAACATATTCTTTCATTTTAAATTATTCAGAACGGCAGGATATATCTTCGGCATATTTTCATTATAAGTGTCCAAATAACTTTGTCTTATAAGAAATGTCATTTTCAAATTAACAATTATATAAGATGAAGGGATTTAATATTTCCATCTCAAAATTGATTTAAATATGCTGGGTTTTTTATGAAGACTTTGATATTATATCAAGTTTCTTATGTGATCATGATCTCTTCATATAGGCTAATCATATTCCCATGATCGCAGTAAATTTCATCAATCTTCTAGAGAGGGAGAAAAGTAATAAATATTATGACAACAAGAACATGTCTTGATATTCTTAGTAACCAGACTCAGGCTGACATCTGGATGACTGCAGGTCTGAGGTCTGCTCACTGGCCTGCAGTAGTATCTGCAGTTAATCTGATTTATGCAGTCATTACATGTTCAGATAAATCTACAGTTTATAGTCCTAATTGCATTAGCTGGTTTAAAACTGTAAATAAGAGTTATAAAGAGAAGCCCAGTTATCATTTTTAGAAAACATCTGGGTGTTTATGGATAACAATTGGTGGTATGAGGTACTCCACCTCTGTATAAATACTCTGTTCTTCAAAAAGAAGTCAAATATCTTCAGAGGCATATTTCACACTGATGTCTCTTTTTCTGTAATCCTCCTGAATGTTATTATTTCAGCCTTTTTGAAAAAAACTGTTTAAAAAGTCATACAATTACTTATTTTCTGCTTTAAATACTATTATTAATTGACCCAAAATAGCATAATTCCTGGTGTCAACAGTTATTGAAAGGTAGGAGTGAGCTGATAATTACACTTTTTTGAATAAGTAGTTTCTGTTGCTGGCTAAGCAAGGAACATAAACTGCTTTTACTAAAAATCTTGAATAACCTCTCTCCATAATCCTATACCCTGGAGTAAATGATATTTCAGATGCCAAACCCCTTACCTTGATGGTGGCCCTGGAAGAATCCCAGTTACTTTTTAAAATATTTTCAAGACTTTGAATTATGATAGTTTAGATTTTTCTTCATTTTTTATTTCTGATGGCCCCTTCTGGAAAAGACCCCGTATATCTAAGTGATGTATGTATTCTCCCTGAAAGGAGGTACTTAAACTTTACTGGCTTCTGCACAGAGGGCAGAGTGATGTTTGTTTTGTTATAGTCTATCAGGTGCCCAATATCCAGCATCCATGATGCTTTGCTTTTGTTTTGTCTTCTCTTATTTTTTATTTATTTTTTGTTTTTTGTTTCGCTTTGTTTTGTTTTGGTTTTGGTTTTTGTGTTGTTGCACAAAGAAACTTTTTTATTTGCAGCAAATAGAGACCATGGGGAATGGCTTCCAAAGCCGTGACTCCCAAGAGACAATGAATGTACTGTTTAGGGTTAGGATGATTATTTAGATAGGGAAGCCTTGTCATCATATGCAGAGGCAGGCCTAAGATCATGCATGCCCCTTAAGGAAATGCCTATGCATACATTGTATGTTGTGTAAATTAGATCGAGTGTTTCCCTTGGGCAGAGATGTTAGTACATAATAAGGTAAAGGTGCCTAGGTCATTCTAGAGGCCACTCCATGATCCAATTGCATAGGCACCAGTCAGGTTTAGTTCAAATGCTCTGGGTGGTGAGGGCCAGCAGGATATTTTGTCAGGGCAGTAGCCATCACCTGGGGATAGTTTCAGGTTTCTTTTGTATGAGTTAAGGGGAAATCCAGAAGTTCACAGGTCATGTAAGTTTTAGGATTTACTTAATTCAGTGGCTTTGACTTCATTCTTCTGTGATTCTTGGAGAGGCAAGAGGAAGTAGGACAAGTAGATAAGTGAATTAGATTGAGGACTACATGTCATTAAGTTTAAACAGGAAACATTTTCAAATGCAAAAATGGCAGTAAAAACAGAACAAGTCAGTGAGGGGTGCCTGGGTGGCTCAGTTGGTGAAGTGGCAGACTTGATTTCGGCTCAAGTCATGATCTCAGGGTCATGGGATCAAGCCCCATGCAGGTCTCCACACTCAGCAGGGAGTCTGCTGGAGACTCTGTCTCCCTTTCAGTCTCCCTCAACACCTAACCCACCCCTCTCTCAATAAATAAATAAATAAGTAAATAAGTAAATAAGTAAATAAATAAATAAATAAACAAACAAACCCTTTTTAAAAAGAGAAAGAAAAGTTACTGAAGAGGAATTGTCATGTAAGTTATATTCACGGAAATAATACATTATTATTATTTTTTAAATTTATTTATGATAGTCACACAGAGAGAGAGAGAGAGGCAGAGACACAGGCAGAGGGAGAAGCAGGCTCCATGCACCTGGAGCCCGAAGTGGGACTCGATCCCTGGTCTCCAGGATCGCGCCCTGGGCCACAGGCAGGCGCTAAACTGCAGCGCCACCCAGGGATCCCCAATACATTATTTTTTAATTAAAAATGATGACTACTGCAGACCTTTAAAATGAGTTCTATATACCCATAAAAACATTGCTTTCCTCAAATTAGGAATCCAAATATAGTCTCCTTAAAGATAAATTTGACTATTTTAGAAGAATAATTAATAACAAAATTTCAAAAAAATTGCCTAATTTTTAGTTTATTTTTGTAGAAGAATATCTGAAAAAACTCCTTTTCTGCTATTGATCACTTTTATGTAAACCATTAACAATTATATTTTCCAAAACAAAACAAACAAACAAAACAATTATATTTTCCAAGATAATTTAGTGGTAATTTAACATAGAAATAAAAAAAGTATTTGCAATATTTATTTACTATAAAAGTATTTCAATATACTTTAAATGTAACGACTTTGGGCTAAGAACTAATTTTAGGAGCTCTTCCTAAAATTAAAGGAAGGGTAACTCTTCCTTTTGAGCTGTAATTCATTTTTCATTGTTATCCTTTATCCCTAACTCGAGAAAATAAGGAATAGATATAAGACAAGAAAACATATTTGCATAAGACCTTTGCATGAGGTCAATCATTGGAGAATACAAAGGCTGGGCAATAAGACTTTTTGTTTAGATTTTATTCAACATTAATTAAGTAATTCATTCATTCCCCTATTTTATATTAAAATGTCTGCCATGCCAAATATGCTGGATACTAAAGATTTAAGAATGAACGATAGATTGAGTCTTGCTGCATACAATTATGCTTACAAATCATCAAACTATAGTATTACTAATTATGTAAAGATCAATGCTTAAAGTGATACTGAGCAGCAAGAGTGGAGCCATATATACATTTATGGGAAGATTTCATAAGGAAGGAAAACCTTGAGCTGAGTATTTTTAAAGTACCATTTGTGTGTTTTGTATATCATAAAAAAAAGCAAATCTTAGTACGAAACTGGAAAATATAGAAATGTAAGGAGGAATAAGAAAATATAATCTTTAACAGTTTGATGTATTTCACCCTATGTTTTCAATGCAAACAGGTTTTATTTTTTGAATAGCAAAATTCATGTTGTATATAAAATGTTTTAAAAATAAAACTAGGCCATAAGTAAGTCTTCGTTCTGCAGAGTTTTATAGTTTATCATTTTTTATAGCTTATCACTTTTTTCAGAATTTTTTAAATCAAGGAGCAATTCTTATATATCATACAAAATGCCAAAAAACATACTGGAAAAATGAAAATCATGTGAATTCTTTCTAATGCTACATAATCTGTTCTCTCTTGGTTTTGTTTTCTACATTTCATATGACATATTGCAGCATATTTTATATAAAATCCCCCCATAATTTGTTGATTTCCAAAAATCTGTCTATTTTAAATAACTCAAGGTGGAATATTTTTGTTCAAAGCTATTTTTCACATTTGGGATTATTTCTGGGGAATGTATTCCACAATGTAGAATTACTGGGCCATAGGTAAATAGGCCCATGTGATATAAATAGGACTGTGGGTTGTACAAGAAGAGGAATGCTCGTACCCCAGGGAAAGGAGAGAACACATCTTAGTTACAGAGGTGCTATTCTGTAGCTGCCAAAGAAGTCCCATTTTTGATGAACGGTCACAGAATGAGCTCTCTTTCAGAACCAAAATGAGTTTCATTCTGTCCAGGAATGTAATATCATATTGCAAGTGTCGGGAACTGTTGCATCTCCTACAGACAATAACACCATAATTACTGATAGTTTTTAGTAGCCAGAGCTGTTGAAAATGACCTATAAGCACGGCTGCAGTAATAGGAATACATAAAAATGTTCTGCTGATTATAAGATGGCAAGAATTTTCTCTATAGTGTCAAATAATGATGAATAGTCAGGTGGCCTAATTAAGGTCACGGAAAATGATATAATTTCTAAGGTCTCATCAACTCTAAAATTCTATGTAGTAATAGTATCATCTAATGGTTCCCCCACTACAGTTATGCTGGACACCTGGCCAGTATAATTTCACCTCAAATTATTTTCTGAAATGAGGTTGCAGGGATCCCTGGGTGGCGCAGCGGTTTGGCGCCTGCCTTTGGCCCAGGGCGCGATCCTGGAGACCTGGGATCGAATCCCACATCGGGCTCCCGGTGCATGGAGCCTGCTTCTCCCTCTGCCTGTGTCTCTGCCTCTCTCCCTCTCTCTCTCTCTATCATAAAAAAAAAAAAAAAAAAAAGATGAAATGAGGTTGCATATGCATGATAAATAAATAGGTATCATTCTATAGGCAGATGGGGGTTTTGAAATATTTATTATAATATGTATTTCTTCTCAAGAAGGGGAAATTATTAGTTAGAACAATCAATTCAGAGCTCTACTATAAAAATACAAAAATCACGCTGTTTTTTTTTTTTTCCCTACAACTTAAATGTGAGCTGGTAGCTTCCAAGAAGCCTGTAGGAGTGATAAAGGATCCATCCTTTTTTTTTTTTTTTTTTTTTTTTTGTATTTTTTTAATGAAGTTCACACTTTATTTGCTAAATGGTAACTGGGGAATAGTGACTACATTGAACCAAATATTTCTCATCTTACCCCACAGACCATGCTTCTCCATTACCCTAGCATGGATTTGTATTAAGGGGTTTAATGAACAGAAGTGTCTATACACCATACAGTTGTCAGGGAGTACATACTGCATATGGACACTGGCGAACTACCAGGCAGCCCACTATCCTTAAATGCCCTCAAAGGAACCCTGTGGTTCAAGTTTCTCAGTTTCCAAGATTTCTTGCGACTTCAGTGAGTATACCAATTAAGTCTTCCTCTGAAACCCATTCTGTTATTAGAGTTTCTGATAAAATCATTTCCATAGAAATAGAGTGAGCATTTACCCTGCCCATTTATTGTCCTGGAATAATTATTAATAGTGCCATGCTTCACTAAAAAAACGTGAATGATAAATTATATGCTCAACCTGTGTATAAATGATCCTCACAAATGGAGAAGAAATTCTGCAAGATAATTGACTGAGAAATGTGAAAGCCACCCCATCCACTCTATACATAAAGAAATGCTCAGCAACACATAGAGAATTAAAGTGTATAGTTGAGTTCAGAGCAGGAAAGCAAAATATCTAAGCACCAAAAAGAAAAAGAAAATTCACAGTCTTCAAGGTAAGAAAGAATTGAAACTCCATGGCTGCTCACTGAGGTCATACAGCTGGATATAAATCTAAGAATGGGGGTTTTGATGCCTGCAATAAAATGGGTTTGGTATTCAAGATCCAGGGTAAAGATTCTTTCATTAAAATGAAACCTGGAAAAAAGTTGACTTGCCCACAAATGGTAACTGGAAAATTTCTGCTAATTGGTGCAAACTGGTGGAAAATTTCTACAAACTGGTGGAAACAATGTTTGACACAGCATTTTTAGGATGCATGTACTACATTTACAATGCTCATGTGGAACAGAAAACCAAGGAAATAAATGTAAAACTTTGTTTCTAATGACTTCACACACCCAGGTAGAAGTGATTAGGAAAACTGTCACCATCAAGAGATCCCCACAGCCCAAAGGCTGTGTCATTTTCAGAGGATAATTTTTATATAAACGGAAGTCATAGACAAATGTCACAAAAATTGGTGCAAGTCCAACACTAAGAAAGGTTGATTAGAGACCCAGAAAAGAACATAACTGAGAGACTCAATGAGTTTAAAAGAATCTCTGTAAGGAGATGTAAACTGTTCAGAAAGATACAGTAATGCCAAACACAAAACAAGAGGACAGGGAAGTAAATTGTTACAAAAGAAAGAAGTATATAACTACTAGAAATGTTTTGAAAAAATTGTGGGACTTTTTAAAGAGTCAGAAAAGAAGAGGAAGAGTTAATTAGATATGGCTGAAGAGATAATGAATTGACAAAGGCAGATAGGAAAAACTAGATTTTATTTTTCCAGTGGAATGTGGAAACATAAAAAAAAAGAAGTAACATAGGATTCAAAGTGAAATAGATTTGAATTTCAATCTTGACTTCTTTTGTCTATGACTTTCACCTAATCTGTATTTCAGTTTCCTCTTTTGTGAATTTAGAATAGTAATGTATATATTATAGTGTTTTTATAAAGGTTAAATAAAATATTTGTAAATCATACAATGTATTATTAAGCATCTATTAGCTACTCAAAAAAAGGTTTTTTTTGTTATTTTGTTTTTGTTTGTTTTTACTTTCTCCCTCCTCTTTTTAACAACTGATGACTCTTTTCTGAATATTGGTAAATTAAACATTTACAATATAATGAATATTTACTATGCACACTGTACTTTACATTCATTTACTTAATAACTAAATCCTGTACCTTCGTATGATAGATAAATTCAATTTTCAGAACAAAAATATGTGAGACAAAATAATCTAAATACCCAGGTCACAGTAGAAACCAGAGACAAATATTTGACCCAAGACTCAAATTTCATTTTATTAACTCCTGATTCTTTTACATTTGTTTTTTAGAAACCAAGGAAGATAATCAGTCAATCAAACAATTTCCCTTGGGGTAGCCTGGACAGAGAGAAGTTACCAAGAGTATCATACAATTTCAGAGATTCTAAAACAGGCTACCACTTAGGACCAGATTTCATAAATAAATTCAGTTAGCTTTCCGTGTTCTATTACTAAATTACCTAACCCTTCTCTTAGAGACATGCAGCCTGAGATATTAAATGTGGAGGGACAACTTTAAATTAAAGGTGGATTACCCTTTCTTTCTTTCTTTCTTTCTTTCTTTCTTTCTTTCTTTCTTTCTTCTTTCTTTCTTTTTTTTTAACCAATGAATAAAGGAATGGGTTGGGCAAACAATTGTATTTGTTTTATAGTTATTTTTATACTTGTGGTAAGGAGGCATTTTATATTTCATGTTTAAAAAGGACAGCATTTTACAGAATAAAGTGAAGTAGCACTTCAACACATAGGGTATTTTAAAGGAAAAACAAGTCTTTCTCTGATTTAAAAAAAAAAAAAAAAGATGAATCCCTAAGTAGTATACTTTTTTTTCGTTTTTTTCTGAGAGAGAGTGTGTGTGTGTGTGAGAGTGTGTGTGTATGCATGCCCTCAAATATGCAAGCAGGGTGGGGAGTTGGGGGAAGGGACTGAGAGGAGAGAGAGAATCCTAATTAGGCTCCATGCTCAGCTTGGAGCTAGACACAGGGCTCCATCTCACAACTGGGAGATCATGACCTGAGTTGAAACCAAGAGTACCCAGGTGCCCCTATAGGTACAACACTTTCTATGTTACCATTTCTAGGGAAGAAAAAAATGAAAGCATTTTAACTCATTTTTTGAAAATTCGAGAGGAAAATAAGGAAGTTAATAGAGTGTGATCCATAAGAAAGCAAAATATATGTCTTTTTAGTCCCAAGACCTAAAGCAGTGTATGGCACATGATAGACATTCAATAAAATTGTATTAAATTGCGTCAAAGTAATATCTTGTTCAATTTGTTTCTGAATTCTTTAAATTTAATTTCCCCGAGAAGGGGAGGTGGGCGGGGGGGATGGGGTGGCTGACTGAGTGATGGGCACTGAAGGGGGCACTTGACAGGATGAGCACTGGGTGTTATACTATATGTTGGCAAATTGAACTCTAATAAAAAAAAAACATACAAAAAATTTTCCCCCAAAACGTTTAAAATAGATACCTAATTTTCCTTTTCATTTTTTAATAAATTTATTTTTTATTGGTGTTCAATTTGCCAACATATAGAATACATATAGAATAACACCCAGTGCTCATCCCATCAAGTGCCCACCTCATGGTGGCCATCAAAAAATTTTCCCCCAAAACGTTTAAAATAGATACCTAATTTTCCTTTTCATTTTTTAATAAATTTATTTTTTATTGGTGTTCAATTTGCCAACATATAGAATAACACCCAGTGCTCATCCCATCAAGTGCCCACCTCATGGTGCCCATCACCCAGTCACCCACACCCCCACCCACCTCCCCTTCCACCACCCCTAGTTCGTTTCCCAGAGTTAGGAGTCTTTCATGTTCTGTCTCCCTTTCTGATATTTCCCACTCATTTTTTCTCCTTTCCCCTTTATTCCCTTTCACTATTTTTTATATTCCCCAAATGAATGAGACCATATAATGTTTGTCCTTCACCGATTGACTTATTTCACTCGGCATAATACCCTCCAGGTCCATCCACATCGAAGCAAATGGTGGGTGTTTGTCATTTCTAATAGCTGAGTAATATTCCATTGTATACATAGACCACATCTTCTTTATCCATTCATCTTTCGATGGACACCGAGGCTCCTTCCACAGTTTGGCTATTGTGGACATTGCTGCTATAAACATTGGGTGCAGGTGTTCCAGCGTTTCACTGCATCTGTATCTTTGGGGGTAAATCCCCAGCAGTGCAATTGCGGGTCATAGGGCAGTTCTATTTTTAACTCTTTGAGGAACCTCCACACAGTTTTCCAGAGTGGCTGCACCAGTTCACTTTCCCACCAACAGTGCAAGAGGGTTCCCCTTTCTCCACATCCTCTCCAACATTTGTGGTTTCCTGCTTTGTTAATTTTCCCCATTCTCACTGGTGTGAGGTGGTATCTCATTGTGGTTTTGATTTGTATTTCCCTGATGGCAAGTGATGCAGAGCATTTTCTCATGTGCGTGTTGGCCATGTCTATGTCTTCCTCTGTGAGATTTCTGTTCATGTCTTTTGCCCATTTCATGATTGGATTGTTTGTTTCTTTGCTGTTGGGTTTAATAAGTTCTTTATAGATCTTGGAAACTAGCCCTTTATCTGATAGGTCATTTGCCAATATCTTCTCCCATTCTGTATGACCAAGTAGTATTTATCCCTGGGATGCGAGGCTGGTTCAACACTCGTAAAACAATCAATGTGATTCATCATATCAGCAAGAGAAAAAACAAGAACCATATGATCCTCTCAATAGATGCAGAGAAAGCATTTGACAAAATACAGCATCCATTCCTGATCAAAACTCTTCAGAGTGTAGGGATAGAGGGAACTTTCCTCAACATCTTAAAAGCCATCTATGAAAAGCCCACAGCAAATATCATTCTCAATGGGGAAGCACTGGGAGCCTTTCCCCTAAGATCAGGAACAAGACAGGGATGTCCACTCTCACCACTGCTATTCAACATAGAACTCAGCAATCAGACAACAAAAAGAAATAAAAGGCATTCAAATTGGCAAAGAAGAAGTCAAACTCTCCCTCTTCTCTGATGACATGATACTCTACATAGAAAACCCAAAAGACTCCACCCCAAGATTGCTAGAATTCATACAGCAATTTGGCAGTGTGGCAGGATACAAAATCAATGCCCAGAAGTCAGTGGCATTTCTATACACTAACAATGAGACTGGAGAAAGAGAAATTAAGGAGTCAATCCCATTTACATTTGCACCCAAAAGCATAAGATACCTAGGAATAAACCTAACCAAAGAGGTAAAGGATCTATACCCTAGAAACTATAGAACACTTCTGAAAGAAACTGAGGAAGACACAAAGAGGTGGAAAAATATTCCATGTTCATGGATTGGCAGAATTAATATTGTGAAAATGTCAAATGTTACCCAGGGCAATTTACATGTTTAATGCAATCCCTATCAAAATACCATGGACTTTCTTCAGAGTTGGAACAAATTATCTTAAGATTTGTGTGGAATCAGAAAAGACCCCGAATAGCCAGGGGAATTTTAAAAAAGAAAACCATAGCTGGGGGCATCACAATGCCAGATTTCAGGTTGTACTACAAAGCTGTGGTCATCAAGACAGTGTGGTACTGGCGCAAAAACAGACACATAGATCAATGGAACAGAATAGAGAATCCAGAAGTGGACCCTCAACTTTATGGTCAACTAATATTTGGCAAAGCAGGAAAGACTATCCACTGGAAAAAAGACAGCCTCTTCAATAAATGGTGCTGGGAAAATTGGACATCCACATGCACAAGAATGAACCTAGACCACTCTCTTGCACCATACACAAAGATAAACTCAAAATGGATGAAAGATCTTAATGTGAGACAAGATTCCATCAAAATCCTAGAGGAGAACACAGGCAACACCCTTTTTGAACTCAGCCACAGTAACTTCTTGCAAGATTCATCCATGAAGGCATCCATGAAACAAAAGCAAAAATGAACTATTGGGACTTCATCAAGATAAGAAGCTTTTGCACAGCAAAAGATACTGTTAACTTTTCTCTTCAAATTTTAATGTTACCTCATAGTAACATCAGAATATATATTCTGTCTGTATTATACATAGTTCTGATATGTAAAATTCTCAATTCATTTTGCCAGGTAACAGCAACATGAGAGGGTTTTGGGAATGATATGAAAACATCATCCTAATTGCAACAGTACTAATATTTGTGTATCTACTATCCATTGCCTTCAAAGAAGCACTAGACTGAGAACTTAAGATATATGAGAAATTATTTTGAGAAACTTCATTAATAACTGATCAAAATTGTTTCTCCCACCATGAATATACTCAAAATTTGTTTCTATTTGGGGAAGCTTACCTAGAAACTAGTAAATGTAATCATTTACTATAGCCTTTATGCTTCTGATTCTGGGTATTAATTTTTGTGATTAATTTACTTCTTCAATGAATAAATCTGTAACAAATGTTGACTATATGTGAGATTCTGGGTCAGACACGAGAAATGCACAGACAGACAAGACCTGGTCCCCAACCCTAAAAGGTTACTGTTGTAAGAGTTACTTTGTGGGGCAAATAAGGAAACTATCTAAAATAGAATATGGTCCTTGCTATCATATAGCTTAGCACAGGATGTTCTCAGAGTGTTGGAGGGACTCATGAAGATATTCTGAGAGAAGCGACATGAAAACTAGGAGTAAACCCTGGAGATCAACAATGTGAGTAAGCTGCTTGTATAAAGAAAAGAAGGAGCAAACAAGACACATACAAGTGGGAGTTCAACTATGACTTTGATAGAAAGAGGGCAGTGTCAACCACGTCAAGGAGATCCTTTTCATGACACTATAGGAAACATTAAATCCATTAGGTAGATGTGGTCAGTTTTTTGCATCAACTTGAGTATAGTCCCCAATTATTCAATCAAACTCTAATCCAGGTGTTGCTCGGAAGGTATTTTATAGATGTTTTTGAAACCAATAATCACTTTATTTTAAGTAAGGAAGGTTATCCCAGATAATCCAGGTGGGCCAGCTTTAAGCAGTTGAAAGGCCTAGAAGCAGAATAGAGTATTCTCCAAACACACAGGAATTCCACCTGTGGACAGAAGCTTCAGCTCATGCCTCAGTAAACGTGGATTTAGTGTAAAGAGAGAAGGAAGCAAAAAGGAACAAGAAGTCAGCCACAGACAGTACTGTGGATAGTTAGAATGCCTTTCAATATGCAGTATAATGGTGGCACTTCAACTTTTATTAACAACTTCCCCCAGGAATGGGCATCCCAGGGGCCCATTCTAGTGTTCCACCATAAGGATGACCAGTCACTGGCTTTGCTTCTGACGTTAATGACTGCCTCTCCTTTTAAGCTCCTCAAGACAGCCATCAGCAGTCAAGGTGATGACCTTTCAGGGAAGCTAAAGGCTTTTCTCTGCCCCTGCTTTCTGTCGTGTCAGCTCCCCTTCCTCTACCCCTCTTATTACGCTGTAGCCAAGAGGAGAAGTAAGAACCTGAATGGCTATAATTGAGAGACTGGGTTTTCCAGATTTTCTATGACTGAAACTTTTGAAAAAGTAAAAGACTAGCTTCATTTGGTCTGGACCACCATCTTTCTTGATCCATAAGGCTCAAAATATAGCAGCACCAGCTCACTCTCTCTATTTTTCTTCTTCTGTTTTTTTCCCCCACTCTGAAGGAGTGGTAAAAAAGCCCTAATTCAAGATTTTTTTCTTCATGCCTCTTTTAAAGGGCTGCTCCTCTCCCGTGTGATCACACTTGGGACTATGGGGTTAGCCTGTGAAGATCTGGATTCCCAGATACTGAATTCCCAGATACTGGTATGGATACTGAAGCCAAACATGTTCTTCCTCTATAAATACCCAACACTATTGAACAATCACTATGTGGCAGGCATTAGGAACTCAGGCTAAATGCTTTACTTGTGTCTTCTCGTTTATTTAATCTTCATGGCAACCCTGCAAAGTAGAGAATGTAATTAGTCTCATGGCAGGAGAAGGATGGTGCTTGATTTGAGAATACTTGAGCTTGCTTAGGAGCAGGAAATGAAAACCTCCACCCTAGCTCCTTTCAGATATTTAGAACAAAATCTCTAGCTAATAATGATGAATGATTTTGCTTTTGTTTTCTTGTATGTGTTTCAGAACTTCACAAAGAGAAATAAATGTTAAGGAACTTCAGTTGAGTGGTTCTACGTAGCCTGCCCAAATACCTTTGTGATGGCACCCTTTCACTGGCTTTTCAGTTTACTATTTCTAGCAACTGACAAACTCACTGGAAGGAACAGAACAGAAGCTGGGGGTTGAGATGGAGACATGAAGGTCCTGCCTGCCCTTAAGCTATCAGCCTTTCTGTTCCCCTTCTTGCCTCTTCAGGTAATGAGGATATTTTCCAGAGGAACCAGAGATAGCTTTTCAACTTTGCATCTGATATCTATTTTAGCCACAGATCTTTGAACATACTGAGTTTGTATGAGCATGCCCTGTCTTTCTGAACATACTAGCAAGTGGTCTGCATGGAATGTAGATATCTCCCTTTTAAGATTGGCCTGAGCTTCTTTATCCCCAAAGAATGAGAACATATTCCAAAACATGATGACGGAGATGCCTTCTTGTGTCTTCTATGGCAAAATTCATTATTTTGGATAGAAAAATGATTAAAAGTTGAATGCTGATGGCCTGGCTCCACTTACCAGCTTTCTGCTTAAGTTGCCCCTTTGAAGTATCCTCTGGAACTCGACTTGGAACAGTAGGCTTTCAGAGTGCCATGAACTCCTCTCCAGTAGATGGGTGTGCTTGGTATTCAACCAATCACGGAGAAAAAGTAAGAAGATAAAGAGAGGAAGATATCACTACCCAAGTACTGTGCTCAAGCTGGCTCCTATAGGCATGGGAGAACCGATTCTCAAGTTTTTAGGAATTTTGCAAACTAGTTGTTAAAACAGCTATTATTATAATTTAAATCATATATATTTAAAATTAAACAGAATATTAAATACGAAGGTAACAAATACTCTAAAACTATCATTTACTAATTATTTTACTACATTTTACTAATATCTATGCTCCTGGTGTCATTTATATCCATTGTATCTACGAGGTGGAAACGTACCATATAATGGTCTGCTACTGTACGTCTCTTCCCAATCAGGCCAGTCACAACTAGGGGTTCACAAATTTTCATGTGCATCAAAAGTACCTGAAAGGTTTTGGTTCTTTGCCTGTACAGAGATCACTGAGCATCTCAACAAGAATTTGTGATTGACTTGATCTGAGAGAGGGCTTGAAAATGTGTGCTTTTAACAGGTTACCAGGTGCTACTGCTATTGCTTCTGAGATGGTCTTCTGAGAAGTATCAGTTTAAACAAGCCCAGGAGATAATTATTGTCTCAATTGAAAGTTGAGGAAACAAATTTAAGGACATCAGACATCACATTCAATTCCACTTAATAAATGGGTATACTAATGATTTAAGCCATAAACATATATTTTCATACTGTGGCTGCTGCTTGACCACAATGATACTCTGACACGGAAAACTGAAGTTATTCACATAGCTATCATCCAGACAATAGTAAAATGTCAATGTGACATTTTGATGACACAGAGACACAATTCTTAATCTGTAAATAATTAAAGTTCATAGCCACTTGATTTGTCAAAGCACATGTTATATGATTACTGTCCCAAGATTAAAAACTATTTTTACATTGATCTGCCACAAAGTCTAATTTATTCTTATCCCAAAATGATTCAATCCCAAATACATAAAAAAATACATTATCAATAACTCAAAAGGACTTCCATCTTTGTTGGACTACTACCAACCTTAGTGGGTGCCCCTGGCCTTCTAGCTTCTTCCAGGGACTCATCATGTTATTTCTCAACCTTTTTTTTTTTTTTTTTTAACATGTCTGTGAATTCTTTTCTTTCAATCATGGACTGACAGTTCAGTGATTTTCTAGCAGTGCTCAACTATGAAGCCTCCACACAATCAAGCATTATATAGATTCCTGGGGAAAAAACATGTGGCATAAAATTCAAGTTTTCTTTTACCACTCAGGCTAATAATATCTCAATCTTCAATCAGATCCTAGACATCAAAGACCAAAAGGGTGTGGAGATGGTTTTCTTTTTAAAGAGCTAGGCTTAAAAAGACAAACCACAGAGAAAGAAAGAAAAATTAACACAGATGCAAAATGGAGGCTGTCTGTCTCAATATTACTATTCAAATGAAGACAATATTAAATGGTGAGATTCCATGAATTCAGGACCAAAGAAAGCACTGAGCAGGCAAAGATGAAGAAGGTGATAACACTGACCCATAAGCTACAATCTCATAAATCTGACAGGTCAGAGATCTCTGAATACCACACCAGTCAGAGTCAGATACATGGAGCTATATGAAATGGGGCTGAAAATTAACAGTTTTACCAAGATAGTAAAAATATGCGTGGGCTTGTATTTTTTAAACTCTTATTACTCAGTTTTCTTTTAAAGAAAAATGATGAGAGGTATAATATTGTGATTTACAATTAGAAATACATATTTATTCCTCTTCCCATTTCCGGCACAGAGCTCCTAAAACCATTGGAATTTCCTAAATGATAAGAGTGATGAAAGTATCTTTTTGTTATATTCATGAGGTGACTTTTAGAAAGCATCTCAGGATAGGGGCCGGTTGCCAGGTGACCCAACTTTGTCATTAGAGGGTATGAACTTTCATTTCCATCCTCCTCCACCCCTTTGTCAATTGCCAATGGCCAATGATTTAATCAGTCATGCCTATGTAATGAAATCTCCATAATACCCAAAAGGATGGGGTTCAGAAAGTTACCAGGTTGGCGAATATGTGGAGATGTAGACAGTGGGAGAGTGATGGCCTCACAGAAGGGAGGGAAGCTCCTCACCTTTTCCCCATACCTTGCCCTATGCATCTCTTCCACCTGATTATTTCTGAGTTATATCCTTTTATAATAAACTGGCAATCTGGTAAGTAAAAGGTTTCTCAGTTCTATGAGTCCCTCTGGCAAATTAATCAAACCCAAGGAAGGAGTTGTGGGAACCTCTGATTTGTAGCCAGTCTGTCAGCTCAGGTGACAATCTGTACTTGAAACTGGTATGTGAAGAAGGGGGGCCAGTCTTATGGGTCCAAGCCCTTTACTGATGGGATCTGATGCTTTCTCCCAATAGACAATGTCAGGATTGAGTCAAACTGTAGGAAACCCAGATGATGTCCAATAACTACTTGGTGGTATATGGAGAAACTCTTCTATTATAATTGGATACAGAATCATTAATTGGTGTCATTCTCAGGATGTAAGAGAAGCTGGCACATGGAGATGACAAGTATGAGTCCAGGGATGATAGAAAAGCCTTATTTTGCCAGAGCAGTGATCTCGAAACCTTAATCATGCCACTTACGCATTTCTGCTTTACTTATTACTGCCTGTCCTCACATTTATTAATATATCCTATATTGCTACTTTTTAATTTAAAAAGCATTTAAAAGGAAACATTGTGTCACTAAAATGAATTAAATCACAGTGTGTCTCCACATAAATAGAAAAGCACTCCTAAAAATAAACACAATAGGAATTTAATGGAATAAAATGATTTCCAAAAGGCTCCCATATCCTGGCTTCTGGTAATGGTCAGGTTCCCATTCTCCTCCTGCCTCCCACCCCACTTATCTGTTTTATGACAACTGAAAAATGACATTTGAAATTATGTTCCAGGACAAATGTTGTTGCTTGCCAGCACGGCTGCTTAAAACTAAGCTTTCTTTTCTCATACCTCCTCTATAATGCAGTGAACTTCCCACGAGTATCTTCTGTACCTCCGACTATGCCATATTTCAGAGCACTGAACTGGAACATCAGGTATGCAAATCACAACTAGGAATCCTCAAAAATGAGCCTCGAGATGATGTATAGGCCAAATTGTCCATGACCTTCAACTTCTCATTAAAGATAAATCATCAGATGTTTGCTTGTAAATGTCCTCAATTAATCTCCATGTCATATATATATATACATATATGTATGAGTGTATATATATATACTCATTTACACACACATATACAAGTGTTCTTTAAGAAGTATAATCAAATATGTGTTTGCACAAAAACTTTACATATATATATTATTTGTATATATTATATATGTACAGTTTTTTAAAAACCATTCACTCTAGTCATTCATCACTTACATAAACAACCAGTGCACTTTTAATTTTTTGTCTTTTTGATGATACCTATTCTAACAGGTGTGAGGTGACATTGCACTGTGGTTGTGATTAGCATTTCCCTGGTGATAAGTGATGTTGAGCATCTTCTCATATGTCTGTTGGCCATTTGGTTGTCTTCTTTGGAGAAAGGTCTATTCGAATCTTCTGTCCATTTAAAAAAATACTTTGTTTATTTATTCATGAGAGATACAGAGAGAGAGGCAGAGACATAGGCAGAGGGAGAAGCAGGCTCCCTGAGGATAGCCTGATGTGGGACTTGATCCCAGGACCCCGGGATCGTGACCCAAGCCAAAGGCAGACACTCAATCACTGAGCCCCCCAGGTGCCCCTCTTCTGTCCATTTTTAATCAGATTATTTTTTGATATTGAGTTGTATGAGTTCTTTATATATTTTGGATATTAAGCCCTTAGCAGATACATCATTTGCCAATATCTTTGCCCATCTGGTAGGCTGCCTTTTTCATTTTGTTGATGGTTTCCTTGGCTGTGCAAAAGCTTTTTAGTTCGACACAGTCCCATTTATTTATTTCTGCTTTTGTTGCCCTTGCCTGAGTAGACAGATTCAAAAAATATTGTTAAGACTGATTTCAAAGAGCTTACTGCCCATGTTTTCTTCCAGGTGTCTTAGCTTTTCAGGTCTTACATTTAAGTCTTCAATTCATTTTGAGCTTATTTTTGTATACGGTTTAAGAAAGTGGTTGAATTTCATTCTTCTGCATGTAGTTGTCCAGTTTTCCCAGAACTGTTTACTGAAGAGGTTGCCTTTTCTCCGTTGTATGTTCCTGTCTCCTTTGTCATAGATTAATTGACTATATAAGTGCTGGTCTATTTCTGGGCTCTGTAGAGCATCTATGATGTGAAAATACGTATCAATAGTTTATCTTTTTTTTTAAGATTTATTTATTTATTCATGAGAGAGAGAGAGAGAGGCAGAGACGCAGAGACACAGGAGGAGGGAGAAGCAGGCTCCATGCCGGGAGCCCGACGTGGACTCGATCCCAGGACTCGTCCCAGGACTCCAGGATCGCACCCCAGGCCAAAGGCAGGCGCCAAACCACTGAGCCACCCAGGGATCCCAATAGTTTATCTTTTGATAGAAGCATGTAATTGTTATTTAGTAAATGATTGGATTAGGTCAATGTTTTTATTCATCTTTGAGGAAAACTGCTCTGTACAGAAAAACATTTGTATAAACTGATGTGATTGATTAGCCTTTGCCACCTGAAAAAATATATCTCTATTTTGTCCAAGAAAAGAACACCTCAGGCTCCTTGAATTGATATGCAAGAAGAATTTCTCCAAGCTCAGCTTCTACAAATGAGGTACAAAAGTATGAAAAAGTGGGAAATCTTAGTTTAGTTTTCTCGCTGTCAAGATCTGGTATATTTTCCTTAATGTCAACTGATTAAATAATGCAGAAATAGCACAACGTGAGAAGTTTCTTCTAAGAAGTATAATCAACCGTGTGTTTGCACATGAACTTTACAGCTGACTACCCTCTACAGTCCATAGAATTTCAGATCTTTAGTTTTATTCAAATTTCCTATGGAGTGTTTAGGTGATGGATGTGTCTCGGGCATTTCAACCAATCTTCCAGGCTCCATCTGCCAGGCCATCTGGATTCTGCATCCACAGAGAACTACTTAGTGAATGATTACAGACTACGACAAAAAAAAAAAAAAAAAAGAAAGAAAAGAAAAAAAGAAAGAAGAGAGGAAGAAAGAAAGAAAGAAAGAAAGAAAGAAAGAAAGAAAGAAAGAAAGGAAGGAAGAAAAAGAAGAAAGGGAGGGAGAAAGAAAGAAAATAAATTGTACTCTCAACACAAGCAGAACTAAAATCATTTTTATGCAGCCTTTTATAAAAGGAAAAAGTTAACAAGTAGGCAAGAGAAATTCATTTCCTTTTTTTCCCATCAGTCACATGAATTACAATAACTGCCTGACCTTTTTCCATAAGATGTTTAAATGGCAGCTGTTATGGCTACAGTATACCATTTGATCAAATGCTCTTGAGGACAATAGTTTGTTTTGCAAAGGTCACGTTCCTTATATACTTGTGAATGTGTTCAAAAGGTTTACTAACTAAATATACAAGATTTTCATTGAGAATAAATTATATAACAGCTTTCAAATTAAATTTAAGCCATGAAATCTACAGGGAATACATTCAGAACTTTGAAAACCCATCCCATAGTTTGTAAAGAATAGTCTTAAAATAAGTTAACTTGAATTGATAGGAAATAAAAGGATTTTTATTAAATGATTTATTGAAACTATTTTTGTAGAAACAAGATACAGCTTAAATTTTACACCATACCTAACATTTAAAAAGTGAAATTAAAACAAGAATATGCAACTCCTTCTGGCAGAAAATAAGAAAGGAGATATTTGAGTCTTCTCATCATTTTTTTAAGATCTTGTTTGTTTATTTATTTATTTATTTATTTATTTATTTATTTATTTGACAGAGAAAGCATGAGTGGGAGGAGAGGCAGAGGGAGGCAGGGGGAGGCAGAGAAGCAGACTCCCCACAGAGTGCGGAGCCAGATAGGGCTTCTCCCTTGAAGGACTAGACATGTGTCCTAATCCCAGATCCCTGAGACCATGACCTCAGTGCCCTCATCATAATTTTAATCTTCTGAACTCCTTTTCTCACAAGGAAGCCCCAACACTTGCAACTTATGTCACCATTAGAATAATAAAGTAAAAAAAAAAAAGAGTAATAAAGTCTAGAATGAGTTATATAGATAACACTAATTGGCCTTTGTAAAAATGAGTTTTTGTTTTATTTTGTCAGGTGTATGGAAGTATAAACTTCTATATGATCAAAATCTTCCATCTGAAGTATACCATTTGGAAAGTTTTGACAAATACATGATCATTTAAAAACCACCACGATCAACGTAGAAATTATTTTTGTCAACATGTGAGGTTCCCTTCTGCCCCTTTGCAGTCAAATCTCTCTTCCCACACTAGACTTTTGACTTTTTTACTTATGTTTTCTATATTTCTTTACCTTTTATAAAATGTCATAAAATGGAAACTTCCTTTATGTAATCTTTTGTACCCAGCTATTTTTAGTATGTTCCAGTAGTATACTTTTTCCTGCTGAGCACTATTTCCCCAAAATAGATGCACCACAAATTGTGTCCATTCACCACTTGGACGTTTGGATAGTTTCTAGTTTGGGGTGATTAGTTGCCATAGACATTTGCATATAAGTCTTTGGTCATAATTACCAAGGAGCAAGATTGCTGCAACATATGGTAAATATCCATTTAACATTATAAGTAACTGTCAAATTCTTTCCCAATGTGGCTGTACTACTTTGTATTCTCACCTGCAATGCATGAGAGTTCCAGTCACACCTACATCCTCATGAGCACGTGGTATTCTATTTTCAAATGTTAACTATTCTACCAGTGTATATGTAATGTGTAACACCAGTCAAAATACCAGGCTTTTTTTAGTAATTGGTAAGCTTATTCTGAATTTTATAGAAATGCAAAACACTACAATTTCCAAAACATAAGTAAAAAGTCAAAAGGCTGGTGTGGGGAGAGAGACTTGACCATGAGAAGACACCATTAAAAAAATATTTTAAAAATATTTTTCTTAGAGAATGAATGAAACAGTTGGGAGAAACTTTAGATCAGGATTTTTAGTGTACTATAAATAAAACTATTAAATAATTTATTTAAAAGATTTTGTAATTAATATATCACATAATTACCTACAAATACAATGAAGACACTGTTACTATATTTTTAGTAAAGATTTTAAAAGGATATTTTTTATGCTTTCTATTTATTTTCTTTTTTTCTTTGATAGATTTTAAATTAGACTTAGTATCTGAACTTCCAAATGATAAATTCTCTATTCAGTTTAAAATTCTATGCTTAATTTTTATAGAGGGAAGTATTGGTTTTTATGTTTAAAATAACCAAACAAAATGTATGTTGTGAAATTTATATAAGACAAATAGAGTGAAGATAAAGTAAAAGTTATAAATAACAGGTTAAATATAAACTAACAAAGAAAAGATGACTAATTGTCAGTTTTAGTTGGCATTTTTCAATAATAAAGTTAAGTACTTTTTCAGAAATGTACTTATTTATCTAGTCTCTTCCACACAGTGTCTGTCCTTTTTCTGTTGTAATTTTGGCAAATGTTTTTGTTGGATTTTCTTGATTATAATTTTGACAGATTATCCTAAATCAATGGAGTCTTTATATTCACCAATATAGAATAGTAAGTCTTCCTTCATAATTTTTATTAGTCTAAATGCCAGAACATCTGACGGAAAAGTGAAAACAGCAAGCTTAATGTATTCTTTTAAGTTCATTTGAATACAAACAGTGAAATGAGGGCTTTCAATGTACTTTTTAAATTTATGGAGAGTAAATTTACATCAGATCAATTTTTTACTTTTTGATTCAATATTTTGGTTACCATTGCATATAAAATTTGTGTTGCTTATGGTAAATATAAAGTTTTAGGTTCAAATTTATAGAAGGTTTTAAAATGTTTTTAAAGACATAACCAAAAATATAGCTAAGAGGAATGACAAAGACTGATTTACACTTCTACCTTTGAAATAATCACATATCATTTAATTATATTCACATGAAATGTCCAAAATAGACAAATCCATGAGACAAACAGTAGTGTATATTAATTATTGCCAAGAATTGGGGGCAGGGGGGAATTTGAAGTGATTTTTAATAGGTATAGATTTTCTTTCTTTTTTTTTTTTGTAAGTGGAGAACTAGGGTTTATTTATTTATTTATTTATTTATTTATTTATTTATTAGTGCTTCTGTGAACATTCTTTTTTTTTTTTTAATTCAATTTGCCAACATATAGTATAACATCCAGTGCTCATCCCATCAAGTGCCCTACTTAAGGCCTATCACCCAGTCGCACCCATCCCCTCACTCTCCTCCCCTTCTGCAACCCTTTGTTTGTTTCCCAGTTAGGAGTCTTGATGTAGATTTTTTTAGCAGGTGAACATATTTTAAAGTTAGAGAATAGTTATGGTCACATAACTTTTAAATGACTAAGAACCATGGGTTGTACACTTAAAAATGTGAATTTCATGTATATGAATAATATCTCAATAAAACTGTTATGAAAATATATGAAAAAAACCCTGAGCAATGCAAAGAGAAACATGCAAATCCAAAATTTTACTCAGGGATTTCAGTACTCCTCTGCCACTAAGTAATAGAAGTAGACAGAAAATAACAAGGATATAGTAGAATCAAATAACAATATTAATAATTCGATCTAATTGACACCTATGGAATACTTTACAGCTAGAATAAATTTTTTTCAAGATCATATGGTATATTTGCCAAAATAGGCCATATTCTGAAGCATAAAGCAAATTTCAAAAATTTTAATAAGATTTAAAACCACAAAATATGACCAAAAAAATGTAAAGTGCAAATCAATTTCTTAAAATTTTATAGATAATTCCAAAATATGTGGAAACAAAATAACAGACTCGTTATGAATGCAAGGGTCAAGGACGAAATCAACATAGAAATTAGAAATTATTTTGAATTGAATTATTTTGAACTGAAAGTAAGAATAAAAGTGCAATATATCAAAATTTATGGAATGCAGCTTCAGCAGTATATAGAGAGAAGTTTAGAGCTACAAGCTTTATAGAAGAAGGAATAGTCTCAAGTAATGAACTCCAATTCAACTTAAAAAACATGAAAAAAAAATTAAGCACAGAGTAAGTGGAATAACTGAAATAATGAAGATCACAAAGGACACCAATAAAACAGAAAACAGAAAAATCACTGAAACTAAAGTGTTTGTGGAGGAGATCAATAAAAATGATAAATTTCTAGCCTGATTACATAGGAAAAAGGAATAACACACTAACAATGCCACAAACAAGAGAAGGTATTGTTATAGCTTCTATACACATTAAATTCAACAACTTGAATGAAATGGACAAATAGTTTGAAAGACACAAATAGATAGCAGATCTCACCTAAGAAGAATTTTATTACCTGAGTAGTCCTGTATCTATTGAAGAAATTGTAATCATAGTTAAAATGCTTCCCACAGAGAAAATTTTTGGCCCACATGTGTTCACTGAATTGTACCAAGCATTTAAAAAAGAAATAATACCAATTCTACACATCTTCCAAAAAATTAAGGAGGAAATGCTTCCCAGCTTATTCAGTGAGGCCAACATTATGATACCTAAACAAAACAAGACCAAAAGAGACACTTAAAGAAAACCACAGATGGAAATCCTTCATGTACATTAATGCAAAAATTCTTTTTTTAATGCAAAAATTCTTAACAAAAGTTTAGTAAACCAAAACTATATTTTAAAAGAATTATAAATTCTGGCTTAGTGGAGTTTATCTCAGAAATGCAAAGTTGGTTTAACTGTTGAAAAGCGGTCAATGCAATTTATTATATTAACAGAACCAAAGATATATAAGATTATTTCAAATACGCAGAAGAAAACATTTGACAAATTCAAACACCGCTCAACAAACTATATGGCGAATAACTCAATTCTAATTAATAGACAGGAGAGGAAGCCTGAGAGTATGTTGTAGGCTATTCAAGCCTGAAAAGTTTTCCCCTGTCCGGCCTAGGAGCAGACGCAGAAATAAAGACAAGAGAGGATATTGTCAGGAAGGACAAGAGCCCTGAGCAGGGCTTTGCCATTACTTTTATTCACTCAGGTTTCCTGACAAAAATCAGAGGTATGTATATATAAAAAATAGTGAAAGGGAACAAAGGGGAAAGGAGAAAAAATAAGTGGGAAATATCAGAAAGGGAGACAGAACATGAAAGACTCCTAACTCTGGGAAACGAACTAGGGGTGGTGGAAGGGGAGGAGGGTCGGGGGCGGGGGTGACTGGGTGATGGGCACTGAGGTGAGCACTTGATGGGATGAGCACTGGGTGTTATTCTATATGTTGGCAAATTGAACACCAATAAAAAATAAATTTATTAAAAAAAATCAGAGGTATGTGCTTAAAGCAAAGACCACAAGGCAATCATTAATATGCATTAAGTTTAGCTAAGGACAGGTGGCAGGCATTCATCTCCTAGAGATTACAACCTGTGACAACAAAGCTAGGGAGACATGCATTCTAGTCGGAGGTTAGGTTTTAAGCATCTCTGGTCTGTACCTGGCTAATCTTGGGCACTTTCGCCCTGGGCAGTGGGTGGCTTTCCACCTTTGAGGCAGCTTTCTGCATTTTGCTCTTCTAACACACTTGTGCAATGGCATGGCCTTCTTAAAGCTAGCAGCTAGCTCCCATAAAAGCATCCTCCAAATCCCACCGCCCCCCCCACACACACTGATTAAAAATGCACAACAAACAATGGACCAACAGGGTTAATAGACACTTTCTGTTCTCCAAATGTTACCATGTGAGTATGAATTTGGACTGCTTTTCCTAGGGATGAGGATTGCATCGATATGCTAAAGAGGACAAAGTAGAAACACCCAAATAACTAGATTTCATGTGAAATCATTAAACTGCTGAATAACCAACCCTAGAAATTCTCTCCCTTCTCAGCCCTTATTGTAAGAGACAAACACTTCTATTACAGCTTAAACAAGTTGACTTGGGTTCTAAAACATTAAATATCCCATATCAAATGCCACTGTAAAACGGCTAATACGGTTTGAAAACATATGAAATATTAGTCTTAGTTTCACATTATGTTTGGCATCATGTAATGCTTTCTTAAGTGTGTCTCCTTATAAGGAAGCAGCCAAGTCTCAACCTTGTAAGTGCACAACGTTCGTGTATTAATATATACACAATTGTGTCTTTCTCACTGATAGGATGAGAAAGAAGACAGAGTAACCAATTATATTAAGGCAGATTCCATAGTTTTCCAAGATTTTTTTCCTTCCCTCCTCCCCTCTCTGCCTTCCCTCCTCACACACACATGCAAAGATACACAACTTCCCCAGTCATCCCCATGGTTCTTTTACTCATGGAGGTACAGATATGAGGGTTGGCATAGACCCAGGGTGTCCTCACAGATTTGGAGCTGTTCCCTAAACTAAGCTAAGCTCTTTTCTTGAAGATAGGTGATTTACTTGTTTATTGTGGCTTTATCTCTGGGCTGGTGAGGTCTGTCCCTTTTGCCACTTATCATCCTTTTTTCTTGGCTGCAATCCCAATGTGTGTGTGTGTGTGTGTGTGTGTGCCTGCGCACGCGCACACACACACCACAGATGTGCTAATCTGAGACTAAAAGTCAGATAGATGTATTCTCCAGTGTCATTCCCTATTCATATCCACCTTATCTCATGGCAAAAAAGGAACATATAACTAGGTCCAAATGCCAGATCTCTGGAATGATTTAATATTCACAAATAAGGAGATCATATCATGAAAAATAAATCAAAACTCTGAGCTAGTAGAAAGCCAGTGGTCTGTGCAATTATGATATTTGAAGGTGGGTGGCAGGAGGTGAGATTTCATAATTGAAGCTATTATAAGTTTAATGTGTCAATTTTTAAATATCAGATCAAATTAGTGGAAATTCTGTAAACATGATTGTTAGCTATTTTTTTAAAGATTTTATGTATTCATGAGAGACACAGAGAGAGGCGAGACACAGGCCGAGGGAGAAGCAGGCTCCATGCAGGAAGCCCGATGCAGGACTCGATCCCAGGACTCCGGGATCACACCCTGCGCCAAAGGCAGGCGCTAACCCGCTGAGCCACCCAGAGATCCCCTTGTTAGCTGTTTTTAACCTATTAAAAAGGAGCAAGAAGGAGAAAATCATTTGGAAAGGGGTCTAATAATCATCAGCAGGAATAGTTAATGCCCATTTGTGACATTCCATGTAATAACTACCCCATCACACTTCCTGATACATTGGTTCAGCTTTGAAGTAGGAGAGCTGGATTCTTGCTTCACGAGGTCAAAGAATGAATCTCAAGGACAAAGGACAATGAGTCAAGCAGTAGTTTATTAAGCAAGGATTTGGAAAAGTCTCTCAGGAGTGAGAGGGGTCCCGACAGGGTTGCCAATGTGGGCCTTCACTGACAGTCTTTTATTTAGAACTGACCAGGGACCCTTACTATTTTTAGAGTCTGGTTATTCTTTGTTGGTCACAAGTTACTGTCATAAAAAAAGACACCTGGGGCAGGATGGTCTGGTTTGTTCCCTTATCTCTGGTTTCCTTACACCTCAGCATTTTGGGGATTTCTATGAGCTTGATTACATAGCCCCTTATGTATGTCTCCCTACCTAACCCCGCCTGTCCCTTACCCAGTTTCACCTATTAAATTAGCAGTATAGAATAACTTCCTTCAAAGATAATATCAAATATTGATGCAGAACACTGGGAGCTGAGAAATATTGATGAGTTTCTGGGAATATCCATTCTTTCTCAGGTTTTTGCTGAAATAGATTTACTGGCCACACGATCAAATAGTTCTAAAGATGACCCATGGCATTGGGGTGAATAATTGTGTCTCGGTGGTGTCCAGAGTAAGCAAGACAATCAAATAGTTCTTCCCTATAATAAAATCTGAAATTTTGACTGAGGTTAGACTTCCCATAAGCGTGGGTGGAACATAAGTTTTACGTGCTCCCTCCTTTGGCAGCATCAACTAGCCAAGTAAAACAAACCTTTGGCTTACTAAGAGTTTATATTCAGCTTGCAGATTACAATGTCATAACCAAAAGTACCTGATAACATAATAAAAAATAAAATATACTTAATAAAATAATAATTAAATATCTTTAATAAAATATAATTAAAGGACTTATTATCTTCCACATCTTGAGTCATTTATCCATTTTAATCATACTTATAAAAAAATTACTAGTAAGATATAGGAACAGAGTTAGTTCACCAGTATTCAAGTGACTTTCACCCAGTGCATCGCCACTCATTGAACATAATTGAAAAAGAATAACTAAAATGTGAACAAAAGCTAAATAGAAAGAAAGATGCTTTTGTAAGATACCCAGGTAAATGGAAGACAGCCTTGGTCCTCATCTACCATGTTCAGAGACGATAAAATGCGCATCAGCTGTATTTGGGATATTTTTTCATATAATTTCTCCAAGCTCACACACATATCCCTTTCTGCAGAATTTCTGAATTCTTGAATTGAAATAGAATTATCTTCTGGCCCCTCAACTATTTGTGCGGACGTGACAGATTTACATGAAGTGACATTCAGTAATATGGATTAACCACCATGCAATGTGTGTACATTATCACAGAGTAGCACTATGCTATGTAAACAAACCAGTGCACTTTCTTAGCTCTCTCCACCCTTTACCAGTCACCTATCTGGAGGCAGGATCCTGTGCTCATATCCTAAGGGTGATATAGACATGCTCTAACAAGGTAGCTCATCTGGAAACCCTTACAGACATCCACCAAACATCTTCCTTAGAAACACTCACCAAACCTCCTTGCAACAAGATCAAACCTCTTTGTGATTAATCAACTTTGTCTGCCTCTCTGACATCCATTCTTACCTCTCCCCATAACTGCTTCCCATTTCTAGCTCTCTGCTCATGTTGTCTAAGTAGGCCTCCCCTAGCCTCAGGCAGGACATAAGCATGATCAGAAGTAATCAGTAGTTTCTATCTCTGTAACAGTTAGACACCCAACAGAAACAGATGGTACAATCCATTCAGGATAAATTGAGGAGCACTTATTTACAAACAGACTAGTTACAAAGGGTACATAGGTTAGAGAAGAACCATTAGAGATAATGTGAAAAATCTAAGTTCATTGGAACTGCTACCCCCATAGACTCGAAGTATTTGGAGAGGAAGAGAATCTAGGGCACTGGAAGCAGAGAGAATCATGTAGAGCAAAGACCTGTGGGCTTTTGGTGAGGCCCAAAATGAGTAATTACACTGACCCATTCTTAATGCCAAGGATTTCCTGCCAAGACTCCTCATTGACTGACGTCAAAACATATTGGGAGTGATGAGAGCCTGTTGATTTAATTCAAACAGATCAGCTTCCTACAGGTGAAGGCCAGGATGCAAGAAGATTCAGAAATCCAAGGAAAGGGAGTCTATACAATCTTCCTAGCCACCATGGTTCAATAAGAGAGTAGAAATCCAAGGCTCAACCAGATACTGTGATATAGTGAGCACAAAGTGTGGACCCACAGTGTAGACTCAGAGAATCCAACCAGCCCAAGGGAGGCAGAGCCCAGAAATGGGTCCAGGTGATGTTGTAAGTCCTGATCATATCACACAGAAGGACAGAACTTTACACTTAAAAATTGCTTTTTGGGACTCCTGGATGGCTCAGTTGCTTAAGTATCTGCCCTTGGCTCAGGTCATGATCCCAGCGTCCTAGGATGGAGCCCTGCATTGAGCAACTTGCTTAGTGGGGAATCTGCTTTTCCCTCTCTCTCTGACTGCTGCTCCCCCTGCTTGTGCACTCTCTCTTTCTGTCAAATAAGTAAGTAAAATCTTTTTAAAAATAAATACATGAAAATTGTGTTTTTATTCCACAAGTAAATTTGATTTTTTTTTCTTTTACTGTCAACTGAAAGAGCCCTAACTGATACACTATGGACATCACTGAGAGTCAGATACAAATCTGAGTTCACATGCCCTCTCACTGCCAAAAATCAGATCACTAAAGGACTATCCTTAATTCCAGCTTATTCTCCCAAACTTGCCTCCAACTTAGCCTTTCCCTGATTTCTCCAGATGCTCAGCTCCAAGTTTTAGGTTCCTCTCAAAGTCAAACTTGCACGTGTTTTGACAGACCAATCCCTTTTAAAATTATTTTTTTAAGATTTATTTATTTATTTTTAAAAAAGAGAGCAAGGGGAGAGGCAAAATAAGAGAGGGAGGGGGAGAAAGAGAAGCCAACTCCTTTCTGAGTGCAGAGCTCAACAAGAGGCTCAATCCCACAACCCAGAGATCAAAGAGTCAGTCACTCAACTAATGGAGCCACCCAGGCATCCCTCAAAGTTATTTTTGCAAAGACCTTATGGAATGCTTTTTTGTAATCTGGACGTTAATCATTAGTATTCCCCAAACCTTCAAAAAACCTGACAGTACTAAAATGTTTTCTCAGTGATAGTGTCATGATAACTGACCTACCAGTTGTAAGATGCATTGCAAGAAATGTGTTTTAAATAAAAAGAGCCCCAAACACTTATGGATTATTTTCTTCTCTTCTGAGAGGAGGTCTAATATTAACCCTGCGGTAATGCCACTTACACTCCTTTGCACCCCAACATACATTCTCCAGGGGAGGAAAAGAAATGGTGCCAGAGCTGGTGTAAAGGGAATTACATGCCTTGTTGGCCTGTTTCATCTATGGCACTGTGGAGTGAGAAGTCTTTATTGATGTATCATTCATGTTTGCAGTCCCTGAAAATGATTGCAATGTTTGATGTTTTTTGGGGGAAAATGAGTTTTCTCAAAATCTGGAGAAGCCTTTATATATCAGCTTATTTCCCCCAAGAAGCAGATACCAAAGCAGATTTTTTATGCAACAGACTTATTGGTGAAAATGTGTATGTGTGTATTAGTTACACATTGGTGTGTAACAAATTACCTCCAAATCCTACAGCTTTAAACAACAGCTATTATATCAAACATTTTCTAAGGGTCAGGAATCCAAAAATGGCTTAACTGTGTAGTTCCAGCTCAGCGTCTTTCAGGAGACTGCAGTCCAGTTGGTGGCTGGGGAGAGAGTCATCTCAGGCTGGAAAATCTGCCTCCAGCCTCACTTGCATGATTGTTGGAGGCTACAGTCTCCCAGGTATGGTATTGCTGAGAAACTATTTCTTCAGTATGTAGACCTCTCCATACGCTATTCATGGCATAGCATTTGTTTAGCTTAGAGCATGTAAGCAATCAGAGAGAGAGAGAGAGACAGAGAGAGAGAGAGAGAGAGAGAGATTACAAAAGCAAGCAAGAGAATGCACCCAGAAGAGAGGTTGTACTTTTTTATAACCAATCTTGGAAATGTCTACGTAACAATGTGGATACCAGGAGTGGGGCATTATTGAGGACCATCATCTTGAGGACTGGCTATCATCATAAGTGAAGGAAAAGGAGGTAGGAATGAGAGCAGATAAGGGTCTTTGGGTTCTGCAGCGGATCTAACACATGTGAAAAGAGAGTAAGAAGAATGGAGTAGGCAAAGTCTCAAAGCACAGTGTACTCCTGAGAAAATTCTGGCCAGGCTGATAGGGAGTGCCCATGGCAAAGCTGCCACTGGGAAGTATCCTGCCCTGGGAAGAATGACTAGATTCCAGTACCCTGCTGTGCTCGGTAACTGGCTAGGTTACCAGGTTACTAGGTTACCTAGGTTACCCTAGGTTCCCTTAGGGGAAGCGTGGCCTGCCATAAATGCTGCGATGAATCCAAAGACATGGCCATTTGGAAGCTGTCAGGAGTGAGGCTCCCTAACAACAGGTTTCCTAGAACAGAGTAGCAGAGCACTGCCATGATCCTCATGCCATGATATGATGTTCTATATTTGAACATATTCACTGTGTGTGTTACTGTCAGTGAAAGGGAAAAGACACTGGGGGTGAACACCCACACTCTGACAGTTTTTACAAAACCAAATGCCTTCCCAAGTCCAGGTAAGGAATGGAGGTGAGTGAATCACCTGAACTGACCCAGGGGAACTAGACACTGCATGCCCATCAACAAGAGTAGATCCCACATGCCAGCTCCACTTGAAAGTTTCTGAAAGAAGTGTCAGTGTTTCAGTGTTAGATTTCTTAATTCTCCAAAAGAAGTCAGAAATTTCAAACTTTTCAATGAAGTCTTATGAATTTTAAATATTAACAAATTCAGTATAAAAATACAGGATGGCTGGGCACCTGGATGGTTCAGTCAGTTAAACGTCTGCCTTTGGCTCAAGTCATGATCCTGGAATCTCATGATTGAGCCCCACATTCCATCGGGCTCCCTGCTCAGCATCCAGGCTGCTTCTCCCTCTCCCCCTCCCCCCACTCAGGCTCTCTCTCTCTCAAATAAATAAATAAAACCTTTAAAAATTAATTTAAAAATACAAGATGGCAAATAAGCATGTCTGTAGGCCATAGAGTGCTAGCCACTGTTTTGTAACACCTTATTTACATCAATGCAGAGTAATGGACTATAAAATAAAAGAGATTTCTTGTCATTCAGACATATAAGCTTCATGTAAAGAGAAACTACAACTAGATCCAATTACTGTTAATTTTTCCCTTAGACGTTATGGAATTGTGGCTAGCAAGCAATGTCTTCTTATATACAAGTTTATACTTTTTTTTTCCCTCTTAAAAAAAAGTTTGCAAGTTCATATTATGGTTTTAAAAACTAATTCAAAGTATGTAATTTTACTATTATTTTTTATAAGCCATTTCCTTAGATATACTTAGCTTTAACTTTTTTTTTTTTAAAGTCTTGTCCAATACTTGTGAGTCTTTTAAAAATTAGATCTGCATTACTAGTTTGTTTTTTTTTTTAATTGGGAGATTTAAATACTTTAATACTGACCAATGACTAATTTCATATATGTTCATAACAAAATGTATTTATTGATTAGCGACTGGCTTTCAGTAAAGACTGCAACTTTTGAGATTATTTTATAAAGAACAGAAACCCACAAATCTGTCTTCCCCTCAAATTAAGCCTTCCTTAATTTATTTTTAAAAAACGTGTCTAAACCCTAAGGTTTAAAAGAAGGATAAAAAACCCACTGGGACTTAACCCTATGCAGTTTTCTCTGAGCACTATTCACTTTCTTTGAAGTGGAGCTTAATTCCATACATTTCCCTATCTTGCATCCCTAACACAAAAGTTAACTAAAAGTAGAATTAATCTGCTTCTCTCACTCATTCAAAGCACCCAAATTTTCCTTACCTTACTAGTATTTGCAAGTATACAATGAAATTACAGTTTTTGTAAGTTTGATATCAAAAGATTTAAAATTATTCCACATTATTGTTTCTCGTGACATGTATATAAGCTAAACAGGTCTTCCAATTTCAACACGTTTTATTATATAGTGTTATTTTTAGAAGCACATTCAATAATATCACCCACCAGACTCATCAAAAAAGTTCACAACAGCAGATACAAGTTTTCAAAATTCTATTTTTATATGAAATTCTGACTCATCACTAGTCCTGTGTATGTAGTCCATTGGTTTCCTTAAAGAGATGGCTTGTTTTGTTCATTCAGAGAAACTATCTACCCAATATTGAAAACTTGAACATGTATAGTTTTTTCTTCTAGTAATTTGTTCAACTAAAAATGGTGTTGCATGAAAAAAGTGTCTAATTGGGCTGACAACTCAGTGGCACAAGTGCTTTGTCTTGAGACAGACATCATACCCATGGTATGCAGCAGAAATATTTTATGCCTACTTCCAATTTTGTCACACAGAACATTGAAAATATAGGTAATTAGGAGTTGATATTAAATAAAATTTTTTATTTTCATTACTTCATTAAGGGCATTCTTAAGCAAACTACCTCATTTTTCTTCCTAATATTACATTACTTTGTGCTAAGTTGCCAGAAGTTTTACTCACCATTGACTTTTCATCTACAAATGTCAACACAGTAAAAAAAAAAATAAAAAAAAAAAAAGGCAAATAATAATACCTCACTATTATTATGAAAACAATGGCTTTTCTTGATGGGTAAGCAGTTTCAAAGACCCCCAGAGCTTCATTCTTTACATGTTGAGAAACATTAATATAAAAAATAATTCTATTTTATATTATGAATTTTATAAGGATGATTTAAGCACATTAAAGTTATGTGAAGGGTGGTACATTATTTCATCCTGATTTTTGTTTTTCTCCATTAAAAATGTATCTAAGGTTTTAAGATGCACCATTCAATTTAAATCCTCCCTACAAAAGATGTTATTGTAGTCCACATTAGTTGATACAGTGTAGTGAAATCTGTACTTCATGTAGTTACCATTTATCCAAAAGTTGAATTCCTTTCCACTAGGAGCACAGTGATGTGGTTAAAATCAAAACAATAACAAACATGAAGTCATACCTGCTCATTCAGAAAAAAATTCTTGGAGCTGTTGGGAAAGCATCATTCCAAAGTCAGTAGAGTGAATGTATGTAACTAAGACTATTGGTTAAGAATCCTATATGTGGTTTCTCCATTACAATGTGAAAACAATTTCATTTTGTTTTTTGCAAATAGAAACAATGGATTCCCTTGAGAAATTTTTAGATTTGGCTACATTTAAATGTGTCTGCTAAAAGCTTCAGGATAATATCAAATATTAGTATAGCACAAAGATAAACAATGGAGCCAAGTAACCTGGGGTCAATCCCACCACTGACTACATATAGGACCATCCGTAAAATGGGGATAGTAATAGTGTTTCCTTCCATTATTATAATGAACATTATTATTAATAATAAAATCATTTTTGAAAGACAACATGAGTTAATATATGTAAAGTTCTCAAAACAGTGCCTGGAATAGTAAGTAATAAATATTTTTTATTTCACTTATGAAATAATTTATTTTATTTCAATTATATCAGGAAAAATTGTGAAAGACTTTGAAATAGGCAAAAATAAGATTACTAGATATCGTATCCAGTCCACCCCTTTGGATTATCACAGCCTTTAGTTATCTTTGAGCTATTTTACAACTTTAGAAATTTTAGAAACCTAAGAATAATGCAGAAGACTGTTGTGAGCTGGAAAACAACTGATCATTGCCTTGTGGTTGTTGACTGACTTTACAACTTCCCAATTGTCTATGGATGTGTGCATTTTTAGAATTTTCCTTTGAGCAACTTGGAATGCCTTCCTTGTGCCCTCATTAATTAATTATAAAATCTTTGATGAGTGTTCATTTTATGCTTCTATGAGCATCATGATTTTAGCATTTTAAGAAATTATTATTTAATTCATTATTATTGCAAAGAAATCTGACATTAATTAAAGGGGAAACACACTATGAGGAGAATTAATATAATTTTGGAATATAGTAGGATCAGGTGCCATCGCTTACTGGAGACAGCACTGGAAATCCTCAGAGGGCATCATATTAACAACAGTGAGTTATTAAATCAAAGGTAATCAGGTTAGACTTTTTCGCTACTGAAAAAGGTAGGGAAGTGAATATAATATTTTTGTTATTTTTTTTAGTTGACAGTGTTTTAATATTTTATTTTAAGCTTAGTTATCTGAAATATTTATGTAGATAGAAAACCCCATTTCTTGACAAAATTACATATATAAAATGCTATCTACAAAACTCTGAAAGCTTTTCTCTCTCTCACCCTATCACTGTAATTTAAGTTGATTCTCCGGATGTTCTGTCCAAGGTTATAATTCTTGAACTAGAAGCAGCGAATCATCAGTTGTTTCTATTCCACTCTCTTCCTTGGGTGGACTAAAAATTCACTGAATTCTCAGAGTATTGAATTTCTGATCCATTATATGATGGCATCTCATTTTAGCATTTTTAAAAATGCCATTTATTTTATTCCGTACATATGTATAACTGAATTGTTAAGAATATTTATCTGTTTTAAAGAGAGCTCTTTTATTTTTCCTTTTATTATGGCCCTGCATTTTTTTAAATTTTTTAAAAAATTTATCCATGAGAGACACACAGAGAGAGAGAGACAGAGACACAGGCAGAGGGAGAAGTAGGCTCCAAGCAGGGAGCCTGACACAGGACTGGATCCCGAGTCTCCAGGATCACGCCCTGGGCCAAAGGTGGCGCTAAACCGCTGGGCCACCAGGGCTGACCACCCCTGGCCCTACATTTAAAAATACTAATACAGTAAAACAAGAAGGCTAAAACTCAGTAATGTGGATATCTTAATAATTTAGGCAGGAAAAGACTAAAATCCCATTGACTTTTGTACACCTACTCATGTGAGAAAATGATTTACTAAGTTTATTTAGTATAAAATAGTTCAAAATTCTCTATTAAATTCTCTATTAAAGAAAGTAAAACATTTCAAGGACTTTATGCATTCTTTCTACATAGTCCTCCTGATAGTAACAGATAATTATTATGTACTAATTTAAGATATTCACTTTTAAGATAGTCTGTGGTTCTGGTATACACCAAACATCCTCACTTGCTTTTTTTTTCAAGATTTTATTTATTTATTCATGAGAGATACAGAGAGAAAGTCAGAGACACAGGCAGAGGGAGAAGCAGACTCCCTGCAGAGACCCCGATGTGGGACTTGATCCCTGGACCCACGATCAAGCCCTGAGCAGAAGGCATATGCTCAACTGCTCTATCCCTCTTCACTTGCTTTCTGTAACAATATCCTACAATTTAGTGATGAATTAAATTGTGATGAAGTTTTTGATGAATAAGCAAAAACTTGAGTGTTTCTTTGCATGTAGACAGTATAAAAATGTTTTTATCCTAAAATATCTGAGTGCCATTTTATTTGTGCAAATTTATTAAACATATTGAATTGCCAATTTTATAGCAAGGTCTCAATAACCGATTTTTCTTTTCTACCATTTTTTTAATTCCAAGAAGCAACTTAATTCTGCTCTCCCAGCCATATGAATAGAGGAACCTTATGCACAACATGGTAAAATGAGACCTCAAAGCAAAGTGGGAAGTTTTCCTGATACATGTCACCAGCTCTCACAGACTCAGAAAGCTTTAAGGATACAAGCTTGTATCCTCATGCCCAGTGTCCGACATGCAATCTTATAAGTAGGAAGAAAACTAAAACCGTCTGAAAAACTAGGGTTTAACCAGCATAAAATTCAGTATTTCCCAAGGGACCAGTATTTGTATATGGCACTTCCAAAAAGTAGATTAACTCTCTGCAATTGGGTGTGAAGTGTACTCAGAGATCTCCAATCTTGAACACTTGGACGGACCAAAAGACTATGGATCAGTCACATTCAACCACTCCTACTTACTAACTACCAATAAAAGAATGCAGAGAGAGAAAGAGACAGGCAGAGAATGAGGGAAAACAATCCTGGTTTGGATGAGACACTAATGAGATAATGCGGACTTTTCATTGAATTATAAAATCATCCTCAAAACAAAAGCTTGGTTTATCACCCTCTAATCACAAATTATGCAAGCTGGCTGCCAGTTAAGCATTCTTAACCATGTGGGGAACTCTTAGAGACAAAGTGATCTACTTGCCAAAGTACAGCAAGAGACAGGAGGGTTGCCCCTGCAGCCCTGGATGCAGAAAACCCTAAATCTTTGAACTGGAATTAGAGTAAATGAGAGAAGCCTGCACTATTTCCACAAACTCCTTCTGTGCCTGTGGGTCCCTGACCTCATTCAGACACTTCTTCATTCATCTTTCCTTTAACAATGCTTTAGGCACTGGATTTATTTAAGTTCGATGAGCACTAGTAGATTATTTCATGGGTAAGAAAATAACATCTACTTCTTTTCCATTTTACTAGGAAAGATGCTCCCCCCCCCCCGTACAAAGAATATGGGGAACCAATAGGAAAAAATGAGTTGTCTTTCAAATTGTAAATTAAAAATTATTTCAAGACTGGGAGCAAGAAAAATTTTTTTTGGCTTATATGCCTATTCCTTCCAGGAATATCCTTGCACTATATTTATATCTAAAACAAATCTCTTAAGCATAATGTACCTTTGTAAAATAACATCTGCCCTGAAGTCTCCCTGGAGTTGTACTGAGAATTAAATATAATAATTTGGCTAAAGTCCATATACTTATATTTTAACTGTAACATAATTGCATCAATTCAAATATTAACACAATGATCATACTTGGCCCATATATTATAAAGGTTATATTTCATATAAATATATTCCTTATGTTTCTGTTTCAAATATACAGGTATTCAGTGAATCAAATAAGCTCTTTGGAGACGTTTTGAGTTTTGATCACTCTAAACTATCATTAAGAAAGTTTTCATTAATTCTGTGAGTTCAGATTTATCTCCTTTCACCCCAGTTGCTAAAGTCATGATAATAGGAAATTCAAACAGTAATAAGATTTTTATATGTGATGTTAGTTCTGGCATGCTGCCTTCTGACTTTTTACAGGTCAAGTCTCAGAAATCTCATTCTGTCCCTGCAAACTGCTTTATTCATGACTTTGAAAATGCCAAGATCAAAAGGGGGTGCATTCAATTCAATTCAATTTGTTCAAGTGGACAGAAGAAAAGATGTTCTTTTATTCAAATGACAAGGACATTTGATCCAGAAAAGCTGTACTACTTCATTCTTGAAGAAGGGCACACACCTTGCTTTACGAATTCTGTTTTGAAAATGTCTTTGTTGATTAGTTTATTAATAGTCTGATCTAAACAACAATCTAAAAATGAGGCAATTAGCAAGTCCTTTGTCCAAAGATGAAAAAAAAATGCATTTCATTATCAACAGCCGATGAGCATAAAAAAACATCTCTGGGATTCTGTTTCTCTGAGAATCTTTGGCAGGGTCAGGGGGATGCCACATAGGCTCTGAGAATTGAGAGGAAACGATAGTTCACAAAGTGCCAATAAATCTATCTGGGTGTCCCATTTCAACTTGCCTGAAATTTGGCACCTTACTATGTCTCTGATCAGCACCTGGCCTTTCAGCCACACTAAGGAGAGGGTCCAGGAGGTGTGGCAAGGGCTCTCACCCTTGTTTGCAAATCAGTATCACCCGGAGAGCTTTCTGACTATGTTTCTGTCTGGGTCTCTTCTCTTAACCCACTAAATCCAGGTCTTTGTGGGTGGGCCCCAAACATTCCCAAATGTGCCGCTAGAATCAAGAATCACTGATTTCAGGGGAAATACAGGCTTTTCAAAGTGAAATGGCAAATATAGGACATATAACAATTCAGGAAATAGAAATAAGAATGCATTGTCTCTCAGGACTCACCTGACAGGTCCCAAGTTCTGGATACCACTTTTCCTGTCTGGTATTTCCTGGTAAAAGAGGAACCACATTTGTACGTTACTGCTGTCCCATGCTCTCTTCTTTCCTCTTCTGCTAATCAGATCCAGGATGTCAAAGCAATGAAAACAATCACTTCACTCTTATGAAGCTGACAGCAGTCTTCAAGTCCAGCCCTGTTTCTAAGAAAGGGGGCCAGAGTGATATTTTTTAGTGAAAATGTGGAACTTATGTAAATTCGACCAGATAGGTACTTGCCTTGGAGCTTCAGAGTCTATGAGGTTTGATTAACTAATACTGCCTGCTGTCTTGCTGATTTCATCCTTAGAAACAGGAACCTAGATGATTTCAAGGGAGGTACGTGGAATGGCAGGAATGCTCTGATGCTTGTGTGGGCAAGGATGCCGTAAAGCAGAAGGCTTGACCAGCTCCGGAGTAAAGGAACACCTCCTAGGGCAAAGTGGTTGGCAATCCATGAGCAATGGTGATAAAAAGAGATCAAAGAACACTATTTGATTCTCTCCATCCTCTCTGTGTCAGGAGGCACGTTATTGCAAAACATGACTTCTGTCTTTTGTACTTGCTCCTCACCAAACACACACACTGGCAGCCTCAAAAGAATCAAGTACGTGGAACTCACAATGATGGTGGTGACTGAGCCAAATTACAGTATTTCCAAGGAATATGTAAACTAATCCCTACAGAGTATCTTGCAAATTCATATATACCATTTATAACGAACCGAAAACATTTATATATGTTGCCTCTTTGTTAATCTCTCAATGCAAATTCGGAGATAGAGGCAGAAGGACTCCAAGACTTTTAGAAACTTAACCTCAGTGATGACTAATTTTAAAGTTGGGTTGAGGTCTTTATGGCATTAAAATGATTTTATGGCAAGAGGACACAAGGATACTTTGAACTCTGCTCCAGACCAGAGGTAATCATCTTCACACGGTTGTCCATAGAACTAAACACAGAATGTCTGCAAAGGGAATGAAAGAATATATTTTTTTTTGTCGTGGCTGAAAGAATATTTTTTTTTTTTATTGTCATGGCTCAACGCAGCTACCAGGAAGGCTGAGCTGGAGAAAATCACCTAGGTGAGGAGCTTCCTGTTACCAGAGTTTAAATCTGAACCTCGGCTGTCATCATACTTTAGGAAATAACTATGTTGAAGAAATAGTAGAAATAGACCTGGAACTAATGTAACATTGTGTGTCAACTATACTTCAATAAAAATAAGTGAATACTGACATACATACATACACACACATATACCAAGAAGAAAACAAAAGGAAAAAGAAAGAGCAGGATAAGAAAAAGGCTAAGGAACAGTCCCTGTGGCAGTTTGTCTGGGTTGCAGAGACAAAAGTATACCGGGTGATGACTTTATTTATTAAACTTTTAGTTTTAATTAATTGTAGATTCTCATACAGTTATAAGAAATAAAACAGAGGTCCTGTGTACACAGGATATTGACACACTTAGAATTCACAATTGTACTCTATTCGCGTCTGTGTGTGTATTTAGCTCCGTACAATTTATCTCATCTGTAGGTTCATATGTCCACCACAGAGTCAAGGTACAGAACAGTTTCAGCACCACGAGGATCCTTCATTTTGCCTTTTTATAACACACTCCTCTCTCTTCTTCCCAAGTCCTCATTCTTCTTCCCAAGTCCTCTCTTCTTCCCAAGTCCCCAACCACGAATACCTTCTCTACTTCTAAAATTCAAGAATGTTACATAAATGCCTTTGAACAACATGTAACCCTTTGAGATTGGCTTTTCGCAGGTAGCATAATGCCTCAAAATTCATCCAAGTTGTTGCACGTATCAATAATTTGTCCCCTTACGTTGCTGAGCAGTATTCCATAGTGGGTATGTACCACAGTTTAACTACTCACTTGGGGAAGGACATCTAGGATGAATCTCCATTGTGGCTATTGCTTCTAGAGCTGCTTTGAACAATTGTTTACAGGTTTCTGTGTGAGTATACTTTTCACTTATCCGGAAAAAAATGCCCAAGAGTACATTGCTGGGTCATGTAGAACTTGTGTGGTTAGTTTTTAAAGAAACTCCCAAACTGTTTTCCAGAGTGGCCATACCATTTTATACATGTATTTTATAGCATTTTATGAGTGATACAGTTTCTTTACATCCTCACACTCATTTGCTGTTTTTTATTTTAGTCATTCTGGTAAATAGTAATATTTCATTGTAGTTTTAATTTGCATTCTCCTAATGGCTAAGGATATTGAACATCTTCTTATGTGCAGATTTCCCATCTGTAAATTCTCTTTAATGAGACATCTGTTCGTGAGTTTTGCCTATTTTCTAATTGGATTACTTGTTTATTTTAACAGCTAAGTTTTGAGAGTTCTTTACATATTCTAGATATTAGCTTTTTATCATATATGTGGTTTTCAAATATCTTTTTCCAATTTTTACTTGTTTTTGCATCATTTTAATAGGGCTTTCCACAGGGCAAAAGTTTGTAATTTTGGTGAGGTACAATTTATCATTTTTTTTTACTTGTGAATCATGCTTTTGGGGTCAAGTCTAGGATTCCAAGGCTTTTGACTAGTCCTAGATCCCAAGAATTTCTATTTTTTTTCTAAAAGTGTTATAATTTTCTGTTTTACTTTTAAGAGATTTATTTATTGAACTGATTTTTGCAGAAGGTGTGAGGGTCAGATCAAGATTAACTTTTTTGCCTATGGACATCTCAGGACTCCAGTACTAACTATTTAGAAGGCCATCTTTTCTTTCATTGTTATTACTTCTACATTTTTGTCAAAAATCAGTCGTGCTTATGCATGTTTATCTATTGCTACATTCTTTGTTCTGTTCTCCGGTCCAGTGACTGCAGTCCCTAATAAACATGGCCTGATGGCAAATGCTTACTAACTCTCCCTGTTGGAAATAGAATGGGATAGGAAAACATTAAGGGACCTTGAATATCATCCTCTGACAGAAAAATCCTAGTAATGTTTTGTTTTGTAACCACTGTATTAACACACAAGTGTAACTAAGGAATTACACTTCCTCTCTTTGTTTGACATAAGCAAGATTAGTAAATCGTCAAGAAATTCCATTTCACACTTATAAGATCACTTCCTAGCACAAGCCCCTGATCCTATGAATCCAAAACACTGTTACCAGACAGCTCAACCCCTCAGTGTCTCTAGACACTATGACTTGTGATAGATCAGGACATTAAATAATTCCTAATCACTTTTAGTTCTTAATGATTACCGTGCCCAGCTATATTGTATAAACTAGATTACCAGATATATTACACATTGCAGATTGCTTAACAGTATAACTAAAATAAAATGAAGTTAGCCAGATCAAATTCTCTAGTGAACAACTTTAAATAAGTGAAAATCAGAAAGTGAATCTAACTTGAGTGAAGCTAGATACAAGTTCTCAAACAGTACAGAAGCCAATCTTTTACTGTTTCTTGTTTTCATGGTCTTTACATTAAATCTGCTGGAACCAATTTGATGAACCTGGATCACTTCCCATGCTCACCCCCTAGACTAATCGCTGCTGATAATCATGGGATTCAATGACTGGCCAGACTTAAGATGTGTATAGAGATTGTCACTCACTAGAACAACATTGGATCAGAGAGAGAAAACTCTTGAGGTAAAAGGTTACTGAGTAGGCACAAATAAGAAATGGCCTCTCTCTAAGAAGGATGAGAGGTCAAAACTATCTCCCTTGTCCCACTTGCATCAAGGGGAGTATCATTCAAGTGTATGTCTGTGTCTAGTTACTTCTTGAGAACTTACGTTCTAGCCATCTTCTACTGGGAGTATTTTAGCTCCAGCTTCCCAGATACTGGGGGGAATCTGCTTGCCTCTGATTGAGAAACACTCCTATATTCTTGCAAACTGTAGAAAGGAGGACCTGAAGTCCTCAAGTTTTCTTTGACTTTCTTTCCTTTTCCTTGGTGTCAGTCCTGTCTATTTAAAAATATTTACTAGATATTTCCCTTTGGATCCTGATTCTATGGCTTCCTGACATGGGTACCTTGAGTTTATAAGAGGAAACTCTCCAGCAAAGTTCACAGTCAATATAACTCTGGTCATATATCGCTCTCCCCAAATCCCACCTATACTCAGAATTTGATATTTTTTTCTTGGACTTGAATAAATCATGACTTATTTAATTGTAGCAGAAACATTCTTTTCTATGGTATTTTTCCTGCACCAGATGGATATGTCTCTATTTCCTCCAGGGTTCCATTTCTATCTCCTTCTGTTATTACCATCTCCTTTCAAGCAGATCTTAGCTGAATTTTTTTAAAGTTCAACCTGCTTCTTCAATTAAATTCAATTTCTCTTCTACATTTGTAGGCTAAATATTCATTAGATCAAAGTACCCTCTTCTTTCTTTTTCTTTATTTTCTCCCACAGTTCCTATTTTTCCTGCAAAACAAAACTTAAGTGTTTTTGTTTGTTTGGTTGGTTAGTTACTCAGCTAATATCGCTACTTGTGTTCTGGACATTCCTTTCGCAAAGCCTAAGCAGTAATTCTCTCTTCACATAGTGGGCAATCAGTGCTAGTTGGTACAATAGGCAGGCCCTGAAATCTCAATGACTTACCACAATGGAAGTTCATTGATTGTTCAGATGATAATCAGAGGCTGGGTGAGTGGCCATCATCCACATTGTAGCTGTGCCATCTGTATCACATGGCCTCCAAGTCACCATGGCAGGAGAGAAAAAGATTGAGAGACTTCACAGGGTGATTCTAAAGACCAAGCTTATAAGTGGCTTATAGAACTTTCCCCCACATCATATTGGCTAGAAATTAATTACATGGTCTGAGTTTAATTTCAGGGGAATCTGAGGTAGATGAATGGACACTTTTATGAACAGATAGGCTGTGTGACAAGCACTAATGGCCTCTGCTGGTATTCATTCTCAATTCTTCTCATGCTCACATTTTTTTCCCTATCTCAGAGCAATCCTGATTGAACACTTGCAGTGTGGCTGGTCTGAACTGAGATGTACTGTGAGTATGAAATACATACTGAGCTTCAGAAACGATACAAAAAAGGAACATCTAAATTTTTATATTTATTACATGTTGAAATGGTAGCATTTTGGACTTATTTGGTTAAATAAAATGTTACTAACATTAATTATTTGTGTTACTTTTTGTTTTTGTGTAATGTGACCACCAGAAAAATTTAAAATCTCGTATATGGCCAATATTGTATTTTTATTGAATGATACTGCTCTAGAAATGTAATGTTCCAGACTAGGATTTTTAAAAATTATGTTTAATAATGGTTTTGCAATGATTTCCTTGAGATTTTCTACCTCTAACTCCAAGAGAATGACACCTTCTTCTAATAAATATCCCTGTTCTTATTTAGTCATCATTGATGGTGTCCTCCCCTTTACTATATATAAATCCACTGTCTGGATTTCCGAAATCTATAACCAGGATAAGGACTTATCCAATAAGTATACAATACCCAACTCAAGAGCAAACTTTCACCACTGAGTAGGTGTTAGCTGTGGACTTGGCATATATGACCTTTATTGTATTGAGGCACATTCCCTCTATACTCTGTTGATAATTTTTATCATGAAAAGATATTGAATTTTGTCAAATGCCTTTTCTGCATCTACTGAGATCATTGTATTATTTTTGTATTTTATTCTATCAGAGTGATGCATCACATTTATTGACTTGTGTATGTTGAACAACCTTGAATCCCTGGTAAATCCTACTAACTCATGCTAAATGATTTTTTATAAGATTTATTTATTTGAGAGAGAGATGGAGAGCATGAGTGAGAGGAGCAGAGGGAGGGGGAGAGAGAATCTCAAGAAGACTCCATACTGAGTATGGAGCTTGACACAGGCCTGGATCTTATGACCCCAAGATCATGACCAGAGTCAGACACTGAACCAACTGAATCGTGCAGTCACCTTGTACACTTCTTTTAATGTACTGTTGATTTGGTTTGCTAGTATTCTCTTGAGAATTATTGCATTTATATTCATTAGGTTGTTGGCCCACATTTTATTCTTCTTGTAATATTCTTATCTAGCTTCAGTATCAAGGCCATATTGGACTCATAAAATGAGTCTTTCCTCTTTGATTTTTTGCAAGATTTTGAGAACGATTGGCATTAATTCTCTAAATGTTTGGTATAATTCACCCATAAACCCATCTCCTCTGGGCTTTTCTTTGTTGGTAGATTTTTGAATATTGGTTGAGATCTCTGTTCTGCTTGGGCACCTCTGCTAGCAAGAATGTGGTCTCAAGATCCACAAACTCATTGCTGGGAGCCCCACACCACTTCTTTGCCTCTAGCTGACTCCCCCAGTCATCTCCATGATGCAATATCTAAGTGAGCTTCCCTGGGGAAACTGAACATCCTTGTTGGGATCTTTCCCCCTGGAGAAACTGTAGGTCCAGGGGGACCTCCTTGGTACCAACCTGGGAAAGGGTAATGCAGCCAAAGTGAAACCATTCTTCTTAACCTTCTAATGTAGTTTTCCTGTTTTGGTGGCCCAAGAGGATGCTTCAAACTCAGTCCCAGCTTGGGAATCCTAACAAAGACATCATGTCTGTGGTTAAATTACTCTTTCTGTACAGGGTACCAAAGTCAGGAACCACTGATTTCACCATTTTGCTGTCACTCTCCTTTACTCATAAATCTTTATCTTAGAGCAAATGGGAAAATGAATAAATATATAGATATGTAAAGAAGATTACCTTAGTTTTTTTATAAGCACAGTGAAGCAAATAAAGAGAATTGTGTTCTGTAGAATAACTTGCAGTGTGCAGGAATAGGTGGTATGGGGTAGCTTTGAAAACAGATGGTCCAGAAAAGCCTCCCAGAGAAACTGATATCTGATCTAAGAGTGGACAGATATAAAGGACCCAGGCATCTAAGGAGCCAGGGGATGTGCAGTCCAAGCTGTGAGAGTAGTACTGTGTATTGAGTAGCCCCCAGGCAGGAAAGTGCTTATAGTTTTTGCACAAGTGAAAGTTAGTGGGGAGTGTTTGGTCAGCTAGAGCATGGATCAGCAAACTTTTTCTGTAAAGGATCAGAAAACAAATAATATAGATTTTATTGGCTGAATCTCTGTTGCTACTGTCCAACTCCCTGTTATAACATGAAAGCAGACATAGGTTTTATATATTCCAATAAAGCTTTATTTATCAAAGCAGAATATCACCAGAGGCTGTAGTTTGCTGACCCCTGAACTAGAAGGGTATGATAGAAAGGGTTAAGGAAGTAGATAAGAGTAAGAGTCAGTAAAAACCTGGAAGGATGAAGTGCATTGACTCTCTCTGTAACAAACCACTTCAACTTTGCGTCTTAAGTCAACAACCATTCACTTGCTCGTAATTCTAAAATTTTGGCAAAATTCAACAAGGATGGTTCCTCTCTGTCTCACACTCTCTTGATTGGGATGACTGTGGAGGGCCTGGAGATTCCAAAGACGTTCACTCTCATGCCTGGTGGCTAAGCTGAGACAGATGGAAGGGCCAGAGACTGTCTGGACTTCTTTCTTTCCCTTCATAGTATCTCAAACACCAGGACCCCTCTCTCACCACGTGGTCTTTCTATGCACTAAAACCCTAAACTTCTTTGGTGTTTTGCTTTACATGGTGCAAAGCCCAGCTCCCTGAAGTCTAAGTCTAGAACAAGTACAACATCGTTTTTACCATATTTTACTGATCAAAACGAGTCATAAGGATACTCCAGATTCAAGCATAAGGAAAAGAGATGCTACCTATCACTAAAAGGATTGTTAAGAACCTTATTTGCAAACCAGCCATGATATACACAGTAAGAAGTTTAGAATTTTTTTTTCTTTTTTTTTACTCCTCTCTTTTTTTTTTTTTTTGGTTTATTTTTTAAAAAATTTATTTTAATTCCAGTTAGTTGACATATAATATAATATTAGTTTCAGGTGTACAATATAGCAATTCAAGAATTCTACACATCACCCAGTACTCATCACAAGTGCTATTCTTAATGCCCATGACATATTTCACCCATCTCCCCTCCCAACTACCTCTAGTATCCATCAGTTTGTTCTCTATAATTGAGAGTTTGTCTCTTGGCTTCTCTCTCTCTTCCTCTTACTTGTTTGTATTGTTTACTAAATTCCACTTTTGAGTGGAATCATATGATAATTGTCTTTCTCTGACTGATTTATTTCACTTAACATTATACTCTCTATGTCCCTCTATGTTGTTGCAAATGGCAGGATTTCATGTTTTTTAAGGTTGAGTAATATTCCATTGTCAATATACACCTCATCTTCTTTCTCCGTTCATCTACTGATGAGTACTTGGGTTGCTTCCATAATTTGACTATTATAAGCAATGCTGCAATAAACACAGGGGTACATGTATCTAGAAAAATCAGATTATCATTTTTAATTATGTGAACATTAAAATAACAGGTATGTCAGAAATCAAAATGTTAATTGTCATGCTTATGAATATCTGTAATGGAAACTTCTTGCACATGATATTAGCTCTCAATTATCTTTTTAAATAAACATGGCTGTGCAGTTGCTCATGCATTTTACATTTTCAATTTTTAATCAGATATTTTTATTGATATCATATTATACAGTAAGCATAAGCACTCTGTGCTTACTTATTATATTATTTTGTTGAAAGCTTAAGTAGCAATTTGACTTTAGTCCACTTTTAACTGTGATATGGATATTTATTTATTTATTTATTTATTATCCCCTTTTAAACAAAAGCAAGTGGCTCAGGGGAAACTTACAGTGAACAATAAAGACACTTAGTCTCTGTAGTAGGTGTGTTTGAAGAGTCATTAACGGTAATGGAAATTATACAATGGCCTTATTTCTCTGTCATTGAAAACAAGGCAAAGAAATGTGCTCTAAGAAAATGATTTGAGAACAGTCTAAAAGTCAAAAGTAGCCAACCAGCTATGTTCCCTAGGTAGTAGAAGTAATAACACAATTTCTTTCCTGTCACAGTATCAAGAGAATAGAATAAATGTGTTTCAAGCATCACCTGAAAGGGGAAATAGGAACATTTTAAAAACATTCTCATTAAGTTTAGCATGATTTCATTGTCCTTCAGCAAAACATATTTCCTATCAGGGAACTCTATTTCACTATTCTCTTGAAACTGGCTTAGGGAGGGAGACATGAACAGCTTGAATAATTTCCTGCCAGCTATATGCTATTTTCTTACTATTGCTTTTCAGATTATGCTATAAAATCAGACTTGGATTTACCTAAAATTTAGAGTGGAGGTATTATGTTCATGAATTGAACCAGGATCAGCAATAACAATTTTTAAGAAAAGCTTATTAAACTTTCTTGTACAAGAGAGGATTCTTTTGTAATACAAATAAGGGGCATTTGATTTATTTACTTTGGACTTGGGGCAAGATAGAGAAACTCATGCCACAGGTAGAAGGAATAGATTAAAGATACTGAAAAGGACCATAAGGGAAGGGGGGAAACTGAGTGGGGAAAAATTAGAGAGAAAGACAAACCATAAGAGACTCTTAACTCTGGGAAACAAACAAAGGGTTGCAGAAGGGAAGGTGGGTGGAGGGATGGGTAATTGGCTGATGGGCATTATGGAGGGCACATGATGAGATGAGCACACTGGGTGTTATACTATATGTTTGCAACTTGAATTTAAATAAAGTTAAAAAAAATGTTTCTACAAAGAGTGAGAATGACAACAAGAGAAAAGGAATATGCCCTTACAGGGCAGTGTTTGAAGAAGTGTTTGTGATATATGTTCCCGTTCCCCAGTTTTTACTGGGGAACTTGTACATTCTCTCGAAGAGGGTTGCAGGCAAAATCAACAGAGTTATTCATACTCTTGGATTCATAAACAGCATCTCTCAGTATCCAGGTACAAACTTTGCTATCAGTTCCAAGGGAAAGAAGAGGGGAAAAAATGATGATACAAAAAGAGTTCCAAGGGAAAAAAGGTAAAAAAAAAATTGGCATGGACTCATGTAATCTCATATAATAAATTTTTATTCTGGCAACTCAAAGGCCATAACACTCATTAACACCAGAGATATTGTGGGACATTCCCATCAGAAGGCCGCATTGCCCAGGATGGCAACATGAGGTTGGCCAGCAGAGGTGATAATCCCTCTACTACTCGAAGAGTAGTCCCTTTTCCCAACCTCCATGCAACTGATGAGAGAGGAAGAAAATGATGCTGGAGCAACAAGGAGAACTTGCTTGCTTATAAACATATCCAACAGCACATATATTGACCATAAATAATTGAACAGTTACTTTAAAGTATGTATCAGAGGACAGTTGATGTGTTTCTAGCCCTCTAGCATCCATTTCTCTCTTAACTAATAGCTGCATGATTTCCCTTTGGGAATTACATCCCCTCTACATTGTGTGTTATCACCGGGAGGGTAAATCATGGTACCATCCCATAATGAGAACCAAAGGAAACCCCAAGGACTTTGACAGTCATGGTCTTCCAACCTGGTAGAAGCCATAGTACAGAAACATGACTGAAGTGAGAGCAACTGGCCTCTGTTCCAACTTTGAAATTGGAGAATGAAGAATTAAGCATTGGGTAAATAAAGGGAGTTGACTCCTCCAGTAAAGGCCTTAAAGCCCTAATGTCAGATGATTTCTATACAGAGATTCCCTCAACTTACTATTACCAGTTTCTGTTATTCCTAAACAATGTTTTGCTTTTCTTTCATTCCTGTAAGTTTCTATATACCCACCAATAAATTCACTTTATGTTAGAGATAAAGTTTGTTTCTCTTGTTTGCAATAAAAATATACAAGTGGGATATTATACATTTTTAAAGTGAAATAATGATTATAATTATCATGTGTTTAGAAAACCTGTCCTATTTTGTAGAGCACAGTTTTACTAAAAACCAGATTTTAGATGGATCATTGCTCTATCAGGCCAGCAGTTTCAGTGTGGTGTTTTATGGTCCACGACTGCACCTCTTTTGTTCTAGACTGGGTTCCTGGGCCAATGTGTGGTATTGTGTGCCAAAGACTCTGTAGGTGGGTCACTGTCAGTCTTCAAATAATGGCCATGAAAGCCTGAACAACATATCCATACCAGGAATACATATCATTTCCAGTTGAGATGAATCACTGCCTATTCCAGGGTTGTAGAAATCCAGTGTGACCAACTTGTCACTATGTAGTTGACTTGTCACTTTAATGGACAGTGTCGTATCCAAGGACTGTTACTTGTTGCTGTCATTTGTCTGTCGGGCCTTCAGTAAAGGCCATAGCTAAATCAGCTCTGATGAATGGGGACCCTGACTCCTTTTCTATCATTAAGTTCTGAGTCTGAGAACCGACCCACCAAAAACAGATTATAACTATCTATTACTCTTAATTTTCTTATTACTTATTGTTAATTTCTTTGACTGTACATGTCGAACAAGACTTTTGTCTGCCCAACTATTTTGCCCTAAGCAAAGCCATGCTCTACTCTCCATCTCAATAGTTCTCTATTGGACCAGCTAGCCTGGCTGCTGCTTCAGCTTTGCTGCCCATTATGATAATTGTGCACAACTTGCTTGTGAGTGCTAAGTACCACCACCTGCCTCTATTATTTTAGGACTGTATCACCCCATTATAATCGGGGAGCCCAGATCTGCTATAGCATCTCCTTCCATCTCCCCTACTTATGGGAGACAGCCACCACTGGGATTCTCCATAATAGTGGGGTCTCTCTCACTAGCACATCCTAGTATTGATAAATGGAGTGTTCCCTGGGCCCACCACAGAATGTAGTTGGTTTTCTGGCCTTACACAGTTTATCCACTCTAGTGTGCCCATTCTCTGAGCCTTGTAGTTCTTCCTCTATCATTTGCATAGCAGTTTTGGCTTTTCTTCTTCACTGCAAAGCCTTGATTTTCTCCGAGCTTCAGAGAGCCAATGGAGCAGCAAATTTGTATTGTTTCCCAGATTCCTTGCCAGGGTATAAAACTCTGTATCAGAGAGAGTGTTACATTAACAAACACTCTCTTAATGAACTTTGTATTCTGCCTCCTACCCATCCCCGGGGTCTGGAACCCTCAGGATCTGGTCCCAACATATGTTCCTGAATCTTACTGTTATAGTTGACTGGTTCTGCAGCTTTTTCAGAAAATGGCACTTCCCTCCCTCTAGCAAAATACTCTAGAATACATTGGCCAGATTATCTTATGATAACCCCAGCTATTGGTCTGTTATCCAGGAGGAGAGGTGGAAGCAACAGCCTCTATATTCTCAGGCAGGTTGGGGAAGCTTTAATTGGCAGGAGTAGACCACTGCTATAGACCGAGTGGATTCAGAGATATCTTTGTGTTTCAAGGCTCTGGTACCATCATTTCAAGCATCCTCATCCTGATTCTCAGGTTCTAGACCTTTCAAGCCATAAACCTGACCTTGGCAATGGCAGACTTGCTAAAGATGAGAATTTAACCTTCTCTGAAGCTCCGCTACACTTATAATTATATCCTGGTCTTATGCTCAGCTTTTTTCCAGCCTCCACCTGCAAAAATGTGGTACTCTTTTTATATGCTGCCAAATAGGCCTTTGGTTTTCACATTTTGACCTTAAATTGTTGATGAATCACCATCAGCCTTTCATCGTCTTTGTCTAATGCATCAACAGTATTCTGATTCCACTGTTTCTATAATTGCTACTTCCCCAAACCTCTAAAACCCATGAGATTTTGCAGCAGCCAATGCATTACCTTCCCCAGTATCTCTTTCCAGTTCACCACCAGGGAACATTTAACTATTGTTATTATAGCAGGTCACATGCCAGCAGTGTCCTACCTAACAGTGTGGCCAGCTGGCCAGGGGTGATCTCACTCTAAATTCTTCTTTTTGAATCTGCTTCCTTAGGGTTAGTCTTAACATTAAATATGTGAAGTCAAGTTCCCCATACATGCAGTCTGAGACAAAGTGTGCATGCAGAACATCTATGGGGCAGTGCTCATAAGAAAAACACCTATTAAGAAGGGAGGGAAGAATAATTGGGAAAGGATGAAGTTGAATGTAATGCATTTGCAAAAAAGCCCCAGTAGTCCAGCTAGGATGACTCCAGAGGGGCTACTTGAGCTAGGATGACCTTTCAGGGCCGTCTAAGATTAAGGCCAGGGGTAGGTCTCTGCATCCCCCTCCATACTAATAGGTCATGGATGTGGGTTGGACCCTGGGGCAGGGCTATAACCTTTGTGAACCAGCTCTTTCATGCCAGCACTCTCCACAGCAAGTGGCTCCATCCTGATTTGGGAGCCAATACAGCATCCACTGCATTTGTACGTGTCACACTAGACGAGAGCTATGGCTTTGAAGTTTTACCAAAAAAGGCTCAGTTTGCACCTTGGCCTTACCAGTGACAAGACAAATGATTGGACAAGATAGTTAACTTGCCCTAGTCTTGGTTGTCTCTCTTGTGGAAAAGAATTTACTTATTTTCAACATTATTATGGTTATTCTCACTTAGCCATCCTTCCAGATGTAATGTAGATTTACCTTGCTAAAGCCCCATTCGTATCAAAATTCCATTAGTATTTTAAGTGAAATAAAATAAATATATGGATTATTTTGAAAAAGAAATCTTGGGGATCCCCGGGTGGCTCAGCAGTTTAGCACCTGCCTTCAGCCCAGAGCCTGATCCTGGAGACCCGGGATCGAGTCCCATGTCAGGCTTCCTGCATGGAGCCTGCTTCTTCCTCTGCCTTTATCTCTGCCTCTCTCTCTCTCTCTGTGGGTCTCTCATGAATGAATAAATAAAAATCTTTTTTAAAAAAAGAAAAAGAAATCTTTTCTATGTTACTTAATTTCTTTCTCTTCTTCATTCTCTCTCTCTCTCTCTTCACCCCATGTGAATTCTCACTCTTACTCTCTCTTAGTTCCAGCTACTATAACATAGTACCATAAACTTTGTGGCTTATAAAACAATTGCATTTTATTTCTCACAGTTCCGGAGGCTGGACATCTGAGATCACGGTGCTGGAGTGATAGAGCTCTGGTGAGCACCCTCTTTTGTACTGGAGGCTAAGATTTCAATAAGTGAATTTGGGGGAAATACAAACATTCAGTCCTTAGCAGAGAGGCTTCAGTTAAGTCGTGGTGTTGTGAATAGGCATTTCTAAAGGTTGCTTTTTTTTTTTTTTTTTTAAGATTTCATTTATTTATTCATGAGAGACAGAAAGAGACAGAGACACAGGCAGAGGGAGAAGCAGGCTCCCCACAGGGAGCCCGTTGTGGAACTCAATCCCAGGACCCGGGATCATGACCTGAGCCAAAGGCAGATGCTCAACCTCTGAGCCACCCAGGCACCCTAAAGATTTCTTCCAACTGCTGTAGGGGCATGTCTCCTCTTTTAAATTTCAATTTTTAATATGTTAACATAGAAAATTTTAATTTTTTGATGGGATGTGGAAATGGTTCACATTTTCTAGGAAGAAATTTTCATTTTCATTCATAATACCTTATCTTTTCAAATTATCAGCACTGATTGCAAGATAATATTTTTTTTACATTTAAAAACATCATCTGGGATCCCTGGGTGGCTCAGCGGTTTAGCACCTGCCTTTGGCCCAGGGTGTGATCCTGGAGTCCCGGGATCGAGTCCCACGTTGGGCTCCCAGTGCATGGAGCCTGCTTCTCCCTCTGCCTGTGTCTCTGCCTCTCTCTCTCTCTCTCTATGTCCAGCATAAATAAATAAATCTTTAAAAAAAATAATAACTAAATAGCTAAATAAAATAAAAACATCATCTGAAAAAAATCCCTCATCTATACGTATATTTAAAGTCTTTTAAATTTTAATTCTATTTCATTTTGACTTTTTCTTTTGCTCACTAAACTATTTAAAGAATTTTAAAAGATTTTTTTGTTTGATTTATTTAAAAAACAACCTTCATTTATTTATAAATTCAGTTGTTTTTCTAAATTTTCAAATTCTATCATTTCTGATTTCTTATTATTTCTAATGATTTCCTTAATTTTCCTTCCACGCTTATGTTAAATTTTTAATTAACTTTCACTGATTTTCTTCTTGCTTAATAATAAAAGTTACTAATTGTTCTTAGAATTTAGCCTTGATATATAGTATTGTATATATCAATTTCTCTTGATATACAGTATTGTAGTTTCTATTATTTATTTACCAAAAAGACCATTCACTTGAATGTTTAATTTCCAAATGGCTAAGGCTTTTTAAATGTTTGAATTTTTACAGTAATCTGAACTCCATCACATTTTGCTAGGTTTACAAAATTTCTAAATTTTTAAATAAGCTAAGATTTCTTAAGACAATAAAGTATGATCTATTTTAAAAATAAACATCTATTAAATAAAATACATAAATTTTGTTACCAAATTACTTTATATCCATTTTTCTCTATTTCATCAAAACTTTGGGCTTTCACCGATTCCATTGTCTCCTTTATGATACTGTGTTTATCACATATGCAAAAATCATGCCTATTGATTTTCTATTGAGGTTTGCCTCTTTTATCTTTATAGAATGTCATCCTTTTGTCCTATTAAGCATCTTTTTAACTTTGTCAGTTACAGTCTACATGTTTCTTATTTGTGGTTGATAGATATTCATTACCTATTCTTTTAGCAACTTTGCTGTGTTATAATTTTTAAGTATTCTTTTTTATAAAGAGCAAGACATTTATTGCTTTGTTTTGTATTTAATACAAATTAACACTTTTTAACTGAGAGCTTAACTCATATTTATGATAACTGATGTTTATTATTACTACTATCAACTTTTCTTTCTTTCCAGGTTTTTTAAACATCCATATTTCCTAGTATTCCCTTTTATATAGCAATTTTCTAATATTATCCTACATATGGCAAAAGGCATCATTTTATTTGATCTATTATTTTTTACAGAGATTTTTATTTAAATAATGCCATATTATATTTTAAACAATACACACATTTAGATTTCGCAAATTAGACTTTGTGTGAAGAGGAAAAGTGAACATGAACCTACTGACTCCTTCTAGCGAAAATACAAACATTTCTGCATGTTTTTAATTCTTTCTACTTTACCTCCTCACATCCAGAAGTTTTTCTGGGACCCCAAAACAGTTGTGGAGGTTGAATACTAAAAAAATTTGGAGCATGACATTTACATTGAAGGCATCAAAGATTTATATATATCATGGTGGAAAGTGTCCAGCAGATAGCAGTAATAGGTCTTGTGTTAGAAAAATCTGTTTATTATTTCAAAGTCTTAAAGGATTAAAGTGTTCTTATTCAAGGATATCTTTTTCTAATTCACACGGAAGTACCACATGAACTATTCATGGCTCTGCTTAATAAAATGTGAGATATGTTTATTATAATTGTAAGTAAGTCTTCTCTTTCGACCATTATTGCTAATATTTTTCTAAAATTTTGTATCTTTACTAAGAACAACATAAATAAAAGGCATAAGAAAGTTTGCACCCAATAAAGATGCAATAACAGGGAGCCAAGTTGCCTTTCTGTCTTAAACTATGAGAAAATCAAAATAGCAGTAGTTTCCAGACCTACTTTCAGACAAGTTGGCTTTGAGCGACAAGCAGCTCCTGTTAGTGATCCCTGGGGAAGGGAAGCCAACGTGGGAAGTGCTCTGATGGCTCCACATCATTGTCTGGAGGGTCTATTGCTGAGAGGCAGAAGGGGAAAACAAAGCAGAGCCTGAGAGTCTCCCTAATTTGAGCAAACCACCTGGGAGTTGGATGAGGCCAGGGCAGCTGGGATTTGTGCAGAGGTTACCAGGTGGAAACAACTACAGGGGACCTAAGGAAATTAAACATTCAAGTGAATGGTCTTTTTGGTAAATAAATAATAGAAACTACAATACTATATATCAAGAGAAATTGATATATACAATACTATATATCAAGGCTAAATTCTAAGAACAATTAGTAGCTTTTATTATTAAGCAAGAAGAAAATCAGTGAAAGTTAATTAAAAATTTAACATAAGCGTGGAAGGAAAATTAAGGAAATCATTAGAAATAATAAGAAATCAGAAATGATAGAATTTGAAAATTTAGCCTACATACTATATATGTGGGAAAATTTGGGTCACTCAGTACCCCATGGATAGTGTAGGCCATGCCCCAGGCCCATGGAAAGTTGAGTGACATATGGATTTGCCAAACACCTTAGTTACTTAAGTAAGCTTAGTAAAGCCAGGAGGAAAAGAAAGGTTGCCATTTCCATCCTGGGCAGCCCCACTGGGGAGAATGACAGTTCTCCTGAGCCAGCTTGACTCAGGTATAAAAGAGGAGAGAGAACATCATTGTTATATAGTATTATATGATATTTTATAGGTTTTCTTTCCTCAATTAAACTTGAGTGCTTTGAAGTGGCTCTTTTATAGCATGAACAACTTTCTGGGGACAGCTCAGCAAGGCTCCATTTTAGTTGCCTTGAAGGGTGACTGAGGGACTAACACCAAGCTAATGGTCGATAATCATGCAAAATCTTTCCTGTGAAGGGAAAAATAATTGGGAATATATAAAACCACTGTCAAAAATTTCTGACCATCTAGCATTAAAAGGAGGCTCTTGGGAGCTATTGCTTTGAGAAACTACTGCAAAGGAGAGCTTCCACCACCCTGAGGAACTAACACTGGACACGGAAGCAGTTGCTGGGCATTACTACCAACCCTGGCAGTGGCCAACAATGAGAAACTGTCAGGAGGTATGGAGCACCCACTCCTGCAAGCTCTCCCAAAGCACATACAGTGTCTCAGTGTGTTGCCTTTTCGGCATCCTTGTGTAACACCTCAAAGATATGTCAAATTCAGCAGGCCTTAAACCAGAATCATAACCTACCCCTAACCCAGCCAGCCTGACCCAAACTGGCTGTATTCTTGTATTCTCTACCTGAATGATTGACAACATAAGCCAACAATTCTCATAGTTTGATCATCTACATCTCCCAAACTCAGTCTACCTCCACATCCAACTACTTTTGTCCTTGGTAACTCCTAATCTGGTCTCCTTGCTATATCTTCATTACTCTACCCAAACAAATGGCCATCAGCTTTTTTCCTAGACTAAAGCTATATTTTTCCCTAACTGGCTCTCTTTTGCATCCCAAACTCTGCTCTATAGCCAAGGATTAGAAAATGCAAAATGATCATATCACACCCTTCTTAAAGCCTGTCAACGTGTTCCCATTGCTCTTGGAATAAAAACAAAAATGTTTAAATTCTTACACAAGGCTTTTCGTGTTCCAGACTTTTCTTGTTATTCCAGATGGGCCAGTAAAAACTCAACATCACTACCAACCCTTTCCAAAAACTTCCCTGTGCTGAAGAAGAGAATCAAAGAACTACATTTCCCAGAGCACTTTTGCATGTTTAGAGTTTGGGGATGGCAGGCACTCATACAAGTTTCTGAAGGTAGAAATCCATTGTTTTCATGTTGTGGCAGCAGAAAGCATGAACAGCTGTCAGAGTTTCAGCAGTTTCTTCTTGAAAAACACATGCATTTCTGAAATCCTCGAAAGCAGATATATTTCTTTCCCTGCTCTTCAGTGGGGCTTTCTTCAATAGCAGCTTTCGTGACCTTCAGTGGCAACTTCTACGATCTTCATTGCTTTGGTCCTTCCAATGATTACATACACCCCTGTATTTCAGATCCACAAATATATTGTGTTTTTTGCTTCCTTAACCAAATCCTGACTGACCTCGGTTTTCATGCTGAAATTGGGCACAAACTTTAAAGATGAAACTCTAAATTTGGTTTGCAGATCTGATTCAAGTTAAGGCAGTAATGACCTCATTGCCAATGGACATGGGTGTCGTTGTCGGGTTTCCCCCAAAAGGGGACCCTGAAACAAAAATTTAAATGCAAATGGTTAATCTGAGAGGTGGTCTCAGGGAACACTGTTTTAAACATTGGAACATGAGAGAGTAAGGAAAGAAAAAATGCCTTATCAAGGCATCGCTGGCTGTGAACAACTGGAGTTCAACAGTACTAGACAACAGTAGATAGGACAGTGACCTCAACTGAGTGGGGATCCTGGACCTTTGCTCCACTAACTGCCTATCCATTTTTGGTCAAAGAATAGTTCCAGGGACATGGATTCCCCAGTCCATGTAGCTCACCCTGAATGCGGGTTGAGTGTGCTCCTGCAGCAGGAAGAAAAACAGAGAAGTCCTCAAGTAGGGAGCCACTGTAAACGACCCACAGCACATGGAAGAGAATACAAAGGAATGCACAGATATATGGCATCTGCTCCAAGGAGACAAAGGCAAGTGAGCACAGAGCTGCTTATTTTATAACCTGTAGTTCCTGCACAAGATAAAGCTTTATTTTTTTTAATTTTATTTATTTATGATAGTCACACAGAGAGAGAGAGGCAGAGACACAGGCAGAGGGAGAAGCAGGCTCCATGCACCGGGAGCCCGATGTGGGATTCAATCCTGGGTCTCCAGGATCGTGCCCTGGGCCAAAGACAGGCGCTAAACCACTGCGCCACCCAGGGATTCAAAGCTTTAGAAGACAAAGTAGCTGCTGCAATGGGTGTGACTTTGGAGAACTCCGAGAAAGCAATGGACAAACTCAAGGTTTTATATCCTCAGTCCAAGTCACAGAACAGAGTACTCTAGAGACTATATGACTTCCTGGAAAGAATTCCTTATATCTTGAACCTGCAAAGTGAGATTTCTGAAAAGTAAAATTGGACCTTATAGGTGGTTGAATTATAAGACAAATTGACTTACAGCCTTCGTAGAGCTCTGATGTTAAAGTTAAGCCATTGATGGAAAAGGAACATGACATTAATAGTTGAAATGGACATATTTCAACGAACCTAATTATAGTGACCTACCCCAGATTTTTCCGAGTTTCCCTTAACAACCAATGCAGCCCTCCTTTCCCTCCCCCATGTGAAATTATCAGCCTCCACTTGCCTGAAGAGCATATAATTACCATGTCAGGCTCATCACTCTGGAAGGTTATGCTGAATCCTTACTACCCCTTATTTTTTCCAGATTGATATTCTTCTGAGCAAGGATGCTAGAGCTTCTGTCCACTCATTGCCCATTCGTTTTTGGTCCAAAGCTACTTCCAGGGGCATGAAAAGAGGTTTGGGAAAATATACATAACACAAAATTGCCATTTTCACCATGTTTAAGTGTTCAAATCTGTGACATTATGGATGTTCACACCGTTGTGTAACCATTACCTCCTACTTTCCACCTTCAGAGATTTTTTTTATTTTTTCACCTGGAACTCTGTACCCCTTCAATACTATTCCCCTTTCCTCCCCTCACCAGGGTCATACTTTCTGTCTTTATGAATTTGACTGTTCTAGGTACCTCATGTAAGTAAAAGCACACACCGTTTGTCCTTTTGCAACTGGTTTATTTCACTTCATGTGACTTCACAGTTCATCCATGTCGTAGCATGTGTCAGCATGTGTCAGAATGCCCTACCTCTGTAAGACTGCATAATATTCACTGTGTATTTATTCCACATTTTGCTTATCTGTGCATCCGCTAATGGACATGTAGGTCATTTTTGTCTTTCAGCTATTGCGATCATGCTGCTACGTACATCGTTGTGCAAAGAATGATTCACATTCCTGCTTTCAATTCTTTTGCATCCCAGTGAGCTTTTCACAACTACTTGTTTCAGTGCTTTAAGCTTCAGTCTTTGACAGAAGCTTCCCTGACATTTGGTGTTCATATTTTTGGTAGTTATTTCCCCCCCACACACCCCTCCATGTTATGTATGCCCCTTGGTACCTTGTATATGTAGAGTGGTTTCTGTTCTTCCAGCTCATACAGCCACCTTTCATGTCTTGTGCTCTCTGCCACTCATTCTCTCTGCTATAGTGACACTGGCCTCCTTCGTGTCCATTTTACAACCATGTTACCCTCTACCGCAGGGCCTTAGAACCTGCTCCTCTGAGTACTTGGATTACTTTGATATACCCATCCCCTCACAATGAACTCCTCCTCTTTCAAATTTCAGGTCAATGCCACTTTCTCAGGGTAGCATTGCCCTTCTCAGATAACTTTGCATACCATGTCCTCTTCCCTTAAAACACTTATTTTGGTTTTTGATTTTACAGTTTGTACTTGTTTGGTTAACATTTCTAGTATCATGTTAAGCTCCAGATGAATCTGAGATCTGTTGCTCACTTTATGCCCGGAACCAACTTGCTACCCTAAGTGGCCATCACTCACTATGATTTCCAGTCATTTTAGATGCCTGTTAAAGCTCTGTGAAATGTAGTAGATGCTGTGTTCTCTGGAGGAGGCATGAAGGGACAGAGCGGATTGAAAACCAGTGGTTTGGGGTTGCTGTTTAAGTCAATGGCTGAGAACACATGTCAGAGCTAAGAACATCCTTACTCTATTGTCAATTGCAAGGGGGGGGGGTGCCTCTGGTTAAGGAGATGTCAGTGTGTCTTTGTTCAGCATCATGGATATTTGGGGATTGCATTTTAGACCTCCTTGAAGAAAGAGAACACTGACTTCTCCCTATAAAATTTGGAGACGTCAGAAAGACATAAACTCTGGAGCACCCACGGCAACAGAAAGACTTCAAACCAGATTCCAACACTTGTAACAGGGGAGTGCAAATGGTTGGGAGGAAGAATTAAGTGAGTCTATGTTTTTCACATATGATAAACCTCTAGATATCAAATTGCAGACTTCAGAAATCAGAAGGAAAACACAAGGGCGCAGAAATGGAATAAAAAGAAAAACACAAGTACGCCAGTAGGAGACTTTGTCTTAAGTATTTTTAAATGATTGATTGATTGTTTCTGCTTCCCTTATGTAAACTCCAGATAATTTTCAGAAGTCATTCTCAAAATTTGATATATATTTCCAAATTGAAATTCCGTCCATTTTAAGGGCATCTGGGTGGCTCAATTGGTTAAGTGCCTTTCTTTGGCTCAGTTCATGATCCTCTCTCTCTCTCTCTCTCTCTCTCTCTCTTTCTTCCTCTGTCTGTGCCCACCACTCATTTTCTCTTTCTCTAATAAACAAATAAAATCTTTGAAATTCTGTTCAATTTAAGCAAGGATACAGAAAAATATAACAATATGCTCCTAACAATCTTTTATGTAATTATGTTTATGTGGTCTTATGTATATGTCTAATCAACTGCATAACTTGTGCTCCTACCAAGCCTAAACACTGAAAATCATATTCTCTCCAAAACTGAGGACTGATTCTTTAGATTACAATGACAATTTTACAAGTCTAGCCATGAAGATTTTAAAAAGCCCTATTTATTTATTCTAGGCACCCCTCTAAAGAACTTAATTGGAACTGCTAAGCTACAAGTTGTTCTCTTCTGATTCACCCAAATTTCTAAAGTGACTAATGCTTGGATGATAGTGAAAGTTTTTCTAAACAATGAAGTTAGTCACTATCACACAAGGTTCTCCTCAAGGAAAACAGGCTCTAATGATAAAGTGCATGGTAATTGAACTCCCACTCATGGCAATTCAAAGCCTCTCCAAGGTTTGATTTTCATTCTTGTTTTAGTGACTAGGTCTCTATGTTCTAGGTCATGGGTGGAAATAGAAAAAGAGTGTGGCACTGAGGGTATAGCCAGAAAGAAAATCACAAGAGCTGATGCAGGTTCCAGGGAGCAGTAGGATAAGGAGCTTGATCAATCAGAGAAAGATAAAGGCCACAGGAATGGGAATAGAGGAAGGCCAGTGGCATCCAGTTACCCTCAGCAAACTGCAGACTGTCAGGACTTAAAGGAACACAGGAAGGCAGGGGTAGGGGGTTGGAGGGTCAGGCAACTACAGGCAACCGGTCAGTGAAATAGTTGATAGTTCAGCGCAGGGCAGGAGAAGTAAAGATTCTGTAGGGCAGTGGAAGCCAAGAGAGGATTCAGATTCGGTGGCAGCTGTCTCTGTTTACCTCTCACGATGGAGAGAGTTGCTCCTGAGTGGACCCAACCTGTAGGCTTATTTACAGGTTGAAGTGATAGTAATAGAGAACAGCTGGTAGCATAACAAATGTGCGTGTGGGGAGCACATACCATTCTCTAGCAAGCAAACATTTCCCTGAAAAACAGAGCTTCCCTGTAATGTTATCCTCAAGGGCCACATTAATGGTCCCAGCTACAAACAAAATCATGATTTAATGAGTACCTTTGTGCACATTCCTACGAACTCAAAACGTCCTTGGAGGGGATTCAAGTTTGGCCCAATGCTTGATTCTAGCCTTCCATATTTCATATCATGGTATAGTTCCACCCTATAAATATGAAATCCTCAATGAAACCATATGCAATCATATTGTAGCATGTACATGACATGAAAGCTGTGTTTATATGACACCAAAAACATAGGAAGAATGAATATCCCATCTGCCACGTGGATATGTGGGCTCTAGCATGAAAAGCAAGTGTATATTTGGAATTACACAAAGACTATCTGAATAATAGACTCCTTTTCACTCAAGTACATTGTTGTAACTTAGATCCTTAAACTGAGGCGCAGAAATTGGATCTTTGAAAGATATTACTCTTGAGAACCTCAAAATATTTAATATACTCTTCGGGATAGGTGAGAGCTTACATGTATAGTGAGAGAAGTGAGAGGTATTATATTCTCCACCTGGTCTCTGAGTTTCTTGCATTCATCAGCTCCCACAAAATAGTGTTGGTCATGATATGTGAACGTACAAGGCTATAAGCACATTTGGCTCTCATGTAGATTATATTCCATCTTTTCCCCAACCCCAAATTAGCTCAGACAGGTTCAGAAACAACAGCAGGGAGAAGGTAGTGAGGGCTTGACAGCCGTAGATGTAACAACGAAATCACACCGTCATGCCAAGTTGAGATTCCTCAGTCATAGTCTGAACACCTTCTACACAAATGCAGATCAACCCGTTTGCTCTGTAACCAAGCCCAAGCCCCTCTGCCTGGTGCACAGCAAAGCCAGTCCCTGAAAAGCTATCCAACAAGAAGAGTTTATTCAAGAGGCAGCCAAATGAGGAGACAGAGGACAAGCTTCAAATCTGCCTCCCCAAATGGGCAGAGAACAAGTTTTTCATAATCATAGGGGTTGAGATTTCATACACATTGATTAAAAGGGTGGAGAAACTTATGATTATTCATGAGGAAAGATGGAGCATGCACATTCAGCAAATATATATGTAACATACATCGCATGTTCATCTTGGGGCAGAGACTAAACATCAGAAGGAGTCCAAATTTATCCTCTGATGTCAGGAAGTTGTCATAGGACAAGGAGAGGGGCTACTAGCATGTTCTGAGAGTTGGCACAAACTGGAAGGGGTCTCAGGCTTGTGATTTTATGTAAGGAAGGCAGGGCATTGCTTCATAGGCTGGAACCACATCATTGACCTGGAGTCCAGGCTTCTGCAGAGCCAGCTAGTGAGTTTCTTAGTGGGATCTGAAAAGCTGATTAGGCAGAAACAATTCACTGACAAATAAGCTTTAAACTTTTTGCTGGTTTCCAAAAAAACAAAACCAAAACAAAAAACTCTATGCTTGTTTCAACCTCATTATAACCCTGTGGGGCAAGGTTTCAGATCTACTGAAGTCATTCTTCACACTGTAAATTCAAAACAGGTACTTGTCACTACGTTCAAAGCAAGAACATGCTCTAAAAACTCATTAAAGTGATTACATTTGAATAATAAAATAATTTTTTATAATGCACAATCCAAGCTATGACTTTATCTAAGTTTGTTTTCAGCTATCAAGACTACTGATGGAAACTCTAAACAATCACTAAGAAAGCATTACATAATGGCCAGGAGCATGACCACCAAAACAAACAAACAAACAAACAAACAAAAACTTTCCAGTATTACCCCTGGGAAATACCCTGTACTCAATATTGAACTTGATTCATGAAGACTTCCATGTAAGAGCTACTAAATCTTCACAAAAATGCTATCATGGTCCATGGTTTTAACGAAGGTATAATCAAATAAGCATATGAGTGTGGTGTAGATGCATCTATGGCAGATAATCTTATGTAAGTGAAATGTTTAGAATATATATGACTTAAGGAGAAAAACACCTGGAAAGAAATGTTTTTCTCTAAGACAATTCTATTTTTAGGTTGAGTGTCCTCCTAAGTTAGGTATAAGATAGACATCTTTTTCTTAGATGCAGGTCAAATTAGACATTATCCAAATAGTGTCAGCAGGGAACCCAGTTGGTGAAAGGAAGGTTTTACAGACTCCAGTGGCCTCACATGCTATTTGGAAATCAGTACAGCGCTGGTTGCCCGGTGCAGCTGTGGTTGCTATAGGGATGGACTCCTGTGAGTATTCCATCTGCTGCAAGAGGGACAGCTTGGAAGCCCCTCACAGGTCTTAAGAAGAAATGAAGCAAACAAATGACTCATCTGGTTAGGAAGGCTGGTTTGACTAAGTAGCTATTTCAGCAGATTTCAAGCATATGCATCCTATATGCTTTGGTCAAACCAGAAAAATCTTAGATTTCAAAATTGGTTGTAAATATTATCCAAATTTCAATCAATTACTTTGAACACGTACATGTTACCTAAGCACAATATGTTGCAACTCTTTTATGTTAAATTTAGCAAATGCACATTGACTTCAGTGTTTAAACCACATTTTTCAGAACAATTAATATTAGCGTCTAAACAAAATGAAGGGCTCATTTAACAGACTCATTTTGGAGGACACAGCAAAAACAGACTTCTGTGATGAGTCCATATGGAATGTCGGGGTCTCACACATGCTGGAAAAGATTAACTCAAAGTTGTCTGAAACTATTTTTAGCATTGCCCCCTTATTACTAAACACAAAGATTGATTTAAAAATCTGGACATGTGCTAATATTACTTTTAAAATCCTGCATCCATCCAAACTAACAAAATTAAATAAGGTCCAATGTCGTGCATTTTGAAATAATATAAAAAAAAAAAAAGAGCCCTTGTTTCTTGGATTCTCAAAAAAAAAAAAAAAGAAATCAAATATCCTGAAGGGAAATTGAGCTGTTGGACATTGATATTGTGGAGAATACAAAATATTTGAAAATACAAGTGGCAGAGGCTGCTACAGTACATTTTTCTATTAAAATGGTTTTGCCTACTTATTTGGTGGATAACTAATGTAGCTGACTAATGTAGTTTTCATGTTATATAAATTTAAAATTACATGACATCCTTAATGCAGCAGAACCATGTTAAAGAAGAACAGATGTTCTTCTTCATAAACTGGATCCTCAAAGCATCTCTGATGGAAAGACATATCTGAGTGAAACGTGATCTTTTCGAAGTTGTCCCCTAACTATTCAAATATATCACCATAGAAATTAAATGTTAATTTAATTTGAGTTCTATTACTCAAAACGGTACCTCCATAGGTCTACCCTACCAAACTGTCCCTAAACAAAATGACCTATGTGCTCTAAGGACAGAGAGCTTAACTTCAGAAACTCACAAGAGAGGCAGAAGAGTTCTATCTATGGTCCAATATTCTTGTTGAAGAAAGACAGTTAGCAGACAGGTAAGGTTCCATATAAGACAGATAATACGCTCGACACTATGCTACTAATCCCAGCCTGAGTGTCTTCAGGTGGCCTTGCTTCTTCTCCTTCTACTGAAACTTTCCATCTGGGCTTCTTTTTTACCATCACTTTCACACCTGTACCCTCCCAGCTTCCACTGGTATCAAATTTAGATGCCATTTTTCTCAATTCCCCATGGTGTTCCCATGTTATCTAATTCACGCTAAGTTGTTAAGGACTGATAATGAATTCATATGGCATCCCTCTCACATGATGTATTTGAAGTTTTTAGCAGAAATCTTGCTTTTTCTAATGCCATTAAGTAAGAAATGATATATTTTTTGGTGTCAGGTAGAAGTGACTGAGAGATACTTTGGAGCAAGGCAAGGGTGAAGCAAGGGAGATTTTTTTTCAATCCCTCTGATTTTCGCCACATGTGAAATGGTCTAACCTGCTTCAATGCAAGATTGGATCCTTGCTTAATCTGCATACAATGTATTATAAAAAGATCAAAAACAGTGATTTTTATGCTCAGTTTTGATATCAATAAAGGAATATTCTCTAAACAGCATTATACATACATTCTACATAAATGTAATATACATTGTTTTACTCATTCTCTGAAAATTTGTGATCCATTGAAGGCAGAATAAAGCTTAATACGTTTAATGGTGTAGAAAATCAGAAAGACAAAGCTTAGGCTAATCAAGGACTGGCCAAGTCATTGGTTTAGCAGATTTATAAATGCAGAAGGGAACAATTAAAGAAATACAAGGTAGACTAACCAGGAAGCAATTAGTGGAGACACCAATTTTATAAGATTTTATTTTAGACAAATGTGTTTGACCCTCTTTAAAAATTTAGACAATGGGACATTTTAGTAAAGACTTGACACACCAAAGCAGAGTAAGCAAAGATTCACATATCTCAAGATTGTAGAATCAGGATGAAAGACCAAATGGATATAAAAATCTTCCCCCTCCTCCTCCACTTCCTCATCTCTTTGTCTCTTCCTCTCTTTCTCGTTCCTTTATTTCTCTCTTTCTTCTTCCTTTCTTCATTCTTTCATTCAATAAATATACCCCTAATGCAAACAGTTCTGGAGGATACAGCAGTAAGTCAGTCAAAATTTCTTTTCTCCAAAGGTGTATTCTAGTTAGAGGGGACAGACAATTAGCGATGTATACTGTGGTGATAAGCGCTATGAAAAAGTATTGGGAGGGACAGTTCCAAAGAAGATCTCCCCAGTGAAGTGATAATTGAGGGGGAAAAAAAAGAATTAAACCATAATACTGGAATGAAGCATCCAGGATACAGACCGAATGGTACATTCAGAGACCCTAAGCAAGTATGCTTGGCTCTTTGAGAAAGAGCCAGGAGATCCTAGTGCTTGCAGCACAGTGAGCAAAGATATTTTCCAGGGATGAGTTAGCACAGGTCACTGAGGGCTATACTAGGAATGCTTTATAAGCCAGTGTAAGGAATTTTGTGGGTTTTTTTTTAAGGTGCGGCTATAGGAGTTGTAAGCAGAGAAAAATCATGTGCTAGTCTACATTTTCAAGGGAACTTAAATTTTTAACTAGCTTTGAATCCACAAATCCATTAATCTAAGGTCTCATAGAAAAATACCAATTCAAATAATTACTTTCTTGAAATAAGATATGAAAAATAATGTCCCAATCTGCACAACTGGAAAGGTTCTGAAGAACTTATTTTTAAAAAATCAAGACCTTGGGCAGCCCAGGTGACTCAGCAATTTAGTGCTGCCTTCGACCCAGGGCATGATCCTAGAGTCCTGGGATCGAGTCCTGCATGGAGCCTGCTTCTCCCTCTGCCTGTGTCTGCCTCTCTCTCTCTCTCTCTCTCTCTCTCTCTCTCTCTCTCTCTCATAAATAAATAAATTTTTTAAAAAATCAAGACCTGGACCTTAATTAACAGCCAAACTTACACCATTTCACGGTTTTGATGTTGCAAAGACCCATCAAGAAGGAAACTATGGATGATTATCTGATATAACACTTCCATTTTACGGAGGAACAGAGTCCTTGAGACACTGAGAGATAAAGGCAGGGCTTAGGTAAATGGAGAACTCATTTCTACCTTGTTTCTCTTCCCAAAACATTCTATTATACTTTAAATACCTGAACATATAGGTTGGAAAGCATAAAATAGATAGAAATTAACTTGAAAGCCAAACTAAACAATGTTTTGAGGGAGAGCCATCGAGCAGGACCTTAAATTGTTGTATTAGAACCCAGATACTATGTAGAGAATTTGTTTGTTTGTTTGTTTGTTTGTTTGTTTGTTTGCAATGGAATCCATCAGTGGAAACCTGGAAACCAGGGCATTGGCTTCTAAGCCTCTCCTGACATCTTTACCTAATTAATAGCTGGCACCTTTATTTTTAAGAGATGGCATTCATAGAATCTATATGGAATAACTAATAATGAAATGCATACAGAAGATGGTGAAGATCATGTCAAAACTAAAAGACAAAAAATTGAAAGAACATAATAAGGAAGAATGATGTTTGAATTCTTTTACTAATTCAAAAATACTGAAAGTAAATTTGTTGGGACAGCATAATTTTATTTATTTACATTTAAAAGAAAAAGTTAAGTATATTGATAGGGATAATTAAAAACCTATTTAAGAGATTAATATTTGTAGCTATTTCTTTAAAATCAGATTTTAAGAAATCACCAGCTAAATCATTTTTGTAAGCTTTTGTTTTAAGGTAAATGTTTATTATGAATAAAAGACCACATGTCACAAGAAGCTACGTTTCATCTGAGCGCATGCTCAGAATTGAACATAGGACAGCATAAAGAACATCCAACTATAACTATCAGCCAAAACTTTAAAAATTGCATTCAAGAATTTATTCATGCTGATGATTAGACATGATAACAAATCCACTGACTTCAAGATATTGAAGTTGTTCTTCTCAATATTTAAAAGCATATGATTTTCTCAGAACATGGATTTAAAGAAAGGTCATCTAAATTTCCAAAATTTTATTAAGGTCACACTGATGCAGGGAATATACTTTTCCTAACTGTTAATCTATTATTTTTACTGGTTGTGAAAATGAACATAAAATTAGAAATATTCTAGGGCATCTGGGTGGCTCAGTGGTTGAGCATCTGCCTTTGGCTCAGGTCATGATTCTGGGGTCATGGGGCCAAGTTCTGCATCAGGCTTCCCTGCCTATGTCTCTGCCTCTCTCTCTGTGTCTCTCATGACTAAATAAATAAAAATCTTTAAAAAATAGAAATATTGTAATGCTTCTTACATAGTATTATATATTTAGTAATTATGTATATATTAATATATTATGCATTATATATTATGTGTTGTGTTTGTACTAATTACATGATATTTAGTATTTTTTCTAAGATTGAGGGGAAAATCCACTGTTTTTGGACCAAAACTTATTCATTCACAATTTTACATTTGGGGAATGTGATGATGTGTTCAAGCATTTCAAGTTTTCTAGTAAATGTTAGCATAACTCTATAATAGTAGAGCACTTACTAACTTTCAGATATGTAGTCTTTTATGAATCATTTAATGTGTATGGCCTACCTACATAAGTAGAGAAAGAAAATCATTTACAGATATAATCATAACAAGGAGAATTTAATATTTGTTCTCTATCATAAAGGTCTCAGTCTTATGTTTATGCCTCGATTGTATTTATACAATTATTACTGTTATTACACTAATGTTATAATATTGAATAAACTTGTATGGCCTACTAAGTACATTTGTATAAAATCTCCCACTTGATCTTGAAGATAAGTCTGTGGAATAAATATTACTATGGGTTTCTTGAAGTTGGGTGAGTAATTGGTTGAGGGGAGAGTCAAAGTGAGAGTCATAAAACTGTTCTTTTTGTGGTTGTTTAATGGAAGTTTTGTGATGGCTGTAACTGATGTGGGAGTGCAGTTAAATAATTTATAATAATAGTTGGGAAGGATGCGCAAGAAATCCATTTGAGTGATAAGGAGTATACTCAATAAACCCATTTAAGACCTTTGGTAATAAGTGACTATAGCAAGATTACAGGATACAAGGTTAACATATGAAAGCCAATTGCTTTCATACAAGCTAACAATAAGCTATTGGAATGTGAAGTTAAAAACACAGTATCATTTATAATAGCTCCCAAAAAAATAAAAACCAAGGTGTATATCTAATAAAAAGTATATTGGATATATTTGTGGGAAACTATAAAGCTGATCTAAATAAATGTAGAGAAATTCTGTTTATGCATTGGATGATTCAACATTGTTAAGTTGTCATTCTTCCTTAATTATCTGTAGATTCAGTGCAACCCCAGTCAAAATCCAAGAAAATTATTTTGTGTAGATGGGCAAACTGACTCTTAAATTTATATGGGAAGGGAAAAGACTCTAACAATAGCCAAAACAATACTAAAGAACAAAGTTTAAAGACTGACAGACTTCAAGACTTAGTGTAAGTCTACAGTAATCAAGACAGCACAGTATTTGTCAAAGAATAGACATAGATTAATGTAACCAAACAGCACTTTTCCTCTTAGGAAATGATTGTACAAGTGAATTAAAGAAACTTGGCAAATGTTTTTTTTATTTTTATTTTTTTGCTCATTCTAAAAATCACTATTTTTTCACAAAAGGACACAGAAGTAATTCAGCACAGAAAATAATCATTATTCTAATCATTATACTACCCTTTCCAAAACATGAATTACGTTGTGATTCACTTCTACAGTAAATTATGGCAATGATTATTCATTTCTACTGAGGAACTATTCCATTTGACTTTGATTTTCTTTGGAAAGGTATCCCTTTCCCCATCTCATGTAATTCTAGCGACATCATGAAATAGAGTGCCCACTCATTCCCTGGATAGACAGGCAAGCATGTTACCCAAGTCCTGCCAATCATGGCATTGATTAGTTCATTGTGTATAACACAACCAGCACCAACCACAGAACTGCTATTTTATTTATTAGCCTTAAGAGATAAAGAGTTTATCTTCCTTCCTGATCTCACATTGTAAAGATGTAGACTTAGGGCTGCTCACAACTTTCTTTCCTGCAGCATGAGAGAATGAGGTTAACCTGTGACAAGCAAATCTGAAGAAGGAAAGAAAAAGATCTTTGGTAATGTCATTTTGATTGAGCCATTGCATCAATCATGATTAGATTTCCTGGCTGTGTGAGACAAAATCTATGGGAGTTTTTGTTGTTGTTTGTGTTTTCTTTTGTTTGCTTAAGCCACTTTGAGTTGAGTTTCTGTCACTTCCAACAAAAATTGTCCTTAACAAAACATATTTTTCCTTGAAAACACAGCTTTTAAATTAATAATATAGCAAGATAATAACAGAGCTACAAAAAGTTAATTGCAGAAGAAACTCAGGATTGGTTCTGTAGTTATAGGGCCATCAATGCCTACCTCTACTCTAATTGGTCAATAATTATGCCCAACCAATCATTCAAATATTTTGGTTATCATAAACTTGAAGAGAGGCCAGAGAGACTACATATACAGAAGTTAAAATGCTCAACAAACTATGAATAGCTAGAAAAAACTATTAATAGCTATAGAGATATTAATTATTGGTGATTTCCTTCAAATAATCCATGGAACTTTTCACCTTTTCATTTACTGAGTGTTTGATAAAGAAATGCATCTCTGACAGGACTAAACTTTCCCTTACAAAAATTTCAATTGTTCCAGTGCATCAACTAGATGAGTGGGTTCCCAAAATGTTGGTGCCAATCAGATGAAGACAAATGAGGAGGCTCATTAATCCAAGATAGGACTATATTGACAGCTTGCAGCCAAAAAAAAAATAGTCTAATGAATTTTTCTATATTCTGCTCTTTGAAACATAACCCAATAATTTATCACTGTCCAGCTCATATCAGGGAATTTCATGCTTTCCATAAAGTCGGATATTAATCTCATAACTTTTAATAAACTGTTCATTGAGGTCACACCTACTTTCGCTTTCTGGATTCAGTATGCTATTAGCATATTTTTTTCATGTTTGTATGTTTAACCTTTTTAACAAGATTTTTTTCTAATGATTTCTATTTCTGTACAGAACTTTTCTTAAGATGTATTTATTTGAGACAGAGAGAGCACATTCGAGCAAGGGTAGGGGCACAGAGGAGGGAAAGAATCTCAAGCAGACTTCCTACTGAGTGAGGACCCCAGTGGGGGAGTCCAACCCTGAGACCATGACCCGAGCCAAAATCAAGGGTTGGAGGCTTAACCGAGTCACCCAAGTGCCCTTGTACATAACTTTTATATGTTCATGCTTATATGTGTAATCTTTATATTCTTAAACTATAAGATAAAACCAATTCCTCTTTTTTCTTCCAAATAGTCATTTTAAATAAAAACCTTTGTATTCACCTGTATATTTCATTTGTGTCTTATATTTATGTATGAATACATATACAAACATTTGCTTTTTTTGCATGTCTTTTTTTTTTTTTTTTTTTTTTTTTTTTGCAGTTCTATACCTTTATTTGACAATCAGCGGTTAGTTCTCATCCTCATTAACAATCTGTAGATTTTTGAAAGTGGTGACACATATGTAGGTAACCAGCATATAGAGCTTGTTTGGTGAATCTTCATCCTCGTTACGTTTTCTGGACAACCGCACATGGATACTGTATGGAACGTTCCTTATTCCTTTGACCCAGACAGCTTTGTTGAGCCTGGTGTCAATGTGCACATCTGGAGTTCCCATCTCCTTCAAGGCAAATTTCCGGATCTCTTTGAGTGCCCTAGGGGCATGCTTCTTGCAACCCATTCTGTGGATACGTTTGTGAATGTTGATGGTGCATTCTCTGGTCACTACCTCATTGATGACAAAATGGCCCTTCTTCTCAGCCACCCTCTTGGCAGGAGCCATTCTGCTGGACCCTAGTTGGAAAGGAAGATTTTTTTTTTTGCTTGTCTTTACATTGCACTTTTACCCTATTTTTACATTTTTGTAATTTCTGATACGAAGTCTGCAATAACCTTCATACAAATTGTTATATAATCCTAGATTTTTAATGATTTCTACGGGATAAAATTAATTGAAGCCTTCTCATGAGGTTAGCATTATGTTTTCTAACATTCTTGCCTCTTTTTAAATGAGAGAGATATGATATGGTTCTCTAATCCTTTGCCCATGAAGATAAGTGTCATCTTTAAGAAATTCAATGTATTTTCTTCTTCAACTCTTGTCCAGTTGTAAATATATTTCTAATATGTATCTATCTCCTTGGAGGTCTTTCTGCTCAATTTGGAAGTTTGACAATAATACCACCTGAGCCCTGTCTCATCAATGGTCAATACTCAGCTGGGTTTTCAAGCTTAAAGAAAGTGAAAATCAAACCTATAGTTTTTAAGGTTGTGTATATGACACCCAATAGCAAGAGAGTGAATAAAAAGCCCATGATATCACACATTAAAGCAAAATCAAATGAAATGAATAAAGGAGTTTTCAAAGATTTTTTTTTAATTAAGACAACATAATGACCCCAAACCTCAGACACCCTAACAGGAGCTCAGATTATTATAATCACATAGAAGGAAGTCCATGGTGGGCTTTTGTACATGAATTTCTGTTTTCCCTACATACGCAACCAATGGAGTCAGGTTCTCTTCCCACTACAGCTCATGCTGTTTTTCCCTGCAGAGACAGAAAGCAAACATTGTACAATGGTGATTTATGTTCCTAGACCTTCCAGTTGACGATAACTCTATGTTATCTTTAAGTCAAATCGTAGACAGAAGAGGTTTCTGATGTGAGACACACTAGGGTTAATCTACAAAATATTAAACAATCAATAAAATGAAAAATTTGCTCAAATTGGTTGTTCTGAGTAGGGTATGAAGATATAGAAGAGCATTTGCATAGGGACCCATTGTATAACACACACAGCCTTTATGTGTCTGCTCCCACCACTAAACTAACCTTTTCAAGAAAAGACATATGTATGATACTTTTTTTCTATTGCCCATATACTTAGCCTGGTTGATATTCAGTAATCTAGAATTTGCCATTGGATGAACAGGTAGATGAATGAATGAGTGAATGAAATGTTGCTTTCCTGACTTTACTGCTAGTTTAAACTAAATTTTGTCTCTATTTTTGTACCTAATGTCAGTTAAGAATTCTCATAACATGACAGTATGCCCAAAGACCAATATGCTAATGAATCTCAGTAACCATTGGTTCAGAATGCAAATATCGTTACGAAGGAAAAAAATACTTTAACACATCAAACATCACAGTACAGGATACATTTTTTTTCATTAACAATGAAAGGAAAGGGAGAGGAAAGCATTAAAAGGCTCATCTTCAAGCAAATCAAATATGAGATGTTCACAAGCAATCTATTTAAAAAGGAAATTGTCTTTTCTGACCTTTGCAGTGTCCATGAAAGATAATATACTCAAGGTATCAGAAAGATTAAAGGTGTGTTTACTAAGAATTAAGACTGGTGGCAAAGCACAATTTTACTTTCAAACTTTGTTTTTTAAAGAGACTATTTCAGTCTGACTTACAGAACATTGAATTATAGAATACTGCACCCGTCTTTGACCAGCAAAAAGGTCACACAATGCAAAGGATAATAACTTATAAATATGGCATATTTCAGAGAGAAAAGAATATTTAAAAGATAATCAGCAAGTCTGACCTTTTGGAACTCCCATTCATTTTTTACAGTTTAAGCACTGAAAAGACTTACTTGTCTTTTCACTTGGATAGAATCTTTCTGATAGCTGGGAGAGAGGAGATCACTTCCCTCCCCTTCCAATACTGGTAGGCTTTGTCCTATCTCTCTGTATTTTAATACACATACATGTGCAAGCTCAAACTTGCAAGGAATAAAACATTTAATTCTCTAAACTCAAAATGATAGCAAGACTTCTCTCCTTTTCAAGGCAAAACTCCTTTAAAAAGCGAATACACATGCTATATCACCCCTCATGCTTTCCATAATTCATTCATCCACTAAATGTTCATTCTGGACCTCATCTGTGGCAGAAATTATTGTATGTGCTAGGAAACCAGCAGCAAGCATTACAGACAATCCTAAGACATAAGTATCTTCCATCCTAGTGTGAAGGAATTAGACAACAAACATCATGAATAAGTAAAGCATGTAGTACATCACTTCCACAGATGAAAAATAAATCACAGTAAATATACCAAAGCTTTGAGTGAGGCAGCAATTTTTAATGAGCTGGTTAGAAGATGAGCAAACACTTGATGAAGGTGGGGGATTTAGCCAAAGGGATAAGGGACAGTAGAAGGCTCTAGCCAGTGCAAAGGCCACAGTGTACAGTGTGCCTATTGAGTTTGAGAAACAACAGGACACCCGTGTGGCCAGAGGACCTGACCAAGGGGGAGAGTAATAGATGATGAGGTCAGATAGGGGGAGTTGGCACCAGAACATGTATAGCTTTGCAGGGTTTTAGAAACACTGGTTTTAGAGGGTTTCTAACACAGCAATGGCATAATCTAACTTAAAACAGAACTTAAAAAAAAATTTAAATTGTTTGTTTTGGTAATGCTTCAGGTAGCATTTAATGCATAACAAACCACTCCAAACTTATTGGCTTAAATCAATAAATACTTTTTTTAGGTCACAATTTTAGTAGGAAAATACTTTGCACCTCACACTGTCCTAGGTGCTGTGAGCATACAGAAGCTGTATGATCATAGCATTTTGACCCCAAAATAAATGGCTTAAAATATGGCTGGAAAAGAAAAAAGGTTGTAGAAAAGTCAACCAAGTAGTAAATGACACAGAAAGGAGGAGAGCCTCCAGCCCTGAGTATCATTATACAAACCACATGCAAAAAAAAAATCATCTTCTGAATTTAAGTCCTCCCTGTGTGCAAATCAGCATTTTGTCCAGATGTGATGTTGTGCATACCCTTTGGGTCTCTGATGAACATGGGGGTCATCATGACGAGCTTTGGTGAACCTCCAAACAATGCCCTCTCCTTTTCCAAATCTGACACAGGGCCCCTCCCTTATCCCTAGGAGAACCAGGCGTCAGAAAGCATGGATGAAACTTCCCTCAGCCACCCTGCCATCAGTTTCTATATTAATCATCTCAGGAATGAAAGGAATTTGTCTCCACAGATGACTCAAGCCCTTTTCTGGAAAGGTTGTACATAATGGCATCTTTTTGCTGAGTACAGTAGTACTTTCTCTAGTTATGAGCACTCAGTTATCTCACTATAAGTGAATTAAGATCTGAAACCCTTTCATTAAAACTACCAGATAGCGTCAGGGTCCCATCAGTATCAAACTCCATATCTAGCTGTTCCTTCACCAATGCCCCCACCCCACTACCCTGCCAGAACATAAGCAGAAGGATAATAAAGGAATTTCTTTTTAGCCCTTTTGTCCAAACTCCACAGACTTCATATAGTTTATGAACATTTCTCAAATATGCATCCAAATCTGAAATTATAAAACCATCTATAGACATCCAATGTCTAGTTGGTTCACAGATATCCAATGAATAGTTTTCTCCTAGCAAAGGGAATAGTGGACAATGCAAACCTAAAATGCTGCAGTTAATGGTAGATCACCTCCATCTCTTCTCTTCTTTTGAATCCACAGAAGGGAGAGAGACCATTATAGGTGTTTTCAGAAGAGGTGGTTGCATTTCCTGGATAGAACCCTGTCTCCCTTCAACTGTGCTCCTATATATATAGTCATTTCCATAAAGGGGAAGTAATAGAGAGGCTTTAAAGCCTTAGGATACCCAACAATTTACGATAAACTATATCTCATTATAAATCAGGGCTGTTGATCCTAATCTAGCTGAGTTGTTGTGAAGTTCAGTGACAGGATACAAAAAACACCCAACATAATATCTAATATTAAACGGTAGTTGCAATTAGAAATTATAATAACTGATATGTCCAAGTGGTAGGCATCATGCTAAATACTATTCAAATATCATTATATTTGACCAAGTAAGGACCTTATGAGATAGAGACACCTATTATCCTTGGGTTGTCAGGAGAACCCAAGATGCCTGGTTAAATTTGAATTTAACACGCCATGCAATGTCTGGCACATACTGAACACTAATGTCTTGTTCACCTAAATTCAAACTATCACCATTACCATTCTATGCAGCAGTAATAAGTTCAGTGTGCCTAGATTAGTCTGCTCTATTACTTGGGATGCCAGAAGAGTGAGTCTGTGCTCCTCCCAGTCTTGGATACCCGACTTAGGGGTTTCCAACAGGAATCTAGGCAGTGATGCCCATGAGTAGAACAGGGGAGATAACGTGAGGAAGCTTCTACAACATTTATTACTTCCACTGACTTGACCAAGGCCAACCATGTAAGGAAACTCTTACCCCTTGACCTGAAATTCCAATTCCCCACCACAGAGTCTCACTGTATGAGAACTACCAATTTTGTCCAACACCACCACCAGGTAAGTTACTAAATAATAGTGCCAGGTCCCAAGCAACTCCATATGCTTATCAATGAACATTGATCTGGAATAGCCTTCTTTAGTTTTAAGAAACACAGGAAGAGTCAAAAACACTTAGCAACTATACTTTTAAATTCATGATAGTGGGTTCCATCCCAATCCTTGCCCAGTAGTATGACTATATAATAGAGGTATCTGAAAATCTTTCTCAGTAGCTAAACTGGGTCAGCTGATAGCTAAAATGTGTCTTCCTGTGTCTTTTGGCTAAACCTGAAACAAGAAATCTTTGAGGCGGAGGAGATTTAAACCGTGATATTTGACTGAGGCTGCAGTAAATTGCTCTCTGACTCTTTTTTGTTCTCTTTGCACTTTACTTTGCTCAGTAAAGCAGCCTATGGGAGTAACCCCGCTCACATGGCTGGCGTGAACACCTAGCAGTAACAAGCTTTCTCTAGAATGGAGAAGGTGAGTGATTAATGCAGTTGTTTCCTTGACCTTGAAGGAAAGATGAAATCACTAGTGTAGGAAAGAACACAAAACTTTCGCCCATTGGAGGACCCCTGATTCTGCCAATTGTGATTAGCTACAAAATGATGGGAAGGGACCATATATGCAGAAAAAGCCAAGAAAGCTTCATACCCTATTCTGTGACTTGTTCAGTCATAAAGGGAAAATAACCATTTGCTCCAGCCTCCTATGTTATGTTCTTTGGCTACACACAAAATCAGAAGCTAAAGCCAACACAGATATGCTGTCCCTTTCCTATCATGGTTGGTCAGTGTGGATTACAGCAACGTTTTGTAAAGAACTGGCTTGTATTGAGACAGTCCTTGAACCTCACAAAGGACTTTATAAGTAGGGAGTACATTTTACGATTTCTGAAAAGCAAATTTTGCACCAAGGCACACTGGTAGGTATTATTCATTTTCAGCACTTGACAAGAAGAAGTTGGCTGGGAACACTGAGGTCTGAGATATCTCCCTACTGAGATCTTCTATATAAACCTCAGACAAGTCATTTACAAGAAGTTGTCTGGAATGTGTATATACGTACACAACAGGCATTTTTTTCCTAATCCTATATGTTCCAAATTGAATTGTGTTCCCCCTAAAAAAGATACAATGAAGAACCTGTGAATGGGCCCTTAAAGTCTTTGCAGACAATCAAGTTAAGACGAAGTTATATTGGATGAAGGTGAACCTGAAACCCAATTGCTGCCATTCTTATAAGGAGAAGGCCATACAGACACACATAGAGCGAGAAGGCCACGGTAAGACCAAGAAAGCTTGGTCTTGGCCAAGAAAGACCAAGAAAGACAGAGGCAGAGATTGAAACCATGCAGTTACTCCTGGGTGAAGAAGAGCACCACGTATTGCTGTCAACCCACCAAAAACTCGAAAAGGAAAGGAAAGATCCAACTCTGGAGCCTTCTAAGGGAGGCTGGCCCTGCAACACCTTGATCTCAGACTTTTGGCCTCCAAAGACTTGAGAGAATGCATTCCTGTTGTTGTAAGCCACTCACTCCGTGGTATTTTGTTATGGCAGCCCTACGAAACTAATACAATATGTACCCACACGGATCAAAAGTATGTGAAAGCGAAGATTTGGGGAAGACGTGAAGAAGTCATAAGGAAAAAATCAATTGTCTCTGGTCTTCTAGTTCTTTAATCTAACTGAGAGACTAGGTTAAATTAGCAAAATTGCCAGCAAGTAATTGCAAGGCAAAGTAGCATCCTGTGCCAGATTTTATGGGACACATTAGAACCATAAAGTATGAAATTAAATTTTCAAAAAGAATGATTAGGTCAGCGTATTGCAAGACCTAAAATTTCCAGTGCTTCATTGACATCTTGGACCTCAGAGGTCCCCAGAGACCTAACCATGAGCTCCCTGGCTCTTACCAGCTGTGCCCATGGTGCAGCAGGAAAGACTCCCCACCCACCTAATACCCCTATCTTCAAGGACTTCTCCTTGTCCTCAACATGAGGGGTCTCACTTCTCTGCCAGCCCACACAGTCACTTGGACAAGCCAATCATATCCTCCCACAGGGACCCCACTTACTTGGCACAACAAAGCCTGCCTCCCATGGCCTTGGCAGGTTCACTTGTTCCCCACTGTAATCCCCACCTGTCCCCATGTGGTGGTGCACAGTGTCCTTCTCCCTGGGGCTGTAATTATATGTGACTAATAAATTACTGCCCGTCTCAGCCATCCAGTGTCACAGTGTCCTGGGTCCCACAATCACCAGAACCTGAAAGTAGGAATATCTCCCTCACCAACTGGATGAAGAAGAGGCAAATAAAACAGTAAGGAAAATCATTCGTTAGGGAAATGAGACGACTTCTAGATGAGGTACAGTTGAGCTGGTTCTTGAAAAAATAACAACCACCACTACCATTAAATGGCAATTTGTGAAGAAAATGTGGAAAATAAAAACACAAACATGGAAACAAAAGAAGAAATTAGCAAATTGGAAGCAGAGGCGTCCACTTCATCATTGGAGTGGCAAGAACCGCCTGTGCGGCTAGAAGTGGTGGGACTAGAACGGTGGCACAGACCTTCATACCAACCCGAGACAGAAGACATGGTAGAGATCCAGGCACACTGGAGTTATTTTTCAAATAAAATTTTCCAGATTATATGCAGAGATTCAATATGCCTGCAACTAAGAACTATTTGAGAAAACTAATCTAGCTTTTTCAGCTGGAACACATGAGTTTCCTTTGATTTTTCTATGCTTTCTAGAATTCTACAAACATTTATCTGGGATAAAATCAGGCCAATTTTGAAGCTCTGCAGATGGCAATCACCTAAACCCATGAAAAATTTGTCAGCAGGCTTGTGTCATTTTTGTCTAAAACATGTTTTTATAAGACAAACAAACAACAACAACAACAAAATCTTAACCTTATACTTCCCAGTTTCTCGTCAAGAGAAATTAGCATTCCATTTATATTTTCCTCTTCCATATAATATTAAATTTCCTACTATTTTAATGATTCTGATTTACTTGTACTTTATCCAGTGATTAAGTTCAGTGCTTATATATTACCTTTGCTTTTTCTACATTTGAAGACAATAAGGATTATAGTACAGTTTCCTAATGTCAACTTTTCAGAACCACAGGCAAGGTTTCTTAAAACATCCTTTTAGGCCAGTGAATGATCATAGCATCTAAAAAAATAGAAAAATTGACTTATTTGAATATCCCTTACATTTCGTCTACCATTTTTCAAATGCATTTTATGGGAATTAGTGAGGTAGCTACAATATGAGTAGTCATAAGAAAAGGAAGAGAGTTAGTGGAGCTGATTTACTCTAAGTAATTAGTTCCTGGATAATATTCTTGAGAATCAATCCTTTTTTTTTTTTTTTTTAGATTTTTTAATTTATTTATTCATGAGAGACATAGAGAGAGAGAGAGAGGCAGAGAGACACAGGCAGAGGGAGAAGCAGGCTCCATGCTGGGAGCCTGACATACAACTGGATTCCAGGACTCCAGGATCAGGCCCTGGGCTGAAGGTGGCACTAAACTGCTGAGCCACCCCGGCTGCCCGAAAATCAATCTTATTGAGGTATAATTTACCTACAATAAAATGGACCGATTTTGAATATAAAAAAATAAATAAAATAAAATATCCCAGGTCTGCCACTCAGAATTTGTAAGTAATATATATATACATATATATATGTATATATATATATTATATATAAATAGTACACTACATGTGTATACTGCATATAGTGTCATATATATATATACATATATATACACAATAGACTGCATGTGTATATATTGTACATATATTTATAACCTCAGCAGTCTCACTTCCCTGCCAGTGCACAAAATTACTCTGAAAAGTATACACATACTACACATATATATTATACTACATGTGTATATTATATCATCTATAATGGTACAGTATATAATGTTATATATCCCAGTAGTTTTTAAAAATTTGGAAAACCTGCCCTACGACCCAGCAATTGCACTGTTGGGGATTTACCCCAAAGATTCAGATGCAATGAAACGTCGGGACACCTGCACCCCGATGTTTCTATCAGCAATGGCCACAATAGCCAAACTGTGGAAGGAGCCTCGGTGTCCATCGAAAGATGAATGGATAAAGAAGATGTGGTTTATGTATACAATGGAATATTACTCAGCAATTAGAAACGACAAATACCCACCATTTGCTTCAACGTGGATGGAACTGGAGGGTATTATGCTGAGTGAAATAAGTCAATCGGAGAAGGACAAACAGTGTATGTTCTCATTCATTTGGGGAATATGAATAATAGTGAAAGGGAATATAAAGGAAGGGAAAAGAAATGTTGGGAAATATCAGGAAGGGAGACAGAACATAAAGACTCCTAACTCGGGGAAATGAACTAGGGGTGGTGGAAGGGGAGGAGGGCGGGTGTTGGAGGGGAATGGGTGACGGGCACTGAGGTGGACACTTGACGGGATGAGCACTGGGTGTTTTTCTGTATGTTGGTAAATTGAACACCAATAAAAGTTAATTAAAAAAAATAAAAAAAAATAAAAAAAAAATAAATCCAGAAGGGTACTGCAAAAAAAAAAAAAATAAAAATAAATAAAAATAAAAATTTGGAAAACATACATTATTTCAAAATTACTAGTGTATAGTTATATAGAATACAAGGCACATAGTATTATCTGTTAAATATATAATATAATATTTTATAACAATATATAATGAAATGTATATTATGCACATATGTATGTGAATATAAATAATATAGAGATAGATAGATGATAGATATAGATAGATAGATAGATAGATAGATAGATAGATAGATAGATAGATGAAGATATGTATATATAATGCACCTAAGCACACAACCTTCTGCTTCTGGGGGTATTGATGATTGATGACCAATGAGATACAGCAAAGGTTGTGAAGAGCACAATGCTGTCCTGAAATAAATACACTTTTGTCTTCATTTTTCCATCTTTGATTCTAAAATTTCTAACATCATAGAGATTATTCCATTCATTTTCACATCATAAAGTGGAGTAAAACCTTTAACATATCCTTTGGGGAAGTTGTATCACTAGAATTTTAAGGGAGGAGGTCAGTCCACAGATAAAATGATATTTATTTCTATCTATCTATTCAATAAACCAAGGGTTTTTTAAAACACAATGGACATTTTCTGACTAGTTTCCACAAACGACCTGATCAGCTGGCACCATATTATCATAGAGAACATGACCTAAATCTCATAGGATATAACCTTTTTTTATTCCCTATTACATCTCATATTTTTTCCAATTGTTCTCACCTTTCAGAGGTTATAATATTAATGGCATGCAAGGAGAAGCTTGATATTAATTATAAATTGGTTTGAAAACTCCAGATTTGCTGACATTTGCATAATGGCTTTCTTTTGTTCCTTTTATTCCCAGATAATTGAGTTAGAATATCTCTGTTAAACAAAACAACCTTTCAGGAAGACAATTGGACCTCATTATAACCCTTGGTAAAGTAAGAGTAGGTGTTAAAAAAGTAAAGGAATGTTTCTTTTCTCCTCTCTGGAACATAAATTCTAGAGTGTAGGTTTCCAAAGCATAGCACAGGGAATTCAAACAAAAACAGAAATAAAAACACTGTATTGCAATCTATTTGGGAACTAGACAACGGACAATAGTGAGAGTCCAGTTATCAAGGTCAAGATGTGTCTGCTAATAAGGTCCTTGCACTTTTCTTACCCCAAAATGGATGTGAATAGGAGAGTGCTGGGGTAGGAAGTGGGCTGATTTCATTGGCCAAATTTGTTCTATCCTTCTAAGGTTTGAGAATCATGCACTGACCCCAAAGAAAGCACAACTCCCTGAAAGCACTCTAGCCCCCGAGCCATCCATGACGCTCATACTATTTTTATTACTTAATCAAATAAAAAGTACTTCTTTCTTAAAATTCTAAAAAGTGTTTATATGTCTTGGGATAATTCTAGGTTATCAGTTCATGGCTCCTATTTCTCAGTTCGTTTTTTTCTTCTTTTAGCTTACATTTCTTTTTGTATTGCTGTCATGTTGAGTTTCTCATAAATAACCATAAATAACCTTTTACCTTCAGCATTTGTATTTTTCCCACACCTTTGATGATTTTGTGTTTGTCATTCTTGTCAGGTGTTAGACATTTGTTTTGCTCGTCCCTAGATCACCCTGTTATTCTCATCCTGTCTCCAGACTTCTCAGACTATCTTCCACGAAAGGTTGTGAGGTCTCCTCTGCTATTCTACTTTGGTCTGACTGAAGTGCTTTTTTAAATCAGGTTTTCATTTGTTTTTCTGCTTTCAGCATTTCTTTTTGGGATTATGAGTCTGGTTGATTTGAGGAGTCATCATTTTCTTCAGACTCCTTCCCCACCGTGACCCGTTCTTTCATATTCTGTTGAACTGTCATATATTTTTATATCCATTTTATATGTGTACTACCCTACTCCATTAATCTCAGGTAATGCTATGTTATTCTTTCTCTCTTTTCCTATTAACAAAGATATTTACCCCACCTCTTGCTAGTCATTATAATTTTCTTCATTGTTTTCATTCAGCATCAGTTCAGGTTAGGATGTTAATCCACTCTACCTCTGAATGAAGAGCATGTAAACATACTTTCTTATGAAAAATGGCACCACAAAATCTAAAACTGTCATCAAATGTGGGTTTTAAAACATTGAAAAAAATGAAGAAGACTAGAAGGGTGAGAAAAAGGATACAAGATAAATGGACTCAGTTAAAATATGCTATTTTATTTCAAAACATGATTTTGCTGCATACCTTTAAAATCCATATGTTCCAACAAGATATAAAAAGACAAAGTCATGTTTATCGATACGTTAAATGGCCATATAATTTAAAATATTCGGTTCCAGGTTTCACAAGCCATAATGGTCACAGTTTTGTGGGCTTGCCATATAAAAAAAAAAAAAAAAAAACTTTCCTCATAGAATTCAAGCTGTTACCATTCAAATGAAGTTGCTCTATCTCATATCACCACTTACCACAATGATTATTCCATACAATAAATTAATGTGCTATATTACTTAAGGTTTTGATTCATGCTTAATTATAGGTTGCCTCATTTAATTATGAATTAAAGACAATAATCAAGCTTCACTCGAAACCACTGTCTGAGACTAATGAATTTCCTATCTGTCACAGCAGGAAGCTTCCTTAATCTATTTCCTCACCCCAGACCAAGTTTACTGCCTTTCTTATATGTTCTCATAACACGATGTTTTTTTTCTCTCTCATAGCACTTAACACAATCATAATTATTTTTGAGATCGATGCAATTATCAGCTGAAGTCTGTCTTCCCTCCTGTCCCCTTCTAAGCCCCATGTGAGCATAGACCAGGACCTGCCCTGCTTAATGCATGCCCGTGATAATAGCTCAACAAATATCTGCAGACTGAATATGGAACTAAAGCCAGTGTTATACTCCAAACTATTGCTACAAAACTTCTATTGCAGAACACTTTTGGCCAGCTGAAGAATGACACGCTTGAGAATTAAATGTAAGTTCAAAATACTCCCCACTTAACAATAAACACTCAACTGCAAATACCATAGCAGAAAAGTCAGCACTTGGGATATTTTACATGGAAGCAACGTTGCTTGTGAGGCTTTAGGTAAACGCTTTTAAGTAGATGGAGTGAATGAATGAGCACATTGAAAAGAAAACAAATTCTGGCTTTGGAGTTTGTTTTCATTCATCACAGTGACCAAGAATATACAATTAAAGATATTAATGCCTCACAGGGAAAGTGGTGTTATACCTTGAAATAAACAACTTTTGAATGGTGATCCCATTATGGAATACAAATCACGCCTTACAGCTGGTCACTCTACAAAAATGTTCTGAGAGAGATTCATTAGTTCTTTTGTATGGTTTTGCAGTGGGCCAAGCACGATTTGTGATGCTTTTCTCTCCCTTTTATGTTATGTGTGTGCGAAATCTCAATATAGATGCTTATATAGTTCACTCTATAAAGCACAGCTGTGAGATTATTGCTTACTATTACATTAAAGAAAGAAACACAATCGAGAGGCCTGGATACAGTGAATAACTGATGAGAGCGATGATTGAAATGCCTTTTTCCACATTTCCAAATGTAGTAGCAAAAAAGGAGGTCATTTGCATATGCTATGGGAGTGGAATACAATCTTAATAATTTGTGTATTTTAAACCAAATCTGGATTCTGCTATTATTATCTGTGTTGATCAAACTGTAAATTCATAATTTCCGGTTATTATTGCTCTAGTCTCCATCCCCTTATTTAAAAAAAAATTAGAAAGTGAGTTATCACTGACATTATTTAAAATCAAATGTTGACGTATACATTTCATTACTGAGCCAATTCCTCCACTTAGCAACATGGAACCAGTTTCGAGAAGACAGAGAAGGAAAAGGAAAGGGAGAAAGAAGGCAAGAAGGAGGCTGTGGGGTGGAGGAGAGAGAGAGAAATAGAGAAAAAGCAGAAAGGAAGGAGGAAGGGTGGATGAGGAAAGGAGATCTTAACACTCTTAACATGCTAATTTAAAGCTAAAGCTAGCCCTCTGCTGCAGCCTGCTGGCAGACTGGGAAACTACAAGTGAGGAAACCTGGAAATAACAAATGTATTATAATACATGCTTCATTTTATAACAGCAGTCTCAATAATTTTATTATCCATAATCCAATGGAATGTACATGAAATAAAGCATGTTGTTTCTCAATTAGGAAATAGATGAACTCTGCAAACGGATGTATAAATATTGTAATAAGTTTCCTTACCTAGGATACAGATTGATAATCCAAATTAGAAAGTAATAACTGGGTTCCTAGTCCATCTCTATTAAGTAATGGCTCACTTCAAAGAAACTCATTTTTACCAGAGAAAACCATGATGGGGACAGAGCACAGATGAAAATCACTGGGTAAGGAGAGACTGGCGCTCAATATCATTTTGAGGATCTGTATTCGACCAGAAGCTCTGAGACTACCTCTGGATATTTAAAATACCGGAAAGTTTTGTAAAAAAAAAGACAAAGAATCCATTGTAAAATATCCAGAAATTTGCTTAGTGGAATTCAAGGTGGAAGCAGACACGATAAGGTTTAGGATGTTAACTCTTTCTCTGTTCAGGCAAGGCTCATTGGTGAACTCTCTTAGTCAAAAGTTAAGAACTCACTCACTCATCTGACACTGGTGAGGAAGCCATGGGATGTTAAATATATGTTGAATAATATAAAGGATTTTTTCATTGGGGGAGAGGGCTTTCTGTCAGGAATACACATACACACAAAATTATTTTATGAGACTTTATGTTTTTCCTAGGAGGCTGGATGATGAGCTTTTAGAGCTTTTAGAACAGGGGAAGAGAAGCATTGAAGTAGGGAGGCTAATGTTGGTTGGCAAAGCCTCTTTGTAGATGATGGTGCTCAGGACCCCAGAGAAGGAAGGTACTGTGGGAACAGTGACCTGACCCTGAATTAAACTTTCTTTTCTATATTGCAAGTCCCTTATATCTTCAAATTTCCAGTTTGGTTTTAATCAATTCAACTAGTTGAAGTCTTGGTTTCCAGAATTAAAAATTAAATTCCTTAGAAGAAAAATTTAGAAGAAAAATGTTAATGTAATGGGTTGTGCACAACTCCTGATTTTTCCCTGACATTCTCTGGAGATGCAATATATGCAGGAAATTTTGAAATGAGTGAGAGTGTCGTGGATTAGAAGTTGGGTACAGAATGACTTCATTTCGAGAAAATAATCTTTCGTATGTGAGTGGAGAAAAAGCTCTCTTAATGACAAAGGAGGAGATCTTGTCGACTGTGGAGAGGGAACGTTTGAATGAACTTTTAAAATCTTCCCATTCTAAAGAATCATAATAAATCAATACCGATAATAATAACATCATTTATTAACTAAGTAGTATGTTCATTCTAGAACTAAATTCCTATCAATCCTCACAAACATTTTATGAGATGCCCTTATATTTATAAAGACAAGAAAACTGAACCTTGGAATGGCAACACCCATGCCTTCCCCTTGGTATCTCCTCAGCAACGTTGCCTGTAGTAATATAGGAGCCATACTGGTTGGTTCTCAAAACAACATAGAGTCGTTCTAGATTTTCCTCCATAAGACACTATCATCTCAAGCCCCTTTTAAAAAAGGAGGAGGAGAAATAAACATATACATGTAACATATACATATATTTGTATGGATATATGTATGTATATATACACTATATATATATAAACACATATATATATATAATTTCTTCCAGCATTATTTGGAATAAGGATATGATATATAAATGACCATAAATCTATAAATGGTTTATGGCCTAGCAACTGAAACATTGTAATATGCCTACAATTAAGCTTAAAAAAGAACTATAGAACCAGTAGTAAAATAAACAGGATAAAATGGCAAGAAACAATTCAAAATCATTTTTTAACAAAAATTAATAATTAATGAAATATTGTCATTATATACACATGAAAAACAAGTGGAAGGAAATGGGCTAATAATTTTCTGGTTTCTTTCTCAAAATGTTGCTTTATGTCATCATGTTTTGTATAATAAGGAAAAGCATGCATAGGCATCAGTTCAGATCCTCTGGGAAGCAGATGCTAAGACAGGATTCAGTTCACACAAGATTTGTTGGGAGAATGCCCGGGAAGGATGAGGATGAGGACCCAGGGAAGGCAGGCAGACAGAGACCCCAGACAGCCATGCAATCCTGACCACCCATGAAAGAGACGGAAAGGAAGGAGGAGACATCCTGTGTCTCAGGCTGCTATGTCACCATAAGAAAGTTTGGACCATACTAATGGGGAGCTCTTCAACCGAAGCCACTGCTTTGAGGAGGCCCATGTTTGGCAGAAAGGGGACTGCACTTTCCCTGGCAGTTGGTGGCAGGGGAACAGCCCAGGCTTCAGCATGAACCCAGTGGTGGATCCCAGAGGGTCCCTGGGGCTCTCACTACATCCCCCAGGAGCAGTTCTGGGCCATGCAGTCAGGGCCACCAAAGAATGCATAGACGTCATGAAGTTTGTGCTGCTTTTTCTAGCATCATGCTTTTTCTTTACACTTTAGATTCATTTCCACCATAATTACACTTTACCCTAATTCTCCTGGGTTTGTCTTATTTCTCCCACAGTTTAATTATATGGGATTCATACAGTATACTGTGTGCCAGTGATTTTGGATTCCCTTCAGTTTTTGTCCTGTGAGCTGGTCTATCAGATGAAATGGTATATCCCTTACCAACAATGACAATTTTCTTTTTTTATTATTTTTATTTTTTTAATAATAAATTTACTTTTTATTGATGTTCAATTTGCCAACATACAGAATAACACCCAGTGCTCATCCCATCAAGTATCCCTTACCAACAATGACAATTTTCTAATTCTATCCATAAGGACTTGGGGGGGAGGGGGAGGGAATGCTAGGTGAACTTGAAAGAAAAAAAAAAAACATAAAAATAAAAATCAAGAAATAGCCCTTGTCAAAGGCTTAGGAGCCCCCAGTGTAGGAAGGTAAACATCAGTCCCTTCTTATATTCTCGATCTGATATTTTCAGTTTAAAGGAAGTCTTTCTTTTACTTTTTTTCAGGTAAGAGAGAACTGTGCTCGTTGGATTCTGTAATAATCTCCTGCCAGTATTAGTGGTTTCTGGAAAGTGACCTAGAAAGTACATTACATTTCACAAATTACTGTTTCCTTAAATCTGATAAGGCAGCTCATTTGCATGCACACTATTTCTCTTCTCCTCTCTGAATAAGGAATCCTGCATAATGGATGCAACCTTTTTAATATAAAACTCATCTTAAATACCTTCTACGTACCTTAAATACTGAATGGAAGAAACAAAACTAATAATTTTCTCCTCCTTTTAATTATTATTCACTTGAGAGGAATATTTCCTGCTTAAAATAATCTAAGAGGTAGCCAAATTATAAGCCTTCTTTCTTAGTTGAATTGTAGCAAATAGAAAACAAATAGAATTCTCGAGCAGCTTTTGATGAAACAATTGGAGTGACCATTGGCCAGAGATACCTCTCTAAGTATTACTGCTGAAGAGCAATTGTTAATCTGAGAACCTCATGTATTAAGGAAAAACAATGGCCCAGACAGGGATTTTAAATTTATTTCTTAGCAGGTGTACCACTTAGACTATCTTTGGCTGCCTGATTAAAATGGATTGAACAATAGGAGCAGGTTAATAATTCTCATCTAAAGACAAAGTCAGAAACGGGTTGTATCAGGGTCCACTGAAAAATTAGTGATGTCATAGCCCAGAGTCGCTTCCCCTCACCTTCACCTCATGTGACTCTGCTAGTTGAGACATGCCGACCTCATGTGATAGACTCAACGCTGGAAGGAGGGGACAAAGCTCTCTCCTTACAATTCCCTCATTGTACTAGGGCAGAAAATCTCTCACAGAAGAATCCCAGAAAATTTTCGTCCCTTTTGTATGTCTTTGACGATACCTGGATCATTTGGCAACACCAGTCCCAATTACTTGCAAAGTAGGGTGGAAGTACCCCAATTCATTTAGTCCAATCATTACTCATTTCTTTTGTCTGTGAACATTGCCCAGGAATACCAGAGCAAAATTGCAGTTCTGGTATCAAAGAGTAATGATGTTTGGCAAACAGCGTTCAATGTGGGCAATGAACTGTGCCTCCCATAGCAGAGAGTAAGTTTTCAAATATCTTGTAAATGCTCCAAATACAAAAATGCAATATACGAAACACATGAAAGTAGACTAGCATCAATTAAAGGAAGAGTGCTTCACTCCTCTATGCACTTTTTTCCCTGCTGTACTCCTCAGGCACCTCTGCTCAATGCCTAGTACACTTGAAAAACACTGTCCCAGAATTTAAATAACTACACAGACAATTAGGTGGAAACTAGACCACGGCCAAATGGGATTCATCTGCAGAATGCAAAGATGGTTAACTTGGAAGTGAATTAATATATCTTGCTTATATGTATAAGTAAAAAGTAGAAGGATGAAAACAAACTCCTAATTAGCATTTCTTAGCAGAATGTATATAACTGATTCATCTTTGTGATGATTTTTATCCCTTTCTATATTCTATATATACATATCCCTTTATATATATATGTGTGTGTGTGTGTGTGTGTGTGTGTGTATACACACACACATATCCCTTTGTATATTATATATATATATATATATATATATATATATATATACATATCCCTATATATAGATCTAAATGTTGAAAAGGTAGAAGTATTGCTATTATGTTCAGAAACAAAAGAAGAATATTTGGGATCAATTAATCTAGAAGACTGATGTCTACATTAAAAAAGAGTAGAAATAGGGCAGCCCAGGTGGCTCAGCAGTTTACCGCCACCTCTAGCCCAGAGCTTGATCCTGGAGACCTGGGATGGAGTCCCACATCAGGTTCCCTGCATGGAGCCTCCTATCCCTCTGCCTGTGTCTCTGCCTCTCTCTCTCTATCTCTCTCTTTCTCATGACAAGTAAAATAAAATCTTAAAAAATAAAAAATAAAAAGAGTAGAAATATATATGCATATGTATATATATATGCAATTTCCATTATCAGATAGAGAATATAAAAGCAATAAAGATATATAAAGGCAAGTTTAATTATCTGTAGATGACATCAGATTAATATTCAGGTTAATACTCTAAGAATAAATTGGACCTGAACCATGCATTACACAAATAGAAGAATCCCTTTCCTTACTCTTCAAGCTCTCTTGTTTCATCATCTTCTTTTTTTTTTTTTTAAGATTTTATTTATTCATGAGAGACACACAGAGAGAAGCAGAGACATAGACAGAGGGAGAAGCAGGCTCCTCATATGGAGCCGGATGTGGGACTCAATCTCCGGACCTGGGATCATGCCCTGAGCTGAGGGCAGATGGTCAGCCACTGAACCACCCAGGCATCCCATTGTTTCATCATCTTCTTAGGCACTCATAGGTAGGTACTTTAAAAAAGTGAATCGTTTGAATAAGTGGATATTTCTATAGCAAGACCTACTCAACCAGCTGGTAATAGGATAACTTATAGATAAGCAATGGCATTTGAACTGATATTATTTTGGAGGCTCTTGTTACCATCAGTTAGAGTAATAGCAAAAGAGATGAAGGGAAATTGTGAATTTGGGATATAATTTGAATGTGGTTTTCATAGTTTGTCTCCAAAGTGTACTCTAAGACAAAGATTCAAGTTTAAATAGTTTATTTGGGTGGTCCAGGGCACACAATTGAGATGGGGAAGTAAAACAGGAAAGGAAGACAGTGAGTGTGGAGATGTGATTAAGCCAGCTACTACAGTAGGCAACCAGAGGATACTCTCATAGGGAAACTCTGGAAAACAGTTCAGTTATTCTACCCAAGGAGTCAGGATCTGAAGTATTTATACACCAATCCCTGAGAGTCATTGGTTGAGGACTGTTGAGTGGGTGGTGAGGAGGAGGGATAGAGGGCAGTGCTAATCCCCTGGGACCTTCAACTACTTTGTGGGCAGAGCAGCCTCCTCTGTTCAGGGAAAGCCCTCAGACTTAAAGAGGCAGATACTCAAGCTGCTGGGGTTTAGTGGAAGCATGATTAAGTGGCTGAGATGTTATAGTTGTGCTAGGGGTACAAGAGGCCATAGGGATTCATGATAGATTGGACTGGGAAGTGTGGGGCCAAGACCAATCCCAGGTTACTTCCTGGCTGCATTGTGATCCCTGGGATTGTTATGCTGAGATGAGAAAGAATTGGTAGATGATCAACATGGGACAAGGAAATCTGATAGTGGGACAGTCATATGCATGAGGCAGCACCCAGGAAACTCACCAACATCCTCCTTGACACCGTGAGAAGGCCTAAGGTTTACTGAGGTCATGGGTGGCCGCCACCCTCATGATTGGAACATTATTGGAAATATCAACTCCTTTGTAGCCACTGGGAAACAATACCTAGAAATAGCATTTACAAAGTAAAAAAGATTGCTGCAGCTTACAATCTTCAGAATTCTATAAACTGTGCAGAGAAAGGAATGCAGAAACTAACCAAGAGCAATGATAAAATCAACGGCAACGTTCAATCTTTTTGCCCAACTGTCACGAAACTACATGACGGTGGCACTTGGATCTTCTCGGCTTCTCAGCGATCAAATACTGGATTTGGCTTACTGAATGGTCAGGGTATAAAATTAAATTATTACATTTAATAATTTCGGTTGACGTTTTGTTGGGTTCACCATTGTAAAAAGAGGTGATCTTGAGGGCTGCGAGTCGGCTGTTTTACAACTTCTCAAATGAGGCAATAAAGCCCATGGCGTTGTCGACCACGTCTGAAATATAAAACATAGGCCAGAGAAATGAAAACAAAGCTTCCTCCATCTCATAACAAGAAAAATCCTTATCCAGGCTTCCCAGTCATAAAACAATCCCATTTACAAGGAAAATAAATTTAGAAGGGAATATGACAGTTTTCCAGCAATATCTTCATCATAACCTTGAAACACTATCTCCAGTTATGTTCTCCTTTCCTCCTTTTCAATATATCAGCTGACAGCTAAAAATGGACTACAACCCCCGTTCACTCGATTCCTCTCTGACCCAATTCAGGCTTCCAAGGGGGGGTGGGGGACACAGAAGCAAAGCCAGCACTGGGCATTTGTTTACGTCTTTGTGTCTCAGCACAAATGATGATACCACTAGAAAGAGTCTGGGGAATAATGTTTCTTTGTTATGGTGTAGCCTGCACACCTGCGAGGTCAGTGCATGCATTGTTTTGTGGGTTTCTCATATGCCAGACCAGATGAGAAAGCAATTCTTGTTATTGCTTTGTGATTCAATATGCCAACCTATTTTTATTTCCCCAAAATGTGGGTAGAAATGTGTGCAACTAAGTGCATACTTCAGAAATCTAGGCAGTTATTAATTTTTTTTTTCTGTTTCACATTTTCTAGTGGATGTTGATTAGGGAGATTCTGGATTGAAACGTTAATCAAGATGCTGTGAGATCTCATCAGTAAGTGCTAGTTTCACCATTACACGATGAAAAATTGCCTCTATGAGACAATTATTCAGAGAATTTTAATGAATTTTCCACCATTCTACCGAACTATTGTTTCCCTAGTATCCTTTCTTTGTGGTTGACCAAATAGAAAAATGTTTAAGCTGTAACAAAATTATCTGGAAAACAACTATTAAGTAATTAGTTTGAGAAAGTTGTCAATCTATTCACCTAATGATGCATTATATGTTTTAAACAGCAAACTGGCACACACAAGTACAAAATTTATTACCCAAAATAATGCAATTTCTATTGAAGCTCACTGGACATGAACCAATTATAGTTAATATGCTGAAGGCATTAGTGGTAAATAAGAATCCAGAATTGCTGTATTTCTGTGGATGATGGCATAGTGTTCTCTGATGTCATCATGATGGTGACAGGGTACAGTGTTGGATTCCAGTGGAAATACACAAGCAAAATCTTCCCAATCTCACCAGCAGCCAAAAATTAAATTTGGCTTATCTGCCACACTTTAGATATAGTCTTAACCACTCCTAGATTCTGCACATTTCCTTGATGGGTTTGATTTTTGTGCTGTAAATTGCTTGCCTCTTAGGGGCACTGAGAATTAACAGTTGTCATATTTTTGGCAGTTTGGGAGAGGCACCAGGAAATGCAGTCTCCCATCATCTAGCTTGACTGCCAACATTTATACTGAGCATTTATAAACAATGAAACATCTATTTCATTTGTACCACTGTTAGATAGTCTTGGGCCTTAGGGATTTCTGAATTACAGCTGGGACAGAAATCAGATTTCAACAAACCAAAATGTTCCTTTACATGGATGGAAATTCCTACCTCGTATTTCCATAATTCCTTATGAATGTTTTCAAAGAGAATTAGCAATTGTTTGAAGGCAATTATCTGATTTTGTTAAGGATAGTTGCTACCTGTGACAATCTACTTTATTGGGAATCGTCTCGTTGGTAGGACAGTGATGAAAAACTCCATGAGATGCAGCAGGGGACAGCTTGACATCAGACAGAGCAAAGCTTAATTCTAGGTTCTCACAATTAGGAGTGTTTATCTTTGAACAAGATACTTAAGTTCTCACAATTTTAAAAACCTTTCCATTTTTAAATCTGTTTTTAATGCATAACAGATTTTAAAAGATGGTTAAACAACAATACGTGGAAGTATCTAGTGTTCTGACAGCATAGAGTCCGATGTAGAGGGACACTCATCTCAACGGAGTGTGCACTTGATGGGATGAGCGCCAGGTGCTATACTATATGTTGGCAAATTGAATTTAAATTAAAAAAATGTAAAAAATTAAAAAATAAAAAATACATGGAGTGTGCACTGGCGGGAGTATGGGCACCTCCAGATGCTACCATTTCTGCCTCTGTCACAGGAACAGGTGTTGCAGGTGGGGAAGGCGGGCCCTGCTGCATAGTCTGGAATGCAGAAGTGAGAACAGAGGGCTCTGAACGTCACCACACCATTAAGTTGAAAGAAAGGAGGAAGAGTGTCTTTTTGAGCTCAATATGTTAATTTCATATAAAAAGAAAAAGACTTGGGGGTGGGGGTGCTGGCGAGGTAGGAGTCTGCAGTGGGGAACAGATGAGACAAAACAGGAAGGAGGTTCTGCATGAACTTGACCCCCCCACACACACGTGGCAACCAGAAGTAGGCGTGGCCTAAGGGATGGGGGCCACTGAAATTAATGATCTCTCTGTGATTGATGATGTATTATATCCAACGATGTTTCCATTGTATGAGGTAATGCCCTGCCACTTACAAGTCTCTGGTATTCAATAAGGGGTTATCAACAGTCAATTTCATGCTGATCTTCCATTAACATAAACTGGAGGATTAAAAAGAGGAGGTGATGACCATGTAGGGCCAGAGAGAGAGGTCCACAGGAAACTGGATTACCAGGAACTCGCAGGGATGAGATGCCCCGGTGCTGTGGAGGAGACCAGGAGCACCTGAAAATGAACGTTCAGTGTCAGAGACCACAGACGTGATGTGAAAACAACCTCGGAAATTTTCTAGCCACCCAAAATTCTTCTAGTCTTCTTTTAAAAGAGTGAATTTCTTACATTTACATCAGGGCGAGACTCATCATTTGGTACATTTAAAATAAAACCCCCAGTTTCAGAAGTTGAGGACATTTCAGCCAAAAAAGGTGTTAGTAAGTTGAAACCCATACAAATAGCTCGAGTTAGTTCTGAAGTAAGAAACTTTGCAAAGTCTACGATTGGGTTGATTTAATCAGCCTCATTTGGCATTATTCCAATATTGTTTTTCAAGAAGAAGGAAACCAAATGACATGGAACCCCCGATCCGTGCCAGGCACCTTAGGTTATCTCATTCTGTTCTCGAATCACTTCTACCAGCAGAATATTGTTTCCGTTCCAGCAATGAGACAGCTGATACAGTGAGTGGCTGAGTAACTAGCCTCAATGAGTCATTCAGTGGTGGCAAAGCGGGGATGAAAACCATGGTCCTTTGACTCTCCTGCCCCTGCGTGTTCCAGGTCTCCCCCGCTGACTAGCAACTTCCCATGCCAGGAAAGCAAGGCTGCTGTCTCCCCATTCCAAGTGCACACAAATACGTTTAATTTATTGTAATAGTTCCCAGAAAAGAATGAGAGTCTGACTTCATTTAAGCAGCTTTTCATTCTCCAGGAGCTGCTTAATATCCCTGCTATATGAAATGTAATAAATTTTCCAGTTTAAAAACAGTGTTTCATCATTACCAAATGCATTAGAAAACATTTACTAATATCTGAATCACACACAATAATGATAATATTTATTGAATACTTGGTAACTACCAGACACTGTACTAAGTACTGTATATAGATTACATAACTTAATATTCACAAAATCCACAAGGTTGGTATTACTAGTTTCTGCATTTTTACATAGGAGGACATTGAGCCTTAGAGGGGGGGTAATTTGCCAAAGGTCATGCAACTAATAAGGTCACAATTAAATCAGGCAGGCCAGGTGGAACACTTCCACTTTTTATCAACATGCTGAAACTTCTCCAGCTTAAAACGTTACCAGGAGCTAAGCACAAAGTCTAGACTCCATCTTTCTTCTGTGGAGTAAAATCCACACCGAATAACAACAAAATTATACATTACAGATAGTCACAAAAATCTAGTGAATATCTTCTCTCTCTCATCTGTGCTCCCTCCCTCCCCAGCCACCATAAAAAGCAAGACTACTGGAGAGGTTCAATAACTTGCCCAAGGTCACCTACCCAGAGCCAAATCTCCTGACTCCCAGGCCAAAGGAACTTCTAGTACAAACCTCAAGACCTGATAAAGGTTAGGCTACATCCTGTAAAAACCCAGATAGTTGATTATATTTTCAGAATTGTCTTCTTTTGGAAGTAACTTTATTTTATTTTTTTAAACATAAGTTTTTAAAATTTTTATTTGTTAAAGATTTTATTCATTTATTCATGAGAGACACAGAGAGAAAGGCAGAGGGAGAAGCAGGATCCCTGCAGAGAGCTTGATAGGCAATTCGATCCCAGATCCCAGGATCATAACCTGAGCAGACGCTCAACCACTGAGCCACCCAGGTGCCCTGAAAGTAACTTTTTTTTTCTTTAAGATTTTATGTATTTATCAGAGACAGAGAGAGAGAGAGGGAGAGGCAGAGACACAGGCAGAGGGAGAAGCAGGCTCCATGCAGGAAGCCGGATGTGGGACTCAATTCCAGGACTCCAGGATCACACCCTGGGCTGAAGGCAGCACTAAACCACTGAGCCACCAGGCCTGCCCAGTAACTTTGTTTAAAGAAAGTTCCAACAACCTCCTTTTAGAAAGATTTGTCAATGAAATTGTTGATTGATGGGGTCATGACTTTCCTATATACCTTAATATGATCATTTAAATTTTAGGTCTTGCTCATGAAAATGAACAAGCTGTTTCATTTCTTTTGTTCTCCCCTAGAGGTGTGATTTTATGATTCCAGACTCTCGTATTAATCCAAGGCTCCAAATGATATTTTTGCCTTGAAAAAGAGAAAATTCCATATGGACTCACATATTTATTTCTAATTGGAATGACACTTTGAAACAAGGTTTGATTAAAATCTCTCCATCGTATGTAACACTCAGCACTAAATCTTTGCTGCATATTTAAAACTTGTGTTCCAGAGCACTTTGTCTGGGGTCTGTGAATCATGGAGTCTCTTTTCATTAATGGTTCATCAGAGAGTTGTTCAAGTTGATCCTGTTTGCAGAGCTTCTGCATAGTATAAAACCACCCATAGTATGAGTATGGATATATATGATAACTACTAGATAATGATGATTACTAACTAAACTTCCAAACTTACTAACCCTTGTGTTTGAATTCTTTGCATTTCCTACATGACTTAGCAACAACTATCCAATCCGTTCACTGTAGGTTAAATATTGAAAGGTGAAAAAATAAAAGATACACCCCAATTTAATGAAGATATTGGTGCCTTGGAGAGAAGAGATTTGGAGAGAAATCGAGGCATGGGGGAAAGTAGACCAAGTAGTCTGTAATGTCAACTTGGTAAAGACGGCTAATTGTCCTCTCAGATTCATTTTCTCCTTCATTCAGAGTAATAAAGTTTAAGGCTGCCAATTTAGAGATAGCATTTCTCAACGTTCCTCAAAGAGAGATGTGGTCGGATGATTGTATTAAAGCAGATGAAACTGAATACAAGTGTTGTTTGCCATGTCTGGATATTCTTCAATTTAAAACATAAGCCACTTACCTTAGAGTTCTTCTCTTTCTGCTTTGTTCTGTGAAATAGACACAATCATGATCCATCCTCAACTATCCAGATAAAGAGAATGCCTAGGGGATGGCCAAACAACGAAATGGTGGAAGTTGGTCCTAGAGCAGGGCCACTCTCCCAATCCAGACCATTCACCTTAAGACCCTCAGATGCGAAAGAAGGACGTATTTGCTCTGTGTTTGACATCTATTTGTTATGTGAACTTAACTTCACCTTAACTTTAATGTCTGCCGCCCTCAGTAGAGGGCTAACTCCTGATTCCTCATGCCCAGGGAGTCATGTGCAACGCTCACTATTTTTATTATTAAAAAGTAATTATAATCACCTTGTGTAAAGTTTTGTTTTCTTTGGCATTGTCAAGTATCTACATTCGCTACCATATGTGAAGGATTAAAATGAGGGCAGAATGAACTATATAAAGTTTATGCTGTCATAAATTCATTTTTTCAAACCACACTAAGGCTTTTTACTGTCAATTGATCTTCCTATTCCATGTTAGTGTACAGGAGGGCTATTCTTTTTTTGAAGAAAGGAACAGCAGTACTCAGTAAATGCACTTAATTTTTCATATTGAAGTCAAACAATTATTTGGACAAAAAGATAATGTAAAGGGAGATCTGTGATTGCTTCCTACTATTAATGCTTATTTTTAAAAGGTAGGTTCAAAATGACAGATTTTATTGAAACAAAATCACTTGAAAATCATCATTCAGGATGAATCACATGAAGATCTGAAAATTATGCATATAAGTCAGTCAATATACCTACTGGTGTAGGGGACTTGGAGCAGGACAAAGAGAAGTGCTATCACTCTGCAGTGCTGATTTTTGTTAGGGGTAAAAGTTACCATTTTACTGCCTATTAGTCTAAGAGATTACTTTTATAATTTTGTACATTTTAAGAAATCATATGGGTGTCATGAAAGTAACTAAGTTTAAACAATCCCCAATACTGATGTCATTCTGGGGTAAACATTCTCCAAGAAAGTAGAAAGGTCTTGATAGCATGATGCCAGAGGTCACTTTGAGGTTAAAGGTGACTTGTTGCATGTGTGAATTTCAAAAGAAAAACTAATGTGTGCTCCACTCCCAAAGTGTATTGTCAACAAAGTACTTGTATTTCCTCCAGGGTTTTGTTTGACTTTGACTTCAATACACAAATAAGTTTACATGACTTTAAATTAATTGCCTGCTAGACAAACCAAAACAGTTTTGAATTCACGAACTCTCTAAAAAGGTCTCAGGGACCCCTCACTGCTCACATTTTGAGAATCACTGCCTTAGGCTAAATAATATTATCAAATAAATAGCAAAACTATGGAGGTAAGGTCAGTGCAGGTTAAATTAATTTACTGGCTCATTGACATAATCAAGAACTCAGATTCTTTCCATTTTTATCATTGTGCCATTCTCAGAGGGTGTGCCTCTCCTCCTTGGCTGGTTTCCTCATGGTTTCCAAAGCTGCCAAAGTGCCAGACATCAATAATAAAGACCAGAGACAGAAAAAAATTTTATTTCATAAAAAGTTTTAATAGTTAAAAAACAATTTTAAGACTTCTGTTATGCTCACTGACCCAAAATTAATAATACATTTTCTCATCAATCTACTGGATAGTATCATCTTGCTTAGGCTTCACACACACACACACACACACACACACACACACACACACACAGATAGATACAGAGATCTTTCAATATGTATATTCACTTCGAATTTACAAGTCTACTTTCAGATATTTTTCCTAGTGCAAGTATCAAACACATACAAAGATGAATGCATTTTTGTATAATTATTAATTATACATTAATATTTTTAAAAAGTCAATGGTCCAATCATAAGAAATTGGTTGAATAAAATGTTGTGTGCTTCTATCAATGGAATGCCTTGGAATCATTAGAAGTGATGATACAGAATTTTACTTATTAGTATGGAAATCTCACAGCATATTGTTAAATAAAAAAAGGAAATTTACATAATACTCTACATAGTATGAGCCCACTTTTATAAAATATGCCCAATGTGAGGTGCCTGGGTGCCTTAGTCAGTTATGTGTCCAACTCTTGATTTTGGCTCGGGTCATGATCTCAGGCTCATGGCTATTGAGCCCCACATCTGGCTATATGCTCAACAAGGAATCTGTTTGAGATTCTCTCTCTCTCTCCCTCTGTCCCCTACCTTTTGCTTGTGCTCTTTCTCTCTAAAAAAAATAAATTAATTAAAATAATTAAAAAATAAATAAATTGAAAATAAATTAAAATATATTAAATTAAATAAATTAAATTATATAATAAATTAAAATATATTGAATGATGTCAGTAAAACATGTCAGAAAGGTTATATATGAAAATAGTAATAGTGGATGTCTGGGTCATTTTCATTTCCTTTTTCATACTTTTCTGAATTATCTGATTTGTTGATAAATTCATTTTTTATTATGAACACATTATTTTATAATAATTTAGCAAAGCTCTTTTATCTTAAAATAAGTGGCTATAATGCAGAAAATTTTCTAGTTCACTAGTACCATTTAAATAAATTTCAAAGGCATTTTACAAACTAATTATTTTCAATAACTTCCCTTCCTTCTCAACATAGAAAAGATGTTACAAGTTTTTAAAAAGTATTATGCATATACAATTGTAAAAGTAATTTAATGTGACCAATTTTTATTCTGCGTGATTTCACAGTAATATCTGTGTAAATAGAAATCATCAATCACATTTGAAAGTCTCTCTGGTTCACATTTCCTTAAACCAAAATTAAAATTAATCCTAGTTCTATAAAAACTAAAAACTATGTCCTCAATCTCTCTGTAACTGGTTTGAAAGCACAGAAATCACACATTTACTTGAGGACAGGATGTGTGTGAACGGACTGCTGTTTGTGGAATTAAAAGCTTAACATCAAATATAATCCTTTTTTTATTTGAGTGTAGTTGACATATAATGTTCCATTAGTTTCATGCATACAACAGAGTGATTAGACAAGTTTATACATTATGATACGTTCACTGCAAGTGTAGCTCCCATCTGTCACCATACAACGCTACTGCAGTATCATTGACTCCTTATTCTGTGCCTTTTATTCCCATAATCATTTCACTTGATTTAAGCACTCACAGCACTGTATTCAAGAACTACTGCTTTAATTCACCTGTTTAGAAGTCAAGGTGATTTCTATCTGCAATTTTACTATTGATCTTTCATGTCTAGTGCTAACACTATCTAGTATCATTCACTCATTCATTCCCTGGAATAAGGGACTACCTAACATGTCCTGAGTCCAGTGACGGGCCCCAGGGGTACAAATATAAATGAGAGAAGTCCTGCTCCAACACATTGAAGAGGCGGGGTTGATGAAGTGGTCTCTTTGTCATTTTTGTTGTTGCTTACCTGAAATAACAAGTAAGCAGTGATGCAATAGGAGCCAGATTGTGGAAGGAGAGGCTGCGACTCAAGGAAATATATGTCTGAGAGTGTCTATTTGCTCTGTGAAGTGGGAAGCAATGCCCGCAGCAGAGACACAGCAAGGATTATGGGAGATGCAGCAAGCTGGTGCCCGGACACATGAAGAGAGGGATGAATGCATGAGATATTCTCATGGGGAAAAGTCAAGGAAGTGAACCAGAAACAAGGAGACAGGGAGGTGAATTTAAATCCTCCATAACTTCAAAACAACGATAAGGATAGCGTGATTGTGCCAGAATGGAAAGCATGAGAGTCTAAATAAAGTAAAATTTCCCTATAACAGAATTGGAGAACGTGCTTCTCATAGAGAAAGGCTAAGGAACTCTCCTTGTGACTAAAGAAAGATGAGCACATTGTGTAACAGGTTCATCAACAAATATACACTTCATAAATATTTAGTAAATGGAAGGAAGAGAGGGAGAAAAGAAGGAAGAGAGGAAGGGGAAAGAAGGAAGGATGGCAGGAGAGGAGGGAGGAAAGAAGGGAGGACCCATAGAAGTATTGGCTCAGTCATCAATAGCCCTGTACTAAACAACTCTGATCAGATATAAAGCTCTCTCTATGTCCTGAGAAGGAAATGGAGGTACCTCTTAACAGGGATTTGAGATTCACACTACTGACTCAATGAAAATAGAAAGCGAACTAGTAAGGAAAAAACAGACTTGGAAGGACAGGAGTTTGCAGAGACCTGTGACACTAATACCGTTTCTGAGAGCTCAGCATAACACGTAGAATCAACAATCACCAGCATGTCATTGTGCAACTATCTGTCCCTTTTCTACTTTGTATTTGTGCTCATGTCCTCATCGATTGTCAATAATTTATGCCACCATTTAAAAGGAAAGCTTAATTTAAGAATAAACCATGATTATATGATGTGTCATTGAGTAAATTAGAAAGTGGTGATAGTGAAGACAATAGGCAAAAATACTTGTAACATTAATCATACAATAGAAAGATGTTTTGCCAAGGATATAAATGTTACCTTAATATATTCTGGTAATTATGGATATGAATTAAAAATAGCACTAACTATGTTCCTACAGAAAAAAAACTAAATGTTAATATTAAAGTTTTAGAAAGTCATTAAAAATAAGACATTTTAATCAAAGTGCAAAATTTCAGTCTTCTAAAGCAGTTGTTTATTTGGATGCAATTAGTTTATGATATGGGCATGGGGATAAAGTTTTATTTTGGCACCATATATTTATGGACCCTGCATTTCCCAGCACATGTTCCTAAGGAACTCTGAATGTCACTCATTCATTGAATGTCAATGAAGAAATGAAACATAAGGGATACCTGGGTGGCTCAGTGGTGGAGCATCTGCCTTCTGCTCAGGTCATGATACTGGAGTCCTGGGATCGAGTCCCACATCAGGCTTCCCACAGGGGAGCCTGCTTCTCCCTCTGCCTATGTCTCTGCCTCTCTCTCTATGTGTCTCTCATGAATAAATAAGTAAAATAGTTTTTTAAAGAAAAGGAAAAAAAAACAAAATGACACATAAATAACCTAAAGTGAAATTCCTGTATACCAGGAATCCATAATCTTTGACCAGCCAGTAGGAAAATCTTTGGTGGTTTTACAGAAAGATCCATTCATTCACAAAATGACTGAGTATTATTTTAGTAAAGTGAGTCTTCAGAAAGCTCTTAACAAAATTCTCTTCTAATTTTGCTATATTTGTTAGATAGTCCATGCCACTTAAAACCTGATTGATAAAATGATCCAGTTTGCCAAGGAGAGGAATTTCATGACTCTGAACATGCAGTTTTAAAAACCAAGACAGCTTTGGGCAAATCAGAACAAGTCAGTGGCTCTACCTAAAGCTGACCACCTCCAAGTAAAATGATCAACTCTTCAAACCCCCAAAAGACAGAGTATTGACATCTTTTAGTTGGACCCAACAGGGCATCAGTAAATGAAGGAAGCCAGAAAATACAAAAATTTATAAGATATTATTCAGGGTTTTAAATTTTTTAATTTCTAGGGTGCCTGGGTGGCTCAGCAGTTGGGCATCTACCTTTGGCTCAGAGAATGATCCCAGAATGCCTGGATGGAATCCCACACCAGGTTCCCTGCATGGAGTCCGCTTCTCCCTCTGCCTGTGTCTCTGCCTCTCTCTCTCTCTCTCTCTCTCTGTCTCTCATGAATAAATTAATAAGATCTTTTAAAAAAATAAAATATTAATTTCTTCTAATGAAGTAAAACTCTGATACGTATACATATGTTAGTATATCAAAGTCTTCCAGCTGGACTGAGTGAAATTTACATGAGACAGGTTAACAGGAGAAAAAAATATAAAGTTTTATTACACGAGCACAGCAGCCCAATAAAGCGGAAACATAAAGCTGAGACATAAAGAAATGACCAGAGCAGGCAGTTTTTACACTTTTTAGACAGGGACAATACATCTGTAAGAAATTGACAGGACAAAGAAAACTTAACTTTGGGAACTTCAGGTAGTCAGGAATTCTAAACAGGATTTAGGCTGAGGTAGTAAATTAGTAAAAAGTAACAAGAGTGTTTATACAGCCTTCTCAGCCCTGAATTTCCTATCTCTGGTGATAAGGATGTTTCTTTATGTCCTGGTACAGAGAGGCTACCTCTCACGTATTTATTTCCTGCTTGCAGGGAGGGGGGGAGTCAGAAACAGAGGAAGTCCTGAGTGTCCTTCTTGTAGAGCTATCCCTCATATAACCTTTATTTAAAATAATCAATTTCCCAAAGTGACACACTTTGGGGCAGCCTGCCTTTGGCCGGTATAGTCCAAACTCACCAAATTATATGCACTAATTGTGTGCAGTTTGGGGGAGGGAGAGACATTATATGAAACCTCAGACCAACACTGAGTCCTTAGAACAGTATGTGGCATTTAATATGTTCTTAATATTATCAGTTTTCTTGGATTTCGAAATTGTATTTTTTATTTTTGTTTAATTTCTTTAAATATACAACTAGGGATCCCTGGCTGGCACAGCGGTTTAGTGCCTGCCTTTGGCCTGGGGCATGATCCTGGAGACCCAGGATCGAATCCCACGTCGGGCTCCCGGTGCATGGAGCCTGCTTCTCCTTCTGCCTATGTCTCTGCCTCTCTCTCTCTCTGTGTGACTATCATAAATAAATAAAAATTTAAAAAAATAAAAAATAAAAAAAATAAATATACAACTAAATTTTTGCAAGCACTCCATTCTTTTTGTAAAACTTTTTCTTACTTTACTCTTACCTTCTATAATATCCAATGACCACAATTCCAGAATTTTGGGGGGCTTAAGGGACAAATAAACTGGCTTCTTGATAGTTCTTTCTCCATTATTTGGGTTGACTTTTGGCTGATATTTAGTTTGATTTTTCTTAGGCTTCTATGTTATTTCTTTTTTCATATATAATATTTCTTATTATCCTTTTACTTTGGCATATCTTTCAAGAAAACAAGGTGGACACTTTCATTGACTTTAAAAATGTCTTTGTTGAACCACTGCATTCACAGAAAGAGGGGAGCACTACAAATCATTCACCATCCCACCATTCCTACCATGAATGCATAAGAAGACATCCATACAGAGCAATGATGGTATTCGTATCATTTTGCTGAGGTTTTCATTGTTGTAACTTACCACTGCATCATAAATGCACCACTGAGTTTGAAGAACGACTCAGAAAATCAAAAAGGTCCTCATTTGCTCTTCTCTGACATGAATATCTCCCTACCCACATCACTCTGATGATAAGACTCCAGAGTTTCTGACTATAGTTCCAAAGTCTTTATCATAATTATGTTTATAATGAAAAAATATGAATATCTATTTTAAGTCCCTTTCGGTCATCATTCTCAATTCTAGCCCCGTTTTCCTTTCTTCAGACATCACGCTGCTATGATTTTGTATGTTTAATGTGTGTCTCTTAGAGTTTTTCTCATATATGATAGATAGAAGATAGATAATAGATAGATAGATAGATAGATAGATAGATAGATAGATGATAGACAATAGGTAGATATACAGATAGATATCTGCATATGTTTATCTATATGATTCACAGTCCTACACTGAAGATTATAATAATTCCTCCTCTCTGTATATGCTTCTGCAACCTGCTTTCTCACTCAAACCATGTATTTTTCAATGTGTCCATTTGTCTGCACATTTCTTGTCAGTAAACTATAGTGTTAGACTGGGTGGATGGTAAAAAATTCAGGCAGCTACTATGCTTAATCTCCATCATTATATTTTGCCAGGAAATCAACATATTTAAAAATCTTAGTCTATGTCCATTGAAACACTATTTCCAATAGCAAAAGGCTAAAAAAATATAAAAGAACAAACCAACCCAAAATAAACAAAAAGTCATTTGAAAAGGAGGGGACAAAGAGAAGGGAGAGGGCAGGGATGGAAACATGACCTCTACAAATACCTTTGTTTTATAGTTTTACTGGTAACAAAATAAGCTGTTTCATAATTTTTTAACTAAAAATGAATATAACTAAATATCAAACTGGGGCATGACAATGTAAAGAAGAATTTTAAATGACTATAAAGCTCATATTTTGACTATTTCATCCCTTGGGGGATATGTCCTGAGGCCAAACGAACTACAAAAAGATCTTTCAATAGTTTTTGTTGGGAAAGATTTGGGTAGTATTATTTTGAAATTATTTTACATACCTCCCAAGATTAGGAACAGAGAAATCGTTTTAGATTGAGTCCCTAGAAAGCTTAAAGCAAAAGATTTTGTATAAACATTTAATCTGGGAGTGAAATCCTGGGAAAATAAGAATGAGAGATTAAGAGAGTGAAGTTAGAATGGAGAGTATCTATATAAGAGAATTTATACCAAAGCCAGTCAAAGCTTTAGGACGTGCCTCTTGGTCTTGCAGAGCATCATTAAAAACTCATTGCCAAGCAAAAATAAGTAAGTAAGACTACATCAAACTAAAAATCCTCTGCACAGCAAAAGAAACAATCTGCAAATTTAAAAGGCAACCTATGGAAAGGCAGAAAATACTTGCAAACTGTCTATAAAATGTATAAGGAACTCATACAACTCAATAGCAAACAAATAATCTGCTTAAAAATAGGCAAAGTACTTGAATGCTCATTGTTTCCAAAGCATACAGCCACAAAATACATTAAAATATGTTCAACATCACTAACCACCAGGGAAAACAAAATAAAAATCACAATGAAATATCACCTCACACCTCAAGAATGATAATTAACCAAAAAGATGAGAGATAACAAGTGTTGGGGAGGATGTGGAGAAAAGGCAACCCTTGGGCACTATTGGTGGGAATGCAAATTGGTGCAGCCACAATGGAAAACAGTAAGGAGGTTCCTCAAACAATTAAAAATAGAATTACTAGGCACCTGGGTGAGTGGCTCAGTGGTTGAGCGTCTGCCTTCCACTCAGGTCATGATCCTGGGGTCCTGGGATGGTGTCCGCGTCAGGCTCCCCATGGGGAGCCTGTTTCTCCCTCCACCTATGTCTCTGCCTCTCTCTGTGTCTCTCATGAATAAATAAATAAAATCATTAAAAAAAAAAAGAGAATAGCATACAATCCAGCAATCCCACTTCTGAGTATATTTGCAGAGGCAATGCAATCACTTTCTCAAGGGTATCTGTGCCCCTATGTTCGTTGCAGCATTATTCACCATAACCAAGGCATGGAAACAACCTACAAGTCCACCAAGGATGAATGGATGAGGAAAACACATACAAATGCATATATATAACACCTTTTACATATATGTCATACATACATACCTGCATATTACATGTATTACATATGGGTGTGTGAAATGGATAGTATTCAGTCATAAAAAAGGAAATCCTGCACATGGATGGTCCTTGAGGGCATTATGCAAGTGGAATAAGTCTGACAAGAGAAAGACAAATACTGTATGTTCTCACTTACATGTGGAACCTAAAAAAAGCTTAACTCAAAGAAATAGAGAGCAGAGTGGTCATTGCCAGGAGCTTGGAGGTGGGAGAAAACATGAAGATATTAGTCAAGGGCTATAGAATTTCAGTTACAAGAGTTATAAGATGGATAATTTCTGGGGATCTAATGTACCCCAGATTTGGTCTCTAAATGTTATTTCTGAAAAAGGAATAATGGTTTCCTGAACTAATGGTTGATTTTGGATGTAGGAAAGGAAATATATAAGATGAGCCTAGAACACTGTTGGAGCAGAAATCCAGGAAATTTTTTTAAGATTATTGGAATTGTCTCAAAAGGATAAAAAAGTCAATTTGTAGCAGTATCTTCTGACTAAAGATGGAACAGTTTGTGCATCTAAAAGAAAAACAATTCCAAAGGACTGAAAAATCTTAAGTGAATCAAAAACAAAATCCATGAGTTAATAATGAAACACAGAAAATAAATAAAATTTTCATTAGTCATCTTTGGAGGTTGGCAGCATGATATAACTATTTTGAAGATTGAAGAGTAAGGGGAAAAAGCCAAGCATTTATCTTGACCTCACTTTTTGAATCGCAATTCAACAACCAAATAATTAATGAAGAAAAGTCTTTCAGGATATAAGAATATAATTCTTAGGTGAATAATAGGTGAATTCGTTCACCTGATAAACGCTGAACGAATGCTATCATTAGGAAATTCAACATTTGGTAACCCATAGTTAAATAATAGATCTAGATTGAGACAATTACTGATAACTTTTAGGTGGAAGTTTGACAGGGAACTTCATAATAGATGAAACAGTTGGCCAACAATGATCCCACTAGTAATATTAACATCATCACACACAGAGACACACAGATAGAGACAGAAACATAGGCAGAGGGAGAAGCAGGTTTCCCATGGGGAGCCTAATGTGGGACTCAATCCCAGGACCCCAGGTTCACAACCTGAGCCAAAGGCAGAAATTCAACCACTGAGCCACCCAGGCACCCCAGGTTTGAGAATTTCTGGAACAAAAATTAAATTATAAAATTTTAAATGTAAACATATGTATTGAAATTATTTTTGTAATACATGGTCTTTCCAAATTGAATGTCTTTATAATCCATATTTATCATAATCTTGACATAGAAGGGTAATGCATAGTTAACTCCAACCTTCCATAGGAACGCTTCCGTGAGAATGCTTGCATAAACCTCCATAAGGGACATAAGACAATGCTTATCTCATCTCCATCCTCGCTGAGGGTATATATCCTGGCTTGTAGGACCCAGTCCTTTTTTGGGTTAGTTTATGCAAGTCATCCTCTCTGTCTTCAACAGAAATTAAGTCTGATATGGGCATAATTAAAATCTGTAATCCGCAATAGCACAACTAATGATTCACATTGTCAGAGGCCTCATACATGGAGCTTGTCAGATCATAGTTGGAAAAGAAAATGTAGCTAGTATGGTTGTTTCCTCTACATGCAACCATAGTGTTAAATATCAGTGCCTCAGGGAATTTCGACTTGAGAACTTCCACTATGGACAGCAAAAGTGAATGGATTTTTTTCCTTATTATTTGTCGATTCTACAGAACCACATGCAAGTGTAAAGTGATACTTCTATGTTTATGAACAGAGGTAAGCAAAAAGAAATAGCCTTTAAAATATCTTTATTAAGAGAGTTGTACCAGATTTCTCATTTTCAGCCATGCATGGTCTTATCAATCTTCCAGTTCGATGATAATGACGGCTCAGCCATGCAGGGTTTTACTATGTAATACCACATACTTCTAGCCATTTGATAATTATCTGCTATTTGGAAATCAGTTGCAAATGGTCTGAGAAGAGAGGGAGATGAAAGTGGAAGATTTGTTCCCAGTGATTCGGTTTAAAACAAAATTCAAATAATTGTTCATTTCAGTTCTCTTCACAGGTTACACAAATTCACCATTCTGCCAGTAATTAAAATTGCACACATTCATTATAATTGAACAGGAAGAGTAAACAGTTCAAAATCTAGAGGGAATTTTCTAAATATGCTGTCAGAAATTTGATTCCTGTTTCTTTTATTTTACTGTTTCTCTTCAGTAGAAAAGGATATAACCAGATCTTGACCAATTATTCTGGCAGTGCATAAGTATTAGTTCCAAAATTTTAATGCATATTTTAAAAAAACTTTACACAAAAAAACTACTTTTAACAAATAATTGAAAAATCAGACTTCAAATATTCAGGGTTACAAATATGTACAAATTTAATTACCCTCTTAACAGCAAAAGACAAAAAAAGATTCATGGTTTCCAGGTGACTTAGTCCTTATTGAACATTGGAAATCTCATCATTTCTCAGTTTCAAAGTGTTGTAAATGAGAAGCTAATGTTGGAGTCACTGCACTTGGGAAATGGAAGGAATCTTAGAAGAAGGCATCAGGTTCTATCAGAAAAATAGGACACACACATTTGTAGTTCAACAGAAAAAAATTAATATGTGAAACCGGTTCTGTGTATAAAGAGCTGAGAAAACCAGCAAGGGGAAGGTAAGAAAACCCCAAGTATAGCAGCTCCAGATAGTTTCTTTACCATCAAGACTGAAGGTATGTAAAAAGGAGATAGGATTGAGTTTATGAAGTGACCAGCAGAAACCAGCTCTGCAGAGAGGGAGCTGCCTGGTGGGGTTAGAACAATTGAGACATACCAACTATGGCTAAGAGCCACACAAAGTAGAAATAAAGGAGAAGATACACTCTGATCGCTCTCTCTTCCTGGTCTCCAGCTTTTCATGGGCATTCCTTCTCCATAAGGCCTAGTGAGAAGTTAGCTGGCAAAGGAGTTGGGGATAGGTAATTTTTACAAACCAGTCTCCTGCAATACAGAGCATAGCAAGGGAAGTATGGGAGATGAATCTAAGGATGAAGAAGCAAATAACCTGTAGAGATCCCAAATAGCTTGGATTCATATCACATATGATGTAGGGTGAATTATTGAACTTCATTGAGTCTCATTTTTCTGAACTATAAGGTGGAGACAATAATATCTGTACATATGTCTCAGAATTACAGGGAGAATTACAGGGAAAAATCCTAGTCGACATAGAAGATCAGTGACCATGGGCATGGGCCGTGTCTTGCTAGTTCGCTGCTCTTCAACTATTCCTGACACAATAGTTGGAATGAGGGACTGTACAAATTACATTGTAGGTAATACAATAGGTAGCTATTTTGGATAACTCAATCTCAGCTCCATCCTGACTATAAGCTTCCAGAGGGACTGAAAGTTCCAGCTTATAACCATCCAAAGGATCTACAGTTTTCACTGATAACAGACAGTTATAGTGTAGGGATTGGGCCAAGCGACCTACGGAATTGAAAAAAGGACACATCATAGGAAGCTTAGATTTTCAAAGGGCTGAAAACCTCAATGCTGTTTTTTCCAGATCTGAAAGAGAAAACCACAGTTTATACTTCTTTAGAAAAATTGGTATGCATTTGAATGTTGTGAATAATCATCAAGGATTTTATTTTCAGAGAAAGGAAATTATCAGAAAAGTGTCCCCATACATAACTACCTGCTTCCTGATTAGAAGGCCCTTATGCATGAGAAAACACTTAAAATGGAATTTCAATTTTATTTAAAAGTGCCGTTTCTAAGTAGCAGATAAAAAAAAAAAAGTGTTTGTGTACCCTCTTCCCCAAAACACCACTCAAATAACAGGAACATTCCAGTTTCTAAATGGAAGAGAAACCAATCGCCTGTGCCTACTGCCCACCCATCCCCCCAGCAGAGAGACAGAGATAGAGATAGAGAGATTGAAGAGAAAGAGAGAGAGAGAATGAAACTCAGAAATGCACATTCTATTTAAAATGACACCGGATCTGCAACTCCAAATGACAACACACAGGGAATCAATGACAAATTCAGTAAAGGAGAAACTCAGATGTGGGAAGATGTCAAAAAAAAGACAAGTGTGCTGCGGATTTCAGACAAAGCTGACAGCAAAATTACCTAAAACGGTTATCAGCCATCCTGGAACAGTCCTATAGGTTGGCTCATTTAGCAACCACACCAACCTCCTTGTCTCTCCTCCAACATAGAGGACAGAAAGCAAGGGACTCAATGCCTCACCTCTCAGAATAAATATTAAAAAATAGAAAGAAGGGGATAGGAGTACAGGCCAACAAGGGCTATGGATATGGTTTACCAGTCTGAAGTAGACTGAAGTAGTCGATGGCTGAAAGAGGAGAAACTATATACACAGGAGAGACCTGGAGGTTGTTGCTACTCTGTGCTGGGCAAAGAGGGGAAATTCAACAGAAGAGAGTGGGAGCAAGGGTGGGCTTGAACACCTGGCTGTCATCCCCCGAAGTCTGCTTCCTGGATGGCTCTCCTGAGTGACCCACTTCCACTTCCCCCACAGGCAGGAAATGAGGCTGTCCCTAGGTCTTTTGTTCCCCCAAAAGGAGTCCTCTGCTCCATGTGTAGCTCTCCTCTTGCTCACAGAGAGCAAATGCTGGTTGCCAAGAAGACCCACCCCTATTTACAGGGTTGGAAATCAGCCTATGGAACACAGATCTACCTATACTAAAGCAAAGGTGACCCAGACTGGCCACTGAGACATTTGACATTCATAACAGAAGGACAAACGATGATCAACAATAAGCATATGAAGAAATCCAGAAACCGGAAAGCAAAAGCCCAAAGGTAAATAAATAAATGAGCCTAAAGGAAATAGATGAATCAGGGAATAGAATAAATCAATTAGAAAATTATAAAAACAAACTCCAGTCACTGGACTACGAAGTTGAATATACGTAACATATATGCATTTTATGAACCATAAAATCACTATATTTAATGTAATACAAAGTAAATATATAGATAGGATTTTTTTCTTGTAAAAGTTTAAGGAAATGGGCTCTGTAACCAGGCTGCCTGGATTTTCAATTCTAGCTCTACCACTTACAAAGTATATTTAAAACAGTGTAGTGAGGGGCACCTGAGTGGCTCAGTGGTTGAGCATCTGCCTTCAGCTCAGGGCTTGATACCGGCGTCCTGGGATCAAGTCCCACCATCAGGCTCCCTACTGGGAACCTGCTTCTCTCTCTGCCTATGTCTCTGCCTCTGTGTGTGTGTGTGTCTCATGAATAAATAAGTGAAAACTTTAAAAAAAAAAACAATGTAATGATTTAAAATGCTAACCTCATATAGTTGTTGCAAGGATTCATGAGTTGCTCTGTGTACATATTTATGCCTCCACATCCTCAGCTCTACGAACATCTGCTCTATTACCATAACATTTATGGCAACTTCCCGGACAAAAACAAAACGCAGAGAATGAGAGAACAGGTAAACAACATAGAGGATTGCAGCTGAAGGTGCAGCCTCCAATTAATAAGATGATCCTACACGTCGTGAAAGATTTTTAATGTCACTTCCCCCATCTCACACAGAGTGACAGAATTTTGGAGACAGAAGTGAGAGCAAAGTTGGAAGAAACAGAAGGAGTACTGACACCTTCAGCTTCCTTGGTGAGGTGTCAAAGGTCAGGAGAACAAGGTATCCAGGTTAAGTATCCCATATTAAAATAAACAGGCCATCAGTAGAGAGCCTGCAAATAACAGAATTATTGGAGATTGGCAAGGAGGAAGAAAGGGAGAGTGATGCGGGGTGAAACCCCAACTTTCATTTGGAGGAGTTGAAAAGACCAAGAAGTTAAAGTGCACACACAATTGGTGTAAAGGAAGTAGACCCCCAAAAGAGTACAAATTGGAATGATTAAAATGGGTTGACTGTGGTTAATGGAGAGAGGTGGGACAAGTTGAGGTGGAAAACTGGTTTTTTTTGTTACTAGCTCCTCTGTATTCTTTGGTTATTTTTCCTTGTATGTCTAGTATTTGATAGAAAGTGTTATAAAAGAGAAACATTCCTTTGGTTAATAAACTTTTGCAGAGTGGGCAGAGTGTGGATCTCATTGCTTCCCTTTTTCATCATAATTTTCTCTCTAATCTTGAAAATGCATCTTTAAAAGGTTGTTTCCCACCTTTTATCCCCCCAATTCTATCATTAAAATCATAAGCAATTCTGTGGGTAAAGAATAAATCATCCAAGGGTTGAGACACCAGAATGAAATGATGAAATCACCAGAGAAAAATGAAGGTTCCAATTCCCTGCTACATATTCAGGAATATCCAAACTTTAAAACCATATGAATTTTTAAAAAATATTTATGGATTTCACTGAATTAATTACAAAGTACTGCTCTTGATGAGAGAAATGATTAATTCTATGCTATTTTTATCTTATTTTTTCATCTCATAGTAAGTGTGAATGATGAAGGATTAATATCTGAGCAGATACAAATAAGAATATTCAAAATTCACAAAATTACATCTTTATGTCATTTTTAAAAAAAATAACATAAAGATGTCCCTTCTTTTTAATAGATAGCTTCCTAAAAACTCTTCTCTCTATCCTGTCTCCATTTCTTTTTCAGATTTGCCCTTCCCAGCATTCTTCAATTCCCAAGGCTTCCATGAGCTATTTGGTTTCTTTTACCCTTGTGTCTCTCAGTCACCATGGGACACAGCTGACCAGCCCCCACTTCTCCATCCTTCTCTTAAGACATCCAGCCTGATTCAACTCTTTAGAGAGAATGACTCACAGGGCACATCCACAGTGATTCATTCTTTCCTCAACTTCCAGATTACTACTCAACCACACCACAATTCCACAGTGCCAGATCTTTCCAGATTTTAAGTTCCTCAAAGAGTCAACTTTGCTTCTTTTCCACATGGTGACTAGTACAGCACTGGATAAATAATAGATTCATAAGATACTACTTTTTATTTTAGACTTTATTTTATTTTATTTTTAAGATGTTATTTATTTATTCGTGAGAGACACAAAGAGAGAGAGAGAGAGAGAGGCAGAGACACAGGCAGAGGGAGAAGCAGGCTCCATGCAGGGAGCCTGATGTGGGACTCGATCCCAGGTTTCCAGGATCAGGCCCTGGGCTAAAGGTGGAGCTAAACTGCTGAGCCACCCAGGCTGCCCCTAGCCTTTATTTTAAACAGAATCTTGACATCTGTATTCTAGATCAGTATCACGGTCCTGGACAACCTAAAGCAAATGTGATAACCTCTATTTTAACACAATTGTTGTCTCCTATTTTGATTTGTTTTGTTTTACTTGTAACTTTTCCCAGTAACCTAAATATTTTTCAAACACCTGATATTTTTGTGGTGCATATAATGTACACTGATTTCTTTTCAAAACATCACCTAAAGCAATAAGCAAATGCAAGTCCAAAACACACAAATATAAGTTATTTTGCAACATTCCAAACTTTTAAGATTTATAATAGATATCCTCATCATATTGTCAACAGCCTCTTAGATCACTTGCAATAAAAGACTTATATCTAATAATGTTATTTAAAATGAAATAGGTTTCAGAAAGTTTTACATTTCAGACCAAATATCTAATTTATATTCTTTTGGCAAAGGCAAGCATTGGCTTTTCTTTTTTAGCTTGGAAAGAATATGACAAAATTATCATTTAGAAAAACTAGTCTTTTGGTGTTAAAATATCTGTCTCTATACCTCTAACTAGTACATCAGAGAAGTTTCAACTTGGGGCCTAAACAGGGAAAGATTTCTTTCTTTTTTTTTTTTTTTTTTCAGTTAACTGTTCTCAAATTGTGCTAATATTCATCCTACTGTTCCCACTGTGTTCTTTAATGACATTTTGGCAAGATTCAGTCATTTTCCACTCAATTTCGCTTATTTGAAAAATCTCATTTTCAGCAGTAAAGAGTCAGAACTCCAGCAGCTTGTGCGTAGGGCTGGTGGGGGGAGCAGCTGGAAGGAGAGCTCCATGTAAAAGAAGGGACTGCTTTCGATCAACCTCTCCTTCTGCTCTGTTCCAGGCACAAGCTAGTCCCTCACGCTGGGCTGAGAAGGAGGCATTGGTGAAAAGGTAAGCTTCTCTCACCTGGCTGAGCAGAGAGCAGTCCTCTCCTTTGGTCAACTGACACCAAGGTCCTTCATGTTACTGGCTCTCAAATGTTACCACTCTTAATGTGGAAAGGCCTTTGTAGAGGCCTCTATACTAAAATAAGTAGTGCAGCCCTGGGTAGCCCTTTTCTATTAATACCTCTTACCCAATGCCTCCAGCTGGTGGGTTTTCCTTATCCAGCAAGTGACTTCTTGCATGAGGTACCTGAGTCAAGTCTTAAGCTCAGCTCTCTGTAATGTCCACTTGACTAACAGTGAACTTATGTATTCTTGGCATGCAAGTTTCTACTTTACAGCATCACTCTTTCCTTATTTTTGGAGGACGAAGAAAAGTCAAGTATCCTCACTAAGCAACAAGGACCACACCTAAACAAACCCAAGTAACTGGCAACTTGCTAGTGGGCTGGAGGAAAGAGAACAGGTTTTTGACATTAACAGACTATGTTTTCAAATTTTTGCTCTAGCAGGAGCATAGAGAAAAAATTAATGAATGGGGGTAGACAAAAGAGAAAATGAGTTCAATCAGAGTACCAAGAAATAGCCATCCTATGAGGATATGATAAAAATAGTCATCCTTACAGGATATGATGATCAAATAATTAGGTAGATAAGACAATAATAGGGCATGAAGAAGAAAGCCATGCTTATGGCAGAATGTGAAAGCAAAGTTGCAGATGTGAACCCAATCCTGAGCGGTGAGTGATTTAAAGCTTGGGACATAAGAGATCTCTCCAGAAAAAGAACTGAGCAGTGAATTCAAACTGGTGGAAAATTCAAAGTGTGATATTAACAGAAAAAAATGCCTTTAGGAAATCAGAACATGTCTATAATATGAAGGCTATGATACTGGGCAATAGAGCCTACCTCAGGCAGCAGTCTCCTACATGATTCTAGCTGGAAAAGAAACCACCTCCAGGATGTGGCTACCTCAGGAAGCACAGAGACACAACCTGCCATGCCTGCTGGTCCTGATAGCATGTGTGATATTGTCAAAGCTTCCAAGGTCAGGAACAGAAACAAGGTGAGATGAGAACTCAGCAGAGGGGCACTGTTATCATTCATAATTACACATTTTAGATGTTTTAAGCTATCAGTGCATTACAGCAAGGAAATTATGAGGCTAAATTAAGGGTTTCTCCTGAGGAGAATGAAGATAATGAAGTCTATGTTGAATATAAACCAAAACCAATTAGCCCTCCAACTCTGCTGCACAGATTATAAATTCTACTGATGCAGTTCGAACCAGCAAAATTAAAAAAAAAAACTCTATAAACTTATTTATTAACACTAAAACAAATCAGTCAGAGGACAAAGAAGCTATCTTAACATTTAATGGCACATCAAATAATAAATCTTTTATTTACATTTGTGTTCTGTTGATAAAAGAAGCAAACCACTAATAATCAGATCTCCAGTGACTGCTCCAAAGCTTCATAATGATCCTTCTTCCCCCAATGTAAGTGTATCACAAAAGAGAGGGAGGAGTCTGTAAATTTTTATAAGAGATAATTGTTGCTTCACTGACAAACTTAGGAGATGCCTCCTGCTTTATTGGAATTACTTTCCTCAGCTCTTAGTTTGAGAGGTTTTTGTGGGGTCCTACAGAATGCAAGGGCTAAGCAAATGACCATGGGCTGGACCAGTCAATATATTTCTTTATACTGGTTGGCTCAGGGATGGAAATGTGACCTAGCATAGCCAGAGGAAGAGTGAATACTTGAAATTCCATGAGAACTATCCAGAAACACTGTTCAAGCTGGACTTCCAGCTGTAGGAGTGAAGTTAAGGCACCTATAGCCTCTTTGTGACACCATGTTCCAAACCCTATTGCTAATGGAACCAATATGGAAGAAGAGCTGAGAGATGGAGAGAAACATGGTCTGAAGCCAGGGATTTCTCAGTTACATGATTCAATGTATTTTCCTTGATTCAGTTTAAATTGGTTATTTTGTTATTTGTCTAAGGAAAGTATCTTAATTGATGTGGTGTTCAATACTAGCGAGGATGCCTTGGATGCCTTGCAGACGTTCCTCTCTCTTATACCATTTACATTGTGCTCGTTATCCATGAGCATGGTTCTTGATCATGGGGTCTCACAGCCCAGTTAGGGAAAGGGCATCTGCCCTAGGGACTAAACAACAACTCAGGCCAATATGGGGTAAATGCCAGATGAAACACACCAGCAATGTAATGAGCACCAAAATAACAAGAGAGTACAACCTGGTGTCTGTGATACAGCAGTGCCCTTCACCATCAGAGCTGTTAAGTTAGCAAGCCTGACTGTAATGTTTATCTTTACAATCTGTGGGATTTTGTGTTTGCTCCATTTGGGGTATAAATAGATCAACTATTAACTCCCACACACTGTATATGCATAAAAATCTGACAATATCACAAGTTATAATCTAAATCCTCTCAACTCAGTGCATCCTAAAACTTCCAAAAATAACCTAAAGCAAAACAGAGAAAAAAGGAAAAATGAAGTATAGTAAGGGACTTGGGTTTTGCTTTCTTAAATTCCACTGAAATTTTACCTATCACAAATGGGAAGATTATTTCTTATAACTTTTTATTCTGAAATAATCAGATTCAGAGCAAGTTGCAAAAAAAAAATGTGTACAGAGAGAGCCCATGTATCTGAGCCTCCCACAATAACAATATCCTGTACAACTAGAGTACAATGTCAAAACCAGGAAATTGATACCCCACGATCCACAGAGCTGATTCAGATTTCATCAACATTTCATGCATTCCCTCATGTGGAGTGGGGGGTGGTGGGTGTAGCTCTGTGCAGTTTCATCATCTGTGTGGATACAAGACAGAGAACCATACCATCACCACCCTCTACAGCCACAACCACATCTACTTCCGTCTTCAGTCCCTGGCAATCATCAATCTGTTCTTCATTCTCCAGTTTTTGTCATTTTAAGAATTCCATACAAATGGAATCATACAACCCATAACCCTCTGAAACTGACTTTGTCCGTTCAGTATAACCCCCAGAGATTCATCCACAATGCCACAAGCACCATTGGTTTCTTCCTCTCTTTGAGCCATAGTCCCTAGTACAGATGCACCTCTGTCTTTTGGGTCACTCACCCACTGAAGGACATTTGGCTTCCTTTCAGTTTGGGGCCATTATGAATAAAGCTGCTATGAACTTTCATATGTCTTTTGTACATATTTTTATGAGAAAATAAATCTTCATTTTTCAGAGATAAATGCCCAAGAGAGCAAGTGGGGAAAGCTCTTTGACAGATTAAATCTTTTAATCACCCCCAAAGACCTCCCTGCTCCTGCCTCTGACGTTCTTGGGCTGCAAAAGGCTATGCCAGTACTGGTCTCTTTACGTCCTACCAGTTGCAACATCTAAACCTTGGCTGATCTGAGTGGGACAGCCTGTTTTTCTGATTTTGAACTCAGCATACTGAACATTTGCTAAACCTACTGCCTACTAACAAGCAGCTGAGAGTGGAATGATCAGATCTTCACACCCAGAAAAGCTTTAGGTGCCAGATAGGCCCACATTAGTGGCTGGAAACAACCACCAAGCTGAGATTCTTATTTCGGAGGCTGATAAATAGTTCATAATAACATCATAAGCAGGTATGGTATTTTTGAGGTTTCATAACCAAACCACCATCTACTATTGGAATGGTAGTTGGTAAGCTTAGTTCCTTCTTTTTTTTAAGTTTAATTTATTTATTCATGAGAGACACGGAGAGAGAGGCAGAGATGCAGGCAGAGGGAGAAGCAGGCTCCATGCAGGGAGCCCGATGTGGAACTTGATCCTGGGACCCTGGGATCACACCCTGGGCTGAAGGCAGACGCTCAACCACTGAGCCACCCAGGCGTCCCAGCTTAGTTCCTTCTTGGCCTTATGTTACATCTCTGGAAAACTATATTTATGAGGAAAGGAGCAACTCACTGACACATGACTCTGTTGTGGAACCGCCAATAAATTTCCATTCTACATTGTATTAATCCTGTTAGCTGTTCCATTAAGAGACAACACATTTCACTTGCATTCCAGGGGAAATATATTCAATAGGCAAAGGAGGAAGAAAATACATTTCTTGAAGTGCACACTGGGTTTCCACTTTATTAAGAAGGCAAAGATGGTTGCTCTAAATCTTTGTTTTTCTATGCTTATGTGTGATCATAAACACATCCACGGTGGGGCACTGGGTGGGGACCCATGGGAGAACTTTCCACATTCAGCTATGTCTGCCTGAAGCCCCAAATCATGCAATAGCCCCAATGAAAAATGAGGAAACATGGAATTAATCACTTTTTCCACTAGTGATGATTGAATGCTTATGATGTACGGGTCCCAGGATAAAGGAAGGTGATTCGCAGCTGTGAACACGGCAGATAAAACCTGCCCGCCTGCAGATTAAACAGGGCTCCATGTCCTGTGTTCAGATATCCAGACCCAAAGGGACCAAGTGCTTTGGCTGCATGGAGAAGGGACACAAACTTGAGTTAGGCAGATGAAGTCTTCCTGGAGGCCCTGAAGGATCAGCTGACTCCTGGGAGATGAGTAGGGAATAGCCAGGTGAAGGGGGAGACCTGGGGCAGAGAGCAGACCCTCAGGCAGAGGGTATAGAAGGCATGGAGGGGGGGGCACTTTTTCAGCAACTGACCAAGCAGCTCTGAGGGACACGGAGCAGGGTGGTTTGCGAGGCAGGTGAGAAAGAGCTCCTTTAATCTGTTACCCAAGGAAGGGTTTTATTGTTTTGTTTAGTTTTTATGGTTGCCCTTTTTTGTAAACCATTTTCCTTAAATACATCTTTAGTCTTTTATATAAATAAAGCATTGGGGTACCTGGGTGGCTCAGTGGTCGAGCATCTGCCTTTGGTCATCATCCCGGGGTCCTGGGATCCAATCCCACATCGGGCTCCCTGCAGGGAGCCTGCTTCTCCCTCTGCCTGTGTCTCTGCCTCTCTCTGTGTATCTGTCATAAATAAATCAATAAAATCTTTTTTTTAAAAACAGAAATAAAACATATTTACTGAAAAATCCAAACAAGATGGAATATTGCTAGATTGTCAGTTTAGATTAAAAACCAAAGATTTAAAGGACAGAAAAAAAAAATCCACTGGTCAAATTATTTCAGGCCAAGTCCCTTGAGACTCCATGAGCATCCTGAACTCTGCATGTCCTTCCACATCCCTGTATGTTCACTTCCCTTCCCACCTCTACCCGCCTTCCACAGCACCAGGTTCCCTACCCCTCAACTGCCCCTTTCTGTGCACTGCCAACCCATCTTATACATTGCTATCAGCTAATATAAATATAATAGTAATAAGTCTGACACTAATAATTATTTGCAGAATTCAATTACTCATAATGATGATTATGGGAATAAAATAATTAAGTTATTTAATTAATAAATTAATGACAGTCAAATTGATATTGCACACTTTATCAGAAAGTATTATAGTGACTTTGTCTTGGTGTATCTGCCTTTACTGATAGCTGAGCTCCTTAAAGAAAGACTAGATCTGTATAAGCTCTGGATCTCTGTTCAATCCTTCATTCATTGATTCACTTAATAAATATTTAATGAGAGCCCACTATGGGCCCAACCATGGTCTCTGTTCAGGGCATGTATATCAGTGAACACGTAGTCAACATTCCCTGTCCTCTTGGAGTTGACAAGATGTACACAGTTTATAGCTGGAAGCTTCAAGAGATGTCTTTTTCCAAGAAAGGAGCCAAGAGGGACTTCTGGTTGTTCACCACTCCTGGGAAAGGCTTCTTTGAGGACGTTTGAATCTACACACAAGTATTCTGCTCAGTCTACAACAAAGGCATTTTAAAAACTGAGGGGCTCAGGGTTGCCTGGGTGGCCTGGCACCCAACCCTTGATTTCAGCTCAAGTCCTGAACTCAGGGTCCCTGGGATCAAGCCCCACATGGGGCTCATGCTCAGCACAGAGTCTGCTCAAGATTCTCTCTCCCTCTTCCTCTGCCCCTCCTACTAATGCTTTCTCTCTCTAAACTAAATAAATAAATCTTAAAAAAAAAAAAAAAAAAAAAAAGCTGATGGACTCCCTCACAAGGGAATAGCTCTCTAATCCTTGTCAAAAACCCTTTCCCCTCCCATTCTTCGCTTGTGAGAAATGAAGGTTACCGTCTCTAAGGCACATGTGGAGTTTAGTTGGTCTGGGGTTAAACTGGGTATTGGGAGATACTAGCACACATTTCTCCTCAGCCGTAAACTGCCCTCTTCCCCAAAGAACAGTGTCTGTGCCACCACCTAAGTCTTTAAAACCGCATGCCAACTTGATCAAAGTTTTTTGGATCCTTTCGAGCAGCGTTTTGTTAGTGAGCTTGTCTATCCCTTGGGAAGCCTGGAATGAAAGGAGTTTCACTGTCCATGAATTTAGAGCTTTGACATGAGACATGACATTCTAGTCTTAAGATCAGAACATGGACCAGCACACGGGTATCTCTTTTTACCTATGATAACTTAATTTTAGAGGCCTCATTGTCATTCTAGGCCACCAGCCCTATGAAGGACCCATGAATGAAAACCTCAGTAAGCTTACCTAAATTTTACATCTCCGCTTGAGAGTTTGGGAGCTCATCCTTTTACTCTAGGCTGTTGGATCCTTATGTAATTTCATGTGCCCCCTCCCCAGAGCTCCATATTGTACTGGGAGAGGCAACCTTTGCTCAGACCTAAAGTGATGGGAGCCAGCTTCCCTTATCCTTATATAATACAGTGAGATCATCCAAATATTCCTATTCCAGATGAATCTTCTCCAAATGGGATGGCATTCTGGATCTCCAGACATTAAGTTAGATGAAATAGTTCTTATAGTCCACCTCATCATATACCCTTACTATAATTTCCAGCCAGTATTTTCTAAACATGTCTAATATTAATAAATCACTGAGAGCACTTTAAAACAGATTCCGAAGCCCTTCCCTATTTAGAATATGGCTTACTAAGTTTGCATGGGACCAAAGAATCCACACGTTTTAAAACTTTTTTTTTTAATTTTTATTTATTTATGATAGTCACACAGAGAGAGAGAGAGAGGCAGAGACATAGGCAGAGGGAGAAGCAGGCTCCATGCACTGGGAGCCTAACGTGGGATTCGATCCCGGGTCTCCAGGATTGTGCCCTGGGCCAAAGGCAGGCGCTAAACCGCTGCACCACCCAGGGTTCCCAGAATCCATACTTTTTAACAGGCCCCCAAATGATTACTGCCACCATGCCAGTTTGGGAAACACTGTCTTAACTAGTCATGTTTTGGGTATTGATTTAAAGTTTCTAATGATGATAGAAATGAAGAATGTTTATATAGAGTGCATTTGAATTCATTTTTTTTAAGATTTTATTTATTTATTCATGAGAGACACAGAGAGGCAGAGACATAGGCAGAGGGAGAAGCAGGCTCCTTGAGGGGAAACTGATGTGGGACTTGATCCCAGGACCCCAGGATCATGACTGAGCCAAAGGCAGATACTCAACCACTGAGCCACCCAGGTGCTCCTAGTGCATTGGAATTTAAAGCTTTTAAGAGTTCATATTTCTTTTCAAGATACTGATTTCATTTCCTCTGTATATATACCCAGAGGTGGGATTGTTGAGTCACAGAATAGTTCTATTTTTTATTTCCTGAGGCATCTCCATACTGTTTTACATAGTAGCCTCATAATGTACATTGCCACCAACCACGTACAAGTACCGGGTTCCCTTTTTTCTACATCCTCATCAGTGTTTATCTTTTGTCTTTCCTATCACAGCCACTCTTGCAGGTGTGAGCTGTATCTCATTGAGGTTTGATTTGCATTTTCCTGATGATTAGTCATGTTTAGTATTTCTTCATATATCTGTTAGCTATTTGTATATATTATTTTGAGAAATGTCTATTCAGGCCCTTTGCTTATTTTTAAATCCAGTTATTTGTTTTCTTGCTATTCAGTTGTTTCATTTTCTTATATAATCTGGATATTAAACCATTATCAGATGTATAGTTTGCAAATACTCTCTCTGATTCTGTAGGTTGTTCCATCACTCTGTTGATTGTCTCTTTTGTGATGCAGAAGCTTTCTAGTTTGATACAATCCCATTTGTCTATTGAAGAGAAATTTTATAACACGTTTCCCAAGTCTTCAACTTTTGAAATGGAGGTGCAGTAGAACGTGCAGGGCATTTATATTTAGGAAAACCTCAATAGTCTTTGTATGATTCTGACACCAAACACTAGCCTCCAAGAGTTCATGGTCCAATAGGAGAGCAGAAAGAAATCAGCTGTCACTATAAAATGTTCTAGGTGCTGGAATGAAAGTATGCAATGGGTTTAGGGTGCTCACAGGGCAATTTAGTAGATTGTAGAGATCAAGGAAGGCTTCTGGGAAGAAGTGATGTCTCAGTTGATTTATTGGATCTCCTGAACTTCATTTTTCTCATTCTGTAAAATAAGAAAAAAAAAACTTTATTGCACAGGATTATTATGTAGATTATGTAAGTTAACCCAGCACATTGTTGGCACTCGACAAGTATTAAACAACATCCCCTTCTTTTGGCTAAAAAAAGAAGTCCTAGAAACCATCGATGAAAAGGAATACAGAGAACATAACATAGAGAAAAGTTTCTCCAAGTATAATGAGGTATGAAGCAATAATAACTAATGTACCTTAACCTTCCATTCTAAATATAAAACAAAATCTCCCCAGGTGCTGCTTTCTCCATTTGGTCTTCATTTAACTGTACGTTATTTCAGAACGAGAATTGTGTCCTCTATGTTCTGCGCAGTGCCTTGCTCTGTATCCAATATGCAGTTGGATGGGACTAAGTACATTTTATTTAAATTAAATTGACACACACGCACAGTCTCTATTTTGCAAGTCATGTATAATCATTAATCCAATCAAGAACTCTGTGAGGAGGTTATATTCCTCCCATTTAATTATCCTGGGTTTATAATCCATGGTTGAGGAAATCCGGAGATTGAAGCCCTCTTGTTGGCCTAATCAGTAGCTAATGAAGATTTAAACGAAGGCTTCCTGATTTCTTTTCCTTTAACAGAGATGCCAGACCATTTTTCCAGTTGATGACTAATTTTTTTAAGAAAATTTATTTTAAAAAAAAGAAAGAAAACTTATTTAAAGGACTTAACAATTCCTATTCTCCTCTGATAGGCATGTATTACATTTCAGAAGTAGACCTTAGATTGCTTTGTATAATAATAGATTATTTTAAAATTTGCATACTGAAAAAGGAGAATAAATTTTAAAGTTGCAAAAAAACAAACCTTTAGTAAGATAAAGTTTTCTTTTCTATTGTTTATAATTAGGTGATCGATCTGTTCTGTTTAAGCTTTTGAAGTAGCTAACGATTTAGGAAGTTGGGGATTTTTTTGTCTGGGTTTTTGTTTGTTGCTTTTAGCTTTTATGTGACCACAGTTGTAAGACAGTCCACTGGGTATAAAAGAAGCATGTTTTCGGATATTCTTAAATCAAAATTTGCCAAGTTTGTTATAAAGCAAACATAGCTTGGATGAGCTGGAGCACACAATAGACTTGCAATGCATTGAGTCCAGTGATCACTGAACATTAGAGCTGATAGAGACCTACAGACTAATCCAGAAATTGCCAGAGTTCCCTTGTGGTGTACCTCTTGCCAATACAAAGTTCTACAAACGCTTAATTAGTCCTGAAATTTAAGTTTTTGAGATTCCACATAAAAGAACTCCGTATTTCTAAGTTCTCGTGAAAAATAGCTGGATCTGGCAACACAGCGCCTCCGTTCATGCACAATCACTTTTAGCTGCAGCTGAGTGACAGTTACCTTCTTAAGAAGGGTATGTGAAATGGCATCGAAATGCTATCTTCCTTCCCTCATTTACTTTTCCTTGCTGCCCTGATGGCGATTAGAATTTAGAACACCAGCCCTATCCTAACATCCTCATGTTGCAGAAGAGGAAATTTATCCAGGGTAAACAGAGCAAATTAGTTTTATGGCCCAAATAGTGCTGCCTAATAAACAACCCAAAGCTCAGCAGCACACAACAATAAGGATTTGTTTTGCTCACGTGTCTAGGGATCAGCTGGGCTCAAGTAATGTAGGCTGGGTTTGGCCGGGATGGTTTGGCTCTGCTCCAGATGTCACTCATTCCCTTCCACCACCAGCAGAAGATACTGGGTAGATTCTTCTCATGAAAATGACAGAAATGGAAAAGGGCAAGGGAAGTACATAAGCTATGTACTATGTCCAGAGTCATAACTAGTAAGTCTTCACGTCTGTCTCTCTCGAGTGAGCAAAGCAAGTCACACATTGAACAAACATCAAGGAATGGGGAAATGCAAATTGCCCCTTTTGGGGAAGACTTCAAAATCACAGCATGGATGGGAGCAGGGCAAGGTTAAATAATTCAAGCCAGCAACCCGATGGACCACTGAAGAGGTCTTTAATCACCCATTGCACAGTCTCCAACAAGCCCGACTTCACTCATTCACTTTCATTTCTGCCCAGGAGTCAGATGATTTGGAGGTAACTGTCTAATCTCACTATAAGACAAGGAAACTGGTGCAGAATCCCAAGGAGAAGCTGCCTCCAAACCCATTGTTCTTTGCATTTCAGTTTGATGATGAAGTGCTTTATCTTACCTGAGTGTAATAGCATGATTGCTCATAGTTTTGCCAAGAAAATTTCAGATATTGAAAATTATATTAAAGCTTGAAATGCAATACAGAACTGAACTACAAATCACTCTTTAGGATGAGTTCTAAGTTCTCAAAGCAATTTGTTTCTCAAGAATTCTCAGAGTCTAATTTCACCGTATTAAATAATATAGAAATATGGCACTAGAGACCTCCATTAGGGAAGCACAAGCATCCTACAAATTAGTATGCAGTATTTACTTTAGGTTGGAAAATCTCAACAGGCTTCCCTTTATATTCAGAACTGTATTTTGCCTTGTTCTCTGCTTCTAAGACTTGATACTTTAAAAAAAACAACACTATACTCAGAAAGCCAATAAACCATTGAATATAATTAATGGAAAAAGGAGAAACAAAGCTTAGTAAATGAATTTTAAAATGCTAATTTAGATTATCATCCAAAAATTATCATTGGGATCCCTTAATTCCTTACAAGGGAAGCTCCAGTCCAACACAGGCTCATTTTTTCTGGACGAAGGAGTCCTCCAAAAGCCTGCAGAGCTGGATAAGCAGTATACCAAAGGCAGCAATCTGAAATATTGCCCTGGAGCTCTGTTAGCTGAGCCTAGAGCCAGCCTCAAATGCCCAGCTCCCAGTGTCTTCCTAGTCCCTACCTTGAATAATGTTAGCTTTCTAAAGACACTCTTGTCATCCAGGAAAAATTGACCTTCCACCTTGCAAAATACAGAAGTTCAAATGTGGAAAACAGAAACCTCAAAGGTGCCAGCAGTTCAAAAGCCCCAAAACTCCCAAAACCACTTCCAGTCTAAAAGTTCACAATATCAACCTCTTCCTCTGCAACACATACATCACAGTGTTCAAATCCCTTCAATCCTTTGACCTATGACCCCTCTTCCCTAGGCTTATGTTGTTTCCACTGAGAAAGGGAGATGGTGGAGGAGAAAAAAGTAGGTGAGAGGTTTAATGTCTCTCTCCCCTCCTTCCAAGTCCAAAGTACATGCTTTTTCTTTCTTTAAAACCTTTCCTACCTATAGTGCACATATTTTAATGATAGCTTCTCTGGTTCAAGTCTTTCCCATTAGCCAAACAACTGGGCATTGCTAGATGTTCCTGTGGCCCTTGGTCACATCTTCATGTACGATGAGTGCTTTGTGTATATCATGACTCTTCCCCAAGGACGGTGACATGAATCAAGAAGCGGAGTTTATGTAACAGCTGGATATTGAAGAATTCCATAAAGAGCATGTACCTCCATGGATTTCAACATATCCAGCAGGGATGAGAAACAGAATTTACAGATAAAGCACTTTATTATGTGTTCTCATGAATTTAAAACCACTTAAGTTCACACAACCACAGCCATGCTGAAAGGCTGCATTTTCATTTCATGGACAGGGTGGAGGGAGCTAACTGTTGAGAGAGATGACATTACTTTCTCAAGGTCACACTTAGGAGCCAGCAGGGCTGTTGTCGTGGGGTGGGGCCGCGGGCCATGGGAAGATCTTGGACACCGCAAGGCCTCTTTGTCCTTGATTGAATACTACAGTCCTAACTTTATTTCACTTCTCCTTCCAGTGCCTGCCAATAACATGAAAGAAATAAAATCGAAGCTATCTTCCTCACAAAATGGTTGATTTCACTGTTACAAGCTTATCCCTGTGCTTGTTTGTTTCTCCGTGATGATTTCTGAACATATTTTAAATGTCTTTGCAAGAAAGCATGAATACTGCCAGGCTTCACTTTCTTCAAGAATTCTTTAGGACAAATTGACTGGTGCCAAGAAGCATAGAATCCAAGACCAGGATAAGTTTCCAATGCCTTGGTTTTGGATAATTCCAGAAGTTGTGCCAATGAGCATAAAACCTGCCTTCCTCATCCAACTGGGAGAGAGATAGACAGACGGAGAGGTTGAGAATGTGTGTGTGCAATAGGCAGGCTTCAGGGAGGCTTGCCACACATGCTTTAGATTTCCAGTTGTTCTTCAGCTGCCAGGGTGACCAGGGAAAATGATGACCAAGCTCTCCTGGGCATAGTGGCAGTAAAACTTTCACCACTGCCTTTCCTACTTTTTTTTTTCTTCCTTAAGGATGAAAAATATGCTTTTGCAAGGAAAGTAATAAAATATAAAATTTTCTGAATTTGACAGACTTTGTCCTAGTTTTTGGTTTAATGGGAAGTCTATTCTAAAATCCAGTCTCTATATCTCTTACACTTATTTAGTAGACTTTAGGAACTTCTTTGTACTACCTGAATGCAATAAACAGGCTGATTAATAAGAATGGAAACACATCATCATAGCCATGCTATTGTGTAATTCCCTCCCTTAGAGTGTGGGCCGGTCAAGTAACTTGCTTCTAACCAATAGAACACAGCAAAGACGATGGGACATCACTTCCATAATTACTAACATAAGATAGTGACTTCTATCTTGCTTGCAAACTCTCTCCCTTTTTGACTTTGACAAAGCAAGAAGTCATATTGGAGAGGCCCACGTAGCAAGGAACCAATAATTATGAAGGAATTGGGGCCCTCGGTCCAACATCCTGCAAGAAACTGAACCCTGCCAATAACCATGTGAGCTTAGAAGTAGATATTTCCATAGTACTGCTTTGCGATGAGATCCCAGTCCTCATAACATCTGGATTGCAGCTTTAAAAGAGATTCTGAGTCTGAGGCACAAGTTAAACTACAACTGGATCCCTGACTCACAGAAACTTGGAAATAATAAATATGTGCTGTATTAATCCAGTATATTTTGGGGTGATCGGCTAACATAGCAATAAATAAATAACACATAGCCTTAAGTATAAAGAACATATCAACTATGTTTTGAACCATGAGTTCATAGTTTTTCTATACTGGAGTGTCTCTAATACTCCTGAGAGGGAGAGGAAAAAAACAACCCGAGTGGAATTAAGGGATAGATGGAAAAATGGAGACACCTGGGTGAGGCAGAAATGTTTTTAAAACACTGACAGCAGCAATAACTGGCTGCAAAGCTTTGGTTTAAATCTACTCTGTGAATATTGAGATGTACTTGGGCAATGCAATGTGAATTTTAGGACCAACTGTCTACAAATTTGAAGTGATATTAGTGGATCTCTGATGTAAATTTTTTCTGTCGATAATGTAGTAGAGAAATAATCCTGGCCCTGACACTCCTTGAGGAAAGAAAGAAAAAAGAAATTTCCCTCAATTTTATTCAGTCACAACCTAGAAATTCTATTCCTCCCTAAAGTTAAAAGTATAGATAAAAATATCTTTATGGTTAATGACCTATATAAATCAGGATGAGGGATCCCTGGGTGGTGCAGCAGTTTGGCGCCTGCCTTTGGCCCAGGGCGCGATCCTGGAGACCCGGGATCGAATCCCACGTCGGGCTCCCGGTGCATGGAGCCTGCTTGTTCCTCTGCCTGTGTATCTGCCTCTCTCTCTCTCTCTATGTCTATCATAAATAAATAAATAAATCTTTAAAAAAAAATCAGGATGAATAAACCCAAAGATGGTTGATTTCTTACCTATGGATTCAACAGATGGTGTGCTAGCGTTGACTTTGGACTTCCTTGCGAGAGAAAATCGAACATACCTATTCTTAATTTTGTGGTTAGTGTCCTTGTGGTACTTGAATTTGGCCATTAAAGGAGAATATGTGGAAGACACAACAGAGAAACAGAAGAGACTGAATTCTTGATAATACCTTTGAATCACTAAGTTACATCAGGTTTGCTGAAACAACAATTTTTGCAAATTTGAGTTTGATTTTCTGTGCCTTAAACTGAATATGTCTCAACTGGTATCTATTTGGAGAGAAAAATTGAAGATTTACTCTGCATCTTGGGTAAGTTCCAAATCACTACCTGCACTGCGCAATGTGTCTTATTAATTGCCTATTCCAGGATAATACTGTCATTCTAGTTCACAGTCTTGGTGAAAAACATTAAGGATAGTTATAAAATCATGGAATCAGAGTTCCTTCCAAAGAAATAGACATAATTTTTTTAGTATTGGAAGGTTGTATACTATTGGTTTGGCAAGGACATTTTCACATTCTTTCTTTATTCATGATACAACTACTTCAATACTCTCAAATAAATGGAAAAACAAAATTCAAGACTAGACAAAATGATCAAGTGTTTCCCTGTGAGACAAGAAACTATAGAGTGTGGCCTTTCCCTGTCTTATGGTAGGAATTTATGAAGATGATAGCTGTTAGTCCCATATTCTAAATGACAGCATGATTAGTGACTTTCACTGTTATACAACTGACTAAAAGGGCAAACAGGCTGTTGATCCTGCTCCAAGTGGAGACAAGGGGAAGAAATTTTTTAGGGAGTTAAATTAAACAAGAGAAAATTTTGAAAAATAGTTAAGAATATATTATGAAATGGCAAAATAAAACTTAAGTGTTTGGGCTGCTCCCAAAGCTATAAGCAGATGACAAGGAATAAAGGGTTACAAGGAGGTAGGCTGAAAAATGTCCTCTTCCCAACCCCACCCTTGCCAAAAAATTATCCATGTTCTAATCCCCAGGACCTGTGAATATTACCTAATTATAGTAAATGTGTCTTTGCAGATGTGATTGCCTAAGGGATTTGTGAGATGGGGAGATTATACGGGTTATCTGAATGGGCCTTAAATGCCATCATGTGTTTTTTAAAGAGAGAGGCAGAAGATTCCAGACAAGGGAGAAGAGAAAGTGAAGTGCAAATGGATCAGAGAGAGCTTTGAGGGTGCTCCAACCCCGGCCCTGAAGATGGTTGAAGAGGCCAGGAACAAAGGAAAGCAAGAGATGCAGTTCTAGAAACTGGAAAAGGCAAGTAAGTGGAGACTTGCCAAACCATGAGTTCAGCCCTGAGAAACTGACTTTGGATAACTGACCTCCAAAACCGAAAGAGGATAAATGTGTGTTGTTTTAGCTAGAACTAGAAACCACATTAAATTTGTGGCACAACAGCCACAGGAAACTAAGAGACACATACAAATAAGTTTCCAGATGAGTTTTTTCTAACAGCAGACTTTTACTACAGCTTGAGATTGACAGCACATTACTCTTCAGGATCCCATCAATGATTTGACCTTCCCAGAAGGGATCACTAATCCCTCGGTTGGGCGGAGGAAAAGTAATAAAATGTTTGCCATATGTCATTTTAAATCCTTGAAAATATTTTTTCATATGATAGCACTATCTGCCTCAACTGGATGTTAAGTAATGGATTAGATAAGGTGATTTCTTCAAAAACATCGTTCCCTAGATTCATCCTTGATTTTTGGTTCTTGACAATGAGACACATGAGTTATCGATTTTAGAGCGTTGTTCATGTCTTTAAAAAAATTTTTTTATTTATTTTTTTGAGAGAGAGAGAGAGCGAGAATGGTCGCAAGCAAGTAAGCAGGGGGAGGGCCAGAGGGAAAGAATCTCAAGTAGACTCCCTGCTGAGGGGGGAAACCTGATGCTGGGCTGGATCTCAAGGACCTGAAATCATGACCTGAACCAAAATCAAGAGTCACATGCTTAACCAGCTGATCCACCCAAGTACCCCATTAATGTTTACTCTTAAAGCAGACTGATAAATATCTAAATCATGTCCTAAACTATTCATTTAATTTTCAAAGGCTGTGGTACAGCTATCATTCTTAAATGATTGAATTCTTGAAGTCATCAAGTATCATCTCCCATGACTCTACTTTGGTAGTTGAATGGTAGCTTTGCTTATCACAGTTTGGGGGTCCCAAACTGATTTCTGACTCCCAAGAAACAAAGATACCGGAAACCCCTAACATCGCAGATGACATATTCAGGTTCCACTACAAAACTCTTTTAACATTTAACACTTCTCCCTGACAATGCTTACCACAATTATAACTAAAATCAATTAATAATCAACCGTAAGATGTCTTTCTCCTTCAGCTAAGAAGTGTCCCAGGACAGGAGAATATACCTAACATTGCCTGGCTGATAAAAAATATCCACTGAATGAAAGGATACATTAAATATATGTATTGTTTTTATTGTGCTAAGCTATAGGACTATTATTTTTATATTAATTATTGCATAAATAAGGGTGAGAAATTTGCATCATATGCCATATTGTCCACTGAAGAACATGTCAATCTTAACAATACATTTTAAAATAGTTTAGTAACATTCCTTGAATATTATAAGAAGGATAAAGTCAAATATATTGGGAGTAAATATTAAACACATTATCAGCAAAAACATCAAATGACACAGTATCCACATACTATCCACAACAGTATCCAGCAATGTGAATATTAAATTAGTGTAAGTATCATATAGGAGCTTTTCTTCCAAGTAATTTACATCTTTATATATCAAAATAAATGAGAATGATACATTTCTTCAGATAATAAGAGAAGAAATTATCTTATTTGCCTTTGAGATATGTAAAGAAAGCTCCCAAAGTAAATACTTTCATGTCGTTGTAATCAAATTTGGATCATGATAACATATATTTTATAATAACTGCTCCATAAATGTAATCAGATGAAAATGATACATAGGGATGCTGCAAAAGATACGAAAAGACATCATTCCTGCCACAAAAAAATAAATAAATAAAATTACTCTAGTTGGAAGTAGTTTAGAAAATCAGCCCTAGGGGCACTAGCCTGCTCCTCCAACCTCCTCCCCATCTCCCTCAGCACCCTACACACCCCCCACCAACTCACCACTGCTAGGTAATAAGCAGGGTCTGTTGGTTTGGTCAGGGAAAGCACCAAAGGAAAAGATTGGCTGGTTCTGTGATTTGAATGATGGCTGGAAGTAAGATAAGCAGAGAGGAAATTCCAAGCCAAGAAGATGACTTTGAAATAAGCTGCAGAAATGAGAAAAAAAATCATAAAGTGTATTGAATAATGAATTGGTTTCTGGGACTATATATCTCAGTAAGGATGTGCAGCATAAGCTATTGAGATAACTTCTATCCTGTACTAGCTGTTTAAAGACCTATTTCCCCTTCCTGTTCCAGGGAGTATATAAAATACTTTTAGCCTTTAGCTGGCTTTGAAGAACTCAAGATACTGAGGGTTGGGGATGGAATCGCCCCACATTGAAAAGCTGGTGCTTGGACTAGAAACAGCACTCTGCATTGTGAAAAGGACTCGAGCTTTTTGGGGGGAGTCCAGTCCTATGAGGTAAGGAGTTCAATAACCTGGTCCCACGCCTCCTCTGGAGCTTGACCACCTCTGCCTCCTTTTCGGTCTTGCACTGTACCTACTTCCTTTGTGCCGTAGTTGCCCTCTCCCTCCCCAATTCTTACCCTGGCTAACCCATCTTTGCAAGACCTTGTATCATTTTGTAACTATTTCTTCTTTGAATGTTAGAACTGCCCAGTGAAGTCAAATAGATCTAGAATATTTTTTTCGCCCTTCCTTTAAAAAATATTTAATTACTTATTTGAGAGAGAGAGAGAGAGAGAGAGAGAGAGAGAGCACAAGCAGGGGAGGAGCAGAGGGAGAGAGAGAAATCCTCAAGCTGACTCTGAGCACAGAACTCAAGGTGGGGATATCCCCGGACACTGAGATCATGACCTGAGCCAAAACCAAGAGTTGGTGCTTAACAAACTGGCCACCCAGGTGACCTAAGACCTGGAATATTTTTTCAATGACTGATTCAAATAACTTACCTTAATGATCATAGGACTATTGCGATTTTCTATTCCTTAGTGAATTAATTTTCAAGAAGCTATATTTTTCCAGAAATATTCCATTTTCTCTAAATTTTCCAGTTTTTGCCACAAGTTTGCCTATTAAGTTTTAAATTTCTCCTGAGTCATAAGTAATTTTCTATTCTCTGTATCTTCTAATAATCGGTGACACTTTTATTACAGCCCTAATGTTGGTATGGGTGTCTTCTATTTGATCAATCTCCTCGGAGATTGATCAAATTTAATGTTTTCTCTTTAAAGAACCATTTTGGCTTTGTTGAGTTTTTCCATTGTATGTCTGTATTTTATTTCACTAATTTGTACTGTCATTTTTATTGCTGCCTATCCTTTTGCTTTCTTTGGGTTTATTTTGCTATTGTTTTTCTAATTTCTTATAAAGTGTGCTTAGCTTGTTGATTTTTAATTTTTTAATCAACATAAGTATGTAAGGACATAAATTTCCTTCAAAGTGCTGATCTAGCCACATCTCATAAGATTTTATATATAGCATAGGTGTTATAGGTTAGTGAACCCTATTTTCTAAATTCCTTTATGCCTTTTTAATATATAGACAATTTAGAAGTTTATTTCTTAGTTATGAAACATGAAAGCTTTAAAGTTATATCTTTGCCATCGATTTGTATCATTTTTACACTATGAAGGGGGAATAAATGTTGTAGGATTTTTTTTTTAAGATTTATTTATTTATTCATTCAGAGAGAGTGAGAGAGAGGCAGAGACACAGGCAGAGGGAGAAACAGGCTCCACGCAGGGAGCCGGACGTGGGACTCGATCCTGCGTCTCCAGGATCACACCCCGGGCTGCGGGCGGCGCCGGGGCGCCACCGGGGCTCCCAATGTTGTAGGACTTTTATTCTTTTATTTAATTTGTGCATTTGCTTTTGTCCAAGTATCTGTTGATTTTTATATATGTACCATATGTGTTTTTAAAACTGCACGAAATACAATTTACCAAAATTCACAGGATGCGGCAAAAGCAGTACTTAGAAGGAAATGTATAGCATTGGTTGCAAGTATTAGAAAAGAAGGAAGATCTAAAATCAGTAATCTAAGCTTCCACCTTAGGAAAGTAGAAATGAAGAGCAAATTAAATTCAAAGAAAGCAGAAGAAAAAGAAATAATAATTAGAGAAACAGAAGTCATGAAATTGAAAACAGAAAATCAGTAGAAAATATCGATGAATAATGGATGATAAATGGATATTAGAAGAGATATCACTATAGAGCACACAGACTTAAAGAATAGTAAAGGAAATAATATTAAGAGTAATTCTATGCGAACGAATCTGATAACCTGGAAGAAATGGACCGATTTCTTGAAAGACACAATCTGCCAAAACTCACACAATAAACCATTCAAAAAGGCCTATATATAAATAAATTCAATAATCAGTAACCTTCCAGAACAGAAAGCTCAGATGAATGTAACTGGTGAATTCTACAGAATATTTAAGGAAGAAATTTTGCCAACTCTCTACAATTTTTTTCAGAAGATAGAAGACAGGATATATCCTCATTCATTCTATGAGGCCAGCATTACCCTAATACCAAAATCAGGCAAAGACATTATAAGAAAAGAAAACTACAGACCAATATCTCTCTAACATATAAAAGTCTTCAACAAAATATTAGCAACGATTCTGGAAAAGGGAAAAACTATGGAGACAGTAGAGAGATCACTGGTTACCAGGGATTAATGGACAAAAAGGAATAAATAGCAGAGCATGGAGGAAGTTTAGGGCAGTAAAACTATTCTATGTGATAGTATACTGCTGGATACATGTCATTATATACTTGTCAAAACCTATAAAATACCAAATGTGAACCCTAATGGCAACTCTGGTCTTTGAGTGCTAACTCTGTCAGTGGAGGTTCACCAACTATAACAAGCATATTATTGTGGTGCAGGATGCTGATAGTGGCGGAGGCTGTGAGTGGGTGGGGACAGAAGACACACAGGAATTCTCCATACTTCTTGCTCAATTTTGTGGTGAACCTAAAACTGCTTTAAAAATTAAGTCTAGGGGCCCCTGGGTGGTTCAGTCAGTGAAGCATCCGACTCTTGGTTTCGGCTCAGGTCATGCTCTCAGGGTTGTGAGATCGAGCCCCAAGTGGGGTGTCCAGCCCATTATGGGGTTGGCTTGAGATTCTCTCTCCCTCTCCCTGTCCTCTTTCTCCGCATGCTTGTGCTAGATATAAATACATAAATACATAAAATCTTTAAAACATAAAATTGAAGTCTATAAGAAAAGAATGTATATCTTGATCTCTTCAAGTGTGTAGACCTTTTGTTAATTAGGCTGTTCAAAACCACATCCTCATTGACTTTTTGTCTATATGTTACAAAATAGCGCGCGCACACACACACACACACATACACTAACCATCACATATTTCAACTTGATTTTCCAGTTATCCTCACTCTCAATTATGCTTCTGGCCATTATTGGAAGCTGAAGTTTGTGCTGTGACACTTTCTTTATAAGTGTATGCTATTCCCTTTTTCTTTCAAACTTATTCATCCTATCAAATTCCTACTAAATCTTCAAGACCTTCCTTTAGAGTGACTTCCTAGACTGCTTTCCTGACTGCCTAGTGTAAATAGTGAGTTTCTCTATGTGGATTATTATATGCTCTTGTATTATTTATCTCAAGGGCAGAACTTTAATATAGCAAGCACCAAGAATGTTTAATTTAAATAATATGTACTAAACAAATATCGGTGGCATCAATGGATGATAAAATTCATTTTGCAGAATTATAATGGAAGATGAGACATTTGGCCTCTCTCATACCTGAATCCTTTCTCCTCTTAATGTTGATCTCAGATTTTTCTATCATTTCTGCCACTTGCATTTCTCCTACTTAAGTACAGAATTATATATCATTTCTAGCTTGGGAAACTAATACAAGTTTCTACTTCCACTCAGGTTAGTAATAAAAGCCCACGTGAAGAGAGGGGCCACAGGGCAAAGTATGAGGGCACGTCAGCAGATATGTGACGCTGTCTCAGATGTTCCAGCTTCCACCAAGCTCGTAGCTGAACACAGCCACATGAGTGTTCCTAGCCAACCACATGAAGGCAGAAGGTTCCAACCAACTCCAGAACCATGATAAATAATAAATCATTGTATTTTCAGCACACAGCTGTAGCAACTGATATGGGAAATACCACTGCGTCACTCTGAATGTTTGAAGCTGAAAGAAATATCATTAAAAATGTAGTTTTGCAAAAGCATTGGGAAAACAAAATGAGCCCCAACCCAAGAGCCCCTCTTGGGCTTTCAAGCCCAAGGATATGGACCTACCTCAAAATTGTGATCCAGATGCCAGGAAGCTTTGGAGGCTGCTACCACAGTTGCTACCACAACTGCCTTGTAAACCTCAAAGCTGGTGACTGGCCCTGGATCCTTGAGCCTGGTCTCCCTGGCTGCCTCCACGCAAACACATCCCTACCATCTTGCTTTCCGGCCACCACTAGAGCTGGAAGGTGGCCAGCAATGTGACTACCACCTCCAAATCTTACACCAGTGCTTCTAACCTTGCATCATCTCCAGGATCCTGAATTCAAGAGAATTTTAAAAATATAAGTTTTAGCTTTTCAATCTCAGAGGCTAGCAGAGAAGTATAACAGATGATGGGAGAAGTCTAGTATCTCTGGCCAAAGTCCCCTCACTCTGAATTTAATCAACATGACACATAAGAATGACACAGAATGGAAAGTCCGACAAATATGATTTCCTATCCTGGCTCTGCTGTATTGCAGGTGATCAAACTACTTAACCTGTCTGAATCTCAGTGTCCCCATCTGTAAAAATGGGAATATTCCCACCTGACTCAGAGGGATTTTGAAGAATTCACGGTGGCTTTCACAGAGTTTTTGGTAAGATGTTTAGTGCGTTGTAGGTACTCAATGATCAGTAACAGTTGTTAATGGAAAAAGAATAAGTGAACAGAAAAACTGCAAGATGCAGGGAGTATTTTGATCTTGCAGAAGGGACAGCTAGCTAGCATATTGTGAGGGGAGGAAAGATCTCCTGAAGAAGGTGATTTCTGGTTTGAATCTTAGAATATGAGCAGGGCCAGGCAAAAAAATGAAGGAAAAGGTAATTCTGGATATAGATGTGTCTCCCTGATCCTGTGCTTCAGAGCCAAAATATAATAGAAAGGCAGAATTCGGGATAAAGAAGAACAAATATCTTTATTGCTTTGCTGGGCCAAAGAGGCTGTAGCAGGGCATGGCCTTTAAAGACTGCAAACCTCCCCAGAAGAAAGGGCTGGGGTGGGATGGTGCTTATAGCTATGGAAATACAGGATCTAGCCTGTTTTGACAGAAATTATATTTATGCTACCAGCCTCCTTCATCATGTCTTTAGGGTGGTACCAGTTTCCTGAAACAAAAAGCTAAGAAAGGGGAAGGGGAGCTTTGCAGAAAAGAAGATGAAAGTTATTTAGTTTAACATGGAGCTTAATGAAAGCATTAGTGTAGCATTTTGATTTTTGTTCAAGTTTATGCTTTTAGGTGGTTGCACCACACATGACCCTATAGGAAGGACCAGGACTCCAATGGTTCCATAAATCTAGAACACTTTATAAGAATGGTACTTAATTTAATGTCATCAGTCTCTGACTTTTCTTTCTTTTGTCTCTCCTTCTACAAGATACATTGGAATAAAAATTGGACTAGCAGTGTATCTGGGTAGCATTCTTAGTTTTACCACCAAGTAGATTTCACTAACTAGATGATCTTAGATACAATGCTCAGTTTCCCCTCTGTAAACAACACACTAACTATAAAAAACAAAAGCAAATAACAAACAAACGTGACAGATCATTTCCATGACCATTTACAGCTTTGGCAGTATCTGAAATGGCTCAATCCACTTGTAGCCAAGCATAACCCAGCAGTCGTTACCAGATGACGTATTATCCATACATCAGGCACTCTACCCCTGCCCCAAATGGGAATCCAACAAGAGAATACATATCCAAAAGCTGAAATAAAGACTATTAAGTCTATTTACATACCAACCACTAGGTTTGGCCTTCACAGATCTACTTCAAACTGAATGACATTGGTTGGAGAAATCTGGGAACCAAGGGAAGCAGAAAAGAGTGGTAACAACCTGGTGCCTTTATGGAATATTTTATTGAGCTTTAAGAATCATCCTCATGTGTTTTCAAGTAGTTTCCATCTAAGCATTTCTTTAACAGAAGACAGGATATGTGGCAGGTGTTAGAAAGGCCTCTTGTTAATGTGAGCTTGGAGCTTGTGCCTGTGATGATGCCAATTTTACCCTTTAAAAATATACAAAGAGTACTTTGATCATATTAGGATTTTTAGACTAGTTGCATAATAGCTCTCCTATTGCTTTTAACATTTCTATAAAAACAGTGATTTTACTTCTTTTTGTCCCTCTAGCAAATAAATAAATAAAGAGAGAGGGGATAATATTCATTATTATCTTAGAACAGAAACACATTTTAAAGCCTACACATGAGAAATTGCTAGACGATAAAGCTATGAAAAATCCTACTCTAGTCATAATAATGAATTCTTTTTTTTTTCAATATTAAGAATTTCTAATGATCATGCTGGGAAGAACAAAAGCCCACTAGCTTTCTTTGATTAGGCATCCGGAAGACTAGTCAATCTGCCATTTTTGTTTTGGGCTTTGGAAATGCGTGCAGTTTGTATTGCTTGCTTTCCTTGCTCTGCCTCACCCCTTTTCAAACACGGAGCTCAGTGAGATGCTATTATATTGCTATTTCACTTCTTTTTATGGCAACAAGAGCAGAGGTGAACCGAGAATATGCACAGGAAATGGTTAGCATGGGTGCAAGCTCACACCAAACCACAGTCCTGAGAAAGAGCTGGAACTACAAAGATAGATTTTCTTAAAAGAAAAAGTTCCTGAAAATAAAATAGTTTCTTTTTATAAATTAGATCTGCCAACAACATTCTTCTCCAGTTATCTTCTGTCCACTTAATCAAAATATGGAATTAATGCTTTAAAAAACTATATGTATAGATTTGAGTATTAATATGCTTCTTTTGAGGTTGCTTATTAGAAAAAACATACTTTCTATCTCTTTTTGGAAAATAAACAATCACTTGATATTTGTTAAATGTATATCTGGTGTACCATTCTCTTAACTTGATAAAGAAAGTGGTAAGTAATGCCATGGCTTCTGATTACTGTTAGCAAGGTACAATAGTAAAAACAACAAATTATATAGACATACACATTTTACGAAGAGTTCTCCCCAATTATATAATTTCCTTAATGGCTTTTTTAAATTATATATTTTGCCATAATGAAGCTTTAAGTTTTTATGTGTTAAAATATCACTATTTTTTCTTCTCTAATATCTAGGATGCCTGTCCTAAGAAGTTATCACCCTATCACAGAAAAAACTAACAGTAAAACATAAGCAAACTAATAAAACCCCAAACCAGTTCCTTGAAGAGACTAATACACTAGATCATCCCCCTTGAGAGCCCAATTAAGGGGGGGAAAAAAAGAGGAAGAAATAAAAAAAAAAAATCTCAGATTAAGAGTAAGAAAAACTTTAGATAAAAAGGAACAAATTAAATGTCAGTCACAAGAAACAAAATCTGTGGGACCACTGTGTCTCTTTAACTGAAGCCACTACCAGTGGGGATCAGTTTTAAATGAAAGATTTAAGAAATATAACCAAAACAATGTGTCTTCAATAAGTCACTTCTGGATTGACCGAATCAGCTCTCAATAAAAGGTATTTGTGAAACAGTTGTAGAAATTTGAATGATCTGGCCAATAGAAGTTATTAAAAGATTTTGGTTAATTAGGTTCAGTATATTAAATGAGAATGCCCTCACTTCTTGGAGATAAATACTGAATTATTTTGAGTTGAAGGGTCGAGACTTCTCAAATTTTAAAAAGGTTAGATATAGCTAGGTGCTATATGTCCATTCTCTGTATTCTTTTTGATAGTTTTAAGGCATGTTTAAAAACTTTTTATAATAAAATTAAAAAGAATACACACTAGGGGAAAATATATAAAGTGATGCTAACCGCAATTCTAAGGCAAACGTTTCTAAAACCTGGGGAAAATGGGGGAAATGTTTCTAAAACTTGAGGAAAATATTCTTAGTAAAATATAAATTATGAAGAATTAAAAGAAGATGTATGAATCTTGAGTAGGCCAAAAATGATAAAAGGGATTTGAAAGTGATTATAGATCTCCCATTAAAAAATTCTCCAGGCCCAGATGGTTCCACAGCTGGATTCTATTTCAACCTTTGGAGAACAAATGATCCCAATGTCATTTTAATTATTAAAGGCCATGGAAATGGACAGAAACTGCTCCATTCCACTTAGGAAGCTAGCAAAATCTTCCCAGCAACATGTACATTCCAAAAAAAGAAAAAGTGGCTAATCTCACTCACGCATATAGATACAAAATTCTCAATGAAATGTTAGAAAACAGACTTATTTGTGTGTTGCTCTCTTTAAAACATAAAAGAAATAATCACATTATAGTTTTATTATGTGTCCAGGTGTATTTTTGTGAGAATAGTGGATGTCTGGAGTCATCAATACCTCAGAGAACAGGAGGAGAAAATGGAAATGCCTAGAAGAGTGAAGTAGGTACAGGGTTTAATTATGCATGTAAGAAGCTGAACAGTTCTCATTCTATATTTACTAATCGTTTTCTTCTTCCTCAAATCAAGCCAAAATGTGCCTCCAAATAATTTTTACAGATGGAGAAATAAAGGTCCCAGGACATTAATTCCCTAAGGCTAGACTACAAACTAAAGCCAAAGCAGGATAGAGAATCCAGAGACTGGTTTCCGGTTCAAACTTCTTTTCTTTCAACTGCCTGCCTCTTTGGCATATGTGTCCCTCTCCCAAGATTCCAGCGGATTAACAGTGCTAGAATGCCCTACTGCATGTGGACTGTGGGCAAAATACACAGCCCAGCAGAGAGCTTCACATTCACATTCAAATCATTACCTTCAGTGTAATTTCCTTCCAGGGAGTGATCTGTCTCATAAACACAGTGACAAATCCATGTCAAATTCAATACCTTCACCCATTAACAACAGGGAGACACTCAGCTTTGCCAAATGGCTCTGGCAAGGAGTAATGGATCCCCATGCACATTACACCTTTCAAACAATATTTTTCTTGTTGCTTTATAATATTCCCTTGGCAAGGTGAAAAGAATTATAACTTATGAAATAGTATTCAACCAAGAAGCCACTGGATGTAAATTCAGTTGTTTAATTTTTTCTTAGTATTAAAGAAGAAAGAGATGTTTACAGCAAAGTATCTTTCTCATATTTTTGCTTATAATTCTGATATACTTCATTTACTTATTGCTGAATAAGACAAGTTGTATCCTTTTAATAGCCAAATTAAATTATTTTAATCTACCCACCCCAATTATAGTAACTAGAGTGTCAGTGCAAGTTATCTGCTTCTTTGGACTTCTTTTCCTATTATAAAAACGTAGGATAGGGCGCCTGGGTGGTTAGTTGGTTAAGTGTCTCCTGTCAGCTCAGGTCATGATCTTGGAGTCCTGGGATCAAGCCCAGCATCGGGCTCCCTGCTCAGAAGGGAGTCTGTTTCTCCCTCCTCCAGCTTGTGCTCCCACCTCTTTCTCAACTAAATAAATAAAATCTTTTTAAAAATCAAGAAAAAAATCATAAAGTAGGATAAATACACTTTTCCCTCAACAGGGAATAATAATGGAAGGCTTGATATCTTATCAGAAAATCATTTTACCCTGGGCATTTATATTCTCATACCTTGGTCCTTTTATTAATAGCAAAATACTCCTCCTTCTAATTTCCATGTTATTCTATTCTTTCTCAACTTTATCTCTGTACAGTGGGAGCAATATTACCTACATATATCTGCCTTTTAGGATGAATGATTTGAGAATCAAATGATAAATTGAGTGTGCTTTGTAAATTGTGTAAGTTAGACAAATTTGAAATAGGCAAGCCTCCGGACATTCTGATGTCCAGGCTGATGCCCAGGGTCCACTGGACTTGGTACCACTTAGGAAAGGAGGCTTGATGCCATGAACTTTGTGCAAGGGATATTTGTTTCTACAATCAGTTAGTATCAAGACTTAAACTGACTCCTAGGTCTTCAGACTCCTAAACTAATCATTAAATTTTCACACCATTACATTACTAGGCATTTTGGAAGAGACAATAGAGTTTTCACATTCCTACTTATTTGGTTATGAAAATTTTCCTTTCTTTACTCACAATACCAGTGCAATCATCAGCCTTAGGAAAGGCAGGAAGAGGATGACAGATGAGAACTATGGACAATTTCATTTTTTCAGTTATATAGAGCTTTGAACTGTACCAGGGCAGGTAATTAATGCTTACTGCCTCTTAAGAAAGCCACTAATGTGTGTGAATAAGGAGAAAGAGTGTTTGAGCTTAAAAAGAAGAGAGGGAAAGAAGGGAAGGAAGGAGGGAGCGAGGGAGGAAGGAGAGAGAAGTAAGGGAGGAAGGGGGAAGGAAAAAGATAATTCCATGTTATTGTGGCCATTTTTTTCAATATTAGAGACATAAGAATATAAAATATAAAATGCAAACACAGGTCCTATCTGATAAATTCCATCTCCAAAATCTTAGCCCCGACCCACTGAAGTTTTATAAGTCAGTTTCTCTATTTCAAATTAAGCCATTTAGAGGTACAGATCATGCACGTAGCTCTAGGCTCCCATGGTTTAGGGTGAGATCCTGTCCATAGCTGATATTCCATAAATATCTGTTGAGCAGGGTTATTTCATTCTGATTGAATGGCTTGGTCCATGTAAACCCTAATAAAGAAGAGAATGAGAACTTGATAAAACTTGATTACAGGCTACAGATTCTAAATGCTAGGAAATATAGAATGTAAAAGCTTAAATTTCAAGTCATGGAGCAAAATTTGCTACCACTGAATCCTAAAATGCCTCCTTTGTGGACTTTGGGAGCTTCCTTAGTGATCCATCTAGAATTATAGACAATGAGGCACAAGATCAGAAGCCTGAACAATCCCATTTTACAATATCTTAAAATGCAAGGGCCCCTGGGTGGCTCGGTCAGTGAAGCACCAGACCCTTGATTATAGCTCAGGTCACAATCTCAGGGTCCTGAGATTGAACCCCACATCAGGCTCCAGGCTCAGCGGAGAGTGTGCCTAAGGATTCTTTCTCTCTCTCCCCTTCACTCTGTCTGCCTCCCCCCTCAAATAAATAAACAAACCTTAAAAACTAAGAAAACAGTATGTTAAAATACAAATAAAATATTATGAGATTATGTTCCAAGCTGTAGCACATTACATTATTGTATGTTATTATTGGACATTATTACATAGTATTGGATTAATATTATAATATTCGGATATTATTATTGTTGTTCATGAAATTCCAGTCATTGAGTTGGGTGAAGGCATTGTCTTCAGAATGCCTGGATGTCCACGGTCTTGCCTGTACAAAGGCATCCTGCTCACTGCAAAGGTTCTTATGAGGATCAAATGTATTCATGTATGATTAAATGTATTAAATAGGAAAGATTTAAGAATTCATGACTGCTGTACAACTTTAGTGACAATAACGTTCACTGAAGTCTCCGTGCTAAGTACTTTTTAATAATGTTGATTTGACTTACGTAAGCCTTGCCACACAGGTGCCCATTATTCTCCCTACTTTTCACCTAGGGAAACTGGGCTTTAGAGCATTTCCGTAACTTGCTGAAGGAAGAAGTAAAATTGGGATTTGAATCCAGGCAAGTGGAGTCCAGAGCATGTGCTTATAACCACTATTCTCAATATTAGACACCACTGAAGATTCACTTGCCTTATTAATGAACCGTTCTCTGAGAAACAGGAATCAGGATGGGTATGTTTCTGTATTGGTACCTCTTAAAATGAAACCATGCAGGTACAGAAGGCAGAGTGCAGCCGAGGTGGTTGAAACAAATTGGGGGTGGGAAAGATGAAGAAACCTAATAGGCTTCACAACATTTTTTTTCTTTAGTTCTGAATTTTTATTGAATCTGTAGCTATGACCCTTTTCTCACTCTTAATTTCTTTAGGACATATTTTTTGTTTGTTTGTTTGTGAATAGGCTTTTGTATGCGTGATACAAAATTCAATAAGCACACAGGGTGTATAGCATAATACAGGGTGCATAATATGCTGTAATAAATGTACACACTTCTGTCTGTTAGCTGTCAAGTTCCCTTTCCCAGAAGCTAAAACTGTAATCTGTTACTTGTGCAACCTCCACCACAATTAATTTTGGAACATTTTCATTACCCTCAAAAGAAACCTTGTACCTATCAGCCATCACTCTACTTTTCTCCAAGCCATTGTGGCCCTAGGCAACCATGAATCTACTTTTCTGTTTCTAGATTTCCCTATTCTGGAAGTTTCGTAAAAAAGCTATCATAAATATGTGGTCTTTTGTGGCTAGCTTCTTTCACTCAACCAAGTATTTTCGAGGTTCATCCATGCTGTACCACCTAGCGATACTTCATTTTTTTGATGTCAAAAAATATCCATTGTATGGGCGTACCACATTTTGTTTATCCCTTCATCAGTTGATGGTTATCTGGGTTGTCTCTACTTTTTAGCTGTCGGGAATAGTAGTGCTGTGAACACTGTGTGCAACTCTGCGTGAATAGATATTTTCATTTCTGTGGGAGTGGAATTGCTGTGTCATGTGGTGACTCCATGTTTAACATTTTGAGGGACTGCCAAACTGTTTTCCAAAGCAGCTGCTTTTGGAAAGGTATTTTACATACCTACTGCTGATGTACCAGAGTTCCAATTTCTCCACAACTCCCACACTTTTTTCCCCCCATATTTTTCATTATGGCCATCTTAGTGGGTGTGGCATCTCACTGTGACTTAGATTTTCATTTCTCTAATGACTAATGATATGGAGCACTGGCCATTTGCATATTTTCTTTGCAGAAATGTATGTTCACATCCTTTGCCCATCCTCTCATTAGGCTATTTGTCTTTTCCTTGTTGTGTTACATTGTTTTTTTTTTTTTTAAGACCTTATTTTTTAAAGCAGTTTTAAATTCCCGACAAAATAAAGAAGATACAGAGATTTCCCTACCATACCACTCCATATCCATATTCTTTCCCATTATCATCATTCCCCAACAGACTGGTAGTACATTGTTATAATTGATAAACCTACATTGTCACATAAAAATCACCTCAAGTCTATAGTCTACATTAGTGTCTTCATGGCATTTTCATAGATTTGCCTTTATAAAACGTATTAGCTGAATCTCTCCAGGGACCTGAGAGATGAGTGACCAGCAGAAAGCCGGAGAGTTCCAAATGAGCAGACCCGAAGTCCTGACTCTGCAGCAAAGAATGTCTGTGTCTATGCTGCGGCCAGGGGGAGACTTTCAGCTCTCTCCTTGGCATCCAGAGAGAGCATAAGTAAAACCTACAGGACTGTCAAGAGCTGAGGAATGTCCCAGTGAGCATTGTTATTGAAACGTCCATGGTCTCATTCATTTGGGGAATATAAATAATAGTGAAGGGGAATAGAAGGGAAGGGAGAAGAAATGGGTAGGAAATATCAGAAAGGGAGACAGAACATGAAGACTCCTAACTCTGGGAAACGAACTAGGGGTGGTGGAAGGGGAGGAGGGCGGGGGGTGGGGGTGACTGGGTGGTGGGCACTGAGGGGGGCACTTGATGGGATGAGCACTGGGTGTTATTCTGTATGTTGGCAATTTGAACACCAATAAAAAATAAATTTATTATTAAAAAAAATAAACGTCCTGAGTCTAAAGGCCACTTACAGCCTCCTTCCTTCTAGTGTGACCCATGGAATGTACTCAAACAGGGTATATAGAAAGAGCAAATCCGCACTTGTTCATCAACTTTATCAAATCTTACATCCATGCTCTGGGGGACCCCCTGAAGCAGCAGGAAGTAAAGTCCATAGTAATAAAGCACAGGTGGTTTTCTCTTGTGGTTGAAGAATGGGTTGTATGGGTTACTCGGTGTTTTGGATCAGTTCAGCGAGTTGCCATACCTAGAACACATCATGGGGTATTTTTGATGACTATGGCCTTCCTTTCCAGCACACTTTTCTCTCCTCCTTTGTTTTTCTAGGCCTCAAGCACTCTGAGCTCTTTGACTTCACCAGCCCACTTAGGGCCCCAGGGAAGTCATTCAGAAACCAGTATTTATTGAGTGTCTACTATGTGCCAGGCGGTGCTCTGAAATCAGGGACAAAGACTAGACATCTCTACTTGGAAAGTTCAAGCTTATTTAAAAATGCTTCACACATTAGCTGTCTAGAGAGAAGGTACATTCAAAGGGATCAACACAGATCACACTTGTTACAGGAGGGCATGGTTAGGAGGAGTTATTCCCACAAAGATCTTCATTTGCCACCACAGAGGCAACCACCTACTTTGCTTACCCTTAAAGCCGTCGTAGTTCCCATATTGCCTAGCAATGTGAAAGCGTATAATGTAAGACCAGTACTTTGTCATGATGGGTGCCTTGGAACCAACCGATATTTCAGATGGCTCCTCCCAAATCTTACAGAGCTTCTGCCCATCTTGATTTCTAGAATGTACTGAAATGATGCCCAATCCGTACCTCTGATTTGCTGAGTCCCAGATAGCAGAGAGCTGACTCAAGCACATTTATCAGCTGCTCAAGAAGTTTTTATACCCAAGTGCAAGTGCAACCCTGTGTTAAAACTAGATACGGGCTTCGGAAAAATGTCATGGATCTATCAAAAGCAGTTAAGAAAAACCTAGAATACTTAGGAGTGGTTGTCCTGGATCTCTCCAAACTAGCATCCCAGGACTGCTCCTCTTCCCAGCCAGCCCCACACTGAGTTGAAGAACCATCCTGGGCGTGACTCAAGAGAATTCTTAGTGGACTTTAATCAGCTGGCTGGAGACTGGAGACGACGTGCAGACCAGAGGCATGTGTGGCAAGAGTAGGAGCAGAAAAACAACACAAGTGTAAGTCTTCCCCATAACTAACCTCCCTGCCTAGTAAACCTATAAGTGAGTTCTAACCCCTTCACTCTATCAAATACACCCCCCCCCCCCCAAGCCTCTCCCACCGCATCACCCTGGTGAATCATTCTCTAGCTTCCATGATCTGAAATGTCCTTGTTCACATTCTCGAATCCGTTTGCTCAGCTTGGGAGTTTGCGGCCTCCCACTCCTAACCCCAAAATCTATCAGCCCTGCATAGCCTTAAAGGCCTTACCAGGTAGGCCTGGGAAGTCCCCGCACCCCCTTATCCCGGGTCTGCAGGACAATGTGAATTGGTACACGGTGGGCGCTTAATGAATACCAGGTGGAAGCACGCAGGACTTCGGAAGCCTGTTCCCAGGCCCGAGGGCGCACTTTGGGCAGAAGACACTGCTGAAGGCTGGCTCTGGGGATGCAGCTGAGATCCCCGCCACCCGACCCCCACTTAGCCTCTGGTCCCCCCTTCCACCCCCGCACCCCCAAGGATGCGAAGACCAACTGCGCTGCGCCCGCGCGCGTCGCCCGCCTGGGAAGGTGGGGCCCCGGGGCAGAGGCGGCCACGGCGCCGGCCCCGCGAGGAGCCTCCGGACGCGGGCGAGAGGCGTGGGCGGGCCCCGCCCGGAGCCGCGCGGCGGCCGCCCCGTGCCCTCCCCCGCGGCCTGCGGAGCCCCGGGGCGACGAGGCCAGCCCGGCCGGCCAGCTGGAGCCCCCCCGCGCCCCGGGGCCCCGCTGCACTCGCCGAGTTGGCTGCGCGCGCCCGGGGAGCGCAGAGTTTGCAAAGTCGTCGCGAAGCTTCGGCGCAGGGAAGGGGGTGGGGGAGTGGGGGTGCGAGAGCGAAACACCCGCCTCCTGCGAGTGGAGCGAGGAAGAGGGGGGAGAGGCTCCGAGTTCCGCTTCCTGAACGGCGGGTGGGTAGACGAGGTTGGCGCGGGGAAGGCCGGCGGGACGCGCGCTCCGGGCGCCGCAGGCGATGGCCGGCGAGCGGACCCGCAGGTTCACCCGGAGCCTGCTGAGACCCGGGCAGGCGGCCGAGCTCAGGCACAGCGCCGCGTCCGCCGCCGCCGTGGCCGTCAGCAGCCGGCAGCAGCAGCGGGTGAGTGCGGCGTCCTCCGCGCCTTCCCGCGCGCCCCGGCCGCCCCGGGGCCCCGAGCCGGGCCTCCCACGCGCGCCCCCTCCCCGCGCGCCCCCTCCAGTGCCCCCTCCCCGCGCGCCCCCTCCCGCGCCCCCTCCCGCGCCCCTTCCCGCGCGCCCCTTCCCCGTGCGCCCCCTCCAGCCCCCCCAGCGCCCCCTCCCCGCGCGCCCCTCCAGCGCCCCCTCATCGCGCGCCCCTCCAGCGCCCTCTCCCCGCGCCCCTCTCCAGCGCCCTCTCCCCGCGCGCCCCTCCAGCGCCCTCTCCCCGCGCCCCTCCAGTGCCCCATCCCCGCGCCCCCCCAGTGCCCCCTCCCGCGCCCCTTCCCGCACGCCCCATTCCCGCGCGCCTCCTTCCCGCGCGCCCCTTCTCCGTGCGCCCCCTCCAGCCCCCCCCAGCGCCCTCTCCCCGCGCGCCCCTCCAGCGCCCCCTCCCCTGCCCCCTCCGCGAGGCAGCGCCACCGACGCTTCCCGGCCGGGGGCGCGCTGGGGGGCCGGGGACTCGCAGAAGCGCAGCGTGGGAGAGGATGCGCGTGGGTTTGGGGGCTGCGGCGGCGGGAGTGCCCGGCGAGTCCCACGGGCGCCAGGTGGTGGGGTGCCAGGGATGCGAGGGGCGGGGAGGCTACGGGAGGGAACCCCGCGGGCCACGGTCTGCGCGTCTCCCTCCCCACCCGCGACCGGCGCGGGGCGAGCAGGGGCTGCGGCCTGGGGTCCTCGGGGAGCCCGGCTGAAGCGGGGAGCCCCGCTCGCTCGCAGAGCAGTGCCCTTCGCACCACCGTCGGTCCACGCGGCCGAAAGCCGCAGACCACCCCATCCTGCTCCAGAAGGGGCCCGGGGAGCGGGCGGGCTGGGGGAAGCGAGGGTCACTAAGCCTCCCGTGGCTCCGGGTATTTTTCTAAGACGCTCACGGGGTTGTCCCGCCAAGCTCGCTCTCCTCGGTTACTTCCTCGTTGAAGCGCCTTCTAAGTTCTGGGTGATTTCCGCGGGAAATCCCTGGGGGCAGCAGCCAGCCATTCCGTCTGATGCCCAAATCCTATCCCTACCTCCCCAGATGCTCGGAAGTTCCAGTAGGTGTCACACTCCGGGGTGGAAGTGTCAGGAGAAGGGGACAAAAAAAATCACCTCTGGTGGGAATGGGGAGCGAGTGGGAAGAGGGTTACGGTAAGACCTGCGCTCCCCCGCGCTCTTGGCCTGCCTTTGCTGGACCGGAATCCCACGCTGTGGGTTTCATTTTCCCTATTGCCAGGAAATATCATTAGGAATTAAACGGCTTCTTTTAAGAGTGTCAAAGAAAGTGTTCCTCTTGCCAGTCACCCGTGAAGAGGGAGCCAAGAGCTGCCCAGAGCCAGTTCCCACAGCCAGGTCTTTTCTCTAAAGCCAGAGGTCGGAAAGTTGAACAGAACGGAAGCTAATTGCCTGGCATCAGTTGCCCAAAAGGGTGTGTGTGTGTGGGGGGGTGGTGATTGGAGGGTGGCCAGGGTTGGTGGCCAGGGTGCCTTCTCTTTTACTTACCACTGGCTGGGGGCCGGAGTGACCCAGAGGTGATTTCAGCTGTTCAGCCGACCCTCTGCCAGGGGCTGCCCGCGGTTTGGATATCAGCGTGCACATTGTCAGGGCAGGAAGGACAAATTGTCAGAAAGGACATTTGGGGGGAAGGGGGGCGCGGAGGTGCCATCCGAGGAGAAGTAGAGCTAATACGAAAAAGCTTAAACATACACAGAAAATGATTTTTGCTTCGGGATGATCCTTCCCGGTTGTGCACTTGTCATTCTCTGCCATTTACTTAACAGTAACTTTATTTGGCAGTCGATTTGTTTTTACCAAATCTTCGCATCGATCTGGTAGAGAAATGCAGAGAAAGAAGTAGCATTCATTTGGAATCAGCAGCTCTAAGTGGCTTTTTTTTTTTTTTTTTTTTTTTTTTTTTTTTTTTTTTGATTTGTGTTCTGTTTTTAGGTGGCTTCTCCTGAGTTTTGTGGTGCTAGAATTTCTGGAAAGAGTTTGTGTTCTAGATACACGCACACGACTTTCTCTGAATTTATGCCAGCTTTGAGATCCTAGGGTAACTTGTCAGAATGAATAAGCTCAATGTCTTAAAAAGAGTTGGAGGAGGGGGCGACTCCCTGGCAAAGGTGTCCCTGCTTCGCTCCCCTCGCTTCAGCACCTTGGCCAACACTCCTGATTTCGCTTTTGCCAAGACATTTCACTGGATCTTACACATCTAGTCAGGCAGTTTGGGCAGCGATTTTGGCAGCAAGAAGACACGTGCTTTGAATTTCGTTCTATCAGGTAACTAACTCTTAAAGGGAAACAGGAAGGTGACGAGTCCTCTGAGTTGGCACCCGCACTCAGTAGGATTCTGTGGGGCAGAGCATCCCTTTTGAACCTAAAACCTTCTAATTGGACTACGTGTGGAGACTAATCCTGGCTTACATGATCCGATCCCTTATCATCCTTTATGTTTGTTGCTTCGAGTCCTCAAACCCTGGTTGTCAAGGGAGAATATTAATAGGATAGGGGAAGAAGATTATGGGTAGCTCACTTCACTATAGTCGAGTAGCATTGTGTGTAGTGGAGCAAACTGTCCTACATTGAAGAACATTTGAGAGATACTAGAAGGTCCTTTTGAGAAAAAAACTCTCATTGCTAGATTCATACGGCGCCCTTTCTGAAGTCTCTATTTGGAGGGCCAAAATCCTCCAGAAGGTTACAGAAAGATTATTGTAGGGTCGGAACTCTGCTCTATCCGGTAAGAATAGATAAAGCTGTCCGATTAATGAGACAGCTGAGTTGCGAACTCTGAGCCTGGGATATGTGCATATATACACACTCTTAACACACACATACATGTAGGACAGGAAGGCTGCAAAATGTGTGTGGCTTATGCAGAATACAGAGCAAAGAGATGCTGAGTGAGAGCAGTGGGTGAGAGCAGCTGACTAAGGGGCCCACTTTGAGGGCAGTTGCTGAAGGAAGTAGAGCTATATGGCAGAGCAAACTTGATTTCAATTTTAATCCAAAGCACCCTGGCACACTCATGTGCAGGCAGACACTTCGCCAGAGCCAACCTCATTTGACATCCCTCTGAAGAACGATTATGAAGAGATATCCGACTCCCATGCTCACTGCAACATTTTCATGATAGCCAGGATATAGAAACAGGCCTAAGTGTCTGTCTAGGGATGACTGGATAAAGAAAATACGATATATAGCCCAATGTTAAAAAAGAAAGAAATCTTTTTTTTTAAAGATTTTATTCATTTATTCATGAGAGACAGAGAGAGACAGAGACACAGGCAGAGGAAGAAGCAGGCTCCATGCAGGGAGCCCGACGTGGGACTCGATCCCGGGTCTCCAGGACCACGCCTGGGGCCTAAGGCAGGCACTAAACTGCTGAGCCACCCGGGCTGCCCCAAAAGAAAGAAATCTTGCCATTTGAGAGACACTGTGGATGAACCTAGAGAACATTATGCTGAGTGACCAAGTCAGACACAGAAAGAGGAATACTGCATGAATTTACTTATATGTGGAATCTAAAATAGTAAATAAAGCTCATAGAAGGAAAAAGTAGAATGGTGGTTACAGGGACAGGAGGTAGGAGGTGAGAGGGATGAAGAGATGGTGGTCAGAGACTACAAAGTTTCAGTTACCCAAGATGAATGATTTCTGGAGATCTTATGTACAGCATAGTTGACAATACTGGATTGAATACTTGAGAGTTGCTAAGAGGATTTTTAGTAAAATCTTCTCAACACACATACACACACACACACAGTGGTAACTATGTAGAGGTGATGGTTAAGTTATTTAACTTCAAACTGCTGATCTTTTCACAATGTAAACATGTATCAAAATATCAAGTTGTACTCTTTAAATATGTACATTTTTTATATGTCACAGCATCTCAATGAAGTTGTTAAAAAGAAAAAAGCAATCCTAGTAATGCAGAACAGTTGTGAACAAAAGCTATATATTTTAAAAAAGAGAAATATTTGCTCCTTAGTTATTTTAGTTATTCTGAAATTTTTTTCATGGAAAACAAATGAATCACAACTCATGCCAAAGCCAATCTCAGGATTGAGTAGTTTAAGTCATTTCCAGACGCTCCCTTCATGGTAGATCCACAAAGCAAGCTTCTTTACAGCAGAATCTCAGTTGAAATATGATTAGAAACATGTCTCCCATGTCAGTGGGAGAATTTTATTGAGTGTTTTATTACTTTGGTTGAATATACATGCCATGTTGGCCTCAAAGTTGTAATGCCACTAATTAGTTCTTTTTAGGAAGCTATTCTTTTAAAACGTATGAAGTGTATTTGCATTTTTACATGAATTAGTTCATTTAGATAGCTTCCTACAATTCATTAAGTATAAAGATTTGTAAACTTTTCTGTCTATCTTTGATAGTATTTCAAAAGCAAAATCCTTTTAAATGAAGGTAGAGGCGACTTTTCTGCTAACACCACATCTGGTCTGACTCTGAGAGAAATGGAGCTTTATTTTATGGAACGTGATTGGGTGAGTCAGAGAAATGGAAGACTCTGAGGAACAAATAATCATTTGGTCAGTTTTTGCCTAAAGCCTTCTATGTATTTCCCAGATGGGAACCACTTTATTTGTGTGCACTCTTTGATGCATTTATGACATTTACTCTGTTGTTACACGAAAATTCCTCTGCAAGTCATTGTTGCATTATAATGAACTTTGTTTACCTCTTTTATCTATTTTTATTTATTATGGAAGTACAATTGACATACAATGTTGTATTAGTTTCAGGGATACAACATAGTCATTCTACAGTTCTATACACTACTCAGTGCTCACCATGACAAGCGTAGTCACCATCTGCCACCATACATTATTGCAAAATTATTGACTATATTCCCTATACTGTGCTTTTCATCCTGTGACTTATTTCCTTTATAACTGGAAGTTTGTACCTCTTATTCCCCCTCATCTATTTCATCCATAGCCCCCATCCGCCACCCCCTCTGGCAACGACCAGTTCATTCTTTGTATTTAAGAAGCCTTTGTCTTTTGTTCGTGCATTTGTTTTGTTCTTAAGATTCCACATATAAGAAATCATATGGTATTTGTCTTTTTTCTGACTTATTTCACTTAGAGTAATGCCCTCTAGTTCTATTCATGTTGTTGCAAATAACAAGATTTTCCTCTTCTTTTTATGACTGAATAATACTCCATAAAAAGAGTGTGTGTGTATAAATATATATACTACAAATATACTATATACACTACATCTTTTTTATCCATTAATTCATTCATGGATGGATGCTTGGATTGCTTCCATATCTTGGCTAACATATATAATGCTTCAGTAGGCATAGGAGTGCTTATGTCTCTTTGATTTTATGTTTTCATATTCTTTGGGTAAATACCCAGTAGTAGAATTACTGGATCACGTGGTATTTCTGTTTATTAACTTCTTTTGAAGAGGAAACATCCTGCCACAAGTGATTGTACTTAACCAGTATGGGCGTATGCAGAAAGCATTAAAGGGCAAGTGGCTGGCTGAGAAAGGACAGTGTTGACCTCAGTAATCACAAAAATTCCATATCCTCACTTTCATTTGACATTTTGTAACTTCTGTACTCCAATGATACTACTTTTGATATTTTAAGGAGCTTTGAATAAGTAGCAGAACCTCTGACAGACCAAAGATCTCTGGTTGAGAAGTCATGTCTGTAAACATGTTTATAGGAGCAGGAGGAAGAATTTCCTCTCCTCTGAACTTTGTGATATGTAAATAGTTGAGAGTAGGAGGGGCTTCAAAAACTTGAGTGGGAGACACTAGAATTTCCAAAAAGTCGCATGCTGGGAGTAAGAGTGAGTGACTGATGCAGAAAGTGATACTGAATGAAAATAAAACACTTGTCCCACTGTCCACAGCTAGGGTGTAAGCAACGTGCAGAGTGAAGGCCTGTTTGTTCGGCACTCACAGCACGGGCGTGTTTGGTTTGGTTTGGTTTGGTTTTGACAGGGTTCTTTGTAGCAAGAGTGTTTATACTTTAGCAGAAGTCATCATCACACGGTTTGTGCTATTTGTGTTCCTTCATGAGGGACGTCCCCAGGCTGGTCTAGAAGTCAACGCAAACTTAGTTTACAACATCAAGGTTGAATGGTATTGATTGTATCGATTAAAGGTTTTTTTATTCTCAAGGGCCTTGCAGAATGGATTTGGAAGATAAAAAATAACAACAGGGGATCCAGGTAACTTCCAGATGGATCCAAAAATGAAAGAATGAGTGTAATTCTTGGCTGTCTTCTTCTTTATGATGATTTTCCCTGAAGCCTAGCACAGAAGAAGAGCCATAATATATGTGTTAGGATAAACCATTCTTGGAGAACCCACGAAGTGCCTGGTATGGAGTTCAGTGTATAATCTTCAGAGCCATCCAATCAGGATGCTATTATTGTTACAAATTAGAGAGGAAGCCATCGAGACTCATAGGTTTAAATACCTCGCTCTAAGTTAAGGAACCTCTCTTGCATCCTGAATAGTAACTAGCAGAGTGTTACCTTCTCATTCTGGCTTCCAGCAGCATCTCTAAACTGGAAGACAGGGAGTTGAATTCACTTGATGTTGCACTCTGATTGTTAGCTCTACCTGAGGAAGAGGAACTCTGTCTTTCCCAATGATAATTCAGAATACCCAACAGTGCCCCTTTTTTGCTTTCCTCTGAGGTTAGAAGCCGCAGCAGAAGCTGTTCCAAGTATTCATAATAATGTTAGACCCCCTTAAGGCAACCAGAGTTCAATTGTTAAGTCCGTCAGACATAAACTTGCTCAGTCATCCCCATGCCATCTATCTGGCAAAGCCATAAGCATGTTGTGAAAGGGTGTGGGGCTATTTCTTCTCAAGTCTACTTCTGTCTAGGAAGCCTGCTTCTCCCTCTCCAGCAAGTGCCTGAAATTTTCCAGGGCATCATGTGTCCTTGAGCACATATTTTCATTTACCTAAGTTGTGTTGCAATTCATTTTCTCATGCACTTTATTATTAACCGGAGTGATTCAAAATGTCTTAGGAAGATGCATATATAAGGCAACAATAAAAAATACAGTGAGTAAGAGGGCAAGTAGCAATATTAACAGCAAAAAAACTGTATTAGGAAAGTTAGATGTTGTCAAGAGTAGGTCAATGGAGAAGGATCAGTTAATACAATGCATAACCATTAAGTTCTACAGTCTAAGATTGTTTCATAGTGGCCAAGTCAGAAAGGAAAACATGGCCAGCCACGAGATTAAGAGGTCTGCAATATAAAAGAAAATAATTGGCTCTCTGCATGTTTGGCTTTAACTTATACTGAGATTCTAGAGATGAGACTTTTTTTTTCTGTGATTTTTCACTCAGGGCGGTGTTGACTCTCACCACTTAGAATGTGGTCCATGGGCCAGCAGCATTGGAATCACCTGTGAGCTTGTTAGAAATGCAGAGTCCCAGTCCCCATGCCAATCTACTGGAAGAGAACATGTATTTATCAAGCTCCTCTGGGCATATTAACATTTGAGAAACACAAAAGTAAGCTACAAGCTTAGCCATATTTTTGCAGTATATTGTCAAGTAAAGGCAATTGCGTGAGGGTCCAACACAATATAGCTTATTCTGTGGCTCTTTGAAAGAGTTGCTTGGGGCAAAAATAAACTTTAGATCACCTAGCAAAGTGTGAAAATGGGATGGGTTCCTTGCTAAGTGACTTTGGGAAGTCCCTTGATCGTTTCTATTCTATTTTCTCCTTCGTGCAGCACCTTAACTGTGGTGTGAACTTACACTCCCAGGTTAAGTAAAAAAATTCCATAACATATCTGAAATAGTCACAGTCTGAAGCTGCAAAAGTTCCCACCCAGGTTATGGCCCTAAAGATGAGTTCCAGCATGAGCCAGTGTGATCCTGCTTACCAGAGAATTTTAAAGCAACATCACTACAACTCATGAAGGACACTCATTAATGATTCTTCGCTGCTTTCTAAGATTTTATGTTGCTATCATTGAAACCCTTAGTGATTTGAAAATAAGTGGTTATATCAGAAAATCTGAATGCTAGAATCTGAAAATCATGGAAGTTTTTTTTTCTTTTCTAGTCATTGAGTCTCAGAAAAACATGATGTCTCTCCAAGTAGGAACTTTTTTTAAGATTTTATTTATTTATTCATGAGAAACACACACACACACACACACAGAGAGAGAGAGAGAGAGAGAGAGAGAGAGGTAGAGACGTAGGCAGAATGAGAAGCAAGCTCTCTGCAGGGAGCCCGATGTGGGACTGAATCCCAGGACCTAGGGATCACACTCTGAGCCGAAGGCAGATGCTCAACCACTGAGCCACCCAAGCATCCCAAGTAAGAATGTTCTAAGGATGGAATTCTATGGTGTTAAAGTCTAGAGTTCCCCACATGTTGTGATGAGGCCCAGGATCTCTTTGGCTGTCTTTCACCTGGTTTGGGGGATGCTCTTTCTTCTCCTCTACCATGCACGAGCACTTTGAACAATTTGGTCACAGACCCTGGCTCTGTGACCCTTTGTGAAGTCATCCCTCCTTTTGAGTCTCTGTTTTCTCATCTGTGAAGTTAAGGGATCAGATGATTGGGTTCTTGCACCTGCCATTCCTCTGCCCCAGAGTTCTCAGGGCTTCTCCTCCTCCCCCCGTTAGGTTCTCAGATGTCACCTTCTCAGCAAGGTCATCCCTGGTCACCAAGTGGCAGTAGGTCCCTCTGCTGTCCCTCTGCTACAGGCTTCTGTGTTCCATTCCTGTCCTTCACGTTCCCCGGGACTCCGACCACCAGCTAAAGTAGATGTTTCCTTAATTCCTTGTTTCTCTTTCCCCAACTTCCTCCTTTCAAACATATGTGCCATTGAGAGAGGCAACGTGTCTATTTCACTTCTTTTACACTCTATTTACTATATGAAAGTAAGGGGGGGAATCTCCTTTTTCACTGCAAATGAGGTGCTAGAAGCAGCATCAGGAGAGTAGGCTGGTTGCACATGAGTAAGCCACTGTAATGGAGTTAGGACTCAAATGGCCAGTGCGTTGGGGGTCTGCTACTGATGTTCCTTGAGTCATCTTCACAGTGTCTTTGCAGAGACAGGGAGCACGTCCTGTGTGCCAGGTACTTGACTCATACAATCTCTCTTAATCCTCATGACAGGTGCGTCCCAAAGGATTTTTATTCCTATTATATAGACGAGGAAGGAGATGCCTTGAGGTCCGGATTGCCCCACATCAAGAGACTAGTCACTGATGAATCCCAGAGTCGCAGCAGGTAGCCCCACTCCAGATCCTGTGTTCTCCACAGCTGCTCTATCCCGGAGGCCAGTTCCACCAGGCAGACAGGCAGGCAGGCCTTGTGAAGTTAAACATGCAGTCAGCATCCATGCCAGAGAGCTCGGACAGAAAAGGAAACCCCGGAGTACTCACCATAGGAAGAGGTTTTGAAAAAGAGTTGTGTGTGTGTGTGTGTGTGTGTTTTGAAGACTTTATCTATTCATGAGAGACACAGAGACATAGGTGGAGGGAGAAGCAGGCTCCCCATGGGCAGCCCAGTGTGGGACTCGATCCCAGGATCCTGGGGTCAGCACCCAAGCCAGAGGCAGAGGCTCAACCACCGAGCCACCCAGGTGTCCCAGTAAAAGGGAGTTTCTTAACAGGAGAACTACTTTTGGCTCTGCTCACCTGTTCTGCATTGATGACATCTCAGTAACGCAGGGTATCAGGGATGCCTCCAACTCTGGACACTGTATCCTGGCTCAGTAGTTTCCCTAGCACAGGACTGGCACGGGGTGGGTTAAGCTTTGCAAACAAAGGCTCCTTCAACTCTGAAAGGGGCATCATTTTGAGTCGTCCTCTTCTATAGAAATACATTTCTGGCATGATAAGCATGGAGTAATTGGGTTGCAGCATTACATCTGCTACATTGTCTTGTGTAGTCTTGGTTTTGATGTTCATGTTTACAAATGAGAGGAGTTTTTTTTCCACTGAAGTGAGATTTGTTTGCTCTTATCTTTCGCTGCAGTGTCAGTCAGCTGGAAAGAAATGCTTGTGTTTGCTGGACTCGACATGTTGACCTACATTAAATGATGTAGAAATAATAAAATTTAATGAATGTGACTGAGTTATTAGCAATAGAGAAAAACACTTGCCTTTGAAAATGTTAATATTTTGCAATTGGATTGAAGTTGGAAACGCCTCTGAGACTAGAAGAATTAATGGACCCAAATTAACCAAAGTTCCTTTAATTGTGCTGCTAAATGTGAAAATAGTCAGTTTTTCTAATTCAATTTCAACATACCACCCCTCCTGATGGAATTTGGGAAACTTGGCAGCTCGTTAAGCTAAACACCAAAATGGCAGAGTAACAATGGGATGGGGGGGTGGTCTGTTTAAAAAGATGGCACCATTTATGATGGCACAATGAGCTTTTCTTTATGTAATTATTTTACTAATTACCAACTTAAGTGACTAATTAAGGTTGTCAAAATGGCCAATGACTTTGGCCTTTCAGATCGCACATTCTATATAAAGAACACCAACATGAACATTTGATGTGGCAAACAAGCAAACAAAAAACTGAAACAAAATTTGCTACTCAATGAAATGTGATAATTAAGTTATTTTTGAACATCCATTGTTTATTTGATTAGCTCTTAAAAATCTCTTGGTCACTGTTCTTGAGAATGAGAAAATGGAAATTGATTACAGCTGAGTAACTTCCACAAAAATGAGAAGTGATGTGAAAGCTCAGTGACTTCTTTGAAGAAGAAAATGCAAATATGGATACCTAATATTTGAGGTTATTTAGATTTATGTTTTTACATTATTTATTTAAAAAACAGATATTTAGGGGCACCTGGGTGGCTCAGTTGGTTAAGTGTCTGATTCTTTTTTTTTTTTTTTAAGATTTTTATTTGTTTATTCATGAGAGACAGAGAGAGAGAGAGAGGCAGAGACACAGAACAGACAGGGGGAGAAGCAGGCTTCTTCACGCAGGGAGCCCGATGTGGGACTTGATCCCAGATTTCCAGGATCAGGCCCTGGGCTGAAGGCAGTGCTAAACCGCTCAGCCACCCAGGCTGCCCCAAGTGCCCAATTCTTGATTCTGCCTCAGGTCATGATCTCAGGGTCCTGAGATTGAACCTCATGTCAGGCTTCATGCTCAGTGTGGAGTCTGCTTGAGATTCTCTCTCCCTTCCTCTGCCTCTCCCCCAGCATGTTCTCTCTCTCAAATAAACAAATCTTTAAAAAAAAAAAAAAACAATAAAAATCTGACATTTATTCAAAAGAGGATTTCACTTCCAAATAAAAAGTATTCCAGTTTGCTTTAAAGCATATCTATAGGGGCACCTGGGTGGCTCAGTTGGCTAAGCATCTGCTTCCACTCAGGTCATGATCCCAAGGTTCTGGGATCGAGTTCTGCATCAGGCTCCCTGCTCAGTGGGGAGTCTGCTTCTCCCTCTCCCTCTGCCTGCTGCTCCCCCTGCTTGTGCTCACACTCTCTCTGTGTCAAATAAATAAATAAATAAAATCTTAAAAAAAAATAAAGCACATCTATATATAGCTATTAGGTTTCTGTGTATGTGAAAATACTACTAATAAAATTATAGACATACTAATATGGACAGAGGGGTCCTTTCAGGACCTTTCTAAATTTAAAAAAAAATTTTAAGATTTTATTTATTTATTCATGATAGAGAGAGAGAGAGAGGTAGAGACACAGGCAGAGGGAGAAGCAGGCTCCATGCTGGGAGCCCGACACAGGACTTGCATCTTGGGACTCCAGGATCACGCCCTGGGCCAAAGGCAGGTGCTAGACCGCTGAGCCATCCAGGGATCCCCTTTCAGGACGTTTCTGAGTGCTAACATGAAGGGTTCATTTATTAACTTCAATTTTTTTAAGCCCAAACCATTGCATGGCTGTTATCTAATCAATTTGGGGGGAGGGGGGGAAGTACGTATCTTTTTGCCATTAGGAAGCAGTGGCTTCCACGCTGTGTAACCTTGACCAAGGTCTTTAAGCTTCCTTGGGTTTCAGTTTCCTTGTCTTTAAAAGAAGAAGGTTGGACACTGAGAACTTTAAAGATGCTTTTGTCCTAAAAATCTAGGGAGTTCTTATTCCCTTAAACAGGTTTTCATACTGGATTAAAATATTTTTTTTCATTTTAATAACACCATTATTGATTAAGATATCTGATTCTAGCAACTGGAAGAATTGGTTCAAATAAGCTACATTTGAATTTGCATTTCAGCATTGAAAATGATAACACCAAGTGACTATGTGAGGATGTAATGGAGGGAATGGCCATTCATACACCTAAAGGACAGGCCAAGGGGATGAGAATTGGCAAAAGGACAGTCAGCAGCAGTGACCAAGGTGTGCGAGACAGGTTCTTCCAACCTGGGGGGGTGCTCCAATGCAACGTTACAATCTCATTTCCCTCTTTGCCTTCCTGCTGAGAAGAGAAAGACCCATCTGCCTTAGGAGAGGAAGCTTTCCAGTTCCCGTGCCCAGGTCTTTGGCTTACAGACCTGGCCAGGATCGTCCCAGCCCCCACATGCCCGGAATATAGGTGAGTGGCCGGGAGAGTTTGCACTCTCCTCCAAGCTCCACACCTCCCTTGCCATCAAAAAAGCAGCAAGAACCTCTCTTTTGCTAGTTTTCTGTCTCTATTTTTTGCCTCCGCTTCTGTCATCTCCTCTCAAACCTGAAAAAGGTAGTATTATCTGTCTCTGCCCTAGTATGATTTCATAGGTGTTAGGAAGACAGCAGTCTTCTCTCCCAGATTGTTCACCTAGCAGCCTGATCCCTAACAAGATCGAGGGTATTTTACTCAGCAGTTGGAGATCAACCCTAAATATATAAGATTTCCATGGACTTAAATTCAGGCCAAAGTGAAAATCCTTTCCCCAGCAGGTGTACCTTGGAAGGGACCCGAATCCCTTGCGATAAAAAGGCATAGACATGGGGTACTGGTGGTGTGAAGGATAAAGTTCTATCACTTTACTGGTAGCTAATCTGGTCTCTGACACAGCTTACATGACACTTGTCCCTCTTGCCTCTTCTGGACCAGGGGGACCAAGCATGGCTTTGCCTGCACATTTCCAATACCCAAGAGGGTAAGCAGTGTGGTTATTGTTTCCATGTTCCCAGGGCAGCAAAATGTCTGGCACATAGTTGATGTTTACCAAATGGCTTGTTAGATGTAAGAAGGCATGTTCCCCTTGGAGATGGCAGAAGTTCGAGTTGGGCAGCAAAAGGAGATCTAAGCGCCTGGTTTGCAATAAAGGTCTTGGGTATGTTCGAGAAGAAATACTTAGGCGATCGAGTATCAACATATATATATATATGGTATATAGTATCTGGTCCGTAGTCATAAACTGAATTGAAGTAAACTGAACAGAATCAAATTTAAGATTCCCACAAAAAGCTATTCAAAGACAAAAAAAAATTAAGTGTTGGTTGGCATGAATGTGTACTCTGGAATAAATAAGATTCAGCTGAGCAGGTGTTATCATTGTTCCAATACCAACCCCTTCCCTTGTGGGCGCTTCCCTGGCACACACAGGCCTCACTGTTTGGCCAGGGATGTTATTGTCATTCCCACTGATGCTGTGAGCAGTCACAAGTAGGGACAAAATACAACTCGGAGCTGGGTGCAGAGAATGATTGATTAAAATCCAAGAAGTGTGGGCGACAGAATTTTGACATCAGTCGGTTCCCAGTCCCATAATGGACAGTGGTTTATATTGTCAAGGAAACTCTTCATATATCACCAAAGCTATATGATTTTGTCAGTGAATGTTTGTGCTATTTTAGTTCTTAAGAACTGTTTTTTTTTTTTTCCTTTAGGTCCGGGAGCTTTTCTGACACTGTTTTCAGATACTGTAATAACTGCTCCATGTGGGTTTTTTTTTTAATTCCAATTTTCACTTAATAGTCTCTTTTTACAGCTGTACTTTGTAAACTCTTGTGGCTTTTATTAAATTAATAACTCAAAACCTAGAAAATAAGGAAGAAAAAACTCATGATAACAATGAGTAACAACTTTTGGTGTGTTTATTTGAAAAATTTGTTGACAAAAATACTCTTTGACACACATTTAAGCTAATACCAAGCTTGTAAATGTTTAATGTGCATTAAGTGACTCCAGCTAAATTTTGCCCTGAGGATTCTTTCTTCTGGCATTCACATATACCAATGCCACATGAAATACATATTCTGAGTGAGCAATGGGAATTGGCGCTACATTTCTTGGCATCCTACAACTGTAAACATTCAGACCTGATAGATGAGTTAGCCTGAAACAGAAATGGAAACTGAATCACACAGAGGTTTAAGTGGTATGGTCAGAGTCACAGAGCAAGGCCACGGATGATCTCAGATCCATTGCCTTTTGTCCCTTCAGCTCAGGGTACCATCTCCAGCCATCAGTATAATTTACTATCATGGAATGGAAGTCTAGAATTTTACTTATATCTCCATTGGACTCTCCTGTAAAAGTGAATAAGCCTTCAACCCCCAAAAGGGCACTGCCTTCAAAGAAGTTTAAATAGTACATGTGTGGTTTACTTCTTGAACATAGGAGGTCAGTATTATCTGTTGTTTGTCGAGCCTCTATGATTTATATTTATTTGGTGGCAGGTTGAAACTGTGTGCCTCTGGCCTGTGAATGCAGGGGAGGGTGAGGTTGTGTCCTCGGGCTTGTGTCACTCCTGTAAGCTGGCACAGTGCCTTTCATTGCAGCCTCTAGTGATCTGAGTGATGGCATGTTATCTCTGGTGTCCTCAGAAGTGATCAGAACTTGACTCCATCTGGGTCTCTATGACTTGTAGAGACACAAACACTGTCACTAGATTTCTATAGCTGGCATAACAAGGTTATGACAAATTTCACACAGATGTATTATCTCACCATAGTGTAGGTGAGAGGTCCAGTAGGAGTCTCACTAGACTAAAATCAAGTGTCAGCAGGGCTTTATCCCTTTTTGCAGGCTTTTGCAAGGGGAAAATCTGTTTCCTGTTTATCTGGGTTGTTTGCAGGATTCAGTTCCTTGCAACTGTAGGGACAAGGTTCCAGTTTCCTTGCTGGATGTAAACTGAGGGACATTTCCAGCTTCTAGAGGTTACCATATACCTTGTTCCTGGCCTCTTCCTTCCACCTCCAGGGCCAGCAAAGGCAGATCAAGTTCTTCATGTGTCACATCTGTCTGCCTTTCTCTTCTGCTGTTTAGGGACTCAGGTGACTAAATTGAGTTACCTGGATAATCCAAGAGACTGTCCCCATATCAGTGTCTTTAACCTCATCCCAGTTGCAAAGTCCCCTTTTCCACGAGAGTTAACGTATTCCCAGATTCTGGGGATATCGATGTGAACATCTCAGAGGAACCTACCACAAACACACTTGGAAGGATTATTAAAAGGATCAGATCCTCCCCAAGCGCTGCTTTCTGATCCTACTTTGAAATGGAGGAAACGGTCTTTTGTAGGAGATCAGAGTTCAGTTCCAAAACCTGAGCCTTTCTATTTGTGTGGCCTTGACCAAGCTAAAACACCTTAGCTTTTCTCCTTGAAAATAAGACCTACAATTCTCATGAGGATTAAATGATAACTCACCTACGAATTCCTTAAGCTACATTCATGCTCCTTGTCATAGGTGGCACCCATGTAAGGAGAACATTGCACATTTGCTCCTGGGTCCAGGTGCCTAGGAATGGGCATCACTGTAACTTAGTGGACAAGAGACTGTCACCAGGCGTGACTGTAGTGGGGCCTGCTCTGGGCATTCAGGGGAATAGGAACTCTGTCTGAAGGCTGCTCAGTCCCTGACCAAGCCTAGCCGACTCTGACCTTCCTTCTCCATATTCTCTCTACTATCATGTGCTCAGGAGCCTGGTGGATGGGACTGTGCAGTCTGCGTGTCTGAACCAGACAAGCTGCCTACAATTTGTGTACATTGGCTCAATGATCATGACTCAGAAAGATGGGCTGAGACTATCCTTTATCTTTTATCACTTAACCTAATAGTTACATGAACCATTTAACACAGTGGTTAAATGAACCATTGAACACACACAATTTTATTCAAAATGGCATCTTCGATTCACTAACAAGGAGAGACTCAGACTCAGTATATTTTTGGTCGCGGAGAGTGGATCAAATATTCCTCAACGTATTGTCAGTTCATGGAATGGAATATCCTTAAAGGAAAATGGACCACTTAATGTTGGGGCTCACCAGGGATCTAGCCTTGGACTTTCTGCTCTCTGCGTTTCCTGAAAAACCTCCCTACAGATTCATCCACTTAGGCAGGCTCCGCTCTCACCTGTGCATGGATATTTCCAGCTCCATCTCCACCTCGTGCTCTGCATCTGAGCTCTGCCCCTTGCTGGCTCAGGAGTCCCTTGGTTACTTCAAATGCAACAGAATCCATGGCTAACACATTTTCTTGCCTCATAAATTTGTTTTCCTTTTTGTCCTGAGTTTCATATTTTAGTTGATCCAGTTAATCTCACACTGAAACCATACTTAATCCCACCCCCTCCGTGCCACCCCACATCTGATCATGCTCCCAGTGCTGGCATTGCTACCTCCTAAATAATTCAAACATCTCCCTGACCTCAGTGACCTAGGTTAGTCACTCGTGATTTCTTTCCCAAGTTGTCTTTTGCAATATCCTTGAAAGTTTTATTCCAGCCTTTTTTTTTTTCTTTTTTAAGATTTTACTTATTTACCCGTGAGAGACACACACACAGAGAGGAAGAGACACAGGCAGAAAGAGAAGCAGGGTCCCTGCAGGAAGCGCAATGTGGGACTCGATCCCAGGACCCCAGGATCACTACCTGAGCCAAAGGCAGACGCTCAACCACTGAGCCACCCAGGATCCCCTTATTCTAGTCTTCTCATTAGTTTATGATCTCCCCACACTACCTATAATCCACCTTCCACACTGTGCCTCTATGAACGAGTGAGCACACAACTTGGATCATGATTCATTTCTTCCTGAGTGCTGCTAATGCTCATGATGACTGCCCCAGGGGATCAGATCACATGGTTCCAGCCTATCTTTCTAGCCATGCTTTCTAGTAGATTCTATCTTCAAGTTTCCCCAAACTCCAGCCACTCAAGGTTCTGGGCATTTCCCATGTATGCCAAGCACATTACCAGCTGCTCGGAGCATGCTGTCTTTTTTTCTTGTGTTATTAGCACTACTCGCCTTCCAGATCCACCTCATTTCTTCCTTCACCTGTTACCCTTCTCTGAGTCCATTGATAGACAGTCCCTTCCTCTACTGCATTTCCATAGCACTTCTTGAACATGTTGTTTATTTTTTATTGTAATTATTTAGTTATTGCCTCACCTCCTCAGACAGTAAAAGAGTTTTATTATAGTGCAATAAATGACTCACGGCTGGATGGATGGAGGGATATACGTGCATTTTTATAGTTCTTTGAAGTGTACTTGTCACTCCTTGTCATTTTTGAAAGGAAATGCCCTGCAGATATGGTACGCAAGAGGAGCAATATGGCATTATCTTTCTTACTTCGATGCCTAAATATTACCAGCTTTGGAAATAATATCTCAGCATTCAGGTCCAATGCTTTTGAGAAAATGGAACAGGTTCAGAGATTTTTTTTTAAACGGACTCATTTTAATTGTTGCCTTTCAATGACATGAAGTGACTATCAGAAAACATCACATTTTCAATCTGATTTCTTTATGTTTTGAAGTGCACACCCTATCATTGTTCATTAGAATTTTAGCTCCTAAACATTTCTGCCATTTCTAAACATTTTTTCTAGTTGCACATTAAATTGTACATTACATTTTGATGAATTATATCCAGCTTGCTGGGGGAAACACAAAGACATTCAATTGCACCATTGCTAACATTGAAAATCTTTGATCTAAGCTCCAAACCCCAGTGTCTCCTTGCTGCCTGGGGTTAAAGGCAGCACTTGGCATGCAAGATGCACCTGTGAGCTGTAGGCGTTTGTGTTTGTTCCTCTCTGGCCCAGAAAGCTCTTTGCACCATTCTTCCTCAGCTGCTCACTTCCTCAGCAACTCACTCATGATTTCCTCAAGGAATCCTTGAGGATTCTCTGATCACCCACCAAACCCTGGTCACTCTGCCCCTCCTCATCCCAAGCTCCTCCCTCCTCTGCGGGTAACCCCTACACACTGGGTGCTCATCAGTTCCCTGCTTTGTTTTAGCTTTTACTTTCTTATTTTGAAGAACTTCAGATTTACAAAAAAGTTTGTAAATATGCTTTTATGTGTAAACAATATAAAGAATCTCATAGTCTCTTCCCCCAGATTCCTCAAACATTACCATTTTATTACACTTAAAGTTAATCATTTCTTTCTTGCCATTCTTTCTGCCTTGCTGTCTCTCTCTCTCTCTCTCTCTCTCATACACATACACACTATTGTTTTTTTCTGAAACTTTTTAGAAAAATTGCATACATACTGCCCTTTTAGCTCAAAGTAGTTCAGGTATATTTTCTGAAAGCTGTTCTCTTACATACCTAGGATATAATGATCAAAATCAAGACATTGACACAATAATAATATCTGATTCATAGACCTTACTAAGATGTTGCCAATTCACCCAATATTTTTTTTTTCCTGGTCCAGGACCCAAGGATTACATTGCATTTAGATGTCATATCCCTTGGATCTTCTTTGGCCTAGAACAGTTTTTAGAGTCTTTCTGTGTCTGTCTTGAACTTGACATTTTGAAAAACGTGGGCCCATTGCTTTGTAGAATGGCCCTCAGTCTGGTTTTGGACTGATGCATTCTCTTGATTAGATTCCAGCTATGCTGTTTGGGGCAGGTATGTCACAGAAGCCACAGGGTATCCTCAGTGCAGCATTAGGTCCGGGGGACATGATGTCAGTTTGTTCCATTACTCATTACTTAATTATTATGGTATCTGGTTGATCTTCTATGAAGTTACTAGGTTCTTGCCTCAGCTGGGGCTGCTGGAACAAAATATTAGAGACCAGGTAGCTTATACGACAAACATTGATTTCTCTTTGTTCTAAAGCTGGATGTCCAAAGTGAAGGTGCACACAGATCCAGTGTCTGGTGAGGACCTCTTCCTCTTTGGCAGATAGACACCCTCCGAGTGTATGCTCACATGGCATAAAGCTGAGAGAGAAGCAAGCTTTCTGGTGTTCCTTATAATGACATTAACCCTATTCATAAGGACTCTACCTTTGTTATTTTTTCCGAAGGCCCCATCTCCAAATGCCATCACGTTGGTGGATTAGGGTTTCCACATATGAACCTGGGGACGCGAGCATTCCGTCCATCCAGTTCCCTCTGTGACTAACTAGTAACTTGTGGGGAGGTCCTCTGAGATTACCCTGCTTCTCCTCAGACTTCTGCCACTAATTTTAGCATCTGGAGATACTTTCCTGAAACAACTATTACTGTGGTTGGACTTTTAGGTTTTTTCCATTTTGTGGTGCCTCCTTGTTTGCTTTTACAAATATCCTGCTGCCCAAGTGCAGGAGATTCTGGAGGGCATGGCCTTCTACGACGTTAGCGGTGCGGCCAGATTGTTTCCCAAAACACTGTGCCCTCTTCCTCCCTCACACACACTTCCTCAACAGTACACGCACTGTCAGACTTTCTGATTTTTCTTGGTTTTCTGGGTGTAAGATAACATCATCATATTGCTGTTTTCAGCTGCATTTCCCCTTTTGAAAGTAAAGCATCTTTTTATATGTTTACAAGCTATTATGGTTTCCTTTTCACACTGACAATTTAGCATACATTTGGGAGATTTGAGATCATATTAGCAAGGGTTTCAAAAATTAATGGTAGGATGATGATTAGAAGGTTTTTTTTTTTTTTTGTAGAAGGAAATTGTTTGAATTTATTGAAGTTGTATTTTGAAGTTTCGTGAGCCTTTTCTCAAAACCACATCAGTAATTAGGAACAGTGCCATCCCGTCATCAAGTTTATGGCCTTCATTACTCACTACATGAGTGTCCTGTATAACGTCCTCATAATGAGATTCACAACAGTAAACATAAGCAGGTGTCTCCCTATAGGAAAATCCCAAATATTTGAACTTTGCCCAACTCCAGGGACAAAAGGGCTGTTTGGGCCACAGAATGTTCTGGCCCCAAGCACTTCTTGTGCAAGTGTTTCATTTAAGTCAGACTGAATTATACCGTATAAAAATGTCTTGTTCATTCCATTTGAGTTGTCATGAACACCCAGGCTGGAAGGCAGATAGAAATTTCAAAGTCTCTAATTTCTCCAGTCACAAATTCTCATGGTGGTGTGCAGTTTCTTTGGATGGTTCTCTTTGACTTTGGGTTAACAGTTAAAGTCTACACTTGTAGGACACTGTGTGGTGAGTTTGACACAGAAGAAGGACTCATTTTTACTGCCACAGGGTTGCTATCGCTCAGGATTGGGACTTGGAAGTGGGTGTGGGAATGCAGTTGTCGGGGTTCTGGTGGGCAAATGGAAACCTTCAAGAAGTTGCAAATGGGCACCTATAGACGTGGAACAGGCAGCTCAGTTCTACTGTATTGTAAAATACTGTGTATGTTTGTGGGCGTTTGGGCCTGTGGGGGTGTGTGCCTGTGGAGGAGTGAGTGCTTTGGTGCATGTGCACATGTGCGTGTGTGGGGCGGGGGGGGATGCATGGACATTAGAGTGTTACACATTTTAGGGCATAATTAGGAAAATGCAATTTAATGTTACTCCAACTTGATTTGTGTTCTTTTGTCACTTACTAAATGGAAAGGCGGTTTCTACAAAAGCCCATTATAAATAACTTATTGAAATGAAAAGTTTTATAACTTAGTAGAACAGCCTAAATTATTAAATGTCTGGGACACGTCTTCTATTTTGTGGTACACTTTCGACTGACTCAAGTGTCCCAAAGGAGCTGTGTCGACTTTGTTACACTGACATGACTGTTCATCTTGTCTGTGTTGGAGAAGGGCTGGGAGAGAAATTGAACAAACAAAACCACCACAACAAACTCTCCCGACTCTTCTACCTTCTGTCCCAACTGAAATTAAAGTGCAAATTCAAAAAAAACCTAAAATCAACCAATGCCTGTGATTTTTCCAGAATTTGCTGGAAAATTTGCTGTGCACACCTGGCCACAACACAGAACAAAGCTCCACACAAGAGGGTGCAGGGTCTTGTCTTCATGGACAAGTTCTTCCTTGAGTTGATCTTTTTCCCACATGTCTGCCCTTCCATACTGGTTAAAATACACAGAAAGGGCAGTTTTGAATGGGGGAAATAGTCATAAAAGGGCAGCCTGGAGTGAGGATGTAGGGCCATAGATTGGTGTGGGGGAAACATTAATATCTGTTTAGCTGTGGTAGAAATGGAAGCCGGAGGAACTGGTGATTTACTCTGCTGCCTAGTACTGCTGTCAAGTTTTCTGATGGCCTAGGGATGTGCTACATCCCTAGGATGTCCCATAGGAACATGGGAACATGTCCTGTCCCATAGGAACAGGACACCTATGGCCCCCACCACAATGTTTGTTCAGCCTGAGTGAAGCTCTCCAACTCTCTTCCCCTTTAATAAACTGCCTTGATTTTTGCCCCGCTATCCCCACCATGTAGTTCTAGAAACAAAATGCTGATTGTTACATCTTTGCAGATGTGTTTAAAACCAATGAACAGGGGCCCCTGGGGGGCTAAGTTGATTAAATGGCCAATGCTAGATTTCGGCTCCAATGATGATCTCAGGGTCCTGAGATCAAGTCCTGCATTGGGATCTATACTCAGTGGGGTGTCTGCTCAAGGATACTCTCTCCCTCTTCTTCCAATCCCCCCTCCCACTTACATGTACCCTCTCTCTCTCTTTCAAATAAATCTTCTTAAAAAATAAAATAAAAGCAATGAATATAAATGATATATTTATAGGTCATGCTATGTATTCCATCAGAGTTATGGAATTGTTTTCATACAAGTGCAAGAAGGGTGTGGGGGTGTGAGTGTGGGGGTGTGTCTGAAACCCAAGATTCTTAGGAATCTAAACCAATTGCATTTTCCTTACTAGGAGGACATACTCCTATGTGTGGCAGAAATTGAATTTCTGAAGGTGGAGATTGTCCTAAATGATAACAAGAGTTGTCTCATTCATCTCCTGTTGAGATGCTTGCCATACATTTTTAGAAAATTACATCATCTCATGATTGCCATTAAGTTGATAAATTGTCTTTAGAACCTGAAAATAGCTACTACTACTAAGAGGAGAGAAAGCCCCCAGAATATATCCCAGCAGTCAGTGTCACTTTGGTTCATCCAAATAATGTCATAAAGTATGAGGTTTTGGAGAATAAACATAATAAACCAAATATAGGAGAAAGAAGCTTTTAAAATATTCTATGTTGCTGGGTTAAGTTGTTTGGCAGAAAGTAGGTTTTTGCTTCATGATTAGCTCATTATTCCCTCCACTGTTTCGCCAATGTGCTCACCATATTTTATCCTGGTCTTTGCTGAGTGACTCATTTGTTCTGCTCTATAGACTCTATTGACAACAGACGAACATAAATGTGTGTCTTATTCTCAACAAAATGTCAATAACATATGGTTACAATTTTTAGGACTCTCCTTTAAAAAATCTTATATAACTTTGATATTGATTCAAGACTCTTCACCTATGAATCATTATCAATGCGAGTGTTCTAGAATGGGAGAGGAGAATAATCCAAAAATGTTGGCAGTTTCAAAGTATGAAAAGCCATGAAGGGAAGTGTCTGTCTACCTAGGTAAGCAGTTATGTATATGTTGAGTCGGTGTCTGTGACTGAGCTGGAGCCATAAGGAATTAGGTCCAAGAAGAACATATGGAGGCAGATCTGCTTGTAATTGACACCCATGTCTTCGGGGCTCCAGCTTGTTGGTTTAGCTTTGTCAGTTGGTCACATAGCTTGACTGAAAACATGGGAACTTGCCTAACTTATACTCAGATTTTGGCTGCCGATCCTGAGCTTAATAGTCATGAAATCAGTAGACCATGCTTTGCAGAATAATAACTGAACATTAAAAAACTTTTAACTCCGTGTTCCACCCTCACATTCCAGCCCGATACCAATGCCAGAGCCATGGGCTTTGTCTGCAAAGGAGCTTCCAGCAATGAGAGGATAAAGCCTCTGCTTCAAAATGGAAGGTCTGGTGTCAGATGAATGTGCAGCAGGCCACTGTGTTTGACAGAACATCGTAGGCATTGAGCAGCTGGAGCCAAATGGGAGCCAGGAGGAAGGAGGTGCCAGGACTATCAAAAAATGGGTATAAAGAAGAAAACCAGGCAGGAGCATGGGACACCGAAGTGGGTTGGCCTGCGGATTTGTATCTTAGCCAGGAAAAAAAAAAATTAAACCAAGATCTCTTGAGCTTTGAAGTTGCCAACCCCCAAATTCACAGTTGTCTTCTTTTTAGTTAACCATGAGAGTCTGCTTCAGATCTTGGAAACCCAGAGCCTGTATTAGTGGGGGAGTGTGGTATTTCTCCATATCTGTTCAGGAAACGATCACATCGTGTGGTCAGGGTGATAGCCTTTACCGGTTCAAATCCCACACATAACAGCAGGGACGCTGAGGCTTTGGGGGGCCATGCAAGTGGACAGCCTCAGGGACAAAGTGTTAGACAGTTGGTCTCCCCTGGGGCCCAACCCATTAGGCTGTTTTCTTTCTTACGTCATCACCAACATGTTCTGAACAACTCAGAAACAAAGGTTTAGAAAATGTACAGCCGCTCAAAAATAGTTTGTTGCTAATTGGTAACAGAGCTTTACATACGTTTACATGACATCTTGGAAAGGCCTAGAGCTGCCCCAGCTTTAGCGCTGTGCTTCTGTGGAACCAGCTGAAAGCTCTGTCCCAGGGAGAGAGCCACGGCTAAGATGGGGTGCACATTGCTCATTTCACTCAGACCCTAATTCAGTCCTGCCCCTGGAGGGATCAAGGGCTCCCTCCACCCCAGTCGCTGGGTCAGCATTTCTCCCTGCCAGCACTTCAGAAGCAGAGAGGGACAAGTCAGTCCCAACGATTGATATGATATGTGGAATAGACTTAAGGAGACAAATACTTTGTTAAAAATAATGCTTATGAAAAATGTTTCTTCGTGCACTGTATTTTCCTTTGAAAATGATGAATGCTGCACTTGGAAACAAGTTGTCACATTGGTATCATATTCCTTAAAGCTCACTTTTCTGTTATGAAAAATCCAATCAAACAGGAGTTGTGGGGCAGCTCTAACCTAGGGGGCCACCCCCTCCCATGACTGTGAATTCATGTTATTCCAACAGAGTAACTGACACTGAGAAGCAGGGAATGGGGGCTGGCAACCAGACGGTGGCCTCTGTTCTCTGTTGGCAGGGAGAAGGAAGAACAGATGCAATTATAAATAGAATTATAGCCCAAACCAGGATTACTTGGATAACTCAGTCAACACAGGGTTTTGTTTGATTCAATTTTCTAGATGATTTCATCAATGATTAACCTAACTATGTTAGTGGAGATCTAAAAGGAGAGCCAGCTTAAACATATTCAGCAAGGCCAGCATTTACTTTTTGCTTTTTTTGAACAGTAGGCATATCTCCAGTTATGGGCTTCTTTGGCTAGACAGTGCTATCCACATTTATTTTTTGTGACAAAGCAGGAAAAAAAATTATTAAGAGACTGTGTTTGGAAATCTGAAAGAAAATGGACAAGCTGGAGAAGTATTCATGCCGAATAATGACCTTAGATGTCTTACCCAAATGGAGTGCCAGGTCACACCACTGCCAGAGCAATCAATCAGTCTGTGTCTGTCTCTGTCTTTCTCTCCACGATATCATTTGATTTCTGTTTCTCTCCACAGAACATGTAATTCTTTGCATGTATAGTGAGATGTGTTCCTGTGGCTCAGCTAGCTGCAAAAATAAAAGTTGGATGGTTGATGGCATTCTAAATTGACCTCCTTGACTCACCAGAATGCACGGCCTTTGGAAATGCATATCAAAGGCACAAAGCTGGACGAATGACCCATCCACTCTCGACGTTTCCTAAAAATGAAATTACTGGATAACAGATTTGATTAGGAAATTCTTTCCAAAGTTTGCCTCGGTTTTAGTCTTCTTTGGGCTTGAGCTTATAAACTTAAAAGCGTCAGAAAGAGGATTTCTCATTTGGGAAAGAATGTACATTTGCCGCCTACTCCTATCAATCGAAACATGAAAATTGCTCTTTTTTAATCAAAAGCTTCTAAACAAATGTAAATCATAGTCTATTAATAAAAGTGGATCTTGTTTGGAGCATTAAATCTAAGAGGTTTCCTACATATTGTAGAAGTTCAGATAAAAACAGAAAATTTTGAGATGTAGACAGCTATTTTATTTTTCATTTTTACTTGCACATTTTATATCAAAAAGGTCATAGTAACACATTTAAAAAGCAGGGGTGCCTGGGTAGCTCAGTTGATTAAGCATCTGACTCTTGATGTTAGTAGCTCAGGTCATGATCTCAAGGTCCTGAGATGAAGCCCCACGTTGGGCTCCACACTGGGCGTGGAGTCTGCTTGAGCTTCTCTCCCTCCCTCTCCCTCTCTCTCCCTTTACCCTTCTTCCTACCCTGCTCGTGTGCCTTTGTGGGTGCACAGTCTCTCTCAAGAAAAAAAAGGACATTTAAAAAGCAAAAAAAAAAGCAAATTATATGCTAGGGACAAACCTGTTCAAGCTACCTGACTCTAATGAAGCAGCCACGATAGACTAGGTTATAAATGTAAGTAGTACGTAATGTTTTGTGTCTTCATAGTTTGCGAAGGAATTTAAGACGGGATTCTCTTAAAATTATCCTATCTCATTAAGCCTCACAGAAACTCTGTGAAAGGGACACTAAAGCTTAAAGAGTTTGAGTGAAATTTCTGGCCAAAATGTTCTTATTTTAGCTGATTATCTTTCTTTCTGGTGAGTGACATTTTGTTGCATTTAGTTGACATTTCAAGGCTTCCCTTCCACCTTTTCTATCCCTACCAAGTGTCAAGATTTTTTAAATCCTTTGAATAAAAATAGAAACTAAACAGAAACAAAAAGCAGTAAGGGGGATTGAAAACAAGAAATAGTTAGGTGGCAGAGATATTGCTTCTGAACAACAGATACCGAATGTGCCTTATTCAAGGCAGGCATCTGAGACTAGGCTCAACATTGGAGAACCTCTGCCTCTAAAAAGGCCTAGAAAGAGCTACCACCCCCATCCCATTCCTGAGAGCCATGGTCCCAAAACACACCCTCCCAACCTTGGCTGAGCTACCAGATGGCCTGAGTCTTTGGTCTGTCCGGTTACCCCATGATAGAGTCATCAGGCAGGGAAGGAAGGTAGGATGGCCCCATCCTCTGACTCAAGAGCATGTGAGGAAGATGAATGCCCTTAAGTCAAAAATCAGAAGGTGAATGTAGTCCTGATGACATGTAAATAATTGTGTGATCCAAAGGAGCTTTAAAAATAGACTAAAACACTGCCCTCATTGAAGAGCAGTGATCGGGATCCCTGGGTGGCGCAGCGGTTTGGCGCCTGCCTTTGGCCCAGGGCGCGATCCTGGAGACCCGGGATTGAATCCCACATCGGGCTCCTGGTGCATGGAGCCTGCTTCTCCCTCTGCCTGTGTCTCTGCCTCTCTCTCTCTCATTCTCTGTGACTATCATAAGTAAATTAAAAATTAAAAAAAAAATTGAAGAGCAGTGATCTTCCAGGTCCTGTTCAAAAACTGTTTTTATTTTTATATTTTTATTTATGGGATCTGCTAATAAGGTTTTTTAAAGCAGATCATGATCACAATTTTTGTGTCATAAAGTAAATGAAGAAAATCCCAAATAATTATAAAGTACTCCCTTCCAAACAACACCCTTCACCCCAGACTCCATCTCTCCAGGAACCAATGCTTTTTATTCATCTTTCAGATGAGAACAGGCAGATGATAGAGATCAATCACCAATTAAATTAAATCCACATTAAAGTATTTTGCATCCTCTTGTAATGGAGTTTACTTTAGAATGTTCAAGAAGTAATGGAAGAAGTAGTGGCTCTATAAAGAATAACAAGATGAGAGCAAATGAGCCAATTAGAAATCGTAGAAATGAAGGTAATGTCCCTGAAATTAAAGAACAAACTTCAAACTAGACCCAGTTCAAGAGAAAATTAATGTATTAAAAAGACAGTACATCAATTCACACACAACAAAATTCACAGAAATTATGAGATTAAAAATATTAAAGAGAAAAAAATGATGAATTCAGATATAGTAAAATGAAGAGGAGAAACAAAATGTTGAACTTCTAAACTAGCAAAAGAGAAAAAAGTTTAAAACAGCATTTCAACTGAACATGTAATAGAAGAAAAAAGACAAAGGCATCATTAGTAGAAACCTTAAAATAAAATTACAGATGTTAATCTAAATACATCAATAATCAAATTATGATAAATAGGAGCTGATTAATCTCACCCACTACAAAACAGAATATACTTAGTAATTTTACCAATACCAAGATGTACTATAATATAATGTCCTAAAATATTATAACATTTTTTATCTTAAAAAATCCTTTCTAATTTTTGTAAGGAAATTTTCTTCCAGTGAACTAGAATTTTTCAGCAACTAAGCTTTTTCTCAATACAGAAATATCCAAAGTATCTCAAAAATGTTCATTGTCTCCAAAAGATATATAAGAAAACTGTTCTGGCTCCCACAATATCTAGTTAGCCTAGAAAGTAGGTGATATCATTTAAAAGATTCCCAGAGGTAAAATGTGAGCTTAAAAATCTACATTTTGATGTAAGATTTTTTTTTCCTGCTGAAGGCATTTGTTTCCAATGACTTTTTAAGTTGTATTTTTAAAAATAACTTTTATATGCTTCCAGCAATTTTTAAATGATATCACCTACCTCTTAGGGTTATGAAATGTCATAGTAACCCCAAAACTGCTTTTCTCATCTATCTTTTGGAGACCACTGAGGAACTTTTGAAATGATATTTTGGGTGTCCCTGTGTTGAGAACAGCTTAGCTGCCAAAAACTCTAAGTAATAGGAAATTTCCCTACAAAAAATAGAAAAGGGTTTTATCCACAAATGCTCTATAATACATTAAGATGGAGAGGTGATGCCCTAATATAGTTTAATCCTGCAGTTTGATACCATATAAATCATATTTAAGGAGGAAAGAGTCCCAGGTACATCAAATATTTTGAAATGATGATTTTTTTATGACAGATGTCTTCAAAATCCCATCATTATTCCTATGGAATAGTCTCACTAGAAGGAAAACTTCTTGTGTAAGAACTGTGAGGTCCGGAAGAAAAAGGCATTTGTTTCCATTGGGGAATCAACTATGGTGTGATCTCTGTGTGCTTTGGTGAATCTTGAGCAGGGTTCCCGGCCTAGTGGTTTCCTGTGGGGACAGGGCTGAGCCAGTCTCCTGCAGGGCTCCCTGTGGTTCTGTCATTGGCACCCCTGGGTCTCCTCACTGATGGGTGTGTCACACCTTGGGCTTGCACATGAGTAGACTTCAGCCAGCAGGGATGAGTCTGAGAAAGAAAGGATATTTGCACAATGTCCAGGTAAGAGGAACTAGACAGGGACCTTTCCTAAAGATTTTTAAAGGATGGCTGTTGTGTAAGTGCCGGTTTGCTAAAGGACCCAAAAAGGAGAACGAAGAAAAATATATAACGCTCTTAAATGTTTGAAAAACTCAATATTGGGTGCTTGGGTGGCTCAGTCGGTTAAGCATCCAATTCTTGATTTCTGTTCAGGTCCTGACCTCAGGGTCATGAGATGGAGCCCTCAGTCTGGTGCAGAGCATGGAGCCTGCTTGGGATTCTCTCTCTCCCTCTCATTTTGCTCCTTTCCCCACTTGTTCTCTAAATAAATAAATAAATAAATAAATAAATAAATAAATAAACAAACAAACAAACAAACCAAACAAACTTTAGAAAGCTCAGTATTTCTTGAGGTACTTCTCTACTTTTCCTCACCTATTATTGCCTCCTCCTCTTCCCTCCCTTTATACCTCTCCCTCCCCTTTTCCCCCTCTCTCTCTCTCTCCCTCCTTCCCTGTCTTTCCCTCTCCACCGCCCATCTCGTACACACACACACACACACACACACACAGCTTTGCAGTCTGTGTTCAGCTTTTTATCTCAATTCGATGACATCATTGGTGCTCCTGGGAATCAGTGATTGAACTGAAGAGCACCCCAGGCAACTGTACGGTCCTCTTTTAAAACTGGCATTAAACATATGTAGGATACCATCGTCGATGCCTGTTCGTTAATAATTTCAGACACAGATTAGGTTGCCCCAAAGCAAGCACAGTGAAGCACTGGAGGGTTTGCTATCTAAGCAATTTGAGACTCTAGCTTGATCAATGCACATGTCCCAACTCTCCACTTTGGCTGCAATGATGTGACTTAGGCAATTTTATTCCTATCAGAACCATGAACCTTCTTTTCATGATCTGGCCAGTTAGGAGAAACACAGATTGATGAATGGGGTAACTGTATTAACTGTATTCCTCCCGGAGTGCTTTCTGGGAGGTAATACTGTGATATACACTAAGCCTCAGGGGTGGCTGGGTGGCTCAGTCAGTTAAGCACCAGACTCTTGATTTCACTTCAGGTCATGATCTCAGGGTCTTGAGATCAAGCCCTGTGTGGGAGCTTGTGTTCAGCGGGGAGTCTGCTTGAGATTTTCTCTCTCTTTCTCTCTCTCTCTCCTTCTTCCCCTCCTCCTGCTCACACTCTAAATAATCAAATAAATAAATGAATGAATAAATAAATAAATAAATAAATAAATAAATAAAATCTTTCCAAAAACTAAAAAAACTAAAAAATAAATTATACTAAGTCTAACCACAGTTTTCATACCAGTGCATTTAGCTCTTCAGGCACCAATAAATGTACTTTTGAGTGATCAGAGGTCTTTATTTTCAGGCGGTTTTGCTAATGCTGGTCATCTAACATGTAAATGATCATTTTCCTATTTTTCTTTATGATACTGAAAATTCCGTGTATTTGCAGTAAAAAGGGATGCGATTTGATTTTAACCAAGAAATTATCTGCATAATTTCCTTGCTGTGAATGAACTCAGAGTATTCATCAGGGCTGAATCATTATTTAACTCTGTTGTAGCTAGTAGGAAGATGAGTTTCTGAATGTTTTGATGAGTGACGAGGGCTCAGGAGTCTGTGTGACCTGCGATAGCTGACAGAACCCTTTTTCTGAGCTTCAATTTTTCTCTTCTGTAAAAATGGGAACAATAATCACACTTGCCTTATGGAGTTTTTGTAAAGATCACTTTTATTTAAAAACAAGTGTTTTAACATTTTATCTTTTATACCATGTTCATAATGTGTAACCGTTATTATTATTTTATCATTATTGTTAGTTATGAGCATCCAGTGAGATAAAGGCTTTGTGAATGCGAAGCGCCTTGTCACCTCCAAGAGGCTGAATGTTTCATCAGTACCGTCTCCTTTGGAGATCTAATGGGAAAGCCAACTTCTCTTGGCACCATAATTGTTTGAAAGCTGAGTATAAAACTGAGAAAACAGATGTTGCTACACAAGTAGATGAAAGGATTTGGGAATTGTCTTCCTCTTTTTTTTATTTTGAAAATAAAGTGGAAGCAGATGGAATTTAGCGGGAAATTAGTACTGAAATAAAACGAACTTGGAAGTGTATTTTGGATGACTTATATCATTGTCATTCATGCCAACAACCATTTTCCAAAGCTTCTCATTTTTTAAAAAAGATTTTATTTATTTATTCATGAGAGACACAGAGAGAGAGAGAGAGACACAGACAGAAGGAGAAGCAGGCTCCATGCAGGGAGCCCGACGTGGGACTCCATCCCGGGTCTCCAGGATCAGGCCCTAGGCTGAAGGCAGCGCCAAACCGCTGAGCCACCCGGGCTGCCCACCAAAGCTTCTCATTTAACAAAGAGATAATTAAGGATAGTTTTAGCCTTGGGGTTATATGAAAGGATTATGCCTGGTTATGGTCCATTACTGTCTGGTCCAGAGCAGAGTCAAGAACCTGGATGGAGAGCCTTGGGCCTTGAATGTATATAATCTGGTTGAGCTTGCACTCTTGGTGAATTCAGGGGTGACATTTTCACCCTGTTACTGTGGATTTCAAATTCTGAATGGGTGGAGCCGCATTTGGAGAAATCTGGGGATGTGTCATATGTTGAACTGTTCCTGAGAGTGATAGTACCGTGCAAATCATTTTCGAGTCCTCCTTCCTCAGTGAATTTGCAAAGCAGTTGATTTTTCTTCTCCCAGATAGTACACATGAACTAGTTTTCATTTAGATGCACGTCTGCATTGAGCTTGCTCCAGGGAGCTATTCCCAGGGGGGCTCATCTCAAAAGCAGTGTAGGCCCTGTTGACTCTGGGTACTGGCTCACACTGTAGTTGAGAGCAGCTAGACTTTTCTTTGAAAGCCTGACATTTTGGGTGCCCTTTTATAATGCCTGTGCCAATTTGCACACTGACACGGCCTCCCTGCCAGTAGCCAGACGTCCCCACAAGCCAAAGTGTTTCTCTCACTATAACTCCACCCAGCTCTGGACTTGCCTTGGCTGACCATCTTTGCTAAAGGTCAAGGAGCCTTCTGTCTTCTTTACTGCTTAAAGATCAGGGTTAAATGAATGCATTTCATTTTAACAACCATGTCATAACAGTTTCATTATATAGGAAAGTCATACATATACTGAAGTCACTGCAGAGCCCTTGGGGCACTTGGGTGGCTCAGTTGGTTAAGCATCTGCCTTTGGCTCAGGTCATGATCCCAGAGTCTTGGGATCAAGCCTCGCATTGGGCTCCCTGCTTGGTGGTAACCGGCTCCTCCCTCTTGCTTGTTTTCTCTCTTCCCCCCTCTCTCTCTCTCTCACATAAGTAAATAAAGTCTTTTTAAAAAATATAACTTCAGACCTCTCTTTACTCCCTGGTTGGCTGCTCACACTGATCTCAGGATTTGACACACTTTAAGATCTATGTTAGATTAATTTTCAGTTGTTCTTTAAGTTAACTTGATTTTCCAGTCTCTTGCTTCTCTGGCTAAGGAAAGGGAGTCACTTTTAAGAAGCTGGAAATATTCGCATGAATGCCTTTAGCCAGTTTATTTGTGTGGCAGATATGATACTTTTACTTAAATTTCTTCCCAGAGGCAAAAAGGAAAATGTTACCTGTGACTTCTCTACTTTCCGTATAAACCACAAGTCCTTTCTGGCAGCGAGTACAACATCGTCTTTTTTTTTTTTGTTTTTGTGATCATCTTCATTGGCACAAACCTTTCTTTAAACCCGATCATTTACAAGACTTGCTTGCTGTGCAAGAATCTGGACTACACACATATGCTATTGCTGATATCTTATCGATATTTTTCGTCACTGCTTAACTTTATCAGAAAAAGCATGTCCTGCTGTTAGGCAGAGTGAGTCACAGTCAGGCTTGCTTCTACAGCTTGAAATATTTCCCTGTGCTTTCCTTCAAAGTATGTGACTTGTCAGCTGAGTAGATAGAAGCCTCTTTACTCACCTTGGGTTTGAGTTAGACCCGTGAGGGCTCTGGGGTCCGTGCATGCACCCTTGCTGTGCTACATCACTTACTGGCTGGTCTATTTAATACAAACTAGAGGTTTCTTTGCAAGAAAAGCCTTGCAGGATTTAGGATCATGAACTTACTCTTCCTGAGCCTGGATTCGTTGATGTCTCTCCGAAAAAAAAAAAAAAACGCTTCTGTCTTCTTTTCTCTATCCATTTTTCAAGACTGAATCAGTATTCCCAACTCCATTCCATTCTTTAAAAATAACTGAGAAGAGACTGAGATGGAGAAAGGGAATGGATAGGGTACAAAGATGAATTGTGTGAGTTTTCATTGGGGATTAATCATACCTGGTTTGATTTTCTGGAATAATAGCATCACTATATAAAGTTATTGCATGCGGAACTGCTTTTTAAAGTACAGAATTCTCTAGAAATACAAAGACATGTAATATTTATTACAGGAAATAAATAACATGTGGACAACAAAAAGAAATGTTGATTCCTCCTCCCCCAAATAAAAAAAAAGGGAAAATAAATTAAAAATAAGAATGTTGGCTTCCAAAACTATATGAACCATCTGACTTAAACCAAGAGGCAAAGTGCGTGAACTGCTGATGGAAGGAATTAGGGCCCGAAGCCCCCTCCTGGGTGTGCCCTAGGCTTTCTGTAGCAGTGGTTCGCAAAGTGTGTGCCCCACTACCCCTTCCCATAGTAGCAAGGGCATCACCTGAGGACTTGTTAGAAGGACAGGTTAGCAGGTCCCACGCATCACCTCCTAATTCAGGAAGGCTGGGGAGAGCCCAGCATGTGTTTTTCTGTGGGCAACTCCGGGCAATCCTGGTGAACAATAAGGTTAACTTGATCACAGTCGACTTGATCACACCCTCCCTGTATTCCTCTTCTGAAACTTTCTTTTGCTTTCCTGGTCCTCCTTCCCTTTCTTAAATTCCACTCTTTCAAAGACACTCCTGTCTGGCCTGTGTAGCAGTGTTGGCTGTGTGTGCCTTACTTCTTGTTGGACCCTATGAGATCCTGTCCCCTGTCCTGGTAAATTGCATTGTCCTTCCTGGTTCTTCACACTTCCCTGTATCCAGGCCCGTTGGGGGAGCCCTCCTATACTGGTTCTGGGCTGGGTGTTCTGATTCACTTTGGCCAATGAGGTAGTATGAACACATACAGAAGCTCAACAAGCTCTTGAGTACCTCTGCTTCCTCTTCTGTTCCTCTGCTATTGTCTTGTGAAAATGCCTGGGCTCATGGAAAAACAGGAGTCTGCCAGAGATTCGCACAGCTGCCTGGCTGACCTATGGCTGACTGCAGACACATAAGTGAATCCTTGGCCAACTCATCAACTCCTTGGAAATTAAAAAAAAAATGGTGGTTTTGTTTGAGAAGCCACTGAGTTTTGGGGTGGTTTGACACCCAGCGAAAGATAGCAACTACACCTGTCAAAGGAGTCTTACTGTCTCAGCTAAGAGGAGGAGGGCAATACAGAGACCCCCTCTCAGGCTCTTAGAAGTCATAGCCATCAAGTTGAGAGACGTGACCATGTCATTAAGTGTGGGTAGAACCCAAGCATATTATTAAGTCAAAATGAAAATTCGTGGTTGGGTCTTTCAAGTGGCCAGTTTGAATTAGTTGCCACTGGAGAGTTTTCTCTTTTAAACAAACTCAATATAGTTTTCCAGACTTTTTTTAAACCCAGGGGTTGCCTTCATCCCTGTGTCCTTTACACCCTTCCATCTGTATTTCTTCTCTGCAGACATTCTGCTAACTTCGCCCAAAGCCACCCAGGTGAAATGAGATTTTCAGGGAGACACCAGGGCCGATTAAACAGATCTTTCATAGGAAGGATGATCACAAAAGCAATCTCTTATTTGGCTGAAGCAAATAAATGGATTCAGTGGATATTTTACACTCTCGCTTTTGAAATCTTGAGGATGGAAACTCCCTGAACATTCTAACTTAGAAGGTGAGCAGAGACCATTTCATTCTCCAGACAACTTCCCTGCCTAGCTTTCTCTCTTATAGGGCTTAATATCCACTATTTTAGATATTTTCATACGGCGATTGGTGTTTTATTTTTGGTAGATAGAATAGTACCCCTTAACTGAAATCTAATACTTGTTTTAGTGGGAAACTTTCTATGGTGACATGAAATTTTGACTGGACTATGTACACTCTGTCTTCCATGACCCCTTACTTAGGAATGGACTTGGTTTTTTCAAGCAGTTCTCCCTAGAGGGCGCCATATCCTCACTTCCCACTTGGTCCTTCTAAGGTTGGCTGCTGGCCCCTAACATCATGTGAGGCTGAAGTCATTTAGATTACCACACTGGAATCTTTCAGCAAATCTATCCGCAGCGGAACCCTCATTTTAGCATGATAAATGCATACCTTCCTGCACGTATTTTGTTTAAGCATTATGGCGAGGGAGACATGGTTTATGCATGGAGGCATTGGTGTTTACTTGTCATGGTTGTGGTTGTTGAGTTCAGCTTTGTACATCTCTGTGTCAACATAAAGTGGCCTGCGGAACATTCTGGACATCTGGTGGAGTATCAGCTAGGATGCTCAAGAGGGACTCAGGGGACTGTGCTTTCATATTGTGTTTGTCGCCACAGGAGTTACTTGCCTCATTGCATTTCTGTTTCCTTATTTTTAAGTTGGGAGAGCTGGTCATGATTTTTTTTTTTCCAGGATCCCACCAGCTCTGTGATATGATCTTTGATACATAATAATAGTTCTGTACAGTTTGATAGAGGAAGTGATACCAGTGTTCCTAACTACTAATTCTAAAGAAATTTAGGTAGTTACCAGTGATATTTTGGTCAGCCTGACGCAAAAGATCTTAAATTTTGAGAACTAAATGACAACTGATGATTGAAAAACTATAGATGCTAATAGATACATTTTTGCGTCTCTTTTTAAAACATGAATATTTTCATAAAATCAGCATAAGGTATAGGTTTAAAATACTGGCTCAGAGGAACAGGTGTCAGTTACTCCAGATCTATACTATGCATAACAAAGAGTCTTCCCCCAAGAGATGGTTGTTGAATGAATGGCAAGATGGCTAATTCCACTTCAGCATAACTTTTATCTCAGAATATTCTTTATTATGTGGATTTAGAATTTATCTCTCTGGACTTCAAGCAGTGGCTTTAAATGTACTCCTTTGGGTTATATTGAGCATATTTTATTTGCTGTAGATGAAAAGTTATTTTTATTTTCCCATCCCACTACTAAAATAGATGGTAAGAGTTTCTCAAAGTATGAGATGCATATCAGTGGCATGCTCTTTATTAGGCATAATTCTTTTTACATGGCCATTTTAAATTTTTTATAACAATTCTCATGCCTTACATAGTCTTATCTTTTCAAATCTAGTCATCATTCTTTAGAACTTCCTTTTGCATGTTATTCTCCTCCAAATGGATCAATGGTTTGTCCATATCCTTCCTACTCTGTCACCAAGAACTGAACATTGTTTTCAGCATTTTATCAGGGCCAAGAAGATCAGGATTACCATCACTTTTTATGCTAAATACTGTTTTTCTGCCAGTACAACTTAACTACATGTTGGTTTATACTAATACCCACTTTTTTTTTTTCATGAATGTGCAGGTTAGTCAATTCTAGGTCATCATTTTTTTTTTAATTTAAATCAAGATCTACTTTTAATCTTCATGGGAGTTCATTTTCTTAGACTTAGCCTGTGTGTGGGAACATTTTGGATTCTGGATATGTCAACCAATTAATTACTTCTGCTTCTACCTCTAGGTCATCTACAACAAACTAGCCCCATGACCTTGTCACATATTCCATTCATGCATGTATCTAATTCAACAAAGCCAAGAGATAGGAGTTAATACTCACTGCTAGAAACCGACCTCCAATTTGTCCATAAAAACATCTCTGAGGTCTTGTCAGAAGCCTTTATAAAATTTATACAATCATCCTAGCTCCGGCCCAGGTAAAAGGAAACAAGATTATTGTGACCTGACTTGATGTCAGTGATCTGTAGTGACTCTTCATGACCAACTTTTCCTTTCCTAAGAGCTGACAAGTCACCCTATTAATGTCCACTCTAGAAATTCGCTGGAAATAAACATAAAGCATGATGAGAGATTACAGAATTTTACATTCTTTTTATAAATTTTGCAATGCGTTTGTGCATCTCAAGTCTCCTGGCCTGCCCATATGATCTCATATTTCCAATTGCGGGCGAATGAGTTTTGTAATACACTACAGTGTTATTTCATGGGCTTGGAGTTTGAATCCTCAGGACTGCAAGTCCTCTGTTAAAACTGGGAGCTAGTGGCAGCCTGGGTGGCTCAGCAGTTTTTGCACTGCCTTCAGTCCAGGGCGTGATCCTGGAGACCCAGGATCGAGTCCCACGTTGGGCTCCCTGTGTGGAGCCTGCTTCTCCCTCTGCCTGTGTCTCTGCCTTTCTCTCTCTCTCTCTCTGTGTCTCTCATGAATAAACAAATAAAATCTTGAAAAAGAAAACTGGGAGCTGTATTTTCCCCTTTCCAAGGTTTGCTTTACACTTTGGAAGCACAGGTCATTATTGTTGGGAAGATACAAACAATATGAGATACCAATTTTTATATCCATCAATATTTTTCTCCAACTCTAAGTGGCCAGCCTATAGCATCTTTGCTGTTTTTCTTTCTCCAAATATAAATTAGAACTATTAATATGAATAACAAGCACACTCAAACAACTCCTGTTGGACAGTGTATGATAGGTATAGTAGAGAAAATAGGAGAAAGACAGAGAAAGCACTGTGATCATAGGGCATCAGCAAACACACTTTTGAGCTAGTCTTTGAGAAATGAGTGCCATTTTGACTGGAAGCATTGAAAGTGGCTCTAAGTGCAAAGTGGGAGGAGCAAAAACAAATGGGTGAGTGCTTGAATATTTAAGACATTCGAGGAAACTATTATCTTACCTAGTGGATAAGAATTGGATTAACAACGGCCGTGCTCCTCATTTTGAATCACCTGATAATCTTAAGGAAGGTTTGGAAGTTTTCTTTTCTTTTTTTAAAATTTCTTTGTTCATGAGAGACACAGAAAGAGAGGCAGAGACACAGGCAGAGGGAGAAGCAGGATTCTCATGGGGAGCCCCATGTGGGATTTGATCCCAGGACCCCAGGATCACGACCTGAGCTGAAGGCAGATGCTCAACCACTGAGCCACCAAAGCATCCCAGTTTGGAAGTTTTCAGATAAAGTTGTGATATGAGTGAATTTGTAAAACTTCACCTAAAAGAGAAGGATTGCAGTAGGAAACAGCACGAGGGGATTTTACAGTGACCCCTGCCCCTCAAGCAAAGATTGCAATAAACAGAAGGTGTAGAAACAGTCCATACAGTAAAGGTGGGGAGAAAAAAATGATGATTCTATATTCATCAAATTTTTAAAGTATACATACTTTGTATTTACTCTGTCTTGGAAAATTACTTTACCTGCCTCCCTCCCACCTCTACCCCAAAATTAGTACTCTTTCCCAAAGTGTGAACTGTGTACTGCTAATCATACTAAAGATTGTTTCAGGTGGTTTCACACATAGCTCTAAATAACATCAACCCCTCCCCTACCCCCAAAAACAACCAAAAACCAAAAAACCATTGACTCACACTGTGAAAAGTTACTTTCTTTTTGATTCTCTTCCAATACTCTTGATTACGCCAATGACAAAGTCTCAGTTTGGATTCAGTTTGGCTTTCCCACCTGCCTAACGTTTGCTGTTCTCCCCCTTCTGACAAAGAGAGCGTGGGTTTGGGCTTAGGCTTTGGTAGGCCACATTGGGTATGTAGAATTAGTGGCATGGGTAGAATTTTCTAGGTGAAATCAAACGGCAGCATTGACTTAGTTTTGTCCTTCTATTTTTAAACTATTTTTCATTATTCTGCTTCTGGCAACTGACGCTATCTCCCTTACAGTCAAGGCATACAGTGTTAATTTACAATAAAATACTGTAGGAAAAAATTAAGACACCGATTCAAAGGATTTTAAGAATATGTTAGCAGGCAATAGAGCAAAAATCAAGGTGTCGATCCATGAGGAACATTCGATCAACACGGCTGTCCTGAAAGCCCAATCTGAATTGCCAGAACTTTACGTGTTTTAAAGATATTTTTCTCTCCACTGAATTGGCTGGTGATTGAAATCATGCCCTTGTGTCCCCAAGACCTTGCCTGGTGGCTTATGGAGGATCACATGGTATTTGCTCTTCTCCATGAGAGTGAAGGAGCAGCAGGGGCCTGTTCTCCTTGGAGTATTAAAGCTACTACTTTGACTCCTGGAGATTTGTAGCTCTCCTATGGCAATGGTACTCCTCTGATATAAGGTAATATTCTATTTCATGACAAACAGGTTTTTTTCTAAAGAGAACATGAAGTCCCACCTCTCAGTTCACTTCCAAATTGACTCTGATCTATCTAATGACCTCTTTTCTAAAATTAGTTTCATGGAGGGTGTGATTGATTTCGAGCTCTTTTTTATAGATTTAATTTAATGTTCATTCCCTCTTGTATCATTGCCCAGCTTGAGTGAAGATGATCATCCATATGATTGGGGAAATAAAGCAAGGCCAGGACCGCTCCTTTGAGGGCCAAGTGCAGACCTGTCTAATCCCTGAGTTGGGAAGCTAGGCCATATGAACGCTGATGGATAGACCCTAATGGCCCTTTTAATGCAAACAATTGATTCTGGAGGCAGGAAGCTGCTGGAAGGGTCTGCTCTGAAACCCTGCATCAGCACACTAGGCCTTCCTGCTTTCCACTTAGGAAAATAAATGCTCTCTAGACTTTTCAACCAGTCCTGTGGCTTTATGCTTAGAGCCCATATTCTTGAGTCAGAAAGATGAGTTCAAACTCGGCTCTACCGAATGTTAATACCAGCTGTGTGGCCCTGGGAAGTTACTTAACCACTCTGAGTTTCAGGGTTCTCAGCTTTAAAATAGGGATGCATTAGTTGCCTAGGGCTACCATAACTAATTACCACAAAGTGGGGGACTTACAACAGATTTATTCTTTCACATAGCAGAAGACCGAAATCAAGAGGCAGCAGGTCTGCACTCCTTCTGAACTTTTTGGGGGTGAATCCTTCTTTACCTTTTCCAGTTTCTGGTAGCTCCAGGCCTTCCTTGGCTGTGGCTGCATCACTCCAATCTCTGACCCAATCTTCACATGGCCTCGCCTCCTCTCTCTATGTCCCCCACCCTACTTTTACAGGGACACTTGTCTTTGGATTTAGGGCCTACCCACATAATCTAGAATGATATCCTCTTAAAATCCTTAACTTCATGACATCTGCAGAGACTTTTCTCAAATAAGGTCACATTCACCAGTTCCAGGGATGGGGAGGGGGACACATGTTTTGGGGAGCACCATTTAACCCACTACAATGAATCCCCATACACTTACATCACAGATTAAATGAGAAAATGCAAGCATATAGGACATGGTCAAGAAATGTTAGTCATCATCATCTTTATGATTATTAGATAGCTCCTTGGTTTTGTTATTATAGTATTTGCATTTGATAGACCTAACTGAACCTAACAGTGAGTGCTGTAATAATTAGATCTGAGGAGAAGATGTAAGACTCCGGTGACCTTTGAGCATTTTATGCAAGAAAACATGACTTATTTCCCCAAAGTGGCTTGGGAGTCACACTGACCGTATATTATCAGAATAAATGTACGTCATAGAACTTTTTAAAGGGATGGGTTTTTTTTCTGTAGTTTTATTAGACAATGAAGGCCATTAGGGATCCAAAATCCTAATGATATAACAACAGCTCCATTCCATACAATTTGGAAAAAGGACTACTATTAGATAAAACTTTCATCTGAAGCTAAAATAAGTGAAAATTATTTCTGTGGCTCTGGCTTGAGCCACTTTCAAATAAAAGCTAACAAAATCAATAAAGCCTAATTCAGGATTACGGGTCTTTTCTCTGATTCTGATGGAGAAAATTGCACTACCTAGAGGTCATTCTGCTCCTAAGATCCACATCCTGGTGGAATGGTAAAATAAAAAGCAACTTCCCACCAATAGGGAGTTCAAACTCTCCTTGAGGAGGTATACTGCAAACTTGAACTCAGAACTCGAACCTCCTGAAATTCCTTTTCATTCTTACATTGAGATGGCATTTGTCATATCCTCAAATGTTTCACCAGTCATTCATTCCTTCTTACCTGTCCCCACCAAAGCAGGCCACACAGATACAGTTCATACTGATTCTTCACTGTGTAGTGAGCATCTAATAACAATCCAGGCCCTTTCTGGGAGGCATGGGGAACGAGATGCCATCTACTGGTGTCTTTCCTTGTGCATAGGATGTATATGTCTGTCTGCCTGGGCTTATGACCAGCTTTTTGAGACTGGCTGGCCTGGCTATTGTCGTACTGTAATAAGCAGTCACTAAAAATCTTTCTTTATTCCAGTATGCTCAGAAGTTAAAGACAGTTGAATAGTTGACCAAACCTCGGCCTCGAAGGCCAAATAAATGAGTGGAGTTAATTCTATTGTCTGTCATCAAAGGACTCAAAGAAGAAGCTGGTTTACTTCTCTGTGAACTCATGGAGAAAGCCTCGTGTTGTCATTTGCAGTTCTTGGTCTGCTTGCTCTTGCTAACCAGGCCATTTAGAAGCAAAACATCCGTAGGAATGATGCTATGATTGAATGATACCGAGAGTGACAATTTGGTCATTTTTATAAAGACGATGTGGCAAAGAGGATGCATGTCTGCAGTTGACGCCTCTTTGCTCAATGGACACCAGGGGGCGAGACTTGCGCAGACATAGCTCTGCCATCACGTGGGTTTGGCTCCAGACCTTTGCTGTGAAATACCTCAACAAAACAAGTCCAATGAAGTTTTTGGTTTTCAATACATATAAAAGATATGTTGACATTAAACTGCAGTCTCTTAAGTGTGCAATTGCATTATGCCAAAAATAAAAAAATAAAAAGACATACATACCTTATGTGAAACATATCTTATTGCTAAAAAAAAAAAAAAAAATGCTAACCATCATCTGAGCTTTAGGTGAGTTGTTAACTGCTGATCACAAATCACCATAACAAATAAAATAATGAAAAACTTTGAAATTGGCGCCTGGGTGGCTCAGTTGTTTAAGTGGCTGCTTTGAGCTGAGGTCTAGATCTCAGGGTCCTGGGGTGGAGCCCCACTGCAGGCTTCCCTGCCCAGCAGGGAGTTGGCTTCTCCCTCTCCCTCTGCCACTGCCCCTGCTGCTGCTTGCTCTCTCTCTCTCTCTCAAATAAATAAAAACTAAAAAAATGAAAAGTCTGAAATAGTGCAATTACCAGCATATGACACAGCTCAAGGTTACTACAAACATAACATTTGTAAGAAAAACAAAACAAAACAAACAAAACAAAACAAAAACAAACAAACAAACAAACAAACAAAAAAAAACCCAGGATCTGTGAAGTGCAATAAAGCAAGGTGTGCTTGTATTCAGAGATTGCAACAGCCTATATGTGGCATCTGCCTCCAAAAGTGGGGTGCTGTCATGGGGGACACAGCTTTGTGTGTGTGAGATGCTTTTCCTCGGTTTACTTCCAGGTGTCATTTATTCATCCTTCATGACACAGCTGAAATACTTTAGCCTCTGAGAAACCATGACTAACTCCCCCGGCCCGATTAACTGTCCCTGTCTGTCCTGCCATAGACTTTGAAAACAACTGTATTGTAGGAACTCTGTTGTATCCTGTTGCAAGCCTCTGCAAGCCCCACCCATGGCTAACCAAAGTGTCTGACACTTGCTGTTGGGTCCCCTTGTTGGTAAACACACATACCGTGCAAGACCGCTGAGTCTACGGCCGTTACTTCGACTACTAGCTAACAAATTCCTTTAGAGCTAATAATTTTAAAATACTGATAAGATATCACTGCCCTTAATTATCCTTGGCTGCCCACTGTTAACCCCAAACAGCAGTAAATCATTTTTGGTAAGTTAACTCCTTCAATGCCAAATTAACACAACAGTTTCTAGTGATTGATCTGTCTAGTAATAGCCAGCGTGCTATTTGGGCAGCCTTTCTCCTGAAGGAAAGACAGAAGCCATGGCTGGTTCACAGGGTCACCATTCTCAACCTCTTCATCCTACCCTGTTGTTGGCAAAGAGACACTCAAGACATTGGGAACATGTTGAAATTCTGGTGGCCTCCTAGCGGGATTGGCTCTATTCCTTGCAATGAGCTGTGTACAGGAAGCACGCGAACAATACAGTTCAAAAGTAGCCTGGGTTGTTCTAAGAAATGAGTCAATTAAAAAAAAAAAGAAAGAAAGTAGGCTGGGGAGGGCAAGAGGGGGAGTTGTTAATCAATGGGTATCGTTTCAGAGGAGTGAGTCCTACAGATCTGTTGTATCGCACCGTGCCTATAGACAATACTGCAGTGTACACTTAAAAGTCTATTAAAAGACTAGATCTCATGTGAAGTGTTCTTACCACAGTGAAGACAAAAAAAAAAAGGGGGGGGGGAATCCCTGGGTAGCTCAGGAGCTTAGCGCCTGCCTTCAGCCCAGGTCATGATCCTGGAGACCTGGGATTGAGTCCCGCGTCAGGCTCCCTGTGTGGAGCCTGCTTCTCCCTCTGCCTGTGTCTGTCTGTCTGTCTGTCTCTCTCTCTCTCTATCTCCATCTCTCATGAATAAATAAATAAAATCTTTAAAATAAAAGAGAGAGAGAGAGGAGGGAAAAGGTGGGCTGTTTCTTCCTTTGTTAAATCACGTTTTGGTCGTCCACCCATGGAAAGCACAATTCCATTAATGACTGTAATAAACAGAATACATATCTCCAGACCCTCAGAGTTCCCCAAAGATCATGGGTTTTTCCTTGTGTTATTAAGAAACCAGCCACACAAACCACTAGAAACTTCAGTAACGATGTAAAGCTTGTAATTGTGTGTGTGTGTGTGTGTGCGCGCGTGTGTGTGTGTGTCTATGACTTGAGCGTTCCCAGTGCTTTATTATAAGTGATAGGACATAACTTTGTGGCTTTGGAAAACTCACCACTCATGTGTTCCTCGGGGCCGGCTGTACTTGTGCCTACACAAGGTGAATGAAACGAAAAGTCACATTCTCTTCTCCTTTCATATCGTCCTCTTCTAATTTGAGGTCACTTAACCAATTCCACAGTGACTGATTCGGTGCCTGGTGACATCGGTTAAGATTCGGTCTGGAAAATGATCACAGGGAACCTGTTACATCCCACACAGTAAAGCTTGCAATCCGTCCCTGAGCTTTTCCGAGGCTTGGCATGCAGTAAGGTAACTTGCAGTGTCTCCTGTTGGATGCTTCTTGGGTTGCAACTCTCCAGTTGGGGACCTTGGGGAAAGTCACTTCTTTGGGCTTAAATTTTCTCATCTGAGATTACTGGTGTTAAACCAGACAATGCTCATTTTAAGGGAGCTAAAAAAATCCACTGAAAATACCTTAGTGGTGTTTATAGATCCTATTTTTTAAGAGGGGTCCTATTTTATTTGTAATTTACACCAGAATGCAAGGTCCAGAGGGGTAGATCTTTCTTCTTTGTGTTCATTGCTCTGTCCCGAGGGTCTGGGAGAGTGGCTGGCACTTTAAATATTTATTAAATGGAGAAATATTCTTTAGATGGAGAAAACCTCCTGTTCTTCCCCCCCCCCTTTCTTCTTTCCTCTCTTCTTTCATTTCATGTTCACTAGGAAGGGAAAGAAGGGAAGAGGAAGGAAAGTTGACATATTAACCCTCCATTAAGCTGAACCTTATTTCCTAGCATAACCACGCCGAAGCCACCCTGAAGAAAGTCTTCCCACGAAATTCCATACTAGGAATGAGATATCAAGAGTAACATTTTTTATAAGGGAACAAAATACAGGACTTCAACCATCTTTTTCCCATGTAAAGATCATGCCGCAGGGCTGATCGGTGACCCTGGGATGGAGGGAGTGCAGGGGAGCGAGTACCAGCAGTCCATCGCCCTGGGTCAAGAGCAAGTGGGAGAAGAGGAAGGAGGGAAATAGTGTCTTTAGATGATCCTTTCCAGTTGTTTGTCTGCCCATGAGGGCAGGCAAGAGAGTGCTGTGGCCATCGACAGTTCAGGGCTCAACAAAGTTTTCTTCTTGTTTGTTTATTTAATATGTGGGAGAAGCTTTCATGCTGCTGAAGGGGAAGGAGCCAGTGGAGGGGAGAGGAATGGTCCATGCAGCAAGATGCTGGAAGAGACGGTCCAACAAAGGGGAAGCTCCCTTCACCTCTGACACCACAGAGAGCCTAAGGAGGATGTTGAATAAATATTTAAAAAGAACAACAATGATACAAATAACACCAAGGTGCTGAGCCAAGAAAAACCAGATGCTTCTGAATCACTTTAGTAAGTCTGTTTGCTACTTATTCATTCATTTTTATTCATCGGCTCGTGCTGACTCAGACAAGCAGCGAAAGAGGCAAATGTTAAGAAAATATATGGGAAACTCGCAATCGGCAGAACTCTGAATAGATTGCCATTTTCTCAGGTCATTGCTGTCAGGCTCTTGGAACATCATGAGATCCAGAGTGCTAAGAACTGTCATCGAGTGGGGTGACAATAGGAATGGGAACATGGGAATGTGTTTTACGAGCCACTGGGAGATCTGAGCTTCCAGAACTTCACAGCTTTTGGAATCTACTTTGGGGGAAACACAGACAAGAGACAGCTGGAGCGACGTGTTTGTTTAGCAGAATGTTGTCCCTGTCCTGCGCCTACACACTCGTATCCCACTCTCGCTTCTGGAGTCCCTTTGGGTTCTTCACTCTCTTTTGGACACCAGCCTTCCCTCTGGGAATCTGTCTTCGGACCTAATATCCTCTCTGGGACGAGGGACCACGTTGCATGTCTGGACATGACTCTTTCTGGCTTCTACTCCGGTCGTCTGTGGCTTGCTAGCAGCTCTGGACTCCAAGTCCCATGCTCACCACTCCTGCGATCAGCCACCTATGGCATCAGGCACTGGGTCCCTCTAGGACCCCTGCCCTCCCTCAGCAGGTGCATGTGAGCTGTTTTCATGCATTGTTGCCCATTGCACATGGTTGGAAATGGAAAGGGAGACAGCAGAGATTACCCCAGAGGGGAAATGGTGCAGCCGTTAAAAGCAGTAAGACAGTCAAAGGCTATGTTGGATTAGCAAGGAGCAGACTCTCTAGAGGGAAATGTGGACATAGACAGGGGAGAGGGAGTGGTTGGAGCCTATTTTGAAGCCAGAGGTGAGGATTTAGGGATCTCAGGTGTAAAGCAAACCAAGTTTGTGGGTGGCCACATGAACACTGAGATGAAACTCTCTTTTGCTGTCTGTCTGCCCTTGGTCTGAAGTGAGTGTGGCTGGTGAAGCTTCAGACCCTGTTCCTGTCCCTCGCACCAGCTTCCCTGCAGGGGTGCAACCTGATTTTCACCTGTTTCTGCCTGTTCCACCCCATCCATGCTGGAAAGTCACTTCAATACCTCCCCTGACGTCTGCAGCCTGCATCCCCTCCCACCCTGAAAAGTGATCTCCCTGCAAGCCAGCCACCCTCCATGCAAGCCAGTCACCCTCCATGCAGAGCCAAGTTTGAAAGCTGCTCAGTGCTTCCTGTTTTTGTGTTGTTCAGATTGGACCCCTTGACTATTAGCACCACTCACATTGCTAACATTTACTGACACTAAAAAATCAGGTTGCACCCCTGCAGGGAAGCTGGTGCGAGGGACAGGAACAGGGTCTGAAGCTTCACCAGCCACACTCACTTGAGACCAAGGGCAGCCTTTGGCTAATTAATATCACATGGATTGGCTTATTGGAGTTGAGTGACCATGCATCCAATAGTGTCTATTTGTGCCTGTTGTCTTACCATGAATATTAAGAGCACCCTCTTCCACCTTCAGAGGCTCCAGGTTTCGACAATTATATGAGCACCTTAACTATTGCTATCCTCAGTTTAAAGTTAACTATTAGTAAACTCTAGGACAGTTGATTATTACTATCCTTAGTTAACAGATGAGACACAGAGAAGTTAAGTCTCTTCTCCATTGTCACATGGCTGATAAATGCCTGAGTCAGGACTAGGACAAGTCAAACCCCACAGTGCCAGCATGTAAACCATTGTGCTTGGATTCATGCGTACTAGTCCTTTTAAAGTTTTAATGGATGCCTGGGCCTTAAGGATTCATTTCTACCACTGATTTGGTTCTGACATTTCTCATATTCTGTAGCTTATCTTCTCTCACCCCCATCCCCACCCCTGGTGCCCACCAGGTCCCACTCTGCCTGATGGGAGACACAAGATAGAGGGTAGGTTCTCACCATACAGGGCTATATTAGAGACAGAGGTAAGGTGCCTGCTCAAGTGGATAGGAGACATAGGAGAAACTTATTTTTAGGAATGGAAGATGTGGGCAGTTTGGTGCAAAAGACTTGAGCAAGATTTTTATTAAAAAAGAAGAAGAAGAAGAAACGGTTAAGCCAAGTAATGGCCTAGCCATTTATTTTGGACAACTTACCAGTTGATTCAAATTATCTCACAATCGATTTCAAAGAAGCAAATGGTATCGATTGCATAACTGGCTAAAATGCATAAGAACAGCTGTGCCATGTATAAGTTCATCTAATATCAACAGACTTGGTTTTTGTAAAAATTGAAGTTTGAAAAATCAATTGTGTCCTTTTCATGCTAAAGCAAGTTTATGGCCAAGAGTATAAGCAATACATATTTAAAAACCTTCAAGCTGATGCAATACCTTTTTTTTTTTCTCAAAAAAACAAAGAAACAAAACACACACACACACACACACACACACACACACAAATGCAGCCAGGATTACTTTTCACATCTTGGAAACAATGAATTTACTGAGAGTCACTCGGTTATTGTCACTTTCCTCACCAACATATCAATATCCATCCACTTCCTCTCATAACTAAAAGTAGCATGCCAACAGTCCCCACTGATTGCAAACCCTCTTGTCTAGTTTGTCAAAAGTATGTAGGTCAGCCTTGAAACAGAAATAGGCAGTAATCTGAAACGTGTCTGTACATCAATACTAGGTGATCTCACCTTGTAGCAGTGTTCCAGAGTAGCTGTTGACATAGCAGGTATGTACTTTTTGTTTTTTTAAGTTTTTATTGAAATTCCCATGAGTTAACATGCAATGCAATATTAGTTTCAGGCGTACAATATAGTGATCCAACACTTCCATACAATGCCTGGTACTCATCACAAGTGTGCTCCTTAATCCCCATCGCCTATATCACCCATCCCTCCATCCCTTTCCCCTCTGGTAACCATCGGTTTGTTCTGTATAGTTAAGAGTCTGTTTCTTGATTTGCCTCTCTTTCTCTCCCTTTTTTTTCCCTTTGCTTTTTTGCTTTGCTCCCTAAATTCCAGATAGGAGTGAAATCATATGGTATTTATCTTTCTCTAACTGACTTATTTCCCTTAGCTTAACACCCTCTAACTCCATCCATGCCGTTGCAAATGGCAAGACTTCATTCTTTTTTATAGCCAAGTAATATTCCATTGTATATATGTATACCTCATCTTCTTTATCCATTCATCAGTCAGTGGACACTCAGGCTGCTTCCGTAATTTGGCTATTGTAGATACTACTGCTAGAAACATGGGGGTGCCATGTATCCCTTTGAATTAGGATTTTTGTATAGTTTGGGTAAATACCTAGTAGTGCATGTGTGCTTTTATGTGTATCGTCTCACTGAATTCTGACAATAGTCCTCTGTGCTAGGTTTGAAATCAAGGGATTAGATAACTTGCTGAAGATTATCGAGCTAGTAAGAGACAGACCTGGCTCAAAACAAGGCTAAAGTTTTGCCTCGTCCTCCGAAACCAGTACATTACATGTACTTCCTCTGATGACCAAGTTCAAGTTGATAATTTCATCATTAGTTCCTGCAGAGGTGGTCGTAATATAAATTGCTAAGCTCTTTCCTTAAAAATAAATTTTATGTAGTAAATGAATTACAAAGTGATCTGAAATGTTAGTATCTTTATTCATAGACATGTAGTAATAAATTGTGTTTTAAAAGCCGAAGTAGGGCAGCCCGGGTGGCTCAGCGGTTTAGTGCCGCCTTCAGCCCAGGGTGTGATCCTGGAGACCGGGGATCGAGTCCCATGTCGGGCTCCCTGCATGGAGCCTGCTTCTCCCTCTACATGTGTCTTTGCCTTTCTCTCTCTCTCTCCCTCTCTGTGCCTCTCGTGAATAAATAAATAAAGTCTTTGGGAAAAAAAAAAGCCAAGGAATGATCATAGGAAATCCCTTCTCTTCATCCTTCCTTTGGGTGGGAGTTAGACCTTTCTTAAGATTGCACTAGGATAGTTTGCATTCCCTTAGAGGAATGTAATAAAATCTTATCCTGATCACATATATTTCTAAATATCTAAGGCACATGAAGTTGAAAATGAGAAATTTCATGTATGGCCAGCTCTAAGAGCTTTCCAAAGCTCTTAAACACCACGCAACACCATCATGGTGGCTGGGATCTCAGCCCCACGTAATCCAGCCACCCTAAGGAAAATCACCATTCAGGCTGCAGCTTTCCTCTCTGGAGACTCGGCCACCTGCGTAGGGCTCCTTGTTGCTCCAATAAGGAAGATGTAGGACTGGGGATAGATGGCCACAGGCCAGATGGGGCATTTGTAGCCTGTCCTTCATGCAGGACAGGGCTCTGGTGCCCTTGTTGTGTGGGGGTCAGAGTGGGCTAAGGGGAGGGAGGACTGGCTTCTGTAGTCAGAATTCAGTTCCTTTCATTATGAAATGTGAGTCCCCCTCCTGTTCCTTTCTGCTCTTGAGTAGAAAACAGGATGACAATACTTTGCCTGAAGGATAAACATGAATATCCTGTATTCCGTTGCATTCTTCTGTTCGAAAATGCTGGGAGCTCAGAGATTTCTTTTGCTAAAGGAGGTTTTTCTGTCTTGCCATGACTGATGATGCCACCCCGCAGTGAAAGGGCACATTTGGCTCCCTTGGTATATCGCTGTCAACTATGGACATTCTTGGGTTGAGTTCATAAACAATAGAGCTTTTCTATTTATTAGGCCCTTCGATATCCCAGGCACAATGTTAAGTGCCTCATTCAGATAATCTCACTTACTTCATCATTATAGGAGGTAGGAAGCAATTATTATCATCCCCATTTCACTGAAATGGAAACAAAGCTCAAAGGTCATTTGCTCAGCGTCACAAATACAGATAATGACAAATTCAGATCTGTGGCACAGCAAAACGATCATACCTCCAAAGAAATACCAAATGAGCCCTAATGTTACCACCCCAGCAATCTGCTCCTATTCAATAGAGTATTGCTTTGTACCCATTAGAGCTCACCGGGGTGACAGTTCTGTCAATTGTTGGATCAGGGCAGGGAGCTCATATGATAAAGTCTTCCTTGGCTTCTCTGACAATGACTTGAACTCCCAGAAAAGGAAATGAGTTTGGTTGGACCTTCTTACCCTGCCTCATTTCCAATATTTCCCTTGACTTTCTAACTCTTTAGAGTATTTCTACCTCTTTGTTAGCCCTGCTTATGATGTGCACTTAAAACAAATGCAAAAACATATGATGTGTATTTAAAAACAAATACTGGTAGAGGGGGAATGTGGTATATATCAGCAGCAACTCTTCCTGTCTTCCAGTCCATTCCAAAGTCCAGACATCAGTTATTGGTCTTCTCCTTGACTCTCATAGTTAGATAAAGCCATTGAACCCTAGACCTGGAAGGGGCCTAGGATTGTCTGCTCTAACTTTCTAATTTTATGAACAAGGACACTCAGATCCAGAGTGAGAGAGGTGACAAGACTTGTCTGAAGTCATTATTAGTGTCAGGGCACCACTTCCAACCACTGCTTTTCCCACCACATCAGGCTGGAATGCGGGTTCTACCATGGTCCTCTGGCAGAACTGCAGTAGCTTCATTTGTCAGGAGCAGAAACTGGAGATAATAGGAACACAGCCTTAAGAATCCACAGTTTAGGGTTTCAAGAGAAGTTGAACATTATCTTATCAAGTTAATCCTTTGTCTATAGCCCTGCCCCTCCTATTCCTGCTGGGTTTAAACCTTGCTTTGTCCTCATTTCTTGCAAAACGCTGAGCTGGGTGCTTTGTAGGGACCCTAAAATGATTAATTGGGCCATTCCCCTGAGTCCCGGCAAAGAACGTAGAGTTGAGATTTGCTCAGGTTGACAGCACCCTTTTCATCTTTCCAATTGATTTGGGAGGCACATTTGCAAATGACTTAAAACACTGCCATTTTCGTGTTTGGAAAGCATCGTGATTATTGTAAACTAGATTTAACTTGGAATGTTTAGGATGTGGGTGGCTAATTCCTGTCACAATTCAAAGGGGAAAAAAATGAACACAGAAAACAAAATAGAACAAGTACTGAACGTACAGTTAATGGCTCATTTATTCAGCCTCAGCTGAGAATATTTTTTACATAGTTAACTTTTGAAGATAACCTAATTTACCCTAGTGAGTCATAAACTTTCAAATATTGAAAGTGGTCGGTGGAAATGTACCTAGCTTGTTTCATAACTTCCTCTTCCGTCTGAAACTGTGGCCACCGGGCATAATTTGACTTTCCCTGATGCATCAGCATCATTGCTGTGATCACTCATTATTGTCAGAGTTTGGACACCATGCAATTTACATCCTTTATGGTATTAAGGTCCCCAACATGGTTTGTCCTAGATATTGTGGATATTGGTTTCTTCTCTTTATTTTTGTCAGACTGTCTTTCAATTGTCCCCTTCGTTTTTTAAGGGACTTATACCTTTAAGTTAATCTGGCCTAACCATGTTCTCTGGACTCATTGTCTGGTGAAAAAGAGCCAGTGATACTTCCTGCCTCACCTGGCTCTTGACCTTGCCATTTCATTCTAGTGCCAGGGCTCTCTTCTTTGTTTGAGTTACTGTTTACATGTGACTGTATTAACCTTAAGCCTTGGTTTGTGGGACTGTTACTTACCCTCTTTGGCACTTTCTTTGAATAACCATGATAATACACATACTAGTTGTATTAACCATAGCGACCAAAAATGATTAAATGCCATTTATGTCAATATTTTATACATAGTACCTTTTGTTATAACTGCAAAAAAGGTCATCTTTGTTCTACTGTACAACTGAGAAAAATAAGGCTCAGGAATTCAGACCCAGTTCTCCTCAGCTCCGAACTTCATGTTCATTGCTCTGAATCACTTTCTAGAAACCAGACTAGAATATACACTGTCATTCCTGCCCCAGATGGAAGCCCCTAACCCCATCTGGTGGCTGAGTCTTGGTGGGCTGGCTTAATGGCTGGGTCCACCATAATCCTTTGAAGAAGTCAGACAGCTGTCTATCATCCCGACTTCATCAGGGACATCCTCCCAGCTCTGAGTGGCTACTCCCTATTCCCACTGGACCAGGGCAGGTCAGAATGATATTGCTTCTGGTCAAAGGCCACTGCAAGCTTTGTTCAGCAAGCTCTGCAGAATGTAAATTCTGTAAATGGTGAATGAATGAAGACCCCTCATGAGCTGTTCCCCTAAGCTTCATAGATTCATGAATTGGGTGCATCTCTTCCTGGCCTTGCAAAAGTCTTTTGTTGTTACTTCTTAGGACTTGGCCGTGATCAGAATAGTTGAGGTTGTAAAATGAATGGCCTCTGAGTGAGTGAGGTATTAATATATTATTTCAAATTTGTTTATTCAATGGAAGGGACTGAGAAGGGGTTATGGGAATTGTCTCGTGTTATCATGGGAGCTAACTTCAAAGCACAGAGGAGACATATGCACCGCCCCCGTTCCTCCATCACTCAGGGAACATTGTGTGTCCCTGAGCAGGAAAGAGTCAGGAGACCGACTTTTTTTTTTTTTTTTTTAAATACAATTTGTGGAAAGAGCAGGGAAGAAAGCAACAGTGTCTTAAAATCTTTTTCTCCCTAGTGATAGCCAACTGACATGCCCTGAAGATTTACCATGTGTCTTATACTGTGCCAAGCCCTGACATGGACATTAGATCCTCACGAATACTCATCCATTTAACAGAAGAGAAAACTGAGGCTTAACATGTTGCTTAAAGGCACAAAGGTAGTAAGTGGCTCAACTGGGATTTGGACTTAACAGAGGGCTTCCTGGGCCTTGGCCTAGCCCCTGCCCTGCACTTCCTTCTATTAAGGATACGAACGGTTTATTCTGACCTAAGAAGAGTTCAATCAAACATAAAAGAAATATAAGGTATGATATTAATGGCACATTTAAATGACCCATGCATTCTGCAGAAGGCTGCTGATGAGAAGGCTGCCTTAGAGAGCGCAGAAAGAAAGCTTCCTGATGCATCTCAATGTACCAACAAAGTCATCTGCTTTGGGCTGCACCAGTGCCAAAGGTAGGAAAGAGAGGATAAAGAGGGACTTGGCAACAGCTCCTGGATTTTTAAAATGGAAGAACAGCATACTTGTTAAGTAATTAATTGCACAACTCAATAAATGTCAGTCAGTATGTGGGAAAGATGCTTCCTGCAAGAGGAGGCCACTCTAATTAAGTGAGAATGAAGAGCAAGACGCTGAAAGAAGCAAACCCTACAAAGCACAGATGTGGGAGAAAAAGGGCATGGATCACTATCAAAATAGACTCATACCCTACGTTCTGGAGGAGAAGTAGCACCAGGAAATGCAGAGGTACAAGCTGAGAAAGGCCTCAGGGAGAATCACGTCACTGGGTTGTTTTCCACTTTTTTAGCTAAGAAAGCACTGATTAATGCCCCCCTCCACTCCCCCACCCCCGGCCCTCTGAGTTTATGTGCCTGAGGGGACTTAGCTGTCTGGAAATGATGCAAGGAAAAAGATTCTAACTAATCCCTGCCCTGGAACATGGCCAAGCCCATTGACCTGGTTTTCCTCAGCCTGGAGTGGGGGGGCCAGGGGTACATCTGCAGTTGCCTTTAATCTAATGGGGGTTCTCCTCCTTTGCAGTCACTATCACTTTGGAACAATTGATGAGCCTCTGGAAAATTTACAGAGAAGCCCAACAGGATTCAGATTTTAGTGATGATAGTGATGATGATGATGAGCAGGAAGAGGGGGAAGTTGATTTTTATCACTTCCTATTGATTGATTTATTCGTTCCACAACTCACTGAGTCCCTGTGAAAAGGGTAAGCTACAGCCTAAGTAGCACATGGGGCTTTCTACCCCCCATCTGGGCCTCCAAGGCTCTCTCCATGAGTCTGCATGGATGAACTCTGGTGGTGGGGAGGTGCAACAAAGATCTTGAGGCAGCCCCTCCTGCCTCCTTGATAGTCACCCCAGATTCTCATGCCAGCCCAAAACAGCAGGTGGCTGGTTCCCGGTGTTGCGGTGATGTGTCCAGGCTGTCAGCCTCCATCAGACTCGAGAATGAGCGGCAGCCGCCTTCCTCTTTGACATATCCAGGCACAAAGGATACCTTTGGGGTGATGACCTCATTCTTGTTGGACATAAAGTGGCCCCCTTTTCTGGGGGGCATTTTAGTGCTAACCAATGTCTTACATCATGGAAGGCAGATGTTGCATCAAATGTTACAGAGGGACCCAATCGCGTTTCCATATCACAGCTATAGGCTTTTACAGCCAGTTTAGATAGATGAGTTATTTCTGTCAATGAACACTTCATACGATCAATACGTTTAAAAAAATTTTTTTAATCAAATTCATTACATTTAAAACTGTTTTGAATTCCCATCAAAATGCAATTTAAATGATCACCCCAAAACAATCTTCTAAAACAACTAGCTACTCTCTGAAAGTGTCAGCCAGGGAAGCATCACAAATTTTCCTGTGAGAAACATACCGATGCTCCAGGGGGATTTTCCAGGGTTGCCTCACTGCACCGTGCCATGGGCTAAAGATTTTTTCTGGTATTTTCTACCTTTGGAAGACACAAGGTTTTCTTGGCACAAATGAGGTATTTGGATTGGTTAAAAAGTCAGACTCGGGAGCCAGACTGGCTAACCTCAAATTCTAGTTCTACCACATGACTACCTGTGATTCTCTGACCAAGTCATTTAACTTGTCTGTGCCTCAGTTTCCTTAGCTGTGAAATGCAGATGCTCAGAGCGCTACCCTGTAGGGTGAGGTGTAGATAAAACAATAATGTAAATATTCATTAGAACTATGCCTGGCATGTAGTAAATGCTGTGGAAGGGCTTGCTTTATTAGTAGTATCATTGTCATCATCATTACTATTATTCATTTCATGGTAGGTGCCAGGCATATAGTGAGCCAGGTAAGTACAACCCCAGCTCTTACAGTGAGGGGAGACATCACTTAAAAGTTAAACCCCTGGGTGGCTCAGCGGTTTAGCACCTGCCTTTGGCCCAGGGCTTGATCCTGGAGTCCTGGGATGAGTCCCATGTCGGGCTCCCTGCATGGAGCCTGCTTCTCCTTCTGCCTGTGTCTCTGCCTCTCTCTCTGTATCTTTTATGAATGAACAAATAAATAAAATCTTAAAAAAAAAAGTTAAACCATCAGAATATAATTTTGGCTTGTGTGTTAGAAAGGAAACCCACAGGATGCAGCAATAAGGATTGAGGTTCAGGGCTGTGAGGCAAGGCTTCTCAAGGCAGTGTTGTGTTTTGTTTTTTAAGATTTTATTTATTTATTCATAAGAGACAGACACAGAGAGAGGCAGAGGCACAGGCAGAGGGAGAAGCAGGCTCCATGCAGGGAGCCCGACGTGGGACTCGATCCCGGGACTCCAGGATCACGCCCTGGGCCAAAGGCAGGCGCTAAGCCACTGCGCCACCCAGGGATCCCCCAGATTAGCTCCATTTTATAGTGGATTCTATTGAGGCTCAGAGAGGTTAAGCGGCTTGCTCACAGTCACACAGCTTCCCCGTGGCAGAGCCTTGACCGCAGCTGCAGTCTGACTCCAGAGCTCATCGTGAGCCTTTCTTCCTTCCACCGGCTGCCTCTTCCACTAGGCTGCCACCAGGAGGAGGACCGTTAGACGTGGGGCATGTTGCTCAGTATGCACGCTCGCAGGGTCTCCATAAATTGACCCAAATATAAGAAGGGATCTCCTTAGTTTGGGCAGCCAGAGTGTTCTGCGTTGTGGCTGTGGGGGCAGGGGAGGAAGAGTGTTCAAGGTCTTCCTCTTCACTTGATCAGACTGACCACTGACTGGTGGGCCCTGAGGTTGACAGGTGTGCCAATGGCAGCCCTTGTTTCGGGGCGTGTGAACCAGGAGGGCAGGCTGGAGACACGCCCCCCTCCACCAACTGATGCCAAGTGATGAGGGTGTTCCTCTGAGGGCCTGACACCCGTGCTGGGCATTCTGGGCAGCATTTGCCCTTCTTCTGAGAGCTGCAGTCGGACGCTCTAGGGTTCTGTTCATGCCGGGGATGGAGGGGGTGGAGGACATGGGGATTCATTACTTCCTCACGTCCAGTAACTCCTTTCCTCAAGTTTGGAATTCCTCTTGAGCTCTGCTGAGGACATCAGTTCCTCTTTCCAGAGCTTTCTTCTGCTGTGTATGTTGATGCTAATCCTTCATTTTTTGGTTATTGATCAGTGTGACCACATTCGCTTTTAATATTTCAGAAATATTTCCAGAAAACTCTCATCTACTGAAAGTGGCCCCTATCCCCGCCTTTTTTTCTCACTCTTGTAATCAATATATTCCCTCTTATACTGCCTTGTTGTCATTTCACTTGGACTTGGGGAAGAAGACAAGGCCACAAACATCCTTCATCCAAACTCTTGAATTTGAAGTCAGGCCACCCGGACTCCAAATATGGTGGAAACCATGTTCTACTGGTCTAGGACATGCAGATGCAATGAGAAGCAGATCCTAAGTGGCTTCTGAACCTTTCTTTGCATTTGGATGCAGGCAGACAAGTGGGGTTAATTGAGCCTGCAGTGGGGAGTTGAGTACCTTTCTATGGGGAGATGACGATTCACTTGAAACTTCATTGTTAGAACGTGGTTTTCTGGGCAAGGCCTGCTACTCCCAAAATCCCAGCCACACATTTCTCTTCATAGGTGAGTTCTCACCATGGCCCTATTCACCTCTTTACACAGTGACCGGCCACTCACCGCAGGTTGAACACGAAGCCAGGCAGCATCTGAGGTATCCAAGAAGCAGTAAGACTGACCTTCACTTCCCAGTTAAAGTATTTCCATCTGAGCTTATGTTTGATTTTGTAAGATAACATAATACTATCAGCAAGAGTGACCTTGACATGGGAAGGTGGCAGACAATCTCACCCCCTCCAAGTGGATCTGTCACTGAGCATGAGGAGACTCAGAGGTCTCTGGGCATATGGACAGGTCTTTTGGGTGGAAAAATGTGCAGTTCACCTCCACGGGTGCCTAAACACAGTCCAGTTCAACCCAGTCTACATCTCAAGATACATTTAGACATATAGCTCTTGCATAATTTAACAAAGCTGGGAAAGTCCAACACTTTCAATAGGCACCATTTATTTAAATTAAATATGGATTTTCCTTTCCCGTTGTAAAAAGATCTTTGGATGTTTGCTTCCAATGGCAGAAAGATCAACATCCAGAATCAAATGATTCTTACTTAGTCCAAAATATTTTCGAAAAGAGCTCTAAAAATGAAATTCATTTGCCAGGACTTTTTAAAAAGAGATGCGTGGCTGGGTAAGCAGCTCTCCCAGACAAGAGCAAGAGTGATCCTAGTGTTCAGGGATATTTTGGAGATGTTTTTACTTCTGCTCCTTCATTTACTCCTCCTTTTGGTTCCCTTCTCTCTCTCTCTCTCTCTCTCTCTCTCTCTCTCACACACACACACACACATTGTTTATTCTCCAAAACTACTTACTTTTTCTTCTTACATTTAACTCTCTGTCACGTATAACTCTGACATATCAGTAATCCCTCCCTCCCATCTCCCTTCCACTTCTTATCTACATTAAGTCTACTTTATATCTAAGCTGTGTGGCCATCTCTGCTTTGAAGCAAGGAAACTTTTCACTATACATGCATTTAAGGTTTCATAAGTACTAAATGAATGAACACATATTTAAAACAACTTATGTGTATATATATATATATATATGATATTTTATGTGTGTGTGTGTGTGCATGCATTTAATAACTCAGAGTGAAATCTAGTTCCCACCACTTCTTTGGAAAATTTAATCTTACAGACATTAGTGACGTTATTTCCATATCGATGACAATCAGTTAAAAATCTTGCTTGCAGCATTTTATATTTAAGTGACATCTTAGTGAATCATAAAATAAAACCCTGCTAGGAGAAGGAGGTAGATGAGACCAAAGAGCATCTCCAAAAGTTATCAACCAAGTGAGGCCATCCACATTTGATGCTTGACAGCCAAATTAATGATTTGTCTTATTAATACTTCAAATGAAAATAGCAGACATCTGTAAAGGATTTCCACCTTATTTTTAAATATTTCCTGTGTATAGAGGCGCCTGGGTGGCTTAGTCGGTTAAGCATCCGACTCTTGATTTCAGCTCAGGTCATGATCTCAGGGTCCTGAGATCAAGCCTTCCCCTGGGCTCCAAGCTCAGCAGGGAATCTGCTTGTCCCTCCCTCGCTGTCCCTCCCTCCCCTCACATGCATGCATGCACGTTCTCTCTCTCAAATAAATAAATCTTTAAAAGTATATACTTCCTGTGTATAAACATGTATGCTAAGTATGAGAGAGAGAGTCCAGTTTTCAAGTTCATTTCTGTCTCCTTCCGGCCCACCCCACCCCCTACTTAATTTACTGTGTAAAACTTAGACCTCAGAATTCAACCCCTTTCTGGCAACTTTGCTACCCATTTACAATGTTTCATAAGAAAATGTTGAGCTTATAGGGCTATATTATTCCTTGTTTCTTGTCCTGATGGTCTCTTGTTCATTGGGTAACTGTAGTGCGTATTGAATTCCCAAGAAACTAATTTTCAGAGGTTCCTTTTCTCTGATGATGGAACTTGAAAGACAAAGCAAGACAGAGAAGATTGAAAGTCCCACAGCAGTCCATCAATAATAGGGGTGAGTCCCTCAGAGGCAACAAGGGGATCAATGAAAACAGGACTCTAATAGCTAGAAAGCATCTCATTTGTTTCCCCCAAGACGTTGGCAACTGCCAAAACATGTGATTCCAAAAGCCACCCTAGAAGTGAGCCAGACAGAGAGACAGGTGCCTAGATAAGAGTCTAGGACATGGACTACCTCATCCCCGCCAAGCCCATGGTATACTATGGAGGATACCATTTCCACTGCCTACCATAGCTGCTGGAATGATTGAAGACCTCCAGTATGTGCCTTGATGCATCCAACCTGTTTGTTCCTGGGCAGATGACCAGCCCTAAGGGGACAGACTGGACGGTCTTATGTCATGCAGATGGGTGTTGGTGGGTCGCAGCCACACAGGGACACAAGAAGCCTGGAGGAGCAATCCTATTTGGAAAGACACATTCACAATCATGGAAGGACACTGTGCTTTTCCTCTGGTGGACACCATATATAGAGAGATACCTATATAGATCTTTTTTTTTTTTCAATGCACACAAGCCAGACAGGCTAAATTGTAGCTTCTCTTCAATAAATGTCCCAGTTGTTTGGAGTAAAAATGGTTTAGATTAGCACCCGGGCACTCTGACAAAGGTCTGGAGGGGTTAGGGGACTTGCCAGCACCATTAGCATTTTTTTCTTCTTTTTCCAGCAGCACTAAAATATGTTTGCTCAAAACAGAGGGAGATGGAGAACTACTGGCAGCCAGCACCTCTTAGTAGGAAAAAAAAAATGTTTTACGTCTCTGGCAAACGTACCAATTAAATAATGCTGTGTTGTGACAGATCACTGAGCAATTAATGCCTAATTGAGCATCATGCTAGACGCTTCTGTGAAAGCAACTTCCCTGGAGCTGGAGTGGCCACACCTCACAGCAAAACAAACCCGACTTCAAACTTCCTGCAGCACCCTTTGCACTGAGGAGCCCAGAAACCAAAGAAAACATTTTTTTTACTTTGAATCCCTGCGAGTTACACTGGAAGGATTAGCTTGACGAAAAGATCCCGACATTGAAAATCCTACTGGGGATTTCATACTTTCCTCATTTGTAAGCAAAAGCCATTTGCTGCGAGATATTTTTAGTGCAAGCAGCATCCCCTGTTGCCCTATTCTCTTACAATAGACCATTAGATCTTGAAGCCAGGCCAAGCAGACCATGTGACTTCGAAGCATCTCTTGGGTTCCCTCCGAAGTGACTAGTCTCGCAGGAGTCAGGGAATACTAGACTCTTAGCTACCGAAGACCCCAATGTCCTTCCCGGAGCCTTGAATTCTCCCTGATAGGATGTGCGGATGCTTTTGCAATTGCCTTTTCTAAGAGGTCAGGGCAGCAGAACTCGCCAAGTGACCTCAGTGATGGAGAGGTTTTCAGCCCCACCAGCCGCCTATGTAAATATAAAAATGTATTAGGCTGCAGAACTGCGTGTGTGGGAACAGAACAACCACACCATTGAAAGGAACTCGCAGGGCCAACGCTGGTGTCACTCACGTGGGTTTGGCTAACGCGTGCGAGCTTTTGATCAGTCGTTTTGATTCAGCGGGCTCCGCATTTCGGATGAGCCAGTTTCATTTCTGGAAGTTCGGAGCTGTGAAAAGTGAAACCCCAGTTACTTAGCAAAATTCCCCTTCAGCAGTGCCCACCTTGACAAAGAAAACAATCATTTTCCCTCTTTATGGGACACTCCTTTGCCTTGGAAAAATGTCAATGTGTAGTTCGATTTCCAGTTGTTTAGTCTGAAAAAAGAGTGATTGAGTGCAGGAGTGAAAAGGGGATATTTTATGCAGAGCTCTGAGACGAGGATCGAGGAGAATCATTGCAACGAACAGGAAATGTGTTCCTGAAATGAACTGAGAAATAAGTCTCTGGGCGAAATGCTCTAATATTCCCGAGTGTGTTCGGTTTCAGTGGATCAAATCTTTCCCATCTCTGCATCCAAGCTATTTGGCGGCGATCAGATGATCAGAGCTCAAGGAAGTGATTGGAGAGTGAGCTGGCTGCAGCTGCAATGTAGGCTGTTTTCAGGGACAAGGAGCCACTGTTTTTCAAACATAGCATCAACATAGAAGTTATTTTGTAGGCTCCAGGATGCAGCAATGGGCTGCACTGCCAGCATTGTTCTGCTTCAAGCTTTTCGTTCTGTGGTCCAGAGGAGCTGTCCACACATTTGTAGACGACGCCAAGAGGAACCATCCCACGAAATTTTGCCTCTGGAAAGTGACGATGAAATGAGTAGACCGAGAACCCTCATCATCATGGTATGGTATTTGTGGCAAAGCAGCCTCGGTTGATTGAACTGCTATTATAGAAATGAGGTTGCAATTTAGGGTTTGGGGGTGTTCAGCCTGAGATAAAGAAATGTGTGACCTAGAGTTTACTACTGTGCTTTACAACGTGGGGGAAACGTTTAAAACTACTTCTATCATTCAGAGCTGATTATCTTTCTCTTAGATCTGTCACGAAATGTGCAGTTTATCAGTCTATTTGAAATTCTCTTCTGCCTAGCATTTTGTATGCTGTTATTCACTTTTGTGCAGAGAAAAAAGAGAAAACTTGGGGAGTTTGGTTTAACTCAGTGGATTTTATTTTGTAACTCTAGTTGGAAAGAAGAGCTCCAGACATAGTTTTAGATCACATGTAACCAATCAAGTTGTGTGGATGTTGGTAGTTAAATATCTAGCTTCAAGGCTTTTGGAGTTTTTGTTTCTGACCCGGCTGTAGAAGTGCCTTTACAAAATGCTTAACTTAGGCACAAAATCAGAATAAAGTTTTTGAGAATTTTGTGGAATGCATGGTGTTTTAGAATGCTATTTCTTGCCATTGGCCACATTACATTTCTGTCTGTGCTTCAGTTATACTAGACAACATTACTGCTTCCTTTATGCACCTATTTTATCAGCAAGAATAAAGTAGAAGGTAGCGTCTTTTCTTACTTGAGCTTCAGGGAGAGATCTGCTTAGTCACTGAAATCCCACGTTCGGATGGAGGTGGTGTGCTAAAGTTTCAAAAATTGGGGAGATGTTGCATGGTTTCAGTACAATCGACTTTTTCCTCTTAGATTCCAATGTTCAGATGTCAAGGATGTAGTAAATAATGAATGAAAAATACCTGTTACACTACAAGTTTTTAAATGAAAGTCATTTGGTTTGGGCTGTGCCTCTCAGTGATAAAATACTAAGCTAGACCATTCCATGCCAACTTCTTCAACAAATCGATATTTGATTTTCGAAAGGCAATACAGTTCTTGAACTATTGGGCTATAATTTCCTCTAGGAGGAAATACAATGTAGGAATAATTTCATACGTATTATTCCCATAAGTTTTTCACAAATTAAATCTAAACGAATTGAGACTTTCCCCCCCAAGTTTGACTCTTGTTAATGACAGTAGCATTCCATAGTTATGTGTATTATTTATGCCATCTCAATCATTAAACAGCCTTCCCCTTCCCTAATTTTACCACTTAGAATATAATATTTGGCAGGTAGAAATTTTTTTTGAAAGATTTTATTTATTTATTTACAAGAAACACACACAGAGAGAGGCAGAGACACAGGCAGAGGGAGAAGCAGGCTCCATGCAGGGAGCCTGACATAGGACTGGATCCTGGGACTCCAGGATCATGCCTTGAGGTGAAGGCAGGCGCTAAACCGCTGAGCCACCCACGGATCCCCTGGCAGGTAGAAATTTGAAAAAAAAAAAAAAGATAACAATGCTGTATTTTTTCAAAGATCCCTTTAATTTATATGATACCTTTATGGACATTAAATGGAATGATGATGAATTTACTGATGAAGAACCAGGGCTTCAGAAACATTGCATATCTTATTCAAATCACACAGCTACTAAATGCCAGACCCTTAAGTCACATTTAGATCAAGGATTACAAAAGGCAGTATAATTTCCACTCTCTTCATACCTCTAAGGAAATAAAGATAAAACTGAATTTTCATGAGAAGTATGATGGAAATTTTGGACCACTCAGAATAAGATATGTTCATACAGAATCATTGTGCATCTTGAGAGTTTCCTCTGGGTCACTCCAAATTCATACATTCATACAGCTATTTATTGGTGGCCCGCTATGGGCCAGCCACTGTTCTAGGCATTTGGAATGTACCCATGAACAAATCCATCAAAGATTCTTGCCCTGAGCTATAAAGTTTTACATTAAGTACGTTTTCCAAATTTCGTTTTTATGGAGATGTCATATTAGTGTTGTGATGTTTTGTATATAAATTAAGATAAAGAAATGATTCTTTATCTTTTAAGATAGTAGTTCAAAAACTTTAATGTGTTTTAAAATCACCTAGGAATTCTTATGTATGAACCAATCCTTAGGCTCCTGGACCCAAAGACTCTATATAAAAGGTGTGGGGTACAGCCTGGGCATCTGCACTCTTAGCAAACACTTCTAGGTACTTTTGATGGAGGAGCCCCATGGATGACACCCAGAGAAACATGGCTCTGGAAACTGATCATCTACACTCTCCACATCCTGTCCTTCTTTAAACTGATGAGCTAATCATCATCTTACTCTGACTCTAAGCTTCTGAACAAAATTATTTTTTTCTCTCTCACTTTTCTATCACCTGTTAGACATTAAATTTATATATTGCTGTGTGTGTGTGTGTGTGTGTGTGTGTGTGTGTGTGTGTGTGTGATGGGTAGGGAGAGGGAGGGGGAAAGGGAGACGGAGAGAGAGAGAGAGAGAGAGAGCAAGAAAGAGAGAGATATTACTGACTGTGGAGCCAGAGACTCTGGGTTGGAATCTTGACTTCATCACTTATCAACTACATGATCTTCACCACACTGTTCAACATTTCTATGCATCTTTTTCTCATCTCTAAGATGAGGGTAATAGCTCCATCTGCCCAGAGCTGTGTTGAGGGTTTAATGAAGTGAAATGCATGTTAAGTCCTTACAATCATGTCTAGATATATCAGTAAAATATTCAATAAGGGGGATGTTCAATGACTGAAAAAGTGACATTTGAGGAAAGACCTAAAGGAGGTGAGGAAGCGAATCATGCCACTCTCTGCAGAGAAATGTCTTAGGCAGAAGGACCAGCCAGGATGAAAATTGCTAATCTGGGAAGAAGCTAAGGGTGTAGAGAGGCCAATGTGGCCAAGTGAGCCAAAGAGAAGTTAGTAGAAAGAGAAGGTCATTGCAGCAATGGGGGCAGATCAACGAAGGCCATCATGAAGACTTGGAGGGAGCTTTGTCCAAGAGTGAGAAGTGAAGCCATTAGAGGGAGGCGGCCCAGAAGCCAAGATCCTGGGCCATGGATCCAGAATGTCAGGATTGGACCCCAGTCTCTGCTACATGCTGTGTGATCTTGACACGATTGTCCTCCCTGTGACTTTGTTTCTCCGTTGTTAAAATACAGAAAGTAATGGTATATAAAGTGTAAATTTCTTGTGAAAATTCAGTAATACTTGCAAAGAGCTTAGATCAGTGCCTGGTGGATAGTAAGTTCTCTATTAGCTGTAAGCTCGTTAATTTGGAGGGCCTTCAGTGGGAGAGTGACAAGATCTATGGCTGCAGAGGGTCCAGGGTTGAACCAGAAAGACCATTAATCCTGCTGTATTACTGTGATCCCAGAAAAAAACCTGAATGGGAGTTGTTGAGGTTGTGAGAAGTGGTTGGATTCAAATACATTTCAAAAGTAGGGCCAATAGGGTTTGCTTACAGATTCAACATAAAGTATGAGAACAAGAAAAGACTCAGGGATGAATATGTGGTATTTTGATTTTGATTTGGCTTTGTTTGTTTTTTGGCCTTAACAACCAGAGGACTGAGTTGCCATTCAGATGAGGATGACTGCAGGAGAAACTTTGGCAAGAGAATCTAAGTTCACTGTGAGACATATTAAGTTTGAAGTGCCTGTCAGGTCCATATATGGAGATTTCAAATTGGAAATTTCATATACAAGTCTGAGTTCCGAGGAACAGTCTACAGAGGAGGTATAATGCCTGACACAACATAAATACCATTTAAATGATTGATGAATGAATAAATGATCTCTTTTCTAGTGTTCTGTATCACAGTGTATATTTGCAGTTAATCATATCTTGAGCTATTCATTGAAATTTTAATTATTTATTTACTAGTCCTATTTTTTCTTATCTCACTAGTAGACTGGAAACCCCATATAGGTAGAAACTATGTCTGCTTTATACCCTGATGGTGCTCAGTTCAATTCCTTTTATAGACTAAAAACTGATTACAAGTGTTATTGATTCTTTGAAATTTTTAAGTAATTGACTGATATCAAGAGCTTCATTGATAAAGCTGTCTACTTAACTCTTCATTGAAATATCCAGGAGTAAGTTAAAGATGGAGAAAGCTACGACAATAAAATCAAGGTTGTGAATGTTGATACTCTTCAGAAGGCTTTGGCATTTGAGAAGTCAGTATACAAAAGAGTCTCATTCCTGTAGCCCAGGTTCTGAATTCATGCAGAGATAAGCTTTGGGCTGGCATTGGCTGTAGTTTGGCTGTGTAGTCCAAAGTGGAAAGGGAAAGACTTGATAAATATCAAAATAAACCATTTTAGGTCCTTGGCATTTACAAGGGACACGTAAATCCTAATATCTGAGACTATTACAATGATTTATTAAAATTCAGTCAAGTTTAACTAGGGGAAAAAAAGGAGAAATTCTTTCAAAGCTAATTTACCTCTCACTCGAAAATTTTGCTCTGATGAGAGAAGTAACAAATATTTTCTTCAATTATTTTTTGTAGCTTTCTTTATAACATATTTCATTAAAGGTCTCAGACACTACCTAATTTAACTGATGTAGATCTGCTATCTCCTGGGCAGTTGGCCTCCATTTTAAGGTCTGTTCCCCTCTGTCTCTCCTGCCCCCCTCCCCTGAAAATTAGTAACTGTCTGGTCACGAACTGGAAGGTAGAATTGACACGAGAGGAGGGCAAGAAGCAAGTGCGGGGCAGGCTGCTGGTCTCTTTCTCTGGCTGTATAATCAGCTACCACAGCAAGAGTCAAAGTTTCAACTCAAAAGTGAAACATTTTTAAAATCCATGAGAATTTTGGAGTATCTCTGAAGTAGTAGAAACCACTCCATTTAAATTTAGGAATGCCAAAGATTTCGTGTATACACCAAGTCAAACATGGCTTTATCTTTTTTTATGTTTTTTAAGATTTGTTTATTTATTCATTCATTCATTCGTTCATTCATGAGAGACATCACAAAAGAGTAGAGATAGAAACATAGGCAGAGAGAGAAGCAGGCTCCCTTTGAGGACCCCAATGCAGGACTCGATCCCAGGACCCCGGGATCACACCCTGAGCCAAAGGCAGACACTCAACCACTTGAGCCACCTAGGTGCCCCTAACATGGCTTTATCTTTAATTTCAATTAAAGACAGGGGACAATGACATAGCCTCCACTTGTAGCTAGCAAGTCAGGGATGTAAGATCTCTTCTGTGAGCCAAGGATGTGCACTTATATGATAAACATTTTGGAGCCAGAGAACTTCAGTTATGGCCGGGACACCTGCATTACCAGCCGTTCTTTGGTGCTCTGAAATGCCAGGTCCAGGACCCTGCTGAACTGCAGTACCTGGATCAGATCCTGCCCTCGGTTTGTTTTTGTATGGCCTGTAAACTAAGAATACTTTTCACAGTTGTAAAATTCTGTAAAACAAAACAAAAAAGAAAGAAGACTGTATAGGAGAGACCATAAATGGCCCACAAAGCCTGAAGTCTTTACAGTCTGGCCTTCTGCAGGAAAAGTTTGCTCTGATGGATGATGTGGGCTCAGCCAGAAAGGAAACTCGCTGCTTTATTACTTTGACCTCTGCAGTGTATTTGCTCTTCTGCCTAACTACATACAGAGGAACTTGGGTTTTTCCTGGGTGCCTTTTGTTCACCCAAAAGTCTGAGAACTGCTGTGATTCAATGACCAATTTGAGATTTGGAGTCAGAAGCCTGTGTCAGTATCGAGTCTGTCTCGATATGCTGATTCATTGAGCCAGGTTTATTAAATGGGAAATACTATCTATCCTGTCTGTTGGAAGCACCAGAATGTTTATTTCTATGGAATCATTTTGTAAACTAGTGCGTGTCCTACAAAGGCGGAGTCTTATGTGGTAGGCTGGCCAAGTTAGAGCATCAGAGATCCACGGGAGGTCACTGTGCTGATGAGAGTTCATTATCCTCTGGGTGACTCAGTCAGCAATGTGACCATTTAAATCAGAGTTTTATTGGGTCGCCTGGGTGGCTTTCATGGGTTAAGCCTCTCACTCTTGGTTTCAGCTCAGGCTGTGATCTCGGTATGGTAAGATGGAGCCTCATGCAGGTTTTGAACTCAGTTTGAAGTCTGCTTGAGATTCTCTCCCTCCCTCTCCCTCTGTTCCTCCCACTTGTGTGTTCTCTCTCTCTCTGTCTCTGTCTTTCAAATCAATCAATCAATCAATCAATCAATCAATGAATCAGGATTTTACCTTAGTTGTTCCATATCTACCCCAAAAAGGGGTAGGGTGGCCAGAAGAGAGTGGGTGGGTGTGGCCAGAAGAGAGACACCAACGAGGGTCCTGCAAATAAATTCAGGGCAGAGAGAAATATATGATGTTCCCTTTTATTTCCTTTTATTTCCAAGGAAATAAAAATGATCTCTCTTCTTATTCTATAACAAATACTCTAATTTAAGAACACTTTATTATCAGAAGGATTTTAATATGTTTGCCCAGTTTCATCTTTTTTAATGGGTACATGAGGAAGAAAAAACTTAACAAATGTTTTAAATCCTGAATTAATGTTCTTTATTCATTTTAGTGCAGTTTGAATCTTGAATATAGTAATATAAGGTTCCCCAGGGTAAAGAAGCTTGTATAATGGCATATGATTTTAAATGGTTTGTGTGGATGGAGTAATATGGAGCTTAAAAGCACAGAGAATCTTTAGAAGTTATTTTTCCTTGTGGGGTTGTTTTTCAGCTGAATTTCAAAGGTGCAGAAGATGGACAGGTGAATTGAATGGCTTTTCCATAAGAATTAATTGAATGTGACCAGAGGCCTAGTAGTTAGCAACACAAATCTTTGAGGCCAAGGCTTACCAAATTCAGATTACATCTGATATTAGCTCATCCAAAGGATTGTGCATCTTTCTAGTTTTCCAAGCGATACAAATTTAGAAATAATATGGAACAGAGAAAAAGCATATGCAATTTAAAGGAATGTTTAAAATGTAAAGTCACCATAATGGTAAAGAAAAGCAGAAAATCAAATGTCGTGGCATATGCAGAAACTTTCACCAAAAACAATTAGCAAATTCAACTATATAGAGATAGAGAAAGACATAAATATGTATTAAAAATATAAAGAACATTATACTCTTAGTGGATTTGAGTGTTTTGGGAAAGGCCATAGTTTGAAGATAAGAAGATTATATTACCAAGGAGCAATAATGCATAGTTACATGATTAGAAAAAGCATAGATTGAACACATCAGTAGTCATAAAAAGTCCCTTAACTTTTAAAAATGATCAAATATTTTTAAAAGCCTGGTTATACCTGTTTTTGTTGTTTCTTTACTTTCCAGAACAGTATATTTAAAGCTTATCCCCAAGTACCAGGCTTTGACATAATAAATGGAGTAATACAGTCAAGGACAAAAATGCATCTTTCGGCAAACTAATTATGACTACGGCATCGTCCCATGCTTCAACCAATTTCCTCTGGATCTTTGGTTTAGTTTCTCAGATTTTGCTTCACTGACCTGATTTACTTACATAGGGACATAAATTTAGGATTTCAAACTTCATTTCCAATAATCTACTTTATCCTGCTGGAATGTATTTCATTCTTAAAGACCATGTTCAACAAATTCAATATGCTCCAGTGAATTTGTCATGGATACGTGGCCTAAACATCAGAAATTCAGTAGACAATTGAGTGACACCTGGCCCTTGGGTTTGACAGGTATGAGCAGCAGCAGACAGTGGCTGCTCTGCTCTCATGGACCTTACAATTTGCTGGTGGAGACAGAAAGGACTGGTGTGTATATAAAACTGTAACCATAATAAATGCTTCAAATGAGAGTTGCATTTCTACCTTACAACTTTATCCTTTGACCATCCAACCTCGACAACACAGTCAAGGAAGTTATCCTATAAAGTGGCAATGGAGCTGGGACTTAAGGAGTGGATAGATGCTAAGAAGAGAAAGAGGATGCCAGGTGCAATCTTGACTTTTATTTTCTTGCCAGGGGTTAAAAGCCAGAGTGCATTTACTCACTGGGTGATCTCAGGATCAATTATTTGCATTCTCCATGCCTTGGCTTTCCATAAAACAGGAATAAAGAGGGTGCCTATCTCTGTTAGTTTCCCATTCCTGCTGTAACAAATTACCAAAAACATAGTAGCTCAAAGCAACACATTCATAACTTACAGTGCTGAAAGTCAGAAATCCAAAATGGGTCTCATTGGGTTGAAATTGGCACATCTGCATGCCTTTCTGGAGGCTCTAGGGGAGGATCTGTTTGGGGTTTTATTATTTATGTTTTTTTGGCCTTTTGTTTTTTGGCCCTATTCCATCTTCAAAGCTCACAGCAGCATGCTGTCTTCAGACATCTCTCTGACTCTGACTCTGGACTCTCTTACCTCCCTCTTTCACTTTCAAAGGACCCCGGGATTGTGCTGGACCCACCTGAATAATCCAGGATACTCTCTCCATCTCAAGGCCAGTGAGTCTGCACCCTTAATTCCATCTGCGGCCTTACTTCACCACTTGCCATGCTAATAACAGACTCCTAGGCCCTGGGGCTTTAGATGTGGACATCCTTGGCGGGGGAGGGTTATTATTCTGCCTATCATAGTATCACATAGGATTATTTTAAGAATCTCATGAATGAATACAAATAAAAGACCTGCAGTAGCTCCTGGAACCTGGTAAGGGGTCACTACATTTTAGCTGTTATGATTTCCTTTATTGTTGAAACAAAGAAAAGATCACAAATGTAATCTACTCCAAGGAGTTATTTTAAGAACAAGAATTAAACTGCTAGGAGGAAACCTAATTTGTGCTGCATAGAATGTAGGGAAATGGAAATTTAAGGTTCACTTATTTCCCAAACCACTGCAAAACTCACTGCATAGACTGTTCACACAAACATATGATTCAAAGAACGTTTGGGTGTGTTTGAGATTTTCTTCTGTGTTATCAACCGATTGCTACTCTTCTGACATTTAACTTTTAGTTTTTTCTTGTTTCCTCTTCCATCCTGTATAAAGGAATATTGTATCTTTCCCATTCTCCAAACAATGCCACATTTAAAAATGATAAGGAAAAAGGAAAATACACAAGATCTTAAAAGAAATTATTATAATTTAAAACCACTAAAATAATTTTTTAAAAGGAGTACATGAGGTGTTAACTGAGAAAGAGAATGAATTTTAGTTTAAGTTCAATGGAGAGAACTGAAGTTATTAACTTAGAAATGCAGAAGCCTGTATCCTCCTTATCATTTTTTTCTTTCAAGATTTTATTTAAATTCGAGTTAGTTCACCTATAGTGTGTAATGAGTTTTCTTATTTTTCATATTAAAGTTATTACAACGTTTTTAAATGTCAGTAGACTTTTTTGTTACTGACTTATAAACAGTTAAGAAACTTAATGATTCCAAATTATGGAAGCTAGATTCTTTTAGAAATAGATACTCAGTAAGAGGTTTGATGAGGGAATGCATGTAAACCATAAATTATGAGTCGTAGAGCTTACAAAATAGGAATCCATGAAGTGAGAACAAAATACGGATTTATTCAGTAAGTTATCAGCAGCCCTGCCATTGGTACCTCTCTGCTCTCAGTGGCCTTCTTTGCTTTCATGCACTGTAGGAGAACAGATTGAACATCCTACAGAATATCTTTGACTTCTCCTTTCTGTGTCAGAGAAAGTTAGAATGGAGATAGCGTTCACAAAATAATAGCTCTTTAGCGAGTACTTTCAGCTATTTGTCACGCATTTTGCTAAGAACTTCAAGCCGTTATCTTTCCTTGTTGCCACAACAACCACTGGAGGAAATTATTTTTATTCCTGTTTCACTGAGGAAGATTTTAAAATGGGGCTTTGTGCAATTGAAATATAATGTGAACCACATAATATAAAATTTCCTGGGAGTTGTATTTTAAAAAGTAAAAAAAAAAAAAATACATTTTATTTAACTTTTTATTTAACTCAATATATTCAGACTTTTATTATTTTGACATACAATCAATATAAAATTATCAATGAGATATTTTATATTGTTTTTATACTGAGTCTTCAAAATTCAGTATGTGTTATTGCTTATAACGCGTTCCATTTGGATGCTAAATGTTGATCCCAGGTACTTGTTCAGTGTTTAGATTTCATAAAGTTTAGTAGTTGAACAAGCAAATTCACATAGCTCAGTTATTTAAAAGCTAGTTGGACATTTTCAAATGACTGGATAGAGAGCATCAGTTCTTAAAGTTAAATCAAAATGAATTAAAATTAACTGTCATTAAAAATTCACTTCCTCAGTCATCCTAACCACATTTTAAGCACCCAGTAGCAACCTATGGCTAGTGACTGCTGCCTTGGACAGTAAAGGTAAAGTAATTCTGACTTGCCCAAGGTCACTCATCCAGTAAGGATTTTAACTGGGATTTGAACCCAGAGCCATTGCCTGTAGCCAGTATGCCACCTACATCTCTTTAAACACCAGAGTGGTGAGTGGTGCAAGATTTTGCCAGCTTTATCAGGATATGTTCTATTGCTTTTGCATGGGCATTTGTTTCTTTGATTAAAACAAAACTAAAGTACACACACAAAAGTCATTGAATTTCTTTAAAGCATGTAGGGATGGGGCAGTAGAGACCAGGGTATTCAGTAATATGGAGACATGAGGTGAATTAAAAAATTATCCTTTTTCCCTGGAAAATTCTCATTATGTGCATAAGTGTCATCCTTACCAAGTTGGCAAATGAATCAAACAAACAAACAAAAATACAAAAGATAAAAATGAAAAGACTACCCAGGCTAGAGATAGAGTCAGAGACCACTCCATTATGGCTCTTGTCAAACCTGTAACTTGCTTACAGTCCAGACATGCCTCCCTCTTCATCCTCACCCGCCTGTCCCCTCCTCTGTGACAGCCTGACCTTGCTCACCTTCCCCCCTGAACCTGCCTGCCCTCCTGTCTCTGGTGACTCTGGTCTGGGATCACGTGCCAGGACATTCTTCTGCTCATTTGTCCAATAAGCTGGTGGGTCCTTTTTTCAAAATTCAGGGTATTCCCATATAGATTATATAGAATAAAATATTAGGAATTGAGGATCATAGAATTCTTTCCTCACTTGAAAGATGAAACTCAGAGGGGCACCTGGATGGCTCAGTGGTTGGGCGTCTGCCTTTGGCTCAGGACGTGATCCCGGGGTCCTGGGATTGAGTCCCATGTCGGGCTCCCTGCATGGAGCCTGCTTGTCCCTCTGCCTATGTCTCTCTCTCTCTCTCTCTCTCTCTCTCTCTCTCTGTGTGTGTGTCTCATGAATTAATAAATAAAATCTTAAAAAAAAAAAAAGATGAAACTCAGGACCAAAGAGATAAGTTTGCCTCTGTCACTTCTGTAAGAGATGGCAGCAGAACAAGGACATTGGTCTGTGTCTCAAAATGAAAGACACGCTCTTTTTAACTACATACTATTCCCCCCTCATAATCCAAAGATTATGTAGTTCCAGAATATGTACACAATTTCAGATGACACCATATACATGCTAAACTGCAAAATACTAACATGATCAATAGTATAGCAAATCTTATCCGGTCTCTGATTACTTCCCTTTTTCTGATTATTTTAGAAGAATAGATCTACACAGAGATGAAACCCAATTCTGCCATTGTCTTGCTCTAAACTATTTGTCTCCTGATTTTCCTTTAAGGATTAAATACCAAGAGAGTAAATTCTACTTAATGTGTAGAGTAAACCCAGTAAGAACTGGTGCTTCGGAGAGACACAGAATATGACTATGCTGTGAGTCCAGGAGTCCCACGGTGGAGAGAATGGGCAGGGGGGGCGGGGAGACAAATCACTGTCTTGTAATCTCTTCAGATTAAGGAGTTTACAGAGTTCTGCATCGAGAACAGAAATCTATTTATGTTACCGTGTAGGTCTCTGACTCCCAAAATGCTATGCCTTAGCAAAAACATTATACGGTCTCATTCATTTGGGGAATATAAAAAATAGTGAAAGGGAATAAAGGGGAAAGGAGAAAAAATGAGTGGGAAATATCAGAAAGGGAGACAGAACATGAGAGACTCCTAACTCTGGGAAACGAACTAGGAGTGGTGGAAGGGGAGGTGGGTAGGGGGTGTGGGTGACTGGGTGACGGGCACTGAGGGGGGCACTTGATGGGATGAGCACTGGGTGTTATTCTATATGTTGGCAAATTGAACACCAATAAAAAATACATTTATAAAACAACAACAACAACAACAACAAAATAAACCAGAATTGGTAATGGGGGTCTCGATGTCGGACTTATGTCGTTGGAAAGGTTAGGACTGGGGGAGAATTCTTGCATTCTTTGAACCTCAGCATCCTGACCTGTAGCACAGTGATGATTCCTTGCAGGGCTGTGGACCCACATGAGACGTAAGGAAACACACTCAGCATAACATGCCTGCTGCGCTAAGGCAATGTACCTCCTTCTCCTGTGTAAAATGAGCAAAATACCTGCTGCTCACCTGCCTCGTAGAAATCAGTGACTTCTGTACGGGAGAACATACTCTGTTTATAATTTTGTGTTCATTCCAAGGAGCCGTTTGGGGATGCATGACGGTTCTTCACTTCTCCACCCGATAAGGAAGCAAGAATATTAAGAGACTCATTAAGTAAACCAAAGTTATTCAAAGAGGGGACTCAGTGGAAAAAGCCAGTGAACCCAGACATCCTCCAAATAAAAGGAATTGGAAAAAATAAGTGGACCAAAATGTAGAGATGGGGTTCAAGGACAAAGAGAGATGTGAGTGAGGAAGAGAATCACTGAGCAGGGAGAGAAATGAAGTGTGAAACGTGTGTGTGTGTGTGTATGTGTGTGTGTGTGTTTTTTTTTTCCTCTTTCAAATCGAAGTAGCACTGGGTCGTTAAAAGGCCTTTTTGTCGGGCTTGCTTTAAAACTAGTCTGCTTTTGTACCACTCTAAACCAAGGGGCATTTCCATCTGTGTCACTTTTGTTCTCTAATTTTTATTTCCTTAAGTCTCTCTGTTCTTCGTAGCTACCACACTTTGTCCCATTTTTGCCCACGCTGTTGAACAAGAATTCCCATGGATTTTGAGCTAAATATTGTATATAACCCCATTGTTCCTTTAGCTCTGAGATTGAGGTGGAGTGGAGCAGGTCTGTAACTGATGGAACCGGGCCAGAATCATCCTCAGGGTCTGATGTGACAGGCAGGGGAGGCTTTTGCTTGGACAAACAGACAAATGAACCAAAGAAAATTTCTAGAAATGTTGCCTCGACCAACAGCCCTGGAGACCCATTTGCAAAGAAGTGAGGAATAGAGAGTCTGATCACAAGTATATCTTTTTTTGCACAGCTGAAAACATAAAGAAGTTACAAACTGTGCATGGGTTCATCACAAAAAAGAGTAAGCACCTTGCAATCACCTTAGTTACCCTCCAGGTGCTTTTCAGATCTGTTTTTGGGGAAAGAATATCTCATGTGATATACTTTCAAGTATATGTTTGTGTTTCAAGTTACTTAAGATCATCAAGACTTTAGACGACTTCCTTGAAGATGAAAGAATTGAAAGGAGAAACAGGATCCTGGAGATTATCACTATGTAAATTTAAAAGTACCAGAAGAGGCTTGTGCCCTCAGTTTGGGAAAACTGCTTCTTCTTCAAACAACGGCTCGTTGTGTAAACAACTCGAGCAAAGCAGAGAGCCCCATCTCCAACTGAGACCAGGAGAAGTAAAGAAATGGCAGCTGGAGAGCTTTGCCCTGGGGTTCTGCAGAGGACACTGGGCTTCTCTGAAGGCATTACCACCTGACGTTGGCAAGCCTTGCTTTCATTTTACCTCCCTAACCTTCTACCTCAGTTTGGTTGAGGTTTGTGTGGGTAGATCTAGAGGCACATGTGTATCTCTGGCTCCGTTCTGCAGTCAAAGAAACTTTCTAACCTCCTGTTGTCTTTAAATATCCAGCTCCATTGTGTCCATGGAAGCACAGTCAATGTTTACATGTATGCACACCGTGAGGTTGGATATGGACTCAACCAGGATGCATGCCTGAAAACCAGAGTTTGTTTTTTTTTTAAGATTTTATTTATTTATTTGAGAGAGAGAGAGACAGCACAAGCAAAGGGGAGGGAGGAGGGAAGAAGGGGGATGGAGAGGAAGAAGCAGACTCTTCACTGAGCAGGAAGCCCAATAGGATAGGACACAGGGCTTGATCCCAGGACCCCGGGATCATGATGAGCTGAAGGCAGAAGCTTAACCAACTGAGCCACCCAGGCACCCCAGAGTTTTAAATGGAGCCCTGTGTGTCTGGAAAAAGTAATCTACTATCTTGTTTAGCCACCCCAGCACTGAATCTATTATTTTATTTAGAACCTTGTGAGGATAGAGCCAGTGAGGATAGAACTTTTGTGGTAAAACTCATAAATCTTGGTAGATACTGTTTCTTTTAATCCCTTACTTCCTAGCAATAAATGTCAATTTATCACCATTTCATAGAGAATACCAAATACCCAGTACCAAGTGGATTCCTCAATACCAAATAGATTAAAAGGAGTGATGTGTTAAAGACCATGGAGGAAGCAAGAAATTGAGAATAGGGGCTGGGTAGATTGCAAAAGGTGAGGACCTTTGGATGGAGGCGAGCCTCGGCCTTCACACTTTGATAGCAAAACCCTTTCTGGCAGAGAAGAGCTTACCCACTTAGTCCCAGAACCCGTTCTGCCTTGGATTCTTTTAGACTTAGACTCATATTCTTGCGGTTTAACGAATCCAAAACTTAGACTATTCTTAGTTCCTAGAGGTTATTTTCTGGCACTCTTCTCTGAATACCACATGGGAATTATTTCAGTCAGTAAAAATACTAAACATAACATTCTCTGTTAGCTTTCTTCTTGCCATTTTTGTTTCACACATGCTTGATTTCCTAGTAAATGTCCTCTTTTAGGTGCATGGTCGTGGTCATGATTTAAAGTTGTGTTACTTTCTCGGTGGTTACATGACTCCGTGTTCAAAGGTGTAGATTTAGATGAATCCATTCAAAATTCAGCTGGTGATCGCTATTTAGATCTTTCCCCTAAATGGATAATGAATAGGTATTAGAAAACTGCAGTTGCAGAAGAGGAAAAATCAAGACTAAATAAAGCTTCTTGGCTTTCCTTTTTTGTATTTTTTTTAAATTGTAAAAGTATACGCTACATGAATAGTTAAGTATTGCATGTCGGTAATAAGATAAATAGTGAATGTTTGAGGGGTTTTGCTCAAATTTCTTCCATACATTCCCTCTCCCCTCCAGCATCCCTAGAAATAGTCATTATTATTACCTGCTAACAGTTTTCTTTCTTTCTTTCTTTCTTTCTTTCTTTCTTTCTTTCTTTCTTTCTTTCTTCTTTCTTTCTTTCTTCTTCTTCCTTTCTTTCTTTCTTTCTTTCTTTCTTTCTTTCATCTTTTCTTCTTCTTCTTCTTTTCTTCTTCTTCTTCTTCTTCTTCTTCTTCTTCTTCTTCTTCTTTTTAACAAAATGTGAGTTTTTGTAAGTGATTCAAGAGATCTTTTTAATCACAAAGTTAAACATGATCATGACCTAGAATGTGTGGGCACAGAGCCAATTTTTTATTTAATTCCCTACTGTAATCTGATAGGGAGATCTATTAGGGTCACTGATATAACCTATTTTCTGTCACAGTCACCAAATAAAATAGCAATTTCAGATAACTCATTACAAAATCATATTTGGGGTACATCCTAGCCAATGTCAAGCCACCGGGCAAACACTGAAATTTTTACTTACTATGTAGATGATCAAGTCATATGAAGGTAAACTCTCTAAACTGGAGATTAGAAGATGGATGGAACTTTATCTCTTTGATTCTAATGATTCATGTCCAATGAACGAGATCATTTCATGAGTTTCTACTTGTTCTAGCACTTACTAGATTTTAGACATAAAGGACTTTCCAAAGATATTGATGATTCCTGCCTTGTTATTCACAGATGTGGTTACATGTGACCCTCTATTTTTTACCTGAATATCTGCTTTAGGATCATATTTAACTTTATGTCCATGAGCTAGCTTGTGTTGAAGGGTTTATTTATGTTTTTTTACAGCCTCAATAAAATATAATTGGTCATAAGCCCAACAAGTGTTAAGGTCTAGTCCAAAGAAACTTGTTACAGAGCCCATTATTCTCTTTGTCACACTTAGCATTTTTCTGCATCTTTTCAATGAGAGTTGTTCTGCATTTGTCTCAGGAATGTTGTGTGATAATTTCTCAGATTTAAAGCCTATATGATCAGGGGCACCTGGAATGCTCAGTTGGTTAAGTGTCAAACTTTTGGTTTTGGCTCAGGTCATGATCTCAGGTTCCTGGGATCGAGCCCTGCATCAGGCTCCACGTTCAGCAAGAAGTCTGCTTGAGATTCTTTTTCTCCTTCTCCCTCTGCCCCTCTCCCTGCCCACACTGGATCTCTCTCCCTAAGGTAATAAATAAATAAAATATTTTTTTAAATATTAAAAAATTTAAAGCCTGTATGCTCAGTTTTATGATTCATATAGCAGAGGCAGTAGTCTTACTGATGTCCAGAAGGAGGAAATAAACACTTAAGATTTCTAGAAAGTAGTAGTAAAGCAAACATTTCCCTTTTTTTCTTTTTTTTGCCCCAGGAATTACATTAACAGTTGCAGAAAAAATAGAAATTCAGTGTTACATAAATTTTAAAAGGCTATGTGATAGTTACTTTGTATATTTAAAACAGCATGTGTTGTATGGTACCAGTGCAAAGAGGCCATGCCTTTATATCCTTCTATAGTGAATGTCAAGCAGGAGTTAGAGCCATGACCCAGCATCATTCATCTGTGCTTTCCTAGCTGCCCACGTAATTTTTACTACTCAGGAATATGCAAGCCTTTCAAAAATGTCTTTTAAAAGAATTTGGAGAAAAAGAGCAAACTGAGAGTGGATGATGTATACACTCAGCACTCTGTGTTTGCCAAATATCAGAAGGCGTCAGAGAGTCTGTTGTGCCCACTTGTGTTTTTCCAGGGTAACGTTAATCAATTAGCTCAATTCTGTTATAGATAGTAAGTAATTACATTCACTGGAAGCCACAACGACATGATTAATAATGCATTCCAATTTCCAAAATTAGCATTTCACTCTACTCAAACATGTCTCTTTGAAAAGTACGTTTTCTTTGTATATAAGAAGCATGGTTGGTTCAAAAATTATTTCTCTGAAAATAATCCTGTGGGAAGGAGAATATTCCAGCCTTATATGATACCTAGGGCCCTTCCTGCATAAATGAGTATAATTCACATTTCTTCTTTAAGCATTTTGAAATAAATTCTTGAGAAATGGCACTTTAAACTTCAGAATTAAGCACACTATATGGAAGTTTTACAGCAGCCGGTTAAATTCTTAATAATTATGGAGCACCTGCTGTATGAAGGTTCTGAAACGAAGCTCTTTCAAGGACAGGAAGGTAATTAAGGAACTCTGGATCTAAGAAGATACCACAGCAATGAAGCAGTCCTAAGGGATTACAACCTAAAGAGAAATAGGTAATTGCCACAAGAGAAGCATGAAGCAGGTGCCATGAGATTTCATCAGAGGGATATGGAAGACAAGAATCCATCCAAGAAAGTTGCATTATGGACTATATAAGGATCGTATTGGGAGGTGAGGGCAGAAAAGTAAATTGCGTACTTGGATCTGAACATTGACCTTGCCGTGGAAGAGTGTTTAACAGTACCTGTTGTTGGGCATGCAATCAGCAAACATTTGTTTTCATATTTCCTATATGCCAGACTCCACTCTGTCTTCTACACAACATGATATTTGAGGACTTTTAGGGTTCTGGCTAGGTCTCCTTAAACTTGGCACACACTGTGAAGTTAAAGCACTTGACATTGAATAGGCCATTTATCACATACACTTAGGAGGTTGAATGATTATATTTTGGGGAAAATGTACATCACCAGATCCAAAAGTGATTATTTTTTTTAAAATCAACCTAATTATCTAATTTTGTTCTAAACAATTAAGAAGTTGATTAGTAGAAGTTCTTATTTTCTACCAAAAGAGTTTCCCTTTTCTCTGCTGCAATAATGTTGATATGAGCCATCAGCGAGAAGTATTTTTGCTCTGGACCTTCACACTAGAAATAATAGGCAACAAAAGTGGGCAGCACTGCCCTATGTCTGTCTACTTAATTCTGAATTTTTCCCTCTTCTAGTCGTATATCAGTGAGGTATAGGTTTTTATAACACTGCTGTTCTTCCCTTCTAAGAGAGAAGAAAAAGAAGAAATAAAAGAAGAAAAGGAAAGGAAAGGAAAGGAAAGAAAGAAAGAAAGAAAGAAAGAAAGAAAGAAAGAAAGAAAGAAAGAAAGAAAAGAGGAAAGGGATTTCTGCCTTCTTGAGGGCATATTTCTGAGAGGGGAGATTTAAATGTCAATTTGTTGAAATATTCATAACCAGGAATCGCCTTCCTTAGAAATACTTGAAGGCCAAGGTTTAAACCTATGGAAAAATCATGTTTTATTCCTGGCGCCTCAGTTCCTATTCTTCTAGAACTACTCAAAAAGGAATTATTGATTAGTCCGGTGGTAGCTATTTCAGAGATTTTCTTTAAGGATCAGACTCTATTAAAGAATCATTCGCATTTAGAAAATGAACAACAGATTACATTTTAACTGTTTACCAAATATCTTTTGTATTTATAGCAATTATCATTTAAAGAGTTTTTCTAATTCATTTGAAATTCAGTGACTTAATTTTATTACATCCATCTGAATACAGGTAGCCTTCTCAATTTTAGCAAGGAAAGCACCCACCAAAGGCTTCACATCTAACCTGCAGCACTCTGCATTTTAGTCCTTTCAAATATAAACTTTAAATAGATATTTTGAAAATGTAATATTATTAAATACTACATCTGAAACTAATGCTGTACTATATGTTGTCTAATTTAATTTTAAAAAGAAAATAAAATATGTAGGATGTAGCTCTTTGAATTTCAGATCAAATTGCAGAAGCATGATGATTCTGAACCAAATAATCTTTGGGTCCCTGAGACCCATCCAGTTGGATCTCACACCAACCACACACACTCCCAAAGTGCCTCCTTGCCTTCTTGAACATCTCTGTCCCATTTTCCTCTGCTCTGCAATGGGTATAAATATTATATTATCTCCCAACATTACTTATACATTAAACCAGGCTTCCCAGGCATTATTAATAGGTTTTGGAATAAAGAGTGCTAGATACCTTCCAGAGCCAAATAGTTCTTTCCTGAACAAAACCATATAGGAGTAACCTGTGCTCCCTACATGCAAGCCCAACTTTATTAAATATTATAGTAAGAGGATTAAATCCAAACCTGGGCAGTTGCTAATTGTTCATCGTTAATCATATATCAAAATAATTTGGGAAAATGGGCTTACACCTGCACTATAGAATTTCAGAAATTCATTATAACTTTGTCTTTCCCCCTTCTCCACCCCCCTTATCCTTACTGCTATTTTTGAAATTAAAATATCCTATTCTATAGTTACAGTATTTTAAACTTTTCAAGTACTTGTCTTCACAGTTTAAGAAAAGCTGAGGATAATGCCAGATTCCCCTTGATATTCTTCATCTTTTTCCTGATTCTCTACATTTTTTCATTCTTTTTTTTTTTTTTTGTAGGGTGGAGTTTGGTGTATGGCCCAGCTGACTATTGGAACAGTGAGACTAAGCTATAAGCATTTGTCATTTATTACAAAATGTCATTTATTACAAGATGTCAGCAATCAAAGTGTTGGCATCACATTTGGATTATACTCGTAGGACAGTTTAAAAGTTGTGTGGTTTAATGTTGAGCTCAGAGAGGCCAGAAAGGTAGTTGACTGAGAGATCAATCAATGGGTGCCATAGAGGTGATTCTCTGCCCAGCTTCATTCATCCTAGCATCCTAGCAGGGAAACCGTGACTGATGGTAATGATGGAAAAGCTGAGAAAATGGTATTGGTGCTTTGGAGGGAGGATTTCTGGGATAAGTCCATTACTAAATAATCTCCTCTGACACTAGTAGGAAAAGTGTCAGTACAACTACATGTTGCTAGAGAGTGTGAAGTATAGCAGAGTCATCTTTTGACCATCTTTCAAACTGTAAGAAAAATGCAGCCATAGCATATCTGGAAATAGTACTATGAAATCACTCAATTCTTTGAAAGACTTCTGCAGTCTTTCATCATGACTTACATGATTACCAGTACAGGGAAGCTTCTATGAAGAAAAAGAAATGGTGTTCTCATAGTTTTCCAGGGATAAATGGAGAGAAGAAATGAAAACGTTCATTAATCTTTCATAGCTGTACTCCTCTAACATAATAAAGTCTTGGAGTTATCAAGTGTCTTTAAGATTATTTATGATCTCCCATCCTTATTTTATTGAATGAGGTGCTGATTTTCTTATCCAGATCTGTGATATGTTCTAAAAATGCATGGAGGGGATAATTTTAAATATATATATAATTAAGTTAGTAATATCATGATAACCTCTTATATTAAGGCTCTTGTGATCTTTCTTTCATCATTAATATAAAATTTCTACTTGAAGAATGTTGGTTTCGTCTTTCAAAACAAATACTTTGTCACTTCTTAAAGATTTTGTTTAGCATCCACTTTCCATCATTTACATGAGGAGGTGATGAACCATGCCACTAACTGCCACACCAGTTTTTCACACAAGCTCTAAAATGATTCTAATTTTAAGAAGTCAAAGAAATGTCGTGTACTCTAATGCTTTCTGTGGCTTAATCACTGCCAGAAATATTCTCTTGCCCATCCACTCAGGAAGGTGGTGTCCCGGTAGGAATGTGAGGATAGAAACTCGATTTTATTACTAGATAGCAGTAATAAGTTATCGATGCATATTCACATTTGGGGAATTCTCAGGAGTAAATTACTGATCTTATATATACCTGGGTTAACTGCAAAAAAGTGGCAGCAAATATCTTTAGCCTTCCTGTTTAATGTAGAGGGACCAAGTTAAGTCTTAGTCGAATTCCCAGTTACAATAGCCTTACTAAAAGAAAGGACCTTGAATGTGACTTCAAGTCAAAGGCTTCCAACTCAAATGCTTCCCGGTCACATGGGCTAGACAGGGAGACAATAGGAGCAGTGGGGAGCCTGGTAAATTGAATGCAGGGTCCATATAGAGAGTGTGGCTGTTGCTCTACTCAGGCAATGGACAATGTTCCCATGTCCAAAAGTAGGATCCAGATCATCAGATCTTGAATTTTTTTAAGAGAAACAGTAGCCAGGGATGTTATGTAAAACCTTCTTATTTTAAAATGCAATCAACTAATTCCAATATTATAAAACATTAGTGGCCAAACGACCCCAACAAACATTAGTGGCAGAAAAATATCATTGTGGGGCCAAGTTGAATCATTGGCTGATGGTCATTACCCTACAAGTTTTTATGAGATCTTCACATTCATTGAGTGTCCAACTTGAGCCAATGAGGATCGCACAAATACAGCGTATTTGACTGATATGGGTATAAAATGATTCTGATGCTAATGTAAATGCATGGTTAATGATCATAACCATGACTTTGAAAAATGTATACTGTGACTCTTAATTCAGAAAGATTTCCACGGATATAATTAAATAATACCAAGTCAGATTACCCTTTCTTGGCTATAAAAATAGCAAAGGGGAACGTGGTGACAGATATCTGACACTTAATTTTCAGCAACAGAATGCAAGTAGAAAATATGGAAACTGATGCATTGAGTGCAATAAATCCTTTTAGAACTCTGTTTACAAACCGGACTAGAGCATCACCAGCCATTGCAGGGAAGAGGTAGAGGGCAGGGATAGAGGGAGGGCTCAGACATCCCACGTTTTTACCATAACTGGGTCATGAATTATTTTCTATGCTGACTACAGTGCTTATTCAGTGCTTACGACACAACCCTGAAAATCTGCCCCTGCCTCATCCTATTAGGCTGAGATTTCACAGAGGCCCAATAAACCCAAAGCCATGTACCTAAATAGATGTTATCTTTTGTTCAGTTTGGTTTTTTTTTTTTTAAGATTTTATTTATTTATTCTATGAGAGACACACAGAGAGAAAGGCGGAGACACAGGCAGAGTGAGACTCAGCAGCCTCCATGCAGGGAGCTCGATTTGGGACTCGATCCCAGGACTCCAGGATCATGCCTTGGGCAGAAGGCGGTGCTAAATTGCTGGGGCACCCAGGGGTCCCCCTTTTGTCCAGTTTGAGCAAATTGTGTTAAATATTTAAATTATGTATCTCCCTTGCTGCTGTACACAGAGTCTTGGTTATGGTGCTCTGAACTATCATTGCTGGGAGAGGTGGATGATGCCTGGTACTCATTCTGGGGCAGGAGCAGGGCTCAAAAATCCTACTGTGAAGCCTGCAGTCACCCTGGCAACCAGCCATGGTGCTGCCTTCCCTTCCTTTTAGCACCAGTGCAACCTGGCATCTGCCCTGATTCAGACATCTTCCCATAAACTCCTACAAATTCTGTTTACCCTGGAAAAGATGTCACTGTCATTTTCTTTACTTGAAAATACTTTAGAAAAAAAAAAAAAGACAGAAAGAAAATGTTTTAGATTCTGTCTCCCCAAGTATCTCACTGCATCCACAGGGTTGCAGAGACCATCCCCGCCTCCCCCCCCAGACCGTGTGACTGAGAATATAAGTGCTCTGTAAGAAAACGCTTCTATGCAAAAATCTGTGTGGAAAATATTGCCTAGTACACATTCCTCAAAAGATTCACATTGCACATTGGAAATCTAAAGCCCCGAAGAGTTCTTCAGTGAGGACGCCAGCTTTGCTTTGCTCAATCCACTGTTTCTCAAGTTTATTTGACATTGGGTATCTCTTTCTGGAGCACTAGCTGACTCTCGGATCAGGAAGCCTTAGAGTACAGTTGGGGAAACACTGATGTTGTCAAGGGGTTGCCATTTAAGACTTCTTTGTTGAGGAATGACATGGTCAAACTTGGCATTAGACAGGAAGATTACTGCAGTGACAGGGATAATCAAGAGAAAATATGTAATCAGAATTTAATGATGAGTGGTGAAGGAAGTTGAAAATGAATATTGTGTTTCTGATTTTATCACCTGGGTGATATTGACCTGAAGATAAAGTCATGTGGAGTAGTATGTGGAAAGAAAAGTAATGAGCTAATTTTTCTTATGAGCTGGCTTGTTTGATTTTAGTGATTAAGAGAATACTTGGGAGGGGTACCTGGGTGGCTCAGTGGGTTAAGTGTCTACCTTCAGCTTAGGTCATGATCCAAGGGTCCTGGGATGGAGCCCTGAGTCAGGCTCCCTGCTCAGTGGGGAGTCTGCTCGTCACTGTTCCTCTGCACCTCCCCCAGCTCATTCTCTCTCTCTCTCTCTCTCTCTCTCTCTCTCTCAAATAAATAAATAAAAATTTTAAGAAAAAACACAATACTTGGGAAAAAAATAGTGAGATTTGTATTGGTTTGGTTGCAAATCTCCCATGACAGCGCTTGCCAAACCCTCTCTTCTAAGCTCTCTAAAGGCAAAGAACTTTTCTTTTTCTGATTATTCTAAATACTTAGCACAAATACTGTATTTGTTTTCAGAGGAGAAATGGTTGCAAATGTTATATGATTGCAAACAGAACACGGCTTTATCTCAGTCAAGGGGAATAAAGCTTGAAGGTGGGAAAAGCCCATCAGATTGAAGGAAGAATTCAACCGCAGGCCTTAATAAGCACAGGAAGGAGAAGAGCTTGGGAACCACAATGTGCAAGACTTGGGGAGTGTTTGGTATAAACAACAATGTGTTCTGCCTTTGGGTCCTTCTTCTCAAGGCTCCAGTCCATGTATATAGTCAGGATGCCTGTTTGATGTGCTCTGGAAGGTGAGGGGGTAGACAAGATGTCCCCTGTAAGAAAATCAAAGAGTATCAGTAAAACAAGTGAGTGTGGAGATAGTGCCAAAATTATTTTCAATGCTCCATTTATAAAAGATGTCAAGGACAATGTCATCCGCGAGAAGGCACAGCTGTTTACTTTTGAAATGAAATCTAGCTGGGAACAGGGAGCAAGGGACAGGTAGCAGCTCTCCTGGTATACCATCTGGACCCAATAGGGAGAAAGGCAGCTGATTGCAGCTCATCTTTCTTTTCCAATTGGCACTTGAGGTGAAAAGAAAAGAAAAGAAAAGAAAAGAAAAGAAAAGAAAAGGAAAGGAAAGGAAAGGAAAGGAAAGGAAAGGAAAGGAAAGGAAAAGAAAAGAAAAGAAGAAAAGAAAAGAAAAGAAAAGAAAAGAAAAGAAAAAAGGAAAGGAAAGGAAAGGAAAGGAAAGGAAAGGAAAAGAAAGAAAAGAAAAGAAAAAAGAAAAGAAAAGAAAAGAAAAGAAAAAAAGAAAAGAAAAGAAAAGAAAAGAAAAGAAAAGAAAAGAAAAGAAAAGAAAAGAAAAAAGAAAAAGAAGAAAAGGGAAGGGAAGGGAAGGGAAGGGAAGGGAAGGGAAGGGAAGGGAAGGGAGAGGAGAGGAGAGGAGAGGAGAGGAGAGGAGAGGAGAGGAGAGGAGAGGAGAGGAGAGGAGAGGAGAGGAGAGAAAAAAGAAAGAAAAGAAAGAAAAGCTTATTTTTTCAGCCCAGTCATTAGTCTATTGGAAATGGATAATACAAATTGTTTTATTTAAAAAACACAAAAACAGGGCATCTGGGTGGTTTAGTCAGTTAAGCATCCGCCTTTGGCTAGGGTCATGAACTCAGGGTCCTGGCATCCAGCCCCATGTCAGACAGTCTGCTTCTCCCTCTCCCTCTGACCCTCCTCCCCGCGTGTGCACTCTCTCACTCTCACTGTCGCTCTCTCTGCCTCAAATAAATAAATAAATAAAATCTTTAAATAAATAAATAACACAAAAACAAAGAATTTTAGATATGAGAAAAAGCTTTAGGACAATAAGGTCCAGAGAGGTTACTGTTTTGCCCAAGGTCACTGGGGCAATCAGTAAATGGACTGGTTCTGGAACACAGCCCTCCAATCTGCCATCCGCGCTCTTCTCCTTGTGAGCACAAATGCTCTCTGCCAGAAGAACAAAGGAAATGCCTTCCTGATGGAAGTCTCCCCTCAGTAGTTATGGGCGCAGAAAGATAAGAAAACTCAAAACTGCTTACTGAAAACATAATCCTGAATGCCAACCAAAGCAAGAGAGATGCCAACTATCAGTGCCACCAAAGATCTTTAATGGTACCGAAGTAATAGATCTCCTTCCCAGTCTGTGACACCCTTGCAAAAGAGGGCAAAGTCAGATTAAATGTCTCCTTGTCAGTGTACTGTGATACCTTGCTGTGGCCTTGGAAAGTTGTGGAAAGAAAGAAGGAGAAGACAGAGAGAAAGAAAGCGCTGTGCCCTTTTCTCCTGTTCACAACATCAAATTGGTAATTATAATGTTGGTATTTGCCACATGCCAGTAGGAGACCCAGCACAGTGCAGACATAAAGACGATACTGTTTATTGCTCTGGGAATTTACAGTCCTGCTTGGGCAGAAAAGTAACCATGAAAAGATAAAAAAGCATATGATACTGGTTAAGTCTTGGCTTTCTTAACTTCCTTGGCATTTGTGTCTTTTGTGTGGGATGAAGGGAGATGACAGAAATAGGATAATTGGAAGCTTTTGTAGTTGTGCACAGTGGGGATTTGAAAATGAAATGTACAGTGTTTGCCAGGCACAGCAAGCATAAAGAGGTCAGTTGTGGAAGGATCCAGTGTGCTTTGGAGGGGGTGCCATTTAGCCTAATTGTCCACATCCAGGCCAATGAGGTCCTCTGGCCACTCCCTTCATTTTGAAATGTCTTTTCCCTTTCACTGCCACTTTGAAAGCTGGTGCCCTTCTAATCCCCCCACCCACTTCTCCTGATGTTCAGTACACAAACATCTAGGAACATCTGCACCGTGGCATGGTGCCATACATGGTGGCAGCCCAGCTACGATCACTTACCTCCTGAATGCAGCTGCCTCCTCATCAAACTTGTAGCTAACGTCCACTGAGCATTTTATTCTATTCTAGGTACTGGCTAAACTCTTTATAAATATTCTTTTATGGAGCCTCACAGAACTCAGTGCAGTAGGTGCTGTGCTTATCTTCTTTTTACAAGTGAGGAAGGTCAAGTTCAGAGAGGCTGGGTAACTTGTCCAGAGGCTCACAGCAAGCATGTGGGAAGGCCAGGAACCACACAGAGGCCCACAGACTCCAGCCCCGTGATCTTACCCAAAAGGGCAAACACCACACTCTCAACCTCACCCTTCCCACTGTTGAAATGTGCTTGCCTTTTGTGCTGTATGCGCTCTGAGTTAGTGAAGATGATAATGGCTTCAGATGTTTTTTTTCCCCAGCAAGTGATTGCTGTGTTTTAATAGGGACAGCCCAGACCAGAAACAGAAACCCAGACCCTAACTAATTCCAGTAGCAGGACTTAAGGCATGGAAAAATGAGAGAGGGGAATGACTGGAAAGCCAGTAGCCTTGAGGTTCTTCCAACCAACTGACTGTCAACTTGGCTTTCAAGAAGAGCTAGCCCTGGTCTGGAGAGCAGCCTCCATTATCTGCCAGCAGGTCACTGGGCCTGAAAGCCATCATCAAGGAAATACTGAGGCGGAATAATCTGCATTAGGATTTGGACCAAGGATTTCTCCAGCAGGAGTGATTTTTCCCTCCTCCCCTCACCCTCCAGAGGACATTTGGCAATGTCTGAAGACATTGGCAGCTGTCCCAGCAGGGTGGGGTGGGGGATTTACTGGCATCTAGTGGGTAGAGCATCCTGCAGAATGAATGACCTGGCCCAAAATGTCAGTAGTGCCGAGTTTGAGAAAACCTTATTTGTACAATAACAGGGGAACAAGTTTGACCAGAGTTACAAAAGTCTAAGAGATGGCCAATAAAGAGGAAATGAAGTGAGATGGGGCCCATCTCAGGCCCAGTTTTCAATGGCTGGTTTCCCTCCAGAGTTTTTTCCCTCTATCCCTCGTATGTTCGAGGTGGTGTGACTGGTTAGTTAGTTCTGCCTGGTTGAGTATACATAAGGGAAAGAAAACATGTGATTTTATAAATAAGACTTTAGCCTAGTGTAAAGAACAATTTGCAGTAGGAAGTGGGGCCCAGGGGTCACTATTATAATGATTTTCAACAAAGAAAACTATTTAGATGAACCAGCTTCAAAGTCATGGTTTCTCAAAGTGTTGTCCACGTAGCATCTTCAAATGAATCACCTGGATGTTAGTTAACAAGTCAGATTAGTGACCATCAGGCCCCCTAAAGTCCTAGAGAGGTTCCAGGAATCCACGACTTTCAAAGTCCTACCATTGCCCAGGCCTGACTCACAGCCCCATGTCTCTATGGCCTCATGTTCTGGACTCCTGTTCTTCAGTTGGCACCTAGTTCCTGTCTTCTTGTGTTTCCACAGATTGTTTGATGTGTTCCACCCACCCATCTCTCATGGGGACTGCGGATGGGCATTCTGTCTTAATTCTCTCTCTGTCACTCATACTTGGCATGGACCAGGACCTAGGAATGTTTGCCAAAGAATCGGAGCATGAATGGGAGCATTTGCTCCCATTCTCATGAACCAGATGAAGTAGACACTGGTGCCCCTGTCAGAGCTAGTCCAATCTTTGCTTGTTATTGCACTCCTGCCTGTGTACCTGACAAGAACAGATAGCAGAAGGTTAATTTGTCCTTTAATTGGGGACCTTGACCTATCACACATCAAAAGGTCAACAGTTTATCACCGTGCATGCAGCTCAAGAAGGAAAGCCCAACGATTAATTCTCTGCAAAACAGAAAGAAGCTCTTGATTGAAAAAGCCAAGACCCTTCCATTATTCTCCAGTTTCTACCATGCAACGCATTAAGGGCTTAAATCAAAGTATGCTATTAGCTTTGCCTCCTCCTGGCAGAGGCCCTAGGAAATATGAATGCATTGTGACACCATTAAAGAAATGTTTGTGGGCAGACTATGCAAAGAGTTCATCTAGGCTATCAGGTCGACCAGCAAACAGTGTTGGTCTGAAGAGTTGGTGGTATGTGTGCTCAGGGTTTGGCATTTACGTGACAATTTGTCACCTTATCAAAATAGCTTGGGTAAAATTGCTTCATTGCCCTCCCTTTGTAAAGACACATTCTTCTGCAGTAAAGAAGACCACCACAGAATAAAATACATGTAATTCAGATGTTATATAAATTAACCTATTTTTCCATTACAGCTTCACAGATTTGAAAGACCTTGGCCCTCTCCATAAAACTGTGTACAACGTGATTTTCAGGGTAATTATTAAACAGTGGGTGACGGTCATTGTGAAAGCAAGGTAATTAGCAATTGGAATGACTATAGGAGGCCGATTGTGGGTGCTTGTTTTATTTTAAAAGAAATAACTCTTGTGTGTAGTTAACTTTGCCAGCAGTGGGAAGCCGGCATGGGATCCAAGCCAGCCAGCAGAGAGAATGCCCGTCTCTGGGGGAAATGGCTGTTGGGCAGTAGTCCATGAGATCAAAGATAATAGCATTGATTCAGAGTCCCTCAACTCCCATCTTCTGGGAGGCTGTGTTTGAATGTCTTCATCCGATCATTTGTAAAAGAAATCATCTGCTTCAATCCAGAATGCCTTTCAGTCTTTAAAAGATAGAGGGAAAATTGTCCAGGAGAAAATATGTTGACTTGGGGTTGATTATTTTTTAATAGGAAAACAACATTAGGTGAAGAATTAGCTGCATGACTTTTTAAACAGCATTAACAATCCAGCTATATATATATATATATGTGAAACATAAGCCTAGAACATCATCTAATAGCTGTGTGTGTTTGCATTATTGTCATGTTTTTATGCTCTGGCTCTGGCCATGGTGTCAGGGGAGTGTGGGTTAAGGCATGGTCTCTGTAAGAATGAATGCTTGCCTCTTAGGAGCTCCCAGCTTTCCAACAGACCAAGCTAAAGTTGATGTCTTAAGGGTGGCTGAATGTCTTTACCATAAAGCAGGAAAAACTTCCGGATGGGTGATAAATACCTAAATATCCAACAGGACATTAAGAAAAGGGCAAACATTAAAGCCAGTGTTCCTCATTTCCTATATCATGTGTATTAAGATAGTTATTGGTGAGATGTATGAGGGCCTCCAGCTAAATGTTTTTCCTAGTAGAAGTTTGTGAGCCAGTGATAAAGTCCACAATTGAGAAGAAAAATAAAACTATCACCTCTTCACTGATTGCTGTTAGATTCTAAGATGGGCTCATGAGAATCTGTAAGAAATGAGTTTTTTACCCCCCTTCACTCCCATGTCAAATCCTGATTAAGTGAGAAACTTTACTCCCTGAGACTTATTTAAATTCAATAATATAAACAGTATCATTACAACTTGATACATGTTTGAAGGGCTATGAGTGGAATACTATAAATTTTTTCAATATAGTAAAAATCCTTTATGCTTATGTACATGCACACACACAACATACACACAACAAACACACATGATGCACACAGTACCACACACACTCACAGGCACACAACTGCAGTCTGTTTCTATTTTCGGCAAGTCTACATTCTCTGTCCGTGAAGGTCATATTACATGGCTCTCTTTCTTTTCCATGAAATTTCTCAATATTTTATATTAAAACAAATGCTATTTGCAGTGGAAGTTGGAGGACTGGAAGAACTATTCTATTCCACAGACATTGCTCTACACTTAGAAATAAAAGAGGTTTTGTTGTGTTTACATTTAAACTCCTCAGTGCTCCCCCAGAGCAACTCTGGGCTGTTCGGTCTTCACCTTTGTAGCAGGAAGTAGTGAGCCTCAGCAAAGAGCACTGCTGCCTGGGGCCAGGCTCAGGAGGGACCACAGTGAAGTAGGAAGTAGCTACGTGTGCTTCACTTCCTTTAAATAACGTGGATGGTGGTGAGCCGGCCCCAGAGATGTAGGTTTGCTTTGTCCTATGTGACCAAAGCCATGCAGCACACAAACTTTCAGGCAAAGGGGAAATCTATTGGAAATGGAAGAGGAAAAAAAAGTTATCTTAATATCCTCTTACAGGGAAGGAGTAAATGCAGCTCCTGTTGATAATCTTAGCAAGGAGAATAAGTGGAATAAAGATGGAGTCAAAAAGCAGCATGAAAGCAGGTGGAAATGCACAGGTAACTGCTCTACTAGTTGCTCAAATTAGGCTCTGCAGATTCAGGCATGACATCATGGGTAGCAGTCTAAGACTTAACCACCAAGGTTTCAGTGACTCTGTATTCCTAACAGTGCTTTTTGGGGCATTTTTATCAAGTTGGTTCAGATACAATGTCAATGAAACCCAAGGTTCTGTCCTCTAATTTCTGAGATTTGGTGAAGATGTCATTTGCCCATCATACAGCCTATTCAATTATTGTGCAAATGGAATTAAACATTTTAAAGATGACTTCATAGAGGCGCCTAGGTGGCCTGTCAGTTAAGTGTGCAATTCTTGGTTTCAGCTCAGATGGTGATCTCAGGGTTGTGAAGCTCCACTCAGCATGGAGTCTGCTCGGGATTCTCTCTCCCTCTCCCTCTGCCATTCCCATGCATGATTTTTTTCTCTCTCTCATTATCTCTATCTCTCTCTCAAATACATAAATCTTTTTTAAAAGAAAAGATGACCTCTTGACTTGCTACCTTAGCTTATTGCTTTTGTTTTCTGTGTTTATATACCTGATTACTTCTCCATCACTATACATCTTCAAATTTGTCTCTTTGATTCTGCTGTCCCTCCCCACAGCTATAATTGTCTTTCTCACCCATATCTCATTGCTGGTTTTTCCCAGGAAGGAATCTATAAGCCAAATTTCTATCTCCTCTCACTCATTTCTTAGCGCCCCTGCAACCTGTGTCTCCACTGCTTAGTGGAAGTGACACTCAAAGGCCACGTACTGTCCTCACTTAAACCTTTTTCTCAGTACATTCATGATGTTAAGCTTGTTTTTAAAAGGTGAAGCACAGAAACCAAGACGAAATCCAGAATAAGACTATGTGGGAGACAGTTTTCTAAAGATGTTGCAAGACTCTCTGATTGTTCAATCAACCCCTTTTTGCTAGCTTAGAAAGAGACCACAAGCCAGAAATGCAGGCAGCCTCTAGACACTGACAGCAAGGAGATGGGGACCTCAGTCCCGCAACTACAAGGAATTGATTTCTACCATTAACCTGAATGAATCCAGAGCCAGGTTCTTCCCTAGCATCTCCAGAAAGGGACACAGCCAATACTTGGATTTCAACCATGTGAAGCCCCTAACAGAGAATCACATTGTACCCCATACTGTGCTCAGATTTCTGACCCACAACAACTATGAGATAACAAATGCATATTGATTTAAGCCACCAATGTGCAGTAAGCTGTTCCAGCAGCAATAGAAAACTAATACAAACAGAACTTTTTCTCCAATTTCTAATATCTTAGCATTCAAATTCCTGTTTCTTCTAAAATATGGTTAATATTTCCCATCTTAACTAACTTCCAAATATCCAGACTCTTATCTATTGAAAATCACAAACTTACTTTCTCTTCCTGGTCACTATGGAGCCAGACTTTAAATACTATGAATATGTAGGTGTGTCTGTACATAAATACAACCTATGTAGACTTACCATATTCAGCAAATGTCTATATATATACATACATATAGGAATTATGTGTGTATATGTAAAATATATATATTGTTCCTCAATGCCAGGTACTAACACTTATTATTTCACAATAACCTTATAAGCTATATATTCACTGTTCCTTGAATATATAAAAGACAGACAGAGGTCACATAATCTAATCATCTAATAGATGGCTAAAGAGGATTCAAATATAGATCTGTCTGGATTCAAGACCGCAAGATCCTTATTTTTCATCTTGTTTATCTTTCACACTGAACCTTTTTGGACATTCTAAGTCCTACATCCATCTCTGCTCAGATGCCATGTAGCACCTTCCTTGAACTCCCTACATAGTGCATCTGACTGCCGTACTACCTTGGCCTTTATCCCTGTGTCTTCTCAACTTCCTAAATGGCCTTCTATCTATCATATATTTAAAAAAAAAAAAAACACTTCAAGACTGTATTCTCAATTCTGTACTATTCTGATCTCCAAAAATTCAATTTAGACTTTTCAATGTTCACCCTTCTGAAGACATTCATCTTCACTTCTCCAGCCCTGATTTTTTTCATGAGTTCCGAGCACATATTCAACAATGGTGCTGGAATGTCCATTTTCCTATCTTCTTGACCCAAACTTCAATTATCTCTACATCAGCATTAGTAGGAAGAGGAGTCCTCTGTACTTACTACCCTATGTCCCTCAGTCATATCATCCATTTCCTTGATGGCAAATTCAGAAATCTGTTGGCATCTTCGAATCTCCCTTGGTTCAAAGCTGGACTGTCTTCATTGAAATCCTAGTTGTGCTACTTATTTTCTTTTGGACTTTGAACCAATTGCTTAACTTCTTAGGACCCAAATATCTTCCTCTATAAAACTGGGGTGATAATAACAATAGTAATAATACCTAGTCCACAGTGTTACTGGTTTAAAGAAGGTACTGTAAATTTATATCAGCACCCAGGATCCAATACGTGCTCAATAAGTTTCAGCTACCAATCACTTTCCATTTGATCGCTGGATCTTCATTTGTAATCTCAGTGAAATCTATGATTATGTTTCTGTGGCCAAGTTTTCTACCCTCCACCATTCTGTTATTACCTGAGTTAATACTGCTACCAAACAAACCATCCAAAGGCACTATTTTAATTGTAATTCAAAAATCCTTCAAGATTTCCCATGGCTTTTGGGATATAATGGAAACTTCCTTATCTTGGGATTCAAAGCTTTCTATTAATTGGACCTGGCTTCTATTTTCAGTTGTTTCTACCTCTCTTCTCCTCCTCAACCCTGACTATAGACAGGATGGACTTTCAACTTCTTCTTAAACACTCTGTTTTGACTACTTCTTACCTTTTGTAATAAGTGGTTATTATGCTTACTGTGAAACGTTTAAATGTCATCTAATTTATCCCCACAAAAATTCTCTGAGGTGGCTACTGTGCTATCCATAATTTATGAAGGATGAGAAACCTGAGCTGAAAATATACAGTTAGGAAGTGGATTCAAATCTTTTTGAATCCAAGCTGATTCCATATCCCATGATCTTACCATTTTTTCTTATTCCTTCTTCATGCTACATGAAGATAAAAAAGGCATAAGATAGAATGCCTTCTAGATACTCTTTCTTGGAGTATTCTTTACTCTTCTTCCACATATTTGACTCCCACCTATTAATCAAAGCCTTCCTTAGGTTCTGTCTTTACTATAAAAGCTTTCCTAGATTCCTCCAAACTATAGTGAACTCTTTTGTCAGCTACAGGCTTCTTAAGGCTAGGAAGGGCATTGTGTATTTCTCATGAAGCCAGCAATGCCTTGAGTATACCACTTAATAAATTCTGATCATGTGTTGGCACCAGATCTCTTTACTAATGAGCTTGACAGTGACTTCTGGTGGTTGAGCCAACTAATCTCTGATTTCCCTTTATTCCTATTCTTGCCCATTGTCCTAGGTAGGCTCTTTAAAAATTCTCCAACACGTTTCTGAACTTAAACAGAAAATGAATTTATTGGAATGGTGTGGGGTATCAAAGAATGCCAAAGAAACAGACTTGGTCTGAAATCAAGGAAGGCATAAGCCAATGGAGGTCTCTAGTGGTGCCATCTCATGGAATGCCATACTCCGTGCTACAGGATTTCCTCCTTCTTTGCAGTCACCCCAAGTTATGTCTATCTGACATCCCCATATGTGGCCTGGCAATGCCTCCTTCTGCCAGTACTTAAGGAAGCTGCAATCAACAGCTAAGCAAGGAGATAAATGAGTCATTCCCACATTGCAGAAGTCAGGGGAGTGGGAGGGACTCCAGGATAAAGAACTGTGGCGCCCAAAGAGGAATAGAGGAGACATTAGATGCAAATATTAGAAAGAGAGGAAGTCACACAAGAGTTGCTCAATATTATAAAATGCTTTCCAGACAACATTCCTGTCTTTTAAACTCATGAGTTAGAGATTTAGGCTACCATGGATAAGAGGGTCCAGAGATTGACTTCCAAGATTTGTGACCTCCAACCATGTACGCACATTTTCTGAATATTTACATCTTGCTGAAAGGGAGTCTATAGGTTTTATTGGATCCTCAAATGGGTCCATAATCTAAAAAGGGTTTCAAAACACTATTTTCAGCTCTTAAAATAGAAATGTAATCTTATCCCAGGAAATCAGATGACCCAGAGGCAGACTCTGATAATATTGTAAAAGAAACAAGTTAAATCTGAAAATTCTGCATGTGTTATGATGTGGCTGCTCTTTTAACAGATGCCAGAGAGTTAGTTAGGGGGTAAAATCTATTAGGAGTTAAAGACATACAGTGAAATTGCTAACCATTCAGTGACCACAGATCAAAAGGGCTTCTGTATGGAATCCTTATTTACCTAAGGTAATTTTAAAATAATGATACAGTTTACCTCCCCATTTCTTACTTTTATAGTATCTTGATATTTTTCTCATAGTTCTTGAAAGAAGCTTCCTTAGTGAAAGAAAGAATGATCAGTATCTCTCCTTCTCTATCTTACATAAATCAATGCATGACAAGGTAGAGATAGATGAGTGGCTCAAGTCCTGAGTTTATGGATGTGCTTCAACTAAGTCTGGTTATTTCCGGGGCAAAGGGAATGGCCCATCAGTAAAAAGCAGCTGTGATGAAAGAGAAGGCTTATTAAATAGGTAGATTATATCTACTTAGGCCATAGTTATTGGACAAGCTGGTTAAGTGAGAATTTTCCTGAAGATCACCACCTTCATACAAAATCAAGGACTGCGTTTATAAAAAGTGGCTTCTCAAGGTCAAATGTGACCATCTTATTTCATTTTTCTGTGGCAAAAAAAAAAAAAATGGGGGAAGAAGGCCACAGTTTTATTTTTTTAATTTTTTTAAAGATTTTATTTATTCATGAGAGACACAGAGACAGTGTGTGTGTGTGAGAGAGAGCGAGAGAGAGAGAGACAGAGAGAGGCAGAGACACAGGCAGAGGGAGAAGCGGGCTGCATGCAGGAAGCCTGACATGGGACTCGATCCCAGGTCTTTAGGATCACGCCCTGGGCTGAAGGCGGTGCTAAACCACTGAGCCACCAAGGCTGCCCCACAGTTTTAAATTGATGGGTCAAAGGAGGCTTTCTGAGGAAGAGACATTTGCGAGAAGACCTGAAGTAAGTTAACGAAAAGCCACAGGATATCTGGAACCACTCACTTCTGGATTGCACATTGTCACACAAGGGGGCCACCTTGCACCTGCACCGTTCAACGTGTTGAGCACTGGAAAGAAGATAGGGCTCTGAAACAGAAGTCTCCACAAAACCACACTAGATTGGCTCATGGTCCCCCGTTGCCCTAACACTCACTCCTCCTTCAAATATTTCTTATCTCATGCATTTAGTAGAAAATATTTGACTATAATCCCATAGCCTATGTTTATTTATAAAAATTATATGGTTCTTATCAATAGCTAATATTTCAAAACAATATACATAGGGGAAAAGGTTCATCGTTAAGCATAATAAATGTAAGTCCCTCATTTTTTTTTCTTTTCTTTTTTTTTAATAAAGATTTTATTTCTTTATTTGAAAGAGAGAAAGAGACAGCCAAAAGGCATGAGCAGGTGGTGGGGTGGGGGGAGCAGCAGAGGAAGAAAGAGAAGCAGACTCCCCACTGAGCAGAAGCTCTAGCCCAGAACCCTGAGATCATGACTTGAGCTAAAGGCAGACACTTAACTGACTGAGCCACCCAGGCGCCCCAGTCCTTTATTTATTCTTTCATTAAACATAACAGTTACTGAGAAACTTCTCGATGCCGAATACTGTTGTCATCACCAAAGACATGGTGCTTGAAACAGACAAGATTCTCACTCTTAGGGAGCATAGAGTTGAGTGTAAGAAGACCAATCATAAGTCACATAAATAAGTTAAATGTATAGTATTGTCACATGCTAGTAAGTGTCATGGAGAAGAATAAAATGGGAAGGAGAATTCAGGTGGGTTTGAAGGGAGAGTTGCACTTCTGAATTGCCCCAGAGAAAGCGAGTACAATTTAGGGAATCAACTATTGGACTGTTTGTAACCATTTGGTATACAGAATCAAGGTGTCCGTGTCAGTATCTATTATCTTAAATAGTAGTAGAGTACAATTTATTTAGATAACTAATATGAATGGAATTCTAATTTCTCCCTGTGGCCTAAGTGATCATCTTGGAAGTCGATTCACTTAATATACACTTGTATGAGCAACTGCTTGACACAGACTTCTCAGACCCAGGTATATTATGAAAGTTTTCCTTTGGGATCCAGGCAGGATGATAACGTTTGGTGGCTGTTTCGGTGGCAGTCATGGAGCCCTAAATCAGCTCTGTAATTCAATCTTGACTTGGTTCCATGGGTGATTTTACATCACATTTTTTATTTAGCTATGAGCAATTTCTCTTAAACGTCCAAAGCCATATAGTGTTTTTGTCTTACCACTAGGTGATTAGGGAAGATCTATGCACAAGAGCGTATCACAACAGCTGGTGGTGACAGGAAGCGGTAACTTGCTGGTTTTCTTTTGCTTTCTGTTGAGTTATATTAATGTAGCATGAGCATTTCCCCTTTTACCAGAGGAGGTTGTCTTCAGCCTGGTGAAGCTTCAGAAGGAAGGTGTTTAACAAAATTGGTATTTTTAACTATTTTGCAACTCAGAGACTCAAGTAACAGGATACAATGAGCTTCAGAGGAAAGGTGTTTAAACGGGAGTCCAGTGAATTTCGAAAGAAGAGAAGAACGGTGAGGAGAACAAATCAAGAAGAAATCCACAAATTTAGCTCTGTAGGTATCCTGATGTCCATGTGTGTTTCTCATCTTTTCTTCAATACTTAAAAAACAGAGAGATTATCCCTGGGTGGTGTTCTCACAGAGCCTCTGGGCAAGGTCCTACATGGAACAGAAGATTCTATTTGGCACATAAATATCCTCTTTTACTTACATCATGATTTTCAAATTATTTACACCATTATCTTAAAACATATTGAAAGGGGAGTTAAGTAGTTTAACTATTACTAGAATATTACTAGAATATTTTCATTTTTTAAAGAAAGCCTGATATCACCTCAATTAAGACCTCAGTTTATGACTTGTATATAATTGTGGGGCTGTTTTTTTAATTGCTGGTCTATTTTGATTGCATATCACTCATTTGTTTTAAAATTCTTAGAAAGAACAGCCCAAATTATGAAAGAAAGTGTAAATAAATATTGGATTAAATGAGCCAAGTAAGAAAGTAAAAAATAGTAAGTTTTAAAAGTTAAAAAGGCTTGGTTTGTTTCCGATGAAAAAAGTTTCTGCCTTATTATTGTTTGCAAACAAAATAAGTGCTCTGCAAATGTGTACATTTTTATGGAATTCTAGATGTCTATCTGTAAGAACTACCATGACTGAATGTCAGAGCCTCTTGCCGGGGGGCATCAGTGACTCACATGTAATGTGGAAAGCCCATGTTATATGATAAGTGGCTATGCCCCCATGATCGGGGCGGGGGGGGGGGGCTCTTCTTAAAAAAACGTTCATTTTACAGAGTGGTCAGGGTTTACTTGCTTTCTTCAGGGCAGGGGTTCTCAACCTGAACCCTATTGCCATTTCAGATCCAAGACTTGTTTCTTATTGCCACACTGTCCTGGGCATTGTGAATTGTTTAACAAATATCCCTGGCCTCTGTTGCAGACATTTGCTCCCCAATTGTGACAATCAAAAATGTCTCTAAACATTGGGGCAGGGAGGGTGATTGCCCCCGTTGAGAACCCCTGCTCTAGGGATTAAGACTTCTTGTTCATATAAACATCTTTAGAAACAGAGGAACTTTTAAAAAATTACGTATATGATAGTGTAATGATTATTTATGAATAGTCATTCAATGAATATGAATAATCAAAGTAGTGAAGAGTCACTTAGCCCCTGATAGGCCAGAGTCAGGTAAAGGAATATTATATCTTAAGTGGTAGTGGTTATTTTTATATTTACAATGTATTTGGTGGATATTTAATGTGAACAGATCATATCAGAGGTCTGGCTTGTAGGACTGGTGCCATGTTGCTGTTTGATTGGTTTCTGTCTCTGTATCTCGGTGATATATGTCTCTCACTGGGAAACACAGGCGAATAAGTCCTTCAACCTTGTTCCCATGTCACCCCACCCAGCATTTCATAACTGGAATATGCAGAGTCCTAAAACCAACCTCCTGATCCTCAGGAGGGTCTCCAGTTGTGGTCTTGTCTGCTGGCTCACAAGCACCTCGTCAGTTGTTTACCATGAGCCTGTTAAAGAGTATAAGTGCTTGAAAAGCATGATTGGTTCGGGATTATTTTAACCTTTAGAACAGTCCAAGAAATAGAATTTCCCAGTTGCCTTTCTCTCGGTGGCATTTAGAGGTTACACAGATGATGTCAGTGTGAGATTGGCTTTTCTTGTGACATGGAAAGGAGACAGCAGGCAGGAGAAGAACATGTCTATCTCACACGGACCACACGTACATCCTGGCATTAGGACAGTCCCCAGTGTCTCCCCATATAATGAAGCTGATCACTCTAGGAATTATCTTAATTGAATTTGAAGGTATTGCTACTGAGCACAGTGGGAAAAGCAGCCAGTAAGGAGAGAGTTTTCCCACAGCATTCAGTAACTATGCATTCACATTTAATTAAGATCATTCATACGGTGATTAGCTTTCTTCTGTGGAAGGCACTGGGGACTCCCTGCTACTGCTGCTGCCTTGGTCTTCCTGAGATAGGCGTATCTTCCTTCCCAGGTTGGCTCTTCTGTGGAGCAGGGGATTGCTCAATCCGTCATAAGTATTATCCGGTGATGTGATTTTTATTTAAAAAAAATAAGAGAGAAAAGAGAGAGAGAGAGAGAGGGAGAGAGAGAGGGAGAGAGAGAAAGAGAGAGAATCCCAAGAAGGGAAAACATTAGAGTGCTAGAGATCATTCTATCTGACCTCCGTCTCACCTACTGCCCGGATGACCTTGGGTGGATTACTGAAATCACTCTGAACTTTAGTTTACTCTTCCAGATATTGTTCATAGCAATACCTGTCTTAAGATTGTTTATTGGAATTCAGTTTGATTCATGGATCATGGTCACCTCGAAGATTTGAACACTGTCAAAAGTGAAGAGTAACAAGTGTTATGTCATATTAGTAAAACCAAGTATTTTTATTTCCAAGGGCAAGGAAGAGGGATAATGAGTCTTTTCAGTGACTGTGACAGTGAAGCCACCAGATTGTAGAGATGACACCTTCCTTCCAGGAGCCTTGCAAAAAGCTGACAGAAGCACTCAGGAAACAAAACTGAATTGCATCAAGATGAGCACTAAGGTGGTCCCAGATGGCCCTATGTGTTGATAGGTTTTACCTTAGAAAGGCCTTGTGTTTTGTTGTTGTTGTTGTTGTTGTTGTTTTTATCTCCACACCTTGGCTAAAGCGCTCAAAACCAGTCTGGACTTTCCAAAGCACGATTATCTAATCTTTCTAAAACTAAACCAATACCTCTTGACAAGCTTCAGAGATAACTTTTGATAGGAGATAAGGGAGAAGCAAGGCCTTGTCTTCATGTGTTGGGCATTTTGGATACATCCTCATAGTGTAGTGAAAGGAGAAATAATGACTGCTGCAGATAATCATGATAGATTATCTGTTTTTGTTGTGATCATGTGGATTTTGAATTCAACAAACCATTTATTGTTCTAAGGAAGATTTAGAAATGGTTTCATTCCATAGTATCTGGAATGCTTAACCAGAGCACAGTGACTTCCTACAAGGCATACAACCCAAAATTGATACTCTGATGACGCAGACCAACAATTTTGTTTATTCCATTTCCTTCAGATACCATTTGAAGCTGTCTATTTGATTCAGTTGGAATTTTTTATTGTTTTAGAAGTTTCCCTTATTAATCCAGTTTTCAAGTGTGCTAAGAAAGGGCTTCATATATTTTAATCCACTTGTCACAGTCAACATACTATAAGAGAGAGCAATTGCATTTTAAGAGAAGTTCAAGCAAAATGAAACTTACTTGTTAGATCATCAAGTAGAACTACTTCTCTGAATTTTTGGAGTGCTTTTGGTACTCTGTGGTTGATTTTTTAAAAACTGCTTGTCTATTTTTATTTTTTTATTTTTTTAACCAATCGTTCAGTTGATCTCTGGTGCATAGGAAGTCAGTAAAAAGAATAGCTTCCTCTGTAAGTTACATGTCCTAATTTAGAAAGATTAAATACATGATTAAGTTGAATTATTATATCAATCATATGTCGCACCAGGAAAAAATGCAAAATTCACTTAAATAAATTCAGGTTGTTATTTTTAAGCTGTTATGGCTTGTGGATCATTAATCTGCAGGATTCAAAAGTATTTGAGAAAACTTTGGATACACATGAAAATTCTTTCCCTCCCCTTTCTTAATAGCCTATTAGCCATTCATTAGAAAAGTGAAAACTATAGAAAGAGAATCTAATCTGAGCATTTTTAACATATCTCTCATACACATTATTTTATAAGACGTGCTATTGTCTTATAAGTACATTTTTTATCTTTTCTTCCACGTTTATGTGAACAGCCTTCCTCCCTGGTCATGTGTGCTGCCTTCCTACTGTTGCTCTTCATTTTACACAAACATTCACAATTACCTATTTGAGCTATTTCATAATGAGCCAATTAGCTGAAAGGAAGCACAGGCCCCAAGGATAGTGGGGGCACGTAACAATGAAATGGGACTGATTCTAGGTTGAAGCAATGGAAAGTAGAGCTGGGAGCTGTAAATGGACGGTTGGAGAGAGCAAAAAAGCTGGAGTAATGGGAGAGATCTGATTTCAACCTGATCATGGAAATAGAGAAGTGTAAACTGAAACTTGATCTGACCCAAGAAGCTAGGCAGAGGACTCTGAGTGTGGCCGTAGCAAGGGGGAGCAGTCCCTCCATGTGCCAGGTAGCCTCAGAGAAGATGCTTTCAAATTGGAGTCAGGAGTGCTTGCAACTTAAGCAAGAGAGAGCTTACTTTCTTCAAGACCAACTGCCAAGAGTAGAAGAGTTGAGCCAAGAGAGAAGCAAGGTAGAGGAGAACTGCCAACGTGGCAGTCAGCTCCATGACGATGCCCTTTATTACATCTGAACAGGAGGTGGACCATTTGTCAGGGAGGGCTATGGCACAATGGACAGGAAGTAACACCATGATCCCAATAGCTCTTTTTATTTCCCAGATGGTGGTAATGGCACAAACTTTTGTGAAGGTACAGATTAGTGGCAATTTCCATTGTGGGTTTTGACACAATCATTAGCTAGCATTCAATGTACATTTCCTTAATATACCTTGCACTCCCTTTTCTTTGTCCCCCTTACCCTCTTACAAATATCATTTGGTCCTCTTTCGCCACCACTGCCTTCCGTGAGGTGTCCAGTGACCTCACATCAGCCTCCAGATGTCCTTCACTGCAAAAACTCACAAAGAGGGGGGCAGCTGGGTGGCTCAGTGGTTGAGCATATGCCTTTGGCTCAGGTAGTGATCCAGGAGTCCTGGGATAGAGTCCCGCATCAGGATCCCCACAGGGAACCTGCTTCTCCCTCTACATCTCTGCCTCTCTCATGAATAAATAAATAAAATCATTAAAAAAAAAAAGGGAGCAAAATTGGTACTCAAAGCTATAGCTGTGTTTCAAGCAGCTTCCCTGCAGTGGGGGGAAAAAAGCTTTTCTCTTTTCTATTCCTGCAACATCGTAATGTTGGCTGGTGGAGTGGGAAGGACTGAAGGTTTTTCATGCTGAGCTGGGTTGAAATACCAATTCTTCAGTCCACTTACTGAGGAAACCCTCAGAATCCAAGTGTAGGGATCTGTAAAATAAAGCAATGATGATCTCTTCTAGGCTTTAGAAGGAAACTCAGTGAGATAAAGTGTTAAATACTTATCATGGTCTTGGGTGAGTCCGATAATTAAAAGGATCCTGCTTATCTGGTGGTCTAGGGCATGTGACCTTAGCCAGGCTCATTTGGCACTCCCCCTCTCCCCCCCCAAAACTCTGAACCTTGACTCGAGAGAGGCTAGAGTCCCATATGACTGTCTATTAGTTGGAGACACCAAGACTCACTAAGACTGTCCCTACTGGGGATGGGGAGAGAAGTCCACAGAGGCAGATAAAATAGTAGTACAAAAAGAAAAAGAAAGCAGGGCAGGTGTTGCCTGGGTCAGAAAACAACAAATGCCTACTATACACATCTAGTCTCAAGCAGCCAAAAGTAAGAAAGGAAATGAGAGAGATTTATTGAACATACAGGATGCATATTGTTAACAGAACTATTTCTGTTCTTGTGTGTGTGGCTTGTGTGTGTTTATGTATGTATACATTTACACACACACTCCTCACACTGGCCCTGAAAGTTCATTTGTGTGACGATTATATTTTAAAATAGTGTCAGAGTTTAAGCCCGTGGCAGCTTTCATCACAGATTTCATATAAATTAATCTAAAATTCCTAGCAGTTGGCTCTAAGGCATTAATTTCTCCACTATCAGGCAGACTTGTAATTGGGTTGTGATGTATTTTTAATGATATTTATTATCTTTCAAGTGTTTCTAGAAAACTAAATGAGACATGTAATTAAATGTGATTCAGATCTTCTTGGATATTTTCTACTCCTTTACAAGCATCAGTGTTAGATGGAAAAGTGACAACTCTTATTTTTTTTACTATCATTTGCTGTACAAAAGTGTGAGAATTTTGATGTGCTGCTAAGCGGTATATACGGTCAAATTTCCTTAAAAAAAATCAGACTGAAAAGGTCTAAATTCAGTTTGAAAATACACCTTACATCGTAGATCCTAGAAAGCTCATTTTTTGTCTTTGGTTTTCCTAATGACATTAAGAGTTAATAAGATGGACTATTCTGATTTTTCTAACTATAATGTTTGTGTTGAATATGATGACTTATCTTCCTTTATATTTGCAAAGGGCTTTATAATTTACCAGGTTTAACCTGCTTCATTTCACTGAAATAGACTAAGACATTTAAAGAGTTACTCCTGGTTGATTTCTTCTGAGATCTATGTCCATTTTTGTTACCAAGGGAACCATTTCCAAATTCAGCTTAATCTGAGCCTGCCCAGCTGTACAGCTCTTAACTTTGATTTAGCTAGTGTTTTTCCATTCTCATGAAACTGTGTACTTCAAGACAGAGAGAAGGTTAAAGGGTCAGCGTAAGATGGCTTATTCCTTACTTAATCATTTCCTTTTTGGTAAGGAAAGCTAGTCTTGTTTTCTGAAGCTCAAACATTTGAGAGGTTGTCCAGTGAAACTCCCTTTGATGAAAGGCTGAATTAAATCTGTCACACGACCACTGGCTGACAGCTGTGGCCATGGATACAGCTGTGTGGGCTCTCTCCAATTTTCTCATTTATTTTAAACACAAATAGTGTGGAAGTTGGTTCTGTTCCAATCGCACTAAGGCCAAAGGGTCCTGGATTAAGTTAAAGTCTCAAGAATCCATGTGTCGTTTGTATTTTTATTTCCTCTAAGAAATTTAATCAGTTATCTTGATAACGCTTAAATTAGTTAACAGCTGTGTTGTTTCTAATTTGTTGCCGAGATCTTGAGATTGGAATTCTTTTTAGGGTTTCTCTAAATACCCTGTGGATCTTCAGTGTTAGCTCTTTGCTTGTCTCTATGCCAAGATGGGAAGAGGATATGTAAATAATTGTCATGTCATGCCTTGATGGAGTCTACTGTATCGGTCCTGAAGTAAATATCAATTTTTATTTGTTCATTCTCCTGGATCATTAGCCAAAATGAATGGTTTTGTAAACTGAAGAAGGCACTCAGATATAAATTAATTCTGTTGTGAATATTCACATTAAAATAAATATTCAGATATCTGGAAAAGACAAGGCTGATTGAGAAAGATGGAGAAAGTCTCAACAAACATCACAGAGAACATGCATGTCACAGAAAGAATAGAAAAGTTCTCAAAGCCCAAAGGAACATCTTCTTCCATAAGAGTGTTTCCTGAGAAGATCAGATTTTTTGAAAAGGAGAACCAAGGGAATAGTTCAGATTGACAAACTAGAGTGACCCCAGTGGTGAATAACCAAGGCCTGGCTCCTTCATTATACTTAAAATTTAGAACACAAATATGTGCCCTCCCAAAATGAAGAATTTACTGTCATGATGGTTCTCCATTCCTCATTCCATCAATCTCTTTTTCTGATTAGTTCTTAACGATCCTATTTACTCCCAGGGCTGACAGCTGAACCTGCATGAATGCAGCTTTGAAAAAATAAAGAAAAGAATGTAGCTTTGAGCTACAGAAAGAAATTCTATGTCTACAACTTGATTGTTCTCTGGGTATTTATATTGCAAAGGCAATGGGTTTGATACTATACTAATTTTAAATGTAATCCTTTTTTTTAATCTAAAAGTATAAATACATGAAAATTTTTTCTAGGCTGTTTCTCAAGGAAAATAAAAGGTAGAATTTCAAAGTCACCTTCATTTGTTGATATACATGATTAGGTAGATTTCATTTCTTTTTTCTTTGGGGGTAGAAAAGTTGGACTTGATTCAGGCGATTCACAGAGGAGATATTGCCCTTTGTTTTTTTTTTAATTTCATTGTTTTCTTTATGGTATTATTTCTTTTACTTACACAGAATCACTAGACATTAATGGGCTTTTTTTTTAAGGAAATTTAGATATGAATATAGAAACATTTCTGGCACATGAAGATAAATTACTATAATGAGTTTAATTGGTTGGTTGGTTTGACTTGGTTTTGGTCTGTGATTTTGAGTAAAACATACGGGGTAATTTTCAGTCCTGTTCAAATAAAGGCAAATCTGTATTTGTCTGGCATTTGGTGGTTCACTTAATACCCTCCCATACTTCAGCTCCTTGACCTTGTGATAACACGGCCACAAACAGGAAGTTGCCCTTTGGCTCCTTTAAATCAACCTCACTCAGGCTCAACTTAAATACCTTGTCCCAGTTACAAGGCTGGTAGGTAAAACACTGTGGCCCTCCAACTAGAGATTCTGACTTTTAATCATTTGCTACAATGACCAGCACACAATGCTGCTTAAGTAACTTAGCAGATGTCTGTGGTTCCCTAGAGAGCTCAAAATACTTTAGCTAATACATTGCTAATTGTTCTTCTCTTTTTTCTGACGTTAGAATCGAGGACCACATACATAATCTATAATTATTGTCCTTAGTCTTCTTCCCCCAGTGTTTTATATATCTTTTTAAATTACTTGAAGCTGTTACTGGTTGAACTTCCATGTAAAGTCCCTGCCGTGACTTTTTTACGTTTCCTCTCTGGTGGATCTTCAAAGGCTAAACAGTTTTAAAATCAAATAATTCCCCAGTGTTTCCATGCAGTCATGATAGTTTTGAAAGATCAAATTCATTTTTTCACCATGACAAAAGCAATACATGTTCATTAGAGAGTATTTGGAAAATGTGAGAAGTCAGATAGCAAAATCCTAAATGTCATATCCCATCCAAATATAATAACTGATACTATTTAGATTTATGTCTCTAATCTTTCTTTAAATTGTGTAGATCTTGTTCAGATTAAGTTAAAGTTTAAATCTGAATCCTGGTGTGCAATATTTATTCCTACTTTTATTTAACAACAATACATAAGCAGTTTTGCTTGTTACTACCAACTTCCCAAAACTCAGTTATAATGGGTATCTGTTGTTTTTTTGGAATGGATGTGCCATAATTTCCTAATCACTCCTTATCCTTAGTGATTTACTGTTTCCCATTTTTAGCTCACCTTGTCCATCAGGCCTTACTATCCCTTAGAAATCCAAGTATTTTGGATTCAAACTTTCACGTCGTAATATGTGTGCATCTAAAAGCACTGTCTCTCCTTTTGTAGCCACGATTGCCATCTTGACATCTTGATCATGGACCCCAGCCTCCTCATTCTTTCCTTCAAAAAGCCAACGGTATACAAAATATTGTTACTACCTTTGCTGAATAATTGAAGAGTTGCAAGAAGGAAACCATGGCAAGGACCAAACAATCATTCATTAGTGTATTTTAACCCATATCCTATTTCCAGTGTCCTTTCCAAAGCCTATTTCAGCAGTAAGCCTCTTTCCACTACACACAAGTCTAAAAAATATCAATCACTGTTTTTTAAAAACTGTTTATTTAAATTCAATTTAGTTAACCTACTGTATTATTAGTTTCAGAGGTAGAATTTAGTGATTTATCAGTTGCGTATAACACCCAGTGCTCATTACATCAAGTACCCTCCTTAATGTCCGTCACCCAGTTACCCCAACCCTGCCAACTTCCCCTCCAGCAGCTCTCACTTTGTTTTCTATTGTTAAGAGTCTCTTACGGTTTGCCTCCCTGTTTTTATCTCATTTTATTTTTCCTTCCCTTCCCCTATGTTCATCTGTTTTGTTTCCTAAATTCCACATGTGAGTGAAATCATATGGTATTTGTCTTTCTCTGACTTATTTCACTTAGCATAATATCTTCTAGTTGTATCCACGTCATTGCAAATGGCAAGATTTAATTCTTTTTGATGGCTGAGTAATATGCCTTGATATATATATATATATATATCTTCTTCTTTATTCATCCGTCGATCAACGGACATCTGGGCTCTTTCCATAGTTTGGCTGTTGTGGACATTGCTGCTATGAACATTGAGGTGCATGTGCCCCTTTAGATAACTATGTTTGTATCCTTTGGATTGAAAACTAGTAGTGCAGTTGGTGAGTCATTGTGTAGTTCTATTTTTAACTTTTTGAGGAACCACTCTTTTTGAGTGGCAGCTCTAGTGTTTTCACTTTAGGGATATGGCCTCCACCATCCTGCCTCCCTTTCTTATCCCTTTTATATTAAGGTGAATATTTTTTCTCCATCTTGTTCCAATGATAATATTACAAAAACATCTTTTTATAAATCTTGGCTTATATGTGTAGTTCTTTGTCTAAAATAGCGTCTCAAGAAAGGAATTCCTAGGTGAAAAGATGTAAACTTATTTACTCAACAAATATCTATTGAGTGCCTCCTATTTGTTCTCTATACACATTAAATTTACAATTCAAGTGTTTTAAATTCAAGACTAGTGGAAATTTAAACTCACAGGTGTTATCTACTTAATGCTTATGTAATTAGTACTATGGGCTTCGTGCTATTCTAAAAAGTATAACATACATTACCTCATTTAATCCTATAATGTAGCTGCTCCTAAGATGTCCATTTTACAGATTGAAAACTAAGGAACAGAGATTCTAATGAACACGTCCAACATTCCATGGCCCATAAGTGGCAGTTCCAGAACTAATACCCTGGGAATTCTGGTTCCAGAGTGCAAGACACTCTCTGTTCATCTCAGTGTAGAACATCTATAATCACACTCTCCCCTTTATTTTGGACTCCCCTAAAATAAGGCTGGGCATTCTAGGTTGTTTCCTAGTTAGATTGTACTTCTGTCCTGGGAAAAAATCTAGGTTGATAATTTAGTCATTTAACTTTTTATTGCTACATGCTTTCAAATGCTTAGATCTTTAGTGTCATTTTTTTCACTCATTTGATTTTGAATTATAATTATGAAATTAATTCAGATCCTTTCAACAGTATATTGTGTTCTTGAATTTTGAATCTTTAGCTAAGGCATGGACAGCCTGCTCCTTCAAACCACATTAAAAGGTTCTTGAAGGCCTTGGTTATTACTAAGATGGCAGGTTTACCAACTCCACAGCTTAGATGTTGTGTTGGCATTCCCTGAGAGATTGTAGAATAAGAAGAGGAAAGAAAGCATTTATGTTTGTGACAGGAGCCCATTCTTCTGCTGTGAAGTTGAATTGGAGGAGAGCTGTGGATTTGGGGAAGTAGATCAAACAAATCTCTCAGTATTTATGAGAAGAATAGGGCCTGTTACCACCGTGGTGCAACACAACTCTGCTGCATAATAACAGGTACTGGTGGGTGCCTTTTCCCATGCCTGGAGTGATTTTAGAACAGCTAATGAAATTCATTAGTCATTTGAGAGAGAGCAAGAGTAAAAAGCACTATAAAAATCCAATCCAATTCAGGGTAATCTTGGCACATGCCTTAGCCCAGTTGGTGTATTTCCAAAAGAAAGAAGCACATTAAATTCAGGAGGGACAACCCAACTGTTCTAAAGCTATAAATCAATGCTACTCAGCTCTCATTTTCACTCAACATCTCTGCAAGGAGCAGTAGTGAGGAATTAAGGGATTTTAGTATGCTCATACACATCTGTCTCTTTGACTGAAACACCGAGTAGACAGCTCTCTTGCCCCAGAGAGAACTACTGGTTGCATGACCTGGATCCTCACCATCACAGATGCATAAATCATTCGTGCCAAGCAGCTCCAAATCCCAGGTTCTGGGTGCTACAGAATATATCATTGTTATTTTCATTTTTATTTTCTTTCATTTTATGTTTTTAGGAATTTATTTATTTATTTATTTATTTATTTATTTATTTATTTGACAGAGAGATAGAGCCAGAGAGCACAAGTGGGGGAATGGCAGAGGGAGAGGGAGAAGCAGGCTCCTTGCAGAGCAGGGAGCCCAATATGGGGCTCGATCCCAGGACTCTGGGATCGTGACCGAGTAGAAGGCAGATGCTTAACCTACTGAGCCATCCAGGTGCTCTGTTATTTTCAGTTTTAAACCTCATATCCACAAAATTGTGAAACACTGGACATCTTGAATGCTGCACCTTGACTAACACATTTCCTGGAAGGATAGAACTTTACTAACATATCCCCCAGAAGTCAAAAAATGAATGCATGATTTGAAGCAGCTTTGCTAGGTTTTGCAATCCCATGTCAAAATAACTTCAGTGCAACATTTAAACAGGACAGTTTAATGTAAATTAATAAATGCCATCCATTGATTGGCTGATATGTCCTAGCTTGAAAGGAAGTAATAAAAATATACCTTCCAACAGATGTACAGGTTATGCTTTTTATTAGGTACATCAAGGAGAGTTGAGGATTTAATTTTTCTATGGTCATATTAATACCCTGAGACTTGCAAGCTCTGATTTTCCTGTTGTACTAATTGAGGTGGGGCTAATTCTAGGTGGAGTGTGGGCCCCCATGAAACATCTTCGAAAGGCTTCTCCTGTGCCACTTGTTTATTAGCACTCATGTTTGCAACTAAGGGAGATAAAAGAATGGTGAGAACAGAATTGCAAAAGCCCCCCCCCCCCAAAACATCTTATGCTGTTTGCTTTTAAACCCATAAATTGCAGCACACACTAAGCCCTGCTCTCACTGTTGACATGCGGAAGGGAAGAAGAGAGAAGGCATAAGGAGTCATATCATGGGCTGTTGGTATGTGTGTGCTGAAGGGCATCAGCATTCTTAAGCCCGAGAACCAGTGAGGGAAAAGGAAGTAACCAACGAAACCTACGGTTCATTTGCTACATTTCATACAAACACAATCTTAAAAGAAGGAGGCAAAAAATTGGTTCCAAAACAAGCCACATATTTCAGACTTGAAGGCCTGTGGGAGCAGCTGGTCACACAACGTGTGACATTGCAGGGTAAGAGATCAGAGACACAGAACACCAAGATCTGTAGCTGAGCTCGGCAGTTGAGTTGCCACTATGTGAAGACATTCAAAACCAACTAAAAATAAACTAAAATAAAGCCAAATCTAACATCTGGAGTCTGCATTTGCCTCTTGATCTATCAATTTGTGGTCCTTGAGATTAATCTTGGCCTGGGAAAATAGAGAATTGGAACTTAAAATAAGTCTATGTAAAATAATCATGTCAAAAGGTAGGCATACTAGGACTTTTTTTTTAATTACCCAAATTATGCCACAGGATTTCTGTGTCTTCTGCTGCAAAATAGTGAACAATATCACATGGCTCTTTCACTAAAGAGTTTGTATTGGACAACTAAACATCTTTCTGAGAATATTATACGGAGTCCTATGTTTTTATTTGCGAAATCTGGCAGTCTTACTTGAATGGCTCCTCCAGAGAGAGTATTCATCCTACATTGTCTTTAGTTTACTTAAGCATTTGTAAAATGGGTTTCTTTTGTTTCATTTTAATTCAGAAAGTACATGGAAAACCTTGTTCGAGGACCACTGTGTTACATCTTGTTTTGGGTTTTGTTTATATTTGGAAGAAAAACATTGACAGCTACTTTGAGGAGCCAGTTAGCAATTATTAAAATGTTGGTGGAAGTTTCTGGGGCCTCACCAGCAGAAACCTTCCAAAGAAGGCCTTAGAAATCAAAAGTAAACCTCAGTGCTTTGCAGACTGGGGAGGGGTGAGGTCGGCAGGAAATTGTTGATGTCATTGATGTGCTAGAGAAAAAAAAAAGTTTTTTCCATTTATGAGATTCCCCTTGGCATCCAAATTTCATAACCACTCCAGCTTCTGAGAGCCCCAGTATCATCCAAAAGATCATCCCTTTTCATTTAAGTTGCACAGATATTTCACCAAAGGGCTAGGGAACTCAAGACTGTGTCCTTGGTTTTCTGGTTTATAATGTTTTATTCTTTACTTGGGGACCCATTTTTCTCCCGTGTTTGGAGTAGGCACATCAACCCTGAAGACAACCTTGTGTCTCTGAAACAAGAGACAATCACACCTTTCCCCACTGGTGTTCATCATTTGGCGCTATACTCAATTTCTTTGAGGAAATTGGCCAAAAAAATGCCTTTTTTCTTGGCTTCGGGATTTTGAAGCCGTGTGATTATCTGGCTAATTTTTCAGACTGTTCTCCATTTTCACCACACTGTGTCCATAATAGTTGTGCTGTTCACTTCTCTTAGAGAATTACCCAGCTTCTCTCTGTTGTGGCAAAGAGGCTCAGAGCCAAGCAATTAATCCTGACACAGGATCCATGCTTCAGTGACAATGAAGACAGCTCGTGATACTTTGCTTGCTAATAGGGAGCCAACATTTTAAAATAGATCCAAGTAGAACTCACAAGGAAGGATCTAATTCAGCAAAACTGATGAAGTTCATAATACTCTAGTGAGCAAGCAGAGGACCTTTCTTCAAATTGACAGAGATAAAGTTTACATAATTCACTGGATGTGTTTGGCCAAATACCATGAGCGTGGGGAGCTCAGTGAGACAGCTTGAATTACTGAGCAAGAGTCCAATGTTTCAGGATCTTCTCATATTATTTCAGATCTGAAAATAATAGTTATGTGGCTTTGCCCTAAATGCCTGGAGTCTCTGTGACTCCACTGGAAGGACTGCATAATGTCAAAGCCTTGGTAATACTAAGGAATGAAACCCAACCAGGCGTCGAGAAGAAGCAAGATTATGTGTGTCAGTGGTTAATATCATATTTTCTTTTTTCGCAGCAGGAAAAACCCAGGCTCCTCGAGCCTTTGGATTATGAAACTGTCATTGAAGAACTTGAAAAGACCTATCGGAATGATCCCCTCCGAGATCTTCTGTTCTTCCCCAGTGACGACTTTTCAGTAAGTGTTACCTTATTAAACAGTTGATAGAAGATCCTTCCAAACTGGGTAGCTGTCTCGCTTTATAGATTCAAGTTGCACAGAACTCTTTCCTGTGATCATCCTATGTCACAGTCACAGAAGTGGGAAGCCACATCCGCCAATAGAGAATGGCCTAGGTCCTCTTACAGCTGAAAGATTAGAGATTCAGTACCACAGTGGCCTTCTCAGCCAGGAGATACACAGGGGGCTGGCTCGTTCCACATGGTTTCTAACTGCTGCCTTCCCTAACCCTGACAGAGCATTTCTTTCCTCACCCATTTCTCACTGAAAGCTACTAATGGCAGAGGTGGGGGATCTCTTGGCACAGAATATGCCATTCTTAAAAATCACCCTTACTCTTGGCTGTCCCTTTATAAGGAGATGTTGAAGCTGTGGGCAAAGAAAGGTAGGCAAGCACATCTTCCTGGGAGGATTTATGATCTGAGGACAGTGCTCATGGGCTGTGCATGGAATGCTCCCGAAAGTGGTAGAGAGAATGAATAAAAAGGCAATTCACTGCAGCATTGGAAACAAGCACAGTTGAATTACGGCTGATGAGCACCCCTGTGTCTCCAGCATTTTCCATTTGTGGTCATCTTAAGCATTTTTAGGTTGTTAGTAAATATCTATATAAACAGAGATCTCAAAGGGCAGGTGGTAGTCTTTCCTAAAAGAAAGTTAGTCTCAGACATCACACACGAATATCCGAAAGCTGATGAAAAGACAACGCTAGGGTAACTTTTCGAAGTAGCCACTGTCCGTGAAAACTTCTGTTGAGTTGCTGGGGCCCCGTGCACACACTTCCTCAAAGAGCCTCACACCTCCGTGCCCTTTTACCTTGGGGGCAGATCTGGCTTCTGGTTTCTAAAGGTTAATTATTTTCACCTTCCTCCACGGATTTTTAAAAAAGAAGGTCTACGGAAGTTAACCATTTTCTGTTCCAAGTATACATAGAGAATGATGGAAGAACAGAGAGAGAGAGATTCGTGGGAAGGAACGAAGAAATTCTTCTGATTTGTTTTGCAGATTTTTAAATGACTCCGACTTTGCTATTTGACACACTTTAAGAGAGGCTTATATGGTGCAGACATGTCATTTCCGTGGTTGGACCACCGGGGCTTGAGCTGCAAACACAAAGTTGAGCCACATTTTATTTTTTTTTATTTCCACATCCTCGCTTTCTTTCAGACTGAAGGCAAACCTTTACAGACACTTTCTGTCAACCAGTACAAAAATCCTTGAGACTCGTAGACCTTCACTTCTACTGTGCCTTCCAGAAGTATGACAAAAGCTCCTCCAAAGTCCCCCAACTCAGGAAGAGAGCAGAGGCATGCAGATGATATGTGACAATCTCACTGAATTTGAATTCATTTTTTGGCATCTTTCCACAACGATTTAAGTTAAAGATTGTCTGATTGCTCTAGGACCTTTGCCATCCTTAATGGTGTAAACAGAGCACATATTGGCATGCATACTTCCTTATTTTCCAGAAGTGAACATTCCAGCAAATACACTGAATTCTTCCCTTTTGTGCTTGTTTAAACTCCTTCTGTGGCTACCCCCATGGCCTTCAGAATGAAGGAAAAACACCTTGCCATTGCTCAAGGCTCTCTCCAAAATCTAGTCTTTGGTCCATCTCAAGATCATTATCTTCCTCCCCCACCCAAACCCTACTGCTGTCATCACAGGCCTCTTCATTCTCAATGGGTAAAATACCAGCACAGTCCTAAACATGACATTCTCTCCCCCCTCAGATCATTTCCTTCCTTTTCATTCAGCGAATATATAATGGGTAATACCGAATGTTAGGCCTTAGTCTCAGAATGGGGAAGCCGCGGTGATTACACAGAAGTTGCCTGGGTTTAGTGGACCTTACCTTTCAGTCAGATGAATCAAGCAAATAAGGAAACAAATTAACTAGCTAGATCTTGGGATAAAGACCAGTTCTGTGAAGAAAATGAAACAGGGCCTGGTTCAGAATTCCCAGGGAAGACCAACCATGCTAGAACCTAAGGAAGGAAGGAGTGTCTCAGGCTGATGAAGCTGCCACAAAGGCCCCAGACAGCTCTGACAGAGAGAGTGGTCAGAGACAAGGTCTGGCAAGGACAAGATAAGACACTTGCATCTTATTACACATGCAGGTGGCAAGTGGCAAGTCACTGGACCGCTTCAAGAATGAGAAAAACTGACTTGGTGTATGTTATTGAAAGCTCATCTGACCTCTGCATGGAGAACATAAAACAGGATGTGGAGGGAGCTAGGACACTAGCGGGAAGAATAGCTCCCAATCAGCAGGTGCTCAAGAGAGACTGGATGCCACCTAGGCCCTATTATCAGAAAATGTCCTGTCATACAGACAGCTAAATTGTCATTTGTCTCCAGCATCTGACAAACAAAAGGGAGTTTTCAATATTATTACCATATGAAGTTGTCAGTTTTCGAACAACGTTCAGATAGATTGTTTCCCCTCTTTTCTACTCTACAGGTCAAGGGTTGACAAGCCATGACCCATGGGTGACCTGCTGCCTATTTTTATCTGTCCCATGGACAAGAAATGATTTTTATGATGTTGGTTTTCTTTTTAAAACTGCCTTGTTTTATTTTCTACACAGAACGGGGTAAATCATTGAAGAAAAAAGATTTTGTAACCATAAAAATTACATGAAATCAGATTTCAATATCCATAAATGAAGTTTTATTTGAACACAGTGATGCCCCTTCTTTTATCTATTGTCAGTGGCTGCTTTCATGACACACTGTAGGACTGCAGCAGAGATAGAGGGCCCTAAATGATTTACTACCCTACCCTTTACAGAAAAAGTTGGAGCAGCCCTGCCATAATGAATGAAACTGGGTTCATTTGGGTTTTTTTTTTTTCATCTCCTTCTACATGGAGTAATGACCCTTCCTGAAATGCCCTCTGCCACAGTCTTCTACATCCACAGCCCATGTTACATGTCAAAAGTGTTGCCCACCAACAGGAAGCCCCCTGCCCCCCTGGCTAGAGTATCATTTCCCAGGCTCATCTTTGAGTAATGAGTAAGGGTTCTCTGGGATATGTGTGGACAGTCTCTGCTCTCTCAGTGGGATATAGTGATAGAGTGACCACTCCCATCTCCAGGGCATCACAGAATTGGAGATAGAGGACCAACTCTAAACCTCCCACCCTCCCTCCAAATGTCCCAAGCCCAGTTGTGTCCTTATGGATGGGAGACTCCAGCTCACTTCCATATTTCCATGTTACCAAGCACCCCCACTTGTGGCAGACATGATTCATTACTTGGTTTGTTTAATCAATATTTATTCAGCACCCACGAGGGGCTGAATATAGAACAGTACTTCCCAGACAAGTGAGGCTGACAAGAAAAGCAAAAGCCCTGTATTTAAGGAGTGTGTGCCCTAATATGGATGAAAAATAAAGCTGATTAAGAATCCTGGCTTCTTCTAGCTAAGAAATATCAAGAAACAGGAATTTCAGTTGCTATTTGATACAACTTAGAGATCGTTTTTTACCGAGACAAGACTCCTATAGAGCTGCTTCTCCCTATTCACCCTGCTGACCCAGACCATCCCAGCCTTTTTTGCCTACATCCTCAAAAGTAGCCTTTAACCAGTCTTCCTGCTTCCTCCTTTGCCCTCATTTAAAGGAAGCTGTAGAAATACAGATCAGATCATGAATGCCACAACTCTAGCTTAAACTTTCCAGTGGTTTCCCATTGCCTTCAGAGTCAAAACCAGCTTCTCACCATTGTCCCCATCACCTGGTGCCTGATGACCTCTGAGCCTTTATCTCCTCACCCTGTTTTCTGTGGCCACTGCATGGATGCCTAGCACTCTCCCTGTTCCCTGAACTTGCCAAGCTTGTCCCCTCTGTAAGGGCCAGTCTGCTCTCTTGCACAACTGGTCCGCCTTTCATTCACAATTCAGTTCATGTGCCATCGCTCTGAAGAAACATCCATGATTCCAACCATACCGTGTTCCTCTATGACACCACCCTGCTCGCTTCTCTTTACAGCACGATCATTATCTAGAAAGATCTCAGTTTGCTTTTTTCTTTCCTCTGTCACTTGTTCCTCACCATTTGGGTGTACCCTCTAGTAGGACAGGGATGTCTTCTCTTTTGATCATCAGGAGACCCCCAGCAGCTAGAGTGGCACTTGACACAAAGCAGGTGGAAAATGAATCTTTATTTCATGAATTATCCTTCAGAAACAGGTAAGTTATTATTTTAGAACATAACTTGAATCCTTTGTGGTCCTTTAGGAACCAAAGGCCATTCCGAAATGAAATTTGAGTATAAAGACGATGAAGTAATTTGTTTTGCCGGATGATGAGGAATGTGATTATTAATATACTTTCCTCTTCAACACAACGCAACATGTCACCTTTAGATAACAGCATTAAAATCAGAATCCCCTTCTTCAGGAGCTTGTTCTGCTGGTACAGTGCCTGCCACATAGTTGCTATCACCAAGAGCTCATTTCCTCTCTGTAACCCTTCAGGAGTGTGTGCCCTAATATGGATGTTACTTGGCATGGGAGAAATCAGTCTGTATCTCTATTTCAAGTGCACAATGCAATGTCAGGCTCGTGGGCTTTCAGTGAAGATCCCAGAACGTTGAATTAAAACCATCTTCTTCCCGGTTAAGGGGCTGAGGTAGATGCATCTTGCTTTGTCTTGGCACATGAAGTGCGTGGGTTCTGGGAGCAGGCAATGTGATCTTTGGGACTACTTGCATCATAATGAATCAGTAAGAATAAGCAGTCTAGATGCATTTTGTAACTCATTCATTTCAAAAACATGCGCCTCTTCACTCATTGTATTTACCACTCTTGCTTTTCTCATCTTTCTTTTTGAAGCAGTTAGTAATAGAAACTTAAGACCAAAAAGCAAGGAACTTAGTCACCAAATTGTGGCTTTGTAAAATAGGCAAGGAGAGTAAGGAAGGAAAACCAAAACTAAGGAATGGTTTCAAGGACACAGTGAATCACATTGAGTGATTCAGTTTGAGGAGAGACTGATAAAAAGAAAAATAGCAGAACAAAAAATGAAAAAACCAGCAATGAGTTTCTCTCTGAATTATAGATACAGAAAGCCTGAAGTGCAATCACCTCTGGACATCCAAATCTTAAACAAGAAAGTTCAGAAGTCTGAAAGCTAGCACGCTGTGGAAGGTCATCTGATCACACCTGCATTTCAAGACTGCCCACCCCAGTAAAACTGCTCCATTTCAGTTCGGCTTCATGGCCCACCTTCTGTGAGGTTAGCTGCGTCTATCAAGGGCACCAGTATGAACAAGAAGCAGTGCTTACACTTGAAAGATTGTGCTTTTGACATCAGACAGTACCAGTTTCAGAGTCAAAAATCTATGTTGAGGATGGGAAGTCGCCTGCCAGAAGAGTTACATGATCTTCTCAAATCCCCTCTTCATCTCAGTAGTTCAGAATTAGTGTCTCAGGGTTCCCCTGTGCATCCTGTAGTTTTCACTGGCTTACCATGATGACTGAGTGAATCATGAATTCTTAACATACCAATGGCTTGTTCTTTCCACAGTATGTTTTTAGTTATAAAAAGCAACTGGTATATGGGGACTTCCAGACTCAACCACATGGATCATTTTGATGAGAGGAGGCAGAAAGGCCTTAACACCTTTTAAATTGAAAAGCAGAAAGGCCCTGAGTCATTTGTGGTCTTTTTTTTTTTTTTCTCTTCTTCTTCTTCTTCTTGCTTTACTGAGACACAGCTTAACATTTTTATAGGACTCTCAACCTCCTTTTAGTCCTTGGCTTCTGAGCCTGAAAAGTAGGCTTTAAATGACTCACAGTATTCATGCAAGATCATTGTAATTGCAATTTAAAAGCTAAGTGATAATCTTTGTCAAACTAGGTTATTTCTAAGTACTAATATTCCTCTCGCTTAAAAGCTAATGAGACTGAGATTTACAAAGGCCCTTGTTCCAGGATGTAGAGTACCTGTAAGGGCAGAAATCAAACACGAGCACTTTGACTTGCTATTAGCATTTCTGTCTACACAGCATGCTTTTGGCCAGCTGCTTCTTAGAAAGACAAGGTGCACACTTAGGGGAACTATTAACTCCCTGAATCCCACAGTGAGTGCCATCAGAAAATTGATATGGCAGTGAGGAATCCTAGAGTGCTTATTTCAGTTGAGTATGTATAAGTGGGAACTTCTCTGGGCTGGATCGATTTAGGAATATATACACATAAAGTGCACATAAAGGCTTGTACATGAATATTCATAGCAGCATTATTCATAAGAGCCCAAATTGGAAGCAGTGTAAATGTCTGTCAGCAGATGAATGAATAAACAGAGTGTCGTCTTTTCTCACCATGGAATATTATTCAGCCATTAAAAATGATTGAAATACTGATTCATACTACAACATGGACAAAACATAAGACTGCTATGCTAAGTACAAGAAGCCAGTCACAGAAGACCATGTATAGAATGATTCCAACTGAAATCATAGACAAATCCATAGAAAGTTAGTAGTTTCCAAGGCCTCAAAAGAAAGAAGAATGGGAAGTAACTACTAGTAAATATGGAGTTTCTTTTGGACATGATGAAAATATTCTAAAGTTAAATAATGATGATGGTTGCATTACCTGTGAATATATATAAAATCACTGAATTCTACACTTTAAAAGGGTGAACTTTATGGCATGTCAATCGTGCCTAAATAGCATTGTTATATTTTTAAGAAAAGATTTTTCTACGCAGTAAGAGAAGTATAGGTGGTCAGAGATAGGGTGCAAAAATATTTTAATACATGTCTGTATTTAAGTACTTCATTCTTTAAAAGAAATAAACAACTATACTAAAGAAATAATAAATACCATGGGAAAACATTTCATTTATTGTTATTTTTTATTTCCAAAGCAGATTTAAGTGGCTTGCTTATATACCACAAACATATATATATATGCTGAATTAATCATTAGCAAAGCTTTGAATCTAAAATATTCTAGAGTGAAGCTGCAGACTTTATGTATGATACAGACAGTAAATTTTATAGTTCAGAGAAAAGAAAATATGTGTTGGATGAATTAGAGAAGATTTTCAGAAGAAGCTGGCACCTATACGAAGCCTGAGGTTAGGGAAAAGTAAGGAAAATAAAGGACTTTCTGAGAGGAGGAGGAGTCTGGATGAGGCTTGTGCAGGAATGAGTCCAGTATGGAAGAAGGAATGTGAGCAGCCATATGGGAAGATGCATGGCGGGTTGGCTGTAAGTGGGTTGGCTCATGTCTTGGGCCCTTGCTCGTCACGGGGCCATGTCTGCAGGCCTCACACCAAGCAGGCTTCTTTTCTATGCCTTCCTGGAAAGTGAGCTCAGACCACAGCCTCTTGAGTATTTGCCAAGAGAAGGTCCTGGTGCAATAAGTATATTGTTGGAGCACTGTACTCTATGAATGTTCACATTTTTCCATATGGAAAATGTATTGTCTTTACCTCCGTAGAGGAAGTAAGACACATTTTGGAGCCTGGAAAAATGAATCAAAAAAAAAGAGAGAAGAGAAGGAAAGAAAGAAAGAAAGAAGAAAGAAAGAAAGAAAGAAAGAAAGAAAGAAAGAAAGAAAGGAAATGAAATGACTTGCTCAATGGTTTGCCAATCCAAGAGTAAGAAATCTTGAACCAAGTCCCCAAACTTCCCTATTATAGTCTTATTTTATTTTTTTTTTAATTTGTTTACTTGAGAGAGAAAGACAGAGCAGGATGGGAGGGCAGAGGGAGACAGAGTCTTAAGCAGACTCCGTACTAAGCATGGAGCCCAACATGCCATACAGGGCTGACCTCACAATCTGAGCCAAAACCAGGAGTTGGACGATTAACCAACCACCCCACCCAGGGGCCCCCCTACTTAGATTTTTAAATACTGTGATAGCTAAGTCTCAATGCTTGACTTGGCTGGATGATGACAACTGTCCGTTTATGGGCAACTGCTCACTTATTGTGCATTTCCCAAACACTTTAACTTCAGCAAAACAAGAAAGACCTTCCCTTAAAGCACAGTGCATAACTCAAGGGAAATAAAAGGTACAGCATAGAGAATATAATCAATGGTATTGTAACAGTGCAGTATGGTGACAAATGGTAGTTATGGCGAACATAGCATAACGTGTAGAGTTGTCAAGTCATTATGCTGTACACCTGAAACTAATGTAACATTGTGCATCAACTATATTCAAATTTAAAACAATAATGAATGAATGAATGAATGAATGAATGAAGAGGGAATCATTGAGAAGGTGAGCACAATGAAAGTATGAAAGTGATATTTTCACATAGTTTTAAAAAAAACTAAATCAATACTCTTCTGAATGTGATATAAAGTGTTTTTAAGCAGCTAATGTAGTGTAAGTGTCTGCTCTACTAGAATATAGGCCATATCCTGTTTTAATCTGAGAACTTTAGGTGAAGATCACTTTTAAACACATGCTTAGGTTAGAATTGACCATGAGATGTTTGTAAATAGTCAACTATAAGGCTTGTTGAATTCTCAAGCTTCAGACTGATGTCTATAAACAGCATCATTTTTGTTCTCCTTTTTAAGCAGCTGGGATCTGCAGTACTGTCAGAGGAGGCTTTTGCTCAGCCCCGGGGAAGGAAAAGCAGACTTTTTAAAAGACTTTGACCAGTGGACTTTGGCCAATTGAGAAATGGCCCTGATGTGCTTGGAATGAAGTCTTTCTGTGGTCACTTTAGCCAGCAGAATGGTGGCTGTGACAAAGCCACACAGACTACCCACTAAAGTGTGGAAGGAACCAGAAAGCGACGGGGCAGTAGTTGAAGAAGTCTGAATATCATGGACTTGAAATTGCAAACACAGGCCTGCATGCCTTATTTCATAAATAAAATGACAGTTTTTATTTCCAAATGCCTAATCTCGGGACAGTAAGCCCCTTATAAAATTCTACCACCAAAAGAGGAGCTAGGCTGAGTTCCAGTGCTGCCTCGGATCTGTTTCATGCAATCGAGCTCTACTAATTGTCAACCAGAAGGTTTGTAAAAAGAGAAACAGGAAGTCTGTTGTGGCCAAGGCAATTTGTAGTGGTCTGAAAGCATCTAATTCTCAGAAAAGAAGTTCTTTGTAACCATATTAATACCCTTAACAAATATGACTGCATACTTCTCTTCTTATTTGATCAATTTATCTTTGCTTCAATGGAGACACATTCAAGAAATAAAACATAAATAGAAGTGTCACAGTTCTTAAAGTCGAAACTTTATGGAGACTTACTTTTTCAGCCAAATTCTCCAGTATCATAACAAAATATAACTGAGATCAACAGCATGTCATAAGCATTTATTATACATGTATCCCTTTTCTTGTACTTGGTGTATTCTGTGCAAATGTGAAATAACTCCATGCAACTTGTAATGTTACATTTTAGATTTATCACATGGCTACATGAGAGTGATTCAGACTCAGTTATCTTATTAAGAATCAACATTATTTCATAACTAGAAGTCATCAGGAATCACTGATATCGATTATACGCATAGTTATACACATGATTTATTTCTATAATCCCAACCTGAATGAATTTCCAATCTCACACATTGCCTATGTATTATGTATTTGGGGAATCTAGCTTTATTTACTATATGACATCATGGATCAAGTGGCTATGTGATCATTATTACTGGAAACCTGAGTCCATATACCAGAAACTCACCATTAAGGGAAAAAAAAAAATTCTTAAACCAGCTCGGTATTCACCTGATTGTATTATACCACAGAACAGTGATCTTAGTGGAGCACTAGGTATAGCTACAAAGGAGTTTACATTTGAGTCATGTTACTCTACTCTCCAGTAGACAGAGTATTTTAGAGTAACTATTATTTTTTAAAGGCAAGGAACTAATAAGAGACTACACAGGATAATGAGAAAGAAATTATATATTTTTATATAAAAATGTATTATAAAATAATGGCTGAGGGGATCCCTGGGTGGCTCAGCGGTTTAGTGCCTGCCTTTGGCCCAGGGTGCGATCCTGGAGTCCTGGGATCGAGTCCCACGTCGGGCTCCCAGCATGGAGCCTGCTTCTCCCTCCTCCTGTGTCTCTGCCTCTCTCTCTCTCTCTGTGTCTATCATAAATAAATAAATAAATCTTAAAAAAATAAAATAAAATAAAATAATAAAATAATGGCTGAACTATATAAAATTGTTTTAGAGAGAAAAATCCCTAGCCTTGCCAGTAGATTATAATATGTAATGTTCTCTAGAAACACCAAGCAGGTGACACTGTGTATCTGAGAATTATCTATCCAAAGAGGAAACAAGTTCTCTCCAGATAATTGAAATCTAGCAATAATCTTTTGCTTCAAACTTTCAATAGAGCTTATGTTCATCTTCTAACAGAGTGTACAACATAAAAGAAGCAACTTGAAAGAGGCAATTCAAAAGGAATCAAAAATGTAAAATCTAAATAATAAGTCCTAAATTGGCCCTGTCGTTTTCTCTTTCACTTCAAATTTATTTTAGGATTACAACAAAAGATACAATAGAAATAAGCTAGTGAAAATATACAGATTCCCCAAGTTTTGTTTTCTGCAGTGAAATGAAATAGTCTCAAATGATAGTTTTACTGATAAACCATAATTGTAATGATGCTAGCAGTTGGCAAGCTAACGGAGGGTTGGCTCTCCTGTTCTAGAGATTGAAAGTTTCTCTGTCTTCTTTTACTGTAAGATACTAAGATCTAAGGCACTTTTCTATTGTGTTTTTGGTATAATGGTCTGTTCAGTGCTTCTAAGTTGGAGAACTTAGTTTCTTTTCATTGTTCTTCCCAGACAGCCACGGTGTCTTGGGATATCCGAACATTGTACTCAACGGTACCGGAAGATGCAGAGCACAAAGCGGAAAATTTACTGGTGAAAGAGGTAAATGTGTGCTTCCAATCCTTTACTTTATAAAACTTTGTTTTCCCCTAGCAGTGCTCAATACAACTTCCTATTACTATTGTCTTCCTCTACTTTTCAGTAGAGAATTCCAGATGCTATGATTGATTGATGTCTTTCAGCTGGCGTCACCTGTAGATTCTCTGCATTTTCCTGTTAATCATTTTTCATTATCTGGTGACTATTCAAGTTTTGGACTTTTTTTCTTTTGTTTTTACTTCACTTACAATCTTCACCTCGAGGAATATTTCTGTATACCTAAAGGAAAGATTTAATTTTATTTAATTTTATTTTAGATGGAGTTGTTGGAGAGGCCATAGGATGTGAGAATTTTGGATAACAGAGTGTCTATTTTAAGAGATACATTTTTTTTTATTCAAAAACTGACTTTGGAAATAATTCATGGTAAAGCCCTGTGGCTATGATAAAAATCTGTTGGTATAGCAGTGCTTACATTCAGATGGTGTAAGAGAAGCCAACAAAACTGATGCTTCTTCTAATCAGACTATAGGATGCTTTAGGGCAGCTACTTAGAAGATATTTGTTGAATGAATAAATGAAGCTAGTCCTTCCTTTACAGAAAATGGAATGAGAAAATTTAGCACCCATCAAACAGAATCCTGAGAGAAAATGGCATATCCCAGTTAGGATTTAATCAAAGCTACATACCATAGCAAAGCTCTTTCTCAGCTCTTAAACATATGTGCATGAATATGAGCTAGCTTTATTAGCATATGTATTAATATCAGCCTGTATTAATCATATATACTTTATGTTATTCTATTTCAGTCCAAATCTTTTGCCATAAATTTACGAGTTGTTTCTTCCAATTCCATATTCATTTCCCAAAATTCACCTTAAATTTCACTACCGTCTAAGGAGTTAAAGAAAGGAAAAAGTACAGGTTCAAAAGTACAGATATCCCAATGTTATCTGAGTATACTATTTTCATATTCACTGATAAAAATATTAAATGTGACGTCAGTACCATAAAATTTTGTTTACAGTCACCTTAGAGGAAGTTTTAATATCTGGTCAGGCATCACAGTTTTAAAAAGAGCTGGCAAATCATTTTTACGGAAGAAAATCAGAATTGCTGAGATAAGGTCTGCAAAAGTTTTTCAGTAAATACATAAATAGGTGTTAATTTAGGATCTGAAACATTTACGATATTGAATTCCTAACTGGGTATACTGAACCAGTTCTTCCTGAGTGTTCTTCCTTAAAATATTGCTCTTTTATATAAAGATCGTTCACTTGTTAAATCTCTGTCCAGGTACTTTATAGTTCTGTTGCAAATGTGAGAAATTTTTAAAACAAATTCCCTTTCTTACTGTTTATTGCTGATATTTTTGAAGAGCTACTGATTTTTGAATAGGTATAACTAGAGCTCACTAAACTTCCTTATCCTAATAGTTCTTTTGTAATGTTAATTTTTGTTTTCATTTTTATCCTATTTTTTTGCAGATAAAAAGACACCATTTATGATTATTTGATTTTTAAGTATGTAGTCATAACATCTGCAACCAATTAAAATTTTATTTTTTCTTTCTTTGTTTTATTTTCTGGTATCTTTGAAACAATGTTGAATAATAATGCTCATATTGGACATCCCGTCTTAATTTTGATTTTAGGAGGAGGCCTTTAGCTTCTTTGATGCTTTATGAAATTTGGTGTTAATGACACTGGTGTAAAAGATATGTCTAGGAAGGGTTTTCTTCGGCTTTTTAAGTGCTTCTAAAGATTTGGCTACCCTATAGTATGAAATCCATATGCAGTCTATCGATAAAATAGCTTTATCATTTGAATTTAGCTCTGTAATAAAATTAAGGTTTCTGTCCTGTGGACCCATATTTGTATTTCTGGTGTAACTTTCTTGTTCAAATTGTATTACTGCTTTTAATATTCTACTCCATTCAAATCGCTAATATTTTATTTCATACTTTTGCATTTATATTCATGAGTGAAATTGGCTCTAGTTTTCTTTCCTCTCTTTGGTATTAGACAAATGCTAGCTTTAAAAAATCGTGACACTCTCCAAATTTTTCTATCTTCTGGAAGAAACAAATAAATCACTGAAATGAAACAATATCTAGAAACATATCCAACTAAATATGGTTTCTTAATAAATGACAAACATGGAACTTCAAATTCTCAAATATCTCACAAGAGAAAGTAATTTCATGAATACCACTAGGTTATTCATTCTGGATGGAAATAAAGTTAGGCTTCTATCTCACATTAATACAAAAATGAATTCCAGGTCAAAAAACAATTTAAATTTTAAAAACAAAAGTATTAAAACCATAGGAAAACATTTTTATTTAGAAGTTTAGGGGATATGGACAGATTTAAGCAAATAAAAATATTTAATTTTTACATGATGAATGATGCCATAAATAAAGCCAAAAGAAAATCTTTAATCAGAGCAATTATTTGCAACTCATACCTTTTTGCCACACATGCACATATTCCTAACTTTCAAAACCCTACGAATTAATAATAAGATAAATAACCGAAGAAAATATGAGCAAAAGGCAGGAGCAGACAGTTACTGTCTTACTCAAAAGAGTAAGTGCCTTCGGCCACGGGACACAGAAAGTTGCCAAGATTCACTTATAGTCTTGAAAATATAAAGTAAAACAAAAATTATGTGTGATACTTGTATGAAGAAAAATTTTTAGGTGAATATTATTTAGTGTCAGCAGGGATATAGGAAATAAACATTATCACACAGTGCTTATAATTTTTGCATGTGTATAACTTTTTGAGATGTAATTCTAATGTATCTATTGAGTAGTATATATAAAAAGTAGTATATATGAAAAAACACTAGAGCATAAAATATAATTACAACAATGATTATTGATGCACTGGACAATTTGCAACATCACTTGATAAGAGTGTAAAGTAGCTACACTTTACACTTAGAATAAATTTTGGCACATTTATACTTTATAATAATATATAACCAATAGGGGTACCTGAGTGGCTCAGTTGGTTAAGCGTCTGCTTTTGGCTGAGGTCATGATCTCAGGGTCCTAGGATTAAGCCCCTGTGGGGCTTCGTGCTCAGTGGGGAGTCTGCTTCTCCCTCTCCCTCTGCCTCCTGCCCCCATATCCTACTTGTTTAAAGGCTCACTCCCTCTCTCAGTCTCTCTTTCAAATAAATAAATAAAATATTTAAAAATATATGTGTATATGACCAATAAAAATTACATATACATAAATGTATTAGCTTGGATGCCCACAATACAATTGTCAAGAAAGACATGTAAGTTGCGTAATATATAATATGTTATCTAGAAGGTATAAAACCCATAAGTATATACATAAATATGGCTTATTTATATAAGCCTAGAAAAGTATTAAAAATGTATAATAAACTTATAACATTGGTGATGTCACAAGTGTGGGATTGTAAAGAGAAAGGAGAGATATTTGGTATTCTTGTGTTATAAGTGTATCTAAAATGTAATTAAAAATGTTTTGGAAAAAAATAAAATATATCTTAAAATGCTGCCAGAATTGGAAGCAACCCAAGTCTTTCTCCTAAAATTGTCTCCAAAAGTTAAAGTCCAACTTTATTCCTTGAGTCATTAGTTAGTTGCCTTTAAGACTACATCAGATTCTTTTTCTATTATTATTATTTTACTTTGATAACAAAAATATCTTACAGAATGATCAAAATCCCCTCTGTATTTTGCTTTATGATTCTACCTGCTGGGCTTGTCTGAATATCATAGAAGCTCATCTGATATAGTCATTTATAATCACTTGGAATAGAACGACTGTGGATTAATAAACACTTTCACAATTTCAGGGACTTTTCACTTCATGACCGTATTTACCTCTTTCTGTGTGAATCGGGTAGAAAGACAAATACTACAAATACTAGACAAATAGACAAATACTATTTCCAGGCTTTCAGCAGTCTGCTTTAGTTGTGATACATTGCTGTCACATGAACCAGGGGTTCTTAGCTGTCTTCCAGGGGCCTCGGTACCTGAAGCTCTGAGACCTTGGATTTGGTGGCCAGCCCTTGCCTCTTCACACTTGCTTGCTTTATTATCTGGCATGCCTTTGAGGTGGGGCTAGTCCGCTCAAATCCTAAATCTCAGGACCAGTTCAGAAACTCCACCCCCAATCTCTGGATCCAACCAAAGTGTAAAGTGTAGCTACTTTTCCAGGGGAAGGGTAACCTTAAAAGAAGGCCAGTACAATTCTGGAAACATCTAAAGATATTCTAGGGTTCTTAGAAGCTGTTAGTTTGTTGTTGCTTTCATAAACTTCTGCACCATGACTTCAGATGGCCAGGTTGACTGCCGTATTTCTGTAGTTTCTGAGAATGTCAACTTCAGGGGAGAACATGTTGACCACAAAATTTGCCTTTGCCTTGCTCTTCCTCCTGGGGCGAAATTGCTCACCTTTACCTGTGTTCCTACCTTTCAACTGCTTGCAACCTGGGATTTTTCCTGCTTTTCTCACTTCCCTCCTTGGCTTCTCCTTCCTCCTAAGAACTGCTCCAAGGAGAAGTCAAATACAATGTCTTTTACTGTACATCCCAGGTTTCTGCCCAACTTCTATGGTACAAGCTTCAGGACAGGCCATTTGTCTGGGTGACGTGAACAAACATTATGTTTTCCTCAGCTGCTTGGATCTAAAGGAGAAAAAGGAAAAGGAAAGAAAGAAGAGGAAGCCCGAGAAGAAACTATTTTATTCCCTGATAATTTTTCTGTATCACTAGCTGTGGAAACTGCCATAGTTTGCTTGGTTTTCAAGATGGGACTAAAGGGATGCCTGTACTTATAGGATAGAAAGAAGAGAAACCCCAGTTACAAATATCATGTGATGATAATAGAACATGAATAGTGAAGCCTGGAGACGGCAGATAAAAAGGAAGAAGTCACCAGAGAGCTGGGTTAAGACTGAGAAACAATCCCAGAGAGTTATGCTGGCAAGGAGTCTTAACCACAATAGGTAATAGCAGTAACCTTTATTGACGACTTTTTCTGTGCCAGATACACTTCTAAGCCCTTGTAGTTGCAGTAATTATAAACCAATGTTGCTACCGCAGCAGCACCTTGTAATGATGAGGAAGCTTTCATAGAAACATAAAGCAAGTGTTCAGCATCCTCAGCTGGAAATAAACAGATCCAGCTTCCCCATCCCTACCGTCCAACCACAGTGGCCTCTAGCCTCTTCACCATGATGCTAAGTGCCCAGATGGTGCTCTACTACAGCTGCCCTCTGGAAGGACTCAGTCTCTCAGTGTCCTCCCTGACAATCCCACTCATTCTGTCCAGGTAACTCTGATGCAAATAGTGGCCCACACTTGGAGAAACATTGGCTGGATTTTTGAAATCAGTTTAAGCCAGCACTGAAATGAATTCATTGATGTTTTGTAGAAACACGTGCATCCCTTACAGCCTCTGCTTTATTGCGCTAAGCAACCTTTGTGGTCCTCTCTGCACTAAGTGCCCTGTGGCTCCCCTCGGGGTGGTGAGGACAAATTCTGTGGTTGCTAGGCAGCATCCTGGCATGAATCTAATTTAAACACATCCAGTTCAATACTGATTTTGAATTATCTCTCACTACCTTGACAATTCTCAGCTCTGTTTGAAAGGCAGTGAGCATTCTTTTCTTCTTTTAATCTGGAATGACTTTATATTTTTAATAGGAGTTTAAATAAAATGAACAGTCTGTCCCTTTTCTGTTTTATCTGTTATTAATTCTCTTCCCTGTTGATTCAATATAAGTCTAATATTCCCCCACACCAGAGTATAGGCTTATTTCATATCCATTAAAGCGCTTCATAAAATTATGATAAATTAACATCAAACCATAGTTGAGCAACATGTACATATACATATAATTTTGCACCCTCTGTGTGATAGATCTTACTACTCATTTTACAGCCTAGAAAACAGATTCTGAGTGATTGACTTGTCCTACTTTACACAGAGCCGTAATTAAGGCCCTGGTCTCTCTGAACCCTATGCTCTATGCCCTTACCAACTTGACTATCTCTAACCCTTTGGGAAATGTGTTTAAACACATTTAAGAGCCAGACCTGATGAGGATATTTCCACTGTTTATCATGGAATATGTCCTTCCTTTTGATATATGTTTAACTTTTCTGCCTCAGTTTCTTTATCTTCAAATAAGTATATTAATAATTCCAAGACTGTGTTTCTAAAAATAAATATAACAATGATATGAAAACAGTTGGAATATAACAACTGGGGAGCAGTGTCTTTATCTGATTCTCATAAGTGGCTTAAAATCAACATCTACAACCAGAAAAAAAAAAAAAATCAAACACTTCCGTGATAAAACAAGTACTACCCCTCCCACTGGGGGTTGGGAAGCAATTAAAGGAATCTATAAACAGGATGCAGACTTCTTAAGCAAAACTTCTATAGTAAAGTTTTCATTTTAATATACACAAAAGAATAATATAAAGCCAGAAGCTCAGAACACTAATTAAAACTAAGCTCCCAGTTTGGTCTCTCTTAACAAAGAAGATGAAAACAGAGAATTGAGAATGATACAGTGGCCCAACAGGCAGCAAGGGTCTAGGGACCACTTCAGCTGACTAGCTGAGAGAAATACTGACAAAGTACTAAAGTATAGCAAGTTACTCTGCCAACAAAGCCCTCTGCAATTTCTGGAAACCCATCTGCTGCAGGAATAGAATAATGATGAAGCAAGAGGTAAATCATGAATTCAAGAATCCAAACCTCACTTTCATCAAGACATAAAACACTTGGTGATGTTAAGAGTTATGGAAATGTTAGAACAGAAGCAAAAATTAAATTTTTGCAAAAATTAAAATTGAAAGAATAAATAAGAGTAGAAGCAGACTATCTATGCCTACATTTGCTTTTTTAATAAAAGTAGGCTCCGTGCCCAATGTGGAGCCTGAACTCCCAACCCGAAATCAAGAGCTGAGCTGAGATCAAGAGTTGGATGCTTAAAAAAATAAATAAATAAAAAAGAGTTGGATGCTTAACCGAATGAACCATCACCAGGCACCCCTACACTTACTTCTACATATAAATACACACATGAACACACTCACGCACGGGCACACACACACACACGGATTATATACTGTCTTCATCCAGACAGTATTAGGTTGGGACAAGGAAAAGTTTAGATTTTAAGCAGGTTCTAGACCAGAAATAGTGGCATTCTCTAGGAAAAAAGTATATAAGACCCAAGACTGAATAGGAAATAAATATCAGACTTAAAGCAGACAATAAATGTGGAAATCCTTAGGCTTTGGTAGAAAATCCACATTAAAAACTAGCAGAACAAATGGTTAAGATGAGAGTAGACACCAATTTCACATAGGCACAGAATGTTTTGCAGAAAGCTGGGTCAGCAGGATATCCACAGAACACACACACATACACACACACACACACACACACACACATACACAATATCCAGGAAGACTACTTTAGAAAGGAATATGACACGTGGTATTTACCATGTTTGTTTGACCATAGAGAAATTCTGTCCATTTTCCCCCAAGTCTCTTGAAAACCATCTTTGAGAAATGCTGATGTGAATCTGAGGGAATGAGATCATCACAAACTAGGGAGAAGAGACAGCTCAAGTAAAACAATCTATTAGGTAAAACCTGATATGATTTTCATTAAGGCAGATGGTGTTGAAGAGAAAAGGAATATTAAAGCTCCCAAAAGATCAAAGAAATTTTCTTTTCTTTCTTTTCATGGACAAACCTCTTACCATTACTTATCAAAAGTGTCTATCTTTGTCCAGAGGGTAAACCTCTTGGAATACTAGGACATGATCCCAGATACACCCACATGCGGTTGTTCTATGGATTTATCCTCATGCAGCAAAATGCAAGTATACACAAGGTTAATTTCAAAATTTGTAGTAAATAACAGTGCTCATGAAGTTCAGAGTAGCACTTTTTTCCAGCCCTTAAATTTCTCCTCTCAACCCCTTACCTAATTATTGGATTATTATTTTCTCTCATCCAAGGAGGAAAAATGAACTCAGTGGCTTAAACAAGCTACTCCTTTGGATATACACAGAAACTCCTACTCAGTTCAGTTGGGTGAAGCTGATTACCCTGTCTTTACAAAGGGTTAAATTCTTCACGTAGAAAATTCTTCTCCCACTGATTTATACTGTTACTATGGATCACATGCAAAGTGTATGCAGTGAAGGACCTGTCCACTGCATGAAAGGTTGGACTGGGTTTATTTTTCAACAACATAGCACTTACTAAGTGGTTGTCACCAAATAGATGAAACATAGTCCTCACCTTCAGGGAGCTCACCTTCAGGCAAGAAATACCAGACCTGTGATCAGATTTTTACAGTGCAATCTGACGAGTATCCTTGGAGTGTTACGGTAAAAGAGAGAAATGAGGTCAGGTTCACATATTAGAAAAAATTAGCTAAGCAGGCCAGAGAGGTACACCTGGGTGGTTCAGTGGTTGAACATCTGCCTTTGGCTCAGATCATGATCCCAGGGTCCTGGGATCGAGTCCTGCATCAGGCTCACTGCAGGGAGCCTGCTTCTCCTTCTGCCTGTCTCTGCGTCTCTCTGTGTCTCATGAATAAATAAATAAAATCCTTAAAAAAAAAAAAAACAGACCAGAGAATGTATTGGTTTGCTTGTATGGGGGAATGAGTAAAACTGAAGAGAAGTTCAAGAGATGGAAGACTATTTATTTGAGTAGCCCAGCGGTGTTAAAGCCCTACACTAACATATGGCAGTGTGATAGTAATGATAGTAAAGGCCATTAAAGTAATGGGATTGACAGAAGTTGGTGACTGAACAGAAAGAAAGGGAGAGGTATGGTGGCTGTTACTCCCACATATTTGTGTTGGGCTATTAGCTAGATAGGCCAGTAATTGAGATAAGATGCCCAGAAGAAAGTAAAGATTGTTCAAGTAGTGATGAATGTAGCAAATAAAATAATGTCACTGGTCAACATGCATATAGAGACAGATGCCCAAGAAGGAGATAAATAGGCAGGTCCCAGTGCAAGAGGAAGAGGTGGGCAGTTGCTCTGGATTTGAAAGTAGAAGCTTTGAGCCTAGAAGAGTTTACCAGAAATGCCATGGGGACTTGGCTGGAGCTGAGGGGAAAGTCCTTGGGCTGAACTCCCACTTAAGGAACTGGTAAAGTGGGCCCTACTTGGGAGGTGGAGTGGACAGGGAGATGAAGAAAACAAGAAGAAATTGTTTTTTCAGAATTAAAGAGTCCATAGCAAGCATTAGTTAACGGTATAAAATGCCGAAGAAGTATCACATAAGGAAGGGCCCACTGGGTTTGGTCATCAGAGTCATTGGCAGTTCTTTTTTTTTTAAAAAAAAAGATTTATTTATTTATTATTTATGATAGACACAGAGAGAGAGAGAGAGAGGCAGAGACACAGGAGGAGGGAGAAGCAGGCTCCATGCCAGGAACCCGACGTGGGACTCGATCCCGGGACTCCAGGATCGCGCCCTGGGCCAAAGGCAGGCGCCAAACCGCTGAGCCACCCAGGGATCCCCCATTGGCAGTCCTTTTTTTTTAAATTATTTTATTTTATTGAAATTCAGTTAATTAACATGTAGTATATTATTAGTTTCAGAGGTAGAGGTCAGTGATTCATCAGTTGCCTACAGTACCCAGTGCTCACCACATCATGTGCCCTCCTTAATGTCCATTACCCAGTTACCCCTAACCCCACCAATTACCCTCCAGCAACCCTCAGTTTGTTTCCTAGACTTAAGAGTCTCTCATGGTTTATCTCCCTCTCTGATTTTGTCTTATTTTATTTTTCCCACCCTTCCCCTGTGATCCTTTTTGCTTTTACTTCTTAAATTCCACATATGAGTGAGTTCATATGATAATTGCCTTTCTCTGACTGACTTATTTTGCTTAGCATACTACCCTCTAGTTCCAACCACATTGTTGCAAATGGCAAGATCTCTTTTTAATGGCTGAGTAGTATTCCATTGTATGTGTACGTGTGTGTCTGTGTGTGTGTGTGTGTGTGTGTGTGTGTGTGTACCACATCTTCCTTTATCCATTCATCTGTCAATGGATATCTGGGCTCTTTCCATAGTTTAGCTATTGTGGACATTGCTGCTATAAGCATTGGGGTGCAGGTGCCCCTTCGGATAACTGCATTCATATCTTTGGGTTAAATACCTAGTAGTACAATAGCTGGGTGGTAGGGTAGCTCTCATTGACAATTCTGTGACAGAACATCTTCAAAGGGTATGAACACAACCTGATTACAGCGGGTTAAACCCTGAAAAGATGTGTTATCTTATCAAACAATGTGTTAGTGTATTGTGGTCTCTTTATCTACACAGCACTTTGACAGTAAATCCAATAAAATTATTGGAACTGGGCAGCCCGAGTGGCTCAGTGATTTAGCACTGCCTTCAGTCCAGGGCCTGACCCTGGGGATCTGGGATCGAGTCCCACGTCAGGCTCCCTGCATGGAGCCTGCTTCTCCCTCTGCCTGTGTCTCTGCCTCTCTTTCTGTATGTGTCTCTGTGAATAAACAGATAAAATCTTTAAAAAAAATTATTGGAACCCTTCAGTGAAAATATTCCATGCATACCAAAGTTAAAAATAATTCGGTAGACTGTTACAGTGTATACTAAAATATTGCTTAATTTGTTAAGGAAAATTTTGTAAACATAAAAAATAATATGATCAAATGAATATAATATTAAGAAAATTTTTATTTTCCTCTGCCTCTTTTTCCTCTTCCACCATTTGGACACAGATAGATAGCATTCAACTAATTCAAGAGAAAATTATAAATATTTGAGATTGGGACACCTGGGTGACTCAGTGGTTGAGCATCTGTCTTTGGCTCAGGGTGATCCCAGGATTCCAGGATCAAGTCCCACATTGGGCTGCCTGTGAGGAGCCTGTTTCTCCCTCTGCCTCTGTCTCTGCCTCTGTCTCTGCCTCTCATGAATAAATAAATAAAATATTTAAATAAATAAATAAACAAACAAATAAATAAATATTCAAGATAGAAGCTGCATCATGTTGAGAAGTAAAGGAGATATTAATCAATTTGGATCCCAAACATAGCAAAGAAAATTTTGGGGAGAGGAAGATTGACTATGATTTAAAATGTATTTCTTGCTGCCCTCTTTTGTTAACCAGAAGAAACATATCAAACTAGAATGAAATGTATCCTGTTGCACAAAAAGGAATTCCATTTTTCACTTTATGGTTAAAATAATTTTATGTGTTTCATGTTTAATTTTGAACTGCATATTATGTGCGTTGATAAAGAAACCTTTCCTGTAGTTAAAATGGCTTTGTACTTTACACACATTGTTTGAATCTCATATGTAGAATAATAATGTGCATTCAAACTTACCCAGAAATAAGAATAAGTGTTTTAATAAATGATTTGGGGTGCTTTTTTTGCATATATAAATTAAGTGAAGATGAATGACATTTTCTGATTCTGAATCATTTATTGGGCAGCAAAAGAATGATTCTAATACATTCATTACCTTCACACAGAAGCATGGCTTTCCTCACCATAGAACCAACTCCTTAGATACACATTAGGGCTACATGCACAGTTTAAATTACTGAAAATTATTGAGGAAAATGTAACTAAAAAACTCCCTCCATATTAAAAAGAAAAGCCATAATCCTTTCTTAATAAAATTAGTGTGAATGGAAAAAATTTTGTTTCTGTTTTGAAAAATGGGGCTCTTAATTCACCGATAATGTTTCGTTGGAGGTTACAGGACTTTTCATTTTGTGTGTTACTTTTTAAAAGTGAATGTATAAGTTAAGATACATTTATTTTGTGACCTCAAGCAGCGGAAGAATGAGATCAAACTCTATTATCATCCTATATTGGACCTGATCTTATTTATGTATAATAATTTTGTTTCTATCATGGCCAGAACAAAATAGATCACCCATTTTATTTTTTACACTACATGTATAACACTAAAGATAGTACACGTACAAAAGTTGATTAAGATCAAGTCAAATGCATTTATTTTGTAAGTGGCATTAGGATAAAATGTATATAGAACACCCTGGTGAAAACAAAATAGTTTTGAGTTTCGCATTAACAACCTTGAAGAAATTTATTGTCTTATTGTCTCATCACCAAAATCCCTAGAATAACAGTCTTGCTTCCAAATATGCAAAACTGTCCTAGGTCTAAAGTGGCCTCTTCTTCTCTACAGTAAAAATCATCCTACCATGTGTGGTCGTAAGTGGATAAAAACACAGAAGTTTAAGTCTGAAACCCTCGCATATAAAAATGTTAAAAAAAGAACCCAGTTTAAGTTTGAACCTACAAATTTCAATCACATTGAATTACAACCCAGATTTTATGCCTTCCCTAAAAAGAATGATTTCGATCATAATATTACCAAGGTTTTTAGTACCATCCATTATTCATGTCTTGACAAATTACTTGTGAGATATAGCTGGGAAATTAGAATGTATGTTCCCGGGTCAGGCACAGGTGTGATTTATGAAAGTCTAATTTTACAGTTTGTTCAACTGCCTTCATACAACACAGTTTAAAAAAACAAAAAAAAAACCCAAATATTTTGATTTGTTTCCAATTTAAATACCAATTTAGGCTGCTCTATAATTCAAAGTAACAAAGTAGTTGAAAAATGATTCTCATTTATGGCTGGGATTTGATAGGACATTCTCTTTTATATCATACATGCATATTTATATACATAATAACTGTCTAATATCAAATGATATTTTAAAAACTCAGACCCCAAATCCATTATTATTTGGCTTGTACCATGATTTCTGAAACTGAGTCATATCTATATTTACTTTGTTTATTTTGTCCAAACATTTTTCCTTCTTTACCAGGACTATAGTATAAGTGGTAAAACTCATTGTGTTCAACTTATTTTTATACCGCAAAAAATAATTATTTCATTTTAAAGGAATACATAGATGTGACCCCATTAAAGAAAAAATAGGTTTAGTGCCTTTTCTCTTTTTCTCTAAAATATCAACATATTGAGTGACCACATGTCCTGGTTGCAAGAAGAGTCTCATGTTCTACCCATTGGCCTGGCCAATAGCCTCTTCTGTCATTTTGTAGTGTCTTGGTGTGGACAATAAATTACCCAGCTACCCTTTCAATACATAATTTGCCTAAATTCACTTAATTTTATGATGCTACATTTTAAACATTTATATAATACGCGTAATTACTTCTAAACTTAATAAAGACTGCCATGAATGTGAAATTACCACCATCATCTTACAAATACAGAATTCATCCCAGTGGTGACTAAGGGTCAAAATGAACACCTTTTGTGGTTGCATACATCTTTCTGGCAAGAAACTAGCAATGTAATTAAATCAACCTCTATAGCCAGAAAGAAAAAGAATTTTGCATCTGAAGAGCCATTTATTACCTGCTTATTACTCTGTAGCCAGAATCTAATCATCAGCCCTTTTAAGAGATGGACAAATTACATTGCCAAACCCAAATTGCTATTTGAGGTAAGTAACCTGATTTGAATGGATTCTGATGATTCTCTAAAGAGAAGAGGAAAGGGAAAAAAATGAAATATTTTCCTTATAGTATTTTAAGGTGCCCTTTACAATTGCCCAATCTTTTCTAAAGTATTTAGATTTTTTTTTTTAGAGATTTTATTTATTTATTCATGAGAGACACAGAGAGAGGCAGAGACAGGCAAAGGGAGAAGCACACTCCCTGCAGGGAACCTGATGTGGCATTTGATCCCAGGATCCCAAGATCACAACCTGAGCCTAAGGCAGACACTCAACCACTAAGCCACCCAGGTGCCCCAGTATGTAGATTTTTAGAACTTTCATAGTGTCATGTTATGTCTAACAGAAAAAGGATATAGGAAATACACTCATTCAAATAAATATTGAATACCTACTCTAAATAAAAACCCCATCCCACAGTCAATATGCCCCTGCTCTTTCAACTGGAGGGTGACCTCAATTACCAGAGTTGACTGTATGAAGTCGAGACCCTGATGGACCACATCACCCCTCTAGTGGAATGATAGATTTGGGGGCCCCTGTAGAGATTTCTGATTTAGTTGCTCTCGTGTGGGACCCAAGAATCTGCATTTTAAATAACAATCCCTAATAATTAATGAACAGGTTGCCATTTAGGAAGCATCATCCTAATGGTATAAAAGCCTTTGAGCATGTTGACCTTGCTCAGCTTTTTTGTATCAAAATGCATAACAGCAGAGATAGGAAGCATAAAAGCTGAACAAGCAAACAATAAATTAATAAAATGTGAATCGAGGCATTGCCGTGTGAAAAAAATTCACCAGCTCAGCAAACTTTTGCTGGATATTCATAGTCTTCACTTTTGAAGTAGATGGTGACAGCCTCCAAGGGTGAGGAGCTGGGATCTTGAAAGCTGTGCTGTGGGCTAGATAGTTAAGGGGGGAATGGAACCACTGCCTTACCGTAACAAGCAGAGTTGTAGCCTGTGACTTTGAATTTGCAACAGGCCCTTTCAGCTTCATTTTTGGACAAAGAGGCGTTGTAGTCATAATTAAAATAGCTCTTAATGAGAGTGACTGTGTGGGCAGGAACAAAGAAGAGAGAATAATTTTCTATGCGTAACATTTCCAAAATGCCATTGCTATGTAGGAGAAACATTTATGTGTTTGTAAAATGCACTGGCTTTCTCAGAATCCAAGAAATCACAGATTTAGATGGATTTTTTTAAGGGTCATCTGTTCTACCCCTAATCCTCATCTACCCACCACCATACATGAAACATAGCAAATAAATTCAGAAGGAATTTGATTAAAGCAGACCTCTTTGATAATCAGAGCTAATATATCTCTCCAAAACTCTACTTCGTGCGTCAAGAAAAACTACTTGTTATTATCAACTATTGTGACTGTGGATTATACATCGACTCAAATATGCTGAGAAAACTGATTTTTAAAGCAAGTGTTTATTAAGTACATACCCTATGTTAGTTGCTTTATAGGGAGTGTCTTATTAGATTCTTATGAAGTTGGTGTTATTTAGACAGATAAAGAAATTTAGAGATACTAAGTTACTTAATTGAAATCTCACCGTTAACATTAAATTCAAAACCAGGTCTGTCTGACTCCAAGACAGAAGCAGAAATGCCATACAAACATTTGGAATGATGGTCCAAATGTGCCTAAAAGAAAAAAAGAAGTCTGAAATCATCAAACAATTCATAAATTAGCTGATGGACTTCTAGAGTCAGACAAATGCAATTTGAAGTCCTACTTCTATCATGTGTAGGACCTTTGGCAAAGATCTGAGCCTCTCTGTGCTCTATGATTTATAAAATAGAAATAAAATTTCATAGAATTCTTATTAAAACCCTTGGTACAGCACCTAGTGGTGTGGTATCTGACAAGTACATGGCACTCCAAACTAGAAAAGAAGTACTTCTTTGCTAGACTGTAGTGATATAAGAAAGTTCCACATTCATTTTGGGTCAGTGGAATTCAGGATGTACGTATCTCAGATGGAGTTAAGCCTGTGGCATATTGTGAACATCATGTGAAATACACGTGAAGTGTACCTGTGTATCATGGCTAAACATCAATACTGTGGGTGGCAAGAAAGGGTAAATAAAGTAAATCAGTGCATCTTTGTCCCATTAACCTCCAGATTAGGGAATTTAGAGATAGAGATTATGAGACAGAGACTTCTCAATCTAGTCTAATATTCTGGTTGTTAACTAGCTAAATCTGAGATCCTAATAAATGAAATAATTTGACCAAAAGCCATGTTGGAAGTCAGTATTAGGGGTTAGTTCCAAAACAAGAATAAAGCTGTGTAGTTCCTGGTCCAGTGCCATACCTTCTATTTTCCTTTTTCTTATAACAAATATACATTGGTTTGGCAGTTTTTTGCCCAGGATCTTTAAAATACTTTAAGCACTCTATTCTAAGAAAATAACCCCAAATGGGTCAGACTTGGGAGAGGATGGGAAGACCAAATGCATGAAGAAATACTCTGAATACTCATTTTTTGGAAAAATTCTCATTTTTTTAATAAAAGCCTCCTTTAAAAAATACTCATATTTTCTACAATGGCACAAAATCTGAAGAACCACAATAACCACCCACCCTGTCCTATTCTAGAAGTCTTTTCTCAAGAACATTTTCTCAAATGTTAGCATCTCTGTGGTCCCCATCCTAACCATTCTATTAAATTGGTCTCCAACTCTTATCCTCGCCCTTCTCCTGCTTTTTTTTTTTCACATAACAGATACCACTTTTCAACATACACACAATTTACTTATTTTGTGTTTATCAACCAGCTCTTCACAAGGGCATAAGTCTCAAAAAGGCATACATTTTTGTTCCTTTTTCACTGATGTTATTTCACATCACCTAGAACAACCCAGTAAGAAAGAGTTCAGTGATGTTTGTGGAAGGAAGGAATGATCTCCAAAACTAGGAGACTAGATTAGTAAATTAGGGTATGATATTTTATTCTACTTGTTTAAAGTGGTCATGAAATTTAGAAAACAAATGTAAAAAATCTAGAATATGCCATTAAGTGAATAAAAACGACATTCAAGTTCAAATAAACACTTGGGAAGGGGAGACCATGTAAAACTGTGTGTTGGAAAAAAAGAGAGGGAAAAAGGGAAATGCATAAAGAAAGTAGATTTTTTTGGTTTTGTTTTTCATTTTTAAATATATCTCATTGCATTTGAGAGCTATTGCCAGGTATAGAGAAAGGGCAGTGAGAAGAGAAAGAACTGTGATCGTGAACGTTCTGTCCTTGTGACCTTGGGATGCCGTGGCCCATACTCCCTGTCTGAATCCTTGGCATCTTTATCTAAAATGAAGATAGAACTTTTTAGCCAAGGAGCATATCAGGGCTTAGTTTACCCCTTACTTCCAGAAACATGTGATTTGAAGAATTGGCTCAGGAATCGCAAGTTAAGTAGTTTCACTTTAGCCAAAGATTCAGTTTTGTTCCCATTCCCCTTCTCCATCCGTAGTAGTCCATCCTGATCTCCCAAATTCCCTTTGCGGGTATCCACGTCTGTCGGTCCTGTAGCTGTTTTTCACCACTCCTCTCTGCCAACATCCTCCTACTCTTGTCTTGGTCCCAGGCTCACTCCTTGTTTAGCTTCTGTCTCCAGTTTGTGCGTGGGAGCTCCCCTGAACAAATAAAGTCACGGCGTGGAGCAAGTTCAAGGCCAGAGAAGTCCAGAGCGGCTGAGGACACTCGACTAGTCTCTCCTCACCCTACCTTTCCCTGCATCTTAAGACCCGTGCCCACACCTACTGCTCTCCATCAACCTTTCTGCAGCAACCTCGGGGTGGTTCCCTCCTACACTTCATGTTTCTGCAAAACAGGGCTAGTGCTTTTCTTGCTTGTGGCATTTGCACACCCCCAGTGATGCTTCACACGCAGATATCCTCGCCTGTCCCCTTCCCGATTCCCAACAACCACGGTTCTTTATTTCTCTCTTTGCAGTAAGCTTATTGCTCCTCATTATCTCCACTAGAGAAGACAAGACTTCCTTATAATCTTCATGTCAGCTGCTCAATCCCCAGGTTCATGTAATTTTAGAATGCAAATGAATCTTTAAAAGCCACCTAGTGAGGGGCGCCTGGGTGGCTCAGTGGATTAAGGATCCAACTCTTGATTTAGGCTCAGGTCATGATCGCAGGGTCATGAGTGAAACTCCCATTACCACTCCATCAATACATTGATTGCTAGGTGCATGATAGCTGTTTGGGAAATATTTGCCATCAATAAATACTGAAAAATCAGTCGCTGCATACCAAGTTTTTGGTCATCTTTTATTCATATATATTTATAAAAATCAATGAGTAATCATGGATAAGGCTGGCCTTGAGAAGGCATTGAGGTAAAACTGAAAAATCTGATTTCAAATTAACACAGCTGACATAGGGAGGAAAAAAAGATAAGTTACACAGAATGAGCAGAAATTGGCTAAAATTACAATGAAAAGATTACATAGAAATAATAATATCTTCTACCACTAAGAACTGTTAAATAATGGAAGGTTGCTAAGGAAAGCAGAAAAATGACAGTACTTGAGGTTAGCAACGTATCTGGTATGATTCATTGGGTGATTAAGTTAGGCTTTCTTCGATGGTGTAAAATAGAATAAGTATGTTAAATAGTTCCTCCTCCAAGAGTCTGGGAAAGGTTAGATTTCCATTTCATTAGAAAATGTGAACTGATTATAAGGAGCAAGCCCCTAACCTGTGTTAAAATTGCTAACATAGCCACCTTAACACTACCCCAGAGATGATAACTGTATTAGCTTTTTGCCAGGACAGCTGATTTTTTTAATGATAATTTTTAATCATCATTTTTTTTAATTCCAGGCTTGTAAATTTTATAGTTCCCAATGGTATGTGGTAAACTACAAATATGAACAATATTCTGGAGACATCCGACAGTTACCCCGGTAAGAACCTATCAAGGTAGTACCCCTTGGGTTTTTCCATGTATAAAATATGTTCTCTGTTTAAGTTCTACCATTGTTTACAAATACATGTATGTTAATCTAGTGTCATGGTATATTTTACAAAATTTAAAAATAAGAGTCACGATAGAACATTTTGTTCAACGACGTACATTTTCTTGTATACACACAGAATCGATTGTGAGGTGTAAATTATTCTTATTTAATTTTTGAACAAAGTCTTAAAGTATCATTATATCATCCTTTTGTGAGTTGTCATTTCAATATCAGATATAACAGGGCTAGAAAAAGAACAGTTTGGACCAAAACATTTTTCTGACTATATTCTGTATTTAGCATTCAGATTTGCCACTGGTTTCATGTTTTTTCACATCGTGATATCAAAAGTCATGAAAATAAACAACTTCTACAGAAGTGATATATGTTTAAGAACAGCAAAAAGGGAAAAATAAACAGCTATTTTTTTGTGTGTGTGGACTGTGGGGAAATAGAGTGTTTAGGAGAGGATGTCTTTATTCTGCGCCCATTCAAATGTCACCTTCACAGACAAGCTCCCCTGACCTACTACCTGAACTACAGTTGTCACTTATTCAGTGTCTGTGTCTCCCAGGAAAGCAAAAATCCCCAAAGGACAGGGACTTATTCTTGCTGAATCCCCTGCAGGCTAGGAGAATGCCTGGCCCATGGTCAGTGTGCAATAATTACTTAGTGGATAAGTAAACTAACTGAATACAAATTTTGAAATACATCACTTCTGGGTGGATTGGAGTGCTCAAATTCAAAGAACTGCAATGAATTGGAATCTCCTAATGCGTTGGGTCATCCAACTAAAATGATGCAAATAACCCAGAAAAAATATTTATGACAATCAAAAGTGAAGTTGTCAGTAACATTTTCCTCAAGCAATGATGTTGAGAAGATACACATCACATCTAACTTTTTAGTGGATATGTGGTTTAGATTTGGGCACGATTGGCCCAGATATCCTGAGCCCCCAGAAACAACTGTTCCAGACTCAGATACTTGAAAGGGTTGCTCTCAGCTCTCAAAAGTAGAATTGGAAGGAGCTATGGAATAGCTCAGAGAAGGTGCCATCTGAGCTCGATCTGCAGGAACAGTAGCTACCAGCACCGTGATCTTCAGAAAGGATTTCCCAGGGGAAGGAGCAAGAACAGATGCCCTGACTTGGGAACCAGCGTGGTCTCTTGAGCAGAATGAAGCTGGAATTGAGGGTTAGAAGAGCTGTAAGCTGAAACCAGAGAAGGAGACAAGGGGCCTGGTGGGCCCCAGAAAAGAGCTTGGATTCATTCTCACCACCACAGAAGCCTGAGGAAATTTTAACCTACAGTGTGATGTGATCCCGTTTCCTTCTTTAAAAGATCACTTGAACTACTCTAAGGAGAATGGGATTGTAGCAGTGAGTAAAGAAAGAAGAAGAAGAAGAAGAAGAAGAAGAAGAAGAAGAAGAAGAAGAAGAAGAAGAAAAGGAGGAGGAGGAGGAGGACAACGACGACGACGACGACGAGGAGGAGGAGGAAGAAGGAGGGGTGGAGGGAAAAGAGGCCATTTATTTTTCAGTTGCATTACAAAGTAAAGAGCAAAACAATGTTCCCCCAAAACAGCAAACTTTTTTTGCAAACCAGTGAACATTAACTTTTACCAAATCGCTGAACATCCTTTTAAATCCAGGTCACTCCTGATAGATAGCCTCCTGTAACTTCGTGTTGGCAAGGTCCCACTGCATGCTGGGCTTTCATGAGTAATTGCTATATTTGGGATGTCCGTGCAGTAGTCACACTGTTTGTAGGCACAACTGAAAAACAAAGCATTTTTTAACGTTGAGACTTCCTCTTTCTAAAAAAACTGTTCTGAGAAGCAGTTGCGGTGTGGAAGCTGTGTCCCAGCGGTTGGAAGACCTCATGGGAAGTGAGATACTGTAGAAAGAGACATTTAACTGCCCTTCCAAGTATGTGCTTTCCTGCTGACATCAGGTCTGTTGAAATCTTTAGTGGCTTTCTCCCCACACACCTTTCTTTATGTCCATGATGCCACCAAGCAAAATACATAAATGAAAGATTTCGCCTTCATGGTATGGAAACAGTGAGAACAGGGCCTGGATGTCATCCTTGAATTAGAATTCTCATGGGGCATGAGAAAAAATGCACGAGAAGCAAGATTAAGGTAACCAAAATATTGTTGAGAATTTCCCTTAATTAACTGAAGGAAGTTGATACCAAGAAGGGGAAGAGTAACCCTGCCACAAAGTAGGAGATTTTAATGAACTATGTGTATTCAGAGTGAAAATCAGAAGTTCTAGAATATAATTCTCACACATCCCCTGAACTAATGAAGACTGTTAACACTGAAGAGAAAAATTATTTTTGAAATGATGTTACAAAGCTAAGCACTCCCCATTAAAGACTACACATATTTAGGTCAGTAGCGGAAACAGATAATTTCCTTGGCCTTCAGAGGCTATTAGAAGTAAATCATGTTCATGCCTCCTGGATTAGAAGAATTCTCCTATGTCTGCTACCAATTTAAACTGATCATTTCTTTTTAAGGGTTGCTGAGGCTCCAAAATAAAAATGTGCAATTACGGTAGACTGAAAAGAGGAGTGCGTGTTTATCTCCCTAATTCTTATTCTTAAATTTGAAATTGTGTTATTATTAACTCTTAAGAACCTCACTTTTTTTTAAGTGTCTGTTCATAGGAAGATACTGGAGAGAAACATTATTTCAGGCTAGAGTATAAAATGTAAGCCTTCACAATAAAAATCAGCACTGAACTTGGGATTCCCAGGAGACAAGAATGATAAAAAGTTATGATGTCAGAAGAGCCAAGAATATACTGCAGGGAAAGGACAGTCTCTTCAATAAATGGTGTTGAGAAAACTGGACAGACATGTACAAAAGCTTGGAACCTGACCCTATCGTACACTATCCACAAAAGTTAACTCAAAATGGATTAAAGACTTGACTGTTATACCTGAAACCATAAAACTCCTGGAAGGAAACAAGAGAGAAGCTCCTTGACAACTGTCTTGGCAATGATTTTTTTTTTTTGATCCAACTGCATTCAAACAAAAATAAACATGTGGAACTACATCTAACTCAAAAGCTTCTGCATGGCAAAGGAAATCCATCAATGTAATGAAAAGGTAACCCAGTGAATGGAGAAAATATCTGCAAATCATATATCTGATAAGAGGTTAATATCCAAACAAGGCAATATACAAGCAAGGCATACAACTCAATAGCAAAAAATAAATAAATAAATAAAACAATCCAATTTAAAAATGAGCAGAGGATCTGAATAGACATTTTTCCAAGGAAGACAGGCAGTGGCCAACGAGTACATGAAAAGTACTTATCATTGGGAAATACAAATATTCATCAGGAAAATACAGATCAAAGCCGCAGTGAGGTATCACCTCACACCTATTACAGAGGCTAGTATCAAAAAGACAAAAATAAGTTGTAATGAGGACATGTCAAGAGGGGAACCCTCATGAACTATTGGTGGGAGTACAAACTGGTGCGGCCACTAAAATTGCACCCTCAAAAATTTAAAAATAGAACTACCGTATGGCCTAGCAACTCCACTTCTGCGTATTTATCCAAAGAAAATAAAATGCAAATTCGAAAAGATATGTGCACCCCTGTGTTCACTGTAGCATTATTGACAATAGCCAAGACATGGAAATAATCTAAATGTCCATCAATGAGTGAATGGATAAAGAAAAGGTGAGATATTTAGATAAATAAATAGATCTATCAATCACTGAGGAGCATGGCCACAATTGTGATCCATAGTTTCCAAGAACAGATGCCTGCCAGATTGGTGTTTTGTAAGAAAGAGTAAGTCCCGTTGGCAGAAGAGAATAGAATAAGAAATTCAGAAAGGGATAGAATAGTGTCAAGGTGAAAGGCACTAACAGGAAATAATTAGCATATAGCATAGGAACACCCCTGAACCAGATGTTCACAAAGACATCTTCAAGTTTGTCTCTGCTGCCTCTCCCTCAGTTTTTCCGTACACATTCCTCTATCTTTCACTTGGGATGTTTTATTAATACTCCCTTTACTGCCTTGCCATCGTTTTAAGAATTTTGGAACACTCATGTTCCCTTCCCTGCAGACAAAATACTTGGAGTCATTGCTCTGAAATCAGCCGTAGGAATCTGCCTCTGAATCTCAGGCAATGTGTTGCGTTTTATGGGATGAGGAAGAGAGCAGAGGGTTGTGTTCAGGGGCTTTTGCCAATCAAATGGAAAGGTGAAAAGGTCTACTCCTACTTCAGGAATGTCAAGATGTTTGTTAAAGAGAAAAGGGGTATTTTGGGTAGGACAGGAAAAATTTCCCAGCAGTCCTAAAATAGCACTGTCATCTGCTACTGGCTCTGCTTTTGCATAAACTTGACCCTAACCCAAAGAGGCAGAGCAAGTTAACATTAAGGGCAATGGGCACAGATATGCTTAAGTATCTATAAGGCTGTGTAAGAAGAAGAAAAGGGTACAGGTACCCCTACGATCCTTTGAAAGAGAACAATGGCTTCAATCTTACTTAACACACTTATTAAAGATGGTTTGAATTAACTTATCCTACATACAAGAAGTAGCATTTTGGAAATAGGACTTCTCATCGCACCTCTTGCACTGTGTGTTTTTGTGAGTAGCTGTTACAGATTTCATTTTCTTCTCAATACAACAGCAAGACTAGACTAGACTGGAGTTCTAGGGTTTGTGTACAAATGTCTGATTACACACATACATAATTTAATAAAAAGCAGTGTGCTTCTTAGTACATATTTAGACTTCGCTACAAACGTTCTGCTATCTTGGTAGAGATTTTTGAACTTCTTTGAACTTGCAGATAAGTCATGGATGAAGAAGGTTGTATTATGTATTTATGAATATGTTTCTGGAATTTAGAATAATGCATACCCATTCGAGCAAATTCATTTACATCAATGCACAAATGTTTATTCCATGCTTACCATGTGCCAGAACCTATGGAGGAGACAATCTTAAAATAACACATTTCCTACCACCCTTCCTTCAAGCCTCTGGCTTTTAAATAAGCCCATTACCATTTACAACTACTTACCTGTGGGTCTTTGGATTTCATATCAAGACCACACAACCAAAACAAAATGGATTAATAGGGAATAGGGCTGAAGTGAGATCCCAGATATCATCCAATATCAACTACTGTGTACCCCAGAATAGCTTTATTTTTCTTAGTTATTGATTTCAGTGGCAAGTAACTTACCTGAATTTGAATTTATAAAACAAATTCACAATAGTAATAAGGTCATTTTAAAAAAACTGTTTAGCTCAGTGGTTTGGCGCCTGCCTTTGGCCCAGGGCATGATCCTGGGCCCCGGGATCGAGTCCCATATTGGGCTCCCTGCATGGAGCCTTCTTCTCCCTCTGCCTGTGTCTCTGCCTCTCTCTCTGTCTCTCTCTCTCTCTCTCTCTCTCTTTCTGTGTTTCTATCATGAATAAATAAAGTAAATAAAATAAAATAAAATAAAATAAAATAAAATAAAATAAAATAAAAAATAAAAACCTGTTTAACATACTGGAGGTATCCCTTAGGGTGTTGATTGTCAAAAAATGTGTTTTAGCATCACCAAAATGCCTTCCAAAAACAGCTTTAAATTCTACCATTTTTTATTCTTTCATTTCTGTGATCTCCTTGTTCACCTTGCCTATCATTGCTGCAATCAGCAAATGCGTATAGAGCATCTCTAACAGTAGGAAAATACAAAGCTGGGGGAGGTGGAGACGGGACTCCATTGGAGGCCCTGCCTTTAAGAGACATGTCATCTGGCCAGACTGAGAGGCACAGTCAGTTGAGCATCAGGCTCTTGGTCTTGGCTCAGGACCTGATCTCAGCGTTGTGAGATTGACCCCCGCTTCCAGCTCCACACTTAGCATGGACTGCTTGAGATTCCCTCTCCCTTTCTCTCTGCCCCTTTTCCCCCTTCTCTGAAACAAATTAAAAGAAAAAAAAACTTTAAAATTCAAAAAAAAGAGAAGTAATCTAGTGAAGGGTAAGACAGATGCACAAATAGCAGATTCAGGTAAGAATCAGAACAGACATATGTCTGGCATCTACAGGGAGAGAGTAGTAATTTGTAGACTCTAGGGATCCCTTCGTGGCAACTACTTTGAGGGCATAAACTCTTTTTAGACTACAATGGAATATTATTTAGCCTTAAAAAAGAACAAAATCCTGATACATGCCACAACATGAATGAACCTTGAAGACATTGTACAATAACTGAAATAAGACAGACAGAAAATGACACATATGGCATGATTCCACTTGCATGAGGTAACCCAGAATAGTCAAATACATAGAGGCAGAAAGCAGAACAGTAGTTACCAGGGGCGGGGGAAAGGAGAGATGCAGAACTATTGTGTAATGGGGACAGTTCATTTTGGGAATGAGAAAGGTCTAGAAATAGACTGCGGTGATGGTTGCACAATAATGTGAATGTACCTAATGCCACTGAACTGGATACTTAAACATGGTTAATATCATTATTTTCCTGTTATGTATATTTTATCACAGTTGAAAAAAAATACTCTTATCAAGTAGAGAGAATGTGACTCTGATCCCAGGCTTTTCCATTTTAATGGTGAGGTCAGTGTTCTTTCTTTGCTCCAACTTGCCCTGCTGTGAACCGGAAATGGGCATTACCAGGCCTTTCAGAGGGAAAGTAAAGAAATATTGTGAACCCATTTGAATGCATTGAACCCCTATGTGAACGCAGTCTGGTAATTTTATGCATGTTTAAGTATAAAGAGTCCTTGGTCATGCCCCTTCCTATCTGGAATACCATCAACATAGGAAAAGATTTGGGATAGGAGTAACTGAATGAGTGCCCTTGGGCTTTTTTTTCTCAAAAGTCAGATTCTGAGGTTGCTTCTACACAATACAGATCACCTTAAAGAAAATATAAATATTCCATGCAAATTCTACATGTAGGATTTCCTAGTTAGGTGTCAAGGGCTGCCTGAACCTTGGATGCTGTTGATCACCTTCCTTCAGCCTCGAGTTATGAAATAAAATCAAGACAAGGACGTTTGTTTTGTCCTGTTTTACCATTTATAGTATCAGGTGCACACTCTTGCTCCTGTGGGATGCTCAGCTTTCCAGGGCTACCATAGCGATGCACCAAGGGAGCACGATGCCAGGAAATCAGGTTGGGGTGGACTTTGGGGGAGGCCACAGTTAGGAGAGCAGCGCAACCTAGTGGCCAGAGCACAGATGGGTTCTAGGAACATAGTTTTCAATGACCATCTGGTACCCTTAAAGGCCTGTGAGACAAAGGCAAATCGGAAATGAAAACATCACTACTTCATATTCCACGGCAGAATGTGGGCGAAGGAAAATAAAAGCCACCAAACCTTTAAAAAGATTGTGCTTGCCCTTGTGTCCTTCAAGAAGGCATGTGTAAATCTGTATAGTGAGCAGCTCCATGGTTTAAAATAGAGATTCATTTGCCAGCGATAAGATGTAACAGTGTAGGGGAAAGTTAGCACGTCCAAAGGAAGTAGGCCCCTCACAAGATTACTTCATTTTTATTTAAAAAGACAAGAGTTGTTACCTAGGGAACTGTGGAAAACAAAAGCCATGTCTCAAAGGACAAATCAGAAACTGTTTTTTGTTTGTTTGTTTGTTCTTAACACCAGAGCAGAATACAAACCAGAGAAACTTCCCTCACATTCCTTTGAGGTTGACCATGAAGACGCTGATAAGGATGAAGTAAGTAAATTGTTGAAAACGAAATGTTGAAAATGGGAGGAGGAGAATTAGTTCCTTTCACTAGAGCAGTTCACATTCTGACCGGTTTTACATAAAAGCCGCAGTAGCTACTTGTGTTAGGGCTTTTAGCTACAATGAGCCACAGTTTGTTTTGAAATTGAACATGATGGTTTAAGATGAGTCAATGAGAGAAAGAGGAGGTTCATTTTCGAGTGCTGTGTCTAAGATCTGGGATACACAAAAGATTGCTGTCATGCCAGTGATGCCTTTTCTACAGGATACCACCTCCCACTCGTCCTCCAAGGGCGGTGGGGGAGCGGGAGGAACTGGAGTTTTCAAGTCTGGCTGGCTCTACAAGGGGAATTTTAACAGCACCGTGAACAATACCGTTACTGTTCGGGTAAGGAGACATCGAGACCCATCTTTGTTTCTGCCAGCTTTCTTGACACCCCCTCCTTCGGTCAGAGCACAGAGGAGAGTCATTTGCATTGAGTTGATGTTTCATGTCATAGTTTATGAGAAGGGAGGATGCTCTTCTCTAGAACAGTGCCCTGGGAATGGAGTGTTCTGGAAGGAATTAGAAAAATTCTAATTTCTGTGATAGCACACCGCAGTGTGAACGACCTCTGTATATCTTTTCCCTTATCCAGTCCTTCAAAAAGCGCTACTTCCAGCTGACTCAGTTGCCAGATAACTCCTACATCATGAATTTTTACAAAGATGAAAAAATATCCAAAGAACCCAAAGGCTGCATCTTTTTGGATTCCTGTACAGGTGTGGTACAGGTGAGTAGAAATCCCTCTTCTTCTTTGGGTCCCCCCACCGCCCGCTTCTTGGGTTTTTTAATCAGAGAGTGTGTTCATCCAATCATCAGTCACTCATTCCATCAGTGTTTATGGAGTAGCTGATATGACCCAAGAACCATTCTAGACTAGGGATTCAGTGGAAAACAAGGCAGCCTCGATTTTTGCTTTCACAAAACTCACTTCCAATAAAGAAAGAAAAACAGAAAATAAGCAAAGAAAGAAATCAACGGAATGGAATCAGCTGGTAAAACCTGGAATAAAGAAAATTTAAAAAAAGAAAAGAAACAGGGCTATGGAAGAGAGAGAGACAAATGATAAGGTTGGAAAGCAATGTTAATGTTCTAGAAGTGAGAAGAACATTTTCCAAGAGAAATTATTTGACCTGAAAACTAAAGAATGAGCAGGACAGCAAGTGCAAAGGTCCTGAGGCAAAACACAAGTTGGGTGAATTTGAGGCGAAGGGGAAAATGACTGCTTGTGTGGTGACAGTGTAGAGAGCCACTGAGCTAAAGAATTCAGTAAGATAATATATAAACCATATAGTTCACTATACTTCATAAATACTATCTTTATTGTCGGGTAATAGGAAATCTGCAGCGTACATAGACAGAATCTTCCTTTTAAAGAGATTTCCTTCAAAGACAAGGATTATACCAATTCCCAAAAACTTAATTTCAGGAACAAACTCAGTGCTTTTCACAGACAATGCTGTTCTGCAAGGTCTTGGTCTTCAGTCTATTGTTTAAGGTATTCGTTGTGACATGGACCACTGTGGCAAAGGGAAGCAAAATAATTTCATAGACTTCTTTGGACATCTTGCTTTCATTTATTCTTTCCGCTCTGCTGAAATAAGTATCCTCACTCCTTCTTACATAAAACCTGAAGCAACTGAATGTTATAGCAATTTCATGTTGAATTTCACAGAAAGACGCTGGCTCATTGAGCTCAAGGACTGTGTTTCTGGTCACAGGTCACTGAGAGCAGATCCCTTCCCACCGAGCCACAGGCATCCACAGAGCTTGCTCCATAGCCAGATTACATCTTGGATTAATACCAGGGGCACTTGGATGTGCACATGCAAAATGGAGTTCTCTCCAGTCACTTAGGCCTAGCCTTTTTCTGGATGGTTTATCTGTTAAAATCTGGAATTCCTCCAGAAAGTAATAATGCTGAACTTTAAAAGGAAAGAATTAATTAAGTGTTGCTGAGCGCTGGGCTGGAAGTGAAAGATAATTGCGTTTCAATGCAGACGCCAGCTTTCCATATGGAAAGGGCAATAAGGGTCTTAATGGAGGGTGGAGATAGTTTTCTATTGTTGATCCCGAAGGAAACTCTGGCTTTAGAACTATCAAGTGGAACTTTAGTGGCAGGTTAAAGATCAATGATTACATTTTATAGACATTGAACTACAAAAATTTAAATATTGCCTTTTCCATTTTTTCCTTCAAAGCTTGCTCTAGCAAATGCATTATCATCTTTTAGGAAGTATCACTGTAGCCCATGCTACATATCAAGCTTGCAGAGATACATATTAATATGAAATTGTTACTTCGAAGAATTCTAGAATTTGATGTTGAGCACACACCTTAGCACTCGAATCTGACTCTTTACTACAGGAACCTCTTCTCCATCTGGTCTTAGACTTTGCCTCAATCTCTGCTTAAGTGACAGCTTGGATCTAGAGAGTGTCTTCTAGGAGAAAACACAGCTTGGGGCTCCCACAGGTCAGCATTCGAATCCCGGTTTCACCACTGACTATTGGAGGCTTTGAGTATGTTACTCAAGCTGTGAGCTCAGATTCTTCATCTGTAAAAACTAAAATAATATGCTAGCACGTGAAAAGGATCTGGGAGACAGTGTGTCTTAGGTCATTCTTCCCCTCGTCTTATAATAGAACAAATGTGATTTCACTCCTTGGAGAGTCACAGGTAGAAACTTTACCAGGTGAGTTGTCATGCGAAGGAAACTTTATTTGCAGCAAATGCAGAGATCCCAGGGAATCATTTCCAAAGCCGGGAATCCCCAGCAAGAGTGACTGGGTTTCCTTTATTTAAGGTTGCTTAAAATATTTAGAAAGGGAAGCCTTGTTGGTATGTTTAGAGGCAGGTATAAGGTCATATATGTGTCTTAAGGAGGCATGTCTATACATATAATGTATGTTATGTAAATGAGGCTTGTGCTCCTATTTAGGCAGAGATTTTTTTTTTTTAAGGATTTTATTTATTTGAGAGAGACAGAGAAAGCGTTAGTGGGGGGGAGGGGCAGGAGGAGAGGGAGAAACAGACTCCCAGCTGAGCAGAGAGCCCAATGTGAAGCTTGATCCCAGACCCCAGGATCATGACCTGAGCCCCAGACAGATGCTTAACCAACTGAATGACCCAGGTGCCTCTGGGCAGAGATTTTAATATTATAATGAGGTAAAGGTAATTGTTAGTTATTCTGTGGGTCCTTTCATGGTCCATCTGCATGGGGTAGCTGGGGGTGTTGGGAATTGAGCTCCAATTGGTCTGGGCATCCTGGGCCATGGGAGCTCTTCGTTCAAGCAATTAGTGCTTGAGGAATAGTTTTGGTTTCCCTCACGGAATGGTATGCCCTTCAGGTCTTTTGCCTGAGTTAAGAGATAAGCTGGAAAGAAAAGCTTAAGGAAAAATGTAGGACAAAAGTCAGTGAGTAGAAGCAAGTGAGCAGTAAAGGTCAGATCTCGCTGATGATAGTCTTTCCATTAAGTACAAAGGTCACTACTTTGATAGATGGACATTCTACTGTGGAAAGGCCTTCCTAGAAAATCTCAATTCACCTTCCTGAAATTTCTACTTAAATATGCTTATTTATTCATTTATTTTCATTCGACAAACTTATTTAGTCCCTATGACATACTAGGAACTGTACTGAGATGTTGGGAGTTCCCTGCTGAAGTCATAACCAGAAAGAGACACAGGCTCATTCTTAACTGTTACACAGTGTCAGAAAAGCTATAAAGGGCACGCACGGTCTGTTGAATATTCTAGGAGCACAGAACAGTGATGAACCGTTCTGGGTCAGCTCGCAGGACTCCCCAAGGTAGATTTTCCACATTAAAGCACAGATGAATAATCCTACTTCATTTTTCAGTGAAAGCCATGCAAATATTTGGGAACATTTATTACATCTGTTAAAGAGTTCAGGTCTATACCCCCCCCCCCCATTTCTATTCCTGTTTATCAAGAACTTGTAATCCTTGGTGGTGGGAAGACCTCCAGCTTCTTGAGGTCACTTTGGGAACACAGACATCTGGGTTACTTATCACTTTGTATCTGGATCCTGGTTATTACATGTTTGCTTGTAGCTCTTTCTGACTTAGGAGACCTTACATCTGGAAAGAAGATTCTCAATGAGATACTGCAAGTTTAGTCATTGTTCTCACCAGCTCTCAGGTACAAAATGTCCCTGAAGATGAAACTTGTACACACAAAAGCACAGAACAAATGAATAATAGAATGAGTCAGGCCTGTTTTGTCAAGAATAATTATCAGTTTCCCTTGAATAAAACAGAAAAGAGGAAGAAAGACCTTAGCTCAAAAATGATACCTACCATCTGGCATTCTACGGAAGTCCGAACTCCTAAGAGTCTTAGCAAACACACCATTTTAGTTTTTTCATTCAGACCCAATCTATATCATTGTGTTTTTCTAAAAACAATCCTTGGAATTCTTAGAAATGTATTTCAAGAGTGACATCAAGCAGAGAAAAACTCCTACCCAGATTTCTCAGAGTTTTCATGGTGATGTTTATGTTTGGAAATTTTCTGGATCTTAGTTAAAAATGAAAAAAATAATAACAGTAGTCTCCCACTTTGTAATATCATCAAATAGTAATATTAGATCTGTTTTATATCCCATGAACTACCAGTCTGGAGCAGAACTTCCCGTTTTTGCTGCTTCTGTTTTGATCTGGTACAAAGGGATATCTGGGCCTGTGTTATCAGGTCTTGTTCCTTCAGAGAGGAAGGAATTTATTTACTCATCCACCGACCCATCCATCCTATTTATTCATCCACCGACCCATCCATCCATCCATCCATCCATCCACTCAAGGTCCTGCCACTATGGAAGAGGATGAATAGTCCACAAATGCCATCTGCTGAGTATCCTACCACAACATTAATGATGACCGTTGTCACTTTATACAGGATCAAAGGGGTGTGGGGGCCACACACTACTTATTTGCTCCTATGTGAAGAACCTGCCACCTTGTGAGATGGGTTCCAAGGTATTGGGGCGTCTGGGTGACTCAGTCAGTTAAGTGTCCAATTCTTGGTTTCAGCTCAGGTCACAATCCCAGGATCATGAGATCAAGCCCTATGTGGGGCTCTGCACTCAGTGCAGAGTCTGCTTGAGATTCTCTTCCTCTCCTTCTCTCTTTGTCCTTCCCCTAACTCATGCACACACCCTCTCTCTCTCATACAAACAAATAAAATTTTCAAAAAAATACAATGGCCTCGTTTGCTTAACTGAAGTCTAGAAATGTCTAGAAACTCAAATACATCCTACAGCTCCAGCAACTCACCACATGAGGGAAGTAGGGCCAGGTGTGAGACACCAGAAAGCAGCTTGGACTGTAGAACTGAATGTGCTTGCCAACAGAAAGGTAGTCAAATTGGGAGGGGAGGAAAAAGTGTACCTGCCAAGGAAAACAAATCTAGAAACTAAACATGACCTAGAAAACTTCCAGTAGCAAACTCTAGCTTCAAAGAATCTCATTTCCAATGAAAACAATAAAAACCAGAATGACACTTGTACATTTCTTCATCTGATATATTACTTGACAACACTTGATGGAACGTGCATTGTTATCGTCCCAGTTTATTAAAGTAAAATTCAGGGAGATAGAGTGGTTTTCCCAAGTCACAGAGCTAATAAATGATAAAATTAGGTTTGAAGTGGGAAAATGTCCAAAATTACAGATAGATGCCCAAGGAAATGAGTAGGTTATCATATATCGTGTGGGCATACCTGCATACATACACACATTTATCCTGCATAAGCCACAGGGACAGAAGGGACACTGCAAAGATATGCTCATGTGTCATTTTAAACAGTGAGTTTTAGGTGCAGGATCGATTTCAGCAAATATATATTGAAAATTCTGCTATTCAAGGCATTGTGGGAAAGCCAAATATGGACCAAATGTAGCTCCTGTCTTCAAAGAGCTCCTAGCCTGTGGGAGAATGCAGAGAATAAGAACAAAACAAGTATAGCACAAGCAGATAAAATGAGTGACACATCTCAAACAATAGGTTCTGATAACATATGCAAGAATAAAATTATAGTTATCACCACATGTGGCTTTATTATACATTATAGTATATATATGTCGTGTACATCATATTCTACGTATTTTGCTTGGGTAAATTCCCTTGACATTTGGTTCTACATTGGTTTTGGTGGCTCTGTTGGAGTATCTATTCCAGAACCTTTCCAGATGAATACTGCAGAAGCAGACCGGTGTGCTACCACTCATTAGACACATCAGATGGCATGAGGACATATTCGCAGTTTCCTGTAGTTTATGAAGCCGTGTAGAGGGACTGTGGTAGGCTTGAGTAGACAAAGTCATTGCATCTGCCACAAAGGACACTGTTTTCAGGGAAACAGGAAAATCGGAGGAACAAAAAAATAATAATACGATCATTTCTTGGTTATCACTGTAATGACGTAATGATCATATTTCAAGATTATTAAAATGTCCCATGGATTTTTCTATTTTTGTCCCTTTTTTTTGTTATTTTATATGCCATTATCTTAGAGATCACAGAGGATGAGACAGAAAGCCACTTAGGGCATCGTAGTCTTCCCCAGCATAAGCAAGTAGTTCTATTTCGCTCCAAATAGAAAAAATGATTTGGTTTTTGAGAAGCTCCAAATGGAATATTTATTTCATTGATAAATGCTCCTTTTTGAGAAACAAGGGCTTATTATACTTTGCTCAATTTTTTACAAAATATTTTTGATAAAATATGTTTAATAAATGTCGTTGAAGCAGGCAACTGTATTCATTTGGAGCACAGAATGCCATTTAGAAAATAAAGCTTTGTCCATGTTTTGTCATGTTTTGTATCTAGAATTCTTTGAATTCCTTGTCATCTGCATTTGAAAGCAGATTGCAGCTCCATCCACTTTTAATTAATATAATTATTGTAAGCATTTTACATACCTTTACATTTCCCTGTCCACATTAGTTATGGCATGAGATTAATGAACCAGATTTTTTATCTGTTTTCAAGATAACACTGAGATTTTGCTTGTGTTTAGCCATATGCTAGCCAAAGCTATGCCCTGAGCTCTGAGCATTTTGAGTTTTATCCTCTGTGTCTATTTCTGTTCTTGTTTTGTGAAGGAAAACCATGTCGCCTTTTACATTTGCTCTCAACCAAGTTGTCTTTGCCCTTAGACCCTCTGTGTCAGCGCAGACTGCTAGTGGCTTTATGGACTTCCTTCACCAGAACCTCCAAGAGTGTACATTAGAGTGTATGGAGGGTGTCTGCCCACACCTTCTGCGGATATCATAGCTTCTAAGAATTTGCATTCTTGGGCAGCCCTGGTGGCGTGGCGGTTTAGCGCCGCCTGCAGCCCAGGGCATGATCCTGGAGACCCTGGATCGAGTCCCAAGTCAGGCTCTCTGTATGATGCCTGCTTCTCCCTCTGCCTGTGTCTCTGCCTCTCTCTCTCTCTCCCTGAATAAATAAATAAAATCTTTAAAAAAAAATTTGCATTCTTAAAGAAGCTGCCTAGATGTTTGCTTTGCACACTAAAGTTTGAGGCCATAGCTGCCTTTCTGGCAACCCCTACTCTGTTTATACTGCAGCCAAAATGGTCTCAAAATGCAGCTCTGACCTTTTATTAGTCAAAGTCATCCTGTCCTTTTGCTTTCATGGAACCCAGGGGGTCCTATGAGTAGAGCAGTATTCTCATATTGCAATAGGATTCCTGTTCACAGGAAGAATTTTTTACTTTTTTTTTCCCAAAGATTTTATTTATTTATAATTTAATTTAGACAAAGACAGCACAAGTGGGAGGAGGGGCTGATGGAAAAGGAAAGAGAGAGAATCTGAAGCAGACTCCCTCCAAAGTATGAAGTCCGATGTGGGGCAACATCCCATGACCTTGAGATCATAACCTAAGCTTAAATCAAGAGTCAGACATTTAACCAACTGAGCCACCCAGGCTTCCCTTTATACCTTCATTTTATACCTCTTTTTCACCACATTTCCATATGTTTCAGTTTCACATTTGTATGATTAACTGGTTAATGCCTGTCTCCCCTGTTCTGGCAGGGCAGAGACTCTGTCTGCCTCTGCCTAGCACAATATGTGAACACAGTAAACACCTCTTTAAGAATGAATGCTATCAGGATGCCTGTGTGGCTCAGCGGTTTGGCACCTGCCTTCGACTCAGGTCGTGATCCCGGGATCCGGGATCAAGTGCTGTATTGGGCTCCCTGTGAGGATCTTGCTTCTCCCTCACTTATGTCTCTGCCTCTCTCTCTCAGTCTGTGTCTCTCATGAATAAATAAATAAATCTTTAAAAAAAGAATGATTGCTATCATTGTACTGAGCACTGAGGATAACCAACCAACCTATGCCCATCTCCAGCTCATAGACTGTTAAACAAGCCAGTCAGTAAGTGACTCATTCCAAGGCAAAGAAATAGTAATACTTGATGAGAATAAAAAGTATAGGCTGAAGCCAAGAGTTTGTCCTTGGAAGAATCTAGAAAGTGGCATTTAAGGTATGAAGCTCTACAGTGAGAATCACTGCTGGGGTTTTCTTTCAGCTATTTCTTTCTCCTTCAGTGCCTGAATTTTCTTTCTTGATGCATATGTGTTCCCCTATCTATTCTCAGCACTGAGAGAATCTGTGATGTCCCAGGCCATGACCATCCCTTTGGTACGTGATTGTGCCAGGGAGGGGGCAAGGAAGGAGAATAGCATTCACTGAATATCTTCTTTTCTCCTGGGTCATCTCAGCAGGTGTTAGAGTGTTAGAAGGTTATTTCTCTTCTCTGCCACTTGGTACCTGCAGAATCCCAAACACATTTTAATTTATCTCCCCAAGCTTCCATGTTAAAATGGAAAAATAAAATTTGTCTCACAGAGTTGTTATGGGATTAAGTGGAATAATGGCTGTGAATGCTCAGCACGGTACCTGGCATCTAGATGACAAGTGTTTAGTAAGTGTCAAATTTGTGGTAGTAATCATGATATTGTGGAAGTTGAAAGGAACAAGCTATTTTAGGATAGTCTCTGAGAACATTGCAAAGAAGATATTAATGGGAAGATATTAAAAATTATTTTTTCTTGCCACCAAGAATAGCAATCCCATTGTCAAAAAGAATTCTATACTTTGATGTTAAGACATAATCTCACATTATAGTGATACTCTCAACTTATGATTCTTCTCCTATTTGTATTTTACTGGGTTATCTTAAGTACATAGACTTCACTTGGTTATAATTGTGAGTGCCCTAATGGCTTCCTAGCAGTATAGGTAAGAGTGGACTACCTGTATCAGAATTATCTGAGAGTGAATTAGAGATGGAATATCAAAGTGCCTTAATTTGCTCTTATGTTCCCTCCACTTTCAGTGGGCTTCTCCCATATTGGAACAGTTTACTTTTTTTATAGATCTCAACTTGGATGCTCCATCCATGGAAGACCAGTATGAAGTAGCTACTCAGTCCCTGAGACCATTTTAATTCTCCGCACTGCACAAAATCTTTATTCCTTCAACCTTTTGTTCATTCACTATTCCCTACAAATATCAGTTCCCCAAAGATAAGAATTGATCTTATTCCCTTATAAAAGGTGACTGTTGAATGCACTGGTACTGAGACCTTCTGTATGACAGTACAGGATATAACGGTGAGCAGAGCTGGCCCGGTCCTCCTAGAGGCAGCCATGAGAGAGACAGATGTTGGTCAAAACAAACAAATGAAAATGAATAAGTATATAATTCCAAATTGTGGTAAGTGCCTAGAAGATAAGAGCCTTGCCCTAACTGAGGAATTAAGGAAGGGCTAACTGAGCAAGTATGACTCTGATTGAGATCTGAAGAGTGACAACAAGTCCTCTAAGTAGATGGGGGACAAACATGATGCTGATTGTGTGCAAGCACACACTTGGGGGAAGGGCTGCTTTGAGCCTTGTGACACCAACAAAGCTTGTGACAAGAGCACATTTTCAGGATCTAGAGCACAGCTTCATCAGTTTGCTCACCAAAGTAGAGGTGTGAGGTTAGAGAAAAACCTGGAGTTTGATGAAAAGGCCAGAGCCACCAAAAGGAATGAGGTGCTCTGCCCTGTGGATGTCATGTCCTTTAAAGCCATTGACCAGATGAGAGAGAAAGGAGTCTAAGGCAGAGCCAAGGTTAGCATTAGATATCATCAAGATAAAGAAGAGCCAGTAGAGATGATTGAAAAGTGGTGACCAGTGAAGGTGACGCGTGTGGTCATGGAAACCAGACACTGATGGATTTCAAGAAGGAGAAAGTGGCCACCATACTAATTCTACTGAAAAGTCGAGGAAGATACAAAGAAAGAAATGTCCCAGCATAGAGTTTGTTAACAACCATGGCAAGTGCTGCCCTGGGTGCGACGGGGCCAGAAGCCCAGCTGGAGTGAGTAGTAGACAGAACACAGGATGAGAAAGTGAAGAGAGTGACTCAAATCAACCATGTGAAGTATAGAGTCTATTCCCACAGATACCTGAAGAGGAAAATTTTTAATCACCGTACTCATCCAATCATCAAAAACCTAAATAGAATACCTGTTCATACAAAAAGACTTGAAAACAAAACAAAACAATTCGTGGCCATCCAAATGCTTCCCTTCTTTTGGCTGATCTTTATGTTACTCTCCCATATGGAAACTCTTCGGAAGTGTGACCCCATAAGAAATGTATCTCACTCTCTAAGACTTACTATCTGGGGTTTTTAATTTCTCTCTTTCTTTTTATACCACAGAATAACAGACTAAGAAAGTACGCCTTTGAATTAAAAATGAATGACCTAACCTATTTTGTGCTGGCGGCTGAGACAGAGTCAGATATGGATGAATGGATCCACACCCTCAACCGCATCCTGCAAATCAGTCCTGAGGGGCCCTCTCAGGGGAGGAGGAGCACGGAGCTTGCAGATCTGGGGCTGGGTGAGAGCACGTGTGTCCACTTCCCTTTGCTTTCAAAGTGTGATCTGCACATTGGGTTCATTTAAGCTGCCAGTGACTGTGGTAACTGCCACATCTGGCTCATCCACCCCTGAGCTATTTGCCCCAGAAAATCACCCCTAAATCTTGACTTTCACTGAATAGTGAAGGTCACCACACATATGATTTTGAGTTTACTGGCAATGGTTTGAGGATAGAAGTCATTTGTCAACAGTATCAAAAATATACCCATGTCTGATGGGAGGTTCTTAGATGGGGTAGTTGTATCATAGCCTTTCATTTCATTTAATTAAATGATATTATAGAAAGACAAACATGCATTACTTCCTTTTAGTTGAAAGATATCTTTCAAAAAAAAAAGAGGTATCTTTTCATCTATGCTTTTTGGCCATACTGAGACCAGCTTATATGTGAAAGTTCCATAAATTTTGTACCATATTAGAGATCTCTATAAGATAAAAAATTTATCTTCTTCTCATCCTCATTACCTCTTAAGATTCTAATTCATTCTAGGCAAAAAGAAGAGAGCAAGAGAGAGGAAAGGAGAGGTGATGTGAAAGGTAGAAAAACAGGTCTATGATCATATGAAAGACAAGTTTACCTTCAGAGTTGGTCACTTCTCCCAAAGGAGAACTATTTTAACATGTTTTGCCCAGCACCATGAGACTTTAGAAACCAGAATCTTTAAATGTCATATGCTATTAAGTAAAAGAGATACAGGGTAATGGGAAAGAAAACTGTGGTTGACTTTAATACAACTACTATATACAATGGTAGATGTTTTAGGTAAATTCATGATGTACTTAATAATGATCAATGAGAGAATTAATGTTTACAGAGTTTCAGAGAGTTTAACTAACTGAAGCTAGAATGTGGATTTGAAATTGATGGCCTGAGGTGGTCAGAATTATCAAAAATATATACACATATAAGAAAACTTTAGTATGCGTTGATAAAGTAAGTCATGACAACCTCAAGTATAAAGGTAGTTAGTACTAGAAGAGTCAAGAATTCTTATGAGCTCAGGGTGGTGTCATGGAAAGAATCTCATCATGACCATCAGGAGATCTGATTTCCAGGCCCAGATCTTATAACAAAATGGAGTCCTAGAGCCAGGTACAATGAAGGCATCTGCTCACCAACATCCATTCCACATCCAGTTTTGATATGTCACAGCCTAGACAAATGTATTATTCATGAATATTACTTAATGACCTGTCTTGGTGTATCTTTTCAAGATTCGCTGGATAATTCTATAACTTGTGAATGCACGCCAGAGGAAACAGAGTCTTCAGAAAACAGCCCACACCCAGACTTCGCAAAAGTAATAAAGCTGACATTTTGCTATACAAATAATTTGAATTATTTATTAGTTATTGTTTTCATGGAAAAGATGGAAATGTTGTATTTTAAGATTTAGACTAAATTTATACAACACTTAAAAAAATAAAAGCGTGTTTTGATAAGATTTGCTGAGTATTAATGGATGATATTAAAATAGTGATAATATAGAGCAATTTCTTAGCATGTGGATGGGGCTGGGCTGTATCTGGATACTTAATTACCGAGAGCTAATACAGTTTTCTCTGTAGTACCTCACAGAAACTGAAGAGACTGTCAAAACAACCCGAAACATGGAGAGGCTAAATCTGTTCTCTCTGGATCCAGATATAGATGTAAGTCGGAATTCTAAGCAGACGTGAACTTGATCCACACAATTGGAACACAGTTTATAATTTAGAATTTCTTTTTTTATGACCGGTGTTTGTTGAGAGAGACTTTTAACATTTTTTTTCAGACCTTGAAACTTCAGAAAAAGGACCTTTTAGAAACTGACTCTGGGATCAAACCATTTGAAGAAAAAGCTGCCAAGAGAATCATGATCATTTGTAAAGCTCTCAACTTAAATCTTCAGGGATGTGTTACGGAGAATGAGAATGATCCGATAACGAACGTAAGTTTCCCTCTGTTACATCCTATACAGACCAGCCAATATCATACCCCACTGGCTGAAATCTTTTCTACTCCTGGTAATTCCAGGGACTGAGTTCACACCCTCTAGTCTACCAGGGAGTATGAATGACAGCTTTTTCCACATTACAAAAGTGCACAAGTTCTGAAGTGGAATAGTCAATATTCTACCATAAAATGTTCCTCTTACTTTAAAGAAGCAGCTTCATCAAAGGGAGTTTTCTAGGGTCCTTTCCATTAAATCACACAGTGGTTCAGAGTTTCCCAAGATATGGTTTGTTTCTTCTTGGCGGTACCTGAGATGGCCTTTAAATCAAATTTCTTCTTTTAGTATTTATATGCTTATTTGAATGTATATTAGAGAACAGTGTAAACAAAGAAATCAACTCTGTGATTTCATAGCCTTTACTACTGAACACCAGGCTATCTAGTGAATCAAGTAAAGTAATATCAGATAAATACTAAGTAATAGGGATCTCTGGGTGGCGCAGTGGTTTGGCGCCTGCCTTTGGCCCAGGGCGCGATCCTGGAGACCCGGGATCGAATCCCACATCAGGCTCCTGGTGCATGGAGCCTGCTTCTCCCTCTGCCTGTGTCTCTGCCTCTCTCTCTCTCTCTCTCTCTCTCTCTGTGACTATCATAAATAAATAAAAATTTAAAAAAATATATTAAGTAATAGTAGACATGGTACATGGAAATGAGAGAAAAAAGGTGTGTCATTGATATTTGGGAACCACCACAGTGCTCATTACATCAACACAAGATTCCTTTTCCTACTAAATGAGCTGTCTTGAGAGTTCTTAGTCTAGGGGATAGTTCTATACCAACTGTAGCAGTATCGATAGGAAGGGAGCATTTTGAGAGCATAAACATTAAAAGTTGAACTTTTAAAGAAGAAAATAGGAACGCCTGAGTAGCTCAGTTGGCTAAATGTTCAACTCATAGTTTGAGCTCAGGTCATGATCATGAGATCAAGCCCTGCATTGGGCCATCACACTCAGTGGGGGGAGGGAGACGGGTCCTGCTTGGGGACTCTCTTCCTATCCCTCTACCTCTCCCCCTGCTCCCACGCATACTTTCTCTCTCTCTCTCAAATAAATAAATCTTAAAAAAAAAAAAAAAAGAAAAAGAAGACAGAAAATAATTGGGATCTCTGGGTGGCCCAGCAGTTTAACGCCTGCCTTTGGCCCAGGGCGTGATCCTGGAGTCCAGAGATCGAGTCCTGCATCGGGTTTCCTGTGTGGAGCCTGCTTCTCCCTCTGCCTGTGTCTCTGCCTCTCTGTCTCTCTGTGTCTCTCATGAATAAATAAATAAAATCTTTAAAAAAAACCCAGAAAATAAAAATCACACCTAATCCTAACATCAATAAAAAGCAGTGTTATTTATTGGCATGTCCCCTTTCATTTTTTAAAAATTCATTCCACTCTAATTTTTCGTAAGTCATCCCTCAATTGTCATCTTTTGCCTCAAAGAAGAAGACTTATTTCTAGATTCCTTATATAAGCCACATTTACTTTTAGAAGACAGAACAGCATTAAGTTTTCTCTACAAACTGAGCACACACATCCTGCGCACACCTCTATGACACAGTAATAACAATAACTATGTCAAATGATTGTTGTGAGGATTAAATTAATATATGGAAAGAACTTAGATAATACTTGGTGCGCAGTAAGCAATGATTACCTATTTATTGTTAATTTAGTACATGGGAAACGGCTTTGTGAATACTATACAGTCAACATATCAGTATTTTCAGTGTTATTTGTGAGAGCCCTGTTGACAAGTAAGCTAAAATCGAAATGTGTCACCAGTGAGAATCTTACCCCAGAATGAAACTTTCTCTTATTTTATGACTATAATTGTGCACCAGGTATGTGAGTAAAAGTGATAGCACTGGAAGTCACGATTATTCATTTCTCAGCCAATACTTATTCAGTACGCCTGTTGAGAGCCCGACTTGTTCTAGGTACTGGGCAAACAGTGGGAGTAGGGGAAAGATAACAACCCTCCTGCCCTTGTAAAGATTGATTCTCTGTGGAAAGAATAAACAGTACATTTTTTTACAGGCCAAATAAATTAACATAATAATCACACATGATTCACAGTTCTTTAAAGTGAATCAGTATGTCAGATGTGATACAGAGGAACTGGGAGACAGGTTACTCTGGGTGCCAGGGTCATAGTAGGTGACAGTTGAACAGAGAGCCAAAGAGTGAGAAGGATAAAGGTCAGGTGAAGGAAGATATTCTAAGCAGAAGAAAGAACAAGTGTGAACATCCCAAAACTACTAAGTCTTGGCAATTTCTGGGAACAGGAAGCAGGTACAGAAGGGAAGGGCGGACAAAGATGATATGGGAGGAACAGTTACAAGGTAAGATAATCTACGGTATAGGCTGTAGGGAAGAGTTTGGATTTATCCTGAGTGGAGGCTGTAGTGATTTGAAACCCTTTCAAATGGTGTAGTTTCAATTTCTGTTTTTAAAGATCCTATCGGAAAAAAAAAAAAAAAGGGATTGGAGGAAACAAGAGTTGGCCAGGGAGAGTAGATAGGAAGCTACCACCATAGTTCATTGCACAGTTTAGACTAGCACTGGCAAGGAAGAAGGAGAGAAATGGATGGATTTGACTTGATGTTGGGTAAATGGAATGAACAGGTTTTTCTGATCCATTGGATATACAGGATAAAGGTAAGAAATATTTGCAAGGATAAACCTCTGTTTTTTGCTTTGAACACTTCCATGTGTGATGGTGCCATTTACTAAGAGAAGAAGACTAGATGAAGAGCAGATTTGGGAGACACTGGCCAAGAATTCCGTTATGGGCATGTTAGAGGCCTTAGAGGCCTACTAGATATCCAAATAGAGATGTCCATTGGGCAAAGTCAGATACAAGTTTGGAACTTGAGGGAGTAGCCATGAATGAGACATAAATGTAGAGAAGCCTGGGCCAGACAGAGACCTAGAGAGACACATTTGGGAATTTCTGTATGCATAGAAAAAGGACCAAAAAACAAATATTTAACAGATGAATAAAGAAGTGACCAAAGAAATCTAAGAAAGAATGGTCACTGAAGTAGAGATAAAGCAGAAAAGCATGGCTGATGCCAAGACAGAGTGTCAGCTGTGTGAAATGGTGTTGAATTGCTGAGAGTAACAGCAAGGCAGAGAGGAGCCCAGCAGCTGTGGCAACGTGGAGGATTCCTGGATTCTAGCAGAAGTTTCCATATTTCAGAACATACTTTTATTTGGGATTAAAATTAAAAACAAAACAAAACAAAACAGGAAGCCTAGAAACTTGCTTCTTGAAACTACTTGGAAATATCAGGAAAATGTAACCCAAATCATACTAGCATTTAACCATCTTATTAAATAAAAATGTTGCATTTTGTTTTTGTTTTTGTTTTTGTTTTTGTTTTTGACAAGGCATAGCCTTAATTGTGATTAAAAAACCCCAACTCAGAAACTGAAACTCGAAGATAATGGGCTTTTCTTTCCAGTGCCAGGCATATGACTCCTTCCACATGGATTCCTTTCTTTGTACTGAAACACATGCTCAGAGGTTTAACATTGGTATTTGGGCCAATCTCGCCAAGCATGAGAACATGCCCAAGTTCAGAACCCAGCGTCAGTCTGCCCTTTTATGTCTGTAAAGCCAGAGGGACAAGTCAATTTGAGGTGCTTTAAATGTCCGTATTTGTTTTTACTTTATTTTAAAGTTGATACAAATGTTTAAAAAAAAAATAGAAAATTACCTTGTAAAAAATAATTTCATTGTGCTTATAAACAATAATACAAAAAAACTAATAAAACAGCCTCACCTAAACTCTACAGTAATTTTTTTATGTTAATGACATTGTTTATATATTATTCAGTGACACTCTTGTTAATCTACCTGTTTTTAAACTCATCATTTTTAATTCAGGGAACATATTTTTTAAGTTAAAAGAAATACTTCTCCAGGTTGCCAAAGAACCAGCTCCTGCATTTAATGAATGAGTTTCTAAAGAGACTCCCTCAAAGAACTTTTCCCTGATGAGGAAACAGTTTTTGACAGCATGTAATCTTTTAGTCAGTCCATTGAAAACCAAATTCAAATTGATGGTTTTCTAGTATAAAATATTTCTTTGAAAATAGCAATTGATTCCAAAACCTGCTTCACAGCAGAGCTATTTGAAAATTTTGTGTTCTTGATTTTTTTTGAGAAAATACAGAACTCTAAACATAAGAAGCCTATGACTTCATTTGTTCAGCTTTCAAGTGCCTGATTAAACAAATCCTTATTGAAAAGCCACTGATTCAAAAAGTAAGATTTGACATTTAAGCTGAAAAGGTGGATTGGAAGAAATAAATGAATCACCATATGAGCTTTAATTTCTGATGGATTATCAAAGTAGGTAATTTATTTCCATTCACCAAGCAGAAATGAAAATCAAAATGCCCCCAATTCACGAAAAATAATAGGATTTTTTCCCTTGACCTTCAATGTGTTTTGAGCTCCTACCTGAGTTATTTTCACATAATTTTTGCATTTGCAACTCTTGGCAGACAACTGCTGCCATAAACCAGAAGTTTTTCTAAGCTAAATTAAATGGTAAAATATAAAACTCCCACCTTTTAATTCTCTTATTTTTTAATAATTGATTGAATTTGATTTTTTGTGTGTAGTTCTGTTTCTAACAGTAAGGAAGCTGGCAAGTACTGCTAATATTAAGGACTTACACTAATAACCCTGTTATAAGCTAGCTATAGAACTATGTTTTAAAGCACATGAGATACCTATCAAACACTCGGTACAATCCACATCATGAGTGAGTCTGTACAATGATGAACATAATACTTTTTTGTATATAACCTGCTTGTCCACAGAACACATGGTGATAGGCATCCATTCAAAATTAAGTAGCATAAACAAAAGTAAAAATGTTTATTGTAAGCATATTCCATTTTTAGAAGCCTAGAGTTAATGAAATGTAATTATATCTACTTGCATGTGTATGATTATATGTTTGTATCTATACATATGTATAATATATATGTAGTTACACATGCATGTATTTCTTTATTTTGGTCCTTGTTTTATTTAATCTCTATTGCGTTTGATGTTTTCTAGTTGAACATTCCTTCTTTCTTTTTTTTTTCATTCCTTCTTTCTTGAATCTTTCTTCTTTTTTTTTTTTATTGAATCTTTCTTCTTCAGTTTCTATGATACTCTGGCAGGATTGAACTTGTCATTTTTTTCTTTAAATCTCTCTCCACTCCTCAATCTCCTTTATAAACTTTGAGTTGCTGAGAGTAACAGCAAGGCAGAGAGGAGCCCAGCAGCTGTGGCAACGTGGAGGATTCCCGGGACTCTAGCAGAAATTTCCATATTTCAGAACATACTTTCATTTGGGATTAAATTTTTTTTAAAAATGGTCTTTTGCGTGCTGATATTTCCCAGGATGCCCTTCTAATTCTCTTCTTTTTATCTCATGGTAGACAGGAGACCACATATAAAACTCCCCAGCCTAGCTTCATTCGCTGGGCTTAAGATTCATATCTCCAACTGTGATTGGAATGTCCTAGAGATGACTCTGCACACCATCCAGAACTCACCTCTGTGTATTTATCGTATATATTAGTAAATGACATTGACATCCACTTAGTTTGTTACGTACTCAAACCTAGGAGTTTTCTTTTATGCATGCATGCCCCTGTAAACACCTCTTTCCAACCCTCCCCCCCCCCCCCCGCCCCCCGGACACGCAGTGGACTTCTGCATCGTTTGGTTGTACCTTCTTAATGTTCCTCAAATGCATTGTCCACAAATGTATCATTTCATGGTCTTTGTATTCTTTCATGACCTTATGGCTTTGCACATGTCACTCAAGTGACCCTAGGTACCCCTTCTAACCACATCTTTACCTAAATTCTGCTTCTTTAAAACTTAATCAAGGGGACACCTGGGTGGCTCAGTTGGTTAAGTATCTGCCTTCAGCTCAGGTCATCATCTCAGGGTTCTGGGGCTGCGTCTCGAGGTGGGCTGTCTGCTTAGCAGACTGTTTCTCTCTCTGCCTCTCCTCACCACCACTCATACATGTGCTCTCTCTCTCTGTCTCTCTCTCTAATAAATACATAAAATCTTTAAAAAAAAAAAAAACTCAACCAAGAAACTTTCCCTTTCTTTCCTATCTTCCATTCTCTTCCCATTTTCTCTTTATTTCACATCTCCCCTTTCTTCCATAGCAAGGTGGCTAGAGGTGAAGAGGCAGTTACACAAAGGCTTGGAGTTCACAAGAACTCCAGATGATAGGGGAGCAGAAAGCTATGTGGATGGGACAACTGGGTGGCTCAGCAGTTGGGCACCTGCCTTCAGCTCAGATTGTGATCCCAGGATCCAGGATCAAGTTCCGCATCAGGCTCCCTGTGAGGAGCCTGCTTATCCCTCTGCCTATGTCTCTGCCTCTCTCTCTCTCAGTCTGTGTCTCTCATGAATAAATAAATAAATCTTTAAAAAGAAAGAAAAAGAAAAAGAAAAAGAAAGCCATGTGGAGGCACAGAAATGGCTTGCACTTGGCCTTGGCAAGATGTGGTGCACTTTGCAGGGCAGTACAGAGAAAGCGATTAGAAAAAGTGGCTATGGTTGGGAGACTGGTTACTTTGAACCAGTAAGTAAACTGAGTGAACAAATAAGCAAATAGGCCAATGATAACAAGAGCCAAGGTTTTCACTATAGGAGGAAAGAGTTACATATAAGTAGGGAAAAGGCTTGAAAGAAGCCTTCCGGATTTGCATTGGAAATACAAGTTTCAACATGAACTCGTGAGTTTTTAATAAATATTCACATACAGATAGATATAAAGAAGTCATTGTAGATGTGGATGGTATGTGTGGACACGTGATGTGTATGTGTGTGTGTGTCCCAGTAAAGAGTATAATGAGCACTGAGATCTTGGTTTCTAAATGTCACCCTCACAGAAAGGAACCAGGGCTATATGGACAAATGAATGGACATTGAAAGTATTAAGATGAACCTACAACATCTTGTTGAGTCAAGAAGTGCCCCTCCCCCAAATTATGGGGATCTACCAAAACAAACAGGAGCTACCACTAGCCAAATCTGGGACAATCTGACCATCACTATAAATACTGATAGTAAGAGATTAAAATCTATTGAATAAAATAGTAGTAATCTATGTATCTATACTTGAATGTATAAATCAATAAATAAGAAAGGAAAGGTCATAATTACAGTAGAATACCAATGAATAAATGCACAAAAAAATGATCACCACTAGAAAATCACCATTGATAGCCATTATAGTAGTAGGTGATTACAGTGAGAGTTACCAATGGTATGTTAGGTTTGATGAGTATCTGGACATAGGGGTAACCTCAGAATATATCTCCAAAACTGCTAATCACTTAGCACTTGACATATATTATTGACATTAAAAATATTTTATATAAATAGTAGCAGTTTACTGTTTTAGTAATATACTAAAGAGGCAATTGCAGGTGTAATAATTTTATATCAAAATCATCGATTCTTTCTTTTTCCTGCAGATTGAGCCTTTTTTTGTGAGTGTGGCACTTTATGACCTCAGAGAGAGCAGGAAAATTTCTGCCGATTTTCACGTGGACCTAAATCACACTGCTGTCAGGCAGATGCTCTCAGGGGCTTCGGTGGCTTTGGAAAATGGAAACATTGACACTGTCACTCCCAGACAATCAGAAGAACCTCACATCAAAGGATTTCCAGAGGAATGGCTAAAATTTCCAAAGCAGGTTGCACTTTTGTTTACTTGTAATGGCATAAAAAATGTTCGTTTCTTTGTTCTTACCAAAAGATTACATCAGTTTCCAAAATAAAAATTCTCTTAAAGCTGTCCCTTAAAAAAATGAAATTTTGTAAATGTCTTCAATATGCTTTTCTTTGTACACAGGCTATATTTTCTGTAAGCAATCCCCATTCTGAAATTGTTTTGGTGGCCAAAATAGAAAAAGTACTGATGGGGAACATTGCAAGTGGTGCTGAACCTTACATTAAGAATCCAGACTCCAACAAGGTAATGCATAATCTTTTCCATAAATAACTTCAATTGCTTTCAAGATATAAAATCACTCTCCCTTGATGAACTATCAGGTGTGGTAAAATGTAAGTCTTGAAATAGTCGCATTTTAGTGAAATGAATATTCATCAGGAAAATTTAAAATTATATATTCTTGATTTATGTTTTTTGACCAAGCAACTTCTGACTTCTGATAATCCATTTGTAGAAATAAGTTTAAATGTGGAAAAAACATTAACTCCAAGGATCAAGTATTAGCAATAATGAAAAGTTAGGATTGATCTGACTTAAAAACAAGTGAATACAGTTTACTGATGATGAACTAAGTGATAATTTTATATCATTTTAGATAATTTTATATCAAATTATATTAACACCTAAGTGAAGAAAGAGGAAGTACTGGAAGTTCTTTGAGTGGTGGGACTACAGGAAATTTTTTCTTCCCTTTTTTCTTTTTCTTTAAACATATTTATATATATATATATAGAGAGAGAGAGAGAGAGAGAGAGAACGCACAAGTGGGGGGTGGGAGGGAGAGGGAGAGAGAATCCCAACTAGACTCCCCCACTGAGTGCAGAGCCTGACATGGGGCTTGATTTCACAACCCTGAGATCATGACCTGGGCAGAAATCAAGAGTCAGTTAACCAACTGAGCCAGCCAGGGGCCCCTCTTTCTTTTTTTTCCATAACCATATTTTCTTTAATAATCAAATGTTACTAATTAAGAGAAAATAAATATTAAAAATCTGTATTTTTCACACAAAGGAAATACATCAAGGAAAGAATGTCTAACAATTGAATTGGAGCATGTGTAACCATTTAGGCGGTGTTTAACATATTTATGAGATTCAAGATTTGGCACACTATGATGTGCAGGCCAGATGCACCTGCCACCTGTTTCTGTAAATAAAGTTTTATTTACACAGTCACAGTCCTTCATTTATGGATTATCTATGGCTGCTTTCCTGCTACAGAGGCACAGTTAGAAGCTGACAAAGACCATGTGGTCCACAAAGCCTCGTATATTTACTGCGTGACCCTTTGCAGAACAAGCCAGCCCCTGCCATCCCAAATAAAAGTATAAGACAGACTGTGAGTGCAAATTTGAAAGCACTTTCCTTTCAATGTTTTAAGGCCTTTCAAGTCTGAAAAAAAAAAAAAAAGGGAAAATGCTGGCATTCCAAGACAAGGGTGTTTTCTATATTTGAAATTTCCAGAGTGAAAAGAAAGAGCACAATACAGTAAGTCCAACACAGAGGATAAAAGAGCCATTTGGCTCTTTCCAAGATAGAACCTGAAGGCCAGTGAGGCCGAATTTCAGAGTTTCAATATAAGATAATATGGAAAAGTATTTATTAGTATTTTACTTGGACAGTTTAAAATTGGTGTTCTAAACAATGTTTTTATTTGTTTTTCCCTCAGTATGCACAAAAGATACTAAAATCCAACAGGCAATTCTTCAGCAAGTTGGGCAAATACCGCATGCCCTTTGCTTGGGCGGTAAGGTAGGTTGACAGCTGCAATCAACAGAACAGTAATGCATTTATAGTCTGCATTGGAAGCTTCAGTTTGAACACTTTGTTACCCGGTATTTTGTTTTTATAGATTTATTTATTTATTTGAGATCTTTCTCTTGAACGCACGAGCAGGGTGAGGGCCTAAAGGAGAGAGAAAGAAAGAGAAGCAGACTCCCTGCTGAGCACAGAGCCCTACACTGGGCTTGATCTCATGACCCTGAGATCATGACCTGAGCCGAAGTCAAGAATTGGAGGCTTAACCAGTTGAGCCACCCAGGCATCCCCTGGTATTTTTTAATATACCAACACCTAGAAGAATATTACTATAGTCGTTTTCATAAACAGTCAGTGCTCCCCAGAAACATATGTTTTACCAGACAATTGAGCAAAACAGCTTATAATATACTGAGGCTATGACATGAAGACATGTGTGTGCATGACCAGATACACTATGGTTTCTTGGTAGGATTGAAGTCATAATTTGTTTACCATGCATATTTGGTTTAATAAACTCTTGACATTATATCAGTCCTGAGAGTTTGGTGTGCATAAAATTCAGTTGGAAGCGCTGTGATTTCTTATACAGCTGCATATTTTCATCTATGTGTAGGGCGCGGTGTTATATATGGACGTCCAGATAAAACCATCATTTTGATCATTTAAACTCTCTTTGATTTTGCTCCTGACTAATATAGCCAAATTTATCAGTACCAGTTCACTCTGATAGAAATGCTGAGTTATGTGGCCCGTGAGGGTGCAGTCATCCTCCTGGACATATAACCTCTGCATAAAGAATAAGAATTGCTTTTTGGATCTGGTTAAAGATCAATTACTACTGTCCTCCTCAGTCTCTTTGCCTCTTTATGTGTGTAAGAATTTCTTAAAAGAGGATCCACATATGAGTGAAATCAGATGATAATTGTCTTTCTCTGATTGACTTATTTTGCATAGCAAAATACCAAGAAACAGGATCATAGGGGAAGGAAGGGAAAAATAAAATAAGACCAAATCAGAGATAGAGACAAAATGGAGACAAACCATAAGAGACTCTTAACTCTAGGAAACAAACTAATGGTTGCTGGAGGGGTGGTGGTTGGGGGGGATAGAGTAACTGTGTGATGGGCATAAAGGAGGCATATGATGTGATGGGTGTTATATGCAACTGATGATTTACCAAACTCTACATTTGAAACTAATGATATATTATATGTTAATTAATTGAATTTAAATAAGATAAGATTATTTTTAAAAAAGAGGAAAAACCTGGTACAGATGTAAGGAAAAAAACGGTCAGCAATGTACAAACCAAATGAACTTTAAAAAGTTAATTAGTGCTACAAAGTAAGACAGCCTCATAAGTGCTCCTCTGAGTATTGGTACCATTGTTTCAATGGTGGTAACTTTAAAATACAGAAAGTTTGCCATTTTTAGGTTTCGTGGTACCCAGGCATGAGCATAATCAGAGTGAATCCACCAATATTTGTTATCATTTTGAGGTTGTTACTTGAAGTTGGGGACAGGTAGATGGGAAGGGAAAGGTGGAAACGTGAGCAGACAGATTTACACCAGGAATGAGTTTGCCCTGAGGCAGCCCCATAATAAGGAGAAAGAGATCCGGCCCAGGAGTTGGACAGACACAGTCCAGATCAGGCCACCACTTAAGAATGGTAACTTCAGGAGAGCTCTCTCTCTGGTTTTCAGGGTCCCATACTCAGAATGAAGCTGACAGCACCTGCCTTGTGGACAGCAGGTGTGATCTCAGATCCAAAAGCACTTGTCATAGAGTAGGTCACACATGTTACCCTGTCTCTCTTGTGTCCCTCTTCCTGCAGGGCCAGCCAATGCCAGCACATAATGCAAGAACAGAAATTATTTGAATATACTGAACCCTTTATGTTGAATATGATTGTTTTTATTTCTTATAAGCTTGCAGAGAAAGGATAACTAGTTCTAATTTTCTGATCAAGCTTTCTCATACTGATAAGAAAACCTGTTGGGGCATGTGAGGCAAGGTATTCCTTGGAAGAGTGAAATACAGCAAATTGCAATGGTGAACATACTTTCTCTTAAAGGATCCAGAATTTTTGTGATGTTTTAGAAGCAGGCATTTGAGAGCCAGAGCGGGTTTTGAAATCTCAGTTCTACTTGGTAGTCAATTGGTCTTAGGCAAGTACTCATAGTATGTTTTTACCTGTTTTTTTTTTCCAAATGTACAAAAGAGGAATGATAATATCTAATTAACTCTCGGGGGATTAATGAGCACAGATATGTACCCAATAAAAGACAACCATTGTTAGAAGTCACTACTCTTACAGGATTATTAAGTCACCTGTGGAGATAATATTTTCTGCAACAAGTGCCCCTTTCTGGTAAATTTGGAGTAGTGAAGAATAAGGTAGGGACAAGACAGGAAAGAATTATCCCTCACTGAGCAGTAAGAAGGAGAAATAGCAATTGTACTGTGAGGTTGTTTAGTTAAAATATTCTGGAAGAAAGACAGATGAACTTTCTAGGGACACTGACAATATTACTGACCATCAAAGTAATTATGTCTAGGACAGGAAAGCCAACAAAACCACAAGCCCATGCTATATTAGTGCCTGATGAGTGGTTTGGTTGTAGGTTAGGAAACAGGAGACACCACCAATTTGTGTATATAAATATAAGGCTTACACACAAACATCTCTGACATCTGAGAAAAAAATGGTTAGCAGTACAGTCCTAAAGATTTCATTTTAAACTGCTTGGAATAACTAATCACAAAAATAAGTACAAGATCCAGCCAAAGGAGATTTTAAGTTCCCATTTACAATATGGAAATTACTTCCAGTAAATGGTGACTGAATGCAAGGACGCTCTTGGCCACTCAAGCAGTTTTGATATAAACTAGCCTGCTGACATATTTCAATATTCTATTGATACCACTGGTTGTCTGGCCCGTTTTTTTTTTTCCTACTGTATTTCCTGTATTGCAGTTTTCTTAACAGTATAGCTTTGAGTGTACCCTGAAACACTTTGGCCCTTAAAATCAACAGCCTCTCAAAAAGCGTAGAATGACAATTTAGTTAATGGCCAGATCCAACCCATCCCACCCGCTGCTGCACACACAGATGCTCATCACTGTGAACACTTTTTCTGAAATTAATTTGGTATGTTTTCTTATTTTTGGCACCAGCTGTACTGCCTTTTTACAATTAAAAAAAAAAAGATTATTCTTGGAGGAGGTAAAGAGAACACATTCAGATGGCTACAATGGGTATTTTACACTCTTTGATTTGGAAGAAAGTTGGCCCTTACAAATGTGTCATGTTGTTAACAGAAACTCTTTCTGTGCATGTTGCCTCCGCAATCATATGTGCCTAAATTCCCATCAGGACTCTTTGATTTCTTTAATCCCTCTTACACGACATTCAGGAAGGACCAGTGCACAACCCTGGATTTTCTTTAAAATTGAACAAAACTAAAATTAAAATGTCATTTTTATATGTATTTATTTACAGAAGGCACACAGCGCAACAGCGCCCCCCAGCAAATGGTTGTGCAACCTCTGAATCCATCCAAGTGACAAAAACTCAAGTGCATCCCACAGTGGTTCTTTCTGTCTTTTTATACCTCTAATGATTAAATAATTCATTTTTTAAAAACTATTTGTAAGCTGCCTGACCATTACTCCTATGGTTTACCTTACATTAACCACAAAAAAATATGCCCTGTTCTTTCTGTGTATCACAGCTTTTCATGCTGCTTAGGAGTAAGGCTCTCAGGGATACCCAAGCTTCTTTTCCTTCAGGCTGAACCGTGCATTTTCTTCCGTCATACCCCAAATGTCATGGTTGTGAGATTCACCATATACGGATCATTGCCCAATTGTGGCAGCTGGATCGAGGCAAAAACATCCCAGCCATCCTGAAACCATCTGTGTAAATGAGTCAGTTCTCTGTTCTCTTGCCAGTTAGCATATTTATTGAGCAAGGACAGTGTGTATGGCACTGTGTGCAATGCTTCTCCGTGGTGCTATGCCCTTCATTCTCTTTACAATATGTCCAATGTAAGTGAGCTCTTTCCAGGACAGAGTTGTGGAAAAAAGCAAAAATGAGTTACACAGTTCAGATCTACTGTTACGACCATTTGTAGTGACTGGTTAATTAAAAAACAAAACACAAAACAAAACAAAACGCTACCCAAGCTCTGTTAAACCTCCTCCTGTGTTGTAAATACATCATGTTGGTTTCAACATGTCACACATACAAAAGCCCTGTACGATATTTAACTAAAAATAATCTTTGAGGTAAGTATTTTCATTCTGCTTCCCCAGTGTTATTTGATAGGGAATCTTTTTCCCCTCATTGAGTACTTAACAGAGAAAAATGAGCAGAAAGGTTAAAGGAGTCTAAAAATATCATTCTGGCCCATTTCCTGTATTATCTGACACCAAAGCTCTACGATCAGATATCTATCGAAATGGCCACTTCAGCCTGTGTATTGAAATATTTGGTCAACTTAAAGAGTAACAAAATAGTCTAGTCAAGTTCCTTAAGTTAGAAGAAATAAAATTTCAGCAGCTCTGTAACATTAATGAAAAATTAATTACATGTGGGTCTAATATTTTTGATAGATATGAATTATGATTAATGATGAGGAAGAAACATTAACCTTAAGGGTGCTATGTATACTTGCTTGTATTGCCTGACATTACTATACTATTTGGACAAAAACAATTTGTGTGTTCCTTCTAAATCTGTCTGGTTCCAATGAAATGAACCAAGGAAGAAAATAAATGAATCAAGTTTATGGTACTTTCTTTAATACAAAATTCTGACTCAAGTGTTCTTCATTTTATCTTCGTCTCTGTCCTAAAATTTAGGACATGGGCACATTTATCTACAGGAAAATGCTTCAAGAATCTGGCCCTCTAGACCCACACACAGAACCTTATCCCTTTTCCACTACTTGTAAATTCTAATAGCACCATCCAAACTGAAGTGGCCCAGGCTTGCCCAGAAAATAATGAAAAAAGGACTAACCTGTTCTTATTCCTCCCGTAACACTCCAAGGTTTGATATGTTATTAAACCATAAATAAATGTAGCTGTAATATAGGTGGGCTACTGTCACTGTAGATACTGAATCGAAAATAAAGAATAAGATAACCAAGATAGTATTTAAATGAAACTTCTAAGAAATTTTCTTTTCTTTCTTACTTCATTAGTTCCTGGAGTTTCTTCTATTACAAATGGAAATTAAATCATTTGTTGTGTTTTCATTTGTTTTAGTTCCTGGAGTTTCTTCTATTACAAATGGGAAATTGAATCATTTGTCTCCTTAAAAACACAACTCGGTAAACAATAACAAATACCAACCTTAACAAATATCATTTTCTTTCAGATCAGTATTTAAGGACAACCAAGGAAGTGTGGACAGAGACTCAAGATTTTCACCATTGTATAGACAAGAAAGTAGCAAGATTTCAACAGAGGACCTGCTAAAACTAGTGTCAGACTACAGAAGGTAGGGGTTTGGGATACTCTTCAAAATCACATGCATCAGCTACATTGCTACTATTGATTCATTAACTCTGCATAAATAGTACTCGATTACCTGATTCTTGAACATCCAAACTCCTCCAGAAAGTAGATGCTTTACAGATGACCTCACATATGACTGATTGACACAACAAAGTAAAGTTGCCAGAATTATATGGAAGGAGTGTGAAATATTAAACCATGTCAGTTAACTATTATTGCCATGTAACAGATCACCCCAAAACTTAGTGGCTTAAAAGAACAACATCACTTACTTTCCTGAGTCTATAATTTGAACATGGTTAGGTGAGGAGAGCTTGTCTCTTCTGCACACGCGGCATCAGCTGACAGAGGTCAACCGAAGCCAGGGGATCCACATTCGGGATGGCTCATTTAATGATTGGCAAGTTGACATTGGCTATTAATTGGGAGCTCAGCTGGAGCTGTGAACTAGTGACCTTCTTCTCCATGGGAGTCTCTCCATGAGATACTATGGCTTCCTCACGGAAGGATAGCTGGCTTCTAAGAGTGTCTCAAGGGACATAAAATGATCACTACTAGTTTCTAAAGACCAGGGCCCTGAAACTGTCACAGTAGCATTTCTGGCATAATATGCTGTCAAGCTGTCACATAGCCTAGATTCAAAGAAAGGAGACATAGACACCTCTAGATAGCAGTGTTAAGGAATTTTAGAATTATGTTTTGAAATTCCACAGAGCAATTCATTGTTGTGAATACAATAATTCATAATATTTCTGTCAGGCAAATGCTTTTGGAAAAGACAATGAAAGTTGGGGCTAAAAGAAGAAAAATTTCATAGAAGCCACAGCATTTTTTAAATGTGTCACCATGTATTCAACATCTGGTGATGATAAGATCTCTCCTGATAAGCAATCTAACTTAAACTGTTAGCCACCTCACACCCATGGGATTCTTGTATACTTTGCTTCTACCCCAGATATTAGCCTTTTACGTCTCTCATCTAAGAATTAACAATCTCCTATCAGCTAAATTTGTTTATCTAAAGCAAAAGTAACACATTACTATGGAACAAACCTGATTATATCTTCAATAGAGAATATGTTTCTATTTAACTAGAAGGGAAATTTTCCCAATGTTCCTTGCTTCTTCTGGGAAAAAAATACAAACTTTAGAAAGCAAAATAAAGGTGAAAAGTGAAATGTTGGAGGAGATTGCTTCTTTGTGATCCTACAAGACCACTCCTTATGTGAAGAGACTTCCCCACCCCTTGACTTCATCAAACTTCTTGGTCAAAACTCCTACCATAGTCTTTCCCAAGGATACTGAAGCAACTAAGTGGAAGTGAATCGCATTCTACCTCTTTTTTGCCAATGTACAAAAGTATGAAAAGTTACAATGTGAGTAGAATGAAATGGGCAAAAGGTTTGGGGTAATCTACATAAACAGAGAGACTACACTCTCACAAAACCCATGTTGTTCGTGTATAGCAAAGAAAGTTATCACTCTGGCAATTAGAGGGCACCTAGAATACACAATACCATACTGGTGAAACTAAATTATTTCATGGACACCTCACACTTTATGACATTTATTCTCAGCAGTGTGCTAACAAATGTTGACCATCTGACCCTCGAGGAGGAAGAAACAAATTTGTACTGATGATCAATTTCTGTGATGTATCTTCTCCTACCATGGCTGATTTCAGGCTGCCAGTGGGGTTTCACCAAACACGGGGCTGGGAATTTGCACACCATTATATAACATTTCCACCATACAGATACATGGAAATTTTCTTATGTGGTAAAATACTTTCTAAGTGATGAATTTTGAGTACTCATTACCTTAGTAGTTAAGATAACTTGTTTAATGGTAAGTTGATATAATTTCACCTTTCATAATGACTGTGTTTTACAACGGGCAGGCAAAATAATTGGAAATGTTAACAGTCAGCTCTCACACTCTGGGTTGAACCCACCACTGTAATTACTCTACCTGTTAGGTCTCCTAGAAGGGATAACACTAGAAACGGGTAACTGTTACCAGAACTTTTACCTTCTTACAAAGGACGATAGGTGAGAAGGTTTTGGTAGAGAGGGAGACAACTGGAGTGAATATGGGGACAGGGAGAGGTGGTGAGAGGGGTCTGCACACATTTACGAAGGAGGGGGAAGGCAGAAGGCCCAAGGTCAGGACAAGGCTCCTTATCCTTGACTGTTGGTGAAGAGGGAACAAGCAAACTGTCCACTTAGCAATTGTAGCAAAGACCAGCCTGGCCCTCATGACTTCTTAAGAGTTTTAAGGAAAGTAAGTCATTTAAACCAGTTCAAATGCTAGAACTTTCTGTTAACAAAAAACTATTTACTATATTTACTATTGTACTTGTTAGGCCATTTATATAAATGTTACCTGAAATAAGACGCAAATAAACCTAAAACGCTCTTCAGAATATCTGTAACTTGATCCCTCACTGATTCCTATCTTTATTGGCAATATTACATAAATTTTAGTTTTCAGTATAAAACCAGCTCAATGAAATCATTCACAAGGTTGTTTAGGGTTGTACTGTTGACTCTTATGAAAGCTCAGAATTATAGTTGACTCTTTTTTCTTGACAATTAGAATAATTCAGTGTGTGCGTGTGTTTGTTCCCTACTTTCACAGGGTTGACAGAATAAGCAAAACACAGACCATCCCTGGAAGCCTGGATATTGCCGTTGACAATGTTCCTTTGGAGCATCCAAGTATGATGATGTCATGGTTTGCTTGTAGAGTTCAGAGTAGTTAGTGGTCTTTTGATTTGGGTGGTTGATTTGTTGGTCGGACACTTGGCTAATTACAATAGTTTGCAAGGGTTTTTCTCGAATTTTGAGATAAATGGAATTTATTAACCTACAGAAATTTGGGGCTTCTTATTTCTCCATTAAGACAGGCTGTAAGAGTGATAGGACAGAAACTATATTCAGTGTAAACTAATATTTACCTGGTGTGCACCAGGCACCCTGCAAGGTATTAAATCATGTCATTTAATCCTCAAAACCCTGAAGGGTTATAAATGAGGAATCTCAGGTTCAGATAGACTGATGACTAAATCCATAATGGGAGAATTTATATTCTATCCAGTTCCTCTGACTCAAAATACAGGGCTGGTTGCCCCATACTGTGCACCAAAGGGTTGCTCTGAACACTATGGATGGCCACCCAAGGGGCCACGTAGTAATTATGGCTGGAATATTTATAGACTCTATTATTACACAGAGAGTATGTATCTTCTTCAAAAGTCCTATTTGTGTCAGTGAAAATTTGGATTTTAGAAGGAGCTTTTATTAACTTATAAATAAGAATTTCAGAATTTATTTCGTAAGTGATGAGATTGGTTTATTTTGTTTTGTTACTTCTGATTATGCATTTTAGTGACTTTCTCGGTGATACAAAGAATGAATAAAGGCATCCTAAAATGAACTACAGAGAGAAGACTATTACACAGGATCTTACCATCAGCACTATTAAGTTTTTCATTCTTATAAATTTTCCACAAATCATTTTAATATGAAATAAAATGAGCATTCTAACCTAAGCCATGGTTTGAAATCACTTTTATATTGATCTGTATGGAAAAGCAGAGAATACACTTAGCCATTTCTCTTACCTGATTTGTGGGTCATGTCTTTAATTACCTACAGAAAAGAAAAATAACAAAAGAGAAAGCTAAAATATTCTCTTTGAAGTGACTGCCGGACATTAGAGAAATTTGAACATATAATAAAAATATTATAATTGATTTGGGGAAAAAAAATTTATAGTCCGATTCCCAGGAATATTTAGCTAACCGTTTTGCTTTTTTGAACCCAGGAGAATTCCAGATAGAATAAAGGAAAGTAGAAGGCCTTGACTTCTAGTGACCACATGAGCCTCCAAACTATTTAGTGTCAGAAGTTTTGATTTATAAACTTATAATTGTCTTTTTCATTTTCCTTAGGCTGTTCCTATAAGGCTAGATTTTTAAATATGGTAAAAACTAGAGAGAAAAGTAGAATAAATTGTATCAAATAATGCAGAGTGGGGCTTCAGACCTATATAGTGAAATCATTCTATAGGAAAAAATTGTTATCAACCCATTAGGTACTGTCCATACTAGACCTATTGGACAAAGTTATGTTGTCAGTATCTGTATTGTTTCATGTTAGGTAAAGGCCAGTGGGTTACTCCTTACCTTATAACACCTGGTTAGCGTGCTCAGAGAATCATTAGCTAAAATTTAGTTTTCATATGAAGCTTAAGGCAAAAAGAAAATAGTTATAAATCCCTCCAAAGATTTACCAATTCTTTGAGACATCAATTTTGATATTAAATGGCTGAGTATCTGTCATCTGTACCTCCTACAAATTTTTCCTGCTAGCATAATTTAACATAAATTCCTTTACAAGTATAGAGTTTCAACTTTGAGTGGATTCATTTTAAAATTTGTTAAGTCTTGTTCACTTTAAACAATCACATTAAATGACAAACTCTTATTTTCTGATTTTTAAAGACTGTGTAACATCGTCCTTTATCCCTGTCAAGCCTTTCGATGTGACGGCTCAACCAGAACCCACAGTGGAGGTTGAAGAATTTGTTTACGACTCAACAAAGTATTGCCGTCCTTACAGAGTATACAAAAATCAGATTTACATTTACCCCAAGCACCTCAAGTATGATAGCCAGAAATGTTTCAACAAGGTATGGTATGTTTCTGAGATGTTGTGCTGTCGCTACACCCTATTGAAATCATATTAAGACAGATTCTTGAGAGTTCAAACACAAATTATCATAGGTCAATACTTTGGAATAAGAATCCATTTGCAGAAAGTGCCTAATGAGGGACAGTGATGAGTTTCATCCTAAAAGTGTTTAAGGACGCACAGTTTTATAACATATTAATAATCCTTTCTAAAATCAGCCCTGAATTATTTTGTTCTAGACCTCTTTTTTTTGTTTCTTAAGATACTCTGAAAATAGCATATCTGCTTCCTTTTGATACAAGTTTTTTTTCTTCCTTTTTAAATAATATCTCCAAATCCTCCTGCTATTTCTGAGCACTATGGATAATGTCACAAGAAAGTGCCGGGTATTCTACATTTTTCAGATTTAATTAGAAGCTACTTATTTTAGGCACTCGGATTGGTTTTTTTGGTGTTATTTAACAGGAAATTACGATTTCCATTTTCCCTCTCTGTAATTTCAGGCTCGAAATATAACTGTGTGCATTGAATTCAAAAATTCTGATGAAGAAGGTGCCAAGCCCGTGAAGGTGAGCCAAGTCCACAAGGGTACACAGCAATCCAGGGGGATTGGCAGGTGCATAGGTTCTCCTCACCACCATGGAGCTTTTTATATGAGTGTGATTGAAGGAGGAGCGATTCAATTCATTTGTGTTAGATTTCTTAAAACGTACCTGATTTAATGGCCATCATTAACTGAATCTATTAGAAATGTCAGTCTCATAGCTCTGCCTAGCTTTTCATGATTCGGAAAAAAGGAAACCACTCTAGCATGAAATAAATGCAAAGATCCCCCTCTGGAAGACTCTGCCCTCTTCAAAGATTAGCCCGCCTCTCAATTCAGCATGCTTGATTTAAAATGCCACATCCCATCTGGACCTCATGTGACCTCTGCAGAAGGACTGCTGCATACTGGTCCAATGGCCAATACTGGCCCAATGGCTAGTGCAGCAGGCCCCAGGGTGTTCACGTCCATGGAAAGGGCATGTGGCCCATTGCCTGAGGAGCTGGGAAATGGCTCTGGAAGTCTGTCCCTGTTGTTGATTACATGATTTAATAAAATTCAGAAGATGGGCAGCCCCAGTGGCGCAGTGGTTTAGCACCACCTACAGCCCAGGACGTGATCCTGGAGACCCTAGATGGAGTCCCATGTCAGGCTCTCTGCATGGTGCCTGCTTCTCTCTCTGCCTTTATCTCTGCCTCTGTGTGTGTGTGTGTGTGTCTCTATGAATAAATAAAGTCTTTAAAATAAATAAATAAATAAATAAATAAATAAATAAATAAATAAATAAATAATAAGTAAATAAATAAATAATAAATAAATAATAAATAAAATCCAGAAGATTTGTATGAACTACTTTTCAACCTACAAAACTGCAACTGGATGTCATTTTTCTGAGTTCACCTTTGATATATACTACTTTTATTTTAGGGACTTCAAATAACATAGAGTAACCCTTAAAAAGAGAGGAAAATTATTTTGAGTGTGCCTGTGGCCAGATCTTCCCAGTTTCAATGAATCAGCGGGGTGAAATAGTAAAGGACAAAGCTAATCTCATACTGACCCCCACGATTATCTGAGATAATCTCTTAAAGCTCTCTGTCAGGTACCATTTGTACCAAGAAGGTTCATAGAATTATTCAGAATCAATTTGAGTGACTGAATGAATCATGCAGGGGAGAAAGAGTTCTTTAAAATAGTCTTGAGCCACTGTCAGTATCCACAGGTTCCAAGTTCCACGGTAACATTAGTCAGCATCAGGAGACAAAAATTAGAGCAAAATGGAATTTTCAAGCAAACAAAGGCAATGACCAGACAGCAAGCACAGCAGGCCTGCTAGTGCAGTGTTTATGGGGAAAATTCTAGAAAAGAGGAATAATAGCAGGTGTGTGAGTCTCCTGTCTCATTGCATTCTAAAGGCTCATACAGAAATACAGCAGATTCCAGAAGAGGGAGCCTGAGCCTTGGGCTAAGGGAATTTTGAAGCTGCATGCCTAGGAAGTGCCATATGACATCCCCTGGCTTGATTAGGGGCTAGGATAGAATAGCAGTGCAATGTGGTGGAGCCTGAAATAAGCCTTATCCTTCCAGCACAGCGTTCTTGGTTGGGAGGAGGCATGTCAGGGGTTGGGGTCGAACCAAACCCTGTGGTCACCCAGGACTGATTGCCTTGAACTCTGAACCAGACCTGGGTATGCCATGGACCCCTTCCAGAGGCCACCTTACAGGAATCTGAATTGAACAATTTAGCTCTTATCTCCTGGTAATCAAAAGTTAGGTAATGAATTAATTCAGGTTGATGTGATAGCTACACGATGAATTAAAGCCTTCATATTTTCTTCCATAGTGCCCTGATATAGTAAGTACAGGGCAGTAGGTGAGAGAAGTTCAAGGTTAATTAGATACCAGCTAAGCCTGGCAAGTTATCACTAAATTCATCTTTGTTCCAGGGTTGGTAACTGAAGAATTGTGACTTTTTTGTGTGTGCTCAGAGTTAATTTCAGACACTCCTAATCATTCAACTCATAACTTTTTAAACAGTGTATTTATGGAAAACCTGGAGGGCCTCTCTTCACCTCAGCTGCCCACACTGCAGTTCTGCATCATTCCCAGAATCCGGATTTCTCCGATGAGGTAAGGGCCACACCTCCCCTGCTCCCAGCAGCTCCTAAAAGAGATGGGTCAGGTAATGCACAAAGATATGCATTCTCTCTAGACCACATCTCAGACTGAGGGCATGCCTTGGCTGATGTTTACTTAAGTGAGATTTAGAAACTGTATTTATTGACAGTTGCTCCAGGGGTTAGGTTGCAAATCCGGACGTTTCAGCATAGGATTGCCCTTCAAAAATATGCTTTTATGGTATCATTCTTTTCAAGGGAGAATAATTTTTTTCTTTTATTTCATTAATCAATATAATAAAGATTGTGTTGGACAGCTTAACCAATCAATAGCTGCATTTCATGTCATAATGGAAAGAACTTAGCAATAGATAGAATATGAGCCAACACTAATTCTTATGACCTACTTGAACTTGAGTGATCGTGGATACTGTCATCTCTAAATGTGATGTACAGCAAGACCTGCCCTGGCCAACTCCTGAGACTCTCTTATTATGGGCCAGGCACCATGCTGTACTCCATATATACATCATCTCAATCCCTACAGGGTTCTCCAGAGAAACAGAGCCAATAGGGGAGATATATATATATATGTATAGACAGGTAGACTTATTATAAGGTATAGGCTCACATCGTTATGGAAACAAGAAGTCTCATGATCTTCCATCTGTAATCCTGAAAGCTGGTGGTATTATTCAAAGGCCTGAGAGCCAGCTGGGCTGTGATAGAGATTTCAGTTCAGGTGTGAAGGTCTGAGAAAAAAGGGTGCCAAAGGCAGACAGGGAAGATCAATGTTTTGGTTCAAGTAGTCAGGCAGAGAGAGAATTCAACCTCCTGCCTTTTTGTTCCATTCAGACCTTTATCAGATTGGATGATGAGCACCCACACTGGTGAAGGCCATCTGCTTTACTCAGCCCTCAAATTCTAATGCTAATCTCTTCAATCTCTTCAGAAGCATCCTCACAGGCACACCCAGAAATAAAGTTTAACCAGTATTTGGGCATTCTGCAGTCTAATCAAACTGACATAAAATTAACCTTCACACCTTCCTATCTTATGAGTAAGGAAACTGGGACTCAGAGAAGTAACTTTGCCAAGGGCACAGCAGTAAGAAGGGATCATCAGGGGCAGCCCGGGAGGCTCAGTGGTTTAGCACCACCTTCGGTCCAGGGCATGATCCTGGGGACCTGGGATCAAGTCCCATGTCAGGCTTCCTGTGTACAGCCTGCTTCTCCCTCTACCTGTGTCTCTGCCTCTCTCTCTCTCTCTCTCTCTCTCTCTCTCTCTCTCTCATGAATAAATAAATAAAATCTTAAAAAAAAAATGATCATCAGAACTCAAACTAGGCCACATGACTCGGGGCTGAAGCTTCACCATTCTGCTCTAAGACATGAAAAAACCAATTGGGCCAATGGTAAATTACTCTGTATGTGTCAGCTGGTATTAAAAAGAGATTCAGACAAACAAGCTTTAGGGATTAAATTTAATTTCTGACCACAAAGCAAAGATCTAAACTAATGCAACCTGCTGATATGGTATCTGGGATTAAAAATATCCCATCTTTTTATGAGGTCTCCTATTGCTACTACAGTAAATCGCCAAATTTGGTGACTTAGAAAAACCCACATCCATTATCTCATAGTTCTGGAAATCATAACTCTGAAATGGGTCCCACAGAGCTTAAATCAAGGTGGCAGCAGGTCTGCATTCCTTCCAGAAGCTTTAGGGGAGATTCCTTGCCTCACCTTTTCTAGCTTCTAGAGGCTTCCGCAGTCCTTGGCTTGTGACCCTCTTCCAGAAGTTTTCTCACTCTCACTTCCACTTCCATTCTCTGACTCTGACTTCCCTCCAATAAGGATTTTGTGGTTACGTTGGTCTCCCACAGTAATCCAGTGTAATCTTCCCATTTTAAAAATCCTTGTTTTCATCACTTTTGCAAATCCCTTTTACCCTGTTCACAGATTCTGGATATTGGGGCCCAGAGGACACCATTTGGGGGCAGGCTATTAGTCTGCCTACCACACCTTATTCCACATCAATCATTTTGAAACTAAAGGAACTTCAGTGAAACCACAGACCTCCTTTAACCTTATCTCCCTCCTCCACATCCACTTAATGCTCTTAAGCTTTGTTCCCTATAAATTCAGGACAGAAGGTAAAAAAAAAAAAAAAATTAAGGTAAAGGGCTATCACCATGTTATAGAATATTTATTGTATTGGTTGACCCCTTGGAAAAACCCCTCTGAAATATGCATCTGTTGCAGACATACAAGATTTTTTTTTCTAAAAAAATTATGTTCTCACTGTTAATTCTGACTGTTAATCTCTGTTACTCTCATGTGCTTCCCGGAATTCTTATAAAAGCCATGGAGTTTTCTATAGGAGAACATGTGTGTAATGACAGCCCAGTGAACTCTGCAGTGCAGACTCAAAACTGAGGTTGCATTAATTGCAAAAATTGATACAAATTCTTCCAAGGCTCTGTTATAATGTGAATATTTGCAGTATTTAAAGTGAAGGATGTTGGCATTAATAGTTAACTGGAATTCTTGAGAACTTATTGCGTTCCCATATGCTCTTTATGTTAGCTAAAAAAAAGAAAAAATTTCCTTCTGGTACATGGCTAATTACTGTACGTCCTTAAATGTACATTGGCCTTTGTTACCAAGTTTGCATACTAGTATATAAAGAATGTGTAAGCTTGTAAACCATTCTAGTTCAGAAGTTCTCAGATTTTACCATTCACCAGAATCACCTTGAAGCCTTGTTACATCAGATGACTGTAATCCCCCCAGATTTGTGGATTCCAAATGTCTGAAACAGGGCCTGAAAATTTGCATGATACTTGTTAGAACAAGTTTCTAAAAGATGTTGATGCTGCTCTTTCGGGGAGAACATTTGGAAAATCAATGTAATGAGTCCTTTCCCGAACAAAGTGCAAGTACAGGGGATCCCTGGGTGGCTCAGCAGTTTAGCGCCTACCTTTGGCCAGGGCGTGATCCTGGAGTCGCGGGATCGAGTCCCACGTCGGGCTCCCGGCATGGAGTCTGCTTCTCCCTCCTCCTGTGTCTCTGCCTCTCTCTCTCTCTCTCTCACACACACACACAAATAAATAAATAAATCTTTTTTAAAAAAAGTGCAAATACATTAGCTAGATAGGTAGATGCACAAAGAGTCTAATAAATAAGCTGGCAGATAATCTGCACGCTTCTCTAACACCTTATTGCTTGACCATTCTGGAAGTTACCAAGCTGCTGATATTGCGTTGAATGCAGCTTATATGATGAGATCCTGGGATTCTAGTGTGAAGTAGTTATCAAATGACATGGTTCCCCATCCTGGAAGATCCTATTAAACTGACTAGACCATAAACTCCCAGTGAGTCAAAGCCCTATAACATCTCTCCACTCGATTCCCACCTCCGTGTCATCCTATTTCACAACGTATGTGGCAGATGTTTGGAAACTGAAAAGCACTATGAAATATAGAAGGTGTCAAAACATTTCTTTTTAGGGATATGGAGTATGCTCCTCATTAAGCATATTTTTAACATATATCAACTTTATGTTTTATACTTATTAGGAAACATTCCTTATGTAGCTACAGCATGACATCTTCACAAAACAGCTCATTACTTGGTTACCACAATAACACATTTCATGTATTTTTTTTTTGTTATTTTTAAGAAGAAATAGATTCCATGCTTAAGTTACATCATTTCCTACTGCTATGTTTCTCACCACTGTGTCTATGAATTGCCTGGGGGTCTTATTAAAAATGCAGATTCTGATTCCATGTGTCTGGGGTAGTGTCCAAGATTGTGCATTTCTAATGAGCTCACAAGCGATGCTCATACTCTAGTCCATGCACACACTGCATGAGACAGGGACTCAGTTCACTCAATGGATGTTCTCTGGTGATAGGTTCCTTGACCTATGTCTTTTTGACACCTTATGGTGAGCCTCTGTGTATGTGTGAGTGTGTGAGTGTGCTTAATCCATTCTTTACTAGCATCCGTTACCAAATGACAAATGCTAGGCATTCTAAATTATCAACAGCCACCACAATAAAGAAGTAAAAATATCAGTCCCTTAACACATGACTGCTAGCAGGATGGATATCCATTGAGAGTTAAGTCGGTACTTCTTACACTAACTATGAAACGTGGTCCTTAGTTTCAGTGAAAGATCTTTTTAAAAGGTGAAGGCGCCTATGTTTTGTCTCACCCTGACCTGGGGCAAATGAATTTCATCCCAGTCCAGCTATGATCTCTTTCATTGCAGGTGAAAATTGAACTACCGACACAGCTCCATGAGAAACACCATATTTTGTTTTCTTTTTACCATGTCACTTGTGACATAAATGCCAAGGCCAATGCCAAGAAAAAGGAGATGCTGGAAACATCAGGTACTGACAGGATGTGATTTGGTACAGTTTTACATGTCATCTATGTGTCTGGAACTGGAGAGGACTTTTAAAGCTCTGATGTATTAAATTTTTTTAGTGAGGTTTTCTATTCATAAGTGACAAGTAACTTTGTTTTTACTCCTCACCATGGCGCTTTGCACTCAGAAGGTTTCTCTTTGTTCTTCCTTTGCACAGTGGGATATGCTTGGCTTCCCCTGATGAAACATGATCAGATAGCTTCTCAAGAATACAATATCCCAATAGCAACAGGCCTGCCTCCTAATTATTTAAGCTTTCAAGATTCTGCAAGTGGAAAGGTACTGAGTGATGTATAATTTAAGAGAAAAAAAATACATGAGCTAAATGGCATGAGGTTATCTTCTTTCTGCTGTTTAAATTAACCCAAGGACTGTAGTGTATGCATCCATTGTGGTGATGAGTCATGTACCAACAATATTTTCAGTGTCTTGTTTCATTCATGGCTGGTAGAAATGATCCATTAGAATGGCCCCCTGATACCACATCGGTCTCCCTCACCGGTACTGCTAATTCTTTTTGCATCTTTTATTTTGCATCTGTAGAGTCCTGTAAGTTAAATGGATCGGGACGGCCAATTAACATAAGCTAAATAACCTGTTTCTTTTCTCTTCTTCAATTGCCACAGTGACAGTAACACACTCTTTTTTACAGCATGGTGGGAGTGACATTAAGTGGGTTGACGGTGGCAAGCCACTCTTCAAAGTATCGACATTTGTGGTGTCCACAGTAAATACTCAGGTGAGTGCGCTGTCCTGAAAAAATCTCAGCATCTGTTTGAACCCATAGAATCCTAAAGGGGCTCCTGTATTTAGGGGAGGGGACTCACCATTTCCCAGGTTGTCAGAGGAGCTGGTGATTTAGAAATGCAAAGGAAGAAATGTCGGCAGCATAACTTTCTGCCTCTCCCAGGAGAGAGAGAATGCCCCAGCCCTTCAGCCCAGGTGCCCTTACAACTGTGGACTAGAATACCAGACATGTACGTATCAGGATGATGCTCCCACGCTTGAAATATGTTTTTCTTTCACTGAAAACACCCAAGTGTTAAAAATGGGGAAAGGTGGGATCCCTGAGTGGCTCAGCGGTTTAGCGTCTGCCTTTGGCCCAGGGCGTGCTCCTGGAGACCTGGGATCGAGTCCCACATCGGGCTCCCTGCATGGAGCCTGCTTCTCCCTCTGCCTGTATCTCTGCCTCTCTCTCTCTACCTCTATCTCTCATGAATAAATAAATAAAATATTTTTTTTTAATGAGGAAAGGTCAAAATGAAAGACTTTGGATCTTTACCTAAAAACTAAGTCTGATTTCCAGTGCCTACCAGGTGCTCCTAATGGGCAGGCCATGAGATCAGCAGAACTACTGGAGACCCTCCTTGGCCAGCTTCTTCCTGGGTGATCCTGCACAAGTCACCTCACCCCTGCGGTTCTTATTTCGTCATCAGGAAAATGATGGCAATAATATCTGCCTAAGGTTGTAGGAAGGATCAAAATGGGAAACCACGTGTGAAAACATGTCAGGAACTGCAAAATGATATACAAACCTAATTCCCGTCATTGCTAAATTACCACAGATGCACCCCTTCCACTGCAAGACAGCTTCTCTTACCAGAGTATGAGGACTTCTGTGGTACCAATTGTAAAGTACAAAGCAAATCATTAAGTACACAAACTATGTATTTCCCCTTTCTTAAATGCTTGCTAAGAGAAATGAAATCATCCAGGTATTACACACATATTGCATCAGAATTTCTCCCTGTAACCTCTGGTGCCTCAAGGGAAATTTAACTCCCTTCCTCAGTCCTCTGCGCAAACTCCACAAGTCCCACAAAATGGTCCTTCCCCACCTAGTCCTGCCCTTATATACCAACCTGTCTTTCTCACACTTCCAACTGCTTTCCTCTCAACAAGCCAGATGTCTCTCTGACTCACCATCACTCACCTTTTTCTGCATCCGCTGCCACCGCCCACATACTCATCGCCAAGGCGGGACATATTCCTCTTTCATCAGTATTTACCTCAGGGACCAAATGCCCAGGCCCTCTCTTGCACTGCGTCCTCCATCTGCTTAGCTTCTGCTTCTGACACTCAGCCCTCCTCATGAGGAAGGCAATCTTCCCCTCCCTTCCTCCCCTCCCTGCCTTGGCCTGGACACCTCCCACCCATCCTTCAGACCTTGGCTCACTTTCTCAAAGAAGCCTGTCCTCTTCCCTGACCCTTCAGACATGTGTCGTCTTGTCATACACCCACATGGCACCCTGCTTTCCTGTGATGCACCTATGTAACTGTGATCAAGTAGGTGTGTGTTGACGTTGCAGTATGGTGCTGGTCTCCCTGACATAATGGAAGGACTGCAGAAGAAGGGACTGGGTTTTCCTGGGCCTTCACTCTGTCCTCCCTGGCTGCCAAGGGCCTAGCACATAGTCAGCTTTCAATGACTAATTGTCAAATAGTTGAATAAATGAAATGAAACTGAAAATATGACACACACACACGTATGCTCACACATACCCTGGAGCTGAGGGAAACCCAAATCACAGATGTCCTTCTAGAATCAACAAATTCCAGAGAAATATCCAGTATGGGTGTCTTCACTAAAATTCCGTGTCTCACTTTCTGACTATATAACTCTGCCCCTCAGCTCAAGAGAATTTCTAAGAGGCCACCCTCTTCAGAAAATAGCATTAAAGGGAATATTCATTTGCTCAGGCTGCCGTAACAGAATACCACAGACTGGGCAGCTTACACAACAGAAATCTATGTTCTCACCATCCTGGAGTCCAGAAGACCAGTATCAAGGTGTCAATGTGTTGGCAGGGTTGGTTTCTTCTCAGGCCTCCCTACTTGGCATGTAGGTAGCCATCTTCTTGCTGGGTCCTTTCGTGGTCCTTTCCTCTATGCCAGTACATGTCTGGTGTTTATCTCTGTGTCCAGATTTCCTCCTCTATTTTTTTTTATAAGTAGGCTCCACACATGTGGAGCCCACCATGGGTCTTGAAGTCATGACCCTGAGATCAATCAAGAGTCAGGTGTTTAATAGACTAAGCCACCCAGGTGCCCCTAAATTTCATCTTTTATAGAGACATCAATCATATTGGACTTGGTCCACTCTAACCGCTTCATTTTAACATAACTATCTCTTTAAAGACCTTATCTCTAAATATGGTTATATTATGAGGTACCAGGGCGGGAATTAAGACTTCAACATATGGATTGTGAAGGGACACAATGCAGCCCATTACAAAGGGTACAAATCAGTTTTATCTCATTAGATTAGTGTGAACTTCCTAATTTTTTACTAGCTTGGGCATTTTAAGTCTAAAAATATCCCTGTGCATAATAAGAGTACACTTTCTCATGTGTGTTAAGAAATATGTAAGAAAAAAACATAGAAGTGTGTAGAAAGAAACAAGAACATGAAAGAAGGCAATTTTTAAAAGGGGAGAGAAGGGACAGAGCCAGTGGAAGTGCTTCTCCAGCCACTGCCATGTGGCCGAGAAGGAAAACACATCTATCTACAAGAAAGGAAAAAAAGAAAGAGCAGGGTTTGTGGTCCAGGTGGAGCTTTCAGTGAACTTTCAAAATGTCCAGTGAAAATGAAAGCCGTCACTCTGACTCCTTGATAAAGCATCTGCTCGTCTCATTGAGGCATCTGTCCTCCAGAAATACTCACCCTCCATCACTGTAATTGTCATACAGTTTATGTGTCACAAGAAATAAACACTTTCCTTGCTCTTTCAGGATCCCCATGTGAACGCATTTTTCCGACAGTGCCAAAAAAGAGAGAGAGATATGTCTCAGTCACCTACCTCGAACTTCATCCGGTCTTGTAAGGTAAGGTGACGTGCAAATACTCTCTGGGTCTCCAGGGTAAAGAAACGGGTAAAAGGGTCCTTTCCAGTTTCCAATGAGTAGCAAACTAAGATAGGGCCATCATGGAAGATTTTTAAATACCTTATCAATTCAGAGAATAAATGGTTATTTCTCAATTCTTTGATAGGCTCTGCCTGTTGATTACAAAACAAGCAAATGTCAGATTTTTTTCCCAAAATAAAATGATTGAAAATCAGAATCAGTTGATTTTCAATTAGATAATTGTGTACAGTATCCTTGCAACATCACCCCCGTGCCTGCGTGCCTGCTGAGTGCAGTGAAGAATAAAGCCAGATGAAGGTGAGCTAGCGTATTCATACTTTTCCTTTTTTTTTTAAGATTTTATTTATTTAATCATGCGAGACACAGAGAGAAGCAGAGACATAGACAGAGGGAGAAGCAGGCTCCATGCAAGGAGCTTCATGAGGGACTCGATCCCAGGATGCCGGGATCATGCCCTGAGCCAAAGGCAGATGCTCAACCACTGCACCACCCAGACACCCCACTTACTTGAGTTCAGAAACACATCAGCAGAAGGTGCTTTAAATTTAACCAGTGTCCTTTTTCTCCCACCAATGTACTACAGAACCTATTGAATGTGGAAAAGATTCACGCAATCATGAGTTTTCTGCCTATCATCTTGAATCAGCTCTTCAAGGTGCTGGTCCAGAATGAAGAAGATGAAATAACTACAACTGTGACCAGGTACCTCTCCCGTGGTCTTAGGAGAAGAGCTCTTCTAGTCTGTGTTTGCACAAAACTGTGATTATAACTGAACAGCCACCTTCTTGTGCCCGCTTGTGTTTCACGTGAACACATGTCTCAAATTTGAAGTATTTCTCACTCTTGAGTTCTTGCCTTCAAATCTGTTATCATTGGGGTAAAGTTTTAGACCCGTTTTTTCACTTTTTATTTTGTTTCTTAATTAATCTTTTTATTTTGATGGAATCATAGATTGGCAGGCACTTGTGAGAAATAATGTGGAGAGATCCCATGTTCCCTTTACCTAGTTTACCAATGCCACATCATGCAAAACTGTAGCGCAGTATCTCTACCGGGATATTGACATTGATAAACAGAATACGGAACATTCCCATCACCAGGGGGATCCCTCATGTTGTCATTTATTACACAAAATTACTTCCCTCACATCCCCAGTCCCCACCCCTTAGCCCTGGTAACTACTAATCTGTTAAAATTTTGGATAGATAGATAGGAAGGACATCTGGGTTTTTCCAGTTCAGGTAGATTTTGGGTGAACATAAGTTTTTATTTCTCTGAGATAAATGCCTGGTGCAGCTGCTAGGTCTTAAGGATAGTTGCACCTGCAGTTTTTAAGAAAACGCTGAATTGTTTTCCAGGGTGGCTGTACAGTTTCACATTCCCACTAGATTTTTAAATTTTTTTCTCTAACTGCCCCTGCTTTAAATTTGTCTGTACTACATTTTGCCAACATTTCTAATCTGTCTAGTAACTTTGACGATCCTAATTTCCTCTCTATTGGAGATACTGTTTTAAATCCATTAAAGCATCATGTATGTTTAATGTTCATTTTTTAAAAAAAAATATTAGTCACGGAATTCTGCGGAAAAAAATTACTCTTCACATTGAAGTATGTCCAGAACTTTCGTAACTGTCAGATATATTATTAACCTCTTTCAGAATGTGGGTCTTTAGCCTCATTTTTAAAGTAGCACCCTGAAGCTCTGGGACAATTAAAGTGTGTCTAACAGTTCCACATCAGCCAGTTCTGGACCTGGGTTAAAAATCTCCAACTGTACCTTCAACTGAGACTCTTTTCAGCATGAACATATAGGTTTTTGTGAACAAGACTGCTAAATATTTCAGCAGATAGATCTGCTAAAATTCCAAGACATTCCAAAACACTGCAGCCATTGAGCAACTGGCAGTACTAATGTGAAAGCAGTACCACCGCTGCTACTAGAAACACTTCACGAGCTTAGGAGGGAAATAAAAAACAAAACTGAATCTTAATCTAATTGCTTTTTACAACAGCATATGTAGTGCCTCTTTGTTAGAAGGGAAACCCTCTTTATTCTTTTATTCTTTTTTAAGGATTTTTTTTATGAGAGAGAGAGAGAGAGAGAATACAATCAGGGGGGAGGGACAGAAGGAGAGAAGCAGACTGCCCGAGGAGCTGGGATCCCAAGGTGAGGCTCCATCTCAGGACCCTGGGATCATGATCTGAGCCAAAGGCAGACACTTAACCAACAAAGCCACCCAGAGGGAGCCCTCTTTAAATGAACTATAATAATTGGAGGTTAAAGGTCCTAAATTTTAATCAGATACTAAAAATGATTCTTTTTCCAAGAAGACAGTATCAGCCAACACACAAGCCATAAAAGTCTTCAGTGTGATGTTGCAGCCATGAGATACTTATATCTTAGTGTTAATACGGATATTGGGGGATCAGAGGGGGAAATCTGAAACTGGTTCACGCATTCATTCAGTGCCTGTTAAATACCCAGTTTACAAAACACTCTAGTGCCAAGCCCAGTCATATTTTCCTGTCTTTTCCAGAAAAGTCACTGAACAGTTTTGTTTTTCCAGGGTTCTGACCGACATTGTGGCCAAATGCCATGAGGAGCAGCTGGACCACTCTGTCCAGTCATACATTAAGGTATGAAATCGCCACTTCGACACTGGGCACATCCCTCGTGCTGTGTGGTTTGTCTCATTTCTGTCTGCAATAAGTGGGATGTTTCTGCCTTTAGCTGGATGGGGCTCAGCACAGTAATATCAAACATTCCCTTTAGCCACTTAGGATTCCATCTCTTTGCATGGATGATCTAGAGGTATAGTTCAAATGTATAAATAATGTGTACATGTGCAAATGAATATTTATATGGGGAGAAAGAGCAAAGAAAGAGAAGAGAAAATGAAAGTATTGGCCTTTTGAAGTCAACATTACAAATGAATGCAATTCCTGTATCAAGTTAAGGAATATTTTTCCTGTTGGTTTGTTGAATGCTCTGTGTTTCTTCTGTAATGTTTTCTTAGCTCTTTTTATTGTTTTCTCAGGCATTATTTCATTTTCCCAGTTACTGTATATTTGTACCTGCTTCTGGTATGTTAAGTCCTTTATCCTCGGGCATGATCCACTAGCCCATTCCATCAGTGTGCACCTGCTTCCTCCAGCGTCCTTCACCAAGCGTTCACTCGGACATGTTCATGTTCTCATTTCCAGTTGGCCTGTGAATTAATGCCAGTGAACTTGTGATGATGTTTGCATATTATAGTTCCTGCCTAAATGTCATCTTCCTGAATGAAAAGAAAGAATCTATCCAGAGATAAATGAGAGTGGCTTACATAACTTTATAATGCATAGAGGAGCTCAATTTCTATTTTTATGTATATATTAAATCTTTTTGAGACCCAGACCTTTTTTAATTGAAAGAATTTATTCCATTGATATATAAGAATAGACATATACTTCCATAAGTTAGATATCTAGAAAGGTGACTAGAGGATAATTTGGGGGTTTTGTGGTAGAAATGTGTAAAAAACAAACAAAAAAACAAAACTTCCTATGAAATTTCACTCTGAGGTGAAACCCTCTGAGGGATATTTTTACATTACAATTTTATATGTACATATTTTCTACCTGCCTGAAATGTAAGATATCTTCCCAAATACCCAAGTATGATCGTGTGCCCTTCCTTAAAATAGCCCATATGCCAAAGATAGTTATTTCTTTTTTTTTTTTCAAAGATAGTTATTTCACAACAATTTCCCTATGGTATAATTTTACCCAACAAGATCTACACTTCAGCTGCGGAAAGACAGTTGTGCCTACAAATGCTTGTTTAGTTTACTCTCTGTTTAAGACAGTCGTAAAAATACTTTAATCCAGTATTGGTGAATTTACATTTAACAAAATCATCTACAGAAATTTCTCTCAATATTTAACCCACATTTTCCATTTCAATCACCAAAGGGGCTAAGAAGAAAACAATTCCCCAGTCCATATTACGCAGAGGCATCTCCATTTCAACACAAGTATTTACCTCATTCTAATGGAATCATTGAAGACTACATTAAGAACCCACTGATGTTGTGTCTGTTTTTGTGATAGTCAAAGAAGTTCTTTATGAGAACCTTAAATCAGTTCTCAGACTCATTCTGTGTTGCTCTTGGAAGAGTGTATTGGAATGCATCCTGGTATGGTCTTTATTTTTAACTAGGATGTTTGAAATCTCCTGATGAGACCATTTGATTTTATAATATAGGCGGTTGCTTATTTAATTTGCTTTGAAGTGGTTGAAATCTAAAAATACATTTAAAAATGGGATGTCACACTGATAACAATTCCTAAAGATATTTCATAAAAATATTTTCACATAGCTAAAGCGGACACACCCTAATAAATATTATCAACCGGAATTTTACTCTAGAAAGAACATTACTAGCAAGTGGGAAATTAGATTCTAGTCAAGATTAGATAGTTAACTTGAGCAATCAGCCTCTCTGAACTTCATTTTTTTCTCCTCTGAAGTGAGAAGGGACGGATCAGATGAACATCTAGCTCTATGATTCTGTGATTGAACTCTTGTTGCAGTACATTGTTAACAGCCTGACCCTGACCAAAGAGTTTGATTTTTCTTATCACCTGTGAGAGAAATTATTTTTTAACATGTAGGTGGATATTAAGGCCCATACCTTGGTGTATGATGAATACTGATGGGCTGGTACCAATATATGCTTTGATGTCCTTGAAAGATGTGATATATTCAGTGGAATTTATATATATTCAGAAACAAACTAAACACCATTTCAAGTTCAGTGGTGCTAAATGCTGCTAACTCACCCCATTTACAATATCCAAAATGCACACATACACCATTTCTTTTTCAAAGATGTGCATCTTAAGTCTATCTAACCAAATGCCATGGTTTACTGCAATTCATGGCACTGACACGTTCCAGCCAAAATTTCAAAATAAGAATATCTCAGAGCTAGTTGTAATGCTGTTAGAGCTAAATAACTGTGCATGGGACTAGGTAGTCAGTGATGATATTAGCCTCACATGAGTCAAATTCATGAGGGGAAAAAAATCCTATTACTCTTGATTTTGGCTAGTTTCATACATCTCTTAGCTTTGTCTTTCTCCTCTGGGATGAGCTTGGAGAAGTAAGACTCCAGTCTTACTTACTTACCAATGAGTTGCAAAGTTCAAAGAAATGATTATAGATCCAAATGTGAATGTGCCTCTGCTTTGAGTTTCTTGTCTGCCTTGGCTCTTGATTATAGTGAAGTCTGAGTGGTGAATGTTATAAACAAATGACCTTCCTTGAGGCAAATGCAACCCATAAGTAAAACCGTATAATCCAGGGATAAGCATTATATATTTAAAATATGTGCATAAATTGGTACTGATATCCTTAAAACAGATGAAGGAATACTGAAAATTAAGACCATTACATGCATTCAGAAATGCACACCGAAACAAATCTTTTGAGAGAAAAAAAAGTGAGCAGCATTTGTTATCTTACTGATGGCCAATGTTCATGAACCCTTTGATAGCTGTGACTAAGCATGAGATGATAGAACCTGGGCGTGTGGGGAGCTCACCTACTGGCCTCTGGAAGGCACCTGCTTCCCCACTTGGCTATTTGAGTGGGTGCTCTACCCTTTCAGGATGAAGAAATGCTACCATGCCACCTGTTACCAGTGGAAGGAAGGAGAAGGGGAAATGTGTCCTAAGTAGGTGGGTCAAAGCCCTCCATGTTTCCTTGAACCCGCTAAATCGCTCTCTGACTCTTTCTTTTGATTTCTACAAAAAGAGTTTCAAGGAGAGCTTAGGTGAGCCAAGCCCTATCTTGTGCAAAACCCTAAATAGGAACAGTCGTGTACTACTCTTGTCATTGGGCCACCATTTATTTCATGACAAAATCTGGCATGAGCAGATAATTTTGAGATATGAGTTATTCATGTAACATAATTTTTGAGACTTTGGGGGTTTTTTTAAGTATTTAACTTTTTTCACTTTTTGGATTTTCTTCAGTTCGTGTTCAAAACCAGGGCATGCAAGGAGAGAACTATACATGAGGAGCTGGCTAAAAATGTGACTGGTCTTTTGAAATCAAATGACTCAACAACAGTAAAGCATGTCCTGAAGGTAAAGAATTTAAAGACAATCCTTCAATTGTTAACAGGAGGGGTGGCTTGCTCTCACCCCTGGAAGGCGATAGGACTCCTTGATATCCATAGATTGTTTCTTTTAGTTTCAGTGTAAACATCATATTGAAACTGTAGCATATAAAAACATTAAGCGAGGGAAGGAGATTTGTGTCAAAAGAACAGAAGACCCAAATTAAGTCCTTTGGCCCCAAAACAGAATGAGTAACTATTAAGAATAATCTGAAATACTCAAAAGTACTAACTGTTGCAAAAATAAGGTTTGTTGGGTTTTTAGGCACGGTAGAGGAAATGTGCCAAAGGATTAAATTATAGAAGAATGGCTTTAGTCCTTAGCTAAATTAATTATCTATCATGACTTGACAGATGGATGATTGGTTAGTAAGTAGCTAGAAAGAGAAGTTGGGATTGATAAGCATCAACATGAGTTCCCTAAACTCAAATGATTCTAAGCAATTTGCTTAAATTAGTCTTATGAGTATATTTATCCTGTTTATGCAACAAAGATGTTCTAAGTGCCTCCCATGGGACAGGCACCAACCTCAGCATTTGGCAGGCATCAGAGAATAGAATAAAGACCTCTGCCCTTGGGGAGCTTGCATTCTACTGGGGGGTAAAAAACAATATACTACAAACATAATAACAAATTAATTTAATTGTGTGTTAGGAAGTGAGAAGTGGTATGGGAAAAGAAAATGTTGAGCTGGTAAGGGGAACTGGGAGTGCTGGAGGTACAGAGCGAGGTTTGGAATTTAAACAGAATGGTCAGGAGACAGCTCATGGAGAAGGTTCTTGAGCAAAAAAAAATGCAAAGAGGAGGAGCTGGCCATGTGGATGCTTGGAGAACAGTAAAGGCAGAGGGGAGACATGTATAAAATCACAAGGCAGCAGCATGCCTAGTGTGCTAGAAGGATGGCAGAGAGGCAAGTGTGGCTGGAACGAAGTTATCAAAGAAGAGAGGAGGCAGGGTGGGTGTAGGGAGGAGTGGTAGGCAAGTAGCATAAAGCCTTCTAGGCCATTGCAAGGACTTTGGCTTCCACTCAGCAAAATTGAGAACCATTAGAGGGTTTTGAGCAAAAGTGTGACATGAGCTGACATGAGTTTAATGGAGCACCCTGATGGCTGTGTGGGACTCTAGCAAGGTGAGGCTGGTGTCAGGGTGCTCAAGGGGATTGCATGCCAGAGAAACAGACTTCTCTTCAGAGAGTCAACACTTAGTTAAAAGGTGAGGTGAAGGGAACTTTGGAGAAATTGTGCCTTCCAGAGACTTCGCTGATGTTGGGCCATGCATTCCAGAAAGTGTGGCAGTAGGGCATCAGGAGCTAGAAAGCAGTGAGATATGGGAATACAAAAAGGAATATGTGCTGCCCACGGAGACTAGAGGGCAGGAGGGGAATGGGTTTCCTGTTATCAGACGCGAATTGAGATGAAAAGCTTAATTTCCTTAGCCCTGGTGGACTCAAGGTAAAAGGCAGAGGCAGACTGGAGTGCTAAGAGGTAGCACATGGTAAATATCAGGGGCATTAAAGAGGCAAATATGGGGACATAGGGCATATGGTGAAAAATATCATTTTGGACAAGATGGGGGAAAGGGGATTTTTAACAATGTGCCTTGTATTAATTATTTCCAACAACATGAATTCCATTTCTAAGATCAGGCAACCCCTTTGTTAAGCAAGAGGTGCCTTGTTAAAATGCAAAACTCCTCTGCCCCACATCTCACATAGCTCTCTAGGGTTAGGACCCTGTACCCAGCAGCTCTCAGCAGCTCAACCCATCAGCTGAAATTGGTTACAATTCAAATGCCCGTCCATGATAGAACAGAGAAGTAAATTGTGGTCATATATGTGATGTGACAATACTGGACTCCCAGCCACATGAGTCAACATAAATGAACCTCAGGACAGAAGTTACTGAATGAAAAAGCCAAATACAGAGGGATCCACACGGGATGATTCCGTTTATATAGAGTTCAGCAGTAGGCAAAACTCAATAGTGTTTCCATGTATGATAGTGGTAGCAAAATTATGAAATAAAGCAAAGGAAATATTAGCACAGAATTCAAAATTGTTATCTCTGGTGGAGAAAATGGGAGGAGCAAAGGATCAGGGAGGTATATTCTTTAAACTGTACGTATATAACATAGACTTTTTGTATCTGGGATAAGTATAACCCTTCGACCCAAGAAACAGGGACTTCATCCTGGGACATATTTTGGTTTGCTCGGACTGCACCCCTCCCCATAGGAAGAAGTGGAAGAGGAGCCAAGAGAAACGCCCATGGGAGCCCCTACCTCCTCTTCTGAACCTGTACGGATCCCCAGGAGATTCCCGAGTTAAGGGCTTACAGGCATATTCCTGGGCCTTTCTTAAGTCCATCCTTCAGAGAGGAAATTGTAATGCCTGAGCACAACCTAGACTGGAGGAGGGAGCAGTTTGTGGTGGGAGAGGCACTGGTGTGTGGACAGCACTCACTTGTGCAGGCTGGACAGTCATGTGTGTGCAGCTGGCCCGTCCATTTCAAAGAACACATTCTAAAATAAAAATTTTATAATATCACATGTTGTAAAGGACAGAATCATCGTGATTTTGCTATAACATAATAAATTTCCTATTGTCTTTTCTTTTTTGCAATAGCACTCCTGGTTCTTCTTTGCAATTATCCTAAAATCAATGGCCCAGCACTTGATTGACACAAATAAGATTCAGGTAAGATTGTAGGTAATACACTATTATCCAACAATTGTGCTGATGAATATGCTCTCATTAGTTTCATTTTTATTTACTTTGTAAACCTTAGCAATTTGAGTTAATTGTGTTTTAAGTGGGAGAAATGATTGTGTGTCAGTACAGGTCCTACGGACAGAAGATCTGAGTTGATAGTGGGTCCACTGGCTTCAAAGATCCACCCAACAGTGGACCCACTATTAACAGAATTTTAGATAGGACCCTTATATTGATCCCTGTAAGTTCCCACTCTAACAGGGTGGATGTGATGATCCTTTTGGCCTTCAGATATCAGTATCAACTCAGATCTTGTGTTTAATAGTTTAATGGTGCCCCTCTTCCCAGTATGGTCACCCGAGTACATGGCTGTAGGGCCCTTTGTAGGAGGACTGACAAAATCTTTATATGTATATACGTAACCGAAGTATTGGAGGGGGCTCTGTCTTTTAGAGACTCTGTCTTTTCTTCAATCAGTGTGTACCAACTCTGAAAAGTGACTCAGGTCCAGGAAGAGGAAAAGGCCCCGTGAATATTTTTTGGAGCAAACGTCCTCAACTTCTATAGTCCATTCTTGCCTTCTTGGTGGATTAAACATCGTCATTGTTGGTTGCTGTCTGTTTTCCCCATAGGGACCCCACATATTATTAAGTAGCTCTACAACTCCCTGAGAGTCCTCCACCTTGGCTTCCCTCCAGCCTCACCATCTGTTACGATAATCACAGCCTTCTGGCTCCTGGAGGATAAGTACAATCCCATGGCCTCTGTTATTTTGGTGAACATCATCTCCATGGCCATTAGTGAGCCAGCACTGTGACTGCCTGTCTCATCTGCCATTGAGAGACCACTAAACTTCTTAGAGATGTCGGTCCAGCACCTCTTGATGACTTTGGGGTGGATAGTGTGTTTTCCGGACCTTGTTGTAAAACTTGATCCTCCAGGGGTTCTTCTGGTCTCAGTATATGCATTTCCACTTTCCTCTGCCTCCTTATTCTTTTTTCTGTCGTCTGCCAGGGCCCTCAAGCATTCTCACTTTCACTTTGCTCAGAATGTGCCATCTGCAGCGCTCTAAGAGCCATCCTAACAATGAGTGGGATTGTTTCATCCCAAATCCTGATAAAGTGCCCCCATGTCAGTGAGTCTTAACTGATTCACTCTTCCTTCTGGCCTTCTTGATCAAACACATTTATCACCCAATCTCAAAGGAACTTGCATAACTCCTGCTTACAGCTCCTTCGGGTATACTTTCTGTTTTATCTTATTAGGCCCAGCAGGTTCACAGCTGGGTTAAGCTGGACCTTAACCCTGGTTATTAGCCTGAGCTCCAAGGGAGGAGGAGGGACATCTCCTGAAGGATTTGTCTGCTGCCTTGCTGGGAAAGGTTTTTGCAGAGCATCCATCTAAGAGAAATGTTATCTCTTAGTATGGAAGAGTAGGGAAGTATGCAGAGTCACCATCCTCAGGTCATCCACCCAGATGTTCCCATCCATGCTTCCACACCACAGGTCTCTCCAGCCATGGCTTGACCTAAGCATAGCAGATCTGCCTTGGCTGGATATTTAATCATCTCCAGAGCTCCCTAACTTAACTCTTAGATCTTATATTTGCTTTTCAGCTGTGTCTGCTCTCCCTCTTCCAGAGATAAGATCCTCCTGTCTGGAAGGAAGAGAAAATCTAATGTGAAGATAAAAATGATTCATATCTCTCTGTTTTTAAGCTATGTTGGAATTAGGAAACTTCATCATTTTAATCCTTGCCCTTCCACTAACCTGTTAGATGATAAAAAAGACACTTAACATCTCAGAACCTGTTTTCTCATCTGTAAAAAAAAAAAAAAAAAAAAAAAACCAGATTGGACTAAAATCCTTTCATTCCCATCAGCACATATCTGCTCAGATAGATCACAGACGCCCTTATAAACAGTTCAGAATATAGGAACTCATCATGTATGATGTCCTTATGTCTAACCATTTGTCTTCACTGATTCCAGTTTATTTCTCACTGTCCTCTTCAAGGACAACCCCACTCCAGTTTTCTTCCAGGGGGCCATCCTCCAATTTTCTGACCATCTCCATGCATCACAGTACAAAAGACCTGATACCATCACTTAACTCAAAAGCATTCACAGTAAACACCTCTCAAAAAAAATTAAAAAAGAATAAACACCTCTCAAGTTGTTTGCATTTTCTTTTCAGCTTTGACAGTTTTTGTCATCATAGAGTGTGATTTGAGGACCTCAAGAAAGATGTCTGGTTAAGTCCCATGAGAGGCAGATAGCACCTCCACATCACCCCTGCTCTTTTGACCAAGGAGAGTTCCTGTTTGCTAGGAACTCCTAAGTGCCTTCTCTGCACTGATCTCTAGTAGCACAAGGTTCATTGTACTGGCTAACGTTTTGTTTCCCACCAGCCTCTTGTTCCTAAAAAAACTGCCAAATGCCTGGACCTCAGCCAATGCATTCTGTACCTGTATGTCATATGATAGCCCAGATTCTCCTAACATGCTCTGGCTCTTTTGCTTGGAATCAGACTATGCTATCCCCTTGCCCCCTTTCTTCCTCTGTCCTGACACAGAAATCCGCAGTCCCTGGAATAGAAATTCTCCCACCTTGAGCCTTTGGGATATACTTCTGGAGAACAGTTAAAAATACTACTCGTGTATTTACCAGTGAGAGCATCTTTGGGTTGAAAGTGAGAGTAGGCCACAAGGGGAGTTTGGAAAGACAAAAGGAGAAACAGAGGAAATATCAAAGCCCAAGGTGTTAACACGTGTCTCTGTGTGAAGGAAATGCTGGTGCTGGTCTGTTTAATGAATCTCAGAGATTAACAAAGAGAAAAGAGAGAATCTACAAATGTGCCTTGATTATTTAAAAAGTGAATGTTTCTTTCATGTAGGTGAATTGTTTACGGTTATTTCCCAAGATACATGGAGCAGAATTAAAAATGATGTGTGTGATTAAATCACTTAAATTTATTTGTTGTCAGTTTAATTTAATTTCCACACCAAGTGTTAACTATACACGGAGGGTAGCTATAATATCCCAAAATATCTATATAGCAGTGTCCTGGTATATTGACTTAGAAAAAATTCAATGCACATAAGCACCTGAGGGCCTAGACTTAATGAAAGAAAAAGAAGGAAGGAAGGAAGGAAGGAAGGAAGGAAGGAAGGAAGGAAGGAAGGAAGGAAGGAGAAAGAAAGAAAGAAAGAAAGAAAGAAAGAAAGAAAGAAAGAAAGAAGAAAGAAAGAAAAAAAAGAAAGAAAGAAAAAGAAAGAGCAAAAACCAGTGCTAGCCCACAGCAGCATCCCACAGTTGAACCACTGTTTGTTCTAAGTGATTCCTATAACTTCATTTTCCATGATTTTTATACTTGCAGCATAGAAGGCTGGGCACAGAGAATTTTGGAAATACATAGTTCAGGCTATCTCTAAATTTTGTGTTTCTATCTATAGTGAAAATGTGAGGCTAATTTTAAAGCCAACTTGTAAAGATGAATCAATCTTGCCTATCTTGTGCGAAGGCTTTTGTAAATTCACTAACTACAGAGAGATGGGAAAACTTAGCTGCCTGAAAATTTCCCCTTCTGTGCAGGAGGTCCAACAGGATGAGAAGAATCCTTGACCTGAGAGTCATTTTTAGGGACCCATAGAGTTTATTTAGGTCAATGGATATATGGGGTGGCAAGTCTCTTGACTGTGAGGTCCCACTGGCACCTGCTGCGGCATATGCTGGGACTGTGAGGTTAGGACCAGCTTGTACCAACTTGCAACCTCAAGATGAATAAAGGCTGAGGATCTTCTGTAAAACACAGTGGTTACAGCTAATAACAGTGTGTTCTCACACAAAAAAATGAAAATGTGAGATGATGGATATGTTCATTAACTAGATGGAAGGAATCTTTCTCAATGTCTTTGTATCAAAACACCACAATGTGCACTTTAAACATCTTATAGTTTTATATGCCAATTATACTTCAATAAAGCTGAAATACATTTTTCAGAAAAGACAATCTGGAACTTACTAAAGAACGTTTCAAACCACCACCTATACTCACACATTTACTCATTCATTGAACTCATAGTTGGGGAATGCCTAGTCCTAAAAAATCAAAATAATTGATTTTCAATTAGAGAACTATGTGTCAATGTAAATCTAGAATAATATTCATTGTAATTATTTTCTAAGAGACAAGGAAGGGGAATTAAGATGAGAGAGATCATAGAACATGTTACATCTCTACACCATTTGAATAGTTTGCAATTAATATGTGTTTTACTTTTTAATGAAAAAGTGAAAAAATCATTGGCCAAAAGAGATGGAAACATTAAGTGAAAATGATGGAAATCATGATCTTGAAATTAAAAGAGTTTCTATTTTATTATGGCTTTCAAATTTTCAGAAGGACTCTTTCTGTTGGATGCTATACGAAGTAAGTCTTTCAGTTTATTCTTTTCCAGGCTTAGGATTTCACATGCCACATTATAAAGAAATGATCCATTCTTTCCTTAGCTTTCTCGAGCTCAGAGATTTCCGGAATCTTACCAGAATGAATTGGACAATCTCGTCATGGTCCTATGTGATCACGTGATTTGGAAATATAAAGATTCACTTGAAGAAACAAGAAGGGCAAATCACAGCGTTGCCAAATTTCTTAAGGTATGGTTCAACAAGCTTGCAGTTCCTTTCAAGCCTTCATGATCTTGGATGCGAGATACTCTAAATGTCAATCAGTTCACATCTCCATTTATGATCAAGTCAAAACTAGCACTATTAGGTGATTACTATTATCTATGCCTCTTACTTTTTAATAGTTTTTCCAACTTTGAGTCACATAGAACAAAAACCAAGCTTCAATAAAAGTATCCATTTGAGCATTGTCAAATCATAGTATTTCTAAGTATTCTTAAAACAAAAATTTTAAAGGAAAAGCTGCACTCTGGCAGTATTATCTTGAGCATTTCTGCCCTTGAAGAGGGCATATCATTCTGGAACAATGATATCAAATAGCCACTTTGGGAACTTTTGATAATTTGGCATTTTTGTTGTGTTACCTTCAGGTTCTTTTTTACATGATGAAAATATTATACACTAATCACATTATTAAATGATCAATTAAAGTGTTGAGAAACTGCTTACTAAACTAGATAGATAGATAGATAGATGATAGATAGATAGATAGATAGATAGATAGATAGATAGATAGACATGTGTATAGTATTATGTTTCTTTGGATTACAGGTGGAATTGAGAAGAAAATAATGCTTAGTCAAAACAACAACAAAGCTAATGTAGAATGATGGTGTATCATTTAACAGATAATACATCCAACTAGAAAGGGGCACCTGGGTGACTCAGTCAGTTAAGCATCTGACTTTGGTTCAGGTCATGATCCCAGGGTCCTAGAGTTGTGCCTTGCAGCAGGCTCCCTGCTCCACAGGGTGTCAGCTTCTTCCTCCCCACTGCTCCTACTACTCTCTCTTAAATAAATAAAATCTTTAAAAAAAAATACATCCAACTAGAAAGATAATATTTTTCTTTTATTCCTTCTTTTGCCCAACTATTGACTATTATAATATCTTAATGTAGCCACTTTTCATATATCTTTATGGTAGACACTAGAACATACTGGATAAGTGTGAGAATTTATAAGTAAATACTAACAATATAAAGAAAGCTAAAGCCATAGAGGTAGATGTAAAATTACTCCAAATTATCTTTGGTGAGTTTTAATCCAGTCAGATCTGTCTTTAATACATTAAACATCACTTCAAATTATACATTATATTTGATCTCCTCCTAAATTCACTGTTTTTCTTCAATATTTTGCTTTTCTTTTTTGTTTTTTGTTTTTTGTTTTTTTTTTTTTTTTTTGCTTTTTTTGCTTTTTTTGCTTTTTTCTTGCTTTCAGAAAGAAAAAGGGATGGTCAGGATTAGTGATAAAGAGGGTAAAGGAGAAAAAATTACTCTAGTTTTCTACCACATTTTAACAAATAAAGTTTAGTACTATGCTAGTTGTTTCTATGAAGTGCTTTTATATATGAAGAGATTTAGAAGAAAATGATAAACTGTCCAATTTATAAGCAAATTATGTTTAAGAAACATCTGCAAAAAAAGAAAAAAAAAGAAACATCTGCAATATTCTCCCCTAAATTGTAAAGAATGACGAATATGCAAGTCTTTTAACAGGAGAAAAGACCTTTTAGCCACGCTCCTTGGCTTAAATGCCCTCTACTTGTTGGAATAAATGTATGTCTTCCTGGGAGCTCATTTATTCAAAACTTGCTTCTTGTGGTATATAAACTAATGTCTCACTTGGGGGCAAGTAAAAACTGTCCAAGACTGAAAAGAGTAGGATGGAGTAGAAGGCTAATGGTGTACCAGTGATTTTGTGAAATCTGTGGGTAAAATGCATGGCCTGATAATAGATAAATAAATATAGTCTATAGTCTTAAAAGTCTATAAGATTTTATGGATTAGGTGGACTGCAAATCGAAAACAATACTTACGTGGTTTGTAAGTGGAAACAGTTCCCTATGTTGTATATTTTAGAAGTCTATCCTACAAGCATGGCTTTCTTTTTCTTTTTTTTTAATTTAAATTCAATTAGCCAACCTATGCTACGTCATTAGTTTCAGATGTAGAGCTTAGTAATTCATCAGTAGCAGGTAACACCCAGTGCTCACCATATCACCTGCTGTCCTTACTGCCTGTCACCCTGTTACCCAATCCCCCAAACCACCTCCCCTCCAATGACCTTCAGTTTTTCCCCTAGTTAAGAGTCTGTCATGGTTTGTCTCCCTCTCTGATTTCTTTCCACTCTGTTTTCCCTCCCTTCCCCTTTGATCCTCTGCCAAGCATGGCTTTCAAATTTTAGTTTTAATGGTATTTATTTGACACAGAAAACTTTTGTAAAACTTTTGTAAAGATTATTAGAGTCGTCTTTGGAACCAGAAGAGGAAAAGGAAAAATGAGAGAGGGTGATTTTTTAAATGTAAATTTGAATGTAGTCATTTGGCACAATGCCTGTGAATTGATGAACTTGGAGCTTTCAGTGGCTCGACATTTCCCACTCCTGCTATTAGCATTATAAATATATTCCCAGGAATCTGATAAGGGTTATTTGCTCAATTCTGGTTTTAAATGACTTTTGCCTCTTTTGATTATTAAATTCTACGTTAGTGATCAAATACTATGAATGATCTGGCTTTGGAATTTCACAAATGAAATATAATTTTCATGCCACAGTTGTGCCAAGGTTATTTCCTAAGAATGGAGAGAGCAGTGTCTCTGATGTGGGCATTTAAAAATGCCCCCAGGTAAGAATTTCGTGCCCTCCTTTATGTCATATTGTGGGAAATTAATATTTTTGCAGCAAATAAGCCAAAACCTTGTACATTTCTCTGGCTGTTCTCTCCTGACAGTAGATAGGATACAAATGGATCCATGAAAGCTATGTGACTTTTGTCGTTTTTCTTTTTACTGCCAATCTGGGTCACAACTCCAGTTCCCTGAGTGAACCCATCTAGGTACTCTTCTTATGCAAGCACAACACCAAGGACATAGCAAAGGAAAGTTCATTGTGATTTGTATTTTTCTGCTCAGACAGACATAACTTTTGACCCATGTACCTGACTAATCCCTTTATTTCAGTTAACTTTGGACAACATTTGGAAATTATCGAATTTAGAAGACAGCCTTAGGGACACCTGGGGGCCTCAGGGGTTGAGCATCTGCCTTCGGCTCAGGGCGTGATCCTGGAGTTCTGGGATCGAGTCCCACATTGAGCTCCCTACATGGAGCCTGCTTCTCCCTCTGCCTATGTCTCTGCCTCTCTCTTTCTGTGTCTCTCATGAATAAATAAATAAAATATTTTTTTTAAAAAATAGAAGACAGCCTTAGTGTGTAGCAAAATATGTTTAAAGAAACATCTGTGATATTTTTCTATAAACATCACAAGAAGGTGGATAAGTGAATCTCTGAAAAGGGGAAGGTCTTCATGTTTACTATATTTGACTTGAATATTCTGTGATTTTTTTTAAATGTTTTCTGTAGAGCTCATCCATGCAAAAGTTGCTATGGGTTGTACCTAAGCTAATGTCTAGTGCAGAGGCAATGGAAATGTCTAGCGCAGGGCAAAGGAAGGCATCCAAGATGAAAAAGGAAACAGTAGGACCAGTGGTTTTGTAAAACATATAAAGAAAGAGCAAAGATACTCATTTGGTTTGTTTGCACTTGGGGATCTCATACACTTCATTGAACGAATTAAGACTAAAATTACCATTGTCCTCACAATTGGTTAAATAAAATAAATATTGCTTAATTACAACAAAATATTTTTGCACATAATTTAGAATATGTGGTTTTTAATTTATTAAACCAAACTGAGAAAATTTTGGTAAAGTATAAGTTATCTTCCAGATTGGGAATCTGCTAACTTTTTTTGTAAAGGGCCAAGTACTGAACATCTTTAGCTTTGCAGGGCATACAGTCTCTGGCACAACTACCCAACTTTGCTATTATAGCACAATACAGCCATAAACCAGTCACGGTAGACAGTATGTAAATGACTGAGTGTGGCTATGTTCCAATAAAACTTACTTACAAAAATAGGCCGTTGGAGCTTCTCAGTAGCTTAGTCTGTTAAGCATCAGACTCATGATTTCGGCTCAGGCCATGATCTCCTAGGTCGTGAGATCAAACCCCTCAACATCAGGCTCCCTGCTCAGTGGGGAATCTGCTTGAATTTCTCTCACCCTCTCCCTGTATCCCTCTCCTCTCTCTGTCTCTCTCTCTCTTTCTCTCAAATAAATCTTTAAAAAAAATAGACAGCTAGTTTTGGGTGATGCGCAGTGGTTTGCCAAAGCCCCCTAGAAGTTATTTTCCATTAGTATAAATTATTTTTTTAGAAAAAGTAGAGAGGCCCTACAGACGTCATCAGCAAAGGGCTGAAGAGCCTCTATACTTAGGGTTTAGCAGATGCTGGGATGGACCACACACAGGAGACTCATGACAGGAGAGACACTTGATGAAGCTTGACCTGCAAGAGGGCTCTCTGTAGGCAGAAGATGGATTCTGCTGATCTTGTATCCTAGGAATGACCCATTTTTCCCTCACTGCCCCATGGAAAGAGCATGACAACTTACCCTACAGAAGAACTCTCTTCAATCTTAAGAAACCCCAAACGGGTTTTCCTATATCCCCAGGGCAGGCAGCTTTCTCCCCATCTTCCCTATTCACTAATGCTAGAGTTCAACTCCCTTCAAAAGCTTTCAGGTCTGCTCTGCAGAATAACCACCATAGCCCTTGGGAAGTGACAACTGCCACTACTCTGGTTCAGTGACAGAACTCACCAACCCCTGCTCCATTGAGTCAAAGAGCCCCGGTGTCTTAACCACGGACATCCTCAGGATTTTTTTCCACCTACTTTCTTATTAAGATGTTTCTAGAGCCTATAGTTATATTGGATGGTCCTCCTCTCCCTGTAAGGTCAGACCCAAACCTCTTTCCAACAGAAAGAAAACAGCAGGGAGTCTTCTCTGGAAAAAGCTCCACACTGAGGATATTCAGAGGTTGGGGACTTCCTTCTGCAGCTGGAGAACCTGCAAGGATTTGACATACCCACTAGGACCCTACATTGTGCAGAAGTTGCAAAAGACCCTTTTCCTTCCCTCCTCCCACATCACTTTACATCTTCTGAGCCTATGACTATGCTCTGGTGTCTACCTCTCCCCACGGTTCTCCTGGAAGATAGGAGGATACAGGAGCCACTTACTTTTTAGTGAATGGAAAGTTACCAAAAGAACTTAAATTCATATTAAAAATGAAAATAAATGAGGCAGCATACTAACATAGTAATGAATGAGTAGGTACATAAAAATCACTCAAAGAAAACAAAGAAAGGGGCACCTGGGTAGCTTCATGGTCGAGTGTCTGCCTTCAGTTCAGGGCATGATCCCAGGGTCCTGGGATCTAATCCCACATCAGGCTCCCCACAGGGACCCTGCTTCTCCCCTGCCTATGCCTCTCCCCCTCTCTCTGTCTCTCACGAATAAATAAATAAAATCTAAAAAAGAAAGAAACCATATAAAGGGGGAAAGGAAAAGGAAATAGAAATGACCTCCCTAACAATTGGAAGAACATTATCAGAGAAGAGTTCTTTATATACAGATGTATTCCAACAGGAGACCTTCCACTTGGTATACATACTACCTATGTCAAAGATTTTATGTCCAGTCCTTTCTGAGAAAAGAGATTTGTTTGTGAAATTGAGAAAAAATGCACAGCTATCACAATGGACCATCCTGGACTCTTTAGATAAGAAAGAAGCTCTTCCATATAAATGGTGCAGCCGCTGAAAAATTTTCCCATATAGTGTGCATTCTCACATAAGTGTGGATGATGGAATCAAACTCATGCACGCAGTCATGACCTCCATATGGCAACCTGAAGTAGTGCCTCCCCAAGATATGGTGTCAGTAAATATGATCTCTGCCTCCTACTTCACATTTTCCCCTTGCATGCTCATTTGGCCACTGTTCACATGGCCATTGGTCTTTTGGAGAGAGCATGCTGGGCCAACTTGGAATGTTCACCTGTCTCCTCCAAACCGGCCTGCTCTTTCAGACTCTCTATATTACAACTAAGAGGGTTTGACAACAAAGTAAGAGATAGAAATCTCAGGGTCTGTTGCCTTCACTCCTCAAATTCAAGCTGCCTTGCCTGGAAAGAAAATCATTCTGTTGAAGGAAGCCAGAGATTTAAAAAGGCTTTCCTGGCCTACCTCTGGGAGTCGAATTACTTAAAAAACAGTAATAAAATGTAACTAACTGATTTAAAAAGATAAAGAGTTAAATAAAACCTAAAATCTATATAGAAAAAAAAAGGGCTATTATATTTTGCTGCAGAACTCCTAAGTGGTATTTTATAAAATTGACAAATAGGGGTGTGTAACTCTGGTGTGTGCACTTTATCTAGTGTTTTAATTAGTTACCATACTTGGATGAATGCTTCAACATATTGTAGAGATTTTTTTAAACATTTATTACACATTTAGTTAAATGTCATTTTACTTCAATATATTTAATCACCTTTTCTAAAATCTTTAATGACCTTTAAAGTAAAATGTCTGAATTTACAATTTTATTTTTTTTTAGCGCTGTTTTACATTTATGGACCGGGGCTATGTATTTAAGATGGTTAACAATTATATCAGCATGTTCTCCTCTGGTGATCTCAAGGTAAGAGCCAAGTGCAAGAGTGATTGCTTTCTAAGCCATTGCATTATAAATAAATCAACTGGTCTTTGGATTTGTCTACCTAACACATTAGCCTATCCATTCTCTGCATCAAAAGATAATTTCTATCCCAGTGAGAGGCAGCCTTTTAAAATGGTCCATCTGAGTTAGTGTCCCAAGTATTTTCTCAATGGAGGCTTGGAATATGTAATTAGCATGTGTGTTTCTCTTTTATTTCCTATGGGTGGTAAGAGGAGTGAATGTTTTCAACTGCAATTCTTCATCAGGTTTGCTTGATATTGTTTTGGTTGCAGCACTGAAAGTCTCACTTTTCTGTGGTTTTTAAGTCTAGGGCAGTTGATTCCCCTTCCCAAATAGGGAGAATGTGTTTGGCAATAGACTGGGAACAGTGTTGTCTAGAGAACAGGGATTCTCAGAATGTGGTTCCCAGACTAGTCATCTCAGGGCTATGGCAGGTGAGGCCCAGAAACTTGTATTGCAATAAAGCTTTAATGTGATTCTTATGTACTTTGAAGTTTGAAAACCACTGAGCTAAACCAAAATGCTGGAGAGCTGAGCTTGAGAAAGAGTCAGAGCTGGGGCACAAGAATAATTGCAAAGGTGGAAGGAACCATGTGGCCAAAGTCTGCTACTGCTTAAAAGATACATTGGGACCATTTTCTTTCTCTTAACACTCTGCTTTTAAGATTTACATTCTAGAGAGAAAATGAATGACCAACCTACTTTGGGTCACTTGCCTGTCTTTTAAGGGAGGAAGACCGGGCACCTGAATTAAAAGCTCCCCATTGACCTTTGCCCATTGGGAAGAAGGAAAGTCCCCAAGGAGTAATTATCTAGGTATTGGGAAAGAATAATAAATGTAGAGAAGCCAAAAATAAATAATGATCTTCTCATATCCATTCATGCCATGCTTAGGAATCTGAACATTATTTTTTTTGGCAATGGAAATTTACTTCTGACTAGGAGAGTTCTATGATTATATGCCATTTGGGTTTTGAGAATCCAATTCCTTCTGTAAATATATTTTGAAAGAATATTCTTTGTTAGTGCTCCAATTATGCATGAAATTTACAGAATATCCTTTTAAGTAGAATTCCAGTAGGCCTAAATTATTTATTTTTTTCAGAGACCAAAAGAACATACTCAATGAAAAATAATTAACATACAATTTAATTATACTCCTTTTCACTTTGATGCACAAAGGATTAAGTCAAATACTGTTCTTGTTTGAAGTGAGAGCATTTTAAATTATTAACTAAAGTTGCCAGAAAATATAATGCTAACACATCTAAACAAATAGAATAGATTTTATTTTGTTAGCTGGTATTAGTGAATATAATGAACACAACCCAACTGGATCTTAAAAACTGATTACTTATTCTGCACGACAGTGAAAATAGAATATTGATGAATGTGCTCATTATTCCTTCTTACGTGATTGTTTTTAACACGTGTATTAAGCCATCTTAGACCATGTCTGTATTCCATTTATCACTGTCTTAATCAAAACATTATTGAGAAAATGGGCCTGTTTGCCAGGACAGGGGAGAGGTGAAATTAAATAATTTACCCTGAGAATAAAGAGCCTACAGAGAGAGTTATCCAGTCTTAGATCACATGGGCCATTGTCTTCCTTAGCCCTGGGTCAGAAGGCTTAATTACAGCGAGCTGCTCCCTGAGATGAATGTATTTTTAGAGCTCTGTACCTGTGGTGAGGCACGAACCCTTTCAGAAGAAACATGTGCTGATATAAGCTAAAGAAGTGGAAAATACCACCCTGTAAGATCCTAGCTTATGGAAGCTCAATATAGGTCTACAAATGGGATAATTTCCCGAGGAGGCCTTGACCCATCTCCAAATACAGGGAAGTCCTACTGCTTTTACCACGTTAGAGGGAACAAGAAACTTCAACTTACAATTACCCAGTGGTTGGTCACACAAAAGTCACTACATCTTCTTTCTAGGTTTTAGATTTAAGGGGCTTAGTGATTGAGTGTCTGCCTTCGGCTCAGGGCGTAATCCCAGGGTTCTGGGATCAAGTCCCATGTGGGGCTCCCGTAGGGAGCCTGCTTCTTCCTCTGCCTATGTCTCTGTTTCTCCTCTCTGTGTCTCTCTTGAATAAATAAAAAAGATCTTAAAAAAAAAGATTCAAGTACTGATTTGTTATTAATCTTCTTGGTGTGTAAATAATAGTCATTTGGTTCACCTGTTTTTCAGACCTTATGCCAGTATAAATTTGATTTTCTTCAAGAAGTATGTCAGCATGAACACTTTATTCCTTTGTGTCTCCCCATAAGATCAGCAAACATTCCGGGTAAGAATGTCCAGAATTTTCATAGTTTCCCGCAAAGTAAACATTCACCTTTGTTCGTGTGTTTTTACCTTTGTTTATGTGTTGTTATTTTCCTGTTGCCTTGGTCTTGGCTTGCCTGAAGCTGTCACATGGGCATTAGGCAATCGGGCTAAAATGCAAAAGTAGTGGCTGGCTCTATATTTCTCAATTTTTTCTGTTTCTTCTTGTGTTAAAGAGAAGGTCAACAAAATTATAAAATTGGCTATTATAAATCAAAGATTTTTAACCTACAGCAATCCTTTTAGTATATTGGCTCCAAAATATAGCTTTCCTTTGATTTTGAAAAGCATGAAATTATGGAGAGGAGAAGTTCTACTTTATGAGTACGTATTCACTTAAGGTTATCAGTCAATGTGTCTCATTATGTGTCTCAAAAAACCAAAACACCTGTTACTTGAAAAGGAGAAAGGAAGGCAGTCAGGAGCCTGTAAATACACCATACCTCTGGGTTAGGAAGAGCCCCAGATGTCTGTGCAGGGAAGAATGGGGCTCTACATTTCCAATACTTCCTAAAACATAAATGATCTACAGAAAAATTTTTCATTTCTAACTTTTATTAATATTATATATATATACCTAATATAGGCAGATACCAAGATGATCATCACACATCTAGCCATCAGAAGCCAATCAAACATCAAGATGCAAAGAAAACACTAAAATGACTTAAGAACTTAAAATGTACTGCTTCTATTTCACAATGCATACAAATATGGAATCATGATGTTGTACATGTGAAGCCAATATAATGCTCTATAGTCTATTACATCTCAAGATGTGAAGGAAGGAAGGTAGGAAGGACGGGAGGGAGGCAAGCGGGCAGGATGACAAGGAGGAAGAAGGAAAGAAAAAATACCTTTCTTCTAAGCAGTGAGTAAGAGTGAGTAAGGGCACCTGAGTGGTTCAGTCAGATAAGCGTCTGCCTTTAGCTCAGGTCATGATCCCAGGGTCCTGGGATGGAGCCCCACACCAGGCTCTCTGCTTAGCAGGGAGTCTGCTTCTCCCTCTGCCCCTGCTCTTGATCTCTCTCTCTCATCCTCTCTCACAAGTGCTCTCTCTCTCTCTCTCTAATAAATGAATAAAATCTAAAAAAAAAAAAAAAAAAAAAAGCAGTGAGTAAATTATCCACAGGGCACAATTCTGATATTCATGGAAAGCAGAAACTAAGATGGGAAAAAGCCTCCTCCCATGTATTGCAGTGTCTTCTATATGTATTATACAAAACTAATATTTGGGATGGAAAATAGGGTAAAGTACATTATCAAGCCTGTAAAAAAACGTTTTCATTTTATTTTAACTTATTTATTTTTCATGTTTCAAGTTTTTATTTAAATTCTAGGTCATTAACATACAGTGTAATAATGATGTCAGGGGTAGAACTTAATGATTCATCACTTACATACAAGACCCAGTCCTGATCACAAGTGCCCTCCTTAATGCCCATCCCCCATCTAGTCCATTCCCCACCCACATCCTTCCAGCAAACCTTGGTTTGTTCTCTGTCCTTAAAAGTTTCTTACAGAAGAAAAAAAATCAAAGGGGGGGATGCCTGGGTGGCTCCGTGGTTGAGCGTTTGCCTTTGACTCAGGTCATAATCCCGGGATCTTGGGACAGAGTTCCACATCGGGCTCCTGCACGGAGCCTGCTTCTCCCTTTGCCTATGTCTCTGTCTCTGTCTCTCTCTCTCTCTCTCTCTGTGTGTGTCTCTTGTGAATGAAAAAACTAAAATCTTTTTTTATAAAGTTCTCTTATGATATATCACACCATAAAAGTTTTGTCATTTTAATCTTAAATATAAGCTATTTAATTCCATTAAGGAATAAACATAAGCTATTTAATTTGTTATTCCTTTCTAATTTATAAAATACATTTCATCTAAATACCTTTATAGAAAAATAGGTAAAAATGTGACTTTGGACAACTTCTGTTTTGTATTCCTTCTCATTTTTTAACTAGTGCTAACTTATTATTGGGTTAGACAAGCTGGTTAAGATACTCAAGAAGAGCAAACCTGTTTTATCATTTTGATTCCAGTTGTTTACTGTTTGTCAGCAGCTCAGGAAAAGGCCTGATAGTCTCTTTGTAGATCTGATGTTATCAACAGTGAACATTAAGAAATACGTTTCGTAGCATGCAGATTTCTGATAGAAAAAATAGGTGCTCAGGTACAAGGCCAAGAATTAAAATAATTCCATTTGTGGCTTTCTGTTTTTAAGGGACCGACCAACCTATGGTATTTGTTTTCAAAAACAGAGCTTTATCGAAGAGACTCACTTAGAATTTAGGACAAGATATTTAATTTTTCAGTATAAATTACACATAGTAGGGGCACCTGGGTGGCTCAGTCAATTAAGCGTCTGCCTTCAGCTCAGGTCATGATCTCAGGGTCCTGGGATCCAGCCCCTCATCAGGCTCCCTGCTCAGTTGAGAGCCTGCTTCTCTCTCTCCTTCTGCCTGCTGCTCGCCTACTTGTGCTCGCTCTCTCTCTCTCCCTCTCTCTGTCAAATAAATTAATTAAAAATAAATAAATAAATAAATAACCCATAGTTACTGAATATAGTGTGTATCTGAGTATGTGTATGTCTGAACTTCTTGTTTATTTACATTAAATCCAGATCCCTTGACACCTTCGGAATCAACTCAAGAGTTACACGCATCAGGTAAATAATTATATTTTATATTACATTATCTAAGCATCAATAACCATATCATAATCTCATAATATTGATAGATATACATACTACAAATTTCCAGTTTCCAGATGCCAAAAAATAGTCATATGACATTAGCATACAATCCAGATAGTCAACAAGCTGACTGAACTTTTGTTCAGATAATTAGATGCTCCCCCAACTTGAATCCTTTCATATTTTATTCCCCAGAGTTTGACTTTTTCTTTAAATTTCCCAGATTATCTGACATTTTCTGAGGGTGTATCATAAATGAAACTCCTGGGGCACCTGGGTGGCTCAGTGGTTGAGCATCTGCCTTCGGCTCAGGTCAATGATCCCAGGGTCCTGGGATCAAGTCCTGCATCGGGCTCCCCACAAGGAGCCTACTTCTCTCTTTGCCTGTGTCTCTGCCTCTCTCTCTGTGTCTCTCATAAATAAATAAATAAAATCTTTTTAAAAACTCCCAGCTATATGTAACATGTTTGTTCAGCGTAACTAGCTTTCTTTGATATGTTTCTGTCAGGAAACCACAGCCTGATTTTTCAGCTAGACTCTCAAGATTAAGATTTTTTTTTCTTAAAATAGGTTCATAACTTATAAAATACTCTGGGCAGGGATCCCTGGGTGGTGCAGCGGTTTGGCGCCTGCCTTTGGCCCAGGGCGCGATCCTGGAGACCCAGGATCGAATCCCACATCAGGCTCCCGGTGCATGGAGCCTGCTTCTCCCTCTGCCTGTGTCTCTGCCTCTCTCTATCTCTCTGTGACTATCATAAATAAAAAAAAAAAAAAAATACTCTGGGCAGAACTTTTGTCTGGCATTGGGGTGGAAATTACAAATTATTGTTCTACTTCTGGCTCCTCATGAGTACTCACTATCTCTTTTTAACCTAACTAAGCCCCTTGGACAACTGTTTCCTGAACTTCCACATTCCCTGTTTTCCCACCTCCAGGGCATTTTCAAAGATTACAAAACTCCACATGTTTAATTTGCTCCTAGTAAGCGATGAACTGGAATATTCCAACAGTTCAATACATCTAACGGGTAACCCTGGAGGCTTCACTGAGATAATGCCGATAAACTGTTTAGCCCAGTGTTGGTACTCAGTCCATGTTCTAGAAGTGGACGCTAGTCCTGTAATTAACAGTTACCTTTAGGAAGCACAATGGGCAATTCTTAAAAACTGCATTCCAATTCCTCCGTAATTCAGGCTCAAAATTTTGCAGCCCCTTTTGGCTTTCCTCTTCTTGCTCCTTCACATTCTTCAGCCAACTTGTCCTTGTGCTTTTTCTTCCACTACCTAGTTCCTCCTTTCCCAGCCCAGATGCATCTCACTTCTCCCCTCCCTCCCCTGGAGCCAAACATCCTGCATTATAGCCCTCTTCCCACATTTCCCCACAAAATAACTTATTTATATCCTGTCACCCTGTGAACAAATGAATAAATACAGATCTGATCAGGCCACTGATCCCAAAGCCATTGGTGACGTAATACTTTCCACAAAATTCAGTGCCAAATGGTGGAGGGTCCTGGATGCCTACTAAAGAATTTGTGCTTAAGTCTGTTCATCATCTGGCACCAAGTGCCCCCCAAGTTTCAAATCCTACCATCCCCTTCTTGGCTGCTGTGCTGACTGGTATCCCCTCAATCTGTGCTCTCCACACACTGTGCTTTCAGAAATTGGTGCCACTGAAACCCTGCCCCCTTGTCCTCCCAACCTCTTCTCATCCCTCCATCACCTCTATTGTCTCCTGACCCTGTGCACCTCCAAACCTTCAGCAGCCTCAGATGCTCATCTCAACATATTCCTTCCGATGTCATCTCCTGATGCCTCCAGACAGAAAATAAACTTTTCTCCTCTCAACTCTTGTAACATTGTAGACATGCCACTTTTGAGCAGTTTGACCATTGACAGTGAGTATGATTGGTAGTAATCTACACAGGATACTTCCTGAATGTTCCTCTCTCATTTCTCATCTCTGTAGCAAGACTGCATTACTGAATATCTCCCTGGTAGTGAGAGGGTTGATAGTTGTGGGATAAATCTTTTTGAATTATAAAGTGATCATTTGGTGTTCAATAACATGATCTCTTTACTTTCCTCACAAAGATATGCCGGAATATTCGGTCACGAATGAATTTTGCCGCAAACACTTCTTAATTGGAATTCTGCTCCGAGAAGTTGGCTTTGCCTTGCAAGAAGACCAAGACATCAGGCACTTAGCTTTAGCTGTCCTAAAAAATCTAATGGCTAAGCACTCATTTGATGATCGATACAGAGAACCAGTGAGTGATTTTCTTTTCTCCCTTCCCTAAACACCATTTAATGGCTCACTGCATTAAATGCATATCAAACTTACAAAACTATTGATTTTTATGTGAGTCATTTCTTTTGGATACCTTTCCACCTAGGAGAAGCAGGCCCAGATAGCAAGCTTATACATGCCCCTCTATGGCATGCTTCTGGACAATATGCCAAGGATTTACCTAAAGGACCTATATCCTTTTACTGTCAACACATCTAATCAGGTAAGTTTAGAGAATATTTCAAATATGCATCTTAATAAAGAGTTTGCCTGGATAGCTAATTTTCCCCTGATTGTGAGCAAACTGAGAGGTGCCAGCAATTTTGAGACGTTCACATCAATGTCATTTATTCCAGTTGGTCCTTGAAGCCACCTCATCCATCATTTTCCTCCCTTCTCTGTATCACCTTCTAGTTCAGTCGTTTTTACCAGGCTCCTCTGTTGCATGCATGGCCCCATTCTCAGAGTGTACCTCCTCCCCAGCGACCTTTCTGCATCGGCTTTATGACCACCTGGTGTTAGTATAGCCAAGTGCTTCAGTCACACGGAGGAGTAACCTGTTTGTCATTCCTCCTCCACTGAGCCAGCATAGTGGCTGCACAACCAGCCACTTGAGAATGGGTGCCTGTGTTCACGGCCTGGATGAATTAACACACTGCTGAAGGCATGATATCACCATGTCAGTTAGGACCTCTGCCCTCTGCCTTTGGAATGTTTTTTTTTTTCTTTTAGAGGAAGACCTTGTCCAAATCCCAGTGATACCAGTTACTAGCAGTGTAACCTTAAATAAGTCATCCAGCCTCTTTCAACCTCCACTGTCTTCTTCACAGAATTGTATAGAATTCCTCCATCACAGGATTCTTAGGAGGATCAAATTGTTTAATAGAAAATGCTTATCATAGACTTTGGCACATAATAAGTATTTGGGATTAGTTTTTAGTACTAGTAATATACATAAAATAATCCATAATAATATATGTAAGCTATAGTATAATCCATAAAAAATCAGTAGCCACTCCAACCATTTAGTTTATATCTAAAAGATAGTTTCCACTACGTTATAAAAATAAAATCACATAAGAAATCAAATTGTGGCAAGCGTATAATTGTGACAAAGAGTATGGTTATGACTATTCATTTCCATTGCCTGCTTTGACAGGAGACTCTTGCTGGAATATAAAAGGTCAAATCAAATAACATCGAATCAAAAACAGGTCTACAATGTTGAAATATAGCGATTCACATTAATCTCTTCTGTGCTTCGAATGCAGGGGTCTAGAGATGATCTCAGCACCAATGGAGGATTTCACACCCAGTCAGCTATGAAACATGCAAACTCTGTGGACACATCATTTTCTAAAGATGTTTTAAATTCCATAGCAGGTACTTAAGACCTTGTGAGAACACTTGTGTTTAACCCTCATCCATGTTTACATTACATATCATTGTGTTTTTTACCCACTCCATAATTCAATGTGCATAATTTCTGTGTGTCAAAGTATACTGTATTTATATAGCTAAAGAGTCTCTTAACTATTTCTTTGAAGACTCTCCAGGGGCTTATTTTTCTCCTTAGCGTTCAGTTTTACTTGGCTCACAGAGTAATCTACTCAGATATTACCAAATTACTTCATTCTGGAAACAATCTTTAAGTTTTCATTGAGTACCACCTTTTAAAATATAATAGCCCATCAACTTCAAAGTTTACTTTGAAGAACTATTTTGGAAATGTCATCTTCATCTCTTATAAACTGTCAAAACTTGAAAGCTTCTTCCCCAAAAGCATCTTTATGAACATTTATTAAAGCATTTTCAAAAAAGAAACTTTCTTTAAAAAGTTTTTTTAAGAAATCAAAAGAACCAGTTTTACTTTATTTCCATTTATAATGGCCTAAATTTTCCTAAATCTTTAATGCTGACATGGCCATTGTGATCATTCTTAAAATGTAGCGTGTCTTTAATGACACTTCCACATTTTGTTATGTTGGCTTTTCCCAACACTGCTACCACCCCAATGCTGGACATCTTTCTGGGTCATCATCTGAGCTCTGCGTGTGTGCCCATTGCATCTCATTACCATCTGTGTGCTGTGGCTTGTGTTTGCAGCATTTTCATCAATAGCTATTTCTGCAGTAAACCATGCTGACTCCAGAGCATCCTTAGCAAGTCTTGACTCCAACCCAAGCACCAATGAGAAGAGCAGTGAGAAGACTGACAACTGTGAAAAGGTGGGGCTTCTCTTCCCAATTACCCAGCACCTCGTGAGTCAGTACTCTCCCACTCTAACTAAATCCTTCTTGGTTCTTCCATTCCTAGATCCCTAGACCCTTATCTTTGATAGGGTCAACTCTTCGATTTGACAAGTTAGATCAAGCAGAAACCAGAAGTCTTCTCATGTGCTTTCTTCACATTATGAAGACAATTTCAGAGGGTAAAGAGAGCTCTTGAAAATTAAATTTTTTAAAAAAAGGGAAAAACTTTCCATTTCCAAGAGTCTCATGCCACATGGTGTTTCCTTTCAGAGACGCTGATTGCCTACTGGCAAAGAGCACCCAGCCCAGAGGTGTCTGACTTCTTCAGCATCTTAGAGTAAGTTATAGAGTTGATTAGTGGACATTTTTTCTGGAATGCTTCAAAATAGTTCAGTATGCTATCCTTCATTCTAAGGACTCACATGCTGAACTATCAATCAATACTCATGCATGAAATATTTAAAGAAAATATAATATTGTTCTTTTAATGCATTTAAATGGATAGTTTGTATAAATAAAAAGGCATGAATGATTAGAATGTGACTTTTTCCCTTCCTTTTTAGTGTTTGTCTTCAAAATTTCAGATACCTCGGGAAACGAAATATAATAAGGTAATGATTTTGAAATTCCAATAGGTTAATCTGGTCTTTTAAAAAAATTATGGGGCAGCCCCGGTGGCTCAGTGGTTTAGCACCACCTTCAGCTCAGGGCATGATCCTGGGGACCCCAGGATCGAGTCCCATGTTGGGCTCCCTGCATGGAGCCTGCTTCTCCCTCTGCCTGTGTTTCTACCTCTCTCTCTGTGTGTGTGTGTGTCTCTTATGAATAAATACAATCTATAAAAAATATTTTAAAAAATTATGACATTAGTAATGTATCACATTAGATATATAAATATGTTAGAAATCTTAAAATACACATAGGGATAGTAAGGTTGACCTCAGAGTAGACATAAAAGTTTGATTGTCCTGTACCCATAGTAGATCTAGGGCTAGTTAAAACTGTCTAGAGAGAAAAGCACAAAACATACATTTCTGAAAGGAAACCACATTTCCTAGTTTGTCTGAACTATCGTATCTATCATTTGTATGAATGGAATGTAGAAGATTCCTATTTAAGAAAATACACCCAATGTGAATAAGTCACAGGAATAAAAGGTACAGCAGAGGGAATATAGTCACTGGTTCTGTTGTTGGAGACAGATGACAGGTACTCTTCTAGTGACTGCAACAGATGTACAGACTCACCAAATGACTACATTGTACACCTGAAACCAATATAACATTGTGTGTCAACTATTCTTCAATTAAAAGGAAAGAAAAAATATATTTTCAGTAAGCTAAAAATAAAAATGAATCTGGAATAACTTTTGTGTTGATATCCTTTCCTCATGAGAGACCACAAAGCCCCCAGCACCTTCGCTAAACCCCCATTTCCCATTTCCAGAAGATGTGATTTTATTTTTCATAGCATATGAACTATTTCATTGTTCAATAATCACTCTGCCACTTGCTGTTCTGTATTTATAAATAAATTAGAAATACTGAGCTATGATTAAAACATCAGTTTTCCTTGCAGAAAAATTGCTGCTGCATTTAAATTTGTGCAGTCCACCCAGAACAATGGAACTCTCAAAGGATCTAATCCTTCCTGCCAAACATCAGGCCCCTTGTCACAATGGTAACATCGCATTTACTTGATATTTGTAATTATATTGTATGTATACGTATGTGTATATATTTATGCATGTCTGCATATGTATATATACATATGTATGATTATGGATGTATATACATGTATGGAGGTGTGGATGTGCACACATGTACATGCACAGGTGCACACACATATGTATATATGCTCATACTTCAAACCAAATGCACATTACAATAACTCTATGTTTCTCTGAAAAAATTTCTTAGGTACTTCCCCATCTGCCCTGCTAGCTTGTGAAGACCTAAGAAGCAAGGATTATGCTTTATTAATGTGCACTCAGGGCACGATGCATGCACAGGATGAGGGTTAATAGGTACCTTAATTTAATTGAACCCAAAAGACGGAATTCCAATAAATGATTCATTTAATGTTTGCTAACCTCCTAGTGACAAAGTAAAATGCGAGGTTGTATCTCCTCATCCTCTCAGTAATTGTAATATGTTAGCAGTATCGTTAGAGCTCAAATTGTTTTTTAAAGGGTCAAAGGCAGTGAGGAAGCATGGATGCCTCATAAGCTCACAGTGGAGTTCCTAGTCATTAGACTGATTTGACTAGCTTAGAGGACCTGGAGTCATCCTTTATTAACCTACCCGGTGGGGAAATTTAACCCTGAAATCCTACTCTAAATCTCCCCTGAGTCTAGTAAATAAGAATTCTTTGCTAAAATTTTCTCTAGTTTCTCTAGTTTGATTTATTCTTCCCAGAGGTACCATAATAATATATAATGTGAAAATGGCTGTACTTTAGAAAGAATTTTGGAAATAGCAAAGTGGTATATAACCAGTAAATTGAGGAGTAAATTTTGCCTCTTAGTACATAGAGACTCCTTGAAGTTGCCCCTTGTGTGAAAGTAAATGAGAAAATGTAATAGGCATGTAGGCATGTTTTTCAAATGGTAATACAATAGAGGACTATAAACAATGACTTTCTACGTTTAAAGACAATAGTAATGTACCTGAGATCACTGCAATTTTGTTGATGTTTGGTCAGTTTGATTTCAGCCTCCTTCCTGAATGATCTAGACAGACCCTGGACATTCCTACCTCTCCCCTTCTAGAAACCAGGATTTTTCTTCCAGAAGTTCCATACTAAAATAGACTCAAAACCTGAAAGTAAACCAGTCCCAAAGGTCCAGGCCATATAGCCCAGAACCTATTAGTTCTTGTAGTTTCAGGAATGACCCTGACTCCCTTAGCTACTGAAAACTAAAGGTAGATCTTCTAGGCCTCAGTCCATCCAGAGCCTTTGATTTCACCAGAACCAAATAAGGCTCAAAGAGTGGGACCAAGAGAAACCATTCTTTGCCTCTTCTACAGGCTTGATTCTTCAGGGTATCTCCTATTGCCTGCTTTCATCCAAAAAAAAAAAAAAAAAATGTTCTGTTATCTTGGCCAAATGATAGCTTAAATGAAAGTCAAGAATGAGAAGTAGTCCTACTTCCACATAACACTGGTTCATTCCCCCAGATGGAAATGCCAAGGAGACATTGAATGAGAGTCACTGCAGGCCATTGTCATCGGCCTGGGAAAGTGCTGCACCAGCAGCCCTGTTAGCTCTCTCCCCTACCAGGATGGAATACTGTGAAATTCTCGTGGAATTTCATGATTTCATTAAACAATAATGAATATGCTTGTTCAGATTTAAATGCAGTATCTATTATTCTTCTGTCATCCTTTGGTATTGATTATCATTCTGAACCTTTTTGTGGCTTAAATACAATTTCTCCAAAAGCATTCTTAAAAGTCCCTTTTATCATTTTACCTATAATCAATATTGTTAATAAAACACCTCTGTTTAAAAACTACTTTATTTGACTCAATCTAGAATACTTGATTGAACATTTGTATGTCATATCTCTTGTACTTTAACCATTTTTTTTTCTTATTGCATTTTCAGGATGCATACCACATCCACTCATGAAGGACATAAGCAGCACAGATCACAAACTTTACCTATAATTCGAGGCAAAAATGCACTTTCAAACCCCAAACTCTTACAGATGTTAGACAATACCATGTCCAGTAAGTAAACAGGAAACCATCTTAGTAACAAGATGGTTACCAGTGTTTCTCTAGATGTGTGCAAACGTGAAATGTGTTATAATATTTCAGAAATGTAGGGACTGTTTCTGTGCCACCTAGATCACTACTTTTCAGGCTTGCTGTAGCCCAGGAAACTTTTCATAGAGGAAAGAAATCACCAGAGAGGGGATTTAAAAAGTGTAGTGTCTTTATAAAGAAGAAAGGAAAAAGGCCAATTGCTCGGTCTAATCTGCTTGGTGTAGCTCCTCTGGTGTCAAGTGACTTTCTATTGTCAGGGTTACGGGGGTCTCTCTCAACCAGATTATTACTGTCTGCTCCTTGGGAAGAGGAGAAAGTTGTCCATGTCCTAGAAGCAGTAAGTGTGACATCTGGAACACAGTGATCCACACATTCCAGCTTGTGAATGAGGAAAAATGGACCCAGTGTTTTGTATCTTGTACATGTTAGTGATTATGGGCACGTAACGGAGAGTTACTTGTTTGAAGGCGTATGCCTTTACCTGTAAATATATTTAGTGTCGTTAATAGCCATTAGTGAACACTGCCCACAGAGACTGTACATTTCATCTGTTAGCTCGGGAGGGTAAAACTTGACCCAGACTGAGTATGAAAGAAATATGACTCTGTCAAGGCCTAAGTCAATGGAAAGGAAGTAAGAAATAATGGCAAATGGATCACTCTTGTCTATAGCTGACATATGAAAGGGGCACACACATTTTCTTAGTCAATTTGAGTTGCTACAACAAGTTAACAGTCCAAGTGGCTTAAACAACAAACATTTATTTCTCATAGTTCTGGAGGGTGGGAGACCCAAGGTCAAGGTGCCAACAGATTTGATGTCTGATGAGAACTCTATTCCTGGTTTGCAGACAGCCACCTTCTTGTTGTGTCCTCACATGACAGGTGATCTTTCTGGTGTCTCTTTTTATCAGAGCACTAACCAATTCATGAGGGCTCTATCCTCATGAGCTAATTACCTCCCAAAGATCTCACCTCCAAACACCATCACACTGGGGATTCAGGCTTCAACTTTGGGGGAACATGAACATTCAGTCTATAGCATCCACTCAAGTCTCTATCTAGAGTCTTTGATTCAGCCGATAAGGTAATTGAACAAACAAAAGCACTTTGATTTAATAAATTGCTTATCAAAATGCCAGTAAACATTGACTGTGTTATAATAGAAGGAAGTCCTTTATCAGATACGAGTTTTCTTAGACACTTATGCATGTTCCACCTTATATTTTGTAGGCAACTCCAATGAAATAGACATTGTGCATCATGTGGACACAGAGGCCAATATAGCCACAGAAGTTTGCCTGACTATTCTAGACCTGCTATCCCTTTTCACCCAGATTCACCAGGTAAGTGTGATTCTGACATCTTCTGCAAAGTGAACAAATGGGAGGTAGAAAAGTGTGAAGTCAAGAACATGTATTTAAGATATTTTATGAGGGATGCCTAGGTGGCTCAGCAGTTGAGTGTCTGCCTTCGGCTCAGGCATGATCCTGGGGTCTGGGATTGAGTCCCGCATCAGGCTCCTTGTGGTAAGTCTGCTTCTCCCTCTGCCTGTGTCTCTGCCTCTCTCTCTCTCTCTCATGAATAAATAAATCCTTAAAAAATAATAAAATATTCTATGAAATCAATTAACTTTACACAAAGCATCCTAAGTGTGAGTGGAAAAAATTTTAAAGATGAGACTCAGAATTTTATCACAAGTTGACTACCTACTCAAATGATATAGCTACATATGTATTTCACTATCATCAAATAATAAACATTCTTCCTTATTCCTCCTGCTTCCCTCTCAGGCAAGAGTGGGACTGAGGGAGAGTGGGACTTTACTTTTTCAATCTCAAGGGGAGAGACAAATAACAGCTAGATCCAACAGACTTAATAATGCTGAGCATCTTTTCGTGTGCTTATTGTCATCTGCGTAACTTTGGTGAAATAACACCATTACAGACTATTAGAATGACTAGAATTAAAAAGACTGACCGTACCAAGTTTTGGCAAGGGTATGGAAAAACTGAAACTCTCATCCACTGATGGTGGGAATGTAAACACTCTGGAAAACAGTATGGAAGTCTAAAAAGTTAAATGTCTATCACGTGACCAGCCATTCCAATACTAAGAATTTACCTAGGAAAAGTAAAAGCATCTGGTCCTACAGAACTGTGTACACAAATATTCGTAGAAGCCTTATTTTTAATAAATACTGAAAACAACTCAAATGTATGTCAACAGGTGAATAGATTCTTAAATGGTGGTATATCCATATGATAGAATACTGCTCAGTCATGCTTAGTGAAAGAAGCCAAGCAAAAAGAGTATTTACTGTATGATGCCACTTATATAAAATTTTATAAATGTGAACTATAGAAATTACATATCAATTATACCTCAATAGAGATACTTAAAGTATTAGCTTAATCTAATGAGCTCATAGATGTTCAGGGTTGAAGTAGGAACAGTTGGATCCATTGAATAAAATCAATGCCAAACACAATGATCATGCCAAGAAAGCCCGCTTTCAGGTGAAATGTCAGCATGGTGATAGAAAAAGCAAAAACCATATTTTAATTCTTTATTGCTCAGTGAAAATGTCAACCAAATCTCAGACATCCTAAAGGCCCTACCAATGCCTGGGGAATTGCCTCTCTATAACTTCATCTTCTTCCTCTCTCCTACCCCATGCTCAGGCTGCTCTGCTCCTTTTTTCAATCTGAACTCACAAGCTTCTTCCCAATTCATATTCCTGATACTAGCTGTTTCTCTCTCAGACCCTTCAGATCTACCCATGGCCAATTCCTTCAGCTCACATGTCAGTTGATCCATTAAAGACATCTTGACTAACCACCCTATCTAGCATAATCCTATGCCCAAAGCAATTATTTTTTATTATATCCTATCATTGTGCTCTGTTTTCTTACTTAGTAATTTTTTTTTCAATTACTGCTTTGTAAGTTTCACTGGGAACATAGACCTTATTTTCTTACTCAAACCTATTTGCAGCACCCAGACTTATGCCTACCACATAGAAGGTTCACAACAAATATCTTTTGAAAGAATACTGTTGTCCCTTAACTCATCCTAATTAACTTCTGTGTTAAATTTCTAGAGACAACTCCAACAATCTGAATGTCAAAACTCAATGATGAAGAGGGTGTTTGATACTTACATGCTCTTTTTCCAAGTCAACCAGTCAGCCACAGCACTGAAGCATGTGTTTGCCTCCTTAAGACTGTTTGTATGCAAGGTAAGCATTTTCCTGGCTCCAATTAAAGCTTGGGAAGGATGATGATAAACACATAATAATCCTGTGGAGGAAGAAGACTTGTTTTCTTCTATTTTGCTTTATTTGGTTTTATAAGACTATTTTGGGGTTTTAATAAGCCATTTGATTCATGGTCTGAAAATAAGTTCACAGCCTTGACAGCCAATCTGCTGGGATATCAAAATGGAATAAAATTAACATCTAGCTTTTTTTTTTTTTTTTTTTGGTTTTCAGTATTTGTGGCAGAAAGGTAAAAAGCACATCATCAACTGTGATGTCCATTCATGTCAAGTAAAGTTGCCACATTAAGTAGACAGAGCTACCACCTTTGAGGATCCCTCTGGCTTGACGATGTTGGGTGAATAGAAAGCATTTCAAAGCTCTCAGTCCCTGGTTCTGGTTGTCATTGGTTATTGATACATGGGAAACTTATCATGTAGAGAATGATTATTTCTAGGAAAAAAGAGAAATATTACTATAGACTTAAATAAATACAATTCTATCCTTCCACTTGCAGATAGAAGAAAAAGACTAGATTTAAAAAAAAAAAAAAGGTGGATTTTGTTCTAAGGAATTATAAAATTCGGCATACACAGAGTAAAATGAAGGCATGTCCACTTTTAACCAGTCCTTCTATTTCCATAGTTTCCTTCAGCATTCTTTCAGGGGCCTGCCGACCTGTGTGGATCATTCTGCTATGAAGTCCTGAAATGCTGTAACCACAGGTCACGGTCAACACAGACCGAAGCATCAGCACTTCTGTACTTTTTCATGAGGAAGAATTTTGAATTTAACAAACAGAAGTCAATTGTCCGATCCCACTTACAAGTAAGTGCTGCCAATTTTCATTAATGCTGTGGTGAAAACCACTTATCTGTTCCAGCACTGATAGAAGCCTGCTGGCCCCAGGGCAAAAGCTACCAGCTCCTCTACCAGTAGAGGAGCCCTCCTTCAAGGCTCTCTGCACACTCAGCTCTTGCTCAGAGAAAGAGGGTAGCTGGGCAGAAATCAGCAAAACCCATAATTCCACTTGGACTTTTCTCTTCTTCTTCCAGGCAACAGAATCAACTAGAATACACGACTCAGGAAACCATAGCTATCTCTAGGATGCCAAACCCCACCAGATTCTGCATTCAGAAATGTCTTTCTTTAAGGCATCCCAAGATTCCTCCTTCTATAATTCCTTCTTATATAAATATTTAAAATTATAGGAAACTCCCTAGATGACATGGCCTTCTAAAAATTTAATGCATAAAGATGCTATTCTTTGGACTCACAGGGAGCAATCAATGATACGTTCATCCAGTCCAATGGATTTCTTTAAAATTACTATTTCTGAGTTACCACTTTTGAAGTTTCATTGTTCTTTTCTCTTCTAGCTCATCAAGGCTGTAAGTCAGTTAATAGCAGATGCCGGGATTGGAGGCTCTCGGTTTCAACATTCCCTTGCAATTACCAATAATTTTGCTAATGGAGACAAGCAGATGAAAGTAAGAAATGCTTTATGGATATTTTCAAAGACAAGAATAAATGAAACTGAAATATTTTGTGAAATATCAAAATCATAAAAAATACAATTTCTGTATTTTGTTTATTGAGACTTAAACTGAGTACTTACATTGAGTTTGCTTGTTTGAGTTGACAATCAGCTGTAACAGTGTCCGTCTGTCATCTGTTAAGTGGAATTTGCAAGGTGTGTGATTGAATGAGATATAACAAGAAAACTAACCACAAACATCCAGAAATACAGTGATCCTCTCATAATCTTGTTCTTGGTCAAATTTATTGAATCTCTCTTCTAGACATTTCTGAAGACTTCTCCTTTAGTCTTAGTACTGAAAAATCTAGGGATAAGGGCTGGCATCAGTCATGGTTGAACCCAGGGATTAAAATGTTTCCACATTGATTCAAAAAGATAGCTGCGCTCCCATATTAAAAAATAGCATTATTTTCAATAGCCAAGGCATAGAAACAAGCTAACTGTCCATCAGTGAATGAATGGATAAAGCAGTTGTGGTTTATATGTTCAATGGCATAGCATTCAGCTTTAAAAACTGAGGCAATCCTACCATGTGTGACAACATAGATAGACATTGAGGGCATTATGCTAGGTAAAAGAAATCAAAGAAAGATAAATACTGTATGATCTCACTTATATGTGTGATCTTGACAAAAGAACTGAAAACCATGGGGAAAAAATCCGAATTGTGGTTATCAGAGGCAGGGGGTGGGTAGTGGTGGTCAAAAGCTACCAACTTCTCATTGTAAGATAAGTACTAGGGATGTCAGGTACAACATGATGATTACAGCTAACACTGCTCTATGCTATATAGAAAAGTTAGTTGTGAAGAGAGAAAATATATGAGTTGTCATCATAAGGGGATTTTTTTTCCTTTTTTCCTTTTTTTTCTTTCTGTCCTTTGTTTTGCACCTATATAAGAAGATGGCACTTAGCTGAATCTATTGTGGTACTCATTTCACAATATATATAAATTAAACTGCCATGCCTTAAACTCGTACAGTAGTATATGTCAATTACTTCTGTGTAAAATCGAAAAAACAATTTAATAAGAAAGTTTTGTATTTAATTAAAAAATAATCATGTTTTCAGGTCCCCTTCCCCTACTGCTTCAATTTTTGCCTCTCTCTCTCAGTTCAATTTTCCTCCTTGTTTGCTTCATTTACAAATAGGCTCTCCCCGTGAGCTTACTCTCTTAGAAATTCTGAGGACACTGGAGTATCCTATAGGTGGAAAAAGCACCTCAGGACACCCTAGGTGTCAGAGTCAGCTAAGTGTCTGCCTTTAGTTCAGGTTATGGTCCTGGGATTAACCTCCACATGTGGCTACATGCTCAGCAGGGACTCTGCTTCTCCCTCTTCTTATGCCCCTCTCCCCCTCCCCCAGCTCATGCTGTCTCTCTCTCCCTTTCTCTCTCAAATAAATAAATAAAATCTTTAAAGAAAGGGGAAAAAAAGCACCTCATTCTATAGTGCCAATCAAATTCCCAGAACTGAATCTCTTGGTCTAAACCTTATATCATATGACCATTCCTAAACTGATCACTGGCTTGAGGGATTAAAGAATATGAGTGGCCAGGCCAGTTTGGGGGGCTACCCACTGGTGCCTATGAATGAAGTAGATGCTTTCAAATCCCATGAACCATAGTCAGAGAGGAGAGCTCCTCAAAGAACAATCAGGATGCTGTTACTAGAAGAAGCTAGATGAGCAGATAAGATGGAGTCTACCACAGTTCTTGTGTCAGATGTGTACAGCCGCAATCACAGTACATTGAATGCATATATAAAGAAAGTACATGTTTATGAACAATATAGAGAATGCACCAAACTGTGATGCCAAACCATAGCTAATAGCATAACTTTGAAGTGACCTACTTGAGGAATTAGAACAGATAATGATCCAGGCTCTCTGTTTTCCAAAGAACAGCAACTTCCCAGCAGAGGTGAAAGATCTGACGAAACGTATAAGGACTGTTTTGATGGCAACAGCACAGATGAAGGAACACGAGAAGGACCCCGAGATGCTGGTGGATCTCCAGTACAGTCTGGCAAACTCCTATGCAAGCACCCCTGAGCTGCGGAGGACATGGTTGGAAAGCATGGCCAAGATTCACGCGAGAAACGGAGACTTATCCGAGGTAATTAGCAAAGACTCAGTCCTTCTCCACTGGCATTGTCCTCTTCATCAGAATGATGGGATTTTCATTTACAGTAGGTTACCATATTTTTCCACTCGTCTAGATGTGACCCAATTATATATTATGGGCATTAAATTTGCATGTAGGGCTCAAGAATGCCTGACTCCATGTAAATGGTACCAAGTAAAGGCCAGAGTTGTTGGTATCAGCTGTAATTGTAGGATATGCAATGCAGAACCGAATGTTAAAAGCCTAAGACTAAGGGAAGATGGTTGTAAGGGTGTCTGGAAATTGAATTATATAAGTTAATGTTCTGTGTTTTAAAATGTCTTCCCTGTAATTAGAGTCGGATAGGGAAGCTTGCCACCATGGTGAGTAATCTCCGGCTGGGGTAATCGGTCCTCATTTGCAGCTAGTCTGAACTGGTGATGGAAATATTAACACTCCCACAAGCCATGTGAGGAGAGTGCACTATGGGAAGGTTATAAACCAATAGCCGACTCTTTTTTTAAAAAGATTTTATTTATTTATTCATGAGAAACACACACAGAGAGAGGCAGAGACACAGGCAGAGGGAGAGGGAGAAGCAGGCTCCATGCAGGGAGCCTGACGCGGGACTCGATCCCAGGTCCCCAGGATCACACCCTGGGCTAAAGGCAGCGCTAAACTGTTGGGCCACCGGGGCTGCCCAATAACCAACTCTTTAATGTCAATTTAAACACTGGCTGGATTTTTATGCAGCGGTTTCACAGACCCCAAGTGGTTTCCAGATACCAAATGGAAAAATTTGTCTTATTCTCAGAGATATGCCCCTTTGGGGAAGAGATTAATTTATCTGGGATAGTCCTAACACCTGAAGTTGTTCTAAATGTATATGAGGGGTCCTGGGATAGAAATAGAGCCAATCAGAAACCACAGTTGGAGGCAATTTGATGGGACAAGAATGAGAAATTCCAGTTCCCTTGGACTGTCCAGAGAATGGAAAAATCCCTCCATAAAACTTAGAAGGAAAAAGCTGAAGTCCTGTGGACCCCTCAGCAAGTCAGCAATGTATGTGGTCAGCAATGTTCAAAGCTTTTCAGGAGACATTAGAGGACAGTAAAATCACCATATCACCAGGTTGGCAGGAGCACTCATGGAACATAAGGCTGCACGGTTTAATCAAGTACCACCTTGTCGAGGTGACTATCTTAAAGGAAGTAGATTTTCCAAGGTGGGCCATTGCTGGAAGTAGAAAAGGTAAGAAGGTAGCTTAATTTTACTCCCAATTTCCATCCTGATGCTCTAGCTTGTAGTTCTAACAAGAAAAGAGAGTGGATTTAAAAATATATATGTTAGATATTAAGGAAGGAAGGGGGCGCACCTGGGTGGCTCAGTCGTTGAGCATCTACCCTTAGCTCAGTTTGTGATCCTGGGGTCCTGGGATCAAGTCCCACATCGGGGAGCCTGCTTCTCCTTCTGCCTGTGTCTCTGCCTCTCTCCGTGTCTCTCATGAATAAATAAATAAAAATCTTTTTTTAAAAAAAGGAAGAAAGCTAATTCTATGGAAAAATTCTTCAGGTCAGCTCAGGTGAAGACTACATCCAGACAAACAAGAGTCCTCAAAGAGGCATTTTATTCTTGATTGGGAACTTTTTGGAAATCAAATCAATTCTTGTTTTTGATTCTTTCATTAAAAGGATGCCTCCGCATATTCTCACCGAATGGAATATCAGCTCACCTTGGAAGATTCGTCCAATTAGGCAAATAGTAAAATCTATGCTGTGCTTTCCTCTAAAACTGTTTTCTTTCTTATTACAGGCTGCAATGTGCTACATCCACATCGCTGCCCTCATTGCAGAATACCTGAAAAGAAAGGGTAAGACGTCCATGGACAGGGAGAAAATTCGAGAAGTTGACATGTTTAAACATAAATTAAAATTAACATATTAATTTTAGGTAGTATTAATCTCAATTATGTTTTATTAAGTAACATTAATTTTCACAGATATTTCTAGTTATCCTGTACTTCACATTTTAGTTCTCTCGTGCCATTATCAATGTTTGTTTTATGTACAAAAAGGCTAACTGGTCAGCCTCTTAGTTCAAAATGAGAATGTTTCATTGGTTAACCATTTAGAGTCTCATAAGCTTTTATTAACATCATCATGCAGCAATGTCCTAACCTCATCTTGCACTACCATAGGTTACTGGAAAATGGAAAAGATATGCACACCATCCCTGCTCCCGGAGGATATCTACCCCTGTGATAGCTACCCATTACTAACAGCTCCTGGTGGAGGAAGTGAGTGATCTAACTCTCCCGCATAAACTCGTTTATCCCCATGGGAACAGTGCAGAGGAAATCACGTTGCTGCTTACAGTTTACTTGGATGAAACTCTTAAGTGTATCCTTAGAAGCAAAAACTATCTCAGACCTTCATACCTCCCACAGTAAAAGCTTGAAGCTCCTACCATTCCGAAATCTACCTGAATTCATGAAGTTTAGAACTGAAAAACTCTCCGCAAATAGAATCTCATCTTATCCAAGATTTAGGATTATGAGTCATGGCCATTTTTGTTACCAGTCTACATACTCGTTTGCCCTTGGGATTTTATTCTGAAATTATTTAAAATTGCAAGAGAAATCCATTTGAATTGTAAAATGTAATAAGACGACTCATTCAAAACAAGAAACGCCAAAAATATATACGCAAGACTCTATATAATCAACATGTTCCATTTCCTTTTTAAAAGTATAAACTGAGTTGGACAACTTAGAACACATAATAATTCACAGTATTGATGTCCTTTAATTAAGAATATTTCATCTTTAAAGTCTGATGAAAAAATTTGTAACAATAACTAAAGAATTACTCTTTGTAAAAAAATTTGGTAACATGGTTAATCCACTTAATCTGTTTTCTCTCCCAAAAGTTTGTTCAAACCCAAAGTTTATGGCCTGCAATCTGTTTCCTAACACTCTCTTCACTTTCAAACTATAGTGGAAAACTCAGTGTATGAAAAACAAAAATGAATCTTTAGATATTAAGATAAAAATAACTGAACAAAAAGTAAATGGACTTCAGTTACAATATTTTGGAAACAAAGTTAATCCCTTATTCTTTTAACTATGCATATATTTTCTAAAGAATCTCAGTGGATAAGACATTTGAACCAAATGACCAAAGTGAACAATGAGACATTGAGGTCACTTGTTTAAAGAGGAGACCAGATCTGGCTTCATGGCTCATGTCCATCCTAAAAATCAGGGATCTTCCTGCTTAACGATTCCACACTTAACGATTTAGCTTCATTTTTATATGCAAGACATCAAAATCATTACTTTTTTGTCTAACATCCCCTTCTTCCCTATTGTGTGTCATCATCAGTTACCATAAAATTCCATAAAGACTTACAAATCCTAACCAAAAAATGAATAAACCTGATAAAACTAGGTGTCAGTTTGAGAAGTTGTGGAAACTTCTATTCCAAAATATTGCGTGAAACTTTAATATTAAAAAAATGTTAAATACTCACTTCAACATCTTAAGATGACATTGGACTATAACATACCAATATATTTGTTTAGTAAGCTCTAAGGAAGGTGATTTTTTTATGATGCATTAGCATAGATAGATAGATAGATATATCCATTGGCATATACCTGAAGTCCTTAATATACTTTTATATTATGACGTTTCTAAGTCAGAGGGAGAAAACATCCCTTAACTATAATGTGCACATAATAAGAACATAGGCAATATAAGCACCTCCAGAAAGTATCACTGTAATAATGATCGTCATCCTGCAAAAAAAATGTATCATGACTTTCTCTGCTATATCCCTGCTAATCAGTTGTCATAGATTTTAATACATGTTTAATTACAGAAGGAACATTATTATCTTAAAAAGTAGGAAAGTAGAATTTTAAATGCGAGGATTAGATTGCAACAATTATTCTAATTATAACTTCTAGCATGTTTGGGGAGTGATCATTTAGTTTCATAGCTAATGAGCCAATTATTTAAAATGGAAACATCTCACAGAAGTATTAACTACAGTTTTTAAAACACTTGCTCCATGTAAGGCCTCACACTTGGCTCTACACTGGTGGTATCTCAGTTTCCAGTAATGAGTCTTTGAGTCAGGTGCTATTATTGCCTCCTGTTTTCAAGTGAAAAAAACAAGAGAAGTTATACAACCTGAGCCAGAGTGCATGGTTAGCTCGTGATGGGGCCAAAGTTCAAGGACTGGTCTGTCACTCCAAGCTGTGCTCGCTCCTAACTACTCAATTCCCCACCATTCAGTTCCAGTCCCTCCTCTGGGGACATTGCCCATGCTCAACTGTCTTTCTATATTATCTGTAGAACTAGATCTTTTCTTTTTATCTTGGTAGCCATGGTGCGAAGAAAATTTAAGAGAGTTTCCAGATAATGCAAAAGAGTGATAATTAGCAAGTAATGAGCATTGTTTCCATAATGCATTGACCATGCCAAGTGTTTTCTCAAATATTAATGTTTTGAATCCCTTCAACCATCCTTTGAGATAGATATTAACATCTTCAGTTTAACAAATGGGAGAAGCAGGCTCAGAGTCTGGCTAAACTAGAAGCCTGGAACCATGTCTATCTAAAAATTCTGTATTCTGTCCATAATTCCAAGCCAGCTCCTAAAAGAAAATGTGTCACCTGAAAAATGGTACAAATTTATAAAATAGGATCATTGGTTGCCCCGGGAGAGACTATTTATCAAGAGTCTTAATCTATCCATCTCCTTGACCCTGTGAGTTTTATTGTGCTACCACTTGTAACATCATGAAGAAAGGCATTATTTATTCCAAACAGGATTTGAGTCAAATAATAATGTCGCATTTTGCTTGGTCCTCTCAAGGCATGTTCTCTATGGGCTGGCCAGCTTTTCTGAGCATTACACCAAATATTAAAGAAGAAGGAGCAATGAAAGAAGATTCGGGAATGCAAGACACACCATACAATGAGGTTAGATCAATATGATCTAGTGTACAGTAAACGAGTAAAAAGATGCATTGAACTGTTACATTGAGATGAATATGGAAAAGAAAATCTTATTCAGAAATCAAATAAAGTTACTGTATAATAGGGCTTAGGTTAAGTATAAAGCAGGCCAGCATTAAGCTGAGATTAACAGGTATCAGATTCCACTGATAGGTAAAGCATAATTTTCAATGAATATTTAAACTAAACTTTACTTCTCTAGGATGGACCCAAATTTATAATGTCTGCTCCTCTATAAGATGTGAAGTCCCTAGTCCTTTGGTAAATGTCCTGAGGGATCTGAAATTTTTCTGAGCTGGTCACTTTTTTTTTAACGCATTAGAAAATTTGTTTACAAATACACTTGAACAGAAAGGCTCACTGGTTTCTGCAGAAAACCTTTTGATTTGCAAACCATGGTTATTTTTCATTAATCAAAAGAAGCTTTCTACTGGCAATTATATAGCAACAATTCTGATAAAGCAAACAGAGCTCCCTCATCAAGTAAAAATATTCCATAAGCTAATTGTTTAAATCTCAGTGTTATATAGATTTTAAAAAAGATACAGAAAACTAGTTTGGGGGCAGATTTTAATTAAATTTTGTATATGTTTTTATTTTAATTTAGTATACCTTGCAAATAAACAGTAATACAACTACATATTTATGTTAACTATTTCAAATTCTGTTTAAGAATCTTTTCCTCAAAGACAATGCTGAAAGGATTCCAACAGTGTTATCCACTTGCTTTATTGAGTATATAATTTGATTCAGCTGAATATTTATTTTTATAGATTTTATTTCCTTTTTTTTTTTTTTTTTAGATTTTATTTCTTTATTTGAGAGAGAAAGAGTGAGAAAGAGAGGACAAGCAGCAGGGAGTTGCTGAGGGTGAGGGAGAAGCAGGCTCCCCCCTGAGGAGAGCCCAGTGCAGGATTCCAGAGAGATCATGACCTGAGCCAAAGATAGACACTTACCCGACTGAGCCACCCAGGCACCCACAGCTGAATATTAAACCATTAGTATATGTGAGACATTGAATTAAGGGTGGAGGACAACGATAAATAAGACATAATCCTGATTTTCAAAGAGTTTAGAATCTTAAGGAGAAACTTTTCTCAGGGTGGAGAGGAGCCAGTCTAAGACCCAACCACTATAAATCTAGGCAATGAGAGCAACTTTTTAAGTGACCATGGTGGGAATGCAGATGGATGGGACATATATGAAAGCTCTCCAGACTTTTGCACTGGATCTTGGCATTGATGGGACCTAAAAGTGCCAAATGAGAAAATAAGGTCCTTAGAGGACCTAGTAATCTGAATCACAATGTGTATACACCCTGTTTACACAATCATGTAAAATCTCATCTTGAATTGGGCAATTGCAGAATATCCTGGTAGAGCAACTCTACATGTGTGTGGAGTTTCTTTGGAAATCTGAGCGATACGAACTCATCGCTGATGTCAACAAACCCATCATTGCTGTCTTTGAGAAGCAGAGAGACTTCAAGGTATGTTTTCTGAAGCCAGACATTGGTTAAAACAGCCTGCTTTAAGTGGATGAATTACTTACAATTTTTAAAAGTGAAAATGCCCTGTTTTTTATGTCAGCATCACCTTCATGAAACCCTTTGATTTATGGTTTCAGAAATTATCAGAGCTCTACTACGACATTCATCGATCATACCTCAAAGTTGCAGAGGTGGTGAACTCCGAAAAGCGGCTGTTTGGTCGCTACTATCGTGTAGCATTTTATGGGCAGGTAAGTTCACCAGAAGCAACCTGGCCTCTAAATTCTGTGAAACAAGGAAACTTTGTCTTTCGTTCTCTATAAGACATCCAACTCCATCTGCCACGAGATTGAGAGGACGTGGGTGTGTCTGGGTATATTGAAGGGTTTTTTTCTGGATGTGAGGGTTGTGTGTTTGTCCACGGGAATGTAGTGAATGGAACAGATGGGCAGAGAAATCCATGGGTCTTAATACAGATCAAGTTAAACCAGTGCTTTCTAACTCTTTGGAAAAAGAGAGCATTTCTTTTTCAGCATCCTCTTCCTTCCATTTAACCTAAAATATCTGATTATACTTTTCCCATCATATGTTAAGATGAAATGAAATTGAACAGGTTTTGAGAAATGAAATCCATAGCATCCTGGGAAATAAAGATTTTCTAAGGCCTCCACCATGTCAAAGCCATGAGTCTTTTACAATCATGCATTTTCTTTCCTTCTCCTTCTAGACTACCACTGATTCCAGGAAGAACACCATGTGTTATCCCCCCCCCCCATATTGTAGGTCAATATAACTGTTGAGTTATCTTTCCCAGCTTCCTGAAACTTTAGCAGCGAACCAGAGGAATAATATTAGTGAGCCATACCATTAGCTGGAAATTAAGTGAACATAATCTATATTAATTGTGAATGTCTCTGAGCAGAGCTTTAAGTGGAGCAAACCCAGGCACCATCCCACTTCTTTTCAAGAAGGCTTATGACACCATTATATTGCAGCGGGCATACCTCGGACTCTGACTTGTGTGGGAGAACATTCCATTCTTTTATTTTCAGAGTTGGAATGACTCTGCCCTCTCATTTCCCTTCGTTCCCTCCCCCCCACATAAGGCAGTGTTGCCAACAGATTCTTTTCCTCCTCAGATTCTTTGAAGTCTGTGGCTGAACAAGTCAAATCCAGTATGGTCATTCTAGACTGTTTCCTATTAAAGTCCCTTGAAGAACATCCATTTCCCCCTAATCCCCAAAGGCAGCTGAAAAACTAACTTCTGAATTAATAAAGATAAGCTCCTCTTTGCCTAGAAAGGGAAGTGTCACCCATTAGCCACTTACTCTAAATTATCCAACTCAGATTTTCCTCCCTGCCCAGCATCATCAGGATTGCAGAGAGAGACAAAGCTGGTGGAAATGGTTCACGGGTAGAGACCTAAATGTCGACATGTGTAGGGTCCCAGGAAAAGAATCCGAACTATTTGAAGTGATGGTGTATGTTGCGGGGAGAAAATGTGGAAGTCTCCATAGGGGAGAAGAAGACAGATAAGGGATGCTATCTTGAACATTGTGAAGAAATTAAGCAATTTTTGACCATGGTGAAACAATAGCAAGACAAATGGCAAAACACCCCACTGGAAAGGGAATGTGGGCATTGAGAGATTGCAGGGGAAAGGCCAGGGTTTTCAGGGAGTAGCTGTGGGCTAACTGAGGAGCAGAGGAGTGACATACAGGATGTGTCCTCAGCTAACCAAGTTTAAAGCTACAGTCCTTCAGACAATTCTTCCAATTCAGAAGAAATAAGCTGCCATGATGGTCTGGTCTTGAAAACGAGATTGCCTACCTGACGGTTTCTCCAGCCCATATCTGATACAGGGATGCTAAACAGGTAGAAACAAACCCTGCTGCTTTCCTACCAGGTTTTAATGCGCATGTTTACTCTTTTCTTCTTTTGGTCTTGATGGTTCCAGGCTGTGGTAAGTTATCTCTCTCTCTCTCTCTCTCTCTCTCTCCATTTGCATGCTCTAATAATTCTCACACTTCCCTCCGTATGGTTTTAACTGAACGTTAACTTTTTTTGTGCAACTCAACATTTGGTACAAAGGTGAGATAATCCAGCTTCCATTCATTTTGGAGTCATCCTGCCTTTCTTGAACTAAATTTTGTTTATTCCAGTTATCTGAATTACAAAAATGTATCATTTATTTTTTACATGTTATCATTCCACACAAAGGTAAATGTAGTTTAAAAACCTTCATAAGCACACATCCACTTGTGCCCACACCCAGATAAATATGAGCACCACATACCTGCAGTATGTGTAGAGTAGGCCTACTATGAGTGTTTTTCTGCTCATTTCAGGCCACTGTGAATTGCAGCTGATGAAGAAGGGCATGGTGGTCAGACTTCTAGAAGTTGGAGTGCTGGCCATTGATGGGCACATTCCGAGGTTCTTGAAAGGACCTTGTTTCTTTCCACATAAGTATTGTGGAGAAACAGGGCTCTCTGTGGTGGGGAGCTCTGAGCATTCTCAGAGATGATGGTCTTAATGCTCAACACGGAAGATGCCCAGTGGACCAAATCTTGACCCACTAGGGCAGATTAAGTCTCCTAAGAAGCAGGAAGAAGTGATATAAGAAATTCTGGAAAGCCAGCAGAGGCAGAAATAACATACCAGCACCTAGATAGAGCTCTGTGACACAAAAGAATTCTCTTCCTTATGTAACCCATGTAGAAGTGCCTATATTCAGTCATTTTTTTACCTACAAAAGTGAATCGCCATAGTCTAACATAATTATTGCTGATTAAGCTGGAAAAACAAATTCTTGCATTATCCACACATTGTCCACATTCTGCTCTGCTCCTCTGACTGCTAAATACTTTTTTGTAATTCTATAAGCCCTCCCTATGTCCATACCAGTATTTTCTACCTTCATTTGTAAAATGGGGGTCATGGGTCCTTAACTCACCTACTAAAAGAATACTTGAAAACCCTTGTACTAAATAGACTGAGGGGCTCAAAGGGGAAGAACTGGGAAAAGATGTTTTCAAATGACCTAATTTTGTTCTTTTTGCAGATTTCTCAATAACGTGTGATGATTGCACACCTGGCTTTATTTTTTTTTTTTTGTATGTGTGTGCTGCCAGCATTCTCAATTGTCTTTGATTAAAAATTCCAACCTAAGCTTAAAAGTGTTCTGTTAAATCTGCAGACCTGAGTACCTGCCCACGCAGGAACTTTATAAGCTCAAACCCCAGCTGTCTGAACAAAAACTAATGGGGATCTTAGATATACAGCAATTTAGAGCCTTGGCCGTCAAGTGAAATTCAAATACCTGTCCCAGGACACCACATGGATAGTGTGAAGTGAACTATAATATTCAACAGGAGCAGACAGTGCACATCACTTTACACTGGATGATAAAAAAAATACCAACTAGTTTTGAACATTTCCCTGGACATGTGCAGAATGAAGGTTCCAAAGATCTAAGATAAACTCTTAACTACTTGATTAGCATAATCCCCAAGGCCAGAAATAATTTCTTTTTCATGATGGTTCTTTATGTCTCTGTAAAATTATCTTTTAATATCTAAATTGGCATGTCTTGCAATCATGCTAGAAAGATTATGGCAATGTAATATGCAGTGGGCTCTTTGCCTCCTCAAGGCCCTTGGGTAAATATTTTAGTGTTCCATGTGGATAGCACTTTCATTACATAGTGTTGACTAGAGTAGTTCATATTTTGTCTGCAGTGAGCCAGGCAATAGAAAACAAGTTGGAAAGTGTTACTTCATGGCAGAAGCTTTAAAAATGCAAGTCTTACATAGCATGAGTTTTCTAATGTGACACCTGGCATCACTGACTATGGAAATTTTACACAGAGCAGCCTATATAAAGCACCCTCCAAAGTGTCCCTGAAGTATTCATTTCCAGAGTAATGAAACAATAGTAGTGATCGAACATCAGCTGTAATCAATGAAATGCTTAGACTCTGATATTTAGCATGTAAGGAAGCAAGTGAATGCCCATTGCATAATTTAAACCAACAGATGCTCTCAGAATGAATAAATGAAAGGCTGGGGGCAATTTTCTTCTCTTGACCAAAGAATATGGATCCATGATTTTCATTCACGCCTACATGGTTGTAGATATATCTCAGAATCTTGAAAGAAAAGAGATTAAGGGGAGGAGGGAAGATGCACGTGTAGTTTGAAAAATCTCCTCCATTCTGGGTTCTGATACATCCTCTGGCTTCCCACTTATGTAAAGTCATTGATATAAAATATGTGCATTTTAATACATACAATTATACAAAATATGTATAGGAAGAAAGGATTCTATTTATATGAAAAAAATTTCTCTGCATTCTTGTAGCTTCTCTTAGTTTTTAGCCCATTATTAATACTTTCTGACCCATATTTATACACAAGATTCCTCTTTGAATGCATTCCTTTGTTTGTGAATTTCAAATTACTTAAGTATAATGGCACGGGCACTTATGTTTGACATCCCAATAATGATTCAAGGGCATTGCAAAAACTTGCAAAAACATCTAAGAAGGAGTCAAAGAGTCAATGATTTTAGTTGTCAGTTTACTGAAGTACATTTTTATCATCATCTATTGTCTTCGAGTTCCATAATCCATGCATATTAACTCTACTGATTCAAAGTCCTTGTTTAACTAGAACATGTGCCATTTCCTAACAACGATTGATCAGAACATTTATCACATTGTACAATGACATTTAGAAAACTGAACTCGCAAGGGAATTGCACATTTCCTGTTGCCTTGAAATGCAGTCCTCTCATAACCTTGGGGCTAAAACAAGAGAAACACTGCAATTTCGTCACCTGAGTCCCTACTTATAAATCATTTATTTCATAGACAGAGCTGAAATTGAAAACTTCCTTAAGACAACGCCCTGTGGCTCAGTGGCCTATGCTTTGATAGTTTCCCTGGGTAAAAGGTAGGCACAGATTCCAAATATTTTCAGAATTGCCATTGACCGGACTCCAAAAGCTCTTACACGATCCCTGGAAGACAGCTGATTAAACTTTTAATTCTGCTATTCCAGCTCCTTTCTATGTACTTTAGAAAATAGTCCCATCAGGTTGATATTTCCAAGGTATATAAATAAATAATCACAATTTCTTTCTGATGAATCACACACCAAAATATTGAAATCAACATCCATAGACTTTTTATAATAAGGAAAGTTGTAGTTTTGATGCAAGAGAAGCTGAAGGTGTATATTTTTAAGCGCTCAAAACTCAGTTAAACTGTTCTCTGCATGTTAGCCCAGCTCAAATTGCTCTACTGACACAGAATGTTCTTTATTATTGCTATCCTCCTCATCACAGCTAATCAACACCAAGGGCCTATTGTGTGCCAGGCACTGTTCCTAGGGCCTCCCCCTAGATTTCTGAGCCTCTACTGTTTCCCATCCCCCAAATCAAGGAGCAGAGATGAAAGAAAGTCACAGGTCAAGGCCAAGGCCACATGGTCATGGTAATGACAAGAAAATCCTGCTTCCCACCTCTCCTTTCCCACTCCCCCCTAGAATCAGAAATTTGTTAGAGGAAAAAATTCGCAGTGAAATGCCTCTTTGTGCTCGTTTTCAGTGTGGTGAGAAAATCTTTTTCCTGGAACTTAGAGACATTTTTCCTATTGAAAAGGAAGTTGTAAATGTTGCTGCAGCTCTTGCCCTGTGTGGGTTCTGGCTGATGGCCTCAGAAGCCGTGGCTCTCTGATGTGTCAGTCTGTCAATTTCAGCCACTAACTTCTGACCTTGAATCAGACAAATCTTCACAAAGACGACAACAGAGAAATCATGGCAGGCTGGAAGTCACGAGGGAACCGAGCCAGACCTCACTTACCCCTACCAAACCTTGAGGAGTGACAGCGAGCTGCTTTTCATGCTTTCGACACTCGAAGCCACTCTTCTAGCAGCTCGGGGTCAGGAAACGCATATATTCAGCTGTATTTGGTCTTGAACACGTGCAGGGAAATCGTAAAATAAAAACCTCTTGAAAATCCGTGGAATCTTTTCCAGTTACACCTGGTGCAAATATATCCTTTTAGGATGTATGCCCTCTGAGAACTATTTCACTCGTGGGTTTATTCATTCGACAAATGTAGAGTGAAGCTCCCCTAACGACCAGGCACCCTGTTAAACCCTGAACGTGCACTGTTGAACAAAGATGCTTCTCTGCCTTTAAAAAGCCCAAAGTTGGGACACCTGGGAGGCTGAGCAGTTAAGCTTCTGTCTTTGGCTCAGGGCGTGATCCTGGGGTTCTGGGATCAAGTTCCCCATCAGGCTCCCTGTGAAGAGCCTGCTTCTCCCTCTGCCTATGTTTCTGCCTCCGTTTCTCATGAATAGATAAATAAAATCTTAAAAAAAAAAAAAAAAAAAAAAGCCCAAAGTCGATTTCAGGAAATGCACACGGAAACAGGCAATTATCTGCTTGACAAGAAAGAACTCTGCTGGCAAACGTGCCTTGTTCAGTGGTCTTCAGTAGCAGCCCACCCGTGAGGTAAAGCACACTGCTCACAGGGGTCAGGCTTCCCTGGAGGAAAGTGCTTTGCAAGTATAAAGCCCCATACAGATGTGCATCTTGATCATTATTCTTAGGTCACCTCCCATTAGCCAAGAAGACAGCCTTAGAGCACTTTATGCATGGTGGGGTTTTTTTTCTTTTCTTTCTTTTCTTTTTCTTTTCTTTTCTTTTTTTTTTTTTTTTTTTTTTTTTTTTTACATATAATCAATATCTTTTTTAGTCAAAATGATAGAGACAAAAAAAAAGTACAGCTAAGATTCTGACCTCCAGTATCTTCACATGGCCCTTGCAAGCTGTTTTCATAAGCTGTTTTCTGCAGTCAGGAGAAACCCGTATATGCTTCGGTTCGTAACTCCTGTCTTAATCTAGTATTCTGAGGTCACGTGTATTCCACAGGAAAGAGGCTTCTATGTCTCTTCAAAACGAAGGAGTTTTGGAGACTGCCTCACTGAGTTATCCTCAAATAACAGTCTTCCCTTCCTCCTGGTTTCAAATCAGATAACTACAATTAATAGAGGCTAAAATCTACTTGTCCCAATGACATAAGAATGATGGCGTGGTTGCTATTTCCAACCTAGCCTTGCAAGAATGTAAAAGATCTATTAGTAGAGTAAACCGAGTGATGAAATTGCATATGGTTGCATCAGGCCTCTTAAGACATATTACAGTTATTTTTAAAATAGCAGTACTTGGGAGCATACCAGATGTCATTTCTGCTATGACAATGATCCAAAGTATTATGGGTTTGTATCTAACGCGATGCGAGAAGCATATCTACGCATATCTTTAGATACCTGTGAGTGACATGCAGAGTTTCCTATGCTAGTTTCAAAGGCTTGAAGATTTTATTTAAAAAGCCAAAAATTACTCCAGACTTTATGTCCTTCCCCAGGCTGCCACATGAGGGCATTCTTCTCCCAAAATATATGCAAGCAGGTCTTATCCATTGATTTCTACAGAGAAAATATGTGTAAGATTATCTCATAAGGCTCTTTAGCCTGGTAGGGAATGTTTCATTCACGACAGATTCTAACATGATATTTTGTTTTCTTTACTTGACATTTTCTCTGTGAATTCTATAGGGTGCTAAGCAATGGCTTGGATGACAACGAAAGACTGGATGTATTGTTTAAGTAAAGAGTTTTTGTTTTGCTTGTGCTTTGCAATTCAAGTTCCCTAATAAAGTTGGTGGTTCGTTATGTTCTTCCATAGGGCTTTTTTGAAGAAGAGGAAGGTAAAGAGTACATTTATAAAGAGCCTAAGCTGACGGGCCTCTCAGAGATTTCCCAGAGACTGCTCAAGCTCTATGCAGATAAATTTGGAGCAGACAATGTGAAGATAATTCAGGATTCCAACAAGGTAAAGAAAAATAAGTATCCGTGCAAATGTGAAGAATTAACTTTTTTTTTCAACTATATTTGTTAAAGTTTTCATTTTCTGCTTGACTGTGCAAAGTAAACCACCTCAACTATTTTGGATGTTTTACTTGTTTATTGGCTGGCTGATTAGTGTTTTTGTTTTTTGTTTTTGTCAATAACATTATCCGTGTTTATTCAAGTAACTTTTAGGTAATCTTAGAAACAATTTACCAAATTCTCTACTTCTCCCCTAGGTTATTTGCATTTGAACAGCAATCTAAGGGTTAAAGTGATTGAGCCCAATGGTGTAGTTGGAGGAAACAGCAAAACATATTTATTCAGTCATGGAGGTCTTTTAGAGTCATGCCAATTTTGAAATCTGCCCTCTGTGACAGTGGCGGACTTGCTGATTACATTGTATTAACCTGTAAACATCCATTTAACCGCCTCCTGGCTCCATGAAGCAAATGCTTACATCCTCAGATTAGATTACTCAGATTCTTCTCAAATGCTCTCATTCATTTAGCCAACTTTTATTAAGCACCTACTATATGCCAGGCCCAGAGTTAGAAGCTGGAACACACGGAGTCCCACAGTTCACACGGGGTTAAGAAGAGAAGATACATATAGACAGTTCATTAAATAGAGTCCAATGAAGTACCATGGGAGACTTGGCCCAAGCCACACTGAGAAAGCTCAGGGCTCCCTGAACAGCTCACTCTTGGCTGGGCAATGCTTCATGGAGGAAGAATGTCTGATCTGGGAATTGCAGAGTGAGAAGGTGTTTGCTGGAAGCAGAGGGCGTTCTGAGAAGCCCAGCGCAGGCGATGCCAGGGAGGAATGAAGGCAGGGAGCTGTGTTTAGAGTGACAGGTCTTAGAAATAGAGGTTGCACAGAAGAGAATGGCAGAGCAAGGGAGCCGGAAAAGCCGGTTTGTGCCCAAGTGTACAGGCCGCTACTGGGCCACAAAAGAAAAGGTCTTTATTCCTCTGTCCTCTTATACATAACTGGTATTTGGAGGGGTCTGGGCCTGAGACTGCTGGGTCTGGGCAGAAGTTCTCACCATGTGCTCCTCGTTCTCCCCCTTAGCTGGGAAGGTACAATTCCCTTCCCCATGAAGGTGGACAGAACTGGAACCACCCTCATGGTGGCTCTCCTAAATAGGATGCATAGACAGAGCTCCTAGTGGGATGAGAAAAATGTTGAATGTGGTGTGAGACAACTGGAGTCTTCATTCTACCGCAGTACCGCCTACCAGCTGGTGATCCCTCTTGGAGAAACAGGGGGGTCACTCTGAATCTCCTTTATTTTTTTTTAATCTGCAAAGTGGTTACAATTATACTCATGTTACAGTGTAATTTTTAGGAACATTACAAAGAAGTTCTTGAGCTTCCTCGAATCTCTGGAATTGGATAGGCAGCGCGTGGGTAAACAGATGGAGAAAGCTGGAGGAAGTTTGAAAATTCTTCCAGAGATCATTAGAAAAGAGGCCAAGAATCATCTCCTTCAACCTTGAAAAACAGCAAGAGCCATTCCCTGGCTGTTCTTGGGACCTCCGGCCTGCCTCCGCTGCTGTTTGAGAAGCTTAGTCACCACAGCAGATTTAGGAAAGAAACTATATAGGATGATTTACTGCAGATAAGAGAAGGAACTAGAGTAACTGAAAATGAAAACATTTGCAATCATGAGATCAGTGAATCAGTGAATCCACTCAACAGGCCAAGAACCTCCTTCCACATTATAAGCCCAGAGCCCATGGGCCTAGTCTAGTTACATGGCTAAATTGTAGGTGGACAAAGAGATATATTTCTACTCTTAAGAAGCTTGTATTTTAGACAAGCGGGGACATTCACTGCAGAAGAGAAAGAAAATCAAAGATGAAACGATGTGCCATAGCCAGGTACTTAGGTTTGGGAAAACCTCAGTTACTTGGAGGGCTGGCTCCATCCGGTCCACCATCTGGCTGCTTGACCACGGGCCATCCACTTACTTGTCCTGTGGTTTCAGTTCACCCAGCTCTGAAATGAGAGGATGGCCTATTTATCCCCAAGGGGTCAGGGTTGGGCCCCTCGGGATGCCGGTTGGTGGAATGCAGAGCTTCCAGCTTGCTCTGAGGAGCACCTGTAGCTCACCATGCCTTCCTGGACCATAATCTGTTAATGCAGGTAAACCCCAAGGATCTGGACCCCAAATATGCCTACATCCAGGTGACCTATGTCACACCGTTCTTTGAGGAAAAGGAAATAGAGGACCGGAAGACAGATTTCGAAATGCACCACAACATTAACCGCTTCGTGTTTGAGACACCCTTTACGCTGTCGGGCAAGAAGCACGGCGGGGTGGAGGAGCAGTGCAAGCGGCGCACCGTCCTGACCAGTAAGTGCCGGGCCTGCCGCTGGCTGCCGTGCAGCCCCCTCTATTTGGGGGGACTCCGTGGATCTCGAGGCATTTCAGCCCTGCAGACAAGTACCTGGTACCTGCTAAACTAGAAATGTTTGGGGGGTGCAATTTCCCCTCCCTTGGGAAGTCAACCAGAAGAGGCACTGTCCAGAGTTACTTTATGCACCTGTTCGCCCTAAGCATTAAGGCCGTAAAAGTCATGGTGGTGTCAGTGTCCTGGGAAAGGCACTCCCAACCTCCCCCTGCTCTCTCCCTGAGCCTGTCCCCAGATACTTCGGGGTTAGCAGTTCGCAGAATTGTGTGCTTGGGGGCCAGATTCTACACCACTCTGGAATTCAGACTCCTCATCTGTAAACTGAATGCAGTGAATGACCCCCCTACATCCCTTCTCGTACCATCTAGGTCTATTCTATGAGCTAGTCATCTTTTCAGTTATTCAACACACATTCGATGAGTGCCTGCTAGGTGCTGAGCACTCTTCTGGGAATTTAAATAAAAGGACCACAATTGTGGCTCTCAAGGAGTTCATGCTCTGGTAGGAAAAAGCCAAGTAAAGCCAGAAATCCAGGTGAGCATAGCAGGAGAAAGAAAGTGGGAATGCACAGGACAGGGATCAAGGAGAAAGAGGAGCAAGGGTATTCTGGACGAATCTTGAGAGATGAGTAGTCCTGGATTTCTCGAAAGATGCATGAATCGCAGAGACCCAGATTATAGGAAACATTCATCTTTGGTAAACTTTTCCAGAACTTTTATCATTAAAAAAAACAATTAGAACAAAACCATTATAATATATGCTATTTTGAGTATATATTGAAGCATTCTTTAGTGTGGTTTAGTGTAGTTTTTATTTGAATTTTAAGTTGTGGGGCAACTATCATCTTTTCAGTGTTCAGAGACTCGAAAGACCTTAATCCAGCCCACAAAATGAGGACTTGTTGGCTAGCCAAGCGTGCAAGAGCAAGCCAGGCAACAGTAGCTGGGCCAAAAGCTAAGAGATATGAGACACCAGAGGAAAAATAACCCACATTTACAGAAATCATGCAGGTGGAAGATGCTGTGTGCAAAAAAAATGATACACGATCGTCTGGACCTTCGGGAGTACCCTGGACTCTTCACTAATTTTTCCTTAATTTTTATCTCTCTTGCATTGCTTCTGTGCAGCAAGTCACCTGTTCCCCTACGTGAAGAAGAGAATACAAGTCATAAGCCAGTCGAGCACAGAACTGAATCCTATTGAAGTGGCGATTGATGAGATGTCCAAGAAAGTGTCTGAGCTTAATCAGCTTTGCACAATGGAGGAAGTGGACATGATCAGACTGCAGCTCAAAGTCCAAGGAAGTGTCAGCGTGAAGGTAAGCATTGTCCTGAGCAGCGACGCACAGGGCCAGTGGAACCCTAGAAAATTTTTTAAAAAGTAGAAGAGACATTTTTCGGTTTGTGATACCATCCAGAAACTTCATCTGAGACTTTAAAAATTTTGTTTCATTGTAAAAACATCGACGATGCCAAACACGAGGAAATAAACCTTTTTTAATTTTAGCCAAAATGAAATTTCTTCTTCCTCAATCCTCCTCTCCCATCTTCTCTGGATAAGCTACGTTCTGTATTCTAAAATCTAACAAATGAAGTGACTAATGGTTAATAAACGTGGCTCTCTCATAAATATCTGCCAGTGAGAGCCTTATGAAAGTGTTCAAAACAATTTTTTAATGTTTATTAATTCATAAGATGTGTGCTGGTATTTATTTGACTGTCAGAGGCCTGAGAGGAAGCAGATGGCCTGTTCACAGTGGGTAATTAAAGAAAATATAACAAACAGACCATTTCTAAAAGTATAAGCAGTATTTAGGAAAACCAACAAGACGGTCTCAGGAGCTTGCAATACTGAGGGGGCTGTTAGCCCCTAGATCTGAAGAGTGAGGGGAGAGAAGAGTGAATGGAAGCAGAGAGGAAGCTGGGACAGCCAGCAGATGAGACAGACAGCCATGCAGCTGCTAGACGGAGGATTCGCAAGGAGGAAACCCCAGGGCCAGAACAACCCCCTGACCAGCTAGGATTGGGGAAAGCCGGGTGAAGCACTCACCTTGGGTACAGAATTTAAGTGGGCATCAAAAAACTCAGCACCCAGGGCACCCAGGTGGCTCAGCAGTTGAGCATCTGCCTTTGGCTCAGGGTGTGATCTTGAGGTCCTGGGATCAAGTCCCACGCCAGGCTCCCTGTGAGGAGCCTGCTTCTCCTTCTTCCTATGTCTATGCCTCTCTCTCTGTGTCTCTCATGAGTAAATAAATAAAAATCTTAAAAAAAAAAAAAAAAAAAAGCTTAGCACGCAAGATAAAATAATATTAATGCAGTATTTTTTTAAAATACAAAATAATGCCAAAAGTTTATAATGAACCAAGTGTTAACATTTTAAGTAAAGGCAGGCCAGTAACCATGCCAGGTGGGACTACACTGGAGCCCAAGGCAAAAGGAAAAATCAGTCGTGCTGATCCTGATATTGGCCCGTTCTCCTCTTCCCCGACTACCTCTCATGTGTGTCCCCCATGGCCGACTCAAAATAGTAATAATAATAAAGCTTTTAAAGCCAGAAGGCCAAAGAAATATTGCTATTCTCCAAATGGGCCAGCTTCCCTCAGCACATAGCTGTGTCGAGGAACGTGGACATTGGATCTGGAGAAGCAAAGGAGAGTATCCGTAATGTTTGCTCATTCTACATGCTGGCAGCCCCTGGCAGGGCATCTGAAGACAGCTCAAATACAGTACTTGCTTCCTTCTTCTCTGGCCCTATGCCTTCCAAGCCCCACAGTCACAGTAGATGAGAAATACTAAAGACCATAGACTCCTCCACGAGTGTGAGCCTACTCCCGTGTGTCGGAGCGTGAATAGGACCTGGCATTGTGCATTCATTCAGCAAATCTGATAAATGCTTCCTCCGACCACAGTCTAGGCCGGACTGTCAAGGAATACAGTCAAACAGCCTTTCCCAGGGTGGCGCGTGTATCACCACTGCCACCCCTGAATGTCTGTTATTAATAGTTAAGTGTCTACTTTAATCTGAATAGAAAAAAAAAATAAGCAGCACATCAAACATTTGATTCCATGGATGTTAAAATTAAATTTATTTCAGTAAATGAAAATGAGCCTAGTTTTCAAAGATATTAAGAATGTAACGTTGCAAGCCGAGTGCAGATGAAAATGTGAAACAATGGGCAAGTGACAGTTTGAAAAGGGGTGGCCGTGAAGTGCAGCACTCAGATGCCTCCTTCAGGAGCTTACTGACCACTGAGTTGAGGGACAGCAGATAAAGACAGGCTCTGTGAGAGGATTTGGGTGCTGAGTGATTGGTGCTACTCCTTCCAGCTCTGGAGAAGACGCCATCCAAGGAGGAGATGGGATCGCCCTCAACCAATTCTCTTCTCCCCATTAGGTTAATGCTGGGCCAATGGCCTATGCGCGAGCTTTTCTTGAAGAGACCAATGCAAAGAGATACCCTGACAACCAAGTAAAACTTTTGAAGGAAATCTTCAGGTAAGTTTTTCTTTGTTGGAATGTTCTAGAGCTCCCTCGGGCAGGAGCCACCTGACCAAACCTCTTGCAGGTGGCAGTCTCTCAGCAGCCTGACCTTGAGCAGCCAGTTTCTAGGGCTAGCTGGTAATTTGCTTCCTGCTGTCTCTGAAGGCAATTTGCAGATGCGTGTGGGCAGGCCCTCGACGTGAATGAGCGGCTCATCAAGGAGGATCAGCTGGAGTACCAGGAAGAGCTGCGGTCGCATTATAAGGACATGCTCAGCGAACTCTCCACAATCATGAATGAGCAGGTAAGACTTGGTTTGAGGCGGCTCAAGCTGCCAGTTCCTAGAAACTGGCCATTATATTCCCAGTGCCAAAAGGACTGTAAATGTCTCTTTTACATGAACACCATGGCACAGAGTTGCTCACTCCTCCATGCACAACGCCCCTTGCCTCTCAAAGCGGAGAGCAGGTTGGGGGGAAATCTATAGGGAGGAAAAAAAAAACAGAAAAGGTGAGAACCCAGGTAATTTCCAAAGTTTTCAGATATGTTCATCCAAACCATTTGAGCTGTTGGCTTTTGAGAATAGATGGAACCCATTAGACAAAGAATATTGGGTGACATTCCACTAGGTTTGCTGCTGCACCTGTCACCCCTGATTTAGGACCTCACAACTCCTCCCTGGCTGTGGGGTGGAGTTCCACAGTCCTGCCACCAGGAGTCTCTGTACTAAGGAAGAACGCCAGGTCTAGGGTGGTGACTTTTTAAGGTGGAGACTGCATCTACAGAGCCTGGAAATTCCTGACGACGTGCAGAATTGAGTAAAATTTAATCCTCTACCCCACCAGCACGTCATCCATGCATCCAGCATGTTCCATAAGGCTGTGCACAAAATCAGGATATTCGTTAATCACAGTACTTTTTGAGATACAGAGAATCAAGAGGTCGAAAGCCAAGTGCTACTCTTTGGCTTCTCAGCATCCATCAACCCTCACACTCGACCTGGACATCTTCTTACTCGTGGTCTCCTCCAGGAGTTAGATGTGCCCTTTACAGAATAATTGACAGGAAAATTTGAATAATCTCCTAACGTGCCCCATGCATAGTAGCCACTCAATAAAATTAGCTCTCCTTCATTTCTTTAAATGGCTTAGCACTAACAACACAAATCACAAAGCATGAAATGTAACGCATGAATATTTCCTTCTGAGTGCATTTCTCATATGTTTCTTTTTTTCTTCTTTTCCATCTCCTTTTACCCACATTTTAAACTCTCCAAAGTAGCTAGGGAAAGAAGCTGGTTAATTGACTTATGTTGGAGATCATTAATCTCCCTGGATAGAATTCCTCAATGAGGGATTATTATTAGTGGTTTGAGACTATTAAAGGGTGATGGGAATTAAAAACTCAAGAGAGGTGCCTTGATTGCATGGGGTAATGATAAATCTGAGAGTGAAACAAAAAGAATAAGCAGTGGATCTTAAAGCTGGAAAAGGTAGTGAAGAAATGCTTGTTTCCAACCATAAATTGCATTCCAACTATAAGTTGCATCCAACTATCAATTGCAATTGAATTGCATTCAATTACCTTGAAACTTTGGGCAAAAAATGCTTTTCTCTTTTTTTCCTGGCAGCTGTGTCGCGGTCCGTGTCTGTACAGCTTCTGTTCCTCTGTGTCTAGTATTTCCCTCAGTACTATAAGCAAAAGTGGTATGTTTTTCTTTCCTTATGTCTACACTGTCCTTTGTGGCCTTCTGGTCTACCTTGCTCTTCCTAATTGTTCACATCCCCCCCAGACACCTTCATAATGGCTAGTGTTCTCTGAGTGTTTGTATAATTAGAACAACTTTATTTTCATTTCAAGATAAGTTGATATGGGGCACCTGTGTGGCTCAGTGGTTGAGCATCTCCCCATAGAGAGTCTGCTTCTCCCTCTGCCTATGTCTCTGCCTCTCTCTGTGTCTCTCATGAATAAATAAATAAAATCTTTTTAAAAAATAAGTCGAATAAAAAAAAATAAGTCGATATAAAAAAAGCTTACCAAATAAAGTTAAAAGCTTAGCTTTTACTTTTTTTTAAGTAGGCTCCATGCCCAACATGGGACTTGAACTCACAATCTTGTGATTGAGAGTTGCATGCTCTACTGACTGAGCCAAACAGATGCCCCAGCAACTTAGCTTTTAAAAAGAACATTCATACTCTAATTTGTAAAATATATTTGACTTTAATTGTATTCAAAACAAGGATTCAGTATACCTCAAATTGCAACAACAAAACAAAGATAAGAAGCAGCTGATTAAGAGGAGAGAAAAATAATTTTTTTCCAGGAAACCTTACTCAAAGAAACAAAGTTCGACTTTGTGCTTCCTGGAAACTGATGCAAAGAAAAGAAATGGATGGATTGCACAGATCTTATTATTCAGTAAAAGAAACAGATCTGTTGGCAGGAAAGATAAATTTTCTCTTGGTCCTGGGAATTTCTCATATTGGTATTCATATATGGTAAGTGACTACAACATACATGATACCATCAAAAAAAGTTTTCCTTAAAAATGATTTACTCTATTATATAGGCATTCTTCATTTCCACCTAGATTAAAATGAAGACAAAGTATTAACTTCTAGCTCTGTAAAAGAGATCCCAGAGGAGAAACTAGTTAATAATCATCAATCATAAGTGTAAAGCATCCTTAGCAAAACTAAGTTATCTAGAGCAAAATTGGCCAATTTCATGACAACCATTGATAAGTGTTATTTGTTGGTTGTAAGGAATAATCTTCTGAAATCAGAAACAGCTAGCCAATGGTTAAGATCTGCAAAGTCCTTAGTATTTTTTTAATGGGTATTTATTCCAGTTCAGATTTACAACAACAACAAAAAAGTGTTTGCTTCTTTTCTCAATTTTTTTTAATGAAAAGGCATCTGGTCATAATGATTGGGTTCAAACTGTAGTGAAGAGGAGAGCAGTAGAATTTTAGCATAATCTTATAATGCATGAACAAGCCATAATCTGTAATGCATGAATACATTCACATACCTTTATACTCATGACATGTTCTGGAAAAAGTTACATATGTAGTTACAGTGCTACAGTGCGGAGACAAATTCTACCACTGAGCTTTTAAAAATACAAATAGTGTTAGACTCTACAGACATAGGAATAAAAAAGAAAAAAACTGAAATACAATTAATTATGCAATTCAGTCCGAAAGTGTCCAGAAAAGTCTTAGCTGACGGGATATCCTGAAACCACCTACTTAGTGAAAGAAACTTCTGTATAAGGAAAGAGAAGCAATAGAATCAAGGGGATGCTAGTGTATAAAATTGAGATGTTGAGATGAAATACTTTGGGTCGCTAAAGTGACAGGTGGACAAGAACTATCTTTATAGGCAGCCAGAATGCCATACTATTTTATAAGTAACCAAAAAACCTTAAAGCCTCCTTTGTTGGAGGCCAAAGTGATACATGTAAGTGGATGAAACATTAATGTAAGATGCTCCTTTGGAGTCTCTTTCAGCACTGAGATGATAGCATGGTGAATTCAATGGCAGTAATGAATCTCAAGTATAAAATACAGAGAAGGGAACAGATCCACTCTGCTATGGTGCCAAGCAGGCAAGATGCAAAGACATATTGCTCTGGGAGTTTCAGATACTCTATGGACACATTATTAACTGATTTATTTAAGCAGAACTCGTGGCATTGATCCTAAGGAGAATTTATTGGCAGTTATAGGATACGAGATGCTTGGTGCTCTGTGCAGACAGAAGTGTTAATCTGTCTTGGAAGAGGGTTAAAGCTAAACCATAACAATATGTGAAGTAAGTGGGAAAAGCTTCGTAACTAGAAATTTGGAATATTCGTGAAGTCTCTTCTTTACCAGAGATTCATTTTAGAAGTGCCTGGGGTTTCTCCTGTTGTTATCATATTTACATATCATTATTTGCACAGATCTGACAGGAAGGTATTATTTACTCACATTAATATTATTTTCAAAGCAAAATCAGGTCCAGGTGTATTTTTTTATTATATTTCCATTCAACGCAAACATTCATTTAAGTGAGCTTTCAGATGTTTCCCTTTGTTGGCATTTTGACAGTATAAATTGTAAAAAATTTCAGAATAACATAAAATTTTGGAATTTGCCAGAAAAGTCCAATCACTTTATGATTGGGTACAATCGTAAAGTCATTATAAATAGACTTATATCTGGTAGTTGAAGAGTATTGGGAAGCTATCTTAAATCTTGCCAAAATGCTTAATGACATGGGCTTGGGAAAAAAAATTCCAGAACTACTCTGATAAGCTCATTTTCAAAAACTCGCAGTGTCCTTTTGGGGAAGAAAAAAAGCACTGTTCTGGGTTTTAATTTTGTGCTTGGCAATATTAACATGAATCTCTCTATTTTAATTGTTTTTTGTCGTGTTGTGTTTTGTCCTGTCAAGATTATGTGCAGGGACGACCCATCAAAGCGCGGAGCGGAGCGAACCTGCCCCCCAGTAGTTAGCAGGGCGCCTCCAGCTCTGCCCACGGTCTCTATCTCACCTAGTGACGAGGTTTGAGGGGAGGTCTGCTACATCAGATGCACCTCAAAGGGAACCTTCTGAATTTTGCAGCTCGTCTTGGGGAAGAGAAAGATTTAATTTATTTGAAATTTTTATAGTGTTAATAATTTTTTTTTACCTCGCTAGCTTGAGAATTTTGCCAGCCTCCGGTATTGCACATTTCTTATGAGTTTTTTTTCTTGAGCAGCGTTGATCAAGCCAAGCTGAATATTTGCCATGAAATTCCAATGAATGTGTAGCTCAAAAGCAAACCCTAAGTTTGCTGTCAGTTACAATATGTTCAATACCAAGTCCTAGTACACATATTTTAAAGGTCAAAGTGAATGTTTTTGTAACATTTAAGCATATTTCAAATGTAAATAGAAGATTGTAAAATATATGGTTTTTACCAAATTTAAAAGAACCTTTTTAGTTAATACTTATGGCAGTGCTAAAATTATATGAATAACATTTCAGATACCATTATATTAAAATATTTGTGTATGTGTACAAAAATGTTGATAAATACTAATCTTTAAAGTTTGTGGAGTTCCTTTATTTGTAATATATGTGCTCTTAAAAGCAATGGGATGTGAAATTATGTAAGTATTTTGTTGTTAATAGAAATAAAAAATACAATTACTTTGCATTTGGTTCCCTTTTGAAAAATGGGTGAGTTGCTACTTAAAAGTGGTTCATCAGACTGGAAGTCTGTCGAATGCAATCCTACACTCACTACTTATGGTGCCTCTTCAAAAAGTCAGGAAAAGGACTCAACCCTCAGCTGGGCAGGTCCTCCAAAGATCAACTAGACGGGCCAGAGCTTTCCAAATTTACATTGCTAGAATGATTGGGGAAGACAGAATGAGTCAGAATCTTGAGAGTTGTGGTATTTCATAGGGCTCTTCACACATATTCCATCTCCATACTCTGTAAACTTGGGGTAGGATTGCATGTTCCTGCCTCTTTTGAATTTAGACGTGACCATGTCACTTGCCTTTGAAATGTGAGCAGAAGTGACGTGTCATTTTCAGGCAGATACTTAAAAGCCAATGAGTGGCTCTGCTCAATCCCTTCTCTGAAGCAGTCACATTGAAATGAAGCCTCCATCAGCCTGAGTCCCCGAGTGACCACAGTGAGCACACACACACACACACACACACACACACACACACACCATTCCCCACTAACCTTGTCAAAAGTTGAGTGAGTAAGAGGTACATTCGGTTACATGAATATCCCAGGATTCAGGGATTGTTTATTACTATGGCATTATGAGCTCATCCTGGCTGAATTGTGACTGGTGTTGAGGCATGTTTGGGAACTGCTAACACATTCCACCTCTCTACCCCTACCCCTCCTACCCCAGCCAACATGGGCAGCAGTGCAGCTGAACTGAGCTGCCTCCGGATGAAGAAGGCAAGCTTGGAAATACCATTTTATATTCACTCTCAGCAGCCATTCCAAAGGTCCAGCCTCCAATTAAGAGACTGGCTGAGTTCATTTTCGCCCTTCAAAAGTCCATTGGCCAGTGTCCACGAAGGCCACAAAGAAGGTAGAGCTTAGGAAACATATTTTAAGTCCTGTGAACACAGAAGTGATAAAATAATATTTTAGAGGAAAACTGATCATTCAAGATTCATATAACTGCTCTTTTCTCAAATAGAGCCTACTGTTTTATTTTTTAAAAAGCCCTGTGATGAGCTGACCTCTGATTCAAAGTATCACTCCCAGCTTCATTCTGACTCCAGCACTCTTGGGTATCCATCTGACTGGGTTAGAATCTTGGTCCTCTTGTCTAATTTCCTAATCATGACTGTCCGAGGAACCCAGGAAGACTCTTCCCCTGCTATGGTTCCCACCCAGTTTCCACCTTTATGCCCAAATCCTTAAGCCCATCCCAACCAATCCATCTCCTAAACCCAAGGACACTGTCAGCAATGGGTTGCCTGTCCAATTCTGAAAATAAAATTTCTAAGGAAGTAACAAAAAATAATGGATCTTTGGGGCAGTTGGGTGGCTCAGTCCATTAAGTGACCAACTCTTGATATCTGCTCAGGTCATGATCTCCAGGTCCTGGGATCCAACCTCCCATCAGGCTCTGAACTTAGCAGGGAGTCTGCTTAAGTATCCACTCCCTCTCCATCTGCCCCTCCCCTCACACTTGTGTGCTCATGTGTGCTCTCTTCCTCTAGAATAAATAAATAAATCTTTAAAAAAATATTTTTACTCTTGTTAAATGCCAAATATTCTAGTTTTTGCATCACAAGTAGCAATAAGTTCAATGGCTTCACTATGGTTTGCCGCCTCAAAGTGGTTTCTAGAGCAAGTAGTTGAAGAATTCATTTATCTGAGAGAGAGCTCGAGAAGGAAAAAGAGAAGCAGACTCCCCATTGAGCAGAAAGCCCAATACAAGTCTTGATCCCAGGACCCCAAGGTCATGACCTACTCAATGGCAGACACTCAACCAAGTGAGCCACCCAAACACCCCATAGAGCGAGTAGTTTAAACACAACTGCTCTAAAGACAATGAACTGAAACCACTCTGCCTTAACAGCCTCAAAACTCCCCCTGCACAATCCCAGAGCCTTGTATCCCTTCCTTCTTTAGACCAGATGGATTAACCGGCTTCTCAAGGACTGAAGCCAACACATAAATGATTTATCTGTGACACGCAGCATCTTCAGGTTTTTTTTCAATTTGATATCAACACTTCAGTATTGAGAGAAATAAAATTCCAGCTTCTTGGTATCTGTTTAAAAAAATCAGGTTCTCTGGTAATGCTGGATTCACAATCCCACATGACAACAATCAGTTAACACTGAGGCACTGCTGTCCTCTTACATGTGCTCTCCAGCTTGCCAGAGTTGGCACCAGGCCCTAACTGACTTATGCCAGATCAGTCCTCTTATTTATATTTCCTGCCTAGACCTGGGCACGTGCAGACCCCTGTTCAGACAAGCTTTTCGTATGTAAGCATAGTGATCAGTAGATGTGGACAGCAGATCATCTGCTTCAGAATGGGACAGGACACAAGTTAAAATGCATATTTCTGAGTTCTATCAAACCTTCTGGAATAGAAATCCCTAGAAGCCATACCCAGCTCCACGTGATTCTTAGGTACACCAGGGTATAAAAACTCCACTGAGTCTTCTAATTACCCCTAAAAATTTACTTTGCAGAAGACGATGCCTTATAAACTAGTGACCTGATTTTGAGTTGCCAGACATTGAATTCTTATTTTATTTTGTTTTTATATGACTTTTCTCAAAATAATCTACAGCATTTTACCCAAATTAATAACTCCTCAAAATAAGCTCAGTAAAGAAAAAAATGATAGTAAATTTCACAGTTCTACAAATGGAATGAATAAAAATAAGACAAGTGGCATCATTTTCATTATTTACCCTGGAAAGTATCCAACACAGAATATGTGGAGCTAGTGCTTGGGCTCAGTCCTGGCTCTGTCCACCATCCATTCATCATCCCACTCAGTAGCTACCTCTCTTTTCACTCTCATTTTAAAATGCAAAATGCCCAGCCTGTAAAAAAAATTAATGTGTCCCTGCAATTTGGGTAAAAATTACCTGACAAATAAGTGCCCATTATCCAAACGCACACAGTATGTCCCTATTCTGTGTTCTCATTCACTTAAAAACCAATATAAATGGGTCAATTAGCCTGTTTCCTTCAGAATGACATATCGTTTTCTGAAAAATGGGGAACACGTTATAGGGAGGTATCAGCTTTCAGAACCCTGAACGTTGTTCTGCAAGATCTTACTGTATTTGCAGATTGATTTCTCATCTTATAGGATAGCCGAACTCCAGACAGATAAAAATCAGTACTCTTATGACCCATTTATAACCAGTTAGGAAATGAAACAAATTTGAAAGCCAAAGTGACAAATGATCCCAAATCACACTTTAAATTTGCTCATATTACAAGTGGTCCCCATGTCTTCCACTCCCACATTTGTATCAGAGAAAAATTATGTATATTTAAAAATAGGTATTATATGCTGAAATGTGATATTTTGTTCAGACAATGATGAAGTACAGGCATGACAAATGTTGAAGATTCTCTTCAGGAAGACCCTTGCCCTCCTCCGAGTTTCTTATCCTGCCCGTTTGCCTATGTGTACCCTTTCTTAGATCCACGATGTTCTGCTCACTTAGGAGGGGAAAAAAAACCATCTTATACTTCCTTCTAACAGAAAGATCCCTTTCCCTTTTCTCCAACCACACAAATCCAGCCCACAGATATTAGGACCAGCTGGATTCACACCTGTGGTGGATGCTATGCTACTACACCAGCTCGATCCTTTTTTTTTCCTTAAGATTTTATTTATTTATTCATGAGACACACACACACACACACACACACACACACACACACACACACAGAGGCATAGACACAGGCAGAGGGAGAAACCTCTGGAGCTGAAGGCAGCACTAAACTGCTGAGCCACCTGGGCTGCCCAGCTCAATCCTTTAGAACTGAGTCACCCATTCTGTCAGCTGCTGATACTCTTGGCAGCTAAAGGCTCTCAAATGAGTCCCTCTGGCCCAAGGTCACATCATCACCCAGAGGAAGCTCACACTCACAGATTGGTTGACAGTGGAAACTGCAAAGGCCTGGCTTTTTTGCCCCTATTTAAGACAGCTCTGAAAGGCCATCTTGGCTCCCTGGCTCTTAAATGAGAGGCCATTTACAACTACATCACAGTTAAGCAACTCCCCCTGCCCACTCATCCTCTGAAGAGGCTTCCCAAAAGGCATTGTTTCCCAATATGTTTCCTACATGTACACCTCCACATAGAGTGTTTCTTTGGGAATGGATCAACAGTTCTCCAGAAGTTTTGCTCATGACTTGCTCACCTGGATTTCTCATCCTCTGCCCTTCATTGGCTATATTGCCTTTAATCTCCCACTTTCCTTTTCTTAATTATGTTGTCAGTTATCATTTCATGCATCTGTGTGTTCTTTCCAACCATGTCATGCCTTCCTTGAAGGCATATTGTGTCTCAATCTTCTTTGTGGTCTTGGCAGTTCAAACTACTGACCTGCGTTTCAGAGTTCCGGAGCTGCATTCTCAGGGCAGCCCGGGTGGCTCAGCAGTTTGGTGCCTGCCTTCGGCCCGGGGCGTGATCCTGGAGACCCAGGATCAAGTCCCACTTTGGGCTCCCTGCATGGAGCCTGCTTCTTCCTCTGCCTGTGTCTCTGCCTCCCTCTCTTTCTCTCTGTGTCTCTCATGAATAATTAAATAAAATCTTTAAAAATTTTTTTTAATAAATAACTAAATAATAACTCAGATCTAGCTGAAACAGTACATGAGTTACAAAGAACCATACCTGCTAATCATCTGAAGTCTCAACTAGGTATGTCCCTGAGCTAATCCCTTAAACTCTCTAAGAGAGAGACATGATCACCGCTGAACAAATTGTTATGAGAATTAAATGATAAAACAGATATGTGGATACTTTGTTGAGTGTTGTACATATATGTTGTATATTAGCTGCTAGTTAAAAATTTTCAATTATCAATCCTACCAATGCATTCTATCTTCCCACACCATCCCAATGCAATCAGTATCTGATTCTCCTGATTCTCATACAACATTCAAGGTCTGATGGCTACTGAGAGAGCCACATGTGGATAATGCCAAGGAAGAAGCTTGAAGACATGAGAATGTTTATGGGAGGGGGATACAGAATTTTTTAAGAAGGTGAAAAGGAGTTTAAAACATCATAAGAGTTGACATTTGAGAGTTCCCTTCGCATGTCCTTTGAAGCTCCATCCTGATTATGTCCTGGGAATAATGACCATAACCCATGGTCTACTTAGAGAACACAGTCCCATCCTGGCCAGGAGCACATTTGCCCAAGATGGAATATAAATGTTGATTTACCTACGGGTACAGAAGAGGAGCTGCTATGAATAGGGGGCAGACAAGCAGATAAACAAGTTTGGGCTCAGAACCTGGGTGAGTAGGTGTTGTGAGTGAATTACATAGATGAAAAAACACCAACCAAAGAAAGAAATTCCCAATAAAGCTCTAAACTCCTTTACCTTCCCCTTACCCGCTGATATTCCTGTAGGGAGTGCATGTGCTTAGGGATGGGAGGAAGGGAAGAATAATTTGATGGAATGATCATAAATCACAATTCTCAAGAGAAATACTACAGTGAGCACATAAAGTTGATCTTACAGGAATAAGGAGTGAAAGATAAATCAAAACATACCCAAATGGGGTTCACGAAGGTCACTTGGAGAAGGTAATGGTGATTAAGCCTGAGTAATTGAGCAAAGGTTTACAAAGAATAGCTTTAAATAACACTGATGTCAAGGATTCTCCAGAGGAGTCTGCTTGCAATTTTCTTACATCATTAATATTAATATCCAACTATAAAGTTATTTTTTCTTGGATATATTCCTAATGTATAAAGGACATTTGCTTTGAAGCTGATGACTTTGTATTTCATCAAAAGCAATACAACTATAACTACTAAATCTAGTTTTTAAGTTATAAATAAGATAGTGAGTGGTATTTGCAGGATATTTTATTGAACAGAATGGCCCACTGATCGAGCAAGGCTGTTCCATAATACTTGCCTGGAGGTTAGTAAACCCCTTTGGATTTCTAAAGGACTTGCCATCTGCAATGTTATTTTTCCCTCTGAATGAGCAATTTTAAAATAAAATAATAGTAAAGTTCTAGAAATCAATTTAAATCATTTTTAAAGGAAGTTTTACTTTTTCCAAAAGTCAAGTAAACTAGAAATCAAGTCAGAAAGGCCCTGGAGTGTTCTTTGAAAATATTTCCTAGCAGTGACCCAAGGCCATGGCAAGGCCTTTTACCACCTCAGCTCAAAAATATTCCTCTGGATCCAGAGAGTCAAATGGCCCATTACATTCCATGGAGTGGTTTTCAAAGTTCAGATTCTCCTGAACAGCTGAGCGAAACAGACATTGACTCTCTTAGGTTTATTGAATTAGTTATTCCTAAACTAGAGGATCTGGGAAGTGTGTGCCCCCCCCCCCCATTCTGCCTTTCACACTTAGAAAAGCTGAAAATAGGATTCCTTTCTAGAAAGAAACTGTTCCCATTAGGATTTTAAGCTCAAGAGTTGCAAATGATGGTGCAAAATGATCTTTATTCTACCTTTAAAAGATCCTGGTTCAGATACCAGATATTTATAGTTACTACGAGGCAAAGTAGAGAAAAAACAGTAACAGGCTTATGAAACCAGTATTCACTGCCTCCTATAGCGTAATTTGCCTGTGTAACTGTGCAGAGTCAGTGACTGTTAAAAGAAGTGGAGATTCTTTCCCTGTCTTTCTTTCCTATCTTACTGTTGTCCTGCTTGCAATGAGTCAGAGCCCCAAGAGGGGATGGGTAGGTGCCACTCCCCAGAAATGGGGATTTCCTAACATCATACATTTGGCAAGAAGGAAATGAGATGTTTAAAAAATTCATGAAACGCAAATGAGTCTAGCCCAGCAAAGTAAGCCAACACTTCCCTGACTCCCAGGCAGATCACTGGCCCTCGGGAGTCTGAGGTTTTCCATTTGCAAAAGCTCCCATTTGATGAAGCATCTGTTTGTTGCTGGGGGATATCATGGCAACATTATTTTATATCTCTAAAAATAACTTCCATTTGCCATTATTCATTAAATTAGAAGTACATCATTAAAAGTTAGGTTTTCAAATCAAGCTCTCCGTAACATAACAAGATGCCTTGGTTTGAAGAATGGGCTTTAATATTTTGGTCACTACTGATTTTTCCAGTTTCATCAAATGGGCAGCTTTTCTAATCCTTTCAAGAGAAACTGAAAAAGAGTGACTTTGGCAAAAATGTAGGGCTCCCGGAGGACTGTGCAGCTGCAATCCGTTCCCTCTCCTGGAGGCCACAGAAATAGCTCATGGTTGGAGTTACTGAAAATTGCTCCACCCTTTCACCTCAAAAATAGTCTTGAGTGCAGTGAAAACAAAGCTTCACTTTCTAATTCATTTCATCTCTCATCAGAATTAGCAACTTCGTAGATTATGCATTTGTCATATCAGATGATGTGTCCTTTGAGGTCTAAAAGTTAGCATATTCTCTTTTTTTTTAATTAAGAAGTGCCATTCTCCTTGACAGAATTCCCCACTTTTATTTTCTGTACTGTGACATCTTAACATTTGAATCTGCAATGAAAATCAGACCAGAAAGACTTCCTACCGCAGCCCATTGCCATTGGTCAATGACAAACAGCCTCTCCTGGTCTCACACAGCTAAGATGTTGCACGGTTCTAGAGAAATGAAAAGAGAACTCCATAAGAGGAAACCGAAAACAAGTAGTTGAGTCGAAGCATGAAGATAAAGATGGTATCTTGCAAGTTTCTGCAGTCCAGAGTCCTAGGAAAGCCCCTCTTGTAGAGAAGGGTCTCAACACTCGCTGGATGCGTGAGTGAATGGATGAATAAATGAAACAAAAAGGTATCAAAGTTAGGCTTCCTTGAGCAATTTCATATCGACTAATGACTCTAATTTTCCACTGGATGGGGAAAGTATTAAATCAGAATGTCATAGAGGTTTCAGCCAGGGCCTTGGAGCAGATCTAAAACCCCAGCTCCACCACTAATCTCCTGTGTGATGTTGAGTGAGTATCCTCAGCTTCATCATCTGTAAAATGGTCATGATGAATACACTGACTTCATGGGGTTGTGATGAGGACCAAGTGAAGTAAAGAACAAACAATAGCACACAGGCTGGGAACCATAAGCCCTTGATATCTGTGAGCTAGAAATTCTGGAGAGAAAAAGAAAACTTAAAAATCATGTAAGTCTGCATTGTTACTAGCATCATGATGCAATTTCTAACAAATGTACTCCCATGAAGATACAGAGTTCTCTTTTGGTCACCTATGGCACTTAACCCCTTAACATTTTGAGGTATGACCAAGTGAAATGTTACAGGGTATTGAAAATCTTTAGCTAAAGATGAATTCCTTTGCAATAAATTCAACTTTAAATCAAACTTCTAGAAAACAACTGTACTAAAATTATTTGACAAATAAACATTTCAATACCCAACTTCAATGCAGTATTTTTTGAAATGCCCATTATTTCAAGGATTGATGAAGATCTATAAACTGCAAGATATCTATTAAATATTTGGTTTATGGTTATGGACTTAAGAACTTTAAGTTGCAAGAAATAGCTTAAGAAAAACAGACATACTGGTTTACCTAACAAAAAATTTCAGTAGCAGATCTGGTTTCTAAGATGACTGGATCTTCAGGATTCTATCACACTTCAGCTTTCAGCTCTGACTTTCTTTTTATTGGCCTCTTCTGAGGCAATCTTTTCCTATACTGCTGCAAAGTTAGTCACTAACAAATCCAAGACTAGTTTACCAGTTTAAAAAATGAGTGGAAAGAAAGCACTTTTTCCTAGATATATCAGATTGCCATTCAGTAAATATTCATTATCTCCCCTTTAACTTTCATGAGCACTTTTGATATCGGCATTAGCCATGTGATTTGCTTTGGCTGATGGAATTTTAATAGATATGACTGACATGGGTCAGGGCTGCAATCAGCTCATCCAATGGGACCTGATCTCTTGCATTTTGCCTTTCATAATTAAAGGACTGTGTTTCGAGTTGAGCAGCCATTGGAACATGGAGGATGAAAGATACCTGGAGTAGAGCTGGACTGAACCTACCAGTTGGAGCCAAGGCCAGCCTAACAGACTTTAACAAATACCAGCCAGTCATCACAGTTATCACCTGTGTAAAAGACAAAGAAATACATATTGTTGTATGCAACTAAAATTTGGGGTATTCACACAGCATTTATGAGGCATCAATTAACTCATACCTGTGAAATTCCAAGATAATTCTCAGGATTTGATCTCATTAGATCAGATCAGTGGTTCTCAAACTGTGGTCATCAGCATCTCTTAGGAGCAGCACTAGCATTACCTGGGAACTTACTTAAAATGGGTAGATTCCATTCCAGACCTACAGAACCATAAAGTCTGAGGGAAAAGGACCAGTAATTTTTGTTTTAACCAGTACTCCAAGTGATTCGGATTCACCATAAAGTTTGCAATTCACTGACCTAGATCACATGTTCATCCTTAAACCAATCACAGGACATAAATGATCAGGCCTGGAACTGGGGTATGGGTCAGGGACACCAGAATTATCTAAACTAGCGGGGAAGAGCCTGAGAATGTGAGTTTCTAACAAGTTCTCAGATGATGGTGATTCTGCTGGTCTGGGGAGCACGGAGAATCAGAGAATCACTGGTCCAGGCCACAAGTGCAACAGGAGCGACTCACTGGGAAATCAACATTCTATTAACAGAAGAAGGGAACAAGGGACACCTGGGTGGCTCAGCAGTTGAGCATCTGCCTTCAGCTCAGGGCATGACCCCAGGATACTGGGATCGAGTCCCGCATCGGGGCCTATGTGGAGCCTGCTTCTCCCTCTGCCTGTGTCTCTGCCTCTCTCCATGTGTCTCTCATGAATAAATAAACAAAATATTTTTTTAAAAAAGAAAGAAGAAAACAAAAGATGGAGACCAGGCAGGGAACAGATGTAAATCATAGCCTCATTCTTATTAAAAGAAAAGAGTTCTTATGTAAGAGATCAGACAACCTCCAGTATTCTCCAACAATCCTGCAGGGACAAGAAAATCTGAAGCCAAAAAAAAAAAAAAAATGGAATCTCATCTGTCTTATAGTTCATGAAGTTGATTGAGACATAAACTGATTTTTTTTGTCTCTTCAATTTTGCTGAAATTCAATGCAGATCTAAGGAATCAAATAAAAGACAGCAGTTTTTGTTACCAAAAGCCATGTATCATTTCAATTGTGATGTGAGTTGTCACACAAATCTTTCCTAGTACAATTCATTTAAGATAAATATAGTACTTAAGGAGACAGTGTCTATATATCAGACAATCGAGTCATTTTGATCCATCCTAGTGAAACCAAGTTTCAAGCCTATAGTTTTGAATGATCCAAGATACAAAATAAAGTCACAGACCCTGGTTATCGCTGCTACTTTTAATACGTTCTTGAAATTTGGAAATCAAAGAATTTTAGGACTTGAAGAACCTTAGAGAACGTTTAACCCACATACTGCAAACCACCAGACAACGGGCCACATCCCCCACCCAGAAATGTGCTTTATTTGCCCTGCACAGCAGTGTTTTCCTTTTAATTAAAATTATTGTTGTATTACTGATGCAATCAATGTGGAAGACAGTATATAATTTCCTCCAAAAATTAAAAATAGAATTACCATATGATCCAGTAATTCCACTACTGAATTTATGCCCAAAGAAAACAGAAACACTAATTTGAAAAAGTGCGTGCAGCTCTATATTTATTGCTGCATTATTAACAATGGCCAAGATGTGGAAACAATCTAAGTATCTCTCTATAGATAAATAAAGAAGACATGGTGTATATATATGATGGAATATTACTCAGGCATAAAATGAATGAAATTTTGCGATTTGCAACAACATGGATACTAGAGGGTATAATGCTAAGTGAAAGAAGTCAATCAGAGAAAGACAAAGACCAAGACTGTATGACTTCATTTGTATATAAAATTTAAGAAACAATAAATGAACAAAGGAAGAAAAAAAAAAAACAAAAAACAGACTCTTAACTATGGAGTCAGAGAACAAACTGGTAGTTGCCAGAAAGGAAGTGGGGGAGTGGGGAGTGGGTAAAATAGATAAAGAAGATTAAAAATACAGTTACTTAAAATAATTAATTAATTAATTAATTGCCATATTTAAAATTTTTCAACTTTTCTTGACAAGTTTGGAGATCTAGCCATATACTATGTGGACAAAAGTTTATGTTCCATCATGGCATGTTGCGTACTGAGTACTGGCTTCCTCCTTTTGAAGGAGTAGGGACTCCTCCTCCCCAGTGTGACACAGACACCCCACTCACTACTGTTTTACAACCAGCCTGCTTCACCCGTTAGCAAGGCAGGCCTCCCTGGGTCCTGTAGGTACTCTGGTCTACAACCTCTCACCTAGCAGAGCCTTGGTTTATCCACAACGAGGACTCTGAGGTTCATGGTAATGACCAACTTTAATTCACCTTATCTCTTTAGCAACAGACCAAGTTATATCGTCAGTTTTTCACAATTTTAGAAAGCAGTTTCTCTGATAGACATTTATTCACCATAGAAAATGGGATAGCGAAGGCAGCCTGGGTGGCCCAGCGGTTTAGCGCCGCCTTCGGCCTGGGTTGTGATCCTGGAGACGTGGGCAAGTCCCACATCGGGCTTCCACTGCATGGAGCCTGCTTCTCCCTCTGCCTGTGTCTCTGCCTCTTTCTCTCTCTCTGTGTTTGTCATGAATAAATAAATAAAATTTAAAAAAAAAAAAAGGAAAATGGGATAGCAAAAGTTCATATTCAAATTCTGCTCTGTCAACACTGAGATAGGTGGTTCATTTTGGTATATGGCTAATTTCAGAAACGTAAAGAAAAATCCATGAATAATGTGAGAAACAATAGGCCACAACAAGTGTAATGTGAAATGAATCTTATTTGCATTTTGTACCCTCAATATTTTCAACTCCTTTGGTGAGAGAGTGATTTTTCCCCATTAAAAAATAATTGTTTTATACCTGACAGCCATTAGGATGACTAACTTAAGAAAATAAATAAATAACAAGTGTTAACAAGGGTGTAGAGAAATTAGAATCCTTGAACATTGTTGGTAGGAATAAAAAATGTGCAGCTGTCATAGAAAACAGTATGGTGGTTCCTCAAAAAAATTAAAAATAGAATTACCAATATGATCCAGCAATTTCACTTTTCCACTTCTCGGTATGTATCCAAAAGAACTGCAAACAGGATTGCAGAGAGATATTTGCCCACCAATGGTCATAGCCACACTATTCACAATAGCCCAGAGTTGGAAGCAATCCAAGGATCCATCAACAGATGAATAGTTGTTTTTTTTTAATATGATATATACGTGTATCTCCAGACTATTATCCAGCCTTAAATAGAAAAGCATTTCTGACACATGCCATGACATGGATGAGCCTTCAGGACACTATCCTAAGTGAAATAAGCCAGACACGAAAATACAAACACTGTATGATTCCACTTTTATGAGGTATCTAATCAACTCCTAGAAACAGAAAGTAGAATGGTGGTTGCCAGGGACTGTGAGAGGGGGAAATAGGGAATTATTGTTTAATGGGTAAAGAGATTTTACAAGATCAAAAAATTCTGGAGCTTGGTTATACAACCATGTGAACATGCTTAACATTACTGAATTGTACCTTAAAATAGTTAAAATGGTAAATTTCATGTTACGTGTTTTTTACTATAGAAAAATAAATTTTTAGAAAAGGAATATTTTTAAATATTCCAGTAGGTTTCTTAGGATCTAGTGTAATTATTTCAAAGGTTAGAATGGTGGGATCCAAAGGTGAAATAGAAAGATGTGCCTGTAGAGGCTGACTGAACTGATACCTCTTAAGGTAGGTGGGAATTTCAGATTAGAATTTGATCTCATTCCAAAAATACAACAAATTTTTTCATTTAATGTTTCAAATTTATTTTCAAAAACAACGTGATAAAAAAAAAGTGAGGACTTGATATAATCAATAAAAATCAAATACAGAAAAAGTAGAAAATATTTTACAACATTAAACCCATCCTTATTTTGGGAATCCCAAAATACTTCGGGGTTTCAATACCTTTTTTGGTATAGATTAATTACTCCTAATCACTAATCCTCGAGATCATAGTTCTTGAAATTAACAACAAGGACTATATTAGCTATTCATATTGTCCTAATTCTGTCTCTATAGGATCATCAATCACTGAGGAAAGGCAAGATCAATGTCAGTGTTCCGTCAGGCAATCTTGGTGCAAACCAACCTCTGATAATTTTGTGATTATTGATCTATTTTTGCTTGTTTAATAAGGAATTCTATAAGCTCCTGATGTGCACGTCATTTTGTCTCACTAACTTTCCTGTCTCAGAGTCTCTGAAGACTGCCAAGGGAAGAGCCACCATGCCAAATGCTCAAAATGCAACTCAATAAGGTTGAGTTTGGTTCACTGGAGAAATTTCATCTGGCTCCTCTCTCACATAGAGCCTCTCTTCTCTATGGATACTATTGAGCTGTAAATAGTAAATGTTCAGGCCTATGAAATGGAAATTGGAATATATCCAGGAAACAGATTAGTCAGTGCTCCAGGGCTAGGCCATCCCCAAAATACAAACTACAGACTCATCTGAAAATTATAAAAGAGCCACAGTTGTCTGTATCTTGAAGCTTAGCCATTCTGACAAACATTATCCTGATGTGACAATACTCTCATAAGTGCTGTGAGAGCTGGAGAGGGGACATGGCGGGAAAGGTGGAAAAACAATGAGACTGGTCTGCTCTCAAGAAGTTTATGTCTTAGTCAAGGTGATAAATGCTATTTACATGATTCCAGAAAATGCATGACCTTGTATAATCAAGCATCAAAAATTTGTGATGTCTGCTACACTTATTAAAAGAATTCAGAGAAGGAAAAATTTTTAAAAATAATATTGATAAAAGGATTCACAGAAGAAAAGAACCCAGGTAATTTAGAGGGTTGAGAAGTATTCCTTGAACTTCATACGGTTCCAAGGAGACCTAGAAAGGAAGATGTCATATGATATACACAAAAATAGCAGGCCACTCACACGCTCTTACTTCGACTCTGCAACAAATATTTCCCATATTTGCCTTAGCACACATCTAGCCATCTGTTCCTTCTTATAACCATCTACACATCCATCTCATTTTTAAAATATATTTTAAGGGGACGCCTGGGTGGCTCAGTGGTTGAGCATCTGCCTTTGGCTCAGGGCGTGATCCCAGGATCCGGGATCAGTCCTACATCGGGCTCCCTGCATGGAGCCTGTTTCTCCCTCTGCCTATGTCTCTGCCTCTCTCTTTCTCTGTCTCTCATGAACAAATAAATCTTAAAAATATATATATTTTTAAGGTAAATTACTATCATCACTTTTAACACCTCTACAAACTTCAGCATAAATATCACTAACTAAAAAAAAAAAAAAAAAAAAAAAAGGAAAAGAAAAGAAAAAATAATTTAAAAAACAAAAATAAAATAAAATAAAAAATATCACTAACTAGAACTTAATATTTGTTCATAGGTTTGGGGAATGAAATTTACATAAAGTGAAATGCATCAATCTGAAGTGTACTCTTTGATGCATTTCTGACAAATGTTTGCTCCCGTGTAACATAACCCCTCACTCAAGACATATAACATTACTACCACTCCAGAAAATTCCCTCATGTTTCTTCCCTGTCAGTACTCACCCTCTAACTCCCTTGAGGTTCCAATTTTTTTATCTGCAAATTAGCTTTGCTGATTTTAGAACATCATATAAATAGAATCGTGTGCTATCTTTTGGGTAAGCCTTCTTTTATTTAGCACAACGTTTTTAAGATTCACTCAGTTTTTTCATAACTCAGTAGTTTGTTCCTTTTTAGTGCTGGATAGTATTCTGCTTTAGAGATAGGCCATAGTTTGTTTTCTACACGCCCATTGATAATCACCTGGACTATTTACATTTTGGGCTATTATGAGCAAAGCTACTATAAACAAATCTTTTCACTTCTCCTATGTAAGCACCCAGGCATGCTAGGTAAAATAGTAAATGTACATTTAGTTTTACAAAAATTGCAGACCTTTATTCAAATTGACTTCCATGTTATATATCCCCACCAACAGTGTATGAAAAATTCTATCTGTTCTCTATCCTCACCAACATCTGGAGTTATCAGTCTTTTTAATTTCAATATTTTAGTGGATGCGTCTTTTCTTTTTTTTTTTTTTTGCTTTTCTTTTTAATGATGTTATTAGATCCTGGGGCCAGAAATAAGAAGGTAAAAATAACTTTACAGCTTATACGAGAACCTCATTTATAATAGAGAGTAGACTAAGAATAAAACCGGATGATGGGTTGTAGCAGGCCTTCGTGGTATATTTTTAAATTAAATCTTGTTCTACAAAACTCCATGGATACCCATTAAAATTATATTTGTTTCTGAGAGCATGCTGGGGAAGGATGTCCTAGAAATATTCAGTCCCGTAATTTATATCTCTTTGCTCCAAAACAAAAGCTGGCGAAGAAACTTCTGCAAAGGACCATTTCAAAAATTGCATCTCATCAGGCAGTAGTGGGGAAAAAATGAGAATAAGATTCAGTCATTAGGGAACATTACTTTTTATATTTGCCCATATTTCATGCAATCATTCTCAAAGTTGTAAAAAAAATCAGGAAAATAAAGAAACATACAAGCCATCTAATTTTTCATTCTATCTTTCTCTTGAAAAAGAAAATGTGAGAATGTGCAATGATCATTATGATGTTCTGTGTAAATAGCAATTTTACATCCTAGGTAAATGCAGGTAAGAATTTCTCTAAAAATGCTGAAAAAACATCTGGAAGAAATGAGTCCATTTTCCATGGTGATTTTTCTAAGAAAACTTTTTAAACTTAGGTATTTTTCTCAAATTATAGTACAATGTCTGTAATTTTATGGAGACCCAGATTTTGGAAAGATAGATGACCCTATCCTAGTAGTTTCAGGTTTCTCGAGTTTGCTTTATAAGATAAGACTGATGCAGCTACTAAAAATGCAGATTCCCAGGCATTCCCCTAGAAAGTCTAATTCAGTCGGGATGAGAAGAGGCCTCAGAATCCGTTTTCAGACCAGTAGCCTAGATTGTTGTTGTTTTTTAAGATTTTATTTATTTTTTTGAGAAAGAGAGAACACAGTGGGAAGTGGGCAGGGACAAGAAAGAGAACCTCAAGCAGACTCCCCGATCCACAAGGAGCACAACGGAGGGTTTGAGCTCAGGACCCTGAGATCACATCCCAAGCTGAAATCCAGAATCCATCGCTTGATCAACTGTGCCACCCAGGTACTCCACCCCAGATTGGTTCTTATCCTTGAGCAAGTTTTGTATAGCACAGAGCCCTCCAGGGACTATATGCTGCACATCTGTACTCCACCACTGCACCATTTCACTGCTGGGGGGTCCAAAATCATACACCAGCAGATTTGGTATCTAGTGAGAGCCCACTTCCTCATGGACAATGCCGTTTTCCTGTGTCTTCACAGTGTGGAAGGTAAGCGCTAGCTCTCTGAAGTCTCTTTTAGGAAGGCACTCATCCCAATCCTGAGGGCTCTACCCCCACGACCTAACCACCTTCCAAAGGCCCCATCTGCTAATTCCATCATCTTAAGGGTAGGATGTTGACAAGTGAATTTTAGGGGGACATAAATATTCAGATCACAGCAGCCAGGAATGCTTACCTACAGTATTTTGTTTAATCTACATTAAGAACCTCAAACAGTCTCTAGTCTACAAAAGCCCTTAATAAGTTTTTGTAAACTGGAGCACCTCTCCAGTTGCTCTACTGAAGCAATTACATTTTTCAACATGGTAATTAAAATGTTTAAAAATAAATTAGGTTTTGTGGCACCTGGGTGGCTCAGTCGGTTAAGCATCTGCCTTTAGCTCAGGTCATGATCTCAAGGTCCTGAGATCAAGTCCCGGGTCAGAGCCTCTGCTCAACAGGGAGTCTACTTGTTCTTCTGTCCCTCCCCCATGCTTGTGTGCTTGCTCTCCCTCTCTCAAAAAAATAAATGAAAATCTTAAAAATAAAAAAATAAAGTTTTGTAAATTAATATGTGCATTCAGGGTCCTGCTAAGATTCATGTACATGCATCTAAAATCTCTTTGTAAGCCAAATATTCCCTATTCAGATATCTTATTACTATTATGCTACTATTAAAAAATACATAACTTCACCTAAAAATATAAGAGTATTTTTATACAGAATGCATTTGATGTCAATAGCAGTGTTGATTTGCTCTTCCAGTTTTATTACATTTACTAATAAATAAAATATTAGATAACCATTGCACACGTAAGCTCCTTATAGATAAAAATTCAGTAGTTTAAATTCTCAGTTAAAAATGTTGGAGGGATGCCTGGGTGGCTCAGTGGTTGAATATCTGCCTTTGGCTCAGGTCATGATCCTGGGGTCCTAGGATCAAGTCCCACATAAATCTTTAATACAAATCTTTTTTAAAAAGTTGGAAAATCTCAAGTGATTAAAATTTCCATGTTATTGTTTTCATAATCTCAATATTAGATACAAGCAATCCGTTTACCAATCTGAAGAAGAATCTAGATTCGTATGCTTCTGTATCAAGTTGTTCCTGCTTTAAGGCAATTCGGTAATTCTGCTTATTGATGACATTAATCTGAATGTCAAGTTCTTCCCAACCTCTTTACTGTCACTTCACCACAAACAATACTTAGTAGAAAATGAAAGTTGAGTTGAATTACTTTTATTTTCATTCAATAGCCTCTCCTTGCTCAATACCATTCTGCTCCTGATGAGCCCTATGACCATAGCACTCATCACGAATAAACACCCAAAACTGAACCTCATTAGCCATATATGCAGTTCTGATGTATAAGGTAGAAATTAATAGAGACCTTTCCACTTCTGTTGAATATTTATAATCATTACTGCAAAACTTCTCATTTCATAAGCATGGATGACTGGACTTTAAAGCTGATATAAATGCCAGCACCAGTAAGAGGAATAATCATTTCTGTCATTTAAAAACATACTGTGTTCTCTGCACTGCTCTAAACACTCATTTACACCTCACAGCCATCCTCTGGGAGGACTATGATTGTCCCCAATTTATGGCAGAAGAAACTGAGCCAAGAAAGGCACACATCACACATGTTTTATCAAAAATACAAAGCTCAACACTCGACTCCAAATGGACACGTTCCTTGATCTACAACTTATTCTGCCTCAGGATGGTTTTAATGACCTAGTTTCTCTAGAAGAAGATGAACAGCAGGTGTTCAAGAGATGGTATTGCAAGGTTGATGTAGTAGAAAAATCAATTTTTAATATGTAGAGGAAAAGGCAAATGGTAAAGTTAGAGGAAACCTAGAAGCTAAGAATTATATGCTTTTATATTAATTTTGAGTAAATATTTTCATACAGTTGGTGCCCCCTGTCTGAGGGCAAGGTTTTTTATTTAACCAAGTCCCAAGGCTTTTATGTACATGTTTTTTATTGAGATAGAATCCACATGTCATAAAATTTACCATACACACTACCATACGAATGAATCTTAAAAACACTATCCTAAGTGACACAAAATGCCACATATGTTATGATTCCATTTATATTAGGTGTCCAGAATATAAAAATCCAGAGATAAAAAATAGATTAATAATTTCTAGGGCAGGGAGAGAAGCTTACATGGGGAGTGACTGCTGATGAGTAAAGTGTTTCTTTCTGAAATGGTGAATATAATCTATAACAAGACAGTGATGATGACTGAAATGTAATTTAATGTTGATGGCTTGTAAAAGAAAAGGGCTTGAACAAATCTGAAATAGGACCAAAAGGGTCACTGGCCATTCTTGGTTAGAAGAGAACACTACCCTTAATTTCTTCATCCTTTTGGGGAAAGCCAGTAAACATTCAATAGGTACATGAACCTAAGCACAGATGGGAAAGTGAGCTACAGGAAAGTATGAATGCACAGACTTCCTGATGGTTAGAACACATTTTAAAAGTTCGAATCTGTAATCTATTTGCATTTATAATTATAGCTAAATGTGTCTCAGTATTTAATTGCCCTCTGCATTTATTTTTAAAAACCTGAAGAAATAAATAGAAGCCCAACAAGATACCTTATTTCCATGTCACTTCATTAACATCCAATATCTCCAGACCACTTAATCATTTTATCTGAGTTACATGAAAGAAGCAAGTCTAAAAACCCAGAATAATACTATCCTGCCAAAAACACACACAAAAAAAACTGAGGAGCCCAAATGTTAACGACAAAAAAAAATTTTGATGAACTAATTTAATTTGAAATAGTCAGAAAAAATGATAATAGCAACATAAATGCAGATACTCCAATGGAAAAAAAAACAAAACCAGACACTTACCTGTATCCATTAGTTCTGATACTTGTTTTTTTAAGCTCGCCTTCTGATACATTGCTATTCTCTATAGTAATACACCAAAAGTCACAGAGGAGGGCCAGTTTCCTGAACAAGGGTATGTTTTCCTGCTTCAATCTCAAGAACCTAGAGCTGGGAGACAGCCTCAAGACTGCTTAAGTGGATAAATGACTATCTGAAAACAAACAAACAAAAAATCAGATGGCCATTTGCTTAATTATAAGCACCTCCAGAGACCAAGAATTTGAATTGAGCACAAGCAAAAATAAACAGTTAAATATCTGATGGAAAACATTTTTTTAACAAAATCATAAATGCAGTCAAGGACTGCATATTTTCATTATTAGCTTCAACCTAAATGTTTCTACACTCATTGAACCAAATCTAAGATAAAACCCACTGAACTAAATCTAACACAGATCTCGTGTAAAAATTAGACCAGAAGTGAAGCAAAATCAATCACATTTTCAGTGAGTTATAATTCTGGCAAGACTGGAAGAGAACTCACCCCTCCCCATCATTGTTTGTAACAGTCCCATAGCCAAATGGCTCCTCTGCCCCTTGAACTCATTTCCATAGGCTGGCATGTGAATTGTTACTGTAATAAGAGATCTGCCTCAGGCCACCATAATGGCAGTGGAGTTGGGGAAAAGATGGGGTCATAGGATCCCTATTTTGAGACTCCCCAACCCAGCCAGACTGCATAAAACCACACACCAATGACTTCACAGAGATTCCATCCAGAGTCAAATAGTCAAACAGTTTGGGTTCAGTTCAAAGAACTATCCATGCTTACAGAAGAATCAGCCACAGGGCCCATTTATAAGGACATGAGCCATTTTTTTAAAAAAACTAAATGATCAGGCATTCTTAGTTCTCTATTAGCAAAATACCTTCTATTTATTTTTTTAAACATATTCAGAGAAAATTACTATTCATTCCTTCCTTTACCAAACATGCCCTTAATAGTATAAGGAACAAAGAATGCTCTTTGTTCTAATACAATGGCAGTAGTCAGAATAGCACGGTTTATTTTGAACAGTCTCTAATGTAAATAAAAGAACAAAAATAATTCATTTATCTTCCTCATCGGAATAAAATTTTCCCATCAAATCACACGCAAATCGCAAAATTCAGTGAGACATTTCATCCAAGGATAAACCCAAGGATGTCTTGCCACTTAAAATAATCAGACATAGTAAATAATATGTGCTGAAAATAAAATTGTTTTTTTCTACCACAAAACGCAGTCACTCACTCAAGAAGGCAAGACCCTTCTAAATAGGTCATAACAAGATCGTTGTTGGCAAGCTTCGGATTGAAAATTATTTTACTAAAATATCATGGGTATGACATTACATGTTAATGGATTACAAAAATATTTTCTTCTAAATCTTCCTGTCTCTTCACATTTATTACCAGTTACTTAGTATCTGCCCTAATCTATTCTTCATCAAAAGCCCCGAAGACCTTTTAAATACTTAAAGACTCAAATGGAAACCCAAGTCCTCCACCTGGCCTGCGAGTCCTTTTATAACTGGCTGAGCTTCTTTGTAAGGTTCCCACTTTCTTGCCCTTTATGCTATGAGATGTCTTCCCTGACCATCCTCCTTAAAGAAGAGTCTCCTAAAGAAGAGTGGCTTTTCGTAATACTAATTAATACTACCGCTAACCACAATATTAATTACAATTTCTGGTCTTATTATTTTATGTATTTATCTAGTTGTCTCTCTTATTCAAGCATGAAGCCTGTCTGTGTCCAGGCCCAGGACAGTACATTAGCTAGGTAGACATTTATAAAGTATGTGCCAAATGTGTAAATGAAAGGACGAATGAATAAATGAGTTGCTTCAACCTCTCAAAAACAATGACACACTCGCATGCACAGAGCATTTCGGCTTGTGGTCAAGATACCTTTCCAGGCTCCTGCACCACTGAGTGAAGAACTGCAGGTGTGTTGTTCACCTTATGCTAAGCTGCTAGGTGCTCAGTCAACCTGGAATAAGCGCACGGAACAACCAGCGATAAATGATGCACCTCCCCAAACACACCACCATCACCACTTGGAAAGCTAGGACAGGCGGACAGGCTCAGTAGCAACAGAAGCAAGGGTAATGTTTACTGGCACTCATGACTTGCCTCGACTGATGCCCTCCCTCTGGCCAACTAATGAGGAAAGAGAGAGAGAAAAAGAATAAGCTAGGAAGTTTTGGAGAACAGGCTGTTTCCAAAGTCAGACAAGTAAGGAGCATAATTACCTCTTCCCATATTCCACTGGCCCGGACTCAGTCACCTGGTTCCACCTAACTGCAGGGGAAGCTGGGAAACATAGTTTACCTGTGAGCCGAGGAGGAAAAATAAATTTTCCTATGAAGATTGTTATAGACAAGTTTTATTTATTTACTACTCATTCATACTCAAGGTGAGGTACTACTTAAAAGCTGACATAAACTCAGTGTATGTGTGATGAGGGGCATGGGGAGAAAAAAAGAAATTGCCCTCCCCCTGGGTAGAACCATCACCTGACAATATCTATAGGTCTTGGGCTGGTCAATGTCCCAGAAACCAGAGAAAATTAGCTAAGAGTTAAAAGTCTTTCCTTAAAAAAAAAAATCTAGAATTTTCACCATTCAACAGAAAATGCTCATTTAATCCTCATTTTCAGCATGGCATTCACACTTTGAACATGGTGTGTCCAGTTCAGAATCCCTTTGGTTCATCCTTACCTGAGAATAAATATCCGGCTTTATTATTAACACCAAAAAGTCGACTGAATATGTGGGGGCAAGTAAGGCATCCCGGAACCCAACTGCTTTAACCATTCTCCTTGTTTTGAGCCTTCTGATATCTGCACATTTACAGGTACCCAACACCAAATTCTTCTCAGGTTTTTCATGATGATTGGCCAGGTCAATTACTGCTTTTCTCTCTGATTTCTAGCTTCAGAAAACTACGCTTGTAGGGTCTTCTTTCTCTTTGTAGGGTCATGCCTTCTTTTCCCTCCTCTGTAATGGAGCTGTGAGAGGGGGTGGAGATAAACATGCACACTCAGTCTGCTATGTTGAATTTGAAGACCTGGCATATCATGTACTTTTCTCCGTTGTTAGGAACAGATTGTGTCATTTTAAATCTTTCCATTGTACTCAACATTGAGCTAGATTGTAGTATCCCACACATAATCCCTGATCCAAGGATCTCTGTGAAATTCATCCATCCTTAATTAGGGCAACACTGTGTGCTTAGATATATTCTTTCTAGGTTATTTTATATTTTCTATTAACCAGCAATGGGTTTTATTTTTTGGTGGTGGTGTAAATTTTTATCTCTAGTGGTTTAGAATCTTCTGCATCCTATTTCTCTTTTTTCCAGTACTACCTTTACATTTTTAACAGACCTACCAAAATCTATATTCTTCTATAGTTACATGAAACAAATCAATATTCATATTTTTCCCTAAACAGGAAAAGAAGCTTAGCACTGAATCACTTTACCAATCCCACAATATGTCAGGTCATAAGCTATGGGACTTTAGTTCCAGATAGGTTACTATGAATTGTTTTCCGCATTATACATCAAGGATTAATACAGTAATTCTATGTTTCATGGGTTGTGTTTAACTGTCAATTTCTTATATCTCAGGCTTTATTCTTTCTCTGATTCATTTTCAGTTTACTGCAATATATCCTTGAGTAAATATTTCAGAGAATGCGTGTGGTTGGTAAACCTTCTAGGTTCTAGCAGGTCCTAAATTTTCTTTCTCTTGCTCCTACACTTAAGTGTTGTTTGCCTGGGTATGGTATTCTACAATCAAAATTATTTTAAACCACGACTTGGATAATTATGTTTCCTTTTATTCTAGTACCCAGTGCTGCTAATGACAAATCTTTTAGGAAAGTAGGGGGTTTGGGGTTTTGTCTGTTTGTTTTCTGCTCTGGACACTTATAGGATTTTCTTTATATCTTAGAGATTTTGATAGTGGACACATTAAGATGTATCCAGATATGAGTCCTTCTAAAAAATTTATCCTGTTCAACACTAAAGAAGACGTGCCATTCTTCAGAGTGTCAGATATATTTTCTTCATTTATATTTTCCCCTTTTTTTCTAATTTCTATCATTGCCCTGTTATGTGTCACAACATAACAAACCACCTCAAAACTTCAAGGCTTAAAACAACATTTCATTATGCTCAGAATTATGTGGATCAGCTGGATGGTTCTTCTGCTGGCCTTGCCTGAGGTCACTCAGGCGAGTGGCTTTCAGCTGGCACGTCAGCTGGGGCTGGGCTCAACTGCAACATGCTCTCCACCTGGGCTTCTTCATCATATGTGAGTCTCAATGCAACATCCTAAGAGGACAGACATAGAAATCTCAAGGGCCTCTAAAGTCTAAGTGAAGTCGCAGATCCTCTCCATCTTTTTCTATTGGTCAAAGCAAGTGACAAGAACAACCTAGCTTGAAATTTAGGGAAACAGACTCCGTATCTCACGGGGAGGGACTGCAGAGAATCTGTGGACATATTCAACCTCCCACACTTGTTTTGACTTCTTTGGGACCTTTTACCAGACAGATGTTAGACTCCCAATGTCTCCAAACTGTTCTGTCATTGGCCTAGAAAATGGGTCTGTGATTCACCCAATCTTTTTGCAAACACCCAGGAAATTACTGGAATAGTATACATTCATTATTCACTCCTCATGAACAGATGGACTTGTAGCCAGAGTTTTTGGAAAGGTGAGGTACCAGGGAATGGGGATGGGCAGATGGGTGCCCCATGAGGTATTAAACACCTCCAAATCCCTAAGGGAATAGTGAAATAAAGCTTCTCGATGACATGTTGGCAGAACTATGATCCTGGCAGGTTTGTGAGCAGTTCTATGTTTTTGTGGACCTTAGAGAACCAAGAAACTGTACCTCTTTGGGGAGCCATCAACATTCCCCTTTGTGTAGCCACCTCAATAAATTTCCACATGCTTATTTTTTTCAAATTAACCTTTCTATCGTGTCATCTGACATCTTCCCATTAACCACATCATTATGTTGTTTTAACAACCACAAACCTTTCAATACCAACAAAATAATTTTCTAATTGAGTCAAGATTCTTTTATGCCAATTCTTTTATTTAACAGATGGGAACTAGTAGCAAAATAAAATAATGTAGCTATATCTTCAGCTTAGATGGTAGAGGTAAGCAGACAAAATATGACTGGAAAGATTAGATCAAACCTCCAAAAGATTTGGGTGCTCCCAAATGATCTAGACTTTACCAGCTTCTAATTAATTGTATGACCTTGGACTTCTTTGCATGTCCTAGTTTAGTGACTAGCGTATAGGGAGAAATTAAGTAAATGCACTTTGATAAAATTTAAGAGGAAAATTTGTCTTCGTATGCCATCCTTTTAATCATGGTTACCATCATTTGAGTGTATGAAAAAGAAGCTCCCTAAGATTCAATACATATGTATTCGATCAATCCCCCAGAAATCTATGTATTTAATAAGCATTTATGGCTACTACTGTGCTCCAGGCACTCTTCTAGGTTATAAGGATGTAGCAAAGACTAAACAGACCAAGGGCCTCCATTCATGATGCCTGGATTGTGGTGAGAGAGGTACACATGCATAAAGAAATAAGCAAAAGACTATAATGTCAAGGGGATATGGCTAGGGAGAAAGAAAAAAAAGGTGGGAGGTAGGGTGTGATAGTGACCACTATCCTAGGTAATGAAAGCCTTTCTGAGGACTTGACCATTGAACATAACACCAAATAAATGGACTCTGAGTCACTGTGACTTGAAATTCCAGGTCTCTATGATACAGAAGTGGCTCAGACACTCATTAATGCGTCCAAGATCATTTTCTGAATCAGCTCAGGCTGCCATAACAAAATACCAGAGGCTAGGTGACTTACACAACAGAAATCAATTTTCTCACAGTTCTGGAAGCTGGAAGTCTGTGATCAAGGTGCCAGAAAATTTGGTTTCTGGTAAGAGCTCTCTTCTTGGCTTTTAGACAGCCACCTTCTAGCTATGTCCTCAAATGGCCTTCCTGTGTGTGCATGGCGATGGAGAGAAAGACAGAGACAAAGAGACAGAGAGAATGAGAGAGAGGGAGCACTCTCTAGTGTTTCACCTCATAAGGACATTACTCCTATCAGATCAGACATCTCGCCTGGGTGGCTCAGTGGTTGAGCGTCTGCCTTTGGCTCAGGGTCTGGTTCCAGGGTCCCCAGATTGAGTTCCACATCAGGCTCCCCACAGGGAGCCTGCCTCTCCCTCTGCTTATGTCTCTGCTTCTCTCTCTGTGTCTCTCATAAATAAATAAAACAATTTTTAAATATTCTATATGAAGAATCCATCCTTATGACTGCAATCAATTAATCCCTTAGAGGCTCCATCTCCTAATACAGCCATACTGAGGGGTTAGGGCTTCAGCATATGGATTTTGAAGAGACACATTCAGTCCATAACAATCCAATGTCTAGAAAGTGACAGAGATGGAATTGTAACTCAGGGCCACTTAACTGCAAAGCTCACACACTATCCATCATGTCACAAGACAGCACTCCACAAGACAAGATTACTCTTAGGACAAAGTAGTGCAATGAATGGAAAAATGTCTATAACTATTCCTGCACTACACAAATATAAAATTGTATTATTACCTGCAAGAATGTTGCTGTTTCTTACAACATACACATCTTTTAAAGCATTGTAGTCTCATTTTAGTGGGACTTATTTTTGTGGTAAGTAACTCTAGAGAAATAATAGCTAAAGAATCAACACAATAAATGGATGAAGCACATGGAATAGAAAGTGTCCAAACACAGCAACTCTGATAATTAATTACGTCTTTTAAAATTTCAGAATGCTGACTGGCAACCAAAAGTCATTACAATGTTGGCTTCTTCCTTTTCTATTTATTTTTTGTCTTCCATTTCAAACAAAATCCTCTACACTCCTATCCAAGATGCTGGCTAATGAGAAACATAATGACAATCCTCGAAGGGGATCTAGATCAACAGAGCCGTCTCCATCTTTCATTAAAGAAAATGTTAATAAGCAAAAGGTTGGCATCATAAAGGCTATTGAAGCAATGACCTCCTGGGACTGGTAGCAGACATACAGTGCCAAGGTGACACTATCCTCCTTAGTGCTTCTAATTGCAGAAGCCGGTCCTAGAGGAAAGTTTTATAATATTCTACAGTATGAGCCCGTGGAATGTGACCCTTTGGGAGAAAGAAGGAGCATCTTCTCAAAAGTAAGTGGGCCTTGATGCAGACATTTTAGTCTGTTTAATGCTGTTAGAATAAATGAGGTCAAAGCAGAAATATCATGCTATGCAAGACTCTAAGTGAAATCGGAAATTTTTCAAAGTCCCATCTCATTAATAATTAATAGTAACCAAGGTTCAGCAAAGCCACAAGACACAGATTTCTCTTCATCTGTAAAATAAGATAGGCAATATAACACCAGACACATTTCTGGCAAATTGGCTTCCCAAAGCAGATATGTTTCTAAACGGGTCACTTTTTTGTTATTTGCATAGCTATATTCCTCTCAGGGATAGAAATTATGAGTAATGGCCTCCTGGAAAGACAGAGCTTTCTGCTGACTGTGTGAATCAGCTGACAGAGCTGTACATGATGTTCATATAATCATCGTCATGTGACCTTAAGGAAGCATACCAATGCTCACAGACTGTTTTCAGGATTTTTCTAGCCCAACATACCTGAAAGACCAAATGAGACAGTCCCCATGGGTCACATCAACTCCTTGTGACAACAACTTTTAGAAAAGAGAGTTTGAATATGCAAGCTCACAGAAACACAGAGGTGGCCTACGCTGAGAATCACTGTCTAAAGAATGTTCTCTTCAAAAATAAAAGACATTGAAATCAGTCAGGGAATTCAAGAGTTAGCAAGAGATATGTCTTTCTTTATTGAACTGTTTGATCTTCTCATAGGATTTTGAGGGAGTAGAAGAGGTGAGAGAAAGGAAGAAAGCCGAACAGGTTGGGAGAAAGGACACGCCTGCAGGGAGACGAGCCTGGCCAGGCCTGTGCTGAGGACTGCTGCTGGGTGCAGTAATTTTGCATTTTCAGATATTCCTTCAGTAAGATTTTAGGTGTTGTGTTCCTATGAGGGTGTAAATACACATACACGCACACACACACACACACACACACACACTTACATATCACATTGCCTGGTATAAACAACATGATCAAGAGCAGCAACGGTGAAAGATATTCAGGACGATGGAAATGTTCTGGGTCTTCACTGTCCAGTCTCATGAAGCTGTTGATCTCATCTCAAGATCCTATGTGTCTTAATTATATCAGCAAAGACCCTTTCTCCACAGAAGGTCACATTCACAGGGTCTAGGCATTGAGATAAAGACATTTATTTGGGGGAGCCACCATTCAACCATTCCAGACCACACCAGCCTGGAGTCCATTGAAAGACCCATAACTCCCTCAAGAGAACTTTTGTGGGGAGCAGTGCTGCCTGGCATGCCCAGATAAGGTGCCACAGCTCAGATCCGCTGTAGCAACATGTCCAAGCCACACTTGACTGTTCCAGGTAAATGCTGAGCCCAGCGGGGCAGGTGATTGTGGGGGCAGGAGGGCGGTGACCAGTGCAGGAGATTCTTGCCCAACACAGGATTTCTCTAAAGAGCAACTTCTGCTTGGGGACCCCACACTGACCTGGCCAAGATTTTCTCAAAATTGTACTACAGGCTGACTTCCTCTTCAACCCTTCCTTCCCCCTCTCCCTGACTCTCCCTACCCATTTCTGCCCCCTCTCCTCTTTCTCCTTCATAGCATTTCACCTAAGGAATCTCTTGAATGTCTACCCTGTCTTGAGATCCACACAAGAATGGCACAGTCAGGCACTGGGGATGCTGGACCCAACCCTTGTCTCCATGGAGTTTCAAATATAGAGGCAGATATGTGAGGAATCATTTTTTCTTACTATTTTGAGAAAAGCTACAAGTGAAGTGTATGGGGTTCCCTGAGAAAATGTGCTGTGGTCTCTAAGCTGGTCAGGGGGTTCAGAGTAAGCATCCCCAAGGAAGGGCTACTTAAGATGGGACCTGAAGGATAAATAGGAGGTTTCAGGGGAAGATGTAGAAGGGTTTTCAGGCCCAAAACAATAAGGTGTGTCAAGACCCTAAGAGAGGGGGCCCTTTGGACATCTAAGAAAGGTGGTGACTAAGGGAATGGTGACATGATGATAGACAGTGAGAGGTAAGCAAGGGTCTGGTTATTTTATTTACTCCTAACAACAGATCATAAGTCATTATAAATAATGAGGATAGGATAAATAGTGGCCAAATCATATCTGAATGAAACATAGAAAATCAAGAATTACAAAGACCACCTAAACATTGTCAGAGAAAATGGAAAAATTACTTACAGAGGAATTAGAATTAAATTTACAGAGTATCTAACTAGCAACAGAGGTCAAAAGGCAATCAAACAATGTATTAGAGATCCTATTTTGTCTTATAAACAAATAAATTCCTTTTATTCAGAGTCCATACAAATACAGGTATCTTCAAATGTGCGATATTACCTGAGAAATAAAAGTTGAATAAATACAGAGAGCCAATACTGCCCATATCCCTTCATAGGATGAGGGAGTTATCCAAGCTACACTGTTTACACTACCTGATTCCATCAACAACCAAGATAGAAATGAAGTGGAAGCAAACTGAGAGAAATCCAGGGTATTGAAATATTTCTGTCTCCCTCTGTCCATTTTGTATTGCTCAAAACCATTTTGTGATCTTGTAGTTGATAGATAGCATTTTAGAAAAAAGTCAGTGATGTCCAATGAGGACTGGGAACTTCCAGGAAGCCTTATAGATATTATAGAATTTTATATCCCACTAAACCCTTATTCGCAAGTTAGAACAAAATGAAAGCCTCTCTAGTTATAAAAGCATAGTTCATAAGTCCAAAGACCCTAATTTAAAAAAAAATTAAAACTGGGCAGCCCCGGTGGCTCAGCGGTTTAACACCACCTTTGGCTTGGGGTGTGATCCTGGAGACCCAGGATCGAGTCCTACATCGGGCTCCCTGCATGGGGCCTGCTTCTCCCTCTGCCTGTGTCTCTGCCTCTCTCTCTCTCTGTCATGAATAGATAAATAAAATTTTTAAAAATAAAAATAATAAATACATAACTAAATAAATAAATAAATACTGATTAAAAAATGCACTAAAGCGGGATCCCTGGGTGGCGCAGCGGTTTGGCACCTGCCTTTGGCCCAGGGCGCGATCCTGGAGACCCGGGATCGAATCCCACGTCGAGCTCCCGGTGCATGGAGCCTGCTTCTCCCTCTGCCTGTGTCTCTGCCTCTCTCTCTCTCTCTCTCTCTCTCTCTCTCTGTGACTATCATAAATAAATAAAAAAAAATTAAAAAAAAACATTATAAAAAATGCACTAAAGCAAGAAGAAAGATGAACCCAGGAAAAAAAGACAGGGGAAGTCCAGAAAGAGTCACAATATATTCTTTTTTTTTTTTTTTACAATATATTCTTAAACTTAGTCATCTGATGATGGCAAAAAAAAAAAAGCATGTTTTTTAAAAAGCAAATTCTAAATAATAATCACAAATAAAAAATGGTTAAGGGAAAGGTAAAGAATGTTAGATTTTGTAGTGGTCAAGAGGAGGAAGAAATATTGAATAACTTTTCTCATTATTAAAAAAATATGCATTTAAAATTTTTAAAATATATATATACATATATATATTTGTTAAAGGAATAGAAATACAATCAATACACAGCTTTAAAACCAGCAGAAGAATAACAAGCACGTTTTGAGGACTTTCTGTATGCTAGCCACTGTTGAAGTGCTCCAGGCCACCCTTAGAACCATCTCATGAAAGAACTGCTTCTAGTCACTATTTCTCACAGGTGGGCAGCGAGGGTACAGGCAAGTGAATGATCCAAGGTCACATTGCTAAAAAGTGGAAGCCAGACCTCAAAGCCAAAGAGTGTGCTTTCAGAGGCTATGTTCTTTTTTTATCTGTGCTATGTAAAGGCAATTTTATTAAGCCATCTGATGACAGAGGTAAGGGAAGAAAAGGAAGTCGAGAGAAAAAGAATTGCAGATAGAGAATTACATGGAAACAAGTCCAAATATATCCATAAGAAGCGTAATTGGGTTTCATAAATTCATTATTTGGGAAAATAATCTGAAGTCCACACAGTAGCTTGCAGAGCCCACTTGCTCTGTCTGCCCCTATACCTCCCTGACTCTTTCTCGTACTTTCTCCCATTTCCCATCCTGTTCAGATGGCTCTGGCCTCTGTGATGCCGGCACACATGACCAGAATACAGTTGCCTGTGTTCTTTCCATTCACTATGCCAGACATGCTCTGTTCCCATCGGTTTTCTCCCTCCCTTCCCTGGGTCACCTTCACAGTGACACCTTTCCTTGCTGCCCTGTTTTTAAAATGAATTTAAAATCGAACTCTCACTGCCCTCACCTGGCATTCTCTGTGTCTTCTCCCTGCCTTATTTTTCTCCATAGCCGTATCCCTTCTAGTGTGCTTTACATTTTGCCTATTTATTGTGTTTCTTTGCTGTCTTCCTGACTAGAATATGAATTCCCCCAGGTAGGGAGTTCTGTGCATCTTGCTTTTCAGTGAGCATCCAGCGCTTGGCACATGATGAGGAGTAAATAAATATTTCTGGAGTGAGTGCATGTGATGATAACAATAGAAATGACAAAATATTTAGGGCTACATGATAAGACAAGTATTGCATAATAAAACACATGCAAGACTCTACTGGATAGAACTACGAAACCCCATGAAAGTACTTAAAAGTAGATCTGAATAAATGTCCTAATAAAGACTTAATACAGTAAAGATGTCGACTCTTCCCAGTTGACCCATAAATTACAAGAGGGATTTTTCAGAAAGTAAAAATATCGTGGCTCAGCAGAAAGGAATAACTTGCTTACAAAGACACAGCTAGTAAGTGCCAAAGCTTGCATCTGACCAAGCTCTCTTCCCCTTCCATCCTCTGCCTTCCTGTCCCCCTCCTGGCCTCCAAAGCTCCCCTCCCTGCAGGGCTGAGGCTGGGTGGCAGAAAGAACCATCAACCAGCAATCATCAATTTTAACATTTGATGTTATTCGACTAACACTTACTGAAAACTGACTCATTTCAATGTACTTTTGGTAAAGTCATTTACTCTTCACCGTTATCCGTGGAGATAACTATCCTTCTGTTTTATATACAGGCTCAGGAAAAAAAAAAAAAAAAGGAATGGCTTGGTTTTACAATGTAGGTTTATCCAGTAAAGGTTCTTCACAGGTTGTCTTGCCTGGAGGCTTAAACCTGGTGCTCAGTAAACGTTCATTAAAGCAGGTTGATCTTGGAGAGCTATATTACTTTTCTGGTCCAGAGTTTCTCATGGGAAAAAGGAAAGACTTTGTTTCCTAGAAGCCACACACATTGGAGACCGAGAGAATCTATTCATTCCTTCTAATATGTTTCGTTGGGTCTGCACAGTATATCTGAATGGTTGAATTAGTTGCCCAGCTTTAAAAATGTAGAGTTCTCATATAAAATCTGGATTCCCAGCTTTTGGGGGAAGAGTCTAAAGGACTAGAGCCTGCATTCCTTCATGGCAACAAATGTCGGGAGGTGAGTAGTTGCTGAACTTGGCATCATCGTTCATTTACTGTACCTGACTCTCTGTGTAAGACATTTGATGTATAATTTCTGCAATGCCCAGATTCTCTAAAGATTTAATTATGAGTTAGGGTCAGAACAGAAGTTAGAACCCATGATTTGGCCCTGTCGATCCTCTCAGTGCAAATTCTTTGCACACATGCCAGTCTCAAGAAGGCCTTGAAATTCTTGGACTCATTAGAGACCCACCACAGGTCAGCAGTAGCCTATCAGATGGGGGACATTCCTTCCCATCTGTGTCTCCATGGAAGTCTCCTCATGCTCACACAGCCAGCCAAGGCAAGATCATCTCTCATCAGGCTGCAAAGGGAAGCAGCTAATCTCTTTCATGTGAGTTGACCCAGGGCATCCTTAAACATCCCTCTCACAGACTTATCAGCATTTCGTGGATGCTGTGCCCATCAGAAACTTCTCATCTCCTCCTTCCTTTCCACATGGCTGCTCTGCCACTGTGTGGTACCCAAATGTCAAAACAACAGCGAGATGGCACACTGTCAAATCTGCTCCCGAGTCTGGGCTCATTGCAGAGCCAGATGCTTCCGGTCACCTGGGAAATCACTCTGACAATAGCTACATATCGAGTTCAAGGTCAAAGTGAATTCTCAGCAGATCCTGCAAAAGTAGAATTTCTCAGCAGCTGTTTAAATAATTCATAACAGCAAAATGTATGCCTGCCTGAAAAGTGAGACATAAGATTTCACGTAAATGACATTTTTCTCTTCTGTCTTAGAGGGGAAGGCAATTGGGTATCTCCACACAGGGCATGTGGTCTAGTGGTAATGATGCACTTAAATCCCCGAGTTCTAATCTGACCTGGTTCATCCTCTGTCACCAAATAAAACTGAAGTTTCTGACAGATTAAGGAAACCACATCAGACCTACACACCATAGTCTAGCAAGGCAAGATTTTATGTCCAGAAAAAAGACGTGCTGTGTCATCATTTATTCAAGGTAGATCGAAAGAAGGTACTTGAGTGACAAGTCTGTTTTCTGGAAAGCAGACCTTCTAATACAGCTCATCTCCTTTCTTAAACTCTGTCCTCGGATGTGGGAAAAAGCCAAAGATCTACTGCATTCCCTCCAGGCAGGCTCATGCTGGAGGCTTGAGGGGAGTGGTTGATTAGCTGATGTAGCAGATGAGGGAATTAGCTAAGTAGATGCCTAGGGAGAAGCACTCACAGTCACAGGGACGGCTGAGACCAGGGTCCTCAGGCAGGAATGTGTCTGGAGTGTTTATGAAACCAAGAAAGCCAGCGTGACTGGGGTGGAGTACAGTGTTGAGCGAGGGGAGGGGCAGATGACATCAGCGGAGCCAAAGAGCAGATGGCTAAGACCTGAGGAGTCGCTGTGGGAACCTGCCTTTTACTCCCACTGCACTGGAAAGATCAGTAGAGGCTACTCTGCAGAGGGCAGACTGATCCAAGTGCATTTAAGTATGTTTGGACCTACTCGGGTGTGCAAATCCACTTTGTCAAATGTCAATTTTATAAATCTGAATACAGATCAATTCTTTCCAATGAAAATTTAGTGTCTGAATTACAATGGGCTGTAAGTGTAAAATACACATTGCATTTGAAAGACTTAGAGAGAAGCCCTGTAAAATATCTCAGAGGCAATTTTAATATTTATTTGCATGTTGAAATGGTAATATTCTGGATCTATTGTGTTAAATAAAACACAGTAGAATTAATTCAACTTTTTTTTTTCACTTTTTAAATATGGCTACCAGAAAACTTATAATTGCTCCCAGGAAGCTTCTTATAAGAAGAACACAATTTACCAAATCTGCTGCAGGAGAATCTACAACACGTGTAGGGTTGGACCTATAGACATGCATTTTAAGCAAGCGCTCCCAAGTGATGCTGATGGGCTCCTGCTCTAGAAACAAGCCCCAGAGTCTTTATTTTGCTAGTTCAAGATAAAGTTCCAAAGCCCCATCAAGGAGTCATGGTGGCAGTGACCGTAGCTCTTTTTCTCTTCTCTTTTTAAGATTTTATTTATTTATTTGAGAAAGAGAGTGAGCAGAGGGGAGCCACAGAGGCAGAGGGAGAAGCAGACTCCCAGCTGAGCAGGGAGCCCAATGTGAGAGGGCAAGGGGGCTCGATCCCAGGACCCAAGATCAGGACCTGAGCTGAAGGCAGATACTTAACTGACCGAGCTACCCAGGCACCCTGGCCGTAGAGCTCTTCTACATGCCAATAATCACCTGCTCTGCCATTCATCAGACTGGATCCCCATGCCAGTTTATTGCCTGGAATATTCGTTGAAAATACATCACAAATAATTATAGAACCACCAGTCCTAGCATTTATATAAGATTTTACCAATTCTAAATAGCTTTCACTCAAATGTAAATTTCAAAATTACTATGACAACTATTAAAGACCAAAACTAGTTTAGTAAGGAAAAACTCCAGTTCTCACAGCCATCTGACTTAATCACCAGCTGACTTAATCAAAAGTAAAAAAGAAATCCAGGAAAATTAATACTGATTCGTTTTATTAAATTTCTTTTCAATTATCTATTTTCATTACTTAATTTTTTCCTTATGGAAGTCTTTCATGTAACTATGTATTTTTAATTCAGATAGCATAGAGAGATAAATAAAAATTATCCCAAATCTTACCAGAAATAGGAATTGTTTCCTTTTTGGGGTGTTTCCAATCCATTTTACATGCTTTTAATCTTACTCCATTTACAGTTGGATATATTGTATTTTCACTTAACATTTTCAGGGTCAGAATACTATTTGTTTTATAACTATTCCATATTTTATTTATTTGTTCTCCTTTTTTGAACATTTAGATATTTCCAAGATTTTGCTATTAATGTGCAATGAGCATACTTTTACAAAAATCTTTTTTTTTTTTACAAAAATCTTTAAATGTAATTACTGTCTTAGGTAGAGTGAGTCTAGAAAGTAGAATGTAAAAGGCGAGAGTTAAAAACTTTTTAAATATCATTAATACTGGGATCCCTGGGTGGCTCAGCGGTTTGGCGCCTGCCTTTGGCCCAGGGCGCGATCCTGGAGACCCGGGATCGAATCCCACATCGGGCTCCCGGTGCATGGAGCCTGCTTCTCTCTCTGCCTCTCTCTCTCTCTCTCTCTCTCTCTGTGACTATCATAAATAAAAATTAAAAAAAAAAGAACTTTAAAAAAAAATATATCATTAATACTTACTGTTAAATTGCTTCTCAAAAAATCCTATCAATCCATAAGTATTGTCAGTTGATGTGTCAATAAACAATTATTAATAGTTTTGTATTGACTTTATTCACTTTTCAAAATCTTTGCTAACTTGTTAGGCCCGTCCAAAAAGAAAAAAGTATTTCATTGTTTTAATTTTCAGAATTAATTAGTGATGTTGGGCTTTTTTCATGTTTTTTGTCTTTTGAGTTTCTTCTAGGAATTGTCTGTAACTTCTTATCTACAAATTCACTAATGTTTTCAGTTTTCACTTTTAGAGCTACAGATTATATTGAAAATTTTAATAAAGTGAAGACCCAACAAATACTCTTTATTTTCACATACTTCAAAACTGTTGTCTCCAGATGATCCCTAGAATGGGTTCATCAATTTTTTTTAAATCCCATAGAGATTTCGATTGGGGTTCCATTAAATCTATATCTTAAAAATAAATTGACTTCTTTAAAATATATAATCCCCTCACTATGGATTTTTTAAATAAATAAATGATTACTATCTTGTCATTTCCAGCAGTTTCACAAGTTATTTTTATTTCCTGCTCTGTTGTGCTGGACATAATTTCAAAAATGAGTTTTACTGCCCACCTTCTTGGAATATTTTCTTAAAAATATTCTGATATTCTATTCCACTCTATAGAAGTTAGGACAGTGTCCTCTAGGTTATTCTAATCCTTTGGGAGAATGCATTTAGGCCTGACATCCTAATTCAAGAGGCTTATAAATAAATGGAAACATGTTTGAGGGAGAGTGTCCATGATGGACTTAAGACCTTTGATCCCACATTAGATCGCAAACAATTGAAAGAATTGAGGATGTTCATTCTGGAAAACAGACACTCATTAGAACATGATGGAACAAGAATTTTCATTAAAACAAGGATTGGTTGTGTTATGTAACCTCTCCAAAAAGAAGAATGAGAAATAAGCTACATAGAGGCCAGTTTGTGGTCATTGTGGATAATCTTAATTAAAAAGTAAAGAGCATACCTTGGTAGGAAGGAGATCCTCCTACATGGGAAATACCCAAATATAGGGTCAATAATGAATTACAGAGATGCTTTGAAAAGATTTGAACATCAGATAAGCGGTTTGACTAATAACCTTTAAAATCCAAATTCCAGGGACTCCTGGGTGGCTCAGTGGTTGAGCATCTGCCTTGGGCTCAGGGCATGATCCTGGGGTCCTGGGATGGAGTCCCGCATCAGACGCCTCGCAGGGAGCCTGCTTCTCCCTCGCCTGTGTCTCTGCCTCTCTGTGTGTGTCTCTCGTGAATAAACACATAAAAATCTTTATAAAAAAATAAAATAAATCCAAATTCCATATTTCCACAACCCACTTCTATGGCCTATAGAGTGCATTGCACAGAAATGTTTACTGAAATTCATTTAAACACAAATAGAAGTAGTATAAACAGCCATATTATTTTTAGACTTATTTTTAAAATAAGCACATCTTAGATTTAAATATATATAAAAATGTGTATGCATAAAAAAGGAGGGGCAGAGCCTGTGGTTCAGCGGTTTAGTGCCACCTTCGGCTGGGGGCCTGATCCTGGAGACTCAGGATGGAGTTCCACGTCAGGCTCCCTGCATGGAGCCTGCTTCTCCTTCTGCCTGTGTCTCTGCCTCTCTCTCTCTCTCTCTCTCTCTCTCTCTCTGTGTGTGTGTGTGTGTGTGTGTGTGTCTCATGAATAAGTAAATAAATAAAATATTTAGAAAAAAAAAAAGGAGTAAGACTTGCTCCAATCACTCCTTCAAACTGCAGCCTTGGATCAATCAACAAATATTTATTAAGCTAGGCCAAAAAAAAAATCAATATATACAGAAAACAAGGAAATGAATGTGCAAGGAAAACTATCACCATGAAAAATTTTCCAATCATTTTTACCCTATTGCATAAGTGCATATGTTTAAACCTTAATTGAATTTCCAAATAGATACTGCTATCAGAGCATATGCTATTTAAGATTCATACTTTGCATTCCCAACAAAGAAACCTCGTCAGGAAATAGGTAACGAAAGCTGTCAATCGTTGCATGCCCTTCTCATTCAAGATTAATGTTCAACCTATATCTTCTTACATTTCCAAAATATCCCTGGGCAACCTTTGCCCAAGCAAATATTCTAAAACCAAATAATAGCGAAAATGCTTACAAGATAGAAACCTACTGAAAGTGATTGTCTGGGTCCTTGACCTTATCTTGAAAGATTTAGGTACAATTAACTTTTATAGTAACCTCACTGCAATCATATGTCCCCTACGATTAATTTTATCCTCAATCAACAAGTGTCAAAATTAACAATTTACTCCCAAAGTACAGAACTATGACATATTTTATAGAAAAGACAAGGCATAATTCTTATGCACCAGTTTTCATGTCCTGATGACAGTTGATGATTCTATAAAACATTTGATACCAGAAGTAGTAACAGAGAGAAACTGAGTAGCTGGTAGGATGGTGAGTTCATGACAGAAATAAGAAACTACATTCCTCCCTGGAAATTTTTGGCATGCTCTCTTCTCTTCGGGCACAAAGCAATATTCTAAAACTGTGGATTGATATGAAATTAAAGATACAAAGGAAAGCTCTATCTGAAAAACAAAACCCAGAATGAATAAGTCATGGAGATCCTTTTCCTCCCTGACAGTCTAACTCCCCAGGTGCTGAAAGACGGTCCAGAGAAGAGTGACATCTATTGTCCAGGAAGGTTTACTGGTGGGATCAACCAGTCCCACTGAGTAGACTGTGCATTTGGTTCATGAGCAAAAGGTGACCAGAGCCACCCAAGAAGGGGCAAATGGAAGCTAACATCCAGTTCATGAGAATTATCCAGGAAATGCGAGCAGAGATCAACAAGCTGGAGAAAGAGAATCATGTCCTTCGGATGAAGCTGACTTCAAGTAGTCAGAGAACCCCGGGCCCCAGCAGAGAATCAGGAGATGAAAGGGAAGAGGAAGTCACATACCTTGGTAACCTTGAAAAAGCATCTGAAAAATCTCCTGCAACTCTTCACTGTGGTGCTTCCACTGGGGCAGCTCCAGCTGTGCACGAACACCAAGGTACCAAATGTCCATAGCTCTTCTGGGCTGTGCCCGTCTTTGCAAAGCTCTCCTAAATTCAGGTTTATTGTGCCTCTCACATATCTGCATAAGTTGGTATTTGCAACGGTGAGTTTCATCCTTTTTCTCCTGGTAGATTACCTTTAAATCCCTTTTTCTCCTGGTAGATCACCTTTAAATCCCTAGGGGAACAAATCGTTAGCATCTTCAAGCAACATATTTTAGCAACATCAAAACTATTTCTAGATATTCCTGGAAAGGTAAGACTGACAGGTTGATGAAAACCAGTCACATTATAACAACAAAGTGGGTTTTTTTCCCCCTTCTTGACCTCAAGTCTTTAAATGTCACATAATAGCACACTGAATGGGTATATGTCAAATGCCATGTTCACTTATTAAGCCACAATATTGCACAGTAGTTAAGTGTATGGATATTACAGTCAGATAAATATGGTTGCAAGTGATTTGTCATTCATTATCCACTTGACTCAGAGATACAAGAAATCTCTAACCTTTGTTTTCTACATTAGGAAGCCTCAGAGTACTTACCTCACAGGGTTGCAGTACCTATCTCACTGCAATAATAGACTAAGTGCTTAACATAGCATCTGGCCAACACACAACAAATGGCAGATGTTGTTTCTTATCCATGTTTTACAAAGAACCTTCCTGCCCTATAAGAATGTGTGTTGCATGTAAGTCAACCTCCTATACAGGTTGAAGATTTCAAGACGCAGGGTCAGTGTCTGATATATTCTGAAAATCAAATCCCTCATTTTTTATGGGAAAGTATTTTGACTGCGAAGACGAAGTCGTGTGACTACACACACGAAGTCGGAAATCAGCAGAGCGAAAAATACATTCTACATTTAAATTATCAGTGCTTGCCTACACACAGCATATTCAAATAAAATTGATGTACATAATTAAATACTCAAATCTTTTAATATTATCTGTCAAAGGCTTCAGGCAATGCCATTTAGAGGTTCTAAACAGCTTGGCAAGGGAACACGTCATGTTTGCCAGCTGGTTTTCTCTGTTGGAGAGTTCTCTCTCTAGCATGGAGCCCTACATTTCAAAACTGGAACAGATTCCAATCAGGGCTTTTTCCCTTTTTGCCAAGTGCAACTCTGGATCTGAGTAGTTCTGTCTGCTGGTTATTTAATAAAATTAAAGAATAACTGATAAAGAGGTTAGACTTTTTCCTGGTTAAAGAAAAGAAAAAAAGAAGAGAAAGATAGGGATATTTATAATACACACTTACCCCATAGTTCCTCAACCTCTGCAATCTTGGACATTTTGTACTAAATAGCTCTGTATTTAATGGATCTGTCTTGGATACTGTACACTGTTTAGCAGCTTTTCTGGCTTCTAAATACTAGATGCCAGTAGTACCTGCCTCTTACCCTCCAGTCGTAACCAACAAAAATGTCTTCAGACATTCCAGATGTTGCCTGAAGAACAAAATTCCCTCCATTTGAAAACCACTGCCTTACTCCAAAGGTAGATGACATTCCTTGAAATCTATTCTCTATAAGCTTATCATTAGCTTAACCTAATGAAAAAGTATGTTGAATCTTAGTATATCTGTGGCTATTTTACAACAAGAATTACACCATTCAAAGGACAAAGAGTATTACCTTTTAAACTCTCAGGGCCTGAATGCTATCAAGCTTAGGGGAGTTTAGACTATTAATTAGAGCTAAACACACAATTGATATCATACTTCTTCAGCATATGGATGGTAACTGCCAACAAGAACGCTAGCATTAAGTTTAAAAGGACTGGTGAAAAACTGGTAACATTTGGGGAACCCTCGTCAGTTGCATTAACAAAACAAAGAAAGAAATATGATTTAAATTTGTGCTTGGAAGCCCCGTTGAGTTACTCTGCATGTCTTTATCTGCGTCTTATATTTTATGTGCTATTACAAAAGTAAGTGACATAAGCAGGAAGAACATTGGCCTGAGCATGAGGACACTGTATTGTAGTCTCAATTTTGTAATAGTTGGTCAGTGCTAAGTAGGACACATAAAACTCCTGACCTCAGCATCCTCATGTAAAAATGAATGGAATAGATTAAACACCTTCCCAAGCCTCTCCTAACTGTAAAGTTCTGTAAAGTTCTACACATCCTATGAATGTAACATGCTTTTATGATCACTCACCTCATCTGTGAAATGGACATAGTGATTGAATCTATCTCCTATGGCTGTTGAGAACATTAAAAGAGATAGCACAGGTAAGATTCAACATGAGTTACTTGGTGATAGTTATCTTCATATCATTGGATATGCAAAAAAAATGCTATTTGACTTTGGCATAAGTTTTTTTTTTATCAGCAATTTTAATTTTAAGACATTGCCAGTATCTTAACTTCAAACTGAAGTGGCACTCATACTTAAAACTGAATCATAGATCTTTGCTACTAGAAAGGAATTTTCAAGATCATCCCCTTATTTTACAGTTGAGGATATAAGGCCTAGAGGTTAAGCAACCTGTCCAATCCTTTAAAAACAGAATAATATAAACCTATTCTTTGAGAAGGAACAATATGAAATCAGAAATGTGAATCTCTTTAAGAAAGGGAATAATTAAAGAGAACCTGGAAGAGAATCACTTGGAACTAAAAGTTCTTTTGTTGGTTGTGCAATATGTGTAGTGAGACAAAAATGAGATTTTATGAATAGAGAAGCCTACTTCCCCATCATTCACCTGAGGGCACAGAGCTATGCTACATCCCAGGGACACAGCTGCTTGGGGATATATATAATATATATATTATGAAGAAGAATGCAGAAGAGCACCTGATTAGAATGAATCTTTGTTGAATAAACTCTCATGGAAGCATCTGTAATAGTGGATAAGCATTTGGTAGATATGAAATGCAACCAGCACTTTCAGAGATGCTGCCCTTACCCTCCTGCCCTGTGCAATGTCACCTTGGGACCATCAGGAGAGAAATACTTTGCTGCAAGGAAGATAAAAGAAATGATTCTTTATAGGGATCCCCCAGCATTGCTGGACCTTTGATTCTCTGCAATGTATTCATATCCTTTGCTGGCAAATACACTGCATTTGGCAGCGATCTCTGAAATTACACTAATGACCCCATGATGTTGTGTTGAATATCCTTTCCCTTTTACAGATAAGAAGTGAAAGGATAACAGACTATTTGTGACCCAGAGAGATGAAAAAAGAGCAAAGTTGATCATCGGTCAAGTTGGAGAAGTTGGAGCATAGGTTTCCAAATAAGAATAAACTTCCCCTGGCCATCATCGGCACAATTTCCTCTATTGTGATTTCCTACCGTTCACTATAAAAAGATTGTTTCATAATCCTTTCAAACAAAAACTTTTATGATTGTCAATAGCCATAAACTTGTTTTTAGACAATTATAGAAGTTATAGATCATGGCCAAAGTAGTGTTTAGAAATAATTTAGAAAACAGTATTTGCATGCAATTATTAACTTCAGATAGATTTGACCTTAAACCACCTCCCCCCACCCCTAAACTCTTGCTTAAAAGTTAATCTTCTGCTCTTCCAAACCATAAAAGCCAGGGCAGCCTCCACTTTTTGCAATGGCCTTAATAATCAGCGGTCCGCATTCTGCAGATGTAGGCAGCAAACCTAAGTAAGAAACAATTGTGCTTCTAGCACTCTTAAAACTGAAACACGATGCAGGCCTTTCTTAAATATCCATGCTAGTTCATGCCAGAACTGTAACAAGAAAGAAAAAAGATTTGACAAACATTCCTTAAGTGCTCCAGAAAATGAAAACCAACCCATGAGGTCAGAGTTCTTAGCCCCCTGGGTAATAACTGGATGTCTGGTCAGCATTAGTACAGTGTCATGAGGATTCAGACAAACTAAACTCCCGAAAATAAAGCTCTTTTAATCAAGTGCCTAAGTTACAAGGAACAGAGAACCTTGATTCACATCAAGAAAAGAACTTATTGAAAGTCCTTGGAAACTAAGGCCATAAATCTCTCCATCTCTCTCTCAGGAACACTCCAGTTTTCCATGCAAGGCACCTCTGCTTCTTTCCACATATGGTCCTGTGCTTTTATCTCTCAATCAACAGGCTTCCTCTTAATGACAATCCCAACTAAAGTCAAGACACACCAGATATAGGCCAGTTAACAGCAACCAGTTCAATTATTTGTGGCCGTTCAGGTGGTGAGGGTCTATGATGAACAAGTTCTTCTACAATCTTCTAGAAGGAGAGAGAAAAGCTGTCCAGAGTTGGCGTCTCCAGAATGTCCATGGTCATCCCATTGTAAAGTCTTGTTTTATTACTTCTACATGTCCAGGTCTCTTTTCTAATGCATCTTCACAAAGGTCTTTCTGACCACACTATTTATACAGTTGTCAGAGCCCCTACCTCATCTGTCTCTATCCTTTTGCCTTTATCAGCCTAACTTGACTTCTTAGGACCTATCACTACCTGAATTTTATCACATGATGTTTGTTTATCATCTGCCTGCATGCAAGAAGGTAAGCTCGTGTGGGCAAGAGTTTTATGTGAGTCACTACCATATCCCCATCTCTATCTCATAAAAAAGTGCCTGGCATGTGACTGGCACTCAATTATTTGTGAAATAAATCAGGGAACAGATGTAGTTTATGTGAGAAAAAAATGAATCAAAAGCAATAGATATATTTAGTTCATTTTGATGAAGTACTATTAATATAATTTGCCATTTGTGGATGTCATTCAAGGTAAAATTTTCATGAACTTAAATTTTGTGTCTCCTATACAGACAATGTCATGATTGTTAGACGCTATTCCATTTCCTCACCTATTCATTCATTTACTGCAAAGGATCCTCGGAAAGGTGGGGAAAGACACCCCAAGAGTGGGATTCTAGAAGCTCAGAGAAGTGTTAAATCACTGGCATGTTCTTCAGTTAAGAAGCAAGACAATGAAGAAGAGATGTTTGTAGCAGATTCTTTGACCAGCACGAGTTCCAACCAAAGAGCATCTCCTGAGCATGTTTTTGGTCAGGTAACCAGGTAAGATACAATCTGCCTCAATCCAGGTGATTGGCACATGCTGTGATGGGTGCTGAGACATTCCTCTGGATAAACAAGGTCTTAATCTAGTGGAGGAAACAAAACCAAGTAGGCTCTTAGGCCTAAATAATTTCCATCTCACTTATGTGCATTTAGGGATCAAAAGAAAGAAAAAAATTTTTTGAGGTCAAATGGCACTCCAACAAACTCCTCTATGAGCAGAACACCTAATCAGTCTGCTCATTGAACACCAATGACTGTACTCTGAGCTGGCCACTGTTGATAAAACATTCAGCAAAAGCAAAATGTTATGTTCGAAACTTTCATTCAGTGGCAAAGATACACAAGTGAACGATCACTCTAATAAAGTGCTTCTCAGGGAAAAGACACACTTCTTTTAGGAACTGAACACAAAATTCCTCTCTGAGAGAGGACTGTTCTTGTGCAGGAAGTGACCCAGTGGGTTTTGAGGGGTATAAAAAAGGCATAACTGAAAAGGGCTAAGAGACAAAGAGAAAAGGAATTTGTTCTGCCAACTATAGGAGCTGGTGTGTAGGGAGGTAGGCGCAGCCTGAGGAAAAAAGAGATTTGAGGAAATATTTGAGAGATAGGCAGGGAGTCTTTAAGAGGAATGTCGGACAGTGACACCAGAAGTGTGTAGAGCCAATGGCCCTTTCAGAACAAAATTGTCACTATCAAGTCTAATTTATTCCCTCTACAAGGCTAGAGCATGATCTGCCCTCCCCCATCCCTGCCTTCTGATTCCCAGTTAGGCCTTGACTCTCTACCAAGAGTCTCTACACATTTGTCTCCCTCAAGGAGAAAAAGAAGTCTGGGTTCACATGGAGAAGAGAAATTGGAACAAATGTGGTTGTGGGAAGAATAAAAGAGTCATCAAACTCAGCAGTGGCAAGAAACCAAATCGAGGGATAATACCAGTGATAGGCCTGCTAGGACTCTCATCAATATTGGAAAGAGCATGGACCTCCCACAGGATGCAGGACGCAAAGGCTGAGCCAGTTTCATTTGAATTTTATGAGACACGATGAAAATCGTGTTTCACTTATAGAAAGTTCTATTATAGGAATAGAGTAGCCTGAGTCATGAAAGACAGCGGCATGTAGCCAGGCAAAGGAAAATGGAAAGATCACCCCAGGTAGAGCAGAAAAGGCAAGGAGATAGAAGAAAACATGACTGGGGAAAACTAGAGTAGTCAAGTGAATGAGGGTGAAGGAGGGAGCAAGATCCATATGAGAGGCCTTCCGTGCAATGCTCACAAGTGTGTGCTTTGTCCTGTAATTATTGGAAAGCTAGTAAAAGAGGTCTTTCTGAAAAGTTTTAAAAGGCAAAAATATTCAGAAGCTAATGTTACAAATACCACTGTTTTCATCTGCAACAATTCTGTCACATTTTCTTCAGATGCTTTTATACATAAAAGGAAAAAAATGTTACTAACAGAGAGAAAGATCCTATATCTCTCTTCCCTGGTCCTGCCAATGGGCAGGTGTTATCCTAAGTTTCATTTCTATCCTCTTGATCTATTTTTTTCATACCTTCATTACATTCATTCATTCATTCAATAAATAATCCTGGAGGCATGTCACATACTGGACAGGATTCTACGCCATGAGGATACAGTAAAAAATGACATTGTCCAAAGTCCCTGCCCACAGGGAGCATGTTCCTTTGTAACACTGATCATCCATAAACAAGAAAATACATAAAAGTGTATCATTTGTGTTAGATGGTGATACATATGAAAGATAACATTAAACCAATTAAAAGGGGGAAAAGAAGGGTTGAAGGAGCAAGCATTGTTGAAATTGTACATATCATGGCTAGAAAATACCTCGCCATCTGAGTAAAAAGGGAAAGCGTCCTGATGATTGCTGGGTGGGAAAAACTTTCCAAGAATGGAGGACAACAAATACAAGAGATGCTGGGGGGCATATGACCAGTGTTTGAGGAAAGGAAAGGAGGCTGGTGTGACTGGAACAGAGTGAGAAAGCAAGAGAGAGGGAGAAGATGAAAGCAAAGCATGAGGGGATGACCTGCTACTCCCCTGCAATGATTCTGGATTTATTCCAAGTGAACTGAGTGCGTAACATACTCCTTTCATTAAAATAAATAAATTTAAAAAAAAAATAAAATAAATAAATAAATAAATAAATAAAGATTAAAGACCATGTTAGGAGTTCTGCTTGAAAAAAGACTGTAGGAAAATGATACAGAAAATAAAAAGACCAGGTTTAAGGCTAAAAAAAATATAATTGAGGTTAAGACACCTGAGTGGCTCAGCGGTTGAGCTTCTGCTTTCAGCTCAGGGCATGATCCCAGAATCCGGGATCGAGTCCCACATCAGAGTCCTAGAAGGGAGCCTGCTTCACCCTCTGCCTATGTCTCTGCCTCTCTTTCTGTGTTTCTCATAAATAAATAAAATCTTTTTAAAAAATAATCGAGGCAAAAGATGATTATTTCTTGGCCAAGGGCAGTAATAGAGGATGTGGTTTCTGGATATACTTTGAAGATGAATCTCATAAGATTCATTGGCAGAGCAGATGTGGGATACAGAAGCAAGGGTGGACACCCAATCATGTGTTCCAATGGCCATGTGTTTTCCAAGAGGAGAGAGGGAAGAAAGGCAGAGAGGTGACTTTTGCTTAAAAAAAATTGTGTGTGTTTATGTATATAAAAGCACTAAATGTTCATCGTAAAAAAGAATGTCCGTTGTTTTAAAAAATTATATATATACACATATACTTTACATATATACATATATATGCATGCATATATATATATATACAGTTTATAAAGGCACTAAATATTCATTATAAAACGAAAATTACAAAATATAAATGCATTCAAAGTAAAAAAGTATAAAAAGGAAAATCTTCTATAACTTCAGTCTATAACCACCATTTAGATTTTGATGGACATCTATCTTTCCAGTCTGTGTCTGCATATTTTGAAATTGTGCCATGCACATATCATAATGTTTTATTTTTTGCACTTAAACCATTACATTCTCGCAGACCTACAATGCTGAGAAATATGGTATTATTAATTTTCCCACTTCAATTCATGTTATTTTCTGTGATCATTTGGCAGCCTAACCAACATTTATAGCGTATTATTTTTCTGAAGTAAAATGTTTTCCAAATTCCAAGCTGCCAAAGAATAAACTATTTAGAACACAGTTCATTGGTAATTTAGAATCTACTTTAATGGGAAAGACTGAGCCAATTGCAGGTTTGTGTTAAAACAAGAAAATCAGTAATGGCTTGAAATCAACAGCTGGGTTGGCATAAAATCCAATTGATGCAGATAACTGTTGAGAAGAATAAAGCATGTATTTTTTTGTTATAGTGCTTTTTAATTTTGTCTTTTACTTCCTCAGTAATTAACTAGTAAAGTAATGTGTCATCACATTAGTCCTCTAATTTTTTTGTAAATCCATTTACTTTCTAATAGCTCTCAAAGAATTCACAAAGATTTATCAAGAACCAATTTGCTTGGCTTTTGAAGCAGGCAGACATCATACCTAATTTGCTTGTGAGCCTTTTCATTATTATACCAAGAAAGTGTTTTACAAAATAATGCCAATGTCAATATTTCTAATAACAAACACTCTCCAAAAACCAGATAGAGAACTTTATTTTTTCCTTAGTTTTCATAGAAACTACAAACCTAGAAATCTAATGTTCTCTTGTGTTTAAGAAAAAAAAAATCTCTGGATGTCAAAAAAATTAGGGGGAAAGGTCCATATAGAGCATAGCATGAAGCATAGAAATGTGTAATCACTATGTTGTAGACCTGAAACTAATCTAACATTGTGTGTCAACTGTACTCAAATTAATATTTTTTTTATTTTAAAGATTTTTATTTATTTATTCACAAGAGACACAGAGAGAGAGAGAGAGAGAGAGGCAGAGACATAGGTAGAGGAAGGAGAAGCAGGTTCCATGCAGAGAGCCGAATGTGGGACTCGACCCCTGGATTCTAGGATCACGCCCTGAGCCAAAGGCAGACGCTCAACCACTGAGTCACCCAGGCGTTCCTCAAATTAATATTTTTAATAAAAGTTAATTAATTAATTATGAATTTAATTAGAAATACTATATTATTCATTTTGCTGGTAGGAGAAACCAGACACATTAAATAAATACACAGTTGACTCTTGAACAACCCAGGTCTGAACTGCACCACTCCCCTTATACGTGGAATCTTTTCAGTAAGTACAATATCTTATGATTTTCTTAAGGAACATTTTCTTAACAATTGCCTTTATTTTCTCTAGTTTGCTTTATTATAAGAATACTGTATATAATACATACAATATGCTAAATATGTACTAATAGACTCTTCATGTTATTGGTAAGGCTCCCAGTCAACAGTAGCCTAGTAGTAGTCAAGTTTGGGGGGGAATCAAAAGTTATGTGCAGATTTTCCACTCCCCCAGGGCTGAGAGCCCCTAACCCCTGTGTTGCTCAAGAGTCCAATGTATCCTTTCCTTTTCTTATAGCAAAATGGTTAAGAAAGCAGCCTCTGGAATCAGATGGATAAAATCTCAACTCCATCATTGGCCTTAGAAAAGTTATAACTCTATTTTATACCATAGTTTATTCTTTTGTAAAAAAAAAGGGGGGGGATCATAATAGCAGTTATCTCATAGTTTTTGTAAAGAACAAATGAGATAGTTGAGTGCTTATAAGTGGCAGAGCAGTTATTATTTTATTGATCCCAACATATGGAGCCACTAGCCTTCCTCCCAAGGGAGGGAGCAGATGTGTTCCCCTGGATACAGGCCACTATATGCCACTCAGTGAAATGATGGCCTTATCTACTACAAAGAGAGAGAGAGACAGAGAGAGGATGAAATTGGAGAAAAGACAGTGATTTCAAACACCATTCTTTTGACTTTTTCCTGAGAGTAGCATATCCTAATTTATGTCAAAATTCTATATAACACTGTTGGAGGTGAAAGGAGTGGGCACAATGGAACGATTTAATCCTTCAGATGACAGGAGTCCCTGACACCTCTCCTTTCTCCCCTTTGTTGTTCAGGTGTGATGGATATTCCGTTAATTCAAAGTCTATAATTGCAGGTTGATCTGGATTATAAAATAATGGTCTCAAATTTCTGCTTCATTTCACCTGAAGAGCTTCAATGTGAAAGACTCTTTGCCTGAGACAATATGATATTCTTTAACTTTAAACATTAAGAAAATAATCTTCCCTCAATTGTTTAAAGTTTAGTTTTATCAGCACTTAATGAAAAGTCCAATGCCAATATATTTTTGGCATTATTGTTAAATAACTAAACAAAATATATTATGATGTATTTCAAATGAGCTTTAATGCTTTAGGTAGTATTTGGTGGCTTAGAAAAATAGTTAATATTTTATATAAAGGCTCACTAAAAAGTCTTATTTACCTTCTCTTTATTCTGCTTTCTTTAGGGACAAGATAAAGACAGTCAGTTTCCTGTTACCCATGGATGTGTCTTCATATTCCAGAAATTCAAGTTCTTTGAAATGTTCACCAAATCAAACCACAAACCAGCTAAGTACCATTGCAGAATAGGCTGTGTGAGGTGATGAAATTTAAGAAACAGCTAATTCTCAAGACATGGAAACACTGAGGCCACTCTGGGTCAGTGTTCTCTCCTATAAAGAGCTCTGGAAAGATGCCCAGTAAGACATACAAAATGCTTGGAATCAGGTCAATGGACTTGTCAATGGACTTGGCCAAGAAATAGAAGTGATTACTTTCTGTTGTTGTTGAATACTAATGTTGATGGCTGTACAGTGACTATTGTAGTCTCTCTATGCAGCATGTGAGCAATTAAATGTAATTAAATTAAATTGCATGGTAGTGTTCAGTAGCTGCCTTATGCCATCAGGAAATGCTGCTGTTTACATTATAAGTGTCACTTCCCAGATGAACCTGTAACAAATTTAGGGGGAAAAAAAGTACTATTTTTGATTAATGGTATAGAAGCAATAGTGATTATCCTTATAGTTAATTGTTTGTTGATATTTCACTGATACTAACTCATTTGGTCTTTTAATATTCTGTGTCACAGGCATGGGAGCACAAATACAGCAGACTCCCATATGGTGGGCTCAGAGCAATTGTGGGCTGGCTAATGACAAAGCCACTAAACTTGCTTGGAAGGAAAGAAAAAAAAGATTCAGACGATCATTACTTAGGGATTGGAAATGTCAGAATTCCATCAATTCCTGAACTTCTTTTCAGGAAAACATCTCCCCCTCCTGGTTTACAGCAATCACGTTCAAATACCAACGCCCTTTTAAAACTAATATATTAAAATATTCAGAGCTGGCAGCCCAGGTGGCTCAGCAGTTTAGTGGCTCCTTCAGCCCAGGGCCTGATCCTGGAGACCCGGGATCGAGTCCCACATCGGGCTCCCTGCATGGAGCCTGCTTTTCCCTCTGCCTGTGTCTCTGCCATTCTCTCTCTTTCCCTCTCTCTCTCCTCTCTCTCTCTGTCTTAAATAAATAACAATCTTAAAATATTCAGAGCATTAAAATGCAGATTCCTGATGCATCTGGGTAGCTTAGCTGAGTAAGCATCCAACTCTTGATTTCTGCTTAGGTCGTGATCTCAGAGTCATGAGATCAAGTCCCCTGTTGGGCTCTGAGCCCAGCAGGGAATCTGCACGAGATTCTCTCTCTCCCTCTCCCTCTGCCCTTTCCCTTCATGTTCTCTCTCTCTCTCTCTAATAAATAAGTAGATCTTTAAAAAATGCAGATTCCTTGTTTCCTCCCCAATACCAACACTCTTTTTAAACAAATATTTTAAAGTCATCAGAATGTTAAAATACAAATTCTTTGGTTTCACCCCAGACAAATTGAATTGGCTGAAGAAGTAGGGGGACAGACAGGGAGCAAACAAGAAATTCTCATTTTAAATAAGCTTTCTCAGCTGATTTCTGCTAGTGTCAGCTATGCTTACAATTCACTATTGTAAATAATAACAAGCATAGTCCAGGGCTCTCAAATCTGATGCCAAGTTGAAGTGGAAGCAGTGAAGCAAGGAAAGGATAAGAATGGTCCAATCTGTTTCTAAGAAAGGATTTTAATAGTCACAGACAAGCTCTTAGAAGGGAGATGGATGAATCAATGAAAACCCTGAGGTAAAAGCTACATAATGGGTCAAATGCTTCTTTTATTTATGATATTCATTTAAGATTAACAATATTCTCAACATTATAACAGATGTACAATAGGGTAAAAGTTACAACCAGAGGGGAAAGATACAAATGAGATTTAAAAACACATTCATCTGGGAATAAAGACACAATTCAGTGGATAATTAGATAGTAACCTATGAGATTCTTGGTATTTTTAGTCATGCACAATTATATTTTCTGCCTACTTGCAAAATAAAGACTTTTGTGTTAACATCAGTTAAAAGAAACATTTCCTAAACAGTAAAAAAAAAAAAGGCAATAAATGACAACCACCCAAATTACAATGTTAAAACTGGCAGAGATATAATGACAAATTATCCCCAATACCAAGTTTGATGACTAGTATGTGATTGGCATTTCACACATGTTCTGTGAGCTGACTTGAATTAATATTAACAACTACATCATTCTAATACTGTCCGGTAAAAAACACGGCACCATCAAATGTTAAACTTTAATATTAAAGCATTTAATATTATGATTAAAGAAACAAAGCCTCATTTCTGGTCCCTGACTCACTATACTGTTTGATAGTAAATCTCCTGAGAAGATTTTTAAATATAGCGAGGTACAAAGAACATGAAGTGTATCTCAGTCATGCTCTGACCAATATATTTGTCTTCTTCTATGCCCCAAACTTAGTTAGTCAGGAACTCAAATGGCTACTAAGAACTGCAAGAAACAGAAATGAGTAGAGGCTCTGGGGAATAGACCTGTGCATGCCCCATACAAAAAGAGCTGCAGTCAACATTTGGATTCAAGATGACGACATAGGAAGACACTGAACTCACCTCATCCATGGAACACACCAAATTACAGCTATTGATAGAATAATTCCTCCTGAAGAATTGAGGGCTGACTGAATAGCTACTGAACAGGCAAAAACAGAGAGAATGGCAAGAGAACAGTGAGAGAGATGGAGAAACAGTAACAGAGGGAACTCCTAACACAATGGGAGCAGATCCTTCTGTCCTTGGGCACAGAAATACAAACAAACAAAAAAACACAGAGCTAGTATGTTAAATACACACACACACACACACACACACACACACACACACCAGAACTCTGTCAAACAGTGAAGGAGCTACAGAAAAGCTCTCCAAGTCAAACGGACTGGGGAACATCACAGTTGACATTCCCAACCCCACTCTAAAAGCCTAGACTGAAGCAAGGTCTGCACACTATAACAGCCCAGTCCAAGAGTCTCAGGGAGCTCATGACTTCCAAGAGCCCAGAGTCCAGAATCACACACCAGCTGCTGTGCAGTGCTAGGGCTCAGAAAACAAGCTGTAGTTTGGGGGCAGAGAGGGTGTGGGGTTTTGTTTTGTTTTTTTTTACTGTTTTATCCTGTTTTATTTATTTTTGAATATTTGTTGTCTTACTTTGTTTTCATCTTTGGTTTTGTTCTTTTCTTTCGTGTTTTCTTCATTTCTTTATTTCTTCTTTTCTCTTTTCTTTTTTCTTTCCTTTTATAATGTTCTTTTTTATTTTTTCATTATTCACTGTGTAAAAAGCCATGATCTAAAAGAGCAACTAGCACATACAAAAATCCACCAAAAGCCACCAAGCTCATACAGTCTGCATAGAGGTCACCATGCAGACCACTCCTTCAACTATAGAAGTAATCATTTCACCTAATCCATAGAAACAAACATAGAAAGTCAAGGAAAATGCGGAGACAGAAGAATACGCTCTAAAAAAAGAGGAAGAAAAAAAAAACCTCGGTAAAAGAATGAAATGAAAGAGAGTTAAGCAATATGTCTGATAAAGAATTTAAAGTTATGATCACAATGATATTCACCAGGCTGGAGAAAAGAGTGGAAGAAATCAGTGAGATCTTCAATAAAGAGATGGAAAATATTAAAAAGAACCAAACAGGGCTGAAGAATACAATAACTGAAATTTTAAAAAACACTCAAGAGAGAATCAGCATGCATTAGAGGTCACAGAAGAACATATCAGCAATCTGGAAGATGGTGTAATAGGAAGCACATGAGCTTAATAGCTAAAAGAGAAAAGAATTTTTTTAAATGAGGGTAGATTAAGAGATATCTTGGACATCAAGAGATTTTTGTTAAGGCTCCCAGAAGAAGAAGAGAGAGAGAAAGGTAGAAAACTTACTTGAAGAAATAATAATTACAGACTTCCCTAACCTGAGGAGAATAGACATTCAAGTCCATGAAGCACAGCGAATTCCAAATAAAATGAACCCAAACAGGACCATATGACATAACATAATAATTAAAATGTCAAAGATTAAAGATAAAGAGAGAATCCTAAAAGCAATAAGAGAGAAACAAAAAGTTACCTACAAGATAAACCCTATAATAATATCAGCTGATTTCTCAGTAGAAACTTTGCAAGCCAGAAGAAAGTAGCATGATATATTCAAAGTGCTGAAAGGAACAGAACCTACAACCAAGAATATTCTACCCAGCAAAGTTATCACTCAGATTTGAAGGAGAGATATAGAGTTTCCCAGAGAAACAAAAAATAAGAAGTTTATCACCACTAAACCAACATTACAAGAAATGTGAAAGAGACTAAGTGGAAAAGAAATGGCCATAATTAGACATAAGAAAAATATGAATAAAAAGATGTAAAATGCAACAACATATATATAAACTGTGGAGAAGGGAGTAAAAAGGGAATAGAAGGGAAAAAGAAGAAAAAAAGTTTTTTTTTCATTCCCCGCTTTTCTTTTTTTTTAAGAATGTGTTTGAATTTAAATGACCATCATATTAATATGGATTGTTATTTACTTAGGATGTTATATATGAACCTTGTGGTAACCACAAACCCAAAACTTATCATAGATACACAAAAAATAAAGAGAAAAAAAGCCAAATGAAACACTAACAGTATTCATTGTTCAAAAAGAAAGAGAGCAAGAGGAAAAAAAAAAACACAGAAGAGCTACAAAACAAGAAAACAACTGTTTGAAATGGCAATAAATACATACCTATTAATAATTACTTTACCTGTAAGTGGCCTAAATTCTCCAATCAAAAATACAGAGTGGCAGAATGGAAAACAAGCAAAGAAACATGGAGAGGCTACACATCATACTAAATAGTCAGTGGGTTGATAAAGTAATCTAAGAGGAGCTCAAAAAAAAAAAACATGGAAACAAATGAAAATGAAAACACAATGGTTCAAAACCTCTTGGAAATAACAAAAGCAGTTCTAACTGGGAAGTTTATAGCAGTACAGCCTTACCTCAAGAAACAATAAAAAACTCAAATAAACCATCTAACCTTATTCCTGAAGGAACTAGAAAAAGAAGAACAAACAAACCCAAAGTGAGTAGAATAAAGGAAACAATAAAGATCATAGCAGAAATAAATGATGTAAAGAAACTTAAAAAAGTAATAGAAAAAAATCAATTAAACCAAAAGCTGGTTCTTTAAAAAGATAAACAAAATTGCAAACCTTTAGCCAGACTCAGCAAGAAAGAAAAAAACAGACCCAAATAAAATTAGAAAACAGAAATAACTACTGATACCACAGAAATATAAAGTATTACAAAAGAATACTATGAAAAATTATATGCCAACAAACTGTACAACACAGAAAAAAAGGATAAATTCCTTGAAACATGCAGTCTTCCAGAAATGAACCAAGAAGAAATAGAAAATCTGAATAGATTGATTACAAGTAACTAAATTGATTGGTAATATAAAAAAAACTACCAAAAAATAAAAGTCCAGAACTAGATGGATTTGCAAGTGAATTCTTTCAGACATTTAAAGAAGAGTTTCAGACATTTAAAGAAGAGGGATCCCTGGGTGGCGCAGCGGTTTGGCGCCTGCCTTTGGCCCAGGGCGCGATCCTGGAGACCCAGGATCGAATCCCACGTCGAGCTCCCGGTGCATGGAGCCTGCTTCTACCTCTGCCTGTGTCTCTGCCTCTCTCTCTCTCTCTCTCTCTCTCTCTCTCTGTGACTATCATAAATAAATAATAAGAAAAAAAAATTTAAAAAAAAAAATAAAGAAGAGTTGATACCTATTCTCAAACTGTTTCAAAAAATAGAAGAAGGAAGGCTTACAAATAGATTCTATAAGGCTAACTTTACCTTGATACCAAAATCAGACAAAGACATTACAAAAAAGAAAACTACAGGTCACTATCCTTGATGAACATAGACGCAAAAATTCTCAGCAAAATATCAGCAAACCTCATAAAGCAACACATTAGAAAGATCATTCATCACAATCAAGTGGGATTTATTCCTGGGATGCAAGGATGGTTCAATATTCACAAGTCAATAAGCATGGTACACCACATCAACAGAATGAAGGATAAAAATCATATGATTTTCCCAAAAGATGCATTTGACAAGATTCAACATCCATTCATGATAAAAATTCTCAACAAAGTGGTGTTAGAGGGAAAATACTTCAACATAATAAAGGCTATATATGAAAAACCCACAGCTAACATCATTCTGGTGAGAACTTTTCTTCTTTAAAAAAAATTATTTGAGAGAGAGAGCACATGAGCAGAGGGAGGGACACAGGAGAGGGAGAGAGAAAATCTCAAGCAGACTTCATCTGAGTGCAGAGCCGGATATTGGGCTCAATCTCACAACCCTGAGATCACAACCTGAGCTAAAATCAAGAGTCAGACTCTCAATGGCTGAGCCACTCAGGCCCCCCTGAGAACTTTTCTTCTAAGGTCAGGAACAAGACAAGGATGTCCACCCTTAGTGGGTACTAAGGTGTCCAACATAGTACTAGAAGTCCTAGCCACAGCAATTGGACAAGAAAAAGAAAAAGAAGCATCTATATTGGTAAATAAATTAATCTGTCACTATTTGCAGATGACGTGATACTATACATAGAAAATCCTAAAGATTCCACCAGAAACTACTAGAAATAATAAGTTCAGTAAAGTAGCATTATATGAAATTAATACCCAGAAATCAATAGTGTTTCTATATACTAATAATAAAGTCACAGAAATTGTTTTTAAAAACATCATTTACAATTGCACCAAAAAGGATAAAATAGTAGGAATAATCTTAACAAAGAGATGAAAGACCTATACTCTGAAAACTATAAAATACTGATGAAAGGAACTGAAGAGGACACAAACAAATGGAAAGATATTCCATGCTCATAGATTGGAAGAATTAATACTGTTGAAATGTCCATACTACTCAAAGCAAACTACAAATTCAATGCAAACCCCATCAAAATACCAACAGCATTTTTCACAAAACTAGAAAAAATAATACTAAAATATGTATAGAAGCATAGAAGAGTCCAAGTAGCCAAAGCCATCCTAAGAAAGAACAAAGCCAGGGATATCACAGTTCCAAATTTCAAGACATACTACAAAGTTGTAGTAATCAAAACAGTCTGGCACTAGGAGAAAAATAGAAACAGAAATCAATGGAACAGGAAAGAGACCCCAGAAATAAAATGCACACTTATAGAGTCAATTACTCTATGACAAATGAGGCAAGAATAGTCAATAGGAAAAAGTCTTTTCAATAAATGGTGCTGTCTGGGAACACTGGATAGCGACATGAAAAAAAAATGAAATGGACTACTTTCTAACACTTTACATAAAAATAAACCCAAAATGGATTAGAAACCTAAATATGAGACCTGAAACCATAAAAATCCTAGAAGAGAGCACAGGCAGTAATTTCTCTGACACCAATCATAGCAACATTTTTCTAGCTATGTCTTTCTAAAGCAAGGGAAACAAAAGCAAGAATAAACTATTGAGACTATTTCAAAATAAAAATCGTTTGCACAGCAAAAGGGGCATGTGGCTGACTCAGAGCAGTATGTGACTCTTGATGTCAGGGTCATGAGTTAGAGCTCCATGTTGGGTAGAGAGATTACTTAAACTTAAAAAAATTAAAATTTTGGGGGTACCTAGGTGGATCAGGTGGTTAAGCATATGACTCTTGGTTTCAGCTTAGGTCATGACCTCATGATGGTGAGATTGAGCTCTTTGTCAGGCTCTATGTTGAGCATGGAGTTTGCTTAATATTCTCTCTCTCCTCTCTCTCTCTCTCTACCCCTCCCTGCACTCTAAAAAAATGATTTAAAAAAAGCTTTGCCAAGCAAGGCAAAACAAAACAAAAAGGTAAGTCATTGAATGGAGGAAGATATTTGCAAATGATATAACCAGTGAGGGATTAGTATAGAAAATACATAAAGAATTCATACTACTCAACACCAAAAAAACAATCCAAGTTTAAAAATGGGCAGAAAAAAATAAGTAAATAAAAAATAAAAATGGGCAGAAGGGGCACCTACGTGGCTCAGAGTTTAAGTGTCTGCCTTTGGCTCAGGTTGTGATCTCAGGGTCCTGGGATTCGGTCCTGTATCAGACTCCCCACAGGGAGCCTGCTTTTCCTTCTGCCTATGTCTCTGCCTCTGTCTGTGTCTCTCATGAATAAATAAATAAAATCTTTAAAAAATGGGCAGAAGAGCTGAATATCCAATTTTTCCAAAAAAAGACATCCAGATGGCCAAAAGACACACAAGATGAAACTCAAAATCACTCATCATCAGGTTAATGTAAATCAAAATCACGAGATAACATGTCTAATCTGATAAAATGGCTAGAATAAAGAAGAAAGAAACAACAAATGTTGGCGAGAATGTGGAGAAGGAACCCTCATGTACTGTTGGTGGGAATGTAAACAGGTGCAATCACTGTGAAAGGCAACATGTAATTTCCTTAAAAAATTAAAAATGGTAATAACATATGATCCAATAATTCCACTATTGGGTATTTACCCAAGGAAAGTGAAAAACTAATTCAAAAAAATAGGGCAGCCTGGGTGGCTCAGTGGCTTAGCACTGCCTTCAGCCCAGGACCTGATTCTGGAGACCTGGGATCGAGTCCCACATTGGGCTCCCTGCATGGAGCCTGCTTCTCCCTCTACCTGTGTCCCTGCCTCTCTCTCTCTCTCTGTGTCTCTCATGAGTAAATAAATAAAATCTTTATATATATGCATTCCTATGTTTATTGCAGCATTATTTACAACAGCCAAAATATAAAAGCAGTCTAAGTGTTCATCAATAGATGAATGAATAAGGAAAATGTGATGTATATATACACAGTGGAATATTACACAGCCACAAAGAAGGATGAAATCACACCATTTGAGACAACATGGATGGGCCTAGAGGGTAATATACTAAATGAAATAAATCAGACTGATAAAGACAAATGCCATATGATCTCACTCATATGGCAACAAACTGTTGTTGTTTGAATAAACAACAACAAAAAAGCAGAATAAGAACTATAAATACAGAGAACAAACTGATGATGGCCAGAAGAGAGAGGAGTAAGAGGCTGGGGAAAATGGGTGAAGGGGAGAAGGAGATACAGGCCTCCAGTTATGGAATGAAAAAGTCATGGGAATAAAAGGCATAAAGACACATGAATACCGTCAATGATATTAATAGCAATGTGCTGAGATATATGGCAGCTCCACCTATGATCAGTATAGCATGATGTATAAACTTGTCAAATCACTAAGTTGTACACCTGAAACTAATGTAACATTGTATATTAACAATACTCAAATTTAAAAAAAAAATACTTACAAAAAAGAAAGCCAAAGGAACTGCAGCTACACACCTTCAGGAAGCTCTGTGGAAAAGCAGACACTGTACTGCCACATGCCCTATATTCCAAAGATGCTAAAAATCTGGATTTTTATGCAAAATCTCTTGGTTCATAAATACTAGCAATTTGTTCTATTTTTAAAACATTGTGAAAATAGGGGCGCCTGTGTGGCTGTCAGTTGGGCAGCCAACTCTTGATTTCAGTTTGGGTCATAGTCTTGGGGTCCACATGGGGCTCCACACTCAACAGGCAGTTTTCTTGAATATTCTCTTTCTCCCTCTCCCTCCACCCCTCCCCCTGTTTGTGTTCTCTCTCTCTCTCTCTCTCTCTCTCTCTCTCTCATAAATAAATAAATAAATAAATAAATAAATAAATAAATAAATCTTAACAAAAAGCAAAAAATAAAAATAAATACACAAAACATTGTGAAAACCAAACACAAAATATCTAGGGACCATCAAGGATGCCAGATTTCAACATCTGACTTAAATTCAATTTCTTAAACCTAGAGATCTAAACCAAGAAAGTGGATGTACAAGGGAAAAAAGAGAGAGAGAGAGAGAGAAACCAAGAAACAGACTTTTAGCTATGGAGAACAAACTGATATGGGTACCAGAGGGGAATTGGGCAGGGAAATAGGAGAAACAGGTGATGAGCACTGGGTGATGGGTGGAAGTGTTCAATCACTATGCTGTACACCTGAAACTAATCTTATAGTCTATGTTAACTCTATTAAAATTAAAATAAAAGTTTAAGAAACAAAAATCAAGAAAGTGAACCTGGAAAGAGACAGTTGAAAAACAGAAAGGGGGAAGAAGTTTAAGGTTGGGAAAAGAAGGTAAGATGGTATGAGTAGGGATCCCTGGGTGGCACAGCTGTTTGGCGCCTGCCTTTGGCCCAGGGCGCGATCCTGGAGACCCGGGATTGAATCCCACATCAGGCTCCCGGTGCATGGAGCCTGCTTCTCCCTCCGCCTGTGTCTCTGCCTCTCTCTCTCTCTCTCTGTGACTATCATAAATAAATTTAAAAAAATTTTTAAAAAAAAGATGGTATGAGTAAAATCTACTGAGATAAAAGGGCCAAAGTTCTGTTTCATCACAAAAATGTATCCTAATCCAGAGTCAATACATACTTGTTCACAGAACCAAAACACAATGCGAAATAGCATAAGCTGTGTTTTGTTTTGAAACTTTCTTCATTGTATATTTTTATTTTATATCTTTCACCTACATAGAACTCTTGGGGAATGGGGAATAATATATAAGCAAAAGCAAACGACCTGGTTGGTTTTTCTTCTTTTTGGTAAGGAAAGAAGCTTCTGAAGTCACGGGATCACAGAATTTTCCAGCACAATTGTAGTTTCAGACCAGAATTTTGAAGGGTAAGTATATAGCTCAGGGAAGTTACTCCACCAATCTGAAATGACAGAGTTTGTAGCAAAACCCAAACCAGACCTGGTATCCGATGATGCCAAGAATTCCATGCTGCAAGACATCCTGAATGTGTTGAGGTATTTTTAACAAGTGAAGATGACCTCCCTGTTGTCGATGTCCAGGGTACTGAAAGACCAAACAAGATCATGTATGGGGATATGTTGCATAAAGCACTAAACAAATAAAAGACACTGTTACTTTGTTCCTTTCAAAACATAGACTCCCAACATATGTCTAATTTTAATTTTAAATAGAAGGTATTAAATTGGTGAAAATTTATATGTGACATTTCTAGCCTTTGTGTTTTCTAGCTTTTGATTTGCTCTTGATTAAGTTGATGAGTCATCAGCGAATATGTGGACAGCAAGCCCCTACCTACAGTCATGTACTTTAACCTGTAAAGAAGAGAAAGAACAAGAGAAAGAGGAAGAAGGAAGAAGAAACTGCCCCATGATGGTCACCAACCTGCCAATAATGGCAAATTAATAACTGGCTGAGCAAAGCCAAAGGCTAACAACTGCATCAATCTGTCATCAGAGTATACCAGCCTCTGCCAGAGTTATTTGCTTCCATAAATGTGACCTCCTGCAAACTTCCTTTAAAAAATAAGCATGTTGAAACAAAGGAAGACTTCAACAATGTTTTCAGAATCAAATGGAAAGCCCCAGACCCTGCATCTGCTGACAATTTTTCTAGCATCTCAGTTCAGTCTGCTCCCAATTTGTTGAGCTGCTTCTCCTTCCTAAGCTGTGAATCGGAAATAAACTTCATCAGAAAGATGGCTGTGTATGGGGACAATATGACCTTCGTCTCATTCCTTGGGCCAAATTCTGATTTATCCTCCAGAAAACAGATCTTAGAAATCTCTAAGAATCTTGGCAGGTACAGCCATTGAGCCTGATGTGATGTTTTTGACACCAAAATAAGTTGCTTAAAGAGACTGAGCTCTGCCACTTGCAGCAATACTTAATTTTTAAATATGATGCTGGGAAATAGTCGTTCATTCCAACTGTGTCTGAGAAAGCATGTGCATAGTTGGGGAATACTCTTTCTCACATAGGAACGAATAAAAGACCTGTTGGAGCTTTAGTTCTTTTTTTCACTTCTGACTTTTTCGTTAGTGCCATGAGACAGTCAAAATATTTCATGACTTCTATAATCGGCTCACAGAGAGTTTTCCAAAAGGTAAGAAATCAAAGACTGAATTTATCCAACTTCATACATACATACTTAAATGTTTGACATTATTAAAACTACTTTGAAAGTTGAACTTGACACTCAATTCACCCTGAATGGAGACAGAGATTAAGCGTGTTTCTGGCCAGGTTTCACTAAAAGATAATTCTCTGTAGCACTCAGGTTTCCATTCGGGAAACAGCTCATTTTTCTTTTTTCCTTTCACTAGAATTTCTCCTCCTGCAATGACCTCAAAATTCTTACACTTGAGATGTCTGAATCTGAGGACCGACACTAAAACCCTATTCTTACCAATGATTTAAAAAAAAAAAACCTCATTCTGCTCTCTGCTCAATATCAATTTATGAAGATCATATATACACCCAACTTTTTAAAAAGCAGTCCAAGAAATACAACACCTCTCTTATCTGTCTTTATCCATTCATGAAAATTGTCCCTAATTCCATCCAACATTAACTCCCAAGCCTGTACCCTCTCTCCTCCCTTTCCCCCTTAGTCTGGAGGATGTTTTAATTCACGCTAGGAATTCCCCTCTAATGGAAAGACAGGGGTGCAAGCAAGATTTTCCAAGCAGGGGAAAAATCTCACTCTCTAAAACACCCAGATTTTTTATTTTGAAATACCATGTTGTCCAAAAAACACCATTCTTTAAAACAAGAGAAGGATTTCTAGACCTGCAACGAAGCTAACCCCAGCCACAGGAATCTAGCATTTATAGATTATAGCCCAGCAGAACGAAGCATAGTCCCTCAAGAGGCCATTGCAAGAAAAGCCAGGTCTCTCGGAAAACAGGAACTCCAAAAATCAGAAAGTGCCTCAGTCTTTCCAGCCTTCTCTCCCAATCCCTGCGATTTCATATCAAGCAATGTTTATCAAGCAGAGTTTCTCAATCCTGGCCGCAAAATGAAATAAATCCAGGGGCATTAAGAATCCCATTGCCCCGGCTGCATGTTAAATGGATGACGTCAACATCCCTGGGGAGGACGTGGGCATCAGTATTTTTAGGGCTTTCCCAGCAATTCCAGGGAGCAAGCAAGATGGAGATGCACTTGCAAAGATGAGGGATTGCTCAGACCAACTCTGCTTGCCATAGTTTTGGAAGAAGGAAGTGCACAGGTCTTGATATCAGACAGCCCTGAGCACACGACTAAGATCTGAGGCCTCCTTAAGCCTCAGTTCCCCCATCTGTAAAAGTAGAGATATACTAACATTCTCTGGCAGGTGGAGATTCAATGAGCTCAGTTATGGAAAGCACCTACAACAGTACCTAGTACCCGGTTAGCACTCACAAGTAATAGTCATAGTAGTGGCAGTGGCCATCGTATGTACGAGCCATGGTGTTTGCCTGCATGGAAGACTTAGGGGGAGAGTCGTTCCCACCTCCTGCCCTGCACAAGGAGCTAGGGGCACACCGAGAAACCCCGTGTGCCGAGTCATGGGCCAGTGGTACCTTTTCCTCCACAGCTCACTTTTGTCCTTGACCAGCTCAACCCTCCTGTAGAGGATTTTTGCACCAAGACTGAAAGTGATCCCTATGTTCTTACCCATAAGAAATACTATGTTAAAAAAAGAAAGAAAAAAGAAAAAGAAATACTATATTTTGTTTTGCTTTTTTTTCCCTACTTCTTGAATGTATCCTTAGGGTTCCTGTCTTGTTTGAATGCTGGAGCAACTTCAAAAGGTTTCAATTAACTCTGAGCCACTTCTCATGAGTTGCAGTCCTTCTACAAGGGACCTGCTCCCCACAGGGATGGTCATTTACAGAGCTGCTGAGCTGAGCTGCGGTAGAAAACTGATGAAGTTGCAACTACCCTGGTGAAGGTTCCCAACCACGTGTCTACGCAGAAGACAGTATACCAGTGAACCACAACATCATTCCCCTGCTCGGCAGGACCTCGGAACAAAACGGGGTGTATAATTAACTGAACAAGCTCCTAAATAGAATAGGTCAGTGAAATTCTACTTATGGAGCAAAAATCACTTTGAGAGAGTATTAGTTAGACGCAGATAAGTACATCTTGGTCATTTTAAAAATAAGTTTGCATTCAGAGCTTTCAAAAGAAGATTACAAGCCTTTAAGGTAATGGGCACTTCCACAGCTACTCACTGAGAAGTACTTACACTGAATTAAATTTTCTTTGATATCCCATGACACTCTATACATGGTATTATATTAACTGTGTTTCCAAATATTCAGTAAACGCACATCTTCTTCACTTGGGTCAGAGTGCCCTGCGTGCCAACTCTCACCCTTTTCAAACATGACAAGAGCATGCAGAGATTCAAAGGTCACTCACCTACTCAGCAGCATATCTCAATATCCACACAATTCCTGCAATGTTTCCTTTAGCTATCCCAACTTGAAGATTATTACATAGAGTGGACAAAAACCATTCTGTTGGTATGAGAAGAAATAGGAAACCAAAAAACTGAGAAAGAAACACAAGATCATTTTCCCTTCTTGACTAAAGAGTGAGTTGGGGGATGAGATGCTTGGAATCAAAACAGCAATCTTGTCACCCAGAGGCTTTAGGCTCCATGAAGAGAGGAGCCTAAAATCAAAAGGGAAAACCACACTGAAGATGTCAAAGAGAAATTTCAGAAAGAATTTCGGTTCTTGAATATGTCATTAAGCTGCTAAATTCAGCAACCCCTGAAACCATTCTACTTCCTACCATCACTCTGGGAAATCCTTATTGATTTCCTGTTGTTGCCATAACAAATTACCACAAACTTAGTGACTTAAACTACACAAATAGAAGTCAGATGTGCTAAAAGGGCTGTGTTGCTTCTGGAGGCTCAAGGGGAGAATCCACTTCCTTGCCTTTTCTAGTTTCTGCTGCATTCCTTAGCACATGACCTCTAGCTCAGAGCTTCATGGCCAACAGAGCAGCATCTTCAAATTTCTGTCTTTTTCCATCTCTCTCCCACTCTTCTCCTCCTTCCCTCCTTCCCATGTTTCTACCATTACATTGCCTTCTCTGACTCTGTCTCTCCTGCTCCTTCGTGCCCTTATAGGACCCTTGTGATTACTTTTCCCTTTCACTCAAATAATCCAGGATAATTCTCCAATCTCATATCTTTCACTTAATCAGAACTGTGAAGTCCCATTTGCCATCTACTGTAACATATTCACAGATCTGGGGAGCAAGACACGGACATCTGGCAAAAGAGGGGCGTTATCCAGCTAATCACAGATGCAAGGAAAGGCAGATTTCTTCTGGCTATATTATGACAGAGAAAAAGAGGGTTGACATTGCCCTGGGGTAAAACTATAAGTGTGTTCTAATCTCTTCCATGTGAATGAAAATTGTTTCTCATCGTCTTTTCCAGTCGGCTTCCAAAAGAATGTGTTTGCAAAATCAATGGCCATACATCATATATCTGAGTTTGTATTAATCTGTTCTAACAAAGATACCTTAACTTGCTTGCTTAAGTTTTGGGGAGCCTGCACTGGTGAATTAAATGGAGAGATGGTGAGGATCACCAATCCAGCATTCTTCACAATCTCTCTGGCACTGATCTCTCCAGGACCCTTTGATGCAATATTGTTTTTTATGTACTGTCTTGTCCTGGGATAGGTAGTTTCAGATAGTTTCAGAGGCTTCTGCTTGAATTTCCTCACCCTATAAAGATCTTACTCCATAAGCCAATGACTGAGTGTGAGGGGATAGTTAAAGAAAAGAAGAAAGGAATATGTGGGTAATACTAGCCTTCTCTTTGAGAAGAGGAAAAAAATATATAAAATCTTGATGAGAAATGACTGTTTATATAATATATAGAAATCTCTCAAGAAAATAAGCAATCTCAATAGAGGCATTATTTTTAATCCTACAAGAGATAGTTCATATCTTAAAAAGTAGAACATAAGTGATTTTCAGAAGAAAAAAATAAGTTGGGGTAAGTTTATCATAACAAAGAAAACAATAGCTATTTTTAAATGCAAGTAAGTATAAAAAGAAAAAGGGGAAAAAAAAGCCACAAGTCTGGGGTATAAGAAGATAAAAAATTACCTTTTTTCCCGTCCTTTTATTTACCATGTTCTTTAATGTGTTCTGTTATTCTCCAGATTAAATAAAGCACCTGAGTTTTTATTGTCTGAGGTGTATTTTGAATCGCTCATGTTGATGAATGATAGCATCCATTATCTATCTGCCAAGCAGACACAATGAGAGTTATCTCAGAAAGGAAATAGAATGAGGAAGGAGATTCACTCAGCAATTTTCAACCCTATCTGTCCACAGAATCACAGGAAGAACATTTAGGAAATACAGTCTGGAGGAAATCCTGAAAACAAGGAAGTACCTAGAGGTACCCAAGTGATGAACTGAGCCCCACACTTATTCCTTCCTGTCCCCACTTTCCCACAGCAACCTTGGTCCCCCCGAAGATCAGGGTCAGTTCCCTGCCATGTTGTGGACTCTTCTCAGCTGCTGATCCCTGGATGTAAGGAGCTCCAACTGCCGGGCTACAGCAATGGTTTTTAATCCAATGGAACTTTTGCTGCGTTGCCTGGAAAGAGAGCACCCACTCTGAGAACCAGGACCTCTAACCCTAAAGCCCAGAGGTGCAGGCATCCAAAGTGCCCCAGTCAGAGATCAACTTGGAGGCCACAGTACACCCCTCATGCCTTAAGGAAGAGGCTCTCTGGAGAAGCAAGTTCAGAGCCTCTCTTCCTGGGGGAGAGAGTAAGTGGAGCTTAGTGGGATGAACTACAGCCTGAGTCACCCAGCCCTTCCTCCACTATCCATTCTTAATCCCTTGCTCTAAGATATCAGCACTGCCAGTCCTGGTGGCCCCTGGTGGTGTGACCCAGCCCCTTCCTAAAGGTTCTCTGGCTCTGATAACTGACCCTGCTCAGCCCAGGAAGATGGCACTCGCGATCCCCAGGCACAGGAGAGGGAGGAACAAACAGCCCACACCCCCAATGCCCCTCAGTCACCATTCCTACCAGCTAGTTCCATCTCCTCTGATCCTTAGCAACTTTGTCCAGGCCACTGTTTGGCGTTTTTACTGCCCTGGTGGCAGGAATCATTTTTATATCATTATTTGAAGCTTTGAAGCTTCTACCCCAACCAGCACCATGTTTTTCATAGAGCAGATGTTCAGTCAATAGTTGATTGACAAGTTCACAATATGTAACCTAAGGATATTTTACAATCTATGAGTCCTTCAAATGATTTATTGACTGATGATATTTATCATAAAACAACATGTGTATTTTTGCTTCTAACAGAAACAAAAACCATTTGGCTACCTATAAATGACACATCACCTTTCTGAGAACATTCAAACTTGAATGAGTTGTAGGAGGGTATGTGATGATACACAAGTGTGTGTGAGAACATGCAAGAATGCACTTGACTATGAGACCGTATTAGAGAAAGAGTTGGAAATTAGCAGAGGTAAACCTCAAGGTCACTAGCCCCACTGCTGAGGTCAGATACTCCGTAAGAGTTCACCACCCTTCTTTCCCATGCCCAACACAATGCACTGTCCTGTGCATCTCCACGCCTTCCCCCAAAGCCACAAAGATAGGGGCTATTTGGTCATTCTTCTATCCCTAGTGGCTTCAGGCACTTGTTCAATATGTGTGGATTGAATTAGTAAATTAATGACTAGAATAGCGCTGGGGATGCACAGAAATGACTTGATGTGATCTAAGCACCATGTTTGGAAGCACAGGGAAAGCAGAGTATGATAGTAAATATAGACTTTGAAGAGATCTAGCTTTTCACATAATGTCAGATTTGAGGAAAGTCCTTTCTCTGAGGCTCCATTTCTTCATCTGTTAAATAAATACTGAAGTGGGGGAGAAAAACTGTTTTGAAAAATAAAAAAGATATATAAAGAGCCTAGGGTGATACCCGGATCAAAGATGATTTCCCACATTTGGTAATTGCTATTATTCTGTGGGCAGTGTGGGTATTTTAAAGCCTAAGACTATGGTTAGAAACATATGAAAGTTTTATGTGCTCCTTGCTCAGTGAGGAGCCTGCTTCTCCCTCTGCCTGTGTCTCTGCCCCCCCCTCTCTCTCTATGTCTATCACAAAAAACAGGTGCCTTCTCTGATATAATTCAGGTTATGGTGCCTACATAGGCAACTGCTGTAAGTGTAAGAAGGAACTAAATGGCTTACAGGAAAGTCGGAGTGGTTTTCCTTGGATAAGAGAGTCCAAATTTATTTACCAGTCCCTTTTATTTTATTTTTTAAAAAGATTTTATTTATTTATTCATGAGACACACACACACACACACACACACACACACACACACAGGCAGAGACACAGGCAGAGGGAGAAGCGGGCTCCATGCAGGGAACCCGTGATGTGGGACTCGATCCCCTGTCTCCAGGAACGGGCCCTGGGCTGAAGGCGGTGCTGAACCGCTGAGCTACCTGGGCTGCCCTTACCAGTCCCTTTTAGAGTCTATAAAAAAATTTTTTAAAAAATACACATGCAAAGAAAGAAATTCCAGATCTTTTCTTTACACAATGCTTATATGTATTCAGGGTTTCAGGTGGGAAGGGTTACCATGCTTAAAGGTCTTCCAAGGCCACTATGCCCGACCTTGTAAATGTCGTTAAGAATGTCCTAACAGTCAAAAAACAAATAAATAAAGAAAGAAAGAATGTCCTAACAGGAGGACCACGTGGGTGGCTCAGTGAGTTAAGTGTCCAATTCTTGATGTCGACTCAGGTCATGATTTCAGAGTTGTGAGATCGTGCCACATGCAGGACTCTGCCCTGAACTTAGAGTCTGCTTAAGATTCTCTCATTCTAAGTAAAAAAAAAAAATTCTCATGTTCTCCTTCTTTTGCACCTCATCCCTCCTCTAAAAACAAAGCAAAACAAAATATCCTAATAGGAAAATGTGTGTCAGGTCCTCTACAGACTGAGATTTTCTGGCTCCAATAAAAATTCAAAAGAGGAACAACCTCAAATATGTATATTCTCCTTTTAGATTTTCAAACAGTTTTTGGGTCCACATTACCTTTTTTTCATCAACTTACCAGCCTTAGTCATAAAAAGTCATTCTTTGCAGGTTCAATTTAAACAGCGAAATTTTTAACCACAAGTACTCCCCTTCCAGGAAAATGGTTAAAAGAGAAGCTATTCTATCAAAACAGAATATTAGGCTGAAGCCCAGAAATATATTCAGAGGGGTAGCTCCCCACCCCCAACAAGGAGGACAACCACCTTCCCCTCCAATCATCTGCATCAAAAGGCCCTACCACTGGAATGTGGCCAGAAAACACTGAGCCAATATGAGGAAAATTTCCAGATTGCTTGACCCAGTAACTATGGGTCTAGGAATTTACCCTGAGGAAGCAATCAAAACAACACAAAATATATGCATAGACACTCATTGTGATATTATTTTAAAGAGCAAAAAATAGCTTTCATATCCAAAAATTGAGGATTGCTTGAATAAATCGAAGGACATAGGGATTTTATAGTTTCGGGAAAATATTTCATGACATAGGAATATACACATGATAAATGTTACAAAATAGAGCATATAATCCCATTTTGTTATTTTAAAAAGGAATATCACACCAGATAAAATACATCTCAACCCTAATGTGCTCATCTCTGAGTGACAGAATGATGAGTAAATAATTTTCTTCTTCACTCTTTTATTTTCCAATTTTCTACAGCGAAATTTTATGGCGTGGGGAAATGTTATTGATCACCCAGAAAAACAAGTCAGATCTATCATGTGGACAGGGTGAGCTGATAGCATCACCTTCATGCATGAATAACAGCATAGTTGAAACATTCTGGAACCTTGCATTTTTGGCATGGTTGCTTCTCTCCATATTGTAGCATCATCCTTTTATTGGTACAAAAAAAATTATACATAATTTTACTATATACATGTATATACATACACGTATATATAATAATAATACACAATTAAAATTTAATATTAGCTAGCAATAGACATCGAAATAAGATATTTTGAAAATTACTTGAGGTTGTACAATGTAAAATTAACGGTCAAATTGAATGTCTGTGTTCTGAAGATCCGGAACAACTTTTCGGAGTTCATGCCAATGTGCATCCCTCTGAACAGGTGAAAAAAGAATGCTTTATGTTCATGAAGTCAATAAACCAGGCTTCTCCCAAGTGTAACTTTAGCTAACCTGTTTCCCACAACCCATCAAAACTGCAGAACATTCCTTCACACAGAGACAGAGTGAGTTGGCGATTTCTAGTCAAAAGATGTCCCCGCAGTGCAACCTTGTCAGTTGAAAACTGGACTTAGAATGATGGAATTCTACATTATCTGAGAAACTAATACCTTACTTTGTGCTATTGCCCAAGTCCACATGATGCTAATGATACAGAATTTGCTCTTACTATATTGGTTTTTTAAGATATATTTATTTATTTGAGACAGAGAGAAAGAGAGCAGAGCGGGGGCAGGAGTGGTACAGAGGGAAAGAATCCCAAGCAGACTCCCCACTGAGTGGGGAGCCCCACATAGGGCTCCATCTCATGACCCTGAGATCATGACCCAAGCTGCAACCAAGAATCAGAGGCTCAACCGACTATACCACCCAGGCGCCCAACTATATTGATTTTTTTTTAACATGAGTTTCATATATTGCTATTGCCATGTGCTCTTCTCAATTTGATTCATATTTATTAAATAAGCAGTGAAATGAATGGAATTCTAGATCATGGCAATCCCTCTGCCTAGCTAGACCTCAAATTTCTTATCTGTAAAAAAGGACGTTGGATGGATAGATTTAGTGTCTTGCCACTACTGTCATACTATGATTTTATGACCATTGCCACAAGCTTATCTATTTTAACAAGGAATCATAGACCTGAGCACATACGAAGCCATGTGTCCAGCACCTAAAGGAGATCAAGAGGGGCTCCTATGAGATTTGGCTACGAACCCAAATAAATCCCATCAGTAGGTCAACACAAACTGAATGCATCCCCTTATTGCTCTGTTAGTTTGATATGTTTTATCATTGGGAGTTTTTCAGGGCTATCTCACTGGGCTAAAATCAAAGAATTGGCGGGTTTGTACTGCTTTCTGGAGGCTTTAGGGGAGAATATATTTTCTTGTCCACTCCTGCTTCTAGACACCACACACATTTTTTAGCTCATGATCCCCATCCTCCATCTTCAAAGCCAGTAATGGGGGTAGAGTGGAGTCCTTCTCACAGTGCACTGTTCTGACCTCCAGTTCTGTCTTCCTCTTCTGCTGTTAAGAATTCTTCTGATTTCATTGTCCCCACCCAGATAATCTAGAGTATCTCAAGTTTTATGAAGTAATTCATCAGATTTAGGACAGATGCCAACAGAATCCAAACTACTAAAAGTTAATTCATATTTCACTAGTCTGACATAAATAATCAGTCCAATTTAGCAGTAAATCAACTATCCAAGCTGATGCTTTGATTTAGCTGAAGGACATATGCAAAATCTACATAAAATATAACAGAGCATGCAAAAATGTTATGCAGCTTAAAATCAATTCATCTGTTTGTCTCGTGCCCCCCAAACTAACTCACTCAAGAGATTATTAACTGTTATTTGATATTATGGATCATTTAATTTGCAGTTAACTTTGACTTCTAACCAGATAAACAAGCCAAAAGCTAAATCATTATCCCAATCTTGAAGGTTTTTATTCTGAGCTTCCTACTTAAATTTGCAATTGACTGAGAAGTTCTTAAAACTGAAAGTTTTTTTCAATTGCACAAACATTAGCTGGTGGTAAGATGAATAAAAATAGATGCAAAAGAATGGTACCAGCCTTATTTTAAAAGGTATTTTAGCTATTGCTTTGTTCTCCTTTAAAAAATATATTCACAACAGATACTTGCTGTTTAAAGTATTTGTCTAAATACTCCACCATATGGTCTCAGTTACATTTGCACTATTTTGCCAATATGTATTATCACATTCGCTTGAGGAAAAAGAACTCGGTGAATTAAGTAAGAAAATAACATAAAATGAAAAGCCATACTTCTGGCCCTGTGCCAGCCTAATCCTGCTTACCTGTGCACCTGCTGCTCTGTTAGAGATCTGGGCCATCTTGCTTCTAGTACACCCTCTAAGCCTGGATATTGTGCCAAATATATTTCACTAGAAGCTGTATTGCTTCTCCACTGAATATAAATAATACTGTACCTGAACACTGGAGTTTTCCAGGTAATGAGGATAGTCATGTATTTATTTGCCAAGTGACTTCTCACCACATGTGAGATTGGAAGTGCCTTTTGGTCTCAAGAGTTCCAGGGAAAAGGAACTTTAAATTGGGAATTTAGCCCTCAAAGGGAAAAATCCAGGCATCAACATTGATAGGCAGTGGTTCAGATAATACAAGACACTCTCCCGAAGTCATACTGCCACAAAGTGATTAACACCTACTCAAACCATTCATTGCACTGTTTTGTGGCCTCCCAAGCCACAGAAGTCATAGTCATGTGTGCATATACCCTAAAAGAAGTCCACCTCTATTCTCTATGCACTAGCTGGTCAGAGAGGAAGAACACAGTGTTCCCTGTTTTTGATGATATTTTGAAATGCCATGGAGAGTCCAATTCCAGACTGATTCCAGCTCAAAAGATCTCAAAGAGTTGCATATGTCCCCAGAATTTCCAAGCCACACTTAGGTATACTCGCCAGGGAGGCAGCTCCAGAGGCATCTCAGATTCATTAGGATGATCTAGGAAATGAAAGCAAGATGCCACTTCAAAACACACTTGATTTCCCCAGTGTGAACTCACTCAGGAAAATATCCTAGATGCTGAGCACATCAGGATAGCCAATATCGTTTTGTACTGGGCAGTCTTCAAGGAGGCCACAATAAGAGACTCAAATGGGTCATCTTCTGCAGCTTTTCTCACCTTCCAAGCTGAGGGGCTGTAAACACACAGTTAGCATTACCAGGAATACTCACACTTGCTCGTAGAAACATGGCTTTCAAATTCCTAAAGATATAGTATAGCTTTATATCAACGGCGATGTGCCTCCATGAAAGCCTGCCATTCAAGGACACATGGTTGCCACATAGTCCTTCCCAGAAAGTCCATTCCTTTTGTGTTCAAGCAATCTTAATTTAGCACCCACTAAATAGTGTGTCCGTGCTGGGATTGCTGCCATGAACTGTACAGGCTGGTCCTTGCTGGGCTAGCATTTACATTATGGTTGGGGAAGTAGACAAAGAGATTTACCAAGCAAGCAAGCAATGAAAAAACTACATAGAATAAATACTTATTTTTAAAAGATTTTATTTATTCATGAGAGGCAGAGAGAGAGAGGCAGAGACACAGGCAGAGGGAGAAGCAGGCTCCCTGTGGGGAACCTGATGTGGGACTCGATCCCAGGACCCCAGGATCACAACCTGAGCCAAAGCAGATGCTCAACCACTGAGCCACCCAGATGCCCCAATAAATACTTATTTTAATTAGTGTTGAGAAGAAAATCCATTGAATGCTGAATAGAGAATAATTAGGTCCCACTTTTATGAACTAAGGTTGAAGGGTGAGGTAGAGCCAGCTTTTGAAGAAATGGGAGAAGAGCATCCAGGGAGAGGAAAGAATAATTGTATTCCTAGCGCAAGTGGGTGCAGTCACCCCCAGTCGCAAACTCCCAGGAACCACTTTCCACTACCAGTGTCTCCATGGTCTTCCATGAAGGAAGAATGAGCATTATGCAAAATGGCCCTTGAATATGATCTTTTTGAGATCTCAGACCACAATCTTCATATATACATCTCAGCTCTGTGAGGAAGACAGCGCAGTAGAGTGTGAAGACCTGAATGTCTTCAAAACACAGGCCCTGGCCCCAGCGCTGCCCTTCTCCAGGTGCGCCCTAGTTAACTGTGCTTCCAATCATTTAACTAGTCTGGGCTTCTATAAACTGGAGGCGTCAGATCATAAAGTCCCTTTCATCGCTCATACAGCTTATAATTAACTGGCAATTGCAAGGTTGTACCATCCCTTAATCTTTTTTATTATATCACATAAAACATACTATATTATATAGTTTTATTCCATATTATTGGCTTTTAGAAGCTTACCCTTGTGGTTTTTCAAATGGATACAATACGGGGCCATTCCAAATGTCCTCTCACCCCAAACATCCGAACGAAGAAAATGAATTTTCCATAAATGTCCTACCTTACACTTGCCCGTTATAATTTGTCCTTAATAGTGAGTTGACCTCCCATTTCCCACATTTTTAATTCCATGTGGCGTTTTTTATCTTTTATCTTTAGTTCTGTTTGTGCATGCTCAAAATGTCTCATTTAGAATTTCCTTTGTACATAATTTTCCTTTCTCTCCAGGTAGACCGCACCACCTGTTACTAGAGGACTCCGGGAAAGTTGATTCCAAACCTGGCCCAGCAGCACACTGCATGAGCACAGGGGTTTCTCCGCAAAATTTAAAGGCAAATTCCACTAAGATATCATAATTCCCACTGAATGACTCAAGCATTCCAAACTAGGGCAGATTTTTGTCCTAAAAAAAAAAAGCAAATCCTGTAAGTCCATTTATATTAAGTCCAAAACAAGCAAAATATAGCTGTAGCGTCGGAAGTCAAGAGAGCAATTACCTCTGGGGAGGCAGACGGGGTAGCGATTGGGGTGGGGGACATGCTGGGCTTCTGGGCACCAGTAATGGTCCACTGCTTAACCTGAGGGGTGTTTACTGGCATGTCTGTTTTGATAACTCGCCCAGTACACATTGGTGATTTTTATACTTTCTTGTCTGTGTGTTATATTTTAATTTAAGGTTCATTAACAAAGAAGCCCAAACCGCTGGCTTAGCACCATATCCTAGGGTAGGTAATTTAGTGGTTAAGCGTGTAACTTATGGAGCTCTGGGTTCCCTCATTTTATTGCTACACACCTTTCCTTGTCTGTAAAGTGGTAATGATGATCGGACCTACCTTGTTGCCCTAAGTACAGGAAGTGCCCTTAAACAATGCCAGGGCCATTGAGGGCAGTAATTTTTTTTTTTTTTTAATTTTGAAAAGCACTTGATAGCATTTACCATGTAATCAACCTCCTTCCACGTGGCTTCCAGCCACCAGGACACAGCACCCCCACCCCCAACATACAAACACACACCCTAATCTTCTCCTCAGCTCTTGTACTGGAGAAGTTGGCCTTCAAGACGGCAGCCCGTTCCGGATGCTTTCCTTTTCCCAAAACTTTGTAGTAGACCGACTGCACCACATTGAAGACAGGAGCAGCTCCTGTCTCATTTCTGGGAGCATTTGCCCATATCTGCTCCCTGGCCGAAGGCCACAGTTTATCAAAGTTTAACAATCAGACAGAGGCTCTGATTCCTCTCTAAGTGGTGTTGCCTCATACCAGCCTTTCCAAAGTACCCTGGGTAATATTTGTTGAAGTGGACCCTGTGGTGATGCATGCCACCAGCATTACCTGGGCCTCCTGGGTGCTTTTGATGCCTGCCCGTGAGGCCATGGCCTATGGCTCACGTGGCCCAGAAATTTCCAGGTTCCTCCATCTGGATGGCATGTTGGCAGCCCAGACAAAAGAGAGGGAGGGCAGTATTTACATATTATTTCTCCTGTAAACAAAATATGACTGGAGTCCTGAATAGACTTTCAGAATGCAACTTTCCCAAAGCTCAGAGCCTAAGATATCCTGAGGGCCCAGATGCAGCCTACATGGCCCTGTGATCCCCAACCCAGGTAAATCTCACCATTATTCACCCAGTCACTAAAGCCCAAAACCTAAGGCTCATTTGGGAAGCCTCATTGTGCTTTGATGGAAGAGGAAGGAATCCCCAAATCCCTTGCCGTGCCCTACAAAGTCCTGTGTGTGCTATCACCTTGGTTTGCTCTCAACTTCTTGGAGCCCCAAATTTTACAGATAAAGACAGCAGGGCACAAAGGGGCTGAGAAACTCGCTGCCGGGGCTACAGGGCTAGTGAGCGGCAGAGGCAGGATTGGAACAGACTCCAGGCAGCACTCTTCATCCTCACGCTAAGAACCCCCTGTTCTTCCTGCGCCCCCCCAACCCTGCCCCTGGTCTTCCCTCAGACTTCTTGTGTAGTTCCTTTATTCTTACCCCCAAGATCCCAGTTGAAATGTCATTCTGTCAGCCAGGTTTGCCCCCAGACCTCCCACCAACCCTTTCTTCGTTTCCTTTGCGATCTTTATGCTGATGTGCAATCATTTAGTCCGTCCAGTTGTTTTTCCCTGTTTTCCTCATTAGTTCCTAAGCCCCATGAGGGCAGGCACTGTGTCTGCCTTGTTCTCTACCATTTCTGTTTCCTGGGACAGAGTGGTGTTCAAAAAAAGACTAGATAAATAAAGGGTGAGCAATTTCCACACTGGATGATTGTTACTCTCTACAAGGGAGGATTAGCCCAATATTTAACCCATTGGTTTTTACATACTTTCAGGTATTACTAGTTAATGTTCAGGATGCCTGGGTGGCTTAGAGGTTGAGCGCCTCCCTTCAGCCCAGGGTGTGATCCTAGAGTCCCGGGATCGAGTCCCATGTCGGGCTCCCTGCATGGAGCCTGCTTCTCCCTCTGCCTATGTCTCTGCTTCTCTGTGTGTGTGTGTGTCTCATGAATAAATAAATAAAAACTTAAAAAAAAATAGTAAGAGTTCTAAGTGGTGAGCAGATTTTTTTCATTCCTATTTTATAATCTTTTTGAATGTGCACTCATTCAAAACACTCAAGAAAATGAAGTTCCGTGGCCTCATGAAATTTACATTCTAATGAAGAGAATCAGACAACGGACATTTTCTTAACAGCAGGGGTCTTCTTTACAATTTGCCTTCAAAGATGAAATCATTTGAGGTCAAAGATATTTGAAAACATTATAGGTTTTCCTCCATTAGCTCCCAGGAAGGGAGTTGAATCTCACCAGAATTAAGACAGGATACCAGATGAAAACTTAAGAGAACTAGGCTGAAGGAAAGGAGAGAAAGCAGAAATCATTATCCAAGGAAGGAATGAATGAACCATCATAAATTAATCCAACCAGGGCCATTGTAATCCCGTTCAAAATTCCTTTTGAACTCCACATCCAGTGAGAATCTGATGGTAAGACATAAAGGAAGTGAGACTTGAGAAGTTTCTCCAGGATAAGTCATTCAGGGAAGATGGGGGGAGTGCTACTGGGAAACTGGATGGGAAATGAGAAATGCAGAGTTCTGAGAAAGGTGAAGAAATGCCAGCTGGGATAACAAATAGTGTTGTCTGCTCTCAGGCATGTTTGGGTAGGAAGGAGAGTGGAGAGGTGATAGTAGCATCCAAGATTCTGTCTAAGTCAGCTATGGCTGAATAATAAGTCATCCCAAAATTGTGTGGCTTGAAATAGCAGTACTGTGTTACTTTTCACAATACTGTGAGATGGCTGGGTTGTTCTTTTTTTTAAGATTTATTTATTTGAAAGAGAAAGAGAGCACACGAGCTGAGGATAGGGACAGAGGGAGAGAGAGAATCCCAAGCAGACTCCCCACTGCACATGGAGCCCTACACAGGGCTCAATTCCATGACCCTGAGATCATGACCTGAGCTGAAATCAAGAGTCAGACATTTAACCAACTGAGCCACCCAGGCATCCCAAAGCTGGGTAATTCTTCTGATGTCTTGCCAGGGCTGTCTCATGCTTTGCACTCGGCTGAAAGGCCTTCTGGGCTAGAAGGTCCAAGATGACTTTACTCAAATGCCAGGTAGTTGGTGTAGCTGTCCAGTAGGGTGCCTTACTTTCCCTCTCTGTGGCATCTTGTCCTCCAACACGGAGACAACTGCTTCCCTAGCTGGTGGTCTTCGGGCATATCCTGAGAGAACACAGAGGAAGCTAAAATTTAGGCAATAGAACTCTCACTATGTCATTTCTGCCACATTCCTTTGGTCAAGGCAAGTCTCAAGGCCAGCCTAGAATCAAGGGGAGGGCAAATCAATCTTACCTCTTGAGAGGAGCTACAAATCTGGAGACTAGGCTTTTCAGTTTATCATACCATTTGTCATAATCAACAATTATCTTCAAACTCTACTAGATTGCTGAGTGAAAGTTAACTCTGCACTACCTGGTACAATCTTCCATGATTCCAAATTTGAGTAGAGGCAGCCTGCGAATAGTTGGACAACCAGTGAACAATAATGAGGTCATGGTAATGTTGGGGCTGAAACTTATCATGAACATCAGAGGAACTTACCATGATTCCTGAGAAACTAAGCATACATCTGAGAAAACTGCCTCATTTAAAATAGGGATACTCATCTCTTAATTAACAAAAATCCTTTCAAGAATGTTCTGTTTTTTTTTAATTCTCTAACTATGTATGGCGATAAATGTTAACTAGACTTATTGTGGTGATCATTTTGCAACAAATACAAATATCAAATTACTGTATTATACACCTGAAGCTAATATAATGTTGTAGGTCAATCATACTTCAAGGACATCTGGGTGCTCAGTGGTTGAGCATCTGCCTTTGGCTCAGGGTGTGATCCCGATCTCGGAATCGAGTCCCACATCGGGTTCCTCGCGAGAAGCCTGCTCCTCCCTCTGCTGTGTCTCTGCCTCTCTCTGTGTGTCTCTCATGAATAAATAAATAAAATCTTTTTTAAAAATCATACTTCAATGAAAAAATAAAAATAAATGTTTTAAAAAGAATATAACAGTAGCTATTGTTATTAATGCTATGTATGATCACCTTTCTTTAAAGTGATTTTTCTAGAAACATTACTGGCTGTGATGAGCTTCTCCTACTTCAATAACTGAACTCTTCATAACTTAAAAGAAAAAGCAAAGACTCTGAATAATAATACCATGTTTACTTTTGTGAGTTAGCCTAAATCCCTCCTTTATAAAATGAATACAAACAGCTGTCTGCCATTTAAGTTCCTTTCGAAAGCATAATGCTATTTGGTTGGGCCTTGCCAGGTTATATTTGTTTTGCCTTTAAGCAAAATGAGCTCTGCATATGTTCCCAAAGCTCAATGTGCTCAGTTGTTTATAAAGTGCCCTCTTGGAACAATCCTGTGCAATGCCTCTCATCCCGAATCAGTACAAACAATATGCCATCTCTGATTACTGATTTCTCAAGTATATATATAGAAGCAGAAAAATATTAATTAAGAATCATTTCCAATGGTTCCTTGGATTCAAACCTTTCGAGAAACTAGATGATTTTGTTAAATTAATTCATTCCTATAGGTCACTGGATTAACTCTGGATCTATGGAAAAGCGGACAGATTTGAGAAAAGTATCACTAATCTAGTGCTTTTATCTAAGAAGAGGTCTGATCTTAGATCTGTACTTCTCAATTTTAGCGTGCATCAGAATCACCTGAAGAGTTTGTTAAAAGTCCAGATTCCTGGGCCCCACCCTAGAGATTCTAATTCAGTAGGTCTTGGGTAGAGCCTAAAAATGTATACTTCTAGCAATTTCTCAAGTGACACTGATGCTTCTAGTACATAGGACACATATTGAGTAGGACTTTCCTAAATTACATTGGGTATGAAGAGTCTGCAAAAGAAAGTACACCTTTTTTTTTAAGATTTTATTTTTATTCAAGAGAGAGAAAGAGCACAAGCAGGGGAGAGGAACAGAGGGAGAGAGAGAAGCAGACACCCTGCTGAGCAGGGAGCTGGACCCGGGACTCCATTCCAGGAGCCTGAGACCATGACCTGAGCTGAAGGCCGATGTTTAACTGAAAGTACACTTTTTATCTTTCACCTCTGCCTAAAGGTGATACGCAACATGTTCTTCCAATCCAATAATCTGTGAATGCTCTTTAACTTGCTCTATGAGGGATTCCTGGGTGGCACAGCGGTTTGGCGCCTGCCTTTGGCCCAGGGCGCGATCCTGGAGACCCGGGATCGAATCCCACGTTGGGCTCCCGGTGCATGGAGCCTGCTGTTCCCTCTGCCTATGTCTCTGCCCCTCTCTCTCTCTCTGTGTGACTATCATAAATAAATAAAAAAATTTAAAAAAATTAACTTGCTCTATGAAGAAGCTTAACTAGTTATTGCTAAAAGTAGATTCCACTGAAATTTGAATTTTGTTGTTGTTGTTACAAGTAGACCTTTCACACAGTTCTAGCAATGGTCTTTGGAATTAAAGTACCCAAATCACCTAAACAATAAAGGCAACCTCTAATATTGTCATTGTGGTAGACCGTTTAAAGGCCAGAAATTCCTCCCATCCCACACTGATTCTCACCCAGAACTGGAGTCTATCTTTCCATCTCCTGAGCTGAAGCTGGTCTTGTGATTTGCTTTAACCAATGGAATTTGCTGACGGTGACTTTATGCAAGTCCCAGCCCCTAGACGTGGAAAGGCTTTACAGTTTCCACATTTGGCCTTTTGGAAAACTCTCCTGAAATTGCCACATGAGGAAGCTAGTGTAGCTTTAGTAGAGGATGAGAGACCATGGAGGAGAATCAAGGCACCGCAGCCCATGGCCAGATCCAACTGCCAGGTATGCGAGTAAGGCCATCTTGGACTTTGAGCCCAGTTCCCTTCTAGCTGAATGCCATTGCATGAATGAGCTCAGACAAAACCAACAGAGGATCTGCACAGCCAGCCCTTAGAAACCTAAAAAGAATAAGAGGTCATTGCTTTTAAGCGACTAAGTTTTGGTGTGTTTTGTTAAGCAGCAATAATGAACTGACACAACCAACATACATGTGTCAGTGAATCTGGGTAAGGAAGGATCCTGAGACTCTCTAGGACAGAAATAATAATATAATAATATAACCTCACCATCTACAGTGCCTGCAACAATATGAGAGAGTCCAAATCAATGACTGGCAGTGGCCCCCCACTTCTGGAGGCCTTGGCCCACCCTCATTCTTCTCTATGCAAAGAGAAAGTGCATTCATCTAAAAAAAAAAAAACAAGAAGCATTAATTATTCTATGTATGAAGGAGTAAATAACAATATAATCAAGCAAATGACCCTCTGCTTTTCCAGGTTCACCTTAAACTCAGACAATCTGAACAACTTGCTGAGAAGCACAGTACCTGATGGTGTGCGAAGAGAAGAGGAATTTCTCACCACACAGCGAGGCAAAGCATTGACTTTGATAAAACAGAACCAAATTGTTCTGAAGTATAACCACTGATAACTCAGCTTTAACTCTTTCGAGACAAATGAGGAGGATTTGCACTGAAGTAACATCATCCTCCATGTCCCCCACTCAAATGACCTGAACGAAGACACCCTGTAACGTTAGCTTACCTTTCTAAAACCCTTTATGATTCTTTAACTTTCCTTTTCAAGGGACTTTGTTTTGTCCTCATTAAAAAAAACAAAAAACAAAAAACTGAATCTTATGTCCAGGTAAAAACTTGCCCAACATTTAATTGACAAACAAATCAGCATCTCTCAGGACTTCCATCACCCCAATTCAGTAGATCATAGCGAGGAGGTTGGAGGATTCTAATTGCAGAAGCAAAATCAGTAAGAAGGGTGTTTATTTAGATTTCATATTCTTGCCCCATTTCTTCCAGTTTCATATCAGTGAGTCTGGGGTAAAAACCCCCAATCTGCACTTTTAACAACCATCGCAAGTGGCCCTTGAACCAGTTTTTGGAAAACACTGGAGGAATTTAAAAACACAGTATTGGAACAGCCTAGATCCAGCCCCTGCTCTGCCACTCGCTGGCTGTTGGACTTTGGGCACATTTATTCCTCTGAGCCCCAGAATCTTCATCTATAAAACGGGGAGCATAATTTACTGACTTAGTTTGTTGGGGCTGTATAACAAAACACCACACACAGGGTGGCTTAGTGATAGGGATTTATTGTCTCACAGATCTGGGGGCCTCAAGTCCCTGATCGAGGGGTCAGCAGCAATTGGTTCCTTCTGAGGCCTGTGAGGGACAGTCAGTTCCATGCCTGTCTCCTAGCTCCTGGTGGTTTGCTGTCAATCTTTGACATTCCTTGGCTTGTGGATCTCTGCCTTCATCTCCATCTCCCTCCACAGATGTCTGCATTTAAATTTTCCCTTTTTTATAAGCACACAAGTCATATTGGATTAGGGACCCACCCTACTCCAGCATGACCTCATCTTAACTAATGACATCTGCAATGACTTATTTCCAAATACAATCACAATCTTGGGCACTGCGTGTTAGGACTTCCACATAGGAATTTTAGAAGGACACGAATACCCATCTCTCAAGGTTGCACAGATTTTAAAAAGGAAAATGCAGGTAATGTACTTAGCACACTGTCTGGCACTTATAAGCCCTAATAAATGATAGCCATTAACTCTGATTATATTCCACTGTCTCCCACAGCACTAGGAGTGTGTGTCTCCTTTCTACCTTCACTCTAGGTTGAGACATATAAATATCATTTTAAGAAAAGAATTGGCCTTTTCAAAATGTTTTTATATGTTAGAAAGAGAAATGATCTGCTATGTTTTCTGAATTTTACAGAGTGTAAGAAATAGAACAATTATGCAAATCCTGCTAATGCACTCAGAGTCTGAAAGTTTTGAGGAAACCAGGCCACTGCCTTGGTGCTTTCTTCCGCTGTAGAAGACAACTGCTTTTTTTTAAATGCTGCATTTAATTATATTACTTATGCTCCAGGGTACTAAGTCTTTTCTAATCTTTGCCTTTGTAGAAGTGTTTTCCGATTGTTCCAAGGTTTTATTTACTCATTTATACCTCAACTAATAGAATTGTTGAATCTCTTGGAAATTAAAAGTAATTTAAAGAGTTTATTGTTTAACTTAATTAAATTCTCCATGTCCTCCCATAATGTGGCGCTCCGTAGAAAGAAAAGACCCACTATTAAAAAGTAAGTCAATTCGTGCAAGAGCAATTCTCCAAGTAACAGTGTCTACCCTCATTATCTCCCAGCAAATTATCCACTCTGCAGATTATCTGCTGAAAATTAAACTCTTATCAAAGAGAGTAAGTGAGAGCTAAGGTACTTGCTCTGCCATGAACTCTTTGGTAACTTTTTGCCAAAGTCTGAAAGCTCTCAGATGCGGCATTCCTTGGCTGGTATGGTAGGGACTGATAACTGTTTAAAGCACTCAAGTTTTTCAAGAAATTATAGAAACTTCCAGCGAGGGTCATCAGCATATGGTCAGAGCCTGGACGTTTTGCAAGACTCAAAAAAATACTCTCCAAACTCCTTGAAAAGCATATTGGAGTCAATATCTGGTACGATAAAGAAAATTGGGTATGATTTATCTCCCTCCCTAATCCCTTAGTCACAGACCTGAGAAAGACAACTTAGAATCTTACCCCACCTTTGCAAATCCTTTATAGCTTTTAATGTTTATTCTAGGGATTGAATTGGATCCTGTATAATAAAGTAAGGCACATTTTATTGTTCCCTCTTCCAAAAAAAACAGGTTCAAAAGCCCATTAGATTTTATCAGGTGGTAGGAGACATCTATTGTTTTAGCCTGGCCGACATCCAGCCCCATTCCAGAAGTCAGCACCTGGTCTTCTTTCAGGAACCTGTCCCTTCCCAACTCCTAGGCCACATGATTCGATGAGTTGATCCCATCCTCAACCATCCCCCAGGCTCTAGAAATGAACATGTGATTCATATTAGCCAAAAGGTGCATTCCATTTTCTAGGCCACAACTACAGGTTCAGGGATGGGCCAGTGATCCAAGAAGTTGCAAAGAACATCTTTATTAGAATGGTAGATTAGAACTGGGAAAGATGAAGTATTTTCCCAGAAGGTGCTAAGCTGGCGTGTTGCCATCTTTGTCACCACAAGGGAGAACCTGCCCAAGAATAAAGCAAACATGGAGAACCAGGAACTGAGACAGACATAATTAATGATGTTTAGCATCTGGATTTCACTGTCCCTAAAATGCCACTGCTTGACTTCTCAGATATGTGGGCAGATAATATATTCTCTTTTTGGCCAGGTTAAATAATATTTCTTTCATTTGACACTAAAATAGCCAAATTTCTCCACTATGTTTATTAACAATCATATATGTAAAGTTCCTAGTGATAACAAGCAGAACCATAGATAGGAAACAGAGCCACTAAATTGTGATTTCCTTTTGAAACAATTTCCCTTGCTGCAGTCACATGATGACTTAATAAAATGTTAACAAATGTCCAAAACAAGCACACTCCGAGAAACCATGCAATTTTGTAAATCCGTTCATCTCTTTCCCTTTGTTCCTTCGTGGTCTCAGCTCTGGTTCCCAGAAGCTGACCTTGAAACAAGGATTCATGTGCAAGGAATTGATTGAGGATGTGGGGAATGTGGTTAAGAGAAAGGAGGAAGCCCAGCAAGGTACAATCCCAGGCAGAGTCCAGAGACATGGCATCAGCCTGACCCTGCTGGCTTGCTCTGGAGGGTCATCTGCACCTCAGAGTGGTTCCCATTTGAAGCGCAGAGTTGGGACCCCTGTACTCCTGCACCTGTCAGTCAGAGAGTAGAAATTCTGTGCATAGGCAAAGGCATCCGGTAGCCCAAGGGCAGACCTCTGAAAGAATCATAGACTGTTGGAGAACAAGCAGAGTGACAAAGAAGTGGATTCAAAAGCAGTAAAAAGGAATGTAGAAATGTCTCAGCAGACCCCCAGTATGATCTATTACATTCATCCTACTTTTCTGCTACCAGTGGCTTTGGGCAGGTTTTTATACATTCCTACTTAAAATAACAGGGAGAAAGAATATGATGCAGGCTTTTCAATCACTGTTTTTAATTTTCTGTAATCAGTGTAATATCTAATCGTCATCAGGGCTAAAAAGTCTGTCCCTTAACTTACTAAAATAACCATTGTCAGTTGGGATTCAGAAATTCTATAGAACTCTCATGGCAAAAAACCTGACTCTTCCATTCTCTGCTCCTCTGTCTAGGAACTTTAAACGCTATTTAAAAGTCCTTTAAATTCCTTGATTTTGATTCACAAAATGCTTTGGTGGCCTTAGAAGACTCAGACCTAATTTATGAACAGAGAATAGTTTTATGTTCTATTCTACTTCAACCTTTAATCCCTTTGCAGGTTTGAAAAAGCATGTATTTTCATTCATCATAATACATTGTGCAGCCATGTATCAAAAAATATTAGCATATTTTATATCTACAGATATGCTTCACAATGGTCTGGAGGTAGACTATATAAACATGTATACAGAACTCCTGAACTTACGATGAGGTTAAGTCCAGATAAACCCATCATAAATGGAAACTGTCCTAAGTGGAAAATGCGTTTATACGCCTAACCTACCAAACATCATAACTTAGCGTAGATGATCTTAACGTGCTCAGAACACGCACATTAGCCTACACTTGGGCAAAATCATCTAACACAAAGGCTACTTTATAACAAAGGGTTGAATATCTCATGTAATTTATTGGACAAGTATTGAAAGTGAAAAACAGACGGGTGGTAGGGGTACAGAATAGCTGGAAGTGTTTTAGTTGCTGACCTTTGTGGTCATATGGCTGAGTGGGACCGGCAACTGGTAGCAACACAAGAATCATCACATATCAAAGATCAAAATTCAAAATATAAACTACACTTTCTAGTGAATGTATATGGTTTCTATCATTGTAACTTTGAAAAAATTGTAAATCCGACCATCATAAGTCATGGAATGTCTACATATATATGTATATATTTATTCATACCCAAGCTTATCTTCTAGGAATAGCAGGTAAGCACTAAAATTATATAACTGCCATGTGATATCCTTTTGTATCTATTGTTCATGGCATCTATTTATCAGTTCTTTTTTTTTTAAGATTTTATTTATTTATTAAGGAGAGACAGAGAGAGAGGCAGAGACACAGGCAGAGGGAGAAGCAGGCTCCCTGCAGGGAGCCCAATGCGGGGCTCAATCACGGGACAATAGGATCAAGACCTGAGCCAAAAGCAGACGCTCAACCACTGAGCCACCCAGGTGCCCTATTTATCAGTTCTTAACGTCATCCACATTCAATGAATTTGTGTTTACTGACTTAACTAATTCACTCTCAAAATACAAAGTTTGAAAGATTAGCCAATCTTTGCTAATTGCATCCTTGATTTACCAAAAAAAATTTCTGCGTATTCTCAGCCACTGAAATAATGCCTGAGTTCTTTCACCTTCTTTAAACATGTTATAGAGCCTATGAATCATTTTGCTCTCAAGTTATAAATATCTGAAAATATGAGATAGTTGATAGGAATGCTAATAGATTTCTAGGAACATCTCTGACCACATCAGTAACCATTTCTTGCTGCTTTGCACTTCAGTTAGAAGGCAGCTTCCAATCATTATACTCTACTGCAAAAGGAGCCAGTCACAACCATGGGGGTCAGGATAACAAGAGAGTAAAGAGAGGGATTCATGTCTTCTTTTGAAAAGCTTCTCTCTAGATAAATCTTGCCCGAATGAAAAGAAGCAAGTAGACTTTGTTGATCTCTGATTCCTGAAAGCGGAGAGAGGGAGGAAAGACATTTGCAAGGGTGTGAGATGGGTATCAAATTAGAGTCTCATTCTTTCCCCAAGTGATTAGCCTTAATACTCATGGAATACTGAAGTTAGGGTCTGAGTCTCATGTTGCCAACAGAAATGAACTCTTTTATAACCAACTAGAATTTTTTTGAGAGAAAGAGCATGCGTGAGGGGTGGGGGATAGAGGGAGACATAGAGAGAACCTTAAGTAGGCTCTACACTAGCACAGAGTCTGACACAGGGCTCAATCTCATGACTCAGATCATGACCTGAGCCGAAATCAAGAGTCGGACTCTTAACGGACCAAGTCACCCAGGTGCCCATTAATGAACTAGAACCTATATAAAAACTTGAAACAAACAAACAAAAGAATGAACTCTTTATTTGAAAACAAACAATTCACAATCAACTGACCACCTTTTCTAAAGCTTACAGAGGATTTCTAAGGGGACTCTTTTCCAGAAAAAAAGAAAATTATGTCATTCTCCGAATACTAATACACTTTTTCTCTTTATTACTTTCTTTCTTGCATGCACATTCACACTTGTTTATGTCAATATCATAGTACTATTAAAAGACAAATGTGCTGGCATAACACTTTAGCTTCAGGGCAATCAGTGGGCAATCCTCTTTTACTGGACCAATAAAAAAGTTTCTATTAAAAAAGTAAGTACACTAGAAAACATTCATGCCAATTCTCCTCACTTCCATACAAAAGTTGAAGTTTTCCAGACTTCTTGATTCCTTTAGCCCACAGTAACTGCTCCTTCTTAACCTTCTACCCTCACCCCATTGCCACTGAGCAAATACCAATAGGCTGTTAAGCACTCAGGAGAAATATAAAATGCTTTCCTCATTTCTCCATTTTGCCAAAACTAAAATAAAGTAAAATAGAATTATATATACTGAATTATACTTACCTATATAGCTACATATTTTTCTCTAGTTGCCGGTCAGGGCCAAATGCCATTGGGTTTCCACGTGTGTTCTTGGTCCGGCCTACCAAGTGACTACCAATTTGTGATCGGACCACCACATTTGAAGAGCTGTTCTGGGCAAAGTGCTTAACCAATTAACCCACACTGAGGCACCTGCATTCATTCCTCAGATCCTGGAGACAACCCCAGGTGCTTCTCAAGTCAAAACTGTCAGGTTATTCTTGTGGGCATCCTCCAAAAACACAGTCACAGAAAATAATTTGCCAGCCAAATTGCAGTAGAAGGCAAATCTCAGGAAAATATGCAGCTAGTTGACAACTACATTGGATGCCAGAAGCCAGGAACTCAAACTTGATCAGACTGGGGTATGGCCCTGGTCTGCCCTGTGACATAAAGGTCTTTGCAACATGAAACATTCTGGATTGATGCAGATGCTACTGTCCATTAGGAGAGAGTATTACCTTAGTCATAAGAATGTACTCCGCTCTAATTGAGTTCTGAACCTTACACTTCTGTGGGTAGAGCCTATTTAAGAAAATAAAAGATATTTTTTAAGTTTGGGGGTTGCATGTGTATGACATCATGCATTTCTTGTCTTAAACCATTATTTGATTGGTCAAGCGATGTTACCATGCTACCTAGGTTAGCTGAGTAGTCTTAGAGCAAAAATAGTGCCATGTGTCACATGCAGGGTGGTGTGTATGTATGTATTTGCTTGTTAGGCTCAATTTGTCACAAAACGTGTGCCAGTCCTTTCATAAGTACTAAATACTAAATCTATAACTATTTTCCTTTCTTTTCTAAAAGACACATCAAAACACAACCAACCCATCATGTTTTTCATAACTTCAAATGCTTAGCAAATCCTAAGTGATTTCATCACCCAAAGGATAATGTTTGAAATTTCAGGTTGATAATCGTTCCATTCAACATTCTTTAAGATCAACAGAGACAATTTCAGATTATTTTTGAACGATACTTTCCTTTGTTTACCTGACCTTATAAGGGATATAATGAGGGGGAAATATATGTCAACATGTTACTTCAGTTGCAATGATATTTAGTTCCTTAAAACTACACACAGTTCAGATCCTTGATGCAAAAAGTACTTCTCTGTGCATCTTGTTCAATGTAAGTCAGTGGTCCAGTATTTCTGTGTTTAGCCAGAGAATATTCTTTTCTCCCTGGTTATCTGCATCTGTATCTTGAGTTTTAAAAGCTGTATCTTTCAAGTCAACCTCACATCCTGCTTTTAGAGACTCAGAGTTGTACTTCACTCATGCTCTAACTCTTGCTTACTGATTTTATGCCTGACTCCTAAAATTGATGGTCTGGAAAGAGCAGCCAACTAAGATCCAATCAGCTTTCAGCTCGCTTTCAATGAGGAACCAAAAAGCTATTCCAAAACATAACATCTTAAAAAGAAAGGTAATTTTTTTTTCCTTTTCTTGAATCCATTTGTTTTCCATTCATTTCTTGAATGGCACTATTTTTTGCAGTTTTCTAAACATACTGACAGTAAATAGTAGAGAAGTGACACTAACTACAAAGCTACAAAGCTTCATTACATATCTATTACAAATTTATTAAAGGTTCACATATATTAAAAGATTAAATTACTTCAACATTTGATTATTGGCTTGTTCACTAGATGTAAATTGTACTGCTCTGGCTTTCCAGCTCTTAAAAGTTATTAATATTGAAATGAATGCATTGGATCATCAGTGATCCAAGTGGATCGATTCAAGCATCTTCAGTGAGTGCCATCTTCACAAGGAAGCAAATTTTGAATGAAAATATTCTACTTAAATTTGGATGCCAGTTTTAACTCCGTTCAAACATTCATAAATATATTTTATTAATTGTCACTGCAATTGTATTTTCAAAAGGATTTTTCCTGCGCTCCACCCAAGCACCCACAGCTGTGACCATGTTCTTCTCACCCTTAACTCTTTGCACTTCATTAATTTATTTCAGGACATTCATAAACTGACAATATTAAGAAGAGCACAAGCCAAAGTTAGTGGACCTGGCATTTTAATACCTTTTATCCAGTCTTGACAAACTAACCAAATTATGAATCCAAAGTTAAAGCAATCACTCTTGTGGGGGCAAATGAAGGGAAATGCGCCACCTGTCCGTTGCTGGTGAGCTGTCTGGGCTTTTATTAACTGCACTTGAACTTCCTGCTACAAGAGGGATTTGTCATTAAATATTTGCTGTTTTATTTAATTACTATAATGGGGAAGCATCAGAAGGGAAGTGAGCTGGATTACCTAATTACCTGCACCATGCTAATTAGTCCCATCGGTAAAATCCCTTGCCCTCTGCAAAATTTAAAAAACATCTCCTCTCCTCCCAAATGAAGACTTCCTTTCTGTGCTCAAGTCCTCACCTGCAGAAATCAAATCCACTTTGCAGTCTCTCTTCAGTTTGACCTCTAGGGGGCGATCCTTCCTAATTTTAAAAGGATCTTATTCCGCAGGAAAGAGTGAGACTCCAACCAAATCCCAGAATTGGAAAGGACCGTAATCATCTTCTGTGAAGACTTTGCAAGGAGAAAACTATCACTGCTTTCAAGTTACCTGAGACACACCTTGCCACCCTAGTCTTCAGTTTTCACGCCATGCCTCATGCGTGAAATTTTGAACCACCTTTAACTATGTTGGTGTAAGAAGTAATCCCCCAAAGCCTCTTCCAGCTTTATAAATCCCATCATCTTCCTTGTGTAATTCTGTTTCTTGGCATCAAGATACCAAAAGCTGTTTGCCACCTATTGAAATATTGACACATTGGGTGTTGTACCTTTAGCTGATTCTTCCTGGGTTTTGTTTTGCTTAGTATTTTTTTTTTTAAGATTTATTTATTTATTTATTTATTTATTATTTATTTATTTATTTATTTATTTATTTATTTATTTTAGAGAAAGAGGGCCCGTGAGCAGGGGGAGGGGCAGAGAAAGAGAGACAGAAGCAGACTCCCTGCTGAGGGTGAGCCCAATCTGGGGCTCCATCTCATGACCTGAGCCAAGATCAAAGGGGTGGCTTAACCAGCTGAGCCACCCAGGTGCCCCTCCCTTGACTAGTACTGGGTTGTTGTTTTTTTTTAAGTAGAAATGTGCCATCTAGTAAGTGGTAGAGATAGCCATATATTGTGGGTTCATACAATACTCAATACCTGTCCTTTATAAATTAAGGTTTCCAAAAAGTCAAATAATCATCCAAGGGTCATTGTATTTTTGGTAGTAGAGCCAGAATTTAATCTGACAGTTTTAAAATGTTCATCTGAGGTTTGCTTGCTAATCCACTCACATTCTATAATTCCGCCATTAGGCTCCCTGCAAAAACAAGAACTAACATTTATTAGGCACTTTCTAGGTGCCAAGCACTGCCTTAGGCATTTACCTGAATTATATTATTTCATCCTTACGACTCAAGTGTATCTTATTATCTACTTTACTAATGAGGAACCCAAGGCTCAGAGAAGGTAAGTAACTTATCCAGTGTCATTCAGCTTAAATAGAATTCAAGCCTTTCCTGTCTAACGTAGTCTGTTTTCTTATCTATGGCCACCTAAAAAGTCTCTAAATCTGGAAACTATTAAGGACTCCATTCTTTCAAGGACAGTAAAGAGAATTCAAAGACATCTCAGGGAAAACAAGTTATCAATTTTCTCAAAAGTTCCCTGGCAAAACTGACTCCTGTGGCTTAGAAAAATTCTAAATCCTAATTTCAGACAACATCAAGTAACATTTATGTTCCAAATTCTGAAGCCAGACAGCCTAGATTGAAATGTCAGTTTCTCATTATTAGCTAAATTATTTTTAACAAATTATTTAACTTCCCTGAGACTCAGTTTCCTTATTTGGAAACTAGATAATAATATGTATTTCACAAGCGAGAGGTAAATCAGTAGTTCCTCATGAAGTGCTTTTAACAATACCTGGTAAATACTCAGTAAATGTAAACTCTGTATATTTTTGTCTAAGGCCAAAGGAAAGAGAAGCCTAACAATGGGAACTAGGAGAAAGGTTCATCAACCTGAAAAAATAAATAAATACAAAGATGTGCACATCACTTAAGCTTAATTAATAAGACTTTTTAATGACCCCATGTAAACATGCCAGTTTGGTTTTGGTTTCTGTTTGGTTTGTCTGGGCGATAGGACTTCCAGGTTGCATAATGAGGTTGTTTCTAAGAGTCTACCTAGTTTAACAGGTCATGTGCACATTTCATTCCAAATGCCAGACCCCACCCCTGCCTCTGCGGTGAAACTGAGATGTTTTATTTCTTCAAGAATATTGCAGAAACCAAAGCTATCCTTGCAGAAGAAGAAAAAAATCAAACACACCAATCTCGATTCCGGTCTGTAGCAGACATTTCACAAAACTCAGTATTTCCTCTCAATGCCCCAGCCCTCCCTGGCCACCCTATGTTGCCCTCTGTCTTCAACAGCTCAGTCTGAACTTCAGGGTAGGGCCTCTCCTTTGGAAATGATAATTTGCATCTTTGATCCAGGGGTGCCACCTAGTAAACACTGTGCTTGACGTGGGTGATGAGTCCATGGCATGTTCGTTGTGTAAACGTCTCAGCCTCTATTTACCTGCCTTTGAGTTTCCTTTACATTGAAAGCATCTGTCAGTAGAGCAAGATGTCAAAGTGGATCGGGAACCCCTGGGTGGCTCAGCAGTTTAGCGCCTGCCTTTGGCTTTAGCACCTGCCTTTGGCCCAAGGCAAGATCCTGGAGTCCCGGGATCGAGTCCTGAGTCGGACTCCCTGCATGGAGCCTGCTTCTCCCTCCTCCTATCTCTCTCTCTCTCTCTCTCTCTCTCTCTCTCTCTCTCATGAATAAATAAATAAATAAATCTTAAAAAAAAATGGATCAACTCTATCACCTCCTGGGAGCAGTTGGTGGAGAAGACACAACCAGTAGGTCCATTTGGAAGGATGAAGGACCCTAGATTTTGTTCTTCAGGCTGTTTGTATGGTTATTGCCCTGGATATCATCACATCTGTCTTTGGGGAGCTTCCATGTACAGATTTAAATTCCTTTATAGTGAAAAGTTTCTTGTTACAAGAGAAGGCGGGTTGCTTCATATATATACATACATAATCAGTTTGATCTAGCTAAGAGTTCAGGAAGAAAGCAATGTGCTGTGATCACACATATGCATGCCTGTAACCCAGTGCATGGCGGCCTTTAATTCAGGCTCCTAATTTCATGTCTAGAGTTACTTTCTTACATTAATACTCCTATGAACTGTTTTCGTTCAAACTATTGCAGATTTCTCAGCCTGGACACTATTGACATGTTGGGTTCTACAATTCTTTGGTGTGGGTGGACTATTCTGTGCATAGTAGGACGTTCTGAAGCATCCCTAGCCTCAATCCACTAGATACTAGCAAATGCCACCCTCACTTGTGACAACCAAAAATGTCTCCAGCGGGATGCATGGGTGGCTCAGTTGATTGAGCTTCCAACTCTTGGTTTCGGCTCAGGTCATGATCTCATGGGTCATTAGATGGAGCCCCGTGTCAGGCTCCATGCTTAGCAAGGAGTCTACTTGATGATTCTCTCCCTCTGTCCCTCCCCAGCCCTGCTGTCTCTTGCTCTCATTCTTGTGCGAGAAAAAAAAATTGTCTCCAGCTATTGTTAAATGTTCCTTGGGGAGCAAAGTTGCCCTTGTTAGGAACCACTGGTGAACCAATATTGTCCTGTAACTTTTAAATGACGTTAAGTGCTGGAGTCTCATCTTGTAAATGAGTAGTAATTATTAAGGTTTTATTTTTTCCCCCCAATTATGTCCTTTGCTTTTCTCTGCCTGTAGATGGAAAAGCATTCCTTACATACCACAAAGCCTCAGGACACCTGGGTGGTTCAGTAGGTTGAGCGTCTGTCTTCAGCTCAGAGTATGGTCTCCGGGTCCCGGGATTGAGTCCCCCATCGGGCTTCCCACAGGAAGCCTGCTTCTCCTTCTGCCTGTGTCTCTTCCTCTCTCTCTCTTTCTCGAACAAATAAATAAAATCTTTAAAAAATATATCATAAACCCTTAAGTCAGCATTTTTGAATTATAAAAACAATAACCAACTGTGTGATCGTCCCAGTCCCTGAAACTAAGCTCCACACCATCTCCGCACCTGTTCTATAGCTCAGTTGAGAATGCTGGCATACGTGACCTGAGGCTAGCAGTCTTCCTGTTCATGCTCTCCCCAAAATGCCAGCATCACAGAAGGTCCACAGGAGCCTCAAGACAAAAGGCAAGCAGTTGCCTAACTATGGATGATGCCATTATCGAAGCACAGCAGGTGCAGCTCGGGTCCCAGGAAGCAGTGGGAATTGAACAATACCACCTCTGTGTAACCTGACTGCCAAGGAAGTAAAAACAACCTGTATATTCAAAGCACAGACATCTGTGGCATTGAGACCAGCCCTACCTTAGGTCCTGGAGTATGCCCAGGTCACCTTGGGTCACGTGCTTCATCTCTTCAGCATCCTCTTCCATCACTCACCCAACCTGTCTCCTAGGCCCATGGGAGCTTCTGAGCATCACTCGACTCACCTGGCTGCCCCCTGGCCTCTCATGCTTCCAACGTCCCCTCAAAAATGTACCTTTCCTGGATCCCATTTGTAGCTGAGATCACAACTAATCTGCAGTAACCTGGATCAAAGTCTCTAAACTCGTGGTCCATGGGCCAAATCTACTCCCCCCACCCCCACCACACACACACACACACACACACACAAAACATGTATTCTTTTAGCCGGCAAGGCAGTTGGAAAATCTTCAGTTTCACTGCCAATATTTATAAACCCAGAAATATTATCTAAGAAGTCCGGCTTTCCAGCTTCACTTGAAGAATTTGCATGTGACACCACTGGCATGGAAATAGTCGCTGTGGCCAAGCCGTGGCAACCTGTTTGGGCAGATCAGACTGCATGCTCTCTGGCTCCTCCCCGGCCCGCTCCCCTCATCTGTGTTACCTGCCTCACCCCTGTGGGCATCTGAGTAGGTGATCTTCTCATCTGAATCCCAGAGAGTCACATGCTAACACTGTAATTACTTTTGGAAAACAGAATCAACAAGGCTAATGGAAGATGCAATAAAATTAGAAACAATAGCTAACTTTTTAATGCTCTTAATGCACTGTTCCTAGACATCATTTTTTCGCAGTAGACCATCAAGTGCCTCTTATCAAGTGCTATTTTTAGGTGCCGTCATCAAATGCCAGTCACACTTGGAAGCACTTTTCATGCAATATTTCATCGACTTCTCACCATAACCATTTGAAATAAGCACCATCACTATCCTCTTCCTGGAGATAAGGAAACTGAGGCACAGAGAAGTGAAGAAACTTGTTCCAATGTCAGAATCCAGGTGGGAAAGAACTTGGGTGGCTGGACTCTAGATTCCAGGTCGAGTTTGCCTTGGCTCTTTGCTGCCTCTCACATGAAGTCAGTTCTGACAATCGCCCAGGAAGCAAGAAGCCAGGAAGGCATTTTCAATTCACTCAGCCAGGAGGCCACGGGTGAAGGACGGGACCCATCCAGCAGGGTCCAAGCCAAGTCTGCTAAACTTGCCCTCCCTGAATGGGGGCTCCTGTTCTGCCCAGGGACACAGGAAGTCACAAAGTGGGAGCCAGGGAGGTGGGGGCATAGCTGCAGAATAACTGAGGCAAAAGATACCAAGTAACCCACCACCTGTACACAGAAAGGACACCAACCTAAAGGATTCAGGAAGTGATCAACGTGTCTTTCTAGTTCTACATGTACCAAATCTACAGCCCAGCCTCGTTCCTCATTGAAAATCCCACGTCCAGACCCAAATGAGCTCAGCTTATGCGAGACAAGAGGCTACTCCCTCCCGAAACACACTGGGGAGCAGTGGAGAGAGCCCTGGACGTCCCACAAAACAATCAAGACGAAAGCCTAGGAGTCATCCCTGATCTGTCCCTTCTTTCACTGCCCATGCTCTGGACAAGTCAGTCTTACTGGCTCTTCTCCAAAACCTATCCCAACTCCCTCCTCTTTTCTCTGTCTCAACCACGAAAACCCTTGGCCGTGCCCCAGTCCTCTCTCACCAGGACTCCTGTAACAGACTCTTCACTCACTCCTCCGTGTGCACCCCTCTGAGCCACTTTGCAAACACCAGAATACATAGTCCTTATGAAGTATAAATCAGCTTACGCCATTGCAACGTTCAAAACCCTTCCATCACATTTAGGATGAAGTCCCAACTTCCTGACTGGTCCTAGGAAGCCCAGTCTATTCGTCTTCATCTCCTGCACTCCACTTGCTCAATGCTGGGAATCCTGACCTTTGCTCCTCAGGCACATCCCGTTCATTGCACTTATATACACTCTGCCCCCAACTCTTTTCCCACATTTTGCCATTGCTACTTCCTTCATGTTTCTCCCCATCCCCTTTGTGGCTATCTCTGTGTCTCTATACTGCCTCGTTGTTGTTATTCTTACTATTTTTTTATTTTAATTTTTACTTCAAACCATCTGAAATTATCCAATAAATGTATTTGCCTACCTGTGTCTTCTTAGCGTCCCTTCACTAGAATGTAATCTCCATGAGAACATAGATTTTGTCTTGTTCAGGGTTGTGTCTTCAGAACCTAGAACCATGCCTGGCACATGGTAGCTACTCAATAGATACTTACTGGATGAAAGAATGAAGTTATAGACTCATCATAATATTTCCAGCTTTGGAGAGAAAAAAAAAGGTAGGGTGGGGAGTAAGAAGACAAAGAGAAATTAGAAAGAGGGAAGGGAACACAGTCGTGTTTCTTTCTTTTTTTTTTTTTTTAAAGATCTTTTATTTATTTATTCATGAGAAACACAGAGAGGAGAGAGAGAGAGAGGCAGAGACACAGGCAGAGGGAGAAGCAGACCCCATGCAGGGAGCCCGACGTGGGACTCGATCCCAGGGCCCCAGGATCAAGCCCTGGGCCGAAGGCGGCACTAAACTGTTGAGCACCCGGGCTGCCCCACAGTCGAGTTTTTTAAGCACCTACAAGGACTAAGTACAGTGCCTCAAATGTAATAAATTTCCTCCCTGAATGGTAGCTGTGTTTGTTGGGACTTTATGCCCACTGATTTACCTGCACAATTGCATTTAATATTTTCATGGATCCTATGAGGTAGACATTAGTGTGGCCATTATATAGAGAAGAAAGCTGAGGCTGAGAGGTGTCAAGTAACATGGGCCAGTTAAACAGCTAAAAACTGATGGAACTGACCTGAAACCAGAAATCTTTTCCATCCCATCACTTTGTGACTTTGACTGCTGTCTTTGAGGTTCATTGCCGTGACCTTGCATCCTTGTTACTTTCTCCTTCAAAAAACTGGCTGAAAGAACCTGCCTCCTACATCTTAGGGATGTGGCTGAAGCAAGAAGATAAAACTCAAAAATTGTTTCAGCATCTTGAAAGAACACCATTTGATGGCCAAGTGCCTCTTGATTATCTGGAATGCCAGCACAAATTGTGTTCACGTTGATAGAGTGAGGTCAGCAACTGAGGTCAGCTTTGCCCACTCCTGCCCAGTCCATCCAACTTAGCCTCTGTCTGCTGGTCTTCAGTAAGATACGTACTAGGATTCCAGTTTTCCCCATCAATTATGATGTCTTACCTTGCAAGAGGAACATAATTTGGTGAGACAGAATGATCACAAACCTATTGACATACTAGCTTTTCTCGTTTGAAGAATCTTTATCAAGAATCAGTTCCCTAAAGAATCGATGCTCTATTTTTTTCCTAGCATGTTGTTAGGAGAGCAAACTGGCACAGCCGCTCAGCAAAACAGTTGGGTGGTTTCTCTAAAAAAAAAAAACTAAACATATACTTAGCATATGACCCAGCAATTGCATTTATCCCAAAGAAATTAGGATGTATGTGCACACAAACCTGTACAGGATTGTTCCTAGCAACTTTAATTGAAATGGCCAATAAACATGGTGCATTCATAGGTGGGATACTACTCAGTGAGTGATACAAAGTAATGAGCTATTGATACACCAACAGCTTGGCCCCAGCTCAAGGGCATTTTGATGAGTCCCAGAAGCCAATCTCAAAAGTTCACACTTACCGAAGTCTTCAAAATGGCAAAATGATAGAAACAGAAAACTGATTAATGGTTGCAGGATTTATTATGGTGGGAGGAGGAACAGGTAGCAAGAGGGAAATCTCTGTGGTGTTGGAATAGTTCTGCCTCTGAACCCCAATGGTGATTTCACAAACCTACACATGAAAGGACATAAAAATATACACACACACTGTACTAGCCAGGTACTATATGTACTATAATTGCATAAAATGTAACATGAAGGGAAAGCAGATGATCCCATACAAAGGAATTCTCTGTACTGTCTTTGCAACTTCCTATGAATCTATAATAATTTAAAAACAAATTTTAAGAGCATATTTAAGTCGCTCTGAATAGCTAACATGTCATATATGTTTAAGGATTTGTTATATATCTCTTAAAATGTTCTATCTTCACAAATAACCTGAATGAAGTTTCCCTTAAATCACTGACTTACCATAACTGTTCTCATTTTTCAGAGCTTCTCATGCAAAGTTAGCTTCCATCTGTTAGGCAAGGGTTGTTGGTAGACCCTGGTTCCAGGAGTGCCCAGTACATAGTAGTTGCTCAACAAACATTGGTTAAGTGGATGCATGAATATAATATAGATAGTAGGAATAGATGTGTAGGACTATTAGAAGGCAAATCGCTAGAGCAACCAACATGGAAAATATGGAAAGAAAATTAATAATTGAAACAACTTACAATCGAGCAAGGGGGCTGCTTCTTACACTTAATGCCATGGTGCTTTGTGCACATATAGAAAACACTATTCTTCTCTTCCAAATTAAGCCGTCTAATAGAAACTGTTAAGATGAAACACAGTTTTATGGGGTGGCACAGTTGGTTAAGCATGTGACTCTTGGTTTCAGCTATTGTGATCTCTGAGTCATGAGATCAAGCCCCACATCAGGCTCCACATGCAGTGTGAAGTCTGCTTGAGATTCCCTCTCCCTCTCCCTCTGCTCCCCCCCCCACCATGCTTGCTCTCTCTCTCTTTTTCTCTAAAATAAATAAATATTTTTTTAAAAAAGATGAACCATGGCTTTAGAGAAGTTCTAGGAAACTTCTTGGAGTTCCAAGTCAATCCAAAGCCACAGTTCTTTCTAGATAGGTAAAGGATAACCAAGCTCTGAAGGTCTTTCCAATCCTGGTTTCAACCCGGTTCTGGAAGTGATGATTGAAAATGGTAAAGATCATATTTATTCTTGGGTGATGGAAAGCCTCTGTTTTTCTTTGTTTTTTTTGCTACTCAACCTGAATAAACTTAGCCTCCATGTCTATTTTCTTCTGTGGCTTAGTTTGGGGTAGCAAAGTCAATGCTTACAGGGGCCCAAGCAGGTAATGTAAATGCATGAAGTCAAATAGGAGGTGGCAAGGCTTATAGTGAACAAAAGAACGTGCCTCACCTAAAGTCATTCAACTCTAAATATTATAAAAAGAAAGAAAACCACACAGCTTGTGCCAGCTCAACAAATTTGCAACCTCTGGGCTCAGCTCAGAAGGGTGGCTCAATTGGTAAACAATCTTGCAGGTGTGCAGTCCCTGAGGTGGAGGCCAGGCTTGTTTGTTTTCTTTTGAATCTGGATGAAGAAGTAGCCATAATGAGGAAGTGCTCACTTTGTTACAATGGAACGCCCAGGGCTCCTCCCACAGACACCCACCTGTTGAATTGTTTACTTTTTAAGAGTTTGGCATGAGATTTCAAGGTATCCCCAATGCCCTGACAGAGGCTATAACCCTAAAAAACAGCAGTTGGGTGGACATATTAGGGACCAAAAGGTTGTTACAAAGCATGGGTGGAGAGCCTGTGCCCTGTCACTCACAGTTCTCCAACTCTGGGAATTTGTAACATTTTATTGTTCTGGGTAAACTGCTAGAGAAGCAGAAGAAAATTCACATCAACAGAGAAGTTCCCAAAAGCTGGTGCCAGTTGTTCTCTGCTGAACTTCTGTTGAGCACTACAGTTGTAAGTCACAGCAATCACAAAATCTGTTAGCAATACCTGCAAATTGCCAACCCATGAGTCCCTCCCTCCTCATCTTCAAGCAAAATAATTCTAACTATTAATGCAGCCTAGAGGTCTGGAAGCTTCCATTGTGTGAAATTCAGAAGCTAATATGATTCAGGACACAAACTGTTCATTAAAAGAAAATGTAACACTAACGTCTGTTTACAGCTAAATGTCACTCAAATGATTGACATCTGGTCTACTATAAAATCCTATGTAATTTGAGTCCTGGTTTATGATTGTATCTTCCTCTGTCCCCTCCAAATAGAATGTTCCTACAAATACCTTAGCTTTTAATTTCAGAAAACCAGGAATTATTTAGACTTTAACTAAATAACTACCAGACAAAAATAGTCCCTTCTAGGTACTAATTTGATTTACTTATTCAATGGCATCTATCGAACTGCTACTATTTACTAGCCACTATAATAGATGCCAGAAATAAAGAATGGGTAAAATATGGTACTCACCCTCAGCAAAATTCAACAGATAAAAATTGAGTTGGTGGACATTGGCAATTGTCTATCCAGCATGCCTTCCAAATAGAGCTTAGGCCTTCCAAACAGAGCTCCGCTGGAGGGTAAATCCATTCCTCTTGTCAGTGATAAGGCAAATGAATATTCTTGCCTATGAATCATGAGAAGAGATATCCCCACGCTCTTCAGAATGAGCTTCTGGAAGCATTTTATTGTCATCCAATGGTGATGTTCTTCATGGATTGTATGTCTGGCACTTCTGCATCCAGTTCACTAACCGGCCTGATGGTGCCACTGACCCATGGGGAGATCCAGAGCTAAGAAAGGAAATGAAGCAAAAGTCAATGGATTAAGACCACAAAATATGTCATATGTCTTGGCTTCCAGTTAATGGGAGTCAATGAATTTCTTTGTCAGTAAGGCAATTTGAGCTGGATTTCCTTGTACTTTACTTGTAAACAAGATTGTTTGATAAGTTTTCTAATTTTTTATAGAGGACGAGAGAAAAAGAAAGAGAATCTTAAGCAGGCTCCATGCCCAGTGTGGAGCCTGATTCATGCTCAAGTTCACAACCCTGACATCATGATCTGAGCCAAAATCAAGAATCAAACATGTAACCGACTCAGCCATGCAGGCGCCCCAGTTTGATAAGCTTCTACAAACAGCTCATCCCATTAGATGATCCATGGTTTGTACCATTTTTTCTCAATGGTGAGAGTGACATTTCATGGCATATTTAACTGTGCCTTTGCTTCTTAGTTAAGACACTTGGGGTTATTGGACACTTTATCCTTTTTCTTTGCCCTTATATTTGCAGCATCCCTTCCCTTATTTCCTGCTAATTTAACCTAAAGGAGAACATGAGAAATAGAATATAGGCATTGGGAAGTTTCTCAAAATATGCTTGTTTCTGTGGCTATATACTAAGTCATAAACATTTTTCCCAGTGAAAATGTATTTAAAATTAGAGCTCAGTTGCCTTCATCTGGCATGGCTTAAGGATAATTCAACTGAAACAAGGCCATAAAGAGTGGATGCAGATAGAGTAGACAATCTCTCAAGAGTGGTTCCAGATGGTAACTACACTTACTGTGGGGAGCATTGTGTAATGCATAGAATAGTCAAATCACTCTGTTGTACACCTGAAACTAATATAATCTTGTATGTCAACTATACTTCAATAAAATAAAGAAAAGGAGAACAACTGGTTCCAGCCCCAGGAACCTATGCATCATGGCACTTTGTGCAGCAGGCAGAATAGAAATGTTAAGTGAAACCACTTTTTTCTATCCTCTGTTGAGAAGAGCCACAAGTGAGAAAAGCAGCATATTTGGGGGGTTCAACTGTAGAACAGGGGCCCATCACCTATATGGTTAATTCTAACTCTGTATATCTGCTCATCTTGAATTAGTTGTGGCTTTGGGTTCTTCACCTATCAGTATTTTTATCTCAAATGTAAAGGATACCATTCTGTGCTTAAATTATCATAGATTCAAAATTGGGAGGGACTGGTAACAGGGAGAATATTCCAGAACTGACTTTGAGAAAATTGTGTTTGATTGCTGGCCCATACGGGGATTAACTGGGGATTATAGTCAGATCCCATCCTACCCACCATCTGTAGCCTCGCTTGCCCTTCATTCTGAGCAGCCAAATAAGTTCCTGCACTAAAAAACAGAATAGAACCCCTGGGTGCTCACTGCCACATCCACCATCCGTTTGGAATAGTGACTGCAGGTGATCATTTATTTAATGACCAAATCCTATCATTTAACATTAGGGAAGAAGAGCTGTATATAAAGGGGAACAACAAAATGTTAAAATTAAAAAAAAAAAAAGAACCAACCTTTTTATATCAGAAGTGCTTAACTAAAATACATTAAGAATAAAATCTTGTAATGTTTATCATTTTCCTTTGAGAAGAAAATACTTCACAGTAATTTCTAATGTATATAAAAATATTAAACTTGTATCACTGTATAGTCTACATTGCTAAATAAGGCAAATGATGACAATTCTATTTTGAATATTTTTTCTTTTTCCTTATTATATTACTAAATCCAAGAAGAGATCACCATTTTCAAAGTACCATTGCTGGTTCCTCAAGCTCCTGGATGGGGCGCAGGGTCTGCTGAGTATTTTAAATTGTGTTTTCAGGCAGCTCTGGTAGCTCAGCGGTTTAGCACTGCTTTCAGCCCAGGGCATGATCCTGGAGACCTGGGATCAAGTCCCACATCAGGCGCCCTGCATGGAGCCTGCTTCTTCCTCTGCCTGTGTCTCTGCCTCTCTCTCTGTGTCTCTCATGAATAAATAAATAAAATCTTTAAAAAAATAAAAAAAATAAAGTGTGTTTTTGAGGCTCTCCTGGCGCTCACAGATTAAATATACAGAAAAACATTAAACATTTCTCACCATGATAATAACACCTTATATGTCCATGTACCTTTGGGTTCTTTGTAACACTTCTTTACATGCAATTTTTATATTTTATTTTTCATTTGTCTGTGAGGAAGATTTCATTATGCCACTACCAACAGATATTAAAAGTGAATATACAAAGAGCATGAAATTCACAAAGAGTAAACTAAAAAGGGAAACTTCAACTTGAGGGACACCTTGGTAGCTTAGTCGGTTAAGTGTCTTTCTTTGGCTCAGGTCATGATGCCAGGGTTTTAAGATGGGGCCCCACATCAGGCTCCCTGCTCAGTGGGGAGCCTGCTTCTCTCTCTCTCTCTCTTCCTCCACTACTCCCCCTGTTTATGCTCTCTCTGTCAAATAAATAAATAAATAAAATCTTAAAAAAAAAAAAAACTTGAACTTGAGTTTTCTGACTGCCAATTAAATTGGCAGTTGCCTTTAAAAATAATGTTCTGGGGCACCTGAGTGGCTCAGTGTTTGAGTGTCTGCCTTTGGCTCAAGGCATGATCCCAGGGTCCTGGGGTCGAGTCCCACATCAGGCTCCCCACAGGGAGTCTGCTTCTCCCTCTGCCTATGTCTCTGCCTCTCTCTGTGTCTCTCATGAATAAATAAATAGTTTTTTAAAAAATTAAAATAAAAACAATGTTCTCATAAGAACATTAGCCATTTTGAAGACTATCACAGGACAAAATGCCTTCTCCGAGGGATTCTTCCGAGATATATTAGAGTGACACAGACTGCCACTATGCTAGACTATGATGAAACTATTATTTCAATTTTAATATAACCATCACAAATAGTTTAAGGGCAACACCCACATGACTTCTCTGTGCCCCACATTGCTTAGCCTAGTACTTTAAATGTAATACCATCTCAAATATCCCATGCCTTCTACCTACATAAACAGGACTCAATAGAGGGCACCTGCCAGGGCAACTTCTATCTTCCCCAGAGGCTCTTAAACACATCAGCCAGGTCAGAGGAAAGCATCTTGCTTTGATCACCTCTAACAGGGTCAAAAGAAAGCCCTGGATACCCGCCTTTGGCCAGCCCCTGACATTCAAAGCCTCAGCACCACTGCCTTGAATCCGCCAGGACAAATCTCATTATGTCCCATATACTTGTGCCTGTCAATCATCTTAATAAGGCCCAGACTTTCAGGTCATCTGGAATCTTCCTCACTGTACCCCCCAAGGCTTGGCTTGGCCCCTATCTGACCCCATCTTCCATTCCCCCTCAACTCTCTGAAACCTTCCCACACTGCCCTCTGTGAGGCACAGTTCATCCTTTGTATAATCCCTCTCTGAATGGTCCCTCCTTTTTCTCACTAGAACTGTAACTCAGCTCTTCCCTGAGGACACTGTATCCCCTGCAGCCTCTCGCCAATGGACCTTCCTTCTCTCATACTGTTTGCATCACCTGGATGTCTGAAAGGTGTCTCAGGCTGGCATACAAAACAACTCCTCTATGGAACTCCTCTTCTCCAGAGTCCCCTGTTTCACTGATGGCAACTTCACCCTTCCAGTCGTTCAGGTCAAAAACCTTTCAGTCATCCTGATTCCCTTTTCTGTCATACCCTACATTCGATCTATAAGGAAATCCTGTTGGCTGTCCTCTCAAAATATATCCAGAATCCACCATCTTCTTGTCTAGGTTACTATAATAGCATCTTTAAAAGTGTCCCTGCTTCCACCTGAATATATTCCACCTTCCTAGAGTCTCTTCTCAACCCAGCAGCCAGAGCAATCCCCTAGGTCAGATCATGCCACCGCTCTGTAGGAAAGCTACTAGATTCCTTGTTTGGACTGTAGTAGTACAAACCAAAGTCCTGACAACAATCCATCAGGCCCTACGGGACCTGCCCCTTAGCCCATCAGTTTCTCCTCCTCTCCCAGAGTCACTCTGTTCTACACACTTCATGCCACTGTGCTGCCAGGAGGAACAAGCAGGCACTGTGTGTCTTGTGCCCTTGAGCTATTTCTTCTGCTTGAAATGCTCTTCCTCCAGATACCTTCCCCCATCCCCACACCAACACCCTTGATCCCCATTCCTTGCTTTATACTTTCTCCTATCTCTCATCCCTTCTAACATCTATAGAATTTTCTTATGGATCATGTTTTTGTCCCTTATCCTCCATGAGAATGTTATGGCAGATGCTGGGATCTTGCTTCTTTTGTTCACTGAGATGTGCCCACTGCCTGCCTAGAGCATAGGACTGATTCCTGGTCATCTCTCACAAACCTGCTCCACCACAGAACCACCACCACCACCCCCATCTCAATTGGTGGCAACTCCATCCTCATGTGGCCCGGGTCAGAAACATTGTCTTGAAACATCCTTGACTGTTTTATCTGTTATACCCACATCCAATCAGTCTCAGAGGACTTTAGACTCCACCTTCAAAATGATTGCTCAAGAGTTTCATGTTGAAAGAAGACCTATCGACCCTTACAAAATGAGCTAATAATATGACCCAGTCCCACTAAAAGACCATGAGCTAATCCCAATATCTAAACTTTTTACATATCCCACACACTTTTACCCTACCAATTACCTGCATGGAGATGGGTAGTCATTCTAAATATTAATTTTGATTCTACTTCTATCTGGCTTAACTTCTACTTTGTATCCACTTCACTAACTGCCTAAATGTTGGTAATGTGTGCAGGATGTGTTATAAATCTTATAGGTCCAGCTCAGTCCTTCTAGCTCTGACTGTAATGCAGATAGTGATTTCACACACTGCACTCAAAGTCAGAACTCAGATTTCTTAAGAGTCTATTAAAAAGTCAATCCAATTCGACAAACCTTTATTGCATGGCTGTGCTAGGAACTCTACTGGATGTGGAAGAGAACAAAATTCACAACTCTCAAGACACACATTGTCTGATATAGAACAGAGTCATTTAAACCAATAAGGTCAATAGTGTGCGATAAAACGAATACGAGTTTCGATACAAGGTAAGAGAAATTAACCCCCAGCAAGCCAGAGAAAGAAAAGAGCAAGTCAAAGTTCAGAAGAAATACTGGGGGGCGGGAAATGGAGACAACCCAAGCAAGAAAAATTGAACAGAATTCTTTGCTGTTAAGCTCCTGTTCTTTATCATTAGTGATGCTGCTTTTGGCCCTAAGAGGGCAGATTGGGAAGCAGAACTGAATTCATAGACCAGAATATGTGCATTGGGTAAAAAATTGGAATTAAACTGTTTCTAAAGTCCCTTGCAAAACTTCAATATTTGATGACCCAAATGATCAAAAAGGACAGCATTAATCTAGTCAAGTTTTGACTCATAGAATGCTTTTGGCAAGGTTTGCATGAATAATACTATCTCATGGGTCTGATGCCAAATCTGAAATATTAATAGACTGTGTTAAGATTTAAATCGAGTCATAAACATGTCTCCAAGAGAAGATGCATGACAATTAGGAGAAAAAATAATCTGGAGCTGTTTCTTTCCGCGAACCATTAGAACTGCGAACAGCTACAATCTGTCTTTGAAATTTTCCTTGAAAGTAAAATCACGAAATAACAAAGGACAAAACTGCAAAACTGCTTGTACCTATACAGCAGCCTGGGTATAATTTTGTTTTAATTCTGTTTTAAGAAATTTTGACCACTTGTAAGGGAAACATTTTCTTCTGGAATCTGTAAATTAGTCTTGGCATTGCTTTTCCAACAGGCAGGGGTAAACACATTCCCATCTTCATCAGACTAAAAACAGACAACAAATTTCATCTTTCTTTGGAATAGTGTGCTTCTTTTGACATTCTTTCAGTGATTCTTAAAAATAGAACTAGATTTGGGACGCCTGGGTGGCTCAGCAGTTGAGCATGTGCCTTCGGCTCAGGGTGTGATCCTGGAGTCACGGAATCAAATCCCACATGGGGCTCCCTGTGAGGAGCCTGCCTCTCACTCTGCCTATGTCTCTGCCTCTCTCTCTGTCTCTCATGAATAAATAAATAAAATCTTTTTAAAAATTAGAACTGGATTTGAATGCTGACTCCAGCTTGTATAAGGCAGTTTTACCTAGGATCCTTTGTCTTCCTATGACATTGAAATAGCAAGACCTGCCTTATCTCATAAAGCATTTATGAGGTCCACATCAGATCTGAAAACACAGCAGAGGTATAAAACATCACATACAAACGAAAACTTGTGCATGAATATTCATAGTAGAGCTATTCATAAAAGCCAAAAAGTGAAAATAACTAATTCAAAGATCCATTGACTGATGAATGGATAAACAAAAATAGCATAGGTATATGATGGAATATTATTTGGTCATAAAAAGGAAGGAAATACTGAGGCATGTTACAACATAGATGAATCTTCAAAACATTATACTAAATGATAGAAGTCAAACACAAGGGGCCCCTGGGTGGCTCAGTGGTTGAGCATCTGCCTGTGGCTCGGGTCATGATCCCAGGGTCCTGGAATCAAGTCCCACATCGAGCTCCCAGCAGGGAGCCTGCTTCTCCCTCTGCCTATGCCTCTGTCTCTGTGTGTGTGTGTCTCTCATGAATAAATAAATAAATCTTAAAAAAAAGAAGTCGGACACAAAAAGCCACATGATATGACTCCACTTAAATGAAATGTCCAGAGTAAGTGTATCCACAAAGAAAGTAGATTAGTGTTTGCAAAGTGGGGGGAGGGGAGGTAGGGGTGGCTATGGAGTCACTGCTAATGGGGACTGATGAAAACGTTTTGAAAGTAAGATCATGGCGATGACTACGTGATTCTATGAATTTACCAGAAACCATTGAATTTGTACACTTTCAAGGGGTCAATTTATGGTACATGAATTATATTTTAATTTTATAAATTATATAATAAAAATACAGTATACAAATATTTCATTATTTAGGAGTCCCTTTATTTCCAAATTAGGGATGCTTCCTATCCTATAGCTCCTATTTTCCCCTCCCTCAAAATCTCTCTCTAAAGTACCAAAGCTACCCTACTAGGCTTCTGAACAATAACTAGAAAGCAATTGGTAATTTTAAAAAAGCAGCTGGGCAGTCCGGGTGGCTCAGCGGTTTAGTGCCACTTTCAGCCCAGGGTGTGATCCTCGAGACCTGAGATCGAGTCCCACGTCAGGCTCCCTGCATGGAGCCTGCTTCTCCCTCTGCCTATGTCTGTGCCTCTCTCTTTCTGTGTCTCTCATGAATAAATAAATAAAATCTTTTTTAAAGAAAGAAGAAAGAAAGAAAGAAAGAAAGAAAGAAAGAAAGAAAGAAAGAAAAGAAAGAAAGAGAGAAAGAAAGAAAGAAAGAAGAAAGAAAGAAAGAAAGAAAGAAAGAAAGAAAGAAAGAAAGAAAGAAAGAAAGAAAGAAAGAAAGAAAGAAAGAAAGAAAGAAAGAAGCTGTGGAGGGGCACCTGGCTGACTCAGAACAGCATGAAACTCTTGATCTCAGGGTCATGGGTTTGAGCCCCATGTTGGGTGTAGAGATTACTAGAAATAAATAAATAAACTTTAAACGTATTTTTAAATAAATAAATAAATAACTTTAAAAAGCAGGTGTGGGGCAGCTCAGGTGGCTCAGCGGTTTAGCGCCGCCTTTAGCCCAGGGCCTGACCCTGGGGACCCAGGATCGAGTCTCACGTCAGGCTCCCTGCATGGAGCCTGCTTCTCCTTCTGCCTGTGTCTCTGCCTCTCTCTCTCTCTCTCTTAATCTCTCTCTCTCTCTCTCTCATGAATGAATGAATGAATGAATGAATGAATAAATAAATAAATAAATAAATAAATAAAATCTTTTAAAAAAAGAATAAAAAGCAGGTGTGGAGAAAGAGTTGGTATTCATAAACATGATCGTATAATAAGAACTCCTTTTTCCTCATAAGTTGAACATCATGAAGAAAAGAGTTAACAGTGCCCTCTGGGGATACATGTGTTGTGACATCATTTTTTTACTCCATCACTTAGGGCTTCTTTTGCGCTTATAATTTCATCTGAGTAAAAATGTGTGCATGAGCGCACACATACACATTTGTGTGTATGAGGAGAAAATGTAAAGGCACAGCACAATTTGACCAGTTCACCTAATTCTTACCATTTCTGAAGAATGTTTTCTTACATTCTACAAATTCTGAATAACTGGTTTAAAAAACGGTCAATAGAAAATTATCAAAAATATGACATTAAAACTTTTTCTAAAATCATATAACATCATTACCCCAAATGTGGCATATTTATTTCCTATCCACAAACTATTTTCAAACAAAAAAGAAATGCAATTGTATTTAGTTTCGTCATTTTGTAAGAACGACTAAGGACTATACAACATAGTTTTCACAGAGAATTAACTTGTAATTGTACTGATTATTATTTTTACCACCCAAAGAAATAGCATGGAGCAATAAAGGCAAAGAGATTTTTTAAATTAATTTCTTTAACAGTATAGATATGACACGAAAGTGAACACCTTAAAAAGTAGCAGAGTAATATGCTCCCATCTTCACTGTTGTTACTGTATAAACTTGAAAAGAGGAGGTTGTGGAGGGATATTAATAGCCATTGTCTCTGAGCGGTGCATGGTGCATGGTCTTAGCTTCTTCGTGCTCATCTATATTTGTTCACTTTTCTGCAGTAAAGACGTAAAAAAAAAAAGGTAGAGAATCATTATAATAAAAGAGAAGAAGGTATTTATAAATAGAAACACTGTCATTGTTTTAGCTTTATTTTACCAAAAGATGCCCTCCAAAATAAGGCCAGCTTCTCTATGATTTTAGGAAGATTAATTTAAAACTCCAAATAAAACAAAGGAAATTTGCTCAAGACTAAGCAAGGTACGTACAAAGCAAGTCCTTTAGGAGAGAAACTTGTTAAGTCATTTATATTGTTTTACTAGATTTTTTCCTTTTTCAGCTTTTTGGTAGTCACTAGGGTCTCAGCCTAAATTATAGAGTGTTTTCAGAGAAATGCCTTTTTTTCTCATTTTAAAATATTATTTTAAGAATAATTTGTAACTAAAACACAGTATGCAAACAGATGATCCTAAGTTTATTCTTAAGTAGGTATTTTTGTTTACGCAATCTTTTGCATCAGTAAAATCTATCTTCATAGAAAGCACAAAAGCAAGGTCCAGTCCATCATGTATATAACTATAGGACTTTCACCTGATTCTTAACATGATCATTAATGCATAAAGAATTCCATCCAATACACATAGACTTAGAGTTCTGTCTTCCCTGACATCACTCACTCGCCAGAAATTCATCTTTTAAAAATTTGGGACTTATTTTGCCTGTATAATAAAGTTCCTATTTATTTGTCATCAGACGAAGAAAAAATTTAAACAACCAAATATTTTTCTCAGATAAATAACAACCAAATAAAACTGATATGGAGAATTTATTCAGGAATTTATCCTACTTACACACTTACACAGGTACATACACTTATATTTATAATTGTGTTAATTGCAGCATTACTGGAAACAACCAATATATTAATCAATTCTGAACTGGTTAAGTTAAATCAAGGTGCAACCAAATGATAGAGTATTGTGCTTTCCTTAAAAAGACACAAGTACATCTCCAAGATATATCATTAAGTGAAAAGTCTAAAGTATAACCCAGTAGGTATTATAGGATCCCATCTATGTAAAACACAAAAGGGTATACATATAGGTGTATCTATGCATAAAAAATATCTGTAAAAATACCTCCTGGGATAGCTCAGCCTTTTTGTTTCATCAGGCCTTCAACTAATTGGATGAGGTCCACTTATATTAGGAAGTATAATCTTTCTCATCTTCTACTCAGGCTACTGATTTAAATGTTACTCTCAGCCTCAAATACCCTCACAGAAATACCCAGAATGTTTGATTAAATATCTGGACACCTGAGTAAAAGAAATTTTCTCCTGTCTGACTGTCTTCAAACTGGGCCACTATTTTATTGAAACTCAAACATCGGTTCTTTCTGGGTCCAGACTTCAGATTGGAACTCCATCACCAGCCCTCCTAGGTCTCCAGCTTGCTGACCACAGAGCTTAGGACTTGTCAGCCTCCATAGCCACATTAGCCAATTCTTTCAAAAAATCTTTTATTATTTATTTATTATTTATAGTAAGTCCTCTTTTGAGAATCTATCTGTATATGTCTATATATATATATATAGAGAGAGAGAGAGAGACACATTTTTAAGGAAATACATAGATATATAGACATGTTGGTGCCATTCCTTCAGAGAACTCTGACTAACACATACCAGATTCAAAGAAACATAATCCCAGAGAAACTGAGACACTCAGCTCGTGCAATTTCTCAACTCTTAGAAGTGGCCCCTCCTGATAGAAAAGTATAGCAAGGTTTGGAAAAGGGTTTGGACACATGCTCCTAGCACTTTTACTAGAAATATTACTGAGAAATCTGTTTATATGCTAGCTTCTTTTTTTCTAATTTGTTTCACATATTCTTAAAACAAACCTCAAATTTGTCCTATAAAATAGAAGCTACTGTTTGCTCCCGCTCATCCAGTGTCTATGGGCATAAGCGAACTGTGTATAAAGGATTGCTTATAAATAAACGGATTTGCTAAACCCTGAGAAGACGCTGATTTTCAACACTCATTCTTCCAGTCATGGCATGTAACTGCAACCACAACAGACAACACATGCATTTTTGCAGGTGAGTTGTAGATCAACCAAGTAGCCAAGCAGCAGTTGGGATAGATATGCCAGGACTGGGAAAAAAATTGTCTTTGCTCAATCCAATTGCAATCGACAGAGGAAGTTTTTTTTAATAAAATCTCAGAATTTATGGATACTCCTGACATTAGAATTGTGGAACATAAGGATATTTTCAAAAGGAATATATTTTATCACTCACAAGGGAAGCCAAAGACAAATGAAAATATCACGGAAACATACAATTTTTAAGGGGGAGATTAAGAGCTGAACTCAAACTTTCAGAAAAAGGAACAATTGGATGATAAAGTCCAGTGGAAATATATGCAGACAGTAAGAACATGTGCAAGTAAATGGGCAGTGGAAATTGTAACATAGCAATGCTTTCCTAAGGCTTCATTTGACACGTCTGTCTCCATGAAGTAATAGTAGGATCCTGTTTCACAAATAAGAACTGTGAGGCTTGGAGGCTCTGGTAATTTCAGAATCCTAGACTCTGAATCAGGGTAACGCACCTCTTTCCATCCATGTCTCCCCAATGTGCTGCTTTTCCTGACAGTTTCATTGTGCTCATTACTTTCCCTGCAGTTCCAAGCCAATACTAATGGTATTCTTCCCAAAGTGCGCTGTTACATAACCCCTGGGGTAGACTTTTCCTCTCTCTTTGTCCCTTTGTAGTATTCACTGTCTGGAAGACGATTCTTCTGGACCTAGAAGGCCCTGGTGACGGCTCTGGGAAACAAAGGAGTGGCTGGGGAGAGAAAAGAGAGCCATACCTCTCCCTCTTACAGATGCTGCTTCATGAACCTTTGTCCAAAGCCACCTTGCTCAGGACTACTTGAAGAGTTAAGTAAATCTCAGAAAGACCAAAGACATGCAGAGCCATTTGGTACAGAGGGCGATTTTTGTTTTAAATATTTGAATCTGAAGGTCTTTAAGTGAGACATACACTCACCACAATCCCCAGCTGTCTTACACTTGGCTGCCTCAGACATTCGAGACACATCTGTGGCCCCTAAAGGCATATGAATTTGTAGTTTCTGAGGCAGTTCTTTCCTGCCAAGTCACTGGTGTTTATTCCAAAGCTGCACTGAATAAGGAGTGTAGAGAATGGGTGTGGGATCAAAGATTGCACCCCTGGTCTAGATGCTCAGTTCTCTTAAGCTTCACTGCAGTTAAGATTTCATGTCTCACCTCCTGGGCAGGGGGATGAACCCCATGAGGAAGCATCTCAAAGCTTTCAAAGCTTTCGGAGAGTACCATACCTGGGTCTCCTTGCTTCCACCTACAAGCTTTCCCTCTAACACCATCCCCTCTAATATCCTCTCCCTTATCTTTTCCCAGTTCTTTTCACCCCTTCCTAGAGAAATAACCGGGTAAATCATAAACCCAGGCACTGAGTGCCAATGATAACAATCACGATAAGAGGAAACATGCATAGAATTTATACTATATGCCAGGCACTATGCACTTTATTTTTTTTTAATTTTTATTTTATTTATTTATGATAGGCACACAGTGAGAGAGAGAGAAAGGCAGAGACACAGGCAGAGGGAGAAGCAGGCTCCATGCACCGGGAGCCCGACGTGGGATTCGATCCCGAGTCTCCAGGATCGCGCCCTGGGCCAAAGGCAGGCGCCAAACCGCTGCGCCACCCAGGGATCCCAGGCACTATGCACTTTAGTATTTTAATATAATGCTCAAGGGAATTACCTTTTTAAAAGATTTTTATCTCATGAGAGACAAAGAGAGGAGAGGCAGAGACATAGGCAAAGGGAGAAGCAGGCTACCCACAGGGAATCTGATGTGGGACTCAATCCCAGGACCCAAGATCATGCCCTGAGCTGAAGATAGACGCTCAACCCCTGAGCCACCCAGGCATCCTTGCTCAGTGGAATTATTAACTCTATTTTACATATGAAGAAGATGAAGCTCCAGGCATAGAATGACATTCTGATGTCACAGGCTATGGGATTCCAATCCAGATGGCTAGTCCTGGGCGCTCTTCTGCTTTCTACCCTAGCCATCCAGTGTATTCTGGCTTTAAAGAGGAAAGAGCTGTGTTCCAACTCAGGCTACGAATGTCTGCCCCAAGAAGGAGAAGCAACTGGGGGTTGGGGCAGGGCAGAAGGGAGGGAAAGTGGGAGTCTTCTTGGCTGCAAGCCCCCACCTACCCCCTCTCTACAGAGAAGCGAAACCAAACATTTACCAACACAACTATTCATTTCGTTTTGAACATTGGCCTGGGAGTATAGAATAAAAATTTATATTCTTCCCATTAATGTAACTTTGACTTTATTTCCCACAAATTAATATCCTCATCTTACTAGGACTAGAATGCATTCTCTCTTTTCTCTAGACAGATCACATCATAGAGCATCCCACATGAATCAGACAGTAACACAAGGCCCGAATACCCTTTCCAAGAGAGGAGGCAGGGGACAGGAAGGGAGAAGAAGGTAGGAAAGAGTCTCAATGAACCTTTTCATAGTTTAATATATGGTACATTCTCATTGAACGTTGATACCTCTTTAATATTAGGTCTTTAAAACTCTACATAGAAGAAGAAACAAGACACCCAGAAAATGTATCCTATTAGAAGGCCCCAGGGATCCAGGAACCCCTACAGATCTCAAACCTGGCTCTTTTCCCTGGATGTTGCAAGAGGCTAGCTTCCTTTATGGAGGCAGGAGCTTTGTGAGCCCCTGAGAGGCTGCTACTAAGTGACCAGAGCCTACTGTGATCTAGGACTCACCCCTGATGGTCAACTACAGAGGTTTATAGAAGTTAAATAAATGACTAAGAAAAATAAATAAGGCATAGATGCGTTCCTACATTTGTGATGTACTCAGAGTGGAAAGCCATTCAGAGCTAATTGCTAAGCAAATTAACAGACGAACCGAATTGCCCAGAAATTGTCATTTGGTTTGGGTAACATAATGCAGTGTATTAAGCACAAACTATCATTGACCCTAGAGGGACTTTTATTTAAGAAGGGGGAGAGATTATGCCTTAGAGCATTCATTTTTTAAGCTCTTTACCATCTGTTTGGGTGAAAGACTATAAAGGCCGGTAATCACCATTATCACCAATTATCTGTCACTAGAAATTTTTTTTCAGTTTATCATTAGCATTGAATTTGAAGCAAGAAGCAGGCTTATTAAATCCTAGAATAGATTTTTATTCTCTTTGGAGACATGTAGTTCACAAAACACTTTTGATATTCTAACTCTAAGTCCTAAAATCATAGGATCTAAGCCTCACCAGTCCTTATAGTCAGAGGTATAGCCTGAGCTGAACTAAGGTAGGTTCCAGCTGGATGTTACCAGGTAGACTCTGACAAGGTAGACGAGTAACAGGTAAGTATCAGAGGAGACCACCTCTGGCGTGGATTTCGAAGGCCCTCTAAGATTTGGTGAGTCTAGGCCCTGAAAGAGGAAGGTAGTGTGTGTTTACTAGACAGTGAATAAAACTCTTATTTCCTTATCCTCTTGCATTAACATAAATGCTTAACACAATGTCAGTCCATAGAGGAAGCTTGATAAACATTAATTGTTGTCAGTAGTTGTAGGAGAATGGTTCTTGGTTTTGCTTGACTTAATCAAATTACATCTAATAATCTAACTCTATTTTAAGAGTTGGGGTATCAGGTAGTCTATCTTTCTCACAAGATTACTAAGCAAACTCTTATTCCAGTTGCCTTATATCTAGATTGTTTCATTTCATAGCTTGATTTCCCTCTCAACACACAGTAAAATCAAATTACCCTGCTCCTTGACTCCAGAGTCAAGGATTTACCCAAGAATGAAAAAATATTTTCTGGAAGAAACGTGGCAGTCTCTCTCCACAATGTGTCTTCAGAGGTGATGAACACCTCTGAAAAATCTAAATGCTTCAGCCAAATAATGCTTAATGCCCTTGACAACCTGATACCATCTGATATTTCCATCCTCATTACCTGATTGCTCCCTTCATGAACCTTGGGCTACAGTGAATCCAGGCTGCACAATGATCCCAGAACCTCAGAGTTTAATTAATCATTGAGTTTTGTCTTTTAAAAAGCATCCTTGGGATACCAGGGTGGTCAGTTAAGTGTCCGACTCTTGGTTTTGGCTCAGGTGGTGATCTCAGGATCACAAGGTAGAGTGCCACTGCTCTCTCCCTCTCCCTCTGACCCTCCCTGCTAATGCTCTCTCTCTCTCTAAAATAAATTTTAAAAAAATTTAAAACAAAACACCCTCCCTCAGAGGACAACTCTTCCACAATACTTTTCTAAATTGTCCGAACTGGAACGATTTTCGTCTTTCTATGCTACCTTGTCGTGACCTGCCTGCTTGTCTATTCTCACTGCCTCCTAGTCACTGTATCTCCAGCTGGAGGCTTAACCATCACTAAAACCAGAGTGTGGATCGTGTTTATTATCTGAAGAAACTGTCCTAGTTCAATCTTCTAGTCCTTCTCTGATGGGAGTAAGAGTGGTCAGACTTGAGCTCGTTTCTATGACCAACCTTCTATCTTTGTCCTCATTTAGATAATTCAGTGTATGAGAGGCTATCAAATTGACCTTATCTTGCCCTGATCAGCCATTTTCTGAAACCACCATTCTAAGGCACGAGCTCAGCCAGACCTCCCTAACCTTGATGACCTTGTGGTGTTAGAGCAGTGGTTTCTAACTGGACATGTTTGGCAATGTCTGTTATCACAACCTGACAGGAGAGGGGTGCCACTATTATCTAGTGGGTAGAGCCCAGAGATGCTGGTAAACATCCTACCATGGACAGGACAGCCCCCCTCAACAAAGAATCATTTAACCCAAAATGTGAATGATGTTGAAGCTGAGAAACCCTACTTTAGACTACTGGGCAAATGGCCTTGAACAAATTACTGAATAGCTCAATGATTCAGAATTTTCCTCCAGAAACATACAGATATATTTCCTGTATGATTAACACATTACCTAACGCACTTCCTTTGGAACCTTTAGTACTTTGTCATAATTTGTGCAATGGAAAAAAAACTTAAATAATTATGCAATTATTTAACTATTCCTTCCTTATTCTATCTATACACCTTGAGGTTGGAAAAATTCTTGGCAGTAGTGAATTCCACGTGTATTCATCAAAACTTGGGGGATTCCAAAGGCTTTGATCACATTTTTCTCTTGATTTTTTTATTTTTATTTTTATTTTTTTAATTTATTTATTGCTCTCTTGATTTTTTAAATAAGATTTTTCAATAAAACTTTGTTTTATGGTGGTAAAATAAAATTAACATAAAATTAACCACCTTAACCATTTTTAAGTGTGCAGTTTAGTCATATTAAGTACATCCACATTCTTGTGCAACCATTCCTGCTATCCATCTCCAGAACTCTTTTCATCTTGCAAAATTGAAAAATCTAGATATACTGATTAAACCAAAACTCTTCAATTTCTTCTCCCCCTAAGCCCTGGCAATCAGCATTATACTTTGTATGTCTATGAATTTAACTACTCTAGGTACTCGTATAAGTGGAATCATACAGTATTTGTCTTTTTGTGACTAGCTTATTACACTTAGCATAATATCCTCAAGGTTCATCCATGTTCAGTTCATCCATGCATCAGAATTCCATTATTTTTAAGACTAAATAATGTATTACATTTTATCCAGTCATCTGTCAATAGACACTTGAGTTGCTTCCACCTTTTAGCTACTGTGAATAATGTTGCTGTGAATATGGTGGTACAAACATCTCTTTAAGGCCCTGCTTTCAATTCTTTGGTGCATACACCCAGAAGTGGAATTGCTGAATCATATGGTAATCAAATTTTTAATTTTTTAAGGAACAGCCATATTGTTTTCCTCAAGGCTATCCTATTTTACATTCCTACCAACAGTGCACCAAAGTTCCAGTTTCTCCACATCCTCACTAACCCTTGTTATTTTCTGGTTGTTTTTTTTATAGTAGCCATCCTTGCAGGTATGAGGGAGCATCTCACTGCAACTTTGATCTGTATTTACCACATGATTAGTGATGTTGAGCATCTTTGCATGTGTTTATCAGCCATTTGAATACCTTCTTTAGAGAAATGTCTATTCAAGCTCATTTTTAAATTAGGGTGTTTGGTTTTGTTGTTGAGTTTTAGGTGCTCTTTATATAATATTAATATTAATCCCTTAGGGTGCCTGGCTGGCTCAGTCAGCTGATTCTGCCTTTGGCTAAGGTCATGATCTCAGGGTCCTGGGATTGAGCCCCAAATCTGGCTTCCTGCTCAGAGGGGAGTCTGCTTCTCCATCTCTCTCTGCCCCCCGCCCTTCCTTGTGCTCTGTCTCTGTCTCTCTCTCTCAAATAAATAAAATCTTTAAAAAATATATTAATCCCTCATCAGATATATAATTTGCAAATATTCTCTCCCATTCTGTGTGTTACCTTTTGATTCTGTTAATACAGTCTATTGGTGCATATAAGTTTTTATTTTTTGAAGTATGATTTGTCTATTTTTTTTCTTCTATTGCCTTTGCCTTTGATGTCACATCTAAGAAATCATTGCCAAACCCAACATTATGAAGTTTTTGTCTCATGTTTTCTTCTGAGAGTTTTATAACTTATCCATGTCCTCCTCTCATCTGTTTTCAGTGCTTTATTTTTCTAGATAAAGTCTGCAAACTAAAAATGTCCTGGATAAAATACACACAGACGAATCACTCATCCCCAAAGCCTTGCCTGCCCAAATATTCACATACATGTGTTAGGGTGTCACTTGCTGCAAGAAATAGAAAAACAATTTCACAAAAGTATAGGAAAATGTGGGTATATTATATAGGCTACATGAATAACTAAATAAATAAATGTCAAAATGTGAAGCCATTCAAATGAACAAACAAGTTTATGCTTTGCTTATTCAACATCCAAAACAAATATCTCCAATTGCTGGCAGGCTCTCTTCAAAGTAATGATTTAAAGACCAAAACTTCCTCATTGTGCCATCTTTAATAGGCTCCATGGCCATTTGCAATCAGCTGTGAGAGGGGACAGAAAGAATGGACAATCCACATTTTCTTCTTAACCCCTGTGGTTTATAAGTGACATACATAACTTCTATTTCCAAGCCTTTGGCAATACCTAGTTACTTGGCCCTTCCTCAATGCCGATAGCCAGGAAATGAAATCTCTGATAGCAGAGCTGCTTGCCAGTCACTGCTCTATCCCTGCACTGTCCAATATGGTGGCCACCTGCCACAGGAAGCTCTTGAGCACTTGGAATGTGGCTCATTCAAGTCGAGCTGTGCTCTAAGTATAAAGTGCATGACAGATTTTTATATGACTTAGTACAAAAAGAAGGATATAAATATCCCATTGAAAATTTTTATATTGATTATGTATTGAAATGGCAATACCAGGGATACATTGAATTAAATAAAATAAAAGATTAAAATCAATTTCACCAATTTCTTTTTATTCTTTTACCATAGTTCCTAGAAAATTTTAAATCACATACATGGTTGACATTCTATTTTTATTGGATAGTGCTGCTATGGAAATTAGCCTCTTCTGTTACACAGATTATCTCATAGCATCAAGATACAGAGCAAATCTGGACTGCCCACAGAACTGGAAGAAGAAATCTAAAGCTCTGTGGAATTAGGATGTGTGCTCCCTTTTTTCCTTTCTTCCTCGTTCTCCCTCACTGTAGCCACAAGGTCATTGGCTTCTGTCTGGATACCTTCTGATTTTACTCTTTTTTCTCTCTGCCTCTCTCTGTCTTTGTCTCTCTTTCTCTCGCTGTCTCTTTCATCTCTGCTCCAATCAGCTGCTGTCAGGAGGGTGAGGCCAAACGGCTTGCATCCCATTTGCTAGAAGCAATAGGAACAGGTTCTCAGGAAGGGGGCACAGGTAGGTCAGACAAACAGATTGACTTGTTTGCTCACATCATTTAAAATGTGTAAATGCTACATGATCTTGGCAGCTGTCAACATTCCCCAATTTTTACACTTAATAGACTATATTTGCTTGAAGGCCTTTTGTAAGAATTCCGTGTTGAATAGATGACAAATTTAATCTGAGTATATGCTATTTAACTCATGTCATCAGCAAAAAAAAAAAAAAAAAAAAAGTAACTAATCTTTCTTTCTGGGGCTTGTCCCAGTGCCGAGAAAGTCAACCTCTCTGACAAGCCTTGAATTTTCAACAGTGTACCTTGGACTCCAGGTATATTCACATAACATCAGATTCACCTCATAGGATTAAGTCTGTCAAATCATAAGCAGAAATTATCTGAGGGTATACAGTTAATAAATGGAGAATATACCCCTAAATATAATCTCCTAGAGGGCTACAACTTTTAAATTTTAGTGCCATTCTCTGGAGTTTAAGAAATGTCTCCAAGGAGCCCCTGTTAGAATATATATACATACAGATGACCTACAGAGGTTATCATATATTTTTATATTCTTGGGAAGCATTTATATGCCAGATATTGCCCTAATGTTATCACTTAGTAATTTATCAGAAATGGATGTTTCAGATTACTGACTTCCACCCTGCAAAACAAAAATAAAAACAAAACAAAACAAAAATGGGTCTTGAGGCAATACAATACAGGGTAGTAACAATGGTTCACAAGAGATTTGGTTAGCTTCAGAGTGTGTCCAGGAAAGACGAACTTCAGTGGGGCTCTTGTAGAGGAACAAGGGACAGTCAAAGGGCAGGCTAGGATTCTGTATATCTGTGAAGGCAGGGAAAGAGGGAAAGAAGGAGATGTTGCAGAAACAGGAGGCAATTGTGTCACAGACACACATTTTGCCTCCATCTTCCTGATGAAACTTGAGCTTAGACAATGATATTCTTCTTGCTAAAGGCTATGGGCTTCAAAGTCAGTAGGACTCTCCTAAGTCCCTGGGGTTCTTTTGGATTCACCTCAATAAGCAGATGACCTACCAGCAATGAGCTGATGCTTCCTGGGGCATTTTTAGGATATTGGACAGGGCTGACTGTAAGGTGACTTGTTGAGGATGCATGCTTTGCTTTTCTGCCTCCTACAAAACCATCTCAGAATCCAATGGGTGCAGAGGTCTACCAGGAGAGATGACCTCCCCTCCAGTACATTTTGTCCGGCCTACCATTTCCCACTAAAATAGAAGATCTACCTCCAAAGAAGTCTAGCCTTTTCCCGAGGGGCATTCTCTTTCCCTGTTCCTGGGTAGAGATGGGGTGAGCAAGCTTCTGCTAGCTATACTTCTCTCTCGGCTTGGAATCCAGACAAATGCCAGAGGGGCGTTTGCCAGGGATGGGGAATGAAGTAATATAATCAGTTTAGGTATCTTCCACAATTCATCAATGGCTTTGAGGTCTATGCATAAATCTTTACTGAATCATTGGCTTTGTAATTTCTGTAACAGAGAGTACTTCTTGGCTCATGTTCCTTCTAGTACATGTTTTAGAAATCAAACGTTTATCTTGCACATATTCACAACATTTGATTAAAACCAGATTATTGGCATTATGAAGACAGCGATCACTTTTTAGTGTCTTGTATTTGCTAGGATCCTTAGAGCTAAAAACTGAATGAATGAATAAATGAACAAATGAATTTACCTATCTTCTTGGTGTTGTGTTGTTTATGTTGATTGCACATCTTTGTTACAGTCGTTCTTTCAAGGAAGAATAAAGTCTGTTTTACTTCATTCTGTCTAGGAGAAAGCTGTATCAGGGAACCACTTACTAAAAATTATTTGTTAATAAGCAACCGGGTAAAAACACTTAGAAATTTTAGTTGTAGGTGACAAATAACCATTTCCTCTAAAGCACCAACTCCTTTTGTTCTCCTGCTTTATGAAAATAAGTAAAAGGGAGATCACATAGAGATAATAAGTAGTGTTTGCACATAATTATGCCATGTTAAAAAAAAAAAAGAACCCTTTCTCATAACCTATTCATTTTATTTTTAGAGGAACTTCTGAGAAAGAGAGCTAGCATTATCAGTTGTCTTATTACTAAAAGAGTAACATGGGTCAGAGAGTTGTAGTGTAGTCAAGGGAGCATATCTCTGATGAAACCAGTGGGGTAGGGCTCACTAATTATGATGCGCTACTTCCTTTAACTGTGAAATCTGAATAGAGAATTCTGCATATTGACTCTCAAGTTACAGACTTCAGATTGCAGCCAAAACCACATTTGTCTGACTCCTACACATCCCTCAGATCTCAGTTCAAATGTCTCTTCCTCAAAAAAGCCCTCCCTTTATTCAACAGGCTGGGTCAGTCTCCTTAGGACATGTCCTCATAGCGTTAGGCAGCTTTCCTACGCAGTACTTACCACAGTTGCCTCTCATGAGCTTTGCTTGTGGCATTCGTTGATTATTGTCCTGTCTTCTTGGCTAGAGAGCTTGCTGTTTACCGAGGTATTCCTGGAGCTTAGCACACAGTAAGCACTTAATAAATACCATAGCATTAGTGAATAAAGGAACAAATAAGTGTTGAATTTTCAAAATGGAGTCCTAGGAGGTATTCAAAGAAAAGTCCAAACTCTCTGAAAACAAATTTCTATTTTTACTTTTTCTTTGAATTAATGAAATCCAGCATTTAACCTGTGACTTTATAAAGGAAGCATAAAATTAAGTTTTTGGAAAATAAGCTTGAATTATATTACTGATTTATGGATGTTAAGAAGTGTTTTAACCATCTTTATTTTTATTTATTTTTTAAAGGAGCTATTTATTTTAGAGAGAAAGAGGGAGCATGAGCTGGGGGAGGGGCAAATATAGATGGAGAGAGAGAATCCTCAAGTGGATTCCTCGCTGAGCGGGGAGCCCAACAGAGGACACAGTCCCAGGCCTCTGAGATCATGACCTGAGCCGAATTCAAGAGTCAGCCACTTATTGACTGAGCCACCCAGGTGTCCCTTAAATGTTTTTAAATAGTTTAAGTAATCTTTTTGTGTACCTGTACAATTATAGAAATAATGTTGCTTAGATTTAACTGAATTCTACTTCTTTGCTACCTTTATTTAAATTTTAAAAATTCTTTGTACTTTCTTTATAAAGGCACAGGTTAGGTGCTGAATTTCATTAATGTCTCCTCCGTAATACCCTGAGTATCCTATGCTTAAGAAAAAAAATATTTCATTCATATTATCTATAGCAATTTATTTTATTAAACTGATACTGAGCAAGGAAGAACGTGGCTGGGAAATTTCAAGAAATAAAAACTCTGTCCTAGAATATATGGATTAAATTTACTGGAAACTTTATCCTACCTCCTACATGAAAAAGTTTTATAAGGCCAGTAAGACATCTACAATTAAAAAAAAAAAAAAAGTTGACCGATGAAAGAAAGAAAGCCTACAGGTTTTTCTTACTCTGCTTGGTCCATAATAAAAACTAAACATAGAAGTGAAGTGTAAGTCATTTAGGTGTGGAGAAAAACAGAAGCTAAAAACAAAACGTGTCTTATTAAAACTCAACATTTTAATGTGGAAGATTATGGTTCATTTTCTTTCAGCTTAAATGCTGATAAAATATTTATAGAAAGATGATCATTTTCTTAATTTGTTCATATGCATATATGTGTTGCTAAGATATCCTTAGACAAAAGAATACCTACATGACCAAGTGCAAAAATTAAAATAAAAAGGATTCTTTTTTTCAAAGGGAAATTCTTGAGACAATTTTCTTAATATAAAGACTCCGGTAATAGGTAAAAAGTGGCTGAGATCTTTAAATAAGAGATTCAGAGCAAGCCCAGCAGATTGTTTGGGGAGAATAAAAAAGGATGGAGACCAGGAATGTAACTAGAATAAGAAATAAGCAAATCTATGGATTTATAGATAGAAGAATTGGCTTCCCTAAATAGGAGTCTCTTCCCTGGTAAGCTGTCATTTCCTACTCGTGTTATTTAGCTTAACAGTAGAATTTTACCTTAATCAAAAGTTAAGTAGGCTTACTAAAATTCTTGAGTGCTTTGTTTTGGTGAATTCCACGGTTACTATGATGCTGATTCACAGCAGTATGACATAAATGATACATAATGCTAGAAAATTGAGTTTAAAACACACACTTCTCTTTTATATTCTCATTCCCATAATAGAATAGAAAATCCAGTCTGATGCTGCTGTGTTACTGACACTTCAAATAAGATTTAATTAGTTTCTCTGACAAAGCAGTAAATCTTTAAATTAAAGAGTTCAGGAATGCTTAGCCCCATAAATTCTCTAAGGAAATTTAAATAGGAATAATAAGTTTTAAACACATCTTTCTTGGTGCTTTCCATGAGGCAGCCGATGTTGGTCCTTGACAAATGGTGAGCATAAATATACCTTGAATCTGTAAGAATCCAATTTCAGGCACTCAGTAAAATAAAGCTCCAGTGTTAAGGCATTAGAAGTCAACTTACAAAAAATGATATAGATAAAATACCGATGAATAAATGTCATAGTCTTCTCTAACAATAGCCAATATTTACTAAGTGCTTACAAAAGGCCTGTTTTAAGTGCTTTACATAGATTATTTCTTTAATCCTTCTATAAACACTATGTAGTTGGTGCTATTATAATTTCCATTTTGGAGATGAGGAAACAGCAGCATAACCAGGTTGAGTGACTCCCCAAAAATACAGCGCTAGAGGATGTCTATAGCAAAGGCTGTGGATATGGCAACTATATCCCCTTGGGCCTTATCAATGTAATGTACACCGAGGCCTCACTTCTAACTGCCAGGGCCTGCTGCAGCCCACTCTGTGCTATACGCAAGACAGGCCAGAAAATCCAGAGGTAGAATTTGCACTGGCCTCCACCCAGGAGCTCTCAATCAATGATGGGTTGGTATTTGGTATATGATATCCCAGGCAGGTCCCTCACTCCTCAGGCAGGATAACTCAGAAACAAAAGTACTCTATTGGCTACAGGAGTTCCCAAGAAAAAGTAACTTTTTTGCTATACACAGCCATAACTTGCTTGAAAAATTCATTACCTACTGGCTGTTTCTCCTTCCCTTTCTTATTTCCTCAATCCTTACTAATGATTACTGGGATTACCTCCCAAATATACTATTTTTACTCATATCCTTATCAGATTGTCTGTTTCTGGGGAATTCAAAATAAAAGAGAGGATTTGAAACCAGACACTCTGCCACAGTGTGTGTTTAATTGCTATAATACACTACTCATTCTCCCCCCAAATGGCATATGTTTTGTAAAAAATGGTCTCAAGACATGATAGGAGGAAAAATCTTTGTTTCCATTTTGCATCTCAACTTCTTGTCAAGAACTGTGAAGGGTCTGAGATTTTACTTTCCTTGCCAGCAAACAAACTGGCATGCTGTTGTTTGATGAAGGCTGAGAGAAAACACGAGACTCCTGGGTCAGAGACAAGAGACTGTGCTACACATAGCAAGAGCCAGAGAATTCACATTTGCACCTCAGGTTCCTGAGGTTCACTTCCCACAGGCAACATGGACAAGACCATATAGATAATTGTATGGGCAACGGAGTGTGTTATGGGAGAAAACCACTGGGGTTAGAAACCCAGATTTTTTTGGTAGACAATAGGCAGGCCTGCTCTTTGCTCCAGAGACACTGTCTGTCTTTCAAGGCTGTTAACTGTACAAAAATCTTTTGAAAAGATAGTCCATAGGAAAGGTAATCAATACTTCACTTGAAAGGTATGCCAGTATGCAAGAGACCCATGGAGAATTGTCTTCTATGTTTTGAAAATAAAAGTTCATGGTTTCATCATACAATGGAAACATAATTATGCCTTACAGAAAATGGCAAAACCAAACAAATGACAAAAGTTTAAAAATTGTTTACTATCTTGTTCTTAGTTTTTATGTCTTTGTTGTTTTGCTGTCAAGTCCTAAATACATTTTCCTTTGATGCCCACAATAATCCTGTCAGATAAGTATTTTATAGCTGGTGAGGAAATGGCTCAGAAGATCAGGAGCTTCACTGACACTCATCTAGTTACACACGCAAAAAGAGATAAACCGGGCAGCCCGGGTGGCTCAGTGGTTTAGCACCACCTTCGGCACAGGGTGTGATCCTAGAGACCCGGGATCGAGTCCCACATCAGGCTCCCTGCATGGAGCCTGTTTCTCTCTCTCTCTGTCTCATGAATAAATAGACAAAATCTTAAAAAAAAAAAAAAAAAAAAGATAAACCGAAGACTTCTAACTCCAAAGTTGCCAAATATTAGACTAGTAGCACTAAGGTAGATGGACAGCTGCCTGGAACTTAAAACCTAAAAGATTTTGTGGATCCCTTCATTTTTTTTCATGCCACACATGTCCTTGCCAGAATTTTGGGAAATCGTGTTAGAGATGAGTTCGGGTAAAGAGAGAGATGCAAGCAGAGGAGAGGATGTACACATGTCTTTTTTCTTGTTTAATGGTCAGGTTCCCTCTTCTATATTCATTTTTTTTCAAGTGGTTTGCATCGTGTAAATCAGTCACTGCTTAAACTAAAAGAAAAATAAAAAGGTTTCAGAAAAGTCGTGGGTTTGGAATTGAGCTATGAAAAACAAAATTCCAGAATTATCAGAAGGGGTAGCACTTTCACTCAAATGGATGCAATCCATATGATTTCAGAATTTCATGCCTTTTTTCCACCAGGGGGACATGCATAATTTAAGTACATTCAAAAGCCCAAGATGCATTGTTGGACATACTGTTTACAGCATCAGGGTGCCATTGATTATGACACATATGATACTCACAAAAAGCATATAGATGAAATTCTACTACCAATTATATTAAAGTGCATTATGGAAATTTGTTACTTAAAGGAATCCTATAGTAAATCCATTTTGTAAGAAAAACAAAAAACAAAACCCAACAGCCCTTAGAGACACATTATGATTAGTGACAAAAGCCTTGGCCAAAGAGTAGAAATTCTGGGATTTTAGCACTATTGATTCTTTGTGTCTTGCACATGGGGTGGGAAACTAAACTGGATAATCTCTAAATGTCCCCAAATCAGATTTCCCTTTCCTGGAGCTCAGTGATTCAGATAGATGTGGTTTGACTCTAAGTTGTGGCTGTTTACCGGATACACAGTCTCCAAAGTTAGGGAAACTTCTTACACTTTTTCTTAACCTGTAAAATAAAGATAACAATACTTACTCTAAACAAATACTTATGAGTATTAAATTAAATTAGATAACACTTACTAAACACTTTGTCCACTGCCAGGCACATACTAGGCACTTAATAATTTGCAATCAATATCATCGTTAATTCTATATTTTCACATATCAAATTCATTTCCTGTGAGACCATTATTTTCAAAAAAGTCTGACTATAAGTAATTTAATCCAACGTATTCATGTTTTTCCAAAATTTTATTGAAATTTTTCAAAGCTGCGATAAAGTTGGAAAAAACTATGCAGTGAATATCTGTATACCTACCACCTAGATCCTAGAATTAACATTTCACTAAGAGTGTTCGCACATATCTGTCTACCTGTTCCTGTAGCCATCCAACAAGATTGTTTTTTTTTTTTTAAGATTTTATTTATTTATTCATGAGAGACACAGAGAGAGAGAGAGAGAGAGAGAGAGAGAGGCAGAGACACCGGCAGAGGGAGAAGCAGGCTCCATGCAGGGAGCCCGACGTGGGACTCGATCCTGGGTCTCCAGGATCACTCCATGGGCTGAAGGCGGCGCTAAACCACTGAGCCACCCGGGCTGCCCTCAACAAACTTTTTTTAATGCATTTCAAATGCAGTGGGAAATATCAGTGCACCTCTTTCCTAAATATATCAGCCTGCATATGTTAAACAGAGTCCAGGATTTGTTTGTGGCTTTTTTTTTTTTTTCTGTTTGAGGTAAAACTCAACATATAATGAAAATATGCATTTATTTTTTATATTTTAGGGTGATTTAAATATTCCAAATTCAGATGAGTAGATAAAGATATTATACACACACACACACACACACACAATGGAATATTACTCAGCCATCAGAAGAGACAAATACCCACCATTTGCTTTTATGTGGATGGAACTGAAGGTTATTATGCTGAGTGAAATAAGTCAATCGGAGAAAGACAATTATCATATGGTTTCACTCATACGTGGAATATAAGAAATAGTGAAAGGGATGATAAGGGAAAGGAGAGGAACTGAGTGGGAAAAATTAGAAAGGGTGACAAACCACGAGAGACTCCCTAACTCTGGAAAACAAAGGGTTGCGGAAGGGGAGGTGGGTAGGGAAATGGAGTAACTGGGTGACAGGCAATGAGGAGGCACTTGATGGGATGAGTATTGTGTGATATACTATATGTTGGCAAGTTGAATTTAAATTTTTAAAAATGTAAAATAATAATTATTCCAAATTGACTCTTGTGATGACTTCAATATTCAAAATCAAATCACCAATTATATTTGCTATAACCTGTAACATGCATTGGAATGCCTTACAGAGAGCAATCTAACTTTCTAGGCACCCTGAACCATAACAAGTTTCCCTTTGATGTGGGTGGGCATCACCCAATTGTTGAGGGCCAGAATAAGCAAAAAGAGGAAGAATGAATTTATTCTCTTTTTCTGCTGGGACATTCATTTGCTCCTGTTCTTGGACATCAGCACTCCTGGTTCTTGGGCCTTTGGACTCAAAATGAATTATACCACTGGCTTTTCTGGTTCTCTAGCTTACAGATGGCACATCAAGGGACTTCTCGGCCTCCATTAATAATGAGCCAATTGCTTATAATAAATCTATCTACCTACCAACTAACCTACCTACTTCTCTCCTATTGGTCCTGTTTCTCTGGAGAACCCTGATTAATATCACCTCATTCCCAAGTTCTATTTATTTATTTATTCATTCATTCATTCATTCATTCATTCATTCATTTTTATTAATGAGAGACACAGAGAGGCAGAGGGAGAAGCAGGCTCTCCTGTGGGGAGCCTGATGTGGGACTCATCCCAGGACCCCAGGATCATGACCCGAGCCAAAGGCAGACACTCAGCCACTGGGCCATGCAGATGGCCCAGGTTCTTGTCATTTAGAGTTTAATTGTATATTGTACTAAACTCATTAGCACACATTGAGAGCTTTTTCAAAGCAGAGGGTGGTCCAGCAGGTGGTCAGGAGCATGGGTAATGCAGCCACACATACTTCCCACCAGGGTTCTGTTGCCTACTAGTTACATACATGACCCTGAGCAAACCACATTACACCACCCCTACCCCACACCCCGCCCCATGCACCAAAGTGTTGGGCCTAGACATGTGTTGGTCTCTCCAAGTGCAGAGAACTCAGAGTAATACCAAAAAAGTACTACTTTTTAATTCTTCAACTTTTAGGAGCTTTGTCCTGCTCCCCCATGTGGAATAGAGTGTGTGAAATAGGCGATTCAACAGAAAAATAACAGAGTTGTGAAATGTGCAGACCCTAGAACTAGACAAACTTGGAACTAAGGGCTTGAATCCCTCTCTCATGATTTACATATGTGGCACCCTTAGGCAAATTACTTAATTTTTCTCAGATATGACAAGTTACTTTGTCTCACTCAGATAGGACTCTGATCTGTAAGATGAAAAACACAGTGAAATGAGAGCAGACATTTACTAAGTGCTTGTTATTTGCAAGGTGCTAAGGGCAAGTGATAATTTTTTTTTAAGATTGTATTTATTTATTAGAGAGAGCACAAGCAGGGAGAGCCAGAGGGAGAAGCAGGCTCCCCGCTGAGCAGAGAGTCTGTGGGATGCTCTTCTGGGACCCTGGGATCATGACCTAAGCCAAAGGCAGATACTAACCAACTGAGCCACCCAGGCGGCCAACAACTAAGGCTTCTTACTTCATTTAATTCTGCCAACAGTCTAATGAGGTAGGTACTGTTATTATACCCTCTTCATATAGGAGTACCCAGATCATTCAGCTAATTAGTATGGAGCCTGGGGTCAAATCCAGAGCTTTTTGTCTCTGCATGGGACAGGATTGCCAGGAAAACAAAGTGAGAAAAATTGAGTAGTGAAACAGGCATACATGTAGTAAATGTTTAGCATTAGCCCTCCTTTCCTTTGCAAAAGTGTAACCAAATAAGAACTCCCAGAAAATGTACTTTAGAATTTTTTTTTACTTTTAGGAACTTAGTGAATGTAAAAAAAGGGGTGGAGGGTAATAAATTAAGAATAGATCTGACCTAAAGTATGAACTCCTGTTCCCAAAGAGAAGTCTCCTTGTTAAACCAGCTTTTTACATCTTTGGGAGACACATACACCTTTACTATCAATCAGTGAAGATGGGATCATGAGTTTGAAATATTCCAGAATGATCAACAAACATTTCCGCATCAAGTAGTAACATTTGAGCTAAAAATCCCAATACAAAGTTCTCACATATCCACTCATTTCCTTGAGGAGGGGCTAAAATGAACCCAAGGTCATAGTTCATTCTTAAGAGATGTCTTTATTAACTTCCATTGGAATGTGGAGAGGAGCCAATCTCTTGTTCACAAACAGGCAGTGAAAAAAAGAATCTCAGGATCCCTCTCACAAAGTAGACTAGCAGAAGAGGAGCTCCCAGGAGGACACAGACTCCTCTCCTGAGAGTTTTAATTTGATGCCCATCAGTTGGCTCAAATAGGGCCTGTATGTGATTCCATTGATCACATTATCTTCCCATGTGCTTTACATAGAAACCCATGTATTGCTGGGAATACAGGCAAAATGGTAAAGAAGTTGCTTTCCCCTTTTTAAAGATCCTGCCTATCTAGGGAATTTGCTTGTCTCCAGGTACACTTAGTTTCTATGATGTAATAATTAATGCTAAGGTGTTGGAGGCTTACTGTAGTCTTCTTCCCACAGCATTTACATCTGAAAAGACATAATGCTTTATTTGGTAGTGCAACTGTTGACTTTGGGCCTAAAAGTGGAGTGTTACTCGGTTCAGAGAGACAGCACAGTGCTTCTCACAACCTATCTCGTATCTTACTACCTTGCTCACTTAAGCAGATGGCTAGTTTAGTCTCTGTTTTCGTGCATTTGGCTTGTTTCATTTTGCTTTTAGAGGGGAGAATTTGGAGGGTCGAGGGGTCTCTTCATCACCTGTCAAATTGCCTTATATGAGCAACCACCTTGTCCTCATCTGCTATAGATACCCTTGTCTCGAGATCTCATGAAAGCAGGGAGCAAAGAATAAGTTATCTCCAGCACCTCTGAAAGAGAAGCTAACACTACCAGAAAGGAGGGTGTAGGTGTCTATGTAAATGTGCATGTCTCTGCTATCTTTTTGAAACAAACTGTACCTTTCTGTGGGTCCTTCATTCTTCTCTTTGATCTCCTTATTACATTTAAGAAATATTCTTTCAGTGTGTTTTGGGGACTGAGATCATGCTCCCTTCATTAACAAAACACCCTATTATTCACACAGACACACACACACACTTCCCACCATACTTCTCAAACGCATTAATTCCCATATAAAGTCTCTTCAGAGATAAATGAAAGTGCTCTGTACTAACAGGTGGTAGTAGTAGACTCTCAAGATCTATTCTACCCCAGTGATTAGTATAAACTCCGCCCATTTGCCCTTGCCACTGTGTGGGTTAAAAAAGACATATAACTTAGTCTTGGCCAGCGAGCCATGAGAGAGTCTCCTGAGTTGCTTCTGGGAATAGTTTCCTAGCTGGTAACACAAAGCCCTAAAGAAGAGATAGTCTCTCTTCTCTTCTAGTCTGGACTTTGCTGTGTCTGGTGAAGCAATACTCATAATGGGCTCCCACTGCTTTCGCCGTCCTAGGGCAGGACCATGAGAATTGCCACAGAGCTGGGCCAGAGCCCTGGTGGACCATGCCTGGAACCCATACTAATTCTGGACTGCTTTCACATGAGATAATAGATTCGATTCGATTACTGCATATGCCAATGAGTTAGGTTTTCTGTTACTGGAAGCAAAAAATAATTTAGCTAATTCAGATGCACTATTTTTATGAATAATTTTAGTTGTTAATAGTCATCTAATTTCATAGATTTCCTCAGATGCTCATCTACTTGATTGCTTTGATATAACCATCTGATAACTGCTAATCTTCTTTGGGTTCAAACTACATGCCAGGTATTGATATAGAGGAGGGTCTGCTGGCTTGTTTTATTTTTTTTTAATTTTTTAAATTTTTATTTATTTATGATAGAGAGAGAGAGAGGCAGAGACATAGGCAGAGGGAGAAGCAGGCTCCATGCACCGGGAGCCTGATGTGGGATTCGATCCCGGGTCTCCAGGATCACGCCCTGGGCCAAAGGCAGGCGCTAAACCGCTGTGCCACCCAGGGTTCCCTGCTGGCTTGTTTTAAAAAGTGATGTTGTTATAATCAGTTAATGTGTAATCCTTCCCTATTCCTTCCCACAGTCACTTGCTGTCGTATATCACTGGTTAGTGTCATTTTAGGTGCTATTTGTGTTAATTCACCAAAAGCTGAGGGTGAATGAGTTGATCCAATAAGAGACTTGTGGACCATTTCTTTGGCTTCTAAAAGTCTGGATACAATTCTGGAAAGAACTGCCTTCTTATCAGTAGACAAAAATTTTTCAGCTAATATAGCATCATACATTGATCAAAATCTTAATGATGAATTTAATTTGCCATGTGTTTATTTTTCAGTTACCGTCATGATGTAAGGCTCAACTTAGCTGTCCTCTTGTATATGACAAAAGCAACATGGCAGTGGGAAAGGGAATGCAGAGGCAAAATGAAAAATTGAACCATATGTTATTTATATATTCAAAGTTTAGCATTTGTGTATTTTAGTAAGAAAGAAGGCAGTGTAAGAAAGATCATGAGAAATGATAGGATCCATTGCTTTGTGTGTTTATTTTTCAAAGTCCCTTATTAAACCTTAAAATAAGCATAATAGATTGAAAGTTTTCATCCTAGAGTTGTGGTGAAATCAAATATCAAAGTATAGAGAGGGTGTCTTAGTAATTTAAAGCTTGTTGGAGATGTTGACCTAATTTGAAAGCCAAAGCAGAATTCCCATCATTGCTGCTTCATTTCATTTGTTTATAGGGGGCTTGCTGCTCCTCAGTCTATGAGGATAGATGACTCAGGAACTTCCTCCACAGAGAAGAGAAATCTAGTGAATTGGCCCTATAAAAGCAAAAGTTGCAGGTAAGATGAATGCAGACTGGAAAATGACATAATTGAGAGGACGGAAGTACCTGTACCAGTACAGATGATAGGGAAGTAGCCATGTAAGGGGGCCATGGGTCTGGGCACTGGAAATTAGATGGAGCAAACTGAGTGTTGTGGTGACTGCGTGAATGCAGAAACTAGTAAACACTTGTTTGACATTTATCAAACCTAAAGAGTCAAAAATGGTATTAGCGGGGTGCCTGGATGGCACAGTCGGCTGAGCGTCAGCCCTTGGTTTGAGCTCAGGTCATGATCTAGGGGTCATGAGATCAAGCCCCATATCGGGATCCGTGCTCAGCCCTATGTCTGCTTGGTATTCTTTCTCCCTCTGCTCCTCCACTCATGCTCTATCTCAAATAAATAAATATTTTTTGAAAATGGTATTAGCAATTAACCATAAAATAATCACTAATATTTCTTGGATTCAAACTATGTGGCTGGAGTTATACAAAGTACTTTATCTACATTATTTAATTTGATTGTCACACTAGCCTCATGAAGTTGGCACTACTATTCACCTAATTTTACTGATGAGAATAAATGATTCACTCTAGAACTCGAATTAGAATCCAGGTAGTTTGATTTCAGAGCTGGCACTGGAATCAGCTACCTATGGAGCTGTATTATTTCACAGTTTAAAATATTGGCAATGCACAGACACTGCTAGTGTATATGATGGTTTTCATGTGAATTAGAAAAGGCCAAAGAGCCTTGGCTACCACCCAGAGAAATCCAACCCCATTCCTTCACAACTTAGAGGGCAGTTGGCAACTTTGATCAAGGAAACAGGTGCGCTTTCCATCAGGTAATGACAGCACTTGCCAGGACACCTGCTTTGGATATCAGCCTCCATTTATTTCCTCAACAAGTAAACTTCCTACATTGCACACATTCTACAACTATATGAGGGGATTTCAAAAAATTAATGTACAGGTCTACTTTACTTCATCAACCAAAAGTCTGTTTGCAAGCACTCTACATGGACATTCCTTGTTTGTCTCTCCAGATCTATTCTCCACCCTTCTTTATTCAGTTTTGTGTCTGGGAAGATTGACCTTTATGGGCTCCATCAATGGGCTCCCTTGCCTTCTGGCTTCTGGTTAAATTCATCCAATGGAAGCCACCAGCCAGAAGTCCAGGGGAAAGAGGGGAGTGAGGCTAGGGTATTTTCTCTCTTGGCTGTCTCCTTACTTTGCCTACCTTGGGTCCTCCCCTAAGCCTCAGCTTGTTAGGCAGTCCCATACCACAACTACAGAGAGAATTCTCTCTCCAATTCTGATGGCCTAGAAGTGCTGCAAGGTTCTTGACTGCTACTAGTCCTGAGGTGCTTCATCATCCCTATCACTCCCTAACTCTGCCTGCACTTCTGTAAATAGTCCCTGAATTAACCTCGCCTCAATTTCCCTGTTTGAGGGAGCCATCTGTTTCCTGTCAGGACCCTGACTGCTACACAACGGAAACAAATTTTGACTATTTTAAGAAAAAATGGAATTTGGGGAAGGCATGTTTGCACAGAAATGAGGGAAGGTGGTAAAAAAAAAAAAAAAAGGCAAATGAATAAACAAAAAGCAGAAACAGACCCATGAATACAGAGAACAAACTGATGGTGGCCAGAGGGGAGGATGGCAAGGGATGGGCAAAGTGGGTGAAGGGGTGTGGGAAATACAGGCTTTCAGTTGTGGAATGAGTAAGTCATGGGGATAAAAGGTACAGCTTATGGACTATGGTCAATGATATTGAAATTGCATTGTATAGTGACAGATGATAGCACACTTGTATGGAGCACAGCATAATGTGTAGACTTGTTGAATCACTACATTGTACACTTGGAACTAACATAATGTTGTGTGTCAACTATACTTACATTAAAAAATGCATAATAATGATAATAAAGAAATGAGGGAAGATGGGAAGACCAGGGTTGGAGAACAAACAGGAACCATGGGCCCGCTGGAAAGCTGAAGAGCAGGTCATGCTGAATGACAGCTAGTCATTCAGGAAGAAGAGACTACGCCACCCACTGCCATTGTCCACATGCTCACCAACTGTCCCTGTGTCCTAAGGTCACCTACTCAAGAGTTGCTGGGAGAGAGGGTCTCATTGCCTGGGGTCTACATTACACATTCACAGGCTAAGCTAGGAAGTAGGGAGGAGTGGCTACTGTAGTAGGAAGTGAACACCAGCACCCACTAAGCCCATCCCCAATGGATGAATCCTTTATTTTTTTTTTAATTTATTTTTTTTTAAAGATTTTATTTATTTATTCATGATAGTCATAGAGAGAGAGAGAGAGAGAGAGAGAGAGAGAGAGAGAGGCAGCGACACAGGCAGAGGGAGAAGCAGGCTCCATGCACCGAGAGCCCGACGTGGGATTCGATCCCGGGTCTCCAGGATCGCGCCCTGGGCCAAAGGCAGGCGCCAAACCGCTGCGCCACCCAGGGATCCCTGGATGAATCCTTTAAAGCAAGAAATCAGGGTGGTAATAAAAGCGCATCCCCCCTTGAAAAAGGACAAATGCAATTAACAATAATTTATTTTAAAAATGTGAAAGTGTCTTCACAATCCAAGTACCTAAAGCAACTTTTTCCCAAAAGATAAAGGTTCGTGGAAAGACAGGCACTCCTCAACAAGGATTTCAGTAGTAGAGAAGTACTACTTCTAAAGGTCTCATAAATGAAAATGCTTTAAAAGATTTTCAACCAGGGATGCCTGGGTGGCTCAGTGGTTGAGCGTCTTCCTTCGGCTCAGGGCCTGATCCTGGGGTCCTGGGATCGAGTTCCGCATCAGGTTCCCTGCAGGGAGCCTGCTTCTCCCTCTGTCTATGTCTGTGCTTTCTCTCTCTGTGTCTCTCATGAATAAATACAATCTTAAAAAAAAAAAAAACAGTTTTCAACTGGATTAGATTTAAGTTGCTGGTTTCATTTTAAAAAGGTGTCCATGTTGCCCCTTTCTCAAAACTACCCATTCAATGGGTCTTCTGCCCAATAACCAGCCATTCAAAAACTAGAAGATTCAGAAACCAATAGCTTCAAATCAACCTCTCTTTAGGACTTAATTATATTAATATACAGCTAGAAATTGTCCCAAATAATTTTTTTCTTGTTTTTTAGTCTCTTAAAGTTTATTCTTCACCTCTGCCAGATTTTGCTTTTTACTAGTTCAAGATACAGTAAAGAATACCATTTAACTATGAACTAAAGATAAATAGCTTATTGAACAAGTTTGAAGATAATGCTATTTTATTACATTTGCTGACTGTTGACTGTTGTATTTATAATTCACACAATTACTATATCTAGCATAAAATGTAAACTATTTACTTTCATAGCTTTTTGGAACCGTGCTTTATCTCAACTCCAAAATTAACTTACTTCACAAAGAAGAGCTGATGAGTTATAAAATTCAACATATACTTCATTCATCATGAAGGAAAGCAATACATATTCATAATTGTCCCCTAGAGGTTTCTTGACACAGTTACTGCTATCGGTAAGAGGAAATTCTTTTTCCTCAAAATAAATTCTTTTTCCTCAAAATAAAATTACAAGATTGCATGAAATACCTATAATTTTAAATAGAGAATTTATATTCTGTTAAATTCAGTTAGCTGTATAGGTATTTTTATTCCAAAATATTAACTTTCGTGATAAATGTAGAAGACAGAACACTGTCCAGGCTAACTACAAAGCTTCCAAAGCTGCCAGTGAGATGACTTTATTTAGCATGACAATGTGATGAAAAATGGAGATGAGTTTTTATGATATAACAGACATTTAAGATTTTTCTTTAAGGATGCCTGGGTGGCTCAGCGGTTTGGTGCCTGCCTTCGGCCCGGGGCATGATCCTGGAGTCCTGGGATCAAGTCCCGCATCGGACTCCCTGCATGGAGCCTGCTTCTTCCTCTGCCTATGTCTCTGCCTCTCTTTGTGTGTGTCTCTCATGAATAAATAAATAAAATCTTAAAATTTTTTTTCTTTAATACAAGATGTAACTTTTCTCATATGCTCTCACATCTTATATACTTCTTGCTTTGATAATGTATATATATATGTGTGCATATATATGTATGGAAAATAGTAAGGACACAGTAGAAAAAGTACATAGGTACATGAAAATCATATGTAAGTGTCTGTGGTTATACTCTCAATGGGATGGTCCTATAACATGTCCTCTTATAAGACACATATGAATGCTACTAATCTAAACACATGCAAATCTAATGACCTACAATACTTACTGGTCACCTACTGGAAACAAGAAAGAAAGTAGAAGATCTAGCCTTTATTTTCAAAGAAGTGATAATATCTATAAATCTTTTCCTTCCAATCTGAAAAACATACGTTTCCCTAACAGTCTTTGTCCAGTCAAAACCATCGAACAGGTCTTTCTAATTGAATTGGTAGGCTGTCAGCTGTTTTAATAACCAGTATCTACACAATCAAATCAGGTCTGAAACAGTGATTAAAGTGGGTTGGTATCCTGGATACCTAGAAACTCATGGTCAAGAAGAAGCTATTCTCTTTCGCTGGCTTCTCACAGCCTGTGCTGTCCATTTTAGATTGGGATGTAGAGAAGGCACTGGCCTACCCAGCCTCCTGGCTTCTCTGACTGCACGTGTTCCATACAAATAAATGGAAATGGGGCCACTGTTCTCCTGTGTCAGGACATGGTCAGCATAAGTAAGAATACCAACCGGCAGGCATGCAGCGTCTAGTGAGTTCCTATTTCAGCACTGCTTTCTTTGCTAGATCAGGTGGCAGTTGGCAGAAAAACTAGTATTTTGAAAATTCATTTGCTACTTTGCTTCCTTGCAAGTCAAGGAATACCACCCAGTACAGAAGGATAGCCCATGCTTTTGAGAATGTTTCATATATGTTTTGAGATTGCTGATTTTCTAGGAAGGAAAATCTCTGATTTCTGGACTGCAGTGTATAGGAAGTTGTTGCCAAATCCAACTTGGGTCTGTGGTTTCCAAATTTTGAGATGTGAAAAGGACTATATACTCAGTGATGGCAGGTCTCGTCTGTCTTATTCACCCTAGTGAATGACATATAGCAGCCGTAAATAAACAGATCTTGAATAAATGAATTCATAAATGAACAAATAAGTTAGTAGATTTCTTAATGTCAGTGGCAAATTCATTTTGAAGAGTTTTTCTTGGTCTGTTGTGGTTAAAAGCCTAACAAAAGATGCAACTGACGGTGATTCTTTGAAGATGCAGCCAAATTTTGCTTGAACAAAACAGGCGTGTGAAAAAAGTCTGGGTTCACAAAACAAATACTGTAAATTTAAAAAGTTATTATATGATTCACAATTACGTGGAAATATGCTTTAATTCAGAAGGTTCCTAAATGCTGGCCCATGATATTTTCTCAGGTTCACGATGAAATAAGAAAAATAAGCTAACTATATTATTCTTCGTAAGGCAAAATTAATGAATTTAAAGAACTGGCCTTTATTCAAAAATTACCTTCTCTTGTTTCTATAGTAAAAATATATATATAAGATAATGAGGCTAGTCTATGCTAGTTATTCCTTTCTAATGCCCTCACTTGCCAAAATAAAGTCGTCAACCCTATATTAGTTCCCCAGCTTTTCGAGGAGTATTTTATTGGCTTGTGAAATCCAAGTGTTGGAGACCAGCTTAGTTTTAAAACAAGATTTATTTTAAAAGCATACAAGTATTTTTCAAAAAAAAAAAAAAATTGAATGAAGGAAGATAGCAGGCCCTTGGTCTTAATTACCCAGGATAACAATAGCTAAGAGGTATTGAGTGGCTTACTCTGTGCTGAGCGCTGCTCTCAGGGCTTTTAAAAATCTGTTAATCATCTAAATTTCATAGTAGCCCAAGAAGGAAATACTACTTTTCCCCCCATTTTACAGATGAAGACTCTTTCCCACAAAGATGCAAAATACAGCTAGTAAACTGACAGAGCTGGCTCTAGAACTTATGGTCTTCTATCCAAAGAAATTGGGCCACAGGCAGTGCAACCAATAGAAAAACATCCGTCGTTATTATATCCTAATGATTATGGAAATGAAGGTCCAATCTGCATATAGATTATACCCTCCTATCCAAGACTCCTACCATCTTATATTAAATCAGAGCCCTTCCCAATCTTATCAACCCAGTTCTTGATGACCTATTTTTAGCTTCAGTATTTACAGGGATATGGCTTCAAGCACTATCCTTATTTCTTAAACTCAAGTTTTCATTAGCAAATACCAGAAAACAAAGCAAGAAAAATACATTTACAAAGGGGCATTCAACAAAATAGGGGATGAAAGCACAACATCCCTAAATTTAGCCATCACGATTAAGTTAACTTAGGGCAAATTACACAACAAAGTATATTTCTGTTGACTTAAAGAGTATAAAACCGCAGCTTTCAAATGCTGTAAAAAAAAGTATTAACATCCTTGCTTTCAAAAAGGTATCGAAAAAAATTAAAAAAAAATAAAAACAAATTAAAAAGGTATTGAAAAGCATCACAATAAGTAAACTATTAAAACCTCAGTCTCCACATGTTAGGTGCCCATCCCAACAATAGGATCTCACCTAAAAGGAGATTATAAATTTTAGTGGGAACTCCCATAATTCTTTGCAGTGTCAGAAGTCCAAATAGAACACCAATTCGGCAAAGAGGTAAGTTAGGAAGCAAAATTCACCATCAATGAAAAGATAAAGAGCAAAACGGATGAATCCAACTAGACCCTTTTGACTGCAATGACGAAAACGACTTCCCAAATTACAACCACCTGGGATCAAAGACAATAATTTCGGCTTCCGAAATCGACAATACTCTTGGTCAAGGTAGGAATGATTCGGCGGGTCAAGGGCAGGTTCCTATCATCCTACCGCTCTATTCACCACCACTGGCCGAAATACTACCTGAAGGGAGTTGTCATTTTATTTCAAGGATGAGAAAGAGGTTTCAACGCTCTGGAGTCCTGGGGTCCCCCAGGAAGAGGCCCTGGGACCTCCGCGGGCTAGAGGAACGGCCCCTCAGTCCTGTCGGAGCCCTCGTAAGGCAGCACCCCGGCCGCAGGGGACCCCTGCACAAACTCTTCCCTGAACTTTCTGGCTTCCACTCAGACACCCCCTCCCTAGCTCACATGCCCTAGAAACTCGCGCAGGAACCAGTTCTGAGACCGCAGTCCACCACCTGCCCCCTCCGCTCCTCCCGCCCCCGGCCCAACCCCCCCCGCAGCGCGGCGCGGCCCAACCCCGCCCAGCCCACTACCGTCCCGCTCCGGCTCTCAGGCTCGCCCCGCCCCCTCCGTCCACGTGACCGGGACCCCGCCCACCCCCGCGCCGCGCTCCACCAATCAGCAACCACCTCCGCGGCTCCGACGCTCCCCTTTCAAAAAGGCAGCTTTCTCCTCCCGCCTTCAGCCCCGCCCCTTACCCAACCTCCCCGCCCCGCTGGCCACGCCCACTTCCCCCAACTCCCCGTTCCCCTCCTCCCCTCCCGTGGACCCCTCCCGCTCTCAGGCTTCGCCCCGCCCCGCCCGGGGCAGCGCGCTCGCCCTCGTCTCGCGAGATCTCGGCGTCCCCGCCCCGCCGCCGCGGCCGCCCGCCTCCCCCTCCCGTCCTCCCACCCCCTCCCCCCGATCTCTCCACTCTCCGGCTCTCCTCCCTCCCTCCTCCCCCCTCCACCCTCTGGGCCGGATCTCGTCTCGTCGAGGCGGAGGAGGAGAAGGAGGAGGAGGACGTTCGGCCTGCGCAGTGAGATGTTTGTCCGTCGCCGCCGCCGCCGCCATCGCGGAGGAGCGCGATAAAGGGAGCCGAGCCGGGCGTGAGGGGGACCCCGCGGAGGCGCCGCGCCAGCGCAGCCCCCCCAGCCCAGCCCAGCGCCAGCCCGAGCCCGAGCCCGAGCCCGAGCCCGAGCCCGAGCCCGAGCCCGAGCCGCCGGAGCCCGAGCCGCCGCGGCCGCCCAGGGGCCGGCCCGCTCCCCAGCCCAGCCCGGGGGCCGCGCCGCCGCCGCCGCCGCCGCCGCCGCCGCCCCCCAGCGCAGCCCCTCGCCGGCCCGCCCGCCTTAAATGTGACACCGGCGCCTCGGAGAGCGACCCGAAGCCGCCGCCGGGGAGGGGACGAGCACCATGTCGAATCTGAGCAAAGGCACGGGCAGCCGGAAGGACACCAAGATGCGGATCCGGGCCTTTCCGGTGAGTCTCTCCTCGGCGCCTGGGACCCCGGGGCCGGGGGGCCCGGCGGAGAGCCGCACGCGAGGCCCGGGCTGAACTCCCCCAACAGGCCGCAGGCCCGGCCTCCCCTCCCCCACGCCGCCGGCCGCGGGGCGCGAGCCTTCCCGGCCACGGGGCGGGCGGCTCGGGGGCCCCGGCGCCTCAGGCCGGCGCCGCGCACCCGCCCGGGAGCCGCGGGGCCGCCGGCGGGCGTCGGCTGCCGGCTGCGGCGGGGGCCCCTGGGCCGGCCCCTTCCCACGTTCCTGGGGTGTAGGCCCGGCCCCCGGTGCTCCCCTGCCTGCCGGCTCCCCGGGACCAGCACACCTGCGGGGACGGGGACGGGGACGGGGACCGTGGAAGTCTTCCGTGTGTGGGGGGCGTGTGTGTAACTTTTCACGTGCGGTCTCAAAAATAACCCGGCCTAAAACGTGGCCCGCCAGACCTCCAGACCTCGGGGGGTGGAGGGGACTGTCCTCTGCCTCCTCAGGACGGGGCTGGCCGCCCGCCTACCCGCCCCCCGACGCAGTGACCGACCGTGGCTCCTTGCAGTGCTCGGTAGTAACGCACGAACCTAACCTCATCAGCTGTATTTATAGCCTCTTTCGTCCACAGGCGTCCAAAAGCACTTTACAAACTCTTCTTGTGCAGGAATTGGCCTCGCCACTTGTAGGAGGGTCCGGGGGAAGCCACAGAAAACACGCTGGACAATGGCCTCTCCAGATCCTAGCCGTGGAAGCCCAACAGGAGGGGGTCGTCACTGCCCCGAGTTGCTCTACGCTGTGGGTTTCAGCGACAGCAAAGCCTGTTCTGTTTAGAAACTTTCTTTTTTAGCGTTACGTTGAGTCATACGCTGGCATTTTTTAGTGTAGAGAGTGTGACTTTGGATGCCATACCTGATTCAGATAGCCCATGGCAAGCAATTAAAGTGTACTGTTGTAACAGAAACTGGACGCTCTTGCCTCACGTCGCTACAGTAGCAGGTATATGTCAAGATAGGCAAACCAGCCGTCGAACGGAAGGTTTTTTTTTTCGTTTTTTTTTTTTTAAACAGTAAAACTGGGGAAAGATCTTGAATGTCTTAGAATCCTGCACACGTCATATTTTGGGAAGGGGGGGGAAGATGGGGTTTGTATTCACTGTGGTAAGGCTTGCTTTTTTCTGAAGTGTGATTTGCAGTGAGGGAAGACACTAATCCAGAAGAGGACTAATGAAGTCTGTCAGCATGTTTTCTCTCAACAGTGAAGTGAGCTGGGCTTAAGAATTTTTGAGTAATGTTAGTTTTGCTACTAAAGCAGTTGGGAACATGTCTAGCAGGATTTCGAATTATTAAGAGTTTTAAATAGTTTTCTGTATAACAAGTTTTCTAGGAAAAATTTGCTGTTCTTGAAGTCTGAGTTCTTCTAATTCAAACTTACTACTATAATGCAGCATAGCTCACATTTGACATGAACTCACTTTTGTTAATATTGCGATTAACCAGTTGTACCTTTAAGCGTGATTAGCTTTTTCGTCCATTTAGGTTTACCTCTTCCTACCTGGTCTTCATTCCCTCATTCGTTTAATGAAGACTGAGTACTGTGTGCCAGGCACTGTTCTAGGAGCTTGGAGTAAGTCAATACAGCTTGAAGACTAAAGATCCCTTCTTTCTGGATGTTGTATTTATTATTGCGAGAGGCAGGAAAGAATTTCATGATTTCTTTGGCAAAAGAGTATAGTATATGATAGGTTAGCACATAATCCTGAAACTGATTTTTTTTTTTTTTTAGTTGTGTTAATGATTGTGAGCTAATTTGGATCTTTTCTGTCCACAACTTGTTGCCATCTAAGATTTTCTAATATTCTTTATTGAAGTTTGTAAATGACAACTGTTTGATAGTCAGTAGTTTAATACCTGCTAATTTTTAAAAGCATAGTTTAAAAAGCATAGTTTTAAAAGCTAGTTTTTTAAAAGCATAGTTTTTCATTGTTCCATAATTTATAATATTCGTATCAAGTTTCTACTGAAAAGAACCATGATTTTTTTTTTTTTTTGATTTATAAACTAAGTTACAGTTTCTTGGATAAATGCCTCAGTGGTAAATTTCACCGACTTACCCTTTGGTAAATGAGTCCTTATAGACCTTCAAAATTTCTCTTTTCTTACAGGTTAGCAGTCTTCTAGTAGTAAATGCATACTGTTCCATAAAGAAAAAAATGGCATTTGTATGTGGTACAGATGAACAATATTTATAGCTATATAGTATTTTGTATTAATCTTTGGACATACATTGTAGGTACTGTAGTTTAAGAAAATTATAGTTTAACCAAAGGTCTCAGGTGCTCATTTCAGGATTCTGTTTTATAAAACGACGTGTAAAAAGTGTAAAAATATGTTTTGAGATTGTTTTGTTTTCATTGCAAAATTGAGTGGTAAGTGAACTTACAGGCAATTCAATTCTATAAGATGTGTAAGCCTATTCCAGATACAGACCCATCAGTAAAATCAGGTTCTTTTAGTGTTTTGAGTACATATTTTAGGTGTTCCTTCATAATTGTTCCCAAGAGTAAGTTATGCCATAACCACAGTTTTATCTACAATTTGCATTTTAAGTAGAACTTTTCATAAGATTTTAAGAGAAATTAGTTCTTTTTAAGATGGAAAACAGTGAGGACTTTATGCATTCATAAATTGTTGATGGAGTTAAAGTTTATCCCAGCTTGAAAGCTTTCCTACACTGCACAAAATATGTCATTTCACTTTTTTTTTTTTTTTTTTTTTGGTACCCAAAATTAACAGCAAGGGGCAAAAAACTTTTTTTTTTTTTTTTTAAGGAAGGAAGCTGTAGTTGCGAAACTCTTGGAAGCTATATGGATTTGGATCAGAGTGCTGCCCCAAGAAGTTTCTGCTCTTCTTTCCTTGCTGTTGTTGAATGTCTCACTCCTGAGTTTTTCTTTTGTTCTGCTGTGTAGAATTAGTTGCTGTCAGGTGAACCTTTTGTCCTTTATCTTCGAAAAGCCATTCCTCTCCATCTGTACTTTCCACATGGGTTTTGTCCACATGGGCTTGAAAAAACTTGAGGGGATATGTTTGAATGAAAATGCTCATCTCTCTTCTGATAATCCCTTCTTGACTTAGCCTTCAGAGTTTAGAAGTCATATTATCAAAGTGATGGTCTGTAGAAGTGTGTGATCTGGAAGTGGTTTCAGTTATTATAGAGCATAGTCATGATGAAGAATCTCTGGTTGTGATGTCCACTCCATAATCCTAGATTGGCTTTTTGGAGCTCTACCTGTGTAGCATGGACAGTGAGTCATGTAGAGGTTATTGTTAGATGGAAACCACAGAGTGAATGGCAGTAGGAGATGAATTTTAAGATCATTTTGTGATGTACTTAAGAACACAAGAGTTTAATGGTAATTGGGGACACTTAATTTTGTTTTTCCTAGCTGTGGTAAAATTTGCTAGATTTGGGAAAAAACAGCTTTCATCTTCATAATAGATTTCCTTAGAGAAAGTAACAGTTGCCTAGGATTACCTGGACTATATACAGGAAAGCTGAATAATAGTCCTGGAAATCAAACAGGGTGGGGAATTAACTATATTTACTTATTCTCTAGCATACAGAAACTATGGAGTAAGTTATAAAAGATTCATTAAAGCATTGTTTACACTTAGACTGATTTGTTTAGTAGTTTCAGGACATCCAGTTATGTTGTAGCTGTTAGTATGTTTTCAGCTTTAGAAGTTAAAAAACAAAAGCGTAAAGTAGTTACCTATAAGGCATTTGTATTTTGCATGATCTTCCTAGATACTTCAGAGGAGCCTGGAAAATGATTAGTACCAGTATTGAATTTGAAACTATTTTAAAGTATAGGGTATATTGTAGAATTTGGCCTTTTAAGTAAGATTAGTTCATTGAGACAAGATGGAGAAAGCTTTATTTGTACATCATTCATTGATTAAATTTAGCTAAGTAATAACAGCATTTCTCTAGTTCATGAAGATAATATAATTAATACTTTGTATTTTAAATTGCTCCCATCAGATAATTTTTTGCTGTTATTTTCATTGAAGAGTATCTGATATTTGTTAGCAATTTTGTTAAGTTTTTGTAAAAGTTACTGGACAGTTCATTGTTTCAAATGCAACTCTGAAAATAGATCTCATTTATTCATCAAAAATACAGTAAAAAAGTAAAGGTGTTACTAGTAAGCACAAATCACTGAGGTATAATAGGACTTGCAATTAATGTCTGTCAGTGTATTGTGAAAACTATTAAGTTATAATCTGTCAAAGCAATGAATTAATTTTAGTAGATTTTCTAATTATAAAAGTGGTAGATATTCATGATAAAAAACTTAAGTATCTAAATTTATAAATAAGGAAATAAAAACCACCTCTTAACCCTACTGCTTGGGAATAAGCAACATTTACATTTTGATGTGTTTTCTTTTAATCTTTGTGTTGTATACTTGTGAGCACCCAATAAAATTGAGGTACTACATCATTTTAAAAACTATTTTTAAAAATATGGTATTCTCATGTTAAATGTATGAAGAATATGATTTGTAAAGACAAGTACTTTATGGTACCTCAGTTTGCTTAACCATTTCCCTGTTGCCAAGTGTTTTGGTTGATTCCAGTTAATTCATATTTTTAGATAATAAAATTGTGATTATTTAGGCACATAAATATTTGAGTCTATCCATGATTATGGAGTTACTATGCCAAACAAAATTGATATATATTGCCAAACTGACCTTCAGAAAGGTAGTAATAATAACAGCCAACACTCAGTGAATGCTTATCTTGTGCCACACACACTGTTCTTTGTGTTTTGCATGTATAAATTCAATTCATTTGCACAACTCTAGTACTGCCACTAACATCTGTTTTACAGAGGAAGCCTTGAGAACCTAAGAAATTTGCTTCAGGTCACTACTTGTAAGTGGCAGGACTAGGATCCTAATCTGGCTCTAAAGTGAATGTTCCTCAGAATTAATTATACCTGTCAAGGTTGTATCACTGTATTTCTACTATATAGCAGTATTTTAGCCAGCATTTTATATCTTTACTTTCGTAAGTGAAAAAAATAGTACTTTAATGCTTTAGTTTGCATTTCTTTGACTACTAATTAGAATAAAACTATGGATAGTCCGTAGGGGAATTTTCCTTTAATTTTCCTTTAGAGTATTCAACGTCTGTGTTAGGAGTATGACTAAAAAATAGACTGAGAGTGTAATAGTGTGGGCTTTGGACTGCCAGATTTTGAATGTCATTTCCACCTTTTTTTTCGCTGCATCATCTTTAACAAGTTACTTAACCCCTTCTAGCTTCATTTTCATCCTCTGAAATGAAACTACTAGTAGGATGTACCTTATACGGTTGTTGTGAGATAAAGCATTAGAACACTACCTAGCACATGGCTATGGTTAATAACCACTATTTAGCCATGATTATGCCACAATGTAAATGTTAAAATTGAGTGCTATTTTTGCAGGTAGTTGTATTGTAATACTGTATGCTTGTTTTAGTGATGCTGCCACTTTTTGGTACTGTTTTTCATTTTGAAAAGCCTGCCGGTCCAATTTGAACCACACTAAGTCTCAAAGGATGCAGGTTTGGTGCCACTGGGGCACTTGAGAAGAATGCTGCTGGCTCTTGGGGGTAGATTTTTAAAAAGTTCCAAATAATGATTCTCAATCATTGGAGTAGGTATGTTACTTCTTGGGTAACTTTACTGAAGACATAAGCCTTCATTTGATGTGTTCTTCACATCCTCCCTTTCTCATCCATTCCCTTTGTTTGTTTCACTCTTGGACTAGAATGTGGTCCCTGCCCAAAGCTTATAACAGACACCCTTTTGAACTACAAAACACCGTAGTGTCAGACACAGTGTGGGTGGTTAGTGAATGATTAAATGAGAAACTAGTCCCTTAAGCCAAACCATAGTAATTGATTAATTGGGTAAGTCAATGCAAGTACTAGTCTGAAATGTTTGAACTGTTGTAAGTAAAGTCTTAAGATGTAGTCAGTCATTAATGATTTGAAGTCGGCCTAGTCCCCTGAAACAATAACGACTTGAAAGTAAAGATAGTATGATACATTGGCAATAATCTTGGCTTGAGTTTCAGAAGACTAAACCTGTGGCCCAGTCTTCTCTGTTAACTAGCTCTACTCCATGTTTTACTCCCTCCACCATAATTCGTTCTTCCTAGCCTATTCAATTATTCATTCTGATCTACTTTCATTGTGGATCTACTCTTCTGTATCTTCAGCCTATTCTCAAAATTCTTTGCCTTTTCATCTGAAATCTGGCTGTGTCTGAGAATACAGGCTTATCTTCTTAAATTGAGGTGTCTATTTCCTTGTAATCTTGAATCATTGGGCCCAGCTACCATTTATTACCACATCCATCATCCTCTTTTGTGGCTCAGGCCCTTGCGAAGTACTCTTTTGTGCACTCCCTGTGATTGTTTCCTAACTTCTTGTACATGTTCCTTCGATCATTGAAGACTTTAATAACTTCCTCACAGACATTCTTTCCAGTTCAGGTCTTAATTTTATTCACTATGTGTGGCATAATCATTCATTTATTCAATTTAAAATCCGTTTATTTTGTGTTCTACTGGAGGTTAGGCACTAGATAAATGAGGATGATCAAACAGACCTGGCCTCTTCCTATTACAGTGGTCTTCACTGTCTTAGAACTTGTCATTCCATCGCTTCAGAAACCTTAAACTCCCAGTATTGCATTCTGTCCTGGCTTCTCCATTTATTAGATATAATAAGTGAGCAAATCATTTGACCTGTTTCTTTTGTAAGAAGGAGAAAACCATAGCACCTACTTCATAAAAATAGTTAATACCTGTAAAGGTCTTAGAATGGTGCCTGGTGGAAAGTAGGTGTTGTAAATAAATCGCAGTTACTATTTAATTATTCTGTCCTACTTGTTGCTTGTTTCCTTCTTATATTAATATGCTCTTAGATCTCAAGAAGACCCCTTTCATTCTTTCCAGCCATGGTGCCTGTTACTAGTTGCCTCTTTTTTCTTACTACTTCCCCAGAGCAGGGCCAGAAATAGTATAAAGTGTCTTGGATCATTCCACCCATCTGCCTTCACTGCTTATATTTTTTAGGCTGTTGTGCACTCCTGGGGAAAATTGGAAGATAGTGGTTATCTAAGCTGGACTCCCGGGCCTCTGGGCAGTTTTTTGTGTGTGTGTCCCTGGTAAGCTCCCTCTCCCTTTTCCTGTGTGAGCTATTCCAAACTTTAATCATTGCCCTTAAGCTCTTTATTGAGAATTTTCTTATCTGTCTTCTTCCAGAAACTTAACTACTCCTTCACTGTGAAAACTAATGTTATCTTGTATAAGTTCCTTCAGCTTTCTTTCCTTTCAATTATAGCCTTTAACCTGTATCTTTACTCATTCTCACTGCCTTCCCTCAGGTCTCAGAGAAGGAAGATACTCTTTTCCTGTCTTCCTTGTCATAGTAACTACCATATTATATGTTTTCATATCCAAAAGTCTGCATCTCCTTTATTAAAATGTGATTTTCTTTAGAGGAAGCATCAAGTCTTTTTGTATTGTTTTTTTTTTTTTATTTTTTTATTTTTCAGTGCAGCACAGTAGTATCCAACAATGTTGAATGAGTGGACTAATAAATTATTTTGTTTTCTCATCTTTAAGATGGGAACTGTAGCAATATTTCTCACAGATTAGTTGTGGCAGTTAAAAGAAATGTCATAAAGTGCTTTCTAATGAACGGGCATCACAGATACTTGAAAAAATTTTCTAATCGTAAAGGCAGAATTTTCAACTAAAAGCGTGATGCTTTTCATGTGGGCCAGTCCTTTTCAAACTCATAATCTCCAGGACCCAGGAGGCATAGGAGCAGTGGAGTTGGTGTATCTTCAAAAATCTCCTTTTGTTATTTAAAGCTGTCGTAAATTGCCATTTGTATAAAAGACTTCAATTTGGAAAAGTTCTATTAACCACTGCTTTAAAATCACTAATCATTAATCCAGTCCTTTTAAAGTCAAGGAGAGTCCTACTTGCCCAAGTTGAGATAATTAATATAAATTGAGAACAGATCCTTTAGCTGACTTAACCCGCAATTCAGAGCTTTTGCTACTAGAAAGCATTCCTTTATTTTTTAAGTCAGTTTGAGGTTGAAAATGTAGTGGAAGTAAAACTTCCTAATTTGACTTTTCATTCTTTCACTACTTGTAATCATTGAGGAAAGGGATAGACCTAAATTTACTCTTTAAATGAGAAAAGGTTACTGCTAAACAAAAGAATAAAGACCTCAAAGGAGTATCTTTGCCTACTTTAGGAAAATACAAGCTTCTTTAGTGTTGTTATTTTTTCTATAAAAGCAAGGCCTCATTGCTAGGAGGTATTCTTTAACATGATTGCATGTCGTTCTTATCTGAAGCAACTCTTAACTGAGCAACCCCTTAGCCTCATCTGTTTCCCCTATCCTCTTGAAAGTAATCATGATACATCCTTTTTCCTTTTTCCTTTACAATTTTTAGATAGTATGAGAAATTGCTTTATGAGATTAGTAACCTACAACTTGTTGAATGTCGACCTTATGTTAGGTTGTGTTTTAGGTGCTTGGAAGTATAATTATCTCAAATCCTTAGAACCTTTAGATGTTGTTACTGTTTTAATTCTAAGGCTCAGAGAGACCTAGTAAGGTGTGTATAATATTACATGTCTACCTAAGAAAGGGCAAAGCTGGAATTTAGATCCTAGGTGGTTTGATTCAAAAATTCATGTTCTTTCCACTACACCACACTACACTGCCTGGTTGTATTCTGTTAAGCATTTGCTAGATTCTGAAACATTTACTTTCTTAAGAGGAATATATTAGAAAATTAATTCTAAGATTGCTGTTCAAATTATTAGCCACAGGCAGATCCAGGCTTATACAGTGCAGTACTCTTTATACAAAGAATTGAAAATTAGTTTTTGGCCCTTGGAAGAAGCTTTTGCAAGTGCAAGCCTTGCTAGATTCAAGTAAATGCACCTCTCATAAGAGAATAAAAGTAAGAACTTCGAATCAATGAAAGTATATATTCAGTAAAATTTGAGTATATAAATTGCTCTATGCTAGTGTGAATTGGCTTGAATAAAGCAAAGTCAAAACCTATGAGAAAGACAGTAGCTGACATATTTGTGAGTAAACGCTTTTCTTTTTAAGCTATAAGGCTGATAGCACATTTCTAACTTTTTCAGTTAATAAAAATTTATCTTCTTTTTTTTTTTTTGATAGAGCACAACAGGAGGTGGGGGAGGGGCAGCTAGAGAAGTAGACTACTGAACAGGGATCCTCATGTGAAGCTTCATTCATCCCAGGACCCTGGGGATCAGGACCTGAGCTGAAGGCAGATGCTTAACTCCCTGAGCCACCAAGGTGCCCCAGAAATTTATTTTTTTAAGTATATGTTTTTAAAGTATGTGAAGTTAACATGTTAAAATACTTTAATCTTTAATTTTTGCCTTTGAGAACATATTAAGAAATACATTAAACAGTAAAATTTTGAAGCACAAAGATCAGATACTTTAATTCACTTTTCCTTATAGCATATGCAAATGAGACATGAAAGAAGTGGTTTTTCTTTAACACTATCCCTAGCCAAATAAACAATTTATTTGCTCCTGTTTGTATTCATATTTTAATTTTTAAAAGCTAAAAGGGATTTTAGAGAGAAGCTGTTCCAGTCTTACTTAATAGATGAAGAAAGGGAGGACTAGAGAGGATGATTTACTCACGACTTGAATTTATGGAAGAACCATGACTAGAAACCTGATTTAAGTTAAAGGCTCTTTTCTCTAGACCGAACTGAAACAAGCATCTAGCCATAATAATTCAGTGTTAACATTGATCTATTCAATTATAAAAAGATGTCTTAATACTAAGCACCCAGGTGATTTGGGGTTAGTGGGAGGACTCATAGTTTAGGACACTTGGATTTCTTCATTGCTCTAATTAGCTGTATGATCCTGTTAAGCCACTTAGCCTCAGTTTCCTCATTAGTAAAATGAGATTTTAATTTTTATCTTAAGCTCATTCTAACTCTTAAAAATTTCAGTTAATTAGGTGTATGTATACATAAGTCTAGGAATGGTATGTTGTTATGTTCTTTTGTGGCAAAATATTTTGTGTGGTGTTGCAAAAGTCACCTACCTCTCTTTTGGATTTAGGACTTTTTTTTTTTTAATTAATTTTTATTGGTGTTCAATTTACCAACATACAGAAAAACACCCAGTGCTCATCCCGTCAAGTGTCCACCTCAGTGCCCGTCACCCATTCCCCTCCAACACCCGCCCTCCTCCCCCCTTCCACCACCCCTAGTTCGTTTCCCCGAGTTAGGAGTCTTTATGTTCTGTCTCCCTTCCTGATATTTCCCAACATTTCTTCTCCCTTCCTTTATATTCCCTTTCACTATTATTTATATTCCCCAAATGAATGAGAACATACACTGCTTGTCCTTCTCCGATTGACTTATTTCACTCAGCATAATACCCTCCAGTTTTTCACTCAGCATAATACCCTCCAGTTTTTCACTCAGCATAATACCCTCCAGTTTGGATTTAGGACTTTGTTTAAAATAAGAATGGTTGATTTCAGTGATGATGGTCAAATAGTATGAAGTAGTGGGAAATTAGCTATGTTTTTGTATACTTCTTTTGTGTGAGTTGGTAGTTTTAGAGAAATTTTGAGAAGATTTGACACCAGCTTTTTGCAATTTCGTATCCTGGGCTTTTGCTATCACATCACATTTGGTTACAGTTAGTCACTCAAAGACAAAGCTAACTGGTAGTTTATACTTTTTCACTTGTTTTTTTCCTCTTTGGATTGTGTGTAGCTGATTCCAGTGTAATTTACAATTTGTAGAGCTTTTTACACACATTACCATAGTTTTAGAAAAATAGGGCTTACCCATTTCACAAAAAAACACGTTACCTAAAGAGAAGAAAATACTGTCACTTTTCATTAAAATTAATAATTTTAGATTGTAGGATGGAAACCTGGAACTCAAACATGCACTTAGATATAAAGTATAAGCAATTTTCTTTATAGTGAATGTCTCTAATTATAATGTTTGAAGATTTCTGGTCAAGATGAATTTTGTATTCTCCAGATAATTGTGTTTCACGGTGCCTAGATGGTAGCCTCTCTTTATTCATTAGTGAAAACAACACCAGTAGTAGAACAGTGACAAACTTCTTACTTCAGTGAGAATACTTAAAATTGCATCTTACGGTGATTATCAGACCATGAAATGTCACACATATCTTTTGTCATATACGCAAAAGTCCTTCATAGAGGTATATTTGAAATACATTGTCTGTACTCAAGTCAGTTGTGACTTCCATGGACTTTAATAGGCTAATCTGTAAGTTTGATCTTTGGTATTTGAAAAAATAAATTGTTCCAAATTTTCAAATTGATTTTCAATCAGCCTACTCATGCTGAGGACTAAAATGCAGATTATAATTGAACCCTCCATTGATGATTTAGCTTTCTCATTGTAAACATTTCTGATCCATAGTGATATTAAGAGCCCAAATAAACATAGATCAGACTTGGTTTGTGATTTCACAGAATTGTCCCAGGCTCTTGTGCTTTTCTAATTGATAATCTTTTTCTCTGCTCCCTTGACATCAGTTTTATTACTTTTGGCAGCACAGTTCTGCGCCCATCTGATGTCAACTGTAACCACAGAGTAACCATTTGAACAAACATCAGTCTCAACTTTACATTCTGGTTAAGTCATTAAGTAAGGCTCTATGTCAATTTTGTATAGTAAAGAAACGAATTTACTGAACAAGTGCTGTGTGCCAGATGTTTTCACAAACTTTGTTAATTACCACACAGTACATCATCTTCCAATTCTACTGCCACGAGCATGTGAGGAAAATAAATTCTGGAAAATAAAATAACTTGTCCAAAGTTTGAATGTATCCCATTGTACTGTTTTCCTTAGCCCTTGGGTCTTTGGTTATATTTTTGATGGTTGAGGTTGGTTAAAGATTAACTGATGGATAAATGGGATGCTTGCAGGTGTCATACGTCATTATGTAGTTGTTGGTCATCAAATAAGATTCATCATCATAATTAATTGTAACTGGACCACATTCAAATCATATTTTTTTGAAAGTCAGGCATTGTGCTATGTATTATAAAGGGTACAATAAAATAAAGGAAGAGAGACTTTATATTACTCTGAGGTGTGTGTAATCTGGGAGGGAGCTTCCTTACATAATTTATGATTTAGTGTGTCTGACTAGAAAACTGCCATTCCTCAGATATTTGTACCAGAGAAACTTTCTTTTGAGGCTAAAGCTCAAAATTAAGATCAAGCATTTTTCCTTGTTTATTTTTTTCTAGCTGTGTCATTCTGAATTGCTTGGAATTTCAAATTCTCACCCTTTTTCCCCACCCACCCTGTTCTAAATTTCTTGTTGCGAAAATTATTCACAGGAGACTAAAGACTTCTTGTGCTTTGTATATAGTGAATGTGAAGAATACAGTTCTCTTCATTTTAGTTTTAATTACTTCAACTCTTGATTATTACAGATCCTTCAAGATGTGTAAGTATAGACTGTCATCCTTTCAAATTCAGGCATTTTAAAGGTGGTTTTTATATTGTTTGAAATAGTGTAGATGAATAATCAAAGATGTTTGTGAAAGAAAATTAAGACTGTAGGGTTATTTTTGTTATTGATACTTACTAGTGAGGAAATTGTAACCCTGGATTAGGAAGAGGCAAGGGAGTGGAGGTCAGTTTTAAAAATAAAGTCTCGATTTGGTTTTTAAAAGTCTCATTAAACCATAAGCATTTAAGAATGTTTAATTATACCTTTCCTTTAAAAAGAGTTTTTGTTTCTTTTCTTACTAAATGAGTTTACTGTCCTTGCCGATCACTTTATAACTTGAACTTGGAGCAGAATACCTCATATGCCTAATAATTAGCAAACATTAAATGTTTATATGTGTGCATTTTATTATGTTATTGTTCTGCAGCATTATAAACAAATTCCTTCCCGAGTGTATTTGCAGTTAATGGAACCTAAGGAAATCTGTTTCATCAATGAGTTTAAAATCCTGCTTGAATAATTTAGAATATTACTTTTAAAGAATGTTATCATTTAAAAAAAAAAAAGACACAGTCTTAAAGGCCTATAAGTTTTATGGCTCTAGAGAAGTATAGACTGATGTTTTTGCGGTTAGCATATTGATGAGATTAGGGCTTAACATTTAGTTTTCTTTTCTTTTCTTTTTTTTTTTTTTTTTTTTTTTACAGATTTTATTTATTTATTCAGGAGAAACAGAGAGGCAGAGAGACACAGGCAGAGGGAGAAGCAGGCTCCATGCAGGAGCCTGACGTGGGACTTGATCCCAGGTCTCCAGGATCATACCCTGGGCTGAAGGTGGCGCTAAACCGCTGAGCCACTGGGGCTGCCCATCTTTTAACTTTCATTGACAGTTAATGGTTATATTCTGTACCAAAGATGAGTGAGAAATTAAAGTTCATCAGTAACATAATTATTTTGCCACTGTTACTGACACGTTCACTTGATACCAAAACATGCATATGTAAGAATCTGCACTTGAAGCCCATTTCCTTTGGCATATTGTTTTTGGACTTGCTTGATTTAGGGAAAGATTGTAGCTTGTGAATCCTCTCCTGAAGGACCTTTTTTATTATGATTTTTCCTCCTAGTTAACATTTACTAATAAAATTAATGAATAAGCAGTTAAGTGAATGTGAAAAACTGAAAATACTCCATGATAAGTGAAATTTAGGAGTCTGTTGTTCGCACATTATATTTCATTTGAAAAGGACATTCGATTATTTTAAAATTACATTAATCGCTGTGGATAATAAGCACATTGAAATATTTTTCCATATCTTTGTGCTTACTAATTCAAAGGTTCAAAATTGCATTAGTATAATATAGGTAAAACAGTATTCACCAGACATTTGTTTATGGCCATCTAAATAACATTGAAGGAAAATGCATAACCCCTTAAGTAGCTCATAATCTAGTGGAGGAAAAACATGCACAGATAATTATGAATCAACATGAAGTGTAGTGATAGATATGTCTTGAGTATTATCAAAGAACTAAGAAGGAGGGGGATCCCCGGGTGGCTTCGCGATTTAGTGCCTGCCTCTGGCCCAGGGCGTGATCTTGGAGTCCCAGGATTGGGTCTCACGTCGGGCTCCCTGAATGGAGCCTGCTTCTCCCTCTGCCTGTGTCTCTGCCTCTCTGTGTGTGTGTCTCTCATGAATAAATAAAATAAAATCTCTTTAAAAAAAAAAAAAAGAACTAAGAAGGAGTCCACTTTGCTTGAAGAGGTCAGGGAAAGATTCCTGGGAGATAGGACATCTGAGTTGTGTTCAGAGATTATGTAAAGAATTGAATAAAGAAGAGCAGAGGCAGGGGGTGGGGAGGCTTTAAGAAGACGTGGGAGGGTGGTGAATGAGGGGGAGGTATGTCACTGGATTGAGAATAACCATTGGTTTAATGTTATCAGGGAATAAATGTAAGGTAGTAGTGAGTAAAGCGAGAGAAGTAGGCATAGACTAGATTTTAAATAGTATTAGAGTACACTTTTTTAAAGTACATCCTTCCACCCCTGTTCTTAATGAGAGCTAGATTTTAAACATGCCTGTGATGCTTGAGTTTGTTTTTTAAATGGTGATTCTGAGAAAGATAGATTCATAGAGGTTATTGGAGTTCATGATAGTTGGAAGGCTGTCATGGTGATCTTGATGCAAGTTTTAGGACAAGAGTATGTAAGGTGAAAGAATGGGAGCATATTTGAGAACTATTTTGGGCCTACTGTTAGCACTTGATTGAATGAAAAGGGGACGAGAGATGAAAAGAAAAGTTAGAGCATATGCTTCTAGCATGTATAACTAGGTGGCTTGTGAATTAGAGAATACAGAAGCAAGTTATGTGTGTGTTTTGAGGATCACTTTAACAGGGATTTTGGACTTGATAAATTTGATCTGTATCTAGAGCATTTTGAGATGTGTCCAGCAGGCAGTTGAATAAAGTAGTTTTAGACTTTGGGGGAATATCTGGGCAGGCCATACAGATTTGGGAGCAATTAGCATATAAGTCAATAATTTATTCTTAGAGATGTCGGCCAAAGTTCTTGGGAAATCTGATAAAAGCACAGGACTCCTCATCCAGGAAAAAAAAATGCACACATTATATTTGCAAAATTTTGTGTACAGTTTTAGAGGCTCCAGAATCTCTTGCTAATCTGGTGTCTTGTAAATTTTAGAACTTCAGATGTGTGGGTAGTAATTGTAACCATGACAATGATGGAAATGCATAGTGACCCAGTGTAAAGTGAAAAGAGCCAAGGACGGGACTCTGGGGATTAAAATGTTTTAAATGGCACTGGAAGAATACGAGATAGGAAGTAGGGAATTGTGTTTCTAAAAGAAGGCTACATTATACTGACTTGCATTTAGCCTACTTGTACTCTTTCAGTACTCTTGTTTTTATCTCGCATCCGTTTATTTATTAAGCTTGAAAAGTTATTTTTTTCCTTCTGACAGTTGATGCCCATTGATGACAGTTTAAGAGAGACTTCCATTGGACACTTTTCATTAGTCAGCATGTGAGGGATTGTACGGGGCTGGGCTAAAGTTTGACATTCTTACTTAATCTTCATGATAGTCCTTTGAGATAGATACTGTTATTAAACCTACTTTACAAGAGAGGAAATGAAGATTCTGAAGAGTTAAATTTGCCCAAGGTCACATGGCCTTTTAAATTAGCAAAGCCATGACACAAACCCATGCCTTCTGGACAGCAAAACTTATATTCTCTACTAGTATATACCACATGATAATCAGAGACTCACACTGTGATATTACTATACCGTATTAGCAGAATGTAATGTGAGTCCAGCAGTTTGGACTAGATTTGGGGATGTATAAATTCTAGTCTCTGCTCTGAGATTTGGGGTAAGTCATTTAATGTCTCTGGGTCTATTTTTTCATTTACTTGAAAATTTTTATACCTAAACATTGCTGTCCTGTGGCTCCATATCTGCCCTGCCTTATATAGCATGAGTACTGAGGAAAATACTCCATAGAATCTTGGATTATAAAACAACTCTTGATTTATATATGTGAGAAATGATTTATTATAATGTTAAGGTTATTTCTACAGTATTTGAAGTCTCTTGGTTTATGTTTTTAAAATTCTTTAGTTTCTATTAAGTAATTCGTGACAGGTAGGGATCTTTTTGTACATTTTCCAGCTTTCATGGGATCTTATTTTATAGAGCCTGAAGAGATCATTTGAAGTTATGCTCAACTATTAGTAATATAGTTACCTCTGGAGTTGATAGTCCACATTAACTTTGGTCTTTCTCTGGAATTGTTTTGAATGTTTTGCTTTATATGTTCATTGTTTAATGTCAAGAGATGGTGTCTTAGTCTGCTTTTTTATAACCTGCATGTGCTGCCAGCAGACTAAATAAAACCATATTGCACGTATATGAAGTACTTGAGACCATCATTATCATATGGACTTGAATCTTTTTATTTGTGAAAACTTAGGAACAGCTACATCTTATTTAAAATATCTTATATGAATGGCATCCTACATATCAGGGTATCTGATAAAAATAGTAGTTTGGACGTAGAGATAAATTCTCTTAAGGCCGTTTTAGAAAACTCTAGTAGATTTGGGATTTGAGTAAGATGTAAGTAATAAGAAAGAAGTAGTTCTTTTATAGAATTCCTTCTAAGCACTCCAGAAAAGATTAGAATAATAAGACTCTATTTGAGTCATCTGCTTAAGAATCTTCTATGACTGAAATTTGAGCTCATATATTATTGCTAGGGTAACTGTTTTGCCTATCTATATTCCGTATTCCTTACTCTTTCACATTCATATCCATTGGACATTGCTTGGAAGGAGTGTGGTATTTTTCATAAACCACTTTATTGAGGCTTGATGGACATAAAAAAGCTGTACGTATTTAACATATGCAACTTGACGAATTTAGAGGTAAGTATTCACCTGTGAAGCCATCACCATCATCTCTGCGATAAACGTATTCATCACCTCCAAAAGTTTCTCCTGGTCTCTTTGGAGAGGATTCCACTAGCTCAGTAATTTATGTCCAGTCCAGGTCAGAAATATTTGTGAAGCTGATGAATAATTATTGCGATGTTTCCCAGGTTGTGAATGCAGATCATGTGGCAAAATAACAGCTCCTTAGCCATAAGGAATTAGCAGGAAATCATTCCATCAACAAGTATGACTGTCTGTTATATGCCATGTGTTACTTCAGTAGCTGAGGGATTCTGCAGTGAAAAAAAATCCCTGCCTTCATGAAGCTGACATTTGGATGGGAGGAGAAAGGCCAGGAAACGAAATAAGGGAGGGGAGAAAAAGCAATCTGAGATTGGAATTTGGGGGTGAATTTGTAGGAGGAGACTGCTATTTTAAGTGGAGTGGGCAGTTAAAGCTTCATTTTATTGTGATGACTGAACAGTTTTGAGGTTGATAAGGTGAATGAGCCATGCAGATACCTGAGGGAAGAACATTTGAGAGACAGAATAGCAAATGAACAGACACCTTGAAACAAACCTGTTTGACATACTCCAAAGAATAGCAAGGAGGCTGGTGTGGCTGGACCAGAGTGAGCAAGGAGGAAGAATAGGTGAAGTCAGATTATCAGATCAAATAACGTTTTGTAGTTTATAGAAGGACTTTGACTTTAACTCCAAGAGAAATGAAAAGTCATTTGAGGGTTGAGAGCAGAAGAGTGACATGATGTATGTTTTTAGAAGGTCACTGGTTGCTCTATAATAGTGGGACAAAAGCAGTAACAGACCAGTTAGAGGCTGTTGGAATACTCTGAGAGATGATGGTAGTTTGGACAAGGCTAGTAGTAGTGGAAGAGGTGAGTAGGAGTTGGATTCTGGGTACATTTAGGAGGTAGAGACAACAGAATTTCCTCTTGAATTAGAATCAAGGTGAGGGAAAAAGGAAATTACAAGCTTTTTGGCCTTAGCAACTGGAAGGATGGAGTTGACATTTGCTTACTTGGAGGACTGCAGGGGAAGCGGACTTAGGGGCAAAGATAAAGATTTCTGTTTGGCACTTGGTATGTTTGAGATGCCTAGTAGGTATTCAAGTCAAAATATTGAAAACATGGCTGAATATAGGACTCTGTATCAAGGAGAGAGGACCAGAGTATATAAATTTTGAGGTTAACTTAAGCTATGAGCATAGATGAAATCGCCTTCACCTGAAAACTGAGTTGTGGCTACACAAAAAAGTTCAGGTTTGGAGGTTGCTGTGAGGAGAAAGAACTGGTAAGCAGACTGAAATAGGAACTAGAGGAATAAGAATAAAAACAAGAGAACTGTAGTCCTTGGAAGGCAAGTGAGGAATCTGAAGGAGGAGTGATCAGCTCTTCAGTTGCTGCCAGATAGGTCGATAGTGGTAAGAGCTAAGACTCTGGGATCCCTGGGTGGCGCAACGATTTAGCGCCTGCCTCTGGCCCAGGGCGTGATCTTGGAGACCCGGGATCCAGTCCCACGTCGGGCTCCCGGTGCATGGAGCCTGCTTCTCCCTCTGCCTGTGTCTCTGCCTCTCTCTCTCTCTCTCTCTCTCTCTCTCTCTCTCTCACTGTGTGCCTATCATAAATAAATAAAAAAAAAATTAAAAAAAAAAAGAACTAAGACTCTGACCATATAGATTTAGCAGGGTGGAAGTCACTGGTGACCTTGAGTCATTTAAATGAAATGGTAGCGATGATGAAAGCTTTATTGGAGTAGATGCAAGAGATAATGCAAAAAATGAGACTTGGAGACAGTGAATATAGAAATGTCTCAAGGCCTGTGATTTTTGCTGTAAGTGGAAAAAGACAAATTGGATAGTATTGGAGAAATAGTGGGTTTGTGAGGATTTGTTTTTAGGATGGGAAACTGATGATTTTGAATGTGGATGGAAATTGTCTAGCAGAGAGGAAAGAATGTGATGATGCTGAGAAGGGAAATTGATAGGAAGGTCCTTGAAAAGGCGAGTTGGGATGGAACTAAACATTCTGTATACATATCATCTGGAGTCACCGCAGATGATGGTTCTGTTCTGTAGGTTTGTGGTAGAGCCTGAAATTCTGCATTTTTAACAAATCCTTGATGATGCCTATGTTTCTAGTCCCTGTCTAGTTTGAGTATAAGACCTTAGTACTTTGAGCACAAAAACAGTAGAGGTAGTATACTACGTAATAAAATTGGTCAACATGGTCGGGGTTTGTGCGTTTTCAGATTGTTTCTGTTTTCTGTAGAACAGGAAGCAAGTCATTATCCTAGAGTGAGGACAAAGGAGATGGTATAAAATCATCTAGGAAGGTAGAATCATTAGTCTTGTAGGATTATTGGGTTGTACTCAGGACCCATTGTGGTTAGTGGTGATGAATTTAAACTGAGGTGTATTGAATATGAGTGTATATATGTTCATTTACTTTGGGCTACACATGTTGGTGCGTGTGATGAGTAGGTGTGTAGACGGGGTTTAGAATGACATTTTGGAGGGGTGGGGGGCAAGTGTTTCATGGGTGTATGCGAGGTAGCTACAAATAATGAACTATGGAATCTAAATTGGGAAAGGAAGAAAATAAGAATGCTAGGTTAAACAGAAAATGTGGGCTTTTTTTGTTTTGTTTTTAATGGCAGGTCTCCTTCCAATCTTTAATTTGCTAGGGAGCTCTATAAATCTTCAAGAGAGGAAAATAGTGTTCATGTCCTCTTTTTTTTTTTTTTTTTTTTTTGCAAAGATTTATTTATTTTAGAAAGAGTGCTGGGGAGGGCAGGGAGAGAGGGGGCAGTGGGAGCTAGAGAGAGAAACCTAAGCAGACTCTGTGCTGAGTGTGGAGCCAACATGGGGCTCAGACTCACTACCCTGAGATCATGACCTGAGCCGAAACCAAGAATCGGAGGCTTAACCCACTGTGACACCCAGCCACCCCCTAAATATTTTTTTAAATCAAGGAACTCTTTCTGTCTCAGTATCTCTCTGAGCTTGTATTCTACTAAATAAACTAAGTAAAAGATGTCTTACACTTTGGGCTAAAGCAGGTATTAACATCGGGGATTATGATTTCATTTAAGTTGGAGGGCATACGAGAAAGGAGGGAGGTCTTAAATGATTTCTTAAAAATTGCTCTGTTAGCTCTAAAAACTATTTTTATATGTATCCCTTTATTTTTGTTAAAATAGACTGTTAACATCCGTATAAGTCATGCAGATTTATAATCATAGCCATATAACAAAATAGTTACTATATGGACAAATACAAGAAAGATTTTCAACCATTGGTGTTTTTTTTTTTGTCTCTTTTTCTCTCGGATATTACAGATGACCATGGATGAAAAATATGTAAACAGCATATGGGACCTTCTGAAAAATGCAATTCAAGAAATCCAGCGTAAGAATAACAGTGGTCTTAGTTTTGAGGAGCTCTATAGAAATGCTTATACAATGGTTTTGCATAAACATGGAGAAAAGCTCTACACTGGACTAAGAGAAGTTGTTACCGAACATCTCATAAATAAGGTATCCAACTTTAAAGGACTATTGCTAATTATATGGAATCTAGGAAATCCTTTATATACTATGTTGTACTTTGACTAGAAGTATTAGTTTTAAAGGCTTCAGGAAGCCTATAGAAATAGTAATCAACTAATGGCTGTATTATAAAACCTACTTAAAACTTAAATCAGCTAAATCAGAATTTTTTATAATTGAGGGAAAATGAAGTTTGTGATTTATGATAAATAATTATCTGTAATCATAATTAAGGAAACAAACTTTGACTAATTTACAAATAGTTGTTTATTAATATATGAATTAGAGATCATTTTTTCCTTAAAATGCTTGACCAGTCAGTCCATTTTATCTTTCTTTACTTTCTATGTATATACGAAAATAAAGTAAAACTACATTGTTTAAAAAATACCACCTTAAGACTTTTCGCCAGTTGAAATTGACTTACTTTAACTTGAGTTCTATAGTAAATGTGAATTAAAAACAAAAAGATTACTCTTGGGCTATTAAAATTATAAAATGCTTCTTAGGTTCTAAAGAGATGTTTTTGCTATTTTAAAATAAATGCTTAGCGCAAACTCTTCTCTTGCAAGTATGTCTTGCTTTAAGATTGTCAGATAAAATGTAAAATACCACAGATAGATAAAAACTTCTCAAGAGTTTTTATGTGGTATTAGGGTGCTTGTTTTTTAAAATTTTATTTTGAAAAAAATGGAAAAGTTGTACCAGAATAGTACAATGATCTTTCGTATTATAGATATACCACTTGTTAACATTTTGTCACATTTTTCCTAATGTTTCTATTGATACTTGTAATTATTACTATTATTGGTATTACGATTATTGTTGAAGAATTAGAAAATAAGTTTTAAATTCATTTTCCCTGAAACACTTAGGGATGTTTCCAAGAACAAGGAAATTCTGTCACCTAACCAAAGAATAATGTTCAAAATCAGGCAGTTTATAACATTAGTATAATACCGTTATCTAATACAGTCCACATTCAAATTCATCATTTGTTCTGTGTAGCAGTGATGTCCTTTATAGCAGTTTGTTTTCTGATCCAGGATCCAATCCAGGATCACACACTCAGCTCCTCAGCTTTTGGTCTTTCAGCACATTGACATTTTTGAAGAGTATAGGTCAGTTGTTTTGTAGATTGTCCCTCGGTTTTTGGTTTGTCTGATTGTTTCCTCATGACTAGTTTCAGGTTATGCATTTTTGGCAGGAATAATACATAAGTGATGTTGTGTCCTCAGTGCATCACATCAGGAGGCACATGATGTCAGTTTATCCCATTATTGGTGATGTTAACTTTGATCACTTGGTGTCCGCCAGATTTCTCCACTGTGAAGGTACCTTTTTTCCCTTTGTAATTCATAAGTAATTTGTTCAGATATATTTTGAGACTGTATAAATATCCTGTTCCCCAAGGATGTTTCATGTGATGTTCTAGCATCCATTGATGATTCTTGCATGAATCATTATTATTAAGGTGGTTACAAAGTAGTTACTTTCTATTTCTACTATTCCTTCCGTAATTTCTTTCTCTTACATGGGATTACATAAGCAGGTAGCTAGTATCTCATGAAGCAAGGTGATTGTGTTGTCCTGCAATCAACAGTTTCTTTAGTACCTACTCTGCACAGCGTTAAAGGAAAATGCAGTGGATGCAAAGAGATAAAATATCCCTTGTTTATACTGTGATGTGAAAGATGTTGTAGACATTTAGATAACAGTGTGAGGCATTATATAATTAAGTGGCAAATGAATCGAATAGGCAATAAATGGATTGTAATGAGGGAGAGATTACCCTGGGCTGTAAGATTTCATGGGAAAGTATCAAATTGAACTGAGCCATGAGAATTTGGGATATAAGTGAACAATGTGGAAGGCATTCCAGGATGGCAGATGTCATGTGATTATACAGAAATATATTGAGTACATTTAGGTGGTAAATAGAGTGTGATTGAGGTATATAGTAATTTATGGGGATTAGTGGATTCTAATATAAGGATGGCTTGGGAACAGATTAGGGAAAAACTTGAATGCCAAGCTAAGGAATTTGGACTTAACAGAGGAAGTTTTTTTTTTTTTTTTTTTTTTTTAAATTTTATTTATTTATGATAGTCATACAGAGAGAAAGAGAGAGAGGCAGAGACACAGGCAGAGGGAGAAGCAGGCTCCATGCACCGGGAGCCTGATGTGGGATTCGATCCCGGGTCTCCAGGATCGCGCCCTGGGCCAAAGGCAGGCGCCAAACTGCTGCGCCACCCAGGGATCCCAACAGAGGAAGTTTTTAAGTGGATGATAATGTGATAGAATATTTTAAGAAGATTAAGATGAAAACGATACAAATGTAGAATTGGGGAGATGTTTGCTAGCAGCTGGGGAGGACCTGGAAACATTTGAGTAAAGTGATAGTCTATAAATGAATGGCTAGAGGAGATAACAAATTTTGTTTTAGGTAATATTGGAGATTTTTATAGTTGGAAGGTACCTTAGAAATCATTTTGTAGTGGGGGAAATTGAGTGTGAGATCATCATAAAATGCTCAGCTAGAAATATCCTGTGTTTAGAGATATACAGATTTAGAGCCTGGGCAGGAACTCAAACTGAAGATCAGGATTGGATGTGTGGTAGCATGTACTCTGAGGAAGAAGTATTGGAGTTCAGAGAACAAAAATCCTAGAGCCAAAGGATGAATCTTCAAAAGCAAACTATGGTATGTAGGTGGGAAATGAAGAAGACTAATTTAAGAAACATGGCATCAAAAGAAAGAGGAAATGTGGAGTGGGAGAGTTTTACTTAAAGCTATTGAAGGGGTGAAGATTATAGCAACTGTTTTCTTGGATATGGAGAGAGTATGGAATTGAGAACAGTAAAGTAAAAGAATAGAAGCATTTGCCAGAGGTTCCATAGTGAGTACGGTAGAGGTCACAACTAACTCTTACTTAGCATTTCTATGTGCTAGGTTCAGTTTCAGTGCTTGTAATGTGTTAATGGTCACAACCAAGTGAGCTGGAGAGCATTATTCTGTTTTACAAGTGGAGAAACCAAGGTACAAAGAATTAGTGATTTGTCCAGATTGACATAGCTAGTAAGTGGCCTAACTGGAACAGGATTCGGGTAAGCGTGGTTTCAGGCTGAGTCCCTGACTCCTCTTTAGATCTGCTCCTGAGGCATAATGAATGGATCAAGATGAAAAAAACATGCTGAAATTGAGGATGCAGGAGGGACTTCATGTCAGTTGGATCAGTGTTTGTAAAGTTGTAGTCTTTTAAATTCTAGTTCTTGGTTTACTTATAATTAAAATGAAGGAGCTAGCAGTAATATCTCCTGAGATTCTTTAGTTCTAAAACTATTACAAATCTAATAATTAAGCCATGCATCTTCTGAAAATGAGATGAAGAGATTTGGAGTAGCCTTTTTTTTGGGAATATACTAAGGAATTGGCAAGTGAGGAAAAAAGATAGCTCGGTAGGAATTGGCCTGAATGTGTGATTCGCCTTTTTTGTTTGTTTTGAAGCATTGCTTTGCACCTTGGGCACAGTTGCAGAAAAAACATCTGTACTTACACGCTGTGTTGAAAATTGGCTCATTCAAAAAGTAAGGAGAGGAGGGGAGACCAGAGTGGGAAGTCCATGTTTAAGTGATTTTTGGACTCAGAAACATGGTTAGGTAGAAATTGAAGTCATGTGAACAATAATTCTATGGTAACTGTAAGAGCTTCAGTATATTTGTGAGTTGCTAAGGTGGTCCCATATCTAAGGTTAACTATAGGCAGTTCCTATAATATGTTCCAAAGAACATGAATTCAAGTTAATGGTGCTGAAGAAATTATATACACTCAATTCTTTTTATTTTTCTTATATAGGCATTAGTGATACATGAGCAGCATCTGAAAATGTTAATTTTTTTTCCCACAAATGCTCATTTGACCAGTTTTAACTAGGAAATGTACCAATATCAGTATATCTAATGATTGGTTTCTTTATTTCAGTTGAATTAAGTCTTTTAACCTCAGGTAGTGTCTATGCTTTCATTTTTGTCTTTCATTTATCTTCATTCTTATGAAAACTTTTAATAATTGTACAAATATAGTACTACCCCCCCCCAAAAAAATACAATACTACTCTATGAAGGGGACACAGCCCAAAGAAATTTGTTAACTGACAGGCAGAGCCATCATATAGTAGCCTAAATGTGCTCTGATGTAGGAAATCTCCCGTTTTTTTCCTACCAGATGTACAGAAGTGTGGTTTGCATGAAAATTGATACTGGTATTGACTTGTTTGTATATTGTACTTTCTGATTGGAAGGTGAGAGAATGGGTTAGGGTTCTGGGGTATGAAAGTAGCCATCTTCAGTTCACAAAACGTTTTCCTTTTTTGTGGTTCTGAAAGCTTTACTGTGTGGTCTAGTAATCAGGCTTTTTTGTTGTTCACTGTGCTTTTAGCACTTTGCTGAACTATGTAAGCAATGATACTTCTTTTAAATCAGTTATTTTCTACTAAAGTGTACATTTTAGTGCTATGGTATATAGGTAGCCAGAACTTATTTTTTTCACATTGAGGATTCAAATGAAATAGAATTTTTATGCAGAATCAGTTGCTAGTACCCTGGTTGTAGTATGAGAATAGTAAACATCTGAGCAACACCTTTGGTAAAACAGAGTGGCACAGACTATCAGGGCAGAGGAATGGAGGAACTTCTCTGAGATGAAAGTAATTGATTGTTGGCTTTATTTATTTATTTTTAAAGATTTTATTTATTTTATTCATGAAAGACACAGAGAGAGGCAGAGACACAGGCAGAGGGAGAAGCAGGCTCCATGCAGAGAGCCTAATGTAGGACTTGATCCCAGGACTCTGAGATCATGCCATGGGCCCAAGGCAGGCACTAAACTGCTGAGCCACCCAGGGATCCCCAGATTGTTGGCTTTAGAAGTGAGTTCACAAAATTGAAGAAGACCTAGAAAAGCCAAATTTTTTTCTCTTACTTGATGTAGTATATTCTTCCTACCTCTAGAAGAATGTTCCCTTTGAGGAAAATTAGACCCAAAGGAACTCCGTGAATTTCTCTAGACCATACAGCAAAACTTAGATAGTGATATGGGTAGCGTTTGTGCCTTGCTATAGGAAAAAAAAATCTCATTTTAGTAAATATGAAAACATTTCAGAATTCACAGGGATTACCTTTTCTTTAACATTTGTTCCTAAATAAAATAACTTTAAAAGTGTGGTTATACTAGAGAAAAAAAAATTCTGCTACTTTCTAGTTTTAAGGATTTAAAATTTTTTAAAGATATTATTTATTTGAGAGAGAGAGCGTAAGTGGGGTGAGGGATGGAGGGAGAAGCAGATTCCCCACTGATCAGGGAGCCAGATGCGGGGCTTGATCCCAGGACTCTGGGATCATGACCTGAGCTGAAAGCAGACGCTTAACCTACTGAGCCACCCAGGTGCCCTGAGGATTTTAATATTACAGATAATTTTCTTAAAAATAACCATATAAGACTTATTATTACCTTATTCCACATTCAGGAGTATGTATTATTTGCCAGCCTCTGACTTAAGTATAAAAAATATGTTGGAATTCATTTGATCCCTGTACTCTAGAGAACAGCTAAACAAGTAAACAAATGTTTAGTTATTATGAATCATGAACAGGACACAGTGATAGAGAAAAATGATGTGGGCAACTACATAGGGCAAGAAAGGGCTTTTTGAGTAAAAGGGGACTTGAAGAATAAGAAGGTGCTCATGAGAAAAGTGGGTTGCAGAGCATTCCAGGAAAGGGGGGATGGCTATAGAACATTTTACAGGACCAGGTAGTCAATATTTTCAGCTTCCTAAGCCATACATTTTCAGTCATCAGTTCCTCAACTCTTCTATTGTAGCATCAGAGGAGCAATAGACCATATGTAATGAATGAATGTGGCAGTTTTCCAATACAACTTTATTTTAAAAAGACAGCAGGCCATCCTTTGCCCAGTCCCTGGAATAGAGAAATTGAAAACAAAGCCTGTTGTGAATGGGGAATTAAATATTGACAGTGGGGAAGAATGGGACAAAGATGAGGTTTGGAGAGAGCATTGAAGTCATGGTATAAGGGTTTCATAATTATATGTACGTTAGGAAGCCATTCAAGAATTTAAGCAAGACAGTGACATGATCTGATACAGATTTTTAAAATATTACTCCAGTTGTTGTGTGATGAATAAATTAGAGGGCCCAAGAATGGAAGTGAAGAGAGTAGGAAGGAATAATCCAGTAATTCAGGAGAGAGATAGTGGTGATTTATACCAGTGTAGTGACAGTGGGAAGATTTCAGAGTCAGGATACTTTGAATGTAGAAAGATTGTTACTTCTGAATAGATTGATTGGGGAATGAGGAAGAGAAAATCCAAAATGACTTCTAGGTTTTTGGCTCTGACAACAAGGTGTTTCCATTTTTTAAATTTAGGTTTGGGGTAGAAAAAGGAACTCTGTTTAAACAGGTTAATTTTAAGATGCCAATGAAATTGGATATGCAAATCTAGTTCTGAGAAATTTGGACTGGAAATGTAAATTTGGGGATCGTGAGCATATAGATGGTGCTCAAAGCTTTGGAAGTAGTTGAAATCACACAGAAAAGAGAAATGAGGAATTTAATCGTGAGGAATTAAAACATTTCAGGTAGATTTGAGGATTGCAATGGAAACCAGAAAATGGCCAGATTCAGCTCTGACTTTGTTATAAAATACTTTAATGTCAGCATTTATTTAGCAGAGTTGTGGTTTTCATAACCAATTTGTTTATCTGTGTTTGTGTATGTGTTTAATGGCTCTCTAAAGGCCATTTTAAACTTCAACGTAGTAGTGCTAATCAGTTTCATTTCTTGTGTGTAGGGTTAGGTAAGGATGGAGCTTTTTTTTTTTTCCTCCTTCAGCTTTATTGAGGTTTACATGACAAAATTATAAGATATTTAAAGTGTCTTGTTCCATTTTTTGGAGTCTTTACAAAGATTTCTTTTTGGGATTTAAACTTGACAAAATGTTTAAGTTCATAGTAAGGTAACTGAGGACTTGCTTTTGCATCTTCTGTCTACTACTGAATACTTAATGAAAATATCTCTTTGGGAGGAAGGCAGAATAAGGGAGCTTGATCTGCTCACTTTTCATTCATTTAGAGAACTTCCTATCGAGGACTTCTTGTGTGGTAGGCACTGGTCTAATAATTTAGAAGTTACTGCAGTAGAAAAAATACTGGGTAAAAAGTAGGGAGAACTGGGCTTCAGACCTAATTCTGCCACTAACAGTCTTGAACAAATTACTAGACTTTTCTGGATTTAAGATTATTAATTTATAAAATGAGATTGGGATTGGTTTTGTTCACTTAAATCAGCTTTAAAATTATATAATGATTATGTGTCTTGATTTTGGTTTTTTAAGACTGAGGAAGATTATAGTTTTCAAGTTTACTGTTGTCCTTTCCTGTGCCACGATACATATTTAGAATAAAAACAATTTTTATTGGTTTCTTAAAATCAGAGGAGAAACTTTCTTTGGTTTTAATGTGGCAGGAACTTTATTCCAATTTTGCTATGCTTAACAGGTTTCTTAGATTTGCCTTGTGCTTAATTTCGTCTTCTCTCTCAAATTATGACTCTATAGTAATAATTGAATAATAACATGGTAGCCTCATAAAGGAGCTAAATCTTGTGCTTTGAAAGTTTAAACAGAAAAGATGTTGACTTTTAGCTCTACTAGAAACAACTTCTTATTGCTAGGAAAGAACATTTATTTCAGTGGTTTTAAAAGTCTTTTTCTGAGCACTGGGTATTACATGTAAGTGATGAATCACTAAATTCTACTCCTGAAACTAATATTACACTATACTGTTAACTCACTGGAATTTAAATAAAAACTTGAGATTAAAAGAAAAAAAGAGAATTCATCCTATGGATACATTTAAATATGAATACATAAAGAGTACTTACACTAATATTTATTGTAGCATTGTTATTTAAATGCTAAAAATGCTGAAAACTAAATGTTCACTAATAGACTATTGAATAAGTGGAATTATATCTGCACAATGAAAAAAAATGAAATCATCCATATATTCTCTTCTTCAAATAATCTCTTTGGGCGGAAGGCAGAATAAGGGAGCTTGATCCTGCTCACTTTTCATTCATTTAGAGAACTTCCTATCGAGGACTTCTTATGTGGTAGGCACTGGTCTAATAAGCATTTGCATTATATCAAATGTCTTTGCCTTTGGGGAGCTTATGTTTTGGACTTAAGCATTTGAATCTGTGCCTAGTAATCTGATCAGTTCTAAGCACTTTGTTTTACAGGTAGAGAAACTGAAGTTTTGAGGGAGAATAGTTTGAATTTTTAAATGGCTTTCTTGTTTTAGGGTGTGTGTGTGTTAAACTGAAAAATATTTTTTGTGAAATAACACCATATTTTTTTGTGTGTAGGCTTTCATTTGCTGAAAATGATGTCTCTGTACAAGCTGTTTTTTCAACATGTTGATTTTTCTCCATTTTTGAAGGGAGAATGAGAAGAGCCAGAATTTTAAATATTATATTTATTCACCAGTAAATTAAAGTGTTTCTATGAGGGTACATGCATGTGGAAATGAAGATGGTATTTCTTGGTAAGCTTTGGACTATTTTGTAAGCCAGTTACTTAATAGACAGCTTTTTTTTTTTTTTAATATTTATTCATGAGAGACACAGAGAGAGGCAGGGACATAGGCAGAAGGAGGAGAAGCAGGCTCCATGCAGGGAGCCTGATGCGGGACTTGATCCTGGAACTCCGGGATCACACCCTGAGCTGAAGGCAGATGCTCAACCACTGAGCCATCCAGGCGTCCCAAGACTTAGCTTTTTTTAATAAAGCTTTTTTTTATTGCTTTTCCTTTCTTTTTAGGCAAATGTGAATGAACGTAGAGAGGTTTTTTTTTTATGGCATTTATGTACAGAATATATTATAATGTTTGCAGTGAATTACAAAAGGATATTGATAGAAACAGGATAAGATTTTTGTTAGCAAAGACAGATTCGGTTCAGAGGCCCACAAATATTGAATCTCCTGTGTTTCATCTACCAAAAAATAATTAAGACACTATGCTTGTCAGCAAGAATCTCCCAATTTTAGTGAGGTAATCAGTTTTGAAGGGAAATTATTTTGCTGGAGGATTCAGGGCAAAGTAGAAAGAGGAGGTCACTTTTTTTTTTTTTTGTATATTTTTTTATTGGAGTTCGATTTGTCATCATATGGCATAACACCCAGTGCTCATCCTGTCAAGTGCCCCCCTCAGTTCCCGTCACCCAGTCACCCCAACCCCCTGCCCACCTCCCTTTCCACCACCCCTTGTTTGTTTCCCAGAGTTAGGAGTCTCTACTGTTCTGTCACCCTCACTGATATTTCCCACTCACTTTCTCGAGGAGGTCACTTTTGATGACCCTTAAAGAATTATTAAAGATTCATCATGTGATCAAAGGCAAAAAATAGTCAAGAAAATCGCATGAATAAAGGCAGGTAGGTATGAGCATTGCCAGGTAAGATCAGTGTAGATGGAATATAAAAGGCCTTAGATATGTTTGTTGGGAATGAGAGTGGTAAATTTGGTTGGACTAGGTTTTGAAAAACATTGTAGGGGATTTGGGTTTTATTCTGTGGTTGATGGAAGCCATTGGTTTTTAGTCTCCCAAAAGAGACTAGTGAAGATGGAATGAAAGATTTGGTAAGTATGCCATCCTCAGTGCTTCGTTGTTGCATATCTTTTGTTCTCCTGACGTCTTGTCCCTTTTTTCTAACTTAAGTTGTTGAAGGAAACAGGACCTATTACGAACCTATTATGTTGAATATTGGAGTTGTTGAGGGTGATGACAGGAAGAAGGCTGTCTGAGCTAGCAGTACAAGCCTTTTAATGAATATGATTTGGAAGAGTGACTTGAATATGAATAATCCCAAAGAGGAAGAGAGATTGGGGATAAATGTAGGGAATAGAGCTTATTAGAGAGTTAGAAAGATAGCAGCCATAAGACAGGAGGGGCATAAGAAGTTGAAAGGATTCTACTTTGAAAGGACTGGTAAGAGAAATGATGTTGGGGAGAGCCAAGCGTAAGGTGTTAACTTTATTTGGTAAATTCACTTGTGTTAAATATCAGCTATTCCCACTTAAATTGTTGCCTAAGACTATAAGCACTGTAAGGGCAAGTATCCCTTTCTGTCTTGTTTTCTGTTGTATTTTCTAGTGATGTTCTTTTAATATTTATTTTGTAAAAATATTGTGCAACCTAGGACCTGTTTTATTCATCTTTTTGTCTGCTTCATATAGTTGGCACTCAATAATTATCTATTGAAATGAATCTCTGAGAATACTACTAGTCAAATGGGAACCATGGTTTATATCTACCAGCTGCCAGATTCTATTAATTGCTGAATAGTTTAAGCAGAGTGTGTATCACCATTTAAAAGCACAGTAAAATTTGGGGGCTATATATCTCTTATTTTTTGAGATGAGTGGGCTGGGAGCCAGATCATGTGATCCTGTGGAACCATGGGGTTTTTCTTCCTCCATATTACTCAAGAGAACAAAAAGACTAGTTGCTGAATTGCTATGCTGTGTTTATGTTTTACTACTTATTCTGTCAGTGGCTTTGTTTAAAGTTTAATTACAGTACTAACACTATAGTGGTTTTTAAAGTATATCTTTTGTCTTAACCATTGTGAATGTAATATTTTACAAGTGGTAGATAATTCCTGTCCTTCATTGGTATACTACTTTATCTTTCAGTATTCCCTTCCAGCCATTATGGTTTTCATGGCACTACTTTATACTCATCAGGAAATCCTGATTTTTCTGATGTTTATTTTTTTTAAAGTTAATATTTGAACTAAGAACGTATTTTTGTAAAATGATGCCAAATCTAGGTGATTTCTTATTTCAACACGTAGCAAATATTTTTTATGTATGAAATTATAAAAATATGTTGTCCTAATTCCCACTGAGTTCCCCTGCTTTCAGGCCTTATGATTCTATAGTGCTATTCATTGTACTCTACTTTGTATTAAGGTTGTATGACTGTGGGGATCCCTGAATGGTTTAGCTCCTGCCTTTGGCCCAGGATGTGATCCTGGAGTCCTGGGGTCGAGTCCCACGTCGGGCTCCCTGCATGGAGCCTGCTTCTCCCTCTGCCTGTGTCTCTGCCTCTCTGCCCCCCCCCGCCACCCCCCCCCCCGTGTCTCTCATGAATAAATAAATAAAATCTTAAAAAAAAAAAAAGGTATGAATGCTGATATTAGGCTCCTTTTCTCCCTTCCCCCATAAAGATTGTAAAGTGGCTGAATACATTTTGTATCCCCCCCCCATAGTGGCTAGCACCCTGCTTTGCTTTTTAGAAGTAATCATTAAATATCTGAATTGACAGTTTGAAGATTTTTATGTATTCTTTGGAATTGAGAGCTTCATTTTGGTTGCTTAAAGAGTGAGTGGGGAAATACTGCCACTAGAAATTAATTTTATGTTGAGATTACAAGTAATGTGCTTTTTGTAACATTCTTAAACTTGTATTACTAACTATATAACTCAGTGTGTTAGTAGAATTACAGAAGAATCTTCTGACAGCAATCAAGAAACAAGCTTTCCCTGTAATAGCTATATTACTGTTTTGTCAGTGGTACTTGTAGGATTCCTCTCATCAAGACTGCCACCTTTATTCTGAAAGTTAGTGAAAATAATGGGAACCAATACTGTCCGTCTAGAAAATATCAAGAGGGCAGTGAATTTTTTTTAAAGATTATTTATTTATTTATTCATGAGAGACAGAGAGAGAGAGGCAGAGACACAGGCAGAGGGAGAAGCAGGCTCCATGCAGGGAGCCTGACATGGGACTAGATCCTGGGTCTCCAGGATCATGCCCTGGGCTGCAGGCGGAGCTAAACTGCTGAGCCACCCCGGCTGCCCAAGGGCGGTGAATTTTTATCATTGAGGAATCTATTAGTGAATTCTTGGAAAGTTTAAGATTTCTACAAAAGTTAAGATTAATGCTCCTGAACTTAGCAGAATGTTTTGAAATACAGAAATCTTAAGGTTGTTATATATTGAGAGAGAGCAACATCTATTTACCAGGCTTATATTAAATATACAAATAATAGGATATTAACTGCTTTACAAACTCCTCAACTTATAGAGTAAAAGGATTCCTTCCAGTTAATGGAGAAATTTCTGTTTTTTAGCAGAAAGGAAAGCAAGAATCAAGTGGAAATTGGGAGTTTAGGAAATATACTATATAAAGTATGCAACCACATGTGGTATATGTATGTATGTATGTTTTATGTCATATGTTTATTAAAATCTAAGATACTTAATGTAGATACGTAGGATCCAAGATTGTGCATTTCTAAAAAGCTTCAGGGTGGTGGTGGTGATGATGATAATGATGATGGTGGCAACAGTTTTGACCAGGATCCTGTTCTATGGACCACACTTTGTATAGTAGCAAGATCAGATATTTATGTGATAAGATTATGGTAGCAAATGCTTATATGGCATTTACTGTGGGCTGGGCCCTTTTGTGAGCATTATTTATATACACGTTTTATCCACACAACAGCTCCTTAAAATAGGTGCTCTTATTATTCCTCTTTCATAAAAACTTGAGACACAAAAAAACTAAGTTACTAGCGGTTACATATCTACTAAATGTTGGGTCTGTGATTTGCATCAGGCAGGCAAACTTTCAGCATCTATACTCCTTTCTTTGCTGCCACTATTCACTCTATGTGACTGTTACATAAAAATAGCAAAATGTTACACTATTTCTTTTTATAATCTTTGAAATCAGAGCTTTCAGGAGAAAGGGAAGAGCTATAAAGCTTTTAAAAAACCATTTGTGTCAGATTAGGAGAGATACCTTCTATGCTCCATGGTTCCTAGGACTGTAGAGATTGACTTCTATAGGTAGCCACTTTTATTGATAGCTTTATGTCACATCATTCTGGGGTGATGAAAGGTTTTTGAGATATTCAAGAATGACTCTTCAGTGGTATTCCTTGGAAGAATAAAGTTTATGTAACTGGTAAAATTTGTGAAGTGACAAGCCCCCAGATCATATGTACAGGACCCTGAAAAAATTCTGATATAAGTGGGAACTTAAATGCTATTTTTGATCATGTGAATGTTGCATATTTATGTAAATAGTTTACTCAGGTGAAGTAATCAATATTTGCTTTAGAATTCAGAGCCAGATAGGTACTTAGCAGACATCCTGTGGCTCTCAATTTTTTTTTCAAACAGTGGAAAATACCACTTTTAAAATCAAACAAAACCAATATAAGTCACATTTACTCAGGGAAAATGGAGTCTGCCCTGCAGGGGTAGTAAGACATCCTTGTGGCTGTAGTCCACCCCAGTGATACTATGAGTGAGAGGAGTTACAGACCAGCTAGGTTAAGTAACTTACTCAAAGTCCTAATTAAATTAGTAGCTGCCCTGGAAAGTCTTCAGATACTAATTTGATTGTTTTAACTTGTGAGTGATTGTTAAATACTACGTATTTCTAAGAGATTACATCTTTTAAAGTTTTAGTTTCTCTGTGATATTTTTAAAATGTTTTTTGTATAATTAGTGTGTGCTCCGTGTTATTCATGACCCACTTTGTGTTTTTAATACATGGTGTGTATTTCAATGCAAAATAATGCTACATGCAATTTTCTGTACTTGAGAGATTTGTCTGTATTTGAACTAAATACTGTCCTGAGTTTTAAGACTTTTTAAGAAGGAAGGCCTTAATTTTCAGTAGTCCATATCATCATTAATTATATGGCTCATTTCTAGTTTCAGTGGACTTTAGAGCTAACATCTTTATAATTAGTTTTAGCTGATGAATTTCTTTGTATTACCTAAACATTTAATTAGGATTGGCTGGCTGGGATTTTGCCCAGGCATTGAAACTTACAGGGTGAAAAAAACCTTTTAATTAATGATTTAATTGTGTGTGTTGGGGGCAAGGGTGGGGCGGGGGAGACTGTGCAGATTATTAATATCTTTTGACTCTCCAACCAGCCAAGAGCTCCTGGCCCAGGGTTGGCCTCCTTGTCAATCCATGAAGATACTTCAATAAGAAGACTCAAGGGCAGAGCCTGGGAGCTTGTAGGTCTTAGGCCTGCTTACACCTCTACTGTCATCCTCCTTTCCGTCCCCCTCTTCCTTTGCCAGTATTTTGATTGATTTGAGGATGTGTTTCTTGCAACTTCGACATTATCAGTGAATAGATTTTATCACAATGTTGAAAAATAAACAACTTAGTAATTTGTTTTTTGACTTAGTAATTCCACTTTAATCTTTGCCTGGACGTAATTAAATGGACAGGAAAAGCTATGTTACAGAAATGAAAAATGTAGTATTCTGCTAATTTGAATTATTCCAGAGTCATTCAGAAGTTGACACTCTTGAAGTAATTAACAATTCTTTCGTTGTTTGGCTTTCAGGTTGCTTTAAAAAAATTTAAAAAGATTTTATTTATTTATTTGAGAGAGAGAGAAAACATGTGAGCGGAGAGAGCACAAGCTGGGAGGTGGCGCAGAGGGAGAGGGAGAAGCAGAATCACTGCTGAGCAGGGAGCCTGATGCTGTACTCTATCCCAGGACCCCAGGATCATGACTTGAGTGGAAGGCAGAAGATTGACTGAGCCACAGGGCACCCCTCAGGTTGCTTTTAAGAATAAACATTATGGCATCCTAGTTTATGCTTATGATATATAATAATAATAAAATGGCCCAACCTGAGAATCATAATTGTTGCAAGTTTTAAAAAGTCAGTATCCATAAAATTAGCCTTTTATTTTCATGTACAATTCAATGAATTTTAGCCCATGCATATAGATTGATATAACTGCTGTCATGATCAATACAGAACATGTCTTCACCCCAGAACATTCCTTGTTTTTCCTTTATAGTCTTATCCTCCTCCTACCCCTATACCTGGCAGCCACTGATATGTTCTGTCACTATAGTTTTGTTTTCTCAAGAATGTCATGTAAATGGAGTAATACAGTCTGTAACCTTTTGAGACCAATATCTTTCATTCATCATAATTATTTTGAGGTTGAACCAAAATGCTGTATGTGTCCGTAGTTTGTTCCTTTTTATTGCTGAATGATAAATTCTGTTGTATGAATGTACCACAGTTTACATATCCATTTACCTATTTACTTGTTGAATGACTTTTGGCTTGTATGTAGTTTTTGTGATTATGAAGAGAGCTACTGTGAACCTTCATGTGTAGGTTTTGTGTGAATATAAGTTTTCATTTCTCTAGGATAAATACCTAGGAGTGGGATTTCTGGGTCATATACCAAACTTTTTCTACAGGTCTGCAATATTTTGCATTCCTATTAGCAATGTATAAGAAGAGTTCTAGTTGCTTGGCACTTGGTATTGTCAGTATATTTTATTTTAGCTACCAAAGTGGATTTGTAATTGTATCTCATTTTTAAAATTTTTCGTTTTCTTAATGGCCAGTGCTGAGCATCTTTTTATGTGCAGAATTGCCTTTATATAACCTCTTTGGTTGGTGAAGTGCCTGTTTTTTTGCCCCTTTCTTAAATACTTTCTTTACTGAGTTGTAAGAGTTTTTATGTCTCTATATATGGCGATATATTTAGAGATTCTGGATACAGATCATGTGATATTTTCTCCCAGTCTGTAGCTTATTTATTGTTTTAGCAGTGTCTGTAAAACAGTTTTTAATTTTGATGAGGTCCAGTTTATCATTTTTTTCTTTTACAGATCTTGCTTTTTGGTGTTTTGTTGGCAGTTGCTTAAAATCTCAGATGAAGCCTTTTTCTTTGAATTACTATCATGCTTTGAAAATGATATAACTAGACATTTTTCTCCTAAAGCAAAGGTTAATGTTGAATGTTAATTGTTCTTTAAAAAAATCAGGACTCCAAATTGTATCAATATTACTACAACTATACAAAAACATACTTGTGTTGAAGAAATCCTGCAAAGGCAAGGAACAGAAATGGCTAGTGTGTGGCTCTTAAATCAGTGGTTTCCTAATCCTGACTGTTGTATGAGAATCACCTGGGTAGCTTTAAAAAAGAGAGATTGTCTTTTCTTGGTCTTGGGTTTTTTAAGTCAGTTTTAGATTGATAGCAGAATTGAGGAGAAGGTACAGACATTTCCCATATTTCCACTGCTTCCCCCACTATCAGCATCCCATGACAGAGTGGTACATTTGTTACAGTGACATATCATTATCCCCCAAAGTTCATAGTTTATATTACATTCTTGGTGTGTTGTACATAATGTGTTGTACATTCTGTGGATTTTAATGAATGTATAATGAAATGTATCTACCATATGCAATAGTTTCACTACCCTAAAAATCCTCTCTGCTCTGCCTATTCATCTCTCCTTCCACCCTAATGCCTGCCACCTGATCTTTTTCTTCTTTTAATTTTTTTATAATCTCTTTAGTTTTGACTTTTCCAGAATGTCATGGAGTTGGAATGATAATGGCATGTAGTAGCATTTTCAGATTGTGTTCTTTTACTTGGTAATATGTGCTTTATCTATTTTCATGGCTTAATGGATCATTTCTTTTTAGTGCTGAATAATATTCTATTGTCAGAATATACCAGTTTATTGTTTCACGTATTGAAGGGACATTTTGGTTGCTTCCACATGTCAGCAATTATAAATTAAGCTGCTGTAAACATCTGAGTTGTGGGGTTTTGTTTGGACATAAGTTGTCAACTCCTTGGTTATTTATAGCAAGGAGCATAATTGCTGGATTGTACAATAGGTGTACATGTAGTTTTGTAAGAAATTGCCAAACTGTCTTCCGAAGTGGCTCTGTACCATTTTGCATTCCTACCAGAAATGAGCAAAAGTGCTTGTTCCCTATATCCTCAGCAATATTTGGTGGAGTCTGTGTTTTGGATTTTGGCCATTTTAATAAATGTGTAAGGGTATCCATTGTTGTTTTAAACTGCAGTTTACTTTTCTTTTTAGATTTTAAGTAATCTCTACACCCAATATAGGGCTCAAACATGGGCTCAAACACACAACCCTAAGATCAAGAATCACACACTCCACCAGGCATCCTTCAGTTGGCAATTTCTTGATCAGATATTGAACATCTTTCATTATGCAAATTTGCCACCTGGTTATCTTTTTGGTGAGGTAGCCATATCTTTTGCCAATATTTTAGGTTGGGTTTTCTTGGTGAATTTTATTAATTCTTTGTATATATTGGGTAGCAGTCCTTTACCAGGTATCCCTTTTGCAAATATTTTCTCCCAATCTGTGTCTTGTCATCTCATTCTCTTGAGCAAAATCTGTTGCTTTTCAAGTGATTCTGCTTCTCTGCCAGGTTCATGATCTACTTCTTTCCACTACTGTCTGTGTCTTGCTTTTTGCAAGGCTAGGTGTCATCAACAGTCATCAGTTTTCCACTACTCATTTCTTCAGCCTCCTTGTCACAGCTGGTCCCATCCTACTGTCAGTTTCCATGGCTTTGTTGATTGTTTTTACTTGTCTCATGAGCCCTTCAAACTCTAACTCTTCACCTGGATAACCTTCATGTAGCTTTTCTTATATAATAATGCTGGACATATCTGATCTGCAGGCCCCGTTTGATACTGGTACCACTTCTATAGCAGGGTTCCTTCCTGTTTGCCTTTGTTGATGTAAAAACTAATGGTAGTTGTTAGGGTGTGAGATTAACAATGTTATTCACACACACAAACTGATCCCACTTCCTATCTTGCAAATTTTCTGTATTCTGTCAACAACTTGTAAAGTAAAGGTTAAATCCTTTTATTCATTTAGTTTATATGCAAACTTACCTTTTAAAAAGCCCATTTTAATCTTCATAAAGGTTGAATTTTCATCTCATTCCTACAATTTATTATGTATATTTAAACAAATATTTGTTCACTTTTTGTGTATTCGAATAGAAAAACATTTTTCTGAGGCAGCATGAGAGGAAGAATTTTTTTGTTCATAGAGTGATCAGGATAATTAGAATGCAAGTGTATCTAAAGCATTTATTATGTCTTATAGTCGTATATCTATGTGTGTGTGCCTAATCATTCAAAAATAAATACAACAGAGTATGTCTGAGATCTTCTGGAGCACCTCTTAGAATTCCCATGTCCTGTGATAGAAATTAATTGTTGTGAGTGTATTTTAATACCATTGAATTTTACACTTAAAAATTAGTAAGATGGTAAAGTTTACATTATGTAAAAATGATGCGTCATTTCTTTGTGTCATTGGCCAAAGCAGATCCATCTAATAACTTCAGCAGTAAAATACAAACTAACTAAATTTAACAAAATTAATAGCAGTTATTTTCTGCTAAGTAAAATTCATTGTTATTGATTTGTCAGGATAAGTTTTTGAAATTTGTAAATAAAGCAGTTTTATCATTTATGACACATTGCACTAGTTGATCACATTTTTATTTTGTGAAAAGCAACTGTAAGTACAAATACTACATAAATACTTGACATGTTTTTTTTTTTTTTTTTTTTTTTTTTTTTTTTTGAGGGCAAGAAAGGATTTATTCTCACAGCTGAGCAAAGGATGAGGCCCACAGCCTTGGTAGCAGCAGAGGCAGCTCCACCCCCCCCCCAGGCCCAGCCCTATCCTCTTGGCATGGCAGCTGCAGGTGGGCTGGGTCAGGAGCCAGGGTGACAGCCAGGGCAGCAGCCCTCCAGCCATGGGAGCCAGCTGGCCACAGAGCAGCAGTGGGCAGCACTAGCAGCAGCAGCAGCAGGTTACAGAGTGGGGTGGGGGGGTGTTTGTCAGGCTGGCTGACTCCCGTTCCCCCATGGATGGTGCTTGATGAGGGCGGGCGTAGGGGGCTGGACTGCAAGGTGGGGTGGGGGGCATCCGGAGTGGTTCAGTCGGCCGTGAAGATGCGGCTAGAAATGTCATCCAGGAGCCAGTCAATGCCAGGCAGGAGGTTCTCCCCAGTGACGGCACTACAGCCCTCACGGATGGCATTAGAGGACAGTGCTCCAGGCAGGTCTTGTTTGTTGGCAAAGATGAGGAGGGTTGCTCCAGCCAGGCGCTCCTCCACCAACAAGCTCTGGAGCTCCCGCTGGCAGTCCTGCATGCGCTGGCAGTCGGCGCTGTCCACCACCCAGATGAGGCCATCGGTGCTCTCAAAGTAGTTCCGCCAGTAGGACCGCAAGGACTTCTGGCCTCCCACATCCCAGATGTTCAGCTTGAATCCTCGATGTTCCAGGGTCTTAATGTTGAAGCCTAGTGTCGGGGAGATGGTGTCAATGTCTTCCCCGTTGAACTTCTTGAGGATGGTTGTTTTGCCAGCATTGTCTAGGCCGAGCATGAGCAGTCGCAGCTCCCGCTCTTTCTGCTTCATCTTCTTCAGAATGGTCAGAAGCCCCATGGTCCCTGTAGCCCCCTCCGACATGTTTTATTTTAAAGTGTATATAAATATAATCAGTGATTTTAGGACACGTGTCATATTTTATAACTTTTAAAAATTTAAGTGGTCAGTTTTTCATTCATCTCACAGATATACCAAGCACATATTTGCTTTCCAAAATTAGGGTGACTTTAATAGTTACCATGTAATTTGATTTTATAACAAAGGGTTACACAGAAGTTCACTTAAGTCCTTAAGAATAATTAATTGCTAGATATTTGATGTTCAGAATATATACATTTTTTTGTCATATAGTACAGTTTCTCTAGTATTGTCATTATCTTAATTGCTACTCAAAATTTACTGGTTCACTGAATATGAAGATTGGTGAAGAATTCTGTAAATAGGCATATTTTCAGTTTGTAGGTTTTCTTAGTGTTAGCAGTCATGGGAATCTGCATCTGACAAGTGCTAGACTTAACGACTTGAAATAAGTGATTTATTGTTTAATACAGTACTATATACAAACCTACGTGTTTATCAGTTTTGATACAGTTGCCATACTTATGGGTGATGTATTTTTGAGCCAAGGAGCTTAGTCTCGTTTTTTTTGTTTGTTTGTTTGTTTGTTTGTTTGTTTGTTTTTTTAGGGGCTTAGTCTCTTAGAACAAAATATATATAATAAAATTCTAATTTATGTGTATGTATAGGCTAGTGATTTTCATACTGCATGTTAGAACAGACATTTGTTTCATTACTAAAATCTCTTAGTGGCCATTTTTTCTCTGATATAAAAAATTAGGTACAGTTTTCTTAATTTGAATTTATTCTCATTTGTTGGGAATAGTTTGTTAGGTATATTTTGTTTTCAGTCTTTGGCACTTGCAACCACTTATTTAGACTCATTTATACTGGTGCTAATATGTAGTAACATCTACTGTTTATAATTCAAGTTTATAGATATCTATATATCTCAACACACATATTAATTTGTTTCTCACCAAACACCATGACTTCAGATTCTCCCCAACCTAAAAATGTTTAACCACTGCACTAAAACATGTCTGCTTAGGTAGGCTGGAGTTACAAGTTGAGCTAGACCATAGTGGATTAGGTGGGTTGGAATAATAAAGAGGTTGGCAGTATTGTCCGAAAGTGTTACAGGAACTTAGAGGACAAACTGCTTCTTTGTGATAGAACTGGTTCTAGCTTTAAATTCTGTTTTCTCGTCGATAATCTTACATTGAACTACTGATAGCATAGCAGGATGTAGTAGTAGTCAGGAACTTCTTACTGGAGAAGGTGGCAGTATCCTTGTAGACTATGGAAAGGAAGTCTGAGTAGTCTTAACAGGATTGCATTAGGAAGGCATTTCAGGCTCAGGCCAACTTGATGTGCAAAAACAGGTATCACCCACCGGGTTGGTGGTGGATCATAGTATTGGAGGGTAGGATGAATGAAGTAAAGGGTCTTTGAGATGCCAGGCACTGTTCTAGGTGTGGGAAGCACACATGGAAAAGACCGAATCCCTGCTGCCATGGATCTTGTATTTTAGTGAGAGGAACATCAAATGGATAAATTTGTAATACAGTAGGTAGTGACAAGCAAGTACTGTGAGGAAAATTTAGTGTAGGTTAAAGAGTGGATATAGTCATTGTTTGAGATAGGGTGGTCAGGAAGACCCTGAGCAGAAGTGAAACTTGAGCAGAAAAAAAATGAGGGGGTAGTAGGCTGTGTGAAATTTGCAGAAGAGGGTAGAACCCAGTTGCAATAGTCAGCTCCAGTGTAGCGGAGCACACTGAATTAATAGTTTATGCTCCTTAAGTGTTTACTGAGTGCCAGCCACTGTTCTGAGTGTGTCACTAGTGTTAATTTAGTCCTTAGAACAGTTCTACAAAATGGTTACTATTTCATATGTAAGGAAACTGAGGCACAGAGATGAAAATAATTAGCCGAGGTAACACAGCTAGTCAGGGAGCTGGATTTGAGCCCAGTAGTTTAACTCTAAAATCAACATTTTCAACCATTCTATGAAAATGGGGAAGGGGAGGTGTAGTAGGAAATTTGATTGGAGCAGTATCCTGGGACCGCCAGTTCTATGGGGCACTGTAGTTCCTTATTAAGTATTTAGAATTTTATTTTGGCTGTCATGTTAGGTTGTTGGAGGGTTGAGAAATGCCCAGGAGGTTGCTTTATGATTCTGAAGATCAGGAGATGGGTCTGGACTATACAACACATTTGTTAGTAATCTGTATTTAGGTTATATTATAGCTTAAAATATTTCTACTGGCCTATATTTCTTTGATGTAAAATTGAAGATTCCACACCACTAGTTTATTAAACAGATATGTGCATGTATACATATAAGAGAGTGTGTGGGTGTAAACAAACTAACGAACTCTTCTGTTAATAGGTGCGAGAAGATGTACTAAATTCATTGAATAACAACTTTCTTCAAACGCTAAATCAAGCTTGGAATGATCATCAGACAGCTATGGTGATGATTAGAGACATACTAATGTATATGGTAAGTAGAACTTTTCTGTTTATCCTTTTAATGTCTATGTCACATTTAGTTGGATGGTACAGGTCAGTGTGGAAAGTGTTATTAAAAAAATAAAACAATATTTCCTTTGCAAGGACCAACCTTAGCTTATATGAAGTTAAATCTTATTCATATATTTAATGATTAGAACGGTGGTTGAATGACAGTATGAGAGAGGAAAGCTTAGTATTCTCTCACAAGTTTTTAAAACCTAATGTCCTTATACCTTTAGTGATGGGGGTGTCATTTTATATAAATATGCATATAATAAGTACACTCTAACAGCTTCTGTCTAAATAGTAAGTCGTTGCAGTATGTATGTTATTCAGATACATATTCTCTTTTTTACCTGTTTTTACTATTCTTTGTTTTTGTCAGTCAAGACAATTTGGAAAACATTGACATGAGCTAAGCTGTTCAATAACTTTTGATAAGATTAAACTCTTGAGTTTTTTCTTACCTTTGTGTGATTGTAGAATGAAGCTAGGTTCATCAAACTTAATTACCATGTCAATGCAAAATTAATAGGTCTAATAACTTTCCTCGTTACTTCAGTGTTTATATTTGGGAATTGGACATATGATTTTCTTCTAAAGTTTTACTCTCTGCTTTTCAAATTTTTATTTTGTTTCTTTAGTTTGATTTTAGCTATAGTGGTGAGAGTATGTCCTAGTTTCTTTCACTTGATTGAATAAAGCAATGGTTGGAAAGGATTTCTGATGAGAGCAAACAGCTGTGGAGCTTTTTGTTCTGCTCAGAGAATTCAGTCAGGCCTATTACCCCTGGTTTTATAGGGTCAGGGAGAGGCTACTTCATTTTTCAGGGATTGATAAAAGGTATAACAGTATTTAGCCTTTTTGAGCCTTATTTTCCTCTTCAGGGTATAGATTGATCCTGTGCTGACATTTTAAGGTAAATGAGATAGCACATGAAAACATACAGTGCCTGAGATAGAAATGTGAAATAAGTTAGCTTATACTCTTCTCATTAAGTTTTGGATTTGATGAGTCTTTAAATTTTAACACTAACAAACACTAAGAAAACCATTTTTAATTTCATGATCTAGTACTCTATTGATAAAATAAGTATTTTTAAATTAGGCACACCCTCATTCTTAAATAATTTTTCTTTTATTTCAGTTCCATTTTGTCCATCAGGATGGGGAGGAAGGGGAGGGAGAGGGTTCCCAAATGAAATGTCAAACCTTGAATCCTGACTGTTATGGGACCATGGTTAAGAAACTAATTAGTTTATTCTTCAGCTTTCTCATTTATAAAATAAAAATAATATTGTACTGACTGGGTAAGGTAGCTATAAGGCTTGAGGGAGCCATTCATGTACAGCACTTAATAACACCTGGACCATAGCAGTGTGCTCAGTAAAAATTTACTAGGTTTAATATTTCTTGCCCCTTCATCCTTTCATCAAACCTGTCTAGTTGCACCACAGCCCCGGGTACACCCAGCAGCTTAGCTTTCCTGCGCCTCTGCTGGAGGAAGCTCCACACAGAGTAGATCAGTGCCACTTTTTATCCTTTGTCACAAACTTCCAGTTGACCCATCACACTGTCCAGTGGTCTCGTTTTCCCTCCACTTGTAAACTTCGTACCTTCAGCTCTCCTGCTGGCCTCACTCTTACATGATCTTGCCTTCCACCTCTCAGAGAAAAGAGCAAGCGTCAGCTATGTTTGTTTACTACTATATCTACAGTTTTACCTGTATTTTCTCCCTTTTGTGTTTTTCCTTTTCCCTTTTGTTTTAATGGGACATTGTCTCCCCTTGTGTTAAATAAAGGCTAATTTTCCTTCCATGGTAAGCGGGATCACATCACTTTCTGCCTTGTCAAAAACCTGAAATATTTTCAGGTTCTACCTTTTTACTGAGTCTTATTCATCAGCATGAGACATGTTCAGGCCAGTCAGATCCTCAAAATAAAATTGAACTAAATTTTCTGTTGAACTCCTGCACTGCCTCCCAGGGTCTCTCATTGCCATTCACAGGCAAATGTCTTGTGAGAAATATTGAACCTTGCTGGCTCCCTTTTCTCATCTTTTTTTCACTTTGACTATGTTCCATTTAAGCTTCTTCCTCAGTTATGCTGTTCAGTCTTCCTCTTAGAGGGATCACTGTGTCTGTACATCTCTGAAGGCAGAGATCACTGTGAATCCTCAGACTCCTTGATTTTTTCTCTGCAGCATTGGGCACAGTTGACCAGTCTTTTCTTCTCACTTGCTGGGTCCTCAGTTTCAATGACATAGCACTCCCTTGATACACTTCATCCCTTTCCCACAGGTCCTTCCCAGTTACTTCTCCTCTGCCCTTTAAATAGAGGCATTCTTGGGCTTTAGTAACCTAGATTTCCTCCTCCTGGTTCACCTCAGTTACTACTATATCTGTAGCATTTATACAATTGTTATTAACAATTGTCTCAGGCCTTGTTTCTCAGGCCGAACTTCTTGAGGAGAGGCCAGTGTCTTGTTACCACTGTGTCCCCAACACCTGGCACAGCTCCTTGCACAAACTATGTAATTGAATAAATAAATGCACACGGAATATTTTTCTTAGATTATAGATTAAGCTTTTGCAAAATGCATTTTAAAAATATGCTATTGTTGGGGGGATCCCTGGGTGGCTCAGCGGTTTAGCGCCTGCCTTCGGCCCATGGGTGTGATCTTGGGGTCCCAGGATCGAGTCCCACATCAGGCTCCCTGCACAGAGCCTGCTTCTCCCTCTGCCTGTCTCTCTCTATGTCTCTCATGAATAAATAAATAAAATCTTTTTTAAAAAATGCTATTGTTGGGGCACCTTGGTGGCTCAGTCAATTGTCTAGCTCTTGATTTCGGCTCACATCATGAGGGTCCTGGGATCTTGACCACAATGGGACCACCACCACACCTGGCTCCGTGCTCAGCAGGCAGTCTCCCTGTCCCTCTGCCCCTCCTCATTTGTGCGTGTGCTCTCTCTCTCAGATAAATAAATAAAATCTTTGAAAATATATACATACTATTGAGGATTTGGAGGGAAATTAAAGTGTTGATATCTTCACATTCCACAAGATAGAATTCTTTCATTTTCATAGTCTTTGTTCTTTTTGCTTTTTTATATTTAGTATTCTGGGCTCAATTAAATAAGTGCTTTTTAAAATTAAGGTAAAGTTGAAATATGCAGAACTAGTTTTGACAAACTAGTTAAGAAAAATATAGTCTTTGGTCAAGAAATATAAATGCTTTTAATTTTTCAGAAATCAAAAGACTTTTCCTGTTGACATCTTCATTTCCTTTGAAGAGTATTACCCTCATTTTAGACTTCTCAGGTGATGTAACCTGCTAGATAGGGGATATACCTGAAGCATACTGATTGTACCATCATGGATCCTAGACAAATATCTTCTTATGAATATAGGCTTTATTGGAATTCTAGATCTCAGACTCAGAGAGGGAGGAGAGAAGATGCTTCACTGTCTACCCACCTGCCACCTACTCAGCTAGCTGACTTTGGCTCTTAACAAGGAGGTGTCTGTGTATAAAATGTCATGTATCAGCCTCAATATATAGATACTGTGGGGCAGGCACACTGACTTTTGGAAATGAAAATAGGATCATTGGTTACATGGAGGCAGCCATGGTCACACCACTGATTCGTTGTTTGGCATGTGCCAAAAAGAAATGTGTTTCAAAAAGAAAAGTGTACATGTCTCTAGATGGAACATGTGACCTCTAGTTTCTGCCACTACACCCCTTCCTAATGTTCGAAACTTGGATGCTGAATTTTTAAGATTGGTTTGGGGCTACTTAGTAAAAGTTTTGTTTTCAATTTTAATTGCTTAAAAGATTAATGACTGGGAAAGAGTTAAGCATTTTATAAGAATCTTTGTCTTGGTTCTATAATAATAAAATGACAATTTGAGCACACAAAAATTTAATTGTCAATATAACTCATAAGTATATGTTACTGTTCAGTTAATTTTTCTTTTAAAACTATAAAAATGAATATGAGAGGAAATTAAGTTTATGTATGGTATTCTATAAGCTACTTTTGAACAGCTTAGAATTAATGGCAAAGGAAATAGAAAAGCATTTCCTACTGTGATATATAAGGTTACCTGAAGGTTTGTAGAGAAATTTTCTGCATAAAACTACAGCGAATTTATTTTTATGCTTTTACTTGAATTTGTCCATATTTTCAGTCATTTTAACAAATAGCAGAGCTTTAGTGGTATTGCAGGTTTTCCTTAAAGGTTGGAGGCTGTCAATTCATAGGGACAGGGAGAGAGAGTGAACCCAGGAAAGGAGGACCACTGCTTCTTTGAGCTCTTTATTTGGAAAGTCATTAAGGATGAGAAAAGAGGTCAAGCAGAATGGCATCAGCTTTATGAAGAGGAGAGAAGCTGAGGAACTTTAATGTGGCAGGCTGAATAATGACCGCCCCCCACCACCACCACCAATGACTATCTAGAAACTCAGGATTGTTACCTTATGGGTCAAAAGGAACTGTGCAGGTGTGATTGGGTCAAGGGTGTTGAGAAGAGGAGATTGTCCTAGATTATCCTAGTTCAGGGTCAGTCCTAAAGGAGGGGCAGTAGGAGATGGCGATGATGTGACGACAGAGGCAAAGATTGAACGATAGACTCTGCAGGTAGAGGAAGGGCTACAGCTAAGGAATACAGGTAACCACCAGAGGCTGAAAAAGGCAAGAAAGTGGGCTTCCCCTCAGATCCTCTAAAAGGAATCAGCCCTGCTGACATCTTGACTTGAATCCAGGAAAACTTGATTTTAGTCTTCCAAATTGTGGAACTGTGAAAAAGTAAGCAAGTTACCGAATTTGTGGTCATGTATTCAGTAACAATAGGAATCTAACAAGGAAAAAGTTTGGAATATCCCCTGTCCTGGGGTCAGCTATCTGTAAATAAATGGATCATCTATAGTTGTGAAGAGATCATTTAAGTGAGTTGGCACAAAGTTTATATAGTAGAGGTGATCAGAGTTTGTACTTTTTCCAGGTGTACTAGGCAGTCTCAGACAAGAATGTTCAGATAGAATGAGTCTTACTGGTTATGGGGAGAATTCTAAGGTGGTAGCATTATTGAAATGGTTGGTTGTGGGTCTGTGCTCTTCAGTAAGTAGGCAGCTGAGTCCTAAAATCCCAGGAAATAGAGGTATTAGGGATCAGTAAACCTGGAGACCCCAGTGAGAGTGAGAAGAGGTTCATTTCAGTGTAAGAAAAAAAGGGAAAGGTAGGAGGAAAGAAGATCTCTAGTGCCAGAGATACTTGCTGTCTTCTAATGATGAGGTTCAAGGTTTACCCATATCAATATGTGGGTGAAGGGAATCCTGATAAAGATGGGAATCCTGATAAAAATGTAGGCACCTGTAAACAGTGTGTCAGATTAGTCATTCTCATTGTTGTTTCCAATGAGAATAGGTGGCATAAAGCAGAGTTGACAGAAATAAAACTATTTGCTGAAGCTACCAAGGATTTGTGTGTTTGGGGAGGTCAGAAGATAGGATGAGAACATGGAGATGGTGGAATTCGTGTCCAAGTTTTCTCCTGTAGATTTTGAGGCTTTAGGTCCAAAAAACATTTCTTCTTTATGATACTCTAGATTGCGCATTTAGAGAAGTTTGAAAATAGCTGTATTCTGGAAGAGCACAGATAAGTTGTTTAAGAGTCTTTTTGGCACTTTCTCTGCTTTTAAAATGATATCTTAAATACAAAATAATAGAAAATAGGATCCAGTGGCTTTGAGATTATTAAGCTTCACACCTGTTCAGTGTTTTTCCTAACTCTGGAAAGACAGGCTTTCCCCATCTGTGCTGTAGTTTTTGTATTGTGACTGACAATATAAATACTTTGGCATCTTTTCGTGGCTAGATCGCAGGCCAAGTACCAGGCCTTTATGTAAAATAAAACTAGGGCATCCTCATAAATACTGTAAAGGTCAAGAGTGTTGAGCTTGATAATTAGGATTTCTTCCTTGCCTTCCATCTCAGTTCCTGTTTCTAACAAATTGATAGACCCATAAACCCCTTGATTACCATGCCCTAGTAACTGTTTTTGTGTGTGTGCAGTGATGATGTAGCAGTCTGTGACATTGACTTTAGGGAGGCAAGTATTTATTCAGCATGAAGTAGGCCCTGTGGTGCAGTCAGAAATAGAGCACATATTTCCTGAGATAGTAAAAGAAATGAAACTTCTGTTCATAAAGAAGACTGTTCCCATATAGTGTGTGTGTGTGTGTGTGTGTGTGTGTGTGTGTGTGTGTGTGTTCCTGGAAATTTGGGGTAGTGGAGAAAAAATACATGATGGAATTAAGAGACACTTTAATTCCTACATTGTCATTAATTTGCTTGTTACTGAACTTCTCTAGGTAAAACTCATGTGTTTCCTTTTTAATAGGGGAAATAGATTTATTGGATAAGATCTCTGGTTTTTATCTTTTTGGGGTTTTAGACCCTTGGAAGAATGGTCAAAATTCATGGACCCTCTACTAAAAGTAGACATCTGTGCATCTACACACCACAGAGCATATACTTAAATATGCAATTTCAAGTGGTTTATGGGATCTTGTTGGGTCTCTGGGATGTGTGGGTTAGATCATTTTAAATTTTCAAGTTCTAAAAAAAAATTTTTTTTCAAGTTCTTTCAACTCTGAAGTTTTACACCAATTTAAAATTGAAAGTGAACAGCTACCTGTGTTGTTTATAATGGAAAAAAAAAAACCAGGTGAGAATAGATAAGTATTAAGTTGATGGCAGCTTCTTTAAAAACATTTAAAGTGGGTTGGTAGAGCCTCGGTTGGCTAGGAGTCTACCTAATACTATTTCTGATAATAGCACATAACACTTTCAAAGTCCTTAGCGGGTGCCTGGCATTGTTTTAAGCATACTTAAGGATATTTTGTTTAATCCTTAATATCTTTTTACTGTTGTTATTTTTAAGCAGTAGTTTGGGAAAGCAATAAAATGTTTATTTTTTATTAATAAAATTTATTATTGTATTCTCTAAAAAAATCCTGAATACATGACAACAGTTACTGTTTATTACATGGCTATATCCCTGTGCTAAATGTTTTAAGTATCTGATCTTCCGGATCGGTATTGTACCGTTTCACAAATGAATAAAGGTTAGAGAGATGAACTAACCTGTGCGAGAGATCACACAGTTTCTATATTACTGGAGTATGAATCCAAGCCTTTTTTGAATCCAGAACCCGTGGTCTCCACCACTTTGCCTGTAACCACCTCAGTACAGAAGAATTATGTATATTGACTGCTTAACAGAATGTATGATAATTTTTTTAAGATTTTATTTATCTTAAAAAAAAAGATTTTATTTATTTTAGAGAAAGAGGGAGCACACTCAGGAGTAGGGGGAGAGGGAGAGGGAGATCATTTCCAGCAGACTCCGCACTTAAGAATAGAGCCAATGTGGCACTCATGTGATCCCATGACCCTGAGAGTTCATGACCTGAGCCACAACTGACTGAGCTACCCAGGTGCTCCCAGAATTTATGATAATTTACCTAGAGTTGAGCTAACATTAATTTACCTTTTTGCTTATGAGAATAAATTCACTCATTCAGTAAGTATACACAGTGTGTATATGTATCAAACTTGCTCTAAACAACTATGGTTACCTTTTCCAAGTTCTGTCATTGGGTGGTTTTATGATGTAAATAACTGTTTGGGCAGATAATCCTGGTTCCCCAAGTGTAATTGAAGAACAGTGATTTTTCTGTGGTCCTAAGTGTAAGCTGTTGAAGCATATTAGAATAATATTCTTTGTTTCTTTTCTTATTATTTCTTACTGTTCTGTTTGAATCTAATATTAAATTCTCCTTAAAGAAGTGACTTGGTAAGACTTCAGACTCCTAATTGTCATCCCAAGTAACTTAACACCATCATTACTGGAGTATTTACAAATTCACCAAAAATATTAGATACCTTAGTGGTTATTCTATCCATTCTTCTGGTTCTTTTTGACATTTTTGCTGATGTGTAACATAAAAATGGACAAGTCTTTTTTTGTCCTTTTTAAAGTCTGGGTTTTCTAGGATTTTTTTGTTGTTAGTGATTTGTGGGAGTTTTTTATGTATCCTATGTAAAAGTCCTTTGTAGATGCATGATTTTTTTTGTCTGTTTTTTTAACTAGGCTCCGTGCCCTGTGTGGAGCCCAGTTTCAGGGCTTAAACTCAAAACCCAAGATAAAGACCTGAGCTGAAATCAAGGGTTGAATGTTTAACTGACTGAGCACCCAGACGCCCCTGTAGATAATGTTTTAAGAGATACTGTCTTCCATTCTGTGCTTGCCTTTTCTCTCTTTTAATAGTGTCTCTGAAGAGTTTTATATTAATTAATTTTTCAATCTGCAATTATTTGAATAAAGTGTTATATACATATCTGTTTGGCCAAATTTATTAACCATGTTCAGGTTGTCCATATCTTTACTAAATATTTTTGTCTGCTTGTCCTGTCAGCTCCTGAGAAATGTTAAAATCTTTAGATTTAATTATTGATTAGTCTTTTTCTCCTTTTAGTTGATATATTTTGAGGTTTTGTTACAAAATAAACGTATATAAATTTAGGGCTGTTTGATCTTCTGTTGAATTGACTCTTATTTTTATGAAATATCCTTCTTTATTTCCTGTATATTGCCTTAAAGTCTACTTTGTGTGGTATTACTATATGAGTTTCCTTTTGGTTGTTTATATGGCAGATTTCTCCCCATCCTTTCCTTTCCACCTTTTTGTGTCCTTATCACTTATAAGCACCATACAGTAACACGCTTTTTAATCCCATCTGATAATCTTTGTTTTTAAATTGGAGCATATGGCTTATTTCTGTTTATTTATAATTATCGATACATTTGAGTTTAAGTTTACCATTATATTGGGTCTTTTTTCTGTTTGTCTCATCTATTCTTTATTGATTATCCCAGCTTTCTTGCCTTTTTTAAGTGAATGGAGTATGTTTTATTATCCATTCCCTTGCCCCGTTATGTTATTTATATACTTACCTATTCTTTTATTATTTTTATTATTTTAGTGGTTACCTTGGAGATTACAACATAGATCCTTGACTTAAAGTTTATCATATATGTGTGTGTATTTTTAACTACTTTCTGGGAGGCCCTGGATGGTAGTATCTTCCTTCAAAGCAAATATAATTTTCTTCTGGCAGGCAGGCACAGTATGGGTAGATCACCATGATCTCGTTGAAACTGGCTTTTAGGCTGTCTTAAGGTTGATCTGTTTTCAGTTTGCCATTATTTCTGGGACATATCTTTACTCACGGAGAATAGCCATCTGGGGTCTAGAAGCCTGAAGTATTTACCAATTTGCTTTCCATGTTACTGTGCTATGAATTCTAGCTTTTGCCTCCTCACCACCGTAAGTCTACCACTGGTCTATGTTTGGCTCTTTAGCCTTCCAGTGAGGCTTTGTCTTTGGTGTTTTGGTGTCTTGACCACACTTAGGTGGGGTGTCAGTAAGGATCTGGATGAAAATTGCTTGCAGAATTTCTGGCTCTTCTTCTCATTGCTTTCCTTTTCAGACTTTGCCTTCATAAGTCCTAGCTCCTTCATACCCACATACCTGTGACTTTCTGCTGACTCTCCCATTTCCAGTCCTCCAAATAAAACGAATGACCCAAGGCAACCGAGTGAAATGAAGGTGAATGTCAGGCTCCTGTCATTGTACTTCCTTGAATTTTCTCCAGAATCTTGGCCCCACAAGTCCTTGGTGCTTTTAAACAGTTGGTTACTCCTTGGTGCTTTTAAACAGTTGGTATTTGTTTGCTTATATTGTTGTAAAATGCACTTAGCATACAATTTATTATCTTAACCAATTTTAAGTGTACAGTTCAGTGATAATTAATACATTCATATTGTTGTATAACCATCACCTCCATCCACCTCCAGAACTTTTCATCTTGTAAAACTAAAACTCTGCCCATTAAATAGCAACTTCCCATTCCCCTCTCCCTTGAGCCCATGGTCACCATCATTGTACTTTCTGTTTATATGAATTGGACCACTCTAGATACCTTATACAAATGGAATCACAGAGTATTTGTCCATTTATGACTCAGGGTTCATCTGAATAATATCCTGCTGTATGTGTGTATCTCGTTTTGCTTATCCATTCATCTGTCAGTGAACACTTGGGTTATTTCCACCTTTTGGCTATTTTGAATAATGCTGCTATAAACATGGGTATACAAATGTTTCATTAAGACTGTTTCCAGTTATTTTGAGTGTAGAATTCACTCAAATGGTAGAATTGCTAGGTCATATGGCAATTCCGTTTTTAATTTTTGAGAACCACCATGCTATTTTCTGTAGCAATGATGCCATTTTGCATTTCCATCAGCAATGCTCAAGAGTTCCAGTTTCTTCATATCCTTGCCTGTCGGCACTTGTTATTTTCTGGGTTTTTGTTTTACTTTATTTTCTGATAGTAGCTATTTTGATGGGTGTGAAGAGATGGTAGCTTTTTATTTTCATCCAGCTAATATAGTTGTTCTTGCCGAAAAATTGGTCTTGTAAAAGCTATTCTTTCAATATTAGGAGTGGAAGTGAGTAGCATAGCATTTTAAGGTAGGTTACTTTGAAAATGAGAAAACAGGCACAGATGTTAAAGTCACACCTAGTAAATGGCACAGATAGGATTGAAATAACCTTTCTGGTTCTTAAATCTGAGTTCTTCACCCCTGAATTATATTGCCTCTCTAATACAGGCCTTCCTTTCTAAAGTCTTAGAATATTATTGTTCCAACACTTTGCTTTCTGTTACTTGAATATTACTCCTATGGTTCTAATAGGTACTGTTTTCTAGCGTTGATGGTCCCGTCGTCATACCCCGCCAACCCCACCCCTGTTAGATCCTTGAATTTTAGTGTAGGGAACAGTGCTTTTATTTTAGTATTTGGTTCGATTTAAACAGCTTTAGAGAAATACAACTAGGGTTTTGATTTGTCAGATATCCTAGGATACAATTCTTAAAACAAATGAAAGTTATTTTTAAATAGAATTTCTTACAACTACATTGTTTTTAAAAACTTTGACAGCCTTGAGAGATTTGGGACCCATTTTACAGTGGTGGAAACTATGACTTTGAGCTTTAGTCATGGAGCTTTCAAGCCAACTGTATTCTGTGCTTTTCCATGTACTTTACCCAGTAACATTGTTAAGTCCTGAAATGTTATTCTGTCTGGCAGTTTACTATTAAATCTCTTACTGGTGCCCTTTTTATAGTGTAGTCAGTCACTGGCATTTTGGAAAATACTGGGATGGTTTTTTTAAATTTTGCTCTAAAGAGACTTTTTTTTTTTTTTTAATATAACTGTACTAGAAACTTCTTGTTACTTTTCCCAGGTTTTTTTTTTTTTTTTAATTTTCTATTTCTATCTTCATAGTGTTAAGCCTTCTTAACTTGTATATATTTCATGGCTTGAAAGTGAACCTGTTTTAAAACACTTATATTTATTACTTGTTGATAGAAGATTGCCTAGTGATTAAGCTTGGGAAAGCAGGTTCAAACATGTTCTAACAGACAGTAGCTACTTACAGCGTTATTTGCTTTGTTTTTTTCTTTTAAAAAATGAGCTAAACTTTTCAGGATGTATCTCTAGTTTATGAGCAGGACAAATATTTACTATTTGTAAAAGATTTTAACCTTTGTTTATATTCATCTTTTATCCTCTTTTTAAAAAATAAAACTTGGTTAAAAAATTTGCTGAACTATTTCTTGCAAGTAAATTAAGTAGTAAGAGTTAATGTTATTTTTTGAATTTCATTATCATTTCTTTTATTTTGATTCTTTTAAATATCAATTCCTGAGAAATGAAGTTCTTAAACTCATAAAGTTACTTCTTGACTTTGCGTAGGTTTAGCTTTCATAAGCTCTGTGTGTCTGCATTGTATGCTAAGTTTGATCTCATAGTTAAAATACTTAGTATCTTGGTAAAGCCATCAGTTAAGGGGGAAAGCAGAAATTTCCCGAGTTGGTGGGAGTTGTAGTATCGGTGGCCTTATAGGACCAAGTACCATGTAGGCTGATGTCCTCTTGTCGACAGGTAATGTGAAGAGCCATAGGCCACGAGTAGGCATTTGCTGAAGGAGTTTTACATGGATATCAATTGATTGAGGTCGCCTTTTGTGTGTGTGTGTGTGTGTGTTTTGTGGCAGGGGAAGAGGGACTCCAGTCTGTCTCTATCTCAAGTCCTAGAGACCTGCCTGCCCTAGCTGATGCTTTTAAACAGATGGCACTTTTAAATTTCTTATCTAGCTTTTAGAGTTGTTCTTGGCAGGGAAGTTGGCCTTTCAAAAGCTATTCTTTCAAGACTAGAAGTGGAAATAAGTGGGATAGCATTGTGAGATAGGGTGTTGGGGCAGTCTGGCTTTTCCTCATGTCTATGAAAGCAGATGGCAATGAGATGGCCCCATCATTAGTTACTCCTCTTCACTCCTGGGTTCATCTAGTTTGTGAAGAGGCATGCTTGTTGTAGTTTTGCTTGGCCTAGGAATAGCAATCCCTAAGAGAGAACCATAAATAGAGATTGAGAATATAGCTTATCTCTGTAGTGATGAAACTCCCATCTCTTTAGTAGATCTAATGTTTGACTCAGACATTAAGCTTTCAAACATGTTTTTCAGAACATTTTATATTTAAAATGGTGTATTTTGGCTTAAAAAGGCATATAGAAGCAGCCACCAACTTTCTGTCTCTGCTTAGCTTTCTTCAATAGATAAATGACTAATGGGCTCATACAAACTATATTTTGGTGATAAAGCCTGAGATTTAAATACTATTTTAGATTATTCTTTAATATTTTTTCTTTCTTTTGGGGTGAGTTCATCTTGTCCTTACTTTGAAGCTATATTCTTTTAGCTAGTTAGAGGTTAACTAGATGTGAGATTTTAGATTTTTTTAAATTAAATATTCACATAGAAACATATACAAAATAAAAGTCCTCCAGTGATATAATTAGAACCTCATTAATATTCTATTACATAAATTCAGCTGTTAACTTTTTTTTAAATGTTTTTTAAGTAATCTGTACACCCAATTGTGAGGCTCAAACCTATAACCCCAAGATCAAGAGTTGCATATTCCACTGCCTGAGCCAACTAGGTGCTCCCCAGCCACTTATTTTTTTTAACAAAGAATCCATTAGTAAAATGCTGTTGTGTACCCACAGGCTGTATTCCTTCTGATAGTGCTAGTAGGCAGGAAACAGAAGGTTAAGCATGCTTAGTTAGCAAATATTTTAATATATATTGTGCAGATCACAAGTTTATTGTGAACGTGTGCATGCATTTCTGTTTAACATATACACCTATAAACACTTGAGTATATGCAGGTAGATCTTTTATTGTGCTTGATGGTAATCAATCATATATACCAAATGTGTAATATAAGTAACTTGTATTATTAATTTAAACAGCCACACTCAATTTTGTGTTTTCTCTTGTACATTTATTAGCACTTTCTTATGTATAATCAAATTTCAGGGTTAACAGATTTTCTTAATATTTTAGTTCATTTAATTGCAATCATTATACACACCTTGTAAGTCGCATATTAAAAGACAAAAGTTTAGGTCTTATACTAACTAAGTATGACGTTTGTATTTCGTCTCCAGTCATCTTCATGGACTTGAATGTTCTGTTCCCTACTCATTCTAACCATGTATTCCCATCACACCTGAATTCCTTTACTAAACCATTTTTCTCCCCATACAGAATATATCTGAAGAATTCGTCAGTTGCACGTGACCCTTTTTCTGCCTTTTTGCTGGGCAACATTATTGGCCAAAACCCAGGTTATAGATTGACCCACATCATTGTGCTTAGGCTTGGGAGAAGGGAAACCCTGCCAGGGAGACAGGTAACAAATAGAAGGGGAAGAAATAATAGTGAAGTATATCTTGATCCTTCATATACATTAATTTTTTATCAGAGTTAAGCTTCATAGGAAATCATACTAGAATTTTAGAGATTACCTTTACATTGCCCAGGACCAGAGAGGATAATGACTTACTCAGAGTCACACAGACAGCTAATGGTACAGCCAGAGTTCATACGAAGAATTCCTTACTCCACATCTAGTATTTTTGCATTTAGAAATTCACTGTTGGCATGCCTGAGTGGCTTAGTGGTTAAGCATTTGCCTTAGGCTCAGAGCGTGATCCTGGAGTCCTGAGATCCAGTCCCACATCAGTCTTCCTGCGTGGAGCCTGCTTCCCCCTCTGCCTGTGTCTCTCCCTCTTTCTCTCTGTCTCCCATGAATAAATAAATAAAATCTTTAAAAAACAAAACAAAAATCCACTGTAAGTGGTAAATTCACTTGAAAAAACAGTTTAGCAGTTTCCATGTGATCTAGTACTTTCATTTCTAGAAATATGTTCCAAGGAAAATGAAAGCATATATCTACCCAAACATTCATAGCATTACTCACAGTAGACAAAAACTGGAAAAAGCCCCAAATATCCATCAGCTAATGAACTAAATGTGACATATCCATATAGTGGAGTACTATTCAGCCCTGCAAAGGAATGAAATAATGATAAATGTTAACACCATTAATGAATCTTAGCAACTTTATGCTTGGTAAAAAAATCAGATATGAAAGATTACATTTGATTTAATTATATTAAATGACAGAAAAGAGAACTTGTAGAGAGAGAGAGCAGGAGTGCTGGAAGTGGGATTGACTACAAACAAGCTCGTGGGGTTTTTTTGTGGTGACGGAAATAGTCTAGAACTGGATTGTGGCCATGGTTAGACAACCATAGAAATAAATGTACTGTTAATTACTGGATTGTACTCTTAAAATGAGTGTATTTTATGGCATATAAATTATACTGCAGGAAAGCCAAAAAAGGAGAATATTAAAAAATTTTTCACTCTAAAATTCATAATTTACTTTGAAGATTACATTATATGTGTCTTTTGTTCTGTAATTCTTAGAGGTAGTGCACTTTGACCAAAATCAATAAAGTCTGATTCATTCTTTTGGCATTTCTTTTAATTAAGAACATTTGGTTTCTTAAGAAGTTAAACTTGCTAGTGCCATATATACATCATGTATGATAGGTATCTGACCCCCATACACCCTGCAAGTCCCATAGGCATGTAGAGTTGGAACTTGTAGCACTTGCCAGAATTACCGGTATTTTCTAGTCTAGCTATAAAACAGCCTGATGCAAAATTCTCTTGCTGCTTTCACTACTTTCAGTATCTCTTTTCTATTTTGCTTGTACCAGTTGAGCTTTATATTTACTTTATGCTTTATGTTTACTGAGAGTATTTATTTTCAATCCTGTTTATGCCACTTGTCCTTGTTATTAATACATCATTTAATACCATGTAAAACAGTAAAATGGTGCTAAAAACAATAGAATTTGTTCTTTGGTAAACTAGATTGTTTTAGACTTGACAAAGGCAACACAAACACTGGTTCGAATTAGGTGTGGATAATTTAAAAGAAAGGAACAGAATTGTAAAAATCTAGAAGGACTCTTTTACATTCAGATTGCTTCACAAATGTCTCTAGTTCATGCTCCATCTTAATGAAACAGAGTATGTGAGAGTGGATGTAAGAAAGAACACTGAACTCCAATCACAAGATTCATGTTCAAAGACAAAAGTCTTCATATCTCATTGAACATGTATTATATTTTAATATACAGACAAGTTGGTCTGGGTGTTAAGTGGTATTAGGAGGTAGCCACTGCCATCCAGGAAGGAGGCCATCACCCTGGCTCAACCTTTCCAAAATCCCCATGTGGTAAGGCTGCTAGGGGGAACAAGATCGACAAGCCCCACACTGTCCCATGCAAGGTGACCGGTCACTGTGGCTCTCTGCTGGTGTGCCTCATCCCTGCCCCCCCCCCCGCCCCCGCCCAAGACATGGCACTGTCTCAATCTCTGTGCCAAGAAGTTACTGAAAATGGCTGGTATTGATGATTGCTACATCTCCGCTAGGGCCTGCACTGCCACCCTGGGCAGCTTCTCCAAGGCCACTTTTGATGCCATTTCCAAGACCTACAGCTATCTTGCCCTCAACCTTTGGAAAGACTGTGTTCATCAAGTCTCCCTATCAGGAACTCACCGGTATCTTGTAAAGACCCAACACCAGAGTCTCCGTGCAGGGTACCCAGGCTCCAGCTGTGGCCACCACATAGTTTTGTACAAGGGGGAAAAAGTGAAAGCCTATTTAAAAAAGAAGAAAAAATAATTTTAAAAAACTTATGGGAGAGTCATCGGTGAAAATTTTGAACTTACCTAAGGGTAATGCACGATTTTAAAAATGTGAGCTTGTGCCAAGATTATATAGAATGTAGAAATGTGAGCAGCGAAGATACTAATCAAAGAGCGGCTTTCTTTGTAGCCATTAAGGTTATGCCCTGGATGAACTGAATGGAGGAAGGTTGCAGGAGTGACGTCACATGAAGAGAATGCTACTCGTGGAGAATTTAGTCAGCAATTGTTCAGAGGGTTGGTCGGTGCCATTTTAGTTGCATCACTGATGTGGTTGAGCTTCTGTCTATGTTCACCTGGTAGTTTTGCTTGGTTTTGCTTGTAATGACAGTGTTCCTTTTAAAAGTTCCAGGATCACAGTGTGCAGTGGTTCTTAACTGGTTTGGGATTATAAATGCCTTTAAGAATCTGGTGAAAGCTATGGGCTCTGTTTCCAAAGTACTTACATACTAGCAAACACATAATAATTCTATAATTTTTGGAAATTCACAGACCCACTGAGGCCCACAGAGATCCTGGTTAAGAACAGAAAGGAATTCTGTTGTTAATTCTTTTGTGAATTAAAAACTTGGTAGTTTTATTCCAGTGTATTTTGCTATAAATGTGGATTTTCAAGTAATACGCAAAATAGGGCTTGTATAGCCAATAATTCTGGATTATATGTGCTCTGTAAAGTGAGACACACCTGTAATCAAGTTGGCAGGAACTTGAAAATAAGATGACAATCTGTTTGAAATGACAAGAGGTATTTTATTAATGCTGCTATATTCTAGGCATTAAAGCCTTTTAATATTTACCAGTAAGCAATCGGCTTAAGTTACATGGATCTGTATTTCATTTGGTTCTTAATTTTACTTCAAAGAATATGATCTTCAAGTATAATATTTGAGAAAGTAAGAACCATGGTCAGACATGATATGGCTCTAGAGAGAAAGGAGGATGTATCTACCTTGCTATCTACCTTTCTCCTCTGCTCTTTACTCGCCTGCCTTTCCCTGGGAATGGTGCTTGCGTCCCCACCCCCTTTTTTCTTCAGGTTAAATGGGTGACCACATATATTCAATTGTTTGTAAATTGTACATTTGTAAATTGTAAAGACTAATATAACTTGGGAGGTGCTAGAAAATTCCATGGTGCTTAAGATAGTTTGAAGTGGGAAAAAAAAAAAAGATAGTTTGAAGTGTTTCTCATCTGAAAAACTGCTTTTGGATTTTATTTCCTGTATTATTGTAGCTCACAGTGATTATATTTGCAGTAGTTGTGCTCACGTTTTATGGTATTGTTTCACTGCAGGACCGTGTATATGTACAACAAAATAATGTGGAGAATGTCTACAATTTGGGATTAATTATTTTTCGAGATCAAGTTGTACGTTATGGGTGTATTAGGGATCATCTACGACAAACGCTATTGGACATGATCGCAAGAGAGCGAAAAGGAGAAGTTGTAGATCGGTATAATCATCTTTTTTATATTTCAGTGTTTGGTTTTTTAATGGTTTTTTAATATCCTGAGAACCAATTTAGTGTCATAATCTTATTAAAATAAATAAAAGTTTTATTACCCGGCACATTATGAAAATCCTCAAAAACAATTAAGAAAGTTACCTGGATTTTAACTTAAAAGCACACATGTGTTGTTAGAAGAGACCATTCTGAGCTTCTATTTAATGTACTTTTTAAAAACAAATCAGCCATTAGTCTTCCCTTTTGGTTTTTCATGTATTTTTTATGCTGGCATTTTGGTCCTTTTTTGCTGTGTGATAACATTTTTTGGTTCTCTTTGTCTCTTTAAAAGGCTCTGGGCTAGCCTTGATTCTTAACATATTTGAAGAAAACTGTTCAACATAGTCTCTGATGACTAAGAACTACTCTACCCGTTCTGTTAAGTCACGTTGCCTCCCCTTACGTGACTGCAGTACCATTTTTGTGACACGCAGCTAAAGAGGCTTAAAGCACGAAAGACTGCTTTCTCAGTGTGTCTGTACACAGAGCAGCTAATAGAAGACTACTTGTAAAGTTTTTGTTTCAGCTTTGGTGCTTGGTCTGGGTTGCCCCAAAGCCATTCGATACCAAAAAATTAAAAAAAAAAAAAGATAAAAATAATATCTAGGAGTAGCTGTGTGTTGTACTCATTTCAAGCAATATAGCCTCCCTCTCTCCTTACTGCTTTCTGATATTTTTATATTCTATGTTTTTATATACACAGAGATATTTAGACAAGCATATTTTCTTTCAAATTTTAAAGTTATAACAGTATGAGAACAACTTGACAAATAGCATTATAGTCAAGATATGTCATCCATTTAAAATTACTCTAAATACTTATTTTATAAGTGAGTTGCTTATGGGAGATGGATCACTCTGATTTAAAAAAAATGTTCTAAAAGTCTTTCTAAAGCTACTTCTGTTGCATTTTTTAAAGTGAGACTTTAACGTAATTTGATTATCAAGTGGTTTAACTTCTTTTGACAGAGGCGCAATAAGAAATGCTTGCCAGATGTTAATGATTTTAGGTCTCGAAGGACGATCTGTCTATGAAGAAGATTTTGAGGCTCCTTTTTTGGAAATGTCTGCAGAATTTTTTCAGGTAATCAGTGAAAGATATAAATAAATCCCCTCAAGATATTCTGAAAGTTACCAAATGTAGTTACTGATTGAACACTTGGCCTTTTTCTGTTGAGACCCTTTGGGAAGGAGGGCACAAAAAATACCCGTTAGATACCTACTCCCTCTTCTCACATTCCAGGGAAGGAACCCATTTAAAAAAAAAAATAGAATTTGGACTTTCTACACACATGATTTTTTAAACTATGTGTTATAAAACATACAAACCCAGAAATAACTTTAATATTTTGCTATATTCACATGTTACAAATTATTTACCATAAATTCACATGCAGTGCATCACTAATGAAGTCTCACTATTCAGGCTTATGGTAATATAAATTACTAGTAAAGTAAGTATAGAAATAAACATGATCTTATAGCATGTGTATATACTTTAAAGACTATTGGTGAGGAAATTAGAGGTCAATAAGTATAGTTGGTAGAGTTTTGCAACAGTATAACAAACCCAGAACCAACTAAATTGCTAAAAGTAAAGTTAAACTAGTCCTAATTTGTAATGAAGTTACAAAATATAAGACAGTATTTATAAGATAATGAGGCATATTCCTGAAAACATCAATTATAGTAGGAGCTTTGTAGTGTTATCAAAATAGATTGAATTGAATCCTAAAAGCTTTTACTCCAATAATAGGGTTTTTAAAAAATAAATGAATACAAAGTTCTAGTAATTTGTAACAACAGTTCAGTAAGTCATTAATAAGACTGATTGGATGTATATAGGGATGGATCTCTGCATTTCGAATCATTTACACAAAGAAACAAAGAATGAACTTGCCTTTTTTATTTATTTATTTTTTAAAATTTATTTACTTATTTATTTTTTAGTTTGTAACCAATCAGGAAGACCTTTGTGGCTTGCACTGGTGAACCTAGATCATGTTTTATGAGCTATTAATTTTATAATGTAGGAGGCAGACTCCATTTTCCAGTAATACAGCAACTAATACTAGATATTTTTGCAACAGTTTTGACCTTCACATTCATTTAATTTTCCTTCATTTCATTGTAGATAAACCAATGGAAGATTAATTGTCAGAATTCAAAGTGTAGGGTGACTAGGTGGCTCGTCAGTTAAGCAGCTGCCTTCAGCTCAGGTCATGATCTCAGGGTCCTGGGATCAAGCTCTGTACCTGGCTCCCTGCTTGGTGGGGAGTCTACTTCTCCCTCTCCCTCTGTCCCCCCTCCATACACACCCTGTTCTCTATCAAATAAAAAAATCTTTAAAAAAAATAAATTATAAAAAAGATTCCAAAATGTGCTACAGTGACATGTGCATGCATGTGTATATATACATAATACATACTGTTTTTAACAGGAGTGAGAGATGGTCTCACCAAGAGTTTTGTTTGGTGTGTTAATGTCTGTTCTTAGAAACTTGATTATTTTCAGGGACCAAAACTACTTTTTGTTAAAGTAGGAAATGTTATTAAATTTTGTACATAGTTTATATCAACATGTCTTCCTTTTTGTAACTCTTAGATATATATTCATTAATCCTATCAAATAGGTTAAAATCATTTGGATTAACATAGTTTAGTGGAATTTCTGTAAGGCTGGTGTTAGACAAGATTAAGAGCTATTTAAAGTTCTATTTCTAAAACTGTGTGTGTGTGTGTGTGTCTGTATACACATGCATACATACTCTTTTGAGACTGGGAGTGGGGTGGCAGTTGGACTTCAGTAACTGGCAGTATGTCAGCAAAACTATGATAAGCATGATGAGTCTTTCTAGACATCATCACACATTAAATCAAAAAAGAATTTCCGACTCTGAGTTGGGTCAGATGCTTCATTGTATACTTTTGACCCTTACTGGCAAGTGCTTATTTTTTCTACTATTTGAAGTACATTGGCAAAGTTTGAAAAACACTGCTTAAGGATAATGTATTGATAACTTGTTATGTAATCAGTGCTTTAAAGGATATAATTAAGACTATGTAGATATGTGTGATAAACTATATAAAATGTTAACAGTACTTATGATATTTAGTTTGGCTTATGAGGAACATTATAGATACTCAGTTAAAAGCAGAAACACATTTTGCTTCTATGTTTAAAAAAAAATCATGCTTTTTTATTTGCAGATGGAAAGCCAGAAATTTTTAGCAGAAAACAGTGCTTCAGTATATATAAAGAAAGTAGAAGCTAGAATTAATGAAGAAATAGAACGGGTGATGCACTGCCTTGACAAATCAACCGAAGAGCCAATAGTAAAAGTGGTCGAGAGGGAACTCATTTCCAAGCACATGAAAACCATAGTAGAAATGGAGAATTCGGGCCTAGTACATATGTTGAAAAATGGAAAGACAGAAGGTAAGTGTCAGCAATTGAAATATAATTAAATCTTTATAATTCTAGCAGGTTCTTAGTTAATTTTTTTATTTTCCTATAATTAAAATAGATTATAAATATGAGTCTTAGTTATATGTGTCATTAATTTATTAACTTTGATAGAATTTAAGAGTAAAGTTTTACATTTTTATTAATGAGGATTTTTGGTATTTCTTGTTAATTGAGTGGCTCTTTTTACCTGTCTTTCATTTTAGTCTCCTCACTTTTTGTGTTTTTCTTAGTCCAGAAGACTAATATTTCTGTCCTTTTTGTGTACAAGAGAGTTAGAGTCTCCCATTTCCACATACTATGTGATTTTTTTTGTGATTCTTTTAAAATCTGACATTCCAATCATAAAATTTCTATAGGCTTTTTTTGGGAATTAGTTGTGATAAAGGTGTTAAAAATGCAAAAATAGTATCTTTGATGTAACATTTTAAATAAATTAGTAGATTGATTCTGGGAACTATGAAGTTCTAGATTTCAGAAAAGGAGAATTGCTTTATAAAAGTACACAGTTTTGAGATAATGGTAGCATTTATTCTTGTTAGCTGTTTACCCTTTTCTCTCCTGAAAACAATACTTTGTGATTTCCCTATGAGAAGTTATAAATAAAAGAGTAAACAGTTAGGTTGTCCTTATTTTTAATTTCTGAAGTTTTACTTTAAAACTATGACTTTAGAAATCACTGATACGCTATTAAAAAAACAAATAAACATGGTACTCTTGCTGTTTTCCTGGTTCTTAGATGATGTCTTAGCAGTGTTTTAGCTTCTTGCTTCTTATAAAAGAAACATATTGCCTGTTAAGAGCTTGTTGGGGAATGAAAAACAATTTTTAAGTGAATAACAAAGGAGAGGAGGAGGGATGTAAGAGGAGATAAAAAGTAAGATGGTTGGAAAAGAGGTTTTCTGTGCTTCCTCTTGTGTAATCCTTGCTATGTGTTTTGAAATAGCTTATATTTCTATATATTTCTTCCTTGAAAGTTGTATGTAAATTTGTTTTTATTAAACCAGAGAAAGTTACTTTTTAAAAAAGACTCTTCTTGGAGCATCTGAGTGGCTCAAACATCTGACTTGGTATTGGCTCAGGTAGTGTGATCTTAGGATCCTGGGATCAAGCCTAGCTTCGGCTCAGGGTGGAGTTTGCTTGAGGTTCTCTCCCTCTGCCCCCCTCACTTCATTCACTCACTCTCTCAAAGTAAATAAATGTTTAAAAAAATTTTTTTGTTATAATTTATGCGAAATGTGAGAAACTGTAAGATTTGCTGTAACATTGATTACTTTGGACACATATTATTGGTGAAAACTTTTTAATACAATTTGATTTTGAAAGTCACTAAAACTAATTTTAGAAGCTCTTTTGTAAAACTTCTAAGTATTTTTAAAACACAACTTTAGTTTTAGGATCTAAATAGTTGTTAAAATGAAGACTGAGGTGGGTAAATTATAGCCTATCTGTGAAATCTGGACCACCAGCAGTTTGGTTAGGGGAAAAAAATCGAAAGAAGAATATTTCATTGCATATGAAAATTATATAAATTTTTAGTGTCCATAAATAGAGTTTTATGGGAACACAGTCATGCCCATTCATTTATGTGTTATCTGTGGCTTCTTTCTTATTACAATGACAAAACTGAAGTAGTTGCAACAGAGACCATATGGCCCATAAGCCCATAAAATACTTACTATGCATTTTAGAGAAAAAAATTTCCCAGCCTCCCATCTAGAAACTGCTGTTCTAATTCCATTGTCAAAAGTTCTTGATTATAAAGCTTTTTTTATATCATTGTACAGTTCTGACACTTAGAGTCTCCCAGTAAGTTCTTATTTCAAAGAAATACTAGACATATGGGAAAGCAGTGTTCTGTTACCACATTTTAATCTTGTGAAAAATGATATAAAAAATGGACAGAATCCAGGATTTTCATTCTAAGTAAGAACAGTATAGTGTGGTAAATCAATTTTTAAAATATACGTATTGGCCTAGGATATCACCTGGGAAGTATTAGGGATTCCTCCAAGGAAAATACTAAGGACTGGGAATACATGCTATGAATTTCATATAAACTTTGTCACAGCATGTCATGGATTTTAATTTCATATAAAACTTTATTTAAAATAAAATAAATCCTAGTATATTTTATTTTTACTTACTGTCATGTTGTTTGAACTTTGTGATAGACATACCTAAAAATACCTGTAATACTTGTAATTGATTATTATATTTTCCTTATTATTATGTTGACTACTAATTATACAATAATTCAAGTTATCCTTTTGATAGACATTTTGTAGTATTACTGGGTTTTAGATTAGAATCGTGTAGGAACTCAAAGCTGCAGTTTCCTTTTTTTTTATGCTGTATGGGTATCTTCCATGTAAACTAAAATCTACTGAGAGATTTTATTGGTGGTCTTATCTGAAAGCTGTATTTCATAAGTTGCAATAATAACCATTAAGTAGCCTAATTTTTTTCCTTTTGTTTGTTTTGTTGAGTGTTTTTTTAGTCCTTTTTCACATGATCAACAAGTGGCAGTGATGGAAAAATAAGCTTTGAGTTCACAAATTAGAATAAACAGATTCACATTTTTTCTCTTAATTTTTAATGTAGTCGATTTGTATGTTCTTTCTGATTGCAGACCTTGCTTGCATGTACAAGTTATTTAGTCGTGTGCCAAATGGCTTGAAAACAATGTGTGAGTGTATGAGTTCCTATTTGAGGGAGCAAGGGAAAGCCCTTGTTTCTGAGGAAGGAGAAGGAAAGAATCCTGTTGACTATATCCAGGTAAGTGAATACAGAAAATTCTCTTTAAATTTGTGATAAAGTAATTTTGACACATGCTGGTAAAAAGAACACTTTTACTAAGCTGTATGTATTTTGTATTTTTTACTTTAATTTTCCCAAAGGAAAGATAATACGTGTGATTATCCTAGGTATTTTAGAATTTTCCAAAGTATGTGTATTTATATTGGAACCACACTCAGCTGCTGCTTTTCATTTATTAACCTGATGAAGACCTTGTTTAAATGGTTTTCAAGAATGAAAGTAACTACTTTTTTTATGCTTTAGTGTTCATATACTTTGAGGTATTAGAAAAAATAACTTTTCAGCTAAATATTTTTGTTCTAAAATGCTGCTCTTTCAGGCAATTTTATGAATAAATTATGCCCCAAATTTTTCATGTTTCAGTATAAATACTTCTTGGGTGCATTTTTAAAAGCTGATTTTCTGGGCAGCCCCGGTGGCACAGCAGTTTAGTGCTGCCCGCAACCCAGGGTGTGATCCTGGAGATATGGGATCGAGTCCTGTGTCAGGCTCCCTGCATGGAGCCTGCTTCTCCCTCTGCCTGTGTCTGCCTCTCTCTCTCTGTATCTCTCATGAATAAATAAAATCTTTAAAAAAATAATAAATAATAAAAGCTGCTTTTCTTGGGCTTTACCTTCAATCAAGATAGAGAAGGGTGTGGAGAAATAGTGCAAATGTTCTTTAGTTCGTCTTCAATCCCTCATTGCTGACATGTTTTAATACAGACTTATATAATGACTTGAAAATAATAATAGAGAACCTGTAAGTTTAACACCAAATGCAGCCATTTATTACCAGCAAAGTTAAGATAAACATAACTGATTGTAAGTGTATTGTTTATAGAAAAAAATTATTATAATGTACCCTAAATTTCTTTATTTCTATTTGGAAGGGCTTATTGGATCTGAAGAGTAGATTCGATCGCTTCCTCCAGGAATCATTCAATAATGACCGGCTCTTTAAACAAACTATTGCGGGTGACTTTGAGTATTTTCTCAACCTCAACTCCAGGTCCCCTGAATACCTCTCATTATTTATTGACGATAAGCTGAAAAAAGGAGTCAAAGGGGTAAGTATTAACGCATTGGAGAAACACATTCATTACACTTTATTTGTAGATTTAAAATTTTCTATAAAATTAGAAATATAAAAATAAGGAATTTTGTTGATATAAAATTAAGCCTATTCCTTTGCTGTGCTTAAATGTGTGCTGTGATCTCTGAAAAGGATTGTTTAATATCTGAAATGGTCAAAAGTACTTTGACGTTTCATTTAATATATAACTTATATCAGAACCAAACAGCTACACAGCCACAATGTTCGACAGTCTTCATGAACTTTGAGGTTTTGATATGCTATGTAGATAATAGGGATCTAGCAGACAACTGTCTGTGGTCTGGAATTTTGCTTGCTGTCATCTGGTTATGGGAGTTCGGTATCAAACAATACTTGGATGCCAAGAATTTGAAGGAGTAGATTACAATTGCTATGAGAAAGTAGTTTGAAATCCTTTGATATGTATCTGGGATGTTGGAGCTTACTACAGTGTAGAAAATCAAATATTGTGATCATACATACAGTGGGCTTTTTAACTTATCTTGGAATTTGAGAGAAAAGGGAAAAACAGCAAATGCCACAGGTTTTCCAGGCAGCTATAACAGTGAAGAAACAAACAAGAGAAAGATCACGATAAAAAGACAACATCCATTTAGTCTTCATATTTTTAAATATATGCTTAGTAAAATCTACTACAGTATCATCTTGCCCTTATTTAAAAGATGAGGACAGGGGGCCCTTTTAGTCTTGGAATTAAAACCAGTTACTCTTCTATTTGCGCAACATAGATTTTGAATGAGCTTGCGTGAAAATCTCTATCTTTTGCTTATATAAGTGTCTGCCTAAATACTATGGAAAAGCATTGGAAGATTCTTTTTTGTGATTAAAATTTCATTTCATTTGTTCTCAGTCATCCTTTAATCTAGTCATTATCCCCTCATTTGCTCCATTCACTTGGTAGCCCTCTTGGGAAGGGAGGAAGGCCACTACAGCCCCTGATCCCTGCTGTGCTAGATGGGCATAGAAGAATGAGAGTGTGCTACTCTGTGAAGTAGAAGACATGTTCTCAGACTAGATCCCGCCTGCTGATACCTCTCAACCAAACTTTTTATGTTTATTGTCCAAGTCTTATTTTCTATTTCTTTGAGGGGGTACGGGGCAGAGGAAGAGGGAGGAGGAGAATCCCAAGCAGGCTCCGAGACAGCACAGAGCCCCACACAGAGCTTGATCTCACAACCATGAGACCATGACCTGAGAAATCAAAGAGTCAGATGCTCCATTCACTGAGCCACCCAGGAGCCCCAGTCTTATTCTTAAACAGTAGATGAACTGTGGTGTTATTTTTTGTAGAACTAACGTTTTATAATTCTTAAATTGTCTTCTACTTGATTTTGCAGCTAACAGAACAAGAAGTAGAAACAATATTGGATAAGGCAATGGTCCTTTTTAGGTTTATGCAAGAAAAAGATGTATTTGAACGTTATTATAAACAACACTTGGCAAGGAGACTTCTCACAAATAAAAGTGTTTCTGATGACTCTGAAAAAAATATGATATCTAAGTTAAAGGTAAGGTGTATATGAGCTGGAGTGACATACCTAACCAGTGTTTATCAAATGATTGAACACCAAAATGTGATTAGGAAATATGTAGTTGATTTTAAACTTATTTTTATAAGTTAATAAAGCTAGATTTTTTGAGCGGTTGCACTTTTTCAGGTCCTGGAACATTCAGAGTTTGCTGGAATTTCTCATGGTGTGGCAGGATACATTCATGGAGATCTGGGGGAGGATTAGTGCAAGAGAAATGGTGAAGGGAGTATCACCATTTAGTTTTATTTTACAAAATGTGGTCTATAGACTACTATACTCCTATCACCTGAGTTGCCTATTAAAAACCTAGAGCATTGGTCTATACCTTTAGTGAGGTGTATTAGAATTTCCAAAAGAGTCTGAGAACCTGCATTTTAAAATAAAATCCTTGGAGTATTCTTAAACACACTGAAGTTTGGTAGCCACAGGCATAGGACAACTAACTATTGGAAAGATTTAGGATGTCTGTTACATGGAAGCGTATTTCTTTGTACATTTGCTCATAGAAAAATACATACACAATTGTTTGTGTATGTATGCATTTTTCTTCCACAGACTGAATGTGGATGTCAGTTTACATCAAAACTGGAAGGAATGTTTAGGGATATGAGCATCTCAAACACAACTATGGATGAATTCAGGCAGCATCTACAGGCAACTGGGGTAAGATTCTCCCATTAATTTGTACTTAATATGTATGTATCTATGTGAAGTCTTTTGTAATGGGCATTTTTATCCATGTTAAACTAAACTGCTGGTGTCATTCCTTTAAATGTTATTAGGGGCAACATTTTTATTATCTGTATGTACTTGAAAAATTATTCTCCCTCATGTAAGCCCTTTTCTTTAACTATTAATGTTAAAATATTTTCTTCTTATTCTCCTAAAACTTAGTTTATCCTCTCCACTTGAGGGAATATGCTGAAAATTTAATAGAATGATTCCACTGTTAAAACCATTATAGATTGTGGAAGGAAGACAGGGCTTAGGCAAGCTTGCTGAGTCTTAGTATTAGTACTCTTGCTCTCACTTTACCCCCCAGGATTGTGCTATCTTAGAATCATTACCTGACCTTCCTCTGTATAACCTCAGTATTCTCATCAGTAAGCAGAGGAGCATAAAGGGATCTGACATTTTCAGAGCCTGTGGGAGCTGACATTAGTGTGTTATAAATAGGATTTTGTATTGTGATTCCCAGAAGACAGTAAAGCTATAGCTTGCACAGCTTTGGAGTTTGATGAGTTTTTTGGGAGGGTTTAATGAAGTTCAGAAAGTTTTGCTTCTCAAGTGACCATATACAACTTCATAATTAAGACATGTAACAGCCACTTAAAAAATTTGGAAGTTAAATCCTCTGATTTTTTTTCCTCCTCCTCCTCCTCCTTTTTTTTTTTTTTTTTTTTTTTTGAGAGAAAGCATAGGGGGGTGGGAAGGGCTGAGGGACAGAAAGAATCTTAAGCAGGCTCTGTGCCCAGACCCACAACTCTGTGTAGAGTTGGACAGGGGGGCTGGATCTCACCAACCATGAGATCATGACCTGAGCTTAAACCAAGAGTCAGACACTTTAACCAACTGAGCCATCATTCCTCTGATATTTAGATATAAGACTATCACTTAAACTGTTCCCAGTCTCATTTCACAAATTATATGAAAACACCTAATTCTATAGAAATGGACATTTATCTATATTAAGGCATTCTGACTCAGAAGGACTTCCAAGTCTCTCCCCATTGTGAATAGTTAATATGATTTACCTCCTAAAGCTTATTGTGGAGAAGAGCTGAGAGCAGGAAAGATACAGCAACAAGTCTGTGACAAATAGAAATCTGGTTGGGCAGGAACTGAATAATGTGAATATCCAGGATACTTTTTTTCTTTTTTAGATTGTTTAGAAATTTGTACTTGATTCTATTTAATGCATTAATATATTTTAACGTGATACAGTTATTTTTCCTGTTTATTTTTTTTCTTCCACTAATCTTACACATATTGAATGCAATAGGTATATAACCTGGTGTGGGTAAATATTCTGTTGAAAGAAACCATCTGTAAGAGAAATGTTCCTGGATGGGTTCAACACTGTGTCTAATTACCTTGCCTATGATCGGTGAAGGTCTTGTGATAAGAAAATTACGATCTTTATTCTTGTTGACCACTTTGTTGCCATTGTTTCATTTTTAAAAAGGGGCTAGGGCTAGTTCAACAGAATTTTATCAAATCCTGTTTGCCTTTATTATTTTCTGTTACAAAGTTTGTGAGTCTTTCATTTATCTTAATATATCAAGTATATCTTGCACTCTGGTAGAATATTTGTTTAATAATTAATTACAGTAAGTAGAGTACTTATAATCACAATGCTCAGAGTTACATATCTGCTAATCTGTTGTGATTTCCACTTATTCTAAGGCCATTTGCCTAGAGTTACTGGCTTTTTTATAATTGTTTATGCTAAGGATCTTAAGCTTTAAGTCTTCTAATTTGAAGTCTTAATATACATTAGAAAGAATTGATGAAAAAGTGGCAAAATCAGAAGAAATACTGAGCTTTCTGAAATCTTTGAACCCTTTAATATATCTCCCAATTGTCAACAGACCTTTCTCTGTAACTTTATTAAGTTCTCTTGGCCTGTTGAAATGCAGAGTGGCTCTTGCATTTACTTTCAGAAGTTATATAACAGGTGCTTTCTTAAAATTCAAATAATACTTGTGGTATATTTTATTTAGATAAATTTTAATTATTATGTGAAGGAAATTTTAAGTATTTGTCCATTTTTTCCTGTGTTTTTATTTTAAAAACTGTGACGGGCAGGAAAACTAAGCTTGCTATTATAGTTCTCTTTATATCAGCAAGTCATATCATATCCTGACTGACTTTTCTGGTACCCCAGACTCTATATACTTCACCCTGTCATGTGCTATCTTTGAATATAAGCTGAATGTCTTCAAAATATTACTAAGAAAGCTAGAAAGAAGAGATAGAAACCACTAAAGCAATAGTTGTCTGAGATTCTTCTTTTTTTTTCCCCCTCCATTTAACAAATAATTCATTAAGTGCTTTCTGTGCCAACCGTTGTTTGGGCACTGGATATACAAGAGAGAATGGAACAGATAAAATTCCCTTCCATGATGGAAGGGCAACAGATGAGAAGTAAGATAAGCAAGCCCATAGCATCATAGCTGGTGATAGATGATAGGAAATCTGTATCAGCAGAGTGAACAGGGAAGGCTTCCTTCTAAAAATGACATTTTGAGGAAAGATTTAAAGATTAGGGAGCAAGATATGTGGGTACATGGGAGAAAGAAGAAAGGACTTCATTGTCTTGGGTGGATTAAACAAAGTCCTGATGCCATTAACTACCACTTGCAAATGCACCATTCTGTAGCACTGCCAACCTCTGTTCATCATCTAAGAGTCTTTCTGTGGCCATCTCTCCTCTGTGTCATCTAAGATTACTAGTTCAACTTCTTTAGAATTGAGTAGTCATTTAGTAGATACTTGTGAGGAAATCTGAGCATGGTATACTACTTGATATTTATGAAGTTTATTCCTTTAAAAAATATCTATATCACTAATCATCCAGGTTAGATAGATACAGAATAATGGTTTACAATAAGCTGTGAATATCCATAACAATATAGATAATATTTCACTCTTAAGAATTATTAATATACTTTCTTGTTTTCTTTAAAAATATACTTATAAGGAAGAAAATATCTATGACCATAATGCTAGCATATATTTTGTAGAGGTAGTTACCTATTAAACAGTATTTGTAAAGTGTACTGTGTAGAATTGGATCTACAGTAACCTGTGCAAAGGTTGTTAAAATAAGAACTTAATGTGAAAATAAGGTTTTGATCAATGTAGTTGAAATGTGAATGGGATATTAGAAATAGGTTTTTTGTTAAGATGGTAAAAATACTTAAAAACTGAGATGAAAGATTAATATCCTTAAGATGAAAGATTTAGAATGCTTTCTAAAATGATACTGATATGGCCCCTTGTCTTCTCAGTGACACCAGTAAGACTTCGTTCATATACTAAGAACTCTCCCATGGTCATTATTTTAAAGTAGATATCTTAAGCAATGATTAAAAATATTTGCCAGGTTAGTTAAAATTTAGAAAACACTGATCTAATCTTTAAGAAGATACATTTCATTTGCTTGATATTGGACACAGTTAACTACTTGGATAATTCTAATGGAGTGTCTATATGGAATGGAAAACAATTCCTGGTTCATTTGAGGGGGGCATCTTTTTGTCTTTACACAGGTGTCTCTAGGTGGTGTTGATCTCACGGTCCGGGTGCTCACAACAGGATATTGGCCCACGCAGTCAGCCACACCAAAGTGCAACATCCCACCAGCACCAAGACATGCTTTTGAGATATTCAGAAGGTAAACCTAGATGAGACTTTGCAAGTACAGATAACTGTCCACAGTTGAAATAAACTTGAGCATTAGTGCTGTCACTGATTGAGGATGAATTTACTTCATTTTTTACCTCATGGTCAAAAGGAGAATTTGTCCTTTATGCTTTTTAATATGTAAAAATGAGTTGCGCAAACTCTTTGGAGAGGACTGTTTTACTAGTGTCCTTTCTTCAGCATGAGTGTGTGGTTAGAAGTGTAGTTTGCGTTGTTGATGTCTGCCCCTGGTTTGGAGCAAATTGATGACTGTTACTTTGGAGAAAAGTGATCTTAGGAATAGTAGTAGCAGGTGAGCAGTGGGCAAAGCGACATGGTATACTAATAGAAATTAACATTGTCCTTATTACATAGATGCTTATTAAGTGTTGTTATCGTGTAGTTTATAATTTCAAATATGTAAATCATATGATTCTCTAAAACTTGATTTGATTTGCTAAAGGTTTTACTTAGCCAAACACAGTGGTCGACAGCTCACACTCCAGCATCACATGGGTTCTGCAGATCTCAATGCCACATTTTATGGACCAGTTAAAAAGGTAAATATTGTAAGTTTGAACATACTTACATTAACTAATTTTTCTGTATGTTGGTAAATTGAACACCAATAAAAATTAATTAAAAAAAAAAATAAAAAATAAAAAATAAAAAAAATAAATAAATAAATAAAAATTAGATTAAATTTGAGACAATATTGCATAAGATAATAAGATGTAAATTGATTTGAGAGTGTACGAAGCTTTGAGTCCCTTTTCAAAGTTCTGTCTCCTAAAATCCTTATTTCCAATAGATCAAAATGAGGAAAATTAACACGAGATTTGTGAGATGTACAAAATACTACTAAAGTGATTATTATAAAAATTAGCAAGACACTAGTGAATTGCCTTCATGTAAAAAATGTTACTGCTTTTTTATATAGAAAATTATGAGGTTTAGATGAGTAATTTACTTTCATTGCTTTGGGTGTACATCAAATCAGAATCAGTTGCCTTCAAATAGAAAAATAATAAAAAATGTTTTTAGAAAAATATTAAGAAAAAATATCCAAGTTGCCATTTAGGCAGCAAATAACAGTTTTATTCTAAATTCTGATAGTAGTGCTACTGGTTTCATATGTCACAGTAACACTCTTTTTTTAATGTTGTCAGTGTCTACATATTATAATTTTTGTATTTAATTGAAATGGGAAGTATTCTTTACAATTCATTTATTTGAATAATATTTGACACTATTATATATTTGAGTGTAAATTGGAAAGTTAAGGATACTAAAAGAACTCAACTTTTACAATTATTGCTTGCTTTTGTTTTAAAGGAGAGGGTTTTTTCCCTAAATAATCATGTTTTCTTTTGAAGTTTTGTTAAACAGATAAGGGTTTTTTTAAAACAGTTCATATGTTAATTACTGAAGACTTAAAATTTCTATTTTTGTACTTAATCATAGAGCAGGAAAAGGCTTAAGGACGGCAGAGACACCCCCCCCCCCCCATTCCTGTGCTGTTACATGATCTCTTACTGTGATCAGACCACACTGAAGAAAACCCCCACTACTTTTGATAGCAGTATAATGGCAGTGTTGTCTTTTAAGTCCATTATGATCCCATCGTGTTGTATTAAAATAATTTTAGCTATAATTTTAAGGATTTGTTAACTCATTACTTGCTCAGATACATTAAAATGTTCATGATGGGGGAAAAAGACAGTACTTGAAGACTTAGTATGTGTCAACACATACCTATGCATTCACCCACATTTACCCATTTTTTGAAGTAACATTTCCTTTTCATGTGGGAATAAGTTATGTAGTTTTGCTAAGGGGAGAGTTGGATATTACAGTGTTTGTGTTTGAAATGTACGGTTAGAGTTATCAGGAGATAATTATATCTTGTTTATATTTTTTAAAAAACAAAACAGGAAGATGGATCCGAAGTTGGTGTTGGAGGGGCACAAGTGACTGGCTCTAATACACGGAAGCACATATTGCAGGTCTCCACTTTCCAGATGACCATATTAATGCTCTTTAATAATAGAGAAAAATACACGTTTGAGGTATGGGTCGGTTATGTAAATTTTAAGCATCTGTATTGTTTCTGCTACTGGAATCTTTCTTATTTGAGTAACCTTTAAAGTCATTGAGTATTATTGTTACTATTAAGTAACGTTTGAGTACCATTAAAGAAAACAGCATAAAACTGGGCTATGGAATTATATGGACATCATACACTTATTGGGTCCCATTTCATTTAGTTTGCTAAAAATCACCTTTATTGAAGTGTAAGTTTCAGATGACAAAACATATCCCATCTAAGTGTGTAATTTGATGAGTTTTAACAGATGTCTTACCTGTTTAAGTGCCATCACAATCAAGATACAGAATATATACCCCTTACATTTTTATATTTCTTTGCAATCAGTTCCCTCCCCCTGTCCTCAGACTGCTGGCAGTCTGCTTTATCTTGTAGATTAGTTTTGCCTTCCTAGAATTTCATATAAATGTGGAATAATAGAATGTGTGTTACTGTTGTCCAGTTTCTCTCACATCACATGTTTTTGAGATTCACCTATGTTAGTGTGTTCATTCCTTTTTTATTGTTGAGTGATATTCTAATATACGAATTTACTACGTTTTCTTTACTCATTCACCTATTGATGGACTTTTGGGTTTTTCCCAGATTTAGACTGTTAGGAATAGAGAGAGATGTTGAACTTTTTAGGAGACCCAAACTGTGTCCCAAAATGTTGTGGTACTATTTTACATTCCTGCTAGCAGTATAGGAGGGTTCCAGTTGTCCTACATCCTCTACAAAATTTAATAGTCTTTCAATTTTAACTGTTTAACTTGGTTTGTAATTGTATCTCGTGGACTTAATTTGCCTTTCATTGATGATTATAAAGAAGTTGAGCATCCTTTGTGTATTCCTGCGCTACTTCCATGTCTTGTTTGATGAAGTGTCTGTTCCTGTTTTTATTGGGTTGTTTTTTTTTTTTTTGTTTTGTTTTTGTTTTTTTTTTGTTTTGTTTTTTTTTATTGGGTTGTTTAAAAGCTGTTTATAAATTTGGATACAAATCCTTTGTCAAATCTACGTACTGAGAATATTTTCAGTCTGTCACATTTTCATTTTCTTTAAATGATACTTTTTGAAGAGCAGAGTTTTTAATATGAAAAAGTCCAGTTGCCACTTCTTTCCTTTTGTAGTTCACACTTTTGATATCCTAGCTAAGAAATATTGGCTATCCTGAGGTTGCAAAGATTTTCTTCTGTATTTTTTTCTGAATGACTTTAGTTTTAACTTTGTCATTTAGGTCTATGATCAGTTTCAAGTTAATTTTTTTATATAGTTAAGATTAAGGATTAAGAATTCTTCCCCCCCACCCCTTGGTGTGGCTGGCTGGCTCCGTCAGAACATACAGCTGGATCTCAGAATTGAGAGTTCGAGCCCCATGCTGAGAGTAGAGATACCTTAAAAATACATATAAAAATAAAGAATTGTTTCCCTTCACACACAGATATTCAGTTGTTCATTCCATCATCATTTGCCGAAAGCGTTTTTCCTTTGAATTACCTTGGCATCTCCATGAAAAAATTAGTTGACTATATATGTGTGGGTCTGTTTCTGCACTCTGATCTGTTTCATTGATTTCTGTGTCTATCCCTAGGCTATTTTTACATTACCTTGATAATGTAAATTTCTTTTTTATACCCATCTTTTTTTTTTGTTTTTTCCTCCATTAAGTAACTTGATTACATTAAATTCAGTTGGTCTTTTCCCATACCTTTAATGAGTATGTTGAAATAAAGATCATGTGAATCTTAAGTTTAAATTTAAAATGAAGAATAAATATTTGGAAAAGCTATAAAATTACTGTCCTATTTATACTTAATTGAAAGCCAATTTGCAAATTTGGATGAACATAGACATGTTAGAGTCTGAAATTTAGAGCAAAATTAAATTGTAGGCCTATTTTAATGCCTACCTCCATACTTCCATTTATGTAATAGATATACATAAGAGATGATCATTTTTATGTGGTAGACCCCAAGGAAGTGTTTTGAAACCCAAATATTTTAGGTCAGTGGCAAAGTCAAGAGGTTTTGTTCTTATGTATTTCTGGATGTGTCTTACCTAGGGAGTAACCTTAAATGTCAAGCATAAGTTACATGTGATTTAGTACCAAGGATATTGATTAAGCAAGTATTGAGTACCTTACTCAAGTCATAAGCCTCTTCAGAGGTGGAGTTAGATTATCTCTAACAGCTTGAATGTTTTAATCTGCAGCTGCCCTGGGTTGTATATTTTAAGGAAAATAAACTGGTTGGTAATGCTAATATTGGTTTTCAGAGTCCTAGTTTGTAAAGAGTTGGGGAAAATAATGAGAGAAACAAGAATATAAACTCATTTTCTAAAGGCATTATTAGAATTACTAGTAATTTTAGTGGTTCAGACTTACTCTTCCCTTTCCCAAACTGGCTTGGGATCACTGATGCCGATGAGCATCATTAAGTAGAAGGTAAAATTAAGCAGAAAATTCCTCTAATGTTTCACAGTTTAGCCACGTCACAGACCCAGATGCCTGAGCATAAATGGCATATGTAGAATGCCATTCCTTTGGCTCCCAAAACCTTCTGGCTGCTTGCATCTTGAACAGGTGGCATTGTGAGAAGGCACTTAAAGTTTGTACTCTTACTGTATGTTTCATTAAAGTGTGCTGGATAAGTTATTATTAGCTGGCTCTTTGACAGATTTCCACAAATTAGAGAAGATAGTTATAAAAGAATTTAATACTTTTTTAGTAGTACATCTTAAAACTTAGTGGTTTAAAACAACTACTGACCATTATCTTCCCTGGTTTCTGTGGGTTAAAAATTTAGGAGGGGCTTGGTAGTGTATTTTTGGCTCAGAGTTTCTCGTGAGGTTGTGAAGATGTCAGGTGGGGCATCAGGCATCTAATGTTTGTCTGGGGCTGGAAAATACACTTCCAAGCTATTAGTATACTCTTCCTTCCACAAGACTGGCAAATTCATTTCAGCTGTTGATAAAGAGGACTTAGCTTCTCTCCACATGGGTCTTACCAAGGACATGACTCACCTTGCATCCTGGTGGCTAACTCTACTCCCTAAGCTATCCAAGAGACCGAGGCAGAACCTGAAGTGACATATTGTCGCTTTCTGATTTTCTTGATCACCCAAGTCAGCCCTGATACAGGGAGGAGATCGCACAGGGTTAAAACATATCAGGATCATTACAGGCCTTCTTGGAAGCTGCCTGTGAAACTTGGCATTTATTCATAGTGTCACATTTAATCCACAGTAGTCAAGCTGCTGAGACTTTTTTCTCTTTTTCTGTATTTCTTTAATGAATAGAAGTTGTATTATGATTTAAAACAACTGAAATCAGGAAATACATAAAGCAGTAGTCTATACCTTGAATTACAGTAACTAGCATTTGGTTTTTGAAAGAGATAGGAGTATTAGTACATATTTTTCTGAATATTCTTTAATACACGTTTTAAATTTTTCTAAGAATGAGTCTGAAATGTAAAAAATAATTATGGATAATAGCGAAATTAATGTCAGGCAGTAGAATATAAATAGAAAACAAACTACAGTGACAATTGATACTTCATTAAGAATTTGTAATAATCACTAATGATAAAATTTCACATCATATAAAGGAAAATGGTTAAAAGTACAAGGTGAAATATTTCACAATCACAGAAGTCCTTCACAAATGTACTGAATGACCAGACAATAAAAAAGAAGATGCAGAAGATTTCATAATTAGCATATTAAAATTGAAAGCTTCACAAAGAACTTTAAACTCAGAAACAGAATATACATACTGCTCTTGGGAAATATCTGAGGCTAGCATAACCTTATTACTAAAAGTAAACAAAGAAAATGCAAAAACAGCGCTATAGGCTATTCAACTTTAAATGTACAAATCTTAAATAAAATACTAGCAAGTCATATTCAGTGTATTGAAAGAATGATTCATTGTGTACAAATAGGATTTATTCCTAGAATATAAAAAAGGAATTTGTAAAAAAAGGGGGGGGGGTTGTTAGTATAGCTAAGGTTTTATTATAATAATGATTAAGTTAACTGAGTACTTGCTGTATTGCCAGACATTTCAAGGAGAAAATCAATGATTTCTACAGATGTACAAAAAACATTTGTAGAAGTCCACCTCCATTTCATACTTTCTAGACATGGGGGACTCTTAGCCACCTAAGAACAGAATGACATGCCTTTAATATCATAAGGATATATCTAATGAGAGATCTAAGCAAGCAGTAGTTAGTGGTAAAATATTAGACCCCTTCCCATTAAAGTTAGGAATAAGTTTTAGATACCTGCTTTTATTATTGTTACTCAGCATTGTTCTACAGGTCCTAACACACCAAGAAAAGAAAAAAGGAGTTTTATAAAATACCTGGAGGTGACAAAATTTGTAGACAATGTGATTGTCAATTATGATTATCAACTGAGAACATTTCTCTGAAAAGAGTTCAGTTGAAAAATTAACTTTTCTATAAATCAGAGTTGATAAGAAAATGACATGAGGGAAGTTATATTTTAGTAAGAACCATAATCTTCCTAGGAATCATTCTAACAAGAAATTTAGAAGACTTCTACCAAAAGGGCAATAAAAGCAAAAGAATATGAAAGGGTAGAAATGCCCAAATGGGAAAAAATCACGTGTATCCCATTGATGTTTAACATTTATGCCATTATAAATGGGCATGTTCACGTCCATACATGTGTGTTTGTCTTCCTGTGTGTGTGTATATAGATGTATAGGAAATGTCATGAAGGATGCACACTGAATTGCAATAGTCACTTCTGGGAATGCTCTGTAATTGTAAAATATCATCTGAGAAGGTATTTCTATTTCTTTGAGTATGATTAAACAATAGAATAAAAAACAATAGAATATGTAAATAAGTCACTTTTAGCATGTACATAATAATTATAATCAACATTCTGATAACAGCACCTATTTAATTTGCTGGAATTAACATTTATAGCATTTGAAATGGCTAACATAGGTAGACATAGATCATTTGAGGCCTCATCATCACTAAATTGACATTTCTCTCAATCCTCCCTCACCTGACAGTCCTTTAGAGCAACCTGAGCTGTTGTTCAGACTTGTAAAAGAGAGAGTGACTGCAGGTGAGTTACATACTCAGTGTCTCCATCTTCATGTCCATTCTTCCTGAACTGCTTTTGAGAAAGAAATAACTCTATACAGTAAATTAGAGCTGTATATCCTAATGGGAAAACTTGGTCTCCTCACCTACCAAGTGTAGGAACTAAGTCCTATATGTGTACAGTTCTCTTACTGTCTGTCCCCTGGATCTAAGAGGAGTATAATGAACCAAAAAACTACACATTCATTCTTTCCCATGCTGGTTTTTTCCCACTATTACACTTTGTTCATACATAGTATGTTGCAAAAATTATCACTTGCACCTCAAAACAGATTACTTACTATTTTTCATGTTTAGAATTAATTACCAGGTATTTTTCTTAATGTGGTCATACAGACAGTATAAATATGGTCAACTTAAAGATTATAAATTTTGATTTTATAGTAGAAGGCCTTAGCTCAGGCTCAGTTTGCTGCTTTCTATGAAGGAAGTTGCTGAGCAGAATCAACTTGGAAGGAAGAGTGTAGAGTATTTTTAAAATTAGCCGTCGTAAGTTGGTTAACACTTTATTTTTACCTAAATATTAAAGCACGTCAGTAATAATCTCTGCTGGATGTGACATTTTTAGACCAGGCCTTGTATTTCCTGAAACAAAGTACATATTGTTTTAGTATCTTATGATTTGAATCACCTTTTTCTCTAGTTTCTTCAAATAAGTGAGATTTTTTTAGCCACGTGTCCTGATTCTTTGTCGTAAACTCTTTATTGTAAATTATCTCTTTAATGGAATTACCTCTAACTACTACTGCTTGGTCAATTTTACTTACTAATTTAACTAATCTATAACCTTTCAAGAAGTCTAATTATGTCAATCTGATGAAATTTCAGGAAATTCAACAAGAAACAGATATCCCTGAAAGAGAACTTGTTAGAGCCCTGCAGTCCCTCGCCTGTGGTAAACCAACACAGCGGGTTCTTACAAAAGAACCCAAGTCCAAGGAAATAGAAAATGGCCACATATTCACAGTTAATGATCAGTTCACATCCAAACTACACAGAGTCAAGATTCAAACAGGTATCTAGAATTATATTTTCCTCTTACAAACATGATACTTTTTCCTTTAAAGAACTTATCATCTGTTCGATTTCTGTCTTTTAGAAAAGTAATGCTTTTCTGGCGCTGCATGACACATAGGCTTAAGAAATAAAGTAGATTTTATGCATATGTGTTTCTGTCAAAATACAGTTGAATCCAAGTATAGTAAGCATTTTCAAAAGTAATTGGTAGTATGAACAAGGTACTTCTTTCCATATGATTTTCAACAAGGAAATATAGTTTTCTTAATATATTAGTACTTAAAAAATAATTGTTCTTAATTGGCTGAGTTAACTAATAAAAGATATCTATTTTTAAAACTGTTTACAGATTTTTCAAAGTTGGGGATTATCTAATGTGATTCTTAGAAGCAGCTATTTCTGTTTTGATAGATAATTGTTGAAGTTTCAAAACCTTAAAACCTGTATTATCTCTCTAATTTAAAAACAGAAATGATCCTGTTATGAACAATTTTTAGTATGTTTTTATTTTTAGTTAATAATGAACATCCTATTTATTATATATTTAATATAATGTAAGATGTGTGTTTTCTATGTATTTAAGGGGGGAAAAGGCACTTTACCTTTTGCTAATGTTTAAAATTCTAACATAGTTTGCTCCCTGATTTCAAATTTAGTGTTAGATATGCTTCCCAGGGCTGACTTCATCCATTGCAGCTATGTATGTAGTCTATGTAGTAAAACAGTACTTCAAAATAAGTTTTTAAAATGACTTCTTTTGATTTTAAAAAATTGTATTTACATGATACATTAATAAAAAGATAAAGTCTTTAAAAATTATGTCAAATATGTAATTGATTGCCAGATTACACTCATTCAGAAGCATTTTGTACACACTTTGACCTTTTTGACTCTGATTTATGCCTTCTGGAGCAGAGTGGTGTATCTCTTCTACAGCATTGCTTAATTTGCCCTATAGTTGCAGACCTTAACATAGTCATTCGTCACCAAAATGGCCCCATGTTTGGACACAGATGTAAATTGAAAATAAAACTATACTAGAGAGTCATGTAATAAAATAACCTTGTTTTCCCCAGTTCAAGACATAGACTTTATAGTTTGGGGCAGATACAGGTTTTACATTTCAAGACTTACTTGTGGGCAGCCCCAGTGGCCCAGCGGTTTAGCGCCGTCTTCAGCCCGGGGTGTGAACCTGGAGACCCAGGATCGAGTCCCACGTCGGGCTCCCTGCATGGAGCCTGCTTCTTCCGTCTCTGCCCCTTTTTCTCTCTCTCACTCTCTCGCTCTCTGTCATAAATAAATAAAATCTTAAAAAAATTTTTTTTAATTATTTGTATCCTGGATTTAGTGGAAGATGTGTGGTGATATACATATATCTGAATTACCAGACCTCACCCTGCTTTACCCTAAATAAGTATCTCTTTGTAATTCCAGATTCCATTAGCAAACATCACATTTCTCCCCACCTCAAATACATCAGCATATATTTATTTCCTTAGACTAAGTTATTTTCCAAAATAATTTTAATACCATATCATACTCAAGAAAAATAATAACCCTATGCATGTTTATTTGTCCATAGTTGTTTCAGAAATGCCTTTCAGGGGCGCCTGGGCAGCTCAGTTGGTAAAGCATCTGACTCGATCTCTCCCTCTTTCTCTCCCCCTCCCTCTTTCTCTCCCCCTCCCTCTTTCCCCACTCCCCTTCCCCCCCCCCCCATCTCCTCCCTCTGCCCCTTCCCCATACCCTCCACTTGCTCACACTTTCTCTTTAAAATAAATAAATCAGGGGTGCCCGGGTGGCTCAGTGATTGAGCATCTATCTTTGGCTCAGGGTGTGATCCTGGGATTCCAGGATCTAGTCCTGCATCAGGCTCCCTGTGAGGATCCTACTTCTCCCTCTGCCTATGTCTCTGCCTCTCTATCTCTCATGAATAAATAAATAAAATCTTTAAATAAATAAATAAATGAAATCTTTTAAAAATGCCTTTTATATCTTACTTTTTAGATCCAGGATTCAATCATGGATTCCCTGTTACATTGACTTTTTTCTTTTTTAAGATTTTTTTTATTTATTCATGAGAGATAGAGGCAGAGACATAGGCAGAGGGAAAAACAGGCTCCCTGCAAGAAGCCTGATGTGGGACTCTATCCCAGTACCCCAGGATCACGCTGCAAGCCGCAAGCAGATGCTCGACCACTGAGCCACTCCAGCATCCACCCGTTACATTGATTTTTATGTCTTTTTAGTTTCTATTTATTTTAAACTAGTACCTCTGTTATATATATATAAACATTGACTTTTTTGAGGAAAAGCATTTTTTCTTAGTAAGTCATCTTAATATCTAATATTACTCTTTTTGTTAAGGTGTTGGTTGTCTTTTTAACTTGGGGAAAACTGAATGTCAAATTCTTAACTACGGGGCTCTAATTAGACACAGCTGAATGGATATACACACCAGAATGATCCTGTAAATTATACAGAGCATTGCCCATGCCTAGGTCAGCAATGTCTTATGTGCCTCTTTGTAATTTTTCGATTTCTGCCTGAAGAAACTTCATATCTCTCTCCCCTTGATGACCAAATAAATGAAAAAATGAGTTGCCACTCTTCTTTCTCTGTTACTTCAGTTAAAGCAGAGTTGTAAGAGAGAAGGGCTTCTATATTTAATCCCTGAGCAATTGCATTGAAGACAGTAGGGAATAAAAGAGTAAGACTTCTCTTCACCAGAAGATTGGAATAGAGTATGCATTAGTGATAATGAGATTGTGACATAAAAGTTAATGATATAGGAAATTGTTAGGTAATCTGTGAGAGGTACAAATAAATTACTTGTTACGGAGTTCCGTTAACTGACATCCAGTGATACTTCTATTTCTTGAGGAAACTACATCTTGGCAACACGTAACTCTTTCCTCCTCTTACAATATCTTCTCATCATGTTGGTAAAATACTAGTTGGCCTTCAATGAAAATTACCAATAATTTTTCTACTAAATATATCCAACTACCACTTTTCTTCTAGGAGAGGAATCATTATATTTTATAAAAATAAAATTGTTTTTATTAGCTCTATAAAATTAAATTCCTAATATTTAATAATATTTAATAAAAAGTAAAAGTTAAAATTGCAAGATTTCTTTTTTTTTCAAGATTTCTATATCAGTGATTGTTATTTAAATATTTGTTAAAATGTTTGAATTAAATCTTTTGAATGTATACTTGAATTAGTGTGTATACTCAGGTTGCAATTGGTTTTTCTACGTAGATACTACTAAATTGTATTCTTTGTTTATAAAACTGCATTTTTCATTACATAGTAATTACATGGTGTCTTTTTCTTTCAGTTGCTGCCAAACAAGGTGAATCTGACCCAGAAAGGAAAGAAACGAGGCAGAAAGTAGATGACGACAGAAAACATGAGATCGAAGCTGCTATCGTGCGGATAATGAAATCCAGAAAGAAGATGCAGCACAACGTGTTAGTAGCAGAGGTGAGAGCACTTCAACACTAGATTAATATAGGAAAAATAATAATATAAACAGTACAAATTTAGCAAAGTCCTATATTCAAGTTGTTAAAAATACAATTTTAAAATTAGGAAGCCAGAGTCAGGTAACATTTATCATTAAAAGTATGGCACTTACTTGATAATTAAGCACACTAAATGCACACTTTAAAAACTAACATATTTGTAATAAAAATCACAGAATATTATCACACAATAAAAAATTTTCACTGCTACTTAATACTTTTGTGTTAAGCTACCTTTATTGCTAAAAATAATTGTTACCATTTGTTGAGTGCTTACATATTATAAATTCCAAAACTAAGGAGGGAAAGCCCAACTGACAAGCCATGGAAATAGGTAAGAAATGGTTAGGGCAGAAGAAAGTATTGATAGAGAATAGAGAGCTGAGTGAAGATGAATGGGAAATAGAATTGACAGGACTCCTTGACTGGCCATGGAAAATGAGGGGAGTCAAGGGTGTGTAGGTTTCTGGCTTAAACGCTAAATAGAGGGGGAGGCATTGTGCTGCTTTTTGTACAAGGTAACTTTATATCACATGGAAGAGGAAGAGAATTACATGAGTGATTGGTCAGTAATTTCAAAAATCCTGACATGTCGGTAATTAGGCAACTCATTTCATTTTCCCCAGCTATTTTCACTCCTCTGGTAGAGTGACATTTCTGGTAGTGTGACATCAAGGGTAGTGCTTCGAGAAGGACATGGAGCTGAAAGCACCAAGTAAGGGCCTCATCCCTTGAGATGCTGGCTTGTGGGAAGGGGCAGAGAGCAATCAAAGAGGACTCAGTGTTAAGTTGAGGTGTCCTGGATTTTGTTTTTCTGATGGGAAGATACTTGGCATGTTTATATCCTAAGAATAAAACAGGAATACTTGAAAGAAAATGGGCTTGCAGGACAGTTGATGATTCCAAGTCTAGGGAAGGAAAGATGAGAGGACTATGTAGGGAACACAGGTGTGTGGTGGATGTGTTGAGAGAGATATTGCTGACCATGCCTCTGGAGAACCCAGGGCAGGGTGCAGGGAATGTGCTGACCAAGGGTGGATACAAGTGTGAATAAATGTGTATGTGGAAGGTGGTGGGAGTTTGAGGAATTGCAAGCTGAAACTGGATGTGAAGTGATGGTGCTCAGAAACTGGCTGAACATGAACACATTAAGTATGTGTTATCAGTGTCTACCAGAGAAGTGGCAGCCTTTTTTTCTAAAGGCCAGTTGTGCGAAAGCAGCCACTGATAACAAATGAGTGTGGCTGTGTTCCAGTAAGGATTTACAAAAATAGGCAGCGGGGCTGTGTTTGGCCTGTAGGCTGCATCTTTTAGGCTCCCGATCTACCCCCCCCCCCCCAGTAGTAAAAACAATGACCTTACTCCGCAACGACCCGACTAGTAGATTTTGAATGATGTAGTAACTGTGGAGTGGGTGTTTAATGGGAAAGAACCAAAGGAATTCAAGAGTTGGAGTGTGCTGTTGACAGTATAGCTGAAGGGATCTTGCAAGCAGGCTAGACCCTGTCAAGGAGGTGAGGTCAAAGAAGTTGTTAGTAGCTTTAGAAGAAAGGATCAGAGAATGAGGGATCTCACTGGGGTTGAGAACAAGTTTGTTGATACTGGAGTGATAAAGGAGATTGATTTTAGTTGGAGACGGAAGTACTGAAGGTCGGACTTCAGAGAATTGTCATCCCTTATGGCCTTGGGAAATGAACTCTCCAACTGGAGTAAAAGGAAAGAAAGCTGGCTTGTGGATGGATGAGTGCTCTGTAAGAAAGGCAGGGTAGGTCATTAGGGAAAGCATGAACATTGGGGGCAGAAAGGTTTAGAGTCTCATCTCTAACAATTGGTTCTTCTAGTGTCTGTCAGTCTTCCTATCTATTTTCCTCATTTGTAAAAGGATACAGCCTACTTTGCTCCAGGGTTAAGAGCATTAAATAAGTTAATATACACAGTGATTGATTGGTAGAGCACAGTGAGACTTCAGCTGCTACTGTAGCTACTTTATTATTATTACCAATGTCACAGTACCTGGAATCCCAACAGCAGCTGGAGAAAAGAATGACAACGGTAGCAGTTACAATGGACCAGGTGGCACTGTTAACTCTTTATTTTAGCATGTGCAACGACTTCATGACCTTCAGTTACTTTTTGCAGGGTCCCAGCATCCCAGTACCCGTAAGTGGGAGAGCTAGGATTTGAATTTAGGAGTCCAGTCTGCTTCCCAAATCTGTGAATTGGGAGAATAACCCAGAAGTTAGTAGATGATAGCACCAAAATGGTTAAACCATGGTGTGCTATTCATTTCATGCTAATACATTCCAACTAACTCCACTACTAACCCATTTCTGTGTTCACCTTCTAATGTTTTAATCCATATGTTAACATTTTCAAATAAAACCATTTTTAATTTTAGATTAAATTTTTTACTTTGCTAATCAAATTACTAAAGTTTGATCTGAATTTTTTTTTTTTTTTTTTTTTTTTATGATAGTCACAGAGGGAGAGAGAGAGGCAGAGACACAGGCAGAGGGAGAAGCAGGCTCCATGCACCGGGAGCCTGATGTGGGATTCGATCCCGGGTCTCCAGGATCGCGCCCCGGGCCAAAGGCAGGCGCCAAACCGCTGCGCCACCCAGGGATCCCTGATCTGAATTTTAAAATGAAAAATGACATGTCAGTTGTATTCAGAGATAGGAATTTGGATGTGTTTAAATGGAAATGTTATACATTTTTAAATTTTTCTGGTAGGAATTAGTTTGTTTTTTTTTTTTACTTTCTCTTTTAGGTAACTCAGCAGTTGAAGGCTCGATTCTTACCAAGTCCAGTTGTTATTAAGAAACGTATTGAAGGACTTATTGAAAGAGAATATTTGGCACGAACACCTGAGGATCGCAAAGTATACACATATGTAGCATAAAATGCGTTCAGAAATTTGATTTATCCTTGGACTGTACTCTTCGCATGGACTGAGAAGTTCTTTTAAATCATTAAATATTAAGACGACCATCTCTTCTATTAAATTACAGTACATGTTCTAGACCATTCAGATCAAGCCTTTACTCCCTTTGAGAGTTTTCAACATCAATTGATTGAGCTTCAGGCTTTACAGCGTTTATCCCTGTAGAGATCATCTTTACAGTTCCTCGGGAAAATGTGAATGTGCCGCGTTTTGTTTTCAATACTGTATGGAAACAGGAAAAAATAAAACAAAAATTTAGAAAATACAGCTCATTAAAATAAAATTGTTGGATTTCATTTCCCCAGGTCTTCAGTGTTGATGTAAATGTGTTTTTGTAGTGTTGCTTAGCACTTTGCGCATTGTATAAGTTGGGTAACAAAAATGGTAAAAGAAATGACACAGTTCCCAGTTATCTTGCTCTGCTTAAGACACTTCTTTAGCTAGTCTTGTTTAATTTAAAGGTTTGATAAATATACAAAGACCCAAGCATACATTTGAGCATGCTTTATTCTACCACTTGCACTTACTAATCTTCTAGCCTTATGACCAGGAACCTTTATTTTGGGCTTTATACACTCCCTGATTTGGTTTTCCCCTATTGTATTTTGAGATTTCCCAAATGAAGTCATAACATTTAGGTTTTGTTCTACGTTATCTCTAGAGAGAGAAAATATTTTAGTATGTATAAATTGTACAATAATTTTTTGCTGTTGTACTCACTGCTAATAGTGGATTGTATAGGGCAGTGTTTTTATTTCATTTATTGTAGACAAAAAGAAATGATTTAGTATACACACACCCACTAATTCAAGTATGTCAGAGCACAAAGTTGGCAGCTGGTTGTATTTAATTCAGATCCTTTGAAAAGCACATACAGCTGATACTTTGTTTATAAATATCTTAGGTTGCCCCTCTCTTAAATATATATTTTGGTGAAGCTGGGGTGCACTGTTACTTTTCTGTTTGAAATGCATTCTAAAGATGCAATAAATATGATTACCTTGATATTTTTTAACGAGATCTTCAGTTCTTGCAGCTAACTGTGTTTTGGGAAGTGATTAAGCAATATTTTTCAAACCTGATGATTCTTGGGTATTTAGCTATTGTCCTCCAAAGAGTCATCGTTTCATGTTTTCAAAGATGTACTTTGTGCTGAAGATTCATGTCAGTTATCCTGTGCTTCCAACTCTCACCAATGTTTTTTACCTGATTGATCCGCCAAGGATTGTAGTTTGCTTTAACTTCAGAGTATTTTTATCTTCAATTTTATTTAATTTTGTTTCATTTTGTTTTCATAAGACAGTGTTTCAGCTATGTAATTGGGGCAAACCACTATAGGCTTATGTTGGATAGAAAAGTGAAATGTTACTAATGAGTTGAAAAATAACCGACTTTTGGTTGCCTATCAGTACTGTTGATACATATATTAGAATGTATGTCTCAGACGATGGTTTCTGTTTAAATTTATGGTCAAGTTACAACAACTGAATTCTAATATGGATTAAAAGCTCCACATAAATATTTTTTCCCATGCGTCTCTTGGGTTATAATTTTCCTTTTAGACTTGGCAAATATGCTCTCGCATTTAATTTTGTCTCCATTTGTACTGTAGAATTATAAGCCTTATGCTCTTAATCTCTACATTTTCCACTTTTACATGATGCAATTAAGATGCAGATGAAAACTATCATGAACATTATTCTCAGGATATTTTTACCATACTTGAGCGATAATAGGGCAGGTGTAGAATGGAAAGCTGAAGGGTTTCACTTTCTGATTTTTACATAATTGGATTTCTGTAACGGGAAGGTGTTTGTCTACAGGAAGATACTGGTAGTTTAGGTGGCACAGTTTTTTTGTTGCTCTCAATGCCCAATTAAATAATGATGACACCTTGGGAAATAGAACAACTCAGATTGTCAAGTTAATAAATATGAAAGGTGTAAAAGCTTCATAGGAAAGCTCAGTAAACACAAATTTAAGTGCTATTTTAAGCCACTAAAGATCCATAAAGTTAAATTTGTTTTGTCTCGAGTGTGGATGTACAAATCATATCTTGAGCTTAGAGATGCTTGTTTGGGAGCACAGGTTTGATATTTATGCTTCTAAATATATTAAAACATATTTCTGAACTGCAGTTGAGTTGAATGGCCAGAGAATGATACTGCGTTAAACAAAATTGGGTCACCTAACACAATTACATGTCTTAGCTCTTAAGTATTGTTTTAGCTCATAAAGCTCATAATGGTACACGTCGACATTGCTTTTTTTTTTCAGCTAGAGATCATTCATGCTGTTTCAGTTTTTTAATGTCTTAATTTCAAAGAATAATACATCCTAATCATTTAATCCTGTTGATGTGAATAAATTTTGATGACTTACTTGAAGAATTTTGAGGGTGGATACATAGTTTTCTAACTGCAAAAATGATGTAATCTTTGTTCACTTGTTAAGTTGTAATTCTCTGCTATCATTTTCAAATCCAGGACAGTGTTTATTTTGAATTGTTATATAGTTATATTATTTAAAGATTGAAAATTCATTGCAATTAGGGAACACAGCCTCACAAAATAAAATGTGGTTGTGAATACAAGGATTCTTTATGTCAGTGAATTTTAAAAGGGGATGGGGGAAGGGCTGCATGTCTCTCTAAAGGATGTATTAGAATCACCTGTGTAGCATTGTACACATAGACATGTACCACTCCCAAACCCCATGATGCTGATAGACCTCGGTAAGAATCCTTGTCATAATAAAGCACTGTTGATGTTCCCTTCCCCACTGTGTTATATTAGGTAACAAAGGCTTGGGGACAACCAGTGATTTTAAGATTATGCCTACATCCCTAGAAAACTAGTATATTGGCATCATTTCAGGCTTCTAAGTGTTATTTAGTTCCTCAGTTTGGAAAATAATTTTAAAATGTTAACTCCAGATAATGCTTTTGTTACCGTTTTAGATACTTTTGATTGACTAACATTCAAGGCTTTATTTTTGCCTGTCTACTATAACTTAATAGCCAATTTTATGTAAGCTATCTGACATTTACTACTATTAGATTGTCTCCGTTTGGGGAGGAAAACTGTTAGATAACAAAATTGAAGGTCATATAATTTTACTATATGATGCATATAGTCATTCAATACTTATTTCGTACTCTATGGATATGAATGTTAAAACATTCAGGTTAGCAAAATTATGAATAATTTCTATTCCCCAAAGCAGGGACAATTAGATGTGTGAAGTAAACAGTTAATAACATTTAAGTCCTTATTGCCACTTGCCAGACACTGTTCTGAGTGCTTTATGTGCATTATTTAGCTTAGTTGTCAATGAGATGGGAATTGTTCGTTGTGTCATTGTTGCCCAAGGGTACTGCTACGAAATGGCAGAGTCTAGAAGTTGGACCTGGGTTTGATCCTGTGTTCTGACTCCTGAGCCTATGTTCCAACTCCTGAGCCTATGTTCCGACTCCTGAGCCTATGTTCCGACTCCTGAGCCTATGTTCCATGGTGTTGTTTGACATGACTTCCTGTTTATATAAATTTACTCCATACTTCATCCACAGGAAGGAAAGTTAAGGATATAGCAAAACAATTCTTACTTACAAACTAAACTTCATACGTGAAGCATCTCAGTATTGAATTTGGGATATTTCATCATCATATTTGGTGTTCATATTTGGGTAGGAAGGGAAATGGAAGGTAATGCTTGCTATTCCAGAACCTTAATGAAAGTTTTACATGTTTTAGTGGGTCGCATGGATAGATGTTTAACTTAAATTCAAATCTTGAATTCTAAAAGACATTTTCTCCATTGCGTGCCTTCCTTGTACCAAAGCCATCCAGAGGTAAGAGGACACATAAGACAGTGACTGCAGAGATTGATCATGAAGCTAGCTCAGGAGAAGGTGAACAGCTAGAAAGTCTTGGAAAGTGCTTGACAAATTTTAGAATATTAGAAGTAGCACATTTGTGGTTGTGTCATTGTTTAATCCTCGTGTGAGAGTCTAAGTTGAACATCCAGTGAGCCATGCAAAAGTGGCCTCGGAATTCTATGGGAGGAGCTCAAAATAATCTTGCATACTTTTTAGTAACTTAAACTGTCAAATTTGAATAGTTGGATAACAAAGTACAGTTCAAATACATAAAACTATATAAGAATTCTTGCAGTGTTGGAAAATTAAAATTCTAAGTCTCAAAACCCTTTGTGCAGTTGTGCTTCTTCAATGCCTCAGCACAATGTCTGGCATGTGGTGGGTGTAGGCACTCTAAGTCAGATGAATGCGCTTAATGATCACCAAGTGTCTTAGAAGAAAGTTTTAAAAGAATTCACATTTAATTCATAAATTTAAAAATGTACTGCTTTATTGGAGGTATGACATGGTATAAGCATTATGTTTTTTACTTTTATAAATGGAAACGATTTGGTCTTTGGTTTTCAATTAGGTAAAAAGTGGAAAATGTAGACCAACTGCTGGGTTGTTCAGATGGTATTTAATGCTGATTTTAAAGCCCTCTTGACTCTCACAACATCCTATGAAAAAACTCAGACTGGATGTAAAACCTCATTCAGGATCCTACTAATGGTTAATGGGGTGTAGGGATTTGGGCCCAAAGCTGTCTGATTCCAAAACCTACACTTGTAATGAGTGTTAATGTGTCCCCAGTAGCTGGTTGATTTGATAAACTGTGGACAGAACTTTATAAATTGAATTTGAATCTGAAAGTAGATTTTTTTGTGTATTTTGGTGGAAGTTTGCCTTGATTTATTAGAAAGTGTTCCTTGGAAAATTTGATATCGTGAAACTTAAGGCATTGTGCACAAGAGAAAAATTGGTAATACTAGCCGTGTGTTTTGGTGTATATGGTATGTGCAAATTATTGTGTTACAGTAAGTTTACATAACTGATGACAGATACCAATATCTGTAGAATTAATTCTTTTATTCCCTATATGATGGTGTCCTCTGTATTAAAAAAAAATAACCACTAGACTAATTTTTAAATGGAATGGGTTTATAGGCCAAAAGAGACAAAATCTACCAAAAAGGCAGGGAATCCAGTAGGAAAAGGACAGAATCTGCATTTTGTCCCCATGCGTGTAGCTGTAGCAATAGGCAACCAGTGTATGTAACCATAAAATTGTCGAAAATCTATTATAACTTAAACATCTAAATAAAGAAGGAAAACAAACAAACAAAAAAAATTAATTTAAAAAAAAAAAAAAGAAGGAAAACAGGAATGGCCTTCAAAGTAAGACAATCTATGCACACTATGGTCATCACATTTTCATGTTTGCCCGCCAACCCATTTCACAACATTCCTAAGAAAAGTATTAATGATTTTAACAAAAATTGGTATTATCCAAATTTGTAATAAGGCATCCATATTCACCAAGCAGACTTGGGCTAATTTAAAAATAATGCAGTCCACTCTCAAAGAAATGAAGAGTTGTAGTCCTTAGGGTTATACATGTGTACTACAGAATTTAGAAAACTATTCCAAAAGTGGAGCAGTAAGTACACTGATGTTTTAAAACCTAACTACACCAGGATTTTCTAGAGAAGCTTTAAAACAAAACTAATGCCTCTTGTAGATTTTGACTTAGTAGGTCTGAGGTGATTTCTTTTTGTTCGGCTAAATTTGGGAAGCATTGCTTTTGATTATAGGTATTAAAGATTATAAATTACCGATTTGACTAAGAAGAGAATGTTCATTTGATATGCAATTTGTGAGATTTTCTTTTAACATTGTACATGTACTTATTACATCTCAGCCAACATGTTGTGTTGAGAGGTTTGATTACAAAGTGGGCCAGTTAATTTCAAGTTCGTTGTGGCCACAGATAATGGGTATTAGTCACAACCCACTAGTGGATCCTCTTAAATGGGGGGAGGGGGAAGAATGACTCAGTAATCATGCCCTCATAGTCAAAGAACAACCTGTGGTCTTAAAATTTTAATCAGGCATTCCCACTGGGAGAAATTGATCCAGAAACTCAATTATTCAAAGTTCAGTTACCTTCATGCCACTAGACTTAACCATTGGTTGTGAAGCAGTTAACTGAGATCCAGGTAACAAGAATGGGTATGTTTATGCTGCCAGCTTTGTGAAATCATAAAGTATAAGCCATAGTCTTGGCTATTATCAGTGTGATCCAAATGATGAGAAGTGTTTCCAGTGAAATTTAGTCTGGTTTAATGGTATTCCACTTAACCTGACATGAGGTGACTCCCTTCGGAGTGTGATACTCCCAATTCCCTAAAACCCATATCTGGGATTATTTCTCAGTAATGAGCTTTATAGAATCATCCATATTCCCTTCCCATACCAGTAATTTAGCAAAATACATGTTTTTAATTGTTTTTCTCATTCTGGAAAACAAAATTGAGACTCCTAAAAATCGTTCCATCAGTTTGGTGTGTAGATGAAGTAAGATTTAAGTGTATAAGGACACCCACAAGCTCCTCGACAGGCAAATCCCATTCTCAAGGTTGGTAAGACAGGGAGGGCCCCCTTCCAGCCTTGTGCTTTGGTCCATTAGTGTACTTTGGAGATTCCTCACTATTGCTACTGTGCTCCTGACCCTGGCCACAATTATTGCTGCTACAACCCGAGTGTGGATACACAGCCTATCAATGTTCACTTGTCTTTATAACTTTTACTTCTCCATAGGCCTCAACTCTAAATCCAGTGGTAGATCTGGATGACAAACAGCATTACTGCTCCTGAGGGAGATTTGCCTCTGTAGCTTCTCTTTAGAAGATTTGGAGCTTGAATTTGCCAAAGGAGCAGCTGGTAGCATGCTCTCACTCAAGCAGTTCTTTCCTCCCAGTTACATAGTTCTCAATAAATGAACTTCATTCCAACCCACTAGTGACAGCATACCCCCTTCTGTATAGCTAATAGCCCTGCATTTTAACCCAAGCTGTTGCATTAGCCTTATTAAATACATCATGTTCTAATCAACTGGGTTTATGGCCTAGAAACTTGCATTTATAAATGAAACTAGTTCATAATATTCCCCCCTCTCCTTTGAGCTAGTGTAAGTTCTTGAAATATGCTTATCTACTATGAACTTCCTGCAGCCCTTCCTTAAAAGGCCCATTTTCTACTTGTTTTTTGCAACCAATATGACCAAAACAGCTACAATCCAATCACATTGTTCAAATCCCATTTTGTGCAAATGATCTGCACATGTATGTGTGCATATGGGTACGGGTGTACATGTGCATATGGGTGTGCACATTTGTGTATGCATGATGAGTGACATTAGATCTTAGAAGTAGTACATAGCTGATACATAGATTGATGATTTCTGTTATAAATTACTAGATACATAATTTATCAGATGGGAAACCACTTAAATAATAAAATGAGTTAAACTTGTTTTATTTCACTATCTTTGTGAATAAACGGTGCATTATTAAATATTAATAAAATTCTATATTAGGCAAAAAATGTACAGGTACATGCAAGCCTACATAGATGGAACTCTTTAGGAAATTTGTTGACTAAGAAATAAAGTTGTATTTATAAGTTAATTCCCTATGGTTAAGTGTGTCATTGTCAGGTATAATGATGTAAATAACTCCCCTCTTTGGTAAAAAGTACAAGAAATATAAACATCTAATGATGTCTACATTTATACAAAAGTGTGATATTTAGTGCAACCAGAGATGTACATAATTTACATTCTTTTTATAATTTCAGATGTCAGCTTTCTGCAACTGTTAAACACATCTATAGCTTTTCTTTTCTTTTTTTTTCTTTTTTCGTCTACAGCTTTTTAAAAGGAGGTGGGTGTATGCATAACCTGATCTGACTCTAAGGACTCTGAGTCCATTGCATCAACTGAAGTAGTTCAAGGTCTGTGCCTTTTGGATCATCTATCTGGCCTCCCTCCCAGTCTGGCTGTAAGTTGCCTCCTTTTTCAGGGTACCTGATTCTCTTTTTTTTTTTTTTTTAATTTTTATTTATTTATGATAGAGAGAGAGAGGCAGAGACACAGGCAGAGGGAGAAGCAGGCTCCATGCCACCGGGAGCCCGACGTGGGACTTGATCCCGGGTCCCCAGGATCGCGCCCTGGGCCAAAGGCAGGTGCCAAACCACTGCGCCACCCAGGGATCTCATGGGTACCTGATTCTAATAGCCCCTTAGCTCCCCCTGTATTAGAGAAGAAACAAAACAACTGTAAAGCACAATCACTATCTATGAGTGAATGAGGCAAAGACAAGAGGCAAGGAGAGGAGAGGGCCTGCCTGGCTTTGTGAGAATTTCCCTAGATACTGAGCAGAATTTGGGTTTGGGATCTGAAGTTAGGGGAAATCCAACATCCAGAATAACAACATGTAATAGTATAGTGTGAAATTGCCTCTCTATCCTGAATTTCAGTCATTCCAGGTTTACTAAGAAAAGAAACAGAAAACGAAAAAGTGAAGACATTGAAAAGGGACCACGGAGGATAGTGTGACAAGACTAAATCCCACAAAAAAGTCTAATTCATTCCTTAATTCACTCAAGACAGAGTGTATGCAAACAATTTCTAAGATACACATCTTTTCAGAAGCTACCAATATTATTTTTTTTTTTAAGATTTTATTCATGAGAAACACAGTGAGAGGCAGAGACAGAGGCAGAGGGAGAAGCAGGCTCCATGCAGGGAGCCTGATGTGGGACTTGATCCCGGGAGTGTGGATCACGCCATGGGCGGAAGGCAGACGCCCAACCACTGAGTCACCCAGGCGTCCCAAGATGTCCCATTCATCCCCAGGTGGAATTGGGATGCCATTGCTAAGTGAACATTCCCCCTCTGTTACATGTATATCATGCATAAGCTACTGCATTTAAAGAATGTGAATGTCATGAAATATGTTTAAACTATATTTAATGACATTTTTTCATAGAATTCATTTGTGTAACTGTTTATTATGTATCTTTAAATATTTAACCATATTTGATATGTATTTTCAAATGTATTTATCTATACATCTTCTATGTGCCAGATAGAGTTTTAGGCTCTAGAGACTCAGCAGTGAACAAAACAGACCAAAGGCTTTGCCCTAAAAAAGAGTACATTGGGGGGAATTTCCAAATATGATAAATTATATAATGTGCGAAATGTAAGGACTATGAGGAAAAGTAAAGCAGCTCAAGGACATGAGGAGTGGCATGGTGGAGGGGAGATCACACTGTAATTGTAATTCAGCTCAGGCCTTCTTTAGAAAGTTATATCTGAGCTAAATAGGCCCAGAAGGAAGTAGAGGAACAAGCAAGCCATGCCACTGTCAGGGAAGAAAGTTCCAGGCAGGGAAGTAGGACAGTTGAAAGACCTGCCTAGAGTGTTCAAGCAACAGGAAAGAGGCTGACATCAGTGGTGCAGGGTGAAGGAGGGAGAGAGAAGTAGGAGTTGTTGGGGGCACAAAGGGGAGGAACCTGGGGGTTTTGCAGGCCTTTGAAGACTGGCATTAACTGGAGAGGATTGGAGAACTGTTGCAGGGGCATCAGCAGGGCCATGACAGAAATCTCACTCAGGCTTTAGAAAAATCACTCTAGCCACTATTTTATAGCTATTGTAACAGTCATAAGATAAAGACAATGAAAGCTTGGATCCGATTGGTGGGCATGGCTGTGCTGACAGGTGATCAGATCTTGCATGTATTACATACATAAAATCTGAGGAATGGGATGTGGGCTCTGAGAGAGATGTCACCAAGGCTCTTAGTCTGAGAAACTAAGGACATAGTTTTGCCATTACCTAGCTGGGGAATAGAGAGTAATGATGAATGGGGTAGTTTTATTTCATTTCTTTCTTTCTTTTTTTTTTTTTTTTTTTGCTTACTTTTTTTTTTTTTAATAGTTATTTTTAGGGCAGTTTTAAATTCACAGCAAAATTGATCATTTCACCCTGAAAAAGGGGAATAGGTAAGCTGAGGTCAGTTTAGAGCCTGTTAAGTTTCAGTGTCTGATAGATAACCAAGTGTAGACATCAAATGGAAGCTGGATCTACTATCAGGGGTTTAGAGCAGATGTGTGGGGCTGGAAATATAAATTCCAGAGTCATCAATATGTAGATGGTATTTATAGCCATGAAACTAGAGAAACTCACCAAGGATGTGGTCTGTTCTCACCCTCCCATCTGTGCCAGTGGATCCAAGTCCTTTAATGGTTTTCCTTTGCCAGGTGACACACTGTTAAGCTTTGCAGTAGAAGGTACGGAGACATCACAAGAGGAATGGTTTCCTGTCCTGAGTCTGGTGTTCACCAACCAGGTTTTGGGAGGGTACTTTCTTTTCTTCATCCACTGCCCCACTTGTGTGGTTTCTCCAGCATTCAGTGTCCCAGGGCCTAGCTCTCTCTAGCATTTGACTGCCCTGCCCCTGTCCCAGTGCTTTCTTAAGCTCTTAACCCAGTCATGGCAGTTTGACTGTGACCACCAGGCAGTGTGGGTCTGCTCCCTCACCCCCTCCTCAGCCTACCATCCCCAAGCACACATGCTAGGAGGCATGAACACCCTCCCATACAACTCTGGGGCACCTCACTGTTAAAAGGCTGGGAAGAGAGACTAGGGTGAGAAAGAGTAAGCAAGTGGCTGAGGAAGGAGGAAACTCAAAAGAACATGGCATTATAACAATGGAGCCGAGCTAAAAACATGTTCACAAAGAAAGAAGTTATCAACTGTGTCAAAAACTACTAGTTTCTCATGTATGATGAGAACTGAGCATGAAACTCAGGATGTAACAACATGAAGACCACCAGCAGTCTTCACAAGAGTAAAAACATTAGAAGGCACCTAAAGAGTCATCTACCAACCTGCTACCCAAGGCAAGACTGCTTTTCAGATGCTCTTGACAGATCTTCCATCCAAATATACACATCTGAATTTGCTTACAATATTACTATTGAGATAATTCATTATATTTATGAACTTTTGGGCTTTATATAGTCTTCAAATGATCAGAGGCAGCAGCTACTGTATAAAAGGCCATAGAATGATGAGATATCCTCAATATTGTATATATTAATTTAACAAATATCTATTGAGCATCTATTGCATTGCAGGCGTTGGCCTAGGAACTAGGATATGATAATGAAATAGGAAAGTAAAGAGCTTGCCATCATGAAGCTTCTATTTTGGTGGGAGACACAAGTTATAAACTACTGAACAAATAGATAACCTAGGTGTTTTCACCTAGTTTATTTCAGAGTGACACGTACAATGAAGGAAATAGAGTGGGTGCCAGGAATAGTAGGGAGTTACACTGTAATTGTATATGGTTAGAAGTCCTGTCCAAAGAAGTAGCACTTGAGCTAAGACCTAAATATGGAGAGTGGTTAACTAAAATCCACGCAAAAAGCATTCTAGATAGAGCGTGTGACAAATAGAATGAGTTTTGTGGATTCAGGGAGCAAGAAGAGAGCAAGACCTCTCTTGACCTCAAGGCCTCTAATTCCTCAATTCCACAGTGTGGAATCTGGGAAAGAAGTAGAAGATAAGGTAAAAAGATACACAAGGGGAATTATAGTTTCTGTCATGATAGAGCGACAGGGGTGAGACTTACACTCCAGCCCTAAGCAATTAGAGAACTCAATAAATTATATATTAAACTGGTATTTCAGATTTTGGACAACCTGCAGTTATAACTAGGATCCTTGAAAAAAGGAGAAAAGGAAGGTGATCCCTACAGTTGTACTAGGTTATGACGGGGAGACCACTTCCAGGCTTGAGTGCAGGAAGGGAGGAACCTGGACCCTGGAAGTCTCTCTACCTTGAAGAGTATGAGATCAGAGTTTAGGGTGGTCAAAGAGTGGATGGAATCTGTGGGTCATAGTTCAGAGAAGAGAGGGCTGCACCTGGAGAGAGCCCAGGACACCTAGAGGTGAAGGAAAGATCCACCAGAAAGGAGAAGACAGAAGAGTCTTGGAGCTTAAACAGGACTGGGAATCACTTGTGCCCCTATCAGCTGAGTGGAAAACTCTTACAAAACACAAGGCATTGGATAGAATCCTCAGAATCGTGTCAACTTGGTAGTGAAGCAAAACTAGCAGCAGACTAAAGGTTACTCTAGACCTACACCAAAAAGGATCAAAGCAAACCTCAAAAGAATCCAACTGAGTCCAAGTACTTTAACTGTGAACCAACAGGTAAAGGAATACAACAAAATCCTGTAATCAATCAATACATAAAGTTCACAGTATCTACCAGTCAATAAAAAAAACTACTGGAAGACCACCTGGCTGGCTAATTGGGTAGACCATGTGACTCTTGATCTCAGGGTTGTAAATCCAAGCCCCACATTGGGTGTAGAGATTACTTGAAAATAAAATCTTTACAAAAATTTACTAGACATGCAAATAAATATGACCCATAATCAGTAGAAAAATAAAAGAAATAGACCCCTAAAGTGGAGATGATGCAACTAGCAGGTAAGCACTTTAAAACAGCTCTTATAAATACAGTCCACATATTCAGAAAGGAGAGAAACACAAGATCATAAAGAGGAGAGAAATACATGATGTAAAACAGACTAATGGAATTTTGAGAGATGAAAAATACAGCATTTGAAATGGAAAACATATTGGATGACATTAAAGCAAAAAAGCTCAACTTTGAAGATACTGCAGTAGAAGCTATCCAGGCAGTAGAGATATCAAAAACAAAACAAGACAAAAACAGAATAGGGCATCATTGACTTTCAGGATAGTATTAAATGATCTAAAATATGTGTAATTGAAGTCCCAGCAGGAGGACCAGGGAGACAGGGACTGAAAACATATCTAAGAAATAATCAAAAACATTTTTTTAAATCTCATGACTACAAGTTATTGGTTGAAAAACTATCACTTGTGTGCCAAATCGGCCTGATGCCTATTTTGTAAATAAAATTTTATTGGAGGGGTGCCTGGGTGGGTCAGTCTGTGAAGCATCCAACTATTATTTTGTCTTAGGTTATGACCTCAGGATCCTGGGACCCAGCCCCTAGTCAGGCTCCCCATTCAGTGGGGACTCTGCTTAAGATTCTCTCTCTTCCTTGCCCTCTGCCCTTCCCCAACATGCACCTTTTCTTTCTCTCTCAAATAAATAAATCTTTAAAGAATTTTTATTGGAACACAGCTGTGCTCATTTATGTATTGCCATTTACCTATTATGGCTGCCTTTGGTAGTTGTAGAAACTGTATGGGGTGCAAAACCTAAATTATTTGCTACCTAGCCATTTCCAGAAAATATTTGCCAGGGGACTGAGGGAGGAGATTAACTGTAAGGGGCTAGGAGGGAATTTTGGGGATTGCCGGTATTGTTTTGTATCATGAGCATATTTGTCAAAGCTCATTGAACTGTACCCTTAGGACTGGTAAATTTTATTGTATGTAAATTATGCTTCAATAAAGCTAATATCTCAAAATACAGTAAATAAATGGCTAATTCAACATCTTGTGGCCTTTGATAGATCTTGGCTTATATTTTTTATGTAATCAGTGGGAAGCCAATGAAGAATTTTAATCAGAGGAGGGAAAATTTGAACCTTTATTTATTTTTTTAAAATATTTTATTTATTTATGCATGAGAGACAGAGAGAGAGAGAGAGAGAAGCAGAGACACAGGCAGAGGGAGAAGCAGGCTCCATGCAAGGAGATCGACCTGGGACTTGATCCTGGATCCCAGGGATCATGCCTTGGACTGAAGGTGGCACTAAACCGCTGAGCCACCCAGGCTGCCCAACAATTTGAACCTTTAAATGGTCATTTAAATAATAGTGTGGTGAATGAGGGACAAGAGCCTGATTTCAAGGGTTTTGTAGGATTCTCCTAAAAAGATGATAGTGACTTTGAAATCTCACGATGAGGTGGATTGGTGATGTGATTTTGAGGTAGATCCAGCCATCTCGCTGATTGAATGTGGAAGCCAAGCCTAGAACCAGACAAACTTTAAGGGCTTGGACGTGGAGGTGGGCGGTGGTGCTCCTTACTGGGATGGGAAACATGGCGGGGGGGGGGGGGGGGGGGTCGGGGGGGGAGGTTGGGGGTCAGGCAAAGTCCAGAGTGTGAAAGTTAAGTCTTGTATGACTCATCTTATGTATGCCAGATAAGTTATAATGTTCAACCACATGATCCTTTTGTTATTGCAGTTGAATTTAGGCATTCCTAATTTGGCAATAAGTTCACTTCCACTATGATCTAATGCTTTTAGAGAGAAACCAGCAGTTTGACAACCGACAGTTGTATAAAAAATGAAAGATTCCTGTTTTAGATCTAGTATAGATCTACATCATTGTGAACTCTTGCATAATTCCTCTTCCCAGAAGATATTTAAAATTATGTTGAAGCAAAATTAAAACAAAATCAGCGAGGAGGCATTTTGAATAGCAATTCTACTCACTATAAAAGTAATCACTAAGGAGATTAAGTAAGATAATTTTACATGATTAATCTTCAGCAAAGTCACTCTCCTTTCACACCTTGAGTTTTCATTTCCCAAACACCTTATTCCTCCCAAGATTCTGACAGACTCTATCATTTGCATGCTCATTGTCTTTAATGGTGTGCTAAACAATTAACCCATGTGTTTCCTTTTAATTTTTATCATAAAAGAATTTTCTGATGAACTTAACATACAGTATTGTGTCTATTAATTAATTATGTGTTTAACTTTATTTTGTGAAAATCAATACCAGAAAATCAAATTCTTAATGTTTAGAGGGATCTCTCCTTTTTATATTTGCTCTTTGAAAATGAATCCTGCTTTTCTCTCCAACCTCCTCCCACCACTCCACTGCAGCAAAACCCTTGACCAATTATGTGTCTCTTCTCAGGGTGTGGCCAACAACATACCTGAAGCAAAGCAGAACCAAGAAAATTAGTTCCAAGTCTGCTGGTATCTGGAAGCACCTTGTCACCTGGAGGTAGGGCCCTAACTGAATGAATGTGTTGGGTTCACCCATCCTGGCTCCAGCTTGGATCCTTCCATTCCTTTTCTGAATCAGAGGTATCCCTTCATCTTATGAGTTCCCTGATTGCTCCTACTACTCATCTGGTTTACCCCTCCCAGTATATTTCCACACCTAAACTTACCCTTGCTGTTCCTCTCTTTCTCTTACCTGTTGAACTTGAGGTAACATATATATTTCTTTTGTCTCCAAGTAGAAGAAGAAATTGGTGCTTCTTAAGGGAGTGAGCTCCCTTCAAAAGCATCTTCTGCAGGCTGGGATTCTCACTATTCAGAAATGAAATTGAGACTTTACTATGATACAAAGGGGAAAAACTGCCAAATTTAATCTAGTCTCCAGCTCATGGGACTTGACATCCCAGTCACACTTGATTCTTCCACTAATTGGCATTTTCCTTTAAAAATTGCGATCTACAAAAAGTCACAATTTGCATTTTTCTTCATCTGAGCTCTCTGTTCTGTTCCATTGATCTATTTGTCCATTCTTTCACCAATAGCAGGCTGTCTTGGTTATTACAGCTTTCTAGTAAGTCTCAAAGGAAGATAGTGTCAGGTCTTTAGCTAGAACATACAATTTTTGATACAGCCCACACATGCTTCCGTGAAATATGACCATTTAGATGAAGTTCTTTCCTTGCAATTTTAAATCTTTTCTTTGTTCATGAACACCATCCTATTACATTTCACTATAGCTCCAAATTCTAGGAGACTTTACTTTCCAGCCTCTTTCATTTGCAGAACATTTTGCAGGTATTGATGGACTTGGAGTAGGAAATTATTATTGCCTCGTAAGGGCATCAAGGATTTCCTCTTTCTAAACTATGAGTGCGCAAAATGGATTATATTATAATATGATACTACATACGACACTGGGGTTGATATGCCTCAGTCCCTCCCAACCCCAGTTGTTATTGATCATGCCCTTGTGAGCAAGAGTGCAACCTGGACACACGTTGTCTCAATCTTCATCCCTCTCCTATCTCTTTACCCAGGAATCTCAGCTAACGTGGAAAGAGAATATCTCTCACCACTAAAACCAGAGATGGGTGCCATCTACAGCTCTGGTACCCCAGATGTCAACCAAGATGATACCAGTGAGACAGACACGTTTGCCATGTCTCTTGCAGGGGAAGCTTATGCACCCAGGAAATTCCCTGTGACACTGTGAAAAGAAAATAATCCCCATAGGGTTCCCAAAGCTCAGGAAGATCACCTTTAGCTTCCTTCGTGTACCTGAGCTAGGGCCTCCTGTAGTCCGACCCACATGGATATTAACTATGTCGGAGATACAGGCTTTCTGACAGAGCAGCAGGGCTGCAGCATCATAGGAGAAAATGGAGACAGAACAATAATAGGACTTGAGCAGGATCAGCCACCTGAAAATATGATGCCACACTGAATAGTGGATAAATGGCTCTAAGAAGACAAAATTACTGCAGAAAGTGGAAAACATTTTAACAGCATTTAAACATATGTCTTCTTGCTGATGTCAGGAATATTGCAGTAATAAATCAATCTTGTCATAAGAAAGGACTTTTCAAAAATAAGGAAGACGTCTTAAAAGTAAAAAAATAACAAAAACAAAACATAATTGGCAACAATTTTTTAACTTATTAGAAGCGCTGATAGGGAAAACATTCCCCAAAATGGAAATAACCATTTAAAAGGGTAAATAATTCTTCCAGGTACAAAGGAAAAACACCAAGGAAGAGAATTTCTCAAAGAGACCAAAGAAACCCCATGTTCATGAATAAGACTGCTAAGAAACCAGCAAGCAGATGGATGATAAGCAAAAACAAACAAATCGCAAAAGAAAATTTCCCCAGTTTAAGAATTCTGTGAATTTTGACTCAGAATGGCTCACAAATGTTTGGCAGGATTATTGAAAAAGTGGAAACAAATTGAAAAACATATATTTGATTTCTAAGGATAAAATAAGCATTTTCCAAAATAGACACAAAATACACTTTGCCTGCAAAGGAAAGAGAATCAGACTCACATCAGAATTCTCACTTGCAATACCAAATGCCAAATGCAGTGTAGAGCAATGTTGGCAAATTTCTGAAGGAGCGTTTTCTGAGAGTTCCATATCTGACAACCGGTGGACCCTTGTCCGTTCCAGCTTAGCTCAGCAATCTACCCCACAGCCTACCTCTTGCCTGCTGCTTCTCAGCTCTGTATCCCCCACACCAACAAGGATGAAGGCCACAGACTTAGATCCTCCTCTTGTGTAACTACATGGCCCTCCTTCCTTAGAGCAGAGCCATCCTGCTCCTCAGGCTCCTTCCATGGCCCCCCGGGGAAGAGAGGCCCCATCACCATCCCAGCATGTTTTCCTCACCGAGCCAAGGCTCCAAGCAAAATGGGGAAATACATTTGACTCCCTTCTCCTATGACACAATCTCTCCTGGGCCCACCTAGGCCTCTTCGTCTTACTCTTCCAACTGTCCCTCCAAGACCAGAATAGACAATCTGTCTCTTTTGCTTCCTCTGCTTAACATCTGCCACCTTGCTGGTTCCAATTTCTTGGCTAATCCCTCCTGGTGGACAAAACTATTTTCTATGAACTTTGGGAGAATTACTGCTTTGTGGTCTGGGCCTAGCATTTGATATATTAAGTACAAGCAAAGGAATTTAGACAAGTCTTTGTTTTCAACAGACTTTCAAGCATATTTGCCTATTGTCTTCCTGCAAAATGCCATCTAAATGTCAGAAACTGAAAACTCTTTGTTCATCCTTAGATTTCTTCTCCACAAATGAATCTTAATGGTTCTCATTTTCCAACATCTGTTGGTAGCAGATGAACACCTTACTTAGGCTTATATGTGTGGAAAGGCAGAAGAGAAAAGCATGTAAATATTTTTTAAAACACTGTCTCATTAGCTACACAAACTTTACAGTTAAACCCAAAGAGTTTTCTTAAGGGAATTATGAAGGTTAAAGGCAAAAAACAATTTTTTAAATAGGAGAGGCATAATATAAAAAATAATTTTAGTAAAATGCTATAGTTCTACTTTATCTTCTATTCAGTGAAGCAAGGTCAAACATTGATAAATAAAAAGATAACAAAAATTAATCCCATTTGGGAATTTAAGACTGTTCATTTAAATAACTCCTGTCAGGGCAGCCTCGGTGGCCCAGTGGTTTAGCGCTGCCTGCAGCCCACGGCGTGATACTGGAGACCCAGGATCGAGTCCCATGTCAGGCTCCCTGCATGGAGCCTGCTTCTCCCTCTGCCTGTGTCTCTGCCTCTCTCGCTCGCTCTGTATCTCTGATGAGTAAATAAAATAAAGTCTTAAAAAAAAAGTAATAACTCCTGTCAGCCAGAACTTCTGTCCTAAAAACTTAACCCCTACCCCCTCCCAAGAAAAGGCCCCACACATACACATTTCACATTCTAAAGAAGCGAAGAACACTTCCTCCCTTGTTCCCAATCTCCTGTGTCAAGACCATTCCTAGATGTGATTCATGCTAATACACTTTTATTTGGATGAAACAAACCTACTTTAATCTCTCCAGGCTGAGGGTAGAGGGAAGCAGAAGCAACGAGGGGGGCCTTGAATGTAGAAAGTAGGGTCAGGAGACCAAGAAAGGAAGATGAATGTATATCCAAGACACTCAGGAACTTCTATGCAGGTGCAAGAAACTTCTGTCAAAGTGGCCACAAGATTGTTTAATAGGAGAGAGACGAATGTAACTCCATGTTTACTGCTAGAAACCAAAGCTTTGTGAAATCTTGAATTTATTGGGGCGGGGAAGGGGGTGGTGGTAGGAAAGCGGTACCTATATGTTCTTAACCTGATCCCTTCCCCTCATTTCTGAACTGCAGGAGACTGAGCCCTCTTGGGGTTTAGTGACTCCATCTCTGGGGAGTGTTTGTTTGATGGTTGATGTTGCTGTGCCGGGTACTTTCTTTCCCACTTGCTATTGTCTTGTAATACACATGCTGGTCCTTTTCCCTTCTCTCTTTACCTTGGGAAAATGCAATGAATAAAAACTTCTTGGTACTGAAAAAAAATAAAAATTAAAAAAAATAATAACTCCTGTCAGCAAGAAAATAAAAATTAAAGTTACAAGCTCCTTAAAATTGAACAGCAAAGGGAATATTAGGTATTAACAGCGATAGAATTTGGTCACAGTCATACTCCGAAGAAGATTCAGGATTCAATGCTTCTATTATTTAATAAGAGACAAAGCATTTAATTCCAACACATAATAAAAATAATCACAATACAAAGCAAAAAAGGAAAAGAAAATAATAAATATAAAGCTAGAAATAATTGATAAGCAAACTGAAGTAGAAGTAATGGATAAAATGAAGACTTCAACCTTTGGTGGAAGTGAGTAGATTAATGACAGATACATTTTTACAAAACAAAAAGGTTCTCAAGGTCATCTGAGAGAATAATTGAAGACCACCATTGAAGATAACCAGGTTGGACACATATTTAACCTTCAGTCCCTCCTGAAATCCTACAAAAATGAGAGTAAAGGTGTATTTCTGTTTGATATTTGCAGAATTCCTCAAGATTAAAGGGGAGAAAAAGCAATAGCCAGTGCTAGGATCTACAAAGCAGGTGGATAATGGCAGCTGACTTAGCAGCTCCTCAAAATCCTAACCTAGCAGAGGAGAAATCAAGAAGTAATCCGATTTACAGTACAGACCTTTCAAAGTCTCAGGAACTGGACATATTGGGAACTTATAAAAGTAGAGAAAAAGTGATGCTAAAAGCCAGAGAGGATTGGTTCCTAGTCTAAGAAATTAGAATTTCAACATGCCCTCCACAGTCTACATGGAACTTTTTTACTGGCTCTCTCCCACTCCCCAAACTGAACTGGAGTTGTTTGTTTTCCTGCAGAGAATAATACAGAAGGTACCCGATCAAGTTAGATGTGGGCATATTTTGCTGAGAAAAAGGGAGGTAAACACAAAGTTCGATGTGGGGATATTTTGCTGAGAACAGGGAGGGAACTACAAGTTGACACAATAGATATGAGTCTTCCAGCTTTCTTCCCCAAAGAAGCCCCCACAATACTGGCAGTCAGAAAGATATCCTGAAGGCAGGATAGACTGGACTCCTTCAGGGAGGGAAATGTAGACCAAAGATGTTGATGTGTTAGGGGTTTTCCTAAGGAAACAGTCCAGCCAGAGTTTCTTAAAGTGAAGATCACAGTCAACAAGTCTCACACAGGCATTCAAAGCTTCCAATCTGCTTTTTGGTTTCATATTGTAACAGCCAAAGAGCAAAGCATATAATATGAGAAACCAAGACAAACAGGGAAAAGCTACTTGGAAGGCACAGGGAAAAGATAATTTCAAAACAGCCATCAGGATCTCTAGAGGGCTAAGAGAAGATTCAGTGTTAACAGAGTGAGAACATGTTGCTCTAAGAAAAAGAGCATTTAGACAGTAAAGATTTCTTATAAATTAAAAATACCATCACAGATCTGAAAGACCCAATGGAAGAAGGATTAGAAGACACAGCTAAGATAAGAAATTTACCGGGAAATAGGGAGAAAACAGGAGAGAAAGATGATGAGTAGAATGATCCAGGTCAGGGATCTCAACAAAAGGGGGCACTCTCTCCTGAGTGTGGTCTCAAATGAATGAATGAATGAATGAATGAATGAATAAAATAAATATTTTAAAAATAAGCATATAATAAATAAAATCTAAAAAAATTATAGTCTTAAACAAAAATCAATAAAAATCTTACAAATAAAAAATAAAATCTTAAATAAATAAAATCTTTTTTTAAAAAAAAAGAAACATACCAAGGAAAATGAATAGTAAACTTTTTTCAAAAGTTCAGAAATGTTACTTGTTGGTATATTTTTTAAAAGATTTCTAGCATGCAGACTAAAATATTTCTGGTAATTCAATAAATGAAAAAAATCTGCTAGCTCTTTTAATAAATGAGAAGGCTGTACATGAAAACCTATTTAAGAGAATTTTAAGTGGCATTTAAAAAAATGCAAACATTAAAAAATCCAATACTTGGTAAGACTGAAGTTTTTAAAATTTATGTTTTAGGTTTTCATAATTTAGCTTATGAAATAAGCACAATATTTTAAAAATATAGAAACAAGAAAGGTATTGCTTTATTTAGGGAAAAAATATTCCTTCAGCAGTGTTTCTCAAAGTTTCTCAGAATTACCTCTGATGCTTGCTAAGAAGCTCTGTCCTCTGGACTTCTTCCCATCCCACTGAATCAGTCTCTGTAGGATGGGCCTGGGAATTTTCACGTTTAACAGTAGCCACAAAAATGTCTTCTACTATACACAAAAATATAAAGACACCTTCTTAAAACACTGTTACAGTCTGTATGGAGATGCCCTAAGTGTCTGGCATTTGTACATATTAGAGTTTGTATGTATGTGTCATTTTTTTAAGTGGAGTCATCTCCATTTAAAATCTTTAGAATCACTGTATAAAATTTGCATATTTTATTTTACATTTAATAATTTCTCTTAGGCAATTATTTTAAGCCACCAAAAATATATGCATGTATTTGTGTATATGTGTGCATGTGTATAAATGGCTGCACACATGTGTATACAAGTATGCACTGTACAAATACACACACACACACACACACACACACACACACATACAGAAACTATTGGTGAAATTTCTCATGCTGCCCTAATGTTTTGTCAGGAGCTTGAGTGGCTGTGAGTAGAGCAATGACATTTCGAGGGAGGAGTGTGTGAAGCAAGGATCTGAACCAAGAGCCCCATCTTGGCTGGCACTGAACACTGGATTGGAGATTTGCCCCGGGGAGGCTGTGCTCCCTTTCTTTACACTCATGTGAAGCATGTGGAAGGCTTAGGTTGAGAACATGAAACCCTGCATGAGAGCAGCAGGAAGATTTTCTTGAATGACACAGTGAATATCAGAAATATGGTGGTTAAAACAGATCCCGGTGGGGCCTCTTAGGCTGAAAATGTGTCATTTTGCATGGTAGATAATAAGATACCACTGAAGTTTTAAAGTGGGACATGATAGAGGTCCTGGAAAAGAATTGGATAAGTAAGTTTAAATCAATTAGAAAAAAACCAATTAGAATTAAAATTAATCAAAGTATAGAAATGTAATTAATCCTTTATAGAAATGTCATTTGGATTTTTCCAAAGTATTTGGTTCTAGAACATCACTACTCTTACCACTCTTACATGATTCACTCTTACTCTCTCTAATTATGCTCTCCAGTTAAAAATGTGGCAACTGGAGACTAGTTTCTGATTTCAAATTCTTAAGCTTCAAGTTGACTGCATAAATAAAGCAGATAGAAAAATTTAAATTTGTAAAACATTTAATGTTATAAAATAACAAGTTTCTCTGTACAGTGTCTTAAATAATATATAGCACACATGTTTTTTTGCTTAAAACAAAGAAATGATACAGGAAATTCACAAAAGATGAATATTTTTCTCCTTTGGGTCTTATCAACAAATGCCTAACTTGATTTAACAAAAATTGCCCATTAACACATTGTTAAGTATTTGTTACATTTATGAGAAGTAAGATTGGATAATGGGAAGAGCATTCATTAATATTTTACAAACCAATGAGAAGACAGAGGCTTAACCTGTGTTAAATATGGAAAGTTGGGCCAACCTGGCCAATCAGGCTCTCACTGTGGGTTTCTTTTGTGAGTGAGTGTGTGTGTGTGTGTGTGTGTGTGTGTACATGTGTTGCCGATATATATATATTTTTATTGAGTTTATATGCCTTTGGTGGGGTCTGCATTTTCCAATTTTACTGTACTTGGCACCATGATCTACTATCACATACAGGGTTACTTAATACATTTATATAACAGGTCTGACCACTGAAGGTATTTTGAGTCTGTGACTAGAATAAGATCTTTTCCAACTCCAAAAATTGTAGTAAATAGGCACTTGCTGAATCCACCAGGGGTCAGCACACAGCATTATCACTCTAATATCAGTGTGAGTTAAACCAAAAAAAAAAGTTGGAAAATCCAAATACCTTTTGAAACTTGCATATGCCTGTAAGAAAAAACAAAGAAACATTCTTTTGAGACATTTCTTCATTGAGAACACTGAGAATGTCATTTGAGACATTTCATCATTTTGAAACATTTCTTTTGAGGTAATTTGCCATAAATGCTTTTTTTGAGCTGCTTTGTTCCCTCTGGGGACAAGGAACTCAGTAACCATTAACTCTGATCTCTAGTCAAGATGACTCCATAAATTAACCTCTTAACTCATCCCCCTTGCTCCAAACCTAAAGCAAAGACAGGTTATAAAAAAGAAAAACCATTAAGATGGATCAAAAACAAAATACATAATTTCATAGACCAGAAATGGAAAATGGAATAGAAATGCAATGCTATGAATGGAGTGAAAGCCACAGAAAGACCTTCACTGAAATAATTATTAAAGAATATACTTCATTCATTAGGAAGAAAAAAGAACCTAAAAGAAAGGAATGGAATACAAAAAAAAAAAATCAAAAACAGGGGAAGCAGGGAAATTGATAAAGTGTAAGCAAATGTTTATTAACTATTAAAAAAAAAACTTTTGTTTGTTTTGTTTCAAAAATGCCAAACTAAAATTCTAGATAACTGTAAATTGAAGAGAAAATGTCCACAACAGTTTAAATGTCCTAAAGGCTTTTTCGCTGTTGCTTTTCAGAAGAAAAAATTACTGAGCATTTTGGATTATTAGGAAAAATGTATGGTCTAAAATGTATGTTTTTTTTAAAAAAAGATAAGCGGTCAAAAAATGAAAACACTGTCACTAGTTTCCTAACCATGAAAGGGAGAGTATGGAAAGTGTTCCTGGTTCAAGAGAATGGCAAGAAAGGGGGATGAAAAGAAACAAAGACAAAGGAAAGTGAACAGAAAATAAAAAACCAAGAGAGTAGAATTTTAAAAAATCAGCAATCCAAAAATTTGAACATGGAATGAACTCACTGTAAAAAAAATAAGAAAGTACATGATGAAATTAAAATGTAAAAATCTAGTCATAGTCTCATAGAATAAACACACAAAATTAACTACCCAGATAAGCTGAAACTAAGAAGGTAGAAAAACATGAGCCATACATATAATAAAAATAATAACCTTGGGGGGCCTGGCTGGCTCAGTCGATGGAGCATGAGATATTGGTCTTGGGGTTGTAGTTCGAACCTCACATTGAGTGTAGAGATTAGTTAAAAATTAAATTTTTAAAAGAAATAATCCACATGGCCAACAAGCACATGAGAAAATGCTCCGCATCACTTGCCATCAGGGAAATACCGATCAAAACCATAATGAAATATCACCTCACACCATTGAGAATGGTGAAAATTAACAAGGCAGGAAACCACAAATGTTGGAGAGGATGTGGAGAAGGGGAAACCCTCCTGCACTGTTGGTGGGAATGTGAACTGGTGCAGCCACTCTGGAAAACTGTGTGGAGGTTCCTCAAAGAGTTAAAACTAGATCTGCCCTACGACCCAGCAATTGCACAACTGGGTATTTACCCCAAAGATACAGATGCAGTGAAACGCTGGGACACCTGCACCCCAATGTTTATAGCAGCGATGTCCACAATAGCCAAATGGTGGAAGGAGCCATGATGTTCGACAGAAGAATGGATAAAGATGTGGTATATATACAAATGGAATATTACTCAGCCATCAGAAAGGATGAATATCCTCCATTTACTTCGACGTGGATGGATAGAACTGGAAGGTATTATGCTGAGTGAAGTAAGTCAATTGGAGAAGGACAATCATATGGTTTCATTCATATGAGGAATATAAGAAATAGTGAAAGGGATTATAAGGGAAAGGAGGGAAAATGAGTGGGAAAAATTAGGGTAACAAAACATGAGAGACTCCTAACTCTGGGAAACAAACAAAGGGTAGTGGAAGGGGAGGCAGGCAGGAGGATAGGGTGACTGGGTGATGGGCAATGAGGAGGGCACTTGATGGGATGAGCACTGGGTGTTATATACTGTATGTTGGCAGATCAAGCCTCAATTAAAAGAAAAATCCTAGGGATGGAAATAATCAATTTCATACAAAATGTAATTCATGTCAAAACATTATATGGATGAAGAAGAAAAGAACTCAGTAATAAGTGGAATAGATATGGGCTTATATGTACCTAAAAAAATAGCCTAGAAATCCAAGAGGCAAAAATTAACTCACATAAGGAACATGGACAAACTTATCACATTGGAGGATTTTAGCACATCCCTCTAAGACACTGATTGGTTATTTTGTTTTAAGGTGTCAGTATGTAGAAATAAAGGATAGAATTAATTAGTTTGATAGATTCTTTTCAAAAATGTCTTCAATAATCAACAATCCAATAGATAGTCAAGTCTAAATAAATCAAAAAATATATATGTATAACACACACCACATTCAGTCTCTGGCTACACTGAAATTAGACAAGAACTCACATATAAAATCAAAAATAACTAAATAATAAATGGAAGTACAAATAATCTGCACACACATTTGGGAACTCTCCTGAATAATGTGTGAATTAATTTAAAAATAGGTCATAATGAAAATTGCAGCATATTTAAAACCAGAATGATAATAAATTTGCTATGTATCAAAATTGGGGGGATGCCTCAAAAACCATTTAGAAACACATTTTGTAGATGTATGTTAAATGTATCTTTTGGAGAAGAAGTTTTGAAAACACATGAGTAAAGCACTCAGTTCAAGAAGTTGGCAAAAGAACAGTAAATATAAAGAGAGTAGAGGTAGGAATTTTAAAGGACAGGAGCAGAAAGTAATAAAGTATAAATGAAAAAATGATTTCACCAAAAGTAAAGTCCAGTTTTTTTCACTGAATTAAGACAATAGTAAACGATGAAAGAAAGTAAAAGCTTACACACATGTAGACGCAAGGATTGTTAGGAATTAAAAGACAGAGCTGTAGTTTAACTGGGAATTTCGAAAACCACACGTGAACATTTAAAACTTTGATAATATTTTATCAAATGAACCAATAGCTGAACCAGAGATTAGCAATCAAAAGTTTCTCCTGGCATTCTCCTTTACCCTTTCAAAAAACCCCCACCAGGTCAGATGATTTTACAAAGGTGGGAGGAGTCTTACCAAACTTTCAAGGGGCATTTATTGTATCTTAAACTATTTCAGAAAAAAAAATTCAGAGAGAGAATGAAGTTAACCAACTAATTTTATAAGGCTACGTAAACTTGGTTGCCAGACAGGATAAGGATAGTGGAAGAAAGAAAGTCAGGCAAATTGCATGTATGATTTAGATGTGAAAATCCTAATTAAAATACTAGCAAACCTAATTCAGAATTATGTATTTCTAAGAGGCCAAAGTAGAAACTGGAGAGGGTTGGGTTTTTTTTTTGTTTTTTTGTTTTTTTGTTTTTTTTTTTTTTGACCTGGTGGCCTCAGAAGTCACACAGGGCAGTTTTCTCTTGGTTTTGTACACCAGCCGAGATTTAGTGCAGGAGATGCTTGCACCAGGGTGTACCTTCTCCATTACCACCCAGGAAGCAGGACCACTGGGGGCCACTTGGGGGACCCGCTGCCACAACCAGGTCCCCTCCCTCCTGTTAGACATTAAGGAGCTGCATAGTGTATTAGCTTCTCTAAGAAGTGCCACTGTGCAGTGTCTGATTTTTTTTTTAAGTCCAGTATTTGTTTAATCCACATCTGTTTGACCAAGGGATTCTTCTATTCACCTGACACCTACTAATCCTGCACAGTGCACTTTGGAGAAGGCTGCTTTCGGCTGTGTAGTTAAAGGGAGTGTCACGGAGGATGCTCTGCAAAAACTTGTGAACTTTTTGAGTGTTCCACATGTAATAGATCATCTGACTTGTTTCTTGAGGCTCATTAGTGAAAGGCCAACAGTAATGACATGGCTTCTCTTTCTGTTTGGGTTGTAGGTGGTTCATCTCTGTTAAAGTCAAGGTTGGGTATGATTCTCTAGCTTCTGGGTCTGGAGGGATTGCTTGGGGGTAGGGGTTTGCTTCTGGAACTGGGTGGGAAGTAGAGTCAGAACCGCTAGGATTCCAGGATTCCAACCTAACTAATGCCTTTGGGTTCTCCCTTTGCATCCTCCTGTCTTGCATCTGCTTTGAAATGAATCAGCACTTTGAAGGACAAGCTGGGTGGTCCTCCCATTACCACATGATGTCATTCTAAGAGAATTAATAACCCCCAGTGAGGCTGGCAATGCCTTTCATATGTGTAAGATACCCGAGACTCATCCTCCTGAAATAAGTAACCCCTGAAGTTAGCTGGCACCACTTTGCTGCACATTGGACTTGAGATCATCTCAGGGACCACACACCTCCCAGGCTCTGACAAGACCTCCCAGGGGAGATCCCCGGCAGGAGGGCGAGAAGAGCCTAAGGTTTAGGGGATATCTCTGGGTCACCCCTGCAAGACACCAAACGGAACCCGAAACCTCAAAAACGGATTTTTAAAAATTAAGTTTCATGATTTTAAAAAATAAAATAACATTTTTGGAATTTTTTTTTTTTTTTTGGCCTTGGACAACCCTAGCCTGCCTCAACTGCCAAGGTTAAGACAGTGGGAATGCTGGCGTCGGACCAGACCCGGTGGGAAGGAAGGGCAGCAGGGGCCTGACGCGGTGGTGTCTGCAGGACGGACTCTCACAGAGGGAAGCAGGGGAGAGACCAGCCCAACCAGAGCAGGTCTGCAACTTGGGGGGCTCCCTGCCGCGTGCTCGGTTCGTGCTGTGCAGAGATGCAGAGAGCTGGAAGGCGGCAAGGACCTTACAGGCTGTGGATGCCCGGGGAGGGAGGGGAAATCCCGAAACTGGGGCTCTCTATCTCTCTTTTTTTTAAGATTTATTTATTTATTTATTTATTTATTTATTTATTTATTTATTTATTTATTCATTCATTCATTCATTCATGAGAGACACACAGAGAGAGGCAGAGACCCAGGCAGAGGGAGAAGCAGGCTCCCTGCAGGGAGCCCGACGCGGGACTCGATCCCGGGTCTCCAGGATCACGGCCTGGGCTGCAGGCGGCGCTAAACCGCTGCGCCACGGGGGCTGCCCAAGGAGCTCTCGCACATCGCAGTGGCTTCCGCTTTTTCAGGGAGGGGGAGACGCTGTGAACTGCGGGGAGCTGGGGGGGGTCCCGCGCCCCTGGCCGGGTGCAGGTGGCGCAGGACCCCGCGGTGCCCGGCTCGCTGCGGGCGGAGGCAGGCGCCGGGCGGGCCCCGAGGGCTGGCGGAGCAGGGCGCGGGTCTGCAGGGGAGGAGGGTCCCGGAGCGGCCCGGCAGGGGGAGGGGACCCTGCGACCAGTAGGCGGCTCGAGGAGCTGCGGGTCCGGGGCGCTTCGGGCCCCGCCTTGGCGACGGAGCCCTGCGCGCGCGGGGCGGGTCCCAGGCGGCCTGGGCTCGGCGGGGCCCCGGCTCTCGGTCTGGCCCGGGGCGGCGGGGGGAGCTCGGCAGCCGCGGGAGGCAGCGCGGGGCCCGGGGACCAGGGCGTGGGGACGGCGGAGCGCAGGCGGGGGCGGGGGGAGCTGGCCCGGGGCGGGCCTCTGGCCGTACCCCGGTCCGCGTGGGGGCGCTGGGGACGCGCGTCCGCGGGGGCGGGCTGGGGGCAGGCTGGGGGCACCCGGGCCTGCGCCCCTCCTCCTCCTCCTCTGTCGCGGGTGCTGCTCCAGGGTCTCGGGCTTTGCCTCCGGGCCCCTGTTACCCGGTTCCTGAATCCCGACACCTTCTCTTTGGCCTCGCGTTGAATCCCCCTGAGATCCATCCCCCCCCCCCCCCATCTTTCGCTGCGCATAATGGTCACCTGGGCCTTTGGCAAACACGGACCCCTGCCCAGCCGCTGCCTTGGCCCCTCGCCACGTCCCTCTGGAAAGATCCAGTAGCTGAGCCGGGTTCTCAAACTGGGTCCCATGGTCAACCGAGCCCCATCTTCTTCGTTGGACTGGAGTTGGTGCAAAGCCACTCGGGTGCATCCTTATTTTTCCCTCTTGCACTTAGGGCTTTTCTCATGGGTATGAAAAGGTTTTCTTTCTTTGCTCTCTTTGTACTGAAAGGTGAGTGATGATAGCGGTGCTATTGTAGAGTAAAAGTTAGACAGTGAGAGTGGGTGACTGGGGTGCATCTGAACAGAGGGCCGGTGGCAGCAGGTGTACCACCTGGGCTGGACCTGAACCTGCCACTGGAGTAACTGCAGTATCCAGGGTGGCTCTTCTCTTCCCTTCCTAACTGGGGTTGATCCCGGTTTGCTTTATAGAGGCCACGTTGTTACAGGTCCCTCCTGTGATGCCGAGGCAATGAAAAGCCAAAATCCAATGGTGACTTGGCCATTTGCTGCCCGAGGGGCCCTCGGAGAATCCAGGCCAAATTAGAGGCCAATGGCCCCTAGATGCCCATGATGACTTTTGGGATAGGAAGGAAACTGTAGGAGTGAGGAAGAACTTATCCTTTGACTCCTGGCACTAATCAACAACGATTAAGTTCAAATGAGTGGATTAAGTAGCTGGGGAATGTCAAGTGCAGTAGGCCCTCGACGAGCAAACATAGTGCAGAAGAGTCCTCCTGTCACAGCCTGAAGCTGGAGATTATTGGGCAAAAGAAAAAGAGAAATGGTGGTGGTGGACGGAAGGCTCAAAAGCATCATGAGTTGAACAGAGAAGTGAAGAAAGGTAACTTGGGGTAAACCTAATTCAAGAACTATCACTTCAGTGGATTGGGTAGTTATGGGTAAGCTAAAGATGGAAAATGTTTATGGCTTTAATACTGATCCATACAAAAATATTTTCTAGACTGAGGATATTGATTCTCTCTTCTCTCTTCTTTGGGATACAGCCTTCAGGGGAACATGATGGTTGGGGTAAAAAAACAAAAATCTCTTTGAATCCTAATCTCGCCTTTCCAAGCTGCAAGGAAGGGAGGGAAAACTATTGACCACGCAGGCTGTTTCTCTAAAAAATAGGATTGTAGGGCAGCCCGGGTGGCTCAGCGGTTTAGCACTGCCTTTGGCCCAGGGCATGATCCCCCAGATCTGGGATCAAGTCCCACATCGGGCTCCCTGCATAGAGCCTGCTTCTCCCTCTGCCTGTGTCTCTTCTTCTCTCTCTCTCTCTCTCTCTCTCTCTGTGTGTGTGTGTGTGTCTCTCATGAATAAATAAATAAAATCTTTAAAAAAATAGGATTGTAGAATTAAATGAGTCACAGTGCGTTGTACACCTGATGGGTGCTATTAATAAATAGAATTGTCATTACTCAAACTACCATTCATCACAAACTATCTTTGTAGAAATCATGCTATGGTTTTAATAGGCACTCTATAAATAATAATAAAAAATAAATGACCCTAATTCATAAGTAATACCATATCGTATAGTGAGTCCCAGACTTCTTGTATTATCCTAAAGACAATATTACACAGACTAAAATACAGGCATTTTCTTTGTTTTGATTTGTTCCACTGAAGAATAACAGAAAAGTGTATAGAGCATGGCATACGCGAGCTGGTACGACTGCCGTCAAACGTATAATCAACTAAACCAAACCAAAGAATGAGAAGGGGGCATAGTCAGGGCTATGAAGAGCCACCACTTCTGGGGCAAGTCTGTTTGATTTTGGGTGCTTCCTAATTTGTCCTGTCGTTCTCAAGGCCAGCATGGAGCCTTCCCAGGATACAAAAGTGCTCTGGAATGTTAGCAAGAGTGGAAGACACTCTTCCTGTCCCTGGAAAGCCTACCTCCCAGGGGGTGTTGGGGGAAGAGAGAATAATTAAATAGTAAGTAAATTAATATTGCTCTCATTCTGCTTGCAGGGGCCAGACGGTGGGATTTACATTACAAAGGTTAAATTTACATTATAAAGAAGCCCTTCAGGTATTTTATAACTAAATTCTCTTAAAGACTTGTAGAAACTTGCCTTGACTAAATGTTCTTTTTAAAGGCAACCCAGTTCCACATAAAATGACATGAACAGTAACATGATGAATGCTGTTTTGGAGTGAATCTCCAAGGGTTTGGTAGAAGAAGGGGAGGCATGTGGAGAGGGTTGTGCTGTAGCAGCAGTGACTTCTATATCTGTGTGACTGCTCCTGTAGAGGTGGACGATGGGAGGGTCTGCACGGGGGGATCAAAATTAGCTCACAGATCAAAAGAGGGCAGGGGGAAAGGGGAAGGCTGCTGTGAATGAAACTTCAAGCCCTGGATAGGATTTTAGCATAATGCAAGGAGCAAAAGCCAAGGAAGAATGACCAGGTTCAAAAGAGAGTCAGTGTCTCTCCTGGGACAGCCTCAGAATTTCCAGTGTGGGAGGCGATTTGGGGCAGACACCTCCTTCTACACCTAAGAGTATTTGTCTGGATGATCTCTGCAGGTCAGATGCTGCAGAGCTGGAGTTGGTTGGTCTAGATCGAAGAGATGGGAGTAACTAACACACTCTCTCTCTCAACCACTGCCTGTACGCTTTATATTGTTGTCATGCCCAACAAATTGTTGTTGGGCAAAAATGGAGTCTTATCGTAAAGATATTAGGGAAATGAGAGCCCTGGTTGCCTCACACAGAAACCCAGCAGCCTTCACGGGGACCATAAGAGAATCAAGGGCACTGGCAGAGAACAAAAAGACCTAGGAACCAGGTTTCTGCAGTCTTGTCTTATCTTGCGTTGTGGTGACTTGGTGTCTTATTGCTCTATTCCCCAGACTGCTGCTTACCAAGACCATCCAGCTTCTTTCTGGGGTCTCTTTGACATCAACTGTTCCTCCATTGGCCATTTACACCTCCCTAGAGAGAATACTCAACTGCCCCAACTTAGTCTCCATGAGGCCAGGAGACGAGCTTTGTTCCTCAAAAGTTGCAGAAGAAGGAGACATTCTGGAAGAACTGACTGGGGCTGCTTCTCTATAGGTAGGTGTCCCTAGAAGGCACCTCCATGGAAGGGGCTGTGACTTCCCAGGAAATGTGCTGTTTTCTACTCTAGGTGCACTCAGATCCAGAGCACAAAGCCCAGGGAATGTGCTCGGGTTACCTTGGTCTCAGTACTCACTGAATATGTGGACAGGAAAAGCCCCTCCAAGGGGGTGTGAAACAAGCTTTTCCTTAAGAACAATCTCCCCTTACAACATTATTGGCGGGTTGTACTGTGTCTCTTTGTCAATAGCAATGACATCCACTCTGACGGAGTGTTCAGTACCCGGCGGGTACAGGGACAGCACCACGCACTTTCCCTGCTCACGGAATCACGCGTATTCACTACACCTCACCAGTGTGAGCAGGTACGTGCCCTTGATAGAACTGGCCATGTGGTACGGATGAATCATCTATTTCTAGGTTACAGGCTACTCCAAAGCTTACTGGACTTAATCATCATTGTATTTATTCAGGTCTTGTGAGTCAGAGATTCAGGTTTGGTTCAGTAGCCAACACCTCTCTGCTCTGTGATGTTAGGGCCCTCAGCTGAGTGGCTGGTAGGGCTGTGACTAGCTGGGAATCTCTCTTCTTATCATGATGAGGCCACTCACCTGCTGCTGGGAAACCCAAGATGGTTTCACTCACTGGTCTAGGGCCTTGGTGTGGGCTGTTGGCCTGGGGGATTTGGGTTCTCCTTTGGGTGATCTTCCTCTGTTCCTCTCTCTTTCTTTCTTTCTTTCTTCTTTCTTTCTTTCTTTCTTTCTTTCTTTCTTTCTTTCTTTCTTCTTTTCTTCTTCTTCTTCTTCTTCTTCTTCTTCTTCTTCTTCTTCTTCTCCTTCCTTCCTTCCTTCCTTCCTTCCTTCCTTCCTTCCTTCCTTTCTCTCTGTCTCTCTCTCTCTCTCTCACTGTCTCTTTAACTCTCTCTCTCTCTGTCTCTCTGTCTCTCTCCATGGCCTCATCATTCAGTAGCCCAGCCTGACCTTCTATGCATGGTGTCTGGCCTCCAAAAGGGCAAAGATGCAAGCTGCAAAGCCTCCTAAGGGACAGGCTTGAAACTCACATAGCGTCACCTGTTCAGCATCCATTGGGCAAAACAAATCACGGAGACCTCCCAGATGCAAGAAGAGGGAGATGAGGCCACCTATGCATGCAGGGAGGGGAGGAATGTTGGTGGCCATCTTTGCAGATCATTATTTTTCCTTTTCAATGATTAGCTGATGATGGTTCAGACAGGAGAGCTCAGGGGTAAAGGACTTACACACGTTTCTACTGTAAAGTGGTTCAGCCTGGGGTGGTCACAGGACAAAAGAGAATGTCACAAAGATTCTCAGTGAAAGCCCTTAGAATGCCCTGTCTCCATGGATCCATCTCACATAAAATGGCAATGCTCACAACACCAATTAGTTTTCTTTCAAATAGGCCCCATTCCAACTATTTACCTTTTTCCTATCTGGTTTCAGTTGATGATGTATTACCCCAAAAAATAATTTTACAGAGTTAATGCTTTTCTCATTTTTGTAGAATATAAGCTGTGTACTGAGAAGCATCTGGAAAGTCTTGGGCCATTGGAATGCTTAGCTGTGAGCTCCTGGAGCTTTCGATTTTCTGGTTAACTGAATATTTAGCTTTAGTAAGCTCTTGTTGGAAGGTCTTAGAAAATGTACTAATTCACTTTACTTCCTTTATAACTAGTATATGAAATACTATTGAATTTTTGGCTCACAAGCAAATACCTCTAGGCTCAGAGTCAGCTTCCTGAATCTTGTTTTCTGAGCTGCTGTAGCAGGATCAAGTGGCTGAGCTGGATATGGAGTTTCCGTGAAGTGAATGGTGACCAAGTTGGATCGTTTTATTAGTATAACTTTATGCTTTCTGAAAAAAATGAAAGGCCACCCCTCTCTTCAAGAAATGCCATTTATGTGGAGATCTTACCATAAACTTAAACACTTTTTCAACTGGATGAAGAACTATTTTGTTATTTAATCATGGAAAGTGTTATTCTTGATTCGTAGGACTCTTTAAGAGGAAATCAGTAATTAGTATGGGATCGGCGGACGTCAGTGTGGGACCCAGTTCTTCCCCAGAGGAAGGCCTGAACAATAGGGGATGTGATGTTTCATTGGATTATCATTATAGAAATCAGGCATGTCTGTCTGGACATATTCTCTTTTGGGCTTTTGTTTCTATCAGACCTTTGGTCCCTCACACTGTTCCTAGTCACACTCTTGATGGCCTCTGCAGGGTAAGATTGGGCATTTAAACTCTGAAAGTGGTTGTAGGGCAGGGTGATATTTGTATCTGATCGAATAGAGCTTATCTTTGAAAAAGAGTTACTTGATTTTGATTTTAGAAAGGAACCCCTCCCAATGACATCATTTGCCCAAAGATGATTGAGAGAAGAAAGACTCCATGTACATATTCCAGCTTCAATATGTAATCAGGAAGTGTGATGAGCAGAGATGTTCTGTAGTTAAAAAGCTTAGAATTCATTATTTGTTTAAAAAAATGTGTATACATAATGGATGTTACATCACATCGCTGCCCACAGCCATCTCTGTCGTTTCCTTTGTACTTGTCCTGTGCAAATTCCTTTATCTGATTTTCACTTATTTATGTATTCAGCAACTTTTGGTGAACCGTGCAGGTATCAGGTGCCAGGGTCCTAAAGATGATGGAGCTGTGGCCCTTCCCCCAGGAGACAGACACGTTAGGAGATGGTAGCAGCGCACCAGGGGCTGAGGTATGGACATGGGCCTGGAGAAGCCTAGGGAGGTCAGCGAAGGCTTCTTGGAGGAAGAGAGGCTTATGCTGAAACTCTGAGAGTGGAAATTCATCAGGAACAACATGGGGGTGAGTACTGGAGGTTATTTAAGATGGGGTTAGAGGTGAAGGGGCAGAAGAAGCAGCCCTGTGGAGCTGGGGGCCCTTCCATTTGGGAAGAGTCACAGCCACAGTGCAGAGGCTGTCAGGATCAGGTCCTGGAGACCCTAGCTGTCAAGGCCAGGAGTTGGGGCTCCATCCTGCAGGGTAGACATCGGGAACTGGGAAGAGGTTAAAGTCTCTGTCAGGAAAAGTGAAGAGGGGGTAAAGGTGGGAGAAGGTGGAAGCGATGCAGAGGCCAATAATGCAGGGGCCCGAGGCTCGTTAATACTCTCTAGGTTCTTCCTGGCTGAGTGTACCTGCAACATGTCACTTATCCTCTGTATTTCCATTTGCTCATCTTAAAGTGAGAAGCAATTTGATAATTTACAGAGCAAATTATCAAAGTATTGGGATGTTTAAGTGATTTAGTATTTATAGAGCACTTAGAACAATGACCAGCCCGTCATAATAATCAGTAGCTGTTATTTATAGTGATCAGTGATGTCATCAAATGTGGATGCAGAGGGATGCCTGGGTGGCTCAGTGGTTGAGCGCCTGCGTTTGGCTCAGGCCAAAGGATGGGGTCCTGGGATTGAGTCCTGCATCGGACTCCCCACAGGGAGCCTGCTTCTCCCCTCTGCCTGTGTCTCTGCCTCTCTCTCTGTGTCTCTCATGAATAAATAAATAAAATCTTTAAAAAAAAAATGGATGCAGAAAGCTTGTAACGGTGGCCCAGTAGAGGAGGTTGTTTGAGATTCACCAGAGGAGAAATCATGGGGCCAGCAGAGAAATAGGTTAGAAGACTGATTCACAAGACAATGCAAGATAAATTCTTCAGGACTTGGCACCTGGTAGGATGTGCAGGGCAGACGGATGAGTCGTGGGTGACCCTCAGGGTGGCTGGCCTGCGAGTCTGACTGAGGGGTGAGGTGCTCATAATAGGAATAGGAATCAGGGAGGTGGAGCCTGGGGACAGTTTTGACATGTTCTGTTTGAGGTGCTTGTGTGACATCAGAGTTGGGGGCTTGACTGAAGACATGGATCAGGCCTAGGAATCTGGATTTGGGATTCATCATGATATAGGCAGTGGGAGCAGTCATGGTATGGGCGAGCTGGCACAGGCCACGTGTTCAGAGAGAGAAAGGGACACAGACTAGAGATCTGAGCAGGACCCGTGGAGACCTAGGTCCAGACCACTCTAGACATTTCTCTTTCAGGGTGTGGGTAATGTCTTAATGAGTTCAACTTGTGCTGGAATGACCCATTAGGAGGCCAGCATGTCTGAGGGACAGTGGCTCCTGGGGTCAGCGAGGAAGGAAGGAAGGAAGACCCTAGGAGTGACTGGAAGAGGTGGTTAAGGATGAAAATCAGTTTTGAGAAGTTAGCAGAGGAACCTGCATGTCAACATCTCAAAGGCGGCCAATGGCAGGATGGTGATGGCTGGCAGGGTCGGACAGATGAGGATGAGTAACCGGTGAGGTCTAGGTCCAGGCTGGAGGGCTGCTGTGTCTAAAGAGAACTGCTCTTCATTGAGCTGGCGCTGCGTGCTACCCCGCGCGGAGCCTCTCAGATGGCTGTATTTATCCCCACGGCAACCTTCAGTAGTGGGTACTAGTGTCCACTTTATTTTATCAAGTAAGAAACAATTTTTTTTTTTAGATTTTATTTATTTATTCATGACAGACACAGAGAGAAAGAGAGGTGGAGACATAGGCAGAGGGAGACGCAGGCTCCCTGCAGGGAGCCCGATGGGGGATGTGATTCCAGGACCTCGGGATCATGACCTGAGCCAAAGGCAGATGCTCAACCACTGAGCCACCCAGGTGCCCCCCAAGAAACAGTTTTAAAGAGACTAAATCACTTGTCCAGGATCCCCCTGTAGTAAATGACGGTGACAGTCTGTGAAGAACCCAAGGGTGTCTGCCTCCTGAGGCAGCCGATGGGCCAGAGCCTTCCACATGGGTGCCCTTCCAAGCAAACAGATGGCAAACAAAAGTGGGTAACCTGCAGGGAAATTAATAAAGTGACTATTTTATAGGTGTGAGCAGGGCTTCAGGAGACCACGGGGATCGTGCAGGACCTCAGGGTAAGGAAGAAGGAGGCTTGGAGGGGTGAGGGCGGAGGGCAGCGGTGGGCTCTGGGAAGGGGCCGTGAGTAGGAGCCAGCCCGAGGGGACCCTGCGGGGAGGAGCCCTGGCAATACCACCCAGCTCTCACGGCCCCGCGTGCTCAGTCCCCCTCACTGGCCAATCACCCACATGCCACAGGGCAAGAGGTCAGTCTCAGCACACAGAGCAGAGAGATCTGGAGAAACAAGCACAAGCTTCCGGTACAGTCAGGCCACGGGAGCTGGAGAGAAGTGGAGGAGCAAGTCCAGCGAGCCTCACTGTACCGCCAGGGCCAGCCACCTGGAATTGGTGACAGTAGGACCACCCCAGGAGATCCACCAGGGGGCATCTTTGTGGCTCCTTTGGCATCACAGACCCCTTAGGCTTCTCCCCTTAATTCCAGGACTCAGGGGACTGACAGTGAAACAAAACCCACCCTTGGTGGATCCATGGGGTTCCCCTCTCCAAGAATCTCAGCCACCATTCCACCCTCCCTCCCCCTCCACACCCCTTCCCGGGATCCTCTTCCCCCTACTTGCCCCACAGGACACTTCTTGACACTTGTTAGAGAAGTGCTGCCAGATTTCCCAGCTGCTCCCAGCAGTCAGGTGCACGCTGAGGAGGTGAACCTGGGTTATGACCTGTAGACCATTTAGAAAGGCCCCTGTCTTCTAACTTCAGAGTTAAGAGAGATGTGTATGTGCCTGTGTCTGAGTGTGTGTATGGAAGATGGGTGCATGGGTGCATGGATGCACGGATGCACGGGTGGATGGATGCATGGGCTGGAAGTGAGATAGGATAAACTGAGTCCAGAGGCAGACTGCACTCCTAAGCCAAGTGCCTGCTCTGTGTGTTTCTTCTCAGCATCCCTGGCTCCTACACTGTGACCTGGTCCTAGATCCTTGGCTGAGGGCTGGACCGTTCGGTGGACATGCTGCGGAATAAAGTGGAGACAGTAGTGGGGATTCCAGATTCATCATGAGGGTCTCATGATAGTGACAGTAGCAGTCTTTGGATACTGCAGATTTTGGGAGCCAGGTGAGATCTGTGGTGAAGAGTTTTCATTTGCTGACTGGCAGCCATGACCTTGCTGACTCACATGGAGCATAACTGGCATGTGGCATCTATGCCTCCACAGTGGTTCTGGGATGGTAACCGGGTTTTCAATTTCCTTGAGTTTTGCCCTGGATGCCAGGAGACTCAACACCGATTTCTATGTTAGTTCTTCCTCCTGGAATATATTTCTTTTTTTTTTCATGATTTTGGTTTCTCTCTCTCTCTTTTCTTCTTCTTCTTTTTTTTTTAGAGAGAGAGAATATCTGCAAGGAGTGGTGCAGGGGGAGAGAGAGAGAGAATCTCAAGCAAGCTCCACGTCCAGCATGAACCTGAGGCTTCATCTCATGACCCTAAGATCATGACCTGAGCCGAAATCCAGAGTGGCAGCCCAACTAAACCAACTGAGCCAGCCAGATGCCCCAGGTGGTTTCTCCTTTGACTCCAATGTCATCATTTCAGTTTAGGCCTTTTATACTAAGGACATTCAAACGTGTGTGGTTGGAGGTGGAGGATATATATCATATATCAAATATAATTGGAACAGGAAGAAGAATGGAATCTGAGATGCCAATAACATACAGAGTTTTTTTTCCCCCAAAATTAGGCTTGGTTGGTCTAATATTACCTGTCAAATAAAATTATAAAATGAAATCATCAGAGATTACTTCTCAAGGATCCTTACAGCAGGGTGTGGTTTCAGCTTTGTCTGGCTTGCTAGACAGACTGGGTTTGTGTTGGATCCCAGACCATGGAATGTGATTTGAGCCTGGTCTGTAGGACATCACAGCTATTGAACCCTTTTCTGCAGTCAGATTTCATTTTGGAATTCCTTCACGAGGTGCATTCTGCTTATTTACTGAGGACCTCCCTAGAATGGGCGAGTGACAAGAATTTTTGTCTGTGTCATTCACAACCTATATTTTCATCACCTAGAACAATACCTGGCACACAGTAGGAGCCCAATAAATAATCACTGAATGAATGAATGATGGTATGGATTTTTAAGTGAAAAGGGGAAAATATTCTGAAATTTCTGGAGTGAGAATTTTCTGCAAAAGTGACTTTTCAGGTTCATAGCAAATAGCCATTCACACCACCCTCAAACTGTCTTACTGTGTATTCAGTTTCAAGCTACCCATCCAGCTGCGCACAAAGCCAGTAAAATCAGATGAAAGAGTCAAAGGGCGTTCTTTGGAATAGAAAATACGGTTTCTTATTCTTGATATATCAGATGACTTCTCACTGTGGTGATGCTCAAGGCTCCCATAATAGCAATAGTTTCTATGACACTTGAAATAATCTATTAATTTACTACCTGTCCCTCCATTATCAATCAGGAATTTGTATAGCTTTGACAACCTGTTTTTAATAGTTTCTAAAATTTCTCAAAAGTATCTCATAACCAGTAGTTATTTTGGCCTACGATAATTCAAGGATAATATCCTTTTCGTGTGTGTTTGTTGGTGCTGGTATTGAGAAGAAAAACATGAAGCCTTGGTTCTAAATTAGCATCTTTTTTTTTTTTTTTTTTTTTTTTTTACAGTCAGATCCACATCATCATGCTGATACAGGTGGAAGTGGAGAGTGGCCACCAAGCCAATGAAGCTGTGTTCTTTGTCTCCCTGGTGCTTGTCCAAATACCAGGCAAAAAAGTCATGATGACTAAAGGTTTACTGAACAGAACCAAATTCATTGAGCGTTCCTAGTGTTCCTGCCACCACACCAGGTACTGTGAGGAGCAGAGCAAGATTTTAAGACAGCATCTTCTCCTGGGAGGAGAATGGGGGATGAGGGAAACAGGTGAAGGGGTTGAGGACTACACTTATCTTGATGAGCACTGAGTAATGTATGGAAGTGTGGAACCACTATATTATACACCTGAAACTAATAGGACACAGCATGTTAAGTACATTGGAATTAAAATTTCAAAAAAAAGACAGCATCTCTGCCACCTGCGCATTTGCAGTCTCTCTAAGGAGACATTACTCTGAACAAAATGACCAGGAAATGGAGTAGAGTTGAGTGCGAGTGGAGTAGACTGAGTGCGGACTAACTGGGGTATTGAGTAGTTAGAGCTCTGCTCCGGGCCACCTCGTGACACTCACTCTCTTGGTGATGTCATTCGGGGCTACTTTTCTTAAAATGATTTTATTTTATTATAATAATTAGTTATATTGTATATTTTTGTAACTGAAAAAACATCAAATTTCATGCAGGGCTTTGAATGGCTTTTGATGCTGTGTAAGTGCTGCTGACTCTCAAATGTGTGTCCCCTACCCAAAGCAGAGGTGGAATTCAGATGCTCAGAGCGGCTGTGACCCAACCTGCTCCTTGACTAAGCATCTTCCAATCCTGGGAAATGACATTGCTGACTGCCTGGCTGTTCGAGCCAGAAATCTGGAGTATTTTTTTTCTCCCTTCCCTCCAGTTTACCCCAAGCCGGGTTGACTCCCCCGCTTCTAGCTCCCAGGAATTTCACTGTCATGTCACTATCTCTGCTGTTTCCACGCTGGTTGGAAACACCACTGGGCTCTCCCCTGAGTAGCAGACTCCTAACTGAGTGTGACCCAACTCATTTTTCTCCCAGCCACTGATGTCAAAAACAGAAATCAGATTAGATCGCTCATTTAAAATCCTTCGCTAGGGGCAGCCCCTGTGGCGCAGCGGTTTAGAGCCACCTGCAGCCTGGGGTGTGATCCTGGAGGCCCGGGATTGAGTCCCACGTCAGGCTCCCTGCATGGAGCCTGCTTCTCCCTCTGCCTGTGTCTCTGCCTCTCTCTCTCTCTGTCTCTATGAATAAATAAATAAAAAATCTTAAAAAATCCTTCACTAGAATCTATACATGGGGTAAAATTGCACAGAACTATACACACATACAGATGAAGCTATATACACACAAAATCTATGAAGCTGAATAAGAATCTATGGTCTAGTGAACAGTGTTGTACCAAAGTCAATCACCTGATTTTGGTTTAGTACTGCGCTCATATAAGATGCCACCACTGGAGGAAGCTGGGTGAGGTACAGGGAAATCGATGGGCTATTTTTGCAACTTCCTGTGAGTCTATTATTAGTTAAGAATGAGGTTAAAAAAGACCTGAGTAAGAATGCAGAAAATTACTGGCTTTCCACTGTAACCAATCCAACTCTTTACCACAGCCTGTGGAAATCATTGGCTGTTGTCATTCTTGCCAACCCCCTTTCCAATCCTACCCAACGTCATGCTTCCCTTAGTTACTCTTTCTCAGCCACACTGGATTCCTGGTAGTTGCTTAAACATGCTAAACACCTTTCTGCCCCAGGACATTTGCTGTCCCATATGCCGAGAATGCTCTGTCCATGGTTCATTTTCCGTCATCAATAAGAGAAGTCTTTCCTGACGCCTGACGCCTGACGCCTATATTGGATTCCCCCCTCCCCACTTGGCTCTTTGTTTTAAGAGAACTAGTTATCATCTGTTATGAATGTTTGCCTACTACTCAACAGAATGTAGAGCCTAGGGAGAGATCATGAACAGAACAATAAAACATGTCTGTTTTATTTACTTCGTCTCTTGTGTCCCTAGCATGGTGCCTGGCCTATAAGTGGTGGTTAGGTTCCCCCAAAATGAGGAGGCCAGTGTCAAAAGAAGCTTGGAGAAAAAGTTTCATACAAGAACTCATTAAAATTTGAATTAACAGAGAGTATCTGGTTTGATACATGTTGTTGGTGTGTGTGTGCACAATTAAGATTTGGTCCTCAAAATATAGATGTGCATCATGGATATGTACAATTCCATTTATTTACTTTGAACTTTTGCATTCTATTTTAAAACCAACTGCAGAAACTACTCTAAGGTCTAATATTTTAAGCCTCCCCGAATAACTTTAAATTTTAAATTTAAATAACTCATTTTACCTGATATTTTTATGCAGGGTAATAAAGAAGGGAGATGCTGCATTTAAGTTGCTTTATTGAAAAATACACGTATTTATTGTTTTCTTCTTATTGAAGTTCTAAATGCACATTTCAGATAATTTGGAAAGTACAGAAAGATAAAAACGAAAAGAAATATCACAGTTAACCCATTATCTGGAGATCACCATTATTCACACTTGTACTTTCTTACTGTCATTTCGATGAATATTTCTTAACCATCAAGAAACGACTACAAATGAAATATTTTACCTTGGCTTTGAAAATGTAACATTAACACAAGCAGTTAACACGGTGTTATCTGAAAGAAGCTTTTCAAATGATAGTGCCATGATTTATTTCACTCTGTTCCTATTGCATAGATACACTCCAGCTTATTAGTCTACTTGAAATTTAGGCTATTTTTCCCCTACTTTCACATATTTGCAATGTTGTGATTATCTCTGTCCACAAATGTGTGTCAAAGTTTCTTTTTTTTTAAGATTTTATTTATTTATTCACAAGAGACACACAGAGAGAAAGAGGCAGAGGGAGAAGCAGGCTCCAGGCAGGGAGCCTGATGTGGGACTTGATCCTGAGTCTCTAGGATCACGCCCTAGGCTGAAGGCAACGCTAAACCACTGAGCCACCTGGGCTGCCCTGTGTCAAAGTTTCTAATATTTACTTAGAATGGATTTTTAGGAGAATTACTGAGTCAGAAGGTTGTTGTTTTTTTTGTTTTTTTGTTTTTGTTTTTTTTGAGAGAGAGAGAGAGAGAAAGAGAAACGTGCGCAGAGGGGAAGGCAGAGGGATCCCTGGGTGGCTCAGTGGCTTGGCGCCTGCTTTTGGCCTAGGGCGCGATTCTGGAGTCCTGGGATCGAGTCCCACATCAGGCTTCCTGCATGGAGCCTGCTTCTCCCTCTGCCTGTGTCTCTGCCCCCCCCCCCCCCGTGTGTGTGTCTATTATGAATAGATAAAATCTTAAAAAAAAAAAAAAAGAGGGGAAGGCAGAGGAAAGGGGAGAAAGAGAATCCTAGGCAGGCCGCACGCTCAGCATAGAGTCCAACTCTGGGCTGCATCTCGTGACCCTGAGATCATGACCTGAGCCAAATCCGAGAGTCATATGCTTAACCAACTGAGCGACATAGGCGCCCCAGTATTCACATTTTTAAAGCTCTTGATAATGTATGGCCCAATTGTTTTTCCGGGAAAAATGCATTCCTGTGGCCATGACTTTATTTCAGAGCCATCTTGGCGTTCCACCTTACCTGGACCAAAGTGGGTATGACTCAGGCCCAGGTTGGATCCCTTCCAAGAGGTGTATTATAAGGTGCCAGCATGGCTTCCCTCCGGGGTGGTCTTGCATAAAATATAGTCCAATGCATGGAAATACCCAAAGACCCAAAGGCTGTATTGAGCCTCCTGCATATTTACTTCCTCATTATTCTAGGGAGAAATGTTAGTATTCGGGTCTGGTTTCCTGAGCTTTAATTTGGAAAGAAAGTGGAGGAAGTGGGTTAGTTTAAATTCCCAGAGCATTCCTTTGCATCAGTGAAAAGTTACAATTTTTGAATAGATACCTGTATTCCAGCTGGTCCCATGGTGCCTGAAGAATTTAGGGCATGATTAAAAGAGTTGAAAGGAAGCAGTGTCAAAAGACCCAGAAAATCTAGTGTGTCGAGTCTGAAAACAGGATTTCAAGCTTTTGAATTTCACCAACTCATTCACAGCTGCACATCCTGTCAGATTTGGGCGACTGGGTAAACATCTTTGGAAGAGAGCCTTTGACATTTAAGATAAAAATATTTTGAACCTGAAGGAAAATGAACAATTGCAGTGACAAGGGGCTGACAAGTTTTCTGGAAAGTAGTTCTTTTTATTCTTAATGAGGTAGGAGATGATTGCTCTGAGTAAATTGAGTATTTCTGGCTCTTCCATCTGTGTCTCAAGTAGTTTCAAAATTATGTTGAGTGAACACAGTGAGGATTTTTTTCACACCTTTGGTTGTGGTGATTAATGGCGAGTACACAACGCCTTTGTGTGTATGTGTGTGTGTGTCTTTGTGTGTGTGTCCACGTGTATGTGTCTACAGAGAGCCGCTGACGTAGACTTGTATATTCTGTAGATCACGGAATCCAATATATCCATGTAGGTTGGAAGTTTCTGGTTAGACCTTGTAGGAGCCCATGTGGTGACTGATAAGCCTCAGTGGCTCCAGAACAACAAAGCTTGGCATAAATATTCCTATCTTCAAAGCAGCAGTTCTAGTGGGTTAAAATGCTTTAACTCTGAATTTCCTTTGTTCCAGAGCTTACTTTACTAACAGATAGAGATCACTGCGCATGCATGTGTCACACTTTCCTTTGAAGGTATGCTAGGGTGTTTACTAATTACTAGGCAAATGAACAATTACTTTAAAGAGGTTCTTTTTTTTTTTGAGCATGTTTGTTGATACTCTGATGAGGATATTTATAGTAATCTTTTCACCAGTTTCTGAGTCTCTGTAAAAGCAAAGAGATAAAAATCAATAGGCATGGTAGACGGGGGAGCAGTGATGTTAGCTCTTTTTGTAACAACGGGGTGCTAATGAGGGCATGATTTCCCAAACACCAGAAAAACAATTCCTCTGGTGCCAACAGAGACTTCTCACCTCCAGCTATCTCGACCTTGGGGGATTTATCATGAGAGGAAATGGGTCAATGTGAGAAGACGTTCAGGGCCAACCTGTCACCAACCACCTCGGCTCCCCTCCCAGGCTGGCTCGTCATCATTCCCAGCCTTGAGTAGGATGACTTTCTTCTTAGTTAACAGAGAATTAAAAATATGCCCCGTGATTTCTCTGGGGATTCCCCTTGCAAACGCTGGACGTCAACTGCCAAAGCTCATACTTCAGGGCCATACAAAGAGGACATTGCCTGTGCTTGCAGGAGGGAGGAAGTGCAAGGTGCCTGGAGGGCCCCAGGGAGGGCCTGGGTGCCAGCTTCACACACACACATCCTGTTCAGCAGTCAGGGGCCGGCTCTGGGCATGGCTCTCACCACACCACAAGCAGTCAGTAAATATTCATTGATGAAATCAAGAATGATGAAGGCTGGGACGTCTGGGTGGCTCAGTTGGTTAAGTGTCTGCCTTCGGCTCAGGTCATGATCTCGAGTCCTGGGATTGAGCCCCAGATGGGGAGTCTGCTTCTCCCCCTGACCCTCCCCTTTCTTGTTCTCTTTTTCTCTCAAATAAATAAACTAAAAAATCTTTTTAAAAAATGATGAAGGCTGTCCTTTCAAAACCACACCAGACCATCCCTTACCTTCCAGCTCCCACAGTGTATAATCCATAACTGGCCTAATATAGGAACAGAATAAAGGAGGCTAACAAAGGATTTTTCTGATCATTTCTTTAACACTTGAGAAATATATTTTCTAATTTATTGGACTTTACTGCTGTGTTCCTCTACCCCTTTTCCATCGTGTGTTTCATTACTGCCTGAACTCTATTATCTCAGACTGTCACACAGCTAGAGCCAAGTGCTGCTAAAGACATTTTTTTAAATTAAGAATAATATATATATTATAAAGATATAAGGGTTATAAAGTTTTATCTTTATAAAGTTAGTAATCTTTACTTTCAAATGATCCTAATATCCAAATGTAACGTGTTCCATTTCTTTTAAAGAATATAAAAGAAATACAACTTTCATGGTACTAGATAGAAATAGATGGACATGACCAGGGAGGTCATACAGGATGGCTATTATTTCCCCCAAGGAAATCTCAAGGTCTCTCAGCTAATTTATTTCATCTATTGCTTTTATTTAAATATTTTAAAATGATTATAGTATCATGGCATTTTTCCTGTAAATAAGGACTATGGATCTCTAAAAAACAAGGACATTTTCCTACCTAACTACAGTACCATTATCACACCTAACAAAATTATTAGTAATTCCCTAGTTGTATTTAATACTCACCTCCCCCCTCCCAGTTTTCCCAATTGTCCCTAAATGTCATTTACCGTTGGTTTACCTGAATCAGGCAAGGTCCACACATTGCACTGCTTATGTTTCCTAAGTCTCTTGTAATCCAGAACAGTCCCTCCCACTCCCTCCACCTCATCGACTTGGTGAAGAAACAGTCCACTGTTTTGTAACGATTAGTCTCACTTCATTAATTGCTAAACAAGAAGCCAATCACAATGGGTTAAGAGTCTTGCCAACCTAATGAAGCCAGGTGTCTTCATTCCATAATTGATATTTTTGATCTGGTGTTCACTGACGTTCAACCTCAAGAGCAAAGAAAACAAAACCAAGACCAAAACCAAATGCTGACGGAGACTTGAATGTGACTGCACGTACACGAGTCCTGCAGCAAAATCCATGTCATCTAGTTTCAGTGGCTGCTTTTCACTGACTTGGTGCCTGGTTTCTGTGAATACCTGCTGCGATTTCTTTCTACCTCCCCTGATTCTCAGGTCAGTTCTCAGACAGCCAACAGTCTTTACCTGTGGGCCACCTTCTATAGGTATGCCATCCCCTGGCACCTCTATGAAGTATCCCCTTGGTAAGGAGACTGTATGAAGGGGAAAGATGTTGACTGAATTTCCCTTTCACTTGGGTACCTCTGACTCTTCTTTACCTTTTGCCCATCTAGAGAAGAAAACCCCCATGACAGAATGGTAATTAGTACTAGCAATCTCTCCAGTGACTCATAACCCTAAACCTTACAATGCACATGTATTAGAGGTGTGGGGAAAGTGTCTTTCATTCCCAATGAAAGGAAATTGCCATTTAAAAATTATGACTCCTGGGATCCCTGGGTGGCGCAGCGGTTTGGCGCCTGCCTTTGGCCCAGGGCGCGATCCTGGAGACCCGGGATCGAATCCCACGTCGGGTTCCCGGTGCATGGAGCCTGCTTCTCCCTCTGCCTGTGTCTCTGCCTCTCTCTCTCTCTCTGTGACTATCATAAATAAATAAATAAAAAAATTAAAAAAAATTAAAAAATAAAAAAAAAATAAAAATAAAAATAAAAATTATGACTCCTATAGGAAGTATTGAGAAATGGTACCCACTGGTTAACTATTATATATTAGAGGTTATCCTTTCTTACACTTGTGAACCAAAGTGCATCCATCAGACCAGGTTCTAACTCCAGTTGAATCGTATTAAACTGGGTGACCTGGGACAACCCAGCCGTCTTCCTTAGCTGAATATTTTCAATCTAAAAAGTCAGAGGAGTGGACTAGACACCTAAGGTCCCATCCAGCAGTTGAGCCGGATGACTTAATTATGTTAATAGCTACCTCAGTGTTCTCATTTTGTCTCTCCTCTCCTCCCATAAAGAACCTCTCCTAACAGGCTCCTGCCTTTGTGTGTGTTGGGAGCCTCTATAATGTTTGGCAGCCACTAGTCAAGAGGTTCCTGTTTTTAATTTTTAAGTATGACTTTGCTAAACAGGTTATTTTATGTGCTGGAGGTTTCCCTCATACTGGACAGACTCACCTTTCAAATGAAGAGCAGTGAATCCAAATACATTTATGCTAAAATGTCATTAAAAAAAAGTGTGTCATCAAAGGATTGCCAAGATCTGGTCAGATTAAGAAAACCTGGAGCATGCAAATATGCTAGTACTGAATAGAATTGTTGAGAATGCCCTGCACTCAGTGCCTGCACTAAAAAATAAAAATTAAAAAATTTTAAAAAGCATTGGCATCGGCCCTGCTCCGGGCATATGCGGGGTCCTTATCTCAGTAATCCCCATGGGGACCAAAGAAGAGCCAGCCCATTTGGGGAATGAGCAAAGAAACGTGTCCTTGCCCACCACAGAGTGAGAATTCACCTCAAATCTTGTCCCTCTTCTAACCGATTCTCTTCCTGGTGTTGCAACTCAACTTTGGAAGTCACGTATCTGAGCAATATTATTGTTTATGCTTCGATTTCGTGTGCAATTCAAGAGCTGTCCTTATTTTTCTCTTGTGTCATCCCGCGGAATAGATACCGCAGACAAATTTGGAAACCGTTTCAGAATGATTCATATTTGGGGAAAAATTCAGCCACAGGACATTTGTCCCCGGGAGCCATAGAAACTGCAAGCTCAGTTTGAGTCTTATAAACAGTTCTTTTATGAGGTCGAATAGACCAAAAATCCTGCTTCGTGGTTTAAAAACAGATTTGTTATTAATGTGTATGGTTATTTCCCCGTCTTTTCTATTTTTGCTGTCGGGTCGGTGCAGCTGTGGCCCTTTGCAGCAGCTGGGGTATAAATATAAAGTGGGAATCGAGGCACGTTAGAAGGGAGGGGGCAGCCGAGGAGCACAGCAGAGCCCCAAGCTCTGCAGGCCCGACGTCGGGTCTGGGCATGTTGGTTTCGGTCTGATTGCCTTGTCGGCTTTATGCTGAGCAAGCTTTAATGATTTACAGGTTGGCATGAGAAGCGGGGTTTCTTGTCATGAGCGTGAACATCCATCTCTGCTTGTATCCTACATAGTAATTAAGGCCAGACCTTTTTTTTTTTTTTTTTTTGACATTTGTTTTGATGTAAGTTCGATTTGCCAACATATAGTACAGCACCTAGTGCTCACCCCATCAAGTACCCTCCTTAGTGCCCGTCACCCAGCCACCCCATCCCCCCGCCCACCTGCCCCCTCTGCAACCCTTTGTTTCCCAGTTAGAGTCTCTCATGGTTTGTCTCCCTCTCCAATCTTTCCCACTCAGTTCCTCTCCTTTCCCTTATCACCCCTTTCACTATTTCCTATATTCCACGTTTGGGTGAAACCATATGATGATTGTCTGTCCTTCTCTGATTGACTTACTTCACTCAGCATAATACCCTCCAGTTCCATCCACATCGAAGCAAAAGGAGGATATTTGTCCTTTCTGGTGGCTGAGAAATATCCCATTGTGTATATATATGCCACATCTTTATCCATTCATCTGTCAAAGAACATCATGGCTCCTTCCACCATTTGGCTATTGTGGACATTGCTTCTATGAACATTGGGGTGCAGGTGTCCTGGCATTTCACTACATCTGTTTCTTTGGGGTAAATCCCCAGTAGTGCAGTTACTGGGTCTTAGGGTAGCTCTATTTTTAACTCTTTGAGGAACCTCCACACAGTTTTCCAGAGTGGCTGCACAAGTTTGCATTCCCACCAACAGTGCAAGAGGGTTCCCCCTTCTCCACATCCTCTCCAACACTTGTTATTTCCTGTCTTGTTAATTTTAGCCATTCACACCAGTGTAAAGTGGTATCTCATTGTGATTTTGATTTGTACTTCCCAGATGGCGAGTGATGTGCTTGCTAGCCATTCTCTTATACCATCCACAAAGATAAGCTCAAAATGGTTGAAAGATCTAAATGTGAGACAAGAATCCATCAAAATCCTAGAGGAAAACACAGGCAACCTTTTGAACTTGGCCACAGCAACTTCTTGCAAGATACATCTATGAAGGCAAGGGGAACAAAAGCAAAAATGCACTATTTGGGACTTAAGATAAAAAGCTTCTGGACAACAGTAGAAACAGTCAACAAAACTAAAAGACAACCTACAGAATGGGAGAAGATATTTGCAAATGACATCAGATAAAGGGCTAGTATCCAAGGTCTATAAAGAACTTATTAAACTCAACACCCAAGAAACAAACAATCCAATCATGAAATGGGCAGAATACACGAAGAGAAATTTCGCCAAAGAAGGCCAGACTTTTTGATGGAGCATGATCTCTGGGAGGATTTGAGGCAGTATCACATTATATGCTCATTTCTAGGTTATTTTTGAAGGTATACATTATATGTTAGTAAAACGTTTAAAAATGATTCATAGCTTAAAGTTTATACCAATGTATAGACGTGTCACTTCATGAATGGAAGTCCTTCTGGAAAGAGACTTGTCTAAAACCAAGGTGAGAATTTGTAATAACAACGATGATCCCTTTTTGCAAATGCTGGCAGGGTTTCTTCTGTTTTTGCTGTTTTGTTTTGTTTGTTTGTTTTGCTTTGTTTTGGGGTCATTTCTTAAACTTCTAGTGAGGAAAGACAGCTTTGGCTTATCAGTTACAGTAGTGAGCCTACCACCCAAATTGTTGACAAATGGCCAACATGTCTCTATGAGAGGAGTAGAGATGGTGTGCATGTATCAAGTAGAAACTTCTATATATACCTTCAGCTAACAGCCTATGTTAGCAAGAATTTGTCAAGTGTCCACTAGGTGTCAGGCATTGTGCTGGGTGCAGCGGAGGGTCATACAGATGGGATCACAGCCCCTCAGGGACACATAACTCTTTTCTCCAGTTCAGTGAACCCCACATTTTCTGCAAAATTTTTATATGCATATAAAAATGTAGTTTTCTTTCTAGCACTACTGTAGCAACAAAAAAAAGGTGCCAAATAATTAAAGGTTGATTTGGTTTTACATAGCTGGATGTCATGTGATAGAAAGTGCTCAGTAAGTATTAGCAATTGTTGTCATCTGTCCGGTGACTGTCTGGATTTGCTTCTTCTCTGGTTGCTAAGATCATTCTGAGTCATATGACATTTTCCCAGAACCCGTATCTCAAAAACCTTCTAGCTACAATCCCAGCCAAACCTGCTCTTCTTCCAGAATTTTCTGTTAGCACAAGGTACCTCCAGCCACATAAGCCAGTCCTTCAGTCCACCATGCTCCTGCCTACCACAGGGTCTTTGCATGTGCTGGTCCTTGCCCTAGAATGGCCTTCCCACTTCTCCTTTTCAAACATCAGAGCAACATTCTGCTGAGGTGTCCTGTCTGACCTCCTTGAGCACCCCAAATCCTCTGCACCACTTGTCTGTAACATTTAGCACAGATGCCACTTTATATTTCATTGAGTGATTATTTGATTAATGTCTGTCTCTCCCACCAGGATATAAGCTCCATGAGAACCAGGGCAGTATTAATTTTTGATAGTCAACAGAATCATATGCTCATATGCTTCTGTTTTGTTGAAGCCTATACTGAAGCTACTTTTCTAGGCCAGTATATAATTCAGCTCTCTCCTTAAGACAATATGAAATCCTTCAGAAAGTTCTAAAAACAGTACAATGAGCACTCATGCACCCACCACCCAGCCTATTAAATAAAGATTATGCGGACATTGACCACATTCCTCTCCTTCCCCATCATAAGATGAGGCAACCACTATCTTGAATTTGCTGTTTCTCATTCCTGTGCATTTCTCTGTTGACTACCTATGTCCGTCTATAACCGTCAGAGAGTCTTTACGTATTTCCAAATTTTGTGTAAATGGTATAATTCTGTGTGCATTTTCTTGCGACTTTATGTTTATGAGATTCAAACTGAAATGGGTAGTTCAGGTTCATTCATTTTCCTTGATGTGGTATATTTCCACTGCAAGAATATGGCATAATTAATTACCATTCTTTTATCGATGTGCATTTAGGTGGTTCCCCACTTTTTTTTTTTTTGCTATTTCTAATGCAGCTACAAAACATTCTTGAATTTGCCTTCTTTTGTGCTATTTCTAATGCAGCTACAAAACATTCTTGAATTTGCCTTCTTTTGTGCATGAGACAGTTTTTCCAGAGAGTATACCTGAGAGAGGAAATGCTGAAGTGTAGGCTATGTTTTTCTTCAACTTTACTAGGTGGTGCCAATCTACTTCTCTAAAGTAGAGAACAGCTGCACAACATTCCATTAAAATAATGTCGCTAACTGATTTCCCCCCATTCCCTACTACATTTGCTGGATACTATTGTGAGGGGGTGGGGCCGATTAAAACAATATTAGATATAAAATCTTTCACGTTGAGATGATTACTCTAATAGAGCACTCAAGATCTCTCTACTCTCTGGGGTATTTGAGCTCATTTGGTCTGTGTTGAGAGTCAGGTCAATTACTACCATCACTACTTTTTATTTCCATTGGAGATAATGAGACCAAACCTGAGAGATTAGGCATCTCAAGTCCTGGTGGGGCGAGCAGCAGAGCCAGGTGGAGTGGCCTGGTCTCTGGCACACAGCTTATTCCACTCAACTTCTCTCTCTCCTGACCCAGGAGTGAGTTGGCTCAGCCACAACTAATACCAGTCAGAGCACGGGAAATGATGTCACAGCCGCAGACCACAACAAAAACATGCCTTCTTTATTGCACCTGTGAAAATGCGGGGTATTAGCTCACAGGCAGCGGCTGGGCTGCATTGTCCTGGACCAGGGGGAAACAGATGGCAATTTAATAGGAACCTGATAGCATTGTTTTGGGTTGGACAGGGGGTAGCCTCTGGGGAACTAGGAGAGAGGCTCTCAGCTACCAGGCACAAGGGCTTGGAGAAGGAGCTTGCTGTGGCCACTTCCTCCCTCCCACCTCTACCCTAGGAGGAGCCCAGAGGGGGTAGGAGTGCAGAGGCCTCTATTGTTTGCCTGCCCTGTGCGTGTGTAGGTGTGTAGGTATATGTGAGTGCTCATAAGGACACAAGCACATGTGCATATGCATATCCATCTCCGTGTGTGCATGTGCTTGTGTGTGTGAGCGTACGTGTGTGCTCATGTTCATCTCTGTGTGCGCGTGTGTGCGCGTGTGCAAGCGCATATGCATATCTATCTCTGTGTGTGCATGTGCTTGTGTGTGCCTGTGTGTAGGCTGTGTGTGTGCACATATGCATGTGTGCGAGCGCATGTGCATACACATACACATCTCTGCATGTGCACGCGCTTGTGTGTGTGCATGTGTGCACTTGCATGCAAAAGGGCCAGCGCTGCCACGCCCGGCACCTGCCGCCTGGGGCTGGGCTGGCCCTGCTAACCTCAGACCAGGAACCAGAGCTGAGGTGGCTCGGGGAGCAAGGGAACCGGGGGCCTGAGCGGCTCTGAGGTCTGCTTGGTGCTTCTCCGGAGTCGGCCTAGTCCCGAAGGTAGAGGGCCTCCAGCTGCAGCTTGTCTGGCTGGTGCAGATCCTGACCCCGTGGCCCGGGCACCCCCGCGGGGCTCAGCTCACCTGCTCCCTGGATGCCGCGGACACGCCACCTTCCTTACGCCGGCCCCAGCGCCCCCCTTACCTACCCTCCCCTCACCACGGGGGCCGCCTGGGCCGCCGCCTGCCCCCCAGTGCCTGCAGACCCTTGGCTCCCGGCCCATCTCGGTCTGCTGCCCTGCGAGCCGTCTGGGCCGTGGCCGCCGCACAGCCCCCCCGATGACCCCCGGTGTCCCATCTGCATGCCCCGTCCTCACCTGCGACTGCTCTCTCTCCGGGGCTCCTTACCTGGTGGCAAGTAGCCTCACCTGGGCACCTGGAGGCCACCTGCAGCGTCACTGCGGCTTTGGGCCCATATCCGACCAAAGCTGTTCGTTGACTTTGACTTCCCTTTTTTTTTTTTTTTCAAAGATTTTATTTATTTATTTGTGAGAAACACACAGAGAGAGAGAGAGAGAGAGGCAGAGACACAGGCAGAGGGAGAAGCAGGCTCCATGCAGGGAGCCAGATGCAGGACTCGAACCCTGCCTCCAGGAAGGATCAGGCCCTGGGCTGAAGGCAGGTGCTAAACCACTGAGCCACCCAGGGATCCCCAGACTTTGACTTTCCATGTATCTTCCCTGTCTATGTTTTTTCAAGCCAACTTTTCCGTCGTTCTGTTCCCATTAGAAAAAATCCTAAACCCTTTGGGGCGACCTGTGAGGCCTGGCTGCCTTTCCAGCCTCTTGCCACTTTCCCCCTTCGTTGTCCCCACCCTCCATCCGTCTTGAACTGCCTACAGTTTGGCCATTGGGTCACAACCCCTACCCTCTTATCCAGGTCTGGCTGGTCCCCATCAGCATCCTCTCCTTGGAACCCCTCCCCCTTCCCCAACCAAGTCTCCTCACCTGCCTGGTTCCTTCCTTCCAGTAGCATCTCCTCCTCTCCCTGAAGATGAGGGAGATTCATCTCCTCCTCTCCCTCCCTATCCTTGGCCCTCTCATCTAGATTGGGGGCTCCTCCTAGGGGTTTCCATGGCATCCTGCGGTGACCTTTACTGAGGCACCGATGACATCATTTTGGGTGCTCCTCCAAAGTGGGACTTGGTGATTATCTCTTCTCGGCTCCTGGCGCAGTGCCTGGCTCTCTGTATGTGGGATGCATAAACACATTTTACAAGTTAAAGAGAGAGAAACTTTCTCAAAGTTGTCTTGGAGTGGCAGCAGGGTGTCAGAGTTTTAATGTATCCCATTATATGTATGTGACTTGCAGCAGGGACAGATCCCGGTGGCTGTCCACAGGTTCTGACAAATCCTCATAACTAGCTGATTTCTTACCTTTCCTTGTAGTACCTGTCACCTGCTCCTCCATTTTGCCAGGAAGAGTTGACCCTCTGGCTGCCATCCAGGAGCCGATGACTGACAGACCTGGGCATCTTTGCCAAGTTTAAGAAAAATAAGGTAGATTGCTGAATGTCAGCTGTCCAGGAACTAGGAGTCAAAGCTCATGATTTCCCTTCGTACATTCATCTGCGCCTTCAGCAGCAGCAGCTTGCAAAAATAAAGAGCACAGTAGGAATCGAGCCCTGGCTGAGAATCTGGCCATTGTGGTGGGTGGTGGGCCGGAGGAGGAGGGAGGCAGTTACTCCCAGGGTCAACATTTCAGGTTGTTCCCGGAAAAATAATTGCAAAGGCAACCAGTCAGAAAGGAGATTGGTGGCCTCCCTCCCCCGCCCCCTGTATTTCTTGGCACTTTGGCTGCCATCAGATTAATGAAATCTTCCCAGTCCTGACAGAAATGACAACCTCAAGAGGAAAAAAAGTATGTTTCCGCACTGGATAAAAGATTAAAACAACACGAAGGAGCAAACCCGTTCCTATATAAGGGCTTCAATACTTCCTTGTGCCAAATGATGTGAGTTAATACCTTTGTCTCAGGGGGATATTTTTTTCTCCTTGAATCTTTAGAGGTTATTTCCAGAGTTGTGAAGGATATTTCAAAAACCATGTCTGAAGTCGAAAGTGCCCAAGTACAGCCAGCTCTGAGCCGAAGGACAGAGGAAAGGGGAGGGTGTCCTATTGAGAGATGAGAGTTATTGCCTGCAAGTGCTAATGTAGGTCATGAATGAAGAGTTGTTGTTGTTTTAAAGATTGAGAACTATAATGGCTTAAAAAAAAAAAACTAATGATTTTTGGAAAATTGAAGCACACTGAATTTAATTACTGTGATAGTTAAAAAACAATTCATTTGGTATCAACTATATTTCTGTATTTTTCCAGTGGAAAAAGTATAGGAGTTTTGAACCTCAAATGATTGGAAGTGTAGGTTTGATTTAGAAAAGAAACCTGAGCAGAAATTATTCTTTTCTGTAGATAACAGTATTTGACTTTAAATTTGGTTATTAAACTATTAAAAGAATCAGCCTACATAAAGTTGTCATATTTAAAATCATAAAGTGCTTTTTATTTTTTTTAAGATTTTATTTATTTATTCATGAGAGACACAGAGAGAGGCAGAGATATAGGCAGAGGGAGAAGCAGGCTGCCTGTGGGGAGCCCAATGGGGAATTCGATCCCGGGACCCGGGGATCACACCCTGAGCCGAAGGCAGATGCTCAACCGCTGAGCCACCCACGTGTCCCACAAAAGTGCTTTTTAAATTATAAGACTGTCACAATGAGTTTCATTGATAAGTATTAATAAGCAGCTTACTTTAAGAATTCTGTTTAAGGGATCCCTGGGTGGCGCAGCAGTTTGGTGCCTGACTTTGGCCCAGGGCGCGATCCTGGAGACCCGGGATCGAATCCCACGTCGGGTTCCCGGTTCATGGAGCCTGCTTCTCCCTCTGCCTATGTCTCTGCCTCTCTCTCTGTGTGTGTGTGTGTGTGTGACTATCATAAATAAATACAAATTTTTTAAAAAAAGAATTCTGTTTAAAAATGTGCATATCCACACCTTTTTAGGAGCACAGCTCTCCGAATAGCCAATGATTTTCCAATGGATATTCAGAACACGTTAGGGTGGGTGTTATGTTTAGAGCGTGAATATTCTAATTGAAGAAAATTCATTTTAAGATTCAACAGCCCCCGAGTCTCTAGGATAAATACATGTCCTCAATTAGAGTTTGTTTTGGTGTCCTCGCCCTATCCTTAGGAAGGAAATGCAGGCCGGGCCTTGCAGGTCCGTGAGAGGCGCCTCATCTTTACTCCTCTCAGTTCCTGGGTGCAAATCCTCCCTCAGCCACTTTTTAGCTGTGAAACCTCAGGCAAGTCGCTTAGCTTTTCTGTGGCTTAGCCCCGGGCCCTTTGCAAGTATTCTGGGGATAAATCGTCTTTTCTTCACAGGTTTGCTGCAGAATTAAATCCATTTATGTCAACTTTTAGAACCGCTTATGACTGGTGCCTAGGAGATCCTCAATAGATCTGAGCAATCCTACTGTCCACATCCGGAAGCTCTCACTCTTCCTGAAGAATCAGCATGAATAAAGGGGGAATTTTGTTTGTTTTGCGACTTTTTTTTTTTTTCTTTTTCTTTCTTTTTTTTTTTTTTTTGCAACATTTCAGTACATGCGCTCAGGCCTCGCATCACAGCAAATCATCTGCAGGGAACGCTCAGTATCATTTAGATACAGTGTCTTCTCTTCGTTGCCAGCATCAGTTGTCCCGTAACAAAAAAAAAAGACAAGGGGGGAAAAAAAATCCTGGCCAGGGGACAAGTTTCGAGAATTGTTTTAAAGCAGTCATTGTGTTCAGGTGGCCTGGCAGGCTACTGTAAACACAGAGAGATGCAAGGAGGAAATCAGAGCCCATTGTGGGCTCATGAAATGGTTGTCTTTTCAACCAAACAGATTGCAATCAGCCCCACCGAGCCCACGGCCTCGTGTTCCTTTCTGCTTGGTCATTTCCTTTACTGAGTGTCTGCAAGAACCACCCACTTGGGTGGTTCTCAGGATTATAGGTTTTTAGGTCAAACAGAAACCCAGGGCTGGGCCTGGACAAGCCAACACGCAGTTACACGCCGGGCGAGCCCGATGACACGGGCCCCACGGCTGGCGGGCCCCCATCCGCGTGGACTCTGGCCGTGTGGCCCCCCGCAAGCGGCGCCCGGGCTGCGAGCTCTGCTCTGAAGGGGCCGCAGGTCTCCGGCCGGGCTCACGGCTCCGCAGCGGGCCCCCCGCGCTTGCTTCCTTCGCCCCCCCTCGTTCGCCTTCCAGAATGGACGGGGCCCCGGAGCCCCTGGCCATGACCATCCACCTCCTGGCCAGCTCTGGCCAAGGCTCGCTCCTGCAGCAAACCCTGGATCAGCTCCTGGCCTGCATTTGCCCAGACGTCCGACCCTTCCTGGTGTCAGAGCGGGTCAGTCCGGTGAAATACTACGACAAGTGCCACTCCAGGCGGTCACGGTTCCCGGGGATGTCTGTTTTGCTCTTCCTGCACGAGAGCCTCGGAGAGGAGCGGCTCTTTCGGGTTCTTGACTCCCTAGGGCGCTGGCCGTGGCAGTGCTACCCCGCCCCGAGCGCCCAGGGGAGGCCGTGTCCCTACATCCTTGCCAATCAGGAGTTCTACAGTCTGGACAGCCAGATGCCCGTGTGGGGCGTGAGGCAGGTGCACCGCGGCACCGAGATCCTGAGAGTCACCCTCTACTGCAGCTTTGACAACTACGAGGACGCCATCAGACTCTATGAGCTGATCCTGCAGAAGGAAGCCACGTTGCAGAAGAGCAACTTCTGTTTCTTTGTGCTCTACGCCACCGAGAGCTTTGCTCTGCAGTTGTCGCTTAAGCAGCTGCCCCTTGGAGTGTCAGTGGACCCCAAAGAGTCTTCGGTGCTGCAATTCAAGGTTCAAGAGATCGGCCAGCTGGTGCCTCTCCTACCTCATCCGTGCGAACCCATCAGCCGCACCAGGTGGCAAACACAGGACTATGATGGCAACAAGATTCTGCTTCAGGTATTCATCCCTGTTTTGCCTCTGATCTTTATAGATGCGCATGGAGCTGTGTGGTTTGACCTCTGAGATGGGCCTTAGTGATGATCGAATGCAGCGGTTCTCAGCTTCGGTTGCACATCAGAATCCCCAGGGAGGGATCCCTGGGTGGCACAGCGGTTTGGCGCTTGCCTTTGGCCCAGGGCGCGATCCTGGAGACCCCGGATCGAATCCCACGTCAGGCTCCCGGTGCATGGAGCCTGCTTCTCCCTCTGCCTGTGTCTCTGCCTCTCTCTCTCTCTCTCTCTCTCTCTCTCTGTGTGTGACTATCATAAATAAATAAAAAAAATTAAAAAAAAAAAAAAAGAATCCCCGGGGAGCTTGCAAAAATTCTCATGGGCCTGCACCCCAGGCCGGTGAGATCAGCATCTCTGGGGGCGCCTGGGGTGACTCAAATATGTAGTGTCAGGGCTGAGAGGCACCGATCTAATAAAATCCCCTCATTTGCCAGATAATGGAGTTCACGCCCCGTGAGCTCACGCAAGTGGTGCAAGTGGTTCGCAGGAGAATCAGGACATCCCATTTCTCAGCTTGAACTTTGAAACTGTATGCAAATCCTTTGCCCACGGCTTTGGGTTCAGGAGTAGTGTAAGCTTTTCCATCTGACCTAAGGAAGCTGAAGTTGTTAACTATGGTTGGAGATGTTAAGTTTGTAGTCCTGTTGACTTCATTTTTTTTTCCCCCCTGGTGACTTAATGTTTAAGCAGCTTGTATCACTATCAGTTTTATCCCCAATCTAATTTGATGGTTAGAGCACCTTAGTTTAAAAAGAAAATCTTGATTTTAAAGGCTTCTCCTGTAAGCATCCCGTCTAAGCCAGGCACAATCATGATCGCTACCATGTGTCGTCCCTTGCCGAGTGTTTCGTGGCAGTTGGGCCTGGCAGCTAGTAGCTGCCTGGCTAAGCCTCGATTCCTTCATTAGCACAGTGGAGGGAGGAGTAGCATCTTCCTAGAGTGTGGGTGGTCAGCCACACGGAACGACGTCATGCTTCAAGTGCTTAAGGTAGTGCCCAGAATGCAATTTTAGCTATTACTATCTGTTCTGACCTAGGCTAAGGGTTGTTACATGGATTGCTTTATTTAATTCTTATAACAACCTAGGGAGGCACTATTTCTCCCATTTTGCAGATGAGAAAACTGAGCTACTCAGTTAATTGCCTAAGACACAAGACACAGGTAAGGAAGCGTCTACTCAGCTCCAAAACCCAGACAGTTACCCATTATCGTCCAGTGCTCAGTGGGTGTGCAAGTGTGTGTAAGTGAGTGCAGGCAGGGAGGGGTACATGACACCACAGCAAAATGTTCTGTGGCTTCTGTCCTTAAGAAAAGGTCAGTAACCCCTTTAAGGCCTGTTGGGTCAAGTAATAATAACAGGATAGAAAATGAATAGTCTTTCCCTTTAATTTTACTATCTGCCTTGAGTTTGAATCAGTTGGATTCCTTATGAAATGATTTCTCAATTATTTACCTGTCACCCAAGGTGGACAGGCACTGTTTCTCTTAGTTGCCTCTGATTTAACTCAGCAATTTCTAAGGCATCTAAGTTTTCTCCTTCAGCTTTGGTTAATCTCTAGCATTTAAAATCAAGCTCACTGTCGAACAAACATTTCATATGTGTGTGCAGCAGGGGGCACATTTTTAACTGTTCCTATTTTTCAGATCAACCCACCCAACTTGGATCAGATTCTCCTCTCCTCTAAACCAATTATTGCATCCAAGGGAATGGGGTTGCATGGGGTGGTGTAGTTCTGAGGCAGAGGCTCTGCTGGATTGCCTGTGGAGTCAGGCCCTCCTGGGACTCCCAGGGAAGAGTGAGGGCCGCCAGCGAAGATCAGTAGGGGAACAAATGCAGGGTGGCCCAGATGACTGATGTTGACCAAAAGAAAGGAAATAATACCCATTCAAGGGAAAACCACTAATTAACCTCTCCATGAATAACCTTTCCTGAAGGCCAGAATGGACATGTGTGTGGGCATGCTAGACCTGCGGGGGGCGGGTGATGGGCAAAGCTTCCTGAGGAGTGATACCTGGGCCTGCCGAGGCTGGACAGCCCAGAAGGAAATAGCCAGATGGAGAAGGGTCACCCACGGTCTCTTCCAAAGAGAAGCATGTGGTGGCATTTCCTTAGCAGGGCATGTGCAGAACACTGCCTGAGGTTCTCTGTGGCTGGGGTGAAAAGAGGGGCTCAGGGGAAGATGAGCAGGTTGCTGGAGACCACATCATTAGGACTATGGTCAGCCACTGGAAGATAAGCTCCATGAGGGCAGGAAGCTCTTCATCCACTTCTGTACTCTCAGGACCTAGAACAGTGTCTGGCACACGGTAGGCCAACCACATTCTTGTGTGAATGAACCGGAGCCTGGCTAACTAGCTTCTGTTTTATCCTCACTGCAATCAGCAGTCACTGATGGAGGCTGTGAGTGACGCTGACACGTAGAATTTGTTCTGAGGATCAAAAAAGAGAATGTACATGGAGGTGCTCTGTAAAGTAGAAACTGTAGGAGATTGCGCAGAAGCAATGTGATGATTGCGTGTGTAAGAAGGCCACTAGCCATCTCACCAGATGCACACAGTGAACAATTCTTTTCTCCTGTCAGTACAGATGGCCGGATGCTTCTCAGAGTCTAGAATGTTTATTTTTGATGAGAGTGACTTTAGGGTACATAGCGGATGCTCAGTAAATGAATGAATGTATCAATAAATGATCAAATATGTCCAAGTTTCTTCATTCACCAAATACTCTTCCTGAGTGCCTATCCTGGGCCAGGCCCTGTTCTAGGCCTGTCCTCCATTTGTCTTAGTTCTTAAGGGCTGCAAATGTATGGTAGGTTAATTCCTCCCTTCCCTCTCTAGCAGTCCTCCTTTGTCCCTGTGTTTTTCCCACAGGTGCCCTTTTGCTAGGGGTTCTGTGTGATGTCACACTGCCTTTATAGGCTGATGGGAGGCCTGATTTCCCACAAGTGCCGGGAATGGCAAGTGGCCTATGGTAAATTCTCTGTCCCCACCTTGAGTGTAGGGACAGAAAGGGTTAATTTGACCAAGTTTGGAAAAGTTGTTTGAAGGATGTGTCACTTGGAGGGTGACCAAAACTGGGGGTAGCAGGGTGTGCAGCTGGAGAGCTCAAAGTTGTTTAGGAGAATGCTTGTTGGCCCACTGAGTATGAGAACAGGAGGACATACAACAGGCATTAGAGAGGCATTTATTAATGTTTTTCAAGAAATGGCAGATAGTCTGTAGTATACAGTTTAGAATGATAACCCTGGTACCATCACGTAGAGTAGATCAGATGAGTGCTAGACTGATGCATCCAGAGTGACTTCAGTCATCCAATAGGAACCAGCAAAGTTTAGAGTAAGGGGACCCACAATAGAAGCGTGAGGTTAAATATGAATTATATTTCAGGGTTGGACTTAACAGATTTGGAAATGAATTAGATGTAGGGGTAGAAAAGAAGGAGGTGATGATGAGTCTGGACGCACTGAGTTTAAGCTGCTTGCAGGTCATTCAGGAAGATATACCCAGTCATGTGGCCTCTGGGAGCTGGAACTTAGCCTGGGGACATAGATTGGGGGTGATGGTTGAAGCCCTGGGAAGAAGTGCTAGTATCAAGGAACAGAGGGTAGAATGAGAAGAGATCAAGGCAGAGCCTACAAAACATCCACACTCCAGGAGTGAGAAAGAGAAGAATGAGTGAAGGAATGTGAGAAGGAGCAGCCAGAAAGGAGGTAAAGATTATGATGTCACAGAAGCCAGTATGTCACTTGGTGGTGTGCCATTGTCCCTAAGATGCAATTTCTCGGATGCTAGGTCTCTCCTCACCAGACCATCGTTCCCCAGTTGTGTTGCCAATAACCCCTAGAAGACTGGCACAGACTGCAGGGCCAGCTCTCCTCCACTGGCAACTGTGGCCACCACCGCCCTCCACTTATGGGCATGTCCTTGCCAAAGCCTCCACAACACTATTGAAACCAGGCTGCAATTTTCAATAAGATCTTTCTGAAAGTTTTAGGATAAAAGGGGAAAACAACAAAAGATTCTGTACAGGGACGGTGAATTACAAGCACCTCTGGGTGTCACCATTCAGAGCTCCTTTGCTAAGATGTGACCTTGAGATCCTTTGCCAGGTCTCCTCTGTGTGTTCTCCACACCCGTCACCAGGAGGGGCTCCAGGCCAAGCACATAGCAAGAGAAGGGAGGTTGCCTCTTAGCCCCTTGAGGGCCCAGCTTCCAAGTCTTTCTTAACAAGGGTTGACTGAGGGGAAGGGAGAAGAAATGGGTAGGAAATACCAGAAAGGGAGACAGAACATGAAGACTCCTAACTCTGGGAAACGAACTAGGGGTGGTGGAAGGGGAGGAGGGCGGGGGGTGGGGGTGAATGGGTGACGGGCACTGAGGGGGGCACTTGACGGGATGAGCCCTGGGTGTTATTCTGTATGTTGGCAAATTGAACACCAATAAAAAATAAATTTATTATTTAAAAAAAAACAACAACAACAAGGATTGACTGCCTCCCAAGATGAATGAAGTGAGAAAGTTCACATGCACCTCCACTCCTGTTCCACAGTGGGGGCGTCTTGTTCATGGACCTGGACAGGGGGGTTCAGTTATGCCAGTACATGACCCGGCATCAATACAACCCAGGATACTGAGTCTCAGCAACAGACACTAGTCATCAGCCATCCTTCCTGGCAGTTCTTCCCAGTTTATCCTGCTGAAAGACTTAGAACTCGTGCCTGCATATCCTTCCTCCAGTCCTTGGCCTCACCTCTGAATCCTCTACAACTGGTACCTGAGTTAGAATCCACACCGCTCTCCAAGAACAAGTTCTTCCTCCAAAAATCAATGAAATTGATTTTTCTCTACTGATTTCCTGCTTTAAATTTCACTGGTTTCAGCTCTAACTCTCATTATCCCTTCTTCTGCTTACTTTGGACTTTTGGGGGCAGATTTTATTTATTTATTTGTTGGTTTGCTTGAAAGAGAGCGAGAGAGAGTACGCGCAGAGAGAGAGGGACAAGCAGACTCTGTGCAGAGCATGGAGCCTGGCACGGGGCTCAATCTCACGACCCTGAGATCATGACCTGAGCTGAAAGCAAGAATCAGACACTCAACTGACTGGCTGTCACACAGGCACCCCTGCTGACTTTGGATTTAATATGCTTTTCTTTTTCTAGTTTCCTAAGGTGGAAACTTAGATTATTGACTTGAGGTCTCTCCTCTTTTCCATGTACATCCAGTGCTAATATATGATATAAACATAAACATACATAATTAAACACACTGTTGGTGTTATTTTTTTAATAAATTTATTTTTTATTGGTGTTCAATTTGCCAACATATAGAATACGGTGTTATTATTTTAAATAAACTTTTTCATTAGATCAATGAAGAATGAGAAAAATGGAAGTTTTGCATTTACCTTCACTTATTTCTTCTTCAGTGCTCTTCCTTTCAAGCTTCTGACCATATTATTTTGCTTCTCTCCAAAGACCTGGGATGTGTCTTGCAAGGCAGGCCTCCTGGCATACAAATCCCTTCAATTTCTCTTTGTTTGAGGCCTTGAATCTCCTTCACTTTTGAAGGAGAATTTATAGGATGTGAAATTCTAGGTTGGTATTTCCACTCCATTCTTTTCTTGCTTGCATAGTTGTTGAAAGGTGAGATGTGATTCGTATCTTTTTTTTTTTTTTTTACAATTTTAAAAATTTATTTGAGAGAGAGAGAGAGAGAGCACTCAAGTGGGAGGAGGGGCAGAGGGAGAGAATCTTCAAGCAGACTCCCTGCTGAGCACAGAGCCTGACACAGGGCTCCATCTAATGATCCATGAAATCGTGGCCTGAGTGAGAAACAAGAATTGGATGCTCAACTGATTGAGCCATGCAAACACCCCAGTCTTGTCTTTTTTTTTTTTTTTTTTTTCTGGTGTCTTAGGATTTTTTTCTTTATCTTTGATTTTTGTAGTCTGGAAAACAATGTGTCAAGGTGTAGCTTTTGCGGAATTTTTATCCTTGGTGTTCTCTGAGCTTCCTGGATTTGTGGTTTGGTTTCTGACATTAATTTGGGATAGATTTTCAGTTTTTGTTATTTCAAATACTTCTTCTGTTTCCTTTCTTTCGTGCCTTCTGGTCTTCCTATTATCCATCTGTTACACTTTTGGTGGTTGTCTCACTGTCCTTGGATATTCTGTTCTAGCTTGTTGTCTTTGTTCTCTTTGATTTTTAGTTTTGAACGTTTCTTTTGAGGTCCCCTCAAGCTCAGGATTCCTTCCTCAGCCCTGTCCAGTCTACTAGTAAGCCCATCAAAGGCAGTCTTGATTTCTGTTGTTGTCGTTGTTTTTTAATCTCCAGTGTTTCTTTCTATTCTTTCTTAGGGTTTCTATCTCTGTTAATATTGCCCATCTGTTCTTGCGTGCTGTCTACTTTATCAATTAGAGCTCCTAGTACATTAACCATAGCTGTTTCAAATTCTGGCCTGATAATTCCTGCAATTCTGCTATGCCTGGTTCTGATGCTTAACCTGGTCCCTTCAAATTGTATTTTTTACCTTTTATTATGCCTTCTTTTTTTGTTTTGCTTTTGCCAGCCAGACATGATGTAGCAGGTAAAAGGAACTGCTGAAAATAGGCCTTTGTAATGTGGTGGTGAACAGTTGGGGGAGGGACAGCATTCTATGATTACATTGCACACAGTCTTTTAGTGAGTCTGTGCCTGGGACTGTGAATTCACCAGTATTTAAAAATTTTTTTCTTCCTCTTTTGGCGGGAGAGGGTGGCTAGAATCAGTGGGAATTGAGTATTTCCCTTCCCCTGGGTCAGTTAGGCTCCGATAGTACCTATCAGGGTTAACTTTTGCTTAACTAGTTTACTCTGAGAGCAGGCCTTTTAAGAACACAGTTTTCTGGTGGATTTAAAAGTGCTACTTTTTCTCCTTCCCTTCCAGAAAGACAAAGAGATTTTTCTCTGCTATTTATTGCGAGCATCTGGTCAAGCTCCTGGAGGGAAATCTCACAAGTTTGCAGGGCCCCTCTGTGACTGAGACCCCCTGGAGTTTTTAACTCACAGAGTTATCTACACTGAGCCTTCTAGCATTCCTCAGTGATAGTTGAGGTTTTCCTTGCTTGGTGCTGGTTCCTGCTGTGGCTTCCACTTATGAATCTCTGCTCTGAGAAGCTGTGATTTTCTGTATTTGTCTGTCTGTCTCTCCTATCTTTGGGGGCTGCTTTTTGCCCTGCGTCCTCACCTCATGTACAGATGCTGGAAGTGTTTTTGCTCTAAGACCACCAGCATCAGTAAATGCTGACTGCTCCTGCCTCGAAAGTCTCTCCTCTAGAGGCTTCAATAACCCAGCTCTTTAACTCAGCATTTTCTCTTCTCTGTCTGGCTATCCCTTTGCTATTTCTTCCCAAGCACTCACCTTTTTCCTCCTGTCCCTGAATCAGGTTTTCTCATCTATGATGGTATTGACATTTTGAACTAGATGATTCTTCATTGTAGAGGACTGTCCCATGCATAGCTCATGTTAGCAGCATTGTTGGTTCTGCCACTAGATGCCAGTAACAACGACCCCTCAATACCCTGCACCCTAGTTTTGACAATCAAGATGCCTCCAGACCTTGTCAAATGCCTCTGGGGGGGAGGGGTGAAGTTTGAGAACTGCTGAGAAGTTTGAGAAGTTGAGAACTGCTGTCCTTGATTAAAGATTTCCCTAAGATTAAGAAATACAGAGCGTCCTGTGGATTTAATATCATCTGTCTTACTTCTGTGTTTGCATCTGTAGCTGTTGAGCTTTAGCTTATTTATTTGTTTATTTAGCTTATTTCTAGCCCCCTGTAAGATGATTTGAACATAAGGTCTCATCCTCACCTTACATTCAGTCCAAGCAAAATCTAAGTCAACTTCTCCATCTTCTCCAGCTCTGGCCACTGTCTCTTCATTTTCTCTGGCTTTGAAACATCATCACTATTAAAGCCCCTTTTTCCAGAAGCCCCACATTCAGTCACACCCAACTATTGTAGTTTTCCTTTGGGGACATTCCTTTTCTGCCTTCCTTTGTTCAGCCCACATAGCTTTAAATGTGCATTATTATTACAACATTCTAACTCTTCATTCTAACTCTTCACTCTTGCTCCAGGCATCCTCTTTTATCCAGCACATCACAGTTGAATATATCTTTAAATGATTGCTAAGTTTATGGCTATCCCAACTTTCTTTCCAGAACTCTAGGCTCACTCCTACACCCAGGTTTTTTTTTTTTTATTGTCATAAGATACACAGAGCATAAAATTTATCACTTGAACCACTTTTAAGTCTTGAATTCAATGCCATTAAGTACATTTACAATGTTGTGCAACCATTACCACAGTCTGTTTCCACGACTTTTTTTATCACACCAAATAGAAACTCTGTACCTATTACACCATATAACCCACTATTCTCTCCTCCCTCTGTCCCTGGTAACCTCTATTCTTCTTTCTGTTCCTATAAATTTGCCTCTCCTAGGCCTTCCATATGTGGAATGATATAACATTTACCCTTATGTCTGGCTTGGTTCACTCAGTATAATATTTTCAAGGTTTATCCGTGTAGCATGTATCAGAATTTCATTCTTGTTTAAGTTGAACATATTCCATTTTATGGATATCTGCATCTATGTTTTGCCTAAGCTGCCGCTGTCCAGAGGTGTTTTTCTCTTCGTTTTTACTTATCCATCCTTCAGGGCTCTGCTCAGAAAGTAATTTCTCTGTGGAATCTGCCGTGAAGCTCAAGTGCACATTCACTCCCATTTGGTGTACATTTTACGTGGAAATTTTTGTAATACACAACTGATTACATATTTTTGTATTCTTGTACCATATAATTTGGGAGTTTATGACTCTCTTCATCTTTTTGGTATTTTGTTGTAAATGTCTATTTCCAGTAGACTAGTAAGTAGACAGCTGTTCTGAAACATGGGTTGATTGACTGCTTGTTTTCAGGAAATAAGTCTGTCTCTTCAGAAAAAGGTGTATATTCCAGAAGCTAGATTGGTGTAAGCAAGCGTGTGATTCTTTTCATTTTATCAACAGACATTTAGCTAAGTTGTCCTTATGTTCTTCATTAGCCATTGAAAAATGAAAGAACATAGCCTCTCATGAAGAAAGTAATTCATTTTCTTCTGTAGCATTTCTTGAGAGTCTTTTCTCATTTTCAGATCTCTCATCTAAAACTCTCATCTCAGACTCTATTCCTCCCTTTGTTCCTTCTCTGTTTCTTTTCCATTCTTTATCCACATCCCTAATGTACCCCATGCAGCAACACACGCACATACACGCACACACACACACACATACACACACACTCCCATCCCTGCTCTTCATCTCACTCAATACTCCCTGAAAGAACACTTGGAGGCTATGACTTAGAAGTTTTTCACTCTTATTGAAAAGCAAGTTAACACCAGTGGTTTTGGTTAATCAGTTAGAGTAAGTGATTTTAATCTAAAGATCAATTAATTATAAAGGAGTGGTTTCAACTCTTTGGTAAGCAAGTTTGGCCTGTTTTGATATTTCTTATTATCTGTATAATTTATTTCCATTTAATTTTTTCTCAATGTAGGAAAAATTCTCTTTTGCTATCTCTTACAGTCACTTCTAGTAAGAGACAATATTATTTTCCCTTCATGATGTGAATCTGTTCTTAAACAGCTTCATCATTTTTCAGTGATGTATATTCTCTTGTTTCTCAAGTGTTCAGAGTCAAATGAGTGACAAATGATCATTCTATTCATCAAGATAACTGCTAACATTCCCTGAAACTTGAAAATGCTAGCTCTCAATTTGTAATATTTTATGAATATTTCTTGGAAAGATGAGCTCTAAATGATCAGAATTTCTACAAATGAGTTTCAATTTATTTTTTTGGCAAGAGGAGCTTTTCTTCTCCCTCAAGGGATCTCTCTCAATCACCCAGCATTATGTTTCTCCTAGAAATTCTTCACTCTATCTGCACACATCTGCATTTCTGCATTAATAATGTTACATTCAGTTGTGCTATGTGGTCTAAGGATCTTAGACCTTTCTATAAGGAAGGAAAGTTGATATTTCTTTCTCTTTAAAAGTTTGCAGAAATGGCCAACCAAATGATGAAAGTCTTTTTGAATTTTCTAAATAAGACTTTATATCTACCTAATGTCAAATAATTAGGGGCCCAATTCATACATTCTACACTTCCATACATTTCTACGTGTAAAAATTTATATTTTCTTAGGTGTTAAGCTTTACTTATGTATCCAAAAGACATCTAGTGATTACCTACAACATGCTAGGTACTGGAGTTACAACAATGAAGAAGATGCATACAATCTTTCTTCCAGATGACAAGTTAAGAGGAAGATACAGAAAAGTAAGTGGGCAGATGCATAACAGTGTGGTAACTACTATAATATGGTAAGGCCTCTAGAAGATCTAATAATAATACTAATTACTATGATAATGACCAACTTGTATTTAGCACTACTATGTCCTAGGCACTGTTATCATTTAATCCTTTCAACAACTCTCTGATGCTGGTATTTAGGATTATCTCCTTAGAAACAGAGGCCTAAGAAGATTAGGTAACTTGTCTAAAATCCAACAACTAATAAGTGACAGAGCCAATATTTAGGGGACCCACCCCAGATTTAGTGATATCAAGAAAGCTTCCAAGTGGAAATGATGTAGAAGCTGGCATTGGCCATGGGTTTTTAGGAAAAGGGGTTAGAGGAGACATATTTCAGACAAAGGAAATAATATACACAAACACTGGCACTAGGAAAGAGCAAATAATATCCAAGAAGTTCGATTTTGAACAACTAGAGCCTAAAAGGGAGGAAGTGGTAAATGACCAGGCTGGAGGAAGAAGGGGCAGATTGTCGACGGTGTGATAAGACATTTTAAGGGCTTAGATTTTTATTTCAAGAAGAGTAGGAAGCCATCTGAAGCAGGAAGGTGACATGATGAAAACTGTTTTTGAAGCTCCTCTTGTAGTGGAGTGGAGAAGGGATTGGAGGGAGGTGAGAGCATGGGGGCTTTATCATATGACCATTGCAATAATTCAGACAAGAGATGTGAGAGCCTAACCTAGGGTTAATGGCCTTGTACATGGAGACACAGAAAGATCTGAGAGATCTCTGTGAGGCAGAGTCCATGGGAATGGATAACATGAGGATGAAGAAGAAAAAATGATGTTCTTGCTTGACTAACATGGAGCTGATGTATTCGAAGAAAGGGAAAAGACTAAACAGAACAGAATTAGCACAGAGGGGAAATGAGTTCAATTTTGGACATGTTGAGTTTGAGTAGCTGGTGCCTGGAAGACAGTTGGATAGATAAGTAGAAGCTTAAAAAACTGGTTTGGGGATCCCTGGGTGGCGCAGCGGTTTGGCGCCTGCCTTTGGCCCAGGGCGCGATCCTGGAGACCCGGGATCGAATCCCACATAGGGCTCCCGGTGCATGGAGCCTGCTTCTCCCTGTGCCTGTGTCTCTGCCTCTCTCTCTCTGTGTGTGTGAGTGACTATCATAAATAAATAAAAATTAAAATAAAATAAAATAAAATAAAATAAAATAGCCTTTAAAAAAAACTGGTTTGAACTGTAGTTATGCTTTGGGGAGCTTTCATCATTTAAATAGTAATTGAAGGCATGGGTGCCCATGAGATTGCTCTGGGAGGGTATGCAAAGAGAAGAGGACTCAGGTCAGCACTGAAGAAACACAACATATAATGAACTGACAGGGGAAGAGGCTCCTTCAATAGAAACCAAGAAGGAGTAGATGGAAAAGAAGCAGAAAATTTAGAAGAATGTGTTGACATAAAAGCTTAAAAAGAAGAAGACTTCAAATGTAAAGGAGAACAGTCAGCCTTGTAAAATTCTACCAAAGCTCTGGTAACAATGGATGACAAGAAAAAAAAAAAAAAAAAAAAACAATGGATGACAAGGAAGTTGATTGTGGATGATCTTGGCAAGAGCAATTTCCATGTATTGGTAGGAAGGAGAGTCAGTGGTGTGGGTAGGGGAAATGGGTGGGGGGTGGTTAATAGGATAAATGAGTGTGGATGAATTTTATAGAGAGGCTTGGCTGTGAAGGAGAGGAGAGACGGAGCTGGAGGGGATAGGGGGGGAAAGAATGCTTTATTCAAGAAAAACTGGAGTAGGTTTAATTGCTGTTGCAAAGGAGTGAGCAGAGCACCAGGAAGAGAAAAAGACTGGAGAAACAAGATAACAAAGTGAGAGAAAATGAATCATTGATAAGCTGGGGTGGCCAGGAATTCACAGTGCAGACAGACCGGTCCCTTTTCTTGTGGAGAGGATGGGAACATTCCAGATGTGTTGGGCAGCGGGCAACAGAGAGTTGCTAGCTGGTGGTGACTTTTGTTTTCTCTCTAATCTAGATGGTGAGACCTTCTGCTGGGAGGTTGTGGGGAGGTTGTACGACTGAAGGTTTGAGGACAGTTCTTGAGGTTTGAAACAACTGCCTATGGTGAAAGGACAGGTGGCTAAGGAGACAGGACTGGCAGGGAGGCAGGGCTAAGTGGAAAGCCACACCTTCACAGTGATGTCACTCTGAACAGCCATGTGCATTTCTTGGACAGCTTGAAGTTCAAAACACAAGTTCAAAGAATGTGGGCATGCAGATGGACCTGGAGGTGAGAGGTCTGGAGGGAAGCTTTGATAGAAAGGGAGTGGCAGAGGGGAATTGGAGATACTGGCAAGGAAATGGATGAAGTGAGAGTCTTTGGACTCCAGTTGACATAGAAGGAGCTGTTGATGTGGAAGAGCTGATGTAAGAGAATGAGTGTTGGAGCAGAAAAGAGCATGCAGTTTGAGTCCCTCAGAGGTGGAAGGCCCCCAGAGCTAAGATTAGTTTTTCCATTTTTAAATGGTTGGGGGAAAAATGTCACGACACGTGAAAATTGCACAAGACTGAAACTCAGCTACACCCACTTACCACATTGTCCATGGGCTGCACTGCAGCAGATTCTAGTCATGGCGAGAAAGGCCATAGGTCCACGGGGCCTCAGATACTGATTGTATGGCCTTTTACAGAGAACATTTGTCAACCTCTATGCTAAAGGAATTGATGGAAGCAGCTTTTTTGCTTTCTGCAGTTTGGAATGGTTATGCCATCATTTCTATCAGAGAAAAAAATTGAGGGGAGGCCATATAAATGTATCACGTACCATATGCACATGTGTGGTGATTTACTCATTTCTAGACCTGCTTTCTTACTGTTCTGATTTCTTCCTTCTTGCCTGGTGAGATAAATAAATTCTTGCCTCCTTCCTTCTTTTTATTTTCTGGCAATAAATTTAAAAAAAATATTTAGAGTAGTGCTAAGTTCACAGCAAAATGGAGCAGAAGGAACAGAGTCCCATATGTTCCCTCCCCTACCCCTCACAGGCACAGCCTCCCCCACTGTCAACATCCCACCAGGGTGGTGTCTTTGTTTCAATTGATGAACCTGCATAGAAACATCATTATTGCCCAGAGTCCATAGATTATATTAGAGTTCACTCTTGCTATTGTACATTTTAACAGTTTTGACAAGTGTGTAATGACATGTATCCTGCAAGTATCATACAGAGTAGCTTCACTGCCCTAAAAATCCTCCATTCTCTGCCTGTTCATCGCTCCCTCCCCTCTAGCCCCTGGCGACCACTAACCTGTTTATGGTCTCCATAGTTTTGCCTTTTCCAGATGTCAAATAGTAGGAATCATACAGTATGTAGACTTTTTAGATGGGCTTCTTTCACTCAGTAAATGCACTTAAGGTTCTTTTGTACCATCCTTTTTGATATTTGATTAAGGACTGGGCCAGGCAGGGGTGGATCCTGGATACCAATTTCTAAGAGCTACTGACAAGATAGAGAAAATTGTCTTTTCCAGAAATCTCCTGGGCAAGAGTGTTGCATAATGAATAGGGGATGAGGCTCCCAAGAGGCCAAGGATGGAAGATGGGCCAGTGAAATCTAGTTTGTGGAGGGAAAGAGCACTTAACTCTAGAGTGGCAGTTCTGCTGAGTAGGGTCTCTAAGTTTAAAACCAGAATGGAGGGACACCTGGGTAGCTCAGTGGTTCAGCATCGGCCTTTGGCTCAGGTCGTGATCCTGGAGTCCTGAGATCGAGTCCCACATCAGGCTCCTCACAGGGATCCTGCTTCTCCCTCTGCCTATGTCTCTGCCTCTCTCTCTGAGTCTCTCATGAATAAGTAAATAAAATCTTTTAAAAAAGTAAAAATAGGGGATCCCTGGGTGGTGCAGCGGTTTGGCGCCTGCCTTTGGCCCAGGGCGCGATCCTGGAGACCCGGGATCGAATCCCACATCGGGCTCCCGGTGCATGGAGCCTGCTTCTCCCTCTGCCTGTGTCTCTGCCTCTCTCTCTTTCTCTCTGTATGACTATCATAAATAAATAAAATTAAAAAAAAAATTTTTTAAAAGTAAAAATAAAACCAGAATGGAACGGCTAGGGATTAAGAAGACACCACTGCTCCTACATGGGCAGTCTCCCTCATTTCTTTGTTGTTTTGCCACATGCCACTGTATATGGCCTATACTAGAAATAAATGGTGCCCCTAAATTTAAAGAATATTGACTTAGAAGGTGTCTAATTATGAGTCTGCCCGGAGTGCCCACATGTCTCGCAATAGCTCAAGATCTATATCATTAGCATGATGTAAAAAGGACTTTGAAAGATTGAATTCTTATTCCAGTTTTTATCTTGACTATAACCACATGTTTTGGTGGCTTTTTATTTTTATTTTTGCATAGTTGGTAATAAGTTATTTGCAACCTCAAGTGAGGCCACCAAGTAACGTCTGTGAACATCTTGCATATTTTGAACAACATGACCTATGGGAACTATATTGTTGCATATGATCCTCAGATTCTTCGTCTTCTCAAATGTTAGTTTAGGGATTCTGAGAGCGAGATGTTTGGAGCTGATACTGATACCTCGCCTGATTACATTGAACTTACTGCTTCGCTTCAACTGGCTTTATTGAAAGTCTGCTGTGGGCACAGGATGGCAGAGGATGAATGGGACATGGCCTGTTCTTGGCATTTAGTTAATGGAAAACATCTATTGAATTTGTTTCTTTTTCCCTCGTCCCTCAGGTCCAACTGAATCCAGGACTTGGGGTTAAGAATGGTGAACTTTCCTTCCTGAACGGCACCGTGGGAGCCAACACACTTCCCCAGGGCTGCAGGCTGATCCCTGTCCCCACAAGGAGGACCTTGGAGCCAAGATGCCGAAGGAGCCGGGCCCGGAAGCTCCAGGTGGGTTCCCTGCAGTGTCCGGAGTCTGGCGAGAGCCCTGTGTCAGACAGCTTTAGTGGCACTTCTGGGAAAGGCCCTGGCTGCTCATCCCAGGACAGGAGCTCAGCCCTGGGGGCCCAGATGCACCTGCCTTCTCCCCACCTCCAACCTGGGGCCAGAGAAAAGATCCTCAGCCCGCAAAACAGCTTTGAGGAGCTGGAGGCAGAAACGAATGTTGACACGGGACGCACTGTGGTCAATCCTGAACCCCGGCAGTCTTTTCTGAGCAGATTTTCCAGGGGTCTCCGGACCAGCCACCCACCATCCTGCCTGCCAGACTCCTCCGTAGGGGCAACCGCCTCCATGAACAATAGAACCCTTAAGGAAAGGATCCATTCTTTGTCACTTGCAGGCCAAAAGGATCTTGGGGCAAGGAAGATAATCTCAAAATGTCCCCTTCACCTGCCAGTCCAGGGTGAAGAAAAAGAAGAAGAAGAATTCTTTATATAGCATAAAGCAAATGCGATTTCCGAAAACACAAGATCAGATCCAGTGTTCTAGAAATGGAGCACTGACCTGGGACAGATGGTTACTTGTTCACGTGAGGGGGCCTGAATGTTAGCCACGCACAGATTATTTTATTTTATTTTGATTTTTGCTTTTATTTGAGATGTGCATAGTCTAAGGTGCTGTGAAGGGTTGTTTATTTGCCTTCATGGTCATAAGGGAACACAGCCAACGCATAGGGAGAAAGCCCAAGGCCCTGGGTCCCTGGAGACACACTAACTCAGCGGGGTGCACCGAGTTCAGCACCCGTCAGGAGGGATTGCGTTCTCTGCGAGCGAGTCGGATGTGCTATGCAATGCTGATGAGTGTAGGCAATTTGGTTTTAATTTTTACTTGGGTTGCATTGCTCATCCCCCTGGACAACATGGACTATTTATTCTGTAGTGTTTTTTAATTTTTATGTGACCTCCTTTGGTAACTAGGCCCTGTACACCACATAACCTCTAGTGATTTTGCCTTTAAAGCTGTCTGTGTCTGGAATGAGTTCACATGCAAGTGTTTCGAAAATTACAAACAATTAATTTCTTTCCTGTTTAATAAGCAGAAACATTGGAAGTCAAGAAACTAGGTGAAAAATGAAAGCGAGGCTCTAGGATTTCCTTGCTCTTCCATTTCTCATCTGTTTCGGCACTACTCCAAAGGGGCCCGTGGTTCCTGTTTCTAACCAGAGAGGAACATGACATGAATGGATCTCTACTCGACATGGCAGGAAGATTGGATTGGATGAGTTGTTGGAGCAGGACTTGTGTTCTTCTGGCCATGTTCGAATTCCTAAATTTCTTTGCAATATGCATTCATCCATTTTTACATTCACTCATTCATTCAGCAAATACTTAGTGAGCACCTCCCTCTGAATAAGACATCGACGTATGGTCCACAAAGTTCTGTAGTCATCAAACCCAAAAGGTATATATGGTCTCACCGGTATAAATCCATTCTATCAACACTTGAGGATATGTTGAAGTCTTAATTCCTCTAGGACCTTTTCCCACAACTGATTTTCTCACTTGCTGCATAAAGGCTGTGGTAAGCAGGCGGAGACTGAGCATATTATGAATTGTAATTATAGCTGCAATGGACAAACTCTTGTTGCTCATGTGCTGTAGTTTTTGGTTGGATTTCTACACACATTTTTTAAAAATCTGAGGTCTGTGTGTTGTGGTTAATCTATAAGGTTATCTGATTCCATGAACTTTATTCTCCAGGACAGATGTTACATCAGATTATAAATGCTGATTTAGCTGGATCTTCTGGTGATCCTATTACTTAGTATACCCACTTGGGGTGATGGATGAGTTCAGGCCCAAGGATGAGTCTTCAGGCAGGGACACCTCCTAGGTTTGGGTGCTCTGCTGAGCTTAAAGAATAGAAATGAAGAAGAGTGGCAAAAAGACAAAGACAAGATTTCCATGTCGATTTTACTTTTCTGGGCTCATGACATCAGTATATTCCCATTCTCATTTTCTTTCTCCCTTCCCCCTCCACTGCCCCCCAACCAAGACTAAAGTTAGATTTTAGACAGTAGAATGAAGAACTTAGTTTTGGTCTAATTTTCTAGAATAAGAGTTTTAAAAAAATGAAAGTCTTATTTAAATTGAACTATTGAGCCGCCTTGAAAAGCACAGCGGGGGGCAATTCTAAAATATCTTTCCCACTTTTTTTGAGGTTACCTGAATTCTTTAACATAATATGTGGGTGAGACTATAAGTACATGGAAATTATGAAGAATACTGGAAAATGTGAAGGAGTGCCTTACAAAATTGACTTGTAAAATAATACACTTTTGAAATGGCACCGACTGTATTCTTCAACACAGAAATCCAATTTACAACATGGTAGGATGGTCATTCCCGTGGGCTAGGTAGGGTGCCAAAGGCCCCGCTTTAAGCCTCAGCTTTTAAATTTACTATTTATGGCACCTTGAACTGTCAGCCTCCTTGATCCTCTGTTGCTTTTCCTACCGTAACAAAAGGTTGTTAAGAGAATCAAGATGACCCACATGAAAGCATTAGACCCATGTGTTTTTTTTTTAAATGTCATGGAAACAAGAGTTTTTTTCTTTTTTCTTTTTCTTTCTGGAAACAAGTTCTGGTAAAATCAATGATTCAATTTAAAAAAAAGAAAAGAAAAGAAACTCAGCTCTCTAAGAATCTTTGCTACTTGTGCCGCTTATTATGTTCCCATACCTAGGAGGGAGATTGTGGATGGAAAGAATCAAATATATCTTAAAGTTCAAAAGTGATCGTCTGTAACAGGAATAAACTCTGAACTAGTTTAACCCAATGTATTGAATTAGCCAGACTCTTGACTTACTTATGCTGTATCTTTTAAAATGTAGAATGTATCACTTTTCAAATCAGAGGGACTCTCAATAATCAAATTACTTCATATTTCTGTACAGGTACACTAAAAATCCGTTGCATTACAATTGTTTGGCTATTTTTAACCCTGTTAATAGTATATCATACTTCTTTGCCGGTGTTATTTGGACATTGCTAAACAATAGAAATGGTAGCCTGTGGAGACTTTGGAATATGTGTGTCCATTAGGGAAAGTAGGGCAGGGGATGTGGGGCTGGGGTAGGGGAAGGCAGACACCCCTTGATTCACAAAGGGAGGTGGGACTTTGTAGAGGTGTGCCCGTCCTTCCATGGCCCCCAAACTCTGCTCACCCTTTTTCCTTCCTTCCAGAGAAAGCCAGGGAAAGGGGAAGGGAAGCCAAAGAGAAGAGAAATGGAGCTCACTCTCTGTTGATTAGAAACTCCTGAATTTCATCTCTGTGTTATAAAAACAATTCAGAACTTCCCGAGGTAACTTGATACTGTCTGCCTTTCTGGACTCTTCTCATGCTCTTGGGCTTTCTCTCCTTTTTTCCTTCCTTCTTTCCTTCCCTCCTTCTCCCCCTCTTCTGTTCCCTCTCTTTTCTTTCTTTCTTTCTTTCTTTCTTTCTTTCTTTCTTTCTTTCTTTCTTTCTTTCTTTCTTTCTTTTTCTTCTTTCTTCTTTCTTTCTCTCCTTCTTTCCCCTTCCCTGCTTCCCATCCTCTCTCCTGCCCCCCTCCCACCATCCTCCCCTGGGCCCTGCGCATAGATCTGATCCTCTCTTCGTTCTTTGTTCTGTTTTGAAACACTCTGTCTGGGAGGCATCTCTCAGGATTCCCGAAGAGGCTGTAAACGGATCTTTTGGCTCAGCTCTGGGAAAACGAGAAAGAAGAGGCCACCCCCACCCTGAGGAGGAAACGCTCCCCACTTTCCAACTCACGCTCAGGACTCTGCTCTGGGACTACGAGGCCCACACCACTTAGAAAACAGTTGGTCTCTCCACCCACAGCTCTCTCCTTTGACAACTCCTAGACCTTTCTCTGAGGTCTATTTCTGGGTCTGTTCTCCCAATTAGCAACTTTAAAAATTGGCTGTAGTATGTGATAAGAAAACAACGGGTGCTGATGGCCCCAAAGAGCATGTATCTAGGACTTACGTCATCAAGAACTCAATCCTCATAAATTTCATTTTCAAATATGTCATTTAAAAGTCGAGTTATTCCAGAGAATCTACCTGGAAGACATGCCAAGGTCCTCGCTTAGCGTGAAAGGAAATGTATTGTTTTTACAAGTCCTATGTCTGCCAGAGATGTTTCTGAGGAGTTTCTTTTAAGGACAATCAATAAATACTTCGAAAGAGGGCTAATGACATCAAATGTGAAGATGATGGCTGGCCTGTGCAGCCCTTCCTACCTGTTGGTGCTCTCCTGAGTATTTCCATCTTTACACCAATCCTTTGAGGTACATGCTATAATTATTCCCATTTTACAGGTGAGTAAACCAAGGCACAGGGAGGTCAAAGCCTAATTCAGAACTGAACAATGACTAAGTGGCATGGCTGGGATTAGAACACTGGCTGTCTGGCTGAAGTCTGTACCCATAACCACTCCAGCAGCCTGTCCCTCACAGGGGGTGCAAGAACGGCAGACCCCAGCTTTCTGCCTGGTACCCACAATGCCTCCACACCGTGAGTCTGGACAATGGCATGTCACCTCAGTTTCCTTTCTGCTCCTCAAGCATGCCCCACTTGTGCAGTCTGCCCAGACCTGACCTACGGGAACTCCTTCTCATCATTTAGGATCCAGGTTGAAATCCCCGCCGCAGGGCACCTGACCAGATAGCACCTTATTGAAGCAGTTCTGGAACCCAGCCCCTAGCCCAGTGCCAGGACCAGAGCAGGTACTTTTACAAATATTTTGCTCAATGAATGCGCAGCAAGAGGAGGAACACAGATGAGACCTCCACTCTCTGGATGCCAGAGGAGAGAGAGATTGTCCTAGGTAGCTAGGGTTGCTATGACCAGATACCATAGGCTGGGGAGCTTAATCATCAGAAATTTGTATCTCCCATCTCTGGAGGCTGGGAAGACCGAGACCATGATGCTAACAGGGTTGCGTTCTGGTGAAAGGTCTCTTCCTGTCTTGTAGCAGGCCACCTTCTCGCTGTGTGCTCACATGGTGGAGGACAGAGGTTTCTTGTGCCTCTTCTTCTTTCTTTTTTTTTTTTTTTTTAAGATTTTATTTATTCATGAGAGGCACACAGAGAGAGGCAGAGACCTAGGCAGAGGGAGAAGGAGGCTCCCTGCAGGGAGCCTGATGTGGGATTCGATCCCAGGATCTCAGGATCTCGACCTGAGCCAAAGGCAGATGCTCAACCACTGAGCCACCCAGGGGCCCCTTTTGTGCCTCTTCTAAGGACACTAATCCTACTCATGAGGCCTCCACCCTTACACCTAATTATCAAAGTCTCCAACCACCATCACAGTGGGGACTAGGGCTTCCATGTATGAATGTTGGGGGATACGACACTTCAGTCCATCATGGAGATGAATCATTTCATCCCTGGCTGTGTCCTAAGTGCCAGGTCTCCTCTGGACAGCCCCTTTTCCTCTGTGTCTTCTCCATCTCTCAGATGGAGAGATTTTCCTCATTTTTTTTTTTTTTTGAGATTTTCCTCATTTACCTGTTGGCAGCAGGTCCATTACAGCTGGCCTCATCTGGTCTGTCCCCTTCAGTGTAGGAGCGTCACTGTGCTTTTCCATCCTTGTTTGTGCTGCTGAGCCCTACCTGCAACTCACTCTTCTATTCATTCTACAAACACACCCTGTCCCATGTGCCTGACTCCAGGGACGCGCTGACAGCTACCATCTGCCACCATCTGCCACCATCTGTGGGACCTTGTCCGTGCTCCCCATTCCTCGGCCAGTGAGCCTCACTTCAAAGGAGCAGGTTTTGTCTTTAAGAAATGAAGCCACCCTGGACAGTCCCAGCAGAAACGATGCTGCCGCTCTCATCACAAGGCGTGAATTCCCACAGGCACACACTGGCTCATTCAAGCTAACCTCCAACATAGGTTATGGTCCATTTTATGTGTCTTCTCACAGAAGAGCATTTGCATCTCTGAATTTTCTCTTGCTTTGCACAACAGTCTGATTCACTGAACTAAAGTGCGACTGAATTTCAGCAGGACTCCTTAACGAAGTGTGCAAGGAGTTACCTCGTTTCATCCCTAGCATGAGTCTGTCACCAGAGGCCACAATTGTGACAATCTAATCGCTGTGGAGACCAGCTCCAACCTCTTTTTCCCCCTCTACTTCACCCCAAGGGAGGGCATGCAGATACTTTTAAATTAATCTGTGTCCAGGAAATTTCCCTACAGGCATCTTGATAGGAGGCAAAACTACCAGAAACACGACCCATGCTGTGTGTGGGGGTTTTATTTTTGTGTTTCTTTTTTTTTGTCTCCTTTTACTAAGGGAAACAAACCGTGTACTGCAGGGTGCTACCTCAAAGCATAGCAAGGTGGTCAATGGATTTCACATGACAGGTCGCCTGCAGGCCAGGAGTCCCATCACAGCAGGAGGACCAATACCACAAAGCTAGCAGGAGGTAGCAAGAGCTTGGCCAGGCCTTGTCAAAACAGGGTCCCTTCAGGCCTGAAAGAGCAAGGGGACCTGCAACGTAGACGTGGCCAGATGCTCCCAGCGGGGATGGGAAAGCTCCTTTAGGTGGGTGGTGGGGGCGGGTTGGGGCGGCGGCAGCATTCTGTCCCCAGTACATATGCTGTCGCCCTGTTGGCTGAGGCCTCACCCCAGGTTGGTTCAGGGGCCTGATTTTGGTTCGAGGCTGCCTGCCTACCTTCCTACTGTTCTTGTGCATTTTCCGAGCCCAGGTCCCCAGCCTTCTGATGAACTAATTCTCAGCTTAAATCAGCTAGAATCCGTTTTATTTATGCACCAAATAACTGAGATCCATACAGAGTGAAGCGCTAACAGGGGCTAAGACCCAGTACAAAACTGGGGCACTGTATTAGGGAATCGGGTTTTCAAAGGGATAAACAAAGATGTGAAAAACTATTCATTTGGGGGTTCGGTGTCTCTTTGAAGTTTTCTTAGCTTTGATTCTTTGATTCTCCTTTCCTTTCGGATTGCTCCTTTCTTCTCCCTTATGGCTGTGGCAGTAGGCCCGCCGCCTCCCCTTTCCCACGCTAAGAAGGAAGCAGGATGGGATCCACAGAAGGGGGGCAGGGTCCCTTCTCAGAAGTGCTCTGCCTCTAGACTTTTGTCCAGGCTAGACAAAAAAAAGCCAACATGTGGTCTGGCATAGGTCACCAGGACAGGGCCTTGAATTAGAACCCCTGTATTCACAAGCAAGAGACACTGAGAACTCATTTAAACAAAAAGGGGAGAAAAAGGAAAGCTGTGGGGTCATGTGGCTAAGACCGTCAGGGAACCCCAGCGACAGGGTCACATCCCACCAGCGAGCTCCCAAGTGGAGAGATGGTCCATTCCCAGCGCTTCCAGGGAATTCCCCAGAGAGGCCTCTGATTGGCCTGACCTGGGTCACACGCTCGCCCCTGAACCAATCGCTGTACCAGATGATGGCTCTGCTGATTGCTGGGGCCAGGGCTTTGCATCTATTCGTGGGAATGATTAAAGGAGGAAGGGAACAGCCCTGCCTGAACAGCATGGGGAGACCTGCTTGCTTGCTTCTTTTCTTCAGAGATTTTATTTATTTATTCCTGAGAGACACACAGAGGCAGAGACATGGAGGGAGAAACAAGCCCAGGGCTTGATCCCAAGATCCTGGGATCATGACCTGAGCCAAAAGGCAGACACTCAACCACTGAGCCACCCAGGTGCCCTGGAGAGACTTTCTATGAATAAGAGGACGTGAGAAAAAAATGTCAGCAGGCAACAAAAAGAGGTGTCCACTCCTGGCCCCAGCTGTAGTGGCTAACAGAGGAAGAGCCCCCTCTGCATTGTCCCTGTGAGGAGGACCCTGGAAGCGGGTCCTGGTCACCTCTTTCTCATGAAGAACATGCCTTTTGACAACGTGAGACCTTCCAGCATCTGGCCTCCATCAGTCTGTTTTGTTCTCTTCAGAGTCTGTATTAGTTGCCTGGAGCTGTCCCACCAATGACCACAAACGTTGTGGCTTAAAGCAACAGAAAGCTATGCTGTCACAGCTCTGGAGGCCACAAATCTGAGATCAAGGTGTTGGCGGGCCCCACCACCTCTGGGGGCCCAAGCAGAGAATCCTTTATGGACTCTTCCAGCTTCTCCCCGTGGTCCTTGGCTTGTGGCTGCAAAATGCCAATCTTGGCCTCCACCTTTGTATCACCTTCTCCTCTGTATGTTTCTGGTGTCTCTCAGACAACCCAGAATGATCTCAAGATCCTTACCTTTTTAAAAAAGATTTTATTTATTTATTCATGAGAGATAGAGAGAGGCAGAGACTTAGGCAGAGGGAGAAGCGGGCTCCCCTTGGGGAGATGTGGGACTCCATCCCAGGACCCGGGATCACGACCTGAGTCAAGCGCAGACTCTCGATCATTGAGCCTCCCAGGTGCCCCTCAAGATCCTTGACTTAAGGATCTTCATCCCAAGATCCTTGGCTTAACTACATCTACAAGACCTTTTTTCCACATCAGGTCACACTTGTTATTGTATTGTCTGTCACCCTTCCTTAGCCTGCTCTGCTTCTCTCTCTCTCTCTCTCTCTCTCTCTCTCTTGCTCTCTCTCCCTCTCTCTCTCTCTCTCTCTCACACACACACACACACACACACACACACATACACATACACACACAAATATAACCTCCATCACAGTTAGGACCTGTCTGTCATCTTTATATCTGTATTCATAAGGCCTAAAACAGTGCCTGAACCAGAGTAGACACTCTGTGAGAGTTAGTTCATTGAATAAAAGAAAGAAAAGAGTGTATTTGCTTGCATCGTGTCCCTTAGTGCTTCCTCCATACATTTAGTACTGCTCCAAACCCATTCTATTAGTTGAGTATACCTGGATCTCCGTCCCTCATTAAAATACACACTCTCTGAAGCTTCTTTTTCGTGGTTGTGGGTGATCATTTTGCCGTTTAATTCAGAGCAATGAAATTTATGCACCAAATATTGTGCTAGATGCACCCTCAGAATTAATAGGAGATGAAGACAAATATAAATTCATCTTGCATAGTTTGGGTTTTCCACTCATTGCCCATCTATCTGTAAATAATTTTGACTTTTCCCCCTTCCTCCTGAGATGTTTCTCATCTCAAATTACAGGTGAAGTGAGCAGTCGCTGGACCCTGTGTGCCCAGAGCCTCTATTTTTGGGTCTACCTCTCCTTTTTCAAGTCATCACCTCCCCCAATTCTTATTTCCGTCACTTGGTCCTGAACATTGGAGGCATGAAAAAGGAAGCTTCAGCTGGACATTAAACAGATTTCAAAAGGTTGAAAAGCAGGAGGCTAACACTTGTTGTTGACTGCCTTACATCTAATTTTTTTAAAAAACCATAATTAACATGCTCTGCTATCCGAGCAGCTGCCTTGTCAGTCTGAAACACCGCCTGGGAAAGAAGTAGTCATGGGGTAATTTCTGTTGAGACACTTCACAGACACAAAGATAATTAAATGACAGCGGTGATGCCCCACAGCTTTGAGGGCTGGCGTGCAACCACCCATGTGTGCATGGAAGCTTCCCAACCGCTCCCAACAAGCCTTTCTGGAGCCCCTATCACCAAGCAGCACAGGGCTAGACACTCAGGAGACATGTGCCTGGGTAGGGGTCAGAGAGATTTAGATTGACCTCTGGCAGTCTGCTCATGGGAGCAAAGTCCTCACTTTTGCAGCAAGTAGTCTGTGTACACCAGAGAACCGGGTTTCAATTACTTTGTGCACGGCTGTGCTAAATGAGCAAGCTTTAAAGGGACCCTGCAGACACCACAAAAATGTTCCCCCAGTGCAAAAGTGTAAAACATAATCGTCCTGCTGGAGATGTTGCCCTACAAAACACCAGACAGGGCTCCTCGGGAGTGAAAACTAGATTGGGAGCAGATCCATGAGATACATAATTAGTGAGGACCTCACCTCCTCACCGGTTTTCACCACACCGATGTGGGCCAGGCTTTGTGTTCAGTCACACCCATGAAAGTCTCAGGGAGGCGGAGATGTTTAACACATCATCTGACTTTGGAAATCTTTGCAGGTGGCATGTAAAAAGAAGATATGCTGGGGCCCTTGGGTAGGTCAGTCGGGTAAGCATCTGCCTTCAGCTCAGGTCATGACCTCAGGGTCCTAGGATGGAGCCCTGCATTGGCTCCCTGCTCCATGGGGAGCCTGCTTGTGCTCTCTTTCTCTGTCAAGTAAATAAATAAAATATTTTTTTTAAAAGGAGATATGCCCCTGAGGTGATTAGCATTGACTTCACGAGACGATTTCTCCCCTTTTGTTGTGAGCATAATTTAGGGAAGAGGCAAAAGCAAAACTGTGTTCTGGGCAGTCTTTCTGAAGTCTGAAACGTGCCCCTGTAAATTTAGTATGTTAAATTTAATACATTGGGCACCATGTAGTTACACTACAGGCATATTTCTGTCCTACGTTGTGCTAAAATTAAGCTGGTATTTTCTGTGTCTGTGTTAGGCTTTGTGAGGTTGCTTCTGCAGGAAGCCTACGGAACTGGATGAAAATAGAAAGGTTCATAGTGAAGTAAAGGAATATCCTCTCAGCTGTCCCCTGGGGCAGCGACCGGTTCCCCAGCTCCAAGTGGAGGGGTCCAAGAACAGGCAGCAAGGACAGATATTTTTAAATCCATTAAGAAAGAGGTGCCAAAGCTCAGTTTTTACACAAAGGGGAAGGCTCTGCCTCTCTAAGCTGATGCTTCTGTAGTTTCTGCTTCTTATTCCCTGGGTCACGATCACAGGAAGATCCAGCGAGGTCCACTGCCACGGGACTGTGAGCACCTCTGGGAGCTGGGAGTGACTGTGGGAACTGTCCCACGAGATCAGATGAAGAGAAGAGTGGGTCTCTGGTCGGTGACAGGGGGCAGTAAGGGGTGAGTCTCCTGGGACAGAAGCTGGCCACAGGAGCACCAGGAAGGGCAGGGACCAGTCCAGGATCTTGCTCTCAGTTGCAAGTGGCCATGGCAACAGGGACTTTGATTTAGTGTCACAAGAGCTGAACCAAGTCCCTGATTCCCTGTGGATGAGTTGTCATGAGAAGTGTAGGATCCTGAGCACCTAAGCTATGATGCCTTAGCCAACATGAGATCAGTGCCAGAGCCCACTGGCTCTGGGCCTGGAACTCAGGTAAGGCCCTTGAAGAAGAAAAAGTGAGATGGGTGTGTGTGTGCCCATGGGGCATTCGGGTCTTTAGAAGGATTAATAATCATCATCATGGGTGTGCAGTATGTCTGAGGCACTGTTCTAAGATTTTCTTATTAAGTGTACAATTCCCATTCTAAGATTTTTTACATATATTAACTCATTGACTCCTCCTATTATTATCTGCATTTAACAAATCAGGAAGTGGAAGCAAATGGAGTTTAAGTAACTGGTGCAACCGGTAGGTAGAGCCCAGGCCTGCTGACTTGAAGTCCTGGCCCCATATTACCTCGCTCTGTGTAGTCTGCCCCAAAGATGTCCAATCCCTAATCCCTGGAAGTGATGAACGTCAACTGGATGTGGTAAAAGGGACCATGCAGTCGTAATTGAGGTGGCATCCTGAGATGGGGCGATGATTCTGGATTGTCTGGGTGAGCCCTAAGCATAAGCACAAGTGTCCTTATAGGACAGAGGTAGAGGGATACTTGACCACAGGGGAGGCAGAAGATGACATGACATTGGAGGCCAGGTGATGTGAAATGAGGAAGAATCAGGGGCCAAGGAGCGTCGGCACCTTCCAGAAGGTTCAAAGGCAAAGAAACCGACTCTTCCCTAGTGCCCCCAGGAGGGACCACTCTGGCCAACGCCTTGGTTTTAGCCTTGTTGTATCCATTTTGGACTCTGGTCACCAGAATTATGAGATAATAAATTTGTGTTTGAGGATCACCTAGGTGGCTCAGTTGGTCAAGTGTCTGCCTTTGGATCAGGTCATGAGGATCCCAAGGACCTGGGGTCCAGCCCCACATCAGGCTCCCTGCTCAGCGGGGAGCCTGCTTCTTCCTCTCCCTCTGCCCCTCCTCCTTGGCTCATGCTCTGTCTCTCGCTTTCTCTCTCTCAAATAAATAAATAAAATCCGGGATCCCTGGGTGGCACAGCGGTTTGGCGCCTGCCTTTGGCCCAGGGCGCGATCCTGGAGACCCAGGATTGAATCCCACATCGGGCTCCCGGTGCATGGAGCCTGCTTCTCCCTCTGCCTATGTCTCTGCCTCTCTCTCTCTCTCTGTGACTATCATAAAAAAAAAAAAAATCTTTAAAAAAATAAATTTGTGTTTGTTTTAAGTCACTAAGTTTGTGGAAATTTGTTATAGCTGCCGTAAGAAACTAATACACCATGGTTCTCAACACTCTCACCAAATTTTTTAAAATAAATTTTTATTTATTTATGATAGTCACAGAGAGAGAGAGAGAGAGAGAGAGAGAGGCAGAGACACAGGCAGAAGGAGAAGCAGGCTCCATGCAGGGAGCCCAACGTGGGATTCGATCCCGAGTCTTCAGGATTGCGCCCTGGGCCAAAGGCAGGCACCAAACCGTTGCACCACCCAGGGATCCCAGAGCTCTCACCAAATTAAGTGGTGTGTGTGTGTGTGTGTGTGAGTGTGTGTTTGGTGAAGGCAAGCATAAATAACATGTTATAATTATGTGATTCAGAAAATAAAAAAGATCTCAAAATTCATCATTAAAAAGTTAATATTATAAATCTAACACATGGTTTTAAATCTTATTACTTTGACTCCACATGGAATAGTAACAAGTGGGTAGTACTGAAGAATAAACCTACGTAGTCCTTATTTGGTTATTTGTAATGATGAATGTTGTTATCGGCCTCATTAGTTTGGTTTGGCACTTGTTAAGTGACACCCCCAGAAATGGTCACGGCATTGTTCTGCACTGTTCTGCAACGTAGATAGAAGTGCCCCCATTCATGCCTTTTCATTTTCCCTTGTCCCTTTCTTAATAAAAATATATCCACGGTTAAAAGGATAAGGAAATCGGTGTAAAAACCAAAATGACCTCTCAGCACATAAATCTCAGCCTGTCATTAGGGTCTGAGGTCTGGGAATGCCTCCACTCTGCTAACATCAGGGACATCCTTTTGGCTCTTGTTCAGAAAGTTGGTCAGGATGTAAGTGATAGGAAGACAGGTTATGACTGGAATAACCGGAAATCTTATTTAATGAAAAAATGCAAATCAGTCACAAGCTTTGGTCCTATGTTACTAACTGTCAAACTCTAGCGCCTCCGTGGAACAGTCATGGATATGGGCATCCAATGTTCATTGAGATAGGCAAGGAAGGTAGGTTTCTCTTTTACGGGGGTAAGCGGGGTCTCATCATATGGGATATAGGTATTGCATGTTTGTTAGGACAGATTCTCAGAGGCAGCCCTGCGAGTTGAGAGCAAAGCTGCCATTCTTCTTATTCACACAGGGCACCAGTTGGGTTAGCGGGGACCTCGGAGCATTTGCATGGGTACAGAAGGAAGGGGTCAGTGGACACCAAGTCATATATATCTCTGCAGTCATCTTTTTTTTATTTTTATTTATTTATGATAGTCACACAGAGAGAGAGAGAGAGAGAGAGGCAGAGACACAGGGAGAGGGAGAAGCAGGCTCCATGCACCGGGAGCCCGACGTGGGATTCGATCCCGGGTCTCCAGGATCACATCCTGGGCCAAAGGCAGGCGCCAAACCACTGTGCCACCCAGGGACCCCCTCTGCAGTCATCTTATGTAAGATGTAAGACGACTCTCCTACGTCATAGGGACTTGCAGATGCTTCATTAATTTTAACGTTGAGTGAATCCTCACATTTGTGTAATACTCTATGCATCATAAAAATCACCCTTAAGTGAAAAAAGAGATAATCCACGGCAGTAGTCGAATGACAAAATAGAAGGATTTTAAAAGATCTCTAAATACTTCTGATTTTCATTGCTAGGTAAACTTTATGCTAAACAGACATGCAGTCTACTGGGTTGTCACTAGGCCAGGTGAGTTGGCAGCCAAATACAAGTTGCCCACATACATAATTGAGTGTTCTATGTATAAACAAGTTCTGACACTTCATTTCTGTCTTGGAAGGAATTGTGTGCCATAAAGATTATCTGCTTTACAACAAGCATAAAAATCTTGTCAGGTGGCCATGGTTTACTTGAATTAATCGAGAAAGCGCTAGTCGTCTTTGGAGAATGATTTTCAAGTCTATCCATCTTCACATTAATGCTGAAAAGGCTTAATTGCGTAGAATGAAGAAATGCAGCCTACGTAAGAGAAAATAAAAATGTTGGAGTCCATCAGCAATGGCAATCTCATCCTTGAATAAATCTTCACTATTACTGCCCTCTCATGATTTCCTTGTACCTCTGTCACTGCCGTGATCATGGTCGTTCTGTGATTTCTGTTTTTTATGGTTGCACGTGTATCGGATTGCTCTAAGAGGTGGTGAAATTGGGAAAGTGAAAGATTGTCTTAAATCATTGTATTCCCCAAATCACACAATAGGGTCTTTATTTCACAACAGATATTAAATAATAATTCTACACATTGTATTGGCTATCATCTCTATATGTAGAATTTTATTCTAACAACATGGAAAATATTGATATTTCAAGGCTGCCTTGAGCCTTGTTAAAATATTATTAAATGTAGGTTTTATTATTGTTCAGGGGTGGTGAGACCAACAGACCAGGAGATGACTGCAGAGTTGAACAGAGTTTGTTACTCACAGTCCCCAAGAGGTGGGAACATGCCATGCAATGTGGGGAAACACCAGAGTTGGTCACCAGGTGGGACTGCAGGGGAGGGGTGGTGGTGGAGGTGCAGGGTAGGGGTTGGGGGTGAGGGGGATGAGAGTAAGAGCCTTTATTGTGGTTTCTGTGGGAAGGAACATGCAAGGCAGGGAGTGCCAATCTAGGATTGGCCAGTTTGAATGATTTCAGCAAGTTCTGAGTGTTGGGGCTGTATCTTAGCTGTCTGGTACCTGACTCGGGGGTAATTAGGGCGAGGGAATAGAGGTGCCATGTGAGAGCCCTATGTAAGCCAGGAAAGGTGGTAATGGGGATGTGGGCTCTGGATTGGTTGGTTTGCATGTGAAAGGCATGCTCTCAGGTGAGTCTTTAACTATCTTTAGGAATTGGCTAGTTCTGAGAGGGGTAGTCTCTCCAGGGCCAGCAAAGCCATAGATCTCAAACCATCAGAATAAAGAGACATGCTCAATTCATATGGAAAACCTACTGCCAGACGTATAGAACAGTGAGAGCGTGAATAGTGAACGCCTATTTTGTGCTTGGCCTCACATGCTTTGCATGTATGAACTCAGCACCTTTAGAGCTGGTGCTGTTTTAGCTAGGCCGGGTCACTTGCCTGAGAACATTCTGCTGGTAAATTTCTTTTTTTTATTATTATAAATTTATTTTTTATTGGTGTTCAATTTGCCAACATACAGAATAACACCCAGTGCTCATCCCGTCAAGTGCCCACCTCAGTGCCCGTCACCCAGTCACCCCCACCCCCCGCCCACCTCCCCTTCCACCACCCCTAGTTTGTTTCCCAGAGTTAGGAGTCTCTCATGTTCTGTCTCCCTTTCTGATATTTCCACTCATTTTTTCTCCTTTCCCCTTTATTCCCTTTCACTTTTTTTTAAATTCCCCAAATGAATGAGACCATATAATGTGCTGATAAATTTCTAAATTAGGATCACGAACTGGCCTGGCTCCCAAGAACCATAAAGGAGGCTGGGACTTCTTAAGGGAGGTGGCTCGTAGAGCAGTTAAAAGAACATGCAGTGCTAGAGAGAATGAGCTTGGTGACAAAGAAGGTGGTGCACAATGGTCTATATATTCTTCTCATTGGAGAGAAAAATGAGAGATTAGGTTTTGAATGAATGAAAAATAGCTCATTGAGCTAAACAGACATCGCAATCTACTGGGTTATCACTAGACCAGGTGAGTTGAAGAAATATATGTTCTTGATGATACTTTATTCTGGTTGTTGTTGAAAAGGACTCATTAATTGACTCACGTTGAAATGCACTTTTAAAAAAATTTAAAAATTAAGGCTTGGCTTTAGCAAGTGGGTGGCCTTCCAGTGGGTGAGCTATGCCTGTGTCCCCATCCAAAGAGCAGGCTGGGAGCAGAGAGACACAGCCCAGGGAGAAAACATGAATGACATTAAGGGAAATGGGTAAGGAGCTACCACCCAGAGGGAATAGGGTGAGTGGTCCCAAACTATTTCTCAAAGTATTACAGCCACTTGCAAGTCGGGGAGGATACGGAGTCTGAGGGGTCAGAGTAGGAGCCATAGGGAAGTAGAGTGACTGGTGGGAGTTGTGTTATTTTATTGTCTTCAAGAACAGGAGAGAATGGGGCAGCCCAGGTGGCTCAGCGGTTTAGTGCCACCTTCGGTCCTGGGCCTGATCCTGGAGACCCGGGATCGAGTCCCACATCAGGCTCCCTGCATGGAACCTGCTTCTCCCTCTGTCTGTGTCTCTGCCACTCTCTCTCTTTGTGTCTCTCATGAATAAATAAATAAATAATCTTTAATAAAAAATAAAAGAACAGGAGAGAATGAGGCTGGCTTGAAGAACTCCTGTCATTGTGGTAATTTGCCACAAAGTGCCCATTTTAGACTATTCTCATCTGGGAAGCTTCCAAAACGATTCTTATTGGAGCTCTCCAAGCCAACACAACCCCAGACAGTGTCAGGGCCACACTCAAGATTCCATCTTGTTCTGGAAGCCTAGACTGTGTGTTGAAGTAATCCTGAGAGGTCGACATCGATGCCTAGAATCCCTGGGCTTCCTTTAGAGTAACATGCAGTAAATATACATCAGTTAATTCAATTTCATCAAAAAAATCATGGCCTGAACAAGGAAAAGGTGTCATGCACCTGCAATATACAGTCTCACCTTTCGAGTGGCGGCAAATTCCCAGAGCATTGGCTTCATCTATATTAAATGAGTAGGGTACTATTGCCACCTTGTGATCAGAAATAGAAGTGTTTTTATTCTGGAAGCTGATTGTGTAATGCCTCATTTAAATATGGATTAGCTTCCCTCATCTGCTTCTGATCAATTCTTTCATTTTGCTTTGCTGCCTTACATATATTTACAAAAGCTTGTACTACAAAAAAAAAACTGCAATAACCTAAAATGGGCATGAAAATCCATCCCAAACCATTAGAAGCAAGGAAGGGGCCAGTGTCTCTAGAGTCTCTAGCCACACCTATTCTTATATAAACTGAATCTGGCAGCTTTGGGGTCAGATACCAAAAATAATCAGGACACCTGTTAGATTAAATTGCAGGGACTCCAAAGTGCAGTAGACATCCCTTCAAAGGAAATACTAAAAAAAAAAATCACTCTGAGTTTAATTGTCAGAGATTATTGGAGCTGCCCCCCCGCCTTTTTTTTTTTGGAAGAGAGGATTATTATAAAATCAGGCTAAATATTTTGTAAATCTTAGCCAGAGAGAATATTCCCAACCACCAGAAATTAAAATAAGTGAAATATTACTGACACGAAAAATGTCACATTGACTCGAAATGAACATGAACCATTTTTTAATGCTTCAGAAACTAGCTTTCCCTCCCAAATAGGAATATCATGGATTGAGATGCCGTCCACCTCCTGGGCGATTTTCACTCATTTCTTTCTCTGTAATTTGTGTGCTTTCTTGAAGGCTGTCCGCGGGTGGCCGTGACACTATTTTCGTGAAAGCCTGTTGTCCTTATAACAGTTCTTCCTGGACTTTTATGAGCCCTGCTTGTCCTGTCCTCGCCCTCTGTCCTTCATCTCCAACATCCATAACTTCTCATGTTGTTAACTAATATTGAACAGAAAGTTTCTTTGTCAAGCATGGAAGGGGTGGGTATTTGCAGGGGCAAATCCAGGTCCTTTTGTTTTCATTGGTTAGAAAGATGAATCTAGGCCTTATTCAGAGAATCTCAGCAATAGCTTAGATAAGCAGAGAAGAAGCCAGGATCCTAAAATATATAAGCTACCTGGCATTTAAAAGGAAGAAAATCCTGATCCCCTGAGGGCATCTGAACTCTTAGTTTGAATGGCATCCCAAGCAGCTCTGTACTAGCCCTCCTCTCCTGGGAGGAACCATTAGGGACTCAGCCCAGAACATACATCCTGAGACTAATGTTAAAATGACTACTTCCTGTTTTAACATCGCTTATCAGAATCTGTATAGGAACAGGACTAGGAAGGTGGGAACCTTTTAGCTGCTCTGCGATGATATTTGGGTAACAGCTTCATTGGGGCTTCTGGGGGACATGGCATCTATGACCCTGTTCACCAGGCATATCCCTCTGTCAGAGCGAGGTTGAGTTCTTGGATATGGTTGTTTATTTCTGGGTTACTGCTGGATTAGTTGGAGGCCCTCTCTGAAAGGCCCCCTCTTAGTCCATATAATGACAGCATTCCTTCTAGTTTTCAGCTCTGAAAAAATTTTTGCAATTGAGTGGTCAAAAGAGAAGAAATTCTTGTGCCATTAAAAGCTGGCATGACCACCTTGACCTTTGAGCCTTTTCAATGACCCTTCAAGTTTCCGGAAGCCCTGGACTGAGTTTCCACCTGGTCAGGAGGTGGACAAATCTCTCCATCACTGTCCAAGGAGGCTCTCAATGCCCTAAGACCTGGTTATCACTAGGGTTTGTATGCAAATTTCACTTGATGCTCAGCACAGGTGCACTGGTTGCTTCATGAGGTCTCATGGGGTTTCTTATTCTCCCAACTAAACTGGGAGCTCTTTCAGAAGCAGGGAACCTGTCAACTGTCTGTATCTTTCAGGGAAGCCTTGGAAATTTCTATGAACTCAGCATGTGTGTGCGGTCAATAATCAGATAGATAATGAAGAATGAAAGAAGGAGGAGGAGGAGGAGGAAAAGGAAGAGGAGGAGTCAGAGAGAGATGGCTATCAGTAGAACCAAAGGAATCTGAAGAGTGACACAAAGACTCAAGGTTCAAGAGCCCTGGCTTCAAGCAGGGCACGACATCTATTGTAATCCTGGGCTAATGATGCCTTCGTTTGTATCTTGTCATTTTATGTTTTGGAGTCTTGGGGTGTCCACCGTAGGCAACAAAAAGTGAGACCAGATTGTTCATAGGCTAGGGAAAAAGTCAAGAAGATTGTTCAGTAGAGGACAGTAGAGGAGCTTCTCCTTATCTTCCTCTCTCACCCTAAATCCCATGCCCTCAAGAACTCCCAGAGGCTATGCTGGAACCACAGACTGAGTCTCCTCCAGGCAGAATGAGGAGAGAGGCCGCTGTCAGCCAGTTGCAAGTAGTAAAGTTCCAGATTTTCTCTCCCACATTTGACCCTTTTTACTAGAACATCCCAAAGTTACAGGGAGTGGTCATAGGCATCTTAGACTGCTGACATCAAGAAGCCCCAAGGGCCAAGAACAAACTGCTGATGCCTGGGGGACCTGCATCAGGGGGGTCGGTGGTAGTTACCATAGGAATAACAATGATCCGATTGCTATTCCTGGGGAACAGTTGAGTCATTGCTATTCCTGGGAAACAAGCTCCTGGTGGCTGCTGCCCTTGGAACTGCTTCTCTTCTGTTCCTCCTCCCATAGTTTCAGCCCCAGATAGATAGGTCTGTTCCACCAACCACTGAGAAGAACAGAAATGACCAATGGTTCTGGCAAGAGCTTGACCATTGTAACAATGGCAGTGGGCAAGTCTGGAATGGGTGAAAAGCAATGGGCAGGGCAAGGAGTGACAAGTGTTGACAGATGAGGGATGACATATGCCTGAGACTTGCAGGAAGGAGCCACAGAAATCCAGGAGGAATGAAAGCATGGATGGGGAAAAGAACCAAAGTTTTCTGCATGGCTGCTCCAGACCAGGTTCTGAGCTCAGCATGTTTTGTCTTATCACAATGACTTATTTTTACTTTTAATTATGAAATATTTCCAAGACACAAGAGAGTACAGAAAATTAACATCATGGATATTCATGTAAGTGAACCTGGCTAGAAGAGGTTTTGACATTTTGCTGAATCTCTTCTCATCCCTTGGGGTCTCTCTCAGCTTCTGGGCCTTCAGTATTTGAAGGGATTTCTAGGGGCATGTGGTACAAGATCAGCTACTATAACTTTAAAAACGATCAAGCAAGTCAAAATAAATAAGACTTCCAAGAAGGCTGATTATGATGTGATTCTTGTTATTTTTTAGGTAGATTGTTTTTAAGTTTTTTTTTTTAAGTTTTAATTTACTTAAGTAATGTCTATACCCAATGTGAGGCTTGAACACATCACCCTGAGATCAAGAGTCACATGCACTTCTGACTGAGCCAGTCAGGCACCCTTGATTTCTGTTCTTTTTTTGGTGAAGATTTGTTTTTTTTAATTTTTAAAAATTTTATTTAAATTCAATTTGCCAACATATAGTATAACTCCCAGTGCTCATCCCATCAAGTGCCCTCCTTAGTGCCCATCACCCATGCCCCCACCCTCTTCCTCCACCCTCTTCCCCCACCCTCTTCCCCTTCTGGAGACCTTTGTTTGTTTCCCAGAGTCAGGAGTCTCTCATGGTTTGTCTTCCTCTCTAACTTTTCCCCTCTCAGTTTCCCCCTTTCCTTATAATCCCTTTCACTATTTCTTTTTTTTTAAGAGTTTATTTATTTATTCATGAGAGACACAGAGAGAAAGAGACACACACACACACAGAGAGAGAGAGAGAGAGAGAGAGAGGCAGAGACACAGGAAGAGGGAGAAGCAGGTTCCATGCAGGGAGCCCGACCTGGGTCTCCAGGATCACGCCCTGGGCTGAAGGCAGCGCTAAACCACTGAGCCATCCGGGCTGCCCCCTTTCACTATTTCTAATATTCCACATATAAGTAAAACCATATGACAATTGTCTTTCTCCGACCGACTTATTTCACCCAACAAAATACCCTCCAGTTCCATCCATGTCAATGTAAATGATAGGTATTCATGATTTTTGTTCTTAATAGCCATTCATATGTTGTGTTAGGTCTTGTTTTCAAACATATTTGAATGATTCTTTTATTCCAGGAAATTTTACTCCTCATCCCTTACCTTACACAACGGTTTCTGTTTCCTTGTGCTCTCATGCATTTTTCTCCTTTTTGTGTGGTTGCAATCTTAGTTTCTATGTAATCTAAGTTCTATTTCCTCTCTGTCATGGCCACAAAATATTATTTCATAAACTTCCATTTTACTCCACAGTTAGCATCCACGGTAAATTGTAGTGCTTGCTGGCCATTTCTGTTGAGCTAATATGTCCAAATTTCCTTTGGGGGAAATATTACTTCTATTGGCTTTCAGTCTGTTCCTCTTTCAATTTCAAATTATGATCATGAAGATCTATTAGATGCATAGAATTGAGCCGATCGTGCTCCTAATTTCATGGCATATAATCACCATTATTCTCTGTTGCGGTCCCTCTTCTATTATTTTAGTTTATTTTATTTTCTTCTCTTTGCCTTCCTGGTCCCCAGTCTCATTCCCCTTCCCTGCATCTGGTGTATTTACTCAATGTTTTCCCAAATGACTTTCAGTAAGTTTCTCTATATGTATGTCCATGAGAAACATATAGTATTGCTTTTTGTTTTAGAGAATGTGCTTAAAAGGTATCATTCCCCACATCAATTCTGTTTCGTACTTTCTTTTTTCAGCCAGCCCACGGTTTTGAGCTCTGTCCATGTTGCCATTGGTAGAGCCAATTCCTTCCTTCCCCTCTCCTTCCTTCTGCACAGAGATCTAGTGTACATATGGTGTACATTTTACTTATCTTTACTCTCACATTTTTTAATGGACATCTTCGTGATTTCTAACTCCTAGGACCCCCAACACTGTAGCCAAACCACAAGTCTCTTGGGCATCTGAGAGAGAATTTGAGGGGATACAGACTCAGGAGTCAATAAACTGTGTCTGAGGATAAAGGTGTGCTCCATTTCACAAAATCCTGCCAGGTTGCTCTCCAAATGAACACACCAGCTATGGTGCCACCAGCAGTGCGCAAGAGTTCTTGTTTTCCCACATCCCCACCAACCAATGATTTTATCAAAATTGTGAATTTCTGACAATCCGATGGATTGAATTAGTATCTCAGGGCTATTTATATTTGCCTCTCTCGATGCCAGTGATGAGGGGATCAGTTTTCTTCTGTGAATTACATAGAATCTGTGTCCATCTTTCATTTGTCAATTTGTCCATTTGTCCGTATGCCCAGTTCCTTCTTGTCCATTATCCTATTGAGTGTGCTGTCTTTTTTTTCCCCTTCTCAATTATGGGAGTCCCATATACTAAAAGCGCTTAACGTGGCTGATTCTAGTCTCATTAAAAATGAACTATGAACAATCTACCTCTGTTCAGATAAACTGATCCATAAAGTCAAATATTTGTTGCTCTATAGTCACCCGTCAATTTCAAAGCGGGGAGAGAAGAAAAGGTCACAAGAGGGGAGATGCTCTGAGCTGCAAACACTTGAACTTTTATTTGCAAGTGAGAAAAACTAAAAAGTTAATTTAAGCATAATGGAGGAGTGTATTGACTCACAAAAATTTAGGGCAGTCAGACTTCAGGCATGGTGGGATATAGAGGTTTAAAGAGATCATCTTTTCATCTCTTGATGCCTTTTCCGTTGATTGGCCTTGCTCCTGGGCAGACCTCCTCTCTAGTAGCAAATGGCCCTGGGGCTCTCCAAACTAGTGGAGCTTTGGTGCTTGTGATCTCCAGGGCAGAGTAAATGGGGTTTTTTTGTTTTCTTGTTTTTTTAGAGTAAGTGTTTTGATGCCATTAAGGGGGTAGTTTGTACTCAAACAAGATTACTCAGAGACTAATAGGCACACATAAAATTAAAATGTGACTTTAGTAAAATTTGTAAGTTTAATAAGTTATAAATTCCTTTCTAGTCACATTAGTGACTGTAATAAGTTACAAATGTAGAAGCCTAATTCTTCCTTATGCTTTGCAAATTAAATTACAAATCTTATCATCTACTTATAAACCTAGAAAATTTCAACAGTCACGTTTTAGAGTGCTTGTATAATCTAATAAAATTCCCTTAAACATTTAAACTGCATTTATAAATTTAATATATTTAATTTCCTTTGAAGTCCTTCAAAGGTCTGATTAACAAATAAACCTTCCCAAGTTCTTAGATTCTATTCTGATAAATCAAGTACATTAAAACTGAACATATAAAGAATCATAAATTCTCATGAATGGTCTTTACCGTTTACAACATTAGTCAATTTCTCTTGTTCTTTTCATCCTAAAAAACACAAGTCTAAACCAATTACCCAAATGCCTTTTTACTTTGGGATGACTGTTAATCTGTTAAGTATTTGGATTCTCTTAAACATTACCAATGCTTAAAATATCCAATGTGTAGATTGTTTTTCTTTCCATATTTAATAAGATGGCATACAATCTGAAGTCTTGGTCAGGACATAAGATCTGGAGTAGCCTCCTGAAAGGGTCAGTTTCTCACCATCCAGACAGACAGACAGACAGACAGAACCCTCTTTAATAGCCATTAAACAAAGAGACTTCAAGTCCATGCATGTCAAACAGGATAGCCTGGTAGCCCTTTTCAAACTACACACTATTTAATTTTGACATCAGATTAGAGATATAAGCCCCTGCCCCGATGCTTTCAACATTTGATTGAATTCAGTGAACTATTAATTTTGATCCTATTCCTTTTTTTTAAGATTTTATTTATTTATTATGAAAGACACACACAGAGAGAGAGAGAGAGAGAGAGAGAGAGAGGCAGAGACACAGGCAGAGGGAGAAGCAGGCTCCATGCAGGGAGCCCCACATGGGACTCGATCCCAGGACTCCAGGATCACATCTTGGGCCAAAGGCAGACGCTTAACTGCTGAGCCACCCAGGCGTCCCCCACCCTTTTTTTTTTTAAGAGAGGAAGTGGAGGGGAAGGGGAGAGGGGAGACAGAGTGGAAGAATTTTAAGCAGGCTTCACCCCCAGGGCCGGGCTCAATCTCACAAACCTGAGATCATGATCTGAGCTGAAATCAAGAGTCAAACTCTTAACCAACTGAGCCACCCAGGCGCCTCTTGCATAGCCTTCTTATTTTGCAGGACCAAAACTCTAATGATTTTGTGAATACATCCCATTGGACTCTGCACACCTCTAAAGGTTCAGTCAGGCTCTGCAGTCACAAATCTAGAGTCATACTAATGATATTCCACCCAGCAAAAAAGCCTCTTTCCAAGTATAACCTAAATTCTAGGTGAGCACTTACTTGGTTCTGTTTGAGTCATGTGTGCACTTCTGAAATAATTTCTGTATCCTGGACTATGAGATATTTGGAATAGCAAATTTTGGAAAAGAGGTTTTCTTTTCTTCATGTTCACCTTAGGGAAAAACGTATATTTAATAATACTTATATTTATAATTGACTAAACATAACTATATATAAATATATGCATGTGTATCTCATAGAAAGTTTTATGGTACATAAAACCATGATTTGAAAACATCTATATATTCTTTTTTTTTAAAGGACAGACATGAAATTTTTTTCAGATGTTGAATTTTAACAATTCCCTTTCAGAAATCATTAAGATGATCATATTATTTTTCTGTGATTTATTAAAATAAATCATATTTTAAAATGATAAATTGTATTAGATTCCCTAATATTGAAACTTTCATCACTAATATGAATCCCACCTGGAATCATGCATTATTGCTTTAAGTACTAATAGAATCTTTTAGCTAATATTTTCTTTTAATATACTGAAAATTATAATAGAGATTCCCCTATAATTTTCTTTTCCATGGGTTTCTTTGTCAGGTCTGGTATTAACTTGTTAACTCTGATTTTTTTTAAAGGAGGATTTTCTCTTTACTATATACTCTGGAACAGTCCAAATTACATTGGAACAATCTGTTAAATGTTGATAGAATTCTCTTTCAGTCTCTCACCGTTTTGTCTTTTCTTGCAACTTTCTCTGTTTCTTCCATGATAATTAGTTTAGAAGTTCTATGTTTTCTACAGTTTCTTTTGGTAACTCACATTTTCTGAGAAAATCATTAATTACCTACAGATTCTCAAAGTGATTGGCTCAGATTTGAGTCAAGTGTTCTATCTATAATTTTTCAAATACCTTTGAGTCAGATCACTTCTGCATCCTAATTCTTATTTATATGCAATTCCCAACCTTTCTCTTGATCAGCTCAGGCCAGAGTTTATCAGCCTTGGTACTACTGAAGTTTTGGGTCAAAACATCATTGGTTGTGGGGTCTGTATTGGCATATCTGGCTGCATCCCTATTTCTACCCACCAGATACCAGTAGCACCAATTGTGACAGCCAAAAATATCTTCAGACATTGCCAAATGTCACCTGGGGAAAGTAGTGGGTAAAATCACCCATGTTGAGAATGACCAGATTAGATGACAGTTTTCTTAGGTTTTTAAAATTTCATTCTGTATTTTTAAAAATTTTATTTAAATTCAACTTGCCAGCATATAGTATAACACCCAGTGCTCATCCCACCAAGTGCCCTCCTTAGTGCCCATCACCTAGTCACCTCGTCCCCCGACCAACCTCCCCTTCTGCAACCCTTGGTTTGTTTCCCAGAGTTAAGAGTCTCTCATGGTTTGTCTTCCTCTCTAATTTTTCTTTTCTGTTTTTTTTTATTTTTATTTTTTTATAAATTTATTTTTATTGGTGTTCAATTTGCCAACATATAGAATAACACCCAATACTCATCCCATCAAGTGCCCACCTCAGTGCCCGTCACCCAGTCACCCCCACCCCCCACCCACCTCCCCTTCCACCGCCCTAGTTCATTTCCCAGAGTTAGGAGTCTTTCATGTTCTGTCTCCCTTTCTGATATTTCCTACTCATTTTTTCTCCTTTCCCCTTTATTCCCTTTCACTATTTTTTATATTCCCCAAACGAATGAGACCATATAATGTTTGTCCTTCTCCGATTGACTTATTTCACTCAGCATAATACCCTCAAGTTCCATCCACGTCGAAGCAAATGGTGGGTATTTGTCCTCTCTAATGGCTGAGTAATATTCCATTGTATACATAAACCACATCTTCTTTATCCATTCATCTTTCGATGGACACTGAGGCTCCTTCCACAGTTTGGCTATTGTGGCCATTGCTGATAGAAACATCGGGGTGCAGGTGTCCCGACGTTTCATTGCATCTGTATTTTTGGGGTAAATCCGCAGCAGTGCAATTGCTGGGTCATAAGGCAGATCTATTTTTAATTCTTTGAGGAACCTCCACACAGTTTTCCAGAGTGGCTGCACCAGTTCACTTTCCCACCAACAGTGCAAGAGGGTTCCCCTTTCTCCACATCCTCTCCAACATTTGTGGTTTCCTGCCTTGTTAATTTTCCCCATTCTCACTGGTGTGAGGTGGGATCTCATTGTGGTTTTGATTTGTATTTCCCTGTTGGCAAGTGATGCAGAGCATTTTCTCATGTGCTTGTTGGCCATGTCTGTGTCTTCCTCTGTGAGATTTCTGCCCATGTCTTTTGCCCATTTCATGATTGGATTGTTTGTTTCTTTGCTGTTGAATTTGATAAGTTTTTTATAGATCTTGGAAACTAGCCCTTTATCTGATACATCATTTGCAAATATCCTCTCCCATTCTGTAGGTTGTCTTTGAGTTTTGTTGACTGTATCTTTTGCTGTGCAAAAGCTTCTTATCTTGATGAAGTCCCAATAGTTCATTTTTGCTTTTGTTTCTCTTGCCTTCATGGATGTATCTTGCAAGAAGTTACTGTGGCCACGTTTAAAAAGGGTGTTGCCTGTGTTCTCCTCTAGTATTTTGATTTTGATGGAATCTTGTCTCACATTAAGGTCTTTCATCCATTTTGAGTTTATCTTTGTGTATGGTGAGTGGTATATATATATATATATATATCCCACATGTTCTTTATTCATTCAACTATCAAAAGACATCATTGTGGCTCCTTCCACAGTTTGGCTATTATGAACATTGCTGCTATGAACATTGGGATGCAGGTGTTCCTTAATTTCAGTACATCTGTAACTTTGGGGTAAACACCCAGTAGAGCAATTGCTGGATTATAGGATAGCTCCATTTTTAACTTCTTAAGGAATCCCCACACTGTTTTCCAAAGTGACTGTACCAGCTGGCATTCCCACCAACAGTGCAAGAGGGTTCCCCTTTCTCTACATCCTTGCCAACATTTGTTATTTCCTGTCTTGTTAATTTTAACCACTCACACCAGTGTAAAGTGGTATCCCATTGTGGTTTTGATTTGTATTTCCCTGATGGCAAGTGATGTGGAGCATTTTTTCATGTGCTTGTTGGTCAAGAACTGTATGATCCTCTTCTCAATAGATGCAGAGAAAGCATTTGACAAAATACAGCACCCATTCCTTTTTTTTAATATATTTTTTTTTTATTTATCTATGATAGTCATACAGAGAGAGAGAGAGGCAGAGGCACAGGCAGAGGGAGGAGCAGGCTCCTTGCACCGGGAGCCCGATGTGGGATTCGATCCCGGGTCTCCAGGATCACGCCCTGGGCCAAAGGCAGGCGCCAAACCGCTGCGCCACCCAGGGATCCCCCCATTCCTGATTAAAACTCTTCACAGTGTAGGGATAGAGGGAACATATCTCAATATCATAAAAGCCATCTATGATAAGCCCACAGTGAATATCATTCTCAGTGGGGAAAATCTGAGAGCTTTCTCCGTAAGGTCAGGAACACAACAAGGATGCCCAATCTCACCACTGTTGTCCAACATAGTACTAGAAGTCCTAGCCTCAGCAATCAGACAACAAAAAGAAATAAAAGGCATTCAAATTGCAAAGAAGTCAAACTCTCTTTCTTTGCAGTTGACATAACACTGTATATAGAAAACTCAAAAGACTCCAGCCCAAAATTGCTAGAACTCATTTTGTATTTAAAGAAATAATTGTTTGGGGCAGCCTGGGTGGCTCAGCGGTTTAGCACCACCTTTGGCCCAGGGTGTGATCCTAGACACGCAGGATCGAGTCCCGTGTCGGGCTCCCTGCATGGAGCCTGCTTCTCCCTCTGCCTGTGTCTCTGCCTCTCCCTCTCTGCCTGTGTCTCTCATGAATAAATAAATAAAATCTTTAAAATACACTTTATAAAAAAAAGAAACAACTGTTGGATGCTAATCTTAGACTTATGAGTAAGGAAAATGACAATTCAGAGTGATGTCCAAATCCTCACTGCTAATGTGAGATGAATTTTTGAGTGGGTAAAGGTTGAGTCTAAGGTGACCTGCCTACTTTGTGGGATGCCTGGGAGTTGTGATCTTTCCCTCCCCATTGACACTGAAGGAGTAGACTGGTATGAAGGAAATATATATGGGGTGAGAAGGTATAAAAGAAAGACAAAAAGAAAGAAAGGAAGGAAGGGAGAACTGTTGAATTCATCCTTTTAGTTCTATCATTTTTCGGTCTTTATTTTTTTGTGTGCTTTTTTTGGATTCATTTTGTTTGTCTAAATAACTGGGTTAGCTGTTTCATTTATTTATGACATTCTTACCTGTTCCCTGCCACTCCATGGAGTCAAGTGAGATTCAAGGGGGGGTTCTGTATCCCCTAGCCCAGCCCAAGCACATAGATCTTTTTGTTCCATACTATAAGTCATTGGCTTCATGGATGCTTCATTGCTTTGAAGAAGTCTGTGCTTTGCCAGCTCTTCCCAAAGTTCCCAGCTCACTTCATGATTTGGTTATTTAGTGTTTTCCATTCTCCTCAAAGACTGAGTTGCCATTATTGTTTATTTTTCTTCATGTGTTTGGTTCGTTTCAGAGTGAACGAAAAGATAGAGGCATCTTTTATCTACTATGTCATTCAAAATCTAATGTACTAATTATATCACGTTTGATTTGGGCAAACTATATTGTTAGCTGCTAATTTTTAACAAGTTTGTGCAATTTGTGGGAACAGCTACTTGCCCATATCACTTGCTCAGACCATTCCTCAGAACCATCATCCAAAATCTTTATTATTTTTGACAAACTAAACTTCACTACCATTCTACCATTAGAAATAGCAAATAGAAAAATCCCAGTCTGATGAATTAATAATTTAAAATAGTGCTTTTCTCTCCACAGAGCATTTCATGAGTGATGAGTTCTATACACCTGGTGGCTCAGTGTTTCTGATGATTGGAGGTGAAAGTGCCACCAGCAAAACATGAATGTCAAACAGCATCATCTGGAAAGCAGTGAGAAATGAGACCCCTCTGCTCTCTGTGGAACACAGATTTTATGGACAAAGCCAGCCAACCTCACACATTAGTGAGTTGTTCGTACACTTTTCTAAATAAAATATACTCTTCATGTCCTTAAACTACAATATCATGTTCAGAATTTAAACTTGAAACGATATATACCTCGTCAGTCTCAAAATTCTCTCCTGTTAGGTTGAGAGGATTTGAAATTAATGAAATTTAAACTCTGAGAATGACCCGCCACTCGGAGGCAGTAGTGCCCATTTTATTAAAAACAGTTTGTCATTGTTAAGTGAAATGTCAAATTTTGGCTTGCAGTGGCAACACAGGGGCAGGATAAGGAGACCTAGCTACTCTTTAAGATCTTATTCTTCCCACTTAGTATTGTTATTTTTTGTGTGGTAAAAAAGTGTGATTTTTTAATCAACTTATAATTAATATATATGCAATCAGACAAAATGAATTATAAGATGCTTCTAAAAGTTTTAAGAATATCAAAAATTTGGTGCAAAGAGTTTTACTCTCATTTTCAAAGGAATATGCAATGCTTTTTACAACCCTGAGAATGCCATTAATGTCAGTGAAATGAGATTTTTATTACATGAGTTATAATTCTTGGTACTGTTTAACAGAGAAAAACTATTAATAACTTTAGGTTAATAGTGTAGGTCTCTTCTTAGCTTCAAAAAAAAGTGATTTTTGGAATTCTAAGTTACTATTTTATGATGTGGTGACAGTCCAGTAATTCTCTTAGCTCTACCTTTCTTCAGTAGAAACTGTGATTTGTGTGTGGGTGTTGTCAGAATTTTGTTATTCCACAATAAGTTTCAAGAATAGGTTTCCTATATTGTCATGAGCATTTTTCAAAAATGGAAGCACTTGTATTGACCGAATTCACAGCTTATATTGATGAAGTCAGAAAGAGTGATTGACTAATACTCTCCATATAATTATACTCTCCATATAATTAATCTGTGACCCATCAAAGGGATCCAATCACTTGTTTTGGGGTAGAGTTGCTCCTTACTTGCTGGGATAAATCTTATTAGCCCTATGTGCACTCCTCCCTTCCCCATTGGCTACAGAAAATCCTCTGTTAGCCAGGTCCCTTTCTCCCACCGCCTGCTCTACCTTCTAATCACAAAGGAGGAGAAGTCCATGTTGGGCAGAAAGGAGATTAGATTAAGACACATAAAGAAAAGATTCTGACCAGAGGGAAAAAATGGTGCTTAAGTTGGTGCTAAGAAGAGAGAAAGGGTTTGGTGGATGAGAGTTTCCTCAACAGAATTAGGAAGCAGAAGAAGGCACTCAGCTGAGCTATGACCTTTAACCCTTTTGATGTGCTTTGAGGTGCACCTGGTAAGACTAGACTTCCCTTTCCATTGCTGTTGGTTATTGGATGGTGCTTCTTTATTTTAAAAAAATTTTTTTTAATTTAAAGATTTTATTTATTTGAGAGAGAGAAAGAATGAGCCGGGGAGGTGCTGAGGGAAAAGGATAAGCATAGAGCCCAATACAGGGCTCAATCCCGGGATCCTGAGATCATGACCTGAGCTGAAGTCAAATGCTTAACTGACTGAGCCACCCAGGCACTCATCTTTTTCTTTAAACATGACCTCCTAGGGGATGCCTGGGTGGCTCAGTGGCTGACTGTCTGCCTTTAGCTCAAGGCATGATCCCAGAGTCCTGGGGCCAAGTCCCACATCAAGCTCCCTGCAGGGAGCCTGCTTCTCCCTCTGCCTGTGTCTCTGCCTCTCTCTGTGTGTCTCTCATGAATAAATAAATAAAATCTTAAAAAAAAATAAACGTGACCTCCTAGAGTGGACCCTAAGCACTGTGAAACACCCCTGTCATACCTTTATCCAAAGTATCTCTCTATCTATCTAGAATGGAAATTTTAAGATGACAGTGATTAAGAAATCACTATTTCCTTTTGAAACAATAATTTTTAAAATAAATGTTTAAAGAGCAAAATGTTTAGCGTGCATTACTTTGTCCTGCACTATTTGTCATGCTGCTATGTCTATGATTATCATGCAATATGACAGGGATTCTTGCTGTATTGACACTTGTATAACATTTGTGAATCATATCAGCCTCTGTCTTTCAGTGGTATTTTTTTTTCTGGTTTTAACATTGGCACTTGGGGGGAAAGCATAGAAGATATAAAAAAAAAGAAAGGAATATTACTCATAATCTGACCTCTTAGAGGTACTTGTTGCTAAACTCTTGCCTTATATTTGTTTATTCTTTTCTTATGGCTAAATATGTAGAACTTTTTTTTCAAAACAAACTAACTGTATTTAAGGTTTTATACCCTATTTGTTTTTCTCTACTAACGTTGTTGAAGCTGGGAAATCTAGTTTTAATTCTATGAACCTAGCTATTTTTTTTCTAAGAGAAGAAAAGGAGACTGGATATTTGGGGCTAGCTAGCATTCTTTGTCACAGGCTTCTAGCAGTGGAATATGGAGACAAAAGCTCCTTTTGCCTTCTAGAAGGCTCTGATATAGGTGGTCAGTGTGCTCCTCAGAAATGTTCTCTTACTTCATTCTCTCCAGTAGTGCACAAGACTGTCTGGCTCGTCTAGCTTTTGCCAACATTTAGTACCATCATTGAAACAAATTGTTTGACAGTTTGATAGGAGAAAAAAACAAGTCGTCACTCTATTTGCATTTTCATCCTTATTAGTAGGACTAAGTTTTTTTCATGTGTTCATTGGGCATGTGCATTCCTTCCTTGTGAAGTGCCATTTTATATGTCTTTAGCCCATTTATGATGTCTGCATTCAGTCATTTGGGATATTATGCTGCTTGAAATTAGTATCTCTAGCAAGGAGAGAGAGGGCATTTTGTGTACGTGTGTGTTAAGGATTAAAAACGACTTTAACACAAACAGCAGCCTTCCTCAGGGTTGAAGAAAACCTTACTGAGAAACAACAAAATGGTAAAGTGTTATTTGGCTCCCTTATAACTTAGGAAATTCAAGTCTATATTGGCTTTATCAAGATGCAGCAGGCAAACCAAAAAGACTGGAAAACACCCTCCACATTATTAACCATGGATCTTCTAAATTCTCAGAAAAGTAGTGAAGCAATGCCAACTTATCTCATTCCAATAAGAGCTACCCTTAGAGTCAGGCCAATAGCGAATTGTCCAGTGTGGTCGGTGGGCCCAGTGCCCAAGGGAAGGCTGTTTTGTGATGGGTGGAGCTTCCATCAAGGGCCTAGGATGGGAAGGACATACACAAATGAGACTTGAGAAATGAAAGCTCCTCCTCCTTCTGCTGCTTGCATTTATGTGTCACTGTTAACCAGAAGATCCTTGTGCCGACTTTCATTCAAATGTTCCAAGGGGATATAAATCTCAGTGTGCTTTCAACATTTGCTCTTTGGCCAAAAGGTCAAGCATGTATGAAGTGACATGTCATTGTGTTCAAATGGTTGTCATAAGAAAGTGTGGTTGTGTTTTAACTGCAGAGACCTAAAAAAAAATTAATTGTAGAGACCTAAGTACCTGCAGCCCCTGTTACCTCAGGAGCAGGCAAGCCTTGCCAACTTCCCAATCGTTGTGGTGGTGAAAATGGGTTCATCAAAAATAAGTGGGTCTCATTTTGTTGTTCCTAAGCAGGATCCATCATAGTATGGTTGAGAATAAAATACACTGATCTGTTTGCTGCTGTGGGCAATAGTGCACCAATCCAAGCAAAAGTTGACTTTTCTGGGAAAGATACATTTAATATAGAAAAATATTTCTGTAAGTGGGTTGATCACTCACAGGATATCCAATTTAAGCTGTGTCTACCCCAACGCACCATGTAATACACCATGAGAGATACCTAGGCTACACACAGTCGATAGTTGTTTATCCATTTCTAAAGGCAACTGGCTGAATTGGTTTTAAAATGGGTGATCTCAATTGTGACTTAGAATTTCCAAAGAAATGAAAGAAAAGCTTTTGGTTTTGATGGGCATAACTTTCTAATTTCAGAGTTGCCTTTTAATTCTTCTCTCTTCAATAGCTTACAAGAATTAACTATTGATGGTAAATTATATAGAATTACTCTCTTGGGATTTGGGGCTGCATGTGACTAAACACCCATCATTCCCATTAAACTGAGAAAGACATTACACTTCTTCTAATCAAATGAATACTTCTGAAGCAAATAATCTCAGATTACATTTTAGGCAGGATTTGCTATAGTATTAAAATGTTTCAATAGTGAACAAGTTTTGAATAGCAGAGTATTTTCAATTTCTGCAGTCTTACTACATGCTATTGACTTCTAAGCCTATAATGTCACCAAGCTGAATCTTTATTCTCCTGCCTCTTTTAGGCAACAGAGCTGTGTCCTAGTTGATTAATAGATCAAGACTTGCAGAATAGGGATGCCTGGGTGGCTCAGCGGTTGAGGTCGAGCATATACCTTTGGCTCAGGGCATGATCCTGGAGTCCCAGAATCGAGTCCCACATCGGGCTTTCTGGATGGAGTCTGCTTCTCCCTCTGTCTTTGTCTCTGCTTTTCTCTTTCTGTGTCTCTCATGAATAAATAAATAAAATATTAAAATAAAAGAGGGGATCCCTGGGTGGCGCAGTGGTTTGGCGCTTGCCTTTGGCCCAGGGCGCGATCCTGGAGACCCGGGATCGAATCCCACATCAGGCTCCCGGTGCATGGAGCCTGCTTCTCCCTCTGCCTATGTCTCTGCCTCTCTCTCTCTCTCTCTCTCTCTCTCTGTGACTATCATAAATAAATAAAAAAAATAAAATAAAATAAAAATTAAAAAAAGACTTACAGAATATGGCTGCACTTCTCTACTCTATTATTGACTTTTTGTTCCATCCCAACCAAAGTCATTTAATTTCTCAGTTTCTACATCTCTATATAAAAAGGAGGTCCCAGGGCCCTTAGAAGAATTGCATTGTTCTGGTGTTCTGGTGCTTGAATTATCAAAACTAAATCATATTAAATGACTTTGTGTAGTTTCTTTTCTACATCCTAGAATATCTTGAACCCATTCAAAATTCTCTGCCTGCACGTAATAGGGAGCCCCAAGAAATGGTGAGACTGGCTTCCAAGGTCATGGTGGAGAAATGGTGAGACAGGATTCAAGGTCATGGTGGGAATGCTGGAAAGCCCAGAATCTGATTAAACTGATTAAAGTTTAATCAAGTTAAAGTTTTCAAGTAAGTTTTCAAGTGTGTCATAATACAGAGTCTCAGTCCTGAAAACTTGACATGGACTTGAATTTTCCACCATTACCAACATTTCCCTTAGCTAAGACTTATTCCTTTAAGGAAACTTGCCTAGGTGTAGCACTCCCAAATAATTTTGATAGTTTATCACCATCATGTAAGGTCCCAGTGTTAATAGATAGTTTTCAGGTTGGAGGGAGAGTAAAAGACCAGAGAAAGAGATGTTGGATTCCACAGTAGAAAGCTCAAGGAGGACAGGTGAGAGTAGGTGCAGAAGGGTACCTGAAAGTCCCCTAGAGAAGGAGCAGACACCAAGAGGGAAGGGAATAACACTGGTCACCAGCCCACGCAGTATTTCTCTTACATTAACTGTGAGGACTTTGGGCTGTTGGAACTATGACGTGGTTCTAGGGGTCTCTCCAGGGCTGAGCACAAGTATCTTTTCCACTGGAGGTGGTTTTTCCTCTTACACATGAAAGTCTTGTGGTTGGTGGATTGCTTTGAGTATGGCTTTATTTTTTAAATTTATTTTTAAAAGATTTTACTTATTTATTTGAAAGAGAGAGACAGTACAGAGGGAGAGGGAGAACCAGACTCCCCGCTGAGCAGAGAGCCTGGCATGGGGCTCAATCCTAGGACTCGAGATAATGATCTGAAGCGAAGGCAGAAGGTGCCACTGAGCCACCTAGGTACCCCTGGAGTGAGGTTTTAAATGAGAGTAAAAGAGCTTTTCCTCAGAAAATAAGAGAATTCTATTGAAGAGAAGAATGTAGAAGAAGAAAATAAGATATAATCACAGGATAGAAAGTAATGATTCTCAATGTTTCTTTGAAGAGTGATCACATGTCTGTCTTGCAAGCCAGCCCCTCAAAGGTTACATGTGGTTGTATACTTTAACAGGTTGTAGGGTTAAGAAAAAAGGGGAGGGCCTAAAAAGCAGTTTGTTATTTCAAATGCTAAAGAAAATCAGGGGCACTTCCGAAACTGTCTGAAGATCTACTTTGGAAAATGAGGATTTTGCTAGCAAGGGAGGGGCCTGAGACATAGAAACCTTGTGTTCAGACTTTGTCAACCGTACACACAGTTTTGTCCCTCCCTTAGCTTCCCAAGGATTAATTTTCATAATCAGATTCACTCATGTGGAGGGGAAGGAAGTAGAGTCAAGAGAGATCATCCCCTTAAATATTGCTTTCTAGGTGGCAAAGGTCACCTGACAGTTAACCAAGGGCCAACTCAAAGGTTCTAGATCTTGGCAGAAAAGTGGGAAGTGAATTACTGGACTTTTTGAGGCTCATGAAGAAACCTGGCGGTTGTGACCAACTGTATCATACAAGTTAAGGGTAAATTAAAAACTCACAAAGTTTGGATAAGAAAGTCTATGGGGGTAGGGGGCAGGAAACCCCAGTTTAGAAGATCATTTCAAGGCACCTCACAGATGTTCTAATCAATCACTCTGGCACCTAACACAACAGAATCATGATGGACAGCCTTTTCTTTTATATGATGAAGTTCCTTGTTATTTGGTTTAAAATTTTTATGAACTTTAAAAGAATTTCATGATCAATTAAAATTCCCTAGGTGGAAGCAATTTGTAACTTAAGTTGGTATTTAAACCACTTTTCTAGTTACTTTTTTTGGAATTCTTTAACACTTGACTTGATGTATTGGAAACCAGGGTCCTATGGAGCCTATTAGAGGTTCGTTCCACTGTGATTCAGAGCATGAGAGATGCTCTGGTTTGTGCTACAAAAGAGCTCCTAGCTCCATTAACTATAAATTCACTGGTGAAAATCTAGCACCTCTAATGAGAAGTTAGCTTAAAATACACATCCTGTCAATGGTGAATCAGTCAGCAGCAGCAGAGAAACATACCGGGAGAACACGGCACATAGGGATTAAGACTTTTGGTAGAAGCTACAAGTCTTTCAGGCACAGGGGCACCAACCTGAGTCCTGAGGGTTGTTCTCTGATGGTCATAACCACCCCTCAGCCCCCTGGTCTCTTCTGTCCCACCCCATGGCTAATGACCCATGGAATCCTAGAAGTCAGGCCTGGCCAGGATCTGAATGACCTAGTTCAGAACTAAGGAAACAGGCCCAGAGATGTTTGACTATAAGATTTCAATATGGCCAATTGGAAGTAAGAATGTAATCGAAGGCCAACGGGCTGTTTGTTCCACTGTGTGAAAGACATGACATTAAGGTCACAGCTAGGTCATGTTCACAACCAAACCTGCATTCGGTATGGCAAATCCACAATGAATGGAGTCCCCATAGTAGTCAACACAGCTTCTAAAAGGTACTCTATCCACTTTCTAGGAGTAAATGATCTGGGGAATTTCCTAGTGTGAAGGATCTATGGACCTTGAGTCAGGTTCCGGCTCAGGTCATGGAATGATCATATGACTCAAACTTGGAAACTTGAAAGTCCAGATGGTCCTGGTCCATTCCATTATTCTGCCCTTGGAGCTAGCGTCTCAACCTGACCACCTGGGTCAGGAGGATTCGGAAGTCTGCAGGATTATGAGGTGGTGCCTGGGCAGGGAGGCAAATGGGGCCATGGCAGCTGTGTCCCTAATGTGAGCAGTCACATGGAGGGAGGCTCAAGACTGCAGCAGGTGGGGCCTGCCTTGTAGGTAGCTCAGACCAGCACAGCTGCCTGGACTAGCCTGGAGCTACCTGGCCAGGTCTCCCAGGTAATCCCTACTGTGGACTGATGCACTAGAAGAGAATAAACAGGAATATGAAGCAGATGAAAGCAGGCTTTGTGAAATGTACCTATTAATACGTGAACATCAGAATTTCTGATACTTGATAAATTAGAATCTCAGGTTTTTGCCTCCTAGAGCCAGTGTTTCACTTGTGTTGGGATAAATGGAATGGCAAGCCACATAGGAGAAGGAAGCCTCTGTGGATGCATTCATAAAGAAAGCCAATTTGGAAAAGAAATCCAAAGCAGGGTTGTTTTAAGTCTAATACCACCATGGTTTATCCTGAGGAAAACCACTTCTGGGCAACAGGCCTGTATGAGCAAAGCTGTTCAAGAGAAATGACATAGACTTGAGAAGATTGGTTTTAAAGATTCTTAGTCCTTCATTCTGACATTTTTTGGGGTTTCATTTTGGTAAAAGCTGTTTTTCCACAGCATTCAGAGGTTTGCTAAAAAATGTCATTTTATTTTTCATTCAAAGGGTTAGGCCTCTCGAACTCTAATGTCTGGTATCCACAGCTTGAAGGTATCCTGACATAGAACAATTTAGCTTTATATTCCAAAGAAACATTTGGAAATGAACCTATGCCTCACCAGGAGCTGAAGCAATGTCCTATTATTTAAAAAATAGATTTTTCTACCAAACTGTTATAGAAAGAAATTGTAACTACAGTGATTATCTGATTATCAGACCCCAAGTTTTGGACAAAAGACTTTGTTACTTTGGAAAATGTTTTATATCCCCAAAGTATCTGCCATATTAATTAGAAGGTTTACATTTGGGACAGAAGTGCGCTTCCTTCCTTCTATAAACATTTACTGCACAATACAAAGAGATTAATAGAGAGTCAATCCTTGAAATTAAAAACAAAATCTGAAAAAAAAAATTCGAATTCTGTCTTTGGTTTCACATCTGTGTATTACTCCCACTACCATTACCATAGATATTTATCTAGTACCTTTGACATAGATGACTTGCTCAATCTTCTTTACTCTGTACATTGGGTATTGTATTAGTTTACTGGGGCTGCCATAACAAAATAGCTCAGGATGGATGCTTTAAGTGACAGAAATGGACTTTCTCACCATTCTGGAAGTCTGAAAGCTGGAAGTCCTAGTCAAGGTGCAGCAGGGTTGGCTCCCTCTGAGGGTCTCTCTCCTTGGCTTACCAATGGCTGCACTCTTGTGGCTTTGTCTTCACATGCTGCTCCTTCTTGCAGGAGCACCCTGGTATCTCTTCTAATAAGGGCACCAGTCAGAGTGGATTGGGGTTCCATCCTAACAGCCTTATTTTAATTTAATCACCTCTTCAGATGTCCTCTCTAAATACAGTAACATGTCGAGGTACTAGGAGTCGAGATTTCAATATCGGAATTTTGGGGGTGTGAACAATTCAGCCCTAACAGATGTCACCTCCACTTTACAGATGAGGGAACTGAGGCCCAGAGAAACTAGTCACCAGATTCTTACCACATTGATCCTACCTAAATATCTAAGAAGTGTAGAAATTTGTGACTGTGAAAAAATGATGTTAGATTCAGTCTCCTATGTTAAATCACATAGAATCTATTTTAAACCAATACTAGAATTTAGCTACAACCCTACCGACCCTATTTATTGAGTTTATAGATTTTTTTAATTATTTAGGATAAAAGAATATGAGACTTTAACTCACCAAAGATAACTTAGTTTCAAACTATAGAATTCCTTGGCGACATAAAATAAAGCATTTAAGTTTTTAGAATTTCAGATATCATACATTCTAAGATTCAGTTGGCTGAAATATATATATATTTCTTGTTTCTTTTTTCCATGCTTATGAAGCCATCGTGATTCTTGTTCTGCCACTTACTAGTCATGTAATCTGGGGCAAGTTATTTAATAGTGTGGTGTGTCAGCTTCTTCATTCATAGAATAGTGATTTCTTCAGTTGAAGGTTATTATGAAAAGCAAATGAGTTAATATATGCATAATGCTTAGAGTTGCTCCTGGTATGCAGAGTAAATACATAATAAGTGTGAACAAATATTATTATAATATCTATGCACATATATCACATATTCAGTTTTGTTTACGAAAGCAGGATCAGTACGCTCTACCAGTATCAATCAGTGCCTTGTTTTCCAGTCTTCTTTGTCCTGCTCGGTGATACTGTAGCTCCCCTCTAACAATATCTCCTTTGCTAGGTGGCATGTAGAGGAAGGGATTTCTCTTTCACTGAAAAGCACAACAAAAACAAAATAATCCAGTTATAAAATGGGCAGAAGACATGAACAGACATTTCTCCAAAGAAGACATACAGACGGCCAACGGACACATGAAAAGATGCTCACCACCACTCAGCATCAGGGACGTGCAAATCAAAACCACAATGAGATATCACCTCACACCTGTCAGAATGACTAAAATTAACAAGACAGGAAACAACAGGTGTTGGCGAGGAACCCTCTTGCACTGTTGGTGGGAATGCAAACTGGTGCAGCCACTCTGGAGAGCAATATGGAGGTTCCTCAGAAAGTTAAAAATAGAACCACTCTATGATTTAGCAGTTACACTACTAGGTATTTGCCCAAACAATACAAAAATACTATTTTGAAGGGACACACGCACCCCAGTGTTTATAGCAGCATCGTCAACAATAGTCAAATTATGGAAATAGCCCAAATGTCCATTGACTGATGAATGGATAAAGAAGAGGTAGAGTATTACTCAGTGAAAAAAGGAATAAAATCTGGCCATTTGCAACAATGTGGATGGAGCTAGAGTGTATTAAGCTACGTGAAATAAATCAGTCAGAGAAAGACAAATGCCATATGATGTCATTCATATGTAGTATTTAAGAAACAAAACAAATGAACATAGCGGGAGAAAAAAGAGAGGCAAGCCAAGACACAAACTCTTAACTCTAGAGAACAAACCGATGGTTACTGAAGGGGAGATGGTTGGGGACGTGGGCTGAACAGGTGATGGGCTCACTTAATTCTATACCTGAAACTAATATTACATTCTATGTTAACTAACTGGAATTTATTTTTTTTTTATTTTTAATTTTTTAACTAACTGGAATTTAAATAAAAACTTGGGGGTAAAGAAAAGCACAGCTGCCAGGGGCTTGCAGAAGACCCACTGGTGCTTCCTCTCCAGGGAATTTAGAGGGTACCGCAGTGGACAAGCCCCCACTGGTCAGCCCCCACTTGCTGACTGCAGACGAGCTCTGGCCTATGCCTCCCCAGTGAACTTCTCTGCCACCAGCGGGAGGAGCCACATCTTCTTCAGCCAGCTCTGACTCCCCACGTGGCGTGGTGTGAGGAGAGGAGTCTCACATTTGTTCCCTCCTTGGCACTAATAAATGCATTTTTTATGAACTTATCATAGTTTCTTATTGCTGCTGTAACAAATTAGCACAAACTTAGTGACTGACTACAACGCCAAATTAATTTCTTACAGCTGTGGAGATGAGATGACCAAAATTAGCGTCCGTGGGCTGAAACCACCATGTCAATGGGGCTGCCCCTTTGTGCTTGCTTTGTCCAGTGTCCTCTGGTCATCCCATTCCTTATGGCCCTTCTTCTCTTCCAATCCAGCAATGCCAGGTGGCCTCCCTCTCACGCTGCCATCTCTTGGCTTCTGTCTGGCCGGCCTCTTTGTTTCACTTGGAAGGACTGCTGTGATTACCTCGGGCCCACCTGGATAATCCAGGATCCTCTCCTCATGTCAGCTCAACTGATGAGCTACTTCCCTCTCCTTTGCCGGCGACCTGAACACGCTGTGTTTTCTGGGGGGTTGGTTAGAACATGGGCATCTTTGGAAGCCCATTACCCTGCTACCACAGCCTTTCAGTTTACTTCATTGGTCTTATTCCCTTTGTGGCTGCCATTTCCCCTTCACAGTCTCCTTGGAGCTGTAGTCCTCAGCTGGTTTCCAATCCTGGCTATGTCTACACGTCTAGGCGGACACTGCTTTTATGGAGATTGATATTTCATTATTTAAGTGGACTGTGCTGCCAGTTTTCTAGACATTAAGCATATATTAGACAGACATGCCAGCTAAAGACATTTTTTTTGACACAAGAAGAGCCCATGATATGTTTTTAAATGGGAAACACAGATTTCAGGGCAGTTAAAAACATAACCGAAAAAAAGTGAAATTATGTATTACTTCAAGTTTAGAAACAGGGACCTTGAGACTCCTGGGTGGCTCAGTGGTTGAGCGTCTGCCTTCAACTCAGGGCATGATCCTGTGGGTCCTGGGATCGAGTCCCACATGGAGCTCCCCGCTTCTCCCTCTGCCTATGTCTCTTGCCCCTCTCTTTCTCTCTCTGTGTGTCTCTCATGAATAAATTTTTAAAAATTTTTTAAAAATGGAAGAAAGAAACAGGGACCTTGCCTTACACCTCTGTACTATTTGTTAAATGTCTACCTCCAGCTGAACCAGAATATTGACTTTTTTTTTTTTTTTTACTGTTATAGCACAAATATATTCCATTATAGTTCTACAGGAACAGCTGCCTGAGCAAGCTGAAATAGCTCAGTTGGGAGAGCATTAGACTGAAGATCTAAAGGTCCCTGGTTCAATCCCGGGTTTCAGCAGTGTTTTTGATGTTTATGCTAAATGTACCTTCTGGCAGACTTAACCAACATTTAAGCTGTTAGGGGAATATTAGGCTCTCATGCAGGCTCTGGGGCACATCACTGGCTTTTCAGGGAGGGGTGGTGTTAGGTGTCTTGGGAGGGAGGCCTTTTTATATAAACCCACTAGCTCCGTTGTACTTCCTGACTATAATAATAATAGCAGACTTATCTAGAATACTTGCTAAGTGTCAAGCTTTCTTCTAAGCTCTATGTATTAACTTACTTAAAATGGCCACTAAGGGGTATCTGGGTGGCTCAGTCGGTTGAGCCTCTGATCCTTGGTTTTGGCTCAGGTCGTGGTCTCAGGATTATGAGGTCGAGCCCCACGTCAGGCTCTGTGCTGGAGTGTGGAGCTTGCTTAAGATTCACTCTCTTCCTCTGCCTCAGTCCCGACTCTTTCTTAAAAACAAATGGCCACTAAAATTCTCAGTAATTACTTATTAAATAAGCAAAGCTTGTGCCTGAGTTCTGGAATGGGGTAGGTATACAGTCAATGGTTTTTACTTTGACCATCATTATTATTTCTATTGGCTAGGAACTTCCAAAACTATAGCTATGAGATATAAGTTATTTCTTCTTCTTTTTTGGAGGGGAGGGGTGAGGCTTACACATCATTTCCAATTGACATGAGTTGTTTCTTAGGACCTTCACCTGGCCATCTGTCGTCTGATAAAGCAGTATTCAAGGTCACCATTTCCCTCCTGATTATTTTTAAGTTCTGTATTAACAATTCCTTGCTTTCATATGGTTAATGCAAAAGGATGTTTTCCTACGGGTCTTTAGCTTTTCAGAATAGGATTTAGAGTCTTTTTTTATTTTCCTTCAAAGATTTTATTATTTATTTATTTATTTACTTACTTACTTACTTACTTATTTATTTCTGAGAGATACAGAGAGAGAAACATAGGCAGAGGCAGAAGCAGCCTCCCTGTGGAGAAGAGCCTGATGTGGGACTCAATCAACCCAACCAAAGGTCTTCCCTGAGTTTAAAAGCAGCAGTGGTTGGGGGGTATCTTTGAAGTCTCTGAGACAGAATGCAAACTTCCATGTTCTTGTACACATTGCCCTGGGAAGAACGTCAACAGGTATCAGATTCTAGTTTTGTGACCTAGAAAAGGTTCAGAAAAGTGATGCAAAAGATTTCCTCATCACAAATACTTGCTGATAATTTCTGACCTGACCTTTGAATTTTGCCAAGGTGCTGAGTGATAGAAATTTCTTGATTGTGTTTGCCCCTTGCTCAACCCTGTATCAATTGTGAGGTGGATTTCAGGAGGGAGCTCAGATTGTCAACCAACTTTCCTTCTGTCTGGGTGGTGGTCTTGGAGGCAAATTTCCCATAGTGAAGCAGACTGGATTTTTTCTGAAGGCTCCCATCCTACCATAGGGAACAATGACACCTCTTCTTCCATCTTTGTATTATTTAATGTCTATCACCTAAACGACATCACCATGACTTGGCTGTGCTTTGGTCAAGGGGTAGTGTTTCCAGTTAAAGCCAGGCATTCTCCAGGCTTTGGGCATTTACATAAAGTACAAATGCTGCAGGTTATTCTGTTTTGATTCCTCTTTTTTCCCAAGAATTTAACCATACTTCCAGATAATCTGCCCCCTTAAAAATGAATTGACTCAGGAATTCAGTTCCCATGATGAGGCTGGAGCAAGGGAGTGGGTTCCCACAAAAGTCTGACAGCTGAAGGAGTGAAGCAAGTGCATGGAGAAACTTCTAGGGTCCAACATCATGGTCCACTTCCAAACATAAAGTCCATTGAGATAGAGGCAGGATCTTGGCCAAAATGATGAGACCAAGTATTTTAGGCCAAACCAGGTGAGAGTCTCAGGGAAGTGGATGGGGAGCAAGCCTTAATGGATGACAGGGCTAGGGTAGTATAAAGGGCTATGAACAAGGTGGAAAGCACTTTTATTTCTTCTCAATAATGTCTTCATCATTATAACATGAGATTTGGGCTCTGTACTATTTGTATGTGTATATACACACATACACACACACACACAAACACACACACAGTAGTGTTAGTGTCTAAAGGGAATGTGGATGGTACTGACCAATATAGTTGGAAAGAGAATCAAGTATTTTTTAAATTTTTATTGTTTTTATGATTTTTTAAAAATTTTTATTTATTTATTCATAGAGACACAGAGAGAGAGAGAGAGGCAGAGACACAGGCAGAGGGAGAAGCAGGCTCCATGCAGGGAGCCCAATGTGGGACTCGATCCTGGGTCTCCAGGATCACACCCCGGGCAGTTTAGCAGTGCTAAACTGCTGCACCACCGGGGCTGCCCTGTTTTTATGATTATCCAAAAGTACAAACTACTGAAACTTTAAACTCTTTATGGAACTATATTGCTTAAAAAGTAAAGATAGGTCCACTCTAATCTCAACCTTGGAGTTAACTACCATTAACAATCTAGTATCTATTCCTTCTCTGGAGTTTTTTCTATGCACTGCTAACATAAAATGAATGTATATAAATGCATGTGCATTTTATACAGAATTAGACCATTAGGTCATAATATTTTTCCGTAGTTTCCAAGCAGTGGGACTGAATGCCTAAAATAATAATGGAAGTTTATTTTCCTTGGTATGTTTTCAAGTTTCTTTTAATGGAAATAAAGTAAAATATTAAAGGAGGCAAACACAAGAAAACTCAAGCTCTAACTACAACGTAATCCGAATTTTAAAAAATCACACTTCTACAAAATTTTTTAAAGATTGTACTTATTTATTCATGAGAGACACAGAGAGAGGGGCAGAGATATAGGCAGAGGGAAAAGCAGGCTTCCAACAGGGAGCCTGATGCGGAACTCGATCCCTAGACCCTGGGATCATGACCTGAGCCAACGGCAGATGCTCTACCACTGAGCCACCCAGGTGCCCCCACTTCTACAAAATCTTAAAATGAGGGGGCAAATGAGTCCAGTTAGTAGCAATGAAGATAATAGTAAGTGAAAATTTTATTGAATTTTTGTTCTGCGTCAGGCTCCATTTTGAGCAATTTCCAGGAATTAGTTCATTTAACCAGTGATGAAGAAATCTAAAAAGCAAGTGGTGAATAGGCATTTATAGCAATCTGAGAGATTGTAGAGGGAGCAGTCTACATTCTATGGTGTTCTATAAAGGAATAGGAAGTTACCAATGTCACAGAGTCCAAGAAAGAATTGGTGGGGACTGGCAGTGTGCAGAGCATTTAAAGAAAATGCTGCCATTATCGTTTTAAGGCCAGAGATCATAAATTGTATGAGTATAGTCTGTTCAGTAATATAAGTAGAAAGTTAAATAAGGTGATAGCTTATATATTTATCATTTAACTCATACTGATCATAAAAATACCAAACTTTTTCTTTCAATTTCTCATTCTTAGTATGGTATTTAATTCACAATGATACAAAACACTTTTATAATCTTTATTATTATTAATTATTATAATTTGCATGAAATCGTTTTAAAAACCCCAGTGACACCCAGAGTAAGCTGGAATTATATTTATAAATCATTCTCTTCAAAAATGTAAAACTTTGGCTAGAACTGATAACTTGGCCAATCTAAACCTGTTAGAAACAGCATCAACTGTTTAAAGCATAGTATTTCTTCCAGCACAAGTTCATTTTGTTTCTACATTTGGGATTTGTGTCAGTGGAATAGAAATTAAAATTGTGTTCATGCTTTTCTTTCCCTCGGGATCTGTGAAACTCTCCAAATTAACTCCAAAATGCATTCAACCTATTTCCTGAAAAGTCTAGCGGATAATTTTATGGAGGCTGTTCAGCGCCATAGAGACAACAGAGCTTTTCAGGTAAGCTAATGGAGGAAGAGAAGGACTGTGAGATAGAGAAAGAACAGGAAAGAAAAAATGGGTATTCTCCTTAAAAAAAAATAAATAAAAGATTTATTTATTCCAGAGAGAGAGAGAAAGAAGGAGAGATAGCAAGCCAGGGAAGGGGCAAAGGGAAAGAATCTTCAAGCACACTCTGCACTGAGCGGGGAGCCTGAAGGGGGCTCAATCTCATGACTCCGAGATCACAACCTGAGCTCGAACCAAGAGTGGGATGCTTAACCAACTAAGCCACCCAAGCGTCCCATGAACATGTGGATAGCCTCTTACGAAAGGGCTCAGAAATTAGGTGTAGATTAGAAAAAAATTAGGCTGAAGAGTCTACTTTTCCAGGTACACAGAGGGTGGGTTTCTCCTTAGAAAGGAAACTAAGGAACACAGTTCTGCAGTCTTGAGAACCTCTAATGGTTTAGTGTAGAATTGGCACAAGTCCAAGGACAAGCACATCTTTTACTGCATTATTTTAAAATTCTACATTTCAACATTCTAATCATCTTTTATATTAAAAAGCTGTAAAAGCTAAGGGGCACGTGGCTGGTTCAGTCGGTAGAGCATGCATCTGTTGATTTTAAGGTTGTGACTTCGAGCCCCATGTTGGATATAGAGATTACTTTTAAAAATATTTTTTAAAAATGTTAAAAACTGTGAAAGCCATTTCAAAACATACAACAGTGATTACTTTATGCCAAAATGCAGTCACTTCTTGGCTTAAAAAAATTTTAAAAAGTAGTCCTGACTGAATGTGACTCGGAGTCCACAAACTTTCTCTCTCTCTCTTTTTTCCTTTCCGTAAGTGGTCACTTATTCTGTCCTAAATAATTTCCATGTTTATGGTTCCTTTCAGAAGAAAGTTCACAGGAGTAATCAGATATAGCCAATGGGAAAGAATGGTTGCATGGAGACTAGTGCCATGTACCCAACCCTCTCAAGAATCTCACTCCAAAAATACAGTGTCAAAAGCTCTAAAATGTGTGAAACCATCTATATTTACATTCATTCTGAATGAAATACACCTGGATAATTTTGTGTAACTAACGAAGATTACAATTATCCTCTTTTTTCTTTTAGAAGCAGCCTTTCCCCGAGGATAATGAAGGTTAGACTTGACAAATGCTACATAATTTGCATATTTTCACTTCATTTGTATGCTTGGCCTGAGGTTTTCTATCAATTTCAAGAACTGAGTTCACTGAATATGCCTTTTTAGACTTTATGGATATTTAAGATCCATATCTACCATCAGCGCCTTTCCCCGTCAGTTACCCAGGGGGATTCTTAGCTTCTTTTGCCCACATATCATTAATTTTATGCCTATCAATCTTGCCTTCTGATGAAAAGGAAGGAGGGATTGCGTACTTTATTTCTGGGACATCTCATCTCCCGTTTACTTGGCAGGAATTCTCTGCAAAGATGACAATCCAGGACTTGGATTGCCTACAGTGATCTGGAAAAGCTTTCAGAGGTTATTTTATAGAGCTGATAAAATTTTCTACCAGAAGATCAAAAATACACACTTTGATCTTTTGTCAATTTATCAGCCTTGTAAAAAAAAAAAAAAGTAAATTTGCCCAGAAATGAACATTTATGTTCCCTGAATAGTTCTATATAGTTAACAAATAATGCCTTCCATAAACCAGGGCTTCACTGGTCTCAGCCCTATTCTAAGTAGTTCTGTTCTTTCTCCTATGTAATTTAATAATCCTGTGTTAGACCCATTTTACAGAGGAGGAACCCTCATGTAAGGAGCTTCAGTGGTTTGCCCAACATCTCATTGCCAGTGAGTGGATCAGGTCAGCATTTAAACTTGTCTGACCTCCCAAACCCTGGCTTACTTTCTCTGCAACATCCCTTCCTAGATGAGTGTTCTGGTGATCAATTTCATCTGTCATTGGATTAGATTAAAGGGTCAGTATTAATTGCATAATTTCATCCTTACCTTTTTTTCCTAAATTAAATGTTCACACTGTCATGGAGACAGCATTGATTTACTGCTACTGATTATGTGCTAGGCACTCAGCTGGACAGTTCCACATAATTTCATTTACTTGTAATGACAGCTCTGGGGGCGAGCATTATTATTTTCAACTTTAGGGTAAGGACATTGATGTGCAGAGAGGTAATCCATCCGTGGTCACACAGTGAACTAGGAACAGGGACAGGATTCAGTCCATCCCTGCTGATGCCAGAATAAATCTTCCTAGAGCTGATAGTGTCATTTGATGACAACCAATGCTCTCATTCACACTGACACTTTGCCCTTGACCAACCAACCAGCACATGTTAGCTTGGTTCTTTTAACAAATCACACCTGAAGATTCTGGGTGGCATCTTATGGAAAGTAACTTAAAATAACATTGTGAAGGACTAGACTTTTCTCTTTGATCTTTATTATTTTTTCTAATTTGCCAAGTCTTCTTCTTCTTCCTCCTCCTCTTCTTCTTCCTCTTCCTCCTCCTCCTCCTCCTCCTCTTCTTCTTCTTCTTCTTCTTCTTCTTCTTCTTCTTCTTCTTCTTCTTCTTCAGAACTTTATCTTTTGCTTTAGGACACAGAACTCAGTTTCACAGAACTGAGCATGAAACTCAGGATGTAGCAACATGAAGATCACCAGCAGCCTTCACAAGGCATAAACATTAAAAGGAACCTAAAGAGTCATCTACCAATCTGCTACCCACCACAAGACTGCTTTTCAGATGCTCTTGACAGATCTTCCATCCAAATATACACAACCGAATTTGCATGCAATACCACTATTTACTTAATTCATTTTATTTATGAACTTTTGGGCTTTATATGGATTTCAAATGATCAGAGGCAGCAACTATTGTATAAAAGGCCATAGAATGATGAGATGTCCTCAATATTGTATATAATAATTTAACTAATATTTATTGAGCATCTATTGTATTGCAGGTATTGGCCTAGGAACTAGGATATGGTAGTGAAAGAGGAAAGCAAAGAGCTTGCCATCATGAAGTTTCCATTTTGATGGGAGACACAAGTAATAAAACACTGAACAAATAGATAAACTAGGTATTTGCAGAGTGATATGTACAATGAAGGAAATAGAGTGAGTGCCAGGAATAGTAGGGAGTAACACTGTAATTATATGTGGTTAGAAAAGTAGAAAAGTCCTCTCCAAAGAAATAGCACTTGAGCTAAGTGGTTAACTTAGCTCACGGAGAGTGGTTAACTAAAATCCACGCAAAAAGCATTCTAGATAGAGCGTGTGACAAATAGAATGAGTTTTGTGGATTCAGGGAGCAAGAAGAGAGCAAGACCTCTCTTGACCTCAAGGCCTCTAATTCCTCAATTCCACAGTGTGGAATCTGGGAAAGAAGTAGAAGATAAGGTAAAAAGATACACAAGGGGAATTATAGTTTCTGTCATGATAGAGCGACAGGGGAGAGACTTACACTCCAGCCCTAAGCAATTAGAGAACTCAATAAATTATATATTAAACAGTGGTTTTCAGATTTTGGACAACCTGCAGTTATAACTAGGATCCTTGAAAAAAGGAGAAAAGGAAGCTGATCCCTACAATTGGACTAGGTTATGACGGGGAGACCACTTCCAGGCTTGAGTGCAGGAAGGGAAGAACCTGGACCCTGGAAGTCTTTCTACCTTGAAGAGTACAAGATCAGAGTTTAGGGTGGTCAAAGAGTGGATGGAATCTGTGGGTCATAGTACAGAGAAGAGAGGGCTGCACCTGGAGAGAGCCCAAGACACCTACAGAGGTGTCCTTTCAAGTCTTTGGCTGAGTATCGAGCTCAGCATGCATGAGAGAAAATTACCCAAAGCCAAGGAAGGATCCATCAGAAAGGAGAAGACAGAAGAGTCTTAGAGCTTAAACAGGACTGGGAATCACTTGTGCCCCTATCAGCTGAGTGGAAAACTCTTACAAAACACAAGGCATGGGATAGAATCCTCAGAAGTGTGTCAACTCGGTAGTGAAGCAAAACTAGCAGCAAACTAAAGGCTACTCTAGACCTACACCAAAAAGGATCAAAGCAAACATCAAAAGAATCCACCTGAGTCCAAGTACTTTAACTGTGAACCAACAGGTAAAGGAATACAACAAAATCCTGTAATCAATCAATACATAAAGTTCACAATATCTACCAGTCAATAAAAAAAACTACTAGAAGACCACCGGGCTGGCTAAATGGGTGGACCATGTGACTCTTGATCTCAGGGTTGTAAATCCAAGCCCCACATTGGGTGTAGAGTTTACTTAAAAATAAAATCTTTACAAAAATTTACTAGACATGCAAATAAATGGAATATGACCCATAATCAGTAGAAAAATAAAAGAAATAGACCCCTAAAGTGGAGATGATGCAACTAGCAGATAAGCACTTTAAAACAGCTCTTATAAATACAGTCCACATATTCAGAAAGGAGAGAAACACAAGATCATAAAGAGGAGAGAAATACATGATGTAAAAAAGACTCTAATGGAATTTTGAGAGTTGAAAAATATAGCATTTGAAATGGAAAACATATTGGATGACATTAAAGCAGAAAAGCTCTACTTTGAAGATATTGCAGTAGAAGCTATCCAGGCAGTACAGAGATATCAAAAACAAAACAAGACAAAAAAAGAATAGAGCATCATTGACTTTCAGGATAGTATTAAATGATGTAAAATATGTGTAATTGAAGTCCCAGTAGGAGGACCAGTGAGACAGGGACTGAAAACATATCTAAGAAATAATCAAAAACATTTTTTTAAATCTCATGACTACAAGTCATTGGTTGAAAAACTATCACTTGTGGGCCAAATCGGCCTGATGCCTATTTTGTAAATAAAATTTTATTGGAGGGGTGCCTGGGTGGGTCAGTCTGTTAAGCATCCAACTGTTATTTTGTCTTAGGTCATGGCTCCCCACTCAGTGGGGATTCTGCTTGAGATTCTCTCTCTTCCTTGCCCTCTGCCCCTCCCTGGCATGTGCTTTCTCTCTCTCTCAAATCAATAAATCTTTAAAGAATTTTTATTGGAACACAGCTATGCTCATTTATGTATTGCTATTTACCTAATATGGCTGCCTTTGAGTAGTTGTAGAAACTGTATGGGTGCACAACCTAAATTATTTACTGTCTAGCCATTTCCAGAAAAAATTTGCCAGGAGATTTCGGGAAGAGATTAACTGTAAGGGACCAGAAGGGAATTTTGGGGGTTGCTGGTATTGTTGTATATCATGAGCTTATTTGTCAAAGCTCATTGAATTGTACCCTTAGGACTGGTAAATTTTATTGTATGTAAACTGTACTTCAATAAAGCTAATTTCTCAAAATACAATATGTAAATGGCTAGTTCAACATCATGTAGCCTTTGATAAAGTGTTTGGCTTGCATTTTAAATGTAATCAGTAGGAAGCCAATGAAGAATTTTAATCAGAGGAGGAACAATTTGAACCTTTAAATGGTCATTGGAACTGTAGTGTGGTAAATGAGAGACAAGGAACTAATTTCAAGGGTTTTGTAGGATTCTCCTGAAAAGATGATGGTGGCTTTCAAACTCACATGCTGAAGTGGATTGGTGATTTGATTTTTGAGGTAGATCCAGCCATCTTGCTGATTGAATGTGGAAGCCAAGCCTAGAACCAGACAAAACTTTAAGGACTTGGACAAGGAAGTGGGTGGTGGTGTTCTTTACTGGGATGGAAAACATGGTGGGGGTGAGGGTCAGGCAAAGTCCAGAGTGTGAAAGTTAAGTCTTGTCTGCTCGTCTTATGTATGCCAGATAAGTTATAATGTTCAACACATATAATCCTTTTGTTATTGCAGTTGAATTCAGGCATTCCTAACTTGGCAATAAATTCACTTCCACTATGATCTAATGCTTTTATAGAGAAAGCAGCATTTTGACAACCGGCAGTTGTATAAAAAATGAAAGATTCCTGTTTTAGATCTAGTATAGATCTACATCATTGTGAACTCTTGCATAATTCCACTTCCCAGAAGATATTTAAAATTATGTTGAAGCAAAATTAAAACAAAATCAGCAAGGAGGCATTTTGAATAGCAATTCTACTCACTATAAAAGTAATCACTAAGGAGATTAAGTAAGATAATTTTACATGATTAATCTTCAGCAAAGTCACTCTCCTTTCACACTTTGAGTTTTCATTTCCCAAACACCTTATTCCTCCCAAGATTCTGACAGACTCTATCATTTGCATGCTCATTGTCTTTAATGGTGTGCTAAACAATTAACCCATGTGTTTCCTTTTAATTTTTATCATAAAAGAATTTTCTGATGAACTTAACATACAGTATTGTGTCTATTAATTAATTATGTGTTTAACTTTATTTTGTGAAAATCAATACCAGAAAATCAAATTCTTAATGTTTAGAGGGATCTCTCCTTTTTATATTTGCTCTTTGAAAATGAATCCTGCTTTTCTCTCCAACCTCCTCCCACCACTCCACTGCAGCAAAACCCTTGACCAATTATGTGTCTCTTCTCAGGGTGTGGCCAACAACATACCTGAAGCAAAGCAGAACCAAGAAAATTAGTTCCAAGTCTGCTGGTATCTGGAAGCACCTTGTCACCTGGAGGTAGGGCCCTAACTGAATGAATGTGTTGGGTTCACCCATCCTGGCTCCAGCTTGGATCCTTCCATTCCTTTTCTGGATCGGAGGTATCCCTTCATCTTATGAGTTCCCTGATTGCTCCTACTACTCATCTGGTTTACTCCTCCCAGTATATTTCCACACCTAAACTTACCCTTGCTGTTCCTCTCTTTCTCTTACCTGTTGAACTTGAGGTAACATATATATTTCTTTTGTCTCCAAGTAGAAGAAGAAATTGGTGCTTCTTAAGGGAGTGAGCTCCCTTCAAAAGCATCTTCTGCAGGCTGGGATTCTCACTATTCAGAAATGAAATTGAGACTTTACTGTGATACAAAGGGGAAAAACTGCCAAATTTAATCTAGTCTCCAGCTCATGGGACTTGACATCCCAGTCACACTTAATTCTTCCACTAATTGGCATTTTCCTTTAAAAATTGTGATCTACAAAAAGTCACAATTTGCATTTTTTCTTCATCTGAGCTCTCTGTTCTGTTCCATTGATCTATTTGTCCATTCTTTCACCAATAGCAGGCTGTCTTGGTTATTACAGCTTTCTAGTAAGTCTCAAAGGAAGATAGTGTCAGGTCTTTAACTAGAACATACAATTTTTGATACAACCCACACATGCTTCCGTGAAATATGACCATTAGATGAGTTCTTTCCTTGCAATTTTAAATCTTTTCTTTGTTCATGAACACCATCTTATTACATTTCGCTATAGCTCCAAATTCTAGGATACTTTACTTTCCAGCCTCTTTCATTTGCAGAACATTTTGCAGGTGTTGATGGACTTGGAGTAGGAAATTATTATTGCCTCATAAGGACAACAAAGATTTCCTCTTTCTAAACTATGAGTGCACAAAATAGATTATATAATAATATGATACTATATACGACACTGGGGTTGATATGCCTCAGTCCCTCCCAACCCCAGTTGTTAATGATCAGGCCCTTGTGAGCAAGAGTGCAACCTGGACACACGTTGTCTCAATCTTCGTCCCTCTCCTATCTCTTTACCCAGGAATCTCAGCTAACGTGGAAAGAGAATATCTCTCACCACTAAAACCAGAGATGGGTGCCATCTACAGCTTTGGTACCACAGATGTCAACCAAGTTGATAAAAGACACGTTTGCCATCAGGTCTCTTGTTGGGGAAGCTTATGCACCCAGGAAATTCCCATGACGCTGTGGGAAGAGAATAATCCCCACAGGTTTCCAAAGCTCAGGAAGATCACCTTTAGCTTCCAAGAGATAAAATCCCCCCAACGTCCTCCCTGTACCTGAGCTAGGGCCTCTTGCAGTCAGACCCACATGGATATTAACAGAGCCTGTATTTCCAACAGAACAACTAGGCTGCAGCATCATAGGAGAAAATGGAGACGGAGAGCGATAATAGGATCAGCCACTTGAAAATATGATGCCACACTGAATAGTGGATAAACGGCCCTAAGAAGACAAAATTACTGCAGAAAGTGGAAAACATTTTAACAGTATTTAAACGTGTCTTCTTGTTGATGTCAGGGATATTGCAGTAATAAATCAATCTTGTCATAAGAAAGGACTGTTTACAAAAATAAGAAAGACTCCTTAGAAGGAAAAAAAAATTATTGTCAACCATTTTTAACTTATTAGAAGCACTGATGGGGAAAACATTCCCCAAAATGGAAATAATGATTTAGAAGGGTAAATAATTTTTCCAGGTGCAAAGGAAAAACACCAAGGAAGAGAATTTCTCAAAGAAGAGCCCAAAGAGATCCCATGTTCATGAATAGGAGTACTAGGAAACCAGCAAGCAGATGGATGATAAGCAAAAACAAATCACAAAAGAAAATTTCCCCAGTTTAGGAATTCTGTGAATTCTGACTTGGAATGCATCACAGATGTTTGGCAGGATTATTGAAAAAGTGGAAACAAATTGAAAAACATATATTTGATTTCTAAGGATAAAATAAGCATTTTCCAAAATAGACACAAAATACACTTTGCCTGCAAAGGAAAGAGAATCAGACTCACATCAGAATTCTCACTTGCAATACCAAATGCCAAATGCAGTGTAGAGCAATGTTGGCAAATTTCTGAAGGAGCGTTTTCTGAGAGTTCCATATCTGACAACCGGTGGACCCTTGTCCGTTCCAGCTTAGCTCAGCAATCTACCCCACAGCCTACCTCTTGCCTGCTGCTTCTCAGCTCTGTATCCCCCACACCAACAAGGATGAAGGCCACAGACTTAGATCCTCCTCTTGTGTAACTACATGGCCCTCCTTCCTTAGAGCAGAGCCATCCTGCTCCTCAGGCTCCTTCCATGGCCCCAGGGAGAAGAGAGGCCCCATCACCATCCTAGCACGTTTTCCTCACCAAGCCAAGGCTCCGAGCAAAATGAAGAAATACATTTGACTCCCTTCTCCTATGACACAATCTCACCTGAGGCCGCCCAGACCTCTTCATTTTACTCTTCCAACTGTCCCTCATTGACCAGAAGGGACAAACTCCTCTTTTACTTCCTCTGCTTAACATCTGCCACCTTGCTGGTTCCACCTTGCTTGGCCTATTTCTCCTGATGGACAAAACTATTTTCTATGAACTTTGGGAGAATTACTGCTTTGTGGTCAGGGCCTAGCATTTGATATATTAAGTACAAGCAAAGGAGTTTAGACAAGTCTTTGTTTTCAACAGACTTTCAAGCATATTTGCCTATTGTCTTCCTGCAAAATGCCGTCTAAATGTCAGAAACTGAAAACTCTTTGTTCATCCTTATACTTCTTCTCCACAAATGAATCTTCACGGTTCTCATTTTCCAACATCTCTTGGTAGCAGATGAACACCTTGGCCTTAACACGTGTGGAAACGCAGAAGAGAAAAGCATGTAAATATTTTTAAAAACATTATCTCTATTGTGCTATGCAAACAGTTAAACCCACAGAGTTTTCTTGAGGGAATTATGAAGGTTAAATTCAAAAAATAACTTTTTAAATAGGAGTGGCATAATATAAAAAATAATTTTAGTAAAATGTTATAGTTCTACTTTCTATCACATTCAGTGAAGCAAGGTCAAACAATAAATAAAAAGGTACAAAAATTAATCCCGTTTGGAAATGTAAGACTGCTCTTCTAAGAACTCATATCAGCAGAAAATAAAAATTGAAGTTACAAGCTCCTTAAAACCAAACAGCAATGGGAATATTAGGTATTAACAGTGACAGAATTTGGCCACAGTAATACACTGAAGAAGATTCAGGATTCAATGCTTCTATTATTTAATAAGAGACAAAGCATTTAATTCAAACTCATAATAAAAATAATTACAATACAAAGCAAAAGGAAGAAATAGAAAATAATAAACATAAAGCTAGAAATAATTGATAAGCAAACTGAGGTAGAAGTAATGGATAAAATGAAGACTTCAACCTTTGGTGGAAGTGAGTGGATTAATGACAGATACATTTTACAAAACAAACAGGTTCTCAAGGTCATCTGAGAGAATAATTGAAGACCACCATTGAAGATAACCAAGTTGGACACATATTTAACCTTCAATCTCTCCTGAAATCCTACAAAAATGAGAGTAAAGGTGTATTTCTGTTTGATATTTGCAGAATTCCTCAAGACCAAAGGGGTGAAAAGGAAATAGCCAGTACCAGGATCTGCAAAGCAGATGGATAATGGCAGCTGACTTAGCAGCTCCTCGAAATCCTAACCCAGCAGAGGAGGAAATCAAGAAGCAATCCGATTTAGAGTATAGACTTCGAAGTCTCAAGAACTGGAAATATTGGGAACATATAAAAGTAGAGAAAAAGTGATGCTAAAAGCCAGAGAAGATTGGTTCCTAGTCTGTTTAAGAAATTAGAATTTCAACATGCCCTCCACAGTCTCCATGGAGCTTTTTTACTGGCTCTCTCCCACTCCCCAAATTGGACTAGAGTTGTTCATTTTCCTGCAGAGAATACTACAGAAGATACCAGATGAAGTTGGATGTGAGCATATTTTGCTGAGAACAAGAGAGGTACATGCAAAGTTCAATGTGGGGATATTTTGCTGAGAACAGGGAGGGAACTACAAGTTGACACAATGGATATGAGACTTTCAGCTTTTTCCCCCAAAGAAGCCCCCCCAATACTGGCAGCCAGAAAGACATCCTGAAGGCAGGATAGACTGGACTTCTCCAGGCAGGGAAATGTAGGCCAAGAGAAGAAACACAAAGATGTTGATGTGTCAGGGGTTTTCTTAAGGAAACAGTCCAACCAGAGTTTCTTAAAGTGAAGATCACAGTCAACAAGTCTCACACAGGCATTCAAAGCTTCCAATCTTGGTTTCATGTTGTAACAGCCAAAGAGCAAAGCATATAATATGAGAAACCAAGACAAACAGGGAAAAGCTACTTGGAAGGCACAGGGAAAAGATAATTTCAAAACAGTCATCAGGATCTCTAGAGGGCGAAGAGAAGATGCAGTGTTAACAGAGTGAGAACATGTTGCTCTAAGAAAAGGAGCACGTAGACAGTAAAGAAGATTTCTTATAAATTAAAAATACCATCACAGAGTTGAAAGACCCAATGGAAGAAGGATAAGAAGATACAGCTAAGATATAGAAATTTACCATGAAATAGGGAGAAAACAGGAGAGAAAGATGATGAGCAGACTGGTCCAGGGGGGTGTATCTCAACAAAAGGAATTCCAGAATGAGAGACAGGAAGGAACAAAGATAAGGGAAGACTATCAAAGAAATAATTCAGAAACACTTGCCTACAACTGACTGATACAAGTTTGCAGCCGGGATGGCCTTACCAGTTGCTCAAAATAGAGCCTATGCAAAATACATAATCATGAAATGAAATTTCAGAATGCTTGGCAATGACAAAAAGAGTGTACGAGTCCAGACAAAGATAGAAAGACTTCACACAGAGATCAAACATTAGAATGAATAGAATTTTTTAATAGCAACACTGAAAGATCATAATAAAGAAGTACATTCTGAATTCACAGAAAACTGTTTCCCAATAAACATGAGAAGAGTTGCTCAATATCAGTAATAAAAAAGAAATATCAAAGCATCAATGCCTTTTGTCCATTTTTATAATGGAAAAGGAAAAAAATCTGATCCTGTTCAGTGTTTTTAAAGACAATAGGAAAATAGAGGCAGTGTGCAGTTACTTGGAATAACTAAAATATCGCAGGGATCCACGCTTACCTGTCAGAAGGACCAGAGGTCATTCTGGTGTCAAATTGTCTTATTCTTGGTCTGATATTGAATGTGGGAGCTAGAATATCCAAAAGTCATTTAATTCATATTTTATTTTACATTTAATAAATTCTCTTAGGCAATTATTTTAAGCCATCAAAAATATATGCATGTATTTTTATATATGTATATATGTATGCATGTGTGTATGTATTTTTTACTGCACACATGTGTATGCAAGTATGCACTATACAAATCACACACACACACACACACACACACAGAAACTATTGGTGAAATTTCTCATGCTGTCCTAACATGTTGTCAGGAGCTTAAGTGGCTGTGAGTAGAGCAATGACATTTCAAGAGAGGAATGTGTGAGGCAAGGATCAGAACCAAGAGACCCATCTTGGCTGGCACTGAAGACTGGATTGGAGATTTGCCCTGGGGAGGCTGTGCTCCCTTTCTTTACACTCATGTAAAGCATGTGGAAGGCTCAGGTTGAGAACATGAAACCCTGCATGAGAGCAGCAGGAAGATTTTCTTGAATGACACAGTGAATATTAGAAATATGGTGGTTAAAACAGATCTCGGTGGGGCCTCTCAGGCTGAAAATGTGTTATTTTGCATGGTAGATAATAAGATACCACTGAAGTTTTAAAGTGGGACATGATAGAGGTCCTGGAAAAGAATTGGATAAGTAAGTTTAATACAATTAGAAAAAAAAACTAGAAGTAAAATTAATCAAATTATCCTTTATAGAAATGTAATTTGGATTTTTCCAAAAAGTGTTTGGTTCTAGAACATCACTACTCTTACCACTCTTACACGATTCACTCTTATTCACTCTAATTATGCTCTCCAGTTAAATATGTGGCAACTGGAAACTAGTTTCTGATTTCAAATTCTTAAGCTTCAATTTGACTGCATAAATAAAGCAGATAGAAAAATTTAAATTTGTATAACATTTAATGTTTTAAAATAACAAGTTTCTCTGTTCAGTGTCTCAAATAATATATAGCACACATGGGTTTTTTTTCTGCTTCAAACACAGAAATGTTGTGAAATTTACTTAAAGATGAATATTTTTCCCCATTGGGTCTTGTCAACAAATATCTAACTTGATTTAACAAAAAATAGCTCATTAACACATTGTTGAGTATTTGTTGCATTTATGAGAAGTAAGAGTGGATAATGGGAAGAGCATTCATTAATAATTTACAAACCAAGTTTTAATATGATTTCCTCCAAGAAAGAGACTTAACCTGTGTTAACTTAAATATGGAAGGTTGGGCCAACCTGGCCAATGAGGCTCTTACTGTGGGTTTCTTTTGTGAGTGTGTGTGTTTGTGTGTATGTGTGTGTGTGTGTGTACGTATGTTGCCAATATTTTTTTTAATTGAGTTTATATGCCTTTGGTGGAGTCTGCATTTTCCAATTTTACTGTACTTGGCACCATGATCTACTATCATATACAGGGTTACTTAATACATTTATATAACAGGTCTGACTACTGAAGGTGTTTTGAGTCTGTGACTAGAATAAGATCTATTCCAACTCCAAAAATTGTTAGTAAATAGGCACTTGCTGAATCCACCAGGGGTCAGCACACAGCATTATCACTCCAATATCAATGTGAGTTAAACCAAAAAAAAAAAAAGTTGGAAAAGCCAAATACCTTTTCCAAATACCTTTTGAAACTTGCATAAGCCTGTAAAAAAAAAAAAAAACAAAAAGAAAGAAAAGAAATTTCTTTTGAGGTAATTTGCCATAAATGCTTTTTTTTGGACTGCTTTGATCCTTCCCTCTGGGGACAGGGAACACAGTAAACGTTAACTCTGATCTCTAGTCAATACGACTCTATAAATTAACCTTTTAATTCATCCCCTTTGCTCCAAACTATAGCAAAGACAGGCTATAAAAAAAAGCATTAAGATGGATCAAAAACAAAATGCATGATTTCATGGACCAGAAATGGAATAGAAATGCAATGCTCTGAATGGAGTGAAAGCCACACAAAGACATTCACTGAAATAATTATTAAAGAATATACTTCATTCAGTAGGAAGAAAAGGGAGTCTAGAAGAAAGGAATGGAATACAAAAAAACAAACAAATAAATAAAAACAGGGGAAGTAGGGAAATTAATAAAGTATAAGCAAAAGTTTATTAACTGTAAAAAAAAGAAAACTCTGTTTGTTTCAAAAATGCCAAACTAAAATTCTACATAACTGAAGATTGAAGAGAAAATATCCACAGCAGTTAAAATGTGCTAAAGACTTTTTTTGCTGTTGCTTTTCAGGAAAAAAATTACTGAGCATTTCACATTATTTAGAAAATGTATGGTCTAAAATGTATGTTAAAAAAAGATAAGCAGTCAAAAAATGAAAACACTGTCACTAGTTTCCCAACCATGAGAGAGAGAGTACAGAAAGCTTCCCTGGTTCAAGAGAATGCAAGAAAGAGGGAAGAAAAGAAACAAAGACAAAGGAAAGTGAACAGAAAATAAAAAACCAAGAGAGTATAATTTTAAAGAAATCAGCAATCCAAAAATCTGAACATGGAATGAACTTACTGTAAAAAAAATAAGAAAGTACATGATGAAATTAAAATGTAAAAATCTAGTCATAGTCTCATAGAATATATACACAAAATAAAACACCCAGATAAATTGAAACTAACAAGATGGAAAAACTTGACCCATACATATAATAAATAACCCCGGAGGGTCTGGCTGGCTCAGTCGATGGAACATGAGAGTATTGGTCTTGGGGTTGTAGTTCAAGCCTCACACTGGGTGTAGAGATTAGTTAAAAATTAAATCTTTAAAAGAAATAATCCTAGGAATGGCAATAATCAATTTCATACAAATTATAATTTATGACAAAACATTATATGGATGAAGAAGAAAAGAACTCAGTAGTAAGTGGAATATATATTACGTATGGGTTTATGTGTACCTAAAAAAATAGCCTTGAAATCCAGGAGGCAAAAATTAACTGACATAAGGACAGTGGACAAACGTATCATCATATTGGAGGATTTTAGCATGTATCTACAAGACACTGATTGGTTACATTTAAGTGTCAGGATGTAGAAATAAAGACTAAAATTAAGTAGTTCGATATAACAGATTATTTTCAAAAGAATCTTCAACAATTAACAATACAATAAATAGTCAAGTCTAAAATTAAAATATGTATATGTGTAACACAGACCACATAAAGTCTCTGGCTACACTGAAATTAGACAAGAACTCACAAATAAAAGATAGCAAAAATAACTAAATAATAAATGGAAGTACAAATAATCTGCAAACACATTTGGAAACTCTCTAATGCTCTCCTGAATAATTTGTGAATTAATTTAAAAATAGGTCATAGTGAAAGCTGCAGCATATTTAAAAGCAGAATGATAATAAATTTGCCACAAAAACTTATATTAGAAACATATTTTGTATGGGATCCCTGGGTGGCGCAGCGGTTTGGCGCCTGCCTTTGGCCCAGGGCGCGATCCTGGAGACCCGGGATCGAAACCCACGTCGGGCTCCCGGTGCATGGAGCCTGCTTCTCCCTCTGCCTGTGTCTCTGCCTCTCTCTCTATCTCTCTGTGACTATCATAAATAAATAAAAATTAAAAAAAAAAAGAAACATATTTTGTAGATGTATGTTAAATGTATGATTTGGAGAAGAAATTTTAAAAACACATGAGTAAAGCACTCAGCTCAAGAAGTGGCAAAAGAAAAGTAAATGTAAAGAGAGTAGAACAAATGGGCAAAGAAGTCAAACTCTCCCTCTTTGCAGATGACATGATACTCTACATAGAAAACCCAAAAGGCTCCACCCCAAGATTGCTAGAACTCATACAGCAATTTGGCAGTGTGGCAGGATAGAAAATCAATGCCCAGAAGTCAGTGGCATTTCTCTACACTAACAATGAGACTGAAGAAAGAGAAATTAAGGAGTCAATCCCGTTTCCAATTGCACCCAAAAGCATAAGATACCTAGGAATAAACCTAACCAAAGAGGTAAAGGATCTATACCCTAAAAACTATAGAACACTTCCGAAAGAAATTGAGGAAGACACAAAGAGATGGAAAAATATTCCATGCTCGTGGATTGGAAGAATTAATATTGTGAAAATGTCAATGTTACCCAGGGCAATTTACACGTTTAATGCAATCCCTATCAAAATACCATGGACTTTCTTCAGAGAGTTGGAACAAATTATTTTAAGATTTGTGTGGAATCAGCAAAGACCCCGAATAGCCAGGAGAATATTAAAAAAGAAAACCAAAAAAAAAAAAAGAAAAAAAGAAAAGAAAACCATAGCTGGGAGCATCACAATGCCAGATTTCAGGTTGTACTACAAAGCTGTGGTCATCAAGACAGTGTGGTACTGGGGATCCCTGGGTGGCTCAGCTGTTTGGCTCCTGCCTTTGGCCCAGGGCGCGATCCTGGAGTCCCGGGATCGAGCCCCATGTCAGGCTCCCGGCTCGGAGCCTGCTTCTTCCTCCTCCTGTGTCTCTGACACACACACACACACTCTCTCTCTCTCTCTCTCTCTGTCTATCATAAATAAATAAATAATCTTTAATAAAAAAAAAAAGAGAGAGAGAGTGTGTGGTACTGGCACAAAAACAGACACATAGATCAATGGAACAGAATAGAGAATCCAGAAGTGGACCCTCAACTTTATGGCCAACTAATATTCAACAAAAGAGGAAAGACTATCCATTGGAAGAAAGACAGTCTCTTCAATAAATGGTGCTGGGAAAATTGGACATCCACATGCACAAGAATGAAACTAGACCACTCTCTTGCACCATACACATAGATAAACTCAAAATGGATGAAAGACCTTAATGTGAGACAAGATTCCATCAAAATCCTAGAGGAGAACATAGGCAACACCTTTTTGAACTTGGCCACAGTAACTTCTTGCAAGATTCATCCATGAAGGCAAGAGAAACAAAACCAAAAATGAACTATTGGGACTTCATCAAGATAAGAAGCTTTTGCACAGCAAAAGATACAGTCAACAAAACTAAAAGACAACCTACAGAATGGGAGAGGATATTTGCAAATGACCTACCAGATAAATGACTAGTATCCAAGATCTATACTGAACTTATTAAACTCAACACCAAGGAAACAAACAATCCAATCATGAAATGGGCAAAAGACATGAACAGAAATCTCACAGAGGAAGACATAGACATGGCCAACAAGCACATGAGAAAATGCTCTGCATCACTTGCCATCAGGGAAATACAAATCAAAACCACAATGAGGTACCACCTCACACCAGTGAGAATGGGGAAAATTAACAAGGCAGGAAACCACAAATGTTGGAGAGGATGTGGAGAAAGGGGAACCCTCTTACACTGTTGGTGGGAATGTGAACTGGTGCGGCCACTCTGGAAAACTGTGTGGAGGTTCCTCAAAGAGTTAAAAATAGACCTGCCCTACGACCCAGCAATTGCACTGCTGGGGATTTACCCCAAAGATACAGATGCAGTGAAACGCCGGGACACCTGCACCCCGATGTTTAGAGCAACAATGTCCACAATAGCCAAACTGTGGAGGGAGCCTCCGTGTCCATCAAAAGATGAATGGATGAAGAAGTTGTCTATGTATGCAATGGAATATTCCTCAGCCATTAGAAATGACAAATACCCACCATTGGTTTTAACGTGGTTGGAACTGGAGGGTATTATGCTGAGTGAAATAAATCAATTGGAGAAGGACAGACATTATATGGTCTCATTCATTTGGGGAATATAAAAAATAGTGTAAGGGAATAAAGGGGAAAGGGAAAAAATGAGTGGGAAATATCAGAAAGGGAGTCAGAACATGAGAGACTCCTAACTCTGGGAAACGAACTAGGGGTGGTAGAAAGGGAGGTGGGCAGGGGTTGTGACTGGGTGACGAGCACTGAGGGGGGCACTTGATGGGATGTGCACTGGGTGTTATTCTATATGTTGGCAAATTGAACACCAATAAAAAATAAATTTATTTAAAAAATAATAAAATAAAATAAATAAAAATAAAGAGAGTAGAAGGCGGGAATTTTAAGGAACAGAGGCAGAAAGCAGTAAAGTATAAATGAAAGAAATGATTTCACCAAAATTAAAGTGTAGCCTTTCGCTGAATTAAGACAATAGTAAATGATGAAAGAGAGTAAAAGCTCACACACACATAGACACAAGGATGGTTAGGGATTAAAAGAAAGGACAGAGCTGTACTTTAACTGGGACTTTTGAAAACCACACGTGAACATTTAATACTTTGATAAAATACTATCGTTTAAAAAATATAAATAAAAAACTGACCCAAGAAGAAATGAACCAATAGCTGAACCAGAGATTAGCAATCAAAAGTTTCTCCTGGCATTCTCCTTTACCCTTTCAAAAAAAACTCCACCAGGTCAGATGATTTTCCAAAGGTGGGAGGAGTCTTACCAAACTTTCAAGGGGCATTTATTGTATGTTAAACTATTTCAGAAAAAAAATTCAGAGAGAGAATGAAGTTAGCCCATTCATTTTATAAGGCTATGTAACTTGGTTTCCAGACAGGATAAGGATAGTAGAAGAAAGAAAGTCGGGCAAATTACATGTATGATTTAGATGTGAAAATCCTAATTAAAATACTAGCAAATCTAATTCAGAATTATGTATTTCTAAGAGGCCAAAGTAGAAACTGGAGAGGTTTTTTTTCTTGACCTGGCCTCAGAAATTACACAGGGCAGCTTTCTCTTGGTTTTGTACACCAGCCGAGATTTAGTGCAGGAGATGCTTGTACCAGGGTGTACCTTCTCCATTACCACAGGAAGCAGGACCACTGGGGCCATTTGGGGGACCCGCTGCCACAACCAGGTCCCCTCCCTCTTGTTAGACATTAAGGAGCTGCATAGTGTATTAGCTTCTCTAAGAGTACCACTGTGCAGTGCCTGATTTTTTAAAAGTCCGGTATTTGTTTAATCCACGTCTGAATCTCATGGTCAAACAGACGCTATGTGAGTTTCAAGCCTGTCCCTTAGGAGGCTTTGCAGCTTGCATCTTTGCCCTTTTGGAGGCCAGACACCATGCATAGAAGGTCAGGCTGGCACTCTGGAAAACTGTGTGGAGGTTCCTCAAAGAGTTAAAAATAGACCTGCCCTACGACCCAGCAATTGCACTGTTGGGGATTTACCCCAAAGGTACAGATGCAATGAAATGCCAGGACACCTGCACCCCGATGTTTCTAGCAGCAATGTCCACAATAGCCAAACTGTGGAAGGAGCCTCGGTGTCCATCGAAAGATGAATGGATAAAGAAGATGTGGTCTATGTGTACAATGGAATATTCCTCAGCCATTAGAAACGACAAATACCCACCATTTGCTTCAACGTGGATGGAACTGGAGGGTATTATGCTGAGTGAAGTAAGTCAATCAGCGAAGGACAAACATTGTATGTTCTCATTCATTTGGGGAATATAAATAATAGTGAAAGGGAATATAAAGGAAGGAAGAAGAAATGTGTGGGAAATATCAGGAAGGGAGACAGAACATAAAGACTCCTAACTCGGAAACGAACTAGGGGTGGTGGAAGGGGAGGAGGGCTGGAGGTGGGGGTGAATGGGTGACGGGCACTGAGGGGGACACTTGACGGGATGAGCACTGGGTATTATTCTGTATGTTGGTAAATTGAACACCAATAAAAATTAATTTATTAAAAAAAAAAAAGAAGGTCAGGCTGGGCTACTGAATGATGAGGCCATGGAGAGAGACAGAGAGACAGGGAGAGGGACAGAAACAAACAGAGGAAGATTACCCAAAGGGTGATCTAACTTTTACTCTACAATAGTGCTGCTATCATCACTCACCTTTCATACAAAGAAAGCAAAGAAAGAAAACCTTTTCATATTCACCAGCAAAGCCCAGGCATCCCTGGGTGGCTCAGCAGTTCAGCACCTGCCTCACGGAGACCCCCCAGATGCAAGAAGAGGGAGATGAAGCCACCTATGCATGCAGGGAGGGGAGGGATGTTGGTGGCCATCTTTGCAGATCATTATTCTTCCTTTTCAATGATTAGCTGATGATGGTTCAGACAGGAGAGCTCAGGGGTAAAGGACTTACACACGTTTCTACTGTAAAGTGGTTCAGCCTGGGGTGGTCACAGGACAAAAGAGAATGTCACAAAGATTCTCAGTGAAAGCCCTTAGAATGCCCTGTCTCCATGCATCCATCTCACATAAAATGGCAATGCTCACAACACCAATTAGTTTTCTTTCAAATAGGCCCCCTTCCAACTATTTACCTTTTTCCGATCTGGTTTCAGTTGATGATGTATCACCCCAAAAAATAATTTTACAGAGTTAATGCTTTTCTCATTTTTGTAGAATATAAGCTGTGTACTGAGAAGCATCTGGAAAGTCTTGGGCCATAGGAATGCTTAGCAGTGGGCTCCTGGAGCTTTCGATTTTCTGGTTAACTAAATATTTAGCTTTAGTAATTTTTAGCTCTTGTTGGAAGATCTCAGAAAATGTATTAATTTGAGATGCCTGGGTGGCTCAGCGGTTGAGCATCTGCCTTCAGCTCAGGGTGTGATCCCAGAGTCCCTGGATTGAGTCCCACATCGGATCCTGCATCTCCTGCCTATATCTCTGCCTCTCCCTGTCTATTATTAATAAATAAATAAAATCTTTTTTAAAAAGTATTAATTCAAAAAAAAGTATTAATTCACTTTACCGCCTTTATAACTAGTATATGAAATACTATTGAATTTTTGGCTCACAAGCAAATACCTCTAGGCTCAGAGTCAGCTTCCTGAACCTTGTTTTCTGAGCTGCTGTAGCAGGATCAAGTGGCTGAGCTGGATATGGAGTTTCCACAAAGTGACTGGTGATCAAGTTTGGTCATTATATTAGTATAACTTTATGTGTTCTGAAAAAAATGAAAGGCCACCCCTCTTTTCAAAAAATGCTATTTCTGTGGAGATTTTACCATAAACTTAGACACTTTTTCAACTGGATGAAGGGGAGCTATTTTGCTATTTGATCATGGAAAGTGTTACTCTTGATTCATTGGACTCTTTAGAAGGAAATCAGTAATTAGTATGGGATCGGTGGACGTCAGTGTGGGACCCAGTTTTTCCCCAGCGGAAGGCCTGAACAATAGGGGATGTGATGTTTCATTGGATTGTCATTATAGAAATCAGGCATGTCTGTCTGGACGTATTCTCTTTCAGGCTTTTGTTTCTATCAGACCTTTGGTCCCTCACACAGTTCCTAGTCACACTCTTGATGGCCTCTGCAGGGTAAGATTGGGCATTTAAACTCTGAAAGTGGTTGTAGGGCAGGGTGATATTTGTATCTGATCGAATAGAGCTTATCTTTGAAAAAGAGTTACTTGATTTTGATTTTAGAAAGGAACCCCTCCCAATGACATCATTTGCCCAAAGATGATTGAGAGAAGAAAGACTCCATGTACATATTCCAGCTTCAATATGTAATCAGGAAGTGTGATGAGCAGAGATGTTCTGTAGTTAAAAAGGTTAGAATTCTTTTTGTTAAAAAAATGTGTATATACAATGGATGTTACATCACATCGCTGCCCACGGCCATCTCTGTCGTTTCCTTTGTACTTGTCCTGTGCAAGTTCCTTTATCTGATTTTCACTTATTTATGTATTCAGCAACTTTTGAAAATATGTAGCATGTGTCAGGCACCAGAGTCCTAAAGATGAATGGAGCTGTGGTCCTTCCCCGCTTGGCACCTGATAGGACGTGCAGGGCAGAGGGATGAGTCGTGGGTGACCCTCAGGGTGGCTGGCCTGGGAGTCTGGCTGAGGGGTGCTCATAATAGGAATAGGTATCAGAGAGGTGGAGCCTGGAGACCTTTCTGACATGTTTTGGTTGAGGTGCTTGTGTGTCATCAGAGTGGGTGGCTTGGCTGAAGACATGGATCAGGCCTAAGATTCTGGATTTGGGACTTATCATGATGTAGGACTTATCATGGGAGCAGCCATGATGTGGGAGAGCTGGCACAGGCCACATGTTCAGAGAGAGAAAGAGACACAGAACAGAAATTTAAGCAGGACCCGTGGAGACCTAGGTCCAGACCACTCCAGACATTTCTCTTCCAGGGTGTGGGTAATGTCTTAATGAGTCTGAAGTCATTCAACTTGTGCTGGAATGACCATTAGGAGGCCAGCATCTCTGAAGGGCAGTGGCTCTTGGGTTCAGCAAGGAAAGATGGAAGGAAGACCCTAGGGGTGACCAGAATGGGTGGTTAAGGATGAAAATCAGTTTTGAGAAGTTAGCAGAGGAACCCGCATGTCAACATCTCAACTGATCAAGATGGCAGGATGGTGATTGGCTGGCAGGGTCGGACAGATGAGGATGTGTAGCTGCTGAGGTCTAGGTCCAGGCTGGGGGGCTGCTGTGTCTAAAGAGAACGGCTCTTCGTTGAGCTGGCGCTGCGTGCTACCCTGTGCGGAGCCTCTCAGATGGTATAGAAAAGCACCTCTGTGGGATCCCTGGGAGGCGCAGCGGTTTGGCACCTGCCTTTGGCCCAGGGCGCGATCCTGGAGACCCGGGATCGAATCTCCCGGTGCATGGAGCCTGCTTCTCCCTCTGCCTATGTCTCTGCCTCTCTCTCTCTCTCTCTCTCTGTGACTATCATAAATAAATTTTTTAAAAAATTTTAAAAAAAACGAAAAAAGAAAAGCACCTCTGCAAAACCAAGCTTGATTCTGTATTTCATTCAATGTCAGTGTACATAAATGTCCCAATTTTAGTCTTTGTGAGATCTGAAGATTTTTCTGGCACTTTCCTTGTCACTTCTGATGATTTTTTTTTAAAATCTGTGGAGGATTGCTCTGAATATATAAGGTTGCTGCAGGTAGGGAAAAAAGTTCTAATTTTTCTCCTTTTAATTACAGCTTTGAGTGTCATATCGATTTTGCTTAAAGTCCTTCTAGCTTGTAATTTAGTAAAACTAATTCAAGTGAACACAGACTTCTCCCAGTTAAGTCTCATAATGGTTCATGAATGTCTTAATTAAGTATCTGCTAAGAAGTAAATGAGTTATGATAAATTTGGTAATGGCTATCACTTTGGAATAGCTAATGCCAAACATTTGAATAAAGAATTATAATAGCTCCTGCTTTAATTAAATGATAAACATTTCTCTGTTATATTTTGTACGGAAGTCACTGCACGTTGGAAGCAGTGGGGAAATTCACACCAGACAGTGACCTCAAGCTAAGTCACTGGTGTGTGGCATGGCAGGTGCCAGCCACCCAGGCCAAGGTACAATTCAAACAAGCACAGTGCAACATTTCGCTGAGAACTGAAAAAACCAGGGTAAACCATGCTTGACTTGGATCAGAATTAGGGACAGAGCTACAGCAAGACATACCACAAGTGAAAGTTTAAAATATTCAGATTTCCCACCATTCCTATGTCCATGTGCCACTAGGTCCCTGGGGCAGATGACACAGGACATCACAGACGAATAAATGCCCCAATGTCCCGGAGACCCTCCATGGAGACTCTAGTGAGAGCGGCTGGGTGCCCAAAGTGACAGGGGAAGTGTCCTGGTTGCATTCCAGGGTGCATGCAGGTCCCACGAAGGTGGTTCTGACACGGACGCCTCATCTGAGGCCAGCACCTACATCTCCACAAGCAGGTGGGGGGCCACCCAGCTGCTGTCTGCCTCCCAAACTCTGTGCCCAGTGCAGGCCTCTGGCTCGGGAGGTGCAGCAGAGAGCCAGGCAGCAGGAAGGGGGGACGTAGGGCCTTGCAGTGACAGGGGCCACGTGTGGCATCCCAGCTTCCAGCAAGCATGTGGCTTTTATTCAATAGGGTGGAAGTTGGTGCAGGACTGAGTCCAAAACCTGTAACGTGTATGCACAATGGATCATTTTTTTAGCTAAGAGGAAGCCTTGCCAAAATTAATACACACACACGTATAGGATAGAAATGGTTTGATATATTGGTGATGTGTGCATCATAGAACATGTAGGGCCAGATGTTAAGACCAACTCTCTGGCTAGAGGTGGACAGACACACAACATATTGTGACATGAATGCAGCCTGTGCCCAGAGACTGGGAGTGTGTGGAGCCCTGTGCCCTCCTGTGGACCCCAGGGATGTACTGAATATGCACACTGACCAGTCAGACCACATGCAAACACAGAAGTCTGACCCAACTGTGCATCCAACAGCTGGAAACCAACCTGTCTCCCACAGTCACCTTTCCTGAGCATCCAGCCCCTTCCCCCAAGGTCACCGAGGAACGTTGGAGATCCGGGGGCCTTAGAGGTTATCTGTAGTACAACCTCCAACCAGACTCAGATTGTTTGAATTCCCTTCCAGAGGGTCCTTGGAACGGGGGTGCCTGGAGGTGACTACAGGGTGTGTGGGCCAGACTGGGTGCAGATCCAGCCCCATCCTCCACGGTCACCAACCCTGGAGACCCATCCCCATCCCCCATGGTCACCAGCCCTGGGGACCCAGCCATGTTCCCCATGGTCCCATCCCCAGAGCCCAGTGTGCTGGAAGTCAGACCTGTGTCCCTAACAATCCACCCAGGGAGCCCCACACTGACCCTGTGACAGTTGGCCCAACTGATCAATAACTGGCAGTGTCCCTAGTTTTGCCCCCACTGCCAGCTTAGGCCCCACCATCAGAAGCCACAGGTGCCCCTGGTACCAGTTATGAGGACAACTGTCCTCACTGGCCTGGGCATGGCTTTTCGGTGCCCGCGGCTTCCATCAGGGTACCCTGCACTCCCTGGCCCTGCCCTTTCCCATGGCAGAGGTCCCAGTCCTCTGTCTGCCACAGTGTCTGCCAAATGCAGGTGAGCCTGGCCGCTTCCCCTGCAGCAGCAGGCGCTTAGTGGGTGGCCCCGCCTGTCCTGCCCCAACACCCTGGTTGTGTTTGCAGCAGCAAAGACAAGGACCTCACCTGTTGATGCAGACACCCAGCCTGGGATGTGCACATGCCCCCCCTACATCGTATGGGGAGCTCCCTCCCCAATGAGTATCCCCTTGACCCCCTGACCTGAGTCTGGGTCTCTAAGGTAGAGGGGAGCAGTGATTCCTCTAGGTCACAGATGTCCCCAGACCTCTGCTCCCACCCCTCCCAGTGCCCGAGTGGCCTCCTCCTCATACAGCACAGACCCTACTCTCTGGGGAACCCAGACCCAGAGCCTGTCTCCCTGCAGTCATTTCACCATGCACGAACATTCAAACATTCCTGAACCGAGGAACGTTGCAGATCCGGGAGCCTTAGAGGTTATCTGTAGTACAACCTCCAACCAGACTCAGATTGTTTGAATTCCCTTCCAGAGGGTCCTCGGAATGGGGGTGCCTGGAGGTGACTGCACGGTGTGTGGGCCAGACTGGGTGCAAGGCTGGAAATGAGAAGGCCTGGCTGTGGCCTCTGTCATCAGCCCTGAGCGGTCCTGCTCTCTGCGTAGAAGCAGTGCTGGGGGGTCGGCGGGAGCTCCCGGCCCCCAGCCCTCCCGCAGAGGATGTCAGGAGCATGTGTCCCCCAGCCTCTGGCTCTCTGCCTGCACCCCTGGCACTCCCCTCCGCTCGGAGGTGTGGGGCTCGGCCCCCAAATACAGCCTGCACAGGGGCACCTTCTCCGGAGCTCAGGCTCCCCACCGCCACACTCTCCTTCCTTGTTTTCCAGAACGGCTGCCCCCGATGTTTCTGGAACACTGCGTTCCTGGCTCAGGGCAGCTGTGAACACTGCACCTTACGGAGCGAGGGTCTCTAACCTGCTCCCGCGCAGCAGAAGCGGCCGTGACTGTACAGGTGCGCTGTGCTGCCGGCACCCTGGCCTTACCGCCATAAGAAGGGCCTTTTTTTTTTTAAATGTTTTTTTTTTAATTTTTATTTATTTATGATAGTCACAGAGAGAGAGAGAGAGAGAGAGAGAGAGAGAGAGAGAGGCAGAGACACAGGCAGAGGGAGAAGCAGGCTCCATGCACCGGGAGCCCGACGTGGGATTCGATCCCGGGTCTCCAGGATCGCGCCCTGGGCCAAAGGCAAGCGCCAAACCACTGCGCCACCCAGGGATCCCAAGAAGGGCCTTTAAAACAGTCTGGAAATGCTCATGGTTGGGTTGCTTCCGGGGTCCCAGGGCTCAGGAGCTGGTCCAGGGCTGGTCTTACAGGTGTTCACAGCTGGGCAGGCTTGCTCCAGACACAACTATGGGGTGCAGAGTGCCCCCCACCCGGGGCTGCAGGACGAGGTAAAGCAATGCCTGCAGAAGCACTCTGCACCCTCTGGGAGCTCTGAGCAACTCGAGGTCCTGGGTCCTCATGCCGACTGCCATTAGAAGCGGGGCTGGGGTTCTCACCGCCTGGCCACAGCCCAGGTGCGCACGCACGCTGCATGGGAAGATGACTGCAGGACAGGGCCTCCGGGTGGACACAGGCCAGGCAGGGCCCCGGGACGGTTTGGCTGAGTTTGAGCTGGAGGGGGTGAACACGTGGCTCCGCTCGGCAGTCCCCTGTGCGTCCGTGTGACAGAATGGACTGCGGCAACCGCAGACTCACAGGCGACCTGTGAGCAGAATGCGTGGGGACCTAATAGGATGCCCGAGCCGCGGTAACAAGGAGGAACAGGAGCGCGCTGTGTAGTGTGCAGCTGCATGGCCAGGCGCCCCCCAGCACGGGGCAAAGTTCCAAACCGTGCAGCACTGGGCCCGGGGCAGCAGTAGCAGAGCCTCACCGACAGCCTGAGTGGGGTGCACTGAGAAGGTGGCCGTGGTCCTGGGCTGGTGGCGCTGGGACTTGGCTCTGCTGCGGGGAGAGGGCAGTGGCCCCAGGACCCTGCCTCTCTGCCCAGAGCCTCCGAGCTGTCAGGACCCCCTGTCTCCCCCTCATTGCCAAGATGCCCCGGAGGATCCGCCTCATCCTGGAGGGGCCAGGAATGGACCTGTGCCCCCATTCCCTGGTCCCCGGCCATCGGAGCGCGCAGCCACACACTGCTAGTCACTGCCTGCGGAGGGGATGCAGAGCACAGTGCCCCAAATACCCGGCTTGGGCGTCCTGATTACTTTGAGCTGAAGTCATCTGGGTGTCAGGGAGCAGGAAGGGCTCTCTGACTTTATGTAAAAAGTCATAATGGGCTGCACGCAATGGGTCCCCAGGGCTTCCCCTGCCCTCTGCAGAGACCGGGAGCATAGGGACACATGAGGTAAAGGTGTGCGGTCTCCGCTGCTCGTCGGTCGGCCTTTGGGCAGAAGGCCACTTGTCCCCTGCTCCGCTATCTGGTTATGCTGATGGGGACACATTGCCTCTCATACAGGGGAACAGGGGGAGAGCTGCCCAGCAGCCCAAACGGGGTGCCGGCTGTGGGGGGAGGAAGGCCCAAGGCTGTGCGGCCTGTGCGGGCCGGGGCCTCCCACCACAGGATCGCGCAGAGGACCACGAGGGCAGTTTAGCAACTGACGGAGGGTTTTCTTCACTAACAAGCTAAAGAAAAATGCTCCCCCAAATGGCCTGATTCCCTTGTTTCAGGGTGTATTCACACACCGCCAGCCAGGAGGGTGAGGCGTCCTCAGTCTGGCTCCACGTGGTTCTGTTACGTACGCAGGGCCCACAGAGCAACAGAGGCTGGGCCCCACCCAACACCCAGTCCTGTGGGCATTCCAGGTGTGCAGGACACATTGACTCACCCGAACTGATCATCTTGGAGCAGGTGGGAACTCTGTGTAGACGAGTTGGTGCAGAATCACACATACGTGAGATAATTACAGCACGTGCACCAGAGCTGATCACTAGGATGTGCTCAGCTTGTAAAGAGATCACTGCCAGACCTTGACATTCTTTTTAGGTAACCTGGGGGTGAATTAGAGGAAAACACATTGACAAGGACCAGAGTTGAAATTCAAGGCTCTCCGGGCTTCGGGATGTTGTCACCAGTTTGCTGTCCCCTCCCAGGACAGGCTGCCTGCAAATAGTCAAGATGTGTGGTAGAGCAAAGAGGTGATTTCTGCACATCTGCACACCTGCACAAACGCACACACTCACACACCCCTTCCCCGTGTGCACCCTCCAAGAGTGAGATCGTCTGCATCTTTGCTGCAGAAGTCATATGTCTGTCTTCGTGGAATTACAAGTTCAGACAGGACACCCTGCTTCCTGTACAATTAGTCTGACAATATTATTAAACTATAATTTGAATGATCTTTGAAAAAAGGTCTTGTAGATGTCGGAGAGGGACTTTTCAAGAGACGCCTCCAGGTACAAGCTATTAACCTTTACCACACTAATTAAAGGCACCCAGAGTTGTAATTGTATGTAAATGAACTTTGGTTTGCACCAGCTTCCTCCCCAATGGCTTTAGGAGGTCTTGGGGATTTCTTTTCTTTTTTTTCATTTTTCATTTTGAAACCAATGCCCTGCCAACACCATTTACATGTAGCCACTAAGGGACATCCTAAACCGAGTGATTATTTTTTTAAAGGTTTTATTTATTCATGAGACACAGAGAGAGAGAGAGAGAGAGGCAGAGACACAGGCAGAGGGAGAAGCAGGCTCCATGCAGGGAGCCCAATGTGGGACTCGATCCCAGGACTCCAGGATCACACCCCGGGCTGGAGGCAGGTGTTCAACTCCTGAGCCACCCAGGCGTCCCCAGGGCGATTATTTTAATGCACAAAGACCATCCTTTCAGCATTATTAATTACAGGCTGATACCATCTCTGTCTACACACTGAGAAACACCACTTCCATTCCCCTCTCATTGCTCTGCCCTGTCACATGGCCTAGTGGCTCAGGGCTGGGGGCTGGAGGGTGAACAACACAGGTTCAAATCCCAGTTACACCCTCTGATGGGACCGCCCCTGAACACATTTCTCTGGTAGGAACTCCCGGGCACTCGTGTTCCCAGGCTCCGTGGCCTCCCAGCGTCTGTGGTCACGTGATAAAGTACCCAGGTGGACACCCACCCAGGAAAAGCAGGCAGGCTCAGGCCTTGCACACGCTTCCCCAGCCTCTAGCCCCTGCTCTTAGGTGTCTGCAGGGGGATGAGCAGAGCCATCAGATACAAGGATGTCACTCCAGACAGCGTCCCCAGCCACCCTGGGAGTGGGAAAAGGTCTTCCGCTGGAGCGGAGGGCTGAGCTGGATGGGGGAGGCAGGTTAGGCTGGAACCCTCACCCGGCCCACGCACCCCGAAGCACCAGGTAAACTGTTGCTGGCACCAGCCCAGCTCAGCAGCAGCTTGGGCCAGAGTCGGGGTGACAAGGTTTCGAGGGCATCACAGCCACAGTTGGCAGTGGCCCAAGCCCAAGGTCCAGGGACCAGAGTCCTCACAGGGCAGACAGAGTGACCTCCTGGCGGAGGGCTGGGGGCTCCTCAAACGGAGGGGCCATGCTCTGGGGCACCCACCCAGCCCCAAGTTCCAGCAGAGGACAGACTAGGCAGGAGGCCTCGCCCCTCAGGGTGTGAATGGGGCGGGGGGGGGGGGGGGTGGACTGCGAGGTCCTTGCAGGAAAGAGCTGGATGTAAGGAAACCCACCCGAGAGGCAAGCAGGGCAGCATCTGGAGTCTGCCTTATGGCCCTGGAGCCAGGCCTCTGCACCGTGGCACATGGATGGCGTGACAGCTGCAGGATCCCCAGGAGAGTGTTTCCCCGTGCTCCCTCAGAGGTTGTCGGGGTCCCTGGGCGAGCGTGCACCTGCCAGGGCACTGACCGGGGTCTTCACCAGCCCCCTGGTGTGTGGGCCAACACACCCCAGCATGAAGGCCGGGGCAGCACACCGGGCAGGTGTCCCCAATGTCCACCTGGGTGCAGAGACAGCAAGGAGGTGTGGGCTGTCCCTTCTGGCGGCAGGTGAAGTGTGTTTCTACGTGAAGGAGATATAGAGGGGGTGCCCAGCGACAGTCAGTGAGGAGCAGGGTGGCGTGTGCTGCCAGGACTGGCTCCTGATTTCATTCCCACACGCAGGACGGCTGTGCAGACCTGTGTCCCTAAGTGTTGGTTTGCTAAGGCTGCCGTCACCAGGTGGCGCACACAACAGAAAGTCACTGTCTTGCAGTTCTGGAGGCCGGGGTGAGCGCCAAAGTGCTGGTGGGTTTGGACCCCCCCTGGGGGAGGGGGTGCTGTGAAGGAAGGTCTATCTTCTCCCTGCATCCCTTCCCACCATCCTCCCTCCAGCCATGCTGGGACTAGGTGCACCTTCATGCGTGTCAGGGCCCAGCAGGATGAGCAAACCAGCACCCTGTGTCTTATGACTTTAACTCTGCCAATACAGGCAGCAATCTGGTCTGAAGGGACAGCCAAGCCCGAGTGCTGATGCTTTAAGGCTGAGTCAACATGGTTAATATTCAGGAATTATTCTTTTTTTAAGATTTTATTTATTTATTCATGAGAGACACAGAGAGAGAGAGAGAGAGAGAGAGAGAGGCAGAGACAAAGGCAGAGGGAGAAGCAGGCTCCACGCAGGGAGCCCGATGTGGGACTCAATCCCGGGCCTCCAGGATCACAGCCCGGGCTGCAGGCAGCGCTAAACCGCTGGGCCACCAGGGCCGCTCTTCAGGAATTATTCTTATAGAAACATCCTATTTGGGTACATGCTTTGCTCTCATCTGTGTGAGTGGCTAACAGGTCTGCACACACTGGGTTTTCAAAGTGTAAACACAGTCCATTTTTTGACCTATTTTGTGATGTTTGTGGAAAGTGGCTTTGTGACAACAATGTCTGTTTTTGTAACTTTGAGTCAGGTTCGGTCAGTGACTTTCTCTTTCTTGTGTACCAACCTCCGTGGCTAGAATCCACTAACCCAAAATGAGATGTTTCAGCAGAATGACTTACAAACCCACCCCTCGTCATGCGGAAGCTTTGAAAGTCAGTTACACAAGGTGGTGGGTGAGCCAGATGCGGGGGTGCTCGGCGGTAGTTTTGGGGTGGGCGTGAGGTAGGGGGGGTTGCCATGTCCCATCTGTGCATTGGAGAAGTGACCTCCCGGTGCATCCACCAGACTCTGCTGCAGACCAGGCTGCTCCCCCGGCCGCTGGACCTTCTCACCCACCTGATCTTCAGTGATACAAAACAAATCATATTCTAGTCTTCGTCCCTGGCTCCTGGCCAGAGCCCAGAAATCCCTTGAAATCTTCAAGGTGGAAGGAGCACATTTGTTGGAATGAGGTCATTGCTTCCGGCTGGGGGGTGGTCAACAGAAGCTTGGAACCTCGAGCCCCACCCCACATCCTCCCAGGAGGCGAGAGGGGCTGGAGATGGAGTTAGTGATGCATCACGCCTACCTGAGGAAGCCCCCGTAGAAGTCCCAACAGCGGGGGGCCGGGGGAGCTCCCAGGTGGGGTCCTCCCAGACCTCACCCCATGTGCGCCTTCATCCAGCTGCTCATCTGTGTCCTTTCTCATACTCTGTGTTATGGAATGAACAGGTACATGGGAGGGTTTCCCTGAGCTCCGTGAGCTGCTAGCACAAGTTACTGAATCCAAGGAGGGGGTGGTGGGATCCCTAAGGTAGAACCGCCAGGTCAGCAGCACAGGGGGGCTGGATGTGCCACCAGCCTGTGGGATGGCCTGTGGGACGGAGCCCTCGGCTTGGGGTCTGCAGTGACCCTGGGTGCACGACCCCAGGACTGGACGCCCAGCTGCTGCAGGGACTGGTGGGTATGTGAAAAGCCCACAGGTATCCTGGGTGAGCAGATGGGGACAGGAGTTTGCACCATCCGAGGAGACTGGGCCTCATGTGAAGGCTGGTGAGTGGCTCACGGGTCTCAACACGAGGCTGCTCTGTGTTCACAGATGCGCACAGTCTCCTTACCCCCGGGTCCTGCGTAGAGTCCTTGGAGGCCAGTTTTTCCCAGTGGCTGCTTCTCCCTGCAGATCCTGACGTCTTTGTGGCCGAGGGAACCCCCAGCCTTGTCCTCAGGACCAGAGTCATCCCCCTTCAGCTGAAACACGATGGGCACAGACACAGGCACACTGTGCGGAGTACTGGACACACGCATACACTGTACATACAGATTACTATATGTACGCACACGCATACTGTGCAGAGTGCTGGACACACACCCCACCCTGGGCACGCACAGTGTGATCATGGTGTGACCCCTCCAAGCAGGAGCCCTGAGGGGCTGGAGGTTTGCTCACACGGAGCCGCAGCCGCTCCAGGCATGAGGGCCCTGCTTGAAAGCGCCCCAGAGCCATGTGGTGGCCATCCCCGCATTGTCCGTGGTGACAAGCAAAGCTGAGGACATGGGCCCAGGTTGGACACTCCTAGGACCAGGCTCTCCCGAGTGGAGGAGCCCAGGGACAGTACCGGGAGCACGTGCAGTGTACAGCCGAGTGACCCGTCAGTCCCAGGTGTGAGTCTGTTGTTCACAGTCTGTTGACCCTGTGGTGCAGGGTCCAGGTCACCCACGTGCGAGGTGAGGGCTGGTGGGGGGACCAGGTGAGCAAACGCAGGAGAAGCCCCGGAAGGCCTGGCTAACGGCACCCGTGTGGTAGGAGCAGGTTGGGCCGCGCAGTGATGCTTGCAGAGACGCCCAGGTCAGCTCCGCTGTGTGCTGCTCAGCACACTTTTCTGGGGCCCCAGGAGGTGGCGGGGACGCACAGAAGGGATTCTTTCCGCATGCAGCCCCAGACGATGCGAGGCACCCTTGCAACCACCTGCCATGGCCTGAACGTTCTTGCGCCCGCCCACTGTCCGCACCGTCCTCACCCTGGGTGCTGGTGTGAGCAGGTGGGGCAGGGATGAGGCAGGGAGAGAGGAGCTCCCGAGTCCCTGGGAGGGCCCCCGAGGAGCCAGCTGCCCTCTGCCCCCACTCACCGCACGTGTCTACCCCTGGCCATGCTAGCACCTGGTCGTCCAGCACCCAGATTGGCCAGAGGCAGACTCTGGTTTATGGCTTCTGGGGGCCGTGGTTCGGGGAGCACCATCGTCCCAGCTGCTGAGGACTCAGCTTTCTGGCTCCTTCCTTGGAATGGATGCGCTGCTCCTCATGCTCCTCTGTGGCCCGTGGGTCCTCTGCACCCCAGGGACCAAGGCCTTCCTTGGGACACCTCCTGCCCTTCCGCCGTCATCCGCCCATCCAGCTAGTGCTTTCCTGCACCTGCTAGAAGACCGCCTTCCGCAAGCCCACGGAGTAACTGCTTCCCTTGGTTCTGGTGGTTCTGGTGGGGTGGTTCTGGTGGGGTGGTTCCGGTGGGGTGGTTCCGGTGGGGTGGTTCTGGTGGGGTGGTTCCGGTGGGGTGGTTCCGGTGGGGTGGTTCTGGTGGGGTGCTGTTTGTTCTTTTCAGCTTTACTGAGATGTAACATATGTAAACTTCAGATGTAGGACATGATGATGCACGTCCGTATTGCGAAGTGCTCGCCACCACAGGGTCAGCCAGCACCTTGTCTCCTCACGTAATGACTGTGTCTGGGGGTGGGGGGAGCACTAAGTCTACAGTGGCCACGCTGCACACGGATCCCCAGGATGTATTCACACGTGAACTGAAATTCGCACCAGCTGAGCAGCTCCTCCCTGTCCCCCCACCCCAGACCCCGCAATCCTGCCCACTCTCTGCTTCTGTGCATTGGGTTTTTCTAGATTCCATGTGTCAGTGAGAACCTACAGCATCTGTCTTTATCTGGTTGATCTCTACCTCAAGGGCCATCCCCGTGGCTACAAATGACAATATTTCCTTCTTTTTATAGCAGAAGAACATTCCACTGTATATACATATGCTACGTTTTCTCATTTACTCATCCCTCGGTGGACACTTCTGTGGTCGCTTCCGAATCTTGGCAGTTGTGAGTAACCGTGCAGTGAGCGTGACGGTACAGCTATTCCTTAGAGGTCCAGAATTCATTTCTTTCATACATAGTCCTAGGAGTGGAGTTGCCAAAATCATACGGTAGCTCAATTTTTAACTTTTTGAGGAACCTCCACACAGGTTTTCAGAGTGGCTGTGCCAGCTTGCATTCCCACCCACAGTGCAAGAGGGTTCCCTTTTCTCTGCAACCCTGCCAAGGGGATCCGAACTTGTTGACTAACATGCTGCCAGGTGTGAGGTGGTGTCTCACGGTGGTTTAGATTTGCATTTCCCTCATGATCAATGATGTCAAGAATCTACATATTGGCCATTTGTATGAAATCTAGGGGAGGAAAGTCTATTCAGGTCCTCTGCCTATTTCATTTTTGTTTTGTTTTTTTTAATTTTTGTTTTGTTTTTGTTTTGTATTGTATTGTTTCTCCCCAGTTTTATTGAGGTATGAATGACATCCAACCCTGTATAAGTTTAAGATACGCAGCATCGTGACCTGACTTGTAGGTATGCAGCAAAATGATCACCACACTGAGTTAACGTCCATTACCTCAGATAGTTACAAACCATGTTTTTCCTTGTGGTGAGAACTTTAGGACTTGCTCTCTTAGGAACTTTCACATAGAGCACATGGCATTGTAAAGTAGGGTCAGCATGCTGGACATCATGTCCTAGAACTTACCTATTATATAGTCTCTGCCTTTTTTTTTTTTTTTTTTTTTTTGCTTTTGAGTTGTATTAGCTCCTTATACATTTTGGAAATAAACCCTTTGCCAGATAAAGCAGGTTGCCCTTCCATTATGCCAATGGTCTCCTCTGTGTGGGAGACCTTTAATCCCATGTGGTCCCACTTATTTGCTTTTCTGCTGTGTGCTTTTGGTGTCCTACCCAAAAAAATCATGACTGAGACCCGTGTCAAGGAGATTTTTCCCTGACTGGCCCTGCTCCCCTGCCGTGCTTGCATCCCTGTCCTGCTGGAGCCCATCGCATATAAGTGCGGTCCACCAAGGAGACAGAAACCAAGGTGGGTGCAGGGTGAGAGCTAGGCTGATTCCTGTTACCTCCTCCAAAGTGGAGCTGGATCCTGTCGTGGAAGAAAGTGCAGTGACCGCACCAAGACAGCAGATGTGGGCACATCCGCTCTGTACAGTCTCCCAGACGAGACAAGAATGTCCTCCAGCAAAGGGCCATAGACAAGACCTCTTGCTCTGGAGAGTGAGAGTCCACGTTCACGACACCAGCAGGTTCTGCTCCAGGTGAGGCCCCATCCTGACTTGGGATGGGCACATTCTCTGGGACTCCTCACTGGTGGGGAGAGAACCATCTCTGCCTCTCCTTGCTAGGGCCCCAATCCCATCCTAGCCCCCCACTCTGGTGAACTCTCTGACCCTACCCACCCCGGAAGCCCTCTCCCAACACACCCCCATTGGAATAAGGGCTTCATCATGTGAATCTAGAAGACACACACATTCAAGTCCATAATAGCTGGGAACATAAAATGTGGGACAGAGCAGAGCGCCTCAACTTCTGCAGCAGAGAATGCACAGGAGCCAGGGCCTCAAGCCACCCGGACACCCCGACACAAGGGGGACTGGCTTAGAAGGTGGCCAGGTAGGGCCGTTGACCCTGACAAGGCCAAGGACGCCACCCCTCCTCAGCCAGGATGGCTCTTCCCACTGGTGGACGTGTCCCATTCGGCTTTGTGACACTGCTCAGAACGGGACTTGGATTCTGGACCCCACAGGTCCATCGGGGACCATCTCATCGACATGAGTGTCCCCACCCAAGCCACGGAGCACAGATGCCCTGCACCCCTGCACCCTGAGGGCAGGAGGGTCTTCTCCTTTGGGCTAGGCTGTAGGCCCTGCCACATGGCTCTCTGAAGACAGGCCTTTCTGGCTCGTCACAACTTCTAAACAGACTCACACCCAACAGGCAGGCCTGTGCAGCTGTACCCCTGGAACCCCGACAGGTGAGCCTACCCCGGGAGGGCTTCGGTGTGGGCGGCCGCACTGGCTGTGAGCGGGTCCACGCTCAACTCTGTGTAGGGAGCCCAAGCGGGAAACACTTTCCTGCCATGGGATGGATGACCTGTGCTTCCTTGCTGCTCCTTGCTAGGCGGACCCTAAACGTCTTTAAAACAACATGACTGGGCAGCCCTGGTGGCTCAGCAGTGTAGCATCACCTTCAGCCCGGGGCGTGATCCTGGAGACCCGGGATCGAGTCCCGCGTCAGGCTCCTTGCATGGAGCCTGCTTCTCCCTCTGCCTGTGTCTCTGCCTCTCTCTCTCTCATGAATAAATAAATAAAAATTTTTAAAAATGACTGATTTTTATGGCACAGAAAACTCTGGATCCATTTTTTTCCAATGGCGTTTCTGCCACAAACCTCTGAAGAATTGTGGCTTTTCAGCCCAAGGTGACATCACCGTTGCCCACATGCAATGAGGAATGTGCTCAGCCTGAGGTGGGAAGACGCGATCAGGGGCGCCGGGAAGCGTTAGAGACAGGCTGGCAACGATGCCCATGCAGGGGCGGGCCCCCTGCGCAGCTGAGGACGTCCCAGAGCTACCTTAGTGCCTCTAACCCACGTGCCCCAATTGCGCACTCATGGGGACTTGGCGTCCGCAGGCTTGGGTCTCTCCCTGGAGCTGTGACTTGTAGACACAGTGGCAGCCCCCAGGGGAGCAGACAGCTGCGGACTTCGCGGCTGCACCCCGCCTGCCCCAAGCCCCGCCGGGCCACCGCGGCTCCCTGCCCGGGATGCTGCAAGAAGGGGGCCCGTGTGGCCCTGGGACCTGCCCTGTCACTGTGATGCCCTCACCTTTCGTTGGTGTCGTGTATGTCCGAGCTTCGTTCCCCGCCCCGGCTCAGTGATGTTCCAGGGCACCAGCCACAGCTTCCTCCGCTGGTCACACGCCGGCCACTTGGCTTGTGTCCCCGGTGGGCTGTTAGGGACGGTGCTGCCAGGAGCGATCGCCAACAGACCTGTGTGCACACACGTGTCATTTCTTGAGCGTGTACACCCAGGAGGGAACTTGTGGGTCCCACAGCCGTTTTGCCAACAGACTGTCCTCCCAAGTGGTGGCACCATGTCACATTCTTGTCAGTGACATGGGCAGCTTCGTTGGTTTTTCAGCTCACGGGTTCCCATCTCTCTGCGTCATTGTCTGCCTCCTCGGTCACAGCCATCCTGGAATGTGCTGGAGGGATATCTCTGTGTGACCTTCTGCTTCCCTGATGGCTGACAAAGCCCAGTATATTTTGTGGCTTATTGGCCACTTGTATGTCTTCTTGGGGACATGTTCATTCAAATCCTTTTCTAATTTATAATACGAGCTTTTTCAGTCTTTGTATTATCTAATTAAAAGAGTTCTTTATGTACTTTGGATACCAATCCCATGTTAGATACATGATTTGCAAATATTTTCTCCCGTTCTTCTTGGATTGTCTTACTTTGTTGCTACCATTTGCAACAAAAAGTTTTAATTTGAACATCCAGTTCTCTCTTTTTGTCACTGTGCTTTTTGGTGTCAAATCTAAGAAGCCATCATCTGACCAAAGGTCATGGAGATGTACACCTGTTTTCTCCTAAGAGAAATTTTTAAATTTCAGTCCTCACCCTTAGGTCTGGGGTCTATGTTTAGTTAGTTTTGTGCACGGCAAGGAAGAGACCCAACACCATTCTTTTGCATAGAAACATCTCATCATCTGTTTGAAAGATTTCGCTTTCCCTGGACCCTTGTCAAAAGTCAACTCAGCATAAATATAAGGGTCAGGCTGTGGAAGTCTCCTCGTACTGCTAGTTCAATGAGTTTGTTTTTTTTTTTTTAGTGGCGAAAGACTGTTGGATTTTCTCAAAAAAATTTTCTGCATCCATCAAGATGCCCATGTGGCTTTTGTCCTTTATTCCTTTATTCTATTAATTATACAGTAGATTACATTGATTGCTATTAAGCCAAAAGCACGAGGCTGGGATAAACCCTATTTATTCAGGTTTATAATCCTCCTCACGTGTGCTCTAATCCATGCATAAGTGTGCGAGGGGGAATTTCATAACGGCCTTGGTCCGCAGTTGTGTTCTCACAGTGTCTGTCCCTGGTTTGCGTGTCAGGGTGGTGACAACCTGGGGAGCATTCATTCCCCTTCGTCTCTTTGCTCCAGTTTGTGAAGAGTTGGTGTCAATACTTCAGATGTCTGCAGTATGTCACTGGTGCTGCTCTCTGGCTCAGATGCCCACAGAAAGTTTCTATATTATTAATACTTCTACTTCTTTTATATCTTTTTTAAAAGGATTTTGTTTATTTATTCATGAAAAACACAGAGAAAGAGGTAGAGACACAGGCAGAGGGATAAGCAGGCTCCCTGTATGTAGCCCAACAGGACTCCATCCCAGGAGTCTGGGATCATGAGCTGACCCAAAGACAGATGCTCAATCACTGAGCCACCCAGGTCCCTCTACTTGTTTTATATCTGTTCAGATTTTCTCTTTCCTCTGGAGTCAGTTTCGGTATTTTTGTTTCTCTAGGAATTTATCCATTTCATTTAACTTCACTGGTAGGCGATTGTGGATAGGACTCAATTCTAATCCTCTTTTCCCAAGGGAAATTAGAAATCCCTTGAGCAGAACAAGCATGCTAGCATTTATGGGATGTGGTTAAAGTAGCGCTCAAAGGGAAAATTGTAGCTATAGATGCCTATTCTAAAGAAAGTACCTTAAGGTACTAGAAAAAGAAGACCAGGGCCAAATCCAGCAGAAAGAAGGAGATCAGATTCTAATTTCCCTTGGGGTTTATTCTTTGACACATCGATTACTTAGGATGCATTGTTTAGTGTCCACATTTGTGAATTTCCCAAATTTCCTTCCATAATTTATTCAGATTTAACTGCTCCATACTCAGAAAACATCCTTCAGATCATTTCCATCCCGTGGACCTTACAGTGCACGCTGGAGACATCCCAGCATGCCTGAAGGCTCCCTCTGCTGTTTGGTGGAGGGTTCTGGACGTCTGTTAGGTCTAATGGGTTTAAAGTATGATCCCAATATTGTGTTTCCTTATCCCATTGATTATTGGAAGCAGTTACTGATGTGTCTAAAAGCTGTTGTTAAATTGTCTCTTTCTCCTTCAATTCTGTCAGTTTCATGCTTTTTGGGGTCCCACTGTGATATCTTTCTTATGAATTGGTTCTTTTACTATTGAAACGCCCCCATTTTATCTCTAGGAACATTTTCTGATTCAAAGTCTATCTTGTCCTGATGTTAGTACAGACTCTGCGTCTCTCTCATGGTTGCACATGCCTGGCATGTCTCTTCCCACTCCTCACCGGGCCCCTGTGGGCAGTGTGCATGTGTGCACAAATATGTACCCAGTGTGCAGGGTGGACTCATATGTGTATCCACCTCCCTTTGTCCAGACCAATCACCTCTGCATATTGACGAACTGGTCCAGGGATTCCCAGGCAGTGTTACTGCTGATGTGGATGGACCCGCATAGGTCCCTCATCAGGTCCTCTGCAAGTCCAGCTCCTCCACCATCCTGTACCGCCCTATTCTTTGTTTACTGGCTCCTTCCTGGCACAAGTTGTCATTCCTTTATAGCATTTTTACTGTACCATTGAGTGGTTTTCTTAGTACTTGTTCTGTAGTGGCTATAGACCAGAGTCTATGTCAGAGTTGGACTGAGTACAGGTGCAGCAAAGAACGTCACCCTGCACAGCGGCGCCCCTATGCTGCATTTCTGTGCTGTTTTGGGCTTATGCCACCCAGATCTCAAACACAGCAATACGGTGTCATTATTTCATGCAATCCTCTTAAGCTGAAGGGAGAAAGAGCAAGTACATATTTATGCACTTTGCTACATTAAAATTCTCATTGGCCATTCCGATTCCCTCAGCGCTTCCTGTGGGTGTGGGCTCCCCTTCTGTCATTCTGTCTCTCCAACACCTGCCTCCTGGGTGCTGCTTTCAAATATATTACATTTCTGTATGGTGTAACCAAATAATATAATTCTATACATATTATCTTATGCAATCATTCTTACATCAGTTGAGAGGAGGAAGGAGTAGAAATATGCCCAGTACCATCTGTGATAATTATCCACGCAATAACCTCTAGTAGCACTCTGTTGTATCACGTGAATTTGAATTACTCTCTGGTGCCAGCTTTTTTAGCACTGCCTTTTCCAGGAACGACATCATCTCATATAATCCTTATAGAGATAATAGCCACCCCAGCTACTGTTGGAGTAGTTGGTCTTGTCATTATCCTTGCTTTTATGGTGGAAGAAACGAAGCCCAACAGGACAAACCTTAGATATCCCCTCCTCCCCAGTGGTCAGCACCAGTCTGTGGATCAATAAATGTTGAATTAAAGCTGAAAACATCTGGGATCCCTGGGTGGCGCAGCGGTTTGGCGCCTGCCTTTGGCCCAGGGTGCGATCCTGGAGACCCGGGATCGAATCCCACGTCAGGCTCCCGGTGCATGGAGCCTGCTTCTTCCTCCGCCTGTGTCTCTGCCTCTCTCTCTCTCTCTGTGACTATCAAAAATAAAAATAAAAATAAATTTTAAAAAAAAGCTGAAAACATCTGATCTCAGACCGTCTGGGTGGCTCAGTCAGTGAAGCATCTGCCTTGGGCTCAGGTCATGATCTCAGGGTCCCGGGATCAAGCCCCACAATGGGCTCCCTGCTCAGTGGGCCATCTGCTTCTCCCTCTCCTCCATGCCCATGCTGTCTCTCACTATCTCTGTCTGTGTCTCTCTCAAATAAAAAAAAAGACGACTGATGTCCCTTAAGGAGGTATTTCTAGGAGTCCCAAGCAGATCTAAGACTGACAAAATAAGATGATGAAGGACAAAGTCACCACTGAGCCAATCTCGGCTATATCCCAGGTCAAAGTTAACTTTGTCTTCCTTGTACTGTAATTGTTGTGTGTGAGTAACTTGCTTGGGAAAGACCCAGGAACCCAAGACCCAGTGTTGCAGTTAGCTCTACAAGGTGAAGGAGAGCTAAGGTTTCTAATAACCAAGGAATGTCAGGCAGCTGAAATCTTCCATTGTCCTACCCCAGGGTGGCTTGAATGCAGGTGAGAAACTCTGTCGGCTGGGTGGGTTTCCTCCATATTCACTTCCACATGTCCTGGAGCATGCCCTTTGCAGATGAGCAAATCTCAACATCTAAATAAAGAAATTAATCTTTACATCTGATTTTAAAAATCCATGCCTTCGGGCCCAGAGCTGAACATCAGTAGGTATATGCTGGATGGATGAATGGATGGAAGAAGTGAAATGAATTTAACATTGACTGAACATTCCTTCCTACTTTTCATTTCATCCCATATGAAATATAAAAGAACTTAGAATAGGGGACGGAGACACAAGACAAACACCCACAGCAATCAATGCTGCTGACAGTGTTGCCTCTGGCAATCTGATGAATCTGACAACTTGCTGCCTGCACAGCCCTGCACCTGTCCAGACACAAGCAGAGGGGGTTTTGGCAAACCTGGAGCCAAATGACCAAACGTGCGAAAGTTAACACCATCCCAGACTGGAGGAGGATCAACATCTGTAAACATAGGAATCCATACCCGATGGCATAGCTTTAAGAAAGGTAGGGTGGTAAGTGTTCTTTTCATTTCTGAAAGGTGTAGTCCCAAGTCCCAACCTAAATGAGTTTCCAAAGGGCCTGAGGCATAGTTCTCAGGACAGCTAAGAAGCCATGTGCAGGAAGCGCAGTGAAGACAGGTACCCTCCACTGAGGTCATGAAGGGAGACACCAGATGGCCTCAAATCGTTACAGAGAAAGGTCTTCAAGACTAAGCAGCCTGTTGTTTTCAGGTGGTTGATCATGACTGAGCCTCCTGGAAAGGTCTCCGTGGCTGGTGGCTCACCACTCCTGCTGCCATCCTGCTGCCTGTGCTGCGGCAATGCCAGCTCTGTCTGGACACGCTCCCAGAGAGCGCTGCGAGTCCTCTCCCCCAGGGACACTGCCCCCACCAGCCTGTGTGTCTTCAAATACCTGATGCGTATTTGCCTAAAGAATAAATGACCAATAATCAGGTCAACATAGATTTTTAAGCTTTCTAGCCAGTTTGGGACTTTGGTCACATGTAAGAAGTCAGAGGCAGAGAGAAACGAAGGCCGTGGAGCAGCACCTTGGAGATCTCACCAGCCAGATATCATATGGAGTCTCTTGTTCACCAGCTTTGACTAGGATTTCATCATTCACACACCAGACTTCACTTGTCTTTCCTGTTTATACATTTCCAGGTCAAGTTTCATGAATAGTTTGTTTTAAAAAATTTGGTTGTGTCTGCATATGTAAAATTCAACAAATCAGACTTAAATTTTTGCACAGAAGACCAATGCATATAAAATATACCTTTGGCACAATATTTGGCTGAACCTAATGAAAAATGCTGTTCTACTTCGCATACATTTTATCTGGGTATTGAGGTTCATAATTCATTTTTTACATAAGTTTCATGTTGTGCCTTCTACATATGTTATGCATGCATGCACACAAACACATTTTCAGGCCACAGATTCCATTTGCTGTCATCTCACTGTTTTTAAAAATTTATTTATTTTGGAGAGAGAGAAAGAGATCATGAGTGAGAAGGGGGAGGCAGAGGCAGAGAGAGAGAGAGAAAATTTCAAGCCAACTCTGCTGAGCACAGAGGCTGACGTGGGGTTTCATCTCACGACCCCAAGATCATGACCTGAGCTCAAATCAGAGTCAGATACTTAACCAGCTGAGCCACCCAGGGGCCCCAACTGTCATCTCATTTTTAATAAATACTGGAAGTTACATAAAAATAAATCTTTTTACTTAAGTGAGCGACCGTTAATGAAAGAGGTGACAGATTTGCAAAGATTTTAGTCATCCTGGGAAACAGTGCCCTGCATGGCTGTTATTTTATTAGACGAACCGTTCATTCATGTGCAAGCAACTTGTCCTTTCAGTATTCACCCTACATCTTAAAAGTAAGCATTAAATTGTGCTACTTTTGTGTTATTCTATTCTCAATTGCCTTTGAGCCTTTCTGCTTAGACCAAAAAGCTCATACTTAACATTGACTGAAAAGATCCAGTCCAGCTTTGCTAACTGATCTTCACTGAACTTCATGCTTTTGTTCTTTCCTCTACTGAACATAAGAAATTGAACTGAAAGAGGAAAAGTGATGATGAAAAACAGCTTTTCTTCCCTATCTTTTAAGAGTGAATGTCTTTGTGCTGTGGGGAAATTATCTATTTTGCGAATCTGGTGGCATTAATGATGGAGGTGGATCTGGAAAGTTTCACTCCTGTGCCTCTCCTTCATTCAGTGGAAAGTTCATGGGTATAGTCAGGACTGATGCCTGGCTGAGGCTGCAGCGGGCTGGAATCCTTCATGCACCAGATGGCACACACCTAGCCCAGGAATGAATGCCCACCTGTCCTCTATGACTCGGCCCTCAGGCTTCTTTGTCTCCATTGGGGCTGCTGGAACAGAAAACCGCGGCCTGGGAGGTCTCATGCACAGCAGAAATTGGATCCTCACAGTCTGGAGGCTGGAACGCTGAGATCAAGGCGATGGCAGCTCTGGTGTCTGCTGAGAACTGCTTCCTGGCTTGTGGGCAGTGTCTTCTCTCTGTGTCCCTATGTAGAGGGGTTAGGGGCTCGCTGGGGTCTCTGATAGAAAGATGCCAATCCCACCACAGAGGCCCCACCCTCATGACCTCATTGCCCCCAAAGGCCCTACCTGCTGACCCCTCACACAGGGTTGGGGGCCCAACTTGTGGGTTCTCAGGCCCTAGCAGCCATGAACAAGTCACTGACCCAACTTAATAACTATGACATGAGGACACCAGAGTGGAGGGTCTCTAGGAAGGTGCCTTCCCTATCATTCCTGCCTTTCTCACTTTGTGTCTTTCAGGAGTAGCAGAAGCCAGGAATCCCAGCATATCTAGGGCTTCTAGAAGTTGAGGCCAGTGAGCTATCAACATGATAATACACAGTCAGTTGAAACTTGAGATTAATAAAACTAGCCATCTGTAGACGTCTTCATGACAAAAACACTGTATAACACCTGTGTCGGTGACTGTGAGCTGGAGATGTTCACCTCTGTCCTCAGCCCTAGATTTGTCTCACTTGCAGCAACGCTCCTGGGCATTCTCCAAGCTGAGAGAGCACCGTCCCAGGAATAATTTATTTGGGGAGATCTCAGGATTCTCCCCATGGGGGAAAATCCACTAACAACCTGCATTTCAGAACGGAGATGAAGGTGGCTCATGCCGTGATCCTGGTCTCCTAGACTATTCTCTAGGTATTCACATGTCAGTTAGATGAAAGGAAATTCACATAAAATAAATAGCAGTTAAAACACAGTTTAGCTTGGCCCACAGAAAACAAGCAAAGAAATCATTGGTCTCCCAAGTCAATGTAGGTCTACAAATGTCACCCTGTCAGACCTCTGTTTCATCAAAAATCACCTTGGGACACCTCCTTTTTGTCTCCAACTTGAGGTTAATTTTTCTCATGTCTTTTTGAACCAACCCAAATGTTTTTTGGAACAATGGTAGGCAATGTCTAGAATTTTGCATTTAGAGAACGCTCAACCGTTACAAAATAAGAGAGTCAAGCAGAAACATCCCTGAATCAGGAGAGGGAACTTCAGTGGCTCTTCAGATTAGAGCACCCGAAAGGATGGCAACAGTCAGGGATAGAACCTGAAGTGTGGACACAATGACACGGATTGTTCCAAGCTGAAGTAGCCCACCAACTCCCTTTTAAAAATTCATTGGAAGATAAAATAAATGTGATTGTTTTCCCTACAGTTAGTGACCTGCAGCCTGTGTGTCCTGACAGTCAGCAGGAGAACGGGGTCACAGCAACCGAACACGTACGTAACTGCATGGCCTTTTATTTACAAAGTGAAAGCCCAGCTTACTTAAGCACTTTTTCTGCTGGGGATAAAAAAGATGCTATGGTATTTTGCTAAGTGGGTAATTTCTGGAGTAAGGTTTATATTATTTTTAAAGCATTTTTCAAACAGATGCTAGTTCTACAAAAATGCAAATCAACTAGAGAGCTCAATAAATTAGACAATCACTTTCTGTTTTGTTGACAAGGAACTGACCTATTAATTTGCCATCTGTAGACAGCTGTGATGCTGAATAATTACTCCATTCCATTGGCTATCAAATCATTAGTTAAACTAAACAAGCACAAATGAATTTCAATAAGATTATCTCCTTGGTAGACCCTCTTTCATCTGCTGGTGATTTACACGCCCTGGAGACCATGCAGCTCTACGGCTAAAGGTCTCACAGAACATCACTCAGAAGACACCCCTTCTCCCCCCACCCACTGGCCACTGCTGCCACTGACAGGTGTTACATAAGATGCGGGCACTGTGCTGGATACTTTGCTCTAAGGGAGCACAACAAACCTTCACAAGAGTCTGTGAAGACAGCAGCATTGTCCCCACTGGCGAGTGGTTTGAGTGACACTGAAGATGACGTGCTGATGAGGTGTGGAGGCGAGAGACAAGTCTGGTCTTCTGATTTGTGCTGGGTTCCTGCCCCCTGCACTCACCACTGAAGTTGTCAAGTCCTTCTCCTGAGCTTTTCCCGAGACCATTAGCTTCCAGGTCCTTAGGGAAAGATCAAGATCAACCTCCACATGAATTCTTCAGACACCTTCCACATGTGCCTTTGTGCTACAGGATTTCCCCCAGCAAGTTGAACGAGGTTAATATTTTACTGATTTTAAAGAGAATTTGCTCTCCTAGTGTACTCTTTGACTAAACAAGCCAACAGAAGCCACTTCTGGCTGATACAAGTGCAAAAGGGGCTTAGTGGAAAGACACTGGGAGGTGGCTCATGAGGGCTTGAACCACAACCACAGTCCAGCAAGGTCAATGGGAGCACAGGGGAGTACCCCATGATCTCCTGTGAGCCCCGGACACAGTCCCCAGAGGGGGTGTTGTGTCCTTTGCCATCCTGGCAGGGCTAGGACACAAGGACATCATGGCACAGACCTTGCTCAGGGATGGCACCTGTCTGAGGGGTACAGCCCCCTCCCCTGGACTCTTGGTGTGGCAACTGCCCAGAGGAGGAGAATGGGGGATTGTCTGAATAGGAAACCCCGGAAGAATCAATTCAAAAAAACAAAAACTCCTGGAACTGTGAAATGATGATAGCAAGACTGCAGGATGCAACGTTAATATACAAAAGTCAATTGCTTTCTTCTGTGCCAGGAATGAACAAGTAGAATTTGAAAGTAAAAACACAATACCCTTCATTTACATTTTCACCCCCAAAATTTAATACGTAGGTATAAATTTAATGAAATACATGTAAGATTTATGTGAGGAAAACTATAAAATTCTGATGAAATAAATCAAAGAAAAGTAAGTGGAGAGATAATTCATCACGCAGTTGGAGGTACTCACTATTGCCAAAATGTCAGTTCCTCACAACTTGACCTATACAGTCAATTGAATCCCAGTCAAAATCCTGTTATTCTATGGCTATCAATGAATTAATTTTAAAGTCTATATAGATAGGCAAAGGAGAAAAATGTAATTAAACAATGACACTACCTGACTTCAAGACCTATTAGAACACTAGAGTAATCAAGACCACATGGCACTGACAAAAGAGTAGATAGTAATAGTCCGAGAACAGACCTATACAAATATAGTCCACTGATGTTTGGCAAGGAAGCAAATGCAATCCAATGGAGAAAGGATGGGCATTTCAACAAATGGTGCCAGGAGAAGTGGACGTCCATGTACAAACAAATTAATCTGGGCACAGACCTTACACCCTTTACAAAAATTAATTCAAAATGGATCAGAGACCTAATTATAAAATATAAAACTATAAAACTCCCAGAAGAGAACATAGGAAACACCTAGCTGACCTTGGGTTTGGAGGTCATTTTTAAAATACAAAACAAAGCATGATCCATGAGAGAAAAGATGACAAGTTTATTGAAATTAAAAACTTTCACTCTTTGAAAGATAATATTAAAAAAATGAAAAGACAATCTACAGATTGGGAGAAAATCTCTGCAAAACACACTTAAAAAGAACTCTTAAAAGTCAGCCCTAAGAAATCAAACAACCCAATTAAAAATGGACAAAAGATCTGAACAGAAACCTCACCAAAGAAGCTAGTCAGGTAGCAAATAAGCATATCCACACCATATGTCACTATGAAATTGCAAACTGAGAAAGTGAGCCACCACTGTGGACCTATTAAAATGGCTAAAGTGCAAAACATTGAAAATATTGAATGTTGGTGAAGATGTAGAGCAACAGGAACCTTCATTTGTTGCTGGTGGGAATGCAAAATGGTGCAGACATTTTGGAAGACAGTTTAGAAATTTCTAACAAAACAAAGTACTCCTAACCATATGACGCAGCATTCTGTTTCTTGGTATTTACTCAAAAGAATTGAAACCTTGTGTCCACACAAAATTTGCACATGAATATTAATAGCATTATTCAAAACTGCCAAAACTTGGAAGCAATCAAATTGTTCTTTAGTAGGTGAATGGATAAACTGTGGTCCATCCAGGTAATGGAATATTATTTAGCTCTAAAAAGAAATGTGCTATCGAGTCATAAAAGGAAATGGAGAAAGCTTACGCACATATTACTAAGTGAAAGAAGCCAGTCTAAAAAGGCTATATACATTGTACAATGTCAACTATATGACATTCTGGAAAAGGCAAAACTATGGAAACCGTGATTTGCCATGGGTTTGGGGGAAGAGGATGAGTGGGTGAAGCACAGAAGATGTTTAGGGCAGTGCAACTATTCTGCATGATACTATAATGCTGGATACGTGTCATTATACATTCCCCCAAACCCACAGAATGCACAACACCAAGAGGGAACCCTGGACTTTACAATACAATGTCGGTTCATCCACTGTAACAAATCTCCACGCGAATAAAATGTGTAAATAATAGGGAAACTGATAATGGAAAAAGGAGGTATGTGGGAACTTCCTGACAAATTATTCTGAGCAGCCTGAGCTGCTTTAAAAAAATAAAGTGTAGGGGATCCCTGGGTGGCTCAGCGGTTTAGCACCACCTTCGGCCCAGGGCATGATCCTGGAGACCCAGGATCGAATCCCACGTTGGGCTCCCTACATGGAGCCTGCTTCTCCCTCTGCTTGTGTCTCTGCCTCTCTCTCTCTCTCTCTCTCTCTCTCTCTGTCTCTCATGAATAAATAAATAAATAAAAATCTTTTTAAAAAATAATAAAGTCTATTACATTTCTAAATGCAATATACTAAACGACTGCAAACATAGACTTTGATGCAAATGATATGTTTAAACATTGAAAAAGATACACTAAAATGTTAATCATGGTTGCCTCTGAATGTTGGATTGTGGATTGTTTTGATGTTTTTCCTTATACTTTATGGATTTTCTTATTTTTATGCAATGAGAATATTATTTTTCTAATCATTAAACAACAATAAAAGCAGTTCATTTTGTTTTGTTTCAATAGAATACAGAGTCTCCCAAGCATAACTATACTTTGGGGGTAGTGGAGAAGAATGTTTAAAACTGTTACTGTCCCAGAAAATCCAGGGACCATGTTTTCTGTTATTACACAGAACACCAAGACCCACCCCTTAAGGGACTGACACTAAAATGAGAACAAATGTTGAACAAAGTCTTGCATATCTTTAGCTAGTTCAAGGCAGTAGAAGGTACATAGGTAATGGTGTAGCATTAAGAAAAGGATCTGAGCAAGCGCTCTGCAGCTGTCTAAACTCCACTCTGTAGAATCAGCTCCCCACTGAAATCAGTGACAAGGACCCGCTTTGACTCTCTTAGACTCTGTGGACTGTTGCAGTGTGTTTCAGGGGATAGAGAATGAATGCTGCATCATTGCCTCCTGCCTACCCGCTGGCAGTTTCACTGATTCCCTCCTCTGCAAAGAGCAGTCAGCCATGTATTTGTTTGTTGTCCCTGTTTTGAAAGAGCCATGTGGTTGGTTTTTTGTTAACTATTTTAAGTGACGTCAGAGGGTCTTTGTTTTTTGCTTTGGGGTTCATTATGTCCTTTGATTTTCCCAAGTTGGTCACATGTCTTCAGAAGCCTTACGTTGGGTAGAGTGCGGATGCTGCTCTACACTGCAAATACTCTCTAATGTCTTGACCATCACTGCTGGATGATCACGGTGCATGGGAGGGTAGCCCTTGACTTCAGGATAGCTGGAGTTCAGAATGACTTTGGTAGCAAGCAGGGCTTCACAGTTATCAAGTTTGATAAATTTTAGGTACAGACTGTGTTAGGTGGAGCGGGTGACGGCAGACTCAGGGAAGAATCCATGCACAATTCAGGCCGGACCACCTGGGTTACCAGTATGAGGAAATAGCTGCTGAGAAGAGCTGTGATGTCTGGATTATAAGATTAACCACTTCCCTGAGTTGTCCTGGCTCCACCAAAACCCTAGCCCTGTGACCTTGGGAAATTACTTTTCCTTTTGGAGCCTTAAGGAAAATGGGGAGTTCGGATTAGCTCAGTGGTTTTCAAATGGTTTTTTTTTTTTTTTTTTTTTGGCCCTCTGACCCTATGTTTAAGTGAAATTTAATTACACACAAAAGCAACCTCCAAACGAGATAGAAGAGGGTGTCTCGGGCAGGAGTGGCGTTCCTTGTGCCCACAGCCCCTGAAGGGCAAACAGAACAAAATTTGAGCACGTTCTGGTCATGCAAAGCCTCCATCTCCTAAGCCGTAACATGCCATGTCTTCTGTTGGTCTTGTGACTTCCACGCCGAGCCAAGCACACTCAACTCTAAAAAGTTAAGCTCTCTTTATACTTATTAAGAGTCACAGGCAGAATTGGAGATACAATGATAGTCTAGGACCACAGCAGAGACCCTTGGTGCCAACCAGCCAGTGATGGCTCTGATGTTGGACAAAGAGTTCAGCGTTCTCGGTCTGTGAAGAGGGAATGACACTGCAGCTGCTAACCTGGCAGAGAGGTGGATGGGGGGCAGGGGGCACACATCAGCAGACAGAGCAAGGAGGCCGTGTTTGTGAATTCAGTCCAGCAGCATCTAGGGGACATCTGTTAGGAGTCGAATCACATGCTGGGTACAACAGGAAAGAGAAGAAATAACTGAAGGATGGTCTCAGGTCTGATGTGGCCACCGTAGCATCGGGGCATGTAAGCTGCTGTCACAGCTTATACACTCACAGTATACCACGCAGGGACCTTGATCACATGAGCTTAAACAAACCTTACGGAACACGGAAGAGAACGTTTGTAAAGCTGCTTCCTCTAAAGATTCCAAGATAAAGATTAACTTTGGCACAAAAGCCAAAAATAAAATATTTACCTTTCCTGAAAGGTAATGTACTTTATGACGTATTTATGAAGGTCCCTTCACTGAAAGGTAAACAGTTCTCTGATTTCCTTCCTTTCCTCAGAATGACAGACTAGGAGATCTGCCCAGTGGAAGATGCAGTTGTTAGACTTTTCCCTGTTGTTGGCACCAAGTGCAATTAAAACTAAATACAGTGTATAAAGGAAACAAAGGCTCCGAAAGATGGAGAGAATAAAGCCTAAAGGGGGCGATGACACTGGCCTTTGCTGTGGTCCTCTGGATCTCAGACTTGGAGCTGAGGAAGCCAGAAGCCTGGATGCACCAAGAATGCACAATAGAAGCCCCCCAAAAAGCAGTTCTCATGGCCAAAGGACCAGGGAGGGGGAGCCCGGAAAGACAGAACTTGAGACAGAAAACCCCGCACACCACAGCCCCACCCCCAGACCAGAGGACGGTGGTGACCCCTGGAAATCCACAGCTCAGTGCCCTGACACCTCCTGCAGGTGACAAAATCAATGAGCCTCAACCAAGCCTGACCCAAACAGAGAAGACCCCAGTGATGGATATGAGGATGGAGCAGGGGTTCTGCTAGAGACCCTGCAGACGTCCAGAGCACAGCAAGAGAACATGGTGAGCAACCTGAGCCATAGACATTTGACAACTTAGAGAAATGGCCCGTTCTTCAAGAAACAGAATACCAGGACAATGTGATATAAACAATTTGAGTAGCCCTATAAACTGTCAAGGAAATTGAATTCATAATTTAGAAACTCCCCCAAAAGAAGTCTCCAGGCTCAGATGGTTTCACTGGAGACTTCTACCAAACGTTTATAGAAGAATTAACATCAGTCCCACACATTATTTCAGAGAATGGGAGGGAATACTTCCTAATTCAGTTTTGAAGATGGTATTACTCAGGTGCAAAAATCAGACAAACAGTGCATAAAAACAAAGTACAGACCAACATCCTTCACGGATATAGATGAAAAATTCTTTCATCATTACTTTAGTTTATTTAAGTTCCAATTAATTAACACACAGTGTCATATTGTTCCAGGTGTGCAATATAGGGATTCAACACTTGCGTGCAACACCTGGTACTCATCACAACAGGTACCTTCCTTCATCCCCGTCACCTATTTCACCCATTCCCCACCCACCTCCCTCTGGTGACCACTAGTGTGTTCTCTATAATTAAGAGTCTATTTCTTGTTTGCTCATTTGTTTTGTTTCATAAATTCCATATATAAGTGAAACTATATGTTATTTGTCTTTCTCTGACTGACTTATTTCTCTTAGCATTATACTCCAGCTCCATCCATGTCGTTGCAAATGGCAAGATGTCATTCTTTTTATAGCTGAGTAATATTTCATTGTTTATATATACCACATCTTCTTATGCATTCATGTGCCGATGGGCACTTGGGCTCTTTCCATAGTTTGGCTATTGTGGACATTGCTGCTATCAACATAAGCATGCATGTATCATTTTCAATTAATATTTTGTATTTTTTTGGGTAAATACACAGTGTGATTACTAGATCTTAGGGTAGTTTTATTTTAATTTTTTAAGGAACCTCCATATTCCCACCAACAGTGAAAGAGGGTTCCTTTTTTCTCCACATCCTCTCCAACAGTAGCTGTTTTCTGTTAATTTTAGCCATTCTGACAGGTGTCAGGTGGTATCTCATTGTGGTTTTGATTTGTATTTCCCTGATGTTAAGTGATGTTGGGCATCTTTTCAGGTGTCTGTTAGCCATCTGTATGTCTTATTTGGAAAAATGTCTATTCGTGTCTTCTGCTCATTTTTAAATTGGATTATTTACTTTTGGGGGGTTGAGTTTTATAAGTTCTTTTATATTTTGGATACCAGCCCTTTATCAGATATATCATTTGCAAATGTCTTCGCCCACTCTGAAGGTTGTATTTTTGTTTTATTGGTTATTTCCTTTACTGTGCAGAAGATTTTCATCCTAATGAAGTCCCAACAATTTATTTTTGCTTTTGTTTCCCTTGCCTCTGGAGATTGTCCAGTAAGACGTTTCTGTGGCTGAGGTCAAAGAGGTTTCTGCCTGTGGTCTCCTACAGGATTTTGGTGGTTTCGTGTCTCACGTTTAAGTCTTTTTTTTTTTTTTAAGATTTTAATTTATTTATTCATAGAGACACAGAATGAGAGAGAGGCAGAGACACAGGCAGAGAAAGAAGCAGGCTCCATGCCGGGAGCCCGATGCGGGACTCAATCCCAAGACTCCAGGATCACACCCCAGGCTGCAGGCGGTGCTAAACCGCTGCACCACCGGGGCTGCCCACGTTTAAGTCTTTAACCCATTTTGAGTTTATTTTTGTGTATGGCGTAAGAAAGTTTTATTCTTCTTCATGTGGCTGTCCAGTTTTCCCAATACCATTTGTCGAAGAGATTGCCTTTTTTCCATTGGATATTCTTTTCTGCTTTGTTGAAGATTAGGTTCATTTCTAGGTTTTCTTATCTGTTCCATTGATCTGTGTGTCTGTTTTTGTGCCAGTGCCATACTGTCTTGATCACTACAGTTTTGTAATAGAGCTTGAAGTCCAGAATTGTGATGTCTCCAGCTTTGGTTTCCTTTTTCAGGATTGCTTTGGCTATTTTGGGTCTTCTGTAGTTCCACACAAATTTTGGCATTGTTTGTTCTAGCTCTGTGAAAAATGCTGGTGGCATTTTGATAGGATTGCATTAATTCTGTAGATTGCTTTGGGTATTACAGAGATTAAAGAATATTTGTTCTCCCAACCCCTAAGTATGGAATGTCTTTCCATTTCTTTGTGTCATTTTTAATTCCTTCCACTGATGTTTTATACTTTTCAGATTACAAGTCTTTCACTCCTTTGGTTAGGTTTATTCCTGGGTATCTTATATCTTAGTGCAATTGTAAATGGAATTGTTCTCTTAATTTTTGTTTCTGCTGCTTCATTATTAGTGTATATAAATCCAGCAGATTTCTGCAAATTGATTTTGTATCCTGCTAGTTTATTGAATTAATTTATCAGGAAAAGATTCTTCACAAAATTTTAGTAAATAGAAGATAGCAACATATAGAAATAATTGTACACCAATGACCAAGTAAGCTTCATTCCAGGGTTAGCGTACAAAAATCAATTATATTTCTGTATGCTAGCAATGAACATATGGATACCAAAATTAAAAACACAATATCATTTATAATCATTAAAAAAGAAATATGTGTAAACATAATACATTATCTATGAGGCTTGTGTACTGAAAACTATACAGCAACAAAGAAATATATTTTTAAAAAATCCAAACAAGTAGAGAGACACCTTATTAATGGAGGGAAAGATGTCTGTTGTCCTCAGCTGATGTACAGGATTAACAAAATTCCTATCAAAATTACAACAGGATTTTTGAGATACAGACAAGATGCTAAAATTTATATGGAAAGGCAAAGGAAATACAATAGCTAAAATAATTTTAGAAAGAATAAAGTGGGAGGAATCATCCTATCCAATTTCAAGACTTATTTTACAACAGCAGAAATCAAGAGCATACAATACTTACTGAAGGGTAGGCCCGAAAGTCAGGGGATCAGGACAGAAAACCCAGAAGTAAACCCAAAAGAATAGGCCTGATAGATGTTTGATAAAGGCACAAAAGTAACTCAGTAGGGAAAAGAAAGCCTTTGCCCAAAACTGTGTGGAGCACCCGGCTGCACGTTGACAAAATGTGGACTTCAACCACCCAATATGAAATAATAAATGAACCTCAGTATGACAAAAGTGAACTCAGAACGGATCCCGACTTAAATGCAAAACATAAAACTATCAAAAGGTTGGGAAGAATGTAGGAGAAACTTTGGGATTTAGAGTTAAGCAGAGTTTTTATATTTGACGCCAAAAGCACAAAGGAAATGATTTCCAAATTGGACTTCATCAAAATTTTTAAACTTTCACTCTGTGAAAGGTCTTGCTAAGAAGATGAGAAGGCAAGCTACAAAGTGGGAGAAAAATATTCCCAAATCATAAATCCAACAGAAGCCTGGTGTCCAGAATGTCAACGGGAAGCTCAAAATTCAACAGGACAAATGAGCAGAAGAGCCCAAGAGAATGTCACAAAAGGAGATCTACAGATGGCAAATAAGCGCATGAGAAGATGTTCCGCCTCGTTAGTCATGAGTGAAACATGAATTAAAATCACAGTGAGAGGTTACCTATCAGAATAGCTCAAATAAAAAACAATGACAACCCCAAAGGCTGGGAGGACTCAGAGTAACTGGCCCGTTCTTTCATTGCCAGCAGGAAGGCGAAATGGTGCAGACACTCTGGGGCACAGGTGCATTGGAAACTCACCGTGTGGGCCCCCCTACGATCCAGCACTAGCACTCCTGGGCATTCTTCCCAGGAAAACAAACCTGTGTCCTCACACAAACCTGCACACACATATTTACAGCAGTGTTGTTCATAGAGCTGGTACTGGAAACCAGGCAGGTGTCCTTAAGAAGGCAAAGGGATAAACAAACACAAGCATTCCAGGGAATTGTGCTCACAGTAAGGGGATCGAACATGATCCACATGACAACCTAGAGAAGTCTCTGCAGAATTGTGCTGAGTCACATTAGTCCACGAAGTTTACAGACTACGTGATTCTACTTATACAACATTCCTGAAATGAGGAAATTGCAGAAGGGGAGGGCAGATGAGTCATCATCAGAGTTGAAAGGGATGGGGGCACATAGGGGCCATAAGGAGGACCCCTCGTGCCAGATATTCTGCGTCCGGGTGGTGCACACGGTTGGAGGATCCTCAATGCAGTGCACACCGGATCCTCTGTTATTACTTCTTACAACTGCTTGTGAACCTACAATTGCTTCAAAGATTAAAAGTTAATTAAGGTGACAAATTACCAAATCTCTATTCATGTAACCTTCTCTCAGCTAATTTTGAAAGCAATTAGACGTAATGGAAATATCACATCCACTTCCTCTCAAGTATATTATGTGTATTTCTTTACTCTGAAGACCCTAATGTGCTTTTGGAGTCACCATTGGAAATATTAACTGAGATACCATTTTTAAAATAATAATTAATAATAATAAACTTCGGAGCTCCCAGGTGCCTCAGAATTCATGTAAACAGGGAAATCCTACCCCCATTCCCACAGAAGCAGCTAGAAGATATGGCAATTCATTTCTCATGTGGCGCTGCATTTGTCACAATGAACTGTGATGGATCGAAGACCCTTGAAACCCACACAACATCCCCACCTGGAATGTGCCGGAAGGCCAAGCCATCTCGGAGGGGACACACGATCCCCAGGTATGCCGGGGACTGTCACAGAAGACAGCTGCCTTCCCACTGCACAGGGCAGAGAGGGAGTCCACAGGAATTGGAGGTGCTTTCTTCTCCAAATAAGAAAGGTTTGTGAAGACGGGAGCAGGGACACACGAGGTCAGCCCAGAGCCGTGAGGCTGGGGTGATGGGGCTCCCTCCGGAGGCCTGCCACCCATCCCTACCCCACCCCTACCTGACCTGTGCCTCTGCTGGCGGACAGCTCGGCAGCTGTCAGCAACCACACTGAGAACCCTGGGGGCAGGATCCACATCTGCCTGTGGGTCTGACACCGAGGCCCAGGCACAGTAGGCACGTGGATGGGGCTGAAGAGTCCCGTGCAAAACACCAGGGTGGCCAGCCTGGTGAGCACAGCTCTGCGTCCGCCCGTGTGGCTGGCTCCTCCCCACCCTGGCTCCAAGGGGAGCACGTGCAACTAGTCCGGGGGTTTGTCCCTCCCCATTTCCCCAGTGCCCTTGCCAAGCAGCACCTGGGAACACGCTGCTTCCATCCAGCAACCCCAGGGTGTAAGCGCATGGCCCCGCTGTCATGATGCTCCTGTGATGCCAGGTGGTGGTCAGGACAGTGAGATGGTTGCTGGTGGGACAGCTCGGGGAGGCCTGGAGCCCTTGCACTGTGCTTGGAGGAGGCACCTGCACCAGGGCTGGAGGGCCTTGCTGAGGACTAGAGCCTACAGGTAAGGGCCAGATAAGCACGGGGTATGCAGCTGGCAGGACACCGAGCTCCACCAGGGCAATGATCTTATTACAACCGCTAGTGGGTGTTGCCCTTCTCAAGAACAGGTTTCCAGAAGGCTCTGGTTACTGTGCTATTGAACGATCCAGGGTGGAATTCATCCAGCCGAGGGGGCTCTCGTTCCCACCTGGGGAGGTTTCAGCGAGGGCCTCATTTAGCTCCTAGAGTGGAAGCCCGCCAAACTCAGCACCTCGTGGCTGGGCAATCACTTCAACGGGTCTGGGCTGGCATTTCTTAGATAATAAAATAGAACAGATAATATAAAAGTCCAAGCATTACGTTGCTGTAGTTCCACTGGGTCTTGAAGTAAATGGTTTTCTCCGTGTGCCTCATGGTCAAAGGAATTTGAAGCCACTGCTTTAGGGTGTTCGTTTTCCAAGAGAATGTGTATTTAAAGTGGCGTCTGCTGTGTGCCTGCATCCAGTGTCGGGAAGCTGGCTGCCCACCCCCAGGCCCATCCAGAGCCACCGAAGCCCTTGGAGCTGTAACAGGTGTCAAGGTCACAGGGCTCCCCACCACCCAGGTCTCAACCAGGCCCATGTCCAAACCCCCCTGATTTTCACAATCCTCTTGCTGTGTCCTGGTCTCCAGGGATGCTCGTCCTGGAGATCTGGGTGATCGCCCTCCTTCGCGTCCATGGATGGAAGGGCTGCCCGGGGTTTCTGATGGACACTTCTGGGTAGAAACCACTGGTCTGGTACCTCATGATGCAGCTTGGAAGGCGGGTGGGGGGTGGGGGGAACCAGGGACAAAATGGTCAGATTGTCAGCAGGATGCAGAGATGCCAAGGCAAACGGAGCTTTCGGGACAGTGTGCAGACCCGTAAACCCACCAGGATTGAGTTGAAAGGTCGTAGGTCAGATTGTCAGAAAAAACTCTCTCTCTGGGGGTCTCTGCACAGTCACAACTTACTCACCGCTGGATGGAGTGCTTGGAGGGGTGCTCGGTCTAAACCCTCCTGCAGGGACAGAACAGGAGGGTCGGGAATGTTGTACGGGTCGGAGGTGCTCCTTCTGCTCAGCCAGGCGGTTTCCTCCAGGGGCCTTGCTCTGGGGGCACGTGGGGGACATGGGCAAGACCCAGGTGGCCTTGGACGGAGGGAGCCCAATAGTACCTGAGGCTGGTGTGGAAAGACTGTGCCCCCCCCCCACTCCGGTGACACTGAGGAAGTCTAGGGACGTCCAGGGCTCCATGGGGAGCTGGTCTGGGTGACATGTGGCAGCGACCTGGGTGGCCTGCAGACCTGCCCCTCTTCCTGCCCTGTTGGGCCTGTGCCCGGTGGACAGGGTACCCCCACTCCTCTCGGTGGCTCTGCGGCTCTCAGGTGTGGTAAGGCCACCCGTGGTGGTGACAGTGTTCCAGAAGAGTCAGGATGGGACAGAAGAGAGCTGGTGTGAGGACCCACGTTGACCACTGTTTGTGGGGGTCCTGGATAAATCCTTTAAAGCTCCTGCAATCAGTTCAGTGATCCACAACGTGGACATAATACCTGTCACATTGTCACTCGAAGAAAATATTTATAAACTGAGAAGGACAAGCTTTTATGAAACATTACTACTTACGACCTTTCGACTCGATCCTGGCGGGTTTACAGGTCTGGACCTGAAAGCTCCGTTTGCCTTGGCATCTCTGCATCCTGCCTGCCAGCAAGTCCGGCAGCAGTGAGGGCTCCCCTGGAGGCATCTGTCCTTCCATAGACATCGGCCATTCGCAGAGGCCACTGGCGGTGCTGAGGCTCCACTCCAGTGGGCACAGTGAGGGGAGCAGGTGACAGGGGTGTGAGGGCCGGGGCTGTGGCCACACTCTCCAGCCCATAGAGTCAAGAAACAAGGGCCTCCACACCTTTCCCACCCTTGTTGGGAAGCTCTCTCTGCATGCAAGCACTTCACCTGTTTGCCCCTGCCTCCCAGATCCTGGTCATTCCAGCCTGTCCCTCCTGTAGGATACTCTCTCCTTCCCCCAAATCATAGCCTCAGCCCTTGAAAATATCAGAGCAAAAGACACTTAAGAGACAGTCTAGTCCAGTGGCTTTCAATGCAGATCATGACCCAAAACTTGTGTATTGGGGCAACGTGTGTACACGTCTCACTGGTGGCAGCAATGCGAGGAACAAAGGTGAGGGAGCCTGGAGACGTCAGACAAGCTGGCTGGGTTCAAGAAATATGGGGTTTGAAGGAGAGAGGGAAATGCATGGGGGATGTAGGGCGTGTGTGCGTGTGTGTGAGCCCATGCATGCATGTGTGACTGTGTGTGCGTGTCAGCACAACTGTGCGTGTGCATCCCGTGTGTGCATGTATGTGTGCCTGCATCTGTGTGTGCATGTGTGTGCATGCACGTGCATGGGTGTGTAGCTGTCTGCACGTGCGCCCATGTGCCGGGGGAGGCAGGCAAGAGAGGCAGGAGAGGTCATTAATTTTTACCACGCACTGTAAATACAATTTCCTCTTGAGATATTGAGAGCAGGTTCAGAAGAGACGCATTTGGCCTTTGGATTCGTGTCGCTCCAAGAACGACTTCTGCGTGCTCACAAACAAGCCGTGAGCTCCTGAGGCTCGGGGTCTGGCCGATGCTACTCCTGCCCTCTGACCTCCAGATGGGCCACCGGCCGCTGTGACCGCCGCACTTGGGTCCCTGAAGGCCTGTCGCTCTGGCACGTGCTGCAGATTCACCAGGGATTTGTGCCTCGGGCAGTCCCGGCCCCGGCAGAGGGTCAGCGGGTCACAGGATGCACACAGAGAACGTGCACAGTTGCTCAGGTCACAGTAGGGGACCGCAGGGAGCCTCCCGGCACCTGGAGCGCGCTACCCTCGATGGAGACAGTGCAGGACACGCACACACCAGTCCCCTTTACAGCAGGATATAATCATTGTGCGTCGATCCTCTCCCCTTTTACAACTCAGATCAAGCTTTCAGATCGGGGCACGCAAGCCTGGCACCTTGTGGCTCCAGGGACAGCTTGTCCGTCCCTCGTTCTCTACCTGGAGTCCGCCAAGGGTCCTTCTTCTACAGCACGGCAGGTTCTGGGGATCACGGCCGAATCCACTCTTGGACAGAGTTGGGTTCCTTGCAGTTGTGGACTGCAGTCCCCGTCCTGTCACCTGCCGTCCCCCGGGGGCCACTCTGCTCCTTGAGGCCACCTGTCCCCCACCCCTGAGGCCAGCAGTGTGAACACAGTCGTCCTCACTTCCATCTGCCCCCCACCGCTGGGGGACACTCTGCTCTCAGGCTCCAGTGACCAGATGAAGCCCACCTGACTTATCTCCCTGCCACTGCCGTGTACCATGGAGCACCCCAGGGCCGAAAGTCAAGGGGGACATCCTCAAACCCTCTTGTCACAGAAGCCACTACCATCCCTGTGCAGAGGAACAAGAGGGGGAGTGTCCCTGCACCCATTGCAAGCAGGCGCTGCTGCGGCACAGGTCATTTCTAGGCCAGAAGGGGGGGGGGGGCATAATGCTGCCCTGTGGTGATGGGACGGGATTGAGGGAGGGTGGGGGGGGCGCAGGAGCGAGAAGCTCCTTGTTCGCTTGTCACGCTGTCACCAAGGCCCGTGTCTCTGTCCTTCAGGACTTGCAATGCGTTATTCGCTCTCCTGAAAGCACCTGGTTGCCCTGTGTCCACCCTGCCTTGCCCGAGTGCCCTGTTGTTCGACGTACGTTTTCAGTGGGTTCTGCCCAATTTTCTAGATTAGGAAATGAAAATTTTCCTAATTTTGTTATTGCCAGTTTTTGTGGTAAAATATGCATCACATAAAATTTGTCACTAGCGACAGTTGGTGCAATGACATTTGTGCAAACATCCCTGTCTGCTTCCAGGGTTTCTGTCAGCCCAGAAGGAGGCCCTGAACCCACTAATCAGTCTCTCCCCAGCGCCCCCAGCCCCGGGAGTCACCAGGCTGTTCTCCATGTCTGTGGACGTTCTGTGGAAGTAGAATAGTGTGCGTGGCCTCTGTGTCCCGCTTCTCCCACCTCCTGTGATATATGTGGGGCTCTCCTGTGTGGAGATATGTGTCCACATCTCATCCCTTTTGAGCTGAAACAATATTTCAGTGTGTGATTGTTCCGCATGTTGTTTGTTCACAGCTGATGGACATTTGGGTTGTGTCCACCCTCTGGATGTCACAGATGGTGCTGCCCCGAACAGCCGAGTGCAAGTTACTCAGGGCACACACCCAGCAGTGGAATTGCTGGGTCGACTGGCAGTTCTACGTCTCTTACTGGGGGTTCTCCGAGCTGCTCTTCGCAGTGGGTGCAGCACTGCATGCTTCCACCAGTGGTGTGCAGGCTTCCTGTGCAGAGTTGGGTTCCTAGCAGTTGGGACTGCAGTCCCCGTCCCATCACCTGCCATCCCCCGGTGGCCACTCTGCTCCTTGAGGCCACCTGTCCTCAGTGACACTCATTATTGGCCTTTTCAAGAGTGTAGCTGTCCCCCTGGATGCCAGGTGGGATCTCAGTGTTGTTGGGATTCACAGGACTCTGATGCTCAGTGATGTTGAGCATCTTCTCATGGAACTGTTGGCCACCTGAGTGTCTCCTTTGTTACTTGGGTTGTTTGTCCTTTTGCTGTTGAGTTGTAGGAACTTTTATGTATTCCAGGTACAAGACATGGTCTGTCAGATACGTCGTTGGCATTTTCCCCAATTCTGTACATTATCCTTTAACACACAAAGTGTTTTATTTCAATGAAGTCTAATTAATCCTTTTTCTCTTTGTTGCTTGTGTTTTAGGTGTCATATCTAAGACCTTTGCCAAATCCAAGATCATGAAGACTTATTCCTATGTTTTCTTCCAAGAGTTTTAGGGCGTTAGCTCTTATATTTAGTTTCTGATTCATTTTGAGTTGGTTTTGGGTGTGGTGTGAGGTGGGGGTCCAGCTTCATGACTTTGCCTGTGGAGACCCTGCATCCACAGCACCTCTTGAGGAAGATTATTCTGCTCTGCACCGAACGTCTCACACCAGGGCAAAAACACAGATGTGCGATATTAGAGCCTGCAAATAACTTCACCTTCCCCTTTCTAATCTTTAATATTCTCTTTTCTTTCTTTTATCCAAGCACATGCACTGGCACCTCCAGTGTAGTGCAATGGAATAGTGCTGGTTTTGAGTATTTTTGCTTTCTCCCGATTTCAGTAAAAGCACTCTCCTGTTAAGCATGAGAATGTATTATATATTAGATGGATTTTAATAGTAAAGAAATATTTATCTATTTAATTTTATTCAGTGCTTTTTAAAAAATGTTTTAAGAATATTTTGTAGCAACTATGAAGATGATCATATAATTCCTTCTCAGAATTATTAATATGATGAGTTATATTGATAGATAACTATTATAGAACCATCCTTGCATTCTTTGATCACCCTGCATTATTTTAAATGTGCTACTGACTCTGTTTCTATATTTTATTTACATTTTTGTATTGATATTTATAGGTGATAACCTACAGTTTTCTTTTGGTCACAAATGTTATATTCACTTCATAGGAAATAACTGGATGTTTATTTTCTTTTCCAATGTTTTGGAAATGTTTCTGAATTAGTGGAATTATCTGCTGTTTAAAATTAGTCACAATGCCCCCAGTGAGAGTCTGGGCCTCTTGCTTTTGAGAATAAGTGTGATGCGGAATGGCATCATTCTCAATAATTCCCCCTCTTCTTTCTTGCAAAGTGGTCAGTTTAAGTTGTGTATCTCTTTTGAAGTCCATTTTGTTAGCGATTTTTTAAAGGAGAGTATCCATTTTATCTAGGATTTTGCTATGGACTGAATGTCTGTATCCCTCCAAAATATATGTTAAATCCTAACGCCCAGTGTGATGATATCTGGAGGGGTCCTTTGGGATGTGAGGAGGTCCTGAGTGTGGAGTCTCATGGATGGGATCTGCATCCTTATGAAGAAGACACAAGCAATCCTGTATCCTCTGCCTTCCATCACACGAGGGCACAATGAGACCTCTGCCACCCAGAAGAGGGTCTCAGTAGATGCCGCTCACACTGGCACCTGATCTCAGAGGTCCGGCCTCCGGACTGTGAGACCTGGTCTGTGTTATTTGTTACAACAGCCAGAACAGGCTAAGACACTTGGTTTGGTGGATACAGCAGCCAGATTATTAGATGTGGTGAGTCATATAAATCATAAAGGGACCCAAGTTCACCTCGAGAAAGATCCCTGAGCTTTTCTTAGTTGAAGTGCAAGAGAAGCAACAATTCAGAGCCCTGGCTCACTGGGCAGGCTTGGAGGCCAGAAGAGAGACAGCTCTGTCTGGTCACCACAGAAGGAAAAAGACAACTAATATTATTCCAATGTGAAATTTCTCTATACACTTTGAAACATAATCTAGGGGGACACTTAGATGATAAACCACAGATTAAACCAGAAAAGGAATTTATGACTTTTTTATTGCCCCCCAAAAATTGAAAAAGAAAGAAAATTCCTCCAGTCCAAATGGGAGTGGAGGTTTAACTATACAGGATCCAAGACACAGGTGATAGTGGCTGAATGCCAGGGAGCAGTGCACAGCCAGAAATAATGCAAGACCCACAGTTGCTGGGAATGGGACTTGTTTTCCATCCCCCATGTGAGTGCCATTGTCTTGCTGCTTCTCTGTGGTTGGTTCTGTTCAAACAGGGAGCTGTTATCCACTTCACCTGCATCACCTGGCCGGCATCCCTGCACCTGACGTGCGTGGCTGTTCTCTCCAAAGGGAAGTGACCTGAGCCTCGCAGTACCTGGTGGCCCGTGGGTGGGACATGCCAAACGCATGCTCACGCTCCTCGCCCGGGTGCACATTTACTCACAATGTCAACACGTATCGTTGTGTCTGCTTGTGCATCTGGACTCCCCGTGGGCAGCACCCAGAGCAGGCAAGGCGGCATTAGCCCAGCTCTGGAGGGAGTCAGGATGCTGTCCTATGTCCTGGTGGACGAGTGTGGCCGTGCCATGAAGCAAATACCAGCGCTATCTGAGTCAACCTGCGGGCAGCTCGTGCACTTACACGGTCAAAAGTTGTGCTGCACTCGAGCTGGCGGTGCCGGACAATAAACATTTCTGGGGCAGGCACTCTGTCTTAGGCACCTGGGCTGGCACATTGGGATTCCCTTCAGGCTCCGTGTTTCCTTGTTCTGGCTTATTTGCCTAATCGAGGAGCAGGGGCTGACCCATAAAGGGTCCTCAAAGGTCCCTCCCCTTCGACGCTGGCCTGCCCCTGCCCCTGCCCTTGGGCTGCCCTCCGCTGTCCCTCTACCTGCTGGGTCCCCCCAACCCCCTGGAGCTGCACACTTTGTTGGATGAGAACTCTGAGGGCAGCTGTTGGATGGGTTTTATTCCTCGCTGAGGCCCAAGCACCTGCCACGGGTGAAAGTGCCCTGCAGGTGTTTGCTGAGTGGCTATGTGGTGTTTGATGTTTGCGCGCTGACGTCTTGAATGGCATTGTGCTCGAACTCTTGCTCTACTCTTTGTCCTGCTCTGTTTAAAACGTCTGCTGGGTGCTACGTGCACATCGAGGCTGCTGCGTCCAACAGCCGCTAAACATGCCGTTGAATGTTTGTTCCCCTTCCGCCGGGGGCACCGAGCTTCCCTCCAGGGCCTCCCACCACCCGCCCTGCAGCAGCAGCACACAGGTGCCAGCACATGCCTGCACCAGGTTTCCCTTGCATCACTTCGCCAGAACCTTCCCCACCGGCACCTTTCTCGCCGTTACACTGGGCAAGGTGCACAGTGGCGTCTCCCTGCATTTCTCATTTCCAGTGACCTTGAGAAAGTCCTCCCTTTTGCACTCGATGTTTGTCAGTTTGCTGGCGCTGCTTTTACAAGTCCCTGTAGACATAGTGGCTGAACATGACACACATTTATTCAGAGGTCCGGCCTCTGAATTCATTTATTCAGAGGCTACAGCCTCGGGATAGGTCAGGAGGGGCTTCCTCTGGACGTTCTGCAGAGAATTTGCGTCCTTGTCTCTCCAGCATCTAGACGCACCGCACTCCTGGGCTGGTAGCCTCTGATCCTGTTCCTGTCCTCAGATCTTGTTTTCTGACTCCACCTCCTGCTTACAAAGACCCTCGTGATCATGCCGAATCCACCCAGATAATCCAGGATGACCTCAGGGTCCTGAACATAATCACATCTGCAAAGGACCTGTGGCCACACGTGGTACCATGCTCACAAATTCCTGAGATTAGGACCTGGATATCGTTGGGTCGGGGAAGTCATCACTCTGCCTGCCAGAAACGCCTTCCGTATGATTTGTCAGTTTTTCTGTCAGGTTTCCTGCCTTTTTCTTGATGATTTGCAGAAGCCCTCTGTGTGTTTTAACATAACATGATGCTGGTTGTTTGATGAAATACTGCAGATACATTCTCTCTGCACGGCGTAAGCTCGAGAACCCTGTCTGCGGTGAACATAAACTATTCACGTGGACTTTAGATTCTTTTTTTCATCGTCGTGGATTGTGCTTTGTGAGTCTCGTTTCCCCACCTATAAAGATCCTTACTATGATTATTCTAGCTTCATTTTTAACATTTAAGAATTAACTGGAAAAAAAAAAAAGAATTAACTGGAGTCCACCTTTGTGTAAACACTCTGACATAGTTACTGGTTCTTCTTTTGTCCATGCAATGATTTTCTCAACTGGAGTGAGGACAGCAGTGGGGCTTCAGGGACTTCTGCAGGGCCCTCCTCCTGCCCGGCAGCCAGGCTGACACCACAGTGCTGGCATGGCCCACGGCCACCTCACAGCCCACCTGGCCGCCGTGCCTCTCGTGGTGGAAAGGAGGGAACTGGCTGCACGGCTCCTTCTGCCCTGCGGGGGGACGTGTCCGTGTCTGGGATATGCCTCTTGGGATAGTCACTGGGCTCCTCCGGCCAATGCTCCCTTCCATTACGTAGACACCCAAAGCTCACGGAATAGTAGTGATACATAAAGACCACTGAACTCTTCCCAGACAAGCAAGTGAATGATATTTTCTCCACTTGGCATGGACCAGGATGTGCTCCCCCTAATACACCTCTTTGGCAAATGGGTAAATAGGAGCCACAGGCTACTGAGAACCTGCAGGAACAAGAGAAACTGTAAAACAGGGCACAGTTTCCCTTTAGTAAAGGAATGCTACATTTGTAAAGAGAATTTCCATTTGTGCAAGTTGTTTCTCTGCTTTAGCCAGGACTCTGGACGACCTTCCAGGGGGGAGACTCGGGGAGAAATCCCCAGAGCGAGCCCATTGAGCACCGTGTCCCCTGCCTCTCCAGGCCAGCCTCCCCAGTTGCCGCTCTTGCCTCTATTTGAGCTACGATGGCATGCATGCCCGAGCTGTGAGGGCTGCTCTGGGCGCCTCATCCTGTGGGCATGCAGGACGCATGTTGACAGACTGGTTTTCTTCTCTCACTCTGTGTCCTGCCAGCCTGACAGGCGCCCAGCCACAGGGCCTGAGATGGGTAGACGAAAAAGACCCCTCTCCTCCCATGAGATCTCTGTGGGGCCGTGTTGCCTGTTCTGTGCATGTGCCATGGTGCACATGGTCTGCGAGCTGCCCAGCCTCTGGCCTCGGGGCGCAGGCAGGTCAGCGCCAGGGAGGCTCCTGTGATGGCCCCCTCACTCCCTGACCTGTGAGGCAGACAGTCTTTGAAAACCCAAGTGAAATAAATCTGCCTTATTTGCCAAGTACCATATTTCCTATGGAAGAAAGTAGCTTTAAAAATCAGATCCCAAGGGCAGCCCGGGTGGCTCAGCGGTCTAGTGCCCCCTTCAGCTCAGGCTGTGATCCTGGAGTCCCGGGATCAGGCTCCCTGCGTGGAGCCTGCTTCTCCCTCTGCCTGTGTCTCTGCCTCTCTCTCTCTCTCTCTCTCTCTCTCTCTGTGTGTGTGTGTGTGTGTCTCATGAATAAATAAATAAAATCTTTTTAAAAAATCATTTAAAAAAATCAGATCCCAAATGACAGGGGCCCAGGAGGGTATGTCTACCTGTTGTGGTCCAGGCTGGACTACAGGTCAGTGACCGGGAGATTCTGGAGTGCAATGGAAACATTGTACATCTTCTCTTTTCCCGTCCTCTGGCTTATTCTAAACTTTTAGCCCAGCATTTAAAATAGGCTGGGTGGGGCAGCCCGGGTGGCTCAGCGGTTTTTAGCACTGCCTTTAGCCCAGGGCCTGATCCTAGAGACCCAGGATTGAGTCCCAGGTCAGGCTCCCTACATGGAGCCTGCTTCTCCCTCTGCTTGTGTTTCTGCCCCTCTCTCTGCATCTCTCTGTCTCATGGATAATTAAATAAAATCCTTTTTTTAATAATAAATTTATTTTTTATTGGTGTTCAATTTGCCAACATATAGAAGAACACCCAGTGCTCATCCTGTCAAGTGCCCCCCTCAGTGCCCGTCACCCATTCACCCCCACCCCCCGCCCACCTGCCCTTCCACCACCCCTAGTTCATTTCCCAGAGTTAGGAGTCTTTATATTCTGTCTCCCTTTCTGATATTTCCTACCCATTTCTTCTCCCTTCCCTTCTATTCCCTTTCACTATTTTTTATATTCCCTAAATGAATGAGACCATATAATGTTTGTCCGTCTCCGATTGACTTATTTCACTCAGCATAATACCCTCCAGTTCCATCCACATTGAAGCAAATGGTGGGTATTTGTCATTTCTAATGGCTGAGGAATATTCCATTGTATACATAGACCACAGCTTCTTTACCCATTCATCTTTCAATGGACACCGAGGCTCCTTCCACAGTTTGGCTATTGTGGACATTGCTGCTGTAAACATCGGGGTGCAGGGAAAATTGGACATCCACATGCACAAGAATGAAACTAGACCACTCTCTTGCACCATACACAAAGATAAACTCAAAATGGTTGAAAGATCTAAATGTGAGACAAGATTCCATCAAAATCCTAGAGGAGAACACAGGCAACACCCTTTTTGAACTCAGCCACAGTAACTTCTTGCAAGATACATCCACAAAGGCAAAAGAAACAAAAGCAAAAATGAACTATTGGGACTTCATCAAGATAAGAAGCTTTTGCACAGCAAAGGATACAGTCAACAAAACTAAAAGACAACCTACAGAATGGGAGAAGATATTTGCAAATGGCATATCAGATAAAGGGCTAGTTTCCAAGATCTATAAAGAACTTATTAAACTCAACAGCAAAGAAACAAACAATCCAATCATGAAATGGGCAAAAGACATGAACAGAAATCTCACAGAGGAAGACATGGACATGGCCAACAAGCACATGAGAAAATGCTCTGCATCACTTGCCATCAGGGAAATGCAAATCAAAACCACAATGAGATCCCACCTCACACCAGTGAGAATGGGGAAAATTAACAAGGCAGGAAACCACAAATGTTGGAGAGGATGTGGAGAAAGGGGAACCCTCCTGCACTGTTGGTGGGAATGTGAACTGGTGCAGCCACTCTGGAAAACTTGTGGAGGTTCCTCAAAGAGTTAAAAATAGACCTGCCCTACGACCCAGCAATTGCACTGCTGGGGATTTACCCCAAAGATTCAGATTCAATGAAACGCCGGGACACCTGCACACCTAAATAAATAAAATCTTAATAAATAAATAAAAGGCTGGGTGCTCAACAAACATTACCGACCAGTCTGACAGCCCAGGTAGGGGAGAAGTGTGGGACTCAAGGGGAAGCCTTTGAGGTGGTTCATACATTCTGACATCTGTGGGCAATGAGAATTGGCAATGGCAGGGTGAGTGGGGAGGGAACAGGAATAGAACAGAAATGGGTAAGTCATTTCTTATAGACTCACGCAGGACCAGCTGGGGCACACTACCCCCCAGGTCCCCCCGGCCGCCCGAGTGATATCCATCAGCTTCTCACGAGGTCCTCTCTGCGAAGTAACAGTGCAGTGGAATTACACAGAAGGACAACAGGGCAGATGACAAGATTCAAAGCAGGTGTGTACCATCCTCTCTGAGGAGATGCCAGGGCCAGGGGCAGAGGGGCTTTGATTTTAAGGAGATGGGGGCAGGTTTGTGGAGTGTGTCAGGTGTGGGGGAGAGTACATACAGCAAACAGTGCTCAGCTATGAGGAGGTGACACAGCTGAGACCCCTGCAAGCATGGTCCTCCCCAGGCCGTCCCTGTGCAGTGGCTGCTAGGGAAGGGCTAGCAGCTGGTGGAGGGGCCTGGGGGGGTTGCTGTCAGCAGTGGTGGGGAGGCTGGCGGCCGGGGAGGGGGCACAGCTGATGGAAGCAAGGGTGCAGGCCGCCAAAGGAATCCTGGGAAGCAATACCTCCCCTGGTGGAGGCAGGAACCCAGGGTACGGCCCCATTGGGACGGCTTGCAGGTCAGGAGAGCTGAGGAAGGTTGTTGGCGGACGTGGGGGAAGGAGGTCTTGGGGAGAAGCAGCTGGGGGGCTTCAGTCTTGTGTTTTCCTTACATCATGTTGCTTCCAGGGAAAGATGCTGAGACCTCGTTGCACCTTCCCCTTAGTCCTCACCAACTTTTATTTACACGGTTGTGACTTAATGATAAATTTATTTTTAATGAAGTTGTAAACTTGAAAAAACAACCGTCTTTAGGATTTGGTGGGGGAGTTTCCAGACAAGGGGCTTTTCTGTCATCCTTGAGAATTCCTGTCACCTCCCAGCCTCACTGGGTCCATTCAGGCTGCCAGCGGTGCCCCACCACTGCCTCCCTGGAGACGTGCCAGCTCAGCGTCGGGGCTGGCGACTGTGGGATATTGAACAGGATTGTCCTCAGCCAACGAGCCTCCCCACTACCCCAGAGCAGGAGGTCCTACTGCCCAGAGCGTGGGGTGTCTGCGAGCTTGCAGAAAGGGTGCCCATGAGGCAGTGGGATGCACCTGCTTCCAGCAAGTTGGGAGGCACCTGCCTCCCAGTGTGGAACCCCCTCCCCGCCCCGAGTGCAGAAGGTCCTATACCTGCTGTGGACACAACCAGGGTGCCTGGGGCAGGACAGGCAGGGCCACCCACTTACTCAGCACCCGCTGCAGCAGGGGAGGCAGCCGGGCTCACCTGCATTTGGCAGATACTGAGCAGCAGACAGAGGACTGGAACCTCTGCTGTGGGAAAGGGCAGGGCCAGGGAGTGCAGGGTGCCCTGATGTAGGCCGTGGGCACCAGAAAGCCGTGCCTGGGCAGGCGAGGACAGTTGTCCTCACAACTAGCTCCGGGGACACCTGTGGCTTCTGATGGTAGGGCCTAAGTTAGCAGTGGGGACAAACTAGGGACGCTGTCAGTTATTGATCAGTTGGGCCAACTGTCATAGGGTCAGTGTGGGGTTTCCTGGGTGGATCACTAGGGATACAGGTATGACTTCCAGCACACTGGGCCATGGGCATGGTGACTGTGGGGAACAGGGCTGGGTCCCCAGGGTGGGTGACCATGGGGGACAGGGATGCGCCCCAGGGCTGAGGGGCAGGGTCTCTCCCCAGCCTAGAGTGACTGCTGGCCTATCCCTCTGTATCTCCTTCTGCTCTGTGTTCTTGCAGGCAGTGCCTCCAGGACGACACAGCACTCTGCTCACATGTCTGCATTTGTGTGTGTGTGTGTGTGTGTGTGTGTGTGTGTGTGTGTGTGTGTTTAATTTCAATTTGCCAACATATAATCTAACACCCAGTGCTCATCCCATCACATCCCCTCCTTAATGTCCATCACCAGTGACCCCATCCCCCACCTCCCCTCCAGAGACCCTCAGTTTGTTTCCTAGAGTTAATAGCCTCTCATGGTTTGTCTCCCTCTCTGATGACTTACCATTCAGTTTCCATTCCTTCCCCTATGATCCTCTATGCTGTTTTTTAATTTCCACATGAGTGAGATCATATGATAATTGTCTTTCTCTATTGACTCGTTTCACTCAGCATAATACCCCCCAGTTCCATCCATGTTGCTCTAAATGGCAAGTAGTCATCCTTTCTGGAGGCTGAGTAATATTCCATTGTGTATATATATCACATCTTCTTTATCATTCATCTGTCGAAGGACATTGTGGCTCCTTCCACAGTTTGGCTGTTGTGGACACTGTTGCTATGAACACGCCTGCATTTTCAAGCCCCGGAGAGAAAGCTGGAGAGGCCAGGCCATGGACATCACAAAACCACCACATGGAAAGACACAGCCGTCCTTCTCGTTAACACCCTCCTCCAGGTCTCAGGATATGAGCCACAGCAACAATCCATTAGTTAAGACAAAGTCGGAGGCTCTGACTGACCAGTGTCTCTATCCTCACCAGTTTCTTCGAGAGGACTTCCCGAAGCGATTTCATACCAAGTGCCAATCTTGGGGACATGTTCCAAGCAGACTCCCCCGCACATGATGGGTGGTTCTCCAGGGAAATGCTGGGGCCGCCCTGATGATGGTGTGACAGGGCGCATCTGGCGTGGGGGCTCCCCGAGTGGCCCTGTGCCCGGCAGGTGGGAGAGTGTGGGGTCAGTCCCCAGGGCCAGGCCCTGGCTCTGATGTTAGTGAAACAATAGCCGAGGTCTAACACCCAGATGTGACTACGCTTGAGGGAACATGAAAATCAGGCCTAGTTGGAGTTTACAGCCTGCATCCTCAACATCACCTTTGTGAGTAAAAGATTTACCCAAACGTTTATAAAATAACCCAAATCCTGTTACAGATCAAATAGCCCTCCCTCCTGCGCTCTGCAGGGCAAGAGCTTTCCCTGAGCCAGGCTGCAGGAGTGGCAGGTAAGCCGAGGTCCAAGAAACCCTAATTCCAGAGATCACCTCTTGCACCAACACGTCTGAAAGTCAACATTTTGTGTCCTTCTCCTAGAGAAATGTCTCACTCACTTGCCAACCAAAGCATTTCTGAATGAAAAAAAGTAATGTTTTCACACAAAATTAGCATTTCAAATGGTAATTTAAAAACGTCCCAAAAATAGGCCTGTGGATTTTATACTCACTCTGAGGATACAAGTATGTTTTCTGAAGGCTCAAGCTCGCTTGTATCATGGGGTCACACTAACAGTGGAAATGAGCGCACAGCAACTCTGCCTGGAAGAGTCCTCCTCTGAAAGGCATAGATGGGCAACTGTCCCAAGGAGGCCATTGGCGGGTGGCAGGAGCATGGAGGCTGAGAGCAGGGCCTCCTGGGAATGGTCCCCAGTGGACGGATTGTCCAGGCTGGAGCCAGGCAGAGAGAGGGACCAGCCTTGATCCCGACCTGTGTCTCACTGTGCAGAAGGCGCACAGTGTGCTCAGTGACTTTGTACGAGGCATCTTCTAGAGAAAAGGTGTTTGTGATATATTTTGAGGCCCTGAGACACAAAATAGAAGGAAGATTGGGCATTGCAATCAAAAGGCTGTTTCAGCTGGTGGCCCATACCTGTAGGAGACACTCAGTGGTTTACCTGAGCTGAGCTCCACCATAAGACCCATAGGAAAGCCATAGAAACACAAATACACACCCTCCTTTGCTTTCAGCTTCTTGTTAAATTGGGCAGTTCCAGGAGGTAAAACCTTCTGTCCTGCAGAACCCCAAGTATGGCCACCCTGTGTCTGCACTGCCCTGGGCTGCACGGGCCGGGCTGGCCACCTCTGAGCTCAGCGCAGGTGATCATGCATTGTCTCATTCTGTTTGTGCAGCTCGGCCTCCCCTACCAGACTGGGAACCCAAGGATGCTGATGCTCCCATGAAGTTGATCTCCCTGCTTCCCAGCACCAGACTCCCTGCTTCTCTCCTGGTGCACCAGATTCTCACACACGTTCACACCAGCGTGTCTGTGTCTGGGGTTTCTTCGCCATGCAAGTTTTTTTCTTTTAATTTTAGGTTGAACTGAGTCAGAAACATTGTCAAGGCTTCAGCAAAAGGCCATTTCCAAAGCCATGCAGTGTGTAGAACTACTGGGCAAGGGTGGATCTTCAGAAAGATTTCAATCTCTTCCATAAGCTCAAGAAAATCTTGGTAAAACTTTGCCATTGCTGACCTGTTACGTTACTACTCGGTAAGGCAAGTGAAAATATTCAATTTCTATTTCAGGCAAAATGGCAGGTGGGTTTTTAATTGGCTTATCAAACTCAGGGACCATTAATGTCAAGAATGGTCCTCTGTAAAAATGAGTGGGAAATATCAGAGAGGGAGACAGAACATGAAGGACTCCTAACTCTGGGAAACGATCAAGGGGTGGTAGAAAGGGAGGTGGGCAGGGGGTGGGGGTGAATGGGTGACAGGCACTGAGGGGGGCACTTGATGGGATGAGCACTGAGTGTTATGCTATATGTTGGCAAATTGAACTCCAATAAAAAATAAATAAATAAATAAATAAATAAATAAATAAATAAATAAATAAAAATAAATAAAAAAATAAAAACAACTCAATAAAAAAAAAAAAGAAAGAATGGTCCTCTGTTGTCATCCTTCCACATAAAGCTCCTGGAACGTGGGCCTGGACTCACTACACCCGTCACTAGGGCCACCCCCACTCCCGGCTGGGAGCTCACAGGTCCCCACGTGGTTCTGAGGCACGCCAGCCTGGTAAGCACTGCCCTGTCCTGTCTGCCTTCTCTAGATAAAACACTAAGACCCACACAGGTACCCCAGCCACCTGCAAATCCTGTGGCCCTTGATGACCAGGAACTTCTAATGCCCACACCAAGCAACCTAGGATAACATTCAGGAAAGCCCACACTCAGAGAATGACAGGCAGGAATTTGCAAGGTGACTTTGCACCATCAGGGCATTAAATAAAGCCTTCCTGATGATCTGCTATATAATGTATTTATTAGTGCCATGGGCTGTGGTTTTGGTTTTGTTTTTGTTTTTTTCCATGGGCTGTGTGTTTTGTTTTTTTTAATAAATTAATTTTTATTGGTGTTCAATTTACCAACATACAGAATAACACCCAGTGCTCATCCCGTTAAGTGCATGGGCTGTGTTTTTAAAAAGAAAACATCATCAATGATGTCTCTGACCTGCTGGGTATGTGTTTGTGTGTTTGTGTGTTTAGGGTTCTAGGACAGATTCTTTAGTTCACAAGGAACAAAATGCTGTTGGCCTTCAAGCCTGTTTCCAAGGTCTGGCGATGGGACAGCGGGGAGGGAATTGGGCCCCGTGACCTATTCTCTGAAAGGACAGCCCAAGGACAGCAAAGATGACTCTCTCTGGCACCCCAGCTAACCATGGATTTGTTTTCAAAGGGGAACTTCTGTGCCACACCCTGACTGGTCTCTTTATCTCAGTGGGTAAATTTTGCCTCCCAAAAGGCGGAATGTTTCGACCTTCCTGTCCTCCCGTGGAGATCAAGCCCTCTCGCCAGCACGGAGGTGTTGTAAAGCTCTGGTTGTGCTTTGTGACACGGGCCTTCCGCGAACCATGTTCAGTACATGAGCGTGACCACAGTGACCTCTGCTCTTCCTTCTTCTCAGCCGATCCTGCCTCGGAGAAATAACTCCTGCCTGTTGTCAAACCTGTGGGCACCAGCTTGCCCGTGGTTAGTCCCTGAGCTCATCATGTGGGATTCCTGGCTAATCTGTGCCGAGGATCAGCGCCCCGAAGGCGCCCCTGTGGCCCCGTGTCCTTCCCTCTCACATGGACCTTGACGTGCTTTAACTTAAGGGACCGAATTTAGCTCCAGAACAAGCTGGGAAAGTGTGTGCAAACCTGAGTTAGGGAGGAAATTTGGGGGGAGACGGGGAGAGAAGGCCGCTAAGTTGGGGTGAGCGGCTTCCTGCAGAGAACTGCAAGCCGTGAGCAAGACCTTGCATGGCAGGTGCATCTTGCCCTGAGGACAGAGGTGCAGGGAGACGTCTCAGGAGGCCTCCTGGAAGGGGTCTGTGTGGCCCACAGTGCTGGACGACAATGAGTAACGGGAACCCCTGCCATGGGAAGGAGGAGGCAGGCCCGGCTCCTCAGGCTCTCAAGGGCCAGGCTGTGGGCCATCGGGGGTCTGCCTGTGGGAGGAGGGAGGGAGGGGGACCCCCAGAGCACCGAGGGAAGTTGTGAGCTTGTAGCCCTGCTAGAGATGCAGATGGGCTCCAGGGGGAGGAGGGGACCCTGCAGGGCCTTGGGAAGCCCTACGGTTTCAAACCACAGAACTTTGCGGAACTAGGGCCTGTGCCTCCTGCATTTGAAGTGCCAAGGAGCTCAGCTCGGTTATTAAGTTATTGCAAACTGAATGATGTCTAGCGGCTTTGGGCTCTTCAGAATCTACCAACTAACTGGCCTACTCTAAACGAGCATTATTCTGGTAAGCAGAGAAAAATAAATAATTTTTTTAAAGATGTTGAGTATTTTAACACCAATACAGTAAATGTATCACTATTAAGCTGAATGAGAAGGAACAAGGAAATTGTAGACGACTTTTAAAAGTACGGTGGTCAAAAGGAGAAGGAAGAAAGGAAGGAAGCAAAGGAAGGAGGGAAGGAAGGAAGAATGCCGCCCAGACAGGGCCAAGCCGGGAAATGCAGAACGGAAGGAGCGGGCGGAGGCGGTGTGGACGGCTTGGGCTTCCGGACGTCCCCTGCCAGAGCTTTCTGAGCGCGCTGAGGCCGCCGGGGTCACCGCTTTCTCCAGAGTTTGGAATTTGCACAGAGTGGGAAGGTCAGCAGCCCCTGTCGATGGCTCTAATTATTATCCTGCTGTTTTTCTTCTTAAAAAAGATTTAAAAAAAAATATGTAACATCTTAAAAAAATGACACATCCAATGGTGAGATGGGATTCACTCATGGGTCCGGGGAAGCCGGCGCTGCGGACCGTCAAGTCTACCTGGTTCTTCCACACAGGACGTCGTGGACACAGTGCAGAGGGGTGTTTCCTGCACTGCGGGGTGCGTCAGTGTGTGTGTGTGTGTGTGTGTGCGCGTGTGTGTGGGGTGTGCATGTGTGTAAGTCAAGGTGGGCAGAAGGCCCTGTACGTGTGCACCCTGCCCTGGGTGAGTCCTCACAGAAAGTGTCCCCATTTCAGCTTGAAGGAGGTCAGGACACACACCCCAAAAGTTGCTGCTTGACGACTTTGAGCAGAAAGCATTGGAAAAGCAGCCTGGAGAGGCTTTCCCTGAATGTCCCTCCTCTGCCTGAGGACAGACCCCCCACAGGAACCAGTTGTGACCAGTCACCTCCCTGGAGTCTGACCCACCCCAGGCTTTGTCACAGACGGCCACACTTCCCCAGTGCTCTCCCCAGGGCTCTGCATCTCCTAAAGTCGTAACTCTCCCAGAAAGCCCCCCAACCCCGCCCCCGGTGAAGCAGCCAAGGCCCCAAACCACTCTGCAGTCCAGGGTCGTGAACACATGCTCCACCTCTCCTGTCACCCTTCCTGTCTCAGGGTCCCAAGCTCTAGAGCCCAGGAGGGTGTGCAGTGGGGGGCCTTCCTCCTCTACAACTTCCTAAGACCCCAAAAAACGGTGGCCAGCAGTTCTAATGCCTGCCCCCCCCAGGCCCTACCCTTCTCTGCCCACCTAAGGACAGTGTGCAGGCTCTGGGGCAGCTTTTACTGACTGGTGCCCACTGTCAGGACGGGTGGAAGCAGCAGGATTCCCACTGTCCTCTAGGGGATGCCCCCACTGCCCTGCTGCCTGACAGGGGCTGCCCCAGAGAAGGAACGAGACCAATTCTGGGAGACTTGGTGCAGATGCAGAGCTTTCAGCTTGCTGCGGGCGTGGCCCAGGCGGTGGGCAGTGGGGGGTGAGGTGGGGCGGGGGTGGGGTGGGAGGTGTCTGCGGGGAGGGGGACCGGAGGCCAGGACAGCCCCGACCCGCATCCTGACCCGCCCCGCTCCCCACAGGCCTGCCCCAGCTCCATCTCCTGCTTGTTCTGATCTGGGTGTGGATGTGGATGCTCAGGGTGATCCTTCAGCAGGTCCTTGGATGCTGGCACTAGGGCCCCAGCGCTAACTGTGCACCAGGCACGACTCCGAGGTCCCCCCAGCTACCCAAGGGGTAGCACCCAGGGTTACTCCAGTCCTACTTATGCATGAGGGACCCTCATCACAGAGCCAGCAGCTGGTGAAGCTGCCTCCCCAGGTGGGCTGCTTGGCTTACCTCCGCTATCTTGTCTGCCACAACAGCTTATTTAAAAATGCATGTTTCTGAGTTTCCGTATTTTAAAAATGTATACATATAACTAAATACAGAATAACCTTTTTAAATGATTGTAATTTAAAAAGGAATAAGGGACGCCTAGGTGGCTCAGTGGTTGAAAGTCTGCCTTTGGCTCAGAGCTTGATCCCAGAGTCCAGGGATCAGATCCTACATTGGGCTCCCTGCATAGAGCCTGCTTCTCCTCCCTTTGCCTATGTCTCTGCCTCTCTCTCTCTCTCTCTCTCTCTCTCTGTTTCTGTGAGTGTCTCTCATGAATGAATAAAATCTTTTTAAAAAATTAAAAATAAAAATAAAAAAGATTAATATGGCTCCTGTTAGGTAAGATGTGGGCGATGATTCAGATGAGGCACCAGGCACATATGTGCTTTGGAAGCAAAGCCTCTGTGGTCAGAGAGGGCACCTCACCCTCTTCTTGGCACTGTCGTGTGTTATTATGCTCCCAACATCTCCTTTCCAGGAGTGACAAGAGGTGCTGGCCTTGGGTCTGGTGACAGAAGGGGCACACTTACTGAGCTTCGGTGACCATCCAGGCAGCCTGGAGGGAGGCAGCTTGGGGGCCAGGGGGTCAAGGCCCCTGTGCCCTCACACTTACTTTTGGGATAGAAGGGTGATCTCCCCTCTAACAGAGGCTGTGTCCCCATTCCTTGGCCCCTCTGTTTGAGACATGTGTGCTGAAGGTGGGAGGGGCTCCATCTGCATGACCACTGTGGGGGTCCAAGGCCCACGCACGGAGAGGGAAGTAGGGTGTGCACCCCAGGAGCAGGTGGGGGAAGGAAGACACAAGGAGGAAGTGTTGGGGGCTGATGGCTCTGTCAGACCAACCTCACAGGCTTCTCGCTGAGGGCTGAGGGCTAGCCAGGCCATCAGATTCACTGGGGGGTGGGGGTGGGGGGTGGGGGGGTGGTGAGGCATCTGCTGGGACACAGGATGGGGTCCCCCAGAGACCAGGCAACACAGGCCCCACAGGGCCGACACTAAAGGTCAGACACTGAAGGGTGAGACCTGGGAGGAGCCTCACTGCTCAGGGCTTGTGTTATAGGAGCACCAAGTCGGACTCAGGTCAGTAGGAGCAGGTGCTTTACAATATGCGTTCCCGTGGTTTGCCCAAAGTCACAGGCTTAGTAAATCAAGGGCAAAGTTATTTCTATTTGCAAAGGATTTTTTTTAACCCGAAAAACAGAACAGTGCCAAATCAGAAAACAAATTTCACATAAATACATATGTGAGTGTTTGTGATATTTTTGGTGTACATTATGTTTCATTGCAGGAATGTGAGTTTTTATATATTTGTCATCACTAGGTATATATTTGGATATAATTGCTGAGGTCACTGGGGGGTTTTTTACCTGAAACATAAGAAATAAATCAGAACAAATCAATCATTTGAGCCTGTTGTCAATTTTCTCTGTGCAAATTCTTTATAGAGATTTCTTAAAAATTCAAAACAGCAAATGCTCTGTGAACATATTGCATATGTAATTCATGCATATACAGTATATGATGTATATGGATTGTAAAAACTTGCGTCACTACAAAAATGGGATCTCCTCACTCAGTCCCGCAGCATCCTCCCCAGACATAACAGTGTGAAGGCTGCAACTGTCAGTTCCCACCTTTACTCCTACTCACACTGTTAGAATTAGTGGACCAAACAGAGAGTATTTGTTTGGCATGGACTTTGTTCTCAGCACTGTGCTAGGAACGGATGTATGGGAGCTAGAGACGGTGTGACGGGTATAGACCGTTATTTTAATTTGTACCCGAAGTGAAGGAGCTGGGAGCACAGGCTGGCAGGCAAGCCTCCATCGGGGCTCCTGGGCCTTTGAGGACTGCATCCAAGACAGGAAACACGGCCCACTTCGATGGAAAACAGGATTTCCAAGTCGAGAGGACTGGCAGTCTGCTACCATCTCCGGCCTGGTCTAGGAACTCAGTCTCTCCTGAGGCAGCTCCTTTAGTCTCCAAATAATTTTGGTTGCTAGAAAGTTTTCTCATTTAAAATTAATTTTGCCACAATAACACCTCACCAAATTGAGCTTTCAGACAAGAATGGCAACCTTGACCGCTGATGGATTTTCAGGGGCTCTCTCAGTTCTTCCTCCTAAGGAGGGCTCAGTGCATGGAAGGTTCCTAACCACATCTCTCTGGATACAGAAATGAATTCTTGTGTGTAAAGCTGTCTTTTCGTGACCCGGGATTGTGTGAAGTGCACCACTTATAAAGTCTAATAGCATGACTTAATTGTATAAACATCATAAGGGAGTGAGTAAGTGGCCCAGGGGTCAGATTGCCAAAGGAGGTGGTGAGTGCTGCTCAGAGGTCCAGGATGCCCAAAGCTCCACACAGATGATGGCCACCTGTGATAACCACAGAAGATGACCACCACAGAAGATGGCACTCCTCTTGCCTGCTGCTCAGGCCTCCTCCTGGCCTTCCACCTCCTGCCACCCTGGAGATCCTGCCCTGCTTGCTCTCCTAGAAATAACCGCAAGCGCCGCTTAAACTATTCTGGAATGTAGCCTTTTGATCTATTAAGTCTGGCCTTCTCCGTGAGACCTTCCTGGATATGCAGGGGGTTACAGTGTCACAATGATTTTAAAAGCACCGAAACGTGGGTATAGCAAACTGAAAGGAAACCAGCAGTCTGAGCACAGGCCCCAGCCCCTCCTGCATGAATGAAAGGATCTGTGTTATTTGTTGAAGTGTTCTCAGTTGGTTTTCCATGTTTTGTTTGTAGTGTCCTTGAAAGCGCTGTGTTTGGATCCTGGCTTTGTTTTGTAACCTCTGCTTGATGGTGTTTGACTTTTCTCAGTGTTGTGTTTGCACCGTGTTTATTTTGACAGGCCCCCGTGGGACCGTGGGTGCAAACTCGCACCGTGTCCGTAGTACATGCCATCACCGCTGCCACATTGTCTATGTATGGCTGTTTCTTAAGACTTTCCAACCCGAAGGCCAAGCCTGTTTGACCTGGTTTGAAAAGGTGTGTGTACATATAAATTTTTAACATTCTTATATGTTCCCAGGAAGAAGTTCTTAAATTTAATCCCTACTGGTTATTCTTTAGTAAGTGTTCTGTGCTCTCACATGATTTTGTAATATTTGTGCTTGGTGACCCCAGAGATATTTGGGAGTGGGTGGAGTAGGTATGTGCATGACTGTTTTATCTCATGATCCTGGTGATCTACTGAGAATGTAAAGTGAGGATCTGTGGGTTTGTTGACACATGGTCTTACTTTCCAGGTAGCTGGCTACTATTTAAAATTTGGCTTATCCTGCTCAGCACCTCAGCCACTAACCCTGTAAGGGCCCCGTGCCTATCTCCAGTGGGTCTGTTCTTAAGGCTCTTGTAGTCCTTTCCCAAAGACAGACTCAGATCTGCTTTTCATCTTAAATGTTCCGCTGCTAATCACTACTGGAAAAAACCCAAAAGTACCCTTGATTATTATTATTTGTAGTAAAGTTACAAACCTTAAGAAAGTGTTTACAAAAGCCTAGGATTCTGGATTCCTTTTATAAAATATATTTTTAAATTACTCAAATAATACACGAATCTGTATTTGGTGTGAAAATATAGGCAATATTGTAGTGCATAGAGTAAAAAGTTTCCCTATACAAATTAATTTGCTGGGTAGGAGAGTTTACACATTAGACTTTTGATAGCTATTCACAAAAAGATCAAATTTGCCTCTCAAAGTTTGAACCAGGAACACCTGGGTGGCTCAGCAGTTGAGCATCCGCCTTAGGCTCAGGGTGTGGTCTCCACGATCAAGTCATGCATTGGGCTCCCTGCAGGGTGCCTGCTTCTCCCTCTGCTTTTGTCTCAGCCTTTCTCTCTGTCTCTCATGAATAAATAAATAAAATCTTTTTAAAAATTCAATTTTAAAAAGTTTGTACCATTTACACTGTTGCCAGTAGCTGATGGGGGCTCCCTTACACTGTTCCTAACACTAGGTATGTCTTTATCAGTGTTTGTTCTACCCACTTTGATAGGCGGGTATCTTCTTATATTAAGTTTTAAATGTTAATTCCAGGGCAGCCCCGGTGGCTTAGCGGTTTGGCGCTGCCTTTGACCCAGGGCGTGATCCTGGAGACCCAGGATGGAGTCCCCCGTCCGGCTTCCTGTGCGTGGAGCCTGATTCTCCCTCTGTGTCTCTCATGAATAAATAAATATTTTTAAAATAAATAAATGTTAATTCCAGTATAGTTAACATACTATTATGTTAGTTTCAAGTATATAATGTAGTGACTCAACAATGCTGTGCTCCCCTTCATCCCTTCCCCCTACTCCACCCATCCCCCACCCACCTCCCTCTGGTGACCATCTGATTGTTCTGTTCGCTAGAGCTAACGTTGGTTTTTTGAGTTGCCATTTTTCTTTTGTTGTATTTTCTTCCCTTCTTAATTCCACATCATATGGCATTTGTCTTTCTCTGATTTTACTTAGCATCCATTGCTAGGTGGAGATCTTAATTTGGATTTCCCTGATCACAACCGGATTTGAGTATCTTTCTGTATTTCATGGTTTGGCTCTTTTCAGAGACAGGAATGCAAGTCACTTTGTACTCTGGAATGTGTGAAGAGTCTCTCCTACTTCTGACTTTCGGTAGAGGCAAGAGATCCTCTGCTTCCAGCTAGGTCCCCTGACTGTCCAGGCTGGGGCCCAGGCCAGTGGTCGTCACCTGGTCTTAGCTTACATCAATCGCCTGTAACCTACACCGCGTGTGGCACACCCACACATCTTGTCTGTCAATGGTCAAAGGGGCCTGAAAATCCTCTAGGTGCTCAGGCCCCAGAACCGCAGCGGGGCCTCGACGGGCTTCTGGAGTGCGAGGGGCCCAGGGCGGTCCTCCGAGGCCTGTGCACGGCCCAGGGTGGCTGCGGCTCGCGCGACTCTGACCCGCGGCTCTGGCCGCCCTGCTGCTTTCCCTGGACCTCCTCCACCGTGGATCCTCCCGAAGCTGCCCCTGCCCTGTGGGGGCCTGCGTCCGGACACCGCCATCCGCCTCTGGGGGCCGAGGGCACAGCCCCAGCGCCAGGCTCCCGGTCCCGGGGCCGCGCACACCTGTCTCCGCGCACACGCGCCCCCGCGCACACCTGTCCCCCCGCACACCTGCCGGAGCCGGGGTCCGGGGCTCGGGGTCCAGGGGGGAAGGCCGCGCCCCGGGACCCCTGCAGTCCCAGCCCAGGCCTCCCGCAGGGGTCGCAGCAGCCCGCGCGCCGCCTTCCCTCTCGGGGGCGGGAGCCCGGCGGGCAGAGGGCAGTGGGCATGCGCACTGCGCCCGCCCCGCGTCCGGCGGCCGTTGCCATGGCGACCGCAGCCTGGCCACCCCGGCTCCGCCCCCGCGCCGCCGCCCGCCGACCTGGCCGCGCCCCGCGCCCGGGGTGAGGGGTCGGCCCGGGTCCTAGGGAGGGTCGGGGGTGAGGCGGGGCCCCGGGAGGAGGGGCGGCCCGGCGTGGGGGTCCTGGGGTAAGGGGTCACCTCGGGGTGCGGAGGGCTCCAGGGGGAGGGGGTCCCAGGTGTGAGGGGGACCGAAGCGAGGGGGCGGTGCGGGGTGGGGAGTCCCGGGGGCAGAGGGTCCGCTTGCAGGGGGGTCAGCCCGGGAGGCGGTGGCCGAGGGTGAGCAGTGGTCGGGGGTTGGGGGCCGGGATGGGGGCAATGAAGGTGAGGGGCGGGGGGCAGTTCGGGGTGACCGGGTCGCCGCAGGGGGCGGCGGGGTGAGCCCCTGGGGGGCGGCGGCCGGGAGGGGCGGGGTCTGGGGAGGGGGCGGGGCCGCGGCGGGGAGGGGGCAGCGCGGGCCGGGGGCCGGGTCGGGGTCCCGGGCGGGGAGGGGGCGGCCGCCCCGGGTTGGGGGCCGTCGGGGGAGCGGGGCGGGGTGCGGCTGCGGGGCTGGGGAGGCGGGGGCGGAGTGGGCCGGTGCGGGCGGGGTGGGCCTGCCCCCGCCCCCCGCCCCCGCCGCCGCCGGCCCCGCCCCGCCCTGCCCCACTGGCCGCGTCCCGGTCCCGCAGGAGCCGCAGCCCTGAGCGTCCGCGCGCTGCGGGCCGGCCGAGGAGGGGCGCGCCTGGACGCACCGACCGCGGAGCCGCCCCGGAGCATGTGGAAGCTGAGCCGGAGCCGGGTGCTCTTGGACGAGCCCCCCGAGGAGGAGGACGGCCTGCAGGGGGGGGGGGCGCCCGCCGCCGCCGCCGCCGCGGCCGCGCAGGTAGGGGGAGGCCGGGCCGGGCCGCCCGGGGACGGGGAGGGGGAGGGGGAGGGGGCCGGGGCCGGGGCGGCGCTCCAGGACCGCACGCACAGGTGGCGCTGCGCAGGTGGGGCCCGGGCCGCGCCGCTGTGGGCCGTGCGGACCCTCCAAGTTCCCGGGCGCTGAGCCCACGTCCTCGGCGACCCCTAGCTCGGGAGCCCGGGGCAGCGCCTCGCATGCTGGCGGCTGCCCGGGTGGACCTGCCCGCCGGGGCTGGGGGGGGCTCGGGGAGCTGGGGGGGCGCCGAGGGCCTGCCCGTGACCTGAGCAAGCGCTCGCAGACCGCAGGCTTGTTGGCACGAGTATTTCCTGCCCTTAAACCTTTGTCTGCAGGAAGAAGGCAGGTGTCCTTCGTACGGAGAAGGGGAAGAGCTGGGAGATATGCTTGGAATGCTCAGAATTTTTTAATTAAAAAGGATCCCAGGTGGAGCCTGCGTGCGGCACATATGTGCACCCCTCCCCCTGTCCAGTGCAGGGTTCTTTTTCTCGCCCTATGAAATTTAGGTCAAAACTCAGCTCCTTTTTTTTTTTTTTTTTTTAAATGACGTGGGTCATAAAATTTCTTTTTTGTTGTTAAATGTTTGGAAAGTCCTGCCGCTGCGCAGACTTTTAGGAAGTGAATGATGACCGGTTATCTTTTGTGCAGAGGTCGTTGGGTCCCCACCTTGCAGCCTGCGGGAGTCCATCCCGGAGGCGGCCCTGGCTGACCCTGAACCGGGGCTGCGTCCCACCGGCCTGTCCCGGGGCCTCGGGGCTTCGGGGCCTCGGGGACGGTGTCAGCGCACATCCTGCCTATAACTTCTGTAACCCCGAAACCTGCGGACTGCCCCATCCCCATCCCCAGCTCTTGAGCCTACCGTTGGGGACTTCTGTGTTGTTTGCGCCAGTGGGGTTATTTAGCACCTACATCATTGTTACCGGTCACTCTAAAAATGTAAATCAATCCTTGCTGTGTTCTGCTTCCATGTCTCTTAAGGAGTCCTAAAACCCCATTTTCTTTCTTCTTACAGAATTGTCATCTTACTTAGCTCACAGTGTATTTTTTTTCCTGTTTTAATAGACTTCATTCTTTAGGTACCCCGCAAAGTTGAATGGAAAAGACAGAGCCCCCCCATACTCCATGTCCCCACACATCCACAGCCCCCGGCCACTGTCAACCTCCCGTTTGTTGTAGTCCGTGGCCTGCCATCATCCGGGAGTCCACCTGATGCACACTGGCGTTTACTCTTGGAGTGGTTCTTCCCATGGATTTTGACAATGTAATATGAGATATATCCACCATCAGAGTACCCCACAGGATAATTTCACTACCCTAAAAAACTCCCCGTTCTCCTGACTCATCCCCCACCTTGTGTCCATGGTGTCGTCTTTTCCGGAAGGTCATAGAGTTAGAATCCTACAGGATGGCCTTCTCAGACGGGCTTCTCTTGTTTGGCAATATGTGTTCGCAGTTCCTCTGTCTCTTCTTGGCTTGAGAGCTCTTCTCTTTAGCCCTAACTGACATTTCATTGTCTGGTTGTACCACATATCCACCCCCTGCAGAAGGGTGTCGCGGTCATTTCCACGTTTGGGCCCTTAGGAATGAGGCTGCTTGCTGTAAATACCTCTGTGCAGGTATTTGTGTGGACATCAGGTTTTAACTCGGTTAAACGCCCAAGAGGGACCGCTGTCCCCAGGGTAAGAAGTGGTTGAGTTTTGTGAGAAACTGCCACTGTCTGTGTCCGGCCAGAGGTGAGTGCGAGTCCCCGCCAGTCCCTCCTCGGCCTCGCCAGCACTCACTGTGCTCAGCGCCCTGGACGGGGCCTCTGATGGGCACACAGTGGGGTCTGGTGGCTTCTCTGTGCCTTTCCCTGATGGTGCGGCATGTGGGGCAACAGTCCTTTATCAGAGATGTCTCTTTGAAATATTTTCTCCGAGTCCGTGGTCTGACTTCTTCTCCTGCCAGTGTCTTTCACACAGCAGAAGTTTAAAAAGTTTAGTTTTATTACTGCATTTTGGAAGTTTTTGATTTAAATGTAGTCCAGGTTGTCAGTTGTTTTTTTTCTCATGGATTGTGTTTTTTGTGTAGTATCTCAGAAGTCATGGCTGTGCCCAGAGCCATTGGGGTTTTGTCCTGTGTTTTCTTCTGGGAGTGAGATGGGCTGTGTTTTTTGGGTTACTTTGTTAAGGGTGTGTGTGGCTTAGTGTGGAAACGCTTTGCTGTAGTAACTGTGATGGGTTAGTCATACTCCACATTGAGTTAATCCTGCAGGAGTGAAAAAAAAAAAAAAATCCTGCAGGACGGTTCCTTCTTATCCCGAAGCCAGTTCTTCTTAGAGTTAAATTTTAAAATTCATGACAAGTCTACTGTAAAACTTCTGCCTATAAAATTTTATTTTAAAGTTAAAAGAAGTGGGAGTTAACAGTGGGGAGGGATTGGTGGATCTGTTCAGGCCAGCGACTCATTAGCTTTGTCTCCAGAAAGTCAGTGGCTGGGGGTGGGGGGGTGGGGGTGGTGCTGCCCTGCTCTCGGACCCCATTCGGTTGGCATTCCTGTCTGCCGGTCTGTTTCCCTGGAAATCCGGTCACATGGCTATAATCTGTGTTTTGTTTAAAAAGAAAAAAGTAGCTTAATGCTAAGTTTGAATAAGTTTGAGATGTGAGGTGTGCAAGGTCCGTTCTGGGATGTAGGTAGCACTGAGCTGTTACCACGGTAGTTGTAACACCGAGGACAACTGCAGCTGCTCCTCCGCTGTTGGTCCCTGTTGTCATGAACAGGCACTTGATTGTATTAAAATCTAACAATAAGGTTTGTAAAGTGAATCAGTCATGGCGGTAGTTTAAGAGGCAAGTTTTCATGAGTCTCATGTTTATTTAAAAAAACATGTTATGCACGTAGTAGTAGATTTTTGGATGTTAAACGTTAGCTTTAAACTTCTTCCCACTTTCCCGTAGGAAGTCTTGTTGCTGTGTTGTATAGCGACCCGTGAGAAATATTTATGCACATACGTAAACGTATGTTCAAAATCATACATCTGCTCTCTGACTACAAGCCTCTCTGCATCCTAAATTGTCCCCTCAATAATATGTGTATTGTGGACCACTTCCTGTCTCAGTACTGTGGCCGAAAAGAATTTCGATTTTAAGGCTGCATAATATGAAATGTCAGAATTTAATGGGGTCTCTTCTGATGGATATTGAGGTTGCTGAGCCTTTTTAGAAACATCTACCTGTCAGTTTGATGCGTAGCAGAGAGGGAGGTTCAGAGAGGCTCCCCTAAAGGCAGTTGATATGGTTCTTTAGCTACATTGAGCTGGACTGTAAAGGGCCTTAGCTAGCTTTAAATGAATGCCTGTATTTTATTTTAAAGATTTTTTTTTTTAAATGAAGATTTTATTTAAGTCATCTCTATACCCAGCGTGGGGCTTGAACTCACAACCCTGAGATCAAGAGTCACACGCTGCCCAGACTGAGCCAGCCAGATGCCCCTAAATTAATATTAATGCCTTTAAAAACAAACCTCAAAGAATGTTTGCAATATTTTCATGTTAATAATTTTAGGAGGGGATGCACCTGTGGGGGGGGCTCAGTCGGTAAAGCATCTGCCTTCTGCTCAGGTCATGATCCCGGGTCCTGGGATGGCGCCCCATGTCAGGCTCCCTGCTCAGTGTGGAGTCTGCTTTTCCCTCTGCCCCTCCCTGCTGCTCATGCTCTCTCTCTCATAGAAATAAATCTTTAAAAAAATTTTTTTGAAGAGGCTCACAAATATTCTACATGAAGGTATTCCCCTCTCCCTGCCCCTAAATCAGAGAACATTCTAGCTGTTTCTTAACCTGCTTTGGAGATAGGAAGAACCAAGGGCTGGCAAATCTTAGTTTCAGTGACACTAAAGTCATCTCTTGTGATGGTAGGAAGGCTCTTTGAAGCTTGCTGTGATGGAGTTTGGGAAGAAAGTAACCTAGGTAGTTACGAGTTCTCTGAACCCCTTGTTCAAAAGGTACGTGCTCTGAGGCCTCACATTCTCTCTGGGGGATGGAAGGTGTATTGGGAAGAGGTGAGCTTTTAGTGCAGAACGTGGGCTTTACCAACCGTTAAACACTTGCAATCATACTGATCTGTGAAGAGCTGCTTTCTTGTGTATGTGGTATATGCTTGTGTGGGTAGATTCACTTTTTAGGAAGTAATCCCCTGTTGATGACCTTTAGGAGGTTTACTTCTAGTCCGTTTCTGTTATAACATGGAATGAAAGTCACTTCACATGTCTGAGGATAAATTTCTAGAAGTGAAGCTACTGAGTCCAAGGGCATATACTTTTGTAATTTTGATAGATCCTCTCAGTAGCACATCTCAACTGGCAGTGGATGAGGGTATCTTTCACAGTAGGCCTGCCAATATGATATAATGCACCGTTTACAAAATTTTAGATCTATTGAGTGAAAAGTGGTATCTTTTTTTTTTTTTAAGATTTTATTTATTTATTCATGAGAGAGAGAGAGAGAGAGAGAGAGATTGGCAGAGACACAGGCAGAGGGAGAAGCAGGCTCCATGCAGGGAGCCCGACGCGGGACTCCATCCCGGGACTCCAGGATCACATCCTGGGCCAAAGGCAGGCGCTAAACCGCTGAGCCACCCAGGGATCCCTGAAAAGTGGTATCTTAATGTGGTTTTAACTTATGTTTCTCATGGATAATATTAAACAGCTTTTCATATGTTTACAAGACTAAATGAAGACTTCTGAAAACATCCTCACCAGTCGTGCTACCATGACATCAGATACATTAGACTATAGCCAGAATAATTGCATTTCCATGAAAACACAGCCTGGTATTTCAGATTCTGATGTACCTTGACGGAGTCATGCCGCTGTCGCTTGTTAGCCAGGTGACCCGGTGCAAGCCCCTAGGCCTAGTGAAGCTTCAGTTTTGCTTTTGAACCGCAGGCTTGGGATAAGGATAAGCTAACACGAACACAGCTTAACACAGCTTGTCATCTGCTGTGTTAAAGGCCCTATTAGTAGCCCTAGACATGGGTTAGGTAGGGCCACTACTTGCCAGATGGGGAAACCAGCCACAAAACAGGACGGGGACTTGGAAGGGCCTCACAGCTGTAGGTGGTGATCAGACATGAGGCAGTCTCCTCAGCACTCTTTCTGGTTCTGAGAATATGTGTTAGCATGCTAGGATGGACTTGTTGTCTGTGTTAATTCAGCTGGTGGGGTGCAGATTGACCGGGGTGCAGGGGGGACTCTATACGTCAGGACAGCTGGCTCTGTGATTTTAGTCACTTGATAGGTGACTAAACCTTAGAGAACACTTACTATTGATCTTCTTCAGAGTCACTCTGACTCTAGATGCACAGACAGCCCCACAGAGAAAGGATGTCATGTTCACTGCCATCCCCACCATCCCTACCGGCAAGAAGAGCACCAGGCACCTGGCTGGTGTGCATTGGTCCGCACTTGTAAGATGAACCGGGTAGTCGCAGGGTTTTCAGGGAGCGCCAGCACCTGTGATAACTGCTGCGTTGTGGTGAGTGAGGCCCTGGGGAGTCCTCAAACATGATTCATTTCCACTGGGTCTGGAAGGATGAATAGGAGTTCTCCAGCCTCTGGAGATCGGATTCGTGTCTAGATGCAGATTCATTTGGGGGAAGCAAACATGTCTCTGTAGGGCTAGTCTTGTTGGACACCGACAGGAGCCGAATCAGGTTTAGTGAGCAGCACTACTTCTGTCAAATATGAGTAAGTGAGGGTTATCTCAGGGAAGGGGAAGAGGAGTCAGAGCTGGGGAAAGGTAAATCAGTCCTCCCCCCTCGATTCAGTTAACTCATCACAGAGTTTGAGGACTCTTACTTTGGTGCTACCTAACAACAACAACAAAACAAAAATTTTCTAGTAGACACGTCAAAAAAATTTTTAAAGGTGAAATTAGTTTCAGTGCAGTTTTCTAAACCAAAGTATTAATTATATTAATATGTAAGCAATATAAAAATTTGTGTGGGGCACCTGGGCGGCTCAGTTGGTGAAGCGTCCGGCTCTTGATTTTGGCTCAGGTCATGCATGATCTCAGGGTCGTGGGATCGAGTCCCCCTCTGTGCTCAGTGGGGAATCTGCTTGAGGACTTCTTTCTCCCTCTGGTTTTCCCCCACTTGCCTACATGCTCACTCTTCACATGTGTGCTCTCTCAAATAAATAAATCTTTAAAAAAATTTTGTGAATAAGATATTTTTTCCTATACTAAGTCTTTGAAATCCATGTATGTTTTACATTGATTAGCATGTCTCAATTTGGATGTTAGCATTTCATCAAAAATACTTGATAAATATTTAGATTTTATAAAATTTGCAGTTAAAAACGTAGATTTTCTTATCCAAACACACTTAAAACTTTTCCAGTAGCTGAGTTGAGTATGTTTTTATTTTATTTTATTTTTTTATTTTATTTTATTTTATTTTATTTATTTTATTTTATTTTATTTTGAGTTGAGTATGTTTGTAGATTGACATTTAGATCACTAGAAATGCAGTTCCTCAGTTGTGCTAGCCTGTGCAGCTAGGGTTGTGAGTGGACAGCACGGCTCCCAAATTCGCCCACATTCAGATGACCCCGGCCAACAGGGCCAGCAGGTTCTGGTGCTTGCTGGCCCCTGGGGCCTCCCAGTACTTAGCCAGGCAGGTCCTGAGGCCGAGGCCCTGTCCCTTAGCACAGTGAGTGATGTGAGGACAAATGATTTGGGCTTGATGTCGGGCCCCCTGGGCCCTGGCCTACTACTGTGTATGATGTTCACCTAGAAATGCTAGTGTTAAGCATTTAGATGAAAACTGTTACTCCTCTAAGAGTTTAAAGTCCTAATTGGTGGGATCCCTGGGTGGCGCAGCGGTTTGGCGCCTGCCTTTGGCCCAGGGCGCGATCCTGGAGACCCGGGATCGAATCCCACGTCCGGCTCCCGATGCATGGAGCCTGCTTCTCCCTCTGCCTGTGTCTCTGCTTCTCTCTCTCTCTCTTACTGTGTGCCTATCATAAATAAATAAAATAAAATTAAAAAAAAGTTTAAAAAAAAAATAAAGTCCTAATTGGTAAGTTTTACTTTCACTGTTTTTTTTACTAGAGTTTAAGGTAGCATGACTTAGAATATTCTTGAGTAACCCCCACTTCGTGTCCCATTGGCATTGGGCTGTGTGGGTTTCAGCATGAGACGAGTTGGGAGTGACCAAGCAGAGTGCCTATGGGCTGCATCTCCCTGCGCCCAGGCCTTCCTCAGGGGACCCCACAGCTGAGTCGCGAGGGACAAAGACCCAGTGGGGAGCACGGCCTTCTTTGCCTTACATCTGGGTTTGGGGTTAAAGTGGGTTGTAGGGGCTAATCAACCCCAGTTTTAGGAATAAAGACCAAAGACTGAAGGTCAGGAGGGCTCTCACCTGTTACTTAAGAACGAATCCAGGTCCAGATTAGGGGCAGCCACAAGAACTTGGTGGCCTTTGCTGATTTCCTATCTGTCCGTGGCAGGCGGATTGTTTTGCTTGCGTTTCATCACACGTTGAGTGAGCTCTCCTTGGCCTTAGGGGTGTGGGTAGTCAGAAACCTGAGTTTTCACCCCCGAAAGTCTTCTCACCTGTGCTTATCCAGATGCTGAGGACAGGGGGACCGAGGTGGCGGGGCAGAAGCAAGGTAAGCACACACGGAGGTGGGCTTTTCACGTCCCAGGATGCTAATGCGTGTTCTGTAAGGGAAGAAAACTGGGTTAGCTTCGAGTCTTGTAGGTGGGAGTACGGTACTCTGGATGAATTCCTTACTGTCTAACCTCAGTGGCTGAGAGTAATTGCTTCTAGTGTTTGGAAGCTATTTTGAATCCTCTTGTGGGCTTGTTGTGGTATGCAGGAAGTGGAATACTTAATAGAGATGTTTTTAGAAATAGGTGACTGTCTCAGTTTGGGGGATAAATGCCAGCTCCTGCCATGTGCCGGGTACTGTGGTGCTGAGCACTGTACGTGCATTATTGCCAATCCCCACGGTAACCCTGCGACGGGGCGCACTCAGTCCTCGTGCCTCGCCGATTCGGGACTTATTCCCCTGTAGGGGGACCCTCACGTGAGCCGCTCCTGGCCCCGCCGTCTCAGCCCAGCTTGCACACCGCTCAACAAGCCCCGTCTCTGCAGCCTTGCTGGCGCCTGTTTGCAGTTGTTTTGTACCTGGTATTGGTGAATTTGCCGTTGTGAACGGCCCCCAAGCGGAGCGTGGAAGTGCTGCCCAGTGTGCCTTGGGGCGGGAAGGCTGCCGTGGGCCTTACGGAGAAAACACTCATGAAACAAGCTTTGTTCAGGTGCGAGTTCAGTGCTAATGAATCAGTACGCATGAAGTAAGTGTCCGTTTGCAGAACACCCACAAACAAGGTTATGTGTTAGTTGATTGATGGAAATGTGACCAGAGGCGCACAGAAACCTGACCCTATCTTTCTCCTAAGAACAGTGATTCAGGAGTTGTAATTCAGGGCTCAAGGCCACTTTTACTACAGCGCTACCTCCAACAATGACAATTGACAGTATTTGACATTCAGGGAATTCAGGGAGGCTAAAACCTCGTGTAAAGTTGTGTAGTCACAAACAGGAATTTGAACCCAGGTTTCTCTGGGGTGTATTTATATATGTGTAGAAGGGTGTGTGTGTGTATGTGTACACAGTGTGTATATATATATATATACACATACACATATATATATACACTTACATATGTACTGTATATAGTATACAGATGTATATACTATATATATATATATATAAGTATATACACACACACACACACACGCATACTTTTTTCTAAGTAGGCCCCACACCCAGAGTGGGGCTGGAACTCACGACTCTACCCATGGAGCCAGCCAGGTGCTCAGAGTGTATGTTTTTTACTACACTGTGTCTCTTATTTGGTTATCATAAACTTGTGATACCACTTTTTTTTTTCATTTTCCAAATATCAATACTTTATATAAAGAAACACTTTAGGGTTTCAGTGATGAATGCCTTAGGGAAACAGTGGTGACACTGCTCTGGCTCCTGTCCCTGCATATAGCACAGCTTGCTTTTGTGGTACCTAAGTTTTGTACCACTTGAGTGTTCATAGAAGTCCTCCGTGGGTGGTAAGCCGTCCTCTGGTGAGTTAGCAGGTGAGAAGCGTAGGCCATGGTGAGAAAAGTGCTGTCATGTGGACTCTGTACACCACTTTCTTTTTACTTATTTGAGGAGGAACAGCTAGAATTTAAAGTGGCTCTTGAGGAAGGATATCGCGAAAGGCACAGCAAATGCGGTTGAACTGGCAGGAGAAGTTTGTATGGTGGAGACCTGGGAAATCCCCATTAAGGAGTTCAGATTTTGCCTTTTAGGTACATATTAAAGATTTATGATGTACAGGGAATACTTGCCTAAGGAGGAGGGACTAGAGGCAAATGCAGGTAAAATAGGTCGGATTCTAGAATGGCTGCCCGGATGTGAAAGGAGAGCAGAGTAGTCAGGCCGGAAGAAGTGAGCTTGCCCAGGTGCGTCACGGGAGTCTGTGCCTTGGGAGGTGAAGGTCGAGGCCTGAGGGGTGGCTGGAGAGATCAGGACCAAGATGTCACCTCTAAGAGCAACAGGGAAGTCCGAGGGCAACGTGGCTTTAGGAGCAGTAGGATGACACATCTGATTGCCAACTGAAGCGCCTAGTGGGTGACGTGGTGAGGGCGGACACGCTGAAATGCTCATCATTTATAGCACGATCAGGACTCCGCAGGGACCCGCTCTCCACTTCAGAACTCGTAATTTGATCGATAAGTTCACCGGAACCAGGGAAAAGCAGTACATAGCAAGGCGTGTTGACAAAGTCCTTGTCAGATCCGGGTCTCAGTTGTGTCACCAAGCTTGTGAAGTGAGGCAAATAGCTATTCTGCATCCTAAACCTTGTTACTGTAAAGGGCCAGAGAGTAAATAGTTGAAGTTTTTCTGTGGCCACATGGTCTCTGTCATCTGTCACTACAGCTTTGCAGTTGTAGCTGACAAACAGCTATAGAGTGTATGTAAATGAATGAGCTTGGGTGTTCCAATAAAACTTTATTTACAAAAACAACTGGGTCAGTCTGCAGGCCATTATTTGCTAATCTCTATTTTTATTTTCATTTTATTGATGTATAGTTGATATAAAATATTATATTAGTTTCAGGTGTACAGCATACTGATTCAGCATTTCTGTATATTGTGGCATGATCACTGTGCTGTACATCACACCCTCTTGTCTTAATATTTTATAATTGGAAGTTTATACCTCTTCTTCCCTCCCCATTTGTCCCATGGCAATCGACAGATTGTTCTTTGTATCTATGAGTCTGTTTCTATTTGCTCATTCTTTTTTCTTTTTTTTTTTTTTTTTTTTAAGATTCCAGATAGAAGTAATATCATACGGTCTTTTTCTGACATTTCACTTAGCATAATATGCTGTAGGTCCATCCATGTTGCTGGAAATGACAAGATTTCATTCCTTTTTTATAGCTGAGTGATACTCCATTGTGTGTGTGTGAGTACACCCACATCACATCTTCTTACGCATTCATTCATCAGTGTAGACTTGGGTTGCCTCTGTATCTCGGCCATCATAAGTAATGCCACAGTGAACATCAGGTACATGTGTCTTCTTAGAGGTACGTTATACTTATATAAATAAACTTATTTATTCATTATTAATCATTATAAAGGATAAAACTCAGAAACACCCACGGGGAAGAGATGAGTGGGCAAGGTGTAGGGAGAGGGGTTCAGGGCTTCCGTGCCCTCTCTGGGCATGCCATCTTCCTAGCAGGAGGATATGATCACCAACCTGGAAGCTCCCCAGACACTGTCATTTAGGAGGTTTTATGGAGGTTCCATTACCGAGCATGATAGATTAAATCACTGGCCAGTTTCCAGGGCTTTCCCTCCTGTCGGTCAGGGGAGGGGATGGTGGCTGGTTTTCTGGTGACCAGTCCTATCTAGCCCCCTCCCCAGCCATATCATTAGCATACAAAAGGCTGTAAATTCCAAGGGTTTTAAAAGCTTGTGCCAGGAAACCGGGACAAAGACCAAATATTTTTTACTCTGCCACACCCAGTATTTGACATAAATATGTATGAATTTCAAATTAGACATTTTATCAAGATCGGTAAATGATTTAAGAAATTTAAAAAATGATAAAATGTCTGTATTTCTCTTTGTTTTTCCCCCTCTTGCTTTTATGCCTAGAAAGGCATTTCCTTCCCTGAGATCAAATTCTTTTAGTTCCTTTATGGCTTCATTTAAAAGGAATAACTCTTTCATCGGGGTGGTATTTATTTTGCTGTCCACTGTATAAATAAGGATTTAACTTTTTTTCCCCCTCAAAATAGATTACCAGTTATTTTAAATCCATTAAAAAATTATTTTATCCTCTTTTTGATGCCACTTAATTGTGTACTGAAATCACTATATGTTGGGGCCTGTTCTCTGGAGTTCTGTGTGTTCTTGGCCTCTTCCTGCGTTTACTAACTGGGGCTCCGAGGTACCTATTAGACTTGAAAATGTCTGTCCTTTTCACTTTTTAACTGGTGTGTCATTGAGCCGGGTTTCTATTCTCTTTTTTGTCTTTAATAGGCTTTATTTATGGGGGGGGGGGGGGTTGCAGTTTTAGATTCAGAACAGAACTGAGGGGAAGGTGCAGGCATTTCCAACAGGCTGCACCCTGCCAGCCTCCCCACCATCACCATCCCCACTGATCCGATGAACCTGTGTGGACGTGTCGTCATCACCCAGAGCCCACGATCTACATCAGGGTCACTCCTGGCAGTGCACGCTCTGTGGGTTTGGATGTGTGTGTGATGATGTGTGTCCACCACTGTGGTACCATATAAAGTAGACTCACTGCCCTAAACCCTCTATGCTCTGCCTGTTTCTCTCCTATCCCTAGCCTCTGGGAACCATTCATCCAACTGCCTCTGTAATGTTACCTTTTCCAGAATGCCGTCTAGTTGGAATCATGCCTGCTGTGTGTCGTTTTTCAGATTGATTTCTTTCACTTAGTGTCAGATTGACACTCCTCCATATCTTTTCATGGCTTGAAGGCTCCTTTCTTTTTAGTGTCTGGATAGACCACAGTTTATTTATCAGCTCAGCAACTGAAGGGCATCTTGATTTGCTTCCAAGTTTTAGAAATTATGAATGAAGCTGTTATAAACACTCATGTGCAGGTTTTTGAGTGGAGATAAGCTTTTGACTTGTTTGGGTAAATATTAAGGAGTGCAGCTGCTGGATTGTAGGGTGAGAGTCTGTTTAGTTTTGTAAGAAGCCGCTACACTGTCTTCCAAAGTGACTGTACCATTCTGTATTCCCACCAGCAGTGAGCGAGAGCTGTTGGTGCACATCTCCACCTGCGCTTGGTGTTAGGAAATGTTCTCCGTTTTGACGGGTCTAACTGTTGTATAGTGGTATGTCATTGTAATTTGTAGTTCCCTGATGACAAAAATATGATATATTTTTTTAAGATTTATTTATTTATTCATGAGAGACACAGACTGAGAGAGGCAGAGATACAGGCAGAGGGAAAAGCAGGCTCCTCACAGGGAGCCCGATGTGGGACTCGATCCCGGATCCCAGGATCACAACCAGAGCCGAAGGCAGGCACCCAACTGCTGAGCCTCCCAGGCGTCCCGACATACGATATTGGCCACCTTATGCTTATCCACCGTCTGTAGATTCGTAGTTAGTGTGTAATATTTTCATTGAAATAAATGTGCCATGTGTCCTCTACTGTTGATGAGCACACCGGCCCCGCTAAGACTGGATGCCAGTTAGCGCTGCCTTCTTTATTACTTCTGTTCGCACACGGAAGTGGGAACCAGTCTTGTTTTTGTATGAGAAATAGGAATTTACCTTTTTAGTTTTGCTCTGTATATCTTCTTTGATGAGATGCTTGTTCAAGTCTTTTGCCCATTTTTAAATTGGGTTTTCATTTTTTTTCTTGTTTACTTTTAAGAGTTCTTTGTATGTTTTGGACAATAGTCCTTTGTCAGGTATGTCTTTTGTGAGTATTTTCTTTCAGTCTGTGGATTTTTCTCTCCTTCTCCTGAATTTTATCTCTGTTCTTGTGTCCTGCCCTCCTGGGGGCCATGGCGCGGTGCCGGTGTTGGCAGTAGCTGACTGTGTCTCAGGAGACCTGGGGGAGCGCAATGGCCTGGATCTGGGTCTTCTGAGGCCTGTGTGACCTGGGGCCACCACAGATCTCGTCCTCCATTCCACCGCAAAGTCACCCTACCAGGCCGGCAGAGTAGTGTAGGAAGAAATAATGTTTTTCACTGTCATCTGCCATTTCCAAGGGTGATTTTATCATCATCATTTACTCAAGTCTTCTTTTTAATATAATTGGTTAAGAGTATATGCAACTTTTTAAAAATATTTTTTAATGTTTTTTTTGAATGGCTTTTTTCCTGTTGTCTTTAATTGTAATAAAGCTACTTTTTCTATTTAGCCATTTCCTTAGGTCTAATGGTTCTTCACTTGATGCTTTTCCATTTTTTCATTATATAGTCTCAATAATAATAATTGTAGTTCCGTTTCCAGTAGTTTTAACACATTTCTGCTTTATGCCTTGTACTGATTAGAACTTAGAGAATAATACTGAGTAAATAATGCTAGAGGGCTGTTACATGTTCCTTCTGACTACTCTGGGCTATGCTGGCTAGAATGTCACTTACTTGGATAGGACTTTAAACATGCTAATATATATGCTGCCTTGATAATAGTGACACTAGTAGTTCAATTCAGAGAGAGATTTCATAGTATTACAGATACAGGTTTTGTTTTTGTTTTTTACTGTCCCAGGGATTGGTTAGTGAGTATTTAAAAACCCTAGAAAGTGTATGTCAGAGAAAATGCTTAGAGTGAGGATGAATTGGGGAGGGAGCAGTGTGTCACTGGTCAGAGGTCACTGCCCTTGGGCTCCTGAACTTCAGGCCGAGGACAGGTCCCACCATGCTTCCAAGTGGCTAATTTTGGCCCTGAAGCCTGACCTGCATTCCCAGGATTGATGGTGTCTTTACTCAGACCTATTAACTAAAGCATAATAAATTCTGAATTGTAAACTTCTCCCTTTTCTAGATTTTTGTTTCTGGGTAAATTCCATCAAGTTTCAGTCCTTTCATTTTCCAAAATGACAAACTTCATTTTCAGGTCACTCTTCCCCCTTAGGAATGAACTCTGTCCTGCCCCCTGGTGTCAGCTACAAAGGGGAGGGTGGGAGCAGGCTGCAGGGCCACGATGTCTGGCTCCCTGAGCCTGTGCTCTCAGGTAACACGCTTCCCCTGCTCTTTGGGGCCTACCAGTCTCCCTACCCTTGGTGCTCCAAGGAGAGTGGTGAATAAGGAACGGAGTTGATTGGGGAGGGGAGGAGAAAGGGCTTAAGGGTCCATTTTACTGATATATTCCATCAGTCATGGTGTGGCTTTGTAGGTAAGTGGGATTCTTCATATGTCCACACATTTGGGCTAACGTACTGTTTTCCTGGAGTCAACACATTTGTCAGAGGCATCTTGATCTCTGGATTGGGACAGAGAAGGTTGATCTAGAGCAACAATGAGTATGGCAACCTCTAGCTCCCCAGTGTGGTAGTTTTATGTGATCTACATAGCCCTCCTGCTCCTGGTGTGTCATGGGCATGTATGTGGGATCCAGAGCGGCCTTGGGGGGCCTCCCGCCCCTGGTGTGTCATGGGAGAGTGCGTGTGGGATCCAGAGAGGCCTTGGGGGCCTTCCCGCTCCTAGTGTGTCATGGGAGTGTGTGTGGGATCCAGAGAGGCCTTGGGGGCCTTCCCGCTCCTAGTGTGTCATGGGAGTGTGTGGGATCCAGAGAGGCCTTGGTGGCCTCTCATTCCTCATGTGTCATGGGAATGTGTGTGGGATCCAGAGAGGACCTGGGGGCCTCTCACTCCTCGTGTGTCATGGGAATGTGTGTGGGATCCAGAGAGGCCCTGGGGGCCTCCTGCTCCTCGTGTGTCATGGGAGTGTATATGGGATCCAAAGAGGCCTTAGGGGCCTCCCGTTTCTCCGTCACTCTTGCAGCATTTTGTATGCAGCTAGTTCTCTGTATTAAATCTCGTATTTAGAACAAATAGTGTTTCATGTTGATTGTGTGGAAGCTTTGTAGGCACTATATGTGCTGGTGACCATGATGGGAACATATATAACAGTAATGGTAATTGACACTCTTGCTCAGGCATTAATACATGATTAAAATGAGTAATACATACGTGATATGATTATGAACTATTTGCTGTTGTAAGATTGCTCTTAGGAGTCTGCTTTTGAGCTATGAGCAGATATTTCAGGCATTCTGCTCCTAGAATTTGACTGCTGGTCGTAGAGGTGAGATCTCTCTGGACCTGAGTTTGATATCGGCCTCTCACAGCATTTTGCAAATAGAACTGTCTCTTTTTTCCCTTTTAAACAGCTTTCTTGAAATATCATTCACATAGTATTCAATTCATCCACTTAAAGTATACCACTAATGGTTTGATATATTCGTAGATGTGTACAATCTGTTAGTTTTAGGACAGAATTTTTGTGACCTCAAAAAGAAACCCCATCCTGAAGCTATGCAGTCTACTATTTCCCCTCCCCATGCAGCTCTAAGCAACCATTAATCTAATTTTGTATCACAAAGATTTTAGTCTATTTTCTGGGCTTTTTTCCTGACCTATTTCACCTAACTTAATTTTTTAAAGATTCAATCATATTGTGCATTTATCAATACTTCGTTCTTTTTTATCGCTAAATAATATTCTGTTCTATCAATCTACCACAAATATTTGAGCTGCTTCCACTTGTGGCTATTTTGAATAATATGATGTAAACATTTGTGTAAAAGATTTTGTGTGGACCTATGTTTTTATTTTTGGTGGGTGTATATCTAGGAGTGCAGTTGCTGGGTGCCGTTGAGAGTGGATATTTGCATCTGCCCCCTCCCCTAGATTCATATGTTGAATCCTAATCCCCAGTGCCATGGTGTAAGGAGCTGAGTCCTTTGGGACATAGGTAGGTTATAAGAACCCTCCTGCATGGGCTTAAGTGCCTTTATAGAAGAGACCCTAAAGAGCTCCCTTGCCTCTTTCTGACATGTGAGGACACAGTTCTAAGACCACCGTCAGTGAGCCCTCAGCAGACACAGAACCCATTGCTACCTTGATCTTGGACTTCGAGACTCCAAAACTTAGAGAACACATGCCTGTTATTTATAAGCCACCTATCTCTAGTATTCTTTTATAGCAGCTTGGTGAACAAAGCTGGGTCAAACGGTAGCTCTGTGTTTAGTCATAAGAACCTGCCGGACTGTTTTCTATGGGTGCCACACGCCCACCAGCAATGAATGAGGGTCTGATTTCTCATCCTTGTGGCTTCAAAGTAGCACGTCATTCTGGTTTTGATTTGTATTTTCCTGATGTATTGAGTATCATTTCATGTACTTGTTGCCTCTGTACAACTTTCTGGACAGGTGGTTATTTTGGTGCTTTGCTCATTTTTAAAAATTGGGTTTTCTTTTCATTATTGAATTTTAAAGTTCTTCATATGTTCTAGATTTGAGTTCCTTATCTGATAGTATGATTTGCCAATATTTTCTCCCATTTTGTGGTTGTCCTCACTTTCTTGATGGTGTCCTTAGAGGCACAATTTTTAAAAATTATGATGAACTCCAGGTTATCTGTTTTTCTTTTGTTGCTCCTGGCTTTCATATATTATCTAGGAATCCTTTTCCAAATCCAATGTCTTAAAGGTTTGCCCCCTATGTTTCCTTTTAAGTGTCTTATAATTTTAGCTCTTACATAAGACCTTTGATCCATTTTGAGTTAATATGTATATGTGGTGTGAGGTAAGGGTCCAGTTTCATTCTTTTGCATGTGGCTCTAGCAGTCCCAGCATCGTTTGTTGAAAAGACTGTTCTTTTCCTATTTGATTGTCTTCACCCCCTTCAAGGAAATCAGTTGGACTTAGATATATGGGTTTGTTTCTGGATTCTAATTCTCTTCCATTCATCTATTTATTTATTCATGTGCCAGTCCCACACTTGTCTTGATTGCCATTGCTTTGCAGTAAGTTCTTTTTTTAAAATAAATTTTTTAGTGTAGTTGACACAAATTGTTACATTCATTTCAGGTGTACAGCATTGTGATTCAAGTGTGCTCACAAGTGTGTCTACCCTCTGTCACAATACAGCACTATTACAACAGCATAGACTGTATTCCCTCTGCTGTGCCTTTCATCCCCGGGACTTTTTCATCCCATCCCTAAAAGCCTGCACCTCCCACTCCCCTTCACTCATTCTGCCCATCCCCTTTTCCCTCTGGCATTTATATGTGCTTTTCGTAGTAAGTTTTTTTGTGTGTGAGTTGAGTCCTACTTTTTTTTAAAAGATTATTTTGACTATTGGAATCTCTTGTGATTCCATACAAATTTTAGAATCGCTTTATCATTTTCTACAAAGGAGTCAGATAGGATTGTGATAAGGGGTGATTTGAACCTATAGATCAGTTTGGGGACATTGCTATCCTGACAGTGTTATATCTTCTAAACATGATATGAATTTCTGTTTATTCAAATCTTTTAAAACTTTATTTCAATAATATTTTGTAGTTTTCAGGGAAGAAATTTTCAATTTTTATAAATATTCCATTTAATGTGTTTGTCAGTGAAGTTTTTTTTATTTCTTTTTTGATTGATCATTGCTGGTGTATAGGAACACAAATGATTTTTGTATATTGACCATGTATTCTCTCAACTTGTTGAACTTATTTATTATAGTTCTAATATATCTTTGGTGGATTCCTTAAGATTTTCCATGTAAAAGATGATGTTACTAAAATACAGATAGTTGTACCTTTTCCTTTCAAGTATGATTGCTTTTTATTGTATTTTTTCCAGTTGCTGGGCTGGCTCCTTCTTAGAACTAGTGAGATTGGAATACTTGTCTCGTTCTTGATTTCAGGGAAGAAGCTTTCAGTATTTAACCATTTAGTATGATATTAGCTATGGGATTTTCTTAGATGACTATTGTCAAACTGAGGAAGTTCTTTAAAAAAAAAAAAAAATCATTGGGACGCCTGGGTGGCTTAGTGGTTTAGCGCCACCTCCAGCTCAGGGCGTGATCCTGGAGTCCCGGGATGGAGCCCCACATTGGGCTCCCTGCATGGAGCCTGCTTCTCCCTCTGCTTGTGTCTCTGCCTCTCACACTCTCTGTGTCTCTCATGAATAAATACATAAAATCTTTAAAAAAAAATCATTGATTTTAAAAAAATAGCACAAAACATAAACCAAACACTTAAAACTTATTGCTACCATACTTAGAGCCTACAGTGACAGTTTTATTATAACTCAATATGCAAATTGTACTTGAAACTTGAATGGACTACTTTCAATTTATATGTTTAAATAACATGAGATAGTAGGTCAGAACAACAGACTTTGCATTAATGACCATACATAAAAGTGTGTCTTAAAAACACTTAAATAATTCCTGGTTAGGAAAGTTACATGTGCTCAAGATAGGGTTTATATAAAATGTTTACACACATATATAAGGAAAAAAGTAGAAATAATTTATAACACTCTACCAGGGGAACGTTCTCCTCTCTTGCTAGTGTGTTGAATGTTTTTATCATGAAAGGGTGTTGGATTTTATCAGATGCTTTTTCTTATCTATTGAGATAATTATATAATTTTTGTTTTTTATTTTTTGGTAATGATTTTATTATATTGATTTTCATATGTTGAACCAACCTTACATTCCTGGGGTAATTCCTACTGAGCCATGATCCATAATTCTTTTGAATGCATTTACATGTAATAGTATTGTTGCTATATCCGGTTGACATCTGCCATTTTACAGTTTGTTTTCTGTGTCTCATGTCTATTTCGCTTCTCTAATTCCATTGTGTATATTTTCTCATGGAACATTTTTATTTCTTCTTATTCACTCTCTGTAGTTTTCTTTTTATCTGTATCTCCAATGTGGTTTTTCTCCCACCAACCTCATTAATGCTATTATTGGCAAATAATGATACATGCATTATGTCTGTGTATGTTATAGGCCCAACATTATGTTGTATACATATTGTATGCATTCTTTTTTATGATAGTTGTGAGAAGAAAGAAAAACAGGCACTTATGCTATGTTTTATGTATAATTAAATAATTACCCTACCAGTGCTCTGTTGTTTTTTTTTAAGATTTTATTTATTTATTCATAGACTCAGAGAGAAAGAGAGAGAGGCAGAGACACAGGGAGAGGGGGAAGCAGGCTCCATGCAGGGAGCCCAACGTGGGACTTGATCCCAGGTCTCCAGGATCACACCCCAGACTGCAGGCGGCACCAAACCACTGCGCCACCAGGGCTGCCCCAGTGCTGTTTTTTCATGTGGATTTGCTTACTGTACGTGTTATTTGCTTTCAGCTCGAAGGACTTCCTTTACTGTTTCTTGTAAGGCAACACAGTCTTTCAAACTTGTTTGGTTTATTTCATCTTTCTTTTTGAAAGATAGCTTTGTTGGGTAGAAGATTTTTATTTGACAGTTTTTTGTGGAACTCTTTGAATATATTATCCTGCTTAAGGCCTCCATTGTTTTTTCTAAGAGGTCATCTTACTAGAGTTTCCTTGGTAAGTGACTAATCACTTCTTTCTTGCGTTTTCAAGATTTTCTCCTGTCTTTGTGTGGGGTAATAAAAAAAATATATCTGGTCTTTGCCTCTGATTCCTAGCATGGAGGTTGTATAATCCTTGGGATTTCCTCAATGTTAGGAGTTTTTGTTATGCTAATAAAGTGACTGAAGATGAGAGTTAGTTATCAGAAAGGGCAAGTTTGTGATTAGAGGCTGGAGATTGAGTTCTGACTTCTAGCCACTGATTTAATTTTTATGCCCATGTGATAAAACTCCGATAAGAATGTTGAGCACCCTGATGACTCCTGGGGAGTGATGAGCTGGCCCTGACTCCTTAGAGGAGGCCCAGGAGGCTCAGCATTGCCTCCCGGGCCTCCTCCTCTGTGTCTCGTCACCTCACTGGCAATGGTATTGCCCAGTTGTTTGTCTCATACAGCTGTAGTCTTAAAGTGTAGTGATCTCCTTCCTTCTGTGAGTTTTTCTTTCAGTTATTGAACCTGAAGGCATTGTGAGAACCCCTGAATTTATCCCTGTTGGGTCAGAAGTATCCCTGGCCCTGGATGCCTGAAGTCAGGTCAGTCCTGAAAAGGACTGAGCCTTCACTGTGGAGTCTGAGACGAACCCTGAACTGTATTATGGTGAACCAGCTGGTGGTGAAACAGAACACTCCGACTTTGTTTTACTATGTGTTGTGTTTGTGGATCTCTGTGTTCATCCTAGTGTAGTTTGTTAAGCTTCCTGGATGTATAGATTTTTGGTGTTTGGTGAATTTGGGAAATTTTGTATTGTTTCTTTGGAATCTCCTTACTAATTTCTTTCTCCTGCCTGAGGTTTCTGTTCTGTATGTGTTAGTATCACACATTTCTCTTAGGCTCTTTATTTCTCTTCATTCTTGTTCTCTCTGGTTTTGGACTTGCATAATCTATTATGATCCATCCTCAAGATAGATAATTCTTCATTTTCCAAATTGAGACCTACTGCTGAGACCCTCCAGTACATTTTTATTTCATTCATTAAACTTCTCAACGTCAGAATTTCCATCTGGTTCTTTTTGATATGTCTGCCTCTTCAGTGGTGTTTTGTATGTGGTGCAATCCTGCCATCAGACCTTTATTTTCTTCTTGTGGTGTTTTCCTTTAGTGCTATTATAACATATTTATAATGGCTATTTTGTTGTGTTGTTGTTGTTAAATCCAACATCAGGGTCTCTCATAGGCATTTTGTGTTGTCTACTTTTCTTCTGGTTTATGGGTCATATATGCTTTTTTTTTTTTTTTTTTGGCTGCTTCAAAATTTTTTGTTGGAAAATAGATATTGTATTTTATCTTTTAAAACTGAGGAATAATTAACATAATATATTGGTTTCAGGTGTACAGTGTGATTTGACATCTGTATATATTGCAAAATGATCACTACAATATATACACAGTTACAAAATGCTTTCTTCTTGTGGTGAGAACCAAAGAATATACAACAAACAGTATTATTTTTTTTTTAATTTTTATTTATTTATGATAGTCACACACAGAGAGAGAGAGAGATAGAGATAGAGACATAGGCAGAGGGAGAAGCAGGCTCCATGCACCGGGAGCCTGATGTGGGATTCGATCCAGGGTCTCCAGGATCGCGCCCTGGGCCAAAGGCAGGCGCCAAACTGCTGCGCCACCCAGGGATCCCCAAACAGTATTATTAACTACTGTCACTGTGCTGTACGTTACATCTCCATGACTTATTTTATAGCTGAACATTTTCCTGTCTATCTTTTGACCACCTTCATTCATTTTGCACCCCCATCCCCAGCCCTGGCAGTCACCCATCTAGTCTCTGTATCTAGGAGCTTGTTGTATGTGTGTTTATTAAGATTACACATACAAGGGAGATCCTAAGATGTTTGTCTTCCTATCTGACTTATTTCACTTTCACTCAGCATAATGCCATCAGGGTGCATCCATGTTGTTGTAAACGACAAGATTTCCTATTTTATGGCTAAGTAATACTCCATTATTTACACACACAGACACACCTCGTTTTACCATTAATCTTCTGTTGGACACATGTTGTTTCCATGTCTCAGGTGCTGTGAATAATGCTGCAGCGAACATGGGGGTACAGATACAGGAGATACTACAAAAGTTGCATTTTTTTCATTTCCTTTGTATAAATACCCAGAAGTGGAATTACTGGATCATATGGCAGCTCTATAACTTTTTGAGGACCCTTCATACTGTTTTCCCACTGCACCAGCTTGCATTCACACCAGCAGTGCATGAGGGTTCCTTTTCCTCCGCATCCTCCCCATCACTTGTGATCTCTTATCTTTTGGATATCAGCCTTGAACAAGTGTGAGGTGGGATCTCATGGTGGTTTTGATTTGCATTTCCCTGATGAGTGATGTGGAGCATCTTTTCATGTGTCTGTGGGCCGTCTGGATGTCCTCTTTGGAGAAATGTCTATTCAGATCCTCTGCCCATTTTTTATTTGGATTGTTTGATTTGTGGCTGTTGGGTTGTATGAGTTCTTTCATATCTTTTAGATATTGCCCTTTATCAGGTAGCAGATCTGCAAACATTTTCTCCCATTTGGGAAGCTGCCTTTCCATTTTGCTGTTAGTTCCCTTTGCTGTGCAGAAGCTTTTTAACTTGATATAGTCCTGCTTGTTGATGTTTGCTCAGGTCAGGATTGCTTTGGCAATTTGGAGTCTTTTGTGGTTCCATGCAGATTTTGGGATTGTTCTATTTTTGTGAAGATACTGGACATTTAAAATACTATGTGGTAGCAACTCTGGCTACTATCCTTCCCTTCTACTCTGGTTACTGTTACTATTTTTGCTTCTTTGTTTGAGGAGTAGCTGGATTGTTTAGGGATGAGTGTCATGCCCCCCCCCCCCAGTGTTAAATGTCTCAGGGAGTCCAGCTGTGGGCATGCCCACATCACCTGGGATGGGGAGGGACCATTCCCTCTCTGTCTGACAACATCTGGCTGTTAAACTCCACTAATTGCCAGCTGATTGCTCTTGTTATTTTCAAAATATGCTGGGTATGAATTTCTCTACAAACCAGTCACATTGGCTCCTTAGAGGAAATCATTTCTGAGGCTTCTATTTGATAATGGCTCTGAGTCTAAGGGGCCCCTTCTGAGTTTATTCTTAGTTCTTTTCTGCAAGCTAGCTAGGTCAGTCTAGCCTGTATCAACCTCCCTGGCTCTTGAGAGCACCCTTACGTATAAATTTCTCCGTGCTCTGTTGCAAATGAAGTCAATCCCTTTGGGAAGTGAGTCTTTTTCTTCCATAGCTACAAATGCTGCTGCTGTTGCTGCTTATAGCTCTGTCTTATGTCCTGCTTCTCCCCCAGGTGAAATCTCTGAGCCAGGGCTCTGGAGATGGAGGTGGAGACCATGGCAGGCTTCTCTCCGAGTGGTTCCCTTATCCTAGGAGCCTAGTGCTTGGTGAGCTGCGCAGATACCTGGGGTCCTCTCAGTTTGCTTCTCCCTGTGTGTGCAACTACCTTTTAAGTTCATTTTTATAGCAGTAACGTAGAACACTGCTGTGATTTATAAACCATAATTACAGCTTTGGTTTGAGTTTCACACATGTTTCTTTTGGCATCTTTATTCTATTTGGAATTCTTCTAATTTGACATTTAGTATAGTTAGGTTCTTACTATTATTTTGGTAGTACGATTGCAAATGTAAATTTTAGTATCATTAGTGATTATATGATTATATGATTAGCTTCTCATCCAGCTGTGGAACGGGGGACTAGAATTTAAAAGTTTTGGCAGGATTATGGACCCTCCTTTTACTTGCATCCATAAACTGACCTACATAATAGATAAGAAAATAAGAAAGCCCAGGGAGCAAAAGGACGATAGTATTTCGTTTGACCATTTTGCTTTTTCTGAGCATTCCTCCTTCAGTAGATCTAGATGCTGCTGTGGGTCACGCTGCCCCTCTTGCTGCTCTGAGAGTTGTACTGCCTCCAGGAGTGGGGTGAAAGCCTGTGGTGGGTAGGGTGCCTGGGGGTGCTGTGCTGCTCACGATACTCCATGCAGTCCAGGGATGTGCAGAGAACGGCAGGGGTGGCACTGTCAGAGGCAGGGAGGAAGGAGAACCAGTGCCCTGCCTGCTGTAGAAGGTAGACGTCGGTGAGATGTGTCCGTGGGTGCCACGTGCCAGGCTGAGCACAGGGGACTTCTGGAATCTTGGGTTCTTATATTGGCAGTATCCCTCTGCCCTGCCCCACGCGACAGTGGAGAAGGGCCCCGGAAGGGGAAGGGCAGGAGGAAGAGAGGAGCCCGCACCCACCCGTCCGGGCTGCTAGGTTTGTGTGGACCTTGGCTGCGGCTTCCTGTTCTGGGCAAAGCTGCCAGCACTGCTACAGGCTCACCTGGTGAGGCCCAAGCCTTTGAGGGCTGTTTGTTGGAGGGTGTTTACACTTTGTTTCTTGATTTGTGTGCTGTTGTGCACAAGTCTGGCCTTTGAGAATAATCTTTTTTTTCTTTTATTCTCAGCCTAAGCCTCCTTGAAGTATTCATGATCTGATCACGTTGGGTTTTATCTGCTTTTATATATTCTCACTGCTGCGATCAAGGGGGAATTCAGAGATTTTATTGGAAGTGGTTGGGATTTTTCCACTGGTTTCAGGCAACATAGCAGTTAAATTCCATCTGTCTGAAATATTTCTAGTAAAAAGAAATCTCCATATTTTGGATTTTGGTTGACAAAATAATGGATCATTTTTCTTCATTGGGATTGCTTTTCCTAGTTCCTTACAAGCGGAAGAGAAGTTTTAAGCATCTTTGTTTTCGTCTGTTCTGCCTCCTGTAACAAAATACCAAGGGCTGGGTGGCTTAAACCATAGAAATTAATTCTCACAGTTAAATTCGTGTCTCCCGGTTGTGGCGACGACGGTCTCTTCCAGGCTGCAGACCTCTTGCTGTGGCTGTGTCCTCACGTGGCAGTACGTCTCTATTCTTAGGGCAGCAGCCCCGTGGTGGCAGCTCCACCCTCATGAACTCCTGCCTCCCGAGGGCTCCACATCTGAACACCACCCCCATGGGGGTCAGGGGCCCAACACCTGAAGTTGCAGACCATAGCACAGTTCGTCGCTGTGAACAACCGCGTTCCTCCTCCTGAGAGGCCCTCCACCCCTGGGCTTTATAGGAGGACGGGCATAAGGACCCTAGGCCAGTGAGTGCCCAGCAACAGGTGTGCGTGGGTGTGTGCAGAACATCTTGTGCCCTTGCTGAATTCGTGGCTCTCAGCACCTGTTGAACAAAAGAATATTTGTTCCAGGGAAGGCCACAGCCAGGCTACTTTACAGCTGTGGGCCCATTTGCTCGGTGGGCAGGCGCTCCACGTGCATTAGTTCCTGTGTCTGGCATACACAGTTACATCACGTTAGGATTTATATTGTACATAAATTGACTATTGCTCTTCATTTAAGAAGGTTAATTTTCATTTCCACGAAACACTTTGCTAAACAATTAGACGTGGGAAATAAAAATCCCCTCTTCCGCACTCTCCAGATTCTCCTTGCTCTCAGGAGGTAATTACCACCGTCAGTGAAGTAGGTATTATACAGGACATAAGGGAGAAGTTCCTAGGGATGGGAAGTGATTTAAAAATGCTGCTTCAAAGCTCTGAATGAATTATTACTAAATTTAGGTTCCAAAATGTGCATTAACACAAAAGACAAGTTCATTTGTATTAATGATTGTCTTGTCACTGTCTTCGAGCACCAGTTTTTGTGTGTTAGAGCTTAAACGGTACCAAGATCTTTATGTTGATTGTTCTAAAATGTGAATGGTAGTATACAAAGTGGGTTAGCTCAGAGTGTAGACTGGCTACACTGAAGGGATTGACAGGTCACCTGTGGCTAAAGAGGTGACCTCTTCCTCCTGACAGCATGTGGGTGTTAAACACAGCGTGTGGGTTGGTTTGGGACTCTCTGCAGGGCCCCCGATGCACTTCTCTGAGCATGACGTAAACTAGATGCCCTCAGCTTACTGAAGAGCTCTCAGCTCACTTGTAAATATATATATTAGGGACTCTGTTTTCTCTCACATTTTTCTGGCTTCAGGACTCAGTAAAACACACTTTTCTGGCTTCAGGACTCAGTAAACACGTCACTGCTGTATCCCAAGGTTAAATGAGAGAAAGAGAACTAAGAAAACAGGGACCATGTTGCCCCTAGTGCAGCGTCTCAGCCTGTCAAAGGGAGTGTGAGGAGCCCCACTGTGCATGCTCACAACCTAGGCCCTGGGTGTTTTATGGAGATTGGAGATCGGAGGGAGAGAACGTCTTCTGGCAGCTGAGGGGCAGGGCCCAGGGCAGAATAGGAAAGCTGTTTAAATGACCAGAAGGTCAGCAGACAACAAAGATGCCTTTGAGCTCTGAAGGCCACACGGTGTCTCTTAGGAGGCTTTGTTTTTATCTCTACCAGATACATGAAACTTGCACAGATAACCTGATATGGCTGGGCTGAGACCTAGTCCCTGTCTCAGGTCACCGTCTCCTGTAAACAAGAAGATACTTTCTGTATTCAGAAGACTCTTGCTTTTCCCATTGTTTTACCCATTTTTCTACTTGGCTGTTTTATTTTATTTTATTTTTATTTTTATTTTTTTAAGTTGAAGTCTTTGGAATTTTGTATAAGTTTTAATTTTAATTCTAGCATACTTAACATGCAGTATAATATCCATTTCGGGTGTACAATAGAGTGACTCAAGACTTACACAAAACAGCCAGTGCTCATCACACACAACAGTCACTCTGCTTAATCTCCCTGTTTCCCGCATCCCCCCATTCTGCTCCCCTCTGGAAACCATCAGTGTGTTCTCTGTAGTTAAGAGTCTGTTTCTTGCTTTGCTCCCCCCTCTCTCTTTTTTTCCCCTTTCCTCGTTTGTTTCTTAAACTCCACATATGAATGAAATCATATGGTATTTGTCTTTCTCTGACTGACTTATTTTACTTAACATAATACTCTTTAGCTCCATCCATGTTGTTATAAATGGCAAGATTTCATTCTTTTTTATTGTAGGATAATCTTCCTTTGGGTATACAGAACACATCTTCTTTATCCATTCATCTGTCCATGGACACTTGTGCAGCTTCCACAGCTTGGCTATTGTAACTAATGCTGTAATAAACATAGGGGTGCATGTATCCTTTCTGATTTTTACATTTTTAAAATATTTATTTATTTGAGAGAAGGAGAGAGCATGAGCGGCAGCAGGGGAGGAGCAGAGGGAGAGAGAGAGAAGCAGACGCCCCACTGAGCAGGGGCCCCAATATGCAGCTCCATCCCAGGACCCTGGGATCATGACCTGAGCCAAAGGCAGGCGCTTAACTGACTGAGCCACCCAGGCATCCCATGTATCCCTTTGAATTAGTGTTTCTGTAACCTTTAGGTAAATACCCAGCAGTGCAATTGCTGGGTCAGAGGGTAGCTCTATTTTTAACTTTTTGAGGAACCTCCATATTATTTTCTGTGGTAGCTACACCAGCTTGCATTCCTACCAACGGTGTAAGAGGGTTCCCCTTTCTCCACATCCTTGCCCACATCTGTTGTTTCCTGTGTTGTTAATTTTAGCCATTCTCACAGATGTGAGGTAGTATCTCATTGTGGTTTCCCTGATGATGAGTGATGTGGAACATCTCGTGTTTGTTGGCCATCTGTATATTTTCTTTGTAAAAATGTCTGTTCATGTCTTCTGCCCATTTAAAAAAAAAAAAAAGATTTATTTATTTTAGAGAACAAGCACCTGTGCATGTGGCGGGAGGGCCAGAGGGAATCTCCAGCAGACTATGTAGAAATGTTTATTCATGTCTTCTGTCCATTTTTTTAAGGACCCCATTTATTTATTTATGAGAGACACAGAGAGGCAGAGACATGGGCAGAGGGAGAAGCAGGCTCCATGAAGGGAGCCCGATGCGGGACTGGATCCCAGGACCCCAGGACCACGCCCCGGGCTGAAGGCGGCACCAAACCACTGAGCCACCCAGGCTGCCCTCTTCTGTCCATTTTTTAATCAGATTGTTGGAGTGTTGACTTGTAGAAGTTCTTCATATTGTTGAATACTAACCCTTTATCTGTTATTTGCAAATATCCTCTCCCATTCTGTAGGTTGCCTTTTAGTTTTGTTGACTGTTGCCTTCACTGTGCAGAAGCTTTTTATTTTGGTGTAGTCCCGATAGTTTATTTTTGCTTTTGTTTCTCTTGCCTCAGGAGACATAGCTAGAAAAAAATTGCTATGGCTGATGTCAGAGAAATTATTGCCTGTGCTTTCTACAAGGACTTTTATGGTTTGGGGTCTAACATTTAGGTCTTTAATCCATTTTGAGTTTATTTTTGTGTATGGGGAAAGCACATGGTCCAGTTCCATTCTTCTGCATGTGGCTGTTCATTTTCCCAGCATCACTTGTTGAAGAGACTATCTTTTTCCTGTTGGATATTCTTTCCTGCTTTGTTGAAGATTAGTTGACCATATAGTTGAGTGTTCATTTCTGGTTTTCTATCCTGTTTCATTGATCTGTGTGTTTTTGTGCCAGTACTGTACTGTCTTGATGATTACAGCTTTGTAATACAGCTTGAAGTCCAGAACTGTGATGTTTCCAACTTTGGTTTTCTTTTCCAGGATTGCTTTGGCTGTTTGAGGCCTTTTCTGGTTCCATACAAGTTTTAGGATTATTTGATAGGGATTGCATTAATTCCATAGATTGCTTTGGGTAGTATAGACATTTTAACAGTATTTGTTCTTCTAATTTGTGAGCACAGAATGTCTTTGCATTTCTTTGTGTCATTTTTTTTTCTTTCATCAGTGTTTTATAGTTTTCAGAGTAAAAGTATTTCCCCTCTTTGGTTAGGTTTATTCCTAGGCATCTTATTATTTTTGGTGCAATTGTAAATAGGATTATTTTCTTAATTTCTCTTTCTGCTGCTTCATTATTGGTATATAGAAATGCAACAGATTTCTAGATGTTGATTTTGTATCCTGCAACTTAACTGAATTCATTTTATTGGTTCCAGCAATTTTTTTTGTTGGAGTCTTGCATATACAAAACAGGTTTTGTATATGTAGTATCATGTCATCTGCCAATACTGAAAGTTTTACTTCTTCCTTTGGCTTCAATTTGGATGCCTCTTATTTTTTCCTGTTGTCTAATTGCTGTGGCTAGGAGAGCTCAGTGGATTTTTTTTATCATTATATATGACAGGTGTCCCAGTATTTTGCTTATTTTTGTTTTTCAGATTCAAAAAGAACTCAAGTTAAAATTGAATCAAGCAGTTCCCCACTTGTTCCCTCCCCACCATGATTTCTGTTCTCCAGAATTTATCACTTTTAATATTTTAAGCTATTTCTCAAGATCTGTGACTCCCATGTTTCCAAGGTCAGTGTTCAATCTACATTTTGTGGAGTCAGTTCTGTAGAGACTGGCACACTTTTGTGTATAAACAGATTCCTCCCTGCTCTGGCATTTTAAAGCTGAGCACTCGGAGGACGAGCTCCTGTAGCAGCAGAGACGTCTTTCATGGGCTGGAAAGTGGCTCTCTTCTCTTGTTGTGGTTTCTTGCTTTGATAATGTTAGCTGTGACACGACATTCTAGATGCAGTTGTTTTCCTTAGCCTGTCCCGTTCTGGCCTCCGCTGCTGCCCAGAGGCATGCTGGCTGTGCCAGCTCTTGCCGAGCTCCTGGAACCGTCTTGCTCAGCAGCCGCCCCACGTGTGCCTCTGTGCTGCCCGTTAGCGTGCTGTCCTGTTGTCACCATGTACGCGTGGGCTTGGAAAGAGGTTTTGTCTGAACCAGGGGTGCTGCTCCACGTCTGCTTTCAATCCGGAAACATTCTCCACCATTCTGCGAAACTTGTATCAGATGCGGTAGGTAGTATCTTGACCCTGTCTCTCAGTTTATGTTTTCATTTTTCCTGTTCGGAGCGTTTCTCTCTCGCACTTCGCTCTCCCACCTGACTTGGCATCTCTTCAGTAACACCTGGTCCCTTCACTGTGGCCTCTTCCCTGTCTTCCCTGCTGTCCTGTCCCCCCAGGACCAGGAGGACCGGCCGCATGGAGGGCCCAGCCCGTCCTTCACTTCCTGGGCCTGTCCCTCCACGGCCCTCCCGCGACACCTGCTCTGGGGCTCCGTCCCGTACAAGGGGCTGGCACCTGCCGGTTCCATGAGAGGCCTGGACGGCGCGATGCAACCAGTTTTCTCCAGGATTGCCCATTTCTCAAGAACTTCAGTGTCTAAATATAAGACTGTCGTGAGCTCTCTAACTTAGAGCGGCGTGAAGAATGATTAGGCTTTTTAGATTACACCGTAACCGGAAGCCTCGGCGGGGTCTGCTCCCACGTGGGGCGCTCGGGCTTGGAAGGAAGGCTGCGGGGTACCTGCGGCTGGTGCTGTGCGGGGCCGGGCCCTTCGGCAGGGGAACTGGACCCGTGCGTGCAGCGCACAGGCAACGAAGGGGACGGGCGCGCTCCCTAATTCACGCGCACGAATCACTCGCACCAAGTCACACGCTGGCCCGCACACCTCACACCTCGTGAGATAAACCGTGACACCGGCCTTGAACGCCGTCACCACATAATTAGAACAGTGTTTTCCTAACACAACATGGGGATACCTGGACTAACAAAGATTTTCAGTTTTCTCCCCTGACATATGAATTTAAATACCTTTCAAAAGTACACACATTAAATTACTTTTATTAAGCATTGACATTACACCACATCTGGACTAGACCCGTGCTTGTAGTTACGTGGCATCAATGGAACCGACCAGAACGCCGGGCTGTGGCCGTCGTCTCCAGGGGCCCTGCGTTCCTTTCTGTTTTTCACGGGTACCATTGAAATGCTGTGGCTCCTTCACCACCACTCAGCTTTGATGTGGTTTTTCTTGCTGTGGTAAAATTTGTGGGGTTTTTTTATTTAAAGATTTTATTTATTTATTTGAGAGAGTGAGAGAGAGAGAGAGACTGAGCAGGGGGAGGGGCAGAGGGAGAGGGAGGAGCAGACATCCTGCTGAGCAGGGAGCCCAACATGGGGCTGGATCCCAGGACCCTGGGATCATGACCTGAGCTGAAGGCAGACACTTAACCGACTGAGCCCCCCAGGTACCCCTATAATGTGTGTTTTGATTACACTTTGGACCTAGAGTTGCAGCACGGCAGCCTGGGCCTCAGAAGCCATGGCTTTGTCAGTTCTGTCAACAGAAGCTTCTGGGTTACCCATGATGCTGGTGAAGCTGAGATGAGAAATTTGCATGGGCTGCATTTAGATAATTGAAACACTTAAAGCCAGAATTTTATATTTGAGGAAAAACAGAAGAAAATGCAAATGACACTGTTTGGTTTTCAAGTAACTTTGGGACATTTTGTTTAAAATTTTTAGATGATGAGTTGTAAGATTGAAGTCTGAGGATGGTGCTTCAAGAAGTTTCATTTGGTTGCATGAGGGCCTGTTTCCTGGAGCAAAGACCTGGAGTTTGCAGGCTCATGGGCTCTGTGTTTTGTGCAACGGAGACACAGCTGGTAGGCAGCAGTGGGCGTCAGTGGAAGGGCCTGATCACACGTGCTTTGAAATAGCCACACGACGTTCGGTTAACATCATTATCTCATGTAGAGAAACGTGGTTTTTCTGCTCATGACAAGAACTTTTAGGATCTACTGACCATTTCAGATGTGTCGGCAGCAAAGCTGGCTGTGGTCCTTGTGCCACGCCTTCTGTCCCAGCACTGGTTTCTCTTCTCGCCGGAAGCCTGTACCTTTTGACACCCTCCATCCAATTTCACTGCCCTCACCACCTCGCCTCCAATATCTACAAGTCTCTTCTCAGGTACCACTAACAAGTGCGATCATAGAGTATTCGTCTTTCTCTAACTTATTTCACTTAGATAATCCCTTCAAGATCCATCCATGTCACAAATGGCAGGATTCCCCTCTTGTTTATGGCCAAATAATATTCCATTGTGTGTGTGTAGCACATTTCCTTTCTGGTCAGTGGACACTGAGGTAGTTCCCTTATCTTGGATCTTGTGAATAATGCTTCCCTGAAAGTGGGGGTGCAGGTACCTCTTTGACTTAGGGTTTGTGTCCCTGGAATCATTCCCAGGAGTGGGGTTGCTAGATCACATGGTAGCTCCATTTTTAACTCCTTGAGGAGCCTCCACTCTGTTCTCCAGAGTGGCTTGCATTCCCACCGACAGTGTTAATTGGGTTCCCCTTTCTCCACAGCCTCACCTGTGGTTTACTGTTTGACTCTAGCCATTCTAACAGGTGTGAGGTGGTGACTCAGTGTGGTTCTGATTTGCATCTCCCTGATGATGAGGGATGTGGAGCACGTTGGCATGTACCTGTATCTCCTTTGGAAAAATACCTATTCAGATCTTTTGCCCATTTTTAAATAGGATTGTTGTTTTTTTGTTTCTGAGTAATGAAGAGTTCTTTGAATATTTTGGATATTGCCACATTTTCAGATATATGGTTTGCACATACTTTTTTCCCATCCTGTAGGCTGGGATCATTTTATTCGTCATTTGTTTCGCTGTGTGGAAACTTTATAGTTTCACTTGTTTATTTTTAATTTTGCTGCTTGTGTTTTAGGTGTTGACACTCCAAAAATCATTGTCAAGACCCACATCAAGAAGCTTTTGTCTTGATTTCTTCTAGGGGCTTTATGGTTTCCACTCTTAAATTTAAGTCTTTAATCCATTTCTAGTTAATTTTTGTGAATGCCTTAAGACGGTAGTCCAGTTTTCTCAACACCAGTTACTGAGGAAACTGTCTTGTCTACATTGATTATTCTTGGCTCTCTTGTCAAGTAGTAGGTGACTGTATATGGATAGGTTTATTTCTGGGCTCTTGATTCTGTTTGTGTGTTTGCTGTTATGCCAGTACAATGGTGTTGGGATTAATAAAGCTTTGTAATATAGCTTGAAGTCAGGGAGTGTGATACTTCCACATTTGTTTTTCTTTAGCAATATGGTTTTGGCTGTTTGGGGTCCTTTGTGGTTCCATACAAAATTTTAGGATTGTTTTTCCTTCTCTTGTAAAAAAAAAAAAAATGGCATTGAGGTCTTTTAGGGATTGCACTGAAGTATAGTTGACTTTGGGTAGCATAGATATTTTGACAATATTAATTGGTACAGTCCATGAACACAGGATACTTTTTCATTTATTTCTGTCCTCTTCACTTTCTCCAGTGTCTTGTAGTTTTCAATGTAGAGCTCTTTCACCTCTTGGTTAAATTTATTCCTAAGCATTTTATTGTTTTTGATGCTGTTGTAAATGGGAACATTTTATTTCTTTTTTGGAAAATTCATTGTTAGCGTAGAGAAAGGCTACTAAATTTTGAATGTTAATTTTGTACCATGCAAATTTACTGAATTCATTGATGAGATCTAACGGGGTTGGGTTTTTTGTTTTGTTTTGTTTTGTTTTGTTTTGGAGTCTTTAGGATCTTCTCTGTATAAAATCAGATATTCTGCAAATAGAGACAGTTTTATACATTTCTTTCCAGTTCTGATGTCCATTCTTTTTCTTGTCCAGGACCAGGTTGATTAGGAGTGGTGACACTGGGCATCCTTTTCTTGTTCTTGGTCTCAGAGGAAAAACTTCCAGTCTTTCACCATTGAGTAGGATGTTAGCTATGGGCTTATCATTTTTGACTTTTATTATGTTGCTACATTCTTTCTATACCAATTTTTCTTTAGTCATTAATGGGTGTAGCATTTTGTTGAATGCTTTTTTTTTTGCATGTATGAGATGACGATATGATTTTTTTTTCTTGCATTCTTTCATTTATGAAGGACTGTGTTTATTAGCTTATGTATTTGAACCATCCTAACATCCCAGAGATATATCCCACTGGTGAATGATTCTTACAATGTGCTGAATTTGGTTTCCTAGTGGTTACTGAGAATTTTTGCATTGGTATTCATCAGGGGTATTGGCCCATAATCTTTTCTTGAAGTGTCCTTTTCTGGCTTTGCTGTCAGGATAATGCTGGCCTTGTAAAATTAATTTGGGAGCACTCCTCCTCCTTTGAGTTTTTGGAACAGTTTGAGAAGGATTGGTATTAATTCTTTTAAAATGTTCGGTAAAATTCACTGGTGAAGCCAGCTATTCATGGGCGTTTTTCAGAGACTTTTTTTTACAAAAGATATTATTTATTTTAGAGAGAGGCAGACTCCATACCCAGCACAGAACCCAACTTATTAGGACTCAATCCCATAACCCTGAGATCATGACCCAAGCTGAAGTCAAGAGTCAGACATTCACCTGAGCCATCCAGGTGTCGCTGGGAGACTTTTTAAATTTTTTATTTATTTATTTGACAGCGTTCAAGCGGAGGGAGTGGCAGGGAGAGGGAGAAATGACATGGGGCTTGATCCCTGGGATTATGACCTGAGCTACCAAAGGCAGATGCCCAACCGACTGAGGAAGGGGAACACCTGGGTGACTTTTATTTTTAATTTTTTAAAGATTTTATTTATTCATAAGAGACACAGAGAAGAGGCAGAGATAAAAGCAGAGGGAGAAGCAGGCTCCATGCGGGGAGCCTGATGCGGGACTCAATCCCAGGACCACGGGATCATGACCTGAACCAAAGGCAGACACTCAACCACTGAGCCACCCAGTTGGCTATTTTTAGTTCCCTATTTTTAATTTTTTTAAAAGATTTTATTTATTTGAGAGATACAGAGATAGTGACAGAGACAGAGAGGACACAAGGGGGAAGAGAGGGAGCAGTCAACTCCCCACTAAGCAGGGAGCCCATTGTGGGGCTCAGTCCCCTAGGATCATGACCTGAACTGAAGGCAGACACCCAACTGACTGAGCCACCCAGTTTTATACCTTTTTTTTTATATACTATTGTGATCAGAGAAGACACTCCACATGTGCTTGAAGAATGTGTGTTCTGTTGTCAGAATGTTCTGTGTATGTCTGCTAGGTCCATTAGTCTGTAGTGTTCAGATCCCGTCTCCTTATTGAGTCTCTGTCTAGATGATTCCTCATTGAGGATAAGGCATTAAATTCCCCAGCTATTATTATATTACTTTTTCCTTTTAGCTGTTTTTGCATAATATATATAGGTACTGTATCGTGACCTAATTTATGACAAATACACCTAGCTCTCCAGTAAAAAATATACATACATATACACATAAGTACTCTTATGTTGGATACATATTCACAATTGTCATGTCTTCTTGATGGATTGTCCCCTTTATTATATAATGACCTTTCCTGTCTCTTTTTACCATTTTTAAGATTTATTTTGTCTGATCTAAAGATAGCTACTCCTACTTTTTTTGGTTACAATTTGCTTCAAGTATCTTTTCCCATACCTTCAATCTCAGTCTACATGTGTCTTTGTGACCAAAGTGAGTCTCTTGTAGGCAGTATATCTTTGGATCTTGTGTTTTTATTTATTCAGTTATTATCTCTTTTGATAAGAGATCTCTTATGATCTCTTTTGATCAGAGAATTTTATTTTTTAATATTTAACTGTTGGTAGATAAGGACTTACTATTGTCATTTTGTTGATTGTTCTCTGGCTGTTTTGTAGATACATTGTTCCTTGCTTTTTATCCTGCCTCCCATTTCTATATTTTGAGGTCTTTTGGTATCAGTATGCTTTAATTTTTTATAATGTTCTTTAGTGTAATTACTACAGGCTTTTCCCTTGTGGTTATTGTGAGGACTTAGTAAAATATCTTAAAGTTACATCATCTTGTTTTAAACCAACTAATTACAACTTCAGTAGTGTTCCTAAACTCACACTTTTACTTCCCCTCTCCTTCACATTGTAGGTTATTGAGGCTACCATTTACATATTTCTTACATAGTGTATCTAATACAGAATGTTATAGTTATGGTCATTTTTACTGTTTTTTTAACCTTAAAGTTATAAGTGAATGATGTACCGTGACCATATTATAGAATCCAGCAACTAATTGAGCAAAGGTAAATTGACCTTTACCAGTGAGTTTTATGTTCCCTTCTCATGTTTTTATAATGTTAATTGGCATTTCTGCCTAGAAGATTCCTTTTTAGTGTTTCATGGAAAGCAGGCCTAGTGGCAGGGAGCTCTGTCCACTTTTGTTTGTTAAGGCAAGGATTTATCTCCCTCATTTCTCAAGGACAGCTGTGCCAGGTATAGAATTCCTGGTTAACAGGGTTTTCTTTGTAAATAATTTGAATACACCATCCCATTATCTCCTGGCCCAAAAGTTTCTGGTGAGAAATCATTCCATATGAGGTTGGTTCCTTATATGTAACTTGTCTGTTTTCTCTTGTTGCTCCCAAAGTCCTCTCTTTGTCTTTGGCAGTGTAACTACAATGTATCTCACTGCAGCCCTACTCAGGTTCAACGAGTGCGAGGTCCCCTGCACCTCATGAATCTGCACGTCCATTTCTGTCCCCAGGTTTGGAAGCTTTGAATCATTATTGCTTTAAATATACATTCTCTTTCTCTTCTGGAATTCCTGTAATGCAGATAGTATTTCTTTGTGCCCTGTTAATTCCCATAGGCTTTCTTCATGCGTTTTTTTCTTTTTGATCTTCTAGTTGGATTGGGTCATTTCTTTTTCTGAATTGTCAGGTCACTTGTTGAAGCCCTTGAATTTTTCTCTTCAGGGATTATATTATTCAGTTCTGGGCTATTTCCTGGTTTCTTTTCATTTTGCTTGTGCATTGTTAAAGGTATTATTCTGAATTTTCTGTGTGATAGTTCAAAGATATCCAATATATTGTACTTGGAGCTTGGAATCTTGTGGGGCCAGTGCAACATGTGCTCGAGGGCGTGTTTTAGATTTCATGCTGCCTCCAAAGGTCATCTGGGCTCTCTGAATATGTTTGGTGACAGGTACTTCTGCTAAGCCACCTCAGCAGAAAGAATTTTGGTCAATTATGGATGATTTCATAGCTTTTTCCTCACGGAGTGTGAAGTGGGGTGCAGCTGAGGTGTGCACTAAAGGGATGCCTTGTTCTATGCTGAGATGCACTTCCTCATTTCTGCAGCTCACCTTCTTAGTGAACACATTGTTTTGTTCTCAGTTTTTCGGCTGTCCCTTCTTCCTGAACGCAACCTTAGCTGTAAAGAACTCTGTAGCCCCAATCCAGTGTCTCCAGGAGGCGCTGGGCCTGTCTGGCCTTTGCTACAGTGTCCTGCCCCCAGACAGGATGAACATGCCCCCACCATGCCCCTAACACAGCCTACACTTGGGCCCCGGCCCAGGAGGAACTCAGGTCCTCATAAACAGCCCCGGTTGCTAGTGTCCTTGAGAATGACATTTGGGATGGAGGCTCCCTTGAGGTCAGGCTGGGCCCACTGGGACCTGTGGGGGTGATTGCAGTCATAGGCCAAGTGACATCCCCTCAGGTCCCTCTTGGCACCAGATACAGAAGATACCAGCGTGGGAGGCAGCATTAGAGCTCAGTTTGGGAGGGGTGTTCAGGACCACAGAGTCAGGTGCCAAGAGGGCCCCCTTCCCAGCTGTGCACGATTCCATCTGCCCTCAGTGTCATGGGCACTCACTGTGGGGCTCCTCTGCTTTGTCTGTGTCTGTGCTGCCATTTGGCTTCTCCAGGTAGTTTGGTGGGACTTCCGCCTCTTCTAAGTACTCACTTGCCCCAGATTTACGTCTGCTGTGAAAAGACCCCACAAGCCGCTCAGCTAACCTGTATCTCCTCAGACACACTATAAAACAAGGAAACGTTTGTCCCTGTGATGAGCCTTCCTGGGGTCACTTGGAAGCACTCTCTGCTATGCTGCCAGTGCTGGTTCCTCTGTGAGCTGCAGTCTGGTCTTCAGACCACCCACCTTCCGTACCCCCACCACACACCCCCTGCGACCACCATAAGTTCTCTGGGGAGGAGTTTGGTGATTGGGGCTCTGTTTTGATTCCACGTGTAGGTGCGGTCAGATGGTACTGCTCTTTCTCTGACAGCACAGTGGTCTCTGTCCATCTGTCTCAGATGTAGGACTTCCTGGGTTTTCATGGCCAGGAGTCTGTCATGTGTGCCAGGGACCCTTCTGCTGCTCTTGGGTCTGCACTGCACTGATGACTACAGCCCTGCATCCTTGGCCATGAAGGCTCCTGTCCCACACACCGAGTCCCACTGGGCAGGCCCCTGCGCCCTTGACCAGCACGTGCTGTCCTGTTTCCCGCCGAGCTGCCTTCATTTGTCAGGAGTGCTCAGAGGATGGCTGGGGCTTGTGGTCTCATGGTCCACTGCCCCGTGAATGGTCCATATGAACAGTGTCTCAGCCCATGTGGTGCATGTCCTTGGGGCAGCTGAGGGGGCAGGATTTGGTGGGGACAAACATCAGCCCCCGAAGACCCACTGCCCTTGCTGCCTGCACCCAGCAAAAGTCTCTGCCAAGTATTTGAAATTCAGGGAAGGAGCCTGTGAGCACTTGTCCTCAGGGGAGGGCCTGACTGTGGGACAGACCGATTCTGTCAACACCCAGCAAGCCGATGTGCCTCCGTAAGGATGCGGGGAGGCAAGAGGGCCCTGGGCCCAGCAGCCATGCTACCGAGGGTGGCCCCTGGCACAAGTTGGTCCCCCAGGGCCAGCAGGATCTGCTGGGAGCTGCGGGGACTGGGTCCGCAGCAGAGATGTGGGAAGACAGCTCAGCAGGCAGTGGAGCAAGACGGCGTGCAGGGCAGTCCCTGTCGGAACCTGGAGTCCTGCGGGGGGGCGGTGCCGGACACACGGGGCTGGTCACCTGTTTCTTTCCTACATCAGAGTTGATCTTTTTCTAATCTTCTGTTAGGTTCAAGGAGCAAGTTTCCGAGGTTGGAAAGAAGTGACTTCTCTGTTTAACAAAGATGATGAACAGCACCTGCTGGAAAGATGTAAATCCCCCAAGTCCAAAGGGTAAGTGTCCGTGGGTTCAGGTGGGAGGTCTCAGAGGCGGCAGGCACGTCATCACAGCATGACTTGTGTTGGGGCTTCCATCCTGGGGAGTGGACAGAAATGCCCTGCACTGATTCTGATGCTCTGGAGATGAGAAAGTGAGGTGTACCCCTGGAGAAGGTCACAGGGGCAGCCACAGCACCTCGAGAGGTCGTGGGACAAGTGAAAGTTTCCTAGACGAGCTCTCGAACTCAGAACTGGAAACTGGGGCAGCCCAGGTGGCTCAGCGGTTTGGCGCCTGCCTTCAGCCCAGGGCGTGATCCTGGAGACCCGGGATCAAGTCCTGCATCGGGTTCCCTGCATGGAGCCTGCTGAGCCTGCTGAGCCTGCTTCTCCCTCTGCCTGTGTCTCTGCCTTTCTCTCTCTGTGTGTCTCTCATGAATAAATAAAATATTAAAAAAAAAAAAAAGAAAGAAAGAAAGAACTGGAAACTGAACTTGGCCTTGAAGCAGCCTCTAGCCATGCTTGAGATGTTTGCTAACTTGAGAAAATTAAGGGGAAAAAGTTAAAAATGCAAAGGATTACTGAGCTATAAAAGACTTTAGAAAATTGAGTATATTTAAACTGACCTATTGCTGTTTTTATAAATGGAATTTTTAAAATCGTATTTAAACATGAGACGATAAATTCAGTGAGAGTTGCTTGCGTATAGCGAAGAATGGTGCCTTAAAATACGGTTTTCATGGTTTCACTCATGTAGCGGGTAACTCTTCTTTACTAATTTTAATTAAAGTTTTACATTATAGATCTGTGTTCACTTTCTAAGTGACTTAAACTTTTAAAAAGTGTTCAGTGTATAAAGTAGACACTGATTGTGGCTCTGAGGTCACTGGGTCACCAATACCAGCTGTCTTGTCTCCTACAGAACTAACTTACGGTTAAGAGAAGAGCTGAAGACAGAGAAGAAGCCTGGATTTTGGGACAATTTGGTTTTAAAACAGAACATACAGTCTAAGAAACCAGATGAGATTGAAGGTTGGGAGCCTCCAAAACTCGCTCTTGAAGATGTGACGGCCGATCCCCCAGGGGATGCAGCGAGCAGCCGTCCTCCTCGGCCAGGCTGGGAGGAGGACAGCAAGAGCTGTAGCAAGTACAGCAGCCTGGCGAGCTCAGGGAACAGCTCCCGCTGGAGCCTGCGGTCGGCGGGGAAGCTGGTGGGCATCAGACGGCACAGCAGAGGCCACCTGACGGACAACTGGGAGGAGCTGGAGTGACGCGCACAGACCCCGTGTCCCCAGACCCCCGGCGTCACCCCCGTGTCTACTTTCTGTCTGTCTCTGTGTAGGGTCTGAGGTTGCTGCGTCGTGCCGTGTATGTCTGTGTGTCTGCCAGTCCCCTGGTCTTCCCCGTGTGCCCATGTCTGTTCACTTCTGTGGGCCGACGGGAGAGCCTCAGCAGGTAGCGGCCTCGCTGGGAAGTCTGCGGACGCGGGTGTGCGCGTCTGTGCGTGCCGTCCTTCCCCGGGCTCCCCGTCCCCCACCGGGATCCCTGTCTCCTGCATGTGGTGTCCGTGTGCGCCTGTGACACTCGCCCGTAGCTGCTGTGCGGGGCGCTCCTGCGTTGCCAGAAGCTTGACCTCCAGCTGTCAACCCGACCTTCCAAAGGTTATGTTACATTGTGTTCACCTGGCAGATTAAACTTCTTTTCATGTTAAATACCAGGGAAGCCGGGGTTACATCTGATCAAGCACGAAACGCCACCTCGGCAGAGCATCTTCATCTCTGGCCCTGGGAGGAGTCGTCTCCAGGGCGCACGGTGGACGGGACGGTGGTTCTTCTAGGGTTTAATCCTACCTGTCCTGACCTTTATGTTCTTCTGAAAACATGTTCTTTGATTGCAGGTTAAGGAAAACCATGAAGTGTGGGTCAGTTTTACTTAATACTGAAGTTGTTTTTGGAAAATACTAACTTGCTGATGGAGTTAAAACTGTATATAAAATACTGCAAGTGCCTCTTTTCTATAACGTCCAGGTGTTTGGTTTCCAAAGCGAGCAAGCTGCCGCGGCTCCTGCTGGACGCCAAGGAAGGGCAGGCCACGCTCTGGGCTCGGATCTCCTTGGCAGGACGGCCGCAGGCGGCGCCCACGTCAGTCTCAGGCAGTGGTGGTTTGAAAGAGAAGCTGTAGGGGTTTGGGTTAAACACAGAAGCCTCCAGTGACACCGTGCACGCCTCTGGTGGGCAAACGCGGTCCTCCAGTTGCTCCGCGGGCACATCTGTGCTGCTCAGCCAGCGCAGGCCCTTGGCGGGACCTCCCAGTGGTAATGGCGTCAGTCTGTCCTCCGTCCATCTGTCCATACATCTTTTTTTAATAGAACAAGTAGCTTACTTGACTGAGTTTTTAATGGGGGGCATGTTTTAAGTGGCATTAAATTAATCCGTTTTGTTAGAACCTTGAGATGCCGGAGGCTGTGTTTTGTGATGCTGGTGGTGGTGAACAAGCTGGAAAGCCTTGTCTCCTCAGGGAAGGGGTTCAGTAGGTAGCCTGTGGCCCCGCTGCCGCTGGAGGCGCAGGGGAGGAAACCCCAGGTCCGGGACTCTGGGGCGCAGGCCAAGCGGAGTCTGGACCCCGAGACCCGCCGCACGTTGCCGCACTCGTGTGTGGGGACGCTAAGTGCCTGTAACTCACCTCCGTGCGAATCTGTGACGCAAGGCTGGCGACACTCCTTCCTAATGTCGTTTCTCAAAATCTGAAGACAAAGCCAGATCGGAGTTGGAATATGCACTGTAAATCACATTTTTCTTATCTACCAAGATTAATGTCAAAATAAGCTTTTTCTTCTGTTGAATCTGATTAAATGAATATAAGTATGTTTGTGGTTTTTAATGTATTTATTGATGTGCTTTGGGAGAAAAGTATTTTTTCTTGATAGAATTTACCAAAGCAACGCTGTGCTGTTCACAGGTCAATGAGAACGGGGTTTTTGTCTGATTCTGTGAACACACGACTTCACTGTGCAAAGGGCGAGTGGTCCGTGTGCCTCCTACTGTGCTCACTTCGTAAAGGACAGTGACTGGCTTCGAAGGAGGTAGAATTCATTCTCAGTGCTGAGGTCTTAAAAAAAAAATAAAAGTATTGTTCATTTCCTCTTTTGTTATTAGTTTGCATGGTTATTGGCATCCACTTTGGGGTGAATGCTTCCGGGGACTTTTGTCACTCAACGCTGATGGCACTTTTCTTGATCCCTCAAACCTCATTTTAAAATGCAAACAACACATGTAGACTTTTTCATAAATAAATGGCCAATTTCAACATAAGTTTTCAAGACGTATCTTTTGCATGTTTGACCTGCCTGCTTTGTCCGCCTGTCCGCCCGTCCGCCCATGAGGAACCAGGGGATGCCTGCGCTAAGGGCGGTTTTACAGTTGGGGACTTACAAGAGACTCAGACACAGGGGAGCTTTCCCTTCAGCCCCGGCTAAGAAACCGCGAGCATCCCGGCAACGGGAGTACTTTCTCTTTCGAGAAGATCACCATGTCTTAGGAAATAGTCTTTGAGGAACAGTGACCTGCTCCGAGGAGACAGGCAGGGACCCCAAGAACCAGGGATGCAGGGCCAGTGGGGCTCTGCGGGAAGGAGGTGTGGGGGGCACCGTGTCCCTCATGTCTTCCCCCAGGGCCTGCCTGCCTTGTCTGGAGGAGAGCTAGTCCATGTACTGTCGGCGAGGAGGCCTGGGGGGACCCCATGTGGCCCTGCACCATAGGGCGGGGGCTGTGGGTGGCCAGGGAGCTTTCTCCCAAGTTACTTCCAGCCACTTACCCATATTCTGGTTCTTACGCTGATTCCTCAGTGGGTAGGTCTTTGCCAGAACCAAAGCGCAGCAGGCAGGGCTCTGTTCAGGAAGCTCGCCCCTACACCCCACCTGTTGGGTCCAGTGGACACTGGTTCGCTGGAGCTGCGCCCTCCTGGAGGATCCCAGAGGATCCGCTCAGCCTTGCCATAGTATCCCAAGAACAAGGGGATTCACAGAAACAGGGCCGAGGGTGGTCTGTGTCCCGGTAGCATCTTCCAGCAAGCCTTCCCACTCAGGCTCCCATTTACCACCGCAAGCTCTGGAGGGTCACAGGATCTGTGCTCCCCAACGTCAGTTCTTGGGGTGCTTGTGATTTGTGTGTGGGTGCCTCCCACAGTGGTGGACAGTCGCCCCTCATGAACACACACTCCCAGACCCCAGCCGAGCCCTGCAGACACTGCTCGCTCCTTGCACGCACCTGTGTAGGATCTACACACCGTGGTAGATGAACAGCCAGGCCGCAGTGGACGTCCTGGGAACGCGTCCTCCTCAGATACCCCACCGTCCTGAGCTCAGCCTTCGTTCTGTGAGGACAGGAGAGGACACGGTGCTGTGAGAGACAAAAGGAGGGGTGACAGGCCTCAGGCCGCTAGTGGCCCTCTGGTGCCATGGCAGGAGGAGGCGCCCCAATGGTGTCAGGGCTGGAAGTGTTGCCGCAGAGGCCGTGAGCCTCGGGTGACCCTGGGCCAGCTTTAACGTGGACGCCCAGCAAGGCTCCCCTGAGTAACTCCTCAGGCGGCCGCGCAGCAGCAGATTTCAGGAGCACCCACGCTGCGTGCTGGGCATCCGACTCTTCCTCTGCAGGGGCTCCGGCAGGCCTTGCAGTCCCTCGGGGCGTCCCCCACTTGGTCATCCGGCACTGGCGGCTCCCTCTCCGTCGCTCGGGTTGGCCGGGGAGCCCTGACGACCAATCCCACTTCACTCCCTGAGTCCCCTGGGGCACACAGTCTGGTTCGTTCCCGCTGTGGCTCAGATGCGCACGGGGGGCAGCGGTGGTGGCAACAAGGCCTTCTGGCAGCAGGTGCAAAGGTCTGCCGCGTGGGCTGATGGAGCACGTCACAGAACGCTGGTGGCCGTGACGAAGGTAGCTCCCCCCGTCGAGGGCTCGAAGCAAAGAGGCTGCATTTGGAGGCCAAAATGCAGGCTGGCCAGGGGCTTCTTCTGTTAACAGGACTCGAACGTCGAACCCTTCCTCTTCCAAATGTCTTTATTTTTGAGGTGAAGCATTGGTGGCGCCTCTGCATATCGCGGAGATGGTGGCACGTGGTCTCTGGCTTCGTTCCTAGACGGTGGCCCTGGAGCCTCTCAGCGGAGGGCTGGCCTGGCAGGGCATCTGCGCCCCAGCCACAGTCGGGTGCTCGGGGCCTCCCGTGACGGGCCCCCGCCGTCCCGCAGTCAGGCAGGCAGCAGAGCCAGGCCGCGTCCCCGCTCCTCCTCCACTGCCTCACGGACGCAAGGCTGCTCGTCGGTCAATCTCGGCAACTTCCACCCATGGCTCTTCTTCTTCCCTCTTCACGAACGAAGGAAGCACATTCTGACGAGCAACCTGATTGTGACTAACTCAGTAGCCGGCTGGGCTATTTCAAAATGTAGGTACATTTATTTAAGCATTTAAAAGTAGACTAGAAGCGTCAGGACGCTCCAACCCTGAATGCTACCAGCGTGCACTTCGAAAAATGAGGATATTCCCCTGAATCGCTACTGTATCACCAGCACAACCAACAGAATTACTGCTTCCCTATAACCGTATATACGCAGATTTTTCCAGTTGGCTGGAAAATGTCTCTTTAGCTCCTTTAACTTCTTCCTCAAAACCAGGATGTGGTGCATGAATTGAGTCTGGTGCCATCCACACGGCATAAATGTTAAATACGGCAAGTGACGGGTTAGGTGTCCCCACAGCAGTGGAGGAGGGGCTGAAGGCCGTCGGCCCCGCCGGTGCCTTGGGAGGCGTGCTGCTCGCCGTCACAGCTCCCCGGGGGGGTCGCCAGCGTGGGGCCGCACGCCATACGTTTCTCTACTGCCCGTGGCTTCCTACAGGGACCGCACACCCCAGCTCGCTGCCTGGTGTCAGCCAGCCTGCCCCCCGAGGTTCCGGTCACACTGCAAGACCCTTACAGCCTCTGCCTCCTGGTTCACAATCTCTCCTGTGTGCTCTGGCAGCAGCTTCACTGTCACTTTGAGTGGAAAAATGTACGTAGTTAGAAATTAATGTCTTTGCATGGTTTTCCAGAATTGCAGGTGAGTTACTGTCATTTGAGTATAAAGGTTGGGTAGAGTGGTGGCTTTCCAAACAAATGATTATTATTGATCTCTTTGGGATTACTTTTATTGACTGTAATTTCCTTTACTAAATCAAAATGAGTGTTGGGGTTTTAGGAAAATATGGGATTTTAAAAAGTGCAAAGTTTAGATAAAGCTGAACAAGTCTGGAAGCAAATGGCATGATGGGAAACACCATTCACTCACTGGAGTTTTGAGAATGAGGTTTCTTTTTTTACTTTGGAGACTTGAATTTCAAAAGTCTCCTCCCTGGAGACTTCAGAACTGTTTCAGGAGCAAGCTGGAGACACCCCACAAGTTTCTTAAAAGCTCAACACGGAGAAGCAGTGCTCGAGAAAGCCAGCTTTCCTGAGGAATCCGTGAGGAGAGCTTGTCTGGTAGGAGGCACACGACTCCAGGCACTTGAGGAGGGCATCATGTCCTCACAGTTCTGTTACGTTTGGGAGTTTAGGGGTCTTCAAAAATAATATAAAATACTGGGAAAATTTATCTAAATATGAATAATTCCCTCGAGTAGAATCATGGGCGGCATTTTAAATTTTCTATGTTGGCTTTTTAAGAAAGATTTTTTGCAATTAACATATATTACTTTTGCACTTAAAACAGGTAATAGGTATTTTAAAAAGTAAAATCTCAAACATAGAAAAGAAAATTAAATGAGTTGGCAAAACTACAGCCTGCTAGCCAAATTTGGGCCACCACATGTTTTTGCATGGCCCACAAGAATTATTTTTACAGTTTTAAATGTTGAAAAAACTTAAAAGACTCGTATCTCATGACACATGGGAAGTATATGAAATCCACATCTCTGTGTCCATAAAGTTTGACAGGAACACGGCACACTAACTCGTGGACAGGCTGCTTGCATTACGGTGTTGTAACTGAGCAAGTGTAAGAGGGAGCATGTGGCCCACAAAGCCCAATATATTTACAGAACAAGTTTGCTGAGCCCTTGGTATAAACTCCTGTGTGTACCCATCCTTCTGGCCTGAGTGATGATCCAATTTTGTTTTATCTCGGTACTCCTGACTGAGCAATGATGTTAAAGTCAATCCCAGGGATGCATGGGTGGTTCAGTGGTTAAGCGTCTGCCTTTGGCTCAGAGCACGATCCTGGAGTCCTGGGATCGAGTCCCACATTGGTCTTCTTGCAGGGAGTCTGCTTCTCTCTCTGCCTGTGTCTCCCTCTGCCTCTGTGTGTGTGTCGCTCATGAATAAATAAATAAAATCTTAAAAAAAAAAGTCAATCCCAGACATCCTATAATTTCATCATCTTCATGTTGTTTAAATAAAAACCAGTTGAGAATCCATCAAGAAGATATAACTAATTACAAAAATACCTGCAGCCAACAGTGACAGAATTGTGGGAGGAAGCAGGCAGCTGTAGGATAACAGTAGAGATGTCAATCCTCTACTGGAGAGGATAAAACCCACTGAGCGAAAATTTATTACACACATTAATAGAATGAGGGGAAGAACATGGCCATTTCCACTGATGCAGAAAAAGCATTTGGTTAAAAAAAAAAAATAACTGATCCAGAATAGAAGAAATTTGCCTTGACTTATTAAGGAACAGATAAAAAGACCCTACACTTACTGAATGAGACTCTCATTCAGTCTGTCCACTCTCACCACTCCTATTACGCATCATACTCAGTCTTTGCCACAGCAGTTAGACAAGAAAAAGAAAAGGCATCTCAACAGTAAAGAAGTCATATTATCTGTTTATAGATGGTATGATCTTATTTGTAGGAAACCCTAAAGATTCTACCAAAAAAATTCCAAGAAAACCAAAAACCACCATCACAAATGGAACAGACAAGCTCAGGCAAGTTGCAGGATACAAAAATCAATATAAAAACAGTTGCATTTCTTTACGTGAACAATGAGAAATTCCAAAAGAAAATGAAGAAAATCCCATTTATAACAGCAACAAAGAATAAAATATGTAGGAATAAACTCAGTCACAGAGATTAAAGTATTGTACACTAAAAACTATAGCATGTGGCCTAAAAGCAAGTAGACACAGATAAACGGAAAGACAGCCTGTGCCTATGGGCTGTATGACTTTGTATCATTAAGATGGCAACACCACTCGAGGCGATCTGTAGATTAAATGCACTCATCAAAAGCCCATAGTGGTTTTTGCAGAAATAGAAAAAAATCCTAAAATTTACATGGACTCTCAAGGAATCCCCAAATAGCCAAAACAATCCTGAAAAAGAGCAAAGTTGGAGGATTCACATATCCTCATTTCCAAACTCACTATGAAGCTACAAGAATGAAAAGAGTTTGGTCCTACCTAGCATAAGAACACACAGATAGACACACAGACCAATGGGAGAACAGAGAGGCTGGAAATAAACCATCACATACACAGTTATGATTTTCAACAAAGGTGCCAACACCATTCAGTGGGGGAAACAGTGTTTTCAACAAATGGTGCTGGGATAACTGGATATCATAGAATGAAGCTGGGCCTTAACTTACACCATACACAAAAATTAACTCCATGGACCAAAGACCTAAACATATAAGCTAAATAAAACTGTAAAAGTCCTGGGGGAAAAAAAAAAAAAAAACAGGGAGAAAGTTTCATGACCTTGTATTTGTCAATGATCTCTTAGATAGGAGACGAAAAGTTCAGCCACCAACAGGAAAAAGGGAAATGGATTCTATCAAATTAACATTTGCATGCATGAAGGACACAACAGTGAAAAGGTCACTTTCAGAATGGGGGGGAAATATCTTCCAGTCTCATACCCGTAAAGAGTTAATCTCTAGACTATACAGAGAACTCACGCACCTCAACAACAAAAACACACAACTTGACTAAAAAATGGGCAGAGGATGTGAACAGACATCTCTCCAAATACAACAGAGATGGCCATGTGAGAAGGTGCTCCAGACCACTAATCACCAAGGAGATGCAAATCCAAACACCAGGAGACACCACTTCACACCTGTTAGGCTAGTCACTGTATAAAACAACCAACTCCAGAAAATAAGTGTTGGCAAGAATGTGGAGAAACAAGCACTTGTGCACTGTTGGTGGGATATAAAATGGTGCATCTGTGGAACATAGTATACTAGTTCCTCAAAATTCGATTAGCGTGGAATTACCATCTGGTCCACCAATTCTGCTTATGCGTATTGCAATGAAGAAGTGAAAGTAGAGTCTTGAAGAGATACGTGCGCACCCAAGTTCATAGCAGTCAACAGCTGGAAGCCCACCCAATGTCTATCCACAGCTGAACAAATCAAAACATGGTCTATCCATGCAACAGAACATTATTCAGCCCTAAAGAGTCATGAAATCCTGAGACAGGCCACAGCATGGATGGACCCTGAGAACATTATTTTAAGTGAAACAAGCTGGTCACAAAAGGACAAGTATCATATGATTCCAGGTATATTCTGCATCCAGGGTAATCCAATCCATTGAGACAGTAGATGGTAAGGGGACTGGATAGGCACCCAGGGCAGGCAGGTCCTAATGGCCTTCCTGGTGCCTGTGCCCAGCCCTTGGGCATTTCACTGGGCAGCGTCTGGTGCTGCACAAGGTAGGAATGAAGGGTGGAGGGTGGGGTCATGCATGCATCTGCACACAGTTCTTGAAGGAAGTAACGTTACATCTCATAAACACGAGAGCTTCTGCCTCTTGAGACTGGTTTTCAGAGGGCAACACCCCTTCCTGCTGGCAGTTAGGGAGCCAAGCATCAGAGTCCATGTCATGACCATTTATCTTAGGGTGGCCTTAGCCTCTGAAAGAGAAAGGATTTTCCAAGAACGAGACCACTCCTTAGTAACCATGACTCATGTGGAGTTCTACCAAATGTTTAAATCAGAATTAACACCAATCCTTCACAAACTCTTCCCCCAAAACAGCAGAAGGACCACCTCCAAGGCAAGCTCATCTAAGTCTGCCAAGACGTCTTCACCCTGACACCAAAACAAGATGAAGGCAGCACCAGAAAGCACAGACTAATGTCTCCTTAAAGACAGCCTCAGGATGACAACAGCAAATCAAAACCAACAACTGTACAAAGTGGCATTTGAGCCCAGAATGCAAGGATGGTTCAATGTACAAAAATCAACCGTGGGGCACTGGGCTAGCTCAGCAAAGTGTGTGACTCTTCATGTCAGGGCTGTGAGTTTGAGCCCCATGTTGGGTGTGGAGATGACTTAAAAATAAAATCTTAAAGAAACAACAATCAACCGATGTGATTCACCACAGAAGCAAGACAAAGAATGAAACCACACAGGGATCCCTGGGTGGCGCAGTGGTTTAGCGCCTGCCTTTGGCCCAGGGCGCGATCCTGGAGACTGGGGATCGAGTCCCACATCGGGCTCCCGGTGCATGGAGCCTGCTTCTCCCTCTGCCTATGTCTCTGCCTCTCTCTCTCTCTCTCTCTTTCTGTGACTATCATAAATTTAAAAAAATAAATAAATAAAAATTAAAAAAAATTTAAAAAAGAATGAAACCACACAATCTCAATAGATGCAAAAAAAAAAAAAAAAACACTTGATGAAATCAAATACTCTTTCATGATTAAAAAAATCCTCAAAAAAGTAGGACTGGAAGGTTTAGCCCCGACCAGATAAAGGCATCTACAAAAATCACACAGCCAACCTCACAGAGAGAAAAGACAAAGCCTTCCCTGACATCTGCTTCTGCTGCAAGCTCGGCACTGCAGGTTCCAGCCTGGGCAATCAGGGCACCACACACAAGCTGCTGGTAACCACTCATGAGGAATTGACACAACTACCACTAGATTGAGTCTGTCAAGGAGCCCAGCAAGCTCACAAGCACAAAACACAGAAGCATTTTATGTGGGTGTTTGTATAGGATTCTAAGGGCGGTATTTATGGCACAAATTGTATGCGGTCAGATCCTTAAACGTTGTCCTAAAGCAGACCTGGTTCTCAGTACAGAGACCTGAGCAGTCAACTGTAGTATGTGGTGAGCTGTCACAAAGGCCACCTCAGTCCTTGTGTCCATGGTCCAGGTAAGAAACATCTTTTTGTGCCCGGAAAGGGGCAAGGGGAGGCTGTGTCTGGATGGACTTCCTGGCTGGCAGTGCCTACTGGGGCTAAAGGGGTGAGTGTCCATGTTGAGGATAACCCGACACCTTGGCTGGGTCCTTTTAGGGGCTGAAGGCACGTGAGACAGGGTCCTTGACTCTCCCCGTTCTGACCTCTGGGAGGTCCCCCAACAGACCCGTATTCACAAACACCATTCCAGTGTGTGATTTCATTACAATTCTGCACCTCACCCTGTCTGTAGGTGCCTGACAGCCAGCCGCTGTGATGCTGAAAAGCCACCACCGCCCTCAGCCCAGCCTCACACGCACATCTGGGCCTCGCACACCTGGGCCTCCCGTGCACTGCAGGATGTCCTGCCACATCCGCTGCCTGCGGCGCCGAGATACCAGGGCACAATGGCAGTGCTCATGAGAGCTCAAGCTTCAATGTCCTCTTAAGAAAAAATTAATACAACAAACCGAAAACAGGCAAAGAACACATATTAGGTAACTTAACAAAAAAAAAAGTTGGTAACACACCTTATCCTTCACTTAGGATAACAGCGCAGGAGAGAGGACTCCTCCTCAGACTGTGTGGCACATCAGGTTCTACTCCTCGTCCGTCTCAAGGACACAGGCAGCTGCAGACAGGCTCTTGACAGGCTGCTCATCAGTTACTCTGGTTAACGATCAGCAGCATCCTCCTGGCCATGAGGGTAAGTAGCCAATAAAACCCACGTTTTCAAAAATGCTTTTGAAAAAATGGCTGGTTGTAAAAGGAAAAGAGATGAACAGGACGCCAAAGGCATCAGGACAAGCTCCGCCTGGCCCCACAGAGGCCCTGGGCTCCACGCCGCGTCCAGAGGGAAGTGGTCATCAGGCAGGAAGCACTTCGCTGGCCCTCGGCACCAGTTCAACACAGACGTGATAGTGAAAATCCAGAATTTTTATTTACAGATACGCAAAACTGCAAACCATTTTAATACACTTAGAAAAAAACTGAAGGAGGATGGGTTCACACTGCTCTCCCACGGCCGCCAGGAGGGGAACGGTGCTTTGTGGCAGAACAGTGATGATGGGTGTCTGTATATATTCTCTCATACACCTTTATTTTCAAAATTATCTAAAATAGACATGCATTATTTTAAAAATAGGTTTAAATCAATGATATCAAAACCACTGACACTACTTTTTCAGTAAGATGCAAAATGGATGAAGTCAGATGAGCAGATAAACAGGATTTATTACTTTGTCCATGATAGTGACATGGAGGTTGCACCGGCTGCCGTGCCATCCACACCTGTTGGCCACAGCCCACGTACACAGTTCACAGCCTGACCACTGAGCGCAAGGCTCCACCTGCTGTCCAGGTCCACTCCACATCCGAACAGGACTCACTTGGACAAAACCAATGCACTTAAAATACATATTAAGAAAAATAAATATTCTGCACCCCATATTTACAAGGATCAATTGTTCCATCCCCTGCCCCTCATTACTACAAAATCAGGAAACTATGATGTGACATTAAGAAGCACAGTATTAGCTGTTAGTGTCAGTCCCGCACAGAATGTGGTGCTAAGAATCCAGAATCTTACTGAACTATATTTATAAATACACAATGTTGCAAACCTTAGTGAACTTAAATGAAGAGGATTTTTAGAAAGTAGAAATAATTCTGCTTGGGTTCCCCAACTGCCTTTCAAAAAACCCCACACCACAGCCCTGCTACGTCCACATGGGGAGGGGAGCAGCGTTCTCCGTGTTGGCGTCCCCCTGGCTCACTGGCTGTAGCGCAGCAATGGCGAGATGGCAGCAGGCGGGGCGCCTTCAGAACTTGAACAGGTCAATGAAGTGCTGCGGAGACACGGGCATGAAGCAGCTGTCAGGGTCGGCGGCGGTGCAGGGGTGCCCTGAGTCCTGCAGGAGGAGGGAGAGGTGTCACCACAGGGCAGCTGCCAGCGGGCGGTCCTGACGCACCCAGGTCCCACCACGACGACGCATGGAGGACACACAGCAGCAGTGTTACAAAGACAAAGGCAGCCATGGGGGTTGTCCGCAGACAGGTGGCCCCAAAGCTCCCTTTCTGCGCTGTCCCTCTGGTTCCCGCCTGGTCCCTGGATGCCCGCCCCAACAGCTGGGCGCCCCCAGGGAGCTCGCACTCAGCTGGAAACCAGGGTCCTATTTATCAGGAGAAATGACTAACGGAATAGGCGTTCTGCAAGACTGACAAAGCACACAGGCCGGAGGGAGCTGGGGGCCACGCCGCATGGGCCCACGAGGCGCTGACATGTGCACCGTGGCTGAAATCTCACAGACACATCTACCGCGCCCCCTAAGGCCGGGCCTGCCTTTCAAGCCCTGGCCCACGGGACATCCCGTGAGCTGCTCGGGTGGGTGGTTCCCGCGGCAGGCTGCACACGTGCCGAGAGCCCCGGCCGGCGGGGGAGCATGCAGGGGACGCGACTCGAGGCCTGGTCTAGGAGGTACCTTGAACAACAAAGCAAGGCGGCAGTCCTTTGAGGTCGTGGAGAAAGAACCGGGAGGAGTGCAGGGAGGGGAGAGAAAGGAAAACCAATGTTAGAGAGAGCAGGCTGCTCGCAGCATCCGGTGTGATGACGACGATCCACGTGTGGGTGAAACCGGCTGGTAATGGAGCTGGGCCGTGAGCACACGCAGAAGATGGCATGCCCCCCCCCCCCCCCCCCCCCGCCCATCCATCCTGAAGACGGCCCTGAGACAGGGAGGAGTACTGAGCAGACTCCTCAGAACTTCACACAACACAAGCAAAGTGAGGCTGATGTCCCCACAGTTTGTACGGAAAACATTTCTAACACATCTTGGAAAGTCATTTATTCTCTCCCTCACATCCCAGCATCTGCCCTGCCACGTGCCCAGGAGTCACACAGCCACTCTCCACCTTACTCTCCTTTCTGCTTATTTGTGCTTTGTCAACGCTGTGTCTGCGCCAGCCTGCCCCCTCTGCCACCCCTGCCCGCCACCCACTGGGGTCAAGATGAGTGGGACCCCACCCGCCTGCTGCGTGCGAGCTGGCCTCACTACAGAGACCAGGGCGGGCCATTGGCGTATCCTGTGGGCACAGCACTCAAACAGGTGCAGGAACCCGCTCCACCAAGTGGGCTCTGCTGCTCATCGCAGATCTGCTGAAACAGATCCTGATCCTACTGGGAACCCCAGACCAGCAGCGTCAATACCGGCTGCTGCACGTACTTTGGTGGCAAATGCACCAAGACAAAGAGACACAACACAATCTTGACCCCGAGTCCTGGCCTCTAACTGGCTTCCTTCTGTCCAGTCCCCAGCCCACCCCACTGGAGTTTCAGGTAGTTGAGAAGAACAGAAATCCAGCTGCAGAGCAGGCAGGAGAAGGAACAGAGCCGCCGTGGAACCACAGAGGAAGGGTGCCTTCCCAGGGGCCTGTGAGGCCCAGACCAGATCCCACTCGGGCATGGACTCCAACAGCACGGTGAGGTCCTCATGTGGGTGTGCATTGGTGCCAGTGATACTCCCGGAGGAGGAACTACATTGAGTGGGTCAGCCTGGTCCCATCAGGTGACACCCCCACCCCCCACTCCTCTATGTCCACAAGCACCTGCTGTGTGTGATGTGCACACCACCCCCTCCCATGGTGGGGCCCGCACCCTGGGACTGGTGACACGGGCCCCCTCGCACCAGCCAGTAGCCCCACTCCCCGACTGATGGACTCGAGGACTCACTCGTCAGACCCAGTCAAGAACAGGCCTGCTCCCCAATGCTCTGCCCTCAAGGAACCGTGTTCTACAAAACAACTACGACTGTAAAACATGGAACACGTACTGTCTTTTTAATTCCGAGATGAGAGTCATACTAAAACAGATATCAGGGACTGAGAAATGAACCCTCATGGCACTCGCGCACAGGGCGTAGGAGAGGTGCTGCTGCTTCCCTTCCCTGTAGTCAGTAAGCCTCCACTGAAGTAGTGCAGGAATCATGCTCCACACCACTGCACCCTCTATCTACATGTGCTCTGAGGTGAGAAAATCTCAAGTGCTCGTCTCTGTTCCAACAATCTAGAGCTTGCCATGCAATCCATGTAACAAGTTACAGGTAAACGTAGAGCAAAAAATAAGCAGGGATGGTGTGACCAGAAGTCAATGGCCATCCCCCCAGGAGCACGGTGGGGGGGGGGGGGGGAGGGCACACCCATGCAGGATGTGCACACAGATCACACTTGCCTCCGAACGAGCTGGGTCATCTCACAACATAAACGTGCTCACGGTCAAGGAGACTGTGACATGAGCTCTCCTCCCGACCGTGAACAGACCGAGCCCGGGTCTGTGTTAAGGGGAGGTCGCAGGGTGAAGGGTGTCCAGTGCCCCGGACTACAAGTGTGAGTCAGGAGACTCTGGTTCAGCTTTGATCAAACAAGGAAACCCCGTGTCTCTCTGAAAGGCTGTCACCTCCATGTGGCAGGGGCTTGGCATGGAGGGGAGTCACAAGGAGATGCCAGCAGAAGGGTCACTGGGGGCACAGGGCCCCGGACTGGACGCCAAGCCTGGGGCACCCGCTAAGGAGCGTTAGGTTTGTAAAGCACAGGAACACATCAGCCCGTTTTTCTCAGGTTCAGGGCTGGCATGGTGCCCAGAACCACTGAAAGGAACCCGGCACTGACCCAGGACCAGGTGCCAGGCACCCCACTGCCCCTGGGGACACACATCTTACCAGCAAACATCTACCAGAGGCAGAAACACACACTTCGCTTCCCAATGTTTCCGACTCAAACCACAAGCTGTGTTTTACTTCTGTCAATCTATTGCCCAGCCCCAATATTTGGTGTCCTAAATCCCATTTTCTCATTACAATTTCCCATTTTTTTCTACCATGATACCTAAAATAGATGCAAAGAATCTGCCTCCCCAACACTGAACCGTCCGAGATGGTTACCTTCCAGAAGAGGATGCTGCAGTGCCGGCAGAAATGCAGGGTGTCCCCGTACTGCTCCCTCGGCGGGTAGTGCTTCTGTAGGGCAAAGTACATCAGCTTCCACTCCACGTGGCCCTTCTCTGAAAGGATCAGATGTCTACAAAACTAACAGACAAAATTCCGTTGAGAACCAGCAGATGGTTTCACAACATGTCAGGGACAACACGACGTGGTGCGTGGAACATCCAGTTCTGTGAACTCAAACGCCCGCGGACCAAATCAGTGAGGAAGTAACCACGTGAACCACGGCATGTGTACGGTGGGACAGCACGTGGCAGCTGTGAGCACTCTGGTCTGGACTTGCCCACAATCTCTAGTAAGGTAAAATTACATCACACACGCAAGGTATCTAAGAGCCTGTACCTAGAACACAGGAGGAACACTCGCATCTCTGTAAGAAGGAGACAACACGACTGAAAACAGGGCAGGGGACCTGGTGCAGAGGTGGCCAGGGTGCCACACTCCATCACCAAGAATGCAGAATGAGGTGCACGCCCGCTAGGCCAGCTACAATAGAAAACCCAGTAACCATGAGCCCTGACTGGTGAGGGTGCGGAGACGCCTGAAGCCTCATGCACGGCGGCCAGCAAGGTGCAGTGGTGCAGCTGCTAGGGGCAACAGCATAGCAGCTCCTCCAAACTTTGACACCTGCCAGCATTTCCACTCCTAGCTGTCCACCCAAGAGAAATGAACACAAACATCCACACAAAAACGTGTATGTCCTCACAGTTGTAGGATCCACCAAAGCCACAAGGTGGAAAGAACACAGACGTCCACCAGCGGGGCAATGGCCAGCGGAAATGGGGTCCGTGCACAGAGCAGATGCTGAGCAGCTGTGGAGCGGAGGGTGGCACTGCAGGCCATGGCCGGGGGGCGACAGACGGCTGGCAGCATGGTAGCACTTAGAGGGACGGTTCTCCAGACCAGGGAACTGTGCCAGGCTGGGGGCAGGTGAGGGGCCATGTAGGGCGGCCGTTTGTTCCTGAGGAGATGGGGCACCATGTGAAGAGGGCAGAACATGGGGGAAGGATTTCAGCCTTGGGAAGTGCACCCACGGCCAGAGGCGCGTTGTGTGTCTGTGGAGAAGCCCGAAGGGGCTCCTGGGGCCGTACTGAGGAAGGAGGGTCCCAGGGGTTCAAACATCACCCAGCTCCTCCTGACGGCAGCCCTGAGGAGCAGGCCCCCGTTTACAACTAAAGACCGTCACCTGCACACCTACACGCACCTCACGTGGGCTCTCAGGGCCAGTTATGCCCTTCCCACGGAGCAGAGGCACAGGCTCCTGTCTCTAACAGAACCAGAAAAGAGGACAGGTTGACAAAGGAGCAAACACAGCTTCAGGCCCAGCTCCGTGGACATGCCTGTCCTCAAGTACCGTGAAGAGAAGACTCCCATCTGTGGGCTCGCTTCCTGTCCCCCGCCAGCCCCACATCGTGCCACAGCTCCTGTGAGGATGCCCGGCAGTCACTGTTCCCAGTGTGACCTCATGCCCCTTGGCCACTCCGTGGGCAGGTGTGCTCCCTCCCACCCTGCTGTCAAGACGTTCCCAACGTACTTGTCTTCCTTCGGCATTTCCCTGTCACTCACTGAGCCCTGACACACAACCTTTTTGGACACTGTTTTTATACAGAGCATGTGCAGGCCAGGGTCACCTGTGGGCACTGACAGCTCACGATAAGCATCGACAGGAAAACCTGGTACAGGGTACCCGGGTTATTTAAGGACATGCATGGACTCAAAAATGGCCGGTGGACCTTCTCCAGTTCCCACCCTGGAAAAATAGCGAGGCGTGACTTGGAGCAGCCACTCAGACATATCCCAGCCCAGCAGACCCGCATCCTCCAGCATCCCCACCAGCACCGTGAAGCCAGCACCCAAGGCAAGCCTGACCTGCCTCCTCCATCCTGGAGAACCTTCTTCTCCTGGCTTCTCCCATCCTCCCCTCCAAACATTTCACCACCACCATCTCCTATGCAGAGGTTACAAGTTAATACTTCTTCCCAGCTCAAGTTTATCCTGACTTGTTTCTACTCCAACAAATCTACCTCAGTTTTCTCCAGGGTCCCCGCAGGCTCCCAATAGCTAAACCCCACGGACTTTTGCTGAGCTGATGGTTCAGGACCACTGGCAGCATTTTCTGGGCTCTCAGGGGCCTGTGCCCCTTCCACTCCTGAACTCAGCTGCTGGAGCCACCTTCCTCATCCAGCTGAAGAGCGATCCCTGCCCGCTGCCCTCTGGACACCTCACAACAGCTCACGCACCTCCTCGTCTGGTCCCCCGGGCGAGAGCTACTGAGACTTGCTGCACCAGCCAGCCCCAGTGCTCTGGCTTCTCCTCTGGCCACCCCCCTCCTCCTGGAGGGTGATGATGTCTTGGATTCCACACTCTGCTCCCAGCTCTTCTGTGGCTCTTCTAAGCCTGCTGGGAAAACCCCAGGACCTGGTATGGCCACTGCACCCCTATCCACAGACTCTGAGGGCTACAGACAGTTTGCTCTGCTCCGTACCAAGGCAACCTCTGTTTACTCAGACACCCCGAACCCACCCCCATTCCCCCAAGAGTGACAGCCTCCCCTGGGCCATGCATCCACAGTTCTGTCCTCCTGCCCTTCTGTCCCAGCTGCACCCAAACCCGTCTCTGACGGGATGTGCTGCATCAGGCTCCTCCACCTGTGCCCTGCTGCCCTGCGCAGAGCAGATGCCCCACACGTGCGTGTGACTCTCACAGAGCCCCGCAGGAGGAGTAAGCATCCTGGAACACCCAGCGGGCCGCACACAAACATGCTTCGAGCTAGTCCCCAAAGCTGGGTCTACAGGAGTGTGGTGCGGCCAGGGAGGCTGGGAGAGCCACGTGTGGTCACTAGAGATGGGCGAGGGGCGCATGCCAGCCCCCCTCTACCTGACGCTCTGTTGTGGCCCCGAGGCCACCACACTCACCTGCTGCTCGGCAAAGTGGTACTGACACAGTCTCTTCCACAGCTGCCTATCCTCGCTGAGCACAGATAGCGTTGGGGTCACCTGGCCGAGCGTGACAATGTCCCAGCCGTCGGAGAATCTGTACAAGATGTTGTTGAGCATGTGCAAAGGGAGGTCACTGAGCGTGAGGCCATCATTCACCTGCTGGAAAGGAAGTGGACAGCATCTCATTGCACATGATGCCTGGGAGCATGGCTACAAGAGGGCCTAATGGCCAAGTGAGAACAGGTGCTTCACAACATAACACCGCCGAAGAGTTATGACCAAAGTGTCACCATCCCTCACACTTGGCAGCATGAGTCCTGTGCCCCACACCTGTATCCGGAAACAGCTGGCCACATGGGGACCCTGGAGGATAGGGTGAGGGGAACAGAAGCTAGTCTGTACCCTCGGCTCCTCCAGACCCCCCAAGTGCAGGATTCACTCGTCAGACATGACACCAAGACCAGAAAGAGAGATGGAGGGTCTGTGGACAGAGGAGATGAAGCCACTGACCTGCCACCAAGGCTCCATCCAGCTGTAAGCATCTGATGTCATATGGAGAAGCCACACCCTCCCTCCCACAAGCCTCCGGGTGTGTCCCTGAGAAAGGACCTGTGCATCATCCTATTGGGAGGGAGGGGACAAGAGGGACAGGAGTGGAGAGAGAGGAGGGAGAGAATGAGAGGGCGAGGGCAGGGATGGGAGGGGGCAGGATGGGACAGAGGGGGAGGATGCAGACTACAATGTCTCAGCCCCAGGCTGGGCACACACCCTGCCCCCGACCTCTCACCAGGGAAATCTCCCAGCAACAGATGGGGCAAGGTCTCTGATAGAGCATGGCCAAGGTTAGATACGCCTGCTCGTCCTGAGGACTCGGAGACACCTGCACACCTGGCCACACCTGAACGCTTCCAACATGGCTGAGTGTCCTTGCCCTCAGTGGTCAGCCCTGAGGACGACTGGCTTCTTCCTGGTTTCTGTTCTCTTTAGCAGTCCTGGCATCCCCACATACAGTGCACTTCCATGGAGAAATCTCTGGGGTGGGGTGCGATGAGGTGATGAAAGACTGGCTGTGCCATCTCTGTGTCCTCATCGCTGCCATGTGGCCGCCCTGACAGAGAAGTGCTCTCCTGGCACTGTGTGTGTGGGGAGGACGTAGCCCCTCAGCAGTACCCCCGAAAACATGTGGGCCTCGGCACCGGCTGCCAGTCTATGGAACAGCCCAGTGCCCGGGATGTCACTTGCTATGTGATCATGAGTCATTTCAGATCCTGCCATCCCACTGGCACATGCGCCTGCACCCCCGATAGGCTACATGGTGTGAGCAAGGACAAGGGGCTCACACGGAGTATGTGTCGTTACAGGGTCTCGCGGGCTGGTGCACAGCAGAGCGCACACTGAAGAGCACACATGTGTGCGTGTTCCCTGGCCAGGTCTCCACACGGTTACAGGAACAACTCAGACTTGCTGCTTTGTGCTTCTTCTTGGAAGAGGAGCTTCCGCGTCACATAGGAGCTCATAAACAGGGATCCCTGGGTGGCGCAGCGGTTTAGCGCCTGCCTTTGGCCCAGGGCGCGATCCTGGAGACCCAGGATCGAATCCCACGTCGGGCTCCTGGTGCATGGAGCCTGCTTCTCCCTCTGCCTATGTCTCTGCCTCTCTCTCTCTCTCTCTCTCTCTCTGTGACTATCATAAATAAATAAAAATTAAAAAAAAAAGAAAAAAAACATTAAAAAAAAAAAAAAGGAGCTCATAAACATCCTGCTGCTAACGTCACAAGGCTCATCAGGGTACATGAGGTGGTAGGAAAAACCCTGGATGCACGAGGCGTGAGAGCCTGGTGCTGCAACACCCAGCCCTGTGGTGGCCGCCTGCAAGACAGCACAGCAGAAATACCAGCAGTTTCCTTCGGAACAGCTATGACTCGATGTGAAGGGGCACAAGCCGTCTGGCTGGACAGTCTGTCGGGGGCCATAGGGCCTTCAGCTCAGCCCCCCACTGCCTAGCTAAGCCATTTCTCATCAGGAACCCTGTAATCATGTCACCATGTGTGAAGGAACATGGCTTTGGGAGGTCTTGCTAGCACACCAACCACAGCGATCCCCATTCTCATGGAAGCTCCTCTGTCCTCATGCCAGGCCCTCACGCTACTGTAGTGCATAGGGGACTGAGGACAGAGGACCTGACACATAAGGGGCCACTGAGAGCTGTTCCACTTCCTGTTCATCGCTGCCTCAGGGAGTTCTCACCACTTTCCAGCAGACAGTGCTGGCCAGGGGTGCACCCGACTCAGGTGCCCAGGACTCATGCACCAAGGCCCCTCACGCACATGGGCTGGCCTTACCCTCAAACACACGCAGTCCTTGCCATTCCAGTCAGGCTGCTCGGCTCCCAACATACAGTGACCCCAAACTCAGGTTCCCACCAATTTGGCCACAGTTCTCTTCCCCACAAGGCCTTATGTCCCTGGTTTTGCAGCTGCTACTGGAGCCACCACACTGGCTCACACTGGCTAACTCCTGCACTGTGAGGAGTGAGCATGACCATCACCCCCAGCTGGGGCCATAGGGGATAAGGCCACAGGAAAGCCAGCTCTGAGCGTGCAGCCAGGCCCAGGTCAGGGGGTCGTCCCCACTGCTGCCTTCCCTCCATGCATGCTCCATGCTGGTGGGAATGAAAGGAAGACCCTAAAGGAAGCCACTGCCTTCTTGATCCAGGAGCTGCAGAGGTGAGGAGGAATGACCCTCATTCCTCATCATGACGTCCCCATTGTGACGCATCCCAGCCCAAATCTGCAGCTTCTCTGCCCTTCTGCCCGTAGTGAACACACACTTCTGTCTAAATGATACACAGCAGCAGCCCCGCCTGCAGCTTCCCAGCCACAAGCTCTTGCTCAGGACCCTGACCACAGACCCCTGCTGGCTGCCTGCCCCCAGCTCACTAGCTGCAGTGGCACTGCCACACAGGCTGGCCACATGAGGGATGAGGGGGACCTGGGTGCGTGGCCTGGCCACTTGTATGAGGCTTCCATACCACGTGCGTGTCACAGACAGACCTTCCAATCACAGCCTTCAGCTGTGGGGGGACAGGAGGTGTGTGACAGCTCAGGGCACTGCAGGACCAATTCCAGACCTACTTCTGTTCAGTCTGCATAGTGCTCACAGACATTGAACGTCGGAGTACTCATGACTTCAGGCCGTAATTAAGGAACCTCTCCTCTTCTGTAAATCTCAGGTTTAGATGGTAAATAGCTGAAAACTAAGGCTTTCCATGATCACTTCTGAAAATATTTGGCTTTGGGTGAGGCCTGGGTGAGCCAGCACCGTACATCCTCCAGGAGGGCAGTCTGGAGACTGAAGGGTGATCTCTTGGGCACTGAGAAATGCGTTCCGTTTATTCTTTATCTTACAGAGTCCCAGAGAGGCACAAATTCCACCTGAGATGCTGACTAGAGTCAAAGGTGTTAACACTCCTGCTGAAACTAGCTCTTGGAATAAACCCGACCAGAACGACCTACACAAGTGCACCATCTTCTCCCCCAGTGCAGTCTGCTGGAGAGCCACACACAACACAAGGACGGCAGGGACATGGGAAAGCATGAACCCTGGAGTTGCTGGCAGGGCAAGGCACCCATGACTCACGGGCAGTTGTTTTAGCCCAAAACATCTCATTTTCCTGGAAGGCAAATCAGCAGACTAACTCATTACCTGTTCTCCTCTCAGAGGCAACCATCTCTACTGTCTACCCAAAAGCAATCTAAGCTATCCAAGGGCCTTCTGGGCCAAATCCATCTGAAAACAAACATTCCAAGAAGCCACCAGCACCTTTCACGCATGAGTGTGTCCCTGTACCTTAGTGACCTGCAGATTCTGCAGCTGTTGCTGCCAGCGGAGGATGGTCTCCAGACGGCAGATCCAGATGTTGATGTTTCCCACCAGCACAGACTTCCCAACCCCCCTGATGAGGATACAGAGGGTGGAACTCAGGTCCTGGAGGAGGTCTTTGATGAGACGGGGGTTCTGATGGTCGTCGAGGACTGGAACGCACAAGAACACACACAGTACAGATGAATAGAGTGCATGGGCACCCATGGAAGTGGAACAGGGTCCTAACCCCCAATACACACGAACTCAGGGGGCACTATGTGCAGGGAAGGGAGCCGTCATGAAGGGATAGACCCCACATCCCACACACTTGTGCTCAGAGTGGAGTCCATTAACAAAGATGAAATTGGATAGGTGCCAGCACCAGGAGCAGCCAGGGTGCAAGGGGAGGGGGTCAGTGCAGGACCACAGGACCTTCTGGTGGCAGGTGGACAATGTGCTTAATGCAGCCGAACTGTGTGCTTACAAATGGTTAAAACAGTAAACTCAAAAATGTGTATTTTACCACCATAACAATGATCTAATTTCACTGCAACTCCAAACTGGCATATTTTTTTGAGATACCACAAGTATGATGAAATTTAAAAGAACATTAAATATTTCCTGGCTGCATCTACAATTTTCGCTATAAAATTGGCAACGTCTGTTTCCCTTTATACTTATCCGGACGAGCTTACACATGTAATCAGCAATTCACCTACATACATTAACTCACTGTGAAACTGAAAGTTCTTTTTACTACTGGCCAGTAAGTGACCAAGATGGACTTAAATTAAGAATAAAGCCACAGGCTCGTCTGATACCTTAGTGACTACGCCATGGCCACAGCCACAGTTATGGGGTCACATGGCTAAGGTAGACAGATCAGCTACCTCAACAAGGTGAAACTTCTCTAAAACCCAGGGATCCTTCACTGTCCTGTGGTAATAGCCCACCCCAACACGACAGCATCACTGGACGTCATCGCTGTTGACAACATACATACTGAGGAATGAAGAAGAGCCCCATCTCCTCACACTGCACTTGCTATCAAACACGTGGTCATCATCTTACCCTTCTGAACAATTTTGTCCAAGATGTTGAAGTAATTCTTCTGTGCCACACCACTCAGCGAAGTTAACTGGGATTTGGCAATTAGCTGCAGGAGCTGAAAGGAGAGGAGGTGCGTTACATAATGTGGAAGCAAAAAACCCGCCACCAGCTGGCTTGTCCCCTCCAGAGACCCCACGCCTGTCACCGAGCTGGCTTGTCCCCTCCAGAGACCCCACACCTGTCACCAAGCTGGCTTGTCCCCTCCAGAGACCCCACGCCTGTCACAGTCTTTGGCGATCAGTTATTTTTGAGGGTGGGACACGGTTTCGAAGGGCAGACTCCAGATTCATACCTCTGTGAGTTCTCCTGAACACTGTCTTTAAATGTTCCTTAGATCCACCTTTCCCTTTGCTGTCTCCCATGGCATCTGCAGCCGGGGGACCTTCTGTCTCCCCCTGACACTCACCCTCTCTGTGTCCTCCTTCCCATTTGTCACACCCCTGCCTCCTCTGTCACTTACCCTGGTTCCCAGTGTCCACTCCTCTTGGGCCCCTCACCTGCCCCACCAGTGCCTCCTGTGCTCCTAAGGACCCCCATCTAACTCCCCACACCCCCAATGGGGTCCGACTTCACAGCTCCATTCCTGGACAATCAGAAATACCAGGTGGTGGTGTCACGGACTCCCTGACACACCTCCCTAGTGGACTCACGCCTCTGCTCATACCCTCTCCTGTACCTGTTCTACAGGACCTCCCAAGCTCCTCACCCCAACAATGCTGCCCGGAAAGCTGCCCTTCACAAATAGGATTTGCAGGGAACCCAGAGCCAGGACTCCACGGCCAAGTGGAAACACACCTGTTCAGAAATGGGGACCATTTCTGCCAATCGCAGATGCTTTTGGTAATTACACCTGCCTGAACATGGGATTCTCCACCCTCCCTCCTGTTCACCTTGCTGGTTTCTAGAAGGAGAAAAGAAACCCAAGTAGACTGCAGCAGTCCAAAACTAATATTTTATATAGGAGGATCACATGATGATCTTGGTGGAAATCATCCTGTGATCTCTAATATGCTTCCATAAGTGTCCTCTGCTACCAGCGATCACAGACACACACACTGCAGGGCACAGCCCTCAGGTCCCATCACATCAAACCAGACAGGCCTAAGACAGGCCCAGTCCTGCTTCCACTCCTGATCTTATCACCCATGTGTCGCTCCCACTTGCCAGCTTCAAACAGCCTTCAGTGATTTAAAACTTCATAATGTGATCATTTAAAAATCTTCTCAATTTAACATTTAACAGAAAGGGAACATGATTGAAACTCTGTAACACAGAACATGCTAAGCAGCCATCATGAGCCAGAGGAGAACCATGACCCTGACCCTGGATGCGCCCCTGCAGTATGGGCTGGTGTCCTGGGACCCTGTCCCTCTGCTCAGAGGCCAACAGGCATCACAATGACATAGACTGGGTTTGAAACAAGCCTCCCATTTGAGGATAGGCTTGGGCAGATAGTTTTTGAGTCAGGGTTCCCACTTCTTGCTTTGTCCCTTCTCTCACTCTCCTTGGGAATTAACATCCTCAGGCCTTTTGTCTTATTCACAGACTTCTAGAAGTGGCAACAAAAGGACTGCTATTTCATTTAAATTATATTGTGTCACAATTTACAATTTTACTCTTGTCACAGGACCCCTCGGTGGCTCTGTTCATCATGCAGGTTGTCTCACCGATAACACTGGCAGGCGGACAGTTAAAGCTGGCGCTGGTCCCTGTAGACCTGTGACAGGGACATTTCAGGTTTCTGGAGGACATGCTTCTGCTGGCCTGCCCTCTAAAGAACAAACGTCTACACTCCCAGTGTTCTCATGCCAGGACATACCCATCTACCACAATCATCAATTTATGCCACATCACTTAAAAATGTCAGAACTACAACATCGAATTTAATTTTACTAAGGTCAAAGTGTCAAGTCCGTTGAAGAGCGCTTCTTTTGACTGTAAACTGACATCTCACAGAATACTGAATGGAACATATGCGTTTCTCAAAATCACAATACTATTCTACTAATATACAATTTTAAACAAAGACACAAATAAAAGTATTTTCCAAAGGTGACAGAACGATAAACAGGAAAGTCAGGAGATTTAACCTCCGAGGCAGAAGTCAGCAGCAGAGATGTCCACAGGTGGTGGCATGCCAACTGACGGACCGTCAGGAGTGTCCTACTTGTCAAGTCACACACTAGATGTGTAAATGCCCATGGTAGTACCATACTGTACTTAACATATTCTGTAGTGAAGTAAAAATTAAGAAAAAACAGAAAGCAGGCATCTCCATGGGGCCTGCACTGTCATCTCTCAGTCCTTCCTCTGTAAAGAATCTTGCTTTTAGGGGAACTCACATATTTTGCTAGTATGCTTTAATCCAACACGGTGTGTGGGGAGAAGAGTTAGCAAACACTCGCAGTTAGGAGCCAATTCTCGAATCGACAATAGGAAGATTTAAGGAAAATAAAGGTTTCGTCCTAAGGAACACAGAAGACATCCTTTTGTGAGTAATCTTAGTTTTATAATAAAAAACAAACTTTCTCCATTTCTAAATACCCAGTTTCCTTGAAAGGAGGAGAAACCATAGGTTTGGTAAAATAGCCAGCAAAAATTAAATTACTGTAGAGTATCCTACAAGCCAGTTTGTACCTTCAGCAGAACTCATGGTAAATACCTAACAATGGTAGGAAATAACTGGCCTAAGACACCACACAATTCCCATCAACAGTGGCTCGTTTGTCCCTGTTCGCCCACTCTGGGGAGGACACCACCACCACCACCACCAGCCCCCGACCTCCAGGTGCTGGTCGCAGTGCTTGGGGTGGGGCAAGAGGATTCCAACATGGTGATCACTTACCTTACCTGCGACCAGCAAAGGTCTAGCTGCAACAGGATTGGAAACCTTAGAGTCCTTTTCAACAGTCTCACTGACCTCAAAAGGACACTATTTCAAGATGTCATAGGGCACATTTAGGAAAGTCCCTTGTTTTCTTTGAGAGGGAAAGTTCCTAAAATTAAGAACACTGAGGTCTTACACAGTCAAGTCTTCTCTGTCGGTACTGGGGCAGCGGCGCATGTGGTGTCCCCCTGGCTCCTTGTCCCCGCCTGTCTCCCATCCTTACATCTTGGGGCATAAATGGCCCTGTCCACAGCTGTGGCCCCTTTGTCCAAATCACCCTGAAGAGATCGTGTAAACACAGCCGACACAGAGCAGGATATGATTTAACTAGCGCACTCCCCATGGCAGCCCTTGGAGGTAGATACTAAACCCATCAGAGGCCCAACATGCGAGGTTCAGAAATGTGCCCAGGACCCCCGATAAGGAAATGAGAGAGACTGAACCCAGAGGGGCAGTGAGGCTCCTAGCCCACTACCCACCTCTGCCCCTCCCTCTGTGCATCAGTATAAACTGGGGATGCTACAGTCCTCCGCAGAGATTAGGAGAAAGCTCAGAAACATCCACATCACAAAATATTCTAGCCAGAGAGGGCTTTTGACTTATCCTCACTGCTCTTTAAAGGGAAGGGCCCTTCCCATTACACCTCAGTTCCCAGGGGCCACAGAGGAGTGTCCTTCCCACCTTGCCCTGGCTTCTCATTTTAAGGCTCCATGTAGACACAGACTTTTAGGGATTGTTATTCCACCCTGCAGAGTCACTACTTGGATATATTTCCCAGAAAAAGTGATAATTCTGATGATTCAAATGCAGCAGGAATGTGGAATGGTCAGAAGGGAAGTACCCACCAGTAAAGGACATAAGTGAAACTCCAAAACTCTGAACTTTTCATGTGGGCACCATGGGCTAGCTGTAGGCCTTTGGAGGTGTCCTGGGTATGAGCATCCTTGGCCATCCACACCACATCTTTACTTGGGGGCTAGAGCCATGCGATCCCAACTTGTTTTCTCCTCCTGGTCCAATTCCTGGACAACCCCTTACAGAAATCTGGTTTCCGCCCTTTAATGAGTCAGGAAGCTGCTGAAATTCTCTTTCAGAACACTATATGTGCTTTTAGAACATACCACCTCTACAGGGAAACACCATTGCCCCAGGACACGCTGTCCTGTGAGACACCATCTTACCTGAACTGGAATCTCCCATGACCCACTTCTCAGTGACTAACCTGATGGATTCCTTTGTTAGCCACATAGAAACATAGCCATTTAATGAATATTTTCTCCTCTCCTAGTGTGATGAGGGATTAACAAACTCCTCTCACATGACTGCAGGATGAGTCGGAGCCTAAAGACCACAGACGCTAGGTCTGCAGACATCCTGTCCTTGACCACACCTGTCCCTGAGCAGGTGACGAGCCTTGGGGAACGTGGAATGTTTGTTAGCAATACCACTCACCACGTATGTCTGTGATTAAATTGCAGAGGGTGCACTCAAGTTTCATAAACCTAGGAAGAATACAGTACAGGACCTGTCCTCAACATCACAGAAGTGCTGCATGGAAATCCCACAGGTGACTCAGCCTTATTATGCTGGGAATGACAGACCAACTCAAGTTGGAAGAAGCTATATATTAAATTTACCACCGCAGAGAAAAACAGATGTTCCCGTGAAAGGTTTTAAATAAAGTTTAAGTTTCAACCAAACTGTCCATATATAAGACAGGTTCCGATTACAAGTGCACAAAGAATTAAAATGAAGAACCAACTCTGACACCATTAGAAGATAAACACTGTTTGTCTAGGAAAATGTAGGACATAGCAAGGAACACACCTGTCTGGAAAGGAGCTTAAGCTGCATTCTCAGTATCACAGAACAATACCTGGGACCTAAAATTCTGTGCGTTGCCACAAAAATATAAATAGGCAAGCACAATTGTTTAGGAAAGAGAACACTTCCTGGAGAATAGCCGAGAAATGGACAGTGGCCACCTGTGGGGGAGAGGGAGGCACATTCCTGGGGGGAGGAAGGAAATGTACAGCCACTTGGGGCCATGGAGGGGAGGTACAGCCACCCATGGGAGGGTGTTGGCGGTACAATGGCCTGGGGCCACATTCCCTCATGAGCATATACCGTCTTCTAACTACAAAGCCTATCCAATTAGAGAATCACCACGTGGAAGCAGAAGAAGGTAAATAACACACCAGAGATAGTGGCAAGGCCAGAAGGACGGACTTCAGGTACACTTTCCATGTAACACAAATTAAGGCAGAAACACTTTATGCTCCTGAGCAGATTTTCCCCACGGAGTCCCTACTTTAGGAAATACAGCATATCCAACATTTGCAAGTTTCAAGTGTCACCCTGTGTTGCTTTCACAAATTTCCTGAAACATGCATATAGCCCTTCAACCCACTGTCCCCAGATGCTGCCCCACTGTCCACGTATGCCTGGTCCCCAGAAGCCACCACCTGTCCTGAGGGACCCAGCAGTCTGGTTCTCCTGGGACTCTGCAGGAAACAGGACACAGGGGGTAACCCAGACGCCTACAGGATGAACCTGCTTTGTGTTACTAATCCCTACATCTTTACCTACTGCTGTCCTGGCTGCCAGCTACCTGCCAGCGCACCTTCATTCCACCTGGATGGAGGTGGCATCACACTGGGCACTGGGGGCTCTGCAGTGAGCAAAGCTGGTGGAGTCCCTATGCTCCTGTGGCTCAGGGGAGTCTGGCAGTGATGACCAATGCACTGGACAAATGACCAAACCCACACCCATGGGCCGCCCTGACTGGGGAGGTGGAGCCTGGGCATGGCTGGATCTGCAAAGGCCCATCTCCTTCAATGTGGCTTCGCTCACAGAAAGGACAAGTGTTGATGGCAGAGTGTGGCTGGAATCTGGTGTAGAAGATTCTCTGAAAGTGCTGGCTTGCTACATTTCCAAGTGTGTGGCTGATTTTCTTAAATAAACTTTTCAAAATTCCACCAAATCTGTCTTTATTTTAATGAAAGTAAGCTCATAAAATTGACCAAAAATGCATTTAATTTACTTATACATGACTTAGAAATGGGTAAGTGAAAGTCAGCAGAATCATGGTTCAGATATTAAGAACTGTTCACTCACCAAGGGTCAAATCCAAGCTGCAACTTGACTTGTCTTTTTTTATTAATAAGGGAATTTCTCAGGGCATATTATGAAATAATAATTGCAGACAGTTAAGAGAAAAATTATTACTTAGTGAAAATATTTCAGTTTGCATTGACTTTCTGGAAGTAAATTTAATAGCTCAATATTTTTTTAATTTTTATTTATTTGACACACAGAGAGAGAATAAGCAGGGGAAGTGGCAAGGCAGAGGGAGAGGGAGAAGCAAACTCCTCACTGAGCAGGGAGCCCCAGGTGGGGCTCGACCAGAGAACCCTGAGATTATGACCTGAGCCAAAGGCAGATGCTCAACCATCTGAGCCCCCCAGATGCCCCCAACAGCTCAATACATTATGCTAAGGCTATTTAGTAACTAGCCAAGACAATTGTCACAAACTATTATAACAGGAAGAAGCTAATTTTGAATAGGAGGTAGGTTTGAAGAGCAGTCTGACATCATGATGACTGATTAGCCTGAAGCTAGTACGGGGCAGCACGCTCATGAAGTCTGAACACGGATGATGAAGGACAGTGACCTTACAAGTACGTGCACAAGGTCTGGGGCTGCCGGTGCTATGAGTGCTGGTGTGTGTGTGTGCTCAACTAGAGCAACAAGTGGTGTTTGAACTCATGCTCCCCAGCTGCGTGGGTGCAGGCACATGCACCTGCCCACATGCATGAATTCAGGAACCTGCCCTGGTGCAGGAGAGTGGGACAAGCTCCTATCAACCTCCCAGAGCTCTCCAAGGCACTACTCACTGCCACTTGGAGGCATCCCTGGGGCTCCTGCCAGCATGCAGGTGCGGCGGTTACTCATGGTTCAGCCCTAATCCTAGGACAGCTATGGGAATCTGGAGTACATGGCACCTAAAATTATTTTCTCTTCTATAAAAAGTTGAGTACAGCTTGGAAAAGCAACATTAATTCTGTAAAATCAGAGAAAAATTATGGAAAAACTATTAAAGTAACCTAGATAAGAAAATGTTTCAGGTATTAACAGATAATGCCAGGAATGGTCACACCTCCACTCAAAACTACTTATCTTTACCTCAGCAACACAATGTATAACTGGACGATAACTAATAATTTTTATTCAGGAAATGTAATAATTATTAACTAGTCTCAGTTTAAAATTGCTGACTTTAGGAGAACAAAAGGATCTCATATAGAATATTCTTCCTTTCTTTCATACACATCCTCAGGAAAACCATCCCTGAACACCTTTACAAACATAAGGAAACTCTTTATCAAAGGTTTCAAACCCACTGCTGCCTCACATCTTGCTTACATGTGTTCCAACATTAATGAGTGCAGACAGCTCAGCATTAATTACGGGAAATCACCTTCCTGAGAAGAACACAGGAATCCTCCTAGCTGCTGATGTAGGAAGCGCTGCTACACACATTGAAAGTATCACAAAACTCCACGCAGTGGCTCCTGAGGTCAAGGTCATCTGCCATCAGCACAGGTCAAGGAGCACATGCCCTGCTGGGCAACAAGAGCACCTCACAAAAAAAAAAAAAAAAAAAGGAGTACCTCACGCCCAAGCACATGGAGACGCTGCATCTCCGTGAGAGGGTGGCAGTGAGCAGAGCAGAGTCGGGGAGGGGAGTCCCAAGCTACTCTGGAGGTGAAACATAATGCATTGGGAGAGAGCAGGAAAGCCAGCATGGGCAGGGGAGGTGCCAGAGGGAGGGCAGGGAACTAAGGCCCCACAGCAGGTGTCTGCAGTGGCACGTGCACTGATGCACAGCATCACTGACGGCTGGTGTCTGTCTTTGCTGTTAGCAGAAGGCGGACATGAGCAAATGGGCTCTTTGGAAGGCAACCCTGCTGGTCTATGGAGGGGTGCACGTGGGCAGGGGTGGGGATGAGAGGTGAGGTTCCTGCTGGGCAGTGACTAAGCCTGTCAAGCCTCACACACACGGCCTCAGCACCTTCTCAGGTCACCAGGTCCCGCGCACACCATCTCCACAGGACAACTCAGAGACTGGCGGTACTTCTAGAAGGGTACAAGACCATTTCAATTGACAATGCATGTGACACATTTTAACTTTATACTTATGCATTTTGTACATATCAGAAAACAATCAGTAGAGGAAACATACAATTTTACAGCTATTACGGTTAGGGTGAGGCTAACGTATTTCATTTATTTTCATTTTCAAAAACACGAAAGACACATGAGGAAAGGCTCTTCAGCAGGCAAGAGTGTGGCACGCAGACAGAATGAACAAATAGTGAGGAGGATCAGGCAATAGGAAGGAAGAACACTGGCCCACAGATGTGCCTCATCTGAGCACAGAGTGGTCACACCCCTGCACAACTCCTAGTCCACCCCTGCAATGAAGTCTCTCTACTTCTGCGTGGGGTGCTCAAAAGTGGCTACTAGGACACAACAACTCAGGGTGTCCCGAACTTGAAGATGGTGCCACGGAGAAATATTTACTAGAACAGAGACCTCTGTGCTAACACACCGTTTCCTGGCCCCTGGATTCTGGACACTCTGAACTGGATGAGTCCAAATGCAGTGCCTCACCCAGAGAAGGTGAATGACAGATGTGCCCCATTGGCCAGTGCATGCATCAGAACACACCCCATCGGGCCCCAGTGCACGGGACTCCCAGGAAGCACGTGGCACACAGGTGCCCCACATGCTGGTCACATAGGACACCCTGGCAAACTCTTGGGCCAAACCAAACACGTACTATTACCTCAGGTATAAAGTGATTTAACCCCCAATATATCTGTCCTGCCACTAATACTACTTTTTTAATTTTTTTAAAGATTTTATTTATTCATGAGAGACAGAGAAAGAGGCAGAGACACAGGCAGAGGGAGAAGCAGGCTCCCTGCGGGGGAGCCTGATGTGGGACTAGATCCCAGGACCCCAGGATCACAACCTGAACCAAAGGCAGATGCTCAACCATTGAGCCACCAAGGTATCCCAATACTTTTCATTTCCTAAAAATCGTTACAAGGAAAATATTTCTAATGTCTCAGCCCTATTAAAAACCCAAAATTAACATCATCACAACCCATTGCTTACATTTTGTTTACAATGCATGTAACACATGATATGTATTCTTTTTGAGCCAAGATAAAAATTTCCTCCAAATAGATCATCGACACAATCAAGGCTTCTGTGGAGATCCACTATATATCAATTCCCTTTTTCCTACCAGCTTGCTGCTTGTCTATGAAGCAGAGCTCATGCTTGTGAGGAACACAGAGGAGAAAATGCACGTGAAATCATGAGGCCGGAACCTCAGGAAGAGCCTGTGTGCGCTTCTGGGTCTCCCACAGCAATGCACCTATGTGTGTGGCTGGGCGAAACCTGCAACATGATATGCCCCTGGGAGAAAGCGTGTGGGACACCAGGGCAGGAGAGAACCCCACTATTTCTGTCACCCCGAGCTCACTCTTCATGTTCTGTTATGCTACCAAACAAGCACAACTTTGCGCCAATGCCAGAAGCGTCTTAAATATTTACACTTGTCACCTTCAAAACCCAGTCCATCAAGTGTCATCAAATGGCTTTTGAAACAGAAGACTTACTTTGACCACGTAAGTGAACCTTCGAATATCCTGAATTGCACTTGAGAAGTCTAAGCGATTGAAAGCCTCTCCCAAAGTACAATAGCCATGCCTCTGGAAAAACAGACACAAAACAGTTGAAATCCATCATCAGTCAATTAGTCAAAATAAAGTGACAGTTAATGCGAATTAGTCTGTGCAATTTTTTTTTAATTTCAGCAAAGGGCATTTGTTTTTATGATTTATTCTACATTTAGATTAGCATGGTGTAAAACCACAATGCTAAATATAAGTCATTTATAATCAGGACATTATACTCTGCTATTCTTACATCACTACTGAGATAAAGCCAAATATGTATTAAATATCTTGTTGATTTCTCTGGTCGGGATGAGCTTGGGAACTGAAATCACAATGGGATGTGTTCTGAGCTAAGCACCTACAGAAACACAAATCATCTGCCCAGCTGCTGTGAAGATGTGTCTGCCGCAGACACACACGTTGGAACACCCAATTCCTCTGTGGGTCTGGAAGGTGCCCCGTGCACAAGACCAAGGCCTGGAGTCAGGGGGTGACTATGTACGGTTTCCAGCTGGGGAAACCCCGGAGCTGGTCATCAGACAAGACAGGTCCCAGAGTCCAAGGGAAGACATGGAACACAAGGGATGTGTTCTCAGTACTGAAAACACTGCCATCTACTTCAGCTGTGCATCCCTCACAATATATCCTACATTCTACACAGTTTGCACAGGGTTGTATCCTAGGTGTCAGGACTCATTTCAAACTCCATCTTCTGTATTTGAAATCCTGAGAGTATATAGAGACTTTCAAGTCATAGTTGTGGGGTTAGAGGAGCTGGTGATAATCCTAGACACAGGAGGTGACAGATTACCCCTCGCATCTCTAACCGATACCAGGACAGGGGTTAGCAAAGCAGCTGAAGCGCACACCTGAGTCTCAGACCTAGGATGTCCCATGAAGGTTTATTTGGATTTGTGCCCAAATCCCAAGAACAATCCTAATATGTGCACAAATCAACAAAACACATGTTTTTAAAGCAAAATACATTATTAATGAATATCTACTATATGCAAACTGTTTTCCTGGGAGCTGTGCAGGAAGCAAAGGTTAATTATAGATTATAATCCGAAGTCAATCACTGCTGACATCTCTACTTTAATTCCCTTTTCTTCGCAATGAACAGAGCTCTAAATGCTGGTACAGACACAGACTCCTTCCCAGGCAGCTACTCGTGTCACAGCGGCCTCTTCTTTTTTGGGGAATTAAATCTGATTCACAGACTGTAAAACACATGTTTGGGCCACATGAGCCCACCTGAGTCTGGTGGGCCCAGAACGACACATGGAACCTCAGAGGCTGTGGGGCAGCCACAGCGGGCCGTGCAGACCAGCAGGACAGGTGCCTGGTCTGCAGCAGGTGCTAAGCCAGAGATGCAGCTGAGTACAGGAAGCCCAGAGTCCCCCAAGCCTGGCTGTGTCCCTGTCCCAGGGCCCACACAATACCTCTGCAGACTCACACTGCTGCGTATGCTCCCCCGAATGGGTGTCTACTCTGTACTTGGTGCAGTAACACAGCAGATGAAGTACTAGACAGTCTTTCATAAGCCCCAGCCATCAGATTCTACCAAGCGCTTCTGACACACCTCACTCAGAGGGTGTGTGAGCTGAGAGCAGTCTCGAACCCACGCAGCAGTCCTACCCATCACCAACAGGCCAAATCAGTCTTCTGGCTCAGAAGCTCCTAAGCTTCTAGGGAGCAGAGCCATAGCAGAACATCCATTATTAACACTTCTGGAATGTTATATCTATGCTAAACAACTACTCCCTAAATTATGCTCCCCAATTGCTGCAAAATACAGCAAATGAGTTTCTCATACTGCAAAATGAAGGAAGCCTCCCTGGATACTGAGCAGAGAAAAAAGCAGAGTGGAAGTGAACTATCCATGGCTCATAAAAAAAGCTGCAGCCAAATTGGCAAAGACAGGAGCGGGAAGGGCTCACACAGCTCTTGACAGGTTCAGACTTATCTACAATGTTGCATTGGTTCTAAATGGGGGCCACCAATGTTCTCACTACCCAAAGCGCATGGGAGCAAGGACACACATTGCAGCAGCACCAGAGGCTCACACCAGTGGCTTTTGGGAAGAGGTAGGGAAAAAATGTCAAACCATCTAAGGGTCCATACTTGTTCCAACACAGGCCTTTGGTGGATTCAGATTTGCACTGGGGACGCTAACCACACACTGCACATGCGCATGCACATGTACACACACGCATGCATGCACACACATGCACACACAAATCACCGCTTCAAAGGTCCTATATTTTCATCTGCTAGAATGTGAATCATAGATTTCATACTGCAAAAGAAATAATTTATTTAATATGACATTACATATTCAACAGAAGCACCAAATACACTCTTAATTAGAAGAGAATACTTACTTCTCTTGTGCTTTCTTTATGAACATAGATCCATTTCTCACGATAAAAACCTAGAATAAAAATTAACTTTGTTTTTAAAATCTGGCAAATCATTTAAAATGAAGATTTTTATGGAACTTCAACAGTTGTACATGCTAACAAAATTATCTGACATATAAATAAGAGATGCTTTCACTTGGTTAAATGTCAACAGAACTGCTCTATTTCCTGACATCATTTTAAGAGATGCTGAAATATCTTTACATGAAAAATTATTTAAGGCAGCCCCAAGTCTTTGTAACTTAAAAGAAAACTAGCACTACTAACAACTGTGGTAATACCAAACTATAAAACTATAGTTAACTACAAACCTGTGATTAGGAATTAATTCTGTGTGTCCTTAATAATTCTTCTCTTGTTGCCTTTTTCATGTAATTCAGACCCACACCCAAGGACTGTGACACTCTAGTCTCCACAGAACCTGTTCTTATTGAGTAGCCTGAATGCCCTAAGACGGTTCCCAGAAACTCCAGGCTGCGCCTCAGGAGGAATGCAGCCTGTCATGGAGGCAAGCTACCGCCAGGAGGCTCCCTATCCCCGCCCGGCCTACACGTGTCCAGCCCTTCCTGGCCAGCTCTGGCCGGGTCTCCTACAGAGGAGTCCAAAAGCAAGACACCTTGCAGTCTGGTCTCTTTGCTTGGGAGTGAACTAGTCACTGAACTCATGACCATTTCGGTCATTCAGATGCACGAGCTGCTTTGTAGGTTTTGCTACCTTTTGTTTTTGCAAATCTTACTAGTTACGCTGCAAATGGTCTGATAACCAAGTCAGCGGGCAACACTGGATACAGAGCTATCATTCACGCATTGTCTTTTATTTCTTGAGATAGCATTATCAGAACAATGTAGTATATCAACATATAAAACAAGTAAAAACATCATAAAATCATTAATAAAAATGATCTTACACTGAGTATTTGTATCATTTCTAAAATGATCCTTTTTCCTCTTTTTGGATGTGTATTCCTGTTCTTCATTACTGAATATTTCTTCATCGTCACTATTTAAGATACTGAAATAAAGATACATTTTATTAAATACTTTTACAGAGAGATATTATTCATTTGGCTTTTATTTAAAAAAAAAAAAAAAGATAATATCGGTTTGCAATTCAGAAGACCAAAACAAAAATCATGTTGAATTCTGAAAGAAACCAGTAACTCTGCAAGCAGCATATCACAGGTCTGAAGCTATGAGGTTAACGTCTCATCTGTTGTTTGCTTTGACAAGTCTGAGATCTATCCTGGTTCTTTTGAGAATGTCATACCAGGAAGGGTGGAACATGTTTCAGGCTCTCCCAGAGGTTCTATACGGCCATCAACGGAGACTTCACAACAACACAGACATGATAAACACCACCAGAAATGCTTTGGGGAGAGATCAGTGGGAGAACAGGATGCCCAACACTGAGTCATGATGCGCCATATTCCTGATCCAGCGTTCCCTTCATCTCCTGCAGGCTCACAGGCCTTACCAGCACCACCACTGCACAGCAACGCTTTCCTAGGAAGCGTCAACCAAACAGTGCCAACTGTTATGACACTTAACTGAAGCCAGATGAAGGAAATTGTTCATTTTCCCATAAGTGCATCTAATTAAAAGCTTTCCCCCCCCCCTTTTTTTTTTTTTGGCTAAAATAAGGAAACAATTTAAGGCAGTAACCAAACAACTGGAACACATTTTCTCAAAAGGCAATTTATAGTTAAAAAAAAAAAAAAAACTGTACACAGCAGTCCACCCCCTCGAAAGTAAAGATGCACACAATTTTTATTTTCAACACATTGACACTGGCTGGTTTTTGGTCTGGAATCAGGGGGAGGCCCTGTGGACAGCTGACAAGCTGGCTGGTGGAGGTCCGGGTCTGATGTTCAGGCCACAGGCTAATGCTGGAGGCAACAAGCCGGCTGGTGGAGGTCCAAGTCTGATGCTAGGGCCACAGGCTAATGCTGCTGATTGCCAGCACACTCACCGAGAAAGCGGTGATGGCTCCTCCACTCACTAGTGTTCACATTTAATGAACGCAGCTGCACATGCCAGGGGAACCCATTTATCACACTCAGAACAGACTCCTACCACATTGACAACCGTTTGTAAATCATGACAAGTACAAGTATGTTTACAAAAACATGCAAAAGCTTCACATGCAGCGGTGGGAACTCGTGGAAAGTGGCTGGTCCTTGGGTGTCACATTCTGTCTCACACAAGTAGGCTGTCATGGATTCAGATCCCGAACACAGCAGCTTTCAAATCTGAAGAGCGCAGCTCTCCTAACTAGAGTCACGAGCACACCCAGAAGCGCAGACTGTTGTCTACAAACTGTGCCGTGTAAACCACACTGGATGCCGGACGAGGGGACAAAGGAGGTGGCCCCCTGCCCCTGCCCTGGAGGGAGCCCGGCAGATCCCGCCCGTTCTACCCCGCACACACACAGCAGGTGTGGCTGCAGATGCTCGTCCCTCCAGCAGGTATATAACCGGCGGTGTGACCATGGCACCTGGGGCTCCCCATCCCTGCTGGGCTGTGCAGGCAGTAAAGGCGCTCATTGGACTGGGTCAGGCCCCAGGCCTAAACCAGTCACCATGGCCCACCTGGGTCCACATGGATAATCAAGAGAAAAGGCTCTCTACAGAAACTTAGATGCCATTTTCACAAAGTGTATCTTCAGTGGTTTTCATACTCACAGGTGAAAAACATATATATAAAAGTCAGTAAGAAAGATAAATGCTTCCAAAATTAAAATTCAACATTTAATACTGTAAATTCAACAGTGCTTGATTTCACATGTACATAAGCCACTGACCGATCACATGCATAGGAAATACTCTTATCACCTGTGGTTTCATGAGTGACATAAACATCACCAACCAGGATTTAAAAGTCAGCAGAAACTTCAACAACAAAAACCAAACAACTGGATTAAAAATGTGTATAATGAAGACATTTCTCCAAAAACGACACACAAGGGGCCAACAAGCACGTGAAAAGATGCTCAACATCACTTGTCAAGAGGGATATGCAAATGCAAACCACCGTGAGCTGTCAGCTCCCACCTCGTAGGACAGCTACCGTAAGCTCCAGAAAATAACGAGGACACAGGAACCCCTGTGCTGGTGGGAATGAAGGAGGGCAGCCTGTTTAGAAAACACAGATTTGCAGCGATTCCTACAGAAACTGAGCACAGAACCACCATCTGACCCAGCAATCCCACTGCCAGGTATACACCTAAAAGAAGTGAGAGCAGAGTCTCCACAAGACGTCTGGACTCCGTGCTCATACAGCTGACAGGGGAAGCCACCTCCTGTCTGTGCACACAGCTGGACAAGCAGAACAAAGCTGGTATTATGCTTATGGGGCATTACTCAGCTTAAAACAGAAGGAAATCCGGGCACACACTGGAACACAGGAGAACCTTGAGGACATCATTCCAAGGGAAGCAAGCAGTCATAAGAGGACAAACTGCATGTGATTCTGAGTATCTGAGGGACCTGGGGTCGTGGAGCTCAAGGCGAGGCGTCAGAAAACAGAGGTGGAGGGTGCAGAGTCAGTTAAGGAGGCTGGAGAATCAGTCCTGCAGGCTGAGCAGTGAGGAGGGCGTGGGGACGTCCAGCACTCAATACTCCGGAGCTGGGTACCTCCCACTGTAAAATGGTCTATGTCAGGTGTGCTTTACCACATTCCCAATGTGTAGCTACCTCACGTCATCCCTATCTCCACTCACTTCCTGGCTCCCTTACCACCTCCGGTTATTCTCAGGCAAGCCCCAGATGGGACGTCATTTCAAGGGCAAACACCTCAGGATGATCCCACTGTGATTGGTGCGGCTAGTATCTCTTCCCAGACAGGCTCCCCTCAGGCAGGATGCAGAATGTCCCTGACGCCCTGCAGTGTGCATACTGCTTCTGGAGGAAGCCCCCCATTGCTCCCACCACATGGGCAAGGCCACACACTCCGACCAGGGAGCCCGTCAATCTGGAGCTGTACCTGCGTCTCACCGACTCCCCACCCCTTCCCAATCACCCCTGTTTTTTTCTGAGTATGATACAGATTTAGAACATTCAAGATAATCCATATGTTTTCTCATTCATAGGGTTTTCCTTAGGAGGGGGAGATGTAGCATCTTCCCAACTGCGTGATGTCAGAACCCTACAAACTGTGAAACCAGGCACACAGCGGCCCCTGAGAATGAGGCGTATATGCTGATCAGCGGCCCCTGAGAACGAGTCTATATGCTCACCCCAGTTCCTGTGCACGTAACCCTGTCCTTCCTCAAACAGGTTTTGTGCCCCTTTCTCTACCTCTTCTCCTTCCTTTAATGGGAATGTTTGCTGGATATGTCCAGCAAGAGGGCTCCAGCACAGTCCTTGCCCAGGATCTCTCACCCTGCCCTCCATTTTCAAAGTCATTTTCTCTTCATGCTATTCAGCTTGGGCGCTTTCCATCCCCTATCCCCCAGATCTTGACCCGTTCTTCTGCACCCTCTTGTCCACTGCAGTTTTCTTTTCTGTGACCGTATTCTTCAGCTCTGACTGGCTCCTGTGTACACTTCCTACCTCTGCTGAAGGCCTCACCGAGTTCACCTACCTTCTCTCCAGCCGAGCAGACATCTGTAGGACTGTTCGTTAGTTCTTCGTCAGGCACACTGCTTTCCTCTGTTTTTATGTAGTTCTGTCACTGAGATTTTCTCTTGTTCTTTTGGAGCATATTCCCGTATCTACCCATCCTGCTTGACTTTCTGTGTTTGGTTTTATCAATTAGGCACAATAGCTACTTGCCCTAAATTTGAGGGAGAGGAACTGTGTATGGTTGCCCCCATGTAGAATGTGTGCCTGGTGATGAGGGCTGGCTAGACAGAGCTGTGGCTGGTAGAGGCTGGGGGTTTTGGGGAGGCTGCCCTGTGGGATGGCCAGAGCTACAGTGGGAGTGGATTGGGACAGCCCTGAGGCTCCCCACACAGAGGGTACTCTGGTGAGACAGCTGAAGCTGAAGTGGCTGCAAATGGTGGGATCCCAGGGCCCTCCCCAGTGTGGGTATCCCAACAGGACAATACATGAAAGGGAAGTGAGCACAGGCTGATGCAATCTCTGGGCTCTTGTCCAGGGGATGCCCTGGCAGGACAGCCAAAGGGGGTCAACCAGGGTGCTCAGGCTGTGCAAAGAATGGCCCGGCAAGGTGGCTGGGGGTCAAGGTGAGGTGCAGGCTGGGGTCTTGGGGCACTCTGTGTGGGGGCACCATGGCAGGACTGTTATAGCTGAAGTGGGTGCAGGCTGGGGTGGTCCCTGGGCTTTCCATACAGAAGGCATCCTGATGAGACAGCTGTGGTGGAGTGGGTACAAGCCAGGATGTCCCAGGATGCTCAGTGCAGGGGGTGCCCTGGTAGGGTTGCTGAAGCCAAAGCAGGCATCAGCTGGGAGGTCCTGGAGCACCCCAGCAAGGCATCAGAAGCTGACGTGGTGAGGGTCTGGGTTGTTCCAGGGCGCTCTGTGCCTGTGTCACCTTGGTGAGACAGCAGGAGCTGTAATGAGCAAGGACTGTGCTGGAGCCCTCTTGCTGTGGTGGCTGAGACTGGTATGGTCTCAGGGACCTGCTGGGCTCAGTGAGGTGGCCGGACAGTTTGGACGCTGGACCCTGCTCCTATCCACATTATCAAGGGGAAGAGGAGCGTAAACCATGAGGCTCACCAGACCCAGACCCAGCAAGTTCCAGCAGCTCCCCACTGTTTGGTAAAATTTTAAGGATGTCTCTTTTATAAGCTCATTGATCTTTTCAATTGTAGCTTTGTTCTGTGCCCTCAAGCAGACAATGTGCTGGGGGGGGGGGGTCCCTTGGTACCAGCCCCCCTGCTGCAGGTCACAGCATCAGAGGTGGAGGCCTGTCCACTGCCACGTCATCCTCTGTTCGGTCAGCCCTCAGTTCTTCTTCAGGAGGGACTGCTCAGTCAATAGCGGTGGATTTGGGGTGTCCCTGGAGGTGGGGAATCCAGAGTCTTCCTCTGTCGCCATCTTGGACCAGAACCAATCCTGAACATAACCTCATTTGGAAACAGGACCTCTGGCGATGTAATTAAGTGAAGGACCTTGAGATAAAAGCATCTTGGATCAACCCATGGGGGCCCGAACTTCAATGGCAGAGGAGAAGGCATGGGGAGATCAGCAGAGAGAAGGCCAAATGACCACAGAAGCAGAGACTGGAGTGACATGACCACCAGCCAACAGATGCCAAGACTGTAGCAAACACCGTAAGCTGGGGATGCCCCTCAAGACCCGTCCACACTTGCATTTTTTTAAATTTATTTATTTATTCATGAGAGGCACACAGAGAGAGGCAAAGACACAGGCAGAGAGAGAAGCAGGCTTCCTGAGGGAAGCCCAACATGGGACTCGATCCCGAACTCCAGGATCACGCCCTGAGCCGAAGGCAGACACTCAACCACTGAGCAACCCAGGCATCCCCACACCTCTATTTTGGACTTCTGGCTTCCAAAACTGCTAAAGGACGTTTCTGCTGTCTTATGCCACTGATATTATGGTTACGGCAACTGCAGGAAATGACCACAGTTACCTCCCTTTACAATTACTCGAGGTTGATGCTGATTCTGAAAACACACATGTGCCGTCAATTCTATACACAAGCTATTGGGAAAGAAAATTCACCAGATGTGATGCCCCATCAGAAACATAAACCAAAGCAAACATCAGATACATATTTGGTCCTTTTCCCCAAAATGAAACAAAGCACAATGAAGCCCTTGAACACAGTCACCGACAAATGACTCAAGGCAGACTTGTCAGAGCCCCTGTGCAGAGGGGCCTCCTCACAGCAGGAGCTGGGCGGCATTTCGCTCCTTTGCCCGCCAGAGCCACGATCCCTGCTCTAACGGTTCTTCACGATGGTTTCAGTTACACATCGTTCATCAGTGGCTGCCTTTAAACTTAGTTTTTTATCCACACATCTCCCCACAAAAGACCAAAGGTTGTATGTTACCTTCTCCTGCTGGCCAAACGTCCACATTTACTCGTCTTCCTACTTACGGTCACTCTTGCTTCAGCAGGTTATTAGTCTCTCTTACAAAAAGATATTTTAAAAGGAAAAATCAACTTAAATTTTTAAGAAAGGATTAAAAAACCTATTTTAAGGGTTAACACTTTATTCCTGAGTATTTCACACAACACACTTAAGGAATCTGAGGCAGACATGTTATGGGAACGGGAGCTGGGAAGGTGGTGGCCATGCAGTCCCACGTTCACCTGGCAAGGAGAAGCACTGGCCTCCACACACCACGTGGTTTAGTGAAGAAAAATATAGTTCTTCAGAGGTTAGGATGGCATTCTCACAGAGAAGGACTGGCAGGCAGTCCAAGGGACCTGTGGGAGGTGGGGAGCACTCACCGACCCAGGCACACAGCTGACCACTGCCTCTGGCCTGCTGTCCTACCTGACAGACTCACAGCACAGGCCATGATACTCACACAGCTACAACCCTACCAATTCCTCCCTGCTTCATGTCACAAGGTTGGGCCATAACACATAACGGCGAAGCAGACCCGACAGGAGTTCTGCAGCAGGGATCACAGGCCAGAAATATGTTCAGGAGACAAATTCAAGTGAGCCACAGATCTATCACCTAGGTACACGGACTCTTAAGGTAAGGGCCACAACGAAATTTATGAATGTGTACCAACGCAGGGAGCGCCAAGCCCAGGAGCTAAGTGAGGAATCCACTACAGACACTGGATTAAACAGCCAGAGGCAAACAGCTGTCAAGCAAACACTACGTATTTGTTTGTGGGACTATGAGGCACAAGACGGCATGTAATGATTACATGACAATGTAGACAGAGAACACACACTGAAAGTGTGGCAGAGGGTATTAGAGTGTGATCAGTAGCAAACTGCTACTGTAGGAACCAACAGTCAGTATTTACTGTATTATTTACTGTAGGAACCAACAGTCAGTATTCCAAACAGAAGGAACTAAGGTTACGATAAAAACGTACTACTGGGCAGCCCAGGTGGCTCAGGGGTTTAGCACCACCTTCGGTCCAGGACGTGATTCTGGAGACCCGGGATCGAGTGCCACGTCAGGCTCCCTACATGGAGCCTGCTTCTCCCTCTGCCTCTTGCCTCTCTCTCTCTCTCTCTCATGAATAAATAAATAAATAAATAAAATCTTTTAAAAAATTATAAATGTACTACCATCAAGGTGAAAATAGATGGAAAGACTTCCTAAGTACTGAAGGAGTGAAGGCAAGCAGAACACAAGATGACAGGCTCTCTTCTGTATGTGTACAAGAAACCACCCAAAGGTACATCTACAATTATGTCTAAAACACGGGTAACCTAAGCTAGACAGAGAGGAAAGATGGAGGGTGTGGCTCAGCTTTGGATGGGCTTACAGAGAAAAATCTAACACAAATACTGAATATGAGGAGCACACAACTGAGAATAATTTATGTGACCCAAGAGTAACAATGGTCACAGGAAATTACAGCATTAAATTAGCATTAAACATATATATATATATTTTAATATATATTGATAAAAACTTATACAGTAAGTAATTTAGACATACAATTCTAAAAGCTAGATAAAGAATACTAAATATAAAAGCAAATACCACTAACTAGAAAACAAGGTAGCACTAAAAAATTCAAAGCTAGTTCTCTGGAGAAAACAATCAGCAAGATAAACTACAAGATAGCTTATCAGAAAAATAAGAGTACAAATACTTAAATTTCACAATGACAAGAAGAAAACTATAAAGACAAACAGAAAATTGTAAGACCTATAAGGGGTAAGCATTACTGTAAGCATTATGATAAAATGCTTTGAAAATCAGAAGAAATACAACTTATAGTTTTTAAATATATAAATTTGGTAAGACACCAATAAAAAAATCAGACTTTTTCCTTAGGGATAGGGATGTTAATTATAAAGTCCATTTACAAAGCAGCAGCAAGGAAGAAAAAGCAGACAACTGTGAACAAGAATAGCAATGAGGGGAAGCGTCTCATCCTGACACTGAAACACATTCGGAAACCTCGTGAAAATCATCTCCGGTTCAAGATGGTGACACAGGAGGACACAGAACTCAACACCTCCCTTGTATATGTCAAGTCTCTGTGACCTAAGGAACGATTTCCTCTGGGGGGGAGAAAAAGAGCCTGAACAACTCTTACATGTCGAGTGAACAAGAAAGAACCTCCATGGGGGATCCCGGGGTGGCGCAGTGGTTTGGCGCCTGCCTTTGGCCCAGGGGGCGATCCTGGAGACCCAGGATCGAATCCCACATCAGGCTCCTGGTGCATGGAGCCTGCTTCTCCCTCTGCCTGTGTCTCTGCCTCTCTCTCTCTCTCTCTCTCTGTGTGTGTGTGACTATCATAAATAAATAAAAATTAAAAAAAAAAAAAAAAGAACCTCCATGGAAGTGGGTGGGAGAGGCTGAGACATAGCCTCGCCATAAACGCTACAGCCAGCACAGCAACACACAATCAGGAGCCAACTCAACAACCACAAGCTTATCTCTGGGGAACAAAGGATTTGAACCTAACATGGGGAACCCCAACATTTACAACTTGCATCTGAGAGTCAAGCCCTCAATGAGGCTTGATCTCTGGACACAAGGTCCCCCCTGGGGTCTAGCACACTTGTGCTGACGAGGAAGTGCCCAGACTTTCTGTGAATGAGGTTTAACTGCCTTTTACAAGGCACTGCCCTGGAGGCAGGCACATAATTGAACACACATCTCAGGGCCTACTGACGCGCTCTCCAGAGACAGAGTCTGGCAGGCAGCTTCCCTGTGCTTTCCTGCCTCATGTGAGGTCGCCAGATCACCTGGAAAGGAGTTTGAACACCCATCAGGCATGAGGCTTTTAGTGGCTGTCACCCAGGAGACACGTCCAGACCCCTGGCTACGTAGCCAGCAGGACTTGAACTTGGGATCTCACAGGACCGTATATACTTGCTTACTTTAAAAACTGCTGCCCAAGGGTCCAGCCTCCCATCAGCCTGAATCAAGGTGCTGGTTGAGACGTGCCGCTCTAGAACAATGACTGGTTCTAGCACACAGTCAACTACGGGAGCTGCTAAGAATCAGGTGGGCTGCCTGGACAACCACAGCGGTCTGAGAAATTACCAAACTGACGGCAGAACTGATGGAGAAGCTGCATCTTCTACATGAGGCCAACCCTTCAAGCCTGGGAGAGCTGAGTATTTCCTCTAAAAAACCCACACGGAGAGTTGAGTAAAATGAAGAAACAGTAGGATGCTCAAAACAAAAGAAGATAAACCTAAGGGAAATAACCTTAATGAAACAACGGTAAGTAACTGACCTGATAAAGTGTTCAGAACAATGGTCCTATGGTGCTCCCTGAGTTCACAGGAAGAACCACTGAACAAAAAGAGGATTTCAACAGAGAGAAAATGTACTAGAAGCCCCAGAGCTAAGGATGACAGCAAACACACGGAGAAAGCAGGAGAAAGGGCCACCACGGTGAGTTCTGGACAAAGGGCTGTGGGACTCACCCGATTAGAGAAGCAAAAAGGAAAAAGAATAAAAAAGAATTGAGAACTTGGGGAATTATGACCACCACTAACATTCCCATCACAAGCACCCTAGAGGGAGGACAGACAGAAAAGGGGCAAAAACACTTATTTGGGGCATCCCGGGTGGCTTAGCGGTTTAGCGCCCGCTCCAGCCTGGGGTGTGATCCTGGAGACCCGGGATCTAGATCAAGTCCCACGTCGGGCTCCCTCCATGGAGCCTGCTTCTCCCTCTGCCTGTGTCTCTGCCTCTCTCTCTCTCTGTCTCCGTGTCTCTCATGAATAAATAAATAAAATCTTCAAAAAAAAAAAAACACACTTATTTGAGGAAACAATGGCTGAAAACCTCCTCAGCTGGGGATACAAACTTAAGAGTTCCAGGAGGACGACCCCAAAGGGAACCACACCAAGATGCTCTATAATCCAACTGTCAGAAGCTATGCAGCAAGAGAAAAACAATTTGTTATGTACAGGAAAACCCTGTAAGACGACCTGCAGATTTTTCAGTAGAAACTGTGTAGGCCAGGGGATCCCTGGGTGGCTCAGCAGTTTAGCACCTGCCTTCAGCCCAGGGCATGAATCTGGGGTCCCGGGATCAAGTCCCACGTCGGGCTCCCTGCATAGAGCCTGCTTCTCCCTCTGCCTGTGTCTCTGCCTCTCTCTCTCTGTCTCTCATAAATGAAAGAAAGAAAGAAAGAAAGAAAGAAAGAAAGAAAGAAAGAAAGAAAGAAAGAAAGAAAGAAAAGAAAAGAAAGAAAAGAAAGAAAGAAAGAAAGAAAGAAAGAAAGAAAGAAAGAAAGAAAGAAAGAAAGAAACTGTATAGGCCAGAGGGAGCGGCATGTTATGTTCAAAGCGCTAAAAGAAAAAAATTGCCGAGATTACTCTACCAATGAAGTTGGCCTTCAGAACTGAGAAGAAAAAGTTTTACAGACGAGCAAAACTTAAAGGATTTAATCACCCAAGACTAGCCATACAAGTGTTCAAAGAACTTCTTCAAGTGGATGTGAATGGGCACTGATTAATAACAGGAAAAATATGAAAACATGAATCTCATTAGTCAAGGTAAATATATACTAAAATCCAGAATATTCTAATATTATAAAAGTGGTGGGCTAATTACTAATAAATCTAGTATAAAGATTTAAACAAAAATAGTAAACATAACTACAATTATTTAACAGATACACAATATTAAAATATGTAAACTGTGATATCTAAAAACATAATGAGGGGATAAAAATAGAAAGCTTTGGAATAGCTTCCTTTTTTTTTTTAAGATTTTATTTATTTATTCATGAGAGACACAGAGATGAGAGGCAGAGACATAGGTAGAGGGAGAAGCAGGCTCCCTGCAGGGAGCCTATGCAGGACTCAGTCCTAGGACCCCAGGATCAGAACTGGAGCCGAAGGCAGATGCTCAACCACTGAGCCACCCAGGTACCCCTGGAATGTCTTCCAACTTAACTTGTTTCAAATTAAAATAGACCATTGTAAATTGTTTTATGTGAGCCTTGCAGCAACCACAAAACAAAAACCGATTGTAGAAACACAAAAGATTAAGAGGGAGCAGTGCTTATATCACTATAGAAAATCATCAAATAATGAAGGAAAAGACCCAAAAACTACACAACAAACAGAAGTCAACGAACAAAATGGCAATAAGTCCTTCAGTAATCACTTAAAATGAGGAAGAACTAACCTCTGCTATCACAAGACATGGAGTCCCTGAATCTGTATGCTGCCCACAACAGACTCACTACACATGGAAGGACATAGACTAAAAATGACACAACGGAAAAAGAGATTTCATGCCAATGGAAACCAAAATAAAAAGCTGAGGGAATGGATACAGACCTCATAAAACAGATTTTAAAACAAAGACTATAATAATGGACATTATTACATAATGATAAAGGGATAACTCCAACAAGAAGATACAACATTTATAAATATTTCTGCATCCAACATGGAAGTACCTAAATAAATAAAATATTAACAGATCTAAAGGGACAGGTAGCAATACAATAATCATAGAGAACATAATACCCCCATTTCATCAATGGATAGATAATCCTGATAGAAGATCAATAAGGAAACAATAGTCTTAAAGGATATATTAAACCAGATGGGACTGACAAGCATACACAGAACATTCCCTCCAAAAGCATCTGAACACACACATTCTACTTAAATGCACATGCAACATACTCCAGCACAGATCACATATTGGGCCACAAAACAAGTCTTACTAAATCTAAGAAAACTGAAATTATATCAATATGTTTCCTGACCAAATGGTTAAGAAACCAGAAAGCAATAAGAAGAAAACTGGAGGGGATCCCTGGGTGGCTCAGCGGCTTAGCGCCTGCCTTCGGCCCAGTGTGTGATCCAGGGGTCCCGGGATCAAGTCCCACATCGGGCTCCCTGCATGAAGCCTGCTTCTCCCTCTGCCTCTGCCTCGCCTCTCTGTGTCTCTCATGAATAAATAAATAAACTCTAGAAAAGAAGAAGAAGAAAACTGGAAAATTAACAGATATATGGAGTCACAACAACTGTTAACTACACAACCAGTGGGTATTACAAAAAAACAAAAGAGAAGAAAACTTACCTTGAGACAAACGAAAATGGAAAACACACCAACACATACAGGATGCAGCAACAGCAGTTCTACAAGGGAATTTCATACTGATAAATGCCTATACCAAGAAATAAGAAAAATCTCTAACTTCAGATCTCAAGGAACTAAAAAAGGAAAAACAAATGAAAATGAGAAGAAAGTATGTATCAAATTTCAGAGCATTAATGAAATGCAATTTAAAAAGACATAGATCAATGAAACAGAGAGGGTTTTTTTGCAAAACATAAAATTGACAAACCTTTGGCTAGACTCACCAAAGAGAGAGAGAGAGGGAAAGAGAGAGAGAGAGAGAAAGAGAGAGAGAATTAAAATAAAAATTAGAAGTAAAAGAGGAGACATTACATCTAATAGTACAGAAACTACATAGGATCATAGGATACACCAACAAATGGACAACCCAAACAAAATGGATAAATTCCTAGAAACATATAACCTACAAAGACAATCACAAAGAAACAGAATATCTGCACAGACCTATTACTCATAAGAAGACTGATTCAGAAAATAACTTCCCAGTAAACCAAAGTCAGAACCAGATGGCTTCCCTAGTAAACATTTAAAGAATTAAAACTGATCCTTTTCAAATTCATCACCAAAAAAAAAAAAAGATGAACGAATGCTTTCAAAGTCTTTAAGAGGACAGTACTGCCTTGATATCCAACTGGTCAAGAACACCATGAAAGAAGAAGCTTACAGGCCCATATCCTTGATGAGTATAGATGCAAAACCCTCAATTACATTTTAGCAATGAAATCAACATAACAGATGAATTACATACCATGATCAAATGGGGATTCATTCTAGGGATGCAAAGATGGTTCAACATCAGCAAATCAATTGATGTTGATACACCTCGTTAACAAAAGGAAGAATAAAAATCAGTACAACAGATACAGAATCATCTGACAATATTTAACAGCCATTTATACAAAAAGACTCAAGAAAGTCGGTATGGGCATCAAAACTACAGTGAGCCATACCTGACAGCATGGCTAAAATTACCAAGTCAGGAAACAAAAGCTATTGGTGAGGACCTGGAGAAAGAGGAACCCTCTTTGCACTGTTGGTGGGAATGCAAGCTGGTGCAGCCACTGTGGAAAACAGTGTGGAGGTTTCTCAAAAAAATATAAATAGAGCTACCATGTCATCTGGCAACCCCACTTCTGGGTATTTATCTGGATAAGATGAAAACACACTGGAAATCACATCTGCATCTCAGTGCTCAGTTGCAACATTATTCACAGTAACAAAGACATGGCAACAACCTAGGTGTCCATCATGGATACACAGATACAGAGGACAGGGCATCCATGCAATAGAGTATTTATTATTCAGCAGTAAAAAAATCATGAGATCTTGGCATTTGTAACAACACAGGTGTTCCTTCAGGGCACTGTGCTGTGTGAAGTTGGTCAGATCCAAAAAGACAAACATTACATGATCTCACTTACACGTGGGATCTAAACACAACAACAAGCCACGCTCCCAGATACAGAGACCAGAGCTAACTACTGGTCATCACAGCCAGCAGACAGGAACATGTAAAATGGGAACCAGGAGTCAGAAGTCACAGACTCCCAGGTGTGAGATACAATCCTGCAGAATGTGAGGCACAGCACGGTGACTAGAGTTCATGATGCCGCCCTGCATATTTGCAAGCTGCTGAGAGAGAGAATCTTAGAAGTTCTCATCACAAGAAAAAATGTGAACGTATGCGTGAAGATGCTCATGAGCCTTACCTTGTGGTCACCACGTACCAAGTACAAACATCAAAACATCATGCTGCACACCCCAAACTACTCTCATGTTCTGTGTCAGTATACCTCAACTGAAAAAATGGGATAGGATCAGTGTGACTTGATAAATAAGTTATTGATCTATACAATGAATTACAGCATCATGAAAAATGAGGTAAGTCAACACGTGCTGACCTGGAACTACTTCCAGGAAATGAAGTGGCAAGAGAGGGTGAAGTGCACAGTCAAATGAACACACACTGACAGCAGGAGCATAAATGAGACCACTCCACTGGAGCTCGAAAGATGCATCCTGGCCCCATGCCCTGGCCATCACAGCCTTGGGGGATGCCTGTGAGAACAAGAGGAGAACCCCCCGTCCCCCCAGGGCTCCCTGCACGCCTCCTCCCTTCCAGCACATGCATCTGCTCAATCTGTCAGAAGCCCCAGGAGCTCCAGCTGCAACACACACCCAGAACCTGTGCCGTCACCCCCATCAACACCTCCACAGCCGCTTCTCTAGTGGGTCTTACCTCTACCTGTGCTCTGCCCTTGCATCCCTGCAGCCCATTTCACGCTGCAGCCAGAACGAGCCCATTAAAACCTGACCCTGCACTCATTCCCCCGTGCAGAACACCTCTGACGGCCCACCTCAGAGAGAAGCCCCATCCCTACAGCACATGGACAGTGGCTGTGCAACTGGCCCTGGCTCACTCTAGCCTCCAGTGACACATGCTCCTGCCCCCTGGGAGGCTCCTCCCCATAGATCCCTTCCTCAGAGTCCACCCCATCCACATCCCTGCTGACCACCTCTGCTCCCTCACTGTTCTTATCTCCCACACTGACTTCTCCCCCTCACGGCACTTATTAAATGAGACAAGCTACACAGTGAAGATGTTCTGTCCACTTGCTGTCTGTTGCTCCAGAATGGAAGCTCCATCGGGCATGGGTTTTGGGATTTCCATGTTCTGCTGCACCCCAGCATGGAGAACTCCTCATTTGGACCGAGTGGGTACAACAGGACGTGAAATCAGAAACTGGACACATCTCAGGCCTGGCTCACGGAGGGCTCTGTCCATGCACCCAAGGGGCAGAGGGAAGACTCAGACCACTGTTTGCAAGGGGCTCTTTCCTGGAGGGGACACAACAGCTGCATCCTTCCTGCCTACAGGTATGGCACTCCGCAGCTCTCTGGCCAAAGGCCCTCACCCCGCCAGTGTGTGTGGGGCCAGGAGGGCTCCCGCACACTCTGTTCATATGAGGTAGCTAATAACAAACACATACACAGTCTCCGATTCCAACACCTGAGGTGTGCTGGACTGAGGACAAGCCTGTTGCCTTCAGATTCCCTGGTGCAGTGTGAGCTCAGATGCCCGCCCCAAGACTCCGAAGTCAGAGGACCTCTGTCAGAGCCTTCACAAGGCTAGAGCGGCCACAGCACTGGGGGTCCATCGGGCATGGAGCAGATGGCCATAAACACAAGTCTCCTGAATGAGAGAAGGTGTCAATGAGAGGCGCAAATGATCAGCTAGGGAGCCAGCAAAGGTCTGAATGAGCTGATGAGAGGAAGGGAGGGAGGAAGGAGCGTGCTTCCGGTGGCGTCACGTGTTCCCTGGCGGGATTTCTCCCCCTTACCTTTCCTACCTGCTCATGTGCTGGTTCATTTAGGGTTAGGAATTTGCTAAGTGGGCCTATTTAAAAAAAAAAAAAAAAAAAGGAGCGGAAGTGTAGGGTCCTGGCAAGACCATCGCTGAAACAATGGGTCAGGGAATATAAGGTGGACACGGGGAGGTGCGAAACACGAGAGCTGGCCACATGGGAAAACAGGAGGTAGGCAGCCAAGGTGGTCATGAAACCCTCTGTGCTTCAAAGCTGGGAGGCCAACATTCATGGTTTTGGACCACAGAGCCGGGCCTCCGATGCAGAGGACCAGAAGCCCCAGGAATGAGGGGTCAAACCCTGAGGGGCCTGGCTATGTGAGTGCAAGACGGACCCTGAAATCATACTGGTCAGAGAACAGCCTCAGCCCCACAGACTCAAATGCCCAGAAGATACAGCAGCTAGCTATGTGGTTGGTTACCCACGCAGACAGGACGTGAGCTAAAGAACAACTCTGTCTTTTCTTACAACGTGCTGCAGGACTGTATGACTTTTGTTGGTTTATAATGGAAAAAAATGCAGTATGAAAACAAAGTCAGAGATGGGCCTTCACAATCCAGATGTAATCATTACTCAATGTAGCAGTAACAACAAATACTGCCCAAAACACTCAGCACTGGTCTGACGCTGAAGCTAACTTACTACGTCACTTGCCTACATCTTTCTTTCCAGTCACTGAAGACACAATCTAAGGCAAGCTGTAATGAGAAAGATCCAAGGCGAAACACCAAGATGACAGCCGGGTGCTTCTCTGACTGAACAGAGGGGCATGGGAGTGTCTCTTCACCCAGGCACTGTGGCCAAGGGAGCACAGCCCATGACCTCATGGATGTTCCCCATCATCATGATCAGAGACTCATTTTGCATTCTCATAAGAGAACCAAAACTACAGCCTCTTTTCTTTTTCCTTTAGAGGATCCACAATTTAAAAATGCTTTTTAAAAAAAATAAAAAAATAAAAAAAATAAAAATAAAAATGCTTTTTATGGGCAGCCCCGGTGGCGCAGCAGTTTAGCGCCGCCTGCAGCCCAGGGCGTGATCCTGGAGACCCTGGATCAAGTCCCACATCAGGCTCTCTGTATGATGCCTGCTTCTCCCTCTGCCTGTGTCTCTGCCTCTCTCTCTCTCTGTCTCTATGAATAAATAAATAAAATCGTTAAAAAATAAAATAATAAATAAAATAAAATAAAATAAAATAAAATAAAATAAAATAAAATAAAATAAAATAAAAATGCTTTTTAAAGAATTCAATTACCTTCATATATCCTGGGGCCTATAAGAGTTGACGATACTTTCTGTGGAGTCCCAAATTTACAATGCCTTCCATGGCTCTGCCTACTGAGAACCAACCAAAATAAGCCTTAAAATACTCAAACTTGGGGGTGCCTGGGTGGCACAATTGGCACAGTGTCCAACTCTTGATTTCTGCTTGGGTCATGATCCTGGGGTCCTGGGGTCGAGCCTCATGACGGGCTCTGTCCTCAGTAGGGGTCTGCTTGCTGCTCTCCCTCTGCCCTTCCTCATGCTCTCTCTCTAAAGTAAATACACAAACCTTTTTTAAAAAAATATTCAAGGGCAGCCCAGGTGGCTCAGCAGTTTAGCACCACCTTTGGTGCAGGGCGTGATCCTGGGGTCCCAGGAGCGAGTCCCACCTCAGGCTCCCTGCGTGCGGACTGCTTCTCCCTCTGCCTGTGTCTCTGCCTTCCTCTCTCAATCTCTCTCTCTCTCTCTCATGAATAAATAAATAGAATCTTTTAAAAAAATACTCAAACCTGGATTGGAAACAATGGTTAAAGAGAGGTCAATAAAAATAATGCAGTGAAAAGACTTAAAAACTTAAAGGCAAAGGGAGAAAACCTGAGGAGTGCCACCATGAGGGCAGAGCTGAGTGCCCCCTCCGTCACATCTAGCCTCCCAGGATGAGAAGCGCCTTCTTTCCACAGCCCCTCTGAGCCTGGAGTTACTGAGAACGGCCCAATCTGATGAAGGCTACCAATTCTCAGATACACAGTATCCAGATGCAGCTCTTCAATGCCTTCCCTTTACAAAATCACACAAGATCTGTCCTCAGACATAAAGCTGCGTTCCAACAATGCCCCAAGGGAGACATGGGGCCAGATTACTAATAAATATGGTTCTCCCCGAGGCAAAAACTCAAGGAATATTCGGCGGCTCCCCTTTCTCCTTGTCCAGTCTATTCTCCCCCGCTGGCATCTGATTGCACGGACACTGCCACGGGCACACACTCATCGTCCCTGAGCGGTCTGCATCTGCTAGAATCCTGGTCAATGTGTGGCCCAGATGGTCTACAGCCTAGTGAGCAACCCTCCTCAGCAGGGGTGTGAGATGATTCCCCCGTATATCAAACTTCTCTGCAGCACAAGACGCTGTAGTTCTACACATCTTTTCCATGAACAACGAAGCACTAGAAATAGGGGTTAATGTTTGCTCCATCATCATTAGCCTCTGGAATATTGTGAATGTTGCTTGAAAAAAAAGTTTAATTAGGATTCGAAGTATGGAGGGGTTCACAATCCCTGAACTGCCATGGTGAACTGTGTGACTGCTTACCTATTTCCTCTGAACTTTTAATCCCAAAATGAGGGATCCCGGGGTGGCGCAGCGGTTTGGCGCCTGCCTTTGGCCCAGGGCACGATCCTGGAGACCCGGGATCGAATCCCACGTCAGGCTCCCGGTGCATGGAGCCTGCTTCTCCCTCTGCCTATGTCTCTGCCTCTCTCTATGTGTGTGTGTGTGACTATCATAAATAAAAATTTTAAAAAAATTTTTTTAAAAATCCCAAAATGAGGCAAAAAGAGAACGGGGATATTTAAAAGTGTTCTATTTTCATGCCCATCACACACACACACACACACACACACACACACACACAAAATTAACAAAGTTGGTTAGAATCTTTATTGCCTAACTGATTTTTATGACAACAATTTTCCTAGTTTTGAAAAGCCTATCCTAAACCAAAGAACCAGGAGCGCTATTTCTCAAAGACATTCAAAGGAAGAAAAGGTCATTTTACACAGTGATTTGAAATGCTGGTTACCTATGGTTTTATTTTCTTTTTGAAATTGTAGGATCAAGGTTAAATTGCTTTTTCTTCCAGGGAAAGAAAAAGATCAGACATTTGCTGCAGGGCTGGGTCATCCATGTCCTCTCCCCACAGGTCTGGCTAGACACACATTTTTGTGAAAACAGGGTAAAAGAGGGGAAAGACACAGAAAAAAGAGTGGGGAAAGAGGCCACCTGGATGTCACCAGAAACTGCAAAGGACGGAGCACTAGCTAATTCTCATTCCACTTTGCCCAACGCAGGCAGTCCACGGTTATGGTGACACGGCCATGGCAGTAAGGGCATGTCAGTACTTCCACTACGTGCAGAGAAGCACCTGTTAGCAAAGCTTGCTACTCAAAAGGACTCTGGAAGAAGTTTGAACAGGAGTGGGCAAGCAGAGTCCATGGGGCAGGGTGACGGAGACAGGCGGACATGGAGTTCACCAGACAGAGCAAATAGTCCTAACCTATGTTCTCTACATCTACGTGTACGCAGAAGACAGTTTGTTCTCAGATACTTAAAATGTGTGGGATGAAGGGGAAATACATCAGGAAAAAAAACCCACAGAGTCACATGAATCTCTCAGTGTAGAAGTGGCAACAGGGTACTTCATACATTATAGCTTTCTCACTCTGATGTATCATAGCCCATTGACCCATCCTTGAATAGTGACATCAAGAACCTCCACAATGAATAGTTGTCACTGGGAGTCCACGTAAACACCAAACATTTCTAGATGCATTCAACCAAGTTTACATTTAAAGAATTTTCTATGAAAAAAAAAAAAAAGAATTTGCTATGAGGGCAGCCTGGGTGGCTCAGTGGTTTAGCGCCGCCTTCAGCCCAGGGTGTGATCCTGGAGACCTGGGATCAAGTCCCATGTCGGGCTCCCAGCATGGAGCTTGCTTCTCCCTCTGCCTGTGTCTCTGACTCTCTCTCTCTCTGTGTCTCTCATGAATAAATAGATAAAATCTTTTAAAAAATTTAAAAAATAAAGAATTTGGGATCCCTGGGTGGCGCAGCGGTTTGGCGCCTGCCTTTGGCCCAGGGCGCGATCCTGGAGACCCGGGATCGAATCCCACATCAGGCTCCCGGTGCATGGAGCCTGCTTCTCCCTCCGCCTGTGTCTCTGCCTCTCTCTCTCTCTCTGTGACTATCATAAATAAATAAAAATAAAATAAAATAAAAAATAAAAAATAATAAAAAATAAAGAATTTGCTATGAGAACTCGAAGACAAAAAATAACTTTGAAAATTCACAGCTGTATAACATCTAATACCAGCAGCATATATAATTACCAACCTTATGTAAAATTTACAGCCATGAATATTAAATAAAATTCAGAATGGCAGCGAAATGCCATAATATGAGTTCAATAAATATAACATGATAACATGTTATCTTTACTATAATCTGAAATATAAATTAACTTCTATTTAAATACTGCAAAAGCAATCTCTAGCCTAACACTACTAAATTTCTGTCAGAAAATCAGATGGCGTAAAGCAAAAATGAACTAATGGGACTACATCAAAATAAAAAGTTTCTGTATGGTGAAAACAAAAGTAAAAGAAAATGTACAGGATGGACTATTTGCAAATGACACATCAGATAAAAGGTTAGTATCCAAAATCTATAAAGAATGTATCAAACTCAACACCCAAACAACAAATAATGCAACTGAACAACAAGCAGAATGGGGTGCCTGGATGGTGCAGTCAGTTAAGCATCCAACTATTGCTGGTTTGGGCTCAGGTCATGATCTCAGGGTCGTGGGATCAAGCCCGTGTTGGGCTCCAAGCTCAGTGGGGAATCTGCTGGAGATTCTTTTCCTCTGACCCTAACTCATGTGCACGAGCACTCATTCTCTAAAATAAATAAATCTTTTTTTTAATGAGCAGAAGACATGAACAGACATTTTTCCAAAGAAGACATATAAATGGCCAACAGACATATGAAAAGATGTTCAACATGACTCATAGGAAAATACAAATCCAAACCACAGTGAGATACCACCTCACACCAGTCAGAATGGCTAAAATTAACAAGATGTTGGTGAGGATGTCCAGAAAGGGGAACCCTCTTATACTGTTGGTAGGAATGCAAGCTGGTACAGCCACTCTGGAAAACAGTGTGGAGGGTCCTCAGAAATACAACTACCCTACAACCCAGCAATTACACTACTGGGTATTTACCCCCAAGGACACAAGCAGTGATTCAAAGGGGCACCTGGACCCCAATGTTCATAGCAGCAATGTCCACAACAGCCAAACTGTGGAAGGAGCCACAATGTCCACCAACAAATGAGTGGATAAAGAAGATGTGGTGTGTATATATATATATATATATATATATATATATATATATATATATACATACACAATGGAATATTGCTCAGCCATCAGAAAGGATGAATCCTACCATTTGCAATGATGTGGATGGAACTGGAGGGTATTATGCTAAGTGGAATAAGTCAGTCAGAGAAAGACAAATACCATAGGATTTTACTCACATGTGGAACTTAAGAAACAAACAAGCAAAGGAGGAATAAAAAGAGAGAAGCAAACCAAGCAAGAGACCCCTAACTACAGATAACATATTGGGGGTCACCAGAGGGAGATAGGTGGGGGATGGGGGAAACAGGTGATGGGGATTAAAAAGTACACTGATGATGAAAAAAATAATAAAATGATAAAGAAAAATCATATTGCCCATCAGTTTAAAATACAGTTGGTAATTATGCAAATACCAAATAAAAACATATATAAAATCAACTACTGGACTCAAGAGGGCTTGAGATTCCTAAACCTCCAGATGTTCAAACACCACTTGTGATTGGCAGTTATCATACCATGCTTCTGTGTTTGTGCAATCTCTGACTTTCATCTGATAACTCCCAATCTGTCTTCATCTAGTGTGCTCCAGCCCATGGGGTGTGAGCAACTGTGATCCAAGTATCCTCCTCTTTCACCTTACTGACCATGATGTAGATGCCATGGGTAATACTCCACCTTGGGATAGCATAGCAACCACACAGAATGTCCTTCCATCCCTGACCAAAGTCGCTACACCAACTCAAGCTTTCTAGAGAAAAAAATGGATTTGTTTTGTGAAAGCCACTATTACTACAGGTCTCAGACATATGCTGCCAAAACCATATCTTGATTTCCTGAGGTTCCTCAGCTATAACGTGAGGGTAACGGTAATCCTTCTTCTCAGATCATTGTAAGGTTCCTATGGGAAGGTTCCAGACAATGTACTAGGCTGAGGCTTTATCTAAATAACATGTGGCTTCTCACCAGCCTTGTGTATGGGCAAATTCGGCCAATACAAGCTATGGCACACTGTGGGGGACTTCAAAGCAGGTAACATCACACATGTGAAGCAGGCAAAGGCTGTGGCTCTGCTTGGCCATAACTTACATGCTGTGACTGACATTACATGGGTTATTCTCTCTGTCAAGGTCCCGACTCCAGGATTCACATCTCTTCCAGCCATCTTCTGTTTTGATCCAGCTCCATCCAGGAGATCTCCAGTCCTGACCCAAAAATGGCATAGTTCTCCTACAACAGAAGGAATGTATGTGCAAATATAGTTTCCTTTCACTTAGAACATTTATTCATTAACTTAAAAGAATAAAGTTCTTACTATATAAATGTCCGCATATGCCCTAAATGCTGAGCAGACACTGGTGTTCATACAGCACCTGGGTAAAATGGACAGAGACAACTCTCAGCAGAAATTAGAAGCAACATGATGCATACACTGTATGTACTCCTGTTTGGTGAAACATACATTGAAAAGCATACAGTGTAAGAGCGGGTACAGGAAGTGCTGAGAAGTGAGAATGGAGATGTGATCACGTCAAAGAACTAGACTCTGCTCTGAGGGCAACAAGGGGCCCAAAAAAGGAACCTCGGCAGGCAAGTGATTCAATTCAATCTTTACAAATGGCTCCAGGTCACACTGTGAGGATGAAAGCTGGCATTGGCAGGGTGGCACCTGGAGGCAAGAGGAATCGTTAGGGCTGGCAGCTTCTGAACACTGGCCCCCAGAAGGTTGGAGTCTCTGCAGCAGGACTAGAGAAGGTAGATTCTAGAGGCACTCAGGAGGCATAGTCAAGAGCAGTCAAGGACTTCTATCTCACACACTGTCTGGCTCTCTCAGTATTCCAAGGAGCCAGCCACCATGTTCTCTGCTCCCCCAAGGAAAGGCCCAAGGGGCAAGGAGCAAGCATGCAGACTGGCTGCATGTGTGCAGGGAAACCACAGGTGGCCAGATTTTATTTTCTGGCACCAAAGAGACACTGATTTCAGTTTTGGAGGGCCTGTTAGATTTGTCGAACCCATGGTGATAAGCACTATACTGGAATCCACATATAAGAATCCTTGTGTAAAAATTATGACCTTGAAAACTGACGATACAGATATTATTACCTTCATAGAGCTTACAATTTAGTGAAAGCAAGACGCCCAGTACTAGCTCTTTTACTGCCTTGAGTGGTACCTCTTGCTCAGTGGTTTACAACCCTTGCTGTGCGCTAACAGTACAGTCTTGGAAGCTTTTATAAAATACAATGCTTAAAAAAAAAAAAAATACAATGCTTAGCTTCAACCCCAGATCTGTGGGTGATGGGTACATGTATTTTCTATCAATGCCAGGCACACAAGGGAACTCAGTAAACACAGAGTGAATGAATGCATATACACATCCACCGTTCAGAGGAGAGAAGACTAAGGCTAGACAACAAGACCAGGAAATCCTCAGCATTCAGCTAGGAACCAAAGCCAGAGGAATGATACCACAACAGAGAACACATAGAGCCAAGGAAAAAACTCTAAGAGACAATGACAGTTAAGGGACAAGCAGATATATATGGGCCAAGAAAGAGAATTGAAAAGAAGAGAAAGAAGAAAGAAAGAAAGAAAGAAAGAAAGAAAGAAAGAAAGAAAGAAAGAAAAGAGAAGAGAAAAGCCAAAGAGCTTGAGAGAGGAAGTAAGAAATCAAGAGATGAATGTGTTTTAAGAAAGAAATGATTGACAGAGAGTAAAATACTATCAACAAGCTAGTACAGTAAGAATTGAACAGTATATAGTTGATTTAGTCACAAAAAGATAGATGATAACTCAACCAAAAAGTTTCAATAGAGTAATGTGTTATATTAATCTCACATCCAAAGTAGACTTGAAGTATTTCACTAATGTGGAGTATTTCTAACAGAATATCTGAGAGACAGAAGTTTTCAAATATAATTTCCCAACTATATTTATTGTAACTAACAAATAAATAGGCTGTTAGGTAGACATTTATACTGCCTTAGAAGAGACAAATTAGAAGGAAATTCTAAGTTTCAACAGTATTTCTGGGCCAACTCTACGTGCTCATTTCCTTAAAGTAAAATATGTGATGAATTCATCTTCCCATAAAACAAGAGGATCTCTAAACCCTGCTACACTTGGATTCCCAGTAAGACCACATCTTTAACAGCCACATATTCATTCATTCAAATTATTTTAGAAGATCCTTAAAAATCATTATTTAAATCTCAGCACTGTTTTTATAAGTATTGAAACAGACTTGTTTCAAATTACCAATCACCCTAAAATGCAAAAGCTACAACCACATCTGGCCAATGCATAGGTATCTAATAAAACTGTCTCCCATAGTATCCACTCCTCCCAAAGAAGGCAAGTGCATACCATGATAGAACAGATGCTGCTCACAGGGTAGTCTCATAAAACATATACGAGAGAAAAATGTCTGTGAGGACCACTGCTGGCTGCCAAAGTACCTCTCGGTATCATATATGGTGGATTCAGAAAAACTTATATTTAAAAAAAGTGGCAACTATTCAGAATACTGCTAAACACACCAAATATAGATTACTCCAACGACAAAGTTAAACACAGGCCAGATGTGTTATTATGCTATGTAATCCCTCCCTAAAGGTGTACTATCTAGTCGAAGAACTAGACAACAGCCACATCTTCTTTATCCATTCATCAGTGGATGGACATTTGGGCTGTTTCTGTAATTTGGCTACTATTGATAATAGTGCTAGAAATATCAGGAAGCACAAACCCCTTCAAATCTGTATTTTTGTATCCTATGGGTAAATACCAGTAGTGCAATTGCTGAGTCGGGGGCGGGGGGGGGGGGCACATGGGTGATGGGGATGAGGGAGGGCACCTGTAATGAGCACTGAGCATTATGTGCAAGTGATGAATCACTAAATTCTACTCCTGAAACCAATATTATACTGTATGTTAACTACAATTTAAATACAAATTTGATGGGACTCCTGGTGACTCAGGGGTTGAATATCTGCCTTCAGTTCAGGGCATGATCCTGGGGTCTGGGATTGAGTCTCGCATTGGGCTCCTTCCAGGGAGTCTGCTTCTCCCTCTATGTCTCTGCCTCTCTCTGTGTCTCATGAATAAATATTTTTTTTTAAAAAATCTTTAAATAAAAATTTGAAAAAAAATAAAAAGATAACAGCAAATGAGAAAATTCACACAAATAATATATGTAAATATATCTAAAACAAAAATATATTATGTATGTACTGAATGAGTGGTAAAGAGAATAACTAAAAGATATTCAGTAAAAAGCAAATCATTTGGGACCTCTGAGGAAAAACCAGGGCATCACCTTGGCCTTAAAGCACGGTTAGATCTCAATTACATGGAAAAACAAGGGGAAAAAATACCAATCATAGAAATGGTGGGTAAAAAAAACATACAAAACTGGGAATACATGTGACACTTTTGAGAATGAACAGAATTGGTTGGCTGAAATAGAGAAATCTTTGGGAAGGTTGGCAGGTAGGTTGAAAAGGTGACCAGAAGCCAGATCACAGAAAACTTCAGTATCAAGGCCGCTTAGACTTTATTCTCCAAATAATTATGTTTTGGGGCAACACAGTGATATGAGCAGTGCTATTTTGAGAATAACTTGCCAGGGATTGTGGGGTGAACGGGAGGCAGAAAGCACAAGTCTTCAGGCGACAGAAACCTCCTGCCAACTCCTTAGCTAACAAACTTGTCTTAACACTTGAAGATGCACAAACATTGGCCTGTCTAGGTAAGCACTATGCCCACTCTCCACTTAATGCACTTCTATTCAGGCCCCACAAGCTACTCCTGTAACATTTAAGCAGTTTTCACTGTGAAGTTAAGAATCAGGTTGGTGTTTTGAGTAAAATAACCAACTCTTTTGCAACTCCTTCTGTGAGAACTGAACATGGTTAGCCTGACATTTCAGGTGCTTGGTTTGTATTTATATAGAATGGCAGGAATGAAGTGCAGCCCCATGGACCAGGGAAACTTAAAAGCCCATTTTCAAGGGTTTTTATCTTCAACACAGAGGAGAAGATCCATTTTGTTGTAGCATGTGGATTCCACAGACTTGACATATGCTCTTTGAATCACAATGGAGCTTTATTTTAAAGTATAATCAATCCTATACAGTTCACAAACGAAGGCAGACTCTAGAAGAGTTACTATAAACAGTAAGAAAAAGCCATCAGGAAAACACAAGAAGAAAAGAAAAACAAGACATGGCGTAATCTGAAATGCCTGGTATCAAATTTTCAAAAATACTCCCAACCTGAGACATCTAAATTTGCAGATTGGAAATATTACTACACTTTCAGAATAACAAACAACCCATCACTTTTTATGGAAATGTATTTATCTGCCCTGCTAAAAGACCTGAGTTGATATAACTTTATGAACTTTAAAATCACATTTGTTTTGAAAAACTTGAAACACAAAAATAAAAGCAGGGGCACCTGGGTGGCTCAGTCCATTACTCATCTGCCTTCACCTCAGGTCATGATCTCAGGGACCTGGGGTGGAACCCCACGTCTGGCCCCCTGCTCAGCAGGGGAGTCTGTTTCTCCCTCTGCCATCCACCCCACCCCATATTCTCTCTCTCCTGAAGTAAATAAAATATTTTAAAACATAAACTGACTCCTGAAAATCAAGCACATAAGAGCAACTACTCAGGGGGTGGCTACTCAGTTGAGAAATAGCTGGTACGGTTGGCAATTTTACCCACACTTCATGCTAACTGATGTCAGAGAGCACATGGGGCTGAATCTTACAAATCTTCCCTCAATTTCTTCTTGTGGCAGGAGATTGGGGTGGAATCCTACAGAAACACGGGACTTCCTCAAGCCAAAAGAACTCGCAACAGGAGAGATGCAGAACCAAGAAATGTCTTCCCTCAACAAGAAGCATTTCTTAGCTGATGATCCTAGCACATATGTATCACACATGGTACCTGTCCTATCTCAGCCCCACACTGCCCTGAAAGACAGAAAATGTCACCATCCCCCTTTCACAGCCTTAATTCTCCATTTTATAAAAGAAACTGATGCACAGGGTGTGGTGGAGCTGGGAATCCCATTTCTGGATGGTCAGTCCAGGGCCCCTGCTCTGTCACTATACTTTTAACAATAGCAATTCAGGAGCACCCTGTGAAAAGAACGGGTCATAAAGTTGTCAGGTTTTTTTTTTTTTTAAGTGTTACCTTGTTACATTAAGTCACCAGATGTAGTCTAAAGTAATGACGTATCTAAACATAAAAACACTAAGGAAAATATCCCAAGAAACACACTCTAATAAATTTTAAAAGGCTTCATGCATTTTGCTGTTTTAAGTAAAAGGACAGGAAACGCGAGTAGTACCGACATTGGTTCCTTCCAGACGATAACAGCTTTAAGTGCAGAGTTCAAGTTAATGCTGTGCACCATAGACCCACCCACACAAGAAGTTACAATGTAGGTAATAGTAAGGCAGTTTGGTGTTCAGCAAAAATAGCTGGCAAACCACTGTCTTTTCCTCTTCTTGCTTATGTTTCAACATAAATTGAGAAAACTTTTATCGTTCTGTGATAAGAAAGACTGGTCCCCAATTTCTTAAGCATCTGATCTTTTACTGCTTTCTTATCCTTACAAGATTTCCAAATAACTTAGGGTCAAATGTGAATATGGTTTGTAAGTGTGGAGGAACTTGATCACCAGAAAATGTCAAGAGGCAGTGAACTGATGGCTGATCATCAGAAATGGAACTTTCTGCAAATCCTGAGAGGTGGTCACAGATGCTTCAGAGAAACAGAGACCAGGAAATAAAGAGGGGGAAAATGCCATTTGAGGAGTATGAATTCTTATGAGAAAATGAGAAAATGTGTCTTATGGTTAGGGCTGGAGGATACAGATTTGGAAGAGGCAAGAAAAGGGGACTTCACAGAGAAAAGTAAGGATTCTTTAGATGCCTGACTTCCCAAAATGAGTTTGAATAGGCCCACTGAGAGTAGTGGAACCCTGTAAAGAAGGGTGAAAGCGAATTTATGATGAAAAGAAGGATGTACAGCCAAGGCATCAGCTGCCAGCTCAGGGAAGCAGCCTCAGAGAAGATGCTGAGCCTTGGAGAAGGCCTGGGGACCCAGAGCCAGGTTTGAGGAGGATGCTGGAGCTGTGGACGAGAACTGGAGATCGAGGGACAGGTTTTGGGGGGATACTGGAACTTTAGACAAAGACTGGGGACCGAGGGACAGGTTTGGGGGGATGCTGAAACCATGGACAAGGGCTGGGGACAGAGGACCAGGTGTGGGGACGATGACAGGAGAGCCGGGCAGGTGAAGCAGGGACCGGGACGGGGGTGCAGGGGGGACGGGGGGCTGGGCAGCAGGTGGGGCGCGGACGAGGACCGGGATGGGGGTGCCGGGGGGCAGGTGGGGCGCGGACCGCGGAGCCGAGGGGCAGGTGGGGCACGGAGGAGGACCAGGACGGGGGTGCCGGGGGGCAGGTGGGGCGCGGACGAGGGCCGGGTCGGGGGTGCCGGGGGGCAGGTGGGGCGCGGACGAGGGCGGGTCGGGGGTGCCGGGGGGCAGGTGGGGCGCGGACGAGGGCCGGGTCGGGGGTGCCGGGGGGCAGGTGGGGCGCGGACGAGGGCCGGGTCGGGGGTGCCGGGGGGCAGGTGGGGCGCGGGCGAGGGCCGGGTCGGGGGTGCCGGGGGGCAGGTGGGGCGCGGACGAGGGCCGGGTCGGGGGTGCCGGGGGGCAGGTGGGGCGCGGACGAGGGCGGGTCGGGGGTGCCGGGGGGCAGGTGGGGCGCGGACGAGGGCCGGGTCGGGGGTGCCGGGGGGCAGGTGGGGCGAGGGCCGAGGTCGGGGGTGCCGGGGGGCAGGTGGGGCGCGGGCCGAGGTCGGGGGTGCCGGGGGGCAGGTGGGGCGCGGACGAGGGCCGGGTCGGGGGTGCCGGGGGGCAGGTGGGGCGCGGACGAGGGCCGGGAGACCCGGGGGCTGGGCGGCAGGTGGGGCGCGGACCGCAGGGCGGAGGCGGCAGGTGTCCCCGGGAGAAAGGGCCTCGGGCCGCGGGCGCGCAGGCGGGAGGCGCCCGGCGTCGTCGGGGCCGCGCAGACCCCGAGGAGGCGCCCGCGGGCGGGAGGCCAGGGGCGGGGGGTCGCGGGCGCGCGGGAGTGGGCGGCGGCCGAGGGCAGGCGGCGAGGGCGGCTGAGCAGCGCCTCCGCCCCCGGCGTGCCCAGGGCCCCCGACCCTACCTGGCGCGGGGAGGGCTGGGTGGGGGAGAGGGGTCCGTCCCCACCTGGAGCGCGCGCTGCCTCAGTCCCCGCCGGGAGCGCGGACGCCCTGGTCCCCACCTGACCGCCGAGCGGAGGTTTATTGCCGGAAGTCGCCCGCCGCCTACCGGGGAGCGCAGACCCGAAGCCCCGCCCCGGGCCGCGCTGATTGGCAGCTGCGGCTCCGCGTGGCCGTGTTGCTACCCGGCTCCCCGAGGCCGAGGCGTGCACATGCGCAGTGGACGCCGCACCGCCTCCTTCCTGCGCGTGCCCAGTGGATGCGGCCGCGGGGTGGGCGGGGGGCTCGGAACGCGCAGGCGTGCTGCGGGGCGGTGTCCCGGCGGGGAGGGCGGCGGGCCTCCTGCCTCTGTGCCTGCGGCGGCCGCTGCGGGGGCCTGGAGCCGATCGGCGTCCGCACGGGGGTCACCGCTCGGGTCCGCGGATCGCAGGGTGCTCCAGCCCCCCGCTGCTCCCCGAAGCAACCCGAGCCTCAGGAAGGCAGTGAACATGTGCCCCCATGTGCAGTTCCGTGCACCCCGTTATCTCAGTCCTTAACCTTAGGGAGCGAGCATTTTCCGGTTATCTACAGCTTAGAGTATCCGATCGTTCAGTCCCAGAAGCCGGGAAACACCTGCGGACCAGCTTGCACGTGCGCGCTTCTTCCATCAGGGACTGAGAAGGAGGGTGTCAGCGGCCGGGAAGGGGAGAGGGGGATCTGCGGGTCAGGCGGCCGAGCTCGGGGCTGCAGGCCAGCCTGGGGACGGGGGGATGCTGAGATGCTGCGGGAAGGAAGGGAGGCCTGACCCAGCCTCCGCCTCCTCTTCCCCATAAGTGAAACGGGGGTTTTTAAGAATCCAATGCGGGCCGATGCAAAAATATTTAAAACCATACCTGAGGGCCCTTGGGTGGCTCAGTGGTTGAGTGTCTGCCTTCAGCTCAGGCTGGGATCCTGGGATCCTGGGATCCTGGGATCAAGTCCCCTGTCAGGCTCCCCACAGAGACCTGCTTCTCCTTCAGCCTGCCTCTCTGCATTTCTGTGTTTCTCATGAATAAATAAAAATCTTTTAAAAATAGATAAAAAATAAATAAATGAAACCATGCCTGGTGCATAGTGAGCAACGTATAAGTATTTGATCTTAGTATTTTTCTTTATGAAGTATATTTGGAACACATTGCAGGGGGCATATAGTAGGTATTTGCATTTGGAAAAATATTATTAAAATTATTTCTAAATTAGTGGGAAATATCAGTGAGGGTGACAGTACATAAGAGACTCCTAACTCTGGGAAACGAACAAGGGGTAGTGGAAGGGGAGGTGGGCAGGGGGATGGGGTGACTGGGTGATGGGCACTGAGGGGAGCACTTGATGGGATGAGCACTAGGTGTTATATACTGGCAAATCGAACTCCAATAAAAAATGCCAAAAAGCCAAAATAAGTTTTAAAAAAATTAAATTATTTCTAATGTGCTTGTTATAATAGCGTTCTTTGACCACATACTTTTAAAATAATGTAGATGTGATTATGGGTGCGAGACAGTAATATCGCTTACATCCCCAATTTAAGAACTGCCATCCTCCCTCCCCCACTCCCTTTCACAGCTGCAGATGATTCCATTAGGTGGATATATCATAGCTTTTAAAAATATTCTCCATGGTTGGGCATTTAAGTTCTTTACAATATTTTGCCAAAAGAGATAATGCCCAATGAATAACTATGTATGGTTTTTCTGTTTATTTTAAAATTTGTACTGGTATATTTGCTAGTAAATTACTATAATTGGAATTGCTGTGTAGGGATAACTGCATATGAAATTTTGGTAGATATTGCCACCCACTGCACCATTATGGGGGCCATAAGAAGAGTATTAAATTAGCCTAATTTGCCAACATCCACTTAACTCCTGAAGGAATTCCACTGGTGGATTGAGAGGAGACAAAGTAACCGTAGTCCACCTAGTAAAAGCTGTCAAGGAGGATTGCTCCTATGAAGTTCAGGTGTGCCTGGGGGTTGTGGAGGAGCATGCAGGAGGGTGCTCAGTGTGGGGAAAGTGACCTGGGAGAAGGTGCCTACTTATCCAAAATTGGACAGGCAATCAGTCCATCTAACGAACCCATTCAAGATGAAGGGAAACCTCACATTTCTTTGTTTGCTTTAAAATAACCCTATTCTGATAATATCCCAGGCTGTGGGAACACTGAAGCTGATTGCAGTCCCTCCCCTAGGATAGGGTCTTTCCTAGCAGGAAGCCAGGCAGTCACTGGTCACAGGTAGTGTGGGTGCCTCCATGCCTCCCTGGGGGCCTGGGGTGATGGCCAGCACAGGCTGCCCCCTTTGCTTCCTGAAGTGCAGTACACAGCCATCTCCCTGACCTCCCCAGCCGCTGCACAGAACAGGGTAAACATCCCTGAGCCTCTTGGCACGAGCATGATGTAATCCCTCAGAGCTCAGGGAATGGTCTTTCTTCATCACACCCTCTCTGGAACACTTCTATGTAGTGGAATTTCTATGCAACATGTGAAGACTAATTCAGCTTTCCACACAGCCATAAGGCCGAAGTAAGAAAAACCAAGCTGCATCACCAAAAGAAAGCCCAATTGACTTGATATAGAGCTGGCAGGGTAATGTACAGTGTCCCCAGAGTCTGGGTCATGCAGGCTACATGCTAAGCACCAGGAGATGCTCTGAATACACACTTGAAATCTCCAGTTGTCAGGAGCTCACAAGTTAATGCAGATATAGGACAGCAAATACACAGTGAGAAAACAGCGTGATGAGGAGTACAAGGAGGTACAGAATGAGAAGGGAATTCAGGGGCAGAAACAAGCCCCTCTGACAGAGAGGCCTCCAGGAAGGCACTGGAAAGTCACATGGGCTGAGGCAAGACTCAGGCCCAGCCCATCTTTTTGTTTGCTTATTTGTTTTGTCTTAGTGCCAAGTCTCTTTATATTTCAAGTAGGGATTAAAATGAAATTTTGGGATTGTAAACTAAGCTGGAGGCAGGAGCACATAGTAAGTGTGAGACATCAGAATGGATGAAGACATGAAGACATGAAGACAACATGAAGACAACAGAGCCACCCACAGGTGTCTCATCCACCAGCTTCTGAAGCTCTGTACTTGACAAACAAAACATACCTTCAAACAGGTTTGATCCTGATAGTAACCTGTTTGCAACCCCACAACCTCTCATTCAGCTTCAAAAACCTGTATGTTCAGCCTAGTATGATGCCACAGCCAGGTTGACCCCACTGCCCAAGTGGGCATGATCCTGGAGCTAGAACACAAATGTGGGAGTTCAACAGACTTGGGACCATCATCTAGATGCCTAGACAGGCAACCTTGGGCAATTACAGCCTCTGGGCTTGTTTTCTCGCCTGGAAGTGCATTACCACTATCTACCTCTCAGGCTATCAGGAATGTTAAATATATTAAGATTTGTATCCATGCATCCAGTGAACTTTATTTCCTTCTATTTTTCCTGCATGTTTTAGACAGTGAGCCAATCTACATGTAAAATGCCAGGCTACCTAGAATCCTGCTTATAGACATATTTACATTAATACATATGGCCCCACATATTCCACCCCTAGGTATTTATCAAAGCTAATACAGACATGTTCACAAAAAGCACACAGAGTAGTAGCACTGCACTCATAGCAGTCGTTAGGGGAACAACATAGAGATCTATCCCCAAAAAAGTACATTAACAAAATTAACAAACTGTGGCACATTCGAGTAATGGAGTACTACTCCCTTGTATTAAAATACATATAATACTGCTACATGGGGGCAGCCCAGAGCGTGATCGAGTCCCACGTTGGGCTCCCTGCATGGAGCCTGCTTCTCCCTCTGCCTGTGTCTCTGCCTCTCTTTCTCTGTGTCTCTCATGGGTAAATAAATAAATAATTTTTTTTAAAATACTGTTGCATGTAACAACACAGATGATCATCATGAATATTGTCTTAGTGAAAAGAATGCAGACACCAAAAAGTATGTACTGTAGGATTCATAGGATTTGTTCATGTGAAATTCTAGAATAGACAAAATTAACATGTGGTGATAGAAATCCTGTCAGTAGTGGCTTCTGGGGCAAAGGGAAGGGACAGAGGCAAATTTCTGGGACTATGGAAATGTTAACTGTTGTTTGGGGCAAGAATCTGAACGTGTTAAATCTGATTTCCCATTTCACTCTGTGTTACACCTCAATAGGCCAGTATGTATTTTTTACTTTGGGAACATATTTTCTCTCTGACATATTCCTAGTCAAATGTATGCAACGTATTGAATTAAAAAAAAAAATCAAGCCAACAACTGTGTTCAGTGCTTACCCATACCCAGAATCATATTAAGAGTTGTGAGAAATGCAGAAAATGTAGAAACCTTCATTGACATCTAGAAGCGTGTGCTCTGTGAATAAGGAAGTATACTTCAGAACTGTTAAAGGACAATCCAAGATTTACATCACAATTCAAAAGAACACAAGAGGGACGGCTGGATGGCTCAGTGGTTGAGCGTCTGCTTTTGGCTGTCCCGGGATCGAGACCCACATCGGGCTCCCTGCATGGAACCTACTTCTCCCTCTGCCTATGTCTCTGCCTTTCTCTCTGTGTCTCTCATAAATAAATAAATAAAATCTTAAAAAAAAAAAAAAGAACACAAGAAAGGGGCAAAGCAGTTGCATAAATGGGTAGTAATGTTTATAGGGAGTCATAGGTACAAAGAAATCTTTGTAACCCAGCAGAGTCCAAAGAAGATACTAAAATTCACTTTGGCAAGTGAGAGATAAGAAGCATTGTTTCATAACTGAGTACAGAATCCCACAGGGTGACATTTTTGTAACATCTCTTAGAGACATACCCACTTCCCTCTAATGGTAAATCCTGGAGAGCAGATACTCCAACCTAGAAATAGGGATGATAGATTTCTAAGTATCTCCCAGCTCCAGTAACTTGAAACTTTATCCACAACTTGAAGGGAGCATGTGCATGGGGTCCCACGTTGTACTTGGCCTGTCCACATGACCCTGTTTTTTAAGACGTGGGTCAACTCCCATGTCTTTATGTAGCAACAACACTGATAATGACAATATTAGTGAGTAACATTCACTTAGCACTCACCACACACCAGGCTCTGCGCCAAATGCTCTGCTTGACTTAACGCTCAAAATAACCTGGAAGGTCAGCCCTATTATGTCTTGAAGATGAGATCCCTGAGGATTCCAGGAAGCTAAGCATATTGCCAGGACCCTACAGTAGGTGGAAGTGGATCCGGAATTGACTTCTGGCTCTTCTAATCTAGTAACTGCTAGATTAGAAGCACCTTCCCCAGGCCTCTGCATATTTGTGCTCCTTTCCATTCACTCAACAACCAGAGTATCTTGTAACTCCTCAGTTATTTAAATCCCAAGGCAGCCCTACCTCTGACTTAAAAAAAAAAAATCTCAGTTTTTCATCAAGACTGCAAGCTCTCTGAAGGCAAGGACTCTACATTGCTAGAGCCCTGCAAATCTAACTGTGGAGAGGGGAGAGAGAAATGTAACAAACTGGCACCAATTATAGCTGGAACTACTTGATCTACACAATGCAACCATTGCTGAAACACTGCAATGGGTCCAGTCTTTAGAGTCACTTCAAATATGGTGCTGATGTTAGCATGTCACCCGAGATGATCTCCAAGGCCGCATGTGCTGGTGTTTCTGTGTTGCATTACGTCAGATCTGAATAATGAAATAAACTAACAATAAATACATCCTTAGAATGGAGAGACATCTTGGCTAGGGAACCTAACCCGTCCTTGTAGATAAGGCCCACGTCTTCATGACTCCCATGCAGGTGTGAGGGAACAGAACCCACACTGAAATCAAGCCTCCTACCACAAACACGGCTTTCTTTCCCCAACACAAGAAATGGGTTTCTGTGTCTGCTGTCATCCGAACCTGAAATCTCTAGGTGTTTCTCCCTATGTCCAAATGCTAGACCAACATGTATTCAGTGTAATGGCTAAGGTGCCTGCAGCCTTTACAACAGCATGTCTGGGCACTCACTGGGCTGGATCCCCAACAGCTCCAGACTTCCAGTCACTTTAGGTCACCCTGGTCTCTTGCCATCACCACTCTGTCCTTCTGCTTTATGGGGGTTGACTGACTATATCCTCCTAGGAGGAGCAGAAAGGTGCAGCCCTAATAGATGAGCAAAGTCTATTAAGGGGAATTACACAAGCAGAACAGCAGGGGCACTGGTGGCCCAGAAAGAAGCTATGAGGGATGGGAGGTCATCTGTCAGCAGACTAGCTGAGCACTCCTGACGAGGATGGTCTCCATCCTTTTCTTTTTTTTTCTTAAGATTTTATTTATTTATTCATGAGAGACACAGAGAGAGAGGCAGAGACAGGTATAGGGAGAAGCAGGCTCCCTGTGGGAACCCAATGCCGGCCTCAATCCAAGGACCTCGGGATCATGCCCTTAACCAAAGGCAGACACTCAACCACTGAGCCACCTAAGTGTCCTTAGATGGTCTCTGTCCTTAAGGTTAACTCATGTCCAAGGTAGTTACTGGAGCTCCAGCCATTATATCTACATTCTAGGTAAGAGGAAGAAAGAAGGAAAGAAGAAAGGCATATATTGATACTCCTAAAACAATTTTCTGAAAGTCCCACACAACATTTCTACTTGTATCTCAATCATGTGCCTACTCCTGGCTGCAAAAAAGAGTGAGAGAGAGAGAACCGTGAACAAAGTCTCAGGGACCTGTGAGACATCATGAAGTGTACCAATATATGCATAATAGGAAAGAAGAAGAAAGAAAAAAAAACAGAGAGAATATTTGAAAAAATAATATTTGAGAAGTCTAAATTTCCCAATTTTTTTTCAAAGATTTTATTTGTTTATTTGAGAGAAACAGTAAGAGAGAGAGAAAGAGAACGCAGGGGGAGTGAGAGGGGGAAGCAGATTCCCCACTGAGCAGGGAGTCTGATGCGGGGCTCAATCCCAGGACCATGGGATCATGATCTAAGCCAAAGGCGGATGCTTACCGGACTAAACCACCCAAATTTAGGCATCCCCTAAATTTCCCAAATTTGATGGAAAACATTAATCTACATATCCAAGAATCTCAACATGCAAGTTTTATCCCCAAGGGGGATAAATTCAAAAGATAGTCATCCTTAGACAAACATAATGATTAAACTATCAAAAGCCAAAACCAGAGACTCTTAAAAGCAGCAAGAGAAAAGCCGTACAAAAGATAGAAGACTAACAGCTGATTTCTCATCAGAAACCATAGAGGTCAGGAAGCAGTGAGAGCACATATTCAAAGTGCTGAAAGTAAGAGTGTTAACCAAGAAATCTATTCCCAACCAGATTACTCTTCAAAGATGGAGAGGCTGAGACATTTCCAAATAAACAAAAACTGAGAAAATATACAAATAGAAAAGCTGCCCTATGAGAAACACTCATGGGGGTCTTGAAGACTGTGGTAAAAGGGCAGGATCTCAGATCCACATGAAGAAGTAAAGAGAATGTAGTAAATGCAGCTACAGAGCTAAATACAAGCAACAATACACACATGTGCATTGGTTATAACCTGTTTGTCCAGTTGTCAAATAACCAGGAGACCCCTGTCCTAATATGTGATTAAGTGCATTCCTCTGGGATAAGGAGAATACTAATGATGATAGTTACTGTTTTGGGGTGTTCCTTTATCAGTTAATGGGTGAAGGATTCCCTCTGGCCATATGGAAATGAGTTAATCTACTTAGCTATTAGAAGTTCAGCTATGAGACACTTTCAGCATTCTGGCAAATTAAATCCTATTAATTCATGTTTAGGAAATTTGAGAAAAGAAGGCACAGAAAGCTGGCAGCAATGTTGCAATCCATGCGTGCAGAGGTAGAGTCTTTAAACTTCTAGGAGGTGGGGCACCTGCGTGGCTCAATGGTTGAGCATTTGCCTTTGGCTCAGGTCATGATCCTGGGGTCCTGGGATCGAGTCCCGCATTAGGCTTCCCTCAGGGAGCCTGCTTCTCCCTCTGCCTATGTCTCTGCCTCTCTCTCTCTGTCTCTCATGAGTAAATAAATAAAATCTATTTTTAAAAAACCCACAAAAGTTTAAACTTCTAGGAGGGAACTGTGTAGAGCACGTAGAACAGTTTAAAGCCTTCTAAAGTCCTCCTTTCAAGAAAATAAAAGACAATTAAAATGTGAATGTTTCTGCATGAATCTAATAGAATTATCTGTCAACTTGCCTGTGAGAACTAGAAGGCGGAGAAATTTCAGGACCAAAATCAAATGTCTCCAACTAAACTCCAGATGGGTATTATCTATCCCACTCAAGCCTGGGGGATGAGGGGGTATTTTTCTTCTAAATTATTATTACCCACGAGGTTGTAAAATGCTTTGGCCTCTCTTATTGGAGGAGGTACTTCCACATGTCCAGGGCCATGGTAATTGGAAGATCACAGGTGAGTCATTCGTTGACCTTGATGAGATTTAGGCATAGGTGAGGTCTTTCTGCTCTAGGACCCATGGGTAACATGTAGACAGATACTCATGGAAGTCCCAAAGGGTCAGTATGGCCACTCTGCTTGAGTGACTCAGTCAAGTGGTGCAAATGATGCATCACAGTATAAAGACATTAGCTTCATTTCTGTGTGTTGATTACACTGACTCATGTAGACTGGCTACAGCAGAAGTCAGACATTTATGCTTTGTTCTGCTTTTCAATTCTACATTCTTTTTAAGGCAATATAGATGTTCAATCCAAGTAGTGCAAAGCCACATACAAGGAAGTAAATAAGTGCAAGTCAGGAAGATTACTATTTCTAGATATTGTATTTCCCCACCAGGAGAAAAATCACACAGAAAATATTCTGCTTGCATTATGAGTCAGCCAACCTCATAGGTCCATGGAAAATGGCATGTATTTTAAAGAAGAATCTTAAGGAAAAAACATTTTGCACAGATGACTCTTCTCTGCCTGAAGGACAATTGTGCTACCACATGTCTAGAGCTATCAAACTCTGAAAGAAAGAGACAAAGGTTTACTGTCATTCAAGCTATTACAAGTCAAGTCACCTCTTGCTTTACCTTTTATTATCCTGGGCTGGAAAGAAAATTGGCCCGTAGACAGTGTCTACACTGTGTTGTGTCTTGCAAAAACTGCAACTGAGTGGACAAGTTGGTAGGAGAACAGGTAATTCCCAGCTGGAGGGTGCTTTAACTTCCAAGTATCACACATTTATAAATAATGGCTTCCTCACCTTACCAAATCTTTGCTCAAATATCACCTCCTCATTAGACTTACCCTCAATATTTTAGTTAAAATTACAACCTCCCCCAAATACTCAGAAACCCCCTCACACTGCCCTATTTTTGTACCATTTAATTTACTGTATGTTCTACTTATTAATTACCCCTAACACGTAAGCTTTACCAGAGAAATGCTGGCCTCTTGTTCACAGATGTATCCCAAGCTCCTAGGATGTGCCTGATAAGGAGTGGACATCTAACAGATACTTGTTAAATAAATGAAAGAGCAAGCAAATGAATGAAACACATTTCCCATGCAAACAATGTTAAATATACCTGTTGTCATTCCAGGCCAAAAGATTCTATTGATGTCACAATATAACTGAAAGAACATACCAGGAGTGTTGATAAATGAAGAGATTTACAGACTTTGTTGCTTATGTACTTAAGTTTGACATGAATATAATGTGAATGTCCGTGTCTCCTCAAATTCCTATGTTGAGATCCTAACGCCCAATATAATGATGCTAGTATAGGTGGGGCCTTTGGAAGGTGTGAAGTCGTGAGGGTGGAGCTCTCGTGAATGCAATTACTGCACTATAAAATAGGCTCCAAGGGCCCCTGGGTGGCTCAGTCAGTGAAGCATCTACTTTCAACTCAGGTCATGATCCCAGGGTCCTGGGATGGAGCCCCACATCGGGCTCCCTGCTCAGCGGGGAGTCTGCTTCTCCCTTTCCCTCCACCTGCCACTCTGCCTACTGTGCTCTCGCTCTCTCTCTAATAAATAAATAAAATCTTTAAAAACAAATTAATATAATAGGCTGCAGGGAGCTCCCTTGTTCCCTTCTACCAGGTGAGAACACAGTGAGAAGGTGCTGCTGTGAACTAGGAAGAGGGTCCTCACCTCCCCATGCTGGTACTTTGATCTTGGGCTGCTCAACTTCTGAAACTAAAAGAAATAAATTTCTGTTGTTTAGAAGCCACTTAGTCTGTGGCATGATTTTATAGCAGCCCGAATGGACTGAGACAACATTCTCCTTACTTCTTTTATATAACTGTAGAACATTAAATATTGGTTTGCCAAAGCAATCTTGAGGAAGAGGAACACAGCTGGAGGCATCATGCCCCCTGACTTCAACTGTATCACAAAACTACAGTTTTGTGATCTACGTGTCTGTAGATGTAGACACATAGATCATGACATGTAGATCAACAGAACAGTAGATATCCCAGAAACAAGTCCACACATCTATGGTCGATTAGTTTAAGACAAGCCAGGAGTATAAAATGGAGAAAGGACAGTCTCTCTAATAAATGGGGGCACTGGAGCATTACCTTATACCACACACAAAAATTAACTCAATGGATTAAAGATGTGACCATGAGACCTGAAGCCATAAACCCCCTAGAGGAAACCATAGGCAGAAAGCCAAAATCAACAAGTGGGACTACAGCAAACTACAAAGCTCCTGCTCAGCAAAGGAAACATCAATAAAATAAAGGCAATTTATTGAACAGAAAAAAAACTGTAAATCACTTATCTGATAAGATGTTAAGAACCAAAATACAAAAAAAAAATCATTAAAAAAAAAGAACCAAAATATATGAAGAACTTGCACAACTCAAATGTAAAGAAGTCAGTCTGAATAAAAAATGGGCAGAGGGGGCAGCCTGGTGGCTCAGCGGTTTAGCGCCGCCTTCAGCCCAGGGCTGATCCTGGAGACCCAGGATCGAGTCCCACATCAGGCGCCATACATGGAGCCTGCTTCTCCCCCTGCTTCTCCCTCTGCCTGTGTCTCTGCCTCTCTCAATGTCTCTCATGAATAAATAAATAAAATCTTAAAACAAAAACAAAAAACTTGAAAAAAAAAATATGGGCAGAGGAAACACATTTTCCCAAAGACCACATCCAGATGGACAACAGACACATGAAAAGATGTTCCACGTCACTCATCATCAGAGAAATGCAAATCAAAATCACAATCAGTTATAACCTCACACCTTTGAGATAACTATTACCAAAAAGAGAAGAAACAACAGGTGTTGGTGAGGACATGGAAAAAGGGGAGGCCTCATGCACTGTTGATGGGAATGCAAGCTGGTGCAGCCACGCTGGAAACATTGTGGAGGGACCTCAGAAAATTAAAAGTAGAACTGCATGATCCAGCAACTTCACTCCTGAGTATTGATCCAAAGGAAGCAAAAACACTAACTCAAAAAGATATATGCATCCCTATGTTCTTTGCAACATTATTTACAGTGGCCAAGACATGGGAGCAAGTCTAAGTGTCTTTTGACAGATGGTTAAAGAAACATGGCAAACAGAATATTATTCAGCAATACGTAAGAAGGAAATTTGCCATCTGTTAAACCACGAATGGATCTTAGGGGCCTAAGGCTAAGTGATGAAAGCCAGAGGAGACACATGCATGGAATCTAAAAACAGACTATGGAAACAGAACACATTGGTGGTTGCCAGAGACAGGGTGGGTGAAAGGGGTGAAGGACGTTATCAAGTAAGTCCTGAGGGGGGCGGGGGTAGCGTCTGGGGTGCTCAGTCCACTGAGCTTCTGACTCTTGGTTTCAGCTCAAGTAGTGATCTCAGGGTCATGGGATTGAGCCCCGCATTGGGCTCTGCACAGGCAGTGGAGTCTGCGGGAGGTTTTTCCTCCCCCTCTGCCTCTTCCCCCTCTAAAAAAAAGATAATAAAATAAGTGGTGGGATGGAATGTGCAGCATGGGGCCCACAGGCAATCACACCACGGCTTGTATGAAAGTTGCTGAGAAGATCTGAAAAGTACTCATCACGAGAAACAAAGACTGGTGACCATATATGCTGATGGCTTCACAATGTGCACAAATATCAAATCCCATCCTGTGCACAGGAAACACATAGGTTGTCAATTAGATCTCAAAAAATAAAGAAAATGCATTTTAACCCTATCAAGATAAGATATTAACTTGCTGCCATGGTGAACACTTTGCATGACACCTTCCCTGTATGAACCAGAGGTTCGAGCTGACCGGAGCACAGGGCATAAGAAGTAGAAGCATGAATCCCAAGAGGTGAGGGAAAATAAGATGAGAAGATGACGAAGAGACAAAGCCTGAAACCAGGCACCAAGGGTTAATGAAAGAGCTCATCTGAAAGATTGGATCAATGCATGTCCGCTTGTTTGTGCAGAAGCTGATGTAACACAGAGCGTGAGTCTACGAAGAAGCCAAGAACCAAACTCTACAAAATGGGCAAGAATGCCTTTGCAAAACGGTTGCTTAAAAAAGGAGACAGAGCTTTCAGTTCCATTCCTATTAATTATATCTTTATATTATCAATCACTGTTATTACATTGCTGAAAAATATAGTAGATGGATTATATGCTTAATAGTTATTAAATAAATGGATGAAAGTAGAAAAATGCATACACACCTTACCAAATCTTTGCTCAAATATCACCTCCTCATTAGACTTACCCTCAATATTTTAGTTAAAATTACAACCTCCCCCAAATACTCAGAAACCCCCTCACACTGCCCTATTTTTGTACCATTTAATTTACTGTATGTTCTACTTATTAATTACCCCTAACACGTAAGCTTTACCAGAGAAATGCTGGCCTCTTGTTCACAGATGTATCCCAAGCTCCTAGGATGTGCCTGATAAGGAGTGGACATCTAACAGATACTTGTTAAATAAATGAAAGAGCAAGCAAATGAATGAAACACATTTCCCATGCAAACAATGTTAAATATACCTGTTGTCATTCCAGGCCAAAAGATTCTATTGATGTCACAATATAACTGAAAGAACATACCAGGAGTGTTGATAAATGAAGAGATTTACAGACTTTGTTGCTTATGTACTTAAGTTTGACATGAATATAATGTGAATGTCCGTGTCTCCTCAAATTCCTATGTTGAGATCCTAACGCCCAATATAATGATGCTAGTATAGGTGGGGCCTTTGGAAGGTGTGAAGTCGTGAGGGTGGAGCTCTCGTGAATGCAATTACTGCACTATAAAATAGGCTCCAAGGGCCCCTGGGTGGCTCAGTCAGTGAAGCATCTACTTTCAACTCAGGTCATGATCCCAGGGTGCTGGGATGGAGCCCCACATCGGGCTCCCTGCTCAGCGGGGAGTCTGCTTCTCCCTCTCCCTCCACCTGCCACTCTGCCTACTGTGCTCTCGCTCTCTCTCTCTAATAAATAAATAAAATCTTTAAAAACAAATTAATAGAATAGGCTGCAGGGAGCTCTCTCTCTATATATATAATATATATATATAATAAATAAATAAAATCTTAAAGATTTTATTTATTCATGAGAGAGGCAGAGACACAGGCAGAGGGAGAAGCATGCTACATGCAGGGAGCCCGACGTGGGACTCGATCCAGGGTCTCCAGCATCACGCCCTGGGCCAAAGGCAGACACTCAACTGGTGAGCCACCCAGGCGTCCCAACCACTGTCATTTGTAAACGAAGCCCTACCTTTAAGCCTCAGTTAGGAAAGAAACCATCATCTTTGGGAGGGGGATGCAGGTGTTTACCGAGGCCCAGACACTAGGGTCACCCTGTGACTGTGACCACATACCACTGGGACCCCCTGCGTCAGTGTTTCTCTGCACGGCCCTCAAGTAAGGCTGCTTGCAGTAGTCATCTGGGGTTTTTTTTAAAATGCAGATTCCCGGGCACCGCCATGGCTCCTTACTCAGAATGTGTGAATGTGTGAGGGGGGAGGTCTGGGCATCCACATATGAACGAGCCCCTCAGGGAGTTCTGTGCAGCCAGACTTGCAAACTCCTGCTTAGACCTGAGCTTTTTTTTTTTTTTTTTTTTTTAGACCTGAGCTTTCGATCATATCTGAAACCAATGGAAGCAGGTGATCGGTTTGAATCAGAGAAATCAGGGCAAAGCTCATGCTGCCCAAGGGGGCGCTGCAGCATGCAGCTGGGATGTCGCTGCTGGGCTACAGGGTGACCTCTGAGGGTGCCTTCACACAGGGCCGCGTTCCTGGGTCCAGCGTGGCCTAGGACCACCTCTGTGGTCTGAACTGGAGACTCCATGAAGACAGACAAATACTCCCGTACTTGACCTTCTGCAGGAGACATAAAAGAGAATCGGGCACAGAGTGATTAAGCCATGAATGTTGGTGGAACAAAGCTTCATTGACTCAGATGTTACCACATTCTGGAACTTGGCCCGGGGTGGGTGCCAAAATGTGTACACAGGAGGAACAAACTCAAAACGCTACTGGCTCTACTCTGTAAACACTGCTGTGTGCATGGGAAACATTTGCTTGACACCTATTAACAGTGTTGGTTTCTGACAGCAAACAAGAGGACTTCTCCAGCAAATGCTGCCGGGCTCACCATGAACACAGTCTCTGAAGCAAACTATTAAATTATCCCCGTACGCTCAACCCACTGTCAACCTCCAGAGTACTTCCCACTGCACCAGGAGGAAAATGATAGTATTTCAGACAGCATTTTGGTTAAGAAATGTGCAAAAATAAGAAAAATAAATAAATAAAACTCTATGGCCGGGCCATGCCAGGAATGTTGCACACAAGAGTTGTCTGTGGTCTCCCATCTTCCAGAGGTGGGTCCTAAGTAATATAACTTGTGGCTTTGACATTCCTTCTGTGCTCTGTTCTCCCAAGAAGATGAGAAAGAGAGAGAGCTGAATGGAACTTCTCGTATTCACGCCGTCCAGGTTAAGATAGAAGACCACACGCCCATCTGGGCAATTACATGGCATATTTTGCCAAAGGGAATGGCAAGGGGTCTTTGCTACACATCTGATCTCTCTAAAGAAACTTAATAAGGAGGGACACCTGTGTGGCTCAGTGGTTGAGTGTCTGCCTTCAGCTCAGGTCATGAACCTGGGGTCCTGGCTCTCTCCTACCTTCGGCTTAGAAGGGCCCTGTAATTATGTGAGGCCCACATAGATAACCTCACCCGATGTCCCACCTCACAGTCAGCTGACTGGCAGCCTAAATATCTTACTTTTCCTCCCCCATATAACCTAACATATCACTGTTTCTGGGGATGAGGCGTTGGAAATCTCTGGGGGGGCCCTATTCCCCCAAGCACAGATGAGTTACTGATCTTCATGACAGCCATGGTCCTGCCCACAACCCAGAGTAGGGAGGAGGGCAGAGAACATTGCTGTGACGGGTCTGACACCTCCCACTGAGGCAGGGCTGTCCCAGATCCTCACGTCAGCTGCCAATTCCGTGTTCCCAGCTCCATGGGGCACCCACCCTGCCCCCTGCACAGTTTACTCAATATCTATAAGTGTATGTTTCCTGTTGGTGCCACACAGCTCCTAAAATAAATACAGGCGTTGAGATACACAAGAATGCCATACAACGTCACAGCCTGGAGCAGGCTTCCCACAGACTCTTCCCTTTTAGTGGTTATCTTACTTATAACCTTTTAGTTATTAGACATGGGACAAGGTCACTGTCCCATAGTCCACGTGTCCTAGGTGGGCTATACCTTCTCCAAGGGCATATGCTTCTGTTCTGTTCCCACTGGAGCTTCAAAGTCTTAGAACCTGCTCTTAGCAGGTGCTCTGCAAATATCTGTTGAACAAGTGACTGGAAGAACAAGTCACCCATTGAACGAAGGCTTGACCATCTGGAGATTAATAGCAGATGATGGGCAGCAGGAGGTGCAACTGTACGGTGAGCGTGCCACCAAACTGATGTCTGACCACCGAGCCTCATCGGATGGCAAGATCAACCCAACAGCTTCTGACTTACCATCAGCAGCCATCACCCAGGATGTGGTGGTGACAAGAGCAAAGCATTCAAGTCACAACCCCTAGGTCAGTTCTGTGACCAGGTGGACCTCGGCTTCCTCCATTGTAAAACAAGGATAACAGTGGTACCTCCCTGCTTCAGTTGTGTGTGCTGATGTCACTTGTCCTCAGATGTAAAGCAGGGCATGGTGAGCAGGTGCATGAACTCCTGAACCTCACACTTCTCATTCTTCTCACCACCATTGTCAGCCATGTTCATGCTGATACCACAGCACGAATGTCATCCAAGGATCTCTGCCAGGAACTACAACTTTCTGGGATAGGGAAGGAGGGAAACTGGTTTTGAAAAAGTGTGTCAGTGTGGTTTATATAAATGTCATTTAAACCTTTGAAGAAGAAAATAGAAACACAAAGTGAGTAGAGGCTGAGCAATGGATTATCCTGAGGGGGTGGGCTCAGTCCTTGTGCTGAGTCTGTCCACACCACATGTGGTGCGCATGGACCGGACATGGGGTCCTCACTCCTCACACCCAGTGACCATCAGGTACCACAACAGGGATACTCGACCCTAAGTTGAAGTCCATTTCAACAGTAATAACAAGTTGTCAGGAGCAAACAATCTGTTACTAGAGAGAGAAACATTACTAAGTTTGCTGACCCTGAAATAAAAGCATTAAATCACCCACCTCTGGGGAGACAGGGAACCGTGGTGCCCACTCCCCATACCCCAAGCAGGTCACCGGGGCCTTTAAGATGGGAGCAAGGAACTCCCAACACTGTCTCCACTTTCTTGGAACAGTCTGAGGAGATTCCCACAGGAACAAAACATTGAAGGTCAAGCAGGATCCAGAATCTTGGATGTGTGGCAATTAGCACTTCCATGAATAAGTCAACTGTGACTACTGGGGTGATAACCATCTCAGCTCTTACTGGAGAGCTGCCCTCTGGAAGCCAGAGCTTATAGGAACAACCAGTAGATAACACGAGCAGAGACTGAATCCTAGGTCTTTTTTTTTTTTTTTTTTCACATTATAAACCAGCCAGTTTATTATTTTGTAGTAAGTTGGATAACTTTTACCATGCAGACTGATGTACCTATATCAGCATGAACGGTGCATGTTCTTCCCAAAGCAGTTACATGGAAAACCAAGTTATTATCAAGTTACTTGGAAGTATGAAATCCAAACAAGGGGAGGCCAATCTTAAAACCTACACCTCCCTCATCCATAAAGCTAGGGCACATTTTAGGCACATTAGGGCACATCCACCACAGGAACAGCCCAGCCTCCAGAGTTTTGCTATTGCCTCTTCCTTCCCCATCTTGGCTCTAGCCAAGCACTGTCATCTACAGCTTTAGGATCAGCCAGCTTGGTCTCTGAGTCCTATTGATACCCACTGGTTTTTATTGTTACCTCTCCTGTTATTGACAGTTAAGGTACTGAAAGGGGCACATCAATTACTCCCATGTTCCAACTAGAAGACACAACAATTTTGTTGGGATGTTTTCCCAACCCCACCCTACTCAAGTTTTACCACCTAATGTGCTTTATAAAGGTTCTTCCTGTTTCCATTAGCACATACACAGGTTACCTATAAATTCACCTGACTAATGTAACTTAATTCCTAATTGACGTTTTTAATTAGAGTTTTTATTCTTTCTCTTTCTTGATCAGTTTTTATTCTTTCTCTTTCTTTCCAACCACACAGGAGTTAATGAAACTTTTCTATTGTTCAAAGACTTTTTTTGATGACTCTTAATAGTACTAAATTGAGGACTGCATTTTCTTGAATCCTAGGTCTTATTTGAAAATCGTAGCCTGCTGCTGGGTTGCCATATAGCCATTCATCGACCAGCTGAGAAAGAAAACTCGGCTCACCCACTATTTCTTCTCTTTTAAAAATATTTTTCCTCTAATGGCTTGTTTTCTAACTGAGAAACGTACTGCTTATCCAGTGGCTTATTTCTCTACCACTGAACTATTAATTGTTTTAATTAATTGTTTAAATGTCTTGAGGTGACAGCAGGAAAAAGCAGACTCCTGGGGACTTCTCATACAATTATACGTTCAGTTGAATTTTGCAGTCATGTGAATCAGAGGCTTTCTCATACCCAGAAATGCTTGGTGACAGGTTTAGGGATGGGAAGGTGCTCATGAAGCAAGAGTGCCCAAGGTTTCCAAACCCCAGGGCCGCCTTCCCCTCCTTGGCCTTTCCAGGACACAGCAGGCCCAAGAGCAAGATCAGGAATGAAAGGGAAAGACGTAGATTACTTGAGGACCCGTGACACACCAGAGATGAGGTTTGAGGGCAAACCCAATTCGCTCGGGCCACCCCACCCAATCTGAGAGAAGGCTCATCTTTGCCCCAGAGACAAGCTCTGTCCCAGTGGTGGGGCCAGGTGGGTATCCAGGCTGATGGGCCCTCCAACAGGAAGCAGGCAAGGCCATCGTCATCTCCACGGTGGGAGGTACAACTAAGGTGAATCCAACATTTCAACTGAGAGTTTGCCCAACAGCAAGTAGCTAGGGGAAGGGAGGTTGCCACAGCCCCCCTGAACTTGGTGGCCTTTCTGCGGCTGGTTCTGCTGTCCTGCTCCCTCCCACTGGTCTTAAGGCTTAAGGCTTCAGTAGTGCCTCCTTGAAAGATCAATACTAAGCAGGTAGAAATCAGCCTGGGGCTAAGTGAAGGCCCTGGAAACACCTCAAACCATCAGGCAGGAAAAAGACACGAGGCAGAGGGAGAGCCTACACAACCGACCGTGACAGGAACGAAACCAGGCTGCCGTTTATTACTACTCTTCTCAGCCAAAGAGCAAGAACAGCAAGCACTGTACGGAAGAAGGTAGAGCAGACTCTCATGTTCCTGCAGACGATGTCATTGTCCACACAAAAAATCCAAGACAATCTATGCATACACTACTGAGATTAGTAAAAGTTCAGCAAGATTGCAGAGATCAAGAGCAATGCACAAAGTTCTTAGTATTTTTTTTAAGGGAAAAGAAAATGCAGAGTGATAATGTGGGGGCAGGGATTTGGAACAGGTCAGAGACTGAGACATCTGTATGAATCCATGCCCCTTCTTCACAACTGTTCCCACTCAAACCAAAAATATGGAAAGCTTCACAAATTTGCATGTCATCCTTGCGCTGAGGCCATGCTAATCTTCTCTGTATCAGTCCAATTTTAGTATATGTGCTGCCGAAGCGAGCACCATACTATTTTCTTTACAAGTGCAAAGACCAGATGGGAAATGCGATGGAAATGTGTCATTCGTTTGTCACTACAGCAAAATCTCACTTCATGGAGGGCATGAAGTTCCTGTAGAAAACTGTCACTTATTGAAAGATATAAAAGAAACATTAAGTAAATGGTGAGAAATGCCAATTGCATGGATAAGGAAGATTCAGTATTTTACGTGAATTCTCCAAAATCTATATAGTCAATGAAAATTAAATCTGAATTCCATTGAAATACATGGGGAACCTAGGTTCTAAGTTCTAAGACATATATGGCTCTACAGCATATACGGAAGAATATGTGTGGAAAGCAGCTTAAGAAATGTCTGGAATGATATTATACCTGGAATTTGCAACAGAAGAATGGGGTGGGTGGTGGAAACCAGGAGGGAGGCATGAACCAATAATCCTTGAAACTGGGCAGTACGCACACAGGAGGTCACTGACTCTGGTATGTTTAAAATGCTCTGTAATATAAGGTTTAAAAAAGTTTATGAAGAAATAATAGCTAAAACTTTTCCTGAAGAAAATAAACAAATTAATTTAGGAGAAAGCAAACACATTATACAGGTAGAATCACATATGGCATGTGATGTATTTGGGAATTTGGTGATCCCACAGAGGTGGTGTCCCAAGTCCATGAGGAAACTGGGCACATTCCATATAGAAGGCAAGAGAGTGGAGTTCCATATTCAGAAATCCCATTAAACAAGACTCTTGCTTAGATAGAAAATGAATAAAAGCCTAAATGTGACCAACCAAAAACTGGTAGGACAAAAGATAGGCAACATAGGACTTTTTAAATTGTTAACATCGTGTGAAAGAAGAGCAGAATAATACGCATAGCATGGTGCCCTGTCCTGAAAGTAACACTTTCAAAATGCAATTTTATATAATGGATACATGGAAGTACCTAACATTTTTTAAAAAAGAGTAAAAATATAGAAAGAAAACATACCAAACCAGTTACCACTGTGTGAATAAGGATGAGACTGTATGTTGTTGTTGTTTAAAGATTTTATTTAGAGATGCCCAGGTGGCTCAGTGGTTGAGCGTCTGCCTTTGGCTCAGGTTGTGATCCCAGGGTCCTGGGATCGAGTCCCACATCGGGCTCCCCCACAGGGAGCCTGCTTCTCCCTCTGCCTATGTCTCTGCCTCTCTCTGTGTCTCTCATGAATAAACAAATAAAATCTTTTTAAAAATAAAAAAAAATCTTTATTTTTTAAAATATTGTATTTATTTATTTATTTTAAAGATTTTATTTATTTATTCATGAGAGACACAGGGGGAGAGAGAGGGACCCTGATGTGGGACTTGATCCCAGGACTCCAGGATCATGCCCTGGGCCAAAGGCAGGTGCTAAACTGCTGAGCCACCCAGGGATCCAAAAAGATTTTATTTATTTGAGAGAGAGCGCATGTGCAAGTAGGGAGAGGGACAGAGAGAGAGAGAATCTCAAGCAGATTCTGCACTGACTACAGAGCCTGATCTAGGCTCAATCCCACGACCTGGAGATCATAACCTGAGCTGAAACCAAGAGCCAGGCGCTCAACTGACTGAGCCACCCAGGGGCTGCTTGTTTTTGTTTTTATTTTAATTTTTTAAGTAAACTCTACCCCCAACATAGTTGCTCAAACTCACATCTCTGAGATGGAGTCTCACACTCCACCAGTTGTACCAGCCTTGGGCCCCTATTCCTTTTCTTTTAAAAAGCCTAGAAACACATCTGACGAGATATTTATGTAAATCTGAGAATATTTATGTAAAAAATGAGAATATGACCGTGTTTTGTAAAGATTCTTTGTACTTTTCCTGTATCTCTAAAAAAATTTTTTTCATTTCAAAATTACAAAAAAAGGCTAAGAAATAAATCATTCAAAGGAACAGCATCAGTAAACAAAATCAGAGTGAGGATCAGTAAACAAAATCAGATGCAGACAATGCCGAGGGCAGGGATGCAGATGCCTGGGGGGGGGGGCTGCAGAACAGGACGTGAGGAAGCAGCTGCTCTGGCTCATGCATGAGGGGAGGAGAATCACCGACGTGTCTGCCACCGGAGAAGCTGGAGGCACCGGGATAACATGCTGGGAAGCGCAGTCCTTGACACTGGACAGACCTGGGGCATCGCCCTGGACGCCGGCAGAGTGGCCGTGGGGGCAAGGACGGATGGCTACGGAGACCCTAGAGAAAGGGTGTGTGCCCGTGAGGCTCTTAAAGAAGAGGACAGAAGAAATAAAAGGGGGGAGAGGAAGATGGGAGAGCAGAAAGCTATCTCAAAACAATGAAAACTTTTATCTGTCGATCTGCAACAGGGGAAAAGGTGATGCAGGAAGATTGACATCATAAACCATCTTAATTAAGTAACTGACCTTGCAGAATAGGGCAGGATGTGTGGCGCCCAGAGAGAACACTGTCCGTCTGGCGGGAAGGGTGCTGGCTTTCTTTCCAGCAAGCTCCAGTGGCTCATGTTCCACCCTGGGGACACGTACATTCTCGCCCTACAATGCCTGACTTTGTTTAGTTGTGGCTCTATCGGGGTGATTCTTTAGCCAAGAATCTGCATTTCTGTTGTTAAATAACAACATTGGATCAGGTGAATTTGAAGACCTCCCTTGGCTTTACTCAGTGATTCGGGATCTGGGCAGCAGCCCCTTCCCCGCTGCCTCCAGGCAGGCAGGGGGAGGTGGTTACAGAACAGGAGGACCTAGGAGCAAGAGGAAAAGGTGGTTCCCTGGGGGTCTGGCCACCCGCCTGACCTCATCTCTCCTTGTGTGTGGGGGCGGGGAGGTGAGGGGACCTGGGCAACAGATGGAAAGAAACATTTCCTGACTGACAGATTAAGGCCACAGCTCTGGGAGAGGTTGCAACTGGAATTAGATTGGGTATTAAGCCCTGGTTTGAGAGCTCCGTCTAAGTGACACCAACTCAGCCCCCAGAAAAGCCTGTTTTGATTCAGTTTGTCTGGCCTCTGATAAACTGTGCTCTACATATGGAAACTACTCTCTGTGCAGGTTTACCTTGGGGACCAGATTCGGGAAAACAGAGTCTGAAGCAGAGTCTGAGCTTTGGGCTCAAAGGTGGAGGGACCTCCTGAAGCATCTAATTCCTGCAGACATTCCCAACCAGGGTCTGAATGGAGCAGCCTGCAGCAGGTGGGCAGGCTGTGGAGAAGATCCCTCCAGAAGCCAGAGCCAAGGAAAGGTACTGGGGCCGTGGAGCAGATGCAGGGGGTCTCCCTCAGCCTGTTGATGGTCTCAGGCCAAGAGGACAGGTGGCTGAGGAAGTCTCAGTGAGGAAGCACAGGTGATTCACAGGAGCCAGCTGAGGGTAGCTGACTCTGCGAGCTGGGCATAATTTGCTTCTTGAATAGCTTAATCCTGGGCTTGCCCTCTCCACTGGGCCACGCGAGGCAGGAAAGCTCTGAAAGGACCTCCAGAGGTGGTTCCTCCTCATGGTTCATTCACTGTCAAGACTGGACCATGTGGCTCAAGTGATTTTCCAACACTTCACATCCAGTTAGAGAGAACCAGAACTCAATTGTAGCTTTTATCGGAGTCTTATTTCACTCATCTTTGTTGAGAAGATCAAATATCTAATATTTACGCTTTCTCCATTTAATTTTTTAAAATATGTTTTAAGATGTTTTATATAATATATTTATGTTTACATTTATATTTTACATATATTACATGCTATTATACTATATACTATATTAATGTAGAGTAATACCATATACTGTATACAATAGCCTGTTATAGTAATAATATAGGTAACTATACTGCATACCATATTTTATACTATAAATACTTTGTATACATACAATATATGATACATAGTACATAATATGTAAAGTATAATATACAGTATATATAGCATATATTACATAGAATATATAGTACATTTAATATCTTTATTAAATATTTATTAAATATCATTATTATCTATCATGTCATTTATTTTGCAATATACAGTAATAACTATATAGTTACATATTATATGATATTATAAATTACATAGTTGTATAACTCTATATTATACACAATTACCTAATCATCATGATATATAATAATACAACTTGTCATATATGCGAGTGCGTGTATATCTGCATCCAAACACAATGTTACTGGGTTCATTCCATGGTGTCCTCACTGCCGAACTCATCTGGAGGACACTTTCTTGGGTGTTTTTCTTCCTCTGCTGGAATGTCAGGTCATGGTTCTTCTTGCATACCCCTGAGGAGACTCTTCTGCAACCTTCTATGTCCTGGGCTCACAGTATCTCCAACGGTGACAAGCCTGACTTTGTATTTTCTCACATGTGGTATTTCTTTCTCTTTTACACAATGATGCAGCAAAGCGACTTTTTCCTCTCAAGCCCCCGGTATTTTTCCCACGGAAAATATTAATCCCACAGATCCCAGGAGTGGTGGCATCTGTAGGAACTCTCTTCTTGGGGTGCAGCTCATGGACAATAAACTGGCCACACACAACTGGAGGTGAGCAGCAAATGTTACTTTCTGTGTGCGTTCACAATTGTGCTTCGTAGGTTGAGAAAACACCTTGTATAAATAAACTTGATGAGGTTGGGATTTAAAGGCAGGAAGCAGCTGGCAGCCCAAACGGCCTTTTGGTCTGTCATCTGTTTAAACACGCAGGAAGGGTCTTGTGAGCTTTAAAGTAAATACAAAGGCACATTTGAGCCATATATAAAAGAGACTTAAAACAAACCCTGCTTAATCCTTTCAAATGGTGTAGCTCCCCCAGCGGAAACAGACTATGCCAGTTAGATGAACATCCTGACAAACAAAGTGTCTCAGGGCCACACCACGAGGGGAGGTAGGTGTGTTTATTCAATGAGATCCTCCGGAGGAATGCCAACTGCATTTCTGAATGCACAAGTGTGCCAAATGAAGGCAGCACACTAGGCAGAGAAGATGCCAGTGAGTGCCCCAAGGCCTATGCAAGCAATAAGGGAAAGGTAAAAATGGAATTTCACAGCTAGTATCATGTAAATCTGCTGGATCTTTTAATATAATCAATCAACACAGTGTGCTTCGTGTGGCTACTGATGCAGCTGGCTTTAGACGTGAAATGCCAGCCTCACAGGCAAATGCCAGCTCAGGAGTGAAATTTGTATTTGCCCCAGGCGGTATTGTTGATGACAGGCATGGTGTTGTCCCGCAGAGTAGAACTGGCCATCCTGCATGACTGCAACCCATGCCCACTGATCAATAAGTGACTCTCCATGTCCACCACCACCGCCCCAGCCCAACAGCCTTCACGCCGCTCCCATTCTGGGAAATCTGATGATGTGCTCAAAATTGCTGAACATGCTGCGCAATTAATTTTCCTAATTATGTAACTTTGTGGACACATCAACAGAAGCATTCTGGAAAGTTACTTAAAGTGAACATACAGAGCATGATATCTCACTTGTGAATTTCATCAGTGGAAAAGACATAGCTTCATTGGTATTCGATGAAGTTTAATCATATTAAGTTATTACCACAATTAGGCATACAAAGTCACCAATAAACATTTTGCTGAATTCATTAGCAGATGTGAAAAGTCGCTGAGGAACATTTAATCTTATAATGCTCTCAGCAAATCAGCAAAGAAAATGCCAGAGAAACTTGCATATACGATGCTCTTGGAACTGGAAAATGTATTATGTCCTCTGCAGTAGGCTCTCGCTTCTCCTCATGGTCTGGGATGACATCCTCTTGTTCCAGGGGCTGCAGGAAGAGGCTGGCTCAAGAGCCAGCTTCTTTGAGTCCAGGCTCTGCCACCTGCCTGCTGTGTGAGCTGAGCAGGCCACGAACCTTACTGCCACAGATGGCAATAAACATAGTCAAGATAATGTTGTTGTGAGAATTAAATTAGTTAATATATGTAAAATATTCAGAATGGCACTAGGGGGAGGCTAGTAATAAAGGAGCTGGTTATTATCAGCATTATTGCATCATGATCATTGTACAGCTCTTCTCTGTAAATATTTTTGTGTGATCAATAATGTTTTTGTTGTTGTCTTTGTTGTCTTAGTAAAACATGCCAAAAGCATACACTGCAGATGTGGCAAATTTCACAAAAAATTGGTATTAATGCTTGGCACAAGATAACAAAGCATGAGTTGAGGCAGGCCAGACTATGCCATGGTGACAAACTGGGAAATGTTTGTCACTGGAAAGAGAGATCACTACACTATTACATGGTCTTGCCACATGCACATCTTGTCTGAACTGGAAGGCTCCACCCTGTGTGCTCACAGGAGGTGCTGGGACTCCAGGTTCTTTCATGACAGAGCAGGACTAGAAAGACACTGTACATTTTTCCTGACTTTGATGTTTCCACTTGGAAGTGATATGCATGATTTCTGTTTCCATTTCATTGGTTAAAGGGAGTCCCACAAAAAGATATAGAACAGAGAAGGGAGGGAAGCCTGAAACATTTGGGGAGCAGTGACTCCCTACTCATTTTAAGCTGAGGTTTGGCTCTCACCTACCACATGCAGAAACAAATGGACCATATGGCTCAACAATAGGGTTAAGGGCTCCTCATCCTGGTGTGTCTCCAAGAGAACTATAAAGATTGCATCTTTTCCCCTCTCTGGGAGCCTATGTGCTCAGTATTTTGAAATCTTCTAATCTTTTCTTGTTGCTTTCCCAATTAGCAGGCTGCTATCAACTCCTGGAAACACAAAGAGAAGAGGCATTTCTTTGGCGGTGACGTGTGAGAAGATGGTGCCAGGAGAGAATATGATGTCTAGGACATTAAATTGCAAAGGAAAGAAAATCAGAGGTTTTCTTTCTTCCCACTCTGGGAATTAGCAGTTTCTAGCTCAGAAGAGCTGTGATGTGGGTATACATTGCTACACACATATAAAGCCATTTGTAGAATGTAAATTTTACATTTTTCCAATAAAATTTTTTCAGTTCTGAGAAGGTACATAAAGCATATAAGTTAATAAAGTATTATTTGGGTTGCTTGTTCCTGTTCACTGCTGTAAAAAAAGTAAATTATAATACTGTAATTAAGGCATTGAAGAATGGCTTAGGATGGTTTGTGTTTTAATTGTAAATTATACATCATTTAGAGTCTGATGTATAAAGTAAAATCACAATTTTGCCACTGTTATCTAGTTGACCTTGGCCACCTTAATTTCCTAATCTGAAAAAGGTGGGAAATACTGTTTTTTATCAGTTTTAAGCCACAGTGTATCATAGCTTAAATGGTAGTATTCTTTTCTGGCTATGATACAGAATTGTATTTTCTAAAGATGGTGCCTTAGATTCAGTGAAATCCAGAAATAGCAGTTTTGGAAGGCCGTTGGGATGATAAATCAAGATTATATGAATGTCAAATGTTTTATAAAGATACATAAATCCTAGCTATTATTTTAAAGCAGGAATTGCTCAAACTATGTCTTTTTCTCAAACTTGTAAAAATATTAAAAAACAATATGAGAAAATAAAAATGGTTCTGGTCAGAGTAACTTATATGATAATAATGATAATGTACCCCAGAGATTTCATGAGTCTCATTTGTACGCCAGGAGGAGGAAATGAGGTGCTGAGACCCGCAACATTACAGAAGTGTGCAGTTTCAGCAGCTAAGAGCCAGTGAGCGTCTTCTGCTCCAATCAGCCATACTCCAAGCCTTGATGCTTCCCATGCCTTTGTGTGCTGAAGCCAAAACATTTCTCTTATTCACGTATCCCTCCCAGTTATGTATCTTTGGGGGTTGGGCATGTTTAAAATTTAGAAAGTTGGGTGAGTGTGGCTTGCTTTCTATAATGACATTCTAAACAATTGAGGTTCAGAATGCAAGGAGAACTGATAGACCCATGGATCTCAGAGAATCTGAGAATTAGAGGGGAACTTCACGATCGTAGTATTTTCTCCAGGTGAAGAAACCAAAACTCAGAAAACACAACAATTTCAAATATTCTCTGGGTCTGTATCACTAAGATCTAGAGTCACCCACTCGTTTCATTTTCATTCAGCCTATTTTATTAAATGCTTCACCTGCACCAAGCCATACCCTTTTTTCTTTTCTACTTATTGCATGGCCTGGAAGCAATGCAGTTGAGGGTAAGTACTCCTCCAGCCTGAAAGAATCGTTGGCCAGGAAGTGACTCAAACCCTGGGAAAGAGAACCCAATTTCTAGAGAAAAATTTACTTGTCTAATACAAGTAATGTCCTTGAGGCCTTAGGTACAGATAGAATAGCACAACAAATGGGAACCCTGTGCGTTGCTTGTGATTTGAACTTTGGCATCCACTAGATTCTGTTTAACACTTTACTGGCTCTGGAGCAGGCCTTTCCTTATCTCCTGGTTCTTGAACCATCTAGATATTTATATTCTTGGGCAGCCCGGGTGGCTCAGCGGTTTAGTGCCGCCTTCAGCCCAGGGTGTGATCCCAGGATCTGGGATCGAGTCCTACATCGGGCTCCCTGCATGGAGCCTGCTTCTCCCTCTGCCTGTGTCTCTGACTCTTTCTCTCTCTCTGTGTCTCTCATGAATAAATAATAAATAGATATTTATATTCTTTCTCTTTCCTTTTCCCACTCCCTTTTAAACCATGCCCACTCTAGCCAGCTCTTTAGTCAGTTCCAGGTCAAATCTAAACTCTTCCCTCTTGACTATCAACTTGGGTTGAAACTTTCCTCCCTCTGAATCCTGTTGTGCTAATAGATGCCGTTCACTTGGCATTTCCTACTTCCCCCTAATTCAGTTAGTGATCATTGTCAGCCAGAAGTAGGCTTTGTAAACTCTCAAACTGACTCTAATACTTTTCCGTGAATTAGGATCTGGCAAGTTTTGACTCTACTACTTGTGACTCTATGGGTGATTACAAGTCACATAATTACACTTAGAAACTGGACATAATTACTTAATGTTTTCAAAACTTGATCCCTAATGATATTCCGGGTGTCAGAAGGCATGCTGGATACTTATTATGCTTACTTTCAAGCAAGATTAACCCTCAAAGTTGACCATCATACAGAGTAAACTGCTATCCTTAAAAGCAAGTTTTTTTTTCTCTGAATGAGTGGTTTTGATTGTACATTTTTCCAATATATATTTTTTTCATGTCTGACATGGTACATAAAGCATATAAGTCAGTAATGTACTTTTTGGATTGCCAATTCTCATTTACTGATGTGTAATAAATCAAAATTACTATAATTAAGACAATGAAAAACAGCTTAGTTTGATCTAATTTTTGGTTGTAAAAATCTAATTTCATCAAATTTATGTGAATAAAGGTAACAAGGGAAATTTAGTTTGTTTTTCAAGTTTTAATTGCTGGTGTGGCTGATGGATGATATTATATGTATGGATCAAGTATGGCATGGTCTGCAAACATTTTCCTTTGCAGGCCATATATTCTGTGTTCATGAATCAACGCTGTCATTGTAGCAGGAAAGCAGCCACATATAATCCGTGGATGATTGGGCATAATTGTTTTTCATTAAAGCTTTATTTACAAAAAGAGATATTGGCTGGATTTGGCTGGAGCATAATTTGTTGACTCTTGGTCTAAAGATCTGAAATATTTACTTAAATCTGTTCAACAGAATAGACACTATGCTAAATAATAGGAGAGAATAATAAAAAAGGTGGAATTTAGAGTTTTTCAGGAGACAATAGTTTCTTTTTTTTTTAAGATTTTATTTTTAAGTAATCTCTATGCTCAACATGGGGCTTAAACTCACAACCCTGAGATTAAGAGTCACATGGTCTATTGGCTGAGCCAGCCAGGTGCCTCAGGGGACAATAGTTTCAATTATTTAAATTTTAATTAGGTTATTTGAAACAAAATATTTGACTACAAAATACACCTTTGGAAGTCAAAAATGAATCATACAATCAAAATATTTCCTTCACTGGTCTGGCATGATACCTACATTTTCAGAAATATAGTTCCTAAAGCTAGTGAGGTTCAACACACCTATAAAATCCAAGTATGTCTGGAGTTTGGGGCTACTATCTGTAGGTTTGTTACATTTTCATGAATTTACCTACAGTTAGAGGTTTGAACTACATTTGGGTAAAAATGGGTTGTCTGTTGGCTGCAAAAGTTCTATAGATACTTTTTTCCTAGCTGATTAATGTTATAAGATTAGAATATTTTTGGATTTTAGTTAAAGATGACAACATAGGAAGATCTTGAATTCACCTCTTATCACAGACACAAAATCTACAGCTACATATGAACAGTTTCCTCTGAAATAAACCTAAAACCTAGCAGATTGAACCCTGCCCATTGGCCAAATGCTCACTGAACACGCTGAAGCAGGTTAGAGAGACTGAGTAAACCCAACCCTGGTGCAGTGACCCACAACCAGAAAGGGACTCAAAACCTGGAGCTTCTTCCTGAGGAGTGAAAAGTTTGAACCTCACATTGAGAACTCCAACTTTTAGGCCTTGCACCTAAGAGATGAGCACCCAAAACTTCTAGCTTTGAAACCCAATGGGACTCATTTCCATAATACCCATAAAGCTAAAGAGAACTAAGAAATAGATCTTAAAAAAAATTTTTTTTTTATTTATCTTTTGAGAGAGAGAGAGAGAATGAGCAGGGGAAGGCAGAGGGAGAATACGCTACCTGCTGAGCAAGGAGCCAGGTATGGGACTTGATCCTAGGACTCTGGGATCACAACACACAGAGTTCAGACTCACACAGGGCAGAGCAGCCAACTATACCTAGACCTTATGTGAAACATGATTTTTTTTAAGATTTTATTAATTTATTCATGAAAGACACACAGAGATAGGCAGAGACATAGGCAAAGGGAGAAGCAGGCTTCCTGTGAGGAGCCCAACGTGGGACTGAGTCCCAGGACCCGGGATAACAACCCAAGCCAAAGGCCAATGCTTAACCAACTGAGCACCAGGCACCCAGAAATGGTTCTTAAAAGGTTTATATGCTTAGATCCACCCAAGGCAGAACAACCAACTGTGCCTAGACTTTATGTGAAGCATGAGTTTTGCTTATATTAAAGTGTAAGCCATTGGGCAGGTATCTAGTATATATATATATATATATATATATATATATATATATATATATATACCTGCTGGGATAGTTTCCAGGGATAGAGATTAGTGAGCACCATCTTCATGCTCTCCCTCTGTCTTCTGTCTTGCTCCAGCTGGTGGGCACAATCCTTTCTCTCCCAGTGGGCACTATTTGCATGCTCCCACTATGCCTTGATGGAGCTGGCAGGTACCATTTTTGTGCCCCCAACCTACCTGCTGCATTTCAGAGTGCCACCATCTCCTAGATGGAAGTCTTTACATGCATCTGGTCCCCTGGTTTTTGTGGCTGCCTCTCAGGGCACTCCCTTTGATTGCCTAGCTCTGAAGACCAGGAGGCCATGCATTACTGGGTCCCATGGGACTGTAACAATCAGAGAGACAATTCTTGGCAGGCTACCACTCTCAGGTCGCTAAACAGATAGTATACTGAAACACATGTTGTCTTTCTGTGAAAGAGGCCTATTTGCTTGGCCTGGAACTTTAGCCTAAGACACAAGATTCAGGTCTGGCACACATCAAGGACCCCCCTATACAGGTACTCTCAGGGAATGTAGACCGGTGGTTACCATCTTTGCACTCTCCCTCTGCTTCATGACAGCACACTGGTATCTTCCAGAAAGGACTTAATACACTCATCTGGAACTCTGAGTTTTGCAGCTGCCACCTGGGGACACCTCCAGATAGCCTGGCTCTAGAGCTCCATGGGGCTCATGCTTTCACTCCCACATACCTGCATACTTGCATACTTTGAAAGCTGCTTCCTGAAGGTTTGGCTTCCAGTCAACCTGCATTAAAGGGCTGACTGAGATCCTTCCCTTTGGGACATTAATAAGTCTTAGACATCCCCACATACTCAGAGTTGTTAAGAATTAAATAGGCTGCTTGCGGGATCCCTGGGTGGCGCAGCGGTTTGGCGCCTGCCTTTGACCCAGGGCGTGATCCTGGAGACCCGGGATCGAATCCCACGTTGGGCTCCTGGTGCATGGAGCCTGCTTCTCCCTCTGCCTGTGTCTCTGCCTCTCTCTCTCTCTCTCTCTCTCTGTGTGTGTGACTATCATAAATAAATAAAAATTTAAAAAAAAGAATTAAATAGGCTGCTTGGACAAAGATGAAGGTTTGAGAGACAACCAAGAGCTAAGATAGGGTTAAATGAAAAGGTTTCTTCCTGCAGGAGGCCACTCCAAGATTGAGAGAGCTGGCTATTTCATCTAATGCAGAGAAATCAACAGAGAGTCGATCAAAATGAATAAACAAAGGGATATGTTCCAAATAAAAGAACAAGATAAAAACCTCAGAAAAAAACCTTAATAAAATAGTAACAAATAATTTAGGTGATAAAGAGTCTAAAGTAATGGTCATAAAAAAAACTCACCGAACACAGGAGAAACATAGATGAACACAGTAAGAACTGCAACAAAGAGATACAAATATAAGGAAGTACCAAATAGATGTCAAAGAGGTGAAGAATTCCAATAACTGAACTGGAAAAATACAACATACAGGTTCAAGAGCAAACTGGATGAAGCAGAATAGATCAGTACCTTGAAGACAAGGAAGTGGAACTCATCCAATCACAAGAGCAAAAAGGAAAAAAAAGAATGAAAAATAAATGAAGATAGCCTAAGGGACTTATGAGACAACATCAAGTAAGTCAATATTTGCAGCATGGGGTCCCAGAAGAAGAGAGAGAGAGAAGGGACAATAATAGGTGAAAACATCCCTAACCTGGGGAAGAAAACAGAATCCAGATCCAAGAAGCCCAGGGAGTTCCAACTAAGAGGGACACAAAGAACCCCACATCAACATACATCCCAAATAAAAGTATAGACTCTTGGTTTCAGCTCAGGTCATGATCTCATGGTCGTGGGATTGAGCCCCTTATTGGGTTCTGCACCTAGTGCAGAGTCTGCTTCAGATTCTCTCTCTCTCTTCCTCTGTCCTCCTGCTCACACTTTCTCTCAAATTAATTAATTAATTAAAATCTTTGAAAATACAAAATAAGAAGTATTCAAACTTAAGTTGTAATCAAATTAAAATACACTGTTATAAATATGTTGTTTTATATGAGCCTTGGGATAACCACAAAGCAAAAACCCACTGTGGAAACACAGAAGAGAAAGGAATCTAAGCACACCACTCAAGAAAATCTTCAAACCAGAAAGGGGGAAGAGAAGGAACAGAGAACAAATATGAAACAGCCAGAAAACAAGTAACAAGATGGCAATGAGCACAAATCTATCAGTAAGTACTTCAAATGTAAATGGACTACATTATCTTAACAAGAGATAGAGCTTCTGAATGGATGGAAAGAACAGGACCTATCTCCCTGCAGCCTGCAAGAGACTCACATCACATCTAAAGAAACACACAGACAGAAACTCAAAGGACAGGAAAGATATTTCATGCAAAAGGTAACCAAAAGAAAGCTGGGGTATCCGTACTTATATCAGATGAAGTAGACTTTCAGAAAATACTGTGCTAAGAGAGAAAGAAGGACACAACATAACAGATAAAGGGGTCACTCCAACAAGAGGATGTAACATTTGTAAATATGTATGCATCCAACAGAGGAGCACCTAAACATATATGTTAATGGAACTAAAGGGAGAAATAGCTGTATAATACTGGAGAACTTTAATGTGAAGTTACATCAATGGATAGGTTATCCAAAAAGAAAGTCAATAAGGAAACATCAACTTTCAATGACATGTTAGACCACATGCATTTAACAAACATTCCATCCAAAAGTAAAAAAACACACATTCTTCTCAAGCATACATGGAACATTCTCCAGGACAGGTAGCATACTGGGCTACAAAACAAGGCTCAGTAAATTTAGGAAGACTGAAATCATATCCAGCATCTTTTCTGACCAAAGGGGTATGAAACCTGAAATAAAGCACAAGGGAAAAAAGTGAAAAATCACAAATATGGGGAAATTAAACAACATGTTACTGTACAATCAATGGGTCTAAGAAGAAACAAAAGAGGAAAAAATACCTTGAGACAAATGAAAATGAAAATAGAACATACCAAAATGTATGGGACACAGAAAAAGCAGTTTTAAGGGAAGTTCATAGGGATAAATGCCTACCTTAAGAAAAAAAAAAGAATCCCAAGTAAACAAACTAAATATACACCTCCAAAGCTAGAAAAAAAGGGAACAAATAAAGCCTAAAGTTAGTGAAGGAAGGAAATCACAGAGATCAGAGAAGAAATAAATCAGATAGAGATTAAAAAGACAATGGAAAAGATTGATAAAACCAAGAGTTAGTTCTTTGGAAAATATAAACAAAATTGACCAAACCTTTAGCTTGAGTCACAAAGAGAGAAGACTCAAATAAAATCAGAAAGGAAAGAGATGTTATAACTGATACCATAGAAATACAGAGGACCTCAAGAGACTGCAATAAACAATTAAAAACCAATAAAATTGGACAACCCAGAAGAAATTGACAAATTTTTGGAAACACAACCTACTAGGACTAAATCCTGAGGAAGTAAAAAATCTGGACAGACTAATTACTAGTAGGGAGATTGAATCAGTAATCAAACCTCCCAACAAACAAAAGTCCAGATGACATCACTGGTGCATTCTGCCAAACATTCAAAGAAGCATTAATATCAATCCTTCTGAAACTTTTCCAAAAGATGGAAAAGAGGCAACTCTTCCAAACACATTTTAAGTGACCAAGTTACCCTGATGCCAAAACCAGACAAGGATACAACAAGAAAAATAATTACAGGCCAATATCTCTGATGAACATACATACAAATATCCTCAACAAAATTTGAGCAAACTGAATTCAACACTACATTAAAAAGATCCTAAAGCACAATCAAGAGGGATTTATTCCAGAGATGCAAGAATGGTTCAACACCTGCAAATCAGTGTGAAACACCACATTAACAAAATGGAAGATAAAAGTCATATAATCAACTCAATAGATGTAGGAAAAAAATCGACAAAATTCAACATCCATTTGATAAAAACTCCCAACAACATGGGTATCAGGGGAATGTACCTCAATATAATAAAGGCCACATGTGCCAAGCCTACAACTCCCTTCATACACAAGGTGAAAAGCTGAATGCCCTATAAGATCAGGAACAAGAAAGGGATGCTCACTACTTCTATTTAACAGAGCAGTGGATGTCCTAGCTAGAGCAATTAGGGAAGAAAAAGAAATGAAGGATCCCAACTGGAAAGAAGAAATAAAACTACCATTATTTGCAGACAACATATTATATGGAAAACCCCAAGATTCCATCAGAAACTGTTAGAACTAATAAATTCAGTAAAATTGTAAAGTGTGAAATCAATATATAAAAATATATTGCCTTTCTATAGGCTAATAATAAACTATCAGAATGAGAAAATAAGAAAATAATACCATTTAAAATTATATCAGAAAGAATAAAATACCTGGGAGTAGGGATCCCTGGGTGGCGCAGCGGTTTGGCGCCTGCCTTTGGCCCGGGGCGCGATCCTGGAGACCCGGGATCGAATCCCACATCGGGCTCCCAGTGCATGGAGCCTGCTTCTCCCTCTGCCTATGTCTCTGCTTCTCTCTCTCTCACTGTGTGCCTATCATAAAATAAATAAAATTAAAAAAAATAATAATAAAATAAAATACCTGGGAGTAAATTTAAACAAGGCAATGAAAGACCTATATTCTGAAAACTATAGGACATTCATGAGAGAAATTGAAGAATACACAAATAAATGGAAAGATATACAATGATCATGGATTGGAAGAATTAATATTGTTAAAATGTTGATACTATTCAAAGCAATCTACAGAATCAGTGCAAATCCTATCAAAATTCTGATAGCATTTTTCATAGAAATAACCCTAGAATTTGTATAGAACCACAAAGACCCCAAATAGCCAAAGCAATCTTAAGAACAAAGCTGGAGGCATCTTGTGCCACTATTTTAAACTGTATTACAAAACTAATAGTTATGAAAACAGTATGGTATTGTCAAAAAATGTACATATAAAAATGGAACAATACAGCAGAATAGAGAGCCCAGAAATAAACCACACATGTACATGATCAATTTATGACAAAGGAAACTAGAATATATAATGGGGAAGACAGTCTCTTCCACAAATGATGTTGGGAAAACTTGACAGTAACATGCAGAAGAATGAAACTGGACCACTTTCTTACATCATACACAAAAATTAGCTCAAAATGAATTTGAATGTAATATCTGAATCCATAAAATTGCTAGAAGAAACATAGGTGGTAAGCTCATTGACATTGGTCTTGGCCATGATTTTTTAATCTGGCACAGAAAACAACAGCAACAAAAGCATAAATAAACAAGTAGGTTTAAATCAAACTGAAAAGCTTCCACACAGCAAGGGAAACCATCAATAAAATAAGTGGGAGAAAATATTTACAAATCATATACCTGGGCAGCCCCGGTGGCTCAGCAGTTTAGCGCCACCTTCAGCCCAGGGCATGATCCTGGAGACCAGGAATCGAGTCCCATGTCAGGCTCCCTGCCTGTTTCTCCCTCTGCCTCTGTCTCTGCCTCTTTCTCTGTGTCTCTCATGAATAAATAAATAAATAAATCTTAAAAAAGAAAAGATTTTACAAATCATATCCCTGATATAGAGTTAATATCCCAAATATATAAAGAACTCCTGCAACCCAAGAGCATAAAGCAAACAGTTTGATTAAAAAATGGGCAGAGAAAAAAAAAAACGGGCAGAGGATCTGAAAAGATATTTTTCCAAAGAAGACATACAAATGGCAAATAGGTACATGAAATGATGCTCAAAATCACTTATCACCAAGAAAATCCAAATCAAAACCACTGTGAGAGATCACCTCACACCCATCACAATGGCTAAATCAAAAGACAACAAATAACAAATGTTGGCAAGGATATGGACAAAGAGGAACTCTCTTTCAGTGTTGGTGGGAATGCAAACTGGTACAGCCACTCTGGAAACAGTAGGGAGGTGCCTCAAGAAGTTAAAAATAGAGCTACCATGTGATCCGGAAATTCCACTAATGAGTATTGACTTGAAGAAATGAAAACACTAGCTCCAAAAGATGCTGCATCCTCAGTTCAATGCAATATTATTTATAACCCCAAGGTATGGAAACAACCTAAGCATCCATCAGCAGATGGTTTTTAAAATGTGATTAGACACACACACACACACACACACACACAAACACTCACACACACACAGTGAAATATACTTAGCCCTAGAAAGAATGAAATCTTGCCATTTGCAACCACATGGATGGACTCTGAGGGCCTCATGCTGAATGACATAAGTCGGTCATTATATAAAATATTTCAAATCTTCCAGAAGAATGACCTATTTTTCTTCATAATACAAGACAGAGGCTAAAGGTTTCTTTTTTTTTTTAAGATTTTATTTATTTATTTGAGAGAGAGAACACAAACAGGGGGAATGGCAGAGGGAGAAGCAGACTCCCCGCTGAGCAGGGAGCCCCACTCAGGACTCAATTCCAGGACCCTGAGATCATGACCTGAGCTGAAGGCAGCTGCACAACTAACTGAGCCACCCAGGTGCTCCTAAAGTTTTCTTTCAGCAAGTTAACAGATTCTTAATGTCAGATCTAAAGCATTCCTTTTTTTTTTTTTTGCATTCCTATTTTTGAGCAAGTTATTTTCCATAGAAAATACATATTTACCTCTTATTGCCATTATTAAGCTTGAAATTTTGATTTTCTGTGATGCGCTAAAAGCCTATGAGCAGACATCACCAACATTCTCTGTATTAAATATGACTCGAGACTATTTTGAAGTGTTATACTCTAAAGTGTATGTAACAGCTGTGCCCTCTCAATAGGCTTCATTTCCACCTGCTCTTCTGCTTGTGCTTTCCCAATTACAAACATACTAAGCTGTTTTCAGACACTCAGAATAGTGAAATCTTTACATGTTTTCAGGAGAACTCGAAGTAGAAAACTGTGCTTCATTTGCATGTTTGAAACAATCAGTTCTTACAATCTGTCTGAGGCTCTTTCACTCAAGATGCAAACTTACGTATAAGGATATTTTAAGAATGACCAACCCATTGTGGTCCCCTTTGAAATCCAGGGACCACATGCACTTAGTGTTTTGGATGCTTTCCAGCTGTTGTACATTCTAGCACAATAAGATTTTCAAAAAAAAAAAAAAGATTTTCAGATGCTGTATTCATCAGTGTGGCACGAATTTCAATGCTCGTGGAACCTGCTCAAATATGTTACAAACCCACAGTTGGTGTGACATGCAACACAAGTGCTCACGTGTAACAAGCCTAGGGTTGAGTAGATGAGAGCTCTGCATTTTGTAGGCTCTGTTAGAACCACCACTCGGGGCTCCTTCTAACACTGTATTATATTGGAGGCCAGCTGGCAAGACCCTCAAGGACGGAACTTCATCTTCTTCATTTCACCTCTTCAGTGCTTGGAACTTAGTACACACTTAAAATATTTCATGAGTGAAATTTAATATTGTATTTCCATAGAGACCAACACAATGCTTTTGCTCGCCCCTGACCTCTTCTTTATTTTTTTTATATTTATTTGTTTACTTATTTATGAGAGACACACAGAGAGAGGCAGAGACATAGGCAGAGGGAGAAGCAGGCCCCTTGCAGGGAGCCCAACTCAGGACTGGATCCCAGGACCCTGGGACCACACCCTGAGCTGAAGGCAGACGTGCTCAACCACTGAGCCACCTAAGTGTCCCTCTTACCTCTTCTTTAAGCCTATTTCTCTACTAGCTGATTCACTCACTGTTTACAAGACTTCAGCAGATGCCTACTTCTGACTACATGTGCAATTGAGGACATTTCCTTTTTCAAATAAAAAAAATATATATGTAAAATCTTGAAAACATTTTTGTGGTTAAATGCACATCAGATTTACCATCTTGGGCAACCTGGGTGGCTTAGCGGTTTAGCACCTTCAGTCCAGGGCCTGATCCTAGGTCCCGGGATTGAGTCCCACTTCGGGCTCCCTGCATGGAGCCTGCTTCTCCCTCTGCCTGTGTCTTTGCCTCTCTGTGTGTGTGTGTGTCTCTCATGAATAAATAAATAAAATCTTATTTTTTTTTTAATTTAGAACATTTCAGTAAAGAACCTCCACTTATACATAATGTCATCCAGTGTCTGAAGCCACAGTAGTGAGGATGCTAGTAGCAATGTTCCCTCGCAGATCACTTTATCCTCTACAAAGTTCTATCAAATTACATCTCACCGAACAACCCTGCAAATGCCCTCAGCGGTGGACCTGACAGGTCCTATTCCTCCCAGGAAACTGAGAGGACTGACTGACCCATGAGCACTGCATTAGGAAATGATGGGATGAGGATTTGCTCCAGCATCTTCTGACTCCTGCCCTGTTGCCCCTTCCAGGAGTCCACCACTGCCAAGGAGCAGGCATGGAGGAGGGGCAAGACGGTGGAAGAGGAGGGTCCCCAAGTCACCTGTCCCCGCTAAATTACCTAGATAACCTTCAAATTATCCTGAAAATCTATGAATTCGGCCTGAGATTTAAAGAGAGAACAGCTGGAACGCTACAGTGAGAAGAGTTCGCGCTTCTATCAAGGTAGGAAGACGGGAAAAAAGAAATAAAGGAACAAAAGGCCTCCAAGGGGGAGGGGCCCCGCGAGGAGCCGGGCTGAGGCCGGGGCGAGTGTCCCCAGGACAGGAGAGCCCCGTCCCGGAGGAGCAGGAGTTGCACCAACCTTCCCCGCGGAAAGGGGCCCGCAGGGAGTTGGAGCAGGACCCAGGAGGGCGGGGATGCCCTCGGGGTCCCTGGGACACTAACAGGCACCTGCACCCCGGGAGAGTGCGCCGAGCTCCCTAAGGGCTGCAGCGCTCGGCGGGACCCGGAGCAGCTCGGAGGGGCTCGGGCGGCGGCTCCGCGGAGGGGGCTACAGGCGGGAGCGCGAATCCAACAGCGCAGGCCCCGGAGCACAGGGCGCCGGGACACAGCCCAGGATCCGGCCTCCCCCCCGGGACAGGCAGAGGCCGGGAGGGCCCAGGACAACGAGGACGCTCCTGCCCCAGCTGAGCAGATCAGCGGCCCCGCCCTGGAGCATCCAGGACCCTGCAGACGGAGAGCCCCGGAGTTACTGCGGGGGCTGACTCCAGGGCTGCAGAGCTGGCCCCGCCACTGTGGCTGTTCCTCCTGGGGCCTCACGGGGTGAACAACCCCCACTGAGCCCTGCAACAGGCAGGGGGCAGAGCAGCTCCCCCAAGTGCTAACACCTGAAAATCAGCACAGCAGGCCCCTCCCCCAGAAGACCAGCTAGAGGGACAAGTTCCAGGGGAAGTCAAGGGACTTAAAGTATACAGAATCAGAGGATACTACCCTGTGGTGTGTTTTTGGTTTTTGTGGGGGGGGGGGGGTGTTTTGTTTTGTTTTTGTCTTTGTTTTTGTTTTGTTTTGTTTTTTTGCTTTTTGATTTCCTTCCCCCACCCTTTTTTTTTCCTTTTTCTTTTTTTCTTCTTTTTTTACTTTTTTTCTTCCTTTTTTCTTTTTTCTTTCTTTCTTTCTCTCCTCTCTTTTTCTCCTTTTCCCAACACAACTTGCTTTTGGCCACTCTGCACTGAGCAAAATGACTAGAAGGAAAACCTCACATCAAAAGAAAGAATCAGAAACAGTCCTCTCTCCCACAGAGTTACAAAATCTGGATTACAATTCAATGTCAGAAAACCAATTCAGAAGCACTATTATACAGCTACTGGTGGCTCTAGAAGAAAGCATAAAGGACTCAAGAGACTTCATGACTGCAGAATTTAGAGCTACTCAGGCAGAAATTAAAAATCAATTGAATGAGATGCAATCCAAACTAGAAGTCCTAACGACGAGGGTTAACGAGGTGGAAGAACGAGTGAGTGACATAGAAGACAAGTTGATGGCAAAGAGGGAAACTGAGGAAAAAAGAGACAGGCAATTAAAAGACCATGAAGATAGATTAAGGGAAATAAATGACAGCCTGAGAAAGAAAAACCTACGTTTAATTGGGGTTCCCGAGGGCACCAAAAGGGACAGAGGGCCAGAATATGTATTTGAACAAATCCTAGCTGAAAACTTTCCGAATCTGGGAAGGGAAACAGGCATTCAGATCCAGGAAATAGAGAGATCCCCCCCTAAAATCAATAAAAACGGTTCAACACTTCGACATTTAATAGTGAAGCTTGCAAATTCCAAAGATAAAGAGAAGATCCTGAAAGCAGCAAGAGATAAGAAATCCCTGACTTTTATGGGGAGGAGTATTAGGGTAACAGCAGACCTCTCCACAGAGACCTGGCAGGCCAGAAGGGGCTGGCAGGATATATTCAGGGTCCTAAATGAGAAGAACATGCAACCAAGAATACTTTATCCAGCAAGGCTCTCATTCAAAATGGAAGGAGGGATAAAGAGCTTCCAAGACAGGCAGGAACTGAAAGAATATGTGACCTCCAAACCAGCTCTGCAAGAAATTTTAAGGGGGACTCTTAAAATTCCCCTTTTAGAAGAAGTTCAGTGGAACAATCCACAAAAACAAGGACTGAATAGATATCATGGTGACACTAAACTCATATCTCTCAATAGTAACTCTGAACGTGAACGGGCTTAATCACCCCATCAAAAGGCTTCAGACTGGATAAAAAAGCGGGACCCATCTATTTGCTGTCTACAAGAGACTCATTTTAGACAGAAGGACACCTACAGCCTGAAAATAAAAGGTTGGATAACCATTTACCATTCGAATGGTCCTCAAAAGAAAGCAGGGGTAGCCATCCTCATATCAGATAAACTAAAATTTACACCGAAGACTGTAGTCTGTAGACTGTATTCCAGAAACCATACCTATTCTACTAAAGCTGTTTGGAAAGATAGAAAGAGATGGAGTACTTCCAAATTTGTTCTATGAGGCCAGCATCACCTTAATTCCAAAACCAGACAAAGACCCCACCAAAAAGGGGGAGAGATGAAGAGGGACACTATATCATACTTAAAGGATCTATCCAACAAGAGGACTTAACAATCCTCAATATATATGCCCCGAATGTGGGAGCTGCCAAACATATAAATCAATTAATAACCAAATTGAAGAAATACTTAGATAATAATACACTTATACTTGGTGACTTCAATCTAGCTCTTTCTACACTCGATAGGTCTTCTAAGCACAACATCTCCAAAGAAGCGAGAGCTTTAAATGATACACTGGACCAGATGGATTTCACAGATATCTACAGAACTTTACATCCAAACTCAACTGAATACACATTCTTCTCAAGTGCACATGGAACTTTCTCTGGAATAGACCACATACTGGGTCACAAATCGGGTCTGAACCGATACCAAAAGATTGGGATCGTCCCCTGCATATTCTCAGACCATAATGCCTTGAAATTAGAACTAAATCACAACAAGAAGTTTGGAAGGACCTCAAACACGTGGAGGTTAAGGACCATCCTGCTAAAAGATGAACGGGTCAACCAGGAAATTAAGGAAGAATTAAAAAGATTCATGGAAACTAATGAGAATGAAGATACAACAGTTCAAAATCTGTGGGGTGCAGCAAAAGCAGTCCTAAGGGGGAAATACATCTCAATACAAGTATTCATTCAAAAACTGGAAAGAACTCAAATACAAAAGCTCACCTTACACATAAAGGAGCTAGAGAAAAACAGCAAATATATCCTACACCCAGCAGAAGAAGAGACTTAATAAAGATTCGAGCAGAACTCAACGAAATCGAGACCAGAACTGTGGAACAGATCAACAGAACCAGGAGTTGGTTCTTTGAAAGAATTAATAAGATAGATAAACCATTATCCAACCTTATTAAAAAGAAGAGAGAGAAGACTCAAATTAATAAAATCATGACTGAGAAAGGAGAGATCACTACCAACACCAAGGAAATACAAACAATTTTAAAAACATATTATGAACAGCTATACGCCAATAAATTAGGAAATCTAGAAGAAATGGATGCATTCCTGGAAAGCCACAAATTACCAAAACTGGAGCAGGAAGCAATAGAAAACCTTAACAAGCCAATAACCAGGGAGGAAATTGAAGTAGTCATCAAAAACCTCCCAAGACACAAGAGTCCAGGGCCAGATGGCTTCCCAGGGGAATTCTATCAAACGTTTAAAGAAGAAACCATACGTATTCTACTAAAGCTGTTTGGAAAGATAGAAAGAGATGGAGTACTTCCAAATTTGTTCTATGAGGCCAGCATCACCTTAATTCCACAACCAGACAAAGACCCCACCAAAAAGGAGAATTACAGACCAATATCCCTGATGAACATGGATGCAAAAATTCTCAACAAGATACTAGCCAATAGGATCCAACAATACATTAAGAAAATTATTCACCATGACCAAGTAGGATTTATCCCCGGGACACAAGGTTGGTTCAACACTCGTAAAACCATCAATGTGATTCATCATATCAGCAAGAGAAAAACCAAGAACCATACGATCCTCTTATTAGATGCAGAGAAAGCATTTGACAAAATACAGCATCCATTCCTGATCAAAACTCTTTGGAGTGTAGGGATTGAGGGAACATTCCTCAACATCTTAAAAGCCATCTACGAAAAGCCCACAGCAAATATCATTCTCAATGGGGAAGCACTGGGAGTCTTTCCCCTAAGATCAGGAACAAGACAGGGATGTCCACTCTCACCACTGCTACTCAACATAGTACTGGAGGTCCTCGCCTCAGCAATCAGACAACAAAAAGACATGAAAGGCATTCATATTGGCAAAGAAGAAGTCAAACTCTCCCTCTTCGCCGATGACATGATGCTCTACATAGAAAACCCAAAAGCCTCCACCCCAAGATTGCTAGAACCCCTACAGCAATTTGGTAGCGTGGCAGGATACAAAATCAATGCCCAGAAATCAATGGCATTTCTATACACTACCACTGAGACTGAAGAAAGAGAAATTAAGGAGTCCATCCCATTTCCAATTGCACCCAAAAGCATAAGATACCTAGGAATAAACCTAACCAAAGAAGTAAAGGATCTATACCCTAAAAACTATAGAACACTTCTGAAAGAAATTGAGGAAGACACAAAGAGATGGAAAAATATCCCATGCTCATGGATTGGCAGAATTAATATTGTGAAAATGTCAATGTTACCCAGGGCAATTTACACGTTTAATGCAATCCCTATCAAAATACCATGGACTTTCTTCAGAGAGTTAGAACAAATTATTTTAAGATTTGTGTGGAATCAGAAAAGACCCCGAATAGCCAGGGGAATTTTAAAAATGAAAACCATAGCTGGGGACATCACAATGCCAGATTCCAGGTTGTACTACAAAGCTGTGGTCATCAAGACAGTGTGGTACTGGCACAAAAACAGACACATAGATCAATGGAATAGAATAGAGAACCCAGAAGTGGACCCTCAACTTTATGGTCAACTAATATTTGATAAAGGAGGAAAGACTATCCATTGGAAGAAAGACAGTCTCTTCAATAAATGGTGCTGGGAAAATTGGACATCCACATGCAGAAGAATGAAACTGGACCACTCTCTTGCACCATACACAAAGGTAAACTCAAAATGGATGAAAGATCTAAACGTGAGACAAGATTCCATCAAAATCCTAGAGGAGAACACAGGCAACACCCTTTTTGAACTCGGCCACAGTAACTTCTTGCAAGATACATCCACAAAGGCAAAAGAAACAAAAGCAAAAATGAACTATTGGGACTTCATCAAGATAAGAAGCTTTTGCACAGCAAAGGATACAGTCAACAAAACTCAAAGACAACCTACAGAATGGGAGAAGATATTTGCAAATGACATATCAGATAAAGGGCTAGTTTCCAAGATCTATAAAGAACTTCTTAAACTCAACACCAAAGAAACAAACAATCCAATCATGAAATGGGCAAAATACATGAAGAGAAATCTCACAGAGGAAGACACAGACATGGCCAACATGCACATGAGAAAATGCTCCGCATCACTTGCCATCAGGGAAATACAAATCAAAACCACAATGAGATCCCACCTCACACCAGTGAGAATGGGGAAAATTAACAAGGCAGGAAACCACAAATGTTGGAGAGGATGCGGTGAAAAGGAAACCCTGTTGGTGGGAATGTGAACTGGTGCAGCCACTCTGGAAAACTGTGTGGAGGTTCCTCAAAGAGTTAAAAATAGACCTGCCCTACGACCCAGCAATTGCACTGCTGGGGATTTACCCCAAAGATGCAGATGCAATGAAACGCCGGGACACCTACACCCCGATGCAGCAATGGCCACAATAGCCAAACTGTGGAGGGAGCCTCGGTGTCCACCGAAAGATGAATGGATAAAGAAGATGTGGTCTATGTATACAATGGAATATTCCTCAGCCATTAGAAACGACAAATACCCACCATTTGCTTCAACGTGGATGGAACTGGAGGGTATTATGCTGAGTGAAGTAAGTCAATCGGAAAAGGACAAACATTGTATGTTCTCATTCATTTGGGGAATATAAATAATAGTGAAAGGGAATAGAAGGGAAGGGGGAAGAAGTGTGTGGGAAATATCAGAAAGGGAGACAGAACATGAGAGACTCCTAACTCTGGGTAATGAACTAAGAGTGGTGGAAGGGGAGGAGGGCGGGGGGTGGGGGTGACTGGGTGACGGGCACTGAGGGTGGCACTTGACGGGATGAGCACTGGGTGTTATTCTGTATGTTGGTAAATTGAACACCAATAAAAAATAAATTTATTTTTTAAAAAAAGGAGCAGGCATGTGTGAAGCAAGAGGAGACAGGGGAGGTGTCTTTCCCTTAACATGGACAATATGACCTTTCTCCAGCAGGTACTGCAACTTGGAGTAACAAGAGTTTCTTAGAACAGTGAATATTCTGGCAAAAGTACATTTGCTGCTATGTAAGATCACTGTGCATTGGACCAACATTTCTCCTTCTTTTCTGGATGGCGGTTGAAGTCTGAGTCCTCATGCACTTGCGGTCGGAAGGACTGAGTTTCCAGCAAGCAACCTGAAAATTCTTCCAGAATTCGGCTTTGCTCCTTCTCATCGGTATCACCGGCTGTTCACAGGGCCGCCAGGGTCCCGCTCGAGGTGAGATGTACCGGGGGCATAATTAATAGGCTGGCAGAAATTTGCCCTGTGTTCATCCCATGTCTGGACTTGTAACAAACGTGGCATTAACCTAGCTGTGAATTAGGAATCCACACTCTTATCTGTCTCCTACTGTACTGTGGAGTCTGAATTGTACTTTATAATTTTGGAGGACCATTTGGGGATGTTATAAGAGTTTTTGGCCTGGTTTGTCTCCTTGCTGCAGCAGGCAGCACACCCTGAAGGATATGGTCAGTTGAGCAGTATCACCTCTGTATGATCCACGTCACTGAGCACAGGCCAGGGAATGAGGGCTGGGTCAGGACCCTCGCTCCTCAGGCCTCCTGGCTGGGCCCTGCTGGAAAGTGGTGGCCACCATCTCCTGTCCTTGTGGCTTGTGGCTCATGTTGTGTCTGCTGCCTGCAGATGTGCAGGTGGAAAAACACTGCTGTTGACATCAGCACCACCATCCTAGGTTTTGTGATTTGCTGTCCATATGGACTCCCCACTCTGTCCTCTCAGCATCAGGCTAAGAACAGCCTTTCCGTCAAATCTTAAAAGCTCTTATTTCTTCCCAAGGACACGTCCGCACTGGCCTTCCAAAGGAAGATCATTCTACAGGCTAGCAGCTGCTCTACATAGGACCATGAGGACATGGCTTCCGTGGATGGCGTTGGCAGGAGAGTATAGAAAAGTGGCCCAGTGTCTCATTAGACACGTATCCTTCCCTGCCCATGGGGAACCACGTCCCCGAATGCAGCCCCAGATTTGTTCAAGCCCAGTCTGAGGTGAATTCTTTGCCCACTAGGGCACACGCCCACACAGGCCAGGCCAGGCCATGCTTCCCTTCCCTCCATGGCTCTGGGTTTATTCGTAGGGATCTCACCTTGACACTCTTTCCCCTTCAGTTTTAGACTTCCTGGTCATTGCTGAGGTGACCAGGGACAGTGACTTTGTCTCCATGACCTGTGCCACATCCAGCTGAGCCTCAGGCTCTTTCACACCTTCCTCTCTGGAGCTATGGTGCTGAGTCACCAACACCAGGTGCCTTCCCCTGGTAACTGCCTGGTGCCAGCCCTTGGTTCAGCTCCTTGGCATGAAGCCAGTTCCTTACACACCAAACAATTCAGATCTGAGCTGATGTCATCAGTGACTTCTTCCCAAGTGAGCAAATTCTATGGCTGCTTGGATGTGGGGTGTGCAGTGCGACACACATTTACCTCACATATGCATATACATTTTGGGTATAAGCATAAGGATTACCACTTTCTGAATTTCCAAGATATGGTCCATTGACTTTGATTAAAATGAAATGAATCTTAATCATCCTAATTGAAACCAGCTGTGTATAACACAAAGTGCTTTTTAAAAGAAACATTTAGGGATGCCTGGGTGGCTCAGTGGCTGGGCATCTGCCTTCGGCTCAGGGTGTGATCCTGGGGTTCTGGGATCAAGTCCCACATCGGGCTCCCTGAGTGGAGCCTGCTTCTCCCTCTGCCTGTGTCTCTGCCTCTGTGTGTGTGTGTCTCTCATGAATAAATAAATAAAATCTTTAAAAAAAAAAAAAAAGAAACATTTATTAGGGGCCTGCATGGCCCAGTGGTTGAGAGTCTGCATTTGGCTCAGGTCATGATCCCAGGGTCCTGGAATCGAGTCTGGTGTCAGGCTCCCCGCAGGGTGCCTGTTTCTCCCTCTGCCTATCTCTCTCTCTCCGTGAATAAATAAATAAAATCTTTTTTAAAAAAAAAGAAACATTTATTGCCTATTTATTGCAATTCACCATTGCTATTTTAATTTATTGGGATTTTATATCTTTAGCAGGTAGAAAACATTTTAGCAGGGAGAGCACACAATGTGTCAAGAATTCCCACGTCTGTAAACTGGCACATGTATGTATTCCACTGGCAGATACATGGAGAAGATTTCTCAATGTATAAAGGACATTAATTTTTATTTAAACTTTGAAATTTAGCTATACTAACAATTTACTTATTTATTTTAGATTTTATTTATTTATTCATGAGAGACACAGAGAGGCAGAGACACAGGCAGAGGAAAAAGCAGACAGCCCGCAAGGAGCTCAATGCAGGACTCCATCCCATGACCCCTGGATCATGACCTGAGTCAATGGCAGCCAGCCACTCAACCGCTGAGCCACCCAGGTGTCCCTACACTAACAATTTAAACAATTTAATTTAACAATTTAAAAGAAAACCCTCACCAACAATAAATATGACTTCTGCTTAGAAATCGCACCTTTGTGGATTGTGTTAGCTGTCCCGTGCCTGAGGATACCCTCAGCCAAGGTATCCCACCACACATCCGTGCATGACCCACCTCACACCAGCTGTTTGAGTGCGCAACACACACACCTTGAAATCACCACACTCAATTGCCAACACCTTCCTGGGTATGTTCCAAAGACTTATTGACAACAAATTCACAGAGTAATTAGGAGACAAGAACAATCCCAAGAAACATACTTTAGCAAATATTTTGTGTGTGGTATGTGGTATTCGATTGTGCTTTGTTTCCCAGATATTATGTCAATATCACCTTTATCCTTAGCTGGGATACTTAAATACAGTTGTGGCTCCTCATCCTTTCCTTACCAAAGTACCTACTACAGTTTAGGTACAAACAGAAACAGGCAATATAAATTGGCCTCTGGATATTCTTATGTTTTCATACACATAAACATGTAAATGAAAAATAGTAAAAACATTAGTGAAAATTCTAATGTCTACATGAAAATCTTGATAAAGACAATTGAACAATCACCATAAACACATTGACCTTTATGTGCCCATTACCATCGTATTTACATGTGACTCTCATGAGCTTCTCAATGGTTTTATGAGAGTAGATGGCATATAAATTGCAAATCAACTATTAATTAGCTGTGGAATTTACTACATTTAATTAATTCTGAGAAATGCTTTCTCAAATTGCCTGAGTCAATCCAATATTCAACTCCAATGCATCGCTATCCTGTCAGAATGAATGCCATGCCATGCTAAATGTCCTCTCCAAAACAAAGTGCATCCTTTTATTCCTCATTAGCAGAGCTGAAAAATCATCCTATAATTTCCTGTTAAGTTGATTTTTTAATTGTGGTAAAATACACATAACTCGACATTTATCATGTAAGCATTTTAAAGTGTACCATTGAGTGCACTCGTGATGTTGTTCAGGTGGCGCCGTGTCTGGTTCCAGAACACTTTCATTTCCCTCTATATCACCCACCTACCTCTAAATCATCCACCTAACTATCTACCTGTAAGAGACTGAATTGTGTACCCTAAATCCATGTGTTGAAACCCTAACCTCCAAGGTGACCATGTTTACAGATAGAGCCTGTGAGCAGGTAATAAAAGTGAAATAAGGCACAAGGTAGGTGCCTTTTTAAGAAGAGGATGAGACCTCAGAACTCTCTTCTGCCCTGTAAGGACACAGAGGGAAGACAGCATGTGCCAGCCAGGGAGAGACCCCTCACCAGCAAACAAATCAGCCACTACTTTTACCTTGGACTTCCCAGTTTCCAGAACTATGAGAAAAGAAATTTCTGTTTCTCAAGCCACCCAGCCTATGGTCTTTTATTATTATTATGGTGGCCCAAACTGACTAACACACTATCTCTATGTGCCCCAAGTATTGGGAGTAATATTTAACATGTTCATAATGGGCTCTGACCAATCAGAAACTATGTGACCAATGAGAATAAACATTGGCTATTTCCCAGTGTTTTTGAGGTATAATTGACATATAAAAAAAAAAAACCTGCACGTGATTTATGTATGCAATTTAGTGAGTTTGGATGTATATATACACTCATGTTACTATCACCACAATCCAGGTAATAAACTTATTCATCACCTCCAAAATTTTTCTTTGTTCTTTTTTTCCTTCATAGTAAGAATAATTATCAAGATATCTATCCTCTTTTTTAAAAAAAAAATTTATTTATTTATTCATGACAGACAGAGAGAGAGAGAGAGAGAGGCAGAGGGAGAAGCAGGCTCCATGCAGGGAGCCTGATGTGGGACTCGATCCTGGGTCTCCCAGATCATACCCCAGGCCGAAAGCGGCACTAAACTGCAGGGCCACCGGGTCTTCCCGAGATTTACCCACTTAACAAATGTTTAAGTACATAATAATTAATTATTAGCTGCAGCCACTATGTTGTACAGCAGATTGCTGGAAGTTATTCCTCCTGTATAACTGCTAACCTACTGAACACCTCCCATCATCCCCTGGTGGCCTCTATCCTAGTATCTGCTTCTATATCTTTGACTAGTTTAGATGTCTCATTGAAGAGGAAAAAAGCCACAAACCGGGTGGCTTATGAACAGCAAAAATATTTCTCTCTCTGTTGATATTTTGATAGGGACGCATTGAATGTATAGATTGCTTTGAGGAGAATAGACATTTTGACAATGTTTGTTCTTCCAATCCATGAACATGGAATGTTTTCCCATTTCTTTGTGTCTTACTCAATTTCTTTCATGAGTGTTCTATAGTTTTCAGAGTATAGAATTTTTACCTCTTTAGTTAGGTTTATTCCTAGGTACCTTATCATTTTTGATGCAATTGTAAATGGGATCGATTCCTTGATTTCTCTTTCTGCTGTTTCATTATTGGTGTATAGAAATGCAACAGATTCCTATAATCAATTTTATAACCTGTGACTTTGCTGAAATCATGTATTCCAGCTATTTTTGGTGGGATCTTTCAGGTTTTCTACCTAGAGTATCATATCATCTGTGAAGAGTGAGAGTTTGACTTCTTCCTTGCCATCATGGATGCCTTCTATCTCTTATTGTTATCTTACTTCTGAGGCTAAGACTTCCAGTACTATGCTGAACAGCAGTGGTGAGAGTGAGCATCCCTGTCATGTTCCTGACCTTAGAGGGAAAGCTCTCAGTTTTTCCTTGTTAAGAATGATATTAGCTGTGGGTCTTTCATAATATGATAATATGATGTTGTGTGTTCCATCTATCCCTACTTTATCAAGAGTTTTTAATCAAGAATGGATGCTATATTCTGTCAAATGTCTTTTCTGCATCTATCAAGAGGATCATATGGTTCTTATCCTTTCTTGTATTAATGTGGTATATCACATCGATTCATTAATGAATATTGAAAGAGGTTATTTTTCTATGACTTTAGTTGTATATTTTATTGAATATCTAATTTTTTATTTTATTCCATTTTTTAAAAAGATTTTGTTTATTTATTCATGAGAGACACAGAGAGAGAAGCAGAGACATAGGCAGAGGGAGAAGCAGGATCCCTGCCGGGAGGGAGCCCAATGGGGGACTCAATCCCAGGACCCCAGATCACAACCCAAGCCAAAGGCAGATGCTCATCCACTGAGCCACCCAGGTGCCCCCATTTCATTCCATTTTTTATTACCATTTAAATATTATCTTTTCATGTGCTTGCTGATCATTTGATTTTTTCAGTGAATTTACTTTCCTTATCCTTCGACCATCTTGATTTGCTTTTCCTTTTCCTTGTCGATTTATAAAAATTCCTTTGCAAATTAATGTAATTGGTCATATTTCTGTCATGTCTTGAAAACAGTTTTTGTCTGTTTCATGATACTCTAGCTTTGCATATGGTATTTTTAAAAATAATACATAAGTTTAAATTTTTTATATGGTCGAATTTTCATATTATTCTTTGTAGTTTTCACAGTTGAATTGTTTATAAATAATTTTTCTACTTCATGATTATAAAACCAATTCTGTCATGTTTTCTCGATGTACTTTTACTATTTCACTTGCTTGCTTAAATCATTTATCGACCCGGAATTAATTTTGCTATAAAGGGGCACCTGGGTGGCTCAGCAGCTGAGCGTCTGCCTTTGGCTCAGGGCATGATCCCGGAGTTCCGGGATCGAATCCACACATCGGGCTTCCCACATGGAGCCTGCTTCTCCTTCTGCCTGTCTCTGCCACTCTCTCTCTGTGTCTCTCATGAATAAATAAATAAAAATATTTTTTAAAAAGATAAAAAAATAATAATCTTGCTATAAATAGTGAAATGGAATTCAGCTTATGTTGTTTCCAAATGACTATCAAAGTCTACAAACTATTGAACAATCCACTTCTTCCCAGTGATGTGATGTTTTATGTATGTTACGTCCCACATGTACTTAGATATTTGTCAATGAAACCCCTTTGGTGGTACATCATTTCTAAAATAACATGGAAGGGATCCCTGGGTGGCGCAGCAGTTTGGTGCCTGCCTTTGGCCCAGGGCGTGATCCTGGAGACCCGGGATCGAATCCCACGTCGGGCTCCCAGTGCATGGAGCCTGCTTCTCCCTCTGCCTATGTCTCTGCCTCTCTCTCTCTCTCTGTGTGACTATCATAAATAAATAAATAAATAAATAAATAAATAAATAAATAATACCATCCTTCTCAATCTATTAAAAAAAATTAAAATTAAAATTAAAAAAAAATAAAATAAAATAACATGGAAAATCTTCCTGAGGGTACTTCCTTGCTTGCACAACTTAGCAGCTCCTCCCACTATCTCACCCACCCATTGTCCCTCTTCTGATTCATGTAAATCATAAAATAACCACTCATGCTAATCTGACATGGCCCCTAAAGGACTCTGTGTGCACTTCCCTTTCTCAGTGAAGGGCACTGTTTAGCCCACCTTCCCACATGCCTCTCAGGTCATGAAGTTTGGAGTGTAAAGGGCAGACAGCCTCCCAAGTGGGAATATATGGCTGGTGATAAGGCACATCTGTGCCCCTGGAGCCGTCAGCTACAAGGTGATGCTCCCTAAGCCTCTTCCACCCAGTTACATTGAAGAGCAGCAAAGGGACACCTCAGACTCCCAGATGCAGCTACTATGTTATGTCCTCCTCTCCTTCCTTAGCCTCTCCTAATGATGTCTGTCTCAAGGATGTTGTCACACCCACTCCTGATCACAGGGCACCTCCTCCAGGGACATCACCTCCTGACATGCCTGAAGCTGCTAAAATGGTCTTCTTTAGCTTGGCTCTGTCTTATCCTTGAAGTTGGCATCTTTGGTCCCTTGTGTGGTACTGTTCTACCTGCGTGAATGGATACCCTGCAGGTCACATCCTACAGGCACCCCAACCTTCTGGTTATCCTGCCCTGTTTTGGGACTGAATGGGGGAGAAGGCAGGTCCTCTTAAAACCCCTTCCCAAAGATGATTCATCACTCCAAGCCTACTTTGGTTCCTTATGCAAAAGACTTTGGACAAACCCAGAAACATCTTAAATTCTCAGCACATTTCCAGTTCAAGCTGGAATTCTCTCTTTCTACACTCCCAGCATGAACATATTATGAAATGCACAATTTCACAGACAATATAACATAAATACATTCGGACACAACTGAATCCTTCAAAGTAGTACTGAAAGTTTCATGATATAAATCTGGCACCATGATTACTGGCAATGTTCAAAATGAATGCTTCATTTTCATAATTGTGCCGTTCAGATGGGTGACTGAAAGTGTTCCATTCAATGCAGCAGTAGGAATGAGCTAAAACAAGTGATATTTACCATGCAACATGTATTGAAATTGGAACTATTATACAGATTGAATGTGATATGTCCTAGTTCAAGAACAATGGAGAAATTGGAAATGCAACACACACGGTTCTTTTACTGAAGTTACATTTAAATTATTACCGAATTATTAAATTAATAAATTCTTAAAACATTGTTTCGATTGTATTAAAATATTTTAAATTTCTCATGGCCAGAATAGGACTGTAATTCACATTTCCTGAATTCTGCTCAGTGTTTTTTTTTTGTGGAACTATTCTCTTGAACTTGCCTCCCATTCATCTAGTAATAATAATAACAGGAATTATTTCATGAAAGATTAGGGTGTAGGGGTCTAGTAAATTAATGAGAATATCTCTAATAAATTTAAAATAATGATTTTGTTCTTGGGAAGTCATACTGAGAAAATGTTTACTGTGGCATTTCTTTTTTTTAAGATTTTATTTATTCACGAGAGACACAGAGAGAGACAGAGACATAGGCAGAGGGAGAAGCAGGCTCCCCGCGGGGAGACTGATGTGGAACTCAATCCCCAGGACCCTGGGGTCACTCCCTGAGCTGAAAGCAGATGCTCAACCACTGAGCCACCCAGGCATCCCTACTGTGGCATTTCTGCAGAATACCAGCCCCATGAAATGCTTGAAGGGAAAACAGGCTTCTTGGTCATGGACACCAGGTAATGCCTACGATTATGTGTTACAGTGCACACAAGCATAGTAGATGTTTCCAAAAATATAACACTGGCTTATCCACATCGAAGAACTATACAAGATTTGCGTTAATCCCTATTAAGAGCCCATGAATCAATATTTCACAAAATTCCTTATTTATAAACTCTGCTTTAAATTAACCCATAATCTTAGACAAGAACTACATAGTGCTGACTTTACCTTCTCAGTCTGCAAGAATGAAAGCTATGTACCAGCTCAAAGACACAGAAGAAGGACATTTCATTGGAATCTCCCATCCTAGAACCGGAAGAAAATGAAGAGCTCACCCAACTGTACTAAATATTTTGAGTAGCATCTCAATCCTATTCTCCTTTTAAGATCAAATTCCAAGTGACCTTCAGGTTTATGTGACTAATCAGTGGTAGTCCTGAGATCGGGCCCTCAATTTAGTTTCTCTGAATGTCATGGACAGATACAAAGCTGACTTTTTCAAACAGGATTTTATATGTGGGCATTGTTTTAGACGTTTAATTGGGGTTATTATTTTTCATGTTTAAAATATTGGTGTTTCAAGATGCCTGGGTGGCTCATCGGTTGAGCATCTGCCTTTGGTGCAGGTCATGACCCTGGGATCCTGAGATCGAGTCCCACATCGGGCTCCCTGTAGGGAACCTGCTTCTCCCTCTGCCTATGTCTCTGCCTCTCTCTCTCTGTCTCATGAATAAATAAATAAAATCTTTTTTAAAAGAAGAAGAAAGGAAGAAGCAAAACTGTCACTATTTGCATATGACATGTTATATACAGAAAATCCAAAGACTCCATCAAAGACATTGTAACTAATAAATTCAGTAAAGTTGCAAGGTACAAAATCAATATACAAAAATCAGCTGTGTTTTGACACACTAAAAACGAACTATCAGAAAGAAGAATGAAGGAACAATCTCATTTTAAATTGCACCAAAAAGGGATCCCTGGGTGGCGCAGCGGTTTGGCGCCTGTCTTTGGCCCAGGGCGCGATCCTGGAGACCCGGGATCAAATCCCACATCAGGCTCCCGGCGCATGGAGCCTGCTTCTCCCTCTGCCTGTGTCTCTGCCTCTCTCTTTCTCTCTGTATGACTATCATAAATAAAAAAAATAAAAAAAAATTAAATTGCACCAAAAAGAAAATATATATAAAATATATAGGAATAAACTGAGCGAAAGAGATAAACACTTATACGCTGAAAACTATGACAGTCATGAAAGAAACTGAAGAAGGTACAAATAAGTGGGAAGATAAACTGTGCTCAAGCATTGGAAGACTTAATATTGTTAAAATGCCCGTACTACCCAAAACTATCCACAGGGTCAGTGCAATCCCTATCAAAATTCCATGGCTTTTCTCAGAGAAATAGGACAATCCTAACATTTATATGGAAGCACAAAAGACCCTGAACAGCCAAAGCAATCTTAAGAAGGAGCAGCACCACAGTCCTGGATTTCAGACTGTATTACAAATTAAGGGGAAAGGAGAAAAAATGAGTGGGAAATATCAGAAAGGGAGACAGAACATGAAAGACTCCTAACTCTGGGAAACGAACTAGGGGTGGTGGAAGGGGAGGTGGGCAGGGGGTTGGGGTGACTGGGTGACGGGCACTGAGGGGGGCACTTAACGGGATGAGCACTGGGTGTTATTCTATATGTTGGCAAATTGAACACCAATAAGAAATAAATTTATAAAAATAAAAAAAATTAAAAATAAATAAATAAATAAAAACAAAACTCTCCCAACAAACAAAAGTCCTGGGCCAGGTGGCTTCCCATGAGACTTCTACCAAAATTTACAGAATTAAACATATTCTTATCAAATTGTTCCAAAAAATAGAAATGGAAGGGGAAAAAAAAAAAGCTGTAGCTATCAGAACGATAGGATATTTGCATAAACACAGACACATAGATCAATGGAACAGAATAGAGAGCCCAGAAATAAACCCACATATATAAGGTCAATTAATTTATAACAAAGTAGCCAGAATATGCAATGGGGAAAGGACGATCTCGGGGCAGCCCAGGTGGCTCGGCGGTTTAGTGCTGCTTTTGGCCCAGGGCATGATCCTGGAGACCTGGGATCGAGTCCTACCTCAGGCTCCCAGCATGAAGCCTGCTTCTCCCTCTGCCTGTGTCTCTGCCTCTCTCTGTGTCTCTCATGAATAAATAAATAAAATCTTTAAAAAAAAAAAAAAAAAAGAAAGAAACGACAGTCTCTTCAATAAATGGTTCTGGGAAAAACTGGATCACTATCTTCCACCATATACAAAAATTAACTAAAGACAAATTAAGGTCCTAAACATAAGACCTGAAACCATAAAACTCCTTGAAGAAAACATAAGCACTAAGCTCCTTAACTGTGGTCTTGGTGATGATTTCTGGGCTTGACATCAAAATTATAGGCAACAAAGGCAAAAATAAAAAAGTAGGACACATCAAAATAAAAAGCTTTGCACAGCAAATTAAATCATTGCAAAATAAGGGATGCCTGAGTGGCTCAGCAGTTAAAGTATCTGCCTTTGGCCCAAGGCGTGATCCTGGAGACCCCGGATTGAGTCCCACATCGGGGTCCCTGCATGGAGCCTGCTTCTCCCTCTGCCTGTGTCTCTGCCTCTCTCTGTGTGTCTCTCATGAATAAATAAATAAAATCTTAAAAAAAAAATCATTGCAAAATAAGAAAGCAACCTACTGAATGGGAAAAAATATCCAAAATGTATTAAGAACTCATGCAACTCACTAGCAAAGGATCTAAACAATCTGATTTAAAAACAGCAGAGCACAGGCCATAGTCGGTAATGTAATAGTGCTGTATGCTGACAGAGGGTAACGACATGTATTGTGGTGAGCACCACATACGGACAGAACTGTTATACATCCGAAGCTAATATACTATTGTATGGCAACTATGCTTTAATAAAATTTATTTAAAAAGGCAGAAGGGGGATCCCTGGGTGGCGCAGCGGTTTAGCGCCTGCCTTCAGCCCAGGGCGCGATCCTGGAGACCCTGGATCGAATCCCACGTCAGGCTCCCGGTGCATGGAGCCTGCTTCTCCCTCTGCCTATGTCTCTGCCTCTCTCTCTCTCTGTGTGTGTGACTATCATAAATAAATAAAATAAATAAATAAATAAATAAATAAATAAATAAATAAATAAATAAAAGGGCAGAAGGTCTAAATAGACATTTTCCAAAGAATACATACAGGTGGACAATAGGTACATTAAAAGATGCTCAACATCACTCATCATCAGGAAAATATAAATAAAAATATAAATATAAAATATAAATCAAAGCCACACCTGTAGAATGGCTACTGATATTAGAATGGCTAATATCAAAAAGACAAGAAATAAATGTTGGCGAGGACATGGAGAAAAAAGAACTTTTGTGCCCTGCTGGTAGGATTTTTGTTTTTAAAGATTGTATTCATTCATTCATGAGAGACACAGGGAGAGAGGCAGAGACACAGGCAGAGGGAGAAGCAGGCTCCCTGCAGGGAGCCCAATGTGGGACTCGATCCCAGGACCCCAGGATCACAACCTGAGCCAAAGGCAGACACTCAACCACTGAGCTACTCAGGCATCCTTCAAAGTCCATTTTATTTTTTTTTTTAAGATTTTATTTATTTATTCATGAGAGACACAGAGAGAGAGAGAGGCAGAGACACAGGCAGAGGGAGAAGCAGGCTCCATGTAGGGAGCCCGACGTGGCACTCGACCCTGGGTCTCCAGGATCAGGCCCTGGGCCGAAGGCGGCACTAAACCACTGATCCACCAGAGCTGCCCCAAAGTCCATTTTAAACACAGTCCCCTCTGGAAAGTTCTACTCAGTGCTGCCCACCTCCCACATTGGAATGGGGGATCTTTTCAAACTCATGCACTTTGTTTTTATGGTCAAGCTTGCTTTGACAAGCCTTGCATTATGTAGTCTCTATGCTGACCTGTAAGGGTCCCTCAGAAGCGATTGGGAATCACTCATCATTTACATTGCACAGAGATAGTGTTTAAAAGTCTGGGGAATTGGATTCCATTTCACCGGGAGGCAGGCTTCCTCACTCAAGCCCAGGGCATTCCCTGCACGAACACTCCTGGAAATGCTGCAGCATGAAACTCATTATTTTTCTTATTCTATGCAGCACTTTTTGTCGCATTGCACAGATTTCCAATCTGCAACATATAATAGGAAACAGGATTATTTTCTTACATTCTGCAAAATAACTAGTTTCGTTTTCAGTTGCTCTGTTGAAGGTAACACCATGAGAAGCTGACATATTAACTTGTAATGAAGCTATTTCCTTGTTATTCGAAATGTTTTCCTGAGACAGGTTTAACATCAACAGAGCGCATTTTCACATTTGCCTGGGTAAATTGTACTTCCTGGGTGAGCAAGTGCCAGCATGGATGGGAGCAAGCTGTAGGTCCTCCAGCTGGCACCTGCAAGGGAAACAGCCTCAGCTCGAGGGGGCCGGCTGCGTTACAATGACATGGAACCTGTAGCACTGCTTGGTGTGTTTGTTTAACACATGTGCTGCGCCACAGCCTACTGCTTCGAGACTGCTATGAATCCTCTCCGGAAGACCGGCTAGCTGGGGAGGATACTCAATTAAGAATTTTCTGGGCAGCCCGGTGGCCCAGTGGTTTAGCACCACCTTCAGGCCAGGGTGTGATCCTGGAGACCCGGGATTGAATCCCACTTCGGGCTCCCGGCGCATGGAGCCTGCTTCTCCCTCTGCCTGTGTCTCTGCCTCTCTCTCTCTCTCTCTCTGTGTGTCTCATGAATAAATAAAATCTTAAAAAAAAAAAAAAAAGAATTTTCTGTCACCATTATTAGGACTTGGATGGGGAACAATGTTTCCAATTTCAAAAACTCAAACTACCTTTCAAGTGAGAATTATCAAAATATTAAAAAGAATAAAATTTAGTCATTTTTTTAAAATTGTTTAGAACAAAACCAAATCTATATAGACCTGCCTAGCTAACAACGGCTACGTTTCTATTATGGCAAATACATTTTTATGGAGATGAAGAAAAGTTATCTAAAACTAATTTGAATATGTCTGAGTGAAAATATCTGTTTGCAAATACGCAGCACTATTTCTTAGTCAGTGTATGCACACTCCGAGCGTCTGGGAGCACTGGAACCCGCTGCACCCCACTGTGAAGTCACAGACGCTCGTGTGCTCCGAGCTGCCAGTTGGTGGTGGTGTGACAACAGCTGAGGATGTGTCTGGTCATCCTCAAGGATAGACGGACGAATCTTCCAGAGGTATCGCGGAGGACTGGGAAGGCCCTGGAGTTGTTGAGAACCCTGCACATCCCACTGTCCTCACTGTGGTGTTTCTTACTCTATGTGACTTCACGTAATCCACTCACGTGTCCTTCCGCTCTCCTGCCTTCTCCTTCATCTGTCTCTCTTGGTATAACTGACACACGATAAACTGTGCATATCTGGTGTGTAAATGTGATGAGTCTTGACACATGTATACACCTGCAAAATTGTTGCCACAATCAGATAACAAACACATCTATGTCCGCATAATGTGTGTGCTCCTTGGCCATCCCTCACTGCCCACAGTCCCCGGATGACACAGTATGTGGAATTTTCTAGAATGTTGAAGAAACTGAAATCATAAAACATAAGCACAGTTACTGTGAGTTTCATCCACGTTGTTGAGTGTGGCGACCGTCCATGCCAAGTGTCCAGCAAGGTCCCAACAGGGTGGTGTACAATGAAAGCCCTTTCACAAACCCCTCTGGGTTCCAGAATCCTGATGCTGATGGTAGGATGTTAGTTCCTAATGTGTCATACCCTGAGGCGGGTTTTACAAGGGGCCCACATGTTCTAAACATGCCCCATCAAAATATAAATAATAGTGAAAGGGAATAGAAGGGAAGGGAGAAGAAATGGGTAGGAAATATCAGGAAGGGAGACAGAACATAAACACTCCTAACTCTGGGAAACAAACTGGGGTGGTGGAAGGGGAGGAGGGCGGGGGGTGGGGGTGACTGGGTGACGGGCACTGAAGGGGGCACTTGACGGGACGAGCACTGGGTGTTATTCTGTATGTTGTAAATTGAACACCAATAAAAAATAAATATATTATTTTAAAAAAAAACATGCCCATCAGATGCCACGTTAGCACGGCTTCCTGTGATTCTCTACAGCTCTGCTTTGCTAAGTGACTGGAATCTGCAACTTTGGGATGCCTGGGTGGCTCAGCACTGGAGTGTCTGCCCAGAGTCCCAGGATCGAGTCCCGCATTGGGCTTCCTGCATGGGGCCTGCTTCTCCCTCAGCCTATGTCTCTGCCTCTCTCTCTCTCTCTCTCCCTCTATGTCTCTCATGAATAAATAAATAAATAAAAGCCTTAAAAAAAAGAAAAAAAGAATCTGTAACTTTGAGAGCATTACTCTTGCACAGTCTCCGCGACATCCTGGGTGCGGGTGACACCCTCCCGTTTCCCAGCAGGAGTACCCCTCTTCAAAGCAGGCCGTTGACGTGCCCAGCTCAGACTGGGCCTCCTGACGACCAGCTGCAGTTGCAGCTTTTTCTCTGGGCCCCGCAGACTCACGCCTGTGCAGTGTATGGAGTAGCAAGGATTTCGGAAAACGTTATATGCAATCTGTGTGGCTCCTCCCCACGCACCCAGCAGCTTCCTCCTCCCAGGATTCTCTCTGAACATGGGCCCCTCTGCCAGCTTCTCTGGACTCCTGCCTCCTTCAGACAGACCGAGTGCCTCCCGACAAAAGCCTGTGCGTTTTCAAGTACCACCAAGGCCTTTCCTGCCTTTCCAGGTAACACCTTGCTGTCTGCTCACTCGTGCTTGTTGCCAGTGCCTTGGATCTTTCTAATATCCTGCACAGATCTTCTCATGGGCTCCTGCAGGAGGTGCCCAACAAGGAGGGGATCCCTGCCCCGGAGAGGGGGCTGTCGGGGATCACTGCCAGGGCCCCTGCACCAGATCACAACGCATTCCTGTCCTCCTGGCCCCCAAGGGCGGGACAGGTGAGGACCTCCCAGCCCCCACACAAACCACACGTGCCTTTCCCCAGACCCAGACTCTGCGGGGAGACCAGGCGCCTGCGTTTTCCCCCAATCAACGGAAATATTTTTGTAAAGGTTCTGGGGCAGCGAGGAAGCATGGAGTATGAGGAAAACTTGAATTCCAGATTTTTAATGCAAAGTATTTATCGTTTGTACCAGAAATAAAATTTTAAATTAAAAAAAAAAAAAAAAGTGTGGTGACACTTTTGGTCCTAGCAAAAAGTGCCTAGGACACTTGGTCCTAGCAGCTCTGTTGCCATAACTTTGATCTTGTTTTACTTTTAGATTTCTGTCCGCTTAGAGTTTATTTTTGTATATGATGTGAGGTGTGGACTGTTTTCCATTCTTATTCTTTCATTTGTCTTTTTCTAAATGGTTACCCTGCTGCCTATGATCATTCACTAATCTTCCAGTTTGTCTCGGTTGTTGAGAAGCCACCTCCTCAGGCAGCCCGGGTGGCTCAGCGGTTTAGCGCCGCATTCGGCCCAGGACATGATCCTGGAGATCTGGGATCGAGTCCCACGTCAGGCTCCCTGCATGGAGCCTGCTTCTCCCTCTGCCTGTGTCTCTGCCTCTCTTTGTGTGTCTCTCATGAATAAAATATTTTTAAAAAGAGAGAGAGAGAGAGAAGCCACCCTCTCTACAGACTAACCTCCTGTGTGTACTTGGGGCGTTTTCTTGACTCTATTTCTGTCCATCTGTGTGCCCGTCAACAGGGCCGGAACCAAGTTGTTATAATTACAGAGGCTTTGGAGTATGTTTTCAGGAACTGAAATGGCTAGTGTCCTGTGTGCTCTCTTGGTGTTTCCTTTTTTGGGTTTTTTTTTTTCCTGTGTGCATTTCTTGGGCTCCCAGGCTGTGTCCTAAAGGATCTCAACACGACTACCGAAGGCACAGAATCATAGCCCTTGCAGCGGCTCCTTCCCTGAGTAACTAGAAGAAATTTGTGTTTCCTAAAGGAGTCTGCCCTTTTTACTCTAAACCTTTAATAATAGAACATGGTTAAGAAAATTTATAAATGGTGACACCTGAGTAGCTAAATCGGCGAAGCATCTGCCTTTGGCTCAGGTCATGATCTCAGGGTCCTGGGATCGAGTCCCACATCGGGCTCCCTGCCCAGCAGAAAGTCTGTTTCTTCCTCTGCCTCCCTCTGCTCATGCTCTCTCTCTCTTTCTCAGGTACTCTCTCTCTCTCAAATAAATAAATCTCTCAAAAAAAAAAATGCATACAGGAGGACAGGACACAGGTCAGTAAGCCAGCCAGCTGTCTGTGGCAGGGTTCATGTCTCAGATCTCTCAGGCCCTCAGAGAGCAAGTTCACTCTGAGGATCCGGGACCCAGCACGGGCCGCCTCCTGTCTTCCTTACCGGCTGCTCCTGCTCGGGGGAAGAGCCTTCACACCTGGATGCACCTGAGGGCTTCTCGTGGCAAGCACTGGAAGGATCTCCACAGACAGGTGGGGGTGTGGGGGCTCCTCCAGGGCCAGCCCTCCCTTCTTCACCCCTCCTGTGGTTATAAGCAGAAGTAGCAGCAAAAACAGAGCCTGTCCTCTGTAGCAGCCCATCCGGGGCGGGCTGAGCTGCTCTCCCGGGCCCGGACGGTCGTCAGCCTCTGTTTGGGCTCATCTCCAAGCCCCTTGGAAGCCTCGGCCACGCCGCATCTCATTCCCACCGACACATCAGGGGCCCATCCATGGCCGAGACCCGTCCTCGAACTCCACGGCCAAGTTCCACAAGGAACATCACACAGCACTTCAATAACCGTGTCCCCAGCCATGAAGGACGTTTAGGCTAATGTCACCACGAGCTTCCACGGGCTGTGGCCGGCCCCACACACGATGACGGCGTTTCCCTCGTTAAACAGCCTAGAATGTTCCTCTGACATTAAAAAATGATTATAAATAAATAAATAAATAAATAAGATTAAAAAATAAAAAAAAGATTCTAGGGGCAGCCCTGGTGGCTCAGCGGTTTAGCGCCACCTTCAGCCCAGGGCCTGATCCTGGAGACCCGGGATCGAGTCCCACGTTGGGCTCCCTGCATGGAGCCTGCTTCTCCCTCTGCCTGTGTCTCTGCCTCTCTCTCTCTCTCTCTGTGTCTCTCATGAATAAATAAATAAAATCTTTAAAAAATAAAAATAAAAAAATAAAAGATCCAGGGCACCTGGGTGGCTCAGGTGGTTAGGCATCTGCCTTCAGCTCAGGTTGTGATCCCAGGGTCCTGGGATCAAGCCCCGCATCAGCTCCCTGCTCAGAGGGAAGTCTGCTTCTCCCTCTCCCTCTGCCCATCCCCCCCACCTAGTTCATGCTTGCTCTGTCACTCTCTCAAATAAATAAATAAAATCTTTAAAAAAAATAAAATTAAAATAAAAAATTAATTAATTAATTAATTAAAAAAATAAAAGATCCTGTGAAAAGATTCTAAAGTTCTCCCACAGCAGAGGATTTTACCACATGACATTGGCACGATGGCTGTGACAATATACTACACATGGATGAGCCTCACGGTAACTGTGCTGATGCTTTATGATTTATAACCAATAACATCTTGCAGCAAAGTGACAGAGTGACATAGTGCGCATGCACAGGTCCTCCCAAGAAGTGCAGCATCCAGGGCCTGGGTGAGAGGGGAGCAGGCCCAGGTTGCAAACACGGCCGCAGGACTTGCCCTAAAAGGCTATGGGTAGAAGTCCGGCCCCCCAGCTTCTCAGCCGTGGAAAATCCCCCACATCCTCCATCCTGGCTTTTCTGTCCACTAATTGCTACTCTATTCATTTCCTGGGACTTCCACCATAATGGCCATAGGTTGGGAGCCAAAAACAACTCAAGTGTGTTCTCTCAGGGTTCAGGAGCCAAGGTGTCTGAGACCCAGTGCGGGCAGGCCGCTGTGCTCCCTCCAGGGCTCTCGAGGAGGACCCTTTCTGCCTCCCCCCGGGCTCCAGTCCCTGCCTCTGCCTCCGCTTCTCCCTACATCCCTCTTCTGCGTCTCCCTTACAAGGACATTTGCTGTTGGATTTAGGGCCTAACCAGGTAATCCAGCAGAATGTCATCTTGAGACCCTTGACTTAATTCCTCCTGTAAAGACCCCTTTCCAACTGAGACCACACGCACAGATTCAGGGGATGAGTACGTGGGCATAACCTGTTCAGAGCCAAGATTTAACTACACCGACTCCCTACATAACGTCTACCATTGTACCCGGCACTTAATAGACACTCATACATGGAAAGGACTTAAGATCTTTGAAAACGTTCAGTTGCCGTGTGGCAAATGAAGAGCAAAGGGCCCTTGTCACAAGGTGCAGCTGGAGGAGCCTGAGCAGACAGTGTGCTCACGTGGTCAGCGCCAGCTTGTAACTGGCTTTCCCCTAATATCTGGACAGAACAGTCTTGTGTTGCATTCGGCCTTATTAGAAGGAAGCACTGCAGTCTGACCGAAATGTCAGGAAGTGGTGAGAGGCTCAGAGAGGGGTCCCACAGTAAGGAAAAGCAGCATGGGGCATCTGAGCCCTTTGCAGCATTGACACTGGCCCTCCCCTGCCTCCCCTGCCTCCCCCCACCCCTGCCCGTGCCCAGGTTGGGTGGCCTCTCTGCCCCAGCCCCACCACCGGCTTCTCTGGAGATGCCCCACGAAACCACCCTCATCGTTTCCCACTTGTGGTCAGCGAGGCCTCTGCATCCCTGGTAAAGCCTGTGCAAGGGCCTTCCCTGTTGTCAGCGACAAGCTGGGGTCAGGGTAGGGGGAGAGGTATGCCCCTCACCTGTGGAACTAAAGTGTGCCAAGCAGAGAAAAGACTAGGTGGTTTCTGGTGCACTGCAAGTTTGTAGATTATTTATCTTAAAGAAATGGTTCGTTTCTCTCTGCATCATATAAAGAAATGTCATGGGGCACCTGGGTGGCTCAGTGGTTGAGCAACTGCCTTCAGCTCAGGTCATGGTCCCAGGGTCCTGGGATCAAGTCCCACATCAGGCTCTTCACGGGGGCCTGCTTCTCCCTCTGCCTATGTCTCTGCCTCTCTCTGAGTGTCTCTCATGGATAAATAAATAAAATATTTTTTTTAATTTTTAAAAAATAGGGCAGCACAGGTGGCTTAGAGGTTTAGCGCTGCCTTCAGCCCAGGGCGTGATCCTGGAGACCCGGGATCGAGTCCCATGAGTCCCACGTCGAGCCTGCTTCTCCCTCTGCCTGTGTCTCTGCCTCTCTCTGTCTCTATGTCTCTCATGAATAAATAAATAAAATATTTTAAAATAAATTAATTAATTAAATTTAATTTAAAAATAATAATAAAATAAAATGAAAATTTTTTAAGTAAAGAAATGTCACAAGAGGCTGTGAGCAAACATTTTCTATTTGCATGAGAAACCTTGAATTGCAGCAAAAATAACAGATCATATAAATGGAGAGCTGAGTTTTTGAACTGAGGACGAGTCTGGAATCCACTCCTCCATCCTCCATCGACAGAGGGAACACTGCACAGCAGGGGAGGAGTCAGAAATACTTGTCAACGATGTCAGAGCATCGTTGGCCCCGCAGATTGCCTGGGGTTTGCTGGGCCAGCATGCGGTCAGGACCCTGCCGTGCTCAGGCACTGGGTGGGCGGGCGGGATGAGCTATATGGGCTGCTTGGATTCAGCAGGTGGCTGTGGTCCTGTTAGATCACATGATCGCTCTAGTGCTTCCTCATCTGCCACTTGGACTCACAGCAGCTCTCAGCTCATTAGGACGGAAGATTTGAGTTAACCCAGCATGTGGTTCTTCCCCCAATCCCTGAAATCTCAGCTCCTTCCTCAGTTTCCCTGTTCCCAAGAATTAGTTACGCACATAACTGGCTCCATCATGCTTTAAAATTTTGTATTAATTTTGCAGTTATATATTATGCAGTCCAGGAAGTGAAATCAATCTGTAAGGGTTTCGTAACGAGCCCACGGTGCACCTCGCTGCCTGCTGCCATTCCCCCCGAGACCAACACTTCTACTTCCAGCTGTTTTGGGAGTTTCCTCCAAATTCAGAAACACGCCTCCACTACTGGTTTTTGGTTTTTTTGTGTTTTTTTTTTGTGGGGGGGGTTGGATATTATCTATGGCTTTCCGAGCTGTAAGGATTTTTCTTATTCTTTCTCCCTTCTGACCACACACACCCCTCCCCATTCTCCCAATGTAAATGCAGTATAATTCTTAGATCAATATTGATTGTAACTATTTCATAGCTGAGTCACAGATTCAGGCCCAGGGGCTCCTGGGCGGCTCAGTCAGTTAAGCGTCTACTCTTCATTTTGGCTCAGGGCAGGATCTCATAGTCTTAGGATCGAGCCCCGTGTCAGGCTCAGCACAAAGTCGGCTTCGATTCTTTCTCTCTCTCTCGCCGTCCCTCCCACTCACTCTCTCCCTCAAATAAACAAACACAGTCTTTAAAAAAACAAATTCAGGCTCATCTTGGTTTCCTCTCTTGGAGGACAACTTGTGTTACTACAGCCAACAGGTGCCTGCTTTGCAGCTGCTGCGGCCAGGTGACCTGCATCTGTCACCTGGTAACCCCTGAACCTGCCTTTTGGGCCTGTCTTCACCTCTGGGCTAGCTCTTCCCATTTGGAAACTGGTTTTTCATTTAGAGAAACTTTCTTTCTTTTCAGAGAAAAGAAAGGCAGAGGGAGAAGCAGGCTCCATGCAGGGAGCCTGATGTGAGACTTGATCCCAGATCCCAAGATCACACCCCGAGCCAAAGGCAGACGCTCAACTGCTGAGCCACCCAGGTATTCCTGGGAAAATTTTTTGAATTATAAGGTAGCTTGATCCTCCCATTTTCTTCCTTGAACTCACTGATGAAACTTCTGAGCAGATCCTCCGGTGTCCTCATCGTTTCTTCCACATCGAGAGTCCCTTTCTCATTGCTTCCTTTTCTGTGAGGTGTGTCGACTTTTATGGAATTTGAGGATTTGTATCACAGTCTAAGTTCCTGGCTCTATTTGTTAGTAGCAAGTTCACTCTCTACAGCCTCCTGTGCCCTTGGAGCGTCCGCCCAACTCCATCTCTCTGTCCTGCTTGGGGCATGAGGGTCATACACACTGCACACACCCGAGTGACCACAATTGTGCAGCTGGTTGTGGACAGTTCTTGTGCAAGCTGAATCCAGATCGTGATTAGAAAACAATGTTCTTTATTCACAAGTTTATTTGCTGTGGGGAAGAGCTTGCCTTTCTTGAATAAAAAACAGGCCTAGAAAAAAAAATTAAATAAATAAAAAATAAAAAATAAAAAAAAAGGCCTGGGACTTTCCTGCTCCCTTTAAAGTTAAAGAATGTTCTTCTGTCACTTTAAGTCACAAGCATAGGATCAGTTCAGTAATGGGAAGTATCCACTTCTTTATAAAAATGCAAGTCTGATTTTGACTTGAACTGAGAACTTCTCAGTGTCCCTGAGCCCCAGGGCGGTGGGGCAGGAGGTTCAGGGCAGCATCTTCTTTCTCTGGCAATAGCACCGCCACGCGGTCACCCAGGCTGTGAGAGCGAGGACAGAGGGGGAGCAAACTTTTCCCTGAGCTGAGCTGGTGTTCCAGCCTCTGGGCGCTCTGGAGCAGACAGGCCCTTAGAGCCCACCGTCCAAAAGGCTGAGCTCCACTCTGCTGTCCTCCCCAGGGCGTCCTGTCCCGATTCTGCTGCTCCAGGGTTCCTTGGCCTGTTCTGTGTGTTGCTGCTTGGGTGCCAGCTCTTGCCCAGATGCTAATAATTCCTGTACTCTTGAGCAAGGGACACGCAGGGCTGGGTAGGGAGAGATACAGGTAAGGCGCCATGGAATCAGGCTCACAAAACAAAATCCCAAAAACTCTGAGATGTAGGGAAACCAGAGATAAGGGAACAAACCAGACCACCCTGCCCTAGGTATGGGTGGAAAAGATATATTTTTTATGACAATTGCCTGTGACCAACAAAGAATAACCAGACCCCAAAAGGAAACCATTAAAAATGGTATCACCAGTCTTCACTCAAAGCAACTCATCACAAGAATGATAAGGCCACAGGCTCCCTGGTCAGTTCTAAATAAAAGACTGGGGATATCTTGGTGGCTCAGCGGTTGAGCAACTGCCTTTGGCTCAGGGAGTGATCCTGGAGTCCCAGGATAGAGTCCCACATCATGCTCCCTGCCTAGAGCCTGCTTCTCCTCCCTCTGCCTATGTTTCTGCCTCCCTCACTCTATCTCTATCTCTCATGAATAAATAAAATCTTTATATAAATGAATGAATGAATGAATGAATGAATGAATGAATAAATAAATAAATAAATAAATGACTATCTGTGGAGGCCCATGTTGGCAGCCCTGTCGGGACCCCTCTCACTCCTGAGAGACCCTCTGTATCCTCACCTAATAAACTTCCATCGTTTTACTCACTCTCTTTTATCCGCGAGATTCGTTCTTCGACTCTGTGAGACAAGAACCAAGCTCTCCCCCTTCGCTATTGCCTGCCTGCTTGCCAGCTTCCAAAACTCTGCCACTGGTGCTGAGTAAGTTTTATTTATTTTTTTTTTTAAGTTTTATTTTTATCAGGCTACATTTTTCAGAAATTGTGCTTTAATTTTAGAGAGATTTTGGAGGCAATGTGTAAATGCTTGTGTTCAGTCTACAGAGTTTAACAGGAAATCTGATAGTTATTCCTCAACATCTCAGCATCTACCAGTTTCATATATATATATTACATATTCACAATAGATTTTTTAAATAATGAGACTACATGCTCTGGTTTCTCTGTGTACTTGCCTTTCTCTTATTTAGGGGTGCAACTTCTATCATTACTAATTTTATTTTTAGTGTAGAATGTTCAGCCTTGAAATTTCATTACTTTGTTTTTTGCTTTATTTTTTTAAAAGAGATTTTATTTATTGATAAGAGACACAGAGAGAGGGGGAGAGACATAGGCAGAGAAAGAAGCAGGCTGCTGCAGGGAGCCTGATGTGGGACTCCAAGATCATGCCCTGGGCTGAAGGCAGGTGCTCAACCGCTGAGCCATCCAGGCCTCCCTGTCTTATTACTTTAGAAAAATACCTGCTGGGGCACCTGGTGGCTCAGCAGTTGAGTGTAGGCCTTCTGCTCAGGGCGTGATCCCAGGGTCCTGGGATTGTGTCCCACATCGGGCTCCCTACAGGAACCTGTTTCTCCTTCTGCCTATGTCTCTGCCTTTCTTTGTGTGTCTCTCATGAATAAATAAATAAAATCTTAAAAAAAAAAATACCTGCTACTATGACTTCAGCTAAAACATTTGTAACTAAAACTTTCTCCTGTCTTTCTGGTCAACCCAGCTTTTTCAACTTTTATTAACCTCTCAACTGTATCTCCACTTACAAATTATTTAAAAATCCACTTACAGGGACACCTGGGTAGCTCAGTGGTTGAGTGTCTGCCTTTGGCTAGGGTCCTGGAATTGAGTCCTACATCGGGCTCCCTGAGGGAGGCCTGCTTCTTCTTCTGTTTCTCTGCCTCTCTCTGTGTCTCTCATGAATAAATACATAAAATCCTTAAAATAAAATAAGAAAGAAAACCGTATGCTCAGAGCGGGCAGCATTGCTCGCGTCTCTCACCTACACCATCATCTTGAGGCAAAAATGCTCTGCACCTTTGGGTCATTCAGATGTCTGTCTTTTACCTGCAAGATTCGTCTCCAAGTCCCTAAGTTGCTGTCCTGTGACAGGTCAGAAGGGTCACCCCAGCCTCTGTCTGAGCCCAGACCTCAGTTTTACACGTGCATCAGATGCTCATTTCTAGCCACCAGTTTAGAAATCTATTCTCTCTCCCTGCTTTATCCCTGGGCCCCCAACTCCCCCGACCCTAATACCCACTGGGCGCTCAGGCCAGCACCTCAGGCCTCCTCCCTGTGCTGAGGATGTGTCCAGGTACAACCCACCTGCTGGCATATCCATTACCAGACTGTCAGCAGCTTCCTTGACAGAAAGTGTACCTACTATAGAAACGTGACTCGGACGACTGCACATCATGAACAGGTACTTTTGTCAATTTGGGGAGGGGGCCCCGGGTGGGACACGGGGTGGGGGTGCTCATCTGGAAGCCGGTGCCTGTTTCCGACATGAGCTGCAGGCTCTGCTGAGGTGAGTCTATCTCTGGAGGCGACTGTCACTTGCCCTTAGATGGTGGTGTGCAGTCCCCATCTGTGCTGTCCATTGCAGCCACTGCCACCCTGCGTGACAAAGTGGCCTGCGTGAAGGAGATACGAATCCCATTCTGTTAACTCCAAGGTGGCTTCTAAGCAGCCACAGCGGCCATGGGGACAACACGGTCCTACCCAGCTGGTGACTTGCTCTGGTAACAAGAGATCCTATAAGAGAAAAGCTGTTCTGTGTTCTGGAGGTTTCCATCTTCCTCCTTTGATCTTAACACAACTGGATCTGATTTTGATGGAAATAATTCTGGGTTGGTTTTTTTTTTTAATAGTCTTGGCTTTATGAAATCCTACTCTTCAGATGGTAGCTTCTTGGTTAAAGCTGGTGGCCTCTTCCAACAGTAACAGAGATCACAGGCATGACCAACACACCCACTGGTCTTCCCGCCTCCCTAGCACAGAGCACAGACCTCGCACTCAGCTCACGCCGCCCTTCACCCCAACCTCCCTTGCCATACCTGATGGCGCTTGCTAAACCCACCTTCCAGCTGTTCACCTGATCCCACAGGATCCCACAGGTCTTGTGGCTCCCCAAAACTCTTCCCCTCACATTCAGGGCTGCACAAAACCATGCCCCAGTTTATCTCCTCCAACCTGGGTCCCCCAGCTGCCAAACAGGAAATGCTATTTTAGTCAGAATTAGTGTATTTTGAGAGTCTAGTTGTAATGGAATCGACCTTCTCTTATTTAAGCAGAAAGGCTGCATAAAACCATATTAATTGGGCAGCCCAGTGGCTCAGCGGTTTAGCGCCGCCTTCAGCCCAGGGCCTGATCCTGGGGTCATAGGATCGAGTCCCGCATCGGGCTCCCTGCATGGAGCCTGCCTCTCCCTCTGCCTGTGTCTCTACCTTTCTCTCTTTGTCTCATAAATAAATAAATAAAATATTTTAAAAAGAAAAAGCATATTAATTAGCTAATAAACCTGTGGAGAAGGCTGAAGATTAATGAGCCGCCAGGGTGAATTCTCAAAGCCGCAGGACCAGGCTAGTGGAGGGCTTGCTCCCAATGCAATTCGGCTCTGGCCCCTGGGATGGGGAAGGTGCCTCTTCCTCCATCTGCAGAAGCACATGTGCCTTACAAGGCCCACGCTCACCACGAGGGCCTCCCTCACTCGGTTCCCAGTGAAGACTCACACGGGCCCATCTGCTTGATTGACCCAAAGTCAGCTCAGGGGCCGTGGGAAGAGAGCTGGAGAAATGCAACCTGAAGCAGATAAGGCTCTTTCGCAGGTGCCTACTCAATGCTCTTCCGCAGGCTCTGCTTACCTCTGAGCTTGCCTAGCACCTTCGGTCCCAGGAACATGCATTCCCTCTCCCTCTCCCGAAGTCTACCACCCTCAGGAGCACGCTCATCTCATGACCTGGGGGTTGATACGTGTTTGTTAAAACTTGAGCCCCTGACCTCACAGGCATAGGGTGGATGGGTAACAGCCAGGAGGATGCGAAATCCATAGGACACACGGGAAAAGCATTCCCCACCAGACACGGCCCCTGGAGAGCACTCGCTTCTCAGTTTTATGGGCCAGTTCCAATCTGCATGTATATGTAATAGGTGCGTAAAACATCCCCATCATATACGTAGTACGTATAACATATGCATGATTTATGTGTAGATTGCCCACCCAGATGTCGATCTCTGGGGAAAACACTTTAATTTGCATTCTCTACAAACCTAGTTCTTGAGACATATGTGTAAAACCCAGGTTTGACAGAAAACTTTGTGTGGATTTTATTGGGAAAACAACCAAAGTTAGGAAGATGGATCAGAGGGCTGTAACATGACTGGCTTGTCCTTTGACTGGGCTCCACGTTCTTTCAAAGATCTCCATCTCTAAAATCCTCAGCTTCCTAATGAAAGGCACCTCAGAGACCTGGGATCTGAAATATTCAGAGACATGGCACGAGGCTGAAAAGCACACCTGGCCCAGCAGACACAGGACAAGTGATGGTCTTGAGAAAGTCATGGACACCAGAAGGCCGGTGAATCTACATGGAAATTAGTCCTCCTGTTTGGATGAGAACCTCCTCCCCAGGCCCCTGTCCCTGCTGCAGCCGGCGCCCAGCCCCTGGCAGATGCTCAGCACTGCTGGTCCAGGCCGGAAGAGCCAGGGCAGTGGGTCCTCCAGCTGTGAGCATGGTGGGAAACCTCAGCTGGTGATGGGCCAGAGGCCAGGGAGGCTATTTTAATGCTTCATTACATCTGACAAGGGCTCCAGAGCTTTCTTCAAATGGAAGCTCCATCTGAAGCCACAAGTTCCTGAAAGTTGCTTACTAGGGAGACAGACAGCCAGGAGAGATGGAAAATCCTCCAGGTGCCCAAGAGTGTCCGATTCTGACATGAAGCTGGGACACCATGTTTCACAGGAGGTAAAGCTTTCTGGAGGTTGATCAGGAAGATAGGGGAGGTGAGACACTCAACTTCACGGGTTGAGTTCATTTAACAAGGGGCAGAAACACGGTTTCCCGTGATGTTTCTCTCCATCTGGCCTGGCCTGAGGCCCATTCTGTTAATGCAGCAAGAACAGAGTGGATGCAGCAGGTGGTGGGACTCTTTCTGTTGTCCAGCTGTCATGTGGGCCACATGCTAACCCTTGCTGGAGACGGTGGCACATGTGCCAGGGAGTCAGGCTGGAATCTCCAAGGGCCCCACTAGACTACGAGTCAGCCTTTCTGACCGAGTCTCACATGGATGACACTACCTGACACAATTTCCTCCTAATTTTCTTCCTAAATAAGATGCTTTTCTGGGGTCTCTGGGGGGCTCAGTCAGTTGAGCGTCCAACTCTTGGTTTCAGCTCAGGTGGTGATCTTGGTCATGAGATCGAGCCCCACATCGCTTCCTCGCTCAGCCTCATTCAGAGAGATTCTCTCTCTGCTTCACCCTCTGCCTCTCCCCTGCCTCGTACACTCTCTCTCTCTCAAATAAATAAATGTATAAATCTTTTTTTTAAAAGAGATACTTTTCTGATTTTGAACAGTACCATCCATAACATTTTTCTTTCTTTTTCTTTAAACATTTTATTCATTTGAGAGAGAGAGAAAGCATGAGCAGGGGGAGCAGTAGAGAAAGAAGCTGACTCCCCACTGAGCAGGTGGGGCTTGATCCCAGGCTCCTGAGATCATGACCTGAGCCAAAGGCAGACGCTCCACTGACCAAGCCACCCAGGCCCCCCATTTTTCTTTCTTTTTGTGGATAAGGTTGTTTTTGAAGTACTTATTTTCAAATTTTATGCTAGTATAGACCATCAATATTCAACCCTCACTTCCATCGGGAAGCACACAGTGGCCAAGGGCACACATTCAAGCAGTGCAGACATGGACATGTCACCAGGCTGTGACCTACCTCTTTCCTACTAGGGTACAACGGTGTGAGAGTGACATCCTGAATGGTATTCTCTGTTCAGTTCTTGTTAAAATAATTGTTTACCACTTAAAATTACTGAGTCACAAACTAAAGACCATTTGCTTTTGTAATGAATGGCCCAGGATGCACCTAGGCTGGATTGCTACACAATCACGCATCCAGATGCTGTGCTTGAGATGAGAAAGTGCTGAAGGGTGGGTGGGGAGGCGGGTCCCAGTTCCCGGGTGGCCTCCCACCAGCTGAATGCCTTCCTCCAGACACTAACCTCTATTGTTTTTCTCATCTGTAACATGCCGGAGGTTGGGATTCAACACAGATGATCTCTAGGTCTTGCAAATTCTAAAATTAGCAGAATTTTAATTTATGGGGAGGCACTGTGCTGGACTATGCCCCGGATTATGCAGGTTTTCCTGGCAGCACTGTCACGGGCTCGCCACCTTTCCTGGGCTTGCTCACTGCCACCTGGCGGTTCTTCAGTGTCCACACAGCTCACCTCACCCCTTCCTTTCTCCTGACCTGTTCCGAACCCCTCATGCCAGAACTCAAGAGAATCTGGTGGTCAGCGATAAAAAGCAATTTAAGGCTAAATGAAGTGTGATATTTTTCCCAGCTTAATAAATCGAAGATTTATCCATTGTACTTAGAGAGTGGATTCCCAGAAGCAGACATTTGCAATTTAAACTATTATGTGCACGTTTAAGAAATAGGTAATTGCAAATAATTGTCACCAATTCTGCATTAGAAATCAAACCGCAAAGCAGAGAGAAGGTAGAAAGTCAGCAGGACGTCAGCATTGTCGAAGTGCCCTCCGTAGACTGGACAGTAAGCCACGCACCGTGCTCCCGGGGCCTCGCTCAGACCGGCAAGTCCAGACACACTCCCACCTGTCCCTGAGCCAGAAGGCAGCGCTTCCACTACAGCAGCAAACTTTCACCAGATCAGGAACCCCATTGGACCCTTCCTTTGCTTCACTTAGAAAATGCATGTATTTTTTATTTATTTATTTATTTATTATTTATTTATTTATTTATTTTTAGATTATTTATTTATTCATGAGAGACATGGAGAGAGGCAGAGACACAGGCAGAGGGAGAAGCAGGCTCCCTGCAGGCAGCCCGATGTGGGACTTGATCCCAGGACCCCGGGATCACAACCTGAGCTAAAGGCAGACGCTCAACCACTAAGCCCCCACCAGGTGCCCTGAAAATACACCCTTTTATAATGAGGGTGAGAGATTATGAGTGCTCTGGGGCCAGAACCGTGTCTCACTGGTCTGTCTGATGGACACACACACTTTACTCAAACTTCAAATATGCAACCACAATTAGCGAGAGGTGTGCTGTAATGATTGTAACTGTGATCATCATACCTGCAGGCTGGGATAAAGCCACCAGACAAGGAACTCTGGCAGGAACACCTAGAATGATGCTGCATGAACAGACACCAAGTAGCCTTTTGTCAATGGAAAGAAGCTGAACGTTTGCATGCGTTATCTGACTGACTACAGAACTGCATTTCCTGCCGGCTCCATAAAGAACAAACTTAGATTTGACACCAAAGCAAAGGAAACAAAAGCAAAAGTAAACTGTTGGGACTATACCAAAATAAAAGGCTGCTACACAGCAAAGGAAACCGTCAACAAACTGAAACATCAACCTACCTGATGGGAGGAAACATTTCCAAATGACATATCCAGTGAGGGGCTAGTTTGCAAGAACACGAATAACTCCTACAACTCAAGAGCAATAAACAATCCAATCTACACAGGGCAGACGGACAGAGGATCTGAACAGACATTTCTCCAAAGAAGACATACACATGCCTTACAGACACAAGAAAAGATGCTCAACATCCCTCAACATCAGGGAAATACAAATCAAAACCACAATGAGATACCACCTCACACCTGTCGGAATGGCTAAAATCAGTAAGTCAGGAAACAACAGATGTTGGCGAGGTTGTGGAGAAAGGGGAACCCTCTTAAACTGTTGGTGGGAATGCAAACTGGTACAGCCGCCATGGCAAACAGTGTGGAGGTTCCTCAAATTACTTAAAAATAGAATTACTCTATGATGCAGCAATTCCACCAGTAGACATTTACCCAAAGAAAACTGAAGCACTAATTTGAGAAGATAAGTGCACCCCTATTTTTTTTAAGATTGTATTTATTTCTTCATGAGAGACACACAGAGAGAGGCAGAGACACAGGCAGAGGGAGAAGCAAGCTCCATGCAGGGAGCCCGATGTGGGAATCGATCCCCAGACCCGGGATCATGCCCTGAGCCAAAGGCAGATGCTCAACCCCTGAGCCATCCAGCGTCCTCACCCCTTTGTTTATAGCAGCGTTATCTACAATAAGCAAGATTTGGAAGCAGCCCCATCTATCGACAGACAAAGGGAAAAGGATGTGGTATATGTACATACGGAATATTACTCAGCCGTAAGAGAGGATGAAATCATGCTAGATGCAATACGTCAGAGACAGACAAATGCCCTGCGATCTCACTGACACATGAATCTAAACATACAGCAAACCTGAGCTCATGGGTAGAAAACAGACTGGTGGCTGCCAAAGGTAATGGTGGCAGGGGGGTATGGGGGGTGACACAGGTGAGGGGTGAAAGTGCAAACTGTCAGTTCCCTGGGGACGCAATGGTGGCTAGAGTCAGTATTTGTGTGTGTGTGTGTGTGTGTGTGTGTGTGTTTTAAGATTTTATTTATTTATTCGTGAGAGATACACAGAGAGAGAGACAAGCAGAGACACAGGCAGAGGGAGAAGCAGGCTCCATGCAGGAAGCCTGACGTGGGAGTCTCCAGGATCACACCCTGGGCTGAGGATGGTGCTAAACCGCTGAGCCACCGGGGCTGCCCAGTATTTGTGTTTGATGGCTTCTTGGCCTTTTGGCTAAGATCAAGGGTAGTATTTGTGTTTGAAAGTTGCTAAGAAAGATCTTTTTTGTTCTCACGGCTGGAAAGAATGTCTTCTGTATGGTGATGCTAACGAGACCAGTGGTGCCACAATATACACAAATATGGGATCACGCTGTATCCCCAAAACTGTTGTCAATATATATACCAACAATATATATTGTCGACAATATTGACAATATATATATTGTTGTCAATTATACCTCAGTAAAAACTCCTGCTGTATGACACAAAAGGCTGTACATAGTCAATGTATACAGTTTGACAATTTTTCCTTGTTTTAAAATTTTTGTGTGTACAGACCCATGAGTCGTGAAGATCTGCTGTCTTTCCGCTTGTCCTGCATTTCCGTGGCAGTTCCCATGTGGTTTTTGACGCCTCCAATGAGAATATTAAGGTCACACCCTGGAAGTGTGGCACAGGGGGAGAGTCTGTAACCCCCGCGGTGCAGGCTGCCCGGGCAAGAGTCCGCAGGTGCTACAGCGGGGAGCCGATGAGGGGCTTCCAATGGCACGTCGGTGGTCAGACTTCTCCGCACAGTAATACACACATTTTATTCTGCAAGGCACGATGGCTGAGCTGCCCCAGATATGTTCCCTATGAGGATAAACCCCTCTTGTAGGCAAGTCATTTGCCACAGGAGCAGGAAACCCTGGAGCTCAACCCACAATCCACAGCCACCCTGCACGCAGGGATGGACGAGCTGCGGGCTCGGCCTCCTGGGCCTTCGTTTCCCCAGCTGCAGGATGTGAGCATTGGACGGGAAGATCCCCACCTGACACGTGTTCTCCCTCCAGGACCTTCCAGTCCACAAGCCAGGGAGGCCCCTGGATGAGTGGCTATGGAGCGATGTATGCAGCTCAGGATTTTGCAAAGTCCCACAGAACTTTCTCTGGATGTCCTGGGCTGGAATCTGGTTGGCGGACCATAGGCCACTGAATCTGTGGCTCAGTAGATGGCGGGTGTTCCAAGGAACCCCCAGGGCATGCCAAGGTAAGGAAGGCTGGCCTCGGTTATCCACGTCCGTCCTCACGCATGTGGACCATCTCCACCCATGTCCCAGGAGGGGTCAGGGAGCCTCTGGAGTACCAGGTGTGGGTGGTTGATGCAGAGGGTCGAGGGCACACTTACCTCCACTGCACAAAGGACCGTCCTGAGAGCTTTCCCTTCCCTTCCCGAAGAGCTATCAAAGGCAGCTCTTGGACAGCGAAAGGGGAGCGCATGTGTCAGGCAGTCCGGCGATAAACCGCAACCCCAGAAGGGTCGTTGAGGCCCCAGTGACATATCCAAACCAAGTGCACAGTGAAACCGTTCGGTTAAAGACTTTTTCTGCACAGCAACTGTGATATGTCACTTGATCCGTGGCGCTCCTGAGGACTTGAGTGTGTGTGGAAGCAGCGATTCAGGAGAGACCCCACTGATCACTGTCACCTGGGAGGCGTGAATGCGGGGAGGGGGTGGGGAGGCAGGCTCCCAGTCGTGCGAAGGCCTAGAAGGGTCACAGAGCCACCAGCTGTGCTGGGTCTGGGGACAGCTGTCCATGTGATCAGAGGACTCACCTTTAACAATATTCTTTTGGGATGTGTTCCTCGTAAATACGAAGGGATCTCCATTCACACAAAACTGACACAGGGGTACGGAGAACAGGTTCTGCAGGTGGAGGGAGGTGAACAGGCGGCTGGACACAGGTGTTTTCCCTGTGCCTGGCTGACCCCGGGGCTCCCCGTCCATCTCCCTCCTCAGCTGCCAACCCTAAGTCCATCCCCATCCCAGAGCTGAGTAAGGGAGTGATGGTAAAATTGACTGTGTTGGGGTGCCTGGGTGGCTCAGCGGTCTAGCGCCACCTGCAGCCCGGGGGCATGACCCTGATCCTGGAGACCCAGGCTCCCTGCATGGAGCCTGCTTCTCCCTCTGCCTGTGCCTCTGCCTCTCTCTCTCTCTCTGTGTCTCATGAATAAATAAATAAAATCTTTAAAAAAAAAATAAAAGTAAAGCTGACTGTGTTGTAAGGCTTTCCCCAGCTTTCTTGAGGTCTGATCGGCAAATATAGAGTATATTTCAGGCACCCACTATGAGGGTTTAGAATACGTGCACACGAGTTGCACCTGGCAAGTGCAGTGACACACGGTTACCTGGGTCCTGGCACATCCACACTCAGTGTTCCATTCGAGTACACAGCCAAGGACTGCCCACTAATCCCAGAGCTGGAAGTCTGCGATCCCATCCCCAGGCACGCTCCACACCCCGTTTGCTCCTGGGAGCTGGCCCCTTCTCAGCCTTGACGCCCTGCAGACTGTGAGCCGTGAAGCTAGCTAGGTGTGACGGTGGCCCCACCAGCCCGTGGAAGTGTGTGCCCAGGAGGGTGTGCACGGCGCTCTCGGGGGTCATCAGAGCCATAGACCAGGTATCCAGGCCCACGTAAGGGAACACAGAACTGGGGGACCCGGTGATTCCTGAGCCCGCGCACTCCTACCTCACACGAGCATGTGCCCACCACTCACTTGATATGGAGGTGCAGAGACAGCACTGCTCACGGTGCTGCGTGGACGTGCACCCAGGTGGAATCCACGGCACAGCTGAGGGCTTTCTGCTCCTGCTAAGTTATAAAGCCGGATATTTACATATAACTTGTAGGCAATGTATCTCTTCTACCATTCAAATTTCTTTCGGGAGACGTTATGGGTCAAAATCCAAACAAAGTGGGACCCCTGGGTGGCTCAGTGGTTGAGCATCTGCCTATGGCTCAGGGTATGATCCCGGGGTCCCAGGATTGAGCTCCACATCGGGCTCCTTGCAGGAGCCTGCTTCTCCCTCTCCCTGTGTCTCTGCCTCTCTCTGTGTGTTATTATAAATAATAAATAAATAAAATCTTTAGAAAAAAATGGTTTGTGGGATCCCTGGGTGGCGCAGCGGTTTGGCGCCTGCCTTTGGCCCAGGGCGCGATCCTGGAGACCCAGGATCGAATCCCACATCAGGCTCCCGGTGCATGGAGCCTGCTTCTCCCTCCGCCTGTGTCTCTGCCTCTCTCTCTCTCTCTGTGACTATCATAAATTAAAAAAAAAATAAAAAGAAAAAAGAAAAAAATGGTTTGCTTTCTGCCCATACCTGTCCCTCCTCCCTCCACCCCGTCCCTCCATCCACCCTCTCCTCCCTCTTCTTGTCCTAGGTCTCTGTGGATGTCAGCCTCACTGTTCTCTGCTGCACACGGCTTCCCGCCAACAGCTTCTGCTCGTTCCTTAGAGCAGGACCCCAGAAGAACGGGCACCATGGACCTTGTGCTCATAGGCTTGCAGGCAGAATGTCACTTGAGGAGAAACCAGCCAATGTCCCAACCAGACAGAGGCCCCTGTGGAGGAATCTCCAACGACCCTGACCACCGGCCCTGGCCTGGCCAAGGGGAGCGCGTCCCCCCCGGGGGCAGATGCAAGCATCACACAGCTGTGGCTGTGCAGTCAGCCTGCAAACTTCACAGCCAGGACCCGGCATCGGCTTGAGCCACACAGCATGATGGGGGAAAGAGCAAGATCGGTCGACACAGAGAGAGGGCAAGGACTGCCACTGCAGTGTGAGAGCATCGGGGATAGGCTTCCCAAGGCAGGTGGCATTTGAGCAACCCTTGAGGAGTTCCTAGGAACACCTGGGATGGACTTGAGGACATCCTCCCCAGGCCTGGGAAGGGAGTCCGAGTGCTTCCTTCATTCTGAGGGACCGACGAGAGGCCCTTCCACCTTGGATGTCTGGCTGCTAAAATGACCACGGGGAGATACTTTATCTTTTTTCAAGGGAAAATTCATCAATATGTCACAAATGTAGAGCTCATTGTTTCGGTATAATCCATGGTTAAGGTAGGAATTAGATACCCGTGAGCGGGGATCCGTGGGTGGCTCAGCGGTTTGGCACCTGCCTTTGGCCCAAGGCGCGATCCTGGAGTCCCGGGATCAAGTCCCACATCCAGGCTTCCTGCATGGAGCCTGCTTCTCCCTCTGCCTGTGTCTCTGCCTCTTTCTCCCTCTATGTCTATCATGAATAAATAAGTAAAATCTTTAAAAAAAAAAATAGATACCCGTGAGCATGCTTCACCCACGTCCTCCATTTCTGCCCAGCCACTGTGTGCATGGCTCCCAGAAGGAGGGTTTCCAGCTGTTTGTACCATTTAGGCAGAGAGTTGGGCCCAACGCCCTGTCAGTCCTCGTGAGTGAGGTAGAGGCTTCCTCACTGAGTGGACACCAGGAAACATGGGTCTGCACCAAGGTGTGAAACCGATATTTAAGCAAGTGGGAAATCCTGTAAGTTTAGAAATTTTAAAATGATTAAATCAAAATAGAATCAACTTATAATCTACATATTTTACAGAGATGTGGAGACTAGATTTACTGGGCTAGCAGCTCGGGCCTGGGGAGTGATGTCAGTTCCCTTTTGTGCGGCGCACCCCGTGCCTTCCCCCTGGAGGGTTGTGCCGACACACGTTAGTGGTGTGGATTCCACTGTACCTGGACCATCCATCCTAACATAAAGAAAGCTGGAAAGGGCTACAGCACCTCTTCTTAGAGGGGCATGGGGCCGGTCACCATCCAGGCCCCGGGTCCCCAGCATCTGTTGAAGAACAGGGATGTCCACGGAAACCATCTAGGTGGCGGGAATATTTTGTGACTGTGTCCAGGCTGGTGGCCATGTGTGAAATGCAACCTAGATGACCAAGGAACTGATTCTTTACTCTTATTCCACTTCAGTGATTCTGGTTTGGTTTTTTTGGGGTTTTTTTTGTTTGTTTGTTTTTAATTTATTTGACAAAGAGAGCAAGCACAAGTAGGCAGAGTGGCAGGCAGAGGGAGAGGGAGAAGCGGGCTCCCCGCTGTGCAAAGTGCCCAATGTGGGACTCGATCCCAGAACCCCGAGACCATGACCTGAGCCAAAGGCAGACACTCAAACCGAACCATCCAGGCACCCCAACTTTAATAAATTTGAATTCCACTTTCGGTGGCTGCACATGGCAGATGGTTTCCACGTTGGATGGTGCCGATCTAGGCCACGGGGATGCAGTGATGGACAGAATACCCAGGTCCCACGTCACGGAGCTCGTATTCAAGACAGCAAGTGGGCCGCTCGGGAGGCCTGGCCACTAGGATGGGGTCTGATCCTATTCTGAAGCCCCCTGGGGACCAGTAGTCATTTACTGAGCACCTGTCTAGGTGACAGGATAGAAATAAACACATAAATGCTGCTCCTGGCCAGAAGCTGACGGGCCATCGGTGCTCCCAGATGAGATGGACAGGTGGACGGGGACCTATCATGGGATGCACGCTTCGAGAAACGTTGTGAGTGTGGGGCCAGGGACCTGCATGTCACGGCCGTGGTGGCAGCAGCACAGCCTCACGTGCAGAGTGTGGTTTGGGCAGCAGTGGCCTCCAGCAGGGCCCAGGTGTCCTCACAGCCACCACATGCATTGGGAGGAAGGAGCATCTTCATGAGCCCCACAGAAGCAGAGGAGTCGGGGGTGCCTCAGAGATGGAGCAGGAGGCCACAGGATAGCCCTGCAACATGATCCCGTTTCCCTGGAAGCACTCCGGGTTCGTCTCTCTGATGGGCCCCCAGGGGCCCCCCATTTTTCACCCGGTGCAGGAGCAGAGCGGGTCCTCGAGAGGCAATGGCAACCCTTCCCCGGGAAGCTGCCGCTCAGCACGCAATCGGGGTCTTCCCAGACAGGTGCAAGCACAGGTCTCTAGCCCGAAGCAGCTCAGTTAGGGACAGGCTCCGCTGCGGGTTCCGAGTGGCCTACAGGGCAGCAGCCGCCCCCTGACGCCGACACCACCTCCTCAGAGCAGCGCAGCCACCATGGAAGCAGCAGCCCCTCTGCTGACCGTCAGCTGCTCCCCACGGATAAAGCAGAACAAACGTGAACCGTGTTCTTCGAGCCAGAAAATTCACTCCTCCCCAGGAAAGTTTGTATGTCGGAGAGTTGCTTAAAGAAACACACAAACCTCTTCCTCTTCCTACGCTCCAAGTATGTGTGGCGAGATTCCATGCATTAGAGCAAAATGTGATTTCCCATCTCTGTCTCCATTCACATCACTTTACCTCCGTACAACCCAAGAGTGACCCTGAGGTGAAGTGTGGCTCTGGGTGAGGATGGCGTGTGCGTGTGGGTTCCTGGGTTGGCACAAACATTCCATCTGGTGGGAGGTTGACCATGGGCGTGAAGAGGGTGGGCAGGGGGGTACACAAAAAAGCTCTGCATCCTCCCCTCAATTTTGCTGTGAACCTAAAACTGCTTTAAAAAAATAAAGTTTAGGGCAGCCCAGGTGGCTCAGCGGTTTAGCACCTGCCTTCAGCCCAGGGCGTGATCCTAGAGACCTGGGATCGGGTCCCACATCAGGTTCCCTGCACGGAGCCTGCTTCTCCCTCTGCCTGTGTCTCTGCCTCTGTGTGTGTGTGTGTGTGTGTGTGTGTGTGTGTGTGTCTCATGAATAGATAAATAAAATCTTTAAAAAATATAAAGTCTGTTTTATTTTTTTAAGACTTTATTTCTTTATTCATGAGAGACAGAGATCTACAAGAGGAGTCAGTGGACTTTGGGGCCGGCTCCTTGCGCTCTCCCTGTACCTGGGCCAGCGGCGTCCCTCTGGCTGTCAAATGCCCTGTGCTGCACCAGTAAGATCTTCTACCTCAGTTTTTAAAAAGAAGACACGAGGGGATGCTGGCTATAAATGACCATCTGTGAAACAGCGTCTTCTCTCATGTGTGTCCTTCTGCTTTTCCTTTTGGTTCTAGAATACTCCAGAATCATGGAGGATACAGGAAGGCTCAGAGTTACAGGCAACAGGGGCGCCCTGCTGCTCTTGTCACCTCGTGAACAACGAGTGAGTCAGACTGTGAGCTATTCTGAGTCCGCACATCTTGGATGGTAGGTGGTGCTAAATGTATCCCACGTTCTCATCCCAGCCTTGGAAATCCACCCTTAAGGAGGCAGGATAGGCGGCCACACGTCTGTGCAAGGAGGCAGTCCCGTCCTTGACTCCTAGAGACTGAAATCCTATGAGATCTGGTGTCTAGTATTTTCATTTCACTGTTGAAGATGCTGAGAAGTGCTTTGTTCAGAGACTACACAGATGGAGATGACTACACACATCTCATCTCCATCTGTGTCGTCACTGAACAAAGCACTTCTCAACACTTAGAATAGTTTATCCACTGAGAAATTCCTTGAATGAGACAAAGTAAAGTATCCAACAAGATCATGTACCAAAAGATTTTCTCAGAGGGGTACCTGGGTGCTCAGTGGGTGAAGCATCTGCCTTCAGCTCAGGTCAGGATCCCGGGGTCCTGGGATGGAGTCCCTGCTGAGCGGGGAACCTGCTTCTCCTTCTCCCTCTCCCCAATCCTGCTTACTCTCTCATGCTCTTTCTCAAATAAATAAATTTTTTAGGAATGCCTGGGTGGCTCAGCGGTTGAATGTCTGCCTTTGGCTCAGGGTGTGATCCCGGGATCCTTGGTTCAAGTCCCACATCAGGTTCCCCACAGGGAGTTTGCTTCTGTCTCTGCCTCTCTCTCTGTTTCTCTCATGAATAAATAAATAAAATCTTTAAAATAAAGAAATAAATAATAAAATAAATAAAAAATAAGATTAAAAAACCCAATCTGATTAAAAAATGAGCGGGGGGGCGGGGGGATCCCTAGGTGGCTCAGCAGTTTGGCGCCTGCCTTCGGTCCAGGCATGATCCTGGAGTCCCGGGATCGAGTCCCACATCGGGCTCCCTGCATGGGGCCTGCTTCTCCCTCTGCCTCTCTCTGTGTGTGTCTATCATGAATAAATAAATAAAATCTTTAAAAAAAAAAATGAGCGGGGATGGTAACTGAGTTGTTCAGTCTGTTAAGACCTTTGGTTCAAGGGACACCTGGGTTGCTCAGTGGTTAAATGTCTGCCTTTGGCTCAGGGTGTGATCCTGGAGTCCCGGGATGGAGTCCTGCCTCGGGCTCCCTGCATGGAGCCTGCTTCTCCCTCTGCCTGTGTCTCTGCCTCTCTCTCTCTCTCTCTCTCTCTCTCTCTCTCTCTGTGACTATCATAAATAAATTTTTTAAAAAAGGATTTGTAATGGATGATTGTACTACTCTGGCGTTCATTCTGCATATACCACCTGACACGTCGATGTTTGCATTGTACACAAGCTTCTCTCCACAGAACGTAACCCCGGCGCTTTCTGTGCCCAGTCGGCCCTAAAATCGCCATCCCTATTCAGGCAATGTATCCTCCCCCCACAAGCATCACAACTCTCATCAGCACAGAAGAGACTTTTAAATGCAGAAGCGGGGCGAGGGGAACAAAGCTTCTTTTAAAAAATCCACAGTGGTTGGGACGCCTGGGTGGCTCAATGGTTGAGAATCTGGCTTTGGCTCAGGGCATGATCCTGGAGTCCCAGGATCGAGTCCCACATGGGGCTGCCTGCATGGAGCCTGCTTCTCCCTCTGCCTGTGTCTCTGCCTCTCTCTCTGTATCTCTCTTGAATAAATAATGTTTAAAAAAATCCACAGTGGCAATGATGACATTAGAACTATTTTGTCTTTTCACCTAAGACCCCTTCAATTACCTGACACCTGCATAATTGCTAAGAAACCTTTTTTTTTTTTAAGATTTTATTTATTTCTTCATGAGAGACACACACAGAGAGAGAGAGAGAGAAAGAGAGAGAGAGAGGCAGAGACACAGGCAGAGGGAGAAGCAGGCTCCATGCAGGGTGCCTGATGTGGGACTCTATCTCGATCCCAGGTCTCCAGGATCAGGCCCCAGGCTGAAGGTGCATGAGCCACATGGGCTGCCCGCTACGAAACCTTTTAAAAATGAACCTCGGGGATCCCTGGGTGGCTCAGCGGTTTAGCGCCTGCCTTTGGCCCAGGGCATGATCCTGAAGTCCCAGGATCGAGTCCCGCGTCAGGCTCCCTGCATGGAGCCTGCTTCTCCCTCTGCCTGTGTCTCTGCCTCTCTCTTTCTCTCTATGCCTATCGTGAATAAATGAATAAAATCTTAAAATAAAATAGAATAAAATAAAATAAAAAATAAAAACAAACCTCATGCCACTGCATGTTTCCTGTGGCTCAGAGCATGGATTGTTCTAGTACTTCTTCCTCCAACTGGGCTCCCACCACATCTTGGGACCTCCTGACTGACACCACCGCTGCCCTGACCACCCATCCACTCTGGGTTCCTCTCTTCATGCATGTCTACCATTCAGGGCCTTGTTTGACTCCCTGTTGTTCCTACAGAACCAGGCTCCAAAGCCTCAGCACACTCCCAGCCTCTTCCACATAGGCCTCTGATGGAGCCTTTTGCCAGCACCTGGTGACAGCATACATCTATCTTCTCTGGGAAGGCCCTCCTACTCCCATCTGAGTGTCTTGTCTGTGAAGACCAGACCAGCTGCTTGCCCGTCCTGGCTGGAACATGTGTGACATGTGCTCTCTCTGCTAGGCCAAGAGTGAGAATTGGCCTGGTGCCTGGCACAGCGATGTGTGGGTTTGTCTCTCTTTCCTTTGTGACTTTGCCTCAGCCTCCTCGAGGCAGTTTCCACACCTGTGAAATGGAAAGGATGATGCCAGCCTTTACCCGTTTCTCAGTTTGAGGACAAACCCCTCCAAGGTCACAGGTCCAGGTGAAACATGGGTAGCGTGGAATGAACGCTCTGGTTACCCACAGTTTCTCACGACCATGACAGTGTCTCCCTTTCAAGCACCCTTTGGAGTCATGATGACTGTGTACAAAGAAAGGTGACCAACGTGCTTGCTAAGTGACAGATGGCCTTATCTTTAGGCTCCAAGAACTCCACGTTGAACCTCCAAAGGAAGCAAAGCTCTGCAAGCCCCCACGGGTCACAGGGCACAGTGCACTGGCTGCAGGGCCTTCCAAGGGAGCATGCACGCTGCCTTTCCACCTTCGACAGGAGGACTTGGCGCTGCCTTGCTGCAGGTCTTCTCTGAGGTTGGAGAGGAGCCCAGGGTGGCGTACGAAGCACCTGAGGACAGAAGAGGAGTTAAGGACTTTCTGTAAAGGCCAAACCGACTCCACAGCAGAGACAGAGCAGCTTAACCAGGACCCAGGAAGCTGGAGATGTGGGCAGAACACCCACCCCCTGCCCCCGAGGCCTCTCTGGATCCTTACCTCCTCTTCTTACCAGAAAGCCCAACCCCTGAGCACCCCTGTCACGGTCCTCCTTCCAAACATAGTTGCCTTCTGTTGGCGGGTTAGGTCTCAGCCTATGAACTCAGTCCACAACCGTGTCCAAATGTCTCAGCCTCTCAAAGATGAGTGTGGACGTCCATCAGCACGTGCTGACATAACAAGATGATCTTCGGTGCCCACCTGTTGATGCGCATTATCGGTAAGGTTTACAACCTAGGGTCATCAGGTTCAGGCTTATGCTGAGTGCGGGCTGACCCATCACCCCAGGAGGGACAGACAGCTTGGCACCTGGGGGGACACCCTAGGAGCTTCCAGGTGCACCTGTGTCCTGTGAGTGTGTGCACGTGCATGTGTGCATATGCATACGTGTGTGTGCCCTGCATGCAGCAGTGGTGTCTGGGGAGATGCCCTAGGAGCTTCTGGGTGCACCTGCATCCTGCGCATATGTGTGCATGTACATGTGTGCATGTGCATGTGTGCATGTGCATGGATGTGTGTGTGCCCTGGGTGCAGCAGCAGTGCCTCAGGAGACATCCTAGGAGCTTCTGGGTGCACCTGCATCCTGTGAGAGTGTGTGTGCACATGTGTGTGTGAACGCATGCACTGGGCAGGTGTGTGGGCGTGCGCATGTGTGTCTGAGTGTGTGCGGTTGTGGCGCCCCAGATCAAGAAGCAGAGAGGAAGAGAGAAGCCCCAGGGGTGGATGCTGGAATCCCTCCGTCGTTTCCGTGGATACACCAATACACCATCACCCACACTTCCAGCTGGGGCCGTGGGCCTCACAGGCACCTCCACAGAGGACAGGGGGCCCCACAGCAGGACGGAGCCAGGATGTGCTCCGACAACGTGCAGAAGACGGAGCCGTAGTTGGCGCGCCTGCAGGAAAGGTCATGCCACCTTCAGAGCTCAAGTGTTCGTTCTGCTTTCACTGCATCACGTAGAGTCCCCATGTGCCACCTCCTCAGGTGTCTGCTCCTTCTTGATGCCCTGAGATCTGCCCTGAATCAGGGGCCCTGCAGCCCCTTCTGTGGGACCTGCTCCTCTGTCCATGCTCTTCACCTGTCAGACTCTAACCTTAGGGCATCCTACTTCACCCTCGGAAGCACAGACACAGGAGCCTCCCGGGTACCCCCTCCTATGTACCCCTCCCGTTTCCCCCAGCATGTACCCCTCTTGTTTGCCCCCCTCCCGGGCTCCCCTCCTATGTCCCCCACCCAGGGGCCAGACTGGATCATTATGAGCTTCCAGTGTCCCCCCTCTGTGTACCCCCACTGTGACCCCGCCTCCCGTGTCCCCTCTCCCATGTCCCCTCTCCCCCACGCAGGGCAGGGCCAGGATGGTGGCCTGGGTGGCGAGTGGGCCTTGAGGAGGGCCCTGCTGCAGCCTCACACACGACGCTGTCCGGGCCTGTGGTCCTCTGCAGACCGTCCACTGGGAGAAAACACATCTGCTCAGACCACAAGCTCCTCTGAAGTTGAACCTGAATTTCTCTCCAGAGTTTGCTTTCCAAGCCACCCTTTTGGCACGAAATGTCACAGCTGTGCTTTTCATGCAGTCTGTGCCGCCAGGGAAGCATCTGGCTGAAACCAGCCACCACACCACGTCTCTCGGCAGGGGCAACACCGGGTGCGCTGGGAAGGCTGCCCTGGACCCGGCTCGGCTCTCCCCTGGGGCAGGGACTTCAGGGCGGAGTTGATCTGGGTGCACCAAGACGGAGCAACATTTTCCTCCACAGGCTCATCAGCTTAGGCTCACAGAACAGTCCTGGACACAGCTCTGTGCTAGCAAGGTGAGGGGCGCATGGGGCACGAGGGGGTAGGAGTACCTAAGGCCTGGCCCCCATCACTAGGTGTGTGCACCTGCAGAAGCCTGAAGCCATCTGAGACAGTGGAACGGAACGGGGTGATAGTATTTGATAACAACCATAATAGGTGGTTCGCCAGCAGTTCAAAGAGGGGCAAACCAGGGGCCCCAAGAACCTGTGGCACAAGGTAGAAATAAGAGGATTCCCGCCCATTACTAAACCCCTAGCTGGGCAGCCGCTGTGGCTCAGTGGTTTAACGCTGCCTTCAGCCCAGGGCATGATCCTGGAGACCCGGGATCGAGTCCCACGTCGGGATCCCTGCATGGAGCCTGCTTCTCCCTCTGCCCGCGTCCCTGCCTCTCTCTCTGTGTCTCTCATGAATAAATAAATAAAATATTTAAAAAATAAAAAGATAAACCCCTAGCTGGCAGAGAATCTCTACATACACCAAGAAAGACTCCATAACCCCATGGCTTTGTTTTTTTTTTTCTTTCTCTTTGATCAGCCCATAAATATGCAGACACACTGATCTCTGCCTAAAACCAGAACAGAAATCAGACAAAAGCCCAGCATTCCTCTCTGACGATCACACACCTCCCTCCAAACTCCACTCGCCTTCTGCAACCTCTACCGAGCTGTACATTCTCCCTTCCGTTCTCTCTGGAACTTACCCTACCCCCTTCCAACCCCAGGCCCGCATGAAACTGCTCGACAAAGCATCTGTCAGCTTCCCATTGGCAAAACCCCACAAAAAAAATGTTTTATTTTATTTTACTATTTATTCATGAGAGACACACAGAGAGAGAGAGAGAGAGAGCAAGGCAGAGACACAGGCAGAGGGAGAAGCAGGCTCCATGCCTGGAGCCCGACGTGGGACTCGATGCTGGGACTCCAGGATCACTCCCTGGGCTGAAGGGAGGCACCCAACTGCTGAGCCACCCAGGGGTCCCACACATTTCCATTTAAAATGTGAAATAAACAGGGTGGCTCATTAAGTGTCTGACTCTTGATTTCAGCTCAGATCATGATCTCAGCGTGGTGAGACTGAGCCGGGAGTTGGGCTCCTGCCTCCGAGCCACGGAGTCTGCTTGAGACTTTCCCTCTCTCTTCTTCCGCCCCTCCATCCTCACTCCTTCTCAAAAAAAAAAAAAAGAAAAAAAAAAGAAATGACGTATATTTTCTTGCCAATAGACACAAAAATAAGTGATTTTTTTCTTTTTCCCAATCAACAGAATTTATTGAGCCCACGGATTGAACGTGTAGCAGACCCTAAGGGCCTCCTCTGGGCCTCAGGTCTACAGCAGCTCTCCAGCCTCTAACACCAGCCCGGTTTCTGGTGTTTCCCACAGCTTTACTTCCCACTTCTCTGATGCCCTGAAGCTCCTCTCTTCTTAGTTCCATTCACCCATGATGTCTATTTCTACCTTGCACACCTGCTTATGGAGTTCCCTCCAAGGTGGCCACCAATACCTTTCCCTCCAACAATTAAAACAGGACCCGAGGGGATCCCTGGGTGGCTCAGCAGTTTAGCGCCTGCCTTTGGCCCAGGGCGCGATCCTGGAGACCCGGGATCGAGTCCCACGTCGGGTTCCCGGCATGGAGCCTGCTTCTCCCTCTGCCTGTGTCTTTGCCTCTCCCTCTGCCTGTGTCTCTGCCTCTCTCTCTATGTCTATCATAAATAAATAAATCTTTAAAAAAAAAAAACAGGACCCGAGCCCCAGGACCGTACAGGTGTCCCATGCAAGGTGTCCAAGCCACTTTGCTAGCAGGCTGCCATCTTCAAACCCAAACCACTTGCCAAAAATGCAGAATTTCCTGAGTTACTTACACTTGTTGGACTTGGATTTACCCAACAGTGATGTGGACCCGATTCAGGACACAGAATGTCCTCAGCGTGCCCTGTGCCAGGCCTGGGAAGCCAGGACCACAGAGAGGGAGAAGCTGGAAAGAACCCAGGTACTGGAACTCGCGGAGCCTGCTCTCCCTGCGGAGCCAGAAGTCAGGCAGAGAGGACTGAGTGGAGGGAAGAACATAGGCCGTTGGGGTGGGGGGCAGTCGGGAACAGGCGACATGTCCACCAGGTGTGGGGGGCATGACTGACCAGAGGTGGAGGAGGAGTGTGGGGGCGGCAAGGGCACAGGTGGGTGGGAGTGATGACCCCCCGCCCGAGTCTGCAGGGGGACATCCCCAAGCCCCAGTGGATGCCAGAAACCACAGAGCCCACCCAACCCTGTACAGCCTGGTTGACTCTCCATGCAGAGTGTGATTTATCCACGAGGCCATAAGACGTTCACAGTAACTGGTAATTAAACAGGACAATTATAATGACGTGCTGAGACGGTGCTGTGCAGCTGTGGTTTGTCCCGGGGTGTCCTGTCCTGTGCTCACCCTCTTTCCCTCCCCGGGTGGAGGTGGGGGTGAGGGGCTGGTGCAGCTGTGGCCTCTCCTGGGTGTCCTGTCCTGTGCTCACCCTCTTCGCGGACGTGGAGGTGAGCGGCCAAGGTGTGCCCGGAGCAGAGGACAGAAGGAAGGAGGTGAGCAGCCCAGGCACAGGGGTAACTGGCCCCCAGGGGTGTGCTGTATGCAAACTGGGGAGGGGTTAATAATTGGGGCCCACAGATCGAGGGTGGGAAGGTGGGCCTGCATGGGGAGGTCAGAGGCACAACGTGGCAGGGCAGGGATCCCGAGCACGGTGGGATTCCTGGAGGGTTTCAGGCGAAATAAGGAAGTGATGGTGTTCATCTTTTCGAAGGCACTCCAGCTGCTGTGTAGACGGTAGGTGCAGGGAGACTGTGAGGGAACCAGGAACAGGGTCTCTAACCTTCAGGAACAGACTATGGTACTCAGACCAGGGGAACTGAAAACTGGTCAGATTTGGGATTTGGGGGAAGACAGAGTCAACAAGATTGGCTGCTGGATTCAATGTGCCACATTGAAAAATCAGACTTGCAGAAAGTTCCTAAGGCTACGGTCTGCGCAGGTGCGATCAATGTCTGCAGTGCTGAAGGGAGCAGGGCAGGATGTCCAGCAGGAGGGGATGCCTGGGTGGCTCAGCGGTTGAGCATCTGCTTCAGCCCAGGGCATGATCCCTGGGTCCTGGGATTGAGTCCCACATCGGACTTCCCGCATGGAGCCTGCTTCTCCCTCTGCCTGTGTCTCTGCCTCTCACTGTGTGTGTTTCTCATGAATAAATAAATAAAATCTTAAAAAAAAAAGAGAGAGAGAGAGAGAGAGAGAGAGATGTCCAGCAGGAGGCCCCAGACAACAGTGGAGCACCAACACATTTGTGAATCTGTCAGCATAATGTTCTACTTAAAATCTTGGGATGGATGCAATCACCTGTGTAGTGAGGTATAGAGGAAGATTGTGTGTTGCAGTTCTCCAGCATTTACGGGCTGGAGTAGAGGAAGCGTCAGCCAAGGGGCTCAGGACACAGATGGAAAACCAGAGAGCTGTGGTATCTTGGAAGCCAAGTGTAAAAAATAGTTCAGAGAAAAATCATTTTAAAAATTGCTTTCTGTGCTTCTCCCTCTGCCTGTGTCTCTGCCTCTCTCTCTCTCTGTGACTATCATAAATAAATAAAAAAATAAAAAAATTAAAAAAAAAAAAAAGGGATCCCTGGGTGGCGCAGCAGTTTGGCGCCTGCCTTTGGCCCAGGGCGCGATCCTGGAGACCCGGGATCGAATCCCACGTCGGGCTCCCGGTGTATGGAGCCTGCTTCTCCCTCTGCCTGTGTCTCTGCCTCTCTCTCTCTCTCTCTCTGTGACTATCATAAATAAATAAAAAAATAAAAAAAAATTGCTTTCTGGGGGATCCCTGGGTGACGCAGTTTAGCACCTGCCTTTGGCCCAGGGCGCGATCCTGGGGTCTCCGGATTGGTCCCGCATCGGGTTCCCTGCAGGGAACCTGCTTCTCCCTCTGCCTGTGTCTCTGCCTCTCTCTCTCTCTCTGTCTCTCATGAATAAATAAAATCTTTTTAAAATAAATAAATAAATAAATAAATAAATAAATAAATAAATAAATAAATTGAAATATGTGGCATTTACCTTCTTTCTCTAAAAAATTTCTACTTTAGGGGCAGCCCTGGTGGCGCAGCGGTTTAGCGCCGCCTGCAGCCCAGGGCATGATCCTGGGGACCCTGGATCGAGTCCCATGTCGGGCTCTCTGCATGGACCTGCTTCTCCTTCTGCCTGTGTCTCTGCTTCTCTCTCACTCTCTGCATCTCTATGAATAAATAAATTTTAAAAATAAATAAATAGGGATCCCTGGGTGGCGCAGCGGTTTGGCGCCTGCCTTTGGCCCAGGGCGCTATCCTGGGGACCCGGGATCGAATCCCACGTTGGGCTCCCGGTGCATGGAGCCTGCTTCTCCCTCTGCCTGTGTCTCTGTTTGGGTCTCTGGCTCTGTCTCTCCTTATATCTCTCAAGAATAAATAAATTAAAAAAAAATCTTTAAAAAAAAATAAAAATAAAAAAAATAAAAAAATAAATATAAAAAATTTCTACTTTCAAAAAGTGAACATGATATAAAAAGAAATATATTTTTTTAATTTAAAGATTTTGGGAAAAAATAAATAAATAAATAGATAGATAAATAAATAAATAAATAAATAAATAAATAAATAAAGATTTTGGGCAGCCCGGGTGGCTCAGCAGTTTAACCTGCCTTCAACCCAGGGCGTGATTCTGGAGTCCCAGGATCAAGTCCCACATCTGGCTCCCTGCATGGAGCCTGTTTATCCCTCTGCCTGTGTCTCTGCCTCTCTCTGTCTCTCTCTGTGTCTCTCATGAATCTTATTCATTTATTCATGAGAGACACAGAGAAAAGAGACATAGGCAGAGCAAAAAGCAGGCTCCTTGCAGGGAGCCTGATGCAGGACTTGATCCCTGGGCTGGGATCATGCCCTGAGCTGAAGGCAGATGCTCAATCACTGAGCCACCCAGCTTTCCTGAAAAGAAATAAATTCTTACTCAACATTCAATCAGCCTGGATCATGAGACCGTAGATTACACATGACACCAAAAATCTTTCCAAAACAGCATTTGACTTGAATTAAAACAGAGCATTGAACCAGTTTGAACAAATTTGAAGGAGTAGTGTCCTTGCTTACACATAAACACACCCAAAATGTAAAGAATAATAAGAATAATAATAATTTTTTTAAAAAATAAAATAAAAATAAATAAATAAAGCACCAAGGAGAGAAAGAAAGGGGAAACCACCCACACATTTCTATTTATCGATAGAATGTTCTGTTAAAGGAAGGGAACATTTTACTCAAAACTTCAGTTCTTTATTATAATGGATAGTCTTTGCAGAAAGCTTCCTTTGCCTGTGGTTACAATCAAGATGCTCTACCTCTCTGACCTAAAGGAGCACCTCATCATTAGCTAAAGTCAAAATACTTAGAGCTTAAAATGTTATGTCTCCTTATGGAAACTCCTTCTCCGGATGTTTGTGGAGGCTTGTGTATCAACGTTCAAGAGGCACACCATCTGCCCTGTGAACAAATATGTGCTACCTCTTCAATTTGCCAGAAAACTTCAATCAAAAATCAGCCCTTTTTTTCTCCCTAGGAATGTTGGAAAATAATTAAAATTCATAAAGATGACAAGCAAGTATATATGAGAAGATGCTCCACATCACAGTTAATCAGAGAAATGCACATCCCAACTGCCCAATGGGAAAGGCCAAAATTCCCAGCACTGACCATCAAGTACTGGCGAGGACGTGCAGCAGCGGGAGCTCCCACTCACCGCTGGTGGGAGGTGGACTGGGGTGGCCGCTTTGGAAGACAGTTCAGTGGTTTCTCAAAAACTAAACATACTCTTAACTTACAATCCAGCAATCATGCTCTCTCCTGTTTACCCAAAGGACTTGAGAATATATCTACACAAAACCTTCAGCGGATGTTTACAACAGCTTTCTTCATAACTGTCAAAATTCGGAAGTAGCCAAGATATCCTCCAGTAGGTGAATAGATAAGTCAATGGATTCATACAGACAACAGAAATTATTCAGCTAAAAAGAAGTGAACTATCAGGCCTTGAAAGACATGAGGAAACTTGAATGTCTATCTCCAAGTGAAAAAAGCTAATCTGGGGACACCTGGGTGGCTCAGCAGTTGAGCACCTGCCTTTGGCCCAGGACGTGATCCTGGAATCCTGGGGTCGAGCCCCGCATGGAGCCTGCTTCTCTCTCTGCCCATGTCTCTGCCTCTCTCTCTCTGTGTCTCTCATGAATAAATAAAATCTTTAAAAAAAGAAAAAAAGAAAAAAGCTAATCTGGCTTCTTTACATAATAAAACAACAGATTTTTTGATACTTGTCAGATGTAGGGCAGCCCCGGTGGCGCAGCGGTTTAGCACCGCCTACAGCCCAGGGCCTGATCCTGGAGACCCTGGATCGAGTCCCACGTCAGGCTCATATGACGCCTGCTTCTCCCTCTGCCTGTGTCTCTGCCTCTCTCTCTCTCTCTGTCTCTCTGTCTCTATGAATAAATAAATAAAATCTTTAAAAAAAAATGCTTGTTAGATGTATACAGTGATGCCTGGGTGGCTCAGTGGTTGGGCGCCTGCCTTCAGCCCAGGGCGTGATCCTGGAGTCCCAGGTTCGAGTCCCACAGGGGCTCCCTACATGGAGCCTGCTTCTCCTTCTGCCTGTGTCTCTGCCTCTCTCTGTGTGTCTCTCATGAATAAATAAATATAATCTTTAAAAAATAAAAAATAAATGTGTAAGACAATGTGGTTGAAGAATTTAAAAAAAAAAAAAAAAAACAGAATTAAACAGAAATGACCTCAGGGGCAAATTCCAGTCAGCTGGGGGTGTGGGTGGCTCAGATTCAGCAGGACCAGCTGGGCAGGTCAGCCTTTCCCCAGGACCCAAAGAACCAGGTGCCCTAGTCCTGAATCCCTGCTGCCTCATGATGTGGTTCCCCAGAGCACTCTCCTAAGCACCTGTCCCAGGAGAAGGGGCTCAGAGGCAGCACCCCTGCGGGACCGTCCTGCCTGTGCCCCTGGCTCCATCGGGACCGCACGCCTGCCAGGCCCACACCAAGCCCTCTGAGTTCTGCCTCTACCCCAGAGGGTGATCCCACGTGGAAGCCCGTAATAGTCTCCTCAGCTGTAACTAGCTGGACTGAAACAGTGACTTCTCTTTCTCCTCGAGATGGGCATGTTCAAATAAGATTCATGTTCAGGCCTCAGCACTGGCACAGATGCAGGGGTGGAGCTGGGGAAGTTCTGCTCTGACCCCTGTGCTCCTTCTGCAAGCCTTCCCATCTTGGCTGGAGTCCCAGGCCTCGGCCCTCTGGCCCCAGGCTCTTTCTTGGGGTGCCTGGGGGCTGAGGCCACAGCATCTCCCAGGCCCAGCGCACCCACGGGGTCATTGTAAGGGGAGGCAGGAGGGTCTGAGTGTAAGAAAGGAGATGCGTGGGGGCAGAGTCCAGAGAAAAGAGAAAATACTGCGCAGCTAGCTGTGAAGAGGGAGTGACCACCAGCCAAGGAATCAGTCGATCCAGAAGCCCAACAACTGTCAGGAAAGATTCTGCCCTGGAGCCTCTGATGGAATTGGCCCTCACTTTAGGTTTCTGATTTCTGGCAGTATAATAAGATCACGTTGTTTTAAGCCAGTAATATTTGTTAGGTTTTTGGGTTTTGTTTTGTTTTTTTTTAAGATTTTACTTATTTACTTGAGAAAGAGAGTGAGCCAAAGAGACAGAAAGAGCACAAGCAGGGGGAGCAGCAGAGGGAGAGGGAGAAGCAGACTCCCCGCTGAGCAGCTGAGGCTGACCCCAGGACTCTGAGGTCTTGCCCTGAGCCTCCCAGGCTCTCCGGTTCAGTAATTTCTTTACAGCAACAACAGAAGCCTGATCCAGGGCACATGTCATTCCAAATTTTCTCACTTGGTGGGGTGTGCTGATCCCTGCGGCCCACTCTACTCTGCAGGAGGGCAGAGCTCCCACTGCAGCCCTGAAACTTTGGAGCTCAGACTTCTAGAGAACTCTGGGTACCGGAGAGTCACACTGAATCAGAATCCAGTGAGTGATGACCCTGTGCACTAGCGTGAAGCCCGCTTCTCCACCTGACGCAGAGGAGCGGCTCCAGGTGGAGTTGGGGGGACAGGTGGACAGGAGGCGCGCTCGGTCTTTCCGGTGATGGACCTGGGCGCGGTTCCCTAGGGAGGTCAGCGTCCCTTAAGGGGAGACCTGGGATCCCCGGGTGGCTCAGAGGTTGAGCGCCCGCCTTCTGCCCATGGCGTGATCCTGGGGTCCCGGGATAGAGTCCCACGTCGGGCTCCCGGCATGGGGCCTGCTTCTCCCTCTGCCTGTGTCTCTGCCTCTCTCTCTCTCTCTCTCTCTCTCTCTCATGAATTAATAAATAATATCTTTAAAAAGGGTGGGGGGGTTGCTCGGGGAGACGGTGGCAGGGGCTGTGGCTGTTAATCTCCCAGGAGGAGACACCAGCCTGGTGACCACCCCCACCGGGAGATCCGAGGCCCCGAGGGCGCGTGCACAGGTGCGCGCAGGGGCCGGGGGCAGCTTGGTGCCCTGGAGCCGCGGTGCGCCCACCCCCACCCCCACCCCCACCCCCGGGAAATTCCGGGAGCCGAACCCACAGCCAAACCGTGCTCGAGGGCTGGGGGCGGGGAGGGCGGCTTCATGGGCGGCCACGGCCCAGGGCCCTGCCCCTCCTGTCCCCTCCTGTCCCATCCTGGCCGTGTCAGAGACGCCTGAGCCAGCGGTCTTGGGGCAGTCTACACCCGCTCCGTCCAATCCCGGCCAGGAGGCTACAGACCCTCCCTCAAGCAGATGCTTCCTCCCCGCCCCCTCCCGTCCCCCCCTCCACGCACGAAGGCCCCCCCCGCGGACCCTCCCCCGCAGCGAGCCCTTCTGTGGGCCCTCCCCCATGCACCGACCCTCCCACCAACCCTGTCCCATTCCCCAGCGAACCCGAGCCCCCTGCACGGATCCTACCCCTGCCCAGGTGCATGGACCCTGCCCCCTCCTCCAGCCGCCCAGCAGAACCCCCCCCCAAAAAAGCGAGCCCTGCTGCGGACCCTACCCCCCAGCGAACCCTCCCCCGCGCAGGGACCCTGCCCACCCCCCAGCAAACTCTCTCCCCCTCCTCCAAGCACGGACCCTAACCCCTCCTCCAGCCACCTGCAGAGACCCCTCCTGCAGACCCTCCCCCACAGCGAACTCCAACTACCCCCCCCCCCAGCCAACCCTCCCCTGAGCACTGACCCTTCTGTGGACTCTCTCAGGGACTTTCCCCACCACCAACGAACTTCCCCCACCCCAGTACCCTCAGGCAGGGGTGAGTACCCGCGTTCACAGAGTGAGGCCACCTTCTAGCCAGCTCTCCAGCCTGTGTGCAAGGTCACTGGCTTCATGCAGGGCTGACCTCAGGACCTCCTCTCCTCCCAAAGGACCCCCGCTGACACCGGCACCTCCGTGGGAGTTAAGGTTTCAAGGAAGAACTTGGACACAAGGTTTCAGTCTGTCCTGGGCCTGGGAACAGCCCTGCCTGGGGTGGAGGTCACCATGGCCCTCCCCTCCCTGCTGGGAGGACCAGTGGGCCCGGCTGGGGGAGGGGGGAGGCTTCCTGAGTCCTCACATGGACAGAAAGGAGCCTCCAGCCATCCTCCTCATTTGCCCAGAAGTCAGGCATAAGGTCAGATTTCCAGGTCTACACTGGAGGTGGTCAGCTCCTGAGATGACCCACAGGAGCGCTGTCAGTGGGAAGGGAAAAGGCTGACCTGCAGGGGGGAGCAGGGCTCCCTGTGAACTTGCAGACTAGGAGACTCACCAGACACATCAACCCATCACACCCTCCCATCCAAACAAAGAAAAAGTGTCATTTTGGGCTCTTTGGGGAATCCAGAACAGATTTTTGCTCCTCTGTTGGTGTGCAACAGTGATACCTAAACTTACTGGGCTAAAACAAGCTTTCTTTGCTTACGTTCCTGGGCCAGGCTAGCACGGGATGGCTGGTTTTGGAGGTGGTGTCTGCAGGGGCTGACCTGCCCAGGTGGCCCCTCCAACCCGCTGTGGGACCCTCCCACTGTGGCTGGAAGCCCCCCCCCCCCCCCCCCGGGGTGGGGGGTGTCTGAGGACTGGGGCTGTTCCTTTCTTCTTTCCCAAATGGTCTCTCCCTCACTCTGGCCCGGTCACAGGGGTGTCAGGCCTGACAAGGGGCAAAGGAGAGGCTGCTGTCCATGACTAAGGCTTAGCCCCCACGGGAGAACCGTCGCTTCTGGCGCACCTACTGGCTAAACAGGACTCAGCAACATCACGAGGACCACAGCTGGGAGCTTTATTTAGCTAAGCAATTACTGTTAACTCTTGCTTGAGGGCAGTGCTACAATCGTACTTGTAAAGCATCCCCATCCTTTAGAGATACTCAGGGTGGATGAAAAGATGCTCTGTCGGGAATTGCCCTGATCCCCCTGGGAGAGAGGGACACGGGGTGAGGACAGACCAGATTCACCCAGCTGTGTACCTGTCAAAACTGGCAGGTGGGCACATCTTTCTCTACGTTTGCATGTGTTTGTAAATTTCCATAGTACAAATTAAAAAACCAAATGCTCCCAAAGCCCCAGATTCATTTAAATGAGAGCATGAATGGCCTGGCCTCTCCAGGGCTTCTGTGCGCCGGAGCCACTGCAAGAGTGACCTAAGCCGGACAGGCGTCTGGTGGCATCCGCTGTGCCGCCATCTGCGGCCTAAAGCGCTCAGCGGGTAGGAGGTGGAGGGTGGGGAGGTGCTGGGTCTGGGGACAAAGCTGCAGTGGCGGGATGTGTGCCCTGAACTCGCGCTCCAGCCAGCCAGGCCCTGCACCAGCCCTCTGCGCCTCCCCACCCCCCAGCTCCCCCTTGGTCACGCGGCACCAGCCTTCTGGGCTTCTCTCTGAACTGCAAAGAAGACAAACCCTCTCCCTCCACGGACCCTAGCTCTAGCTCTTTCCTCTGCCTGGAAGGTCGTGCTCACAGACTTGACGTGACTCCATTCTCTGTGTGGGGTCCGCTGATGAGACGCAGCCCCTCAGGACTCCTGGACCTCACACTCTTCATATGCTCTTCCCCTCCCCCTAAGGACTTACCGCCCTTCCCCTCCTCCTGTGCGCCCCCTGGGAACAGATGCGCCCCGCCTTCTGCTTGGGGGACAGAGCCGGGTGGGGGCAGTGCCGGTAGGAGGGTGGGGGAGCATATTCTGGAGCCCTGCTGCTGCTTCCTTAGGGCAATATTCAGTGAATTCCCCTCCTACAGGAGAGGAGAGAGTTTTCCTTTCTTTTTTTTGTTTTTCCTTTTTTTTTTTTTTTTTTTTTTTTTTTTTTGGAGAACAAGTGTGCAAAGCCTCCATAAGCCAAGGACAGATTCTCCAGTGGATTTTTCATGTGTGCAGGCCCTTAGAAAGTGCATCAGGGGCGGACACCAGGCAGCCTTCCCTGAGCCTCTGAGTCCATTTGTCAACATGAGAAAGGGGAGGTGTGCTGCTGTGGGACAGAGGCCCACTGACTCACATTGGTGCAACGGTTGCTGAGAAGCAAACACCCCAAAAGCCCATGGGTCACTCGCAGGCACCCCCTGGCACCTCCTAGCAGCCAGATTCGTGATCTAAGAGCATGTTCTCCCTCCTTCTCCTGACTGTGGCTGGCTGGCAGGAGACAACCTCTCCCCTGAATCCTGGCAATATTGGACCCGAAGGGAGTCTTCACTTGGGAATATATTTAGTTTTCATGGATCAGTCACATGTGTGTTTGCTCACCAGACCCAGCTGCTTGCTGGAACTATCAAAACTGTAGAAAAACCAAGCCCAAAACTCCTGCAGTTATTTCAAGTTAACAACAACAAAAAAAATCACTGGTCTATGTGCTTGCTGTTTGCTTTAAGGAAAAGCTTGCTGCCCTTGGCAGAAAAAGGTGGCAGCAGCCTGAGCAGCGTGGGGGGTGCTGATCACCAGCTGCAGCTCCCCAAGACTGGAATGTGCACACCTGCAGGAGGAAGTTCTGTTGTCCTGACCTTGAGCCCAGGACGGTCAGGAGTCCCTTCTGACTGAATAATCCTTGAAACTGCTCACTGGCCTGGAAAGAATGATTTTTTTTCAGGCATAATCTGCTATGATACATGACTCGAAAATGTAATTTGCTGTGTAAACAGCAGCAGATCTGCTTCCCTTGCTGGCCTGACCCCCATCAGGGCTGACTGGCCTTCCAGACTGTCTTCCTGCCATGACCCCTTCTTATCCAAGGGCTGGAGAAAGATTTAAATGTTGGGGAAAGCCTGGAGTCTGCTTGCAGAATGAATCTAACCCTTATTTAACCTGGGGGACACTTGCCTCTGGGGACCCCCAGCTGACACCTAAGAAGCTCCTGCCTTTGAAAAGGGGCTGAGCATAGATATTTTCCCACAACTGCATTATCTCAAGCCCTCAAGTAGTCTGCACACTTCAGCTTACTAGTTCTGAGTCTGTCCTGCTTGTTTGGATTACATTGTTTCCGGGGCGAGCATCAGGGATGTACCTGTAGAGGAGCTGGGGGCTCCCACAGGCAGCCCTCCCTGTGCCGCCTCTGCCCCTGCATGGCTCTCCGTGGGCTCTGGAGTATTTCTTCCTTCCCCTCAGCTGGGGGGACCTGCCCTGGTCCTGGCCACAGGCTCAGCCCCAGGGAGGGATCTGAGGGAGTGGTGAGCATAGGAACACATGCTTTGGGGAGGGCCAAGCTCATCCCAGAGGGTACAAGGCTCTGCAGAGGGCCGGGGGTCCCATCAAGCGACCCCCACACCACATTCAGGATCCAGTCCCTGAGCTCCTTGGGGCAGAGGGAAAGGGATTTCAGGAGCAGGAAGAAGCATGCACGGAGGTGGAAACTAGACCTGAGTTTGAATCCGAGGTCTGTCATCCAGCACTCTGGGGAAGACTTACTCAGCCTTGACGACCAACAATTGTTTGTCACCATCAGATCTGTTTCCTTGAAGATTTGGGGATCTTTGGTCATGGGTTCTTGTGTCCTTAACCCTCATCTGTGAGGATCAAGAGTTTGCTCTACCGTGTTCACCACTGCTTGGGAGAGATTATAAGTAATAGTTTTCTTTCCTATACTGCACTTCATACTATGACATTAAAGATTTTTTTTAATTTATTTATTCATGACAAACACAAAGAGAGAGAGAGAGAGAGAGAGAGAGAGGCAGAGACACTGGCAGAGGGAGAAGCAGGCTCCATGCAGGGAGCCCAACGTGGGACTTGATCCCGGGACTCCTGGATCACGCCCTGGGCCAAATGCAGGCGCTGAACCGCTGAGCCACCCAGGGATCCCCTCATACTATGACATTAAAGAATAAAATGAATTAAACACAAGAGGTTTACAAGAAAATATTTTGAAACCTTAGGGCTCCATCTCCTTAAGAAATTAGGTGAAGAACATACAGAGTAGGCTATATGAGGAATTTCAATGAAAAACACACACACTGTCTCTGCAGCAAAGAGTTGCCCTGTCTTTCTATTTTTCTGTGGACTGGGCGGGGTGGAGTATTCATTCTTCACTAGCTGGGTTGTCCTCTTCAAGTGATTTTCACATCAGGTGCTCAGAATGGAAATGTTAACCATGGACATTAGGGAGCCCTGCCTTTTTCTACGGATTCCCCCAACGTTTGAAAGAGGCATTGGGCTCCTGTTACCAAGACCTAGGCAGACCTGGAGAGATTATTTGTGATCTCTGGACAGATGTGGTTAGAAAGCTTTTCTTGAGATTTGTCATGAAGGATGTGCTGCATTTGGTCTTTCTTTAGGTTTTGGTGGTTTGTTTTTTTTTTTTTTAAAGATTTTCTTTATTTATTCATGAGAAACACAGAGAGAGAGGCAGAGACACAGGCAGAGGGAGAAGCAGGCTCCATGCAGGGAACCCGATGTGGGACTCCATCCTGGGTCTCCAGGATCACACCCTGGGCCAAAGGCAGACGTTCAACTGCTGAGCCACCCAGGAATCCCTGGTGCTCCATTTGTAATAGAAACTCCAGGGCAGCCCCGATGGCTCAGTGGTCCCGGGATCAAGTCCCACTTTGGGCTCCCTGCATGGAGCCTGCTTCTCCCTCTGCCAGTGTCTCTGCTTCTCTCTCTCTCTCTCTCTCTCTCTGAATAAATAAATAAATAAATCTTAAAAAAAAAAAAAAAAAAAAGAACTCCAAGGCTCCTCCAGTTCCCCGTTCTCTCCCTACTTGAGCTGTAGTCATGAATACTTCCCATGATTTTCAAAATTGATTCCCCTGAAAGTGCAAAGTAGACAACATCTAAAAAGTATATTAATAGTTATTAATGCCCCTATTCCCACCACAAATTTTAAAGTTTCTCCTTAGCCAATAATGTGCCTGTTAAACTGGTAAATGAGTGGAAATGAGTAAGGGACAGGCAGGCCTAGGTAGGGGGCCACAGAATCAGGCTCACAAAAATCCCAAAAATGTGCAGATGAAAGTAAACCAGAGATAAATAAACCAGATCATCCAGTCCCAGGTGCCAGAGGCGGGGTCTTGTTATAACAGCTACTTGTGACCAACAAAGACCCTGAAATGGAAGTAAGCCATTGAGGATGTCATCACTAGTCCTTACTCAATGGTGATGTCAATAGAGATGGTAAAAGGATTTAGGTTCCTTGGTTGGCTTTCAACAAAGGACCAACCCTACAAAACCCCCATGGCATCCCTGTCAGGATCCCCTCACTCCTGAGAGCTCTCTCTGTATCCTCATTTAATAAACTTCTATTACTTTACTTATTCTCCTTTGTCCATGAGATTCATTTTTTGACTCCATGAGACAAGAACCAAGAACCTCTCTCCTGCTTCAGAGAGAGTTCACTTTTTAAGATCAGACTCCTTAACAAAAGCACCTTTGTTGGGATGCCCAGGTGGCTCAGTGGTTGAGCATCTGCCTTTGGCTCAGAGTGTGATCCCGGGGTCCTGGGATAAAGTCCCACATCATGCTCCCTGCAGGGAGCCTGCTTCTCCCTCTGCCTGTGTCTCTGCCTTTCTCTGTGTGTCTCTCATGAATAAATTTTTTTAAATCTTTTAAAAATTTTTAAAAGAAAAATCTTTGGGACGCCTGGGTGGCTCAATGGTTGAGTGTCTGCCTTTGGCTCAGGTCATGATCCTGGAGTCCCAGGATCAAGTCCCACATTGGGCTCCTTGCATGGAGCCTGCTTCTCCCTCTGCCTCTGTCTCTGCCTCTCTCTGTGTGTCTCTCATGAATGGATACATAAAATCTTAAAAAAAAAAAAATATTTGGAGGGAAACAGAAGGAGCCTTTTTCTAAGGTATCAGGGCTTTTCTCCTCAGCTTCTGAATCTGGGGAAAGTATCTGGGATTCCTTCCCTGGGGTAAGGAGAAAGCTTGAGTATGGTGCTGAGAGGATAATCACTTCAAAACTTTCAAAACTGCCTGCATCTATGGTGAAAAGAGGAAGAGCTGTCATTGCTGAGGAAGTGCTGTCCCTGCCTAGTAGTGGGGCTGATGATGTTGGTGCAGGGGGAACAGTGGACACAGGGCCCTCAGCAAGTGCTCAGCACGCCCAGTCCTGTGTGCAGGCATCACCCTGGTCCTGGTGATGGACCAGGCATCGGGCTCACCTGGGCTCAGTTATCACGAGCACATAGCAAGGACTGAAGAATTCCAGAAAAGCTCACTCCTCCACCCACAATAGTGCCTCATCGCACTCTGTGCCCCAAACAAGACAAGGACAGATCTGACTACCTACCAGTCTGGTTATTACATTTCCTCCTGTGCACAGAATGGGAAATCAGCTGCCCTCACACACACAGGGCTGGGGACCTGGGCACTTGGGTGATGTTTGCAGATATTCTGGTTGTCCTGTTGGAGAGAGGGGTGCTACTGGCATCTACTGGGTGGCTTGACCTCGTCCTCCCCAGACAGAGGGCTGTCTGCCCAAGCGTCAAAAACATAGAGCCAAACGCACTCTGCCCTGGATCAACATTGTTCGATAGAAATATATGCAATTTAAAATTTTCTGGAAGTACAGTAAAAAAGCAGAAAGAAACGGGTGACCTGATTTTATGACATATTTTATATAAGGCATAGATCCAAAATATTATTCTTTCAACATCTACTCAATCTCAACATTACTATTTAAATGTTTTTCAGAGATTTTTATTTATTCATTTGAGAGAGAGCACACACAAGCAGCACATACTCATCCCTCAGAGAGAGAGGGAGAAGCAGACTCCCCACTAAGCAGGGAGCCCGACTGTGGGGTTCCATACCAGAACCCTGAGATTATGACCTGAGCTGAAGGCAGACACTTAACCAACTGAACCACCCAAGCTCCCCAATCTCAACATTATTAGTAAGATATTTTACATTCATTATTTTTTCTTTGTTTACCAAGTCTTTGGGTTCTAGTGCATATTCTATGCTGACAGTTCTTCTGGGTTCAGACCAGCTGCATTTCCAGAGCTCGGTGGCCGCCCTCATTTCTGGACTGCTGTAGACAGCGCAGCACGTAATAAGAGAACATCGACTGTACTCTGAATTTAGCCTTCTGCAGACATGGACAAGGACACCAGCCTCAGGGTTCAGGGACTGGGACAGGGTCTGGGACAGGCATCAACCCACCCACTGAAGGCCAGAGTAGAAGGAAACAGCAGGGATGGGTGAATTTGTCTCTCTATGAGCCGATGCCCATCGAGTGCCCTTAGATGTGGCCTCCCAGTTTGCCACGTCTGGGAGTGGGCCCTCCCACACCCCCCGCACCCACTCCTGCCCCCTGGAAGTACAGGCTGTGAACTAGTGCCAGCCTCTCTTCCTTCCCAGCCAGTGGCTTCAGGGATCCCTTTAGGCTCTGCAAAGGGTCTCAGAAGGCCGAGTGCTTAGCATCCCACAGCAGAGGCCAGCTCCATTTTTTCTTTGTCCTGCTTTTCTCTCCTGTCTTCCTCCCCACCCTCATCATTTGCCCAGGATCACAGGTCACAAGACCTGCAAGCAAGCTGTCATCTGGCACAGGAAGAGCGTGTGGGTCCAGGCTGAGGTCAGGAGACACATCATGGACAGACAAGTGTGCAGTGTATCAGGAGATGATAAATACTCATAGCAAAGGGAAGGGGCGAGGGGGACCCTCGGGGGCCTGCACAGCCAGGGGAGTGGGCGCAGAACCTGAGGGTCTCTGGGATTGCAATTCTCCAGGCAGAGGGGAGGCATGGGAAGGTGTCCTGAATGCATTCCCTGCGCTGGAAGCATGGGAGGGCAGGATAGGGGGTGGGGTTAGACCCCAGAGGTCATAGAGCTACAGGTCCTAGAGGGCCAGCCTGGCTCCCAGGGGCTGTGCTTTTTGTTCCGAGATGGAAGCCATGGAGGGTTTTGAGGAAAGGGGAGACATGGTGGGACCTAGTGCTTGAAGGGCAGCACTGTACGGTCACACACGCTGGAAGGTGGAGCGGGAGATCAGGACAGGTGTGCACCCAGTGAGAGCCCATGTCCTGGGCTGGTGGAGGCAGGGCCAGGTGGACCATAGAGTCCTTGCAATTCCTTCATGGACCAAAACTGGGAGAACGAGGCCTCTGGCCTGCACACGACCGCCCAGGTTCTCAGACTGGCAGGTGGTGGGGCCCACAGATCCAGGGTCAGGAGGACATGGTCCTCTCTGGGCTGCACCAGAGAGCCCTGCGGACACAACGGTGTTCCCGAGACCAGGGAAACAAGGAGTTTCAGCACATGATGGAGAGCCGGCCCCAGTCAGATGCTGGCTGTCTTCGTGGTGAAGAAGGACGGCCAGGTGCCCACGAGGTCCCATCTGGGTCAGAGGCGGTCACCGTAGCTTCGTCCACACCCATTCTGCGGGACTGGGCAGCCTGATTCCGTGGATTCTGAAGGAACCGAGCGACAGAAAGGGAGACCAGGTACAGACGACCACTGTTGGGACCCAGGAGGACATGTGCTGTTCTCCCAGGGATTTGACTCTCGTGCATGGATGCAGGAATGACCCAAGAACCAGGGATCGGTGAAGCCGTGTGAACAGCACTTCCAGGCCTGCGAAGGAGCAGATGGGGTGAGATGGGAAGCGACCCCCAAGCAGGATGGGGGCCCTGTAAACAGGGTGGTGTTTAAAACAGAAGCTGGGTGTCGGCCCAGGAGGCCCTGGGAGCCCTGGGAATCATGGGGTCAGTGACAGGAGGGGTGATAGTGTCCCCAGTCAGAGAAAGGGGCAGCAGAGCACTGTAGGGTCACCACCAATGGCATGTCGGCGAGGGGAGCCCCCTCCAGCCGCTGGGAAGCAGGCAGGGAGCTTGCAGGGTGGGCCTGAAATGTGTCCAGTCTTTGGCTACTGAATGAGGTGGAAGGAAATCCATGAATTATATGTAAAGGCAAGTAGCTTAGAGACCCGAGCTTTGTGGGAGAGGACAGAGGGTCCCAGGGGCCGAAAGAGCCCCTGGAGGGTGGGCAATGGGGGTCACAGGGCGTGGGCCAAAGAGTGGAGAGGCCAGGCTTTGACAGGACCCCTGGGGAGGGTGACACCCAAAGGGCGACATGGTCTCTCGGTTGGGAGGGATGGCATGGCCCCTGGAGTCCTCTCTGCACACCTGCCTGACATGAGGAATTACAGCAGAAGCAACCAGAAACCTTTCCCTCAGAAGCACAATGTTTGCTGGACATTGATGTATCCATAGTGTTTTCTCCTTCATGTGCTGTCTGCCCAGAAGGACTGAGGCTCCGCTGCAGGACAAGAGAAAGGAGCCCAGGGTGCATGGGTGGCTCAGTTAGTTAAGCACCTGCCTTCAACTCAGGTCATGATCCTGGAGTTCCAGGATCGAGTCCCCTATCAGGCACCCTGCTCAGCAGGAGTCTGCTTCTCCCTCTACCCTCACCCTATTCGTGCTTGCTCTTTCTCTCTCTCTCTCTCTGTCTTTCAAATAAATAAATAAAATCTTTTTTAAAAAGAAAGAAAGAAAGGAGCCCAGAGGAAAGGGTCCCCGCCCAAAGGAAGGGGTTCAGAGCCCCAAGAATGGCAGCAACAGTGGGCAGACTGCGAGCTGAGTTTCTGTGCCCTAAAACCCCATGTGGGCTGCTTGTCATTGAATTACCACATGCATGGCACCCTGTAAAGGAGTCGCTGCTTCACCTCCCCTGCTAAGTCCAACACTGGCAAATCTCCAGGAGGGGGGTGGAAATCACTGGCAAGCAAAATGAGATCCTGTGGAGTCAGGAATATAGTTGAGTTTGAGAAGTGCTGGGGAGAAAGGTAACTAGGCAGCCCGGGGCATCTTGCAGGTAAATCATGACTCAGCAGCGTTAAGTTCCCTTCCCAACAGATGTAATGGGTAGATGGTTCAGTAAATAACATCAGTCCAGAGGGCAGCCTCTGCATATTGTACTGGAGAGTAGTGAAAGATGAAAAAGCAAAAGATGAATTAAAGCAAAGACTTTAAATTCATGTATGTAGGGCAGCCCTGGTGACTCAGCGGTTTAGCGCTGCCTTCAGCCCAGGGTGTGATCCTGGAGACCCTGGATGGAGTCCCACATCGGGCTCCCTGCATGGAGCCTGCTTCTCCCTCTGCCTGTGTCTCTGCCTCTCTCTGTGTGTGTCTGTCATGAATAAATAAATAAACTCTTTTTTTAAATAAATAAACTCTTAAAAAAAGATTCCTCAAATACTGCATTGTTTTCAAGTAACTCTACATGTCAAAAAAAGAGCTATATCTTGTCTTTTGCATAACCTGATTTTATTGCACTAGTCTTTCAGAATGTTATTGATTGCATTTTTTTTTCCTTAGGGAAGATGCATAAGATGGCCTTTTCCAGCAAGTTCAGCCCAAGGTTGTACAGAAGAGTGCTTTCTGAGCAGTAATTTTGAGGCTATCGTCTTGCCAACCTTTTATTTGCTCTGTGGCAGATGCCATGTGATCATTGACCTTCTTAGCTCACGTAGTGTATACAGCCCATGCCTGGGTCCTCTCGTCTGGTAATATACCCAGGTGATATTTTCACCAGCACAGACTGCGCCCACTGCAGGAACTGCTCCCAACACCTCTCTCCAGACCCTGACTCCCATACTGCTTCCAGTCCCTTCTAGCCCCATCCTGCCCGCCCCCCCTCCGAGAACAGTGTGAGATTTTCTGTACACCCCTTGCCCCACACAAACACAGCTTCTTCTGTTACCAATGGATCATACATCTGTTGAAACTATGAACCTATGGTGACATAGTGTTATCGCCCAGAATCCATGTTATTACTATATGGTTCACTGTTGGCATTGTACAGTGTATGAGTTTCAACAAATTTATATTGACATGTACTGAGCACACATTTTTCATTTTTATATGGGAGAGCTTTTCGTCTCATGGAGTCGAAGAATGAATCTCGCAAACAAAGGAGAGTAAAGAGATAGAAGTTTATTAAGCGAGGATACAGAGAAAGCTCTCAGAAGTGAGAGGGGTCCCTACTGGGTTGCCACTGGGGACTTGTACGCTTGGTCCTTTATTGAAAGCCAAGCAAGGAAACTAAGTATTTTAACTATCTATTGATATCTCCATTGAGTAAGGACTAGATAACCTTTTTTTTTTAAAGATTTTATTTATTTATTCATGAGAGACACAGAGAGAGAGGCAGAGACAGTGAGGAGAGGTGGGAGACTCACCTTGTTGCAGATCACTCACTCCATTGCTGTAATTTTACTTTATTCACTGTATTTATGTAAGCCTTGCAATGTGGGTGTGTGAGTTTTCTAGCTTTTTTTTTTTTTTAAGATTTTATTTATTTATTCATGAGAGACACACAGAGAGAGGCAGAGACACAGGCAGAGGGAGAAGCAGGCTCCATGCAAGGAGCGCGATGCGGGATTCGATCCCAGGACTCCAGGATCAGGCCCTGGGCTGAAGGCAGGCACTAAACCACTGAGTCACCCGGGGATCCCCAAGTTTTCTAGCTTTATTCCTCACTCATATGTTGTGTATTCTAGGTTTAGCAACTAGCTTTGCTTGCATGTTGGTTGGGGTTAAGCTGAATCTGCACATCAAATTAGGAAGAATTGTCAATTTAAGAATATGGAGTCTGTGGGTCATGAAAAACAAACATCTATTTTATCTTATATATTTTTTAAGGTTTTATTTTATTCATGTGAGACACACACACACACACACACACAGAGAGAGAGAGAGAGACAGAGAGAGAGGCAGAGGCACAGGCAGAGGGAGAAGCAGGCTCCATGCAGGGAGCCCGACGTGGGACTCGACCCCGTGTCCCCAGGAGCACACCCTGGGCCGAAGGCAGCGCAAACCATTGGGCCACCCAGGGGTCCCCCTACTTGTCCGTGTTAATTCAGATTTTGTTTGCGATCTTTCAGCAGGTTTATGAGGCTTCTGAATGCATATTTTTACAGATGTTTTTAGGTTCGTAACTAAGGACTTCAATTTGGGGGAGGTCAAGTGGACATTAAAAATGGCGTTTTTCAACGTTCAAATTCAATCGCCAAGTACTAGCGTGTGGGAAAGCAGCTGGCCCCTAGAAATCGACTTTATACTTTGATTCTCGGTGTCCCCAAGCGCGGCGGTGGGAGCACGGGGCGCGGGCGGCCCTTCACGCTCCCGGCGGCCAGGAGGGGGCGCCAGGCAACCCTGAGCGGGGGGCGCCGAGCTCCTGCGCTGCGCCCCGCGCCCGGCGGGCGGCGCTCCCACCCCCACCCTCCGGGGCCGAGGGCAGCGCATGCGCCTTCCGCGGCGGCGGGCGGGTCCCCGGGGGCCGTGCTCGGGCGGGGAGCGTGCAGCCTCGCTCGGGGGCGTCCCCGGTGGGTCACCGTCTGCGCTCCCGCGGGCCGCTGTAGGGGCCCCTCCCGCCCACCGCTCGGGGGCCGGAGGCGCGGGGCGGGGCGACCCCGCGGGGGCTGGGAGGAGGGTCTGGCGGGAAGGGTTAGGGGGCGGGGCGGGGACCGAGGAGGTGCTGGGCGGGGAGGGGAGGGAGGTCCGCGGCCGGAGGGTTAGGGGTCCCGGGGCTGGGGGCGGGAGGACACCCCGGGCGGGGAGGGTTAGGGCGCGGGGGGGCGGGGGCGGGTTAGGGGTCTGTGCAGGGGGTGGGGGGACCGGGGGTGCAGGGAGGGGGGCTCCCTGCAGGCACTGGGAGGAGGGTCTGGCGGGAAGGGTTAGGGGTGGGGGGATCCCTGCGGTCTGTGGTAGGAGGGTTAGGGGTCTGTGCAGGGGGTGGGGGGACAGGGACCGGGGGTGAGGGAGGCGGGGACTAGGGAGAGGGGGGAATCCCTGCGTTCTGTGGCAGGAGGGTTAGAGGTTCGGGCCGGGGGTGGGGGGTCCGGGGACCGGGGGTGCGAGGAGGGGGGCTCCCTGCAGGGACTGGGAGGAGGGTCTGGCGGGAAGGGGGGCGGGGACCAGGGGGAGGGTCTGTGGCTGCGGGGTTAGGTGTCTGTGCAGGGGGTGGGGGGACCGGGGGTGCAAGGAGGGGGGATAGGGGGGATCCCTGCGGTCAGTGGCAGGAGGGTTAGGGGTCTGTGCAGGGGGTGGGGGATAGAAGGGATCGGGATAGGGGGGATCCCTGCAGGGACCGAGAGGAGGGTCTGGCGGGAAGGGTTAGGGGCTGGGGGCGGGGGGATCCCTGCGGTGACCGGGAGGAGGGCCCGGGGCGGGAGGGTTACGGGGCGGGGGCCGGGGGAGGGGCAGGCGGAGCGGGGGAGGGAGCGGGGCGGGGGGGAGGGAGGAGGGAGGCGGCGGGCGGAGCGGGACCCCGCCGCGGCGGGAGGCCAGGCCGCCCTGCCCCCGCGCCCGAGGAGAGGACGGCGCCGTCCGAGTCCGCCGGCGCTCAGGAATGTAACCTTTACCCGTGAAGGTGGAATTTCCGGGCCGGTCCTAGGAGGTTCGACGGACCCCAGCCTCCCCTGGGGCAGCTGTGCCTAACAATGCATTCCTTGCTAATGAATTCCTTGTCTCTTTAATCCCTGGGCTCTGCCTTCTAAAACCTTTCCCTGGTTCAGCTCGGGAGAGCTCCCCTCTTCTTGCTGGGCTGGACCCTGCGCCAATCCACAAACCCGTTAATAAAGCCAATTCATCCTCGAATTTGCTGGATCGAAGGCTTTTTCAACATATGAAAGAGAAATGGGGCGTCTATGTATTTGCTTCTCCTGGTTCTTACGGATTCATGGTCTTACAGCTCCTGAAGTAGCTGAAAAAACATGTACTAACATTTGAAATTCCAAAATTTAATTTGTACCCAAAACAGAAGTATTTCCAGTATCTTATCTTTGTTGTTTCAGATTCAGAAAGAATATTCTTAAGTTTTGCTAACAGTTTCAGGTACCTCTAAGCCTGTTTTCAGAAGTCACTTTCTCTCCTTTGTTGTAAGGAGAGGGACAGGCCTAAACAGCACAGAACTTCATATATTACCAGAATTTCTCCCTGGAGAGTTGTAGTAACTATTTCCTCTTTGTTCAAAATAACATACCACACTGGTAATTTGCGTTTTTTAAAAACGCCAAAATGGTTTTGATTTCGGCAGTGTGCACTTCCTTTTTTGAGATTCGGTACATTAGTACGTTTAATTTCTGTGAAAACTCTTCTGGTGGTGATGCATAGCACAAAGCAGAAGGAAGGTGGATCAAAGTCCTTACAACCTGCAGCCCGCGGCCAAGTCTGAGAGGTGGGCTGAGAAGATCCTCCTCCAGGAAGCTCCCAGCTGTCTTAACCTTAATGCAGTGCTGGCGGGACCAACAGCCTCAGACAGACAATAACCAGGCCCCCAGGACCCTGGGAGTCGTCTTTTGCATACAAAAGCCCTTTGGGAAACTTCCCCTGTGTTTGCCTCCCCCCCCCCCCACACTCCATGGTTTTTAATAAAACTGATGTGGTTTGGGGGTGTTGGGGTCTGGAGCTGACAGCCAAGGAAGTTCTTCAAAGGTCTTTGGTGCAAAAAGGTGGTTTTATGAAAGCCTGGGGGGTGGGGGAGCAGGACCCGTGGGCAGGAAGAGCTGCTGGCCCGAGGTTGTGAGGGTGGCTGATGATCTCCGTGGGAGCTGGAGGGTGGGGGGGCGGGTGAGGACAAAGGGAGGTTTCCAGAAGGCTTTCATATGTTAAGGAGGACCTAGGAGACCTCAGAGGCCTGCTTATTGTCTGGCTGAGGCTGTTTGTCCCTCCAGCGAAGCATCTAAGTGAGGACAGTTGGGAGCTTCCTGGAGGAAGGTTCTTTGTCAAGGAAGGAGCTGCAGGTTTTAAGGACTTTTAATTTTATTTGCATTTCCTTCTGCTTCTGTCTCCCACGTCTTCTGTGGTGTTAGGGCTCCAGGACATTGAATCTATGGGTCTCTGGAAGTCAGGCTATTGATAAGAACACTTACTCCTTGTAAATCACTAAGACTGGTACAGTAGAGGAGATTCCTGTCCTGCAGGACAGTGATCTCTAATCACTCAGCCATTTGTTTTTCCTTCCCTTAATTTTAGGGCAGCCAGGAATGCCTGAGGAATGTCGCACGCATCCCCCCTGGAGGGAGGGAGGGTTGAGGGTGTCAGCTTATACTCTGTCCTCAGCCTGCCTTCTCCTTCATGAAAACCACCTTTTTGGCACTGAAATCATCTCCATTCTTTCTTGACCCCTCGCTCCTGGATCCCACATCAAATCACATCAATTGTAGAGCAGGACATGAAACTCCACAGTACTTTGAAACTGTCTAATGGTTTACAAGAAAAACACAATCCTAATCATAACCAGACCTCCAAGAACCTATAGACTCAATTTCCTGCAGCCCTAACATCACCTTCATCTCCATAGGACAAAAGACCCTATATAATCAGTCACTCCTCACAGGTTCGAATGAAGCTCTTTGCCCTCAGGTCCTGTCCCTGTGCTTTCATAAAACCACCTCTTTGCACCAAAGACGTCTCAAGAAGTCTTTCTTGACCATAGCGCTCCACGATCCCACATCAAACCTCTTTATTAATATGTGCTAATTACATTTAGAAAGAATAATGGAGTTTGGGCAACGAAATGGAATTGCAGATCATAATTGTGATTTACTTTTAAAAATTTCATTTATTTATTTATTCATGAGAGACACAGAGAGGCAGAGAGAGAGGCGTCCCAAGATTCCTAATGTTTTTACAACAATGTTCTTCCTCAGTCAACGCAAAATGTATGTATATTTAATTCACTTATACAGTCCTGAGATTGAGAAAATAATCAACCCTAATGAATTGCATTAACATTCAATTTTTCATTTATTGGGACCCCTGGGTGGCTCAGTGGTTGGGCATCTGCCTTTGTCTCAGGGCATGATCCCAAGTTGCTGGGATCAAGTCCCCCTTTGGGCTGTCCGCATGGAGCCTGCTTCTCCCTCTGCCTCTGTCTCTGCCTCTTTCTCTCTCCTCTCTCTCTCTCTCTCTCTCTGTGTGTGTCTGTCATGGATGAATAAATAAGATCTTTAAAAAAACAAAAACAAATTCTCATTTATTAAAACACAACAGATATTATTTCCAATTTATTGATAGTTTTAATCTACTCAAAATAACTCGAATGTTTATATGCAACCCTTTCAGTTCCCACTCTTCTCCAGGAGCTGAAAGAGGGATGCAACTTTGCAAATAATGTTCACATTCAAATATGTGAGTCCTTAAATATGAGGTCTTCTTGAACTAGCTCCTGTATCTGTCTTATTCATTTAACCAACCAAAAAAGAAACATTCAGTGAAAATATCCTTTGTACTAGTAGCTGCGTGTGCTCCTGGAGATGTGGAACAAGACATTTATAAAACAAAAACAAAAATACAAAAAACACATCTATCCTCCTTCAAAGACTTCAAAGATTAGTGGGGACACACAAAAAATTATAGTACCAGTGATAATTTCTACAATAAAAATATATTTGCAATTCTATGGGAAAATACAAGAGGCAATGGGCCACTTTATAACAAAAACTGATAAAGGGGAGCCTAGGCGGCTCAGCTGGCATCTGTCTTGGATTTGGATTTGATTCCAGGGTCCTGAGATGAATCTCAAGTTAGGATCCTGCTCAGGGGGGTAGTCTGCTTCAACCTGTCCCCTCTGCTCGCGCTCTCTCTTGCTATCTCTCTGTCTCAAATAAATTTTAAAAATCTTAAAAAAAATTTTAAAAAAAACAAAAAAAATAAAAATCTTTAAAGAATAATAAATAAAAATAAAAATTCCTTTTGGATTTTATTGCACAAATAAAACACAGGTCCCCTTTTATCATTAGCTACAATCTTAGCAGTATCGACATTATAATGACATAGAAGTTCAACTAAATTTGGAAACACTCTAGGGTTTGCGCTTCCTTTCCTAGGTTTTGACTAATTGTGTTGCACAACTGATTCATTATCTAAATCTGAGTCTGAAGGCAAGAATACAGAAGTAAAGAAATCAGATGAGTACAAACTGGAGGATTGGCAAGATCAATGTCAGGGCGGGTGGAAGCCTGTGGGTAACTTCACCAATGCTCCACTTAGACCGGTTGTATCTTCTTCTAAGTGTCACCTCCCTGGGGCCCGACCTGGATTTGTTGTTAAGTCTGGGTGTGTCCTCTCCCAGATGGGCACCAGGGATAGCATCTCAATGCCACTGAGCACTCCAAGTAGATACTCTGTGAATTCTGTCCCAATCAAGCAGTTATTCAACAACTGGGGGACACAACACAAATGCTAGGTGACTTTTTTTTTTTTTAAAGACAGACAATAACAAGCGTTGGTGAGGATGTGGAGAAACTGGAATCTGGGGATCCCTGGGTGGCGCAGCGGTTTAGCCCCTGCCTTTGGCCCAGGGCGCGATCCTGGAGACCCGGGATCGAATCCCACGTCGGGCTCCCGGTGCACGGAGCCTGCTTCTCCCTCTGCCTGTGTCTCTGCCTCTCTCTCTCTCTGTGTGACTATCATAAATAAATAAAAATTAAAAAAAAAAAAAAAAGAAACTGGAATCTGTACAGTCTAGTGGGAACGCAAAATGGTGCAGCTGATCGGGAAATAAGTTTGACAGTTCCTCAAAAACTTAACCATGGAGCTACCGTGGGGCCCAGCAATTCCACCCCGAGGTGCACACCCAGAACGAATGAAAACATATGTCCAAAAAAAAACCAAAAAAAAAAAAACATATGTCCACACAAACACGTACAAACAAATGTTTACAGCTGCATTCTTCCTGATGGTAGAAAAGTGGAAATAGCTCAAGGGTCTTTCCACTGATGAGCACAAAGGCTAAATGTGGTCAACCCATAAACTGGAATGTTGTTTGGCAATAAAATGGCTTGATGTACAGATACAAGCTACCACATGGGTAAGCCTTGAATACATTATGCGATGTGAAAGAAGCCCGTCACAAAAGGCCAATATTGTATGGTTCATTCCTATGAACTGTCCAGAGTGGACAAATGTACGGAGGAAGAAAATGTTATGGGTCAATTGAGAGTGACCACTAATGGGTAAGGGGACTCCTTTTGAAGGTAATGAGAACATTCTGGAATTGGGTGGTGGTAACAATTGCATGACCTTGTGAGTAAACTAAAACAACTGAAATGTACACTTTTTTTTTTAAAGATTTTATTTATCTATTCATGAGACACACACACACACAGAGGCAGAGACATAGGCAGAGGGAGGAGCAGGCCCCATGCAAGGAGCCTGATGTGGGACCTGATCCCAGGACTCCAGTATCATGCCCTGGACTGAAGGCAGGTGCTAAATACACTGAGCCACGCTGGAATCCCCAAAATGTATACTTTAAAGGGGCATTTGGGGGACACCTGGGTGGCTCAGTGGTTGAGCACCTGCCTTCTGCCAAGGCGTGATCCCAGTTCAGGGATCAAGTCCCGCATCGGACTCCCTGCGAGGAGTCTGCTTCTCCCTCTGCCTATATCTCTGCCTCTCTTTCTGTGCCTCTCATGAATAAATAAATAAAATATTAAAAGATAAATAAATAAAAATAAAAGAGTATTTGGTATGTGCATTATATCTCAATGTAACAAAATACGAGAAAGGCCAAGTTTTTTTTTTTTTTTTTAAGGCCAAGTATTTTATCAATGCTGTCACAGCAGAAGTTTCCTCAAATGACCTGTATACACCCATATACAACTGCTCAGGCCTGTCTGGTAGGATGGCTCCGCAAATATTGGGAGGTGCCATCAGGAGGCATGCCACCCCTGGTGCTGGCAGGCAAGACTCAAGAAGGATGCCTTTGGCTTGCCTGTGACTCTAGAAAAATTCACCTGTTCCCTTGAGGGCCCTGCACCCTCTTCTGCTGACCTGGAATACCCAGAGACTACCCTTAGCCAGAAAGTCACCAAATATCTATCTAAGTCAACTAGGGGGCTCAGAAAACATCATGACTTCATGGAAAGGCTGGAGGAAACTGTAGTGCCTGCACGAGTGTCCTTAAAATTTTCTGGGTGTGCTCAAAGCCCAGCAACTATCACTGTAAAAAATTGAGGCACAAGGGCAGCCCCTGCGGCTAAACCCGCAGCGGTTTAGCGCCGCCTGGAGCCCAGGGCTCCCTGGATGGAGTCCCCTGTCAGGCTCCCTGCATGGCGCCTGCTTCTCCCTCTGCCTGTGCCTCTGCCCCTCTGTGTGTGTGTGTGTGTGTGTGTCTATGAATAAATAAATAAAATCTTTAAAAAAAAAATTGAGGCACAAAACGGGATCATCAGCCCATTTGAGCTTCTGGAAACATTGAGTCCTCTTGACCCAAGAAAGGCTGCAGCTGTGCTGGAAGGTGAGGGCAGCTAGCCCGCCCCTAGTTTTCTAAGTCCTTCTAGGCGCCTTGAGAGGGGTCTGCAGGCCATTGTCATCCTCCACTGCGTCAGGTCCCCTGGAGCTCAGGGAAGTTCTCATTCCCACACTCCTGGGCCTTGGGCCTTGATATGTAAATAGAGACCTCTGGGCTCCAGGAGTCTGAGTCGAATAGATGGCAGAAGGGCAAGCAGAATGGAAGGAAACATTAGACGGAAACAGAGAGGGTGACAAACCATGAGAGATGCTGAACTTTATTTTTTTTTAAAGATTTTATTTATTTATTCATGAGAGACACAGGCAGAGGGAGAAGCTGACTCCATGCAGGGAGCCCGACATGGAACTCGATCCTGGGACTCCAGGATCATGCCCGGGGCTGGAGGCAGGTGCTAAACCGCTGAGCCACCCAGGAATCCCAACGCTGAACTTTAGAAACAAACTGAGGGTCGCTGCCGGGTGTGGGGGGGATAACTGGGGGATGGCCATGAAGGAGGGCACATAATGGGATGAGCACTGGGTGTTATAGGCAACTGATGAATCACAGACCTCTACCCCTAGCACTAATAATACAGTATATGTTAACCAAATGGAATTTAAATTTAAAAAAAAGAAGAAGAAGGGCAGCAGGATGCTAAGAGGGGAGTGTGCTTCTTTCTTAACGTACGTCCCAGGCAGGGCTTCTGCATGCCGTGCAGATCTGACTCCTGCCTTTCTCGAAGGGCACCCAGCCCCTCCATCAGCCAAAGCTCTGCAATCTGCTGGTCGTCACATGATGGGCAGTCTGGGACCAGGGTTGGAGCATCTGCCTCCACCCGTCAGGCCTGTCCTCTAGGGCTCTGTGCACTTGCCAAGCTCATTCATGCCCTCCTCTTGTTTGGGTTTCTATTCCATCCAGTCTGTCATTTTTGCCTAGGGGACAATTTTCTTTGTGTAACCCTAGGAGCCTAAATCTAAAATACACCCTGAGCCCAGACATTAGTAACTACACTTCAAGAAGTCTGTTCGTCGAATCTCACATCTCCTTAGATTTACAGTTATCATCAGTAATAGTATTGGTAGTGTGCAAACTAAGTAAAGACAAAGTCTTTGCCCTAAGATACATTCCTTTCAATAACCAGGAAGGATCTTTGAATGCTTATCCAGAGTTGGCTATCTGCTGAATCAACACTTTTGATAAGCCAGGTCAAAAAAAAAAAAAAAAAAAGCCAGGTCATATGATTTCCCCAGTGAATCAAAGACAAAAATCAGGACGCCTGGGTGGCTCAGTGGTTGAGTGTCTGCGTTAGGGTCAGGTCATGATCTCGGTCTGGGGATCAAGTCCCGCATTGGGCTCCCTCGCAGGGAGCCTGCTTCTCCCTCTGTGTGTGTCTCTGTGTCTCTCATGAATACATACATACATACATCTTTCGGGGGAAAAAAAGACAAAAATCATCAAGACAGAAAGGCAGCTGGGTGGCTCAGTCAGGTATGCCTCTGACTCGATTGCAGCTCAGGTCACAATCTCAGGGTCCTGAGTTCAAGCTCTGTGGCAGGCTCTGTGCTGAGCACTAAGTGAGGAGCCTGGTTAAGATTCTCTCCTTCCAAAAAAAAAAAGATTCTCTCCTTCCCTCTCTGCCCCTCCCTCCTTCCCTCTCTGCCCCTCCCTATTGCACCCTGTCTGCAAGCACACTTGCTCACTCTCTCTCAATCTCTCTCTCTCTCTCAAAAAAAAAAAAAAAATTCATGCACCTTGTACAACAAACGTGGGTGGATGTGGCACAGTCACTCAAGTGCTGTTCCACTGATGTAAATCAGAGAAGTCTTAGTTGTGAGGGGACATAGCTAAGAGGTGCACAGGAATTCTTAACCCAATGAAAATCAAATACAGAATACTGCTAGGCAAAAGTTTCTAAAACTGCTGAGGTCTTCCTTCTGAAGTCAGCTCTGTTCTGAGCATAAGACACATGATGTCAAAATGAATACATCAATAAAAGACTTGAAAAACGTGTTGAGTGAGTGGAGGTAGAAGCTGGGTGGAGGCTACCTACAATAATGCTCTTAGTAATGAAAGAGTTGGCTCTGGAAATAATGATGCAAGTCAGCATCCTAGTGTGCCAAATCTTGCCTTCTGGATGTCTTATGTTCTTCAATTTTGAAAAATGCCAGAAGAAGTCTATTTTGGATGTATAAAAATTATATATAAAAATCTGACATCCTTTTCTGATATCCCTGTGTGCCGGAATGTAGCCACGTTTGTTTGTGTAAGCTCCAAGAAGGCGGGAGGGACTTGGTCTGTTTTTCACACTGTAATCTGTACCAAGATGCCATGTTGGTGTGGAATTAGTGGATGACCTCCATGTGGGTTTTGGGATGGCCATTTGTTGGATGGAAGCTTCAAGCTATGGTATCACACTGTAATATTCTGTATGGGTTTCAGGGACAGATAATACAGATTTCCCCACAGCAAACTGATGCAAGGTGAGTAGGGACGTACAGGGTGGTGGGTAGGTGCTGGTGAAGGAAGATGTGAAGAGCAGAGGTTGCTCCTGGACAAAGATTGGCCCGTGTTCCCCCTCTGGCTTTGGATCACTGAGGTCAGTGCCCTCCCCAGTGTCTCTGGGTGGGCATTTGCAAGCAGGGATCAGGACCTCCTGGGCCTGAGATGAGCAGATTGGGTAGCATGGTATTGAGGGATGACATACTGCTGGGGGTTTAAAGTTCATGGCAGACTAGCTGCTGCACTGCAGGGATGTGGGTGTGGGTCAGGAGTCCTGAGCCCAGCAGGGTGGCTGCTGCCCTATTGCCAGCTGGACAGCAGCTGGGTTCCCAGCATGCTCTCAGCCAGTATCTTCCCAGGAACCCTCAGCTGCACACTTGCTATACTCCTGATTTGCTTTCCCTTTCTGCTCCTTTTCCTTCACTTTGGAGGTACTAAGGGTTCAAAGTTGAAAGCCAAGAAAGATGCCTTTGGTTCAAAAAGGTGGTTTTATTATTATTATTATTATTATTATTATTATTTTAAATAACTTCTTTATTCACAAGAGACACACACACAGAGGCAGAGACATAGGAAGAGGGAGGAGAAGCAGGCTCCATGCAGAGAGCCCGATACAGGACTCTATCCTGGGAATCTGGGATCACGCCCTGAGCCAAAGGCAGGTGCTCAACCTCTGAGCCAGCCAGGCATCCCAAAAAGGTGCTTTTGTTTTTGTTTTTTAACGATTTTATTTATTTATTCATGAGAGACACACAGAGAGAGGCAGAGACACAGGCAAAGGGAGAAGCAGGCTCCCTGTCAGGACCCGAAGCGGAACTCGATCCTGGATCCTTGGCGGAAGGCAGATGCTCAACCACTGAGCCATCCAGGTGTCCCAAAAAGGTGGTTTTATTAAAGCACAGGGACAGAAACTGTGGGTAGAAAGACCTGCCCTGGGGTTGTGAGGGCTGGTGATTATGTGTCGTTAAGCTGGGTGGGGGGTCAGGGAGAGCATGAGTCTCTAAGGAATTTTGGAAGCAATGTTTCCAGGACCTTGAGGGGGCTAGCTATTGTTGGGGAAGGTCATTTGTTACCATCTAATAAAACCTGAGTCATGAGACTCTTTGGATGTACATCAGTGGGCTATATCCTTGGGCGATGATTGCCAACTCGTATCTTGGAGGGTAGAGATAAAGGAAGTTTCCAAAGGGATTTTTATACGTTAAAATAGACGCACAAGAGCCTGGGGTCTGGCTAGGATTGCCTGTTGCCCTCAGCAGAGTATCCCCACCTAGGCAGCTGAGCTCCCAGAGAAGTCACTGCTTGTCTCATGGCTTTGTCGGTGGGCTGTAGGAAGTGAGGACATTTAATAACTTCTCTTCTGCCTTATTTCCCACATCACCAGGGATTCCTCAGAGATACTGCAGTTGGGCCCCAGACCACTGCAACAAAGCAAATACTGCAGTAAAGTGACTCTAATATAGTTTTTTTTTTGTTTTGTTTTCTGACATGTATGAGTTATATTCATACCATACTGTAGCCTATTAAGTGGACAATAGCATTATGTCTAAAAAAACCAATGTGACTGCCTTTCATTAAAAAATACTTCAGGGGATCCCTGGGTGGCTCAGTGGTTTAGCGCTGCCTTCGGCCCGGGGTGTGATCCTGGAATCCCAAGATCAAGTCCTGCTTCAGGCTCCCTGCATGGAGCCTGGTTCTTCCTCTGCCTGTGTCTCTGCTTCTCTCTCTCTCTCTCATGAATAAATAAATAAGATCTTTAAAAAAATACTTCATTACTAAAAAATGCTCACCCTCATGTGAGCCTTTGATTAGCCCCTTTGCTGGTGGAGGGTCTTGCCTCCATGCTGACGGCCACCAACCAAGCAGAGTGGTGGTTGCTAAAGGTGCGGTGATTGAGGCAGTTTCTTAAGACAATAGGGGGTCTGCGTGGCTCAGTCAGTGAAGCATCTGACTAGGTTTCGGGGCTCCCCTCAGGTTGTGATCTCAGGGTCTTTTTTTAAAAATTTTTATTTATTTATGATAGTCACACAGAGAGAGAGAGAGAGAGAGTGAGGCAGAGACACAGGCAGAGGGAGAAGCAGGCTCCATGCACCGGGAGCCCGACGTGGGATTCGATCCCGGGTCTCCAGGATCGCGCCCTGGGCCAAAGGCAGGCGCCAAACCACTGCGCCACCCAGGGATCCCTTTATTTTATTTTATTTTTTATTTATTTTTAATTATTTTTTAATTATTTTTTTAGTGATCTCAGGGTCTTGAGATGGAGCCCCGCGATGGACTCTGCACTCAACTCCTGATCCCTCCCCTGCCAGCTCACTCTCTCTCTCTTCAAAATAAATCAATAAATCTTTAAAATAAGACAACGGTAAAGTTTGCCACATCCATGGACTCTTCAAGATTTTCTCTGATGCTGTTTGAGAACACTTCACCCACAGTAGAACTTCTTTCAGAATCTGAGCCAATCCTCTCAAACCCCAGGGCTGCTGAATTTTTAAAAAAAATTTTTTTTTTAATTTTTATTTATTTATGATAGTCACAGAGAGAGAGAGAGAGAGGCAGAGACACAGGCGGAGGAAGAAGCAGGCTCCATGCACCGGGAGCCCGACGTGGGATTCGATCCCGGGTCTCCAGGATCGCGCCCTGGGCCAAAGGCAGGCGCCAAACCGCTGCGCCACCCAGGGATCCCATGCTGAATTTTTATATGAAGGTCTAAATCCTTTGTAGTCATCTCACAACCTTCATGGTGTCCTCTCCAGGAGCATATTCCAACTCAAGACATCCTGATGTAGGCACTTTGTCATTTGCTCTGGGAGGCCTGTATTTTACTCTCCCATCTTCTGAGGACCCTTCTGATGGTTTTTATTATTATCATCATCATAAAGAGTGTCCTCAATATTACTGATGTTCATCAGCATTTTATTTTTTAAGATTTTATTTATTTATTCATGAGAGACACACAGAGAGAGGCAGAGCCACGGGCAAAGGGAGAAGCAGGCTCCAGGGAAGAAGCCTGATGCGGGAGGGACTCCAGGATCATGCCCTGGGCAGAAGGCAGACGCTCAACCACTGAGCCACCCAGGCGTCCCTCATCAGCATTATTGTAATTATTGCTGCGTTTATCAAACACTGCTGTTGTCATAAAACATTAAATCATGTTTCTCCAGCCAATCAGGATCTGATTTACTGGATAGGGTGACCAAGTACTCCCAACACAAACACACAGGTGCTCCCTCACTGGATGTCATTTCTCCAGGGGAGTGCCTGGAAATTTTCAATGCCCTGATCAGATGCCCAGACTTAAAAGGGGGAATCTTGTCCTGTCTGAGCTCCTGGAAAATACTCTAAGGTACTTGGGGTCCAGTGGGGGCTCATGGCTGCCTAAAGGTACTGGGAGGGCATCCTCAGACCTCCGGTCACTTCAGATTTCCTAAGACCCTTGGGGCACAAAATCCACGGGGGCAGGTTGGGGTCTTGAGAGAAGTATCCACCTACTGGCACCTGTGCAGAATTTCCCAAGTACATCTCAGAACCTGGGAGCCGTTCACGCCACCCCAAGTCACCCGCCTCGTGGCTGTGGACACTGAGGAGGACGCCTAGGCACTGGTCTCATGGTCCGTCAACAGCCCCAATCATGAGGGTGGCTAGCAGAAAGTGCAAGGCAAGTCGGCACCGAGACAGGACTGTGGCCTCCTGTTTGCTGTAGGCAGGGCTCTGGACAGAGGCAAAGATGGATCCCAAGTCCAGCTTCCCTGGGAAACACACACACACACACACACACACACACAACACACCCCTATAGGAACCAAAGGAAGAACTGGCTGACAGGTTGTTTTCCAGATGAGTGCCCTCTCATATTATGCTAATTTCTATTTTCAGCATTTTGGAACAATAGATACATATAAATAATAACAAAATATTGCTTCTAGGACAGGAGTTGGATTATACAAGAAATACATATGAACATGTATTCTAGGATGTCCTTCTTTTTTTTATTATTATTTTTTAGGATGTCCTTCTTGATGTAAACAAGATGTGTACTAAACATATAATGTGTCACCTGGAAACCATATCTCAGGTAAACAAAAATCCATGCAAGTAGTTTTTAATGTTAAATTTGATTCTTTCCATGCCTCACTTGACCTCCTTGACAAAAATCATGAGCCCTATCAAAGTGAGTTCCTGCTCCCCTGAATGTTTCTGATGCATGATGCTACATAAGATATGAATGTTTCCATGACTCATTACACATTATGAACATGAAAACTTTGTCCTGTTGGGACGCTCAGCAGTTGAGTGTCTACCTTCGGCTCAGGGCGTGATCTCTGGGTGCTGGGATCAACTTCCACATCCAGCTCCCTGTGAGGAGCCTGCTTCTCCCTCTGCCTGTGTCTCTGCCTCTCATGAATAAATAAAATCTTTAAAAACAAAAACAACAAAAAACCTTTGTCCCGTTGGTCTTTCATGTATCATATACCATATATCATTACGATACAATGAATCACTTCACAGGTTATTTCTTGAAAAGAAGCCTTATCTATTTCATCTTTTTATTTCCATTCTAAAAATACTGAAAGAAGCTCACTGAAGTTGCACTCTGTGAAGGAATATTTGTTTGTTTTTTTAATTTTTTTATTTATTTATGATAGTCACAGAGAGACAGAGAGAGAGGCAGAGACATAGGCAGAGGGAGAAGCAGGCTCCATGCACCGGGAGCCCGACGTGGGATTCGATCCCGGGTCTCCAGGATCGCGCCCTGGGCCAAAGGCAGGCGCCAAACCGCTGCGCCACCCAGGGATCCCTGTGAAGGAATATTTGGAGAGGAAACATGGATATTGTGCTGTAGGTACTATAGTAAAGACTGAATACCAAAATACGACACTTGCTCACTGCCCTTCACTCTCATTTTGTCTTTCCAGGCCCATTAGAGCACCTGCATCCTCTATTTTAGCTCCTCTTCCTAGTGGGAAATGGGAAACGTGTGAAAACAAGAGCCGGGCATTTCGGCCCATCGGAGCCAAGAAAAAAAAAAGTTTAAATCGAGCAGGAAGCACTTTGGTTACCACGGACCACCAGTGAACTCCATCCGAGCTCGGACACTCACACTCGGAGGGCCCCAGGGCCACGAGCGTGCTCCCGGGAGGCTGGAGGGGTCTGTGCGACTCCGTCCCTGTGCAGCATCTCCTAGGTTCGCCCAGGAACCTGGGGGACGCCCCTGCCCCAACGGGAATCTTCTGGAAAGGCTTCTGGGCCGGCCTGGGATGCCCATCTGGGTGAGGTACACACCGACAAACCACCCCTTCCCCAAGTCCTCGGGAGGGACACCAGGCAGGAAACCCGACGGCTGAGCAGTGCGGCCCACTCAACGCCCGCAGGTCACAGGGGCCAAGCAGGGGAGCTGACAGGGCCTCGGGGTGCCCCTTCCACCAGCACGCGGCTGCGGAGTAGTACAGGGCTTCCAGCACGGCGGGCCTCGGCACAGCGCTCACGGGGACAGTGCCTGGGGAGCTGCCCCCCCCGCCCCCGCCTGGGGAGCTGCCCCCCTCCGCCCCCCAGCCCCCGCCGCCCGGGGAGCTGCCCCCCTCCGCCCTCCCAGCCCCTGCCGCCCGGGGAGCTGCCCCCCTCCGCCCCCCCAGCCCCCGCCGCCTGGGGAGCTGCCCCCCTCCGCCCCCCCAGCCCCCGCCGCCTGGGGAGCTGCCCCCCTCTGCCCCCCCCCGCCTGGGGAGCTGCCCCCCCACCCCCGCCGCCTCCCGCGGTCGGCCCAGCCCGGGCGCTCCGCTGACCCCGCCGCCGCCGAGCCCACTCCGTAGGACCTCCCACTTCGCGTCCTCCGAGCTGCTCCTCTCACTCCCTCCCGGGCTCCGCTCCCCTCTCCCCGCCCACTCCGCTCGCAGACGAGCGCAGATGCCGGCTGCCTGCAGAGCTGCCCAGAGACCGCGGAGCCTCCCCGCCATCGCAGGTACGGCCGCGGGCGCCGGGGCGCGGACAGGGGAGCGCGACGTGTCCGGGACCCGCGGGGGCGGCGGCGGGGAGGCCCGGGAGCCGCTACGGGGCGCGGGAGGCCGGGACGGGGCAGCCGGGGAGCCGGCGGCGGCCGGGGCCGGCAGAGCCCCGGGGAGGGCGGGGGGGGCGCCGGGGATGGGGCGCCGGGGGGGCTGTGCGTGCGGGGCCAGGACCCCCGTCCCGAATGAGGACACGGGGAAGGCGGAACGCAGGCGGCCGAGCGTGCAGGCCCGGAGCCGCTCCGAGCGGACGGACGCTGGTTCGGGCCCAGCGCGCGGCCTCGGGCGTGTAAGGGCGACGCGGAGCCCCACGCGGGCGGGACGGGCGGGGACCGGGCTGCGGAGGGCGGCCTGGAACCACAGACACCAACGCCCACCCGCCACCGCAGGGGGACCTTCGCGCCAACAGAAGTTCTGGCGCCAGGAAATTACGCGTGGGGGCGGAGCCGCCGGGGGCGGGGCCTGCAGCAGCCGGGGCCGCGCCGGAGCCGCCGCGGTCGGCGTGGGGCGGGGCCAGAGCGCGGCGCGGTCGGCGTGGGGCGGGGCCAGTGTGCGGCGCAGTCGGGGCGGGGCCAGGGCGCGGCGTGGGGCGGGGCCAGAGCGCGGCGCAGTCGGCGCGGGGCGGGGCCAGGGCGCCGGCGCTTTCAGCGTGGGGCGGAGGGCGGGGCCGGAGGGGCGGTGCGGCCGCCTTGGGGCGGAGCCAGAGCGCGGCGCAGTCGGCGCGGGGCGGGGCCAGAGCGGGAGCGCGCTCGGCGCGGGGTGGAGTTGGGCCAGTGCGCGGGCGCGGTCAGGCCGGGGCGGGGCCAGTGCAGCCAGCGTGGGGCGCGGTCGGGGGAGGGGGAGTGAGCAGAAGCCGGGGATAGGCCGTCAGCAGAGGGGCGGGGCGTGAGGAGGGGAACTCGGAGTCCTGACGGGATGTCGGCGGAGGGGCGGGGCCCGGGGAGGCGACCTCGGAGCGGGGACTGGGATGTCAGCAGGGGGGGGTGGGTCTGGGGCGCGGTCGGCGGGGGGCGGGGCCTGGGGAGGGCGAGCCTGAGCCGGGCCGGGACGTCGGCGGAGGGGCGGGGCCTGGCCGAGTGCGCGCGCAGCCGCGCCGGGACGTCGGCGGAGGGGCAGGGCGGGGCCGGGGCGCGGTCGGCGAGGGGCGGGGCCGGGGCGCGGCCGGCGCGGGGCGGGGCGGGGCCGGGCCGGGCCGAGTGCGTGCGCCGCCGCCGGGCCGGGACGTCGGCCGAGGGGCGGGGCCGGGGCCGGGCGCGGCCGGCGCGGGGCGGGGCGTGGGCAGAGTGCGGACGGAGGCAGGAAGAGGCGGCCGCAGACTTTCCGGGTCGGCCCCTCGGTGCGTCCCGCGTCGGCAGGCTGGCGGCTCGCGTCGGTCCGCCGGGACCGGGCGTCCAGGGGAGCCGGCAGCTGCCGCCTGCCAGCGGGGGGCTGCGCCGGGCAGTTGCAGGTGAGACGTGGAGCCCCGCGGCCTCCCGCGCGCGCGCCGCGGTCCACCCGCCGGGGATCCGGCCGCGTCGGGCCGGCGGGGTCGGCCGGGGTCGGCCGGGGTCGGCCGGGGCTTGGGCACCGCACCGGGCGGGTCGGGTCGCGAAGTCTCGGGTGGTGGCAAGTTGGCGCGTGGCGCGGCCGCGGCCGGGGCCGTCCGAGAAGTGTGCGGGGTTCCAGCCAGTGGTTTTGTTTTGTTTCTCGGTGTTTCTTGTCGAGTTAGGGCGAGGAGGCTTGCAGAGCGGATCCTGTTTGGGGAATGTGTGGGTTTCGGTTTTAGTTAATGAAAAATTAATTTTTCAGTCTCCGGGGACATGCGATACGGGTGTTTATTGTTTCCCATTGTTGACCTTAAAAGTAAGAGCAGTGCAGCGGGTGAGGTGACCGGGCTGCGTGGACGGAGACCAGTGTGGCCCGGGACGGACGGGCGAGGAGGGGAACAAAGGACCGGCGTGTTTTTTAAGGAGAAAAGGGCTAAGTTGGGAAGGGTTCTGTGAACTTCCAGTCCATTGGAGGAAACGGGGCGTTTGAAGTGTGCCGGCGCCTCATTGGCGGAGCTGCGGTCCCGGAGCGGGGTGGGGGTGGTTGGGAGAGGGACCTGCGGGGCCCGGGGGCGCGGGGCGGGGATGCAGGGGAAGGGGCAGGGGAGCGGGAGCCTGCTCGGGCTGCGGGGCCGGGGTCCCGCCCGCGTGGGGGCCTGGCTGGGACCTTGTCCGCACCCTGAGCGTGAGAAACAATAACCAGATTGGGTGTTCAAATTTTAGGAGCTTCGTCTATGCCCTTAATAAAGTTTTTCTACATGAAGACGAAAGTTCATATTTTCTTTTCTGTTTCCTTTGGAAAGTGTGACGTTTATGCCGGTTGGAATCTGTCAATGCCAGAACTGCAACTGTTGATGGCAAGGATATACCCTTCTGGCTTTCTCAGAATTTTTAAGTCATTTTTATTTAAGATTTTATTTATTTATTCACGAGAGACGTTGGCAGAGGGAGAAGCAGGCTCCATGCACCGGGAGCCCGACGCGGGACTCGATCGCGGGTCTCTAGGATCACGCCCCGCCCAAAGGCAGGCGCTAAACCGCTGAGCCACCCGGGCTGCCCTCAAAATTTCTAAGTTAATTTAACGTTGATGTTTGGACTGAGATCAATGGAGAATTTGGAAGATACTTGTTAGGCAGTGGAACGGCCACCACTCGAGTGCCTGTGCAGAAGGGAGCGGGTGCGCCTCCCAGTCTCCGGATCTTCCTTGCTCTCAGACCTGCAGGGACGGGGACTCCCTGGGAGGAGCCGTTGGGGGTCAGGTGGTCCTGACGTTTGCAGTCTCCGTTTTACTTCTTCTTCATCCTGTCTCTGCTTACACAGCAGTGACGTGATAGAAGTCTGTGTAACCCATCCAGCCACTTACTCCACTTTGAGTTTTTTTTTTTAAATAAGGCTTTGATTTTCTTTTTTAAATTTTTATTTATGATAGTCACACACACACACACACACACACACACACAGAGGCAGAGACATAGGCAGAGGGAGAAGCAGGCTCCATGCAGGGAGCCCGTCGTGGGACTCGGATTCCCCAGGATCACCGCCTGGGCCAAAGGTGGTCCTAAACTTCTGAGCCACCCAGGCTGCCCCTCCACTTTGAGTTTTATATAGAATATGGACAGGGGTGGGATCCCTGAGTGGCTCAGCGGGTTTAGCACCTGCCTTCGGCCTGGGGCATGATCCTGGAGTCCCGGGATCGAGTCCCACATCAGGCTCCTTGCATGGAGCCTGCTTCTCCCTCTGCCTGTGTCTCTGCCTCTCTTGCTCTCTCTCTGTGTCTCTCGTGAATAAATAAATACAATCTTTAAAAAAAACTTAAAAAAAAAATAATATGTACAGGGGAGTCTCCATCACATGGAGTGAGACCTCTTGGGTCTGTATTGGGTGCCTATCTCCCTGTGACAAACTGAGCCCATGAGGTGGGTGTCTGAGTAAACCACACTCTGTGTACCATGTCTCTGAGTCTGTTTCCTCGGATCCTTTTTTCAAGAGAAAATCCATCCCTACGTAAGCAGTGTTTGTTATGTAGAAATTACTCTTTGAGGTTATAAATTACTTCATATAATCATGGGAATTTTGCCTTATGCATGGGCTTTCTCGTGGGTGTCAACAGGGGACAGTGTAGGGACTTGTTACTCTCTTACTGTTTTATGAAATGAACGCTGCTTATGTTCTATCAGATAAACACCCACTTTCCCTGGACTGCTAACATTAAGGACAGAAGGAACCAGCAGTAGGAAGCCAACTGTCTCACACTCAATTTAAATATCTTTAATTTTTTTCCTTTAATAACTGAGAGGGGTAAATATAAGGAGCCCAGTCTCAGCAGTTTTATCTTAACACTTCCATCCATTTTCCTTTCACAAAGAAACTTCCCTATGGTCTTTTGTTTGCCAAAAAAATACAAACGGATTTTAATACTTGTTTGCCAGAGCTGAACAATGAACAAAAATGAGATTTAATAAATATTAAAACCTGGTGGTTAATTGTCGCTAGAGGGATGTTAACTGGGACTCTCACTGCTGCAGTACACAGACCACCTGCTAATTCCTGACAGGCTTGCCTCACCCCAGGGCATTTGCACTGGTCTCCCCAGGCCTCTTCATGAATAACTGCCAGCAGCACTTTTCAATCTACACAAATGTTGCTTTATCAGCTCTGCATTCTCTGAACACTTTTTAAAGAAATTTTTATTATTTATTTTTTTTTATTTAAAGATTTTTATTTATCCATTCATAAGAGACAAACGGATAGAGACATAGGCAGACAGAGAAGCAGGCTCCCTGTGGGGAGCCCCAGGTGGGATGTGGTACTCTAGGATCACGCTCTGAGCCAAAGGCGGACTCTCAACCGCTGAGCCACCCAGCCATCCCTCGGAACACGTTTTTAAAACACTTTTTCTTCCCTAAAAACAAATATTTATTCAGCTCTTTGTATTTACAATTGTGCCTACAACTTATTTTTTAAATCTATATTTTTAAAGATTTTACTTATTTATTCATGAGAGACAGATTGAGAAAGAGGCAGAGACACAGGCAGAGGGAGAAGCAGGCTCCATGAAGGGAGCCGGATGTGGGACTGGATACCGGGTCTCCAGGATCCTGCGCTGCGCTGAAAGCAGCGCTAAACCGCTAAGCCACCCAGGCTGCCCTGTGCCTACAATTTAAGGGGGGGGTGCTTCTGTCTTTGGATTTTTTTTTTCCTATAGAGATCCTTGTAAGCATTTATTCCTGTAATAATTACCCAAGTTCTGGGTCTTTTTTTTTTTTTTTTTTTTTTTAAGATTCTATTTATTTATTCATGAGAGACACAAAGAGGGAGGCAGAGACACAAACAGAGGGAGAAGCAGGCTCCATGCAGGGAGCCCGATGCTGGACTCAATCCCAGAACTCCAGGATCACACCCTGAGCCAGAGGCAGATGCTCAGCTGCTGAGCCACCCAGGCCTCCCAAGTTCTGAGTCTTTAATCCATATGTCTGTGGCCTATTGCCCCTGCCATTCTACAGAGTGGATGCCATATTAGCAGGCATGAAAACAACATTCATCTCATTGTCCCATCTCCATCAGAGCTCTTGGGTGACCAGGCACATTGTCAAGGAGTAGTAATATTTTGAAATGAATCTTCTTTTGAACAAAAGGTCTCAACACTGAGCTTAAAATATTCAGTAAACCATGTCGTAGGCAGATGTACTGTCACACAGGCTGTATTGTTCCATTTATATATATAGGGCGCAGGCAGAGTAGATTTAGCATTCTTCTGAAGGGCCTTAGGATTTTCAGAATGGTAGGTGGGCATTGGCTTCCACTTAAGAGTCACCAGCTGCATTGGCTCCTAACAGGAGAGTCAGCCTGTCCTTTGAAGCTTTGAAGGTAGGCATTGATGTATCTGAAAGTCCTAGATGGCATCTTCTTTGTTTGGTCTACACTAATGATCTGTTAGTTGAGTGTAGCTACCTTCCTGAATTTTCTGAGCTAGATCTTCTGGAGGACCTGCTGCAGCTTCTCCATCAGCATCTGCTGCTTCACCTTGTGCTTTCTTTTTTTTTTTTTTTTAAGATTTTATTTATTTATTCATGAAAGACAGAGAGAGTGAGGCAGAGACATAGGCAGAGGGAGAAGCAGGCTCCCTGCAGGGAGCCTGACATGGGACTTGATCCTGAGTCTTCAGGTTCAGGCCCTGGGCTGAAGGCAGTGCTAAACCGCTGTGACACCAGGGCTGCCCTACCTTGTGCTTTCATGTGATGGAGGTGGCTTCTTTCCTCAGTCCTCACCAGTCACCCTCTGCTGGCTTCAGACTTTTCTTCTATAGCCTCCTCACCTCTGTCAGCCTTCACAGAACTGAATTCAGATGGGGCTTTGCTCTGGGTGAGGTTTTGACTTGGGGAATGTTGTGTTCCATCCAGACTCTTCAGACTTTCTCCATATCAACAATAAATCTGTTTCCCTTTCTTAGCATCCATCTGTTCACTGGACTAGCGCTTCTAATTTCCTTTAAAAACTCTTCCTTTGAATTCATAGCCTGGCCAGCTGTTTGGCACAAGAGGCCTAGCTTTTAGCCTGCCTTTTGATAGATCTTCTCCACTATTTTTTTTAAAAGATTTTATTTATTTATTCAGAGAGAGAGGCAGAGACGCAGACAGAGGGAGAAGCAGGCTGAGGGAGAAGCAGGCTCCATGCAGGGAGCCCAATGTGGGACTGGATCCCGGGGCTGCAGGATCACACCCTGGGCTGCAGGCGGCGCTAAACTACTGTGCCACCGGGGCTGCCCTTCTCCACTAAATTTAATCATTTCTAGCTTTTGCTTTAAAGTGAGACACATAGGACTCTTCACTTGAACACTTAAGAGGCCAGTGTAGGGTTATTAATTAGACTGATGTCAATATTGTTGTGTCTCCTGGAATAGAGGCCCAAGGAGAGGGTGAGAGATGGGAGAGCAGCAGGTACTGGAGTGGTCAGAACACATTTATTGGTCAAGTTAGCCATCTTATATGGGCACAGCTCATGGCACCCCAAAACAATGGCAGTAGTAACATCAAGGATCATGATAACAAATGTAATAATAATAAAAACATTTGAAATCTTGTGAGAATTACCAGCATGTGACACATAGATGACAAAGTGAGTTAATGGTATTGGAAAATGGCAGCTGTCAACATGGCACTGCCACACACCTACGTAAAAATACTGTGTGCAAAGTGCACTAAGTTGAGGTGTGCCTGTAGTTAGGACCTGGAGGGGAAGGAGTTCTCTGTCCTTCCAGGCCCAGGACATTGCCCTCAGTATGCCCTCCTGCTCATCTCCAGGCAGATGAAACTTATATGCAGACTCTTCTCTTCTTCCATTAGCCCTGGGCAAAGAGAAAGCCCATCCAGCACAGATGTCTTCAGGTCAGATTGATTGAAATCCTAATGACTAATACTTGACATGCATCAAAATACTACACGTTCCAAGTGTAAATTATATTGTTAGTGTTATTTTTCCCATAAATAGAATGTTTCAACTATCTTTTAATAATACAAAAATGTTTATAAGTCTCAGGACCTATCTCAATAAATAAAAGAACAAATTACTTCTGAAGAAAATGATCAGGCAATGTTTTCATTATAGGCAGAAGCAGTTGATTCCAGAAAGAAGTTTGTCTTTTTTTTTTTTTTTTCCAGTGTATTTATATTGAATATAAAAGCAAGCCTATAATAACTCAACTGTGAGTATTGCTTTTATAACAAGCATTTAAGGTAATGGAGGACTACTCAGTTTCCATGGTTCTCTCATATCCTCCTGTCTTGGCCAACCTGCTCACTCTGCAGTGTTCTTGAGGCAACAGTGACCTCTCTTCGTCAGAGAGGCGTGTGTGTTGTGGGAGACTCTGAACAAGGCTTGTGCCAGACACAGACATAGTTATGCTAGAGGAAAAAAAGGGTAAATTGTCAAGCTCTGTGTTGTTTAAAGGCTAATTTAGCAGATACAATTTAAAGAAATTAAAAAGAAAAACCTGTGTATATAATCCTAAAGGATATCCATTCTATTCTTTAGGAGAACTCTTGTGTAAAATACAGATATTTTAGTTAATTTTTTGAAAATTTATTTGAGCAAAGTCTTAATATATACTCATGGAGGGATGCTTGGGTGGCTCAGCGGTTGAGTGCCTCCCTTAAGCCCAGGGTGTGATCCTGGAGCCCTGGGATGGAGTCCCACATCAGGCTCCCTGTATGGAGCCTGCTTCTCCCTCTCTCTCTCTGTCTCTCTCATGAATATATAAATAAAATCCCCCGCCCCCCAAAAAAGAATACATACCCATGAAGGTATGAATAAGTTTGGAGATTTTTTCCCCCCCTGGTAACAACTTGTGTAAATTGCTGAGGCAAGCAAAACCTTCTGTGGCCCAGGAGCTAGGAGCAGAGCACAGTCAGGTAAGCTACATGGACAAGCTAGGGCAGCATCTAGAGGATTTCAGGGCCTGAAGATTGTGGCAGGTCTCAAGGTCCTACTTCAAGGTCACTGAGAAAGCATGGAAGAAATTAGAGCTGGAGAGTGTTGGAATCAATTTGTGTTTGTAAGTGAAATCAGTCCCACCCAGCCCCACTGGGGATGGGAGAGGTTGCTGCAGGTAGAGCTCTGTAAACTTTTCAACAACCAGTTTTAGAGGGTCATGCACCCCACCTCCAAGGGGACCCTACTGGACCTTACCCCACGTATCTCTTCATCTGACTGTTCATTTTTGTCCTTTTTTTTTTTTAAGATTTTATTTATTTATTCATGAGAGACACAGAGAGAGAGAAAGGCAGAGACGTAGGCAGAGGGAGAAGCAGGCTTAACGCAGGAAGCCCGATGCCGGGCTCTGTCCTATGTCCCCAGGATCACACTCTGACGCAAAGGCAGACGCTTAACTACTGAGCCACCCAGGCGTCCGTCCCCATTTTTGTCCTTTATACTGAACTAGTAAACCTAAGGAAAGCTTTTCCTAAATTCTGTGAGCCATTCTAGAAAATTACCAAACCTAATGTGAGGGGTTATGGGAAGCCCTGGACTTAGAGTGTGCTCAGCAGAAGTGTGAGTAGCTGGGGCATTAAACCTTTGTGGCTGGCCTCTGAAATAGAGGAAAGCTTGTGGGATCTGTTGCTGACTCCAGGAAGACACTATCAGAGTTGGATGCAACCCTAGGACACCCAGTTGCTGTCAGAGAATTAGTTACTGGTGTGAAAGAAAAAGGACTACTTATTTGAATTTTGGATTTTGAGAACTGACTGCTGTCTGTTACAGGGTATTGATCATTAAATGGGTGGAAGAAATGGATGTATTAGGGAGATAAGGCAAAACTAACAAAATAGGATCTTTGTTACCTGATTTTTTTTTTTAAGATTTTATTTATTTATTTATTTGAGAGAGAAAGAGAACATGAGTGCAGAGGTGGGGCAGAGAGAGAAGCAGGCTCCCTGCTGAGCAAGGAGTCTGATGTGGGGCTTGATTCCAGGACCCCAGGGTCATGACCTGAAACAGAGGCAGACACTTCATCGATGTAGCCACCCAGGCACCCCTGACCTCAGATATCTTTGAGTATAAGCCATATAACCAGGCATTAGGACAGTTGGGACACAACTGCATTTTTCTTGTCCTAGATACATGGGAAAAGGAGTAAATGGGGATTGGAATGGACAGTAACAGTGATGGCATTGGGGGTGGAAGACTGCAAGTGGACTAAGCCGTGGGAGGAGTGACTCTGGTGGGAGGAGTGACTCTGAACTCAGGCTGAGAGGAGGGAAGGCAGGTACTGCTAGATGGTCTGTGTGTCTTGATGTGACAGGGGCACTCCTGTTCTACCTAGGAGTAGTTTATACCCCTGAAGAGGACCATGTTTACAGATCGGAGCTTGGGAAGCAGACCAAAAATCAAGCACTAGCTGTATCATTCTTTAGCCATGTAATTTCATCATATTACTGAAGCTTTCTGAAACTGCATTTAATGCCATTTGTTAAATAAGTAAATGTTTTAGTTATCCTGGGCTTCTGTAACAAAATACCACAGACTTACTTGGTGGCTTAGACAACACATTAAATTTTCACAGTTCTGAATCCTGGAAAGTCCCCAGACCTAGGTGTGAGCAGATGGAAGACTTGGGGATGGGCCATTTCTGGGCTTGCAGAAGCCTGGCCCTCAGTGCCAGTGTGGCAGAGAAAGAGCTGTGCTCTGTTGCCCTGATAGCGACACTAGTTTCTTCATAGGAGCCCTGCTCCATGACCTCATCTAAACCAAATTAGCTCCCAAAGGCCTCATCTCCACCTACCATCAGCCCGAGAATTAGGGCTTTGACAGATGGATTTGCTTGGGGCTGGAGGGGACAAGGGGGTTTAGTCCATAACAGTAAATATACCAAAATGAGCAGGGTCTAAGTATTAAGTAAGTGAATGTGCTTAAATTTCCAAGCAGAGAGTCCTATTTCTTAAACTTTAATTTTGTCTTACTAATTTCCTGGACTCTAGGTATAAAGAGGGGAGTTAAATCTACTTTTGTTTGTGATATAATGTCATTTTTCCATTTTTATACAATTAAGTACTAGCAAATTTGGTAAGAATTTAAGTTTGCCAAACTTTATTTTATTTTATTTTTTTAAAGATTTTACCCACTTATTCATAGACACACAGAGAGAGAGGCAGAGACACAGGCAGAGGGAGAAGCAGGCTCCATGCAAGGAGCCCAATGTGGGACTCGATCCGGGGTCTGCAGGATCACACCCCAGGCTGCAGGCGGCGCCAAACCGCTGCGCCACCAGGGCTGCCCTTTTTCTATTTTTTAAAAAGTTTTACTTATTTATTCATGAGAGACCGAGAGAGGCAGAGACATAGGTAGAGGGAGAAGCAGGCTCCCCGTGGGGAGCCCCATGCAGGACTCGATCCTAGGACCCCCGCTGGATCACAACCTGAGCCAAAGGCAGATGCTTAACCACTGACCCACCAGGTGCCCCCCAAGAAACTGTTTTAAAGAGACTAAATCACTTGTCCAGGGTCCCCCTGTAGTAAATGACAGTGACCATCTGTGAAGAACCCAAACGTGTCTGCCTCCTGAGGGTGCCGATGGGCCAGGGCTTCATTAGCAAACAGATGGCCTTCCAAGTGGGTGACCTGCAGTGAAATTAATAAAGGGACTATTTTATCCCAGGACCCCAGGATCATGCCCTGAGCCAAAGGCAGACGCTTAACCGCTGAGCCACACAGGCATCCTTATTTATTTATTTTATTTTATTTTATTTTATTTTATTTTATTTTATTTTATTTTATTTTATTTTATTTTATTTTTTTTATTTTATTTTTTAATTTTTATTTATTTATGATAGTCACAGAGAGACAGAGAGAGAGGCAGAGACACAGGCAGAGGGAGAAACAGGCTCCATGCAGCGGGAGCCTGATGTGGGATTCGATCCCGGGTCTCCAGGATCGCGCCCCGGGCCAAAGGCAAGCGCCAAACCACTGCGCCACCCAGGGATCCCTTTATTTATTTTAAAGATTATATTTTTTTGAAAGAGAGCGCAGATGGAGGTGGGTGAGGAAGAGGAAAAGAGAGAAGCAGACTCTGCTGAACCCCACGCAGGGCTGGATGCAGGAGATCATGACCTGAGCCAAAATCAGAAACTTCACGGACTGAGCCACCCAGGCACCCCCGTAAAGTTTACCAGAACTTTAAAATACAGATTTATGAAATGCTGGGGTGTTGTTTGTGCTGATGATTAATGTAGGATGGTATTCCAGTTATAAGTTTACTAAATGTTAGATTGAACAAATATATTTCCCTGTAAGTCCCCTGCATTCTACATTTTCTAAGCAGGACTTTTAGGTTTGCAGTTCAGGGAAGGAATTAAATAACCCTACAAAAAATTTTCTGGGTAACTTATAAATTGAATGATTTTCATTTCCTTGTGTGAAAATAGAAAGGAATGTTCGTATTTTATTTACTAGCATTGGTAGTCACAGCCTTCTCACTTGAGATCCACGCTGATGTGAGAGTTCTCCCACTTGTCTGAGGGCCATGGCGTGTTCCTGAAAGGGGGTTGGGGGATTGCATGCAGGTGCATCGGGGTTTTGTGGTCGTCAGGGTCTCTGGTAAGACTGGAGTCTCTTGGCTTCTCTCTCCTTGCCCAGCTTTTCCTCCTTACTTCTTGGACTGTCCGTGAGTGGGGAGATCCAGAGGAGGTGAGGTGGTGGCTGAATTCCTGAGAATGCAACTGCAGGTGAGTAGAGATGTGGTCTTTCTGTGGATATAATACCTCTGTTGCCAGTGGGTGGGAAGCCTTTTCTTGGCCTGAGACTTCTCCGTGTATCCAGGCAGTGTTAGGATCTGGGCTCTACTTAGTTCTCAGGACTCAGGGATACTTCTGTGTAGTCCGGGATTGATCAGGAAATCCTCTCCCTTCCAACAGTGACACTAATATATCTCATTCTCTATTAAGAGTGTCCTCGCAGAAAAGAAATTTGCATAGGTTTTTCTCTCCATTGTATAGACTTAGTTGAGAAATGGTTTACTCATTCATCCTCGTCACACATAGGCATGTGGTGGTGGGGTGACAGATGAGCAGGGGCAGGGGTTTATGGTCCGCCCATGAGGGGACAGCTGTACCTGCAGGGGAGCTGTGCCGTGTCCCAGAGAACTTGAGAAACATCTGCGAAAGAGAAGATAGAAGAAATCATTATTTCCTCTCAATACTTAACTAAAGTTTTAATAATACATATTTGAATTAGTTTGGAAACTAACAGAGATGACTATGATCCTCTCTACTACCTTATCCCTCTTACCTATGTTCCCTCTTTGTGATTAAACTTTGTTAAAATTAGAAACCCAAGAACAGTGCCCAGGGAGTAATTTTTTTTAAATTTTATTTATTTATTCATGAGAGACACTGAGAGGCAGACAGAGACATAAGCAGAGGGGGAAGCAGGCTCCATGTCAGGGAGCCCGATATGGGACTCGATCCCGGGACTGTGGGACCATGCCCTGAGCTGAAGGCAGACGCTCAACCGCTGAGCCACCCAGGCGTTCATAATTTTTAAAAATTAACTGCGCGTTTGGCAGAATGTGTGTAGAAATTGTGGTAAAATTTAGAATCCTGAAACGATTTTTGAAGGACCAAGAGAGGTCAGAACTAATCAAGATGATTTTACTGCCTTTGAATAGAAAAACAGGATTAACATCCAGAGAACTGCTACCACGAGAATTGGTGTTAAGAATGGAGAGCTCGCTGCCAGAGGGATCACTCTGGGGCTGTCCTTCAGAAGAGCCATCTCAGGAGTCCCACGCTCTTCTGCAGGACCTGTCTGCCTTCATAGACTCTAAAGAACAAGTGAGTTCTGTAAGATGACAGATCCTCACCCTGCTGACCGCAGGTTCTGTGTCATTGTTGTCATCCTGGAGAGTGCTGGGCAATGCTTCATGATTCTCTACCTGTTATATGAATGGACCTATCACGAGTAGGTGTTCAGTGTTTGCTGTAAAAGAAGTGTCTGCACATTAGTTCGTTGGAATTCTCAACATCACTATTGATAAATTTTTTTAAGTTGTTTTTTTCCCCATTAACTTCTACAAATGTGGGGCTCAAACTCCTGACCCTGAGATCAGGAGTCACATGCTCTTCCAACTGAGCTAGCTAGGTGCCCATTGCTACTGTTTAATCTAGGTTATAATCACTAACCACTAACCAGGAATTCAAAATTCCCAGTTTATTGGGAAATTGCCAGGTTCTTTCACATTGAGATTCCTGTATAATGAAGTAATTGTGTGCTTACTGTGTATTGTGTATTTCTTTTTGAATGTGTCTGAAAGACACAGGGCAGATCAGCATTGGACTTTGAACGACAAATGGAGTTTGAACTTTCTATACATAGCACCCCCCTTGCCATAATGACTATCATGGTGACAGTTCTCCCCCAGGGATTACTAAATATGGCCCTGTTGAAACACAATATCTGTGATATTTTAGGACTCTGTGACCTTCAAAGATGTAGCTGTAGACTTAACCCAGGAAGAGTGGACCCTGATGGATAGGTCCCAGAGAAAGCTGTACATTGATGTAATGCTGGAGAATATCACTCATCTGGTCTCCGTAGGTGAGTCTGTCACCGTGTCTGTTTCTTAGTTTATCAACCCTGTGTCCAGGACAGCTTCCCTACATTCGAACGGCTCTCTACTCTAACTTGTTCTTCTGTAGTACTTCTGACTAGATGGAATATGTCATTTTCTTCATTTTCATCCAGTATGTTTTTTTTTTAATTCATCAAGTATGTTAATAATATGAATTTAGGCTTCTTGGCTATAATTGTGTATCTTTTTACTGTACTTTATCCAAGACCCAGAACAGTCTTGGGAATACAATGAATATTTTTTGAATGAATAAATAAATATCTGAAATATTTTCCGCTCTGGGAATTGTGAAGCTTGAGCACAGGAGAAAATCTAACATCTTGTATCACCTTCCATGTAAAACTACAGAATATTCTCGTGGAGCTTATGTTTATTGTATTCCTTTGAAAATACTGTTAACCCCCTTATGAGGACGTTTCCTTCTGGAGGCACACTCCGAGCCTTCTGCTGCCTTCTGGCTTGGGTGGGAGTATGAGCCGCCAGAGGCCTTTGCTGATGTGACCTGACTGATGCTTCCACAGCACTTGTACGTGCTCCTGGTGTTTGTCCACAGTAGCTTGTACCGTTGAATGCTGTGCACTGTTCTCCGCGCAGAAGTACAAACTCACGTACTGTTCTCCCACTGATTCAGGCTGTCAGTTCTTCCAGTCAGATATGATTGCCCAGTGGGAGCAAGGAGGGGAGCTGTGGAAGGAAGAGAGAGGACTGGCCCAAGGCTGGGGTCCAGGTGAGCTTTGGACACTCGGTGCTCAGTGCAAGATGGCTCGTGAATGTGTGAGTGGGATCTCATGGATGTCAGTGCACGGGTCCCTGAGTGAGTGGTAGCTTCAGAAAACCGAGTGGCCAGTGGGATTGCATTCCTCAGATTGTGTCATTATGTGTCCCATGTCAGTTTCTTTTCATGTATCTGCACTTACATTTGACTTCAGGGAAGCAATGATCCTGTCCTTAATGGAAGTAAAATTTCACATTGTGGTCTTTGTCATGATTTCTGGTCTCTCTTTTTCTAATGCTTTATATTCATATTCTCTACAATAGCCCATCATTATTTTTTTTTCTTTAAATTAAACATTGATTTTTTTTCTCTAATTGATATTATTCTAAGATGTATGTCTATTCACCAGTATATTCCTCATTTGACATTATTTGGTCATGTAGTGGTCAGTGTTTGGAACACATTTATATGGGTCTTGTGTGCTTTTCAACACTTTAATTCCCCTAATCTACTTAAGAGATTTCTTAGTTTTATTTATTATCTTCAGTTATTTCAGGCTTGGAAAACAGCTATCAAAAGCAAGAAATAATATCTATGGAAGACATCTGCAGGGAGGATGCATCTAACTACAAGACAATAATAGTAAGTTTCACAAGGACACTCTTCTCCTGTCTATATGTTAAAGGCTTGGGGGTGAGATAAGTTAACAATTCAGAATAGTTACATATTGTCATAGAATGTGGTTTCAAATTTAAATCTGGGGACAAAATTAGCTTGGATTTGAACTTCAAGTGGCTCTGCTAAAAGAATAATTGTATAACTTTGGTTTATTTGCATTCACGATATCTTTAAAATACTTAGCTCTCTGATAAAGATGCTGCCAAGGTGTTCTAAACAAAAGATTCATGGCAGCCTGTTTCAAAGGGAAAAAACACTTCCTTGATACTATAAAAATCTGATAGAAACAGAAAGAAGGGGAAATCTGTGCATAGACAAGGGCAGTAGTGAGCAATAAAGGAGAATAGGATAGAGTTCGGTCAGATGGGGTGCTTACAGCATCCAATCCCATGAGCTGGGGCAGCCTCCTGCACACACCTGGGCTGGAGTCTCCATGGAGAGGCCTGGGTGGAGCATCCTCCTCCTCAGGTGAGACTTTACCCCTGAACATCCCCACTGTGGCCATATTTATGGGCCAGTGATGGGGTCTGAGGTTAAACATGTGTTCCTGCAGTGCTTAGTGAGCTGCATTTCTGTGTTGTCATGTCTTCACATCTTCAAGAAGCCCATTGCCTCCCCTCCTGGATTCCACTCTGGGCGTCCAGACCAGAAGGGCCAGTTCTGACCGGGTGGCCAGCTGATGGCCACTAAGCGGGTCCCCAAGGTCACTTATGTAGCATGAGTCTCACACATAACATGCTTTAGCCTGCCTGTGTCCGTGGAGGTCGGGATGGTGGGTTATGCAGGACACATCACAGAAACCTCCGTTGATATGATCCATTTGTTCTTTGAGTTGTAATGCAAATGTACCCACAAGGCACTTTTTACACATCTGCAAATCCAACAACGTATTATGAGTACGATGAAGTTCGTTATAAGTAAAGCATCCTTTAGATTCCTCCCTAATGGGGTAACTAGTCAAATAAACTATGGGAAGTATTGATCTGATTAATTCACAGTTGGTAGTGAAAATTGGCATTGACACAAGCAGAGATTCCTTTTTTTTTAAGCATTTTTTTTTTTTAAGATTTTATTTATTTACTCATGAGAGACACCGAGAGAGAGGCAGAGACACAGGCAGAGGGAGAAACGGGCTCTGTGCAGGGAGCCTGACGTGGGACTCGATCCTGGGTCTCCAGGATCACGCCCTGGGCTGAAGGCGGTGCTGAACTGCTGAGCCATCTGGGCTGCCCGCAAGCAGAAATTCTTGTTTAAAACTGACATCAATGGGAGTTTGTTTTCTCAGTTTTACACACATATGTTCACTGTCATCATTCAAGGTGATGGCCATTAATCCTACAGTGAAATTACAGTTACCTCGACGAATTTGGTCATTGTGGTTATGAAAATGTCTGATATGTGTTTTGGAAGTATAAATCTCATGTTCATCATGATACCAGCATATTGGTACTACATGTAAAGAACAATTGGTCCAACAGGACAGGATCAGTGGTTATCCTGCTTCAGTAGAGAAGCCTCGGGTTGAGTCTTCAGGGTCCAAGGGATAGCGCGTCCAGGCAATGGGAAAGCATGGGATCCAAATTTATATACATGAGTCATAGAGGGAAACCTATTAAAGGAATACAGTACTGTTATTGTAGCATCTCATCCTTGAACAGTTACCTTAGCAGGAGAGGGTATGTAGTTATGTGGCTTTGTAAGGTCGTCAAGCACCTGAATGAATATTCTAGCATATTAATGGTGCTGGAAGGGTTTTGCATATTGCTTACTTGGAAATTAAGGGTCTTCATCTACCCTAATGGAGTTTCATTTTGACCAATATGTCTCTTGTGTAACATTTTAGCCTCAGTTAAATAATTTCCATTTTGATGAAGAGACATCTTCTAATTTTTTAAATTATTATATAAGCAGTCCACTTATCTGTTTCATCAATTCAGCCACCTGGGGTCAATAGGGAATATGATAAGTCCATTCAGTATTAGAGGAGGCAGCAAAAGCTTTTAAACTACCTATCAAGTGGGAGCTATTATCATTCTGGATCTGAATATGGACATCATAATATAATAGTCTCTAAGATTTTGATAGTATTTTGTTGGGGGATGTGGGTCAAATGGGCAAGCTATTAAATACCCGAGAAAGTGTTCACTGCCATACAAATAAATATATTGACAACCTCGGAAGGGGGTACTGGCCCCATATGATCTATTTGCCAAATTTTTTTTTTTTTTAATTTTTATTTATTTACGAGAGTCACAGAGAGAGAGAGAGAGGCAGAGACACAGGCAGAGGGAGAAGCAGGCTCCATGCACTGGGAGCCCGATGTGGGATTCGATCCTGGGTCTCCAGGATCGCGCCCTGAGCCAAAGGCAAGCGCTAAACCGCTGCGCCACCCAGGGATCCCTATTTGCCAAATTTGGACAGGGAGTCTTCCTTTCTGTATCTGTCCTTTTTACTGTTGTGGAAAAAATTTTTTTTCTTCTTAAAGATTTTATTTCATGAGACACAGAGAGAGGCAGAGACATAGGCAGAGGGAGAAGCAGGCTCCATGCAGGAAGCCCGATGTGGGACTCGATCCCAGGACCCTGGGGTCATGCCCTGAACCAAAGGCAGATCCTCAGCTGCTAAGCCACCCAGGCATCCATCCCACCGTTGCGGAATTTCTTGCTTGGCCAAATCTGACAAGTTGGATGTTTTACTATGGTTTCTTTTATGGCATCCCGAGTGATGAGTATGCCAGAGTCCTGGACCCACCTGTAAATACCCAAGTGTCTGCTTTACCCAAGTGTCTGCTTTTCTCCTGCGTCCATTGTGCCAATCTGGTGTCAGTCACAGGTTCAGTTCTATTTGCTGTGATTTGGGCTACTGGGTCAGCTACTTTGTTGGAGATCTGCTCTGTGGAGGTGAGCACACTGAGGATCTACATGGAAAACAGTAATTTTATTTATTTATTTATTTTGAAAACAGTAATTTTAGTATTTGGGGTCCAGATATCTTCCCATAGGAGTCTTCAGTAAAAACTAGTAACTAAATTGTGGACTCTCATACCAGAATTCTTGGGATGGCAAATTTATGAGTCAATTAACCACAAAGCATATTTTAAAAAAGAGTCAACTATTCTTAGTTTCTCTGCAACAAGAAGTTAAAAGTGCAACCTTTATGTTCAGTAATCAATACTTTAGCACTTTATCCTGTTTGGAAAAGACCTAGATTTCCAACGAATTCAATCCCAGTTTATCATCCAAGCAAAACCTGGAAGTTTCAGGTTATCAGAGACTTTGAAAGCTATCTTAACAATTATCCATGAAAACTTTGGGACAGAAAATTAGCCATTATTTTAAGTCCTCTTTGCCAACAAATTGCAACAGAGATAACATGGGCTTATTTGTCCTTTGTTAAAACTTTATTACAAAAGATCTTTAGAATAGTTAGAGCATTTACCCAGACAGCATGACCTGAGGCTTATTTTTTGTTTGACCATGTTTTCCAAGTAACTTAACATACCAAATAAAAGGCGTCCTTGGTTAAAAAGACTTCATTTACAATTGAAATCTTGGAAAGTTTCTTAAAACCCTACAAAGTTTTAAAAGCACATGTCTAAGTTGGATTACAGATCTTTAAAGACCTGATAAAGCCAAAACATAGAAACTGGTTTTTCTGAGCAGACAGAGAAGACATCTGTTTATAAAGTGCAGACCAATAATTCACAAAACTTTGTTTTTTGAACAGAGGGAAACACAGAATTTTAATTTTATACTTTTAAAATCCATTCATTTCAATCTTAATCTGTCCTACCACACATAAATTCATTTCCAAGGATTTCCCTTCACAAACCATCTACAAATTTACTTAGCATTCAGAGTTTCTCCCAAGCCATTTCTCCCCAAGCAACTAGTCTCATCCAGGACAAAATTACCATCTTTTACCTTCAACAAAAATACATTCCCATTCCTTATGTCGATTTTATATATCCCCTACTTTTCTTTTTTCTTTTCTTTTTTTAAATTTATTATGATAGTCACACACAGAGAGAGAGAGAGGCAGAGACATAGGCAGAGGGAAAAGCAGGCTCCATGCACCAGGAGCCCGACGTGGGATTCGATCCCAGGTCTCCAGGATCGCGCCCTGGGCCAAAGGCAGGTGCTAAACCGCTGCGCCACCCAGGTATCCCCTATCCCCTACTTTTCTACATACAGAATCATTTTTGTTATTTCTACCAATCTTAAGGTCTGTAATGTTTTGTGAGCTTTGGGTAAAATCTCTTTTGAAATTGCCAGAGAGGGACACCTGGGTGGCTCAGCAGTTGAGCATCTGCCTTTGGCTCAAGCATGATCCTGGGATCTGGGATCGAGTCCTGAATCAGGCTCCCTGATGGAACCTGCTTCTCCCCTCTGCCTGTGTCTCTGCTTCTCTCTCTGTGTGTCTCTCATGAGTAAATAAATAAAATCTTAAGAAAAAAAAAAAGAAACTGCCACAGAGTATAGCAGTGTATTTAGATGTATTCCAATGTATTCCACCTTTTTCTTAAACTTCATTTAGCACAATATCTTGTATTTGTGACATTTCTTCATGAGGAATTCTTTTCTCAAAGTTCTCAGAAAAACTCTTATATTCTGCCTGGTGATGCTGTAGGTGGCATCATCAGAGAGGCTGAGGCTCTCTGGGGCAAGTTTCTTTGCCATCATTGCTCCAGTCTATACTGGTCTCATCATCCTAGATGTTGCCATCCACGTGTCAGTGTCCCACTTTAGGCCCAGCAGAAGCAGTAACTACGTGCACTTGTGTAGTGTTCCATCTTCCCTCTCCTCCTTTACTTAGACTTGGCCACCTCTGTGGCTGCTTTTTGTGCCATGTACTGGTGGGTGTGAACTTGGTCAGGATGAACATAAGTCTGACATTGAAGGATGGCCATCCGAGATTATAAATCAGATATTTTCATTTCTAACTGTAGTTTTTCCTCCTGCACTGAGCACAGGGTTTTAGTATTATTCTCCTGTAGACTGTTAAACAGCATCCCCAGTGTGCTAGGAATGACATATCATGTTTCCCAGTTACCGTCCACAAAGCATCTATGAGCTGGAGAGGCCTGGGTGGAATGTCCTCCTTTCGGGTGAAACTTTACCCCTTGACCATCCCCACGAGGGCCGTATTTATGGGGCCAATGATGGGGTCTGAGGTTAAACATGTGTTCCTGCAGTATGGAATGAGCTGCATTTCCATGTTGTCATGTCTTCACATCTTCAAGGAACCTGGATCATGTGTGCTTGCCTCCCTTCCCAGATTCCATTCTGGGGGGCCAGCCCAGCGTGGAGCAGGAGGGAATGCAAGACATATTTATAGTCCTGGGTGTCCAGACCAGCAGGGCCAGTTTTAACCGGAAGCCAGCTGATGTCCACTAAGCAGGCTCCCGAGGTCAGTCATGTAGCACAAGTCTCACAACCCGCTTTAGCCTGCCTGTATCCATGCAGGTGGGGCTGGTGGGTTATGCAGAACACATCACAGAAACCTCCATCCATAAAATACACAAAGGCAAAAATGTTTGTGAATGCAGGAGGTGAATATTCCATGTGCATATATGTAACCTGGTGAAGGTTTTAATTAGAGATGATGACTGAATGGTCAGCTTGAAATTCATATGTAGAGTGTTGAATGGATGAATGTTTGCGAGAAGTCCTGTAACAGTCTGTCATCTCTTTCCCAACAGCAGAAATGTCACTCAGGAGAAGACCCCTTTGCACATATTGGGTATGATGGAGTTTTCACTCACCCCTACACATTGACTCAGCATGTTTTAACTCACACTGGACAAAGACCCTATAAATGGAGTGAATGTGGAAAACCTTTCAGTCATAGAAATGACCTATATAGACACCAGAAACCTTATATGGAAGGCAAACTTTATAAATGTAACGAATGTGAGAAATATTTCCATAATAGAAGAAAGCTTTGCATACACCAGAGAATTCACACGGGAGAGAAACCCTATAAATGTGATGAATGTGGAAAACACTTCAGTCGAAACTCCCACCTTCGTTCCCATAAAATAACTCACACGGGGGAGAATCCATTTGTCTGTAATCAGTGTGGGAGTCATTTCAGGTATTTTTCATCTTTAACTAGACATAAGCATATTCATTCTGGAGAGAAGCCTTATGAATGTCATCTGTGTGGAAAAGCCTTTGTTCAAAGCTCTTATCTTAAACAACACGAGAGAACTCACACTGGAGAGAAACCATATAAATGTCTCCTATGTGGAAAAGCCTTTGTTACAAGCTCCAATCTTAGAGAACATGAGAGAACCCATACGGGAGAGAAACCATATAAATGTCATCTATGTGGGAAAGCCTTTGTTCAAAGCTCTTGTTTTAGACAACATGAGAGAACCCACACTGGAGAGAAACCATATAAATGTCATCTGTGTGGGAAAGCCTTTATTACAAGCTCTTGTCTTAAAAAACACGAGAGAACCCACACTGGAGAGAAACCATATAAATGTCTCCTATGTGGAAAAGCCTTTGTTACAAGCTCCAATCTTAGAGAACATGAGAGAACCCACACTGGAGAGAAACCATATAAATGTCCTCTATGTGAAAAAGCTTTTGTTACAAGTTCTAATCTTCGAGAACATGAGAGAACCCACACTGGAGAGAAACCATATAAATGTCATCTATGTGGAAAAGCCTTTGTTACAAGCTCTTGTCTTCGAGAACATGAGAGAACTCACACTGGAGAGAAACCATATAAATGTCCTTTATGTGGAAAAGGCTTTGTTACAAGCTCTTGTCTTAGAAAACATGAGAGAACCCACACTGGAGAGAAACCATATAAATGTCCTCTATGTGGGAAAGCCTTTGTTACAAGTTCTAACCTTAGAGAACATGAGAGAACTCATACTGGAGAGAACCCATATAAATGTCCTCTATGTGGAAAAGCCTTTGTTGAGAGCCCTAATCTTAGAGAACTTGAGAGAACTCATGCTGGAGAGAACCCATATAAATGTCCTCTATGTGGAAAAGCCTTTGTTACAAGCTCTTGCCTTTGAAGACATGAAAGAACTCAACTCTAAATGCAGTAAATGAACACAGAAGAGCCTTTAGCCACAGCTCAAACCAATCCCAGAACTCCTAAATGGGGGAAATTCTATGGCCATATTCATTATGGAAGTGCTTTCATTTCTAATTTATCATTACAGAACATGAGTGAACTCCATTTGGAGGAACCTTATATTTATAATAAAGGAGGAAGAGACATTAGATGATCTCCGGATGTAGGATGCAGAAGAAAATTCACTATGAATAATCTAACCTCCCTAAAATGGGAAATTACACAATTACAGATGGAGGTCACTCTAGTAGAATAGCAAAAATTAATGCTGGAGAGCTTATTCATTGTAATATGCATGGAAAAAATCTTTATTAGTAGAAAAACTTGTAGGCATGTGAAGTTTCACACTGTAGAATAGAGAATGAATGGAAGTCTTCAGTGATTTTTAATTCTTTAGTCAACATGCAATTTTCTCACTGTATATATGCCATTGCTAAAATCAGATGAAAGGTTAGAGTTTGCATCAGAAATTCCCAACTAGGAAAAACATATCAAGGATAAACAACATAAACAACAGTTTAGACATTATAGTTTTGCCTAATGGCTTATAATAAAAGTGTAAGAAACGTGGGATTATGACATCTGGGAATTCTAAATGCAGGATTTTGTGACAATATTTTTTTTTTTTAACTAGTACTTAGAAATGCATATGAAGCAAAGTTGTTGCTAGAAAATCCATTACATTGGTCAGGTCCTATTTTCCATACAGCAATAATTATGATTGGGTTCAACTAGAAATAACTTTGAATATTAACTGTAAACACAGGATGATGTGTCATTACAACATATTGTTAACCCTGTATGTAGAGCTTGATGAATTAAATATTGATACATGGATAGTTTGTGACTGATTTTCGCTTAAATTTTCATTTTAAAATGCTATTATTGGGATGAAGGGTATAACAGGACAATAAGGAGGGCCAGTTCAACAGCAGGACATAACATCTGTAAATATTTGCATCCAACATAGGAACACCAATATATAGTAGCACCTGGGTGACCTAGTGAGTTAAGCGTCTGGCTTTGGCTTTGGTCATGGTCTTGGGGTCCTGGGATCGAGCCCTGTATTAGGCTTCCTGCTCAGTGGGGAGCCTCCTCCCTCTCTCTCTGACCCTCCCGCACTCTTGCTCTCACCTTTTCTCAAGATCTTAAATATATAAAAAAGGAACACCTATATATATGAAATATATAAACAGCTAAAGAGAGAAACAGCAATACAGTGATAGAAGGGGGACTTTATTTTTTTAGAAGGGAGACTTTAATACACATTTTCATCAATGGATAAATCATTTAGGCAGAAAATCTGTAAGAAAACAGATTTCAGTGACACATTAGATCAGATGGACTTCACAGACTTGATGGATCCTCAAGACTCCAACAGCAGCGGAATGCATCCTTTTGTCAGGTGCACATGAGACATTCTCCGGGATTGAGCATATGTTAGGACCTGTCAGGACCATTGGACAGTTGCTTTCTCTCTTAACCAAGCCACGTAGCTGCCCTCCTATTTCTCATAAAAACCCATGGCTTTCACTCTTTAGGTGGGACACTTCTGCTTATTGCTTGAGTCTGTGCTCCCCAAACTGTAATTCATTAATCCCAAATAAATGCGCATCTGTCTGCCTCTCATTGCAGTGCTTGTTTTCAGGGTGGCAGAGTGGACAAGAATATTTGCCTTCCTCTCTTGACCAGGCACTACAGTGTGCGTTCTGGAGGAGCTGACCTGGGTGCTGGAATCTCCAGCAGTTTCAGGGACTTGTTTGTAGCTCCAGAGAGTCTGCTCATGCTGTGCCTGCCACAGAAGGCCCATCAACATACCACCCACGAAACGTGGAGATCATCTCTCTACCCTTCTAGATTCTTGGCTCTGACCACCACCACCACCACCACCACCACCACCACCCCTCTTCCCCCGCCCATGGGGTCAAGGCCACAGAGGGACAAAATGGTCAGGGATTTGAGGCGGGGAAGGAGAGGATCCCCGGACAATAACAGCTGAAAGGGGGCTCTAGGGACCAAGTGCAGACCTCATGGGTACTGGGACCTGATGGTTGGGGGGAGGAAGGATATCAGGAACTGCTGCCCTGCAGAGAACAAGTGCTGGTGTTGAGTTCAGGGGAGAGTGGAGGGGTGGGGATGGGTGAAGGAAAGCTGATGTTTGTTCCCAGCAGGACCAGTTGAGGAAATGAAGGTGAGAGCATGGAAATAAAGGGGCCAAGAGAAAAGGGCCAAGGCAGTTTGAGGCAAGTAAACCAGGAAGAGCACACTCCCAGGAAACCTCAACAGTAAGATTCTGAGAGGCAGAAAAGTCACCAGATCCACCTCCTTGGGTGCCAGGTTGGGGAGGAGTGATGTGAGCAGAAAGGAGAGGACTTCCCTAGATGAGAGTTTAGGCCAGAGGCTGTTTTGTGAAGAGGCAACAAGGACTTTGGGGTCCATTATAGTATAGTTGAGCAGCAACAAGACCCATGATCTCACATTTCTGAGGTGCTAGCGCTCAGTAGAGGAGAAAGTGGCCCAAGTCCATAGAAGCTCAAACAATTACAGTCCTCTTCAGATTTTACACCTTTATGCTTTTGTAAATGCTTATATTTTAATTACATTGGCTAATTGCTAACAAGTATAATTGAGTTACATGACCTTGAATTCTCTGCGATACATTTAATAGCTATTTATCAGCTTTTTTTTTTTTTCTGTTTATTTTTAAAAGATTTTATTCATGAGAGAGGCAGAGACCCAAGCTGAGAGAAGCAGGTTCCTTGCAGGGAGTCTGATGTGGGACTCAATCCCAGGACCCCAGGATCACAACCTGAGCCACCCAGACATTCCTCTAAGCATCCCTCTATATTTGTTTAAATATAGTTGGGCTTTCTGCATACATAGTCCCTTCATTTACAAACAGTCATATTTCCCAATTTTTCTAATCGTTTTATCTTTTAGAGTCATTGCAGAGTGTAGCTACTCCACTATATGTTTGTAGACATAGAGCAGACCATTCCAAATGGCAAGAAGGGTCCTAGGGAGAGTAGACACTTGTTCTGGCCCTGATCAAACTTGGAAAGCTGTTTTTGTTTTGTTTTTTAAGATTTTATTTATTCATGAGAGACAGAGAAAGAGCACGGGAGGCAGAGACACGGGCAGAGGGAGAAGCAGGCTCCCTGCATGGAGCCTGACGTGGGACTCCATCCCAGGCCTCCAGGATCACACCCTGGGCTGCAGGCAGTGCTAAACCGCTGTGCCACCGGGGCTGCCTGGAAAATTGTTTTCCAATAGGATCTATGATGTAAATGGAACGTTTTCTCATGTATTTCCTAAGTGACGATTTTCTAAAATTCATGTCCTTAGGAGTTGTTGGTCAGGTCTCTTAGGCTGGCAGTGACGACGGGTCTTTTAAATTGGGGGAGATTATTACTTTTTTTTTTTTCTTTTTAAGATTTTACTGATTTTAGAGAGGGATCATGTGACCGACCAGGGGGAGGGGCAGGGAGAGGCACAGGCGGACTTACCACTGAGTGCAGAGTCCGATGCAGGGGCTGAGTCCCAGGACCCTGAGATGATGACCTGAGCCAAAACCAAGAACCAGACATTTAACTGATAGTGGCACCCACACACTCCTATAGCAAATTTTGATTCCTGCAGGGAATTTGCCTGGTGCTCTCTATGAGCAGTGACTGTTGAGTGCACGGCACTCTCCCATCGGCGGAATGTGGTGTTCACTGGGGTAAACGGTGCTCCTGAAACCAAACCACGTAAGGATGTTTGTTTTTATCCCTTACCTGTTTGGTGACTGACCTTGAGGGACACCCATTGCTGATCCCTTAGAGGCATTCAAACTGCTGTCCCCATGATCATTTACCTTAGAAGACCCTCAAGACATAACCCCCAAACTTACAGGATTTCCACTGCATATTTCAGTATCTCAGCCCCACAGTGTTCTCTCCAAACTGGTGCCCACAGCTCCCACCTCTCTGGGCTGTTTAGACCCTGGATCATAGTTTCTCGCTGGTCAGGATCTGGCCTTCCCTTCTCCAGAGTCCCTGCAAGTCTCAAAGGGCTGACTCCACCATGTTGGCTTCACTATTTCTAGGCTCCCCAGCGGGAGTGCTCTGTGGACCTTGACTACAGTGGTGCAGTGGTGCCAGGGATGACTTGCTTTTCACCTGCTGCACCCTCTGAAACATGTCATCACACACACTCATCCACAGCAAACACGGCACACTGAACATGCATTCTCTCGGGTGACATACGAGTTCTGATGATCACATGTTGAGCTTCTGCCCTGACCATATAATGGCCAACACCCTCAAAGTCAGAAAAACCAGGGAAAGGTGACTGGGTGATGGGCACTGAGGGGGGCACTTGATGGGATGAGCACTGGGTGTTAGACTATATGTTGGCAAATCAAACTGCAGTAAAAAAAAATTATACAAAAGAACCCAGAAAAACCAGGGAAAAAACTATGCAGATCATATTACTGTATACTCTGCAGCCACACAGAATTGGTGATGCAGACATGTGGTCCTTGTATAGAGGGACTCTGGCTGTGCATGTGTGTTTGGATCATGAGGCATTTCCCAGTTTGACATCAACATGAAAACTCCATGCATGGAGGGGAGAGGCTTGTGGCACAGGGATAGGATGTGCGTGGACCTCCCATCAGTGCTTGGCAGTGCTTATTCTTGGCAGATGGTGTAGGATACAGGGAGCTAAGGATCTGCACACTAGGTGTTTGATACAAACATATCAGCAAAAAGATTCATAGAAAAAATCCGGATTATAACCAGGGTCCCCTGAGAATGCACTAAGGATTCAGTATGACTCCAAATTGTCAGGAGGATTTGTCCTCAGAGCAGTCCTGTTTCTCTTAAAACTTGGATATAAATGTTTCATACTTAAAAATATTAAAGCATTCTTTGCTTGAAGATATGTGAAGTAAAAGAATTGAAGTTCCTGCCATGAGTGAGTAGATTTTGTTGATCCAACCCATTAAAAAGCAACAGCAAAACCTGGTTAAGTACACAAATCTTTGAAGTAAAGGATGCCTTTGAAGACATCAGTATGTAGGCTATTTAAAAAAAAAAAAAAAAAATATATATATATATATATATATATATATATATATATTTTAAGATTTTATTTATTCATGAGCAACCCAAAGAGCAGAACCAGCGGCAGAGACATAGGCAGAGGGAGAAGCAGGCTCCCTGCGGGGAGCTCAACGCAGGGTGGTGGGGGGGACTTGATCCCAGGAGCTCAGGATCACACCCTGAGCTGAAGGCAGATGCTCAATTACTGAGCACTCAGGCGTCCCTGTAGGCTGTTTAAACAGGAATTTTTTAAAATTTTTTGTTTATTTATGATAGTCACACACACAGAGAGAGAGAGAAGCAGAGACATAGGCAGAGGGAGAAGCAGGCTCCATGCACCGGGAGCCCGACGTGGGATTTGATCCCCTGGTCTCCAGGATCACGCCCTGGGCCAAAGGCAGCCTAAACCACTGCGCCACCCAGGGATCCCTTAAACAGGAATTTTTAAGGCACAATGGATGGGTCTAGGGGAGTCCACAGGAATATGATTGCCTCATCCACACTAGATTTTCTCCTGGGGCAATTGAACATTAGTAGGGAGGGAGATTGAGACCCAGAAAAGTGAAGCCTTTCTGGGCTTAGGAGAAATAAGATGGAACTTTGTGCAAGCAAAATATTGGGGCTTTGCTTCCTGGTAAGTCATGGTGAGTAGAGGTGAGATAATAGTAGGAAATAAATATTCACTTCAAAGGTGTATTTGTGAAAGTTTAGGGGGTTGCGGGACCAGAAGGGAATATAAGCACTAGGATTCCACATGGGTAAAAGCCCTTACTGTGAATGGTGAGGTCCCCAGGCATTTCCACACCTGAAGCACCTGTTTAGTGTGGACACTGATGATCTTGGGGAGAGACACCACTAGGGAGTAAAAACAAGTTGATGGGGTGTTGGCCGACAGAATTCCCAAACTTGGCTGCTTTTTTTTTTTTACAGGCAAGAAAGCTGTTATAATACAGTCCCATGGTTTGGGAGGATTACTTCCAACTGCAGGAAGACATCTGCAGTGACTTTTTTTTTTTTTTTTTTAAGATTTTTTTTCTTTTTCTTTTTTTGGTGCTGAAACCTGAGAACGAACTTTTTAAAAGATTTTATTTATTGGAGAGAGAGAGAGCGAGAGAGCGAGCGTGCACAAGTGGGGAGCAGCAGGAGAGGAGAAGCAAATGCCCTGCTGAGCAGGGAGCCATATGTGGGGCTCAATCCCAGGACCCTGAGATCATGGTCTGAGCTGAAAGCAGATGCTTCACTGACAGCCACCCAGGTGTCCCTTACTACTTTTGAAATTTTGGTAGCAATTCATGTCCTTTTAAAGGAGGACAATTGACATACCAGCAGACCTTACTTGATCTATTAAGAATTTCTGATGATTTTTCATAAAATAGCTTCTCCATTGTGAATTCTCTTATTTTCATAGATTTTTATCTTCCTGGTGATTTTTTTCACTTATTTCCTGTTTTAGCAGTTACCCTACATTAAACATGAACACATAATTTTCGCATTTCTATTGATATGATTGTCTTAATGGATATCCTCAATCTGAATCACACTTGCATCCTGACATAAATGTCACTTGATCATGGTATAATATTTCTTAAGTTGATGAATATTTACTTATATTTTGTGCAATACCTTAACATTTCTTTGCATATGTCCAATTTGTCTGACAGGTATTATATGGGCCAATCTATGGGAAGATCTATTATCAGCCTTATATTCAGTGTTTATAAAACCACTGGAAAAGATTGACTAAAGCAATACTATGAAATAATTCATTAATGGAGCTTCTCTCTTGGACTGTATGAACCTAGCTTTTGTGTGTGTGTTTCCTTTTGTTAATTCCTCCGCCCCCTTTACATATATTTGGCTTACAAGAACACAGATTCATCCTCTTTCTGTTCTGGAATAAGAACGGTAAGACCAACATGAATGTTAATGGACTAAAATCACAGTGTCAGTGGGGCTGCGTTCTTTCTGAAGGCTCCAGGAGAGGATCTGTTTTCTTTCCTGGCTTCTGGAGGTTGCCTACATCTCTGGCTCACATAACCCTTCCAGGAGTCACACCACTCCAACCTCTGCCTCCATCATCACATCTTCTGTGCCTGTGACTCTCCTGCTTCCCTCTTTCCTGTGTAAGGATCTACCTGAATAAAATTTCCTACAGTCTCCCATCTCAAAATATTAATCACATCTGTAATCTCTTCAGTCAGGTCAGGTAACATACTCAGCTTCAAGGAATTAGGATGTATCATTAGTAAAAACTAGGATGTTCTTCTGTGTAAATGGGTATAAGCATCAAACTCAGCGCATTCCCTGTACTGGGTTAGCACCTTCTACTCCTCAGGCCCTCTTCAGGTGTGGTCAGCCGTCCCAGTCTTGTTCTGCACAGTCACAGAATCTGATCCTAAGGGTCAAGTCTCCTCCGACATCTTTAACTTGAAATAGGTCCACAGCCTTTTCTTGACTTTCACAACCTCAGCAGTTGTGAAGATTGCAGGCCAGTCACTTTCTAGATTGTTCTGCATTATAAATTTGTCCAGTGTTTATTTTTTTACAAAGATTTTATTTATTTATTCATGAGACACACACACACACACACACACACACACACACACACACACACAGAGACGCAGGCAGAGAGAGAAGCAGTCTCCATGCAGGGAGCCCAACATGGGACTCGAACCCGGGTCTCCAGGATCAGGCCCCGGACTGAAGGTGGCGCTTAAACCTCTGATCCACCCAGGCTGCCCTATTTCCTCATCAGTAATAATGTAGAAGTGATGAAGTGATGCTGTGCTTTCTTGTTCCATGGCTGATGGTTTCCACGTGGATCACTCCAATTAAGGTAGACTCTGAAAGACTTGGCTGTCGAGCCTCTCTTTTACTTGTTTCTCTTACATTGTTCAATTTAGAATCTCATCTCTGTGGAGGTAAGTGATAAGCTATATGTATACCTGTATCAAGTATAGATATTTATCCCTACTATGGATACACACAGACACACATATATTCTACATTTATATATTAATTAACACTGAATTGCAAAGATTTGTCTCTATTTCTCTCTCTCTCTCTCTCTCTCTTTTTTTTTTTTTTTTTGGTCTCTATTTCTGATGCCAATATTTGACATTACGTTCTTGTGTCCATTCTGAACTGTTGACAAATGCTCCTAACATTCCTGTGGAATCCCATTTCTCCATTCATAATAAAATGATGGTGCCACTCAGGAATTGGAGGCTTAGCAGGCAATTGGATTTCAGCATAAGAAACCTCAGGGAAGGACAACATTTCCTGAAACACACGCTTATCTTCATCTGAATCTTGAGATGAGGTCCTCCGCAGATGCTTCTGCTGAGACCCCCTTATAGGAAGAGAAGGGAAAACCTGGAAGACACTTTTCCAACTCTGACATGGTACTGAGTACTGTGCCCCTAGCACTTCTCAGTCTCTCTCCAGCCCAGGGATCTCTGAAAATGCTTCTCCCTTTGCCTGTGTCTCTGCCACTTTCTATCTCCTATGAATAAATAAATGAAGCCATAACCTTTGTTTGGGGTTTCCTAAACAGTGAGACCAACGCTATGCTTGTGTTCACCTGATCTGTGATCTGTACGACACTGCCTGGGATGGGGAGTTGAACAGGGGGAGCCAGGACTTCTGTGGCAAAGGCTCTTGCTTGTGCCATCATATGAGTGATTATAGGATCAAAGCTTTCATTTTTGATTTGATGCTTTGTCTGCTGCTCTGACACCTGGCACCTGAGTCTCTCTCCCCAAGGCCAGTGAGCTCCTGGCAGCAGAAACCCACGAACTGCTATGGGGTGTGCACATGGGGAGATGGCGAAATGAGGTCCATGATGTGGTTGTCGGAAGGGATGATGAGCCCTGTGCTGGCATAGGATGTAGGCAGAAAGAACATAGACTTCTGAGAACCGGTGAGAACTGGCAGAGTGATTGGAAACATGTGACGACAGACATGGGTTGTGGGCACAGGCGTTGGAAATACACAGAGGAAAACATGGCATGGTGATGCTGGAACAGACATGGCTGGGGGGCACAGGGTTTGAGAAGACAAGAGAGAACCATCGGACCCAACTAAATCAATGTCTTACGTAAAATTATAGACTTCTGTGGACACATTAGAATAGAAGAAAGATGAAATCCGTCACCTTTGTTTCCTTCAGGAAGCATATAGAAGTAAGGAAATAGCAAAGACAAAAGTATAAGAGAATGACGTAGAAAAAAACAATATAAAAATAAAGAAGGGTAAAAGTTGATAGTAATACCAGCAATGAACAAGCTGAGGAACAGAAATGGAGAGCAGACCAAAGCAGTGACGTTGGAGATGCTCTGTGAGCCTGCAGACACTGATCAGATGCTGCAAGGGCTTTGGAACCGTGAGGGACACAGTCGGCCCATAACCAGCCCCCCGCCTTCTCACAGCCTCTGCTCATGGCCCCCCACTCATAGCCTGCTGCTTCTTCCCAGGCCTGAGCCCAGGGTGCCCTGAAATGTGTGGTGAGAAGGTACATCCTTGACAAGTTCCAGATCTTGGATGGAAAGCATTTTTTTTTTTTTTTTTCCCTTTTCACCACTAAGTATCCTGTTAGCTCTAGGGTTTTTGTTTGTTTTTTGTAGATGCATTTTATCAGATTAAAGGAATTCCCTTCCCTTACTGGTATCTTTGGAGTGTGCACAATGACTGGATATTGAAATTTGTTGTTTCCCTGCATCTCTTGAGAGTTTTCACTGTTGTGATAATATGGTGAATTATATTCACTTAAAAAGTATTGATTCAAAAAAGAAGTACTGATTTAGCCTTTCACTCCTAAGATGATCTCTGCATTGTCTTAATGTTGCTTGTAGGTCTGTGGGTATACATGTATATGTAATGTATTTATGTATACATAATATTCATATATATTTTAACACTTTAAATAAACTTTTTACTTTTTTCAGCTTTGTTGTGTTATAATTAATAAATTGCAGTGGAATATATTTAAATTATAATGATTTTTTTTTTAAGATTCTATTTATTTATTCATGAGAGACACAAAGAGAGAGGGAGAGACGTAGGTGGAGGGAGAAGCAGGCTCCTCCCAAGGAGCCTGTTTTCGGGACTTGATCCCTGGACCTGGATCACACCCTGAGCTGAAGGCAGACGCTCAACCACTAGCCACCCAGGCATCCCCATACATGATGATTTGATGTACATATATGTACATATACATTGTGGTGAATTCTCACAGTCAAGTTAATTAACACTTATATCACCAGCTGGAAATCCAAGTATAACTTTTGACTCCCCCCAAAACTGAACTACTAATGGCCTTGTGTTGCTTGGAAACCTTACTGATAACATAATCAATATCACATATTTGTACTGTATTTTTACAATGAAATAAGCTAGAGAAAAGAGTTGATATTAAGAAAACATAAGGGGGAAGGACTGCCTGGGTAGCTCAGTGGTTGAGTATATGCCTTCACCTCAGGTCCTGATCCCATGGTCCTGGGATTAAGTCCTGCTGTATGGGGCTCCCTGCAGGGAGCCCGCTTCTCCCTTTGCTTGTGTCTCTGCCTCTTTCTCTATATCTTCCATGAATAAATAAAATCTTAAAATTTTCCTGTATCCTACTGTATTGAAAAAAAGGCATGCAGAAGTGGGCACACACAATTTAAAGTTGTGTTGTTCAAGGGTCAACTATATGTGTATATACATAGGTGTGTATGGTGTGTGTGTGGTGTGCCCTCCCACAGCATCCAGACAAACCTATGCTTATCTACAGAACCAAGAAGACATCTACCCTGAACCCTATTCTCACAAGTCAGCTGCTGGGAAAGAAACCTATGAGAACCATCTGCCCTATAGGGTCTCCCATTGAAAGACCTGAAGTGAGCTTTACCTCACTTCATGGACTGGAGAGAAGATAGGAAATGGCTGTCACTGACACAATGACACTGTCCAGGCACTGTGGCCCAGACCCTGCCCTCATTATCACCTTGGCAGACAACGGGCCTGAAGTCTGTTCCCATGATGTTCCCTGGGCTGCCTCTAAAACACGTGGACTGGGCCATGTCCTAATCCATCAGGCACAAATCTAGTGTCATGATGTAAACTCAAACCTGAACTCATGGCCTGCTGCGTGGACGCTGGGCCAGGATTCTAAGCTCAGCCTCAAGGTATCGGGCAAAAGATCTGACCAGATGTCCATCTGGACTCCCCATAAGCCCCCAAGTAAACTGAGACTCCTTCCCTTCTAGATCACCCAGGAGAGCCTCAGAGACCTGATTTGGACACTGTTCCAACTCTCCACTTTCTGTCCATTACAACTGGACTTGGACCAAAGGAAAACCCCACATGACCAGGAAGATGGCAGCTGAGGTTCTGAGCACAGACCTCATCTGAATGCCGTCTACACCTGCACTGGTTCTCATCCTTCACCATCCAGCCATGTTCTAGGCCAATCCTTCAGAATGGTCTTCAGCACAGTAGACGGCGGTTGATGAAGCTCCAGATTCATAGCAGCTGTCATTCCATCCACCTGAGAAGCATACACCTCAATTTCAGACGCCTCAGTTTTTCCAGACGCTGTCCCTATGTCCCCTTTAGTGTCCTCTGTGAAGACCTCTGGTCTCCTTCCCTGAGAAGAATGACTGGGAGGGAGACCCCTTGCAGGATGTGAATGCATCCTTGTCTTATGTGACTTGGAGGTTATGGCTGCATCGACAAGGACAAAGATGTAGGAGGCAGCTGTTTCTGGTTCTGCAGTACTTCTCCAGCTTGGCATGTGTGCAGATGCTGGAATCCAGACAGCACTTCGGGGACACATGCAGACACCACATATTTAGTTATATAAACTGAAATTGTATTTTAAAAAAGATTTTATTTATTCATGAATGACACACACACAGAGAGAGGCAGAGACACAGGCAGATGGAGAAGCAGGCTCCCTGCAGGGAGTCCATGTGGAACTGGATCACAGGTCCCCAGATCACGACCTGAGCCGAAGGCAGACGCTCAACCACCAAGCCACCCAGGTGCTCCTGAAATTGTATTTAAAATGGAACTTATTGGGGATCCCTGGGTGGCGCAGCGGAAGAAGCAGGCTCCATGCACCGGGAGCCCGATGTGGGATTCGATCCTGGGTCTCCAGGATCGCGCCCTGGGCCAAAGGCAGGCGCCAAACCGCTGCGCCACCCAGGGATCCCTAAATAAATAAAATCTTAAAAAAGAAAGGAACTTATTAAACTGGAATATGAACTATTTTTAATTAGTTTTGTTAAAAAATGAGTCAAGTTGTGTGAGTAGGTTTTAAACTATAATCTAAATAGAATACTATTAATCTGCATTTGGTCTGCAAATGATTAAATTTTGATAAAATCCGTGAAAGGACCCACCTATGTGGTGTGGTTTTTATTTAGTTTTATTTTTAATTTATTTAATTTATTAAAAAAAGATTTTATTAATTTATTTATTCATGAGAGACAGAGAGATAGAGAGTCAGGGACACAGGCAGAGGAAGAAGCAGGTTCCACGCAGGAAGCCCGATGTGGGACTCGATCCTGGGAGCTCTGGGATCACACCCTGAGCCAAAGGTGGACGCTCAACCACTGAACCATCCAGGCATCCCTGGTGTGTAGTTTTTAAAGTGTCCTCTCCAGAGATAAGAGTTTTTGACTCTGTTGAAGTGTTTCAGTGAAAATCATCATGGGGAATAGTCTATTGTCCTGTATATTTTGGCTTTTTTTTTTTTTTAGATTTTATTTATTTATTTATTTGAGAGAGAGGGAGCTCGAGCAGGGAGGAGAGGCAGAGAGAGAAGCAGACTCTCCACTGAGCTGGGAGCCCCACATGGGGCTTGATCCCAGGACCCAGGGATCATGATCTGAGCTGAAGGCAGATGCTTCACCAACTGAGCCACCCAGATGCTGTTGTAAGTATGTCTTTTTAAAAAATTATTTCATTATTAATAAAATTCTTCCAAATTTGACTTATTATGCAGGTATCTTAACTTTTAAGCATTGAAGACATTTTGTAAATTATTTTTATTCATCAAAGTTTATCTGGGAATAAAAAGGAGGTTGGTATGATCTGTACCTTATTTATTTAATTTTTTAAAAAAGAATTTATTTATTTATTCATGAGAGACACACAGAGAGAGGCAGAGATACAGGCAGAGGGAGAAGCAGGCTCCCTCCAGGGAAGCCTGATAAGGGACTTGATCCCAGGACTCCAGGATCATGCCCTGAGCCAAAGGCAGATGCGCAACCGCTGAGCCAGCCAGGTGTCCCAGGACCCGTATCTTATTAAAAACCTGAATCTTGGGCAGCCCGGGTGGCTCAGCGGTTTCTCTGCCTCTCTCTCTGAGGGTTTCTCATGAATAAATAAAATCTTAAAAAAAAAAACAACACAAATCTTAGGCACAACTCAGCCCCAGCGCATCAAGATATGCATATAAATGCTGTTCCTTTTTTTTTTTTTTTTAAAGATTTTATTCATTCATGACAGATACAGAGAGAGAGAGAGGCAAAGACATAGGCAGAGGGAGAAGCAGGCTCCATGCTGGAAGCCTGACATGGGACCCGATCCCGGGTCTCCAGGAGCACACCCTGGGCCAAAGGCGGCGCTAAACCGCTGGGCCACGGGGGCTGCCCATAGACGCTGTTCCTAAGTGGATCTTATGTATATTAAATTGTGGAAAGTACTGCAAACAGACTGATCCTGTTTTTCTCACATTGGAATCAGTTGTTGAGATTTACACAGTTTTTATTATCTAGGCCCTACCTTAAAGATACCAATTACCTGCTGTTCTTTGTTTTGAGGCCTGTGCCTTGAGCCACACCGTGTCCAGGTGGTGGTAATGGGCAGCAGAACTTGAGAACCTCGGAGTTCTTGGTGAAGAGATCACAGGATGCTCATGCTGTCTACATTTTCTAACTTTGGAAAAACTGTCACTAGCATCCACAAAAGTTGTATGGCTCCATAAGGGAAGGATTTCCTTCTGAAGAGCAAATAAGGTCTCCTTCCTCCCTGTCTAGTACTCACCTCATCGGTGCTTCTTTCTTTCAACAGGATTTTGTCCCTAAGTGCAGGGCATCTCCTGTAGAGCAAGAAAAGGTCCATGACAAACACCGGGAAAGGAAAGAAACCCAAAGTTGGACCAGTCCTCCGATCCTCCATAGCCAATGAAATGATCTGGTCTCTGTGTCACTTGGCTCACAGGCTGTTTCTGTGTAGGACAAGGCCTGGGCTCCTGTTCTGCATCTTGCCTCATTATTCTAGCATAGCTCTTCATTTCTGGTAATATTGAAACAGTCTGGAGAAGTACAGAAAATTGCTCTCCTTTCTGGAATCTTTCAGCAACCACAGGAGTTAAAGACTTTTAGGGTCATACATAAATAGCAATTTGAGTTCTGGGGTGGAAAGCGAGCAGCAAGCTACATGTTTGAAATGCAGACAGGGATCAGAGGGTTAGGAGGCACGAAGGCATTGTTAGAACAGTATGATGCACGGCTCCACTCCAAACACTTGAAATGATGTCCAGGATAACTGTGTTTCTTACAATGCTCCAGGTGACCCCAGTAGGAAATCAGTATTGAGAACCATTTAGCTAAATATTGCTCTTAAACCTTTCCCCGCTTACAGATGTTTTGGAGATCCAGGGCTTGACACGAGATTTTGTTTCAAGCTGTTTGGGATGGAACCATGAATGTTCACATTCAAAGTCACTGGTGGTGCTCACGTGGGCGCCCCCAGATGCTCTATGGGGGTGAGCACAGCACACACTAGTGCCTCACAGTCAGCCATCAGTTCTCAGTACAACCGGGATCCCCTTTGACTCCCCCTGTGGTTACCTCTTTCACTGGTTCTCATTAAACTGAGGTCAATATTGTCTGAGCAAAGCAGTATTTGAGAAACACACGTGCATTCATTGGAGCAAGCTTGCTTGGGCATGTACTGTGTGCTCTCAGGTTTGCCAGGATGTGCTGTGTGCCAGGTGCTGTGCTGTGGACCCCATGCACAGCCACAGCGTCTGGGTTCAGGGGTGACTCTGTGCTGCCTGGGGCATGGAGGTCTGCCTGTAGATAGGACTGAGGTCACCCGTGAGGCCAGGGCCTCTAAGGGTGTGTCTACGTCTAGATGTGAGGGCCATTGGCCAATGGATTTTGCTCACGTACTCACCGAGGATTGTTGTGTTTTGTTCACTTCCCATGCAGTGATTTTGGAGGACCTGTGCACGTGCTCAAGACAGAGCTTGGAGAGATGAGTTTAGTACTGAAAAGTAACATGGGTGCTACCCCAGGGCCTTCTACGCCATGTGCTCCTGTCCTCACGACGGGGAATGGGAGCTTCCTTTCTGTACCATCCTAACCAAACCTATGAACTGACGTGCAGCAAGTTCTCAACAGATTTCTCCTCTCAAGCTGGAGATGAGAGGTTCCCTAAGATGAGAGGACACCAGAATCCTAACAAGGAGGAATTCTTACCCCTCAGGGAATGAAGTGGACATAGGGTCCCTTCTGTGTACTGCATTGTTTTTCATTTTTGTGTCTGCATTGCATTTTAGAGAGGCCACCTCTTCATCGAGGCCATCTGAGCACTACTGTGCTTAGGTAGGGGTGAAGTTTTCCTGAAAATAGGAATACTTATTTATCAGGGGGCTCTTCAAACGAATGCCTGGAAATCCTTTTTAAATTGTAATAGCAGCAAAGAAAAGCAAATAAATTATGCTTCAGTGCCCTGTCATTTCCTTTTACTGGCCTGTTTCTATTGGCTCTAACTCCAGTGAGGTAAACAGACACTCAGAGCCAAGGGGAGGTCCCTTCTACCTCAGACACACACTGTGTATAAATACAAACACAGGAGATGTGAGGGAGAAGGTGGTTGGAGGCTGGAGAGTTTACACAGACAGAAGTCTTATCGCTGGACTCCAATGAAAAGTGGGAAGGAAACTTAAATTGGAGGTTTTGGAAACCTGGATTCCTTGACCATCAAGTAATGCGCAGAACTCACTCCTTTATCTGCACCTACTTTACTGCAAGTCTGAGTAGAAGGGAACTCACACCTGGAGCAGCAGTGGAGATGATTTCTCCTCCACTTTTTCAGTCCTACTAGTTTCTGTTCCTTTGCTTAAGAGAGTTATTTTCTACAATTTAAATCCAATATATTTAAAAATATAAAAAATACTCAAAAGTTGGGAGAAACTGATATTACTTATGGGAATGTCAGAATACTGCTCAGATTTAGAGACACTCTATGAAATTGAAGCATGATGGGCACCTGGGTGGAACAGTTAGTGAAGCATTCAATCTTGGTTTCAGCGCATGAGGTGGGGCTCTAGTGCTCAGTGGGGAGTTTGAGTCCTCCTCTTCCCTCTGGACCCCCACCTCTGCACAACTGCACTCTCTCAAGTAAGTAAGTAAGTAAGTAAGTAAGTAAATCTTAAAAAAAAAAAAAAAAAAAAAAATTAAGCAGCATGAATGACTGGGATTTGATCTTGCCAAAATCCAGGCAGCAAAAACTTAAGAATTTTTAAAGTAAATAGGGGAGGACCTGGTGGCTCAATTGGTGAAGCATCTGTCTTTGTGAGCTCCTGGGGTCCTGGGATGGGCTCCCTGCTCAGTGGAGAGCCTGCTTCTCCCTCTCTTTTTGCTCCTCTCTCTGTGCTGCTAGAGCTCTGTCAAATAATTAATAAAATCTTTTTTTTTTAAAGATTTTATTTATTTATTCATGGGAGACACAGAGAGAGAGACAGAGACACAAGTAGAGGGAGAAGCAGGCTCCATGCAGAGAGCGTGATGTGGGACTCCATCCCAAGTCTCCAGGATCAGGCCCTGGGCTGAAGGAGGCGCTAAACCACTGAGACACCCGGGCTGCCCTATTTAATAAAATCTTAAAAAAAAAAAAACAAAAAAAACCTGGTAAAGGTATTACTGAGGCCTCTGAAAGTCGAAAATGGAGTTTTATTATTTTTCAAATGTTCATGTAAAATAATAGACATCCATAACAAATATGCCTGGAAATATTGAAAAAGTAATTATGGAATGCCACCCTCATTTAACCCAAAGACATCAGAATTCATTAATCATCTCTACACCTTCTGAACGGAATGAACTAAATGGAAAGAGGACTATAGGTGCAGAGCCCAGGACGGCGTCTCTAACCCCTGCGTAGTCGCGGGCCAGAAGCCAGTCAGGCTCTGCGGAGTCCCCGCCCTGGCCTAGTGTGGCGACTGCCAGGCCCTGGTCCCCGGCCTCTGCGACCCTGGTGCGCCCACCGCCCTCCCCGGCCTCGCGGTCGTCGCCCACCTAAGCCGAAACCAAGAAAAAGTTTTAAAAAAAATGTTTTAAGTTGTTTTTTTAAGAGAGAGCATGAGCCAGCGAGAGTGACCACCAGGCGGGGTGTAGGGGGAGGCGGCAGAGAGAGAAGCAGGCTCCCCGCCAACAAGGGACCCCCCCACCCATGTGGGGCTCGACCCCAGGACCCCGACCTGACTCGACCCCAGGACCCCGGGACCCCGACCTGACTCGACCCCAGGACCCCAGGACCCCGGGACCCCGACCTGACTCGACCCCAGGACCCCAGGACCTCAGGACCCCGACCTGACTCGACCCCAGGACCCCAGGACCCCGGGATCCTGACCTGAGCGGAAGGCAGCCGCTTCACCCTGAGCTCCCAGGCGCCCCTGAAAAAGCTTTTTGTGCCCGAAGCCCTTTCCAAGGCTGGGAAGGAAACATCTCGGGGCTTACGACGCTTGTTCCTCTCGGCGGTAACCCGCAAGGCTCCGAAGGACCCGCAGAACGCACGCCGCCCCGCCCCCCGCGCGGACTCTTCGAGGACTAGGACAGACCGGAAGCGTCGCGGCCTGGCGGAAGGACGTGCTGCGTCCGCTCACACTGGCCCCGCCCTCCTCAGGTCCCGCCTCCCCGCGACCTGTGACCCGGAAGCGCTCTCCGGGAGCGCCCTTCCCGTCTGTGAGCGCGGGCTTCGGTCTTGGAGCGCCGGACGGGGCTCGCGGTGGGGGTGCGGCCCGGTCCTCCCCATAAGCCCGGCGCTGGGAGGGGACGACCGGCGCTTCCCCGGACGCCTCCTGCCCTCCGTCCCGGTTGCCATGCGGCTGGCTGTCCCTGCCGGGGTGTGCCTACGGTCCCGCCGGCAACTTCCTCCGGGACCATCTGGATTCCGTCCGTGGGAACCTGGAGGTGGCCGCGGGGCGGGGAAGGGTCGGGGTGTGTGCGTGCGAAGAGGGGGTGACGGGCCGTGTGCACGCGGGGGAGGGGCGAAGAGGGGGTGACGGGCCGTGTGCACGCGGGGGAGGGGCGAAGGGGTGACGGGCCGTGTGCACGTGGGGGGGGCGAAGAGGGGGTGACGGGCCGTGTGCACGTGGGGGGGGGCGAAGAGGCGGTGACGGGCCGTGTGCACGTGCGGAGGGGCGAAGAAGGGGTGACGGGCCGTGTGGACGTGGGGGGGCGAAGAGGGGGTGACGGGCCGTGTGCACGTGGGGAGGGGCGAAGAGGGGGTGACGGGCCGTGTGCACGTGGGGAGGGGCGAAGAGGGGGTGACGGGCCGTGTGCACGTGGGGAGGAGGTGGGGGTGGGGGAGCACGCTCCGACTGTGAAGGACGCAGACCCCGGAGGCGGAGGCCGGAGCGCAGCGGAGCAGGAGGGCGGTGACCGAAGGGCAGCTATCAGAGTCGTCATAGTTTGTTTTTATAATCTTCTGTGTTTATTGTGTCGTGCTTAGATTATGAAGCTTTCTGCTCCTTATTGTAGGAAATCTTTGGAAGTTCATCATTTTGCACTGTTTCTTTTTCTTTTTTTTTTTTTTAAATATTTATTTATGATAGAGAGAGGCAGAGGAGGAGGGAGAAGCAGGCTCCATGCAGGGCGCCCGACGCGGGACTCGATCCCGGGACTCCAGGATCGAGCCCTGGGCCAAAGGCAGGCGCCAAACCGCTGAGCCACCCAGGGATCTCCATTTTGCACTGTTTCAATGTGCATTTGTTAAGGATAGTGACCTTTATTTTTTATTTTGGGATTAACAGTCACAATTTTGTTTAACCGGTTTGTCTAATAATAGATTAATTTTTTAAAATTTTTATTTATTTTTTAATATTTTACTTATTTATTCATGAGAAACACAGACAGAGACAGAGGCAGAGGGAGAAGCAGGCTCCATGCAAGGAGCCGGACGTGGGATTGGATCCTGGGACTCCAGGATCACACCCTGGGCTGAAGGTGGCGCTAAACCGCTGAGCCACCCGGGCTTCCCTAGATTTTTTTTTTTTTTTTAAGGTGATACTTAAACGTTGTGGGCTGTGAACTAACACTTTCCCACTAAGGACTTGCTCCCTTTATGCCTTCGCAGCCAGGGTTGAAGGGTGAGGTGTTGTAACAAACCTATCTGCTCAGGAGTGGGTCAGGAGGAGCCGTTTTCATAGGTGGCGGTTCTTCATGATTTCCAGGGCAAGTAATGAGTTCTTCCTAATTTTTGATAGTTCACTGTGATGTTTTAGAAGCGTGAAATACTTGTGATCATTATGATTAAAACCATGACAGATAAGTTGCTCTTGCTGAGGAGTCTGCAGTGTGGTCTGTCATCTTTGGACATAGGGGAGGGAAGAGAAAGGCTGACCCTAGGGCATTCAGATCACAGTGTCCCTGCAGGGGTACCAGTGGCTGCGTCCTGCTGGCTTCCACTGACCTTCTTGCCTGGCCCAATATATGGGAGCAGGGTTTGCAGGCAGTAGGAGAGGACAAGATGGAACACAGATGTGTCTCCCAAGAGCAGGGGCTCTTGGTGAAGTGGTGACAAATCAGGAGTGGGACCCTGGGAAGCTCAGAACAGGAAAAACAAGTATCTGCCCATCTTCACCCGGAGATCCTTTACCGCTGCTGCCAAGTAACATGTGGCTTTAACTAGGATACAAAAACTTTCTGAAGAAATGAGCAGAAAAACAAAACTCTGGGTGTCCATGGTGGAGTTTATCATCCATGTATCTTCTGAAGAAGAGATTCACAGCAGCCAAACTCTGTTGCAAAGATGAGAAACCACTTCCTTGATCTTACAAAAATCTAATAGAATAGAAACAAAGAAGAGAAGGGAGATCTGCACCTAGATGAGGGCAGTAGTGAGCAGTAAAGGAGAATAGGACATAGTTGCATTAAGTGCTTACAGAGTCCAACCTCATCAGCTGGGGAAGCCCCCTGGACACACACCCAGGCGTAACATCCTCCCCTCAGGTGAGACCTCTCCCTCAACCATCCCCACCAGGGCTGTATTTATGGGGCCAATGATGGGGTCTGAGGTTAAACATGTGTTCCTGCAGTATGGAATGAGCTGCATTTCCACATTGACATGTCTTCACATCTTCAAGGAGCCCAGGCCATGTGTGCTTGCCTCCCCTCCTGCATTGCATTCTGGGGGGCCAACCCACCCTGGAGCAGGAGGGGATGTGAGACAAGATCTACAGTCCTGAGTGTCCAGACCAGAAGCACCACTTCTGACCAGGAGGCCAGCTAATGTCTACTAAGCGGGCCCCCGAGGTCAGTCATGCAGCATGAGTATTACACACAAACATGCTTTAGCCTGCCTGTGTCCCTGCAGGTTGGGGTGGTGGGTTATGCAGGACGCATCACAGAAACTTCCATCCATACTATCCAGTGTAGGAGTCTGTGGGAGGTGTCCCACTATTTCAGTAGAACGCAGAGGACTCATCTCCACATGTTGAATTCCTTCCAGTGTGTATGGTTTTGACACAAGAAGGGGTATATTGATTTCCAGCCCTGAAAGGCATAGTCTCAGCACTCACAAGTGAGTTAAGAGTGATCTTGCCTTGTAAGGAAGCTCAGACAAGAAGGAAGGTGAGCAGGAGTCAGGAATGCCTTTTTCTTAGAAAAAAAGTTATTCTCTTGGTTGTTAGGTCCTCTCCCTCCTGAAATGCCTTTTTAGAGCCTACTAATCTTCAGCTCAAGTATCCTGCCTAACACATTGTTCACAGTCACTCATGGTGTTTCCTGAACCATGATCCATCTCTCTATGAACTACTGATGTGAGAGTTGTGAAGTATTTCCATTTGGGGCTGAATCATTGGAAGGATGTCATATTAACACATGGATTGGAGCCTGGGGGGTAAGTACTGTGGTTTCAACTGGGTAAGGTAGCAGGGATTTCCTAGGGTATCAGGATGTCCTGCCAATTCTCTATGAGTAAGAGTTAAACTGAACAGGGGGAAAAAAAAGAGAAAAGAAACTGCACAGGGAAGTTGTTGATTGGTGTGTAGGAATCTCTGGAAAATCCTGGAAGAGAAGATTGGTAATAGAAAATTTGATCTACCTGACTTTGTAGTGCATTCCGACCTTGGCAAAGTGCGCCTGTGTGGATCTGACCTCAAAATAATCATTACTTGGAAAAAAATATATATATATAAAAATCATTACTTGGAATATAGTGGGAGAATGCAGAAATTGATCATGAAGATCAAGGTTGCATTTAATCCATGTGATAGGGTGGGTTTTATTCCACAATTGCTTTTTAAAAATGAGATCAACCTAAATGACTAAGAGCATTTTAAAAATAGCTTGCAGCACATACAAGAGACCTTGACATTACTGGATTTGTAAAGAGTCTCAGTGGTTGCCTCTGAGCACAGTGGCTTCTCTGAAGATGTCTGTGTGTTCCTATGCTTTGGGCAAGTTGGAGTCTGAGTGCTGGTTTGAAGTATGGTGCGTGCGTTCATTTTAGTAGATTCTGGCAAGACAGTCCCTGCCTAGAGTTGCAGTGATATTGTCAACCCCAAAATGTGGGCTTTTCACTCAGCTATAGACAAGACTTTTAATGTTACATTCTTTTTTTGGTATATTATAAAAAATGCTTATTGTTTAAATTTATAATTCACTGATTACTGAATAAATGTTATTAACACAGTTGTATTTGTAGAAATGTGCATTAATTTTCCTACTTGGTTCACTTTTCATGTAATTTTATATATTTTATATTACATAGTTTTATCATGCACACACACAGTCATATACGCATACATGTGTGTACTTTGATCTGTTTTAGTTCTAATTTTTCTACAGTGAAATGTAAATCTTTACTTCCTGCTGTTACCTTTTGTGTGTTATTTTGGAAGTCTTCCTTATTCTGTCGGTATAAAATGCTCTATTCATTTTAGTCTGAGTATTACGTTGTTTAATACACTTAAACACGTTATATCTTCTTGATGAGCTCATCTCTGTGTCCATATAGTGGTCTTGTTACTTGTTATAGCTTCTGAGTTACAGTCTGTCTTGTCTGATGTTAGTAGAGCTACCTCTGCTCTCTTAGGATTTCCACTGACCTGGAATATGTTTTCCTATCCCACCACTTGAGTCCATATGTGTCCTTAAAGCTGAAGCAAATCTTGTGTTGGTGGTGTATATTTGGGTATTGTTTTTTATTCAGTCAGCCACTATGCAGTCTATTTTATTGTAGAATTTAATCTACTCACATTTGAAATAATGATTAGAGACGAGGACTTACTAATGCCATCTTATTAGTTCTTTTCTGGATGTTCTGCAGTTGTCTTGATCCTTCACTGATGTCTGTGCCTTTGTATTGATGCTTGTTGATTCCTGCCTTTTTATCTTCTCTGTATCTACAGTTGGCTTGTGGCTACTGTATGACTTCTGTAAAACATCTAGATAGAACCGTCTGAGCTGATAAGCAACTTAACCTTACTCTCCTCATGCATTATGTTTTTGATGTCATGATTTATTTCTTTTCATATTGTGTGTCCTTTAAAAATTATGGTCGCTGTAGTTATTCTCTGTTCTTTTTTCCTTTGACCTTTCTGCTGGAAGTAATCACCATACAGTAGGACTGCAGTATTCTGATTTTGGCTATATTACTACATTATATGCTTTTTTTTGGTTATTTGTTCTTTCATTTCAACTTAGAGAACTCCCCTCAGCATTTCTTTTTTAAGTTTGATTTATTTGAAAGAGAACATGAGTGGGAGAAGGGCAGAGAGAGAGAGAGAGAATTGCAAGCAGACTGTCTGCTAAGCATGGAGCCAGTGTTGGGCTTGATCTCACAGCCCTGAGATCAGGACCTGAGCCAAAATTGAGAGTTGGGTGCTTAACTGATTGAGCCACCCAGGTGCCCCTATGTTCTTTTAAATCTTGTGTTTGCTGTATCTTTTCCCATACATTTTCTGTGTATAGTCCTGTTCTGCAGTTCCTGTCTCCTCCTGGGTGCGGGCATGTATGTCTTCTCTTGCTACTGCAAAGTTAGGTGCTGACAGCCTTAGTCCTGCATTCCCTCTTGTGCTGCTAAATGTTCCTGGTTTGTGTTGACTCACGGTCCTACAGGTTGGGGCAGTGTTGTTGGCATTCTCACTATCCATCTGCCAGAGTTCCCTCTGAACACAGTTGCGAGTGCATGCAGGAAGTTGGCCACAAGGTTTAGAGATGTGTGGGTGATGTGCACTGAGCATTGAGGGGCTGCCCGTGGGCCAGCTGGGGTGGGTTTCAGAGGTGCGGTGTTCCTGGCAGCTTGTGGACAGGCTTCCTCATGGAGTGGTGTTAGTGGAGCCAGTAGGATCCACGTCTCTTTGATGCCCTGTAAGACCCTTCTGCTCTTCTCACAGGTGTTTCCCAGCCCCGAATCACGCAGCACACCCTAGTGTTGTAGATCATGCAGGAAAGAACAGGGTTTCTCTGGCAGCCTCTCACACAGCTAGAGGAGCAGGCCACTCACTTGGATGTTCTTCCTTTCCTCATGGGAGAAAATGGGCCAGGATGGTCTCTCCTGGCACAGAGCTGTGCCATCGTGGGGGAATTGTGATACAGTTAAAGTCACGCTGTCACTCTTACCCTTTTAATGCACCAAATCTTTGATTTTTTTTTTTTTTTCCAGTAGTGTGTTGGAACTTCTCTGCTGGATTTCTGAATTTCCACAAAGGCCCTCTCATCCTGGATGATTGTCTAATCAGTGTTCTTAGAGAGGAAGACAGGAAAAAATCCTACTGGCATGTTGATGAAGTCAGTTTTCTCAGTAATATTTTATAATAACAAAATAGGGAGTCCTTTCACAGGAGGGCAAAAAAGAGGGCATGAAGGCAAGGTTTTATGTTTGACTGCATGAAAATTATGAGTAAAAGATACAGGAAAGCCTGACCTTTTTCTCTTTCTTTTCTTTCTTTCTTTCTCTCTCTCTTTTCTTTCTTTCTTTCTTTCTTTCTTTCTTTCTTTCTTTCTTTCTTTCTTTCCTTCCTCCCTTCCTCCCTTCCTCCCTCCCTCCCCTTCCTTCCCTTCCTTCCTTTCTTTTTTCTTTTTTTTTTGCCTGATATTCTTCTTTAGAAATGGCTCTATGCAGTTTATGAATTTTGTTGAGCTCACTGCTCAATAAGTCAGAAAATCACATAAAGCAGAGATACTGCTGGATATTAGATTAACTGGTTATACAAGGTTTTATTAATATAAAAAATCTAATATTCTTATAAAGTACATATTGGGGGATCCCTGGGTGGCTCAGCGGTTGAGTGCCTGCCTTCGGCCCAGGGCGTGATCCTGGAGTCCCAGGATCGAGTCCGAATCGGGTCCCCTGCATGGAGCCTGCTTCTCCCTCTGCCTGTGTCTCTGCCCCACCCCCTCTCTGTGTCTCTCATGAATAGATAAATAAAGTCTTAAAAAAATACATATTGAAATTATGTAAAATTATTTAACATAGGTTGAGGAATATTTTCAGGTCTTGTGACAAATTTTGAGTGGGAAGTAATTTAGAAAATTTTTAAAATGTAATAATTATGACATTTGCCCTTCCTTTATGCCCCATGCTATTTTTATTTTATTTTTATTTTTATTTTTATTATTATTTTTTATTTATTTATGATAGTTACAGAGAGAGAGAGAGAGAGGCAGAGACACAGGCAGAGGGAGAAGCAGGCTCCATGCACCGGGAGCCCGACGTGGGATTTGATCCCGGGTCTCCAGGATCGCGCCCTGGGCCAAAGACAGGCGCTAAACCGCTGCGCCACCCAGGGATCCCGCCCCATGCTATTCTTAAGGCCTACTTCTGTCTGTCCTTCATCTCTCATGGTCCAACATTTTTTTTCCAACTTGTTTTCATTTATTCCACTGAATCTTGTCTAGATCACGCGTAATTTGCTGCTATTTGGTCTTTATGAGCCCATTGGACCCACCCACCCCCATCCTTTATTGTACTCTTTCTACCTCACTTTCTCTGATTCATTCCGTCTGTCTTTTTCTTCCTCTGAATTGTTCTTTCCTCTGTATGCCCACATCCAACATCCACATCCATATGGATGTGCTAACAGTGCTGTCCTCCTAGGAAGAGCTGACTTTCCAGCAAAACACTGGGAATGTAAACACCATGCCAGACACAGCAAGGAAGGTAAAATTTGGAATAAAAGGAGAGGTTGTTGACCCATCTCCACCCCACCTCCCAGGACTTCCCTGAGGTAGATGGAAGCAAAAGCATGAGAAACAGTAGGTGCAGTTCCCAGGAGAACAGAAACGGTCTCAGGAGAGGCCTGGGGTCTGCAGAATGCTAGGACCAGGAATGGCATGGTGTCTGGGGGATGGTCTTAAGGGCCAACTTGGTTGATGATAGCGAAGGGCAGTAATCCACTCCCTAATTATGATTTGTCATGATGTTGAGACAAGAGACAGTGAAGAACCCAAAGGCAGAAAATCTAGACAAGGATAGCTTTCCAACCAGAAACAAAATAAGTTAGACGTGGCAGGAGAATGACCAGTGTCCTGAGCCACTCAGGGTGATGAGGGTCTCTTTGCTGACAGTATGGGCAGGTGTGGAGAATGGGTGGGGCAGGAGGTACCAATGAATGTAGGATTTGAGTCTCAAGGACAGCAGCACCTGGTCCACTTAGGTGGTACCTTTACTCCAGGAAATTTGCTTCTAGCTCAACAGACTATAGAGCATGTAGTGTTGGTCAAAGAAGAGTGTGATCAAAGAGGGGCCTTTCCTGGGAAGGGGCAGGGGCAGTGAGGCTTGGTTCAGATGTGCTGGGCCTTGAGAGACATGTAGCCAGTGTGAGCAGTCTATGCCTCACCTACCCAGGTGCTTGTGCACCTGCCCTCCTTCCTCCAACAGTGTGCATCACCCCACATTTTGGAGTTGCCTCAAACTGCCTTTGGTCCTTTCCCTTGGTGGAGAATTTAGGATCCTTGATCCCCCAACCTACAGGCTTTCCACCACATAGCTCTGTAACTCACTCCCCAACATTCTGTCCAAACTTAACAGCTCTCCCACTCAGAGCCCCCATCACTGGTGCCCACAGTTCCCACTTCTCTGAGTCATTCAGACCCTGGATCATAGTTTCCCACTGGTCAGGATCTGGCCTTCCCTTCTCCAGAGACCCAGCAAGTCCCCCAGGCCTGACTCCACCATGTTGGCTTCACTTTTCCCAGTCTCCCCCATGGGAGTGCTCTGTGAGCCTTGACTGGTGAACTGGTACCAGGGAGACCTTACTTTCCACCTGCTGCACCCTCTGAAGCATGTCATCACACACACTCATGCCATAGGAACCTGGGAACCTGGTTTAATTATCTTCACTTTAATTTTTTTTTTTTAAAGACAAATTATTTATTCATGAGAGACAGAGAGGTAGAGACACAGGCAGAGGGAGAAGCAGGCTCCCTGCAAGGGGTCCGATGTGGGACTTGATCCTGAATCCCGGGATCATGCCCTGAGCCAAAGGCAGATGCTCAACTGCTGAGCTACCCAGGCATCCCTAACGTACTTTGAACACAGTACCCTCAACATACACAAACCCTAACATATGCATGTGCATGCACACACAAGGTATGATTAAAGCATGTATATGTTCTTAGAATCATGTATGCACTTTCCACGTTGATCACATACTCTGACACCATGATGTTCTAAGTCACAGAAGCACCAAGGAAACTGGACTATGTGGAGATCATATAATTACCAAATCCTCTCTGACCATAGACAACTGCTGACACACACCCTGTGCCTGTGTTGCCTAGATAATGGGGGTATTTCACCCTTGGACATCAACAGGGCTGAGGAGGCCCAGGTATTTGGTACAGGGATGAAATGTGTGCTGACCTCCCATCACAAACCAGCAGAACTGGTCTGTATGGTGGCGTATGTTAAAAGAGATGAGGACAAAGTGTTGATATTTAGGTGTTTGATAACATTCTCAAGAAATTAAGTTAGTAGGGATGCCTGGGTGGTTCAGCAGTTGAGCGTGCCTTTGGTTCAGGTCATGATTCCAGAGTCCCGAGATCAACTCCCACATCGGGCTTCCTGCATGGAGCCTGCCTCTCTCTCTCTGTATCTCTCATGAATAAATAAAATCTTAAAAAAAAAAAAGACATTAAATTAGGAAAGTGCAGATAATTAAAACATTCCCATGAGAAAGTTTTAATGTGATTCCAAGTTGTAAACTGAGGAATTTTTCCTATATAAACAGTATATTCAAAATTGTGACAAATATCTGTATTAAAAATAGAGATAAATCATTCTTTGCTTTAAAATGTCTCCAGGTGAATTATTTCCATTTTGGCCCTGAGTAGCTTTATTGGACCAATTGACCAATGATAGCAATGAAACTGTACTAATACACACAAAGCAACTGCTCAAAATAACTGAAGTGTAGCGTGTTGAGACGACTTGATAAAATCAGAAAAGGGAAGCTCGATGACATGCTTATCATACTCAGAGTGACTTTCTACTGGAGCATTTGGAAAGGAACACCATGAAAGGGCAGTCCTGATAAAATAGGCCACTTTTTTGGACTCCTAACAAAATCCGTTGGAAATTCGTTCAAACAAATTTTGAGGCTTCTTCCAGGTTAAGTTGTGTGAATAGAGGTAAGACAGACAACAGAAAATTAAAGATTCAAATAAAAATGTATTAAATTCAGAGATTTGTGGAACCAGAGAAGATTGTAATAACCATGAAGAGGCCATCTGATTTCCACATCTGGGGGAATCTGCTTAGTATAGACACTGAAAATCATAGGCTAAAGTATACTACCAGGGAATAATAAGTAGATGGGTTTATGAACCTGTGGACTGGCACAGGCTGACTGAAATACAGAGATCTCAAATACTGGGATCCTTTTCCCCATCAGTTTTTAGGTGGGGATGGACAGAGAGGAAAAAAAAGTGTTTTATCTTCTCAGTTTATTGTACTTTGGGAGGTGTTCTCAATAAATCTAGAGGAATAGAGGAAGGACCTGAAAGGCATGAATGAATGAATGAAATCAAAGCTGCAATTTAGCCTGAGTGTATTTTAATTCCTGGATGGAAGAAGTGATGTCCTCTCACTAAGACAATAATAAACTTGTCTGGGTAAAACATCAACTCAGCCTCTTCCTTTTTTTTTTTTTTTTAAGACAATGTGTAAAATTAAAAAATACAAAAACATCTTTGCAAAGCAGCAGGAAAGCTGATAAAAGACACAAGGAACAGATCCACATGTATCTTTAGATTGGAGTTAGGAAAACTTATATTACTATACAAAATAGAAGAAGTTATAAGAAACATGAGAAGATGGAGAACTTCAATAGTTCAAGGTTTGGGAAACTATATCCTGTTAGTGACATTAGTGCGTGACTTTAATAGAGGTTCCACATGGAAAACATCAGTTTGAGGACACATCAATCATATATTCAAATGAAAGTACAAATCAAGGATTGAAAAAGGCATTGCATATTCCCTCATGACATTTAATAAAATAAAGATTTGCATCTTTGTTTTTGCCACTTGTGAATCACGATTACTTATTAATGTTCAAAAGAGTACCAACGAACAACTCAGCCTTTTGTTGTCCTGGCAGAAGAGAAGCGTTAACTGCTCTTCTAGCTTTCTGTATTTGCATGGTGGAGGAGCTGGGACTCCTAGGGATCCTCAGTTGGGTGAATTGTGGATTTGTAGCTGTTGTGACAAGGATATGGGGCAAGGTCAGGTTGTCTTTGCTTCTACTTTTAGTTTTGCCAAATAGTGTTGTCACTACTAGAGGCAGTGTTTTGTCACTGCAGAAATTAGTGGAAGTATATTAGGCATCCTGGAAATAGGATACTCCGTCTTCAATCTTTTTCATGTCCTAGTTCTTGTTGAACACAACCCTTTGGCCACAACATTCTCTTGTCTTCCTACTAATGATTGTTTCCCACTTATTTATCGCTTTAGCACATTTCTTCTGCATGCCAGATGTGTTGCTAAATTGAATGAGTGCACAGTGATTACAGATCTAGAATCTCTCCTGCACAATTTATTTAAAGGATAAATGAAGGTATTTCTACAATGATTACATAGATTTTCTCTGACATGTGACTTCATTTTTTTAAAAGAGAACTATGTATGGAAATTCTTCCACATTCACTTCATTTACATTCTTTCATGTACATTATTTGAAGGTTTTATCATATAGATGGACCACATATGGATTCTCTCCACTTTGGATTAATCTAAGTTGAGTGAAGTAATAAGGATGAATAAATGCTCTCCCATACTGATTACAAACAGCATTTCTTGAGTATTTGAGCCCTCAAGAGTGTTTATAGTTTGAAGCTATAGGTGGTGAGTTTTCCACATTTATTACCTTTATATGTGTTTTCTCATGTTGTCTAAGGTTAAAATATTTACTGAAGGCTTTCCCACATATATAACATTTATATGGTTTCTCTCCAGTGTGGATTCTCTTATGCAATCTAAAGTTATAGCTTCTGTTGAAGGCTTTCCCACATACATTGCATTCATATGGTTTCTCACCAGTGTGAGTTCTCTCATGTCGCCTAAGGACAGAAGAGTGATTGAAAGCTTTCCCACATAGGTGGCATTCATAAGGTTTCTCTCCAGTGTGAGTTCTTTCATGTCGTTTAAGGACAGAAGAATCAGTAAAGGCTTTCCAACACAGAGGACATTCATACGGTTTCTCTCCGGTGTGGGTTCTCTCGTGTCGTCTAAGTACAGAAGATTCAGTGAAAGCTTTCCCACACAGATGACATTCGTATGGTTTCTCTCCAGTGTGAGTTCTCTCATGTTTTCTAAGGTGAGAACAGTGAGTGAATGCCTTCCCACAGAGATGACACTCATATGGTTTCTCTCCATTATGAGTTCGCTCATGTTGTCTAAGGTAAGAAGTTTTACTGAATGTCTTCCCACATAGATTGCATTCATATGGTTTCTCTCCAAAGTGAGTTCTTTCATGTTTGTTAAGGTCAGAACATTGAGTGTAGGCTTTCCCACATAGATGACATTCATGCATCTTTTTCCTAGTGTGAATCCTCTCGTGGCGCCTAAGGTTATAACTTTTACTGAAGGCTTTCCCGCATAGATGACATCCATATGATTTTTCTCCAGTGTGTATTCTCTCATGTTTTCTAAGGTCGGAACAATGAGTGAAGGCTTTCCCACATAGATGACAACCATGTGGTTTCACTCCAGTGTGAATCATCTCATGTCGTCTAAGGTTAGAACTTTTTCCAAAGGCTTTCCCACATTCATGACATTCAAATGTTTTCTCCCCATTTTGAGTATTACTGGGTTGCCTAAGGGCAGAGCTTTGAATAAAGCCTTTCTCACGTTGATGACATTCATATGATTTACTTACAGTGTGACTCTGCTTATGTATATTAAAAGATGTCAAATAACTGCTGTCTTTTCCACATTCTTTGCTGATAAAGGGATTCTTTCCTATTTTAGGTACCACATATTGAGTCCATGTTAGTATTTCAGTAAAATTTTCTCCCAGATCATTGCATTCAAAAGGATCCTCTTGAGTGTGCGATCTCTGCTTTTTGAAAGGAAATGAGAGACTGTTAAAACTTTGCTCACATTTATTCCTCCCTTCCTTAACCTGCATATGAATTCTATAGTCATCATTCAGTGACAGACTCCTACAAAATTGTTTGCATGTATTTACATAAACATGGGGTATTCGTCTCTGGCAAGCATAGAGATTTTCTTTCTTGTAGTATCCCAAATGTAGAGATACCTGATGAAAGACATTACTATGTTTCAAATGTTAAGTATATAATAAGTCATAATCATGCAGCTGTCTGTTTATAAGACCTCAGATTATGGTTTTGACTTCAGATTAATTTCTTCCTTAAAATTAAGTTAAGCAAAACTTCCTGCTGTGAAAACCCTGGATTCCAGCTTAAACTATGATTGGGCAATTTTGCCCAATTCCTTACTTATTAAATACCCAGATCATTTGGAAGCACAGGTTCACACCCTTAAAGCTTACCATTGCACTGATTAATGCTGTGTCCTTCTTGCAGATATGCTGCATGAATATCATTTCTTGTTTTTTAGGACCATCTTCTTTATCTGAAATGATTGGGGAAATAATTCCCATAGTGACATTGAGGGAATTAAAATGTTGAAGACACTAAATGGTCATTTGAGTGTGTTTCAAATAATAACATGAGAAAGTGTCAAATTAAGGAATATAACATGAGAATAAACATGACATCAAGAGTTGACATTTTTAGGACTGAAATATAAGGAAAATAAGATGGAGATGGCAAGCTGGGGAGGAAAAGAGGGAAAATCTTCATAGAGGAGAACCCCAAAAAGTGCTACTGTGTATATTTTAACTCCAGTAAGTAAGTAAGTACCTAACTATTACCTTCCCAAAGACAGAATAGAAATTGTCACCTGTAAAGTGTAATACAGTATCTGAAGAAGTTTTCCCCTATCATACTGTCTTTTTAAAAAGTCACTAAATTTCATTTGATGATTCTTAGGGTCTACTCACTAAGTTCTTCCTGTAGCTCACCTAGACTCTGGCATTGCAGCAAACTTATCCCTTCTTTTGAAAGTTTCACTCCTGGTTCCAAGTGGGAAATTGTATCTGATTTGTAGAGCTGTTTGCCTGTTCATAGAAAAGAAATAATTGAATTTTGACTTTTGTGCTCATAACAGTGCATGATTATCAGTATAGGGCCAACTAATGAGAAAGAATAAGGTAACCTCAGAATTTAATTCCAGGGAAGAGTATGTTGAAAACAACATGGATAGTCCTTCACCAACAGAATTTTAATTCTTAAATTTTCTCAAAGACATTAAGGAGCTATCATTGTTGATGCCTAACTAAGTTCAAAGACAATCTTCAGTATTTTAATACAATGACACAAGTATTCACAGTGTGAATATTATATCTTAAATGAACCCAATAAATACAATTCCATCAGAAAAATCTAGGTTTTATATGAAAAACCATTTATCTGTTTTTTGTTTTTGTTTTCAAAGATTTTATTTATTTATTCATGAGAGACCCAGAGAGAGAGGCAGAGACACAGGCAGAGGGAGAAGCAGGCTCTCTGTTGAGAGCCCGATGCAGGACTCCATTCCAGGACCCCAGGACCATGACCTGAGCCTAAGGCAGATGTTCAACCACTGAGCCACCAGGTGCCCTACACCCCCTCTTTTAAAATATTTATTAATTTGAGGGAGAGAGTGCCAGGGAGAGGAGCCAAAGAAGTACGAGAGAAAAACTTAAGCAGACTCTGCATTGAGCATGGAGCTCAATGCAGGGCTCAATCCCACGACCATGAGATCACAAACTGAAACCAAAAGTTGGATGCTCAACTGATAGCATCTCCCAGGTGCCCCTGGTTAGTTTTTCTTTTTCTTTTTATTATTATTATTTTATTGTTTTATTATCTTTTAAAAGATTTCATTTATTTATTCATGAGAGACAAAGAGAGAGACAGACAGAGGCACAGGCAGAGGGAGAGGCAGGCTCCACGCAGGGAGCCTGACATGGGACTCGATCCCGGGTCCCAGGACCACACTCTGGACCAAAGGCGGCGCTAAACCACTGAGCCACCAGGGCTGCCCCTCTTTCTGTTTTATTTTTATTTTTATTTTTTTATTTTTGTTTTAATACTGTGGTTGGTCAGTACCTACACAAAAAAATGTATTATTTTAAAAGTCAATATATTTACTTACCAATTCAAAAATAATGATTTCCCACCACTGTTTGGGTGTTGTGGAGATTGAGTAGCACGAAAGACATGAAATTGTGTGAGAAGATTACCTTCTAGTGGATGACAAAAGTAAAATGTGAAAAAGATTGTGATAAAGTAGTTTTGAAAGTTAAGAAAGAATCAAGACAGTCTTCAGTGAGAAATGAGGAATCTTTTCTATACAGCTGTTGAATGAATACATAATATAAGAGACTCACCAATTGAGACCAGGTGACTGATATTCTCCAGCATCACATCTCTGAAGAGTTGTCTCTGGGACCTGTCTAGCAGGGTCCACTCTTCTTGAGTGAAGTCTACAGCTACATCTGCAAAGGTCACGGATTCCTAGAAGATTATGGATGTTTTCAGACAGGACCATCTCTGCCAGTAGTCAGGGGAGGATGGTACAGGTGACAGCACTAAGGAAGCATGAGGCATGCATATACACATAGCTCAAACAGGATGTTGGGTTTGGTCATTATTTACAGTGCACACCTAGGTATCTGGCTTTAAGATATACCCAGACACACATTGTAAACACATAAATTTCATTATAAAGAGATCGGATGAGATGTATAATCTGTGGATTTCCTGATAAACTTGTAATTAAGACTGCCAGAGGATGAGTATAAAGGTTTCTTTTGAAAACTTTAAAACACTTTTCTCCAATTTCAAGTAAATCTATGGGCTCATTACACAACCTTCCATTTTGTAAGTACTAGGATTAGATTGTTCCCCTTTATGACCTCAGCTTTGTTATCCACAAGTGTACTGACCTTTTATGAGTTCTTAAAGATCCAATGATGTAGTAGATACTAACTAGCATTTTAAAAATTATTTTATTTATTTATTCATGAGAGACACACAGAGAGAGAGAGAGGCACAGACACAGGCAGAGGGAGAAGCAGGCTCCATGCACACAGCCCGACATGGGACTCCATCCTGGGTCTCCAGGATCATGCCCTGGGCCACCCAGGGATCCCCTAGCAAACATTTCTTACTTTTTTTTTTTTTTTTAAATTTTTATTTATTTATGATAGTCACACAGAGAGAGAGAGAGAGAGAGAGGCAGAGACACAGGCAGAGGGAGAAGCAGGCTCCATGCACCGGGAGCCCGACGTGGGATTCGATCCTGGGTCTCCAGGATCCGCCCTGGGCCAAAGGCAGGCGCCAAACCGCTGCGCCACCCAGGGATCCCCCTAGCAAACATTTCTTAAATACAATTTCTAGTTTTATTCAATAAATGTCAGAGAGTACTGAAGCAATGTCCATAGTTCTGCAAAACTTAACAATTTGTACAGGATATGAGATCAACAGCACATCCTTTTACCTTCACATAATTTAAGTGTTTATTTTTTAAAAAAGATTTTATTAATGAGAGACCGAAAGAGAGAGAGAGAGAGAGAGAGAGAGAGAGAGAGGTGCATAGGCAGAGGGAGAAGCAGGCTCCTTGTAGGGAGCCCGACATGGGACTCAATTCCAGGTCTCCAGGATCACACCCTGGGCTGAAGGCAGTGCTAAAGCACGGAGCCACCCAGGCCACCCAATTTAAGCATTTATTATAAAATATAAGGCTAAGTGATTCATGAGCATAATTCAGAGGCTCTGAGACTTTTGTAATGAAGGATAGTATTAGCCTGACCCTTCCTGTGGCCTGCGGCCTTCCACATATCAGTTATCATTATGCTTTTATCTGGTCTCTGTTCAAGCTTACTTAAAGCCACTTTATTGTTCTTGTCTCTCCAGCTCATCAAAAATTTCTAAGGGTCCTTAAGGTTTTTTTTTTTTTTTTAAAGATTTATTTATTTATTCATGAGAGAAAGAAAGAGACCGAGACACAGGCAGAGGGGAAAGCAGGTTCCATGCAGGGAGCCTGATGTGGGACTCCATCCCGGGTCTCCAGGATCACACCCTAGGCCGAAGACGGCGCTAAACTGCTGAGCCACCAGGGCTGCCCGGGTCCCTAAGTTTTATTTTACCTCCTATACTCCTTCTCCTGAATTACAGTCAAAATTAAGGAAACTATACCTCCCTATACATCGTTTCCAGCTACCAAATTTGAACAAAGGGAAATTACAATGAGGGGGTAAAATATGGATTTGGGACGAAGAAGTAATGAATTACTTTTCTTTTATAAGTTTCAAAAAGTATAAATACATTCTATCAAAACTTTTAAGAGGTTTAAATTTGGAGGAAAATAAAAAGACTCATTGGCTTCTCTGGCATGACCATTATTCATTTTTCCCTTAATATTAATTAGCACTCCCTTCCCTGCCCAGCACATATAATACTGGATTGACTGAGCTCACATGTAAGAACATCTGCTTTCCTACAGGGCTGTGAAGTTTTGCTCCTTATTCATATTTATCACCTGCATTGATCTGAATCCTAAGTCCTTACAGTCAATAAAATGGTTAATGAGTGAATTTTTGGTACCAACTAGGGCATGTGATGGATATGAAAACAAACAAACAAGAAACCTTCTCTCTTGAAAATACAGGGCATTAACTGAGGCTGAGATGTATTAACATAACATTGGGAAAGAGATGATGAGTCGACCAAGCATGAGCATTCCAGTTCTTGGAAAGTTGAGTGTACTTAGAACATGAATGATTATATGTCCACCAGATGGTGACAGACATGCTATTTCAGTAGAAAGAATAACTCCCTACTCACTTGTGATTCCATTCTTAGTTGCTCCGTTGCCATGTCTCTTCGGAGTTGTCACTTGTACACAGTGTCAGCAATGGGTGGCAAAGCTGAGGAAGGGGAAAGGAGCCATGAAACTCTCGCTGCCCACTTGTTACGAGGTCCAGTCCTTCACCTGGAACTAATCCCCAGCAGGACCGATAGGAACATGCCCTGTGCTCCAAAGAAGTGGGGAGACAGCTCTCCAAAGTTGAGGCTCTGACTATGGTTGCTTGGAGAGATGGTAGAAGGACCCTCAATTTAGGAAGAATATGAAAAGCCAATTCACTCCCGATTCCTAAACAGGATTTCTGGCACCTGCCACACGTGGAAACATTGTGAAAGTTCTCAGAATTGGGTATCTGTTCATGTACTATTTCCTCAACTTCTCAGCCCTCTGGATACAATATCGGCATCGTCTTCTCCAAGAAGGGTCTCCAGCAGTATCACTCCAACGCTGACCTTTAGATTTGTTCTGAATGGGTTTTGTTATGAAACAAGATTAGTAAGAATGCACTTTATGGGGGTGTCTGGGTGGCTGAGTTGGTTGTCTTTGTCAGGTGCCCTGCTCAGTGGGGAGTCTGCTTCTCCCTCTGCCCTTCCCCTGCTCATGCTCTAATGAATAAATAAAAAAATCTCTAAGAAAAGAATGCATTTTATGGTAAAGTTAATTTAGTGACTTCATTTTGAGGGTTCAAGGACATCCATCTTACAAATTTACCCCTTAAAATTCCCTGCATCAGAGAATCACAGGAATATGTGGGTTAGAGCCTACTGTCATGTCCATCAATCTTTACAGAGTAGTACTTCCAGAAATTACAGAATGAAAGGATTTTAGGACATTTATTTACTCCAGCTAAAGTTTTTAGCAAATTGTATTAGCTGCAACTTCCGTGAATTTCATTGTTTGATTTTGTGTATCTTTGAAAGCATAAATTGTAAATCCTCCCTTAAAACATCCATAGTAAGTGTATTTCTAATGAGTCATAAACAGAAGTAGGTTTAACTCACCCATTTGTATCTCATGTCAAGAACAGATAACAAGATTTTATTTTATGTGACTGTGCTTGGGAGATATACATACATTTGTTCATTTTGCCTCAAAAGAATTCTAATTAAGATTTTGTTATTTAGTAAGTGCCATCATCATAGGTTCAAAGCAACTTTAGTAACATGACAAAGCTTCATGCATACCAGCATACAGTGGCACATAAGCATACATTAGAAAAGTGTTACAGGTAAAGTTTGAATTTTCCTTTGCCTGCCTCCTAATCTCAAATTTTAAAGGTTACACATCATACCTGGATTTTACCCGGAAGAGTATCCCTAACATTACAGAGGCCCCACTCTGTTTTTACAACCTACTGTCCTTGCTTTTTCACAAAATTAGCTCCCGTGTCCATGTTTTCTATTGCACGGAAACACAGCATTGCCCCAATTCTCAAATGTCAGTCTCCAGCCCTCGTCATTTTAACGGACCAGTTTAATTTACTCATTTCAATAGATGTTTACTAATGTTATTTGTCTCTTTACTATGTCTGCTGACCAAGGCTTCAACAGAAAGTGACTCCAAATACCTGTCTATTCCATGACTGTATGTGGCAACACAGGATGAAAATATCGCCTCTCCCTCTTTTTTTTTTTTTTTTTTAAGATTTTATTTATTTACTCATGAGAGACAGAGAGAGAGGCAGAGACACAGGCAGAGGGAGAAGCAGGCTCCATGCAGGGAGCCTGATGTGGGACTCTATCCCCGGGTCACCCACACCGACACCCTGGGCTGAAGGCAGCGCTAAACTGTTGAGCCACCCAGGCTGCCCTTGCCTCTCTTTTATATGTAAAGTCACAACTCATAGTGACCTTCAAGTATATCTGGTAACATCATTCTTATTTGGTGACTAATCTTCCATCTTCTTAAACATTTCAAACCTTCTCAATGCCTTTAAACTCGCACATTGATTTATTTCTCCCTTCACTTCCTAAAAATGAGATTTTTTTCTACTAAGTAAATGAATTATATAGTTTGACAGGTTATTTCCAGAGTGAATGATCACTAAGCATTGATCTTACTATAAATAGGACATTTTTCCATTTTATTCTTTTTGTAGTAAAATACATTATAACATTTACCATTCTGATCTTTTAAGATTTTATTAAAAAATTTTTTTTAAAAAAGACTTTATGTGTTTGAGAGAGAGCAAGCCCAAGCCAGGGGGAGGGACAGAGGGAGAACAGACTCTCTGCTGGCAGGGAGCCCAACATGGGGCTGGATCCCAGGACCCGGGGATCATGACCCGAGGCAAAAGTAGCTGCCTAACCAAATGAGCCACTTAGGCACCCTCTGATTTTATTTTTTAAGTGATCTTTACACCCAACATGGGGCTTGAACTTAACAACCCTAAGATCAAGAGTTGCATGCTCAACTGACTGAGCCCACCAGGCGCCCCAATCCTCATCATTTTTAAGTGTACAGTCCAATGATGTTGATACATTCATAATGTGCAATTGTCACCACTATCTCCAGAACTCTTTCCATCTTTTAAATCTGAAACTTGTGCCTAAACAACTCCCACTCTTCACCATTCTCACCCTCTGATAACTATGGATTTTTTTTTTTTAAAGATCATGGACTTTTTTTTTTTTTTAACATTTATTTATTTATTTATGCACAGAGACACACACAGAGAGAGAGAGGCAGAGACACAGGCAGAGGGAGAAGCAGGCTCCATGCAGGGAGCCCGACGTGGAACTCGATCCTGGGTCTCCAGATCATGCCCCCGGTGGCAGGCGGCGCTAAACCGCTGCGCCACTGGGGCTGCCCAACCATGGAATTTTTACTTTCTCTAAATAGTGTTCTGTTTTAAACTGATGGTAAAAGAATATAAATTTTAAAATCTTAGGACATTTCTTTACAGAATATATTATTTTTGAAGAAGAATCATGCAATATATTTTCCTTTTAGGTAGGATGCATTAAGAAATGCTTTGTCATTTTCTTTAATAACATTTTAATCTTCTGACAGTAAAAGATCGTTAGTATGTTTATTTTAGTTGATGAACTTTTTGATTTTCATGTACCTTTGACATGTTGTATTTTTAACCTACTTACTACAACCTTTGAGTCATTTGAGAACAAGTGATGATCTCCTTTTGTCATTAATAAATAAAAATTTCAAGTCAACTCAGAGAAAAGACTGTACCAGACAGTGAAATCCATGGATGAATAAATGAGAGAGATCATCTGCCCTTGTGGAATTAAGTCTAGTTTAGAAGAGATTATTTAAAGAAATAATGACAAAGATATTCAAATACTAAAGCATTTCATTTGTGTTTCATTTGGGGAAATACTATTAAAATGTATGTATAATTTATCTGATGCCTTAAAAATTTAAAGGGGAAAGCCTCAGAAAGTTTAGTAAAGACAGGAAGCAAGTAGAACACTGTGGACACAAGCAGAACCTGCTGTGCCCCAGGAAGTGAAAACACACTGGAAGGTAATGGTGTAATGGGATGAACTTGACATGGTGGCAAACAAGCAGATTTCAGGAACCAAGGTCATTGTAATTAGATTGGTTTTTAACTTTTTTTTTTTTTAAGATTTTATTTATTTAGGGGATCCCTGGGTAGCTCAGTGGTTTGGTGCCTGCCTTTGGCCCAGGGCGTGATCCTGGAGTCCTGGGATCGAGTCCCCTGTCGGGCTCCCTGCATGGAGCCTGCTTCTCCCTCTGCCTGTGTCTCTGCCTCTCTCTCTCTCCTCTCTGTGTATTCCCATGAATAAATAAAATTATTTTTTTAATTTTTAAAGGTAATGGGAATCTACTGGAGAATTGAAAGCAAGAAACAGGAATAGATTTGTGTTAGTAAATGAGTCTTTTGCTGAGGAATGCAGTAAAACTAGAAGGGTTTGATTAATTTTAAAAAGAAGATATTTGCCTGGCATAGGGTGTTGACAGTGAAACTGGTGAGGCAGATGGAAGTGTGTGAGAGCAAAAGAAAAGCATAAACATAACAAATTTAAAAATTTATCAGTTATTTATATTTTTAAAAAGATTACTTATTTATTCATGAGAGTCCCAGAGAGAGAAGCAGAGACATAGGCACAGGGAGATGCAGGCTCCATTACAGGGAGCCTGACACAGGACTCCGGGATCACAACCCAAGCCAAAGGCAGAGATGACCTAGGCGTCACTTCAGTAAAAAAATTTAAATACCCCAATAATTAGATCACATCAGCAGACCCTTAGAAAAACATCTGACTTTTCAAAATAATTAAAAATATTTAAAATTCATGTTAAATACTGGGGATTATTTCCTGTTAATCAAGAGAAACTTAGTAAGCATACTCAGTGGCAGACAAAGAAGCAGTCCCACTAAAGTTAAGGCTGTGGACAGGGGGCTGGTTAGGGCTGCTGCTATGGCCCAGGATGCCTGTGTCAGAAATAGTCAATAAAGAATTGGAACGGTAGCTATTCTCAGAAGACAGGATTTCAAATTCTAACAAACAGGAGAATCCTTTTTAATGGTCATACCTAATAAACATTTTTTAAGAAGTGGACAAATCTATGCTTAATATACTGAAATCAATACTTTCTTTAGTCACAGTAGTTTAAAAATTAGACACATTAAAAAAAGTCTCTACTTACAATAGCAAAATATTATGGCTTCCATCTGAAATCATATGGTAGACCTGTGTAAAAATATTTTTAAAACTTTTGAGGACAAAAAATGACAAGAATGAAGCCTACCCAACCAATCCTTAAACTAGAGGACACTATGACATAAAAACCTTGGGGACTATAGAAATTTGGTGCAATCCAGATTTAAAAGTAACACATGGTATTTCACATAAAAACTGAGAATTATCTTAAAAGCCATTTTTGTGTCAAATTTGATTTTGGGTCAGGATATAGCCAAAACAATTTGGAGCAGAAAAAAAAAATAAGCTTGGTGAAATTATATATGAAGATACATTATCTCAAACTTACCACAATTAAAATTAAGTAGTTACACAATTTTTAATGATACAATATTAGAACTAAATGGAATGCCATCACTTTTTTTTTATTTTTACTTTTTTTTAAAAGATTTTATTTATTCATTCATGAGAGATAGAGCGGCAGAGACACAGGCAGAGGAGAAGCAGGCTCCATGCAGGGAGGGAGCCTGACATGGGACTCAATCCCGGGACTCCAGGATCACGCCCTGAGCCAAAGGCAGACGCTCAACCACTGAGCCACCCAGGCGTCCCTGCCATCACTTTTTAATGTGAAACAGGGGATGCCTTCCACAAGAAAAATAAGCAAAGGGCATAATGAAAGGATTTTGGTTTCACTGCATTAAGATTATAAGAACAAAGTATGTGCCTGTGTATACATGATAAAGCTACAAAAATAAAAACAGTATGTAAATGTACATCAACAATTAGAAAAACATTTAATACATGTTTATAAAAATAAAATATATTCAGTCTCTTACGTATTTAGTAAAATGGTAATAAAGACTTGTCATTTCATCTAAATCTATACGTATGTATGTATGTATATTATGAATTCCTGGCTTCTGCAGAGGGAACCTCATGAGTTGGTCATGGATAAAGATTTCTTTGCAATTTGGAGGGACAATGAGGCTGGCATATATCATAACATGAAAGGTGACATCTAGTGGCCCAGCAAACTCCAACTTACCCTCAGATATCTGCAGGAGAGTCGATTCTTTACAGATCCATGAACACTAATGTCTGGTTGGGAGCGTTGTGCTGTGAACAATTTTAAAATCCTCTTTATGTTAAACATTTAGGTTGATTTTAAATAGCAATTAGTGAATAAAATACTCATTGTGTGTTAAGGTACCACCTCAATTTGTCATAGTTCTGTTTGTAATCTCTCCCTTCTACTGCAAATTATGACTATTTCTAGTTCAGATGCACACATTTACTTTGTGAAGCCATTTCCCTTTACTGGTATTCTTCTCCAGGATTTTTTAGGTATTTCTGAGATTCACTTATTACTAATGTGTCATTTCTTTAATCCTGGTATGTGAAGAGCTAACAGTACATCCAGATTTGGCCCTTAGACGGTACCTACTGGCAAACCTTATTGATACCATGGTGTCCAGTCCTGGTCCCTAATCTGAGTCTGGGCATGAAGCACTTCCCGTGAAGGTCCCCTAAATGCAGCCACTTCACAAGTTCCATGTCATGGTTCAGAGATGGAACTGGTTTGGAGGCGGGAGAGTAGGAGAGAAGCCAGGGTGAGTGAGGAAATGTGTCAGGCAAGACAGCTGAGACCCCGAGAGTAGTAGAGGAGCATCATCAACAGATAAACGAACTTTTGCAGAGAAAGAGACCTTCCTGTGTCATCACCTTCCTTCCACTCTGTGCAACTCTCGGCACCATCAGTCCTGAGATGCCACCGCCTGGTTTGGAGAAATGTGCCATCGCTAGGCTACAGGCACGCACACGGGGAGGAGATGAGCGTGTGGCATCTGTATCCTCCGCTGGCTACTCAACCACCAGGGAACGGGGATAATATACCTGCAGACAGAGGGGAACCCCGGGAAGCTGCGTGTCCCCTGACATTCAGGATGAGGGAGTGTATGTGACCCGCACCTCGCAGTCTCCCAGTGTATGCTGAACGGAGGATTGCTGGAGGGAGGATGCCCTCCTCTCTGGTCTGCCCACTAATACGCCGCCCTCGCAGAGACAAGTCTTATTCCTTGGCGGACAGATGCATTTGTTCTGCACTTATTTCAGGCAGAGATGTGAAAGGAGAGGCTCCTGGAGTCCACCATCCTGCTTTGCACGGGAGGTGGTTTCAATCCTGGTGAGGCCCGCCCTTCTCACCCCTGCTCCTGAAGACTCCAGCCCACAGTGCATCCTCTTGAGCAACTGGCGCGCCTCTATCTCATGGTCTTACTCACACTGATCAAAAACTTTTGTCTTTTTTTTTTTTTCCCCAAAAACATCACATCAGTACATCAAAAAATTTCCTGTTGAGATTATTGGCAGGGGAAAACAGACCCTATTATTGGCAGGGGAAAACAGACAAAATCAGGAACGGAAGTACCTTTCAGCAACGTATTTATTAGGATCAGATGAGACACGTTAGGACAAAGTTCCACAACAACCCGGGGCGGGACAGAAGAAATCTGAAGAAATCATAAACTTAGCCGGAAACTTCAGCTTTCAGATCCTATTAGTAAAAGATCACATAAAAGGGGGCGGTTGGGCGGCTCAGGTCAGGCCAGGGTCCTGGGGTCGAGCCTCGGCTCAGGCCACAATCCCCGGGGGTCCCGGGGTCCCTGCTCAGCGGGGTCCGCTTCGCCCTCTGCTCCTCCTCCCGATCGTGCGCGCGCTCGCTCCCTCTCTCAAATGTTTTTTTAAAAAATCACATAAAAGTAGGAGAGGGTTTAAACTTGGTTTTGAGTGGAAGACAAGAGCATGTCCAACAACCGCACACAGGGGTATGGCCGGCTGTTACTTATCCATCCACAGGCCCCTCGCCGGGCCGCGTGACCCCCGCCGCCCGCCCCCCCACACCCCGCCCCACAGCGCTGGGGCAGGAACCGGCCGCTCTCCTCCCCCAGTCCGGGGACCACGGCGACACCGTGCCCGGAGCGGACCGGGGGCTAGGGAGGGCCTGCGGGCGACTCCGGGACCCGCGCCCCGAGCCTCTCCCCGCGGGCGTGACGGCCGGGCGCGGGGCCTGTGACCCCCGCAGGAACCCTCGGGCCTCGGGCGAAGAACGGAGCCGGGAAGGGGCACAGGAGCCCGGGTTTAAACCTCAAAGACCAGAATTCACTTACCAGAGCGCGACCTTCGCTTCCGGAAATCTCCTTCCGGGTTAGTAGGAAGTTACGTAAGAGGGCGGGGCCTTTGTCCGAGAGTGGCGAGGCCAACGTGGGGCGGGGCCTGGGGAGGGTGAGCTAGGACGGGGCGGCAGCGGAGGGGCGGGGCCGAGACGTCCACGGGATGCGGGGCCTGGGCGTCAGCGGAGGGGCGGGGCCGGGGCCGGGACGCCAGCGGAGGGGCGGGGCCGAGGCTGGAGGCCAGCGGAGGGGCGGGGCCAGGGTTGGAACGCCAGCGAAGGGGCGGAGCCGAGGCCCGGACGCCAGCGAAGGGGCGGGGCCGAGGCCGGGAGGGCAGCGGGGGCGGGGCCTGGACTAGGAGGCCAGCGGGGGCGGGGCCGAGGCTGGAGGCCAGCGGAGGGGCGGTGCCAGGGTTGGAACGCCAGCGAAGGGGCGGGGCCGAGTCCCGGACGCCAGCGAAGGGGCGGGGCCGAGGCCGGGAGGGCAGCGGGGGCGGGGCCTGGACTAGGAGGCCAGCGGGGGCGGGGCCGGGGCCCTCGGGAAGGGCGTCCGGGAGCCTGGTTGGGTCGTGACGTCTCCAATTACTGCAGCTTTGCGTGTTCCGACGTCGGCGCCGGGCCCAACTGTGTATGGTTTAGGAGAAAGGAATAATGCGTGCTGAAGCCTAGTTAGGGATGTTCATTCAGGGTATGGGGCCCTTCCACGGCTGCGGTAGGGACGGCGATGGGATTTGGCAGTGGACCGGGGAGAGCTGACTGTGCTGGGAGTAGGGGTGGCAGCTGGGCGCCCCGGGAAGAGCAGCCGCCCAGGAGGAACTATGAGGAATGCCCAGAGCGGATGGAGCTGAGGATTGGTTCTTTTAACTTGGCTTTATAGTAACTGATGTTTTTGATAGAGGGCTCGAGTAGATTTTCTGGCTATAAATAGGAGAGACCGAGTCATTCAGCTCGCAAGAGAAGGGGCATTTCCTCTTTCTGGAGTAACAGCGCTTCCAGGAGGCCTCCAAGGACAGACGCCGGGGAAGCCCAGGGGCCCGTGGGGTCAGAACCCAAGGGGATGGGCAGCCCTTCAAGTCACAAGAAGCCTCATGAGGCTGTTCAGAGTGTGGGTCCCCGCACCCTGACCTCCCCCAAGCCTGGGGCCTGCTTCCCGGGTGTGGACTGTGCATGGGTGGGTGAGGACCTGGACCTGGGCACCATCTGGCCAGGCTGCGTGACAGGAGGAAATTGTTGGGGAGGGCGGTTCACGGCATCTGCCTTTTTCCAAGGCTTAACCTACATAGTCCAGCCTCTCCCTCCTTAGGGCAACCGGGAAGACGCGAATCGCCTTGCAAGCCCAGGGCCCGCGCCCTGGACGGGTGGAATGCGGCCCCTGAGAGCCTCCAGTCTGGGGAAAGCCTGGACCCTGTGGTGTGGCCTGTCTGAAGGGCGAGTGACGATTGCCAGTTGAAAGTTGCCACCGCAGAATGATTTTCAGTGGACTTCCAGCTGGATGTTGTACACATAGACGAGGACTATTAATGTGGAAGTGTTTCAGGACTCCCCCCAAATCTGCCCAAGTCATATTACTGTGTTAGAAAAACTTATGTATTTCCCCCTAGAATGTCCTGCTAAAGCTATGCGGACTGCCTTTTCTTTCTTTTTTCTTTTTCCAAAGATTTTATTTATTTATTCATGGAGACACAGAGAGAGAGGCAGAGACATAGGCAGAGGGAGGAAGAGGCTCCCCTTGAGCAGCCTGATGTGGGACTTGATCCTGGGATCTCAGGATCACGACCTGAGCCAAAGGCAGGTACTCAAGCACTGAGCCCCCTGGGAGTCCCTGGGCTGCCTTTTCTGCACAGGACTGTGTGGCTGCTAAGGTGTTCTTCACTAGGACAACTGGGAGACTTGATTCCCTGTAAGCCTGGGGCCCTACAAGAAGCCACTCAGTGGAAGTGAGGATTGAGGGACGCCTGGGTGGCTCAGCGGTTGAGTGTCTGCCTTTGGGTCAGGGGGTGATCCTGGGATCCCCGGATGGAGTCCTGTGTTGGGCTCCCCACAGGGAGCCTACTTCTGCCTCTGCCTGTGTCTCTGCCTCTCTCTGTGTCTCTCATGAATAAATAAATAAAAGTCATTAAAAAAATGAAATGAGGATTGACACCTAAGAAGTACTTTGGGATGTGAAGGCTCCTTTTGCCCTGGAGGGTGTTGGGGTGGCCGCAGAGCCGGGCATGTGCCAGTGACCTGGAGGTGGAAGACGTAGGAGACTCTATATCCATGAGCAGAGCCAGCCACGTGGCACAAGGAGCAGGAGGTTATCCTCCTCATTTCATCAGTGTTTGGGACCATGGAGCATATTTGCTCTAAGGGAAGAGCTGGAGGATTCCAGTCAGCCCTGCTGGAGGTGGTGTGGCTTGTTCTGGGGAAACCTCCAAATACACACCTCTGGCATCCAGTCCTACAGGGGTCTGTCTGTGGCCAGCTTCAAGCCGCCACCTTTGATGGCATTTCAGGGAGAACCCACTTGCTCCTGGTGGGACCCAGTATACATGCACAGCCAGAGGCTGGCTGAAAGGTGTCTCACTGGGCACGGACAGGCAGCCCAGGCCTGAGGAATGTGTGGAACAGAAGAATTGAGTAGGAGGGTTGGAGATTCTGGGCCCTGGAGCAGGCTATGGGTGGACCCCTCTGACCTCAACACAGACCCCAGGGAGTACGGGTTGTTTGAAAAGCCCTGGAACTGCTGCTGCCTGAAAGAGTTTCAGGGAGAAACCACTCTGCACCCTGGGGGGGGGGGGGGGGCGCGGTGCAGTTTGGGGCATTGGCCTGCGCCCAACATTCCATGAAGGGCTTGGCTAACAAAGTTGGGGGGGGGGCGGTGGATGAGGAGGGCTGACTGCACATGTCCAGGCTGCTCAGGCCTGAGGGGAGGCCTGGACTTGACATGGGAGACCATAGGTAGAGAGCCCCAGCCCTGGTGCATCCTTCATCCTTGGGCCTGCAGCCCAAGAGGAGTCTGTCTCTGGCCAGTTTCAAGCTGCCATCTTTGAGAGGATTTGGGGGAGTAGGTGGTCTTGACCTTGGGATATGTAGGTCCAGGGGAGCCAGCCCGAGCCCAGCAGGCCAAGAGGAAATCCGTAGACTTCCGGGTGTCTTTCACGTTCGGGCCTGCTGGGCCTCACTCTCCTGCCCACGTGGGTTTTTAAGAGACTGGGCCGACTTGGGCCTTTTCTTTTTTTTTTAAAAAAGATATTATTTATTTATTCATGAAAGACACAGAGTGAGATGCAGAGACAAAGGCAGAGGGAGGAGCAAGCTTCTTGCAGGGAGCCCGATGAGGGACTCAATCCCCAGACCTGGGATTATGCCCTGAGCCTGAGGCAGATGCTCAACAACTGAACCACCCAGGTGTCCGGACTTGGGCTTTTTGTCGGGGCTGGTTTAAGTAGGAGAACTCTCTTCTGAGCAATGTTATCTGTTATCTTAGAGTGAAGGGCAGATGGTGCCCCCAAAGAGTGATGGGTCCATGTCCTGACCCCGGGACCTTTGCAGATGTAAGTAGGTAACATGAGTCATTAGGGTGACCCTAATCCTGCGTGACTTGTGACCTTGTAGAAAGAAGAGAGACACAGACATGGGAAAAGCCATGATGGAAGAGACACAGCCAAACCCAGGGGATCCCTGAAGCCTACAAAAGCCGAAGGAATCAGGAAGGACCCTCCACTGGAGTCTCAGCACTTTCAAAGTGGGGAGCTGCCATGGTGGGGGCAGGGCTGTGGTCCCTGAGGGCTCCATGTCCCCTGCGTGGTGGCTGGGAGCCGTTCCCACAGGGTGCTCACCAGCACGCTGGCTTCATAGGAGACTGTGCGGCACTGGACACCCATGCTTGTTCTACCATCACAACCTTCTCTTGGGTTCCAGTCAGCATAGGGTGTCTCTGGGGCCAAGGGGAGCTAGGCTTTCAGCCTCCATGGGGGGCCTTTGGGTGCTGATTAAGAGCGCAAGTTAGGGACACCTGGGTGGCTCAGTGGTTGAGTGTCTGCCTTCAGCTTAGGGTGTGATCCTAGAGTTCTGGGATCGAGTCCTGCATCGGGCTCCCCACAAGGAGCCTGTTTCTCCCTCTGCCTGGGTCTCTGCCTGGGTCTCTGCCTCTCTGTATCTGTCATGAATAAATAAATAAAATCTTAAAAAAAAAAAGTGCAAGTTATCCTGCCAGAGTGGCCGAAGGCAAACTTCCCGGCAGCTGTCTGGAATGGGGGCTGGAGTCACAGTTACTAGTTAGAAGTGGTGAGATGGAGTATTATTCAGCGATAAACAGGAGCAAAGCCCCGATGCCACCATGTAGATGACCCCGGAAAACACGAGAGAAGCCAGATCCAAGGGGAGGGTATGATTCCGTGTGTGCAAAATGTGCAGGGCAGGCAAATGCATGGACAGAAGGCGAGTCCGTGGTTCCTGGGGGACGGGGGCCACCAAAGGGTTGGGTTATGAGGCTTTCTAAAATGATGTGAGGGTGGTTGTAGCATTCTTGAGTACCAAGACAGCACTGAGGTTTATTTTATTTTATTTTTAAAAAAGATTTCATTTATTTATTCATGAGAGACCCAGAAAGAGAGAGAGAGGTAGAGACACAGGCAGAGGGAGAAGCAAGCTCCATGCAGGGAGCCCGACGTGGGACTTGATCCCGGGACCCCAGGATCCCGCCCCGGGCTGAAGGCGGGCGCTCAACCGCTGAGCCACCCGGGCTGCCCGAGACCACTGTTTTTGAAATAAAGAATAACTTTAAACTTCATATACTAGAGATTGTGTCGTATATGTGGGGAACATAAGATTGTGATTACATAGTCGCCATCCAGATCACCACACGGGGCACAGGAGCTCACGGCCCTGGTCATAACCTGCTTCCCGCCACGGGGTAGCTGCTGCCCTGAACTTGGTGGCGGTGGCGTTCTGGTGCTCGTGGTTTGCCCCACATATGTGCCTGCGGGTGACGTGGCCCAGGTCCACCTGGTCCACCTGTGCACACGGGAGGTGCTCACGCTGTCTGCTCTCTCCCTCTCGTCCGCTCAGTATTGTGTGGGTGACGTTCTTCTGCAATCTGGATGCAATTTTTTAAAAAAGATTTTATTTATTTATTCATGCGAAAGAGAGAGAGAGAGAGGCAGAGACACAGGCAGAGGGAGAAGCAGGCTCCACGCAGGGAGCCGGACACGGGACTCGACCCCGGGTCTCCAGGATCAGGCCCTGGGCCGAAGGGGGCGCTAAACCGCTGAGCCACCCGGACTGCCCTGGATGCAATTTTTAATATAATTTTTATAAACTGTAATAATGTAAGACTGCTTCCTCTTTTTTTTTTTTTTTTTAAGAAAATAGTTGCGGTAAAATAAACATAGCAAAGAATGTACCATTTTAGCCGTTTTTAAGTACACTGTGGAGTGACATCCAGCACATTCACAGTGGACTGCACCTACCCTTACCATCCTCTCCAGAGCCTTTTTCCGTTTTGTAAAACTGGAACTTTGTCCCCATTACACACTAGCTCCCCCTCCCCATCCGCAGCCCCAGCATCCAGCGCCCTCCTTCCTGTGTCTCTGGATTTGTGTACACGGTGGAATCACACAGTGTCCGCCTTCTTGGGAGCGCAGCGTCCTCAAGGCTCCTCCATGTGGTGGCAGGATGGAGTGCAGTGTGCTGATCCACTCATCCATCAGTAGATGCAATATCTGCATTAATTCTTCACATCTTTTTTTTTAAAGATTTTATTTATTTATTCATGAGAGACAGAGAGAGAGAAAGAGAGAGAGAGAGAGAGAGAGAGTCAGAGACACAGGCAGAGGGAGACAAAGGTTCCATGCAGGGAGCCAGATGTGGGACTCAATCCTGAATCTCCAGGATCACGCCTTGAGCCGAAGGCGGCGCTAAACCGCTGAGCCACCTGGGCTGCCCCAATTCCTCACATCTTAAAATATTTATGGTATCAGGATGCCTGGGTGGCTCAGTGGTTGGGTGCCTGCCTTTGGCTTAGGTTGTGATCCTGGGATCCAGAATCGAGTCCCGCATCAGGCTCCCTGCGAGGAGCCTGCTTCTCCCTCTGCCTATGTCTCTGCCTCTCTCTCTCAGTCTGTGTCTCTCATGAATAAATAAATAAATTTAAAAAATATTGGGCAGCCTGGGTGGCTCAGCGGTTTAGCGCCACCTTCAGCCAAGGGTGTGATCCTGGAGACCTTGGATCGAGTCCCACGTCGGAGCCTGCTTCTCCCTCTGCCTGTGTCTCTGCCTCAGTCTCTCTGTGTCTCTCATGAATAAATAAAATCTTAAAAAAAACATTTATGGTATCTCTTCAGAAAGTCCCATGAATCAAGTCATTTACCATTAACTTTTTAACTTTTTTTCTTTAACTTTTTATTTTGAAAAAGTGAAACTTAGGAAAAAGGAGAATTCAGAAACTTGACGTGTGTTCAGCAGCTAATGGTCTGCTGTGTTCACTTTATTCTGTGCATACGTGTGCTGTACACCTGCGTCTGTGCAGCTGGGTGTGTGCATGTGTGTGTATATGCATGTGTGCAGCTCTGCATGCATAGGTGTGTATGTAGCTGCATGTGTGCATAGGTGTGTGCTCAGCTGTGTGTGCAGCGGCATGTGTTCACCAGAAACACTTGCAGGCTGGCTGCACGTGGAGTTGCACCCTTGTTGTATCTGCACCCACTCTTGCCAACGCTGCTGTGTGACCACATCACAGTCTTTGCTCTGGGACACTTGAAGTGGCTGGAGGATGATGTCCTTGAGAAGAGTCTATGCACATGGTCATGCGTGTCTCAGGAATGTCCTCCATGCTTTATCTTCCATTCAGGGTCCAGCTGAGGACCCCATGTGCCATTTAGCCTTCCAGTGCCTGGTTCCCTTTAAGCAAGAAGGTTGGCAACTTGGGGAGCCCAGGCCCGCAGTCATGGAGGCACCCCTGCTTTGCCTGTGGCCTCCATATCCTTGGAATTTGCTCCTTCTTTGGGGTCACTCAGCGTGGCCCTGACTCGGATTGGGCCTCTTTCCTTGGGGTGTCCCCGTTGCCCATTTGGGGTCCCCTTTAGTTTCCCCCCACCTCAGCCCCCCAGCCCATCTCCCTCAGGGGAGACTGTGTCTCATAGCAGGTACCTGGACACATCAGGGCGACAGTGTCATGGAGCAGGTCCCACAGCGGGGGTGACACGCTCGGAGAAGGGGCCATGAGGAGCTCAAACACTCCTGGGTCCTCTGCTCAGAACGGCGTCTGTGCTGCGTCTTCGCCCTGCCCTCGCCTCCAAAGACATCGCCACGCACATTCCAGGTGTCAGCTGTGTACACGAAGGGCCTGTGCGCCGCACACGCAGTCTGTCCCCACCCCTCCCGAGGACACGGACGGGAAGGTGGATGCGGCCTCCTGCAGGAGAGGCAGGCTGTGCGTGCTGTCGGCTGCCCTGAAGCAGCCCCCCCTCTGCCCACGGGGCTCGGCCCCCCGGGGAGGACGGAGACCAGCTCCCAGCACCCGGTGCTGCGCCGGCCTGTCCTAGCGGGGCTCCTCTGGGTGCCCGGGAACCCCTGACATCACCACTTCTCATCCATCCTTGCTGGAGAGCGGGCTGTACTACATGAGGTTTCTGGTTGGCCCCTGGAGCCTGACCATCAGGTGGCCACAGGCATTGGTAACACTTGTGACACATTTCGAAATGCATAAAAACGGGATGGTTCGAGCAGTTTCCTGGCAAGGGTGACACGTGGAGCCCGATGTTGATGTAACCTCAGTGTGGCTGATGTCCTACTTCCTGGCACATGGTGAGCTCCTGGTCGTAGGAGACCAAACAGGTGCATGTGAGATGCTCCTGGGGACAGCAGTGCAAAGCTGGCGGACCTGACCACGTTCTGCAGACACAGTAGATCTAGGGCTCCCTGCGTCCTGTCTATAGGGAGTGGATCTCCCCCCTGTCCTGTCTACACTGAGTGCATGAGTGCTTCTGAGTCTAGTCTACCCTGGGACATCTACCTGACTGTGCTCGGTCTACACTGAGTGCATTTAGATCCGACAGGGTTCTGTTTCAAATGAAAACATTTAAACCACACAGCGTCTGTCTACAATGGGACAATTAGACCTCACATGTTCTGCAGAAGTGAGTTTATTTAGACCTGTTACTGTTCTGTCCTCACTTGGCACATTAATATCTTGCCTTGTTCTGTTTACATGGGGACGTTTAGATCTGACTGTTTTGTCTATACTGGGACACTTAGACTTGACTGTGTTCTGTCTATACTAGGATATTTAGACCTGACCCTTTTTTGTCTACACTGGGACACTTAGACTTGACTATGTTCTGTCTGTACTGGGATATTTAGACCTGAGTCTGTTTTGTCTACCCCGAGATATTTATTATTTATTTTTAAAAAAGATTTTATTTATTAATTCGTGAGGGAGAGAGAGAGGCAGAGACACAGGCAGAGGGAGAAGCAGGCTCCATGCAGGGAGCCCAACGTGGGACTCGATCCCGGGTCTCCAGGATCATGCCCTGGCTGGAGGCAGGTGCTAAACCACTGAGCCACTCAGGGATCCCTTACACCGAGTTATTTAGACCTGACTCTGTTTTGTAGACACTGGGTTATTTAGACCTGACCCTGTTCTGTCTACACTGAGATATTTAGACCCAACCATGTTGTCTACCCTGGCACCTTCATGTCTGACCGTGTGCTGTGTACCCTGCTTTAACTCTAAATGTTGTTTTAATGCTCACAGTTGAAATGACCCCAACCAGTCAGGGTTTCTCCAGCCTTTTGCATCCTGTGTGGACATGAGTTGGAACAGGGCCTGTTCTAGGGCACTGGATGGCTGGCCTCCAGTGCAACAGCTTGCAGGTGTTGTGGAGACCGTGCTTCTCTAGGTGTTCCTCATACTGTTAATTCCTTAACATCTCACCAGTCCAAACCAGGTGACATATCCAGCTTGACAGTGAAGGTGTGGACTGTCCTCACAAAATATGGTGGGAGTCTGGAGCCTGAGGACAGAGCTGGAAACTTGGTGAGAGACCCTGCCTGGCCTCAGTCCTGGGAGTTTCAGGATAGACCTCAGAGGCCTAGTCTGAGTGTGGGGAGCTGTGCAACCACAGCCAGGGTCCAGATGTCAGTGCTTTGAGGTCTGGGGTGTATGGCTGAGGTTGCCTGGTGTGGGTAACCATGTGAAGACCCCATGTGTGTCACCAGTCTTGGCAAGGGAGTGAGGTGCTCCTGGCAGGGATCAGGAGCAAAGTGAGGTGCAGGGGATGTGGCCATGGGGTCCTGGTCCCTGGGGAGGGCTGTGGGGCATGGGGGTCTCTGTGTATAGTCTGGGGGTCGGTGTTTATGACAGCAGTTTATCAAGGTGGGGACTTGATGCAGGGGCACCGAGGGCTGTGCATGGGGGTGTGGGCACTGGGGGGCTAGCAGAGCACATGGGGCACAATGCTGGCTGAGTACCTGCCCCCATACATCACCTGGGTACCCTGGGTCTGCAAGCTGCCCTGAGCTTCCATCTGCAGCCTTGACCCCTGTAGGTTTCATCTCCCCTTGGGGTCTCCTGCAGACTTTGTGACACAGCAGGACCGGGTCCATTCCATCTGCTCTGGGGGGAGGTCTACACAACTGTTCCTGGGACTGTCCTGGCTTCTCCCACATTCCTGACAAAGGGGACTTGAATTGGAGTCGCCATTAGCAAATCATCATTTTAACAATTTACTTACTTTTTAAGTATAATTATAATAAAATGCATATCTCACCTGCCACCTTTAGGCGCACAGCTCCACAGCCTTAGGCATATTCACTGTGTGTGCAGCCATCAGCACTGTCTGCAGAACATTTTCATCTTGCTAAGCTGAAGTTCCACACCCCCTGAACATCCAGTCCCCACCTGCCTCCCCAGCTGCTGGCGTCACCACCCACTTTGTATCTCTGAACTTGGGAGTCCAGGCTTCCCATATAAGTGGAGCCCTGTAGCATTTAGCAACCAGGCATTTGGAAGTGTAGACTCAGTCTTTTTTTTTTTTTTTTAAGATTTTATTTATTTATTAGAGACAGAGAGAGACAGAGAGACAGACAGACAGAGAAACAGAGACACAGGCAGAGGAAGAGGCAGGCTCCACACAGCCTGATGTGGGACTCAGTCCCGGGTCTCCAGAATCATGCCCTGGGCTGAAGGCAGCGCTAAACCACTGGGCCACCGGGACTGCCCTAGACTCAGTCTTAAAGCAATGCGTGTTTTATGTGTGAAGAACCTCAGTGTAGTGAGGGCGTGAACACAAAGCAGGTGCCTGAGCACCTGACCTGCCCATCAGCCCTGTGCTCCCTGGGTCCTTGTCTCTACCTCACAGGTGTTTGACCTGGGAACACTGGTTTCTACATGGAGATTCACTTGGGGACTTCCTGCTATTTGGGAGAGGGGGCCTCTTGTTGACCATCTCTGCTGCCTGAAATAGGATCCTGTGGACTGCAGACCCCCTGGAGTGGGTTCCTGAGAAGGCGGAAAGCCCGCAGGGGACACAGCGTCAGGGCTGTGACAGTCCCGTGGAGCAATCGCATCACTGAAGCTGATGATGTGTGGGGTGTTCCCAAGGACCAGGTTCAGGAAGACATAGCGACATTGCCTGGGACACTCGTTGACAAGCAGAGCTACAGAAGGGTGATTCTGGGATGGGCGCAGGGCCTGTGTGGCACCTCAGGACATCTCCCTGTGTTCTATCTTTATTTATTTTTTTAAAGATTTATTTATTTATTCATGAAAGACACTCAGAGAGAGGGGGGTGGGGCAGAGACACAGGCAGAGGGAGAAGCAGGCTCCATGCAGGGACCCTGATGCGGGACTTGATCCCGGGACTCCAGGATCAGGCCCTGGGCATAAACCGCTAAACTGCTGAGCTACCCGGGCTGCTCATGTGTTCTGTCTTTAAATGCAGCAAAATGACTTTGACCCAGTGGTCAGGTGAGGACCCCTCTGGAAGAGGTTTGGGGCCGATTTCTGAAAGCTCACAGCACTGCTCCTGCAGCACATGCACTCTCCAGTGCTGTGAGGCACCTCAGGGACCTTGATCGACGTGCTCAGCAGGCTCACCGACTTGGCCATGTACAGCCTGTGGCGCACCAGCTCCCTGGCAGGTGACAGCCGGCTGCTCAGGGCCCACACGGTGACATCCACATGGCGTGCTGCCACAGCATGTGGCCTGTAGGGGGTGGAGGCCAGGCCTCCTGGTGGAGAGGGGGAGCAGATGGGCAGGAAGAAGCCACAAAGGGACATGTGTGGGTGAAGACCCCTGCTAATGGGTGGTGAGGAAGCACAGATTTGGACCTTTTCATCCTCCACTAGAAAAGGAGAGGGCCAGTGAGGGGCTGGACAGACGGTGCCAGCTGACATTTGAGAGAGCATGGGCTATCCAGACTCACCAGGGTGTATACTGTCCCTCTGTCCCCAGGCCGGCTCTCCTGCACATCTCCTGTCCTTTTACCCACATAAATGTTACCTGAGCTGGCTCACTTGAGCCTGTCTGATTCCTCTGTCCCCACAAAATGGCCCAGCAAGTTACTTGGACATGTCCTATTTCCAGGACAGGAAGTAGGATGTCTCCTGGTTCCCGTGACGGGCCCTGAGCTGGCTCACCTGGGTGTGTCCTGTTGTTACCTGGTGTATCTCATGCCCCTCTGTTGCCCCCTCATGAGCAGGTGTGGCCTGAACCACCTTGCTTCCCTCCTCCACTTCACCTTTTGTTGACACATTTCGGGTTCTGGAATCACTGGTGATCAAGGCCCCATTCCTGTGGGGTTATCTTTTCTAACTGATTGTAAATTCTGTGAAGCAGGTCATGGATCTTCTGTGGCTACCCAGGATCAGCTTCTCCTTCAGGAAACACTGAATAGTCACTGCTTGATTCACAGGAACTTGGTTAAGAAGAGCTCCTTCTTCACAAATTCTGGAAGCGTAGAATCCTTTTATTTTTTTTTTAAAGATTTTATTTATTCAAGAGAGAGAGAGAGAGAGAGGCAGAGACATAGGCAGAGGGCGAAGCAGGCTCCATGTAGGGAGCCCGAAGTGGGACTCGATCCCTGGTCTCTAGGATCGCGCCCTGGGCCAAAGGCAGGTGCTAAATCACTGCGCCACCCAGGGATCCCCTGGAAATGTAGAATCCTTTTGGAAAGTGCAGTTTCTCTTGATATCAAATGCTCTACAGGATAGTTATCAAATGAGAATTCTTCTTTTTTTTAAAATTTAAATTCAATTAACATATAGTGTATTAGTTTCAGGGCTAGAGTTTAGTGATTTTTTTTTGGTGGCTGAGTAATATTCCATTATATGATATACTACATCTTTATCCATTCATCTGTCCATGGACATCTAGGCACTTTCCACAGTTTGGCTATTGTTGGCATTGCTGCTATGAACATTGGGGTGCAGGTGTCCCATTCACATCACTGCATCTGTATCTTTGGGGTAAATACACAGTAGTGCAGGTGCTGGGTTGTAGGGTAGCTTTATTTTTAACTTCTGAGAAATCTCCACACTGTTTTCCACAGTAACTGCACGAGCTTGCATTCCTACCAACAGTGCAAGAGGGTTCCCTTTCTCCCCATCCTCATCAATACCTGTTGTTTCTTGTGTTGTTAATCTTAGCCATTCTGACAGGTGTGAGGTGGTCTCTCATTGTGGTTTTGATTTGTATTTGCCTGATGTCAAGTGATATGGAGCATCTTTTCATGTGTCTGTTACCCATTTATATGTCTTTTTTGGAGAAATGTCTGTTCATGTCTTCTGCCCATTTCTGGACTGAATTGTTTGTTTTTTGGGTGTTGAGTTTGATAAGATTTTTTTAAAGATTTTATTTATTTATTCATAGAGACAGAGAGAGAGAGAGGCAGAGACACAGGCAGAGGGAGAAGCAGGCATCATACAGAGAGCCTGATGTGGGACTCAATCCAAGGTCTCCAGGATCACACCCTGGGCTGTAGGAGGCACTAAACCTCTGCGCCACCGGGGCTGCCCCAAGTTTGATAAAATCTTTATAGATCTTGGATACTAGCCCTTTACTGATAAAACATATGCAAGTATCTTCTCCCATCTGTAGGTTGTCTTTTTTTTTTTTAAGATTTTATTTATTTATTCATGAGGACAGAGAGAGGCGGAAACATAGGCAGAAGGGGAAGCAGGCTTTCCCAGGGGAGCCTGATGCGGGACTCGACCCCACGGCCCCAGGATCACAAGCCAAAGCCAAACACCCAACCACTGAGCTACCCAGGTGCCTCTGTAGGTCATCTTTTGGTTTTGTCGACTGTTTCTGTTGCTGTGTAGAAGTTTTTATCCTGATGAAGTCCCAGTAGTTCATTTTTGTCTTTGTTTCCCTTGCCTCTAGCAACATCTCTAATAAGAAGAGCTATGGCCAAAGTCAGGGGGTTTCAGCCTGTGTTCTCTATGATTTTGATGGGTTCTTGTCTCACATTTAGGTCTTTCATTTTAAATTTATTTTTGTGTATGATGTAAGAGAGTGGTCAAGTTTCATTCTTCTGTATGTGGCTGTCCAATTTTCCCAATAGCATTTGTTGCAGAGACTGTCCTTTTTTCCATTGCATATTCTTTCTGCTGTGTTGAAGATTAGTTGATTATAGAGTTGAATTTCTGGTTTCTCTATTCTGTTCCATTGATCTATGTGTCAGTTTTTGTGCCAGTGCCACACTGTCTTGATGACCACAGCTTGTAATATAACCTGAAGTCCAGCATTGTTATGCCTCCAGCTTTAGTTTTCTTTTTCAACATTCCTTTGGTTATTTAGGGTCTTTTTTGGCTCCATGCATATTTTAGGATCATTCGTTCTGTGTGAAAAATGCTGTGGTATTTTGACAGGGATTTTGTTAAATGTATAGATTGTTTTGGATAGCATAGTTTAACAGTATTTGTTCTTTCACTCAATGAGCTTGGAATGCTTTTCCATTTTTTTTTTAAACAACAGTTCTTTTTTTTTTTTTTAAATAAGATTTTAATTTATTTATTCATGAAACACACACACACACACACACACACACACACAGAGGCAGAGACACAGGCAGAGGGAGAAGCAGGCTCCATGCAGGGAGCCTGACGTGGGACTCGATCCTGGGTCTCCAGGATCACGCTCTGGGCTGACGGCGGTGCTAAACCGCTGAGCCCCCCAGGCTGCCCTGCTTTTCCATTTCTTTGTGTCCTCTTCAAATTCTTTCATGAGTGTTCTATAGTTTTCAGAATATAAATCTTTTATCTCTATAGGCTTATTTCTAGATATCTTGTAGTTTTGGGTGCAATTGCAAATGGGATGAGTTCCTTTATATCTTTTTCTGCTCTTTATTATTGGTGTATAGAAATGCAACAGATTTCAGCACATTGATTTTATATCCTGCAACTTTTCCAAATTCGTGTTTCAATTCTAGCAATTTTTTTGTCGAGTCTTTTGGGTTTTCTACATAGAATATTATGTTGTCTGCAAATAGTGAAAGTTTGACTTCTTTCTTTTCAGTTTGGATCCCTTTTATTTCTTTTCGTTGTCTGATTACTGAAGCCGAGACTTCCAGTACTATGTTAAATAGGAATGGTGAGCATGGACATCCTTGTCTTGTTCCTGACTGTTGGGGAAAGACTCTCAGTTTTCCCCCACTGAGCATGCTATTAGCTGTGGGTCTTTGGTGTATGGCCTTTATGATGCTGAGGTATGTTCCTTCTATCCCTACTTTGCTGAGAGGTTTTTATTTATTTTTTTTAATCAGGGGAAGATACTGTATTTTGTCAAATGCTTTTTCTGCATCTATTAACAGATCATATGGCTCTTACCCTTTCTTTTATTAACGTAGTGTATCACGTTGATTGATTTGTGAATGTTGAACCATCCTTGAGCCCAGGAATAAATCCCACTGGATTGCGGTGAATAGTTCTTTTAATGTACTGCGGAATTTGATTTGCTGGTATTTTACTGAGAAATTTTGCATCCGTGTTCATCAGGGGTATTGGTCTGTAATTCTTTTAAGTGGGGTCTTTGTCTGGTTTTGGGATAAAGGTAATGCTGGATTTATAGAATGAGCTTAGAAGTTTTCCTTCCTTTTCTATTTTCTGGAAAAGTTTGAGAAGAATAGGTATTCACTCTTCTTTAAATGTCTGGTATTATTGCCCTGGGAAGCCATCTGGCCCTGGACTTTCATTTGTTAGGAGATTTTTGATTGCTGATTCAATTTTTAAAAAAGATTTTATTTGTTTATTCATGAGAGACACAGAGAAAGCCAGAGACGTAGGTAGAGGGAGAAGCAGACTTCTTATAGGGAGCGTGATACAGGACTCCATCCCAGGACCCCAAGATCACGACCTGAGCCAAAGGCAGACACTCCACCACTGGGACACCCAGGTGCTCCGCTGATTCAATTTCTTTGCTAGTCATGAGTCTCTTCACATTTTCTATTTCTTCCTGTTTCAGTTTTAGTAATTTGTAGGTGTCTAGGGATTTGTCCATTTATTCAGGTTTCCCAGTTTTTGGCATATACCTTTTCATAGTATTGTCTTATAATTGTTTTATGTTGTGGTGTTGATTGTGATCTCTCCTTTTTCATTTGTGATTTTATTTATTAGGGTCTTTTTTCTTTTTGATAAATCTGGCTAGGGGTTTATCAATTTTATTAATTATTTTGAAGAACTTGCTCTTAGTTTTGTTCTTCCATTCTACTGCTTTTTGTTGTTTTTATATCATTTACTTCTGCTCTAATCTTTATTATTTCCCTTCTTCTGCAGGCTTTAGGCTTTATTTGCTGTTCCTTTTCTAGCTGCTTTAGGTGTAAGGTTAAGTTGTGTATTTGAGACTTTTCTTGTTTCTTGAGGTAGGCCTGTAGTGATATGTACTTCCCTCTTAGGACTGCCTTTGCTGCATCTCAGAGGTTTGGACAAACATGTTTTCATTTTCATTTGTTTGCATATATATAAAAAATTTCTTCTTTAATTTCCTGGTTGCCCCATTCATTCTGTAGTAGGATATTCTTTAATCTCCATGTATTTGTGGTCTTTCCAAACTTTTTTCTTGGGGTTGACTTCAAGTTTCATAGTGTTGTGGTTTGAAAATGTACATGGTGTGACCTCAATTTTCTTTTACCTCTTGAGGGCTGATTTTTGACCATTATGTGATCTGTTCTGGAGAATGTCCCATGTGCACTTGAAAAGGACGTGTATTCTGCTGCTTTAGGATGAAATGTGAATATATCTGTTGAATCCATCTGTTCCAGTTGTGTCAATCCAAGCCATTGTTTCCCTGTTGATTTTCTTAGATGACCTATCTGATGCTGTAGTGGGTGTTAAAATCCCCTACTATGATTGTATTATTATCAATGAGTTTCTGTACATTTGTTATTATATATATATATATATATATATATATATATATATATATATATAGTTTATATATTTAGGTACTCCCAAGTTGAGGGCATAAATATTTACAATTGTTTGATCTTCTTGACGGATGGTCTTCTTACTTTTCTTTTTCCTAAGATTTTATTTATTTATTCATGAGAAACACAGGGAAAGAGAGAGAGAGTGGCAGAGACACAGGCAGAGGGAGAAGCAGGTTCCATGCAGGGAGCCCGATATGGGACTTGATCCCAGGACTTCAGGATCACGCTCTGGGCTGAAGGCAGACACCCAACTGCTGAGCCACCCAGGTGTCCGGTGTCCCACCCTTCTTCATCTCTTGTTACAGTCTCTGGTTTCAAATCTAGTTTGTCTGGGAGCACCTGGGTGGCCCAGTGGTTAAGCATCTGTCTTTGGCTCAGGTTGTGATGCTGGGGTCCTAGGATCAGGTCCCGCCTTGGCTCCCCACGGGGAGCTTTCTTTTGATGTCCATTAGCATGAGAGATGATTTTCCATCCTCTGATGTTTAATCTGCTAGTGTCTGTATGACTAAAATGAGTTTCTTGTAGGCAGCAGGTGGATCTTGTTATGTAATCCATTCTGATACCCCATATGTTTTGATTGGAACATTTAGTTCATCTACATTCAGAGTGATTATTGAAAGATATGAATTTAGTGCCTTTGTGTTACCAGTAGAGCTGGTGTTTCTGGTGATGTTCTCTGGTCCTTTCTAGTCTTTGTTGCTTTTGGTCTCTTTTGTCTCCACGAAAAGAGTCCCCTTTAAAATTTCTTGCCGGGCTGGTTTAGTGGTCATGATCTCCTTTATTTTTTGTCTGATTGGGCAACTCTTTATCTCTCCTTCTATTCTGAATGACAGCCTTGCTGGATAAAGAATTCTTGGCTGCATGTTTTTCCCATTCAGCATATTGAATATTTCTTTCCACTCTTTTCTGGCCTGCCAAGTCTCTCTGGACAGATCTGCTGTGAACCAGATCTGTCTTCCCTTGTAGTTAAGGACTCCCACCCCCACCCCCGCACCCCCAGCTGCTTTCAGGATTCTTGTGTGTGTATTTTGTGGATTTGACTATGATGTGCCTTGGTGATGGTCGGCTTCTGCTGAATTTAGTGGAGGTTCTCTGTGCTCTTGGTTTCAATGTCTGTGTCCTTCCTCAGATTAGAGAATTTTAATAATTTGTTCAAATAAAACTTCTGCCCCCTTTTCACTCTTTTCATCTTCTGGGACTCCTATGATATGAATGTTGTTGTTTTAGTAAGTTACTGAGTTCCCTAAGTCTGCCTCTGTGATCCATTACCTTTCTTGTTTTTATGGCTTCCACTTGGGACTGCATCTCAGTTATAGCATTTTTAATGTCGTCCTGACTAGATTTTAATTCTTTTATCTCTACAGGAAGGGATTCTCTAGTGTCTTTTGTCCTTTTTTCCAGCCCAGCTACTATCCTTATAATCATTGTTTTCAATTCTAATTCAGGCATCTTACTTATATCTGTATTGATTAACTCCCTAGTTGTGAGTACTACCTTGTGTTCTCTTTTGTGAGTGAATTTCTCCATCTCGTTATTTTGTCCAGAAAAGAAAGAAGAATGCACAAGAAAAACAATAACAATAACAACAACCCCCTAATCAAGTGTGTTTTGTCCTGCTTGTTGAAAGAATCTAGATCCCAAAATAAGAAAGAAAAAAAGAAAGTACAATGAAAATAAACAAAAAAGGCATACACATAAAAAATAAAATTAAAATTTAATAAAAAAAGAATTGAGGAAAATAAATGAATAAATAATAAAGAATAAAAGTATAAAGGAAACTAGATCCTACTTTCCCCCTAGAGCTGAAGCTTTGTAGCCCTCTGTGATCAGTAAGCTGGGTGGGATTGAGTTGTCTGGGTGGGTCTTCTGGGGGAGGGCCTGTTGCTCTGATCATCAGGGGCCCCCGTCTTAGTGGAAATGCACCTGCAGCACCCAGAGGCAGAGTGTAAGAGCCTCCAGCCTCAACGAGGCAGCACTGTCCTGCTCCCTGAAGACTCAATGCTGACAGGCAAGATGAGTATGGGGGTACCTGCTTCTGTGGCCCTGGAGCTCATCCCACCCCCCAGTCTGCAGTGAGCCTTCACAGAAGAGCCATCAAGCACTCTTGTCTCCACAGTTTCTGTCAGAACCCTGCATTCACCCTGCCTGTGTCTGAGCTTTATTTATTTATTTATTTTTATCTCAGACAAGTGACTGAGTTTCAAAACTCCCAATTTTAGGGACTCCAGTGGTGGAGGCCAGTGCTCTTCCTCCCAGGGAGGGTCTCCTCCCACTTCTGCTCTTTACTGGTCTGTCCCAGGAAAGCGGTGCCATGACTGCCCAGGGGTTTGCAGTTTATGGCAACACAGAGCAGAAAGCTGGCCCCTAGAGCCGCTGCTCTCAGCTTGTTTCCCCACTCCTGTGCCTGGGAAGAGTTGGTGCCATCGTTTTTGTGACCCTGGGGGTTCCTGAGCCCACCCTGTCGTTCCTGGGGCTCCCCCCGACTGTGCCACCCAAGCACTGTTAAGGCAGGTGTGTCCCCCACTCTAGCAGACTTCTGAAAGTTCCTATTTTGTGCTCTGCTGCTTATGGTACTGTGCGTAGACCCCATAAGCTAGCTCCCTGGCCCTGCGTGATGTGGGACTGTATTTCCCCCAGATCAACTGATTGATTTTTTTTAAAGACCTTATTTTTCTGTAATCTCTACAGTCAAGGTGGGGCTTGAACTCACTACCCCAAGATCAAGAGGCGCATGCTCTTACCAACCACACTAAGTGAGCCAGGCTACCTTTGATATATATATATATATATAATATCTATCTATATCTATATTTATATCTATATCTATATCTATATCTATATCTATATCTATATCTATATCTATCTATATCTATCTATATCTATATCATCTATATATAAATTGAACCAGCCATGCAGCATGTTTCAGGGCAGAAATTGAGCCCAACTTTGAAGTTTTATGGAGTCATTTAGACCTTGATAAATGTTAAAGAAAGCATATCTTGCACAGGAGCCCAGGGAGCAGGGCACACACATTAAAAGTTGACAATTTCCTTTACCAGTGTTCATTTAACTGATGATTAATTAAAGTGCTATTCAGTGGCAAACGTTGTTCTCAGATTGGGATATAGTAAGAACGTTCTATGATTTGGAGATAGCTAAAACTCCCTCCTCATGGATTTAATGTTCCATTTGGACACAGAGATAGACAAGCAAGCAAAGAGATATAAAACATGGCATTGGGGCATCTGGCTGGCTTGGTCGGTTGAGTGTACAACTCTTGAGCTCGGGGTTGTGAGTTTGAGCCCCATGCTGGGTATAGAGATTACATAAAAATAAAATATTTAAAAAATAATAAATGGATAAACAAATAAGACATGGCATCAAAGGTAAGTGCTTGCTTCAGAAAAAAAAAAAAGTGAAACGGAATATGTCTAACCTGCAACCTATGTTTTATCAGCCCTGCTTTCACTACTTTGCCCAGATGACGTTGTCCACAGGTGACAGTCCCACCTGAGTGGAGTGGGCTTCTTTCATTGTAAGACCCATGTTCTCCCTCGTTCTGCAAGGAGAGAAGAGCTCTGAAGGCATGAGTTAGGTGGATCAGTATAAATCTAGGCAATTATCATTCCTGAAACCAGTAGCCAAAGCTCTGCCTCCTTTTAGGACCCAATGTCTTTATTTATTTTTTAAAAAATTTTATGTATTTATTCATGAGAGACAGAGAGACACAGAGACACATGCAGAGGGAGAAGCAGACTCCATGCAGGGAGCCTGATGTGGGACTCGAGCCCAGGATCCCGGGATCAGGCCCTGAGCCCAAGGCAGATGCTCAACCACTGAGCCACCCAGGTGTCCCCCAATGTCTTTAAAAAGCCTGTATTGGGAATGTGAACTGGTGCAGCCACTCTGGAAAACTGTGTGGAGGTTCCTCAAAGAGTTAAAAATAGACCTGCCCTACTACCCAGCAATTGCACTGCTGGGGATTTACCCCAAAGATACAGATGCAGTGAAATGCAGGGACACCTGCACCCCGATGTTTCTAGCAGCAATGTCCACAATAGCCAAACTGTGGAAGGAGCCTCGGTGTCCATCGAAAGATGAATGGATAAAGAAGATGTGGTTTATGTATACAATGGAATATTACTCAGCCATTAGAAATGACAAATACCCACCATTTGCTTCAACATGGATGGAACTGGAGGGTATTATGCTGAGTGAAATGAGTCAATGGGAGAAGGACAAACATTATATGGTCTCATTCATTTGGGGAATATAAATAATAGTGAAAGGGAATAGAAGGGAAGGGAGAAGAAATGGGTAGGAAATATCAGAAAGGGAGACAGAACATGGAGACTCCTAACTCTGGGAAACGAACTAGGGGTGGTGGAGGGGGAGGAGAGTGGGGGGTGGGGGTGACTGGGTGGCAGGCACTGAGGGGGGCACTTGACAGTTTGTGCACTGTGTGTTATTCTGTATGTTGGCAAATTGAACACCAATAAAAAATTATTTAAAAAAAAAAAGCCTGTATTGTCATTGGCTTGGGTGAAGGGAAGAGGCCGAGATAGAATTATGAAGAACAAAGTAGGGGGAAAAACAGCAGTTGAGAGAATGACAGATTTCACCATCTGTAGCCTTCGAATTGATCGTGTCCTTTCCTAAGAGAGAGCCCCACCTCTGTAAAATGCTTCCTACCGCTCTTCACTAATTGTCGGAACCCAGCAAGCACATTCCCACACCCCAGCACCCCTCTGCAGTCGTAAATTGTAGTATCTCCAATCTATTCTACTGTGTGACTAGAACATTGTGTATTTAACCATTCTGCTGCTGTTTGACAACATTCAGGGGGATTCCGACTTTTGTTTTTTTTTGGGGGGGGGTATGTGTGTGATTCTATTGCTGTGCAGCTATCTGATCCTCGAGCTGTATCATCCTAACACTGAAATGACTAGAAACAGCATTAATCATTTCTGATGCGGTGTAGGGGGCTAGTTGGGTTCTACTGGTCGACCCTGGGCTCGCTCAAGCAGTGGTTTCCACTGGAGCATCAGCTGAGTTTGAAGGTCCCCTTGGCCACATTCACGTGTTTGGCATTTGGTCCCAGGTAGGTGCCTGCAGCTTCTCTTCTCCTGGAAGCCTCTCAAGCTGGGAGCCAGACCTCGGGGCTGCCCTATAGGGGAGCTCCTGAGGGAGAAGCTGCCCGATGGGCCTAGCCCTGGGACTGCCTGTGTGTGGGAGTCGGGTGGGGAGGGGTTGGAGAAGAGGCCAGGGTCCCTGAGTCCCCTCTGCTGCCAGGCCCCCAGGCTGAGCCCCACTCTCACCCAGCCCCTTCTTGCTAGGACGTGGAGGATGCCTTCCACACGCTGGTGTGAGATCCAGCAGCACAGGGTGGGAAAGGAGAGCCCACCTGATGAGGGTGGCCCAGGTTGCATGAGCTGCAAGTGCCTGCTGTCCTGACGTCCCTTCCAGGGCCACTCTGACACCCCCGCTGGCTGGCTGTGCCCCAGGAGTACAGGCATGGGGCGAGGAAGGAGGGAAGCGCCACTGGAGTCCGGCCAGCCCAGGTTCCCTGGACAGAGGGACCACAGACCTCCCAGGATGCTTTGCACAGACTGTTGTGAACTGTCCCCATTGGCCCCCTGGCTGTCACTGTCTCCCAGCCCCGTCCTGGCCTGCGGGGCACAGGCTGAGTCGCCGTAAATTCTTTGATGGTCCTGACCCTGGCATCTGGCTGACACTGGAAGGCACGTGGGAACATCAGCTTTGTCTCCCTGGCCGCCCCTCTGCAGGGACAGGTCAGGGGGCCTGGGCGGTGCCACCCTCCTCCTTTCTGGGGGTCTTTCCAGCGCTGCTTGTACAGGGCTCTGGAGCCACAGAGACAGGCTGCCTTTGCATTTTAACACTTTATTGAACTTTCAAAGGCAAACAGGGACTCAGAGCCAAGGGTGCGTGCCTTCCCCTGGGGAGGGAGACCTTGTCCTTTAGGGGAATGCCGAAATCACACCAGGGTGTGGGTCTAGAGTTCCCCACCTTGGAGCCGGTGTGACTCCGGGTGGGGGCACATTTCCTGAGTTTGGGCCAGGAGAGGCAGTTCTGAGGACAGCAGACCTGACCTGGACCTGCAGCTTTTGGGTTCCTGGGGCGGGTCCCAGCAAGTCTGCTGGACCCTGGCCTCTGGCATATTGGTGCCAGGTGACTGCTCGAGACCCAGCATGTGGAGGAGCCGCCTCCTAGTGTGGGTGAGGGTGGGGCCTGCCTGCTCCTGCTTACCCCTTAGCCAGGGTGTCCTGTTATTCCCAGTTGTCCTAGGTCGGCAACCTGGATATGTGGGGCACGCCCAGGTCCCAGGTGGCCACAAACTGCTCTGAGGGGGCTCGCCCAGCCTTGGAACAGAATCCAGGATTGGCCAGGACCACCAGGGGGCTAGATCCCATCTGTCTTCATTCTGGCCCTGGGTGGGGCTTGTGTCATCTGTGCTCCCACAGAGCCCAGGGCCAGGCCAGCCCAAGCCCCTCTGGGTCAGGGACTTGTGTCCTGTTGGGTGCTGCCACCCTCCAGGAAGGACGGTGCCATGAGGTAGGGCATGGTGCCGGCTGGCCAGAGCCTCAGGGGCCCCACACTCACCATCACACTCTGCTCCAGAAGCTGGTGAGCATTGAGCTTCCCTGTGGATACAGAGATCAGAGGGTCCCAGGCATGTGCGGGGCTTGGGGCAGCTGGCTCAGCGCTGCCCTGGCTCTGTCCTGGCTGTGACAGTCACTGCCCAGCGAGGGGCATGAGCTGCAGTGGCCACAGGGTAGGAAGGGTGTCCTGGTCCCTATAGCATCATCTTTAGTGGACTGGGTGAACCCCATGTTGGAAGCCCCTGGGGGTTCAAGGGTCTGGTCTGTCGTGTGGCTTCTGGGGTGGCCCAGGCAGGTGCTGAAGGGAAGGGGACCCAGTGTTCTGGCTTCAAGCCCATGTCCAGGGGCCACCTGCCTTCACCCTCCTGGTTCACTGGGAGCATGGGGAGGGAATGCCATCGCTGTGGGGGCAGCCAAGCCAGTGAGTAGTCCTGGGCTGGGGGCAGCCGGGCCAGAACTAGAGCCCCTGATGTTCCCAGACACAGGTGTGCAGCCATGGACTCTGGGGAGCTTCCCTCCTGCAGCAGCTCCTCGGCCTTGAGGACGGCCTGGCCAGGAAGGGATCCAGGCTGCTCAGGTTGCGTGGCTGGCCGCAGGGCCAGCTTATCTATGCTTGGCAGCTACTCAATGCTAGGAGAAGGGTGGAGAGGCCTGGGCTCTGGGGACACTTGCTCCAGGCCCAGGGGCATCATGGGGAACTCTTCAGGTCCTGCTGGAAAGAGGCAGACTGGGTTAGCATCTCAAGCAGGCTGTGTGTCCCAGCTGGGGGGGGGGCTCCAGGTGTCCTCAGGTCTCCCTGAGTGGCTACCTGGCCTGACCCTGATCATAGCCCTTCATGCTGCTGGTGCCCAGCCCCTGCAGTGAGTGCCTGCATGCCCAGCCCTGGCCTGGTTTCCCTGAGGTTGGAGCAGAAGGGGAGAGGCCTAGAGATGAGGAGGAAGGCCCGGGGACTCTGTCCACTGTCGGTGCCCCAGAAGGCTGAATCGGGAGGGGACTAGGCCCTGAGCCCACTTGGTGGGGGCAGGTCATACTTCATCCTTCAGAGCTGGGCCATGGAGGCCCAAAGGTGTCTGAGCACCACCTCATCCTCCAGGGCCCAGGGCTGGGCCAGCAAGTCCTGCAGAAACTCCCAAAGACCTTCCAAGGGCAGCTTCAGGAGGCGTTCTGGGCAGTAGGTGTGTGTCAGACCCAGAGGGGCCCACCCTGTGGCCCCAGGGTGCCTCCAGGGGCAGTGGAGGGGGCCCAGCTGTGGCCAGGAGCACTGCAAGCAGTGCTGTGGCCAAGGCCTCATGCTGCTGCTTGTCTCAGGGGGCCCCATTCAACCCCCTTCCCCCAGGCCTGGGTGCTGCTCAGAGCAGTGGGGCGACACCCCTGCCTTCCTCCCTCCCCGGGCACACCTGGGCTCCCAGGGGCTCACTTACTGCTGTGCACCTTGAGGATGGTGTAAGCCACGGCTGTGAGCATGCGCTCCCCGTCCAGGATGTAGGCATCCCTGAGCTTCAGGGGGAGCGAGAAGGGGGCCTAGGGGACAGTGGTGTGGGAGGAGCGGCCTGAGCAGGGCCACTGGGGGTCTCAGCTCCGACTAGGGACTGCCATCTGCCCACAGCCCCTGCTGCCCCCTGTCTGCATAAGATGAGGCCCTACAGCCCCTCCTGTGCGTGCACTCCTCCCAGGAGATCAGGGCTCCAGGCCACTCCAGGTTCCAACCCTGGCCAGCACCACCCGAAAACCTGGGAGGTAACAGACTCTGCCCCCACTTGGTGGCTACTCACCTCGAGAGGACTCCAGGCTGGCGGCAGAATGGGCCGAGGCCTTGTCCACACCCCAGGCTGACCTGGCCTTCCTGGGGGAACTGAGGCAGAGACAGCGTCCCCCAGAACCTTCTCAAGGAGCCCTCTGGGCTTCTCCAGGATGGGTCTGGGCTGCCAGCCACAGCCCTAGGGCCCCGAGGTCGGGCCTGGCTTGTCTGGAGGGTGGGGCTGAGCTCGGCCCTTCCCGAGGTCAGGGAGCAGGTCAGGGAGCAGGTGTCCTTGGGTGGCTTCACTCAATTGATGAAACACTGAAGGAACCACTTGGGCGTGTAAATGCTGGTGCACATCTGTTCCTCGTCCTGGCGGAAGGGCAGAAAGTGCTCAGGACACACCCAGCAGCCCTGTGGAGCCAGATGGACTCGGTCCCCATGGCCCTGCTCAGCCCCGAGGGCACCCCCGAGCCCTCCAGGAGGAGGAACATGACACCAAACTCCGGCCAGCTCAGCAGGGCTCTGCCGGCCTCTACCCCCACCCCAGGCCTCGGGGACAGTGCCTCTGGGGAGCTTCTAGTCACCGTGTGCTTCTTCAGCTTTGGGAGAGCTTTGGGAGAGCTTTGTTGAGAAGGTTCTCGTGAGGGGCCTGGAATCTCAGCAGTTTGGGAAACCCTGGAATGAAGAAGCCTGAGAAGGCCCCAGGCCCCCAACAATCAGGGCCTTTTCCCCCACGCAGTCAGGGGAGTGAGTTGTGGCAGGTGCCTCCTCCCCCATGCCCTGACCCCGGTGTGTGCCTGCAGCCCTCCTGAGCCCTGACTGGACTCGCTCTTCCCAGGGAGCGGGACCACCTTCCAGGCCGGAGGTGGGGGGCAGGGTCAGAGGACCCTCATCCTCACAGCGACCCCGCTGGGTGTGCGCCCTGGGCTGAGGACCAGGCCCGTCAGACCCAGCACCCTCTTTCCTGCAGTGGCCACAGTGGGGGCAGGTGGGTCGCCTGCAATGAAGGCAGGGGGTGCCGGCCACAGGGAGGGTGATGGGGTGTGCATGGCCTTCTCTGGGTCTTGGGAGTCAGTCCGGGGGCACACAGGAGGCTGGAGATGTTGCACCTGGGCTTCGTCTGGCTGTGGGCTGTGGGTGGCCTGGGTGGCAAGCAGGCAGCCCGACAGGAGGCTGAAGGACAGTGGGGGTACTAGACTGGCCTGCAAATCGTGGGGCCGGTGGCTGTGGCTCCAGGCCCCTGAAGGCCACCTGGAGAGGCAGGTGGGAAGGATGGGTGGGGGTCCCCGCCTGTCCCACTGCTGGGCAGCCCTGCAGGGAGGCTCTCCTGAGCTCCAATCCCATCCGGCGGCCAGTCCAGCCCCTACCGTGCATGGTGTGCCTCTCGTTGGTCATCAGCTGGGCCAGTGCCCAGAAGGCGTCCTCCTCAGTCAGAAACATCAGTAGGATGGCCACGATCTGGCTCGTGTCCTGGCAGTAGCTCACCTCCTGCAAGAGCCAGACCCTCGTGGATGGTGTCCACCCCCAAGGCCACCTCGGAGCCCTCCCTGTCTCGGGCGTCAGGTTCCGACGGCTTCCTTACAACCCAGGCTCCCAGAGGGCGAGGAGAGCTCAGGCGCCAGCACCACGCAGCCCTGCTACCAACTCTGCGGGTACCATGCCAGGGCCCCCTTCCTCAGACGAGGAGGAGGGGCCTCCGTGAGGTGTGGCAGGCTGAAGGGGACCAGCCGGGTCTGGAGACCCCACCATGAGCACAGGCCAGGGGCCTGACTCTGGCACCTGGAGGGCCAAGGCACCGCCACAGACCTGTGGAGTGTCTCAGCTGGTGTTCCTCAGGGAGAACCTTCTGGAATGTGCAATAGAAGGGGAGCAGTCTTCTGGTCCACCACGGCCTTATGCAGTTCAGGGGAACGGGACACTTCCTGCCACCCAGGTTCTGATTAGTAATACCGTCTCTTCAGAATCCAGACCCGAGTTTTAGGACAGCAGGGGTGCACGCTAGCACCCCGCAGCCCCGGCACTCAGGCAGTCAGGCGGCCTCCCTCTCACCGGGAGGTCTGCACCCCAGCCCCCTGCCCGAGTCCTAGAGGAGAGAGAGCATCTTGGGACAGTGGAAGCTGGGGTCCTAACTTTGTGTCCTGTTTGGTCACAAACACTCAAGGCAAGGACACCCGCGGGGAGCAGGGCTGGGGCAGGGACACTCACGGTGCTGTACACGGAATAGGCCGACAGCACGTGGAACGGGGCCTGCTGTCTAGGAGGGGGACAGCGGGGTGGTTTGCTCAGTCTGGCCACAGGCCCAGCGGGTCCGGCAAGGTGCTGACACCAGCCCCAGCCATGCAGGCCCTGCGGTCTTCAGGGCACCTCAGTGGGGACCTTCCTCTGGGGTCAGGTCTGTACACGGTGACAGGCAGTATCTCCCACATACATCGTGCTGGGAGGTTATTTACATTCTGGGGTTTCCCGTTTGCTTCCATGAGAGCTTCTGCTGTGGGATGTGCAGCTCCTGGGCTCCCCCCTCCAGCCCTGGGCCACCCCCTCACCCTGAAACCCCTCCCCCCCCGGGAGCCAGGTGCTCCCCTGCACCCGTTCCCGGCAGCCCCTGATGCTTCTTCTCTCCCTGCTGTGGCTTGTTCCCAGTGTCCCTTGGGTGCCACCGGCCACCATCTGGCCGCCTGCCCTGAGCAAGCGCAGCAGGTGCATCCAGGGCGCTGAGCACGTCTGCAGCGTCTTCCTAGGTGGTCCTGAACTGGACTCTGTTTTAGGGATTCTCGTGCCCGCTCATCCCAGAGCATTTCGGGTGCTTCCAGGTTTGGAGGCATCGTGAAGAGAGCAGGGAATGCTCATGCGGGTTTGAGACGAAAAAAAGGTTTGACCCAGTTGGGTCACTAACTATGAGCTCGTTGGGGCATATGGTGAGGCCCGCTCAGCCCTGCCAGAAGCCGCCCGCCTGCCCTCCCGCCAGGCTGCATGAGTCTGCACCCCCAGCTCCCGCTGCCCCACCAGCTCCCGCTGCCCCCATGCCTGGGGTCCAGGTCTGCGTGACCCAGCTGCACTCTGAGGGCCAAGGGCAACACAAGGGTCACCGGGTTCAGGGGCACAAGACACCTCCCCTCTATGCAGGAGCATTGACGTCTCGTGGTGAGATGGTCTGAGGGGCCCCCTAGGGCACCAGGGCACCCCCGCCTGGTGGCTCCGGCAGCCCTGTCCCTGGTGGCCTCCAGGTCAGCCTCTGTGGGTCCCGGGCTCTGACACACATCTCCAGGCACCGCACGCTGCGCAGACAGAGCTCCATCCTCTGCCTCCATCCACCTGCACCCCACCCTGTCCCGGGGCTCACACTGCATTCCCCTTCCTCCCGCTCAGCCCCTGGGGACTCTACAGGACACCTGGGCTTCTGATGGGAACAGACCCTCCAGAGAACCCTAAGGTGCCTGCTGAGGTGTGAACATACCTCCACACTATGAGCTACCCCACATCCTTGCAGGGGGGTTATTGTGTGTGGGGCATGGTGTGGGGGGGATGGCATGGGGGGGAAGGTGTGGGGGGCATGGCATGGGGGTGATGGTGTGGGGGGCATGGTATAGGGGTGATGGTGTGCTGGGGATGGTGTGGGTGGGATGGTGTGGGGGCAATGGTGTGGGGAGTGATGATGTGGGGGGGTGATGATGTGGGTAGGATGGTGTGTGGGCGATGGTATGGGGGTGATGATGTGGGGGTGATGGTGTGGGGGGCGATGGTGTGGGTGGAATGATGTGGGGGATGGTTAGGGGGCAATGGCGGGGGGGCTGATGGTGTAGAGGGGATGGTGTGGGGGGCACGCAGCCACAGGGCATCCCCGTTTTCTGAGATATATCCGGGGACATCTACAGATAAAGTTGATCCCAGGTCCTGGGTTTGCTGTGACACATTTGGTGTCGGGGACCCGTGTGGTCACCACAGGACCCTGGCTGGACCGGGGACAGCACCTGGGGTTCATCATACTATGTATGTTTACAAACAGTGCAAATTGTCTAAAATAAAATGCAAAAAAATCAGAAATGCAAAAAACACTGAGGTTGGGTGTCACTTTGACCTGTGCAACCCCCATTCGATCCATGCGTGTCCTGGTCCAGCTGTGGCTGTGCTGCCTGGCCCCTAGGTCCCCTTACTGCCCCCCACAGTCCCCACCCTCTGCCCACTGCTTGTCTTGGAGGAGCTCCCCACCACCTTGGGGTTCAGCTCACACAGTGACAATGGGAGGTCCTGTCCTGTGCCCTCTCCATCACTGAGACCCCAGGGTGGGGGGCACTTTACCATGAGACAGCATTTTGTTTGCTGCCCTCATTCCCCCTCTCTTCAGAGACCCCGTGTTCCCCACCCAGGAGCCCCCTGGGCCTCTCTGGCCGGGAATGTCCCCTGGGGCCCCTGGAACCCTGCTTGCCCAGCAGTCTCACCTGACCCCATAAGTGGTCCCAGAACATGATGTGGTTGCGGAAGGTTTTGTTCATGTCCAAGTCTATCTGCTTGATGTCCCAGGAGGAGACCTGAGTGGCCTCCTTCATTTCCTGTGGGGAGAACCAGGGAGGAGGAGCCAGCACTGGGACCCCTAACTGTCACCAACTGCCGTTCTAAGCAGGGAGCACTGCTGGCCCCCATGTGAGTGTGTCCTGCAAAACCTCCTTCCCTCCCCTGTGAAGCCAGGGATGGGCACAAGAGCCCACCGTACCCGTGGGGCCCCAGTCAGGGCTTGTGGTCAGCAGCCCTGGGCAGGAAGGGGACTCCCAGGGGTCAGCCCCAGGCAGGGGGGGGGACACCAAGGGTCAGTCCTGGATGGGAAAGAGACACTCAGGTCAGCCTGGGGCAGGGAGGGGACATGAGGGTCAGCCTGAGGCTCCTCCCATCCCCCAGCACAGGGGCTTGTCCAGGACTGAGCATCAGGCTGGGCCCTGACTTGCCCTGGAACCTGCTCCCAGGGAGCCAGCCCATCTCAGGGCACCTGGGGAGACCGGGAGGGTGGGAGGGCCTCTGCCCCTGGTGCCGTCCTGAGTCCTAGATACTCCCGCCAACACGGGCCGGCTGTCCTCCCCTTCCCGTCCCCACCCGAGAGCTCGTTCTGCTTCATGTAGCAGGAACCTGGCACCAGCCAACCTGCTCAGCCCCACTCTGGGCTCCAGGGTCGGGAGGGCTGCTGAGGCTCCAGGCCTGTCCAGGGTAGCACCCATCACCCTGAAGCTCACCCTGCCCAGGAGGGGCTCAGAGCCCTGCAGCGCTGTCTGTCTCTGGACCCTGGCCTACCCTGCTCCAGGGATAGTGGGGGCAGCAGAGAGGTGGGCAGGGCCCTCAGGTTGGAGAGGCTCCAGGAGATGCTGGGGCCACCCTGGGTCCCCAGGCAGGTGACCTCACACCCTCCCCACGGGTTCCCCTCAGCTCCTGCCCAGGCCTCCACTAAGGGCCATGCTCTGCCGGGAGTGCAAGGGCCCTACCTGGTATTTCCCCGGGTTCCTGGCTTTAACCTTCTCGATGTCCAGCAAATGCAACCACACCTGTCCCCGCACCTGGGGAAGGACCCCCTTATAGGCCCGATGACGCAGCTGCAGGAAGGAAGGCAGTGCTGGTGAGAGAGCCCCAGGGCGGCACCAGGGAGCTCAGGGAGCCGGAGGCATCTAGAAGATTCTGGCTTTGGCTGCATGGTGTCTCCAAAGAAGCTGGGCCTCCCTAGAGCTGGGTCCCGTCCCCCACAAGGAGCAGGGGACTGTGTCCCTGACCTGACCCACCCCCTGCTGCCATCCTTGGGTCTGGGGAGGCTTTGGCTCTGGCAGCAGACTCTCCCCAGGCAGGAGACTGTGGGCGCCGCCCCACCCTCGTTGGGACAGAGTGCCCTTGGGGAGCACCCAGCACCCCACCTTCTCGCTCTGATGGTATTGGCTCCATTTCCTGAGCACCATCACCCACTTATCTGTTTGCCGGGTCTCTGGGTGTTGTTTCTGGAAAAGGGCAAGTGGGGGCAGCTGATGAGCCCCCAGCCGCGGTAGGTCGGTGCTGGATGCTGTGTCCAGTCGCCCTGCGACTCCTCGCGGACTCCGAGGAGCCAGAAAGGCACAGGCCGCTCATGCTGGGCGGCTCCGGGTGGTGCTGGGACCGGGGTTTGCTGAGATGCCCCTGGGGACGTCCTGGGACCTGGGTCTGCACACAGCTGGGCCCATGGCCACCGACCCCGTCCTGCCCGGTGCCCAGGATGGGCTCCCACCTTTGCCTCGTGGGGGCTGGGGCTGGGCAGCTCCTCTCCCTGGAAGGCCAGAGAAGCAGAGTCCCCCGGCCCAGGCTCCCGGCCCACAGCCCCCATGTCCCCACCCAGGGGACTCAGGAGGGAGGATGCCCCCAGGGGGGCAGGGGCTGCCAGCTGCTGTGGTTGGGTGGGAGCAGTGTTCTGGGGGGGGAGGCCTGAGAAGGGTTGTTGCTGGTGGTGGGCTGGGCCCCTCAGCACCCCCAGGAGGTGACCTGCCACTGCCCTATGACCACCCGGCTGAGGTCCCCCCGCCTCCCCAGGGCCTGACTGCCCAGCGTCCAGCCTGCCCCTCCCTGCACCCTGGCCGTCCCCCAGGCTGTCCCCTGACTCCACCCCTCTTGCTGTCACCTCTACCACTCTGGCCCATTTTTACCCCTTGTCAGAGTCCCTGAGCACGACCCACCCCAGCCCCATCCAAGCAGCTCTTTGCCACTGGGCAGTGAGCAGGGACTGACGGGGCCAGGAGCTGCCCTGCTGGCCCCACACGCAGCCTCGGGCCTCAGCGAGGTTCTTCTGGGGCCATCGACCCCGCATCCTCCTTCCCTCTGACCAAGGCCACTGGGCTGTCCCCCTTCCCTCGTTCCCGTCCCCGGGCAGCGTCCTCTTCGTCTTCCCTCCTGCCTGCATGCCCGCCCTCCCTCCCTGACCTTGCCTTGTCCCTGGCATCTACCTGCAGCCCTGAAGAAGCCATCAGGACTGTGGAGGCCCTGGCCTGGGGGTGTCAGTGAGGAGCACCCCTCTGGCCTCGCCCCAGACCAGACTGTCCTTCTATGGAAAGGAGGCCACTGTCCCAGTGCCCTTCGCCCTCTGGATCCCCTGCTGGACGGACTGGACCCACCCTCTGAATGCAGGAGGCAGACACCCGGCCCTCCCTGAAGCAGGCCTGGAGGGCACTCCTCTGAGTGCCCAGGGGCCTGCCCCAAGGCCCAGCGCCATTCCTGCCCACTTCCCAGGTTTGCCTTCTGGGTCCCTCAGTTCCAGCCCAGCATAGACGTGGCCCTCAGAGGGTTCCAGGGGACAAGATCCTGACCTGGGGGGATGGGTCAGCCCCCAGAGAGGCATTCTTGCAAATGCAAACCACCCCTGAGATGGACGAAGGGGTGTCCAGGGGACTCACTGCAGAAAGCCGTGGCCTTCCACAGCGACAGGTCAGCATTGTCCCAACAGTCCCGTGGAAACCTGCTTGGCGTGCCTGAAACAGACGGGGCCCCGTGGTGGGGGCCGGTCAGATTTAGGAACATGGGGAAAAGAGGGAACAGAATGGCTCCTCTCTCCCCTGAATCCTGAAGGGAGCCCAGGACCCTCTGAGATTGGCCCGGCACCAGAGGAAGGGCCTGTCTGCCCAATGGGAGCAGCCTGACAGCCTCACCTGCTTCTACCAGCGACGATCCCCACCTGGGCCTCGCTGCTCCTCTGCCCATGATCCCCACCTGGGCTCATCTGCTACCAATGACTATGATCCAGGCTGGACCCTCACTTGCTACTGATGCCCAGGAGCGTCCCCAGGGTCTCACGTGTTCCTGATGACTATGGTCCTTGTCTGGACTGTCTGGCTCATCCTTGGCTCTGATCCCCACCTGCATCTCACCTGACTCTGATGCCTCCAGTATTTTCCTGAGGCTCTGCGCCTCCTGTTTTCATTTCTGCCTGGGCCTTACCTGCTCAGCTTAGATTCGGATCCCTGATTAGGTCTCACCTATACTTGCTGGCTAAAACACCCATCTGGACATCGGGTGCTTCTGAGGACTATGATCCCCACCTGGGCTTTACCTGCTCCTACTGGCAGCAATACCCACTTGGGTCTCATCTGCTGGACTCTGGCTATGATCCCCACCTGGCACGTAACTGCTGTTGCTGCTTATGATAACATTTGGGCCATACCGGCTCCTACATACCTGGCTATGATCACCGCCTGGGCCTCACCTGGACCTGGTGACTATGATCCCCATCCCTGGGCTCATCTACTGCCGATGACTATGATCCAGGATGGACCCTCACTTGCTACTGATGTCCAGGACTGTCCCCAGGGTCTCACTTGTTCTTGATGATATGGTCCTTGTCTGGGCTGACCTGGCTCATCCTTGACTCTGATCCCCAACTGGGTCTCACCTATTTTGCAGGTATGGTCCCCACCTCTAGTGGGTGTTCTAGCATCTGTGGTACCTCTCTGGGCCTCACCTGATGGTATTTGGCTATTATATCAGCCCTTTCCAAGGCCAGCAGGGTCTCCAGGTCCTCTTGCATGGTGCTGCAAAGCAAACACATCCAACTATGATACTGCATGCAAACCTTCAGAGAACACGTGGGTCTGTCTGCTTCCTGTTGGCAGATCCCCATCTGTCTGCCCAGAGCATGGAGACAACCCTACAGCTCTGAGGGGGACATGCTGGGCTGGCGGATACACACGGGCACCCCATTCTCTGTAGCTCGCCCACCTACAGATCACCCTCCCAGCCACTGTCCCAGGACATGCTACATGGCAGTTTTTAGAAATAGACAAAACAACCCTAACATTCATAAGCCGCCACAAATGACCCTGGAGAGCAAAAACATTATTGATGAAGAACAGAGCTGGACACAGCACTTTCCATTTCAAAGTATGTTACAGAGTCACAGAATTAAAACAGTCTGGTTCTAGGGCACCTGGCTGGCTCAGTTGGTTAAGTGTCTGACTCTTGATCTCAACTCAGGTTTTTTTTGTCTTGTTCCTGATCTTAAAAGCATGCAACTTTGCACCATGGAGTATGATGTTTGCTGTGGGCTTGACATATATGGTCTTTTTTTTTAATAATAAATTTATTTTTTATTGGTGTTCAATTTGCCAACATATAGAAGAACACCCAGTGCTCATCCCGTCAAGTGCCCCCCTCAGTGCCCGTCACCCATTCACCCCCACCTCCCGCCCTCCTCCCCTTCCACCACCCCTAGTTCGTTTCCCAGAGTTAGGAGTCTTTCATGTTCTGTCTTCCTTCCTGATATTTCCCACACATTTCTTCTCCCTTCCCTTCTATTCCCTTTCACTATTATGTATATTCCCCAAATGAATGAGAACATACAATGTTTGTCCTTCTCCGATTGACTTACTTCACTCAGCATAATACCCTCCAGTTCCATCCATGTTGAAGCAAATGGTGGGTATTTGTCGTTTCTAATTGCTGAGGAATATTCCAGTGTATACATAGACCACATCTTCTTTATCCATTCATCTTTCGATGGACACCGAGGCTCCTCCCACAGTTTGGCCATTGTGACATCGGGGTGCAGGTGTCCCGGTGTTTCATTGCATCTGTATCTTTGGGGTAAATCCCCAGCAGTGCAATTGCTGGGTCGTAGGGCAGGTCTATTTTTAACTCTTTGAGGAACCTGCACACAGTTTTCCAGAGTGGCTGCACCAGCTCACATTCCCACCAACAGTGTAAGAGGGTTCCCTTTTCTCCACATCCCCTCCAACATTTGTTGTTTCCTGCCTTGTTAATTTTCCCCATTCTCACTGGTGTGAGGTGGGATCTCATTGTGGTTTTGATTTGCATTTCCCTGATGGCAAGTGATGCAGAGCATTTTCTCATGTGCATGTTGGCCATGTCCATGTCTTCCTCTGTGAGATTTCTCTTCATGTCTTTTGCCCATTTCATGATTGGATTGTTTGTTTCTTTGCTTTGGGTTTAATAAGTTCTTTATAGATCTTGGAAACTAGCCCTTTATCTGATAGGTCATTTGCAAATATCTTCTCCCATTCTGTAGGGTGTCTTTGAGTTTTGTTGACTGTATCCTTTGCTGTGCAAAAGCTTCTTATCTTGATGAAGTCCCAATAGTTCATTTTTGCTTTTGTTTCTTTTGCCTTCCTGGATGTATCTTGCAAGAAGTTACTGTGGCCGAGTTCAAAAAGGGTGTTGCCTGTGTTCTCCTCTAGGATTTTGATGGAATCTTGTCTCACATTTAGATCTTTCATCCATTTTGAGTTTATCTTTGTGTATGGTGAAAGAGAGTGGCCTAGTTTCATTCTTCTGCATGAACATATATGGTCTTTATGGCCTTTATTATGTTGAAGTATGTTTTCACTGAGCCCATTTTGTTGGGACTTTTTATCATTAGTTGATATTCAATGATGTGAAATGTCTTCTCCATCTTTAGAGGTGATTCTTTTATTTTCCCCCTTCATTTTTTTAAAAATCAATAAGAGAGAGAGATGGAGAGAGAGAGAGAGAGGCAGAGACACAGGCAGAGGGAGAAGCAGGCTCCATGCAGGGAGCCTGATGCGGGACTCGATCCTGGGACTCCAGGATCACACCCTGGGCCAAAGGCAGGCGCCAAACCACTGAGCCACCCAGGGATCCCCTTCCCCCTTCATTTTATTAATGTGCTGTATCAAATTGATTGATGTGCAGGTATTGAACCAACTTTGCCTTCTCAAAATAAATCCCACCTGAGGAACTGGAATGATTCTTTTAATGAATTGTTGCATAGGGTTTGCTAATATTTTGTTGGGAATTTTTAGATTTATGTTCGTCAGAGATATTTGCCTGTAGTTTTGGTCTCAGGACAATGGTCATTATAGCACATAGCTCCATATTTGGAGGCATTGACCCCCCTTTTAATTTTTTGGATTAGTTTGAGGATAAGTATTTACTTTTCTATAAATGTGTGGTAGACTTCATCTGTAAAGACATCTGGTCCATGAATTTTGTTCGTGGGGAGATTTTGATAAGAGATTCAACTTCATTACTAGTAATTGGTGTATTCCCATGTCTTATTTTTTCCTAATTCAGTCATAGAAGATTGTATGCTACTAAGAATTTATCCTTTTCTTCTACATTGTGAAGTTTGGGGCATATGATATTGCACAGTAGTCTTTTATAATCCTTTGTATTTATGTAGTTTCACTTATAACTTATATTTCATTTCTGCTTTTTTATTTGACTACTCTCCTTTTTCTTGTGAGTTTAGCTAAGGGTGTGTCCATTATCTTTTCAATAATCTAGTTCTTAGTGTCTTTGATCTATTAAACATTTTGTGTCTATTTTATTTATTTTCATTCTCGTCTTTGCCTCTTTTTTTTCTTTTCCTAATTTTGGGCTTTGTTCTTTTTCTATTTCCTTTATTTGTAAATTAGGATATGTTTTTCTGAGGATTGTCTTGTTTCTGAAGGCCTGTATTGCTATGGTAATCCGTTTTAGAATCACTTTTGCTGCCTTCCAAAGATTTTGAACTGTTGTGTTTCCATTTTTATTTACCTCTGGATATTTTTTGATTTTTTTGCTTTGACTTCCTCATCAGCCCATTTGTTGTTAGGTAGCATGTTGTTTAGCTTCCACACATATGTGGGGTTTTTTTCAGTATCATTTTTGTAATTCATTTCTACTTTCACACCATTGTGATTCGAAAGGATGTTTGAAATTATCTAGCATATCACTAAGGAATGTCATCATCACAAAGGAAAAAAGAAAGCAAGAAAGCAGGAATGGAGAACTACAAAAATAGCCAGGGAACAATGAACAAAATGGCAATAAGCACATACCTATCAATGATTACCTTAAATGTCTATAGACAAGTGCTCCAATCAAAAGACATGGGGTGACTAAATGCATTAAAAAAAAAAAAAACCACCCAGAGCCACCTCTATGCTGCCTACAAGAGACTGGCTTCACACTTGAAGACACACGTGCAGAGTGCAAGTGACAGGATGGGAAAAGATATTCCATGCAAATGGGAGTGTGACATAAGCTGGCCTTTATTGCACACATTGCACACAAAGTAGACTATTAATTAATTAATTAATTTTTTATTGGTGTTCAATTTGCCAACATATAGAAGAACACCCAGCGCTCATCCCATCAAGTGCCCCCTCTCAGTGCCCATCACCCAGTCACCCCCACCCTCCGCCCACCTCCCTTTCTACCACCTCTTGTTCGTTTCCCAGAGTCAGGAGTCTTTCATGTTCTGTCTCCCTTTCTGATATTTCCCACTCACTTTTTCTCCTTTCCCCTCTATTCCCTTTCACTATTATTTATATTCCCCAAATGAATGAGACCATATAATGTTTGTCTTTCTCCGATTGACTTACTTCACTCAGCATAACACCCTCCAGTTCCATCCACGTTGAAGCAAATGGTGGGTATTTGTCGTTTCTAATGGCTGAGTAATATTTATTCCGTTGTATACACAGACCACATCTTCTTTATCCATTCATCTTTCGATGGACACCGAGGCTCCTTCCACAGTTTGGCTATTGTGGACACTGCTGCTATAAAACATTGGGTGCTGGTGTCCCAGTGTTTTACTGCATCTCTATCTTTGGGGTAAGCTTTAAAACGAAGACTGCAATGAGAGACAAATAAGGGCATTACATCAAGACCAAGGGATCCATCTAGCAAAATTCTACAGCCATTGTAAGCTTCTGTGAATCCACAGGAGTGGCACCTAAACATATGAGGCAAATAGTAAAAGACACAAAGGAGAAATTGACAGAAATACAATAATAGTAGGAGACTTTAACACCCAGCTTACATCAATGGATCCGTCATCTAGACAGGAAGTCTATCCTTTCCATGGGGGAAACGATGCCTTCGAAGGACACATTAGAACAGATGGGCCTAACAGATCTCTACAGAATACTTCATTGCGAACCACCAAAACACACACTATTTTCAAATACATAGGAAACTCTTTCCAAGAATGATAACCTGTTGTGGCACAAAACAATTCTCTATAAATTTAAGATTGAAATAAGGCTGATGTGTGGATTAGGGTTAGTTTATTGCTCAGAATCCTGCTCTCCATCCCATCCTTGCCATTGGCACAGTTTCCTGCGTTCCTGGCTGAGTAACCCTGGAACAGTCACGTGGTCCAAATCCTTTGTATTCTCAGACTTCAGATTCTGTCCCAGGTTGGGCCAGAGCCATGCCTGGGGCTGAGGTTGGGACTTGGGAGGTGGTAGGGGGCCTATTTGCCAGCAGTGTGGAGACCACTCTGGAGGGCAGAGTTGAGAGTGAGTGGTACAGTGAGAGTCAGGCTTAGGGTTCTGGTGAAAGGGGGTTCCTAATGGTGTGGGTCACAGTATTTCATTCAGGAACATATTCTGTAGCTGCTACTTGGTTGAAATGGCATAGTTTCCTTCTGTGTTCCTGGCAGTTGTTCAGGTCTCCCAAATACTTGTTTCCTTCAACCTAGGTTTTGGGCCCTGGTAGAGCCAGAGCCATGACTAGGATTGGGGTTAGGGCCAGAGAAGAAGGAGGGGGAGCATATCCACCTGCAGTGCAGAGATTTCCCCAGAGAGGGCTGAGATGAGGGCCAGGGTTTTGGTGAGTGTCTGGCTTAGGGGGCAGTTTCAGGGTGAGGCTCATGATGTGTTTAGGTTTTCACTCTGAAACTTTGTGTCTATCTCCATCCTGGTTGTTACTAACATCACAGTTCTCTTCTGTGCTCCTCAGACCTAGGGTTGAGGCCTGGGTGGGCCAGAGCCATGGTTACGGTTAGGATTAGGGCCTGAGATCAGGTAGGGGTTTTTTTCTTGTCATTTAGAGATCTTTGAGGTGGGTTGATTTGAGAGCATTGGTTAGGGCGTTGGGTCAGGCTTAGGGTTCAGATTCTGGGGGATCCTCCTGGTATCTGATTAGGGTTAGTGTTGGGTTTTTGCTGGAAATGATCCTCTCTGGCTCCAACTTGATCCTTTCAAATGTCATGGTTGCCTCTGTGCTCCTGGATGCATCATCGAGTGTTGGTCAGGTATGACATGTTCAATGTTCTTGAAACCTAGGTTTCGGGCCAGGGTAGGATTAGGGTTAGGGTTAGGGTCAGGGTCAGGGACCGGGAGATCTTTGGGATCTATCTGCTAGCAGTGTGGGGACCACCCTGGAGGGCTGTATGTATGTGGCTTTTTAAAAATTATTTATTTATTTATTTTTAAAGATTTTATTTATTTATTGACACACACAGAGAGAGAGGCAGAGACACAGACAGAGGGAGAAGCAGGCTCCATGTAGGGAGCCCGATATGGGACTCGATCCTGGGTCTCTATGATCACACTCCAGCCTGCAGGTGGCGCCAAGCCGCTGCACCACTGGGGCTGCCCCTTTTTCTAAAATTTTGATTAATTCCTTCTTTATTTCCATTGCCATCACTTACATATATCTTTTTTTAGTAATATGTGCTGCCGAAGCAAGCACTCACATATATCATTAATTTTCTAAACTCTTCCAAAATTCTCTCAAGTTTTTCATTAAAATCTTTTTTTTCATTAAAATCTTCTTATCTCTGCAAACTTCATATCTCAAACTATAAAACCTTAAGACAAGTATTATATCATAATTATCTTTCCCTAAATAATATTACTAGGGGATTGGTCAGTGTTGGGCTTAGATTAAAGGCTCATGAGGAGGCTAATGCTCTGTTTAAGGCTTGGTTTTCACTCAGAAGCTTTGTGTCTATCTCCATCTGGATCCTTGCTAATGACATTATTTCCTTCTGTCCTCATGGCTGAGTAGTCTGACATGCTCAGGTGTTCCGCATCCGTTGTTCCCACAGAAGTTGTGATGGGGACCATGTAGGGTTACAGCCATGGCTAGGGTTAGGGTTAGGATTTGGGAGCTTTTAAGGGCCTAACTACTGGCAGGGTAGTGAGCAACCCGATATCCTGAGTTGAGGGTGAGGGTTAGGGAGAAATTCAGCCTTAGGATTTGGGTTCAGTGGGGAAGATGTTAGTGTGGGTTAGTGTCAGGTTTTTATTTAGAATCATCTCTTCCAGCTGCAATTCAGTCTTACAAAGCCACGCTTCCTTCAGTGTTGCTCGCTAGGTCATCTTGCGTTGGTCAAATGTCCAGATCCACACTGATCGCACAACTAGGCCCTTGGCCTGGCTTTGGCTGCAGCTATAGCTATGGATACCATGAAGGCATAGATGCTGATAGGGGCGGAACCACAGGGTGTGCAGAGATCTATTCCAAGGACTGAGTTGAGGGAAAAAATTAAGATGACGGTCAGACATAGGGTTGGGTATCAGAGAGAGGCTGAGGCTGTAGGCTATGGTTAGCTTTAACCTCAGAACCAGAGTACCTAGGTCTGTTACTGTTCGTGCAAACACCACACTTTCCTTCTGTGTTCCATACTGAATAATCTGGCATCACTCAGTTGTGCCAAATTCCTTGTTTTTCAGACCTTGGGTTTGGGAATGGGTAATTCCAGGTACATGAGTACAATTGGGGTGAGGGTCCAGAAGCTAGGAGGGTCCTATCTGCCAGGAGGTGGAGAATTGCCCTCAGGGCTAAGTTGAGGGCCAGGTTTAGTTGAGGCTCAGGGTCAGGGAAGGGGTTTGGTGGTGGGATGCTGAACATACAGTTGGGCTCAGGGGGCCTTTTGGATTTCTCCAGCTCTACTTACCTGCCACCCTTCCAAAGGTACCATTTTTCGCCTGGGTGGTTGGCTGAGCTTAGAGAGTCCTATCTGCCGACACTGTGGAGAGCTCTTAGAGGGTGGATGTGAGGGTCAGGCTTACCTTGAGGCTCAGGTTCACAGCACTGTTCAAGGGTGTGATGAATGATTGGATAGGCTGAGTAAGCCCTTCAATATTCACGGGCTCCAGGGACCTGCCCTTACAAATGGTTACCATTACTTCCTGGGTGGATGGCCAAACATTCTGGTGCCATTCACATGTCCTGAAACATTTGGTTTAAGAACCAGGCTCTGGGGCTGGGTCAGGTCAGAACTCAAGGAACTTGGAGGGTCCTATCTGTCCACATGGTGGAGACCACCTAAGAGGTCTGAAGAGAGGCCAAGGCTCAGTGTGACCCTTGGGCTTGGGGCTTATGTGGAGGGGAGTAACAAATGTGGGTTGGATCAGGAGGCCCTTTGGATATTTCAGGCTGAAAGCATCTGCTGGAATTCCAAATGGCACCATTTCCTTTTGGGTAGGTGGCCGAGATTTCTTGTGTTGCTCACCTGTTGTTAGTTCCTTGGGTTTCTGGGCCAGGCTTTGGGGCTGGTTTGGGTGAGGACCCAATATAAAGTTAGGGTTTGGGCCCAGGAGTTTGGAAGGTCCTATATGCTGCCATGTGGGAGATCTCTCCAGAGGGCTTGAGGTGAGGACAAGGCTTAGTGTGAGGCTCAGGTGCATGGCTGCAGGACAGGGTGGCAGCAAACGTGGCTCTGGGTTCAGGTAGCCGTTTGGATTGTTGAGGCTCTAGCTATCTGTTGGTCTTCCAAATGACACTATTTCATCCTGGGTGGGTGGGTGAACTTTCTGGTGTTGTTCATGTGTCGTCAGTCCCTCCGGTTTCAGGGCCAGGCTCTGGGGCTGTATTGGGTCAGAACCCAATCTAGGGTTGGGATTAGGGCCCAGGAGCTTGGAGGGTCCTAACTGGCACCTTAGGGGAGACCTCCCTGGTGGGTTGAGTTGAAGATGAAGCTTAGCGTGAGACTCAGGCTTTTGAGTGGTGTGGGGTACCTGAACATTGTCTGGGGGTCAGGGAGCCTTTTGGATTTCTCTGGCTCCTGGTATCAGCCCTTCATAAAAATGGCACCAATTCCTTCTGGGTGGGTGGCAGAGCTTTCTGGTGTCATTCATGTGTCATCAGTCCCTTGGGTTTCAGAGCCAGGCTCTGGGGCTGGGTCAGGTCATAGCCCAATCTAGGGTTATGGTTAGCACCCAGGAACTTGGAGGGTCGTATCTGCCACCATTGGAGAGGCCTCCCCAGAAGCCTGAGTTGAAGCCAAATCTTAGCGTGAGGCTTAGGTGCACAGCTGGTGTATAGGTTGAGGCTGAATGTGAGACTAGGCTCAGGAGACACTTCCTATTTCTTGGGCTCTAGCTATCTTCCAGTCTTCCAAATAGTACCATTTCCTCCTGGGTGGGCGACTGAGCTTTCTGGTTTTGTATGTGTTGTCAGTTTCTTGGGTTTTGGGTCCAGGCTCAGGGGCTGGGTTGGGTCAGAACCCAATCTTGGGTTAGGTTTAAGGCCCAGGAGTGTAGAGGGTCTTATCTGTCATCATGGGGGAGACCTTTCCGAAGGTCTGGGTTGAGGGTGAGTATTATGCGAGGCTCAGGCTCCTGGCTGATGTGCATGGGCGCCCTGAACATTTTAAGTGGTTCAGGGAGTCCTTCAGATTTCTCGGGCTCCTGTTATCAGCCCTTCATAAAAATGACACCCTATCCTCCTGGGTGGATGGCCAAGCTTTCTGGTGTCCTTCATGTGTCGTCAGTCCCTCGGGTTTCATGGTTAGGGTTAGGGCCCAGGAGCTTGAGGATCGTATCTGCCTCCATGGGGGGACCTCATGTTTCCAACAATGTGTGTAGCAAGAAGTTGCTTTAGCCAAGGTCACAGAGGTTGCTGCCTGTTTTCTCCTCGAGAATTTTGATGGATTCCTGTCTCACATTTAGGTCTTTCATCCATTTTCAGTTTATCTTTGTGTGTGGTGTATGAAAGTGGTGTAGTTTCATTCTTCTGACTGTGGCTGTCCAATTTTTTCAAAACCATTCGTTGAAGAGACTTTTTTTCTTTTTACCACTGGATAGTCTTTCTGGCTTTGTCAAAGATTAGTTGGCCATAGAGTTGAGGTCCATTTCTAGGTTCTCTATTCTGTTCCATTGATTTATGTGTCTCTTTTTGTGCTAGTACCATACTCTTAGATCATAGCTTTGTAATATAGCTTGAGGTCAGGCATTGTGAGACTACGAGCTTTGGTTTCCTTTTTCAACGTTCCTATGGCTATTTGGGGGTCTTTGCTGGTTCCATACAAATCTTAGGATTATTTGTTCCAACTCTGCGAAGATAGTCCATGGTATTTTGATAAGGGTTCAATTGAATGTGTAAATTGTTCTGGGTAGCATATACATTTTCACAATATTTATTCTTCCAGTCCATGAGAATGAGATGTTTTTTCATCTCTTTGTGTCTTCTCCAATTCTTTTATAAGTGTTCTGTAGTTATTAGAGTGCAGATCCTTTTCTTCTATGGTTAGATTTACTCCTAGGTATCTTACATTTTTTTGGTACAGTTGCAAATGGGATTGATTCCTTAATTTCTCTTTCTTCAGTCTCATTGTTAGTGTATAGAAATGCAGTTGATTTCTGTTCATTGATTTTGTATCCTGCCACACTGCTGAATTGCTCTATGAGTTCTAGCAGTTTTGGGGTGGAGTCTTTGGGTTCTCCATATATAGTAAAATGTCATCTGCAAAGAGTGAGAGTTGAATTCTTCTTTGCCAATTTGGATGTCTTTTATTTCCTTTTGTTGTGTGATTGCTGAGGCTAGGACTTCTAGTACTCTGCTGAAAAACTGTGGTGAGAGTGGCATCCCTCTCGTATTCCTGATCTTAGAGGAAAAGCTTTCAGTTTTTCCCCATTGAAAATTATATTCAGCTTGGATTTTTTATAGATGTTCCCTCTATCCCAACAGTTTGAAGAGTTTTAATCAGGAAAGGATGCCATATTTTGTATAATGCTTTCTCTGCACTAATTGAGAGGATGATATAGTTATTGTCTTTAATTAATGTGATCTATCACATTGATTGATTTATGAATGCTAAACCACCCTTTCATCACAGGGATAAATCCCACTTGGTTGTGGTGAATAATCCTTTTAATGTACTGTTTGGTCCTATTGACTAGTATCTTGGTGAGTAGTTGACATCCATGCTCATCAGGGATACTGGTGTGATTCTCCATTTTGATGGAGCCTTTTTTAAAAACTTTATTTATTTATTTTTTAAATTGGAGTTCCATTTGCAAACACATAGCATAACACCCTGTGCTCATCCTGTCAAGTGCCCCTCTCAGTGCTCATCACCCAGTCACCCCATCCCCCTGCCCACCTCCTTTTCCACTACCCTTTGTTCGTTTCCCAGAGTTAGGAGTCTCTCATGCTCTGTCACCCTCTTTGATATTTCCCACTCACTTCTCTCCTTTCCCCTATAATCCCTTTCACTATTTTTTATATTCCTCAAATGAATGAGACCATATAATGTTTGTCCTTCTCCAATTGACTTACTTCACTCAACATAACACCCTCCAGTTCCATCCACGTTGAAGCAAATGGTGGGTATTGGTCGTGTCTAATGGCTGAGTAATACTTATTCCGTTGTATACACAGACCACATCATCTTTATCCATTCATCTTTCGATGGACCAAGGCTCCTTCCACAGTTTGGCTATTGTGGACATTGCTGCTATAAACATTGGGGTGCAGGTGTCTCAGTTTTTCACTGCATCTGTATCTTTGGGGTAAATACCCAGCAGTGCAATTGCTGGGTCGTAGGGCAGATCTATTTTTAACTCTTTGAGGAACCTCCACACAGTTTTCCAGAGTGGCTGCACCAGTTCACATTCCCACCAACAGTGCAAGAGGGTTCCCCTTTCTCCACATCCTCTCCAACATTTGTTGTTTCCTGTCTTATTAATTTTCACCATTCTCACTGGTATGAGATGGTATCTCATTGTGGTTTTGATTGATGGAGTCTTTGTCTGGTTTTGGGATCAAGGTAATGCTGGCCTCATAGAATGGGTTTGGAAGTTTTCTTTCCATTTCTATCCTTTGAAACAGCTTCAATATAATAAGTATTATTTCTTCCTTAAATGTTTGGTAGAATTCCCCTGGAAGCCTTCTGGTGCTGGACTTCTGTTTCTTGGGAAGCTTTTGATAACTGCTTCAATTTCCTTGCTGGTTATTGATCTGTTCAGGTATCCTATATCTTCCTGTTTCAATTTTGGTAATTTATTGGTTTCCAGGAATGCATCCATTTCTTCCAGATTGCCTAATTTTTTGGCAGACAGTTGCTAATAATAGGTTCCTAAAATCATTTATATTTCCTTAGTGTTGGTTGTGATCTCTCCACTTTCATCATGATTTTGTTAATTTGAGTCTTTTGTTTTAGATAAGTCTGGTTAGGAGTTTATCTATCTTATTAAATCTTTCAGAGAACCAGCTCATAGTTTCATTGATCTCTTCTACTGTTCTTCTGGTCTCTATTTCATTGAATTTTGCTGTAATCTTTATTAATTCTGTTCTCTTGCTTGGTTTAGGCTTTATTTGCTGTTCTTTCTTCAGTTACCTTAGGTGTGGGATTAGCTTGTGTGTTTGACATTTTTCTAATTTTTTGAAAGAGGCTTGTATGGCAATGTACTTCCCTCTTAGGACCACTTTTGCTGTATCGCAAAGATTTTGAACAGTTGTGCTTTCATTTTTGTTAGTTTACATGAATCTTTTTAATTCTCTAATTTCATGGTTGACCTATTTGCTTTTTAGTAGGATGCTCTTTAACCTCCAAGTGTTTGAGTTCCTTCCAAATTTCTTCTTGTGACTGAGTTCTAGTTTCAAAGCATTGCGGTCTGAAAATATGTGGAGAACATTCCCATTTTTTTTGATATCCATTGAGACCTGATTTGTGACCCAGTATGTGGTCTATTCTGGAGAAAGTTCCAAGTACAGTTGAGAAGAATGTGTATTCTATTGCATTAGTATAGAATGTTCTGTATAGATCCATGAAGTCCATCTGGTCATTCAAAGTATGTCATTCAAAGCCCTTGTTTCTTTGTTGATTTTCTGCTTAGATTATCTGTCCTTTGCTGAGAGTGGAGTGTTGAAGTCTCCTACTATTAATATATTATTATCTATATGTTTCCTTACTTTGGTTATTAGTTGGTTGATATAATTGGCGGATCCCACCTTAGGGGCATAAATATTCATAATTGTTAGGTCTTCTTGTTGGATAGATGCTTTAAGTGTGATACAGTGTCTCTCTTCATCTCTTACTACAGTCCTTGGTTTAAAATCTAATTTATCTGATATGAGGATTGCTATTCCAGCTTTCTTTTGAGGTCCATTTGCATGGTAAATGGTTCTTCACCTCTTTATTTTCAGTCTGAAGGTGTCCTTAGATCTAAAATGAGTCTCTTGTAGACAGCCTATAGATTGGCCTTGCTTTTTTACCCAGTCTGAGTCCCTATGTCTTTTGACTAGAGCATTTAGCCCATTCACATTCAGAATACTATTAAAAGATACTTATTTAGTTTTATTTTATTACCTATACAGTCCCTGTTTCTGCAGATTGTCTCTTTTTCTTTGGGCCTCCTCTTTGCTTGCAGGATTCCGCTTAATATTTTTTGCAGGGCTGGTTTGGTGATCACATTTTTTTTTTTCAGTTTTTGTCTGTCCTGGAAGGTCTATATATCTCCTTCCATTCTGAGTGACAACCTTGCTAGATAAAGTATTCCTGGTTGCATTTTTTTCTCATTTAGTCCCCTGAATATATCATGTCAACCCTTTCTGACCTGCCAGGTCTCTGTGGAGAAGTTTGCTGTCAATCTGATATTTCTCCCCATATAAGTTAGGAATCTCTTGTCTAGAGCTGCTTTCAGGATTTTCTCTTTATCTCTGAAATTTGTAAGCTTTACTATTACGTGTTGGGGTGTTGATCATTTTTTGTTGATTTTGAGAGGGGTGCTCTCTATCTCATGGGTGTAAACGCCTGTTTCCTTCCTCAGATTAGGGAAGTTCTCAGCTATGATTTGTTCAAATATACCTTCTGATCCTCTCCACGCCCTCTGAAATTCCAATAATAAGACTGTTATTTTTTTTCAAACTGTCACTTAATTCTTGGAGCCTCTCGTGGGCTCTTAGTTGTTTTTCTCTCTTTTCCTCAGCTTCCTTACTTTTCATCAATTTGTCTTCTATGTCACTTATTCTCTATTTTGCCTCATTTACCTTAGGTGCTAGGGTATCCAGTTTAGATTGCTCCTCAGTTAGAGTATTTTTAATTTTTGACCTAAATTAGTTTTTATTTGGATTTCATTTCTGCACTAAGAGATTCTCTAGAGTCTTTTATGCTTTTGTCAAGTCCAAATAGTAACTTTGTAAGTGTAATCCTGAATTCTATCTTCAACATTTTACTTAAATCCATTTTACTTAAATTTACTTAAATTAGCTCTGTGGCAGAGAGTTATACTCCTAGTTCTTCCTTTTGTGGTGAGTTCTTCCTTCTAGTCATTTTGTCCAGTGCAGAATGGCTGTATGAGTGAGCAGAGTAAAAAATATCAACCACGACCCAAAAATACACACTAGACAATTCTAAAGAGGTCAGGGAACAGAAAATAAAAGAAAAAAGAGAAAGAAAAAAAACAAAACAAAAAAGGAGGGTGAGATGGTGGGGGACAGACAATATAATTTCACAGAGTGGACCAAAACGATGATCCACTTGATGTTGAGTGCATTTTGGTTTGTATGTTAGAAGGTACTAAATTCCAAAATTATATAAAAAGGAAAACTTATATAGGTGAACAATAACAACAAAAAGAAAAAGGGGGGAATGGAGGGATAGAGAGAATATAATCTCATAGAGTAGACTTAGATGGTGATCCACTTGGTTCTGAGTGTATTTTGGTTTGTATATTAGAAGGTACTAAATTCAAAAATTATAGAAAAAAGCAAAACTTATATAGAGATACAACAACAAAAAAGAAAAAGAAAAAGGGGGGGGGGAATGGGGGAGTAGAGAGAATATAATATCACAGACAGGACCAAAACAGTGATCCACTTGGTTCTTTTTTTTTTTTAATTTTTATTTATTTATGATAGTCACACAGAGAGAGAGAGAGAGAGGCAGAGACACAGGCAGAGGAGAAGCAGGCTCCATGCACCAGGAGCCCAACATGGGATTCAATCCCGGGTCTCCAGGATTGCGCCCTGGGCCAAAGGCAGGCGCCAAACCGCTGCGCCACCCAGGGATCCCGATCCACTTGGTTCTGAGTGTATTTTGGTCTATATGTTAAAAGGTACTAAATTCCAAAATTATAGAAAAAAGCAAAACTTATATACCAAATACATACAAAAATAATACAAAATACATACAAAAATAAAATTGAATATGGTGAAAGGAAGCCAAAAATGAAGAATATATCTATAACACATAATTGTAAAATATGGAAGTTATAAAAGAAAAAACCTAAAAATGAAGAGTTGATAAAATATAGTTAGGATGGGATCAAAAAGAATATCGGAAAATTTTAACCTGAAAGATAAATGAATCATAAGAAAAAAAATCTCAAGTTCTATATACTATTTTCCCCTAGTCTTGGAGTTTTCCAGTCCTGTTTGGTTAGTAAACTTGCTTTTCCCCTGTTCTTCCAGTTGGTCTTCTGGGGGAGGGGCCTGCTGTGCTGATTCTCAGGTGTCTATGCCTGGGTGGAGTTGCACCTCCCCTTGCCAGGTGGCAGGGCTCAGTGTAAGCTGTTTGCAGTGTGAGGTCTTTGTTCCAGGAGGCCACACTTTTGCAAGAAGTGGTCATTTTTCTATTTGTAGAGTTTCAGCCATTACTTCCTTACATCTCAGGTTGAATTCATAGGTGTTCAAAAACACTTTGATAGTTATCTAGCCAAATTTGGTGGACCAGATGAAACAAGAAATAATATTCTTCCTCCATCTTGCCTCTCCTTTGATACATACATTTTGAAATGTCTGTGTGAAAGCATAAGGAAAGTGCCATATACTTAATTCTGAAAAACAAGCCTGTGGAGAAAACCATTTTTCAACTTACATATACTTTCATGAAGATACAAGTGATTTCAAATGTATGTGTGAGAGCCAGAGGAAACTACTGTATACATAATTCTGAAAAGTAAGTCTGTGAGGAATAATACCTTTATTCATGAAGACATAAGCATTACTAAAAGTATGTGTGAAAGACTAAGGAAAGGGCGATATACTTAACTCAGAAATATCTGTGTAGAAATAATCTTCAACTAATACCTTCTTTCAGGAAGATACACACATTTTTAAATGTATGAGTGAAAGCCTAAAGAGAGTGCCACACACTTAACTCAGATATCAATCTGTGGAGAAAGCATCTTTCATCTAACATCTTCTATCAGGGAGATAGCAGCATTTTCAAATGTATGTGGGAAGCCCTGATGTATTTAACTCTGAGAATCAAATCTATGTAGAAAGCATCTTTCATCTAACATGTTCTATCACAGAAATAGAGCATTCTCAAATGTATGTGTGAAAGCCTAAGGGAAGTGGCATATGCTTAACTGTGAGAAACAAGTGTGTGTACAAAGTGTCTTTCAAATAACATCTTCTTTCAGGAAGATGCAAGCGTTTTTATGCGTGAAAGCCTAAGGAAAGTGCCATATACTTAACTCTGAGAAACAAGTGTTGGTAGGACATATCTATCTTACAATAAAAATTTTATTTAATGAAGATAGAAGTATTTTCTAAAGTATGTGTGAAATCCTAAAGAAAGTGCCATATACTTAATTCTGAGGAACAAGACTATGTGGAAAGCTTCTTTCAACTAATATCTTCTTTCAGGAAGTTATCAGTGTTTTCAAAAGTATGACTTAAAGCCTAAAGAAAATGCCAAATACGTAACTCTGATAACTGTGTATAGAAAATATCTTTCAACTAACAACTTCTCTCATGAAGATAGAAGTGTTTTCAAATATATGTATGAAAGCCTAAAGAAAGTGCCTTATATTTATCTGTGTGAAACATGTCTGTGTAGAAAGCATCTTTCAACTAACATCTTCTTTCAGGGAGATTTAACTGTTTTCAAATGTCTGTGTTAAAGCCTAAGGAAACTGCCATATGCTTAATTCTGAGGAAAAAATGTGTAGAAAGTATCTTTCATCTAATATCTTCTATCATGAAGATAGAAGTGTTTATAAATGCATGTGTGAAAGCCTAAGCAAAGTGCCATATATTTAACTTTGAGAAGGAGTCAGCATAGATGTATCTTTTTTTAAATAAAGATTTTATTTATTTATTCGTGAAAGACATAGAGAGAGAGGCAGAGACTTAGGCAGAGGGAGAGGCAGGATCCCTGCGGGGACCCCAATGCGGAACTTGATCCCTGGACTGGGATCACGCCCTGAGCCAAAGGCAGAGATGCTCAACTACTGCGCCACCCAGGCGTCCCAGCATAGATGTATCTTTAAAGAAACATCTTCTCTGATGAAGATAGAAGTATTTTCAGATGTATGTGTGAAAGTCTACATTCATGAAGAGTGGGACTGACCTGGCCTGAACACTAAATCTGAGGAAACAATAGATGTGGGACACCTGATCAAAGCCACAAGCCACACTACACAGACAAGAATATAGAAGGAAACATTGACACATAAAAGCCACAGAATGGATCAAGAGAGCAGGGTTCTAGCAAAAACTAACCTTCGCTGTGAACCTCATCATCCCACTAAGGCAAAGTTAGAGACAGAGCTCCACCTTAAAGTTACTCCTCAACTCAGCCTACAGGGAAGTTTATTCCAATGTCATCGGATAGGACTCTACTACTTCCCAGACCAGAACTCTAACCCTAGACCTGGTAATGGTATTGATCTGGCCTAAACACTAAATCTGATGGTACAATGGATTTGTCACACCTGGAGCATGTCAGATGATTCACACATTAGGAAATCATGTTACATGTAACCACAGAGTCGAGACAGGAGACCATGATTGTAGCAAAACCCCCTGATTTTTAACAGTAGTATCAGCATCTTTCTGAATCCATAAGGGAAGCTGAAGACTCACCCTTAACCTAGTCCTCCAGTAGTAGAAGCGTTTTCAAATGTTTGTGTTGAAACCTAAGTGAAGCGCTGTATACTTCTCTTTGAGAGACAAGTCCAATCAGAAAGCTTCTTACAAAAGCCATCCTGTTTCAAGGAGATAAGAGCATTTTCAGATGTATGTGTGCAAGTCTAAGGAAAGTGTCAAACACTTAACACTGAGAAAGAAGTCTTTGTAGAAACCATCCTCAATGATCACATTATTTCACGAAGATAAAAGTCTTTCTAAATCTATGTGTGGAAAAATAAGAAAAGTGCCATATACTCACGTCTGAGAAAAAAGTCTGTTTAGAAAGCATCTTTCAACTAGCATCTTGATTCATGCAGATAAAAGTGTTTACTAAAGTACACATGCAAACATAAGGAAAGTGTCATATTCTTAACTCTGAAAAACAAGTCTGTGTTGAAAGTATCTTTCAACTAGCACCTTGTTTCATGAAGATAGATACCTTTTCAAATGTATATGTGGAAACATAAGGAAAGTGTCATATACTTAACACTGACAATCAAGTCTGTGTAGAAAACATCTTTCAACTAGCATCTTGTTACATGAAGTTAGCATTTTCAAATGTATGTGTGGAAATATAAGGAGACTGCCATATAGTCTCCTCTGAGAAACAACTCTATGCAGAAAGCGTCTTTCAAATAGCAGCTTGTTCCTAAAGTTAGAAATGTTTTTAATGTACGTGTGGAATTATAAGCAGGGTACTATACTTAACTGTGTGAAACAAGTGTGTATATAAAACACTTTCCAATAAGCATCTTGTTTCATATGGATAGAAAGATATTAAAATATCTGTGTTAAAACATAACAAAAATGTGATATACTTAGCAATGACAATCAAGTACATACAAAACATCTTTCAACTAACATCTTACGTCATGATGTTGGAAGCGTTTTTAATTGTGTGGAAATGCAAGGAAAGTGCCCTATACTTAACTCCGAGAAACAAGTCTGTGTAGAAAGTATCTTTCAACTAGAATCTTGTTTCATGAAGATAGAAGCATTTTCTTTTTTTTTTTTAATAATAAACTTATTTTTTATTGGTGTTCAATTTGCCAACATACAGAATAACACCCAGTGCTCATCCCGTCAAGTGCCCCCCTCAGTGCCCGTCACCCATTCACCCCCACTCCCCACCCTCCTCCCCTTCCATCACCCCTAGTTCGTTTCCCAGAGTTAGGAGTCTTCATGTTCTGTCTCCCTTTCTGGTATTTCCCACACATTTCTTCTCCCTTCCCTTCTATTCCCTTTCACTATTATTTATATTCCCCAAATGAATGAGACCATATAATGTTTGTCCTTCTCCGATTGACTTACTTCACTCAGCATAATACCCTCCAGATCCATCCAAGTTGAAGCAAATGGTGGGTATTTGTCGTTTCTAATGGCTGAGGAATATTCCATTGTATACATAGACCACATCTTCTTTACCCAGATAGAAACATTTTCAAACGTATGTGTGAAAGCCTAAGTAAAATGCCATATACCTAACCCTGAGAAACAATTCTGGGTTGAAAGCATCTTTCAACTAGCATTTTGTTTCATGAAAGATAGGAAGCCTTATCAAATGTATGTTTGGAAACATAAAGAAAGTGTCATAAACCGAACTCTAAGAAACAGGTCCGTGTAGATAACATCTTTCAACTAGCATCTTGTTCATGAAGATAGAAGCATTCTGTAATGTATGTGTAGGTATTTAAGGAAAAAGCCAAATACTTAACTCTGAGAAATAAGTCTGTGTAGAAAGCATCTTTCAACTAACATCTTCTTTTATGTAGGTGGTAGTTTTTTCAAACGTTTGTGTGAAAGCCCATGGAACGTGCCATATGCTTAATTCTGAGAAACAAGGCTCTGTAGAAATAATCTTTCAACTAATATTTTCAACTAATATTCCAACTAATATTTTCAACTAATATTGTCAAGACAGAAGCTTTCTCAAGTATATGTGTTGGAACATAAGGCAAATGCCGCATACGTTTAAAAACGAACATTGTATAGAAATGATCTTTCAATTAACGTCATCCTTCATGAAGGTAGAAGCATTTTCAAATGTGTGAGTGGTACCATGACGATAGCGACATATACTACATCTATGAAAGAACACTGATAGAAACCATCTTTCAATTAACACACACCGATGAATAGAAGCTTTTTCAAATGTATACTTGAGAGCATAAAAAGTGCCATATACTTAACTGTGTGAAAAAAGTCTGTGTAGAAAGCATCTTTCCACCAACATCTTCTTTCATGAAGATAGAATCTTTTTCAAATATACATCTGAAGGCATGAATAAACTGCCATATACTTTGCTCTGTGAAACAAATCTGTGTAGAAATCATCTTCCAACTAACATCTTTCTTGAAGATAGAATCTTTTTCAAATATATGTTTGGAACCATAAGGAAAGTGCCATATACATTTCTGAGAAACAAGTCTGTGCAGAAAGCATAATTAAAAAAAAAGATTTTATTTATTTATTCATGAGAGACACACAGAGAGAGGCAGAGACATAGGCAGAGGGAGAAGCAAGCTTCCTGCAGAGAGTCTGATGCAGGATTTGATTCCAGGACCCCGGGATCACGACCTGCTCCAAAGGCAGACTCTCAACCGCTGAGCCATCCAGGCACCCCCAGAAAGCATATAGTTTTTGAAGATTTTATTTATTCATGAGACACACACACACACACACACACACACACACACACACACACACGGGCAGAGGGAGGAGCAGGCTCCATGCAGGGAGCCCGACGTGGGACTCCATCCTGGGTCTCCAGGAGCATGCCATGGGCTGGAGGCGGCACTAAACCGCTAAGCCACCCGGGCTGCCCCAGAAAGCATATTTTAACTAAGATCTTCCTTCATGAAATTAGAATGGTTTTCAATTGTACCTGGAAGCATACGGGAAGGTACCACATACTTAACTTTGAGAAATGAGTCTATTCAGAAAGAATCTATAACTGACATCTTCCTTCATGAATACAGAAGCATTTTCAAGTGATTGTGAGGAAGAATAAGGAAAATGCCACATATTTAACTCTAAAAAATAACACGTATGCAAACTATCTTTTAACTATCTTCTTTCATAAAGATAGAAACGTTTTAAAATATATGTGTGGAATCATAAAGAAAGTGTCTTATACTTAACTCTTAGAAAGAACAATGTATAGGAACTATTTTTCAACTAATATTTTCTTTTATGAAGATAGAAACTTTTTCAAATGTATGATTGAAGGCATAAAGTTCCATATAGTTAACTCTGAGAAAGAAAAGTATAGAAAGCATCTTTCAACTAGCATGTTCTTTTGTGAAGATGGAATCATTTTCAAATATATGTTTCAAACCATATGCAAAGAACTATATACATATCTGAGAAACATCTGTCTTCGTTAAAGAATATGATAGCTGAAAGATGCTATCTACACAGACTATTGTCAGAAGTAGGTATGTGACAGTATATTTATGCTTTCAAATATGCATTTGAAATTGCATCTTCATGAATGAATGAAGTTATTAGTTGAAATATGATGAAAGCGGACTTGTTTCTCAGAGTTAGGTATGTGGCAGGTTCCTTTTGCTTCCACACATACATTTGAAAATGCTTTTGTCTTCATGAAAGATTTTGTTTAAGGACGATTTCTTCATAGAATTGTTTCTCAGGTTTAACTATATGCACTTCCCTTATGCTTTCACTCATAGGTTTGAAAACTCTTCAGTCATCATGAAAGATGATGTTAGTTGAATGTCAATTTCTAAAAAGGGTTCTTTCTTTGAGTTTAGTACATGGGACTTTCCTTGAGTTTCCATATATACATTAAAAAAAAAAAGATTTTGTGTATTTATTCATGAGAGACACAGAGATAACGAGGCAGAGACATAGGCAGTGGCAGAAGCAGGTTCCATGCAGGGAGCCTGATATGGCACTGGATTCAGGGACTCCAGGATCATGCCTTAGGCCGAAGGCAGGCACTAAACCGCTAAGCCACCCAAGTGTCCCCCATATATACACTTGAAAATACTTCTATCTTCATTAAAAAGATGTTATTTGAAAGGTGATTTCTACACGGATTTGTTTCTCAGAGTTAAATGAATGTCACTTTCCTTATGTTTTGACACATACTAAATGAAACAAGAAAAGTTCACAGGCAGTGTAAATTAATAATATAAGGAATATGCCTGATGGAGAATTTAAAGCAACAATCATAAGGATGTTCTCTGAGCTTGAGAGAAGAATGGAAGACTTCAGTTTCCCCCTACCACAGATATTAAAAGCATTAAAAAAAATCACTCAGAAATGAAAAACCCAATAGCTGAGATTCAAAACTAGCTCTATGTAATGAACACAAGGATAGAAGAGGTAGGGGAAAAATAAGTGAAATAGAAGATAAAATAATGGATCTTGAGGGGAGTTAAGATGAGAGTGCAGGGGGACCTTGGGTTTGCTTCATCCCATGAACACAGCTAGATGATCATCAAATCATTTTGACCTACTAAGGAATTGATCTGAGGATTAAGAAAACAATCTGCCCATTTTGAGGGGGGAAATATGGCAGATGCGAATTTCAGAGATGAGAACTGGGAGAAAGAAAAGCTGCAGCGCTACAGAGGGGTTGGAATCCTTTTCACTGAGTGAAGTCAGTGCCAGAGGGAGAGAGTGGAAAAGAGAGCAGTGTTTTGGGTTCAAAGAAGGCTCAGTGGTGTGGGAATCCCCTGAGTTCCACAGGGAAAGAGTATTCAACTTCCTAGAGTGCATTTGGAAGAGGGTATTTGCCCTTTCCAAGAACAAAAGACCTCCTGGGAGGTATTGAGTGACCATTCAACAGCGGGGAACAGAGGCACATGCAGACAGCAGCTGACCTGCTCATAGTTGTTTGCTGTGTTTCAAAAATAAACTCTGGACACTGATACAGGTATGGTACTGCTTTTCTGGGACAGAAAGTTGCTAGGGTAGTGCTGCAAGGCTTTCCTCTGGGGAAAGGTAACAGGTCCACATACTGCTGGATACTTTAAGACTTCTTGTTTAGATTCATAGCCAATGGCCTGAGATAAAACACAGAAGTACTGTGGGACCAGGTATGCGGATGACCAGGCACAGAGAGGTTGAAGGCAGGGTTCTGATGAAAGCCTGGCACACAGAAGAGGAGATTGTTCACTTTTCTGTGGGGCCTCCTTAACAGTGGCAGCTGTGAATTCCCTTCCCTGGGGAGGAGTGGGTGGGTGACTCTATCTTCTACACCTATACTCACCAGCACATTCAGATTTCAGTGAGAAACACAATGCCTCCTGCAGAGGCTGGAGTCACTTATATGAAACCCTACTCCCCATGCTTGGCAGGAGGATCTTTACAAGGGCAAGTCTATGAGCCAGTGAAACAGATATCTCCCTCAGAAGACCAATACAGTCCTTCTACATGCATCAGGGCTACTGATCAAAAAGTACTCCAAAGCACCAGCTTCAGTAGGTGAGATTATTGGATTATTATATAGGACTTGGATTATTTATTTATTTTTTCTTTTTTCTTTTCCTTTTTCTTCTTCTTTTTTTTTGTCCCCCCCCCCCCCTTTTGGCATCAAGTTATGTTTTTTTGTTCATTTTTGGCTTGTTTCCTTTTCTCATTTTTTGGAGGAGTTTTTTTTTTTTTTTCCTTCTTTTTCTTTGGAATCAGTTTATATATATATATATATATATATATATATATATATATATATATATAAAGAGATCAGGAACTATATATATATATATATATATATATATATATATATGTTGTTTATCTGTTTGCTTTCTTATTTATTTCCCTTTTCTTTTTTCTTGGATCAGGCTTTTTTTTTTTTTTTTTTTCCATATCAGGCTTATCTTAAACAAACAAACCAAAGTATACCTAGTTAAAGATCCAAAAACTCCCCACTGAAAGCAAGGAGAAACTCTGAGGAGGACTGGCCTATGGGAAAGGGCAGCCAAAATACATTAGAGCGCACATAGTATACAACAGGAACATTTCCTGAAGCACCAGACCCTGGACAGTGTAAGATCCCTTCTTAATATAGTATTGTTAGGGGATCCCTGGGTGGTGCAGCGGTTTGGCGCCTGCCTTTGGCCCAGGGCGCGATCCTGGAGACCCGGGATCGAATCCCACATCGGGCTCCCGGTGCATGGAGCCTGCTTCTCCCTCTGCCTGTGTCTCTGCCTCTCTCTCTCTCTCTATGTGACTATTATAAATTAAAAAAATATATATATAGTATTGTTATTAGGAGCAGGAAAAATAAGCTTCCACAACACACAAAAGACAGAAACATAGACAAAATTACAAGACAGAGGAATTCTTCCCAAAGGAAAGATAAAAGAAGAAACCACAGCCAGGGATGTGCTCAAAAAAGATATAATCAATATATCTGAGAATTTAGAACAACATAATAATAACTAGCTGGGCTTGAAAGAAGCATAGAAGATAATAGAGAAACCCTGGCTGCAGAGGTAAAAGACCTAAAAACTAGTCAGTCCAAAATAAAAAATGCTATAGCTGAGATACAAAACTGACTGGATGTAATCACAATGATGATGGAAGAAGCACAGGAATTAATAGGTGATATACAAGATAAAATTATGGAAAATAATGAAGCTGAAAAGAGGGAAAGAGAATTATTAGATCATGAGGAGTGACTTAGAGAACTCAGTAATTTCACAAATTACAATAATATCCATATCATAGGGGTCCCAGAAAAAGAATAAGAGTAGGAAAAGGGGGGAGCAGATTTTTTTTTTGAACAAATTATAGCTGAGAACTTCCTAATCTGGGGAAGGAAACAGGCATTTAAGATAAGAGACTTGGAGAACTCCCCTCAATGTCAACAAAAACAGGTCAATATCAAGACATATCATAGTGAAACTTACAAAATACAAAGATAAAGATAAAATTCTGAAAGCAACTAGGGACAAAAGGTCCTTACCCTACAAGGGTAGACACATAAGATTAGCAGCAGACTTGTCCACTGAAACTTGGCAGGCCAGAAGAGAGTGGAAAGAAATATTTGATGTTGCTGAATAGGAAAAAATACAGCAAAGAATACTATATCCAGAAAGGCTGTCATTCAGAATAGGAGAGATAAAAGTTTCCAAGACAAGCAAAATATAAAAGAATTTGCAAACACCAAACTAGCCCTTCAAGACACATTAATGGGTACACTTTGCATGGGAAAGAAAGACCAAAAACAACAAAGATTAGAAAGAAACAAAGACAATTTACAGGAACAGTGACTTTACAGATCATATAATGGCACTAAATTCACATGTTTCAATAATTGCTATAAATTTAAATGGACTAACTGCTCCATCAAAAGACATAGGGTAGAAAATGGATTAAAAACAAGACACATCAATATGCTGCTTACAAGAGACTCACTGAGACCCAAAGACATCTCCAGATTGAAAGTGAGGGGTGGAGAACTATTTATCATGCTAATGGACATCAAAAGAAAGTTGGGGCAGCCATACTTATATCAGACAAACTAGATTTTAAACCAAAGATTGTAATAAGAGAGGAAGAAGGGCACTGTATCATAATAAAGGGACCTAGCCAACAAGAAGATCTAACAATTGTAAATATGTATGCCCCCAACTTGAGAGAACCCAAATATATAAATTAAGTAATAACAAACATAAAGAAATTCATTGGTAATAATACAATAACAGTAGGAGGCTTTAATAGCCCACTCACAACAATGGACAGAGCATCTAAGCAGAAGATCAACAAGGAAACAAAGACTTTGAATGATACACTGGAGTACATGGACTTAATAGATATATACAGAACAGCAGCAGAATACACCTTCCTCTTGAGTGCACAGGAACACTATCCAGAATAGATCACACGTGAGTTCACAAATCAGGCCTCAACTACTATAAAAATATTGAGATCATATGATGCAGATTTTCACATCACAATGCTATGAAACTTGAAGTCAGCCACAAGACAAAAACCTGAAAAGACCACAAATACATGAAGGTTAATAGAACATCCTGCTAAAGAGTGAATGGATCAACCAGGAAATTAAAGAAGAATTTTAAAAAATACATCGAAGCAAATGAAAATGAAAACACAACTGTCCAAAACCTTTGGGGTGCAGCAAAGGTGATCCTAAAAGGGAAGTATATAGAAATACAGACTTTCCATGAGAAACAAGAAAAGTCTCAAGTACACAATGTAACTTTATACCTAAAGGAGCAGGAAAAAGAACAACATAGAAAGCCTGAACCCAGCAGAGGAAGGAGAATAATTAGGATCAGAGCAGAAATAAATGGTACAGAGACACACAAACAAACACAAACAGCAGTAGAACAGATCAAGGAAACCAGGAGCTGATTCTTTGAAAGAAATAACAAAATTGATAGATATTTTGTCAAACTTATCAAAAGAAAAGAGAAAGGATTCAAATAAAATCACGAATGAGAGAGGAGAGATCACAACCAACAGCACAGAATTACAATTATAAGAGAATATTATGAGCAATTACATGCCAATGAATTTGGCAATCTGGAAAAAATGGAAAAATTCCTGGAAACATATAAACTACCAAAACTGAAATAGGAAGAAATAGAAAACTTGAACGGATCCATAATCAGGAAAGTAATTGAATCAGTAATCAAAAATCTCTCAACAAACAAGAGTTCAGGGCCAGATGCCTTCCCAGGGGAATTCTACCAAAATTTAAAGACAGTTAATATCTATTTTTCTAAGGCTGTTCCAAAAATTAGAAATGAAAGGAAAACTTCCAAACACATTCTACGAGGCCTGCATTACCTTCATTCCAAAATCAAAGATCCCACTAAAAAGGTGGACTACAAACCAATAGTCCATGAACATGGATGCAAAAATTCTTACCAAGATACTAGTTAATCGATTCTAACAGTATATTAAGTGGATTATTTACTATGATCAAGTGGGATTTATTCCTGGGTTTCAGAGGTGGTTCAATATACATGAAACAATCATTGTGATACATTACATTAATAAAAGTAAGGATCCATAGGATCCTCTCAATAGATAGAAAAAAAAAAGCATTTGACAAAATATAGCCTCCTGCTTGTTAAAAGCTCCTAACAAAGTTGGCATAGAGGGAATATACCACACCACGAAGATTATATATGGAAGACACACAGCTAATATCATCCTCAATGGGAAGAAATTGAGAGCTTTTCCCCTAAGGTCAGGAACACAACAGGGATGTCCATTCTCACTACCGTTGTTCAACATAGTACTGGAAGTCATATCTCAGCAATCAGACTACAAAAAGAAATAAAAGGCATCCAAACCAGAAAGGAAGAAGTCAAATTTTTACTCTTCCCAGATGACATGACACTGTATGTAGAAAACCCGAAAGATTCCACCCAAAATTGCTAGAACTAATTCAGCAAAGTTGCAGGATATAAAATCAATGCACAGAAGTCTGTTGCATTTCTATATGCCAATAATGAAGCAGTAGCAGAAGAAATCAAGTAATCTATCCCATTTACAATTGCACCAAAACCCATAAGATACCTAGGAATAAACCTAATCAAAGTAGTAAAAGATCTGTACTCCGAAAACTATAGAACACTTATAAAAGAAATTGAGGAAGACACAAAGAAATGGAGAATATTACATGGTCATGGATTGGAAGAGAAAACATTGTTTTGTTTTTTTAAAAAGATTTTATTTATTTATTCATGAGAGACCCACACAGAGAGAGGCAGAGACACAGGCAGAGGGAGAAGCAGGCTCCATGCAGGGAGCCTGATGTGGGACTCAATCCCAGGACTCCAGGGATCACCCCTGGAGCTGAAGGCAGATGTGCTCAACTGCTACGCCACCCAGGGGTCCCAAGACCAAACATTGTTAAGATGTCTATGCTCCCCAAAGCTCTACACACTCAATGCAATCTTGATCAAAATAATACAAACACTTTTCACAGGGCTAGAAGAAATAATCCTAAAGTTTATACAGAAAAGGCCCCAAATAGCCAAAGTAATATTGAAAAAGAAAACCAAAGCTGGAGGCATCACAATAACAGACTTCAATTCAAGCTCTATTACAAAGCTGTGGTCATCAAGACAGTATGGTATTGGCACTAAAACAGACACTTAGATCAATGGAACAGAATAGAGAACCAGAAATGGCCCCTCAACTCTATGGTCAATTAATCTTTGACAAAGCAGGAAGGAATATTCAGTGAGAAAAAAAAAGTCTCTTGAACAATTCATGCTGGGAAAAGTAGGCAGCCACATGCAGAATAAAACTGGACCACTTTCTTGCACAATACACACAAATAAATTAAAAATGGATGAAAGCTCTAAATGTGAGACAGGAAACCATCAAAATCCTAGAGAGGAACACAGGTAGCAACCTGTTTCATGTCAGCCATAGCAAGTTCTTACTAGACATGTCACCTGAGACAGGGAAACAAAAGCAAATATGTACTATTGGGACTTCATCAAGATAAAAAGCTTCTTTTGCACACAGTGAAAGTGACAATCCATAAAACCTAGGTTTGGGAGAAGATACTCGCAAATGACATATCACATAAAGGGCTAGTATCCAGAATCTATAGTGAACTCCTCAAAATCAACACCCAAAGCATAAATAATCCAGTTAAGAAATGAGCAGAAACATGAACAGACATTTCTCCAAAGAAGACATACTAATGACCAACCGTGAAAAAATACTCAACATTATTCATTATTAGGAAATACAAATCAAAACCACAATGAGATACCACCTCACACCTCTCAGAATAGCTGACATTAACAACTTAGAAAACAACAGATGTTAGCAAGGATGTGGAGAAAAGAGCACCCTTTTATGCTGTTGGTGGGAATGAAAATTGGTACAGCCACTCTGGAAAACAGTACAGATGTTCCTCAAAATGCTAAAAATAGAACTGTCCTATGGAATCCTGGGTGTTACACTGTGATCTGAGGGTCCCCTGGGTCAAAGAGTGGGTGGCACCTAAATACTGTACTATTCTCAGGCTCAGAAGCTTGGAAGCCCGCTGAGAACAAGAAGTCTAGGTGCTGGCTTTCTCCTCTGTAATGCCATAAACTGCCAACGGCTGGGTGACCATATGACTGCTTTCATTGCTTTCCTGGGACTGATCCTGCAAGGACAGAAGTGTGGTGAGACCCTCCCCAGGAGGAACAGCTTAGGTCCATGCTGTGGGATTCCCTAAAATTTGGGAGTTTGCAAAGTCAGTCCCATACCTAAGATTAAAAAAAAAAAACGAAAAACAAACAACCAAGCACAGACACACACAAGTTGAACACAGGGTTCTGACAGAAGCCAGGGAGACAAGAGTGATTGCTCTTCTGTGAGGACTCAGGAGTGGGTGATAGGAATTTTCAGCTCTAGGGCTAGGGGTGTGGGGGGCATTGCCTTGTTCTCCCACCCATCAGTGCTCAAAGAGCTCAGGAAGCAAAACAGTGCCATCTAGTGGAATCTAGATCTGTTTTCACTGATCTCTGCTGCTCTGCACCCTGAAGGTACATTTCTACTAGGACAAGTCAACCTGAAAATCAGTGCAACAGGCCCCTCGCCCAGAAGACCAACACAGACAAATCACCTGCACAAAATTTACTGACTATAGAGGGCTGGAAAGCTTCAACTCTAGGATAAAATAATATCTGGCTTCCTTTGTAATTTTATTCCTTATTTTTCATTTATTTTCTTATTTTTTTCAATTCTTTTTAAAAATGAAAAAAAAATCTTATTTACATATGTATACTTTATATACATATATATTTAAAATTTTTTTGTTTCCTTTTACTCTACTTCTTTCTTATTTTAGGCTTTAGTTTCTTTTAACAAGTAGACCAAAACACACCCAGGATCTAGTGCTTTTGTTGTTGTTTTTATTTCTTATTCTTTCTTCTTTTCTTTTCTGGACAAAAATGACAAGATACAGAAGTTCACCCCAAGAGATAGAACAGAAGGTTATACTCACAGCCAGGGATTTAATCAATACAGACAGATGTCTGAACTAGAATTTAAACAATGATTCTAAGGATACCAGCAAGGCTTACAAAAAGCATAGAAGACACTAGAGAATCCCTACTGCTGATAAAAAACTAAAATCTAGTCAGACCAAAATTAAAGATTCTATAACTGAGGTGTGGTCCCAAGTGGAGGCCATAAAAATGAGGATGGACAAAGCAAAAGAGTGAATCAGTGATATATAGAAGATAAAATTATGGAGAATAATGAATCTCAAAAGAAGAGAGAAGGAAAGATAATGGACCATGAAGATAGACTTGGGGAATTAAGCAACTCATTAAAATGTAATAACATTCCTACCTAGGAGTCCCAGAAGATGAAGAGAGAGATAAAGGGGCAGAAGTTTTATTCAAATAAATTACAGATGAAAAACTTCCCTAATTTGGGGAAGGGCACAGACCTCAAAATCCAAGAAACACAGAGAACTCTCATTAAATTCAACAAAAGTTGACTATTACGAAGTCATATCATAGTCAAACTCACAAATACAAAGACAAGGAAATCATACCGAAAGGAGCAAGGGAAAAAAGTTCTAAACATACAAGGAAAGACATCAGATTGGCAGCAGATCTGTCCACTGAAGCTTGGCAGACCAGAAAGGAGTGAAAGGAAATAGTCAACATGCTGAATGGGAAAAATATGCAACCAAGAAGTCTTTATATAAAAAGGCTCATGATAGATTCCCAGATAAACAGAAACTAAAGGAATTTGTGACCAGTAAATTAGTCCTACAAGAAATTTTATGGGGGACTCTGAGTGGAGAAAAGAAAGATTAAAATCAACCAAGACTAGAAAGGACCAGAGAACATGATCAGAAACACCAGCTCTTCAGCTAACACAATGACACTAAATCCATATCTTTCAATAATCATACTGAATGTAAATAGACTAAATGCTCCAATCAAAAAGCATAGGTAACTGAATGGATTATAAACAAGATCTGGGATCCCTGAGTGGCTCAGTGGTTTAGCGCCTGCCTTCAGCCTGGGGCTTGATCCTGGAGACCCAGGATCTAATCCCATGTCAGGTTCCCTGCATGGAGCCTGCTTCTCCCTCTGCCTGTGTCTCTGCCTCTCTTGCTTTCTCTCTGTGTCTCTCATGAATAAATAAATAAAATCTTGAAAAAAAAAACACAAGATCCATCTATATGCTGCCTATAAGAGACTCATTTTACACCTAAAGACATCTGCAGATCAAAAGTGAGGGGATGAAGAACTATCTAACATGCTAAAGGAAGAAAAATGGAAGTCAGAGTAGCAATACTTATATTAGACAAACTAGACTTTTAAGCAAAGACTATAAGAAGTGATGAAGGTGGACATTATATCATAATTAAAGGGTCTATCCATCAAGAAGATCTAACAAGTATAAATATGCCCCAACTTGGGAGCTCCCAAATATATAAATCAATTAATAATGACATAAAGAAACTCATTGATAATAATACAATAATAGTAGGGGACTTTAACACCCCACTTACAGCAATGGGCAGATCATCTAAGCATAAGATCAACAGGGAAACAATGGCTTTGAATGACACACTGGACCAGATGGACTTAACAGATACATTCAGAGCATTGCATCCTAAAACAACAGAATACACATTCTTCTCAAGTGCATGTGGAATATTATCTAGAATAAACCACATACTGGGTCACAAATTGGGCCTCAATTGCTACAAAAATATTGAGATCAGACCATGCATATTTTTAGAACTCAATATTATGAAACTTGAAGTCAACCACAGGAAAAAATTTAGAAAGACACAGATACATGGAGGTTAAAGGACAAATGGGTCAACCAGGATAGTAAAGAAGAAATTAAAAAGTACATAGAAGAAAATGAAAATGAAAACATGACAGCCCCAAACCTTTGGGTTACAGCAAAGGTAGTCCTAAAAGGGATGTATATAGTAATACAGGCCTTCTGTAAGAACAAGAAAAGTCTCAAATATGCAACTTAGCCTTACATGTAATGGAGTTAGAAAACAAACAGCAAATAAACTCTAAATCCAGCAGAAGAGGAATAATAAAGATTAGAGCAGAAATAAGTGACATAGAACAACAACAACAAAATAACAGTAGAACCAATTAACAGAAGTAAGAGCTGGTTTTATGAAAGAATCAATAAAATTGATAAACTCCTAGCTAGATTTATCAAAAAGAATAAAAGATAGGATCCAAATAGATAAAATCAGTAACGAAGGAGGAAAGATCACAAATGATACCACAGAATTACAATTATAAGAGAATACTTTGAAAAATTATATTCCAACAAACTGGGCAACCTGGGAGAAACGGACAAATTCCCAGAAACCTACAAATTACCAAAACTGGTGTAAGAAGAAATAGAAAATTTGAACAGACCCGTAACCAGCAAAGAAATGGGATCAATAATAAAAAATTTCCAACAACCAAAAGCCCTGGGCTGGAAAACAGTATGGAGATTCCTCTAAAAGTAAAAAATTGAACTATTATTTGACACAGCAATTTCACTACTAGGTATTTACCCAAATGATGCAAAAGTACTGATCTGAAAGGGCAAGTGCAATGTTTATAGCAGCAATGTCCACAATAGCCAAAATATGGAAAGAGCTCAGATGTCCATTGACAGATGAATAGATATAGTTATATCTTTTCATATATATTCATATATATTCATCATATGCACACAGACATACACACACACAATGGAATATTACTCAGTGATCAAAAGAATGAAATCTTGCCATTTGCAGTGATGTGGATGGACTTAGAATGTATCATGCTAAGGGAGATAAGTCAGCCAGAGAAAGACAAATATCATATGGTTTCACTCATATATGGAATTTTTTTTTAAATAATTTTTTTAAAGTTTATTTATTTATTTATGATAGTCACACAGAGAGAGAGAGGCAGAGACACAGGCAGAGGGAGAAGCAGGCTCCATGCACCGGGAGCCCGACGTGGGACTCGATCCTGGGTCTCCAGGATCGCGCCCTGGGCCAAAGGCAGGCGCCAAACCGCTGCGCCACCCAGGGATCCCTCATATATGGAATTTAAGAAATAAAACAGATGAACACAGGGGAAGGGAAGGAAAAATAAAAGATAAAAACAGAGAGGGAGGCAAACCATAAGAGACTATAGAAAACAAACTGACGGTTGCTGGAGGGGCAATAGGTGCGGGGATGGGTAAGAGTGATGGGCATTAAGGAGAACATCTGAGGTGATGAGCACTGGGTGCAACTGATGAATCACTAAGTTCTACTCCTGAAATGAATAATACACTATATGTTAACTTGAATTTAAATAAAAATCTAAAAGAATATATTTTTAAAAAGTGCTACATGGTTACCAGCAGGTGGCACTATTTTCTATTTCTCAGTGTGAGATTTTACTTCCTGAGGCCTGACTCTTACTTTTTCCTCCCTTGTTTGATCACATTAAATTGTACAGAGTATTTTTCCCCCACAGGAAAAAGAAGCAAACTGATTTGCATAGAGAAAATGGACTGTTTCTACAGATTTTAGACAATTACAAACTTTTGTATAGTGATAACATGAAACTGGAATCATCAAATTATCTAATAATGTAAATTTATCCTGATTTTTTTTTTTTGTAAAGCAGAGACAAACCCACTAATCTCTTCTATTTCTCATAAATACCTGCCTTCAAAGAAAACCTTCACAGAGCCAGCTATGTATTTACCTACTTAACCTGATAATTCATTAATAAGTATCAAATTTTGAAAATACCAATGTGGTCAGTTATGATGATATAATTTGAAATCTAAACTAGATACTGATTCCAAAGGGTAAGTTAAGATTAGGGGTTCAACCGATTATACTTAAGTCCAGCTCCACCATCTCTACATGACACTGGAAAGCAAATCTTTTTTTTTTTTTTTTTTTAGAATGCAAATCTTGAAGCAACAGAATATATTAATTTATTAAGCAGTGGTTCCTGAATGCTGCTCATCTATAATTGCCTTATCAATATTTTGTCCTGTCTGGTACCTAAAACTTGCTCACTGTTTCACCCTGACCTCTCCTCACACTTTCCAGTCTTGGCGTTCATCTTGCCTCATTTTAACCTGTCAGTCTCTGTCAATCTGTCTATTTACCCACTATCTGACAGCTTTCTCATAGTGTCTCCTTTGCACCCATTCATGTTACTGTCTTTCCCACTCTTTACTCCATTTAGAACTTTTTTTTTTAACATTTTATATTTTTTTCTGGGACTTTTCTGATTTTTTTGTTTGTTCCATTTTTGTACCTTTTCCTTCTATGGGTAATAGCATTGCTTGGTCTTTCTATGGGCAAAGGTTAAGGCTAGGATTAGTTTTCTTTCCTTTTCTTATCTTTCTTCCCTTTTGTTATCTTTCTGAACAAATTGTGCACTCTCTTTTTTCATGGATTCAGTAACAACATCTCACCTCATCCATTAAATAACATGTATGGAGTATTATGGAAATAGTAAAGGGTTATATAAAGGAGAGTAACCACAGTGTTTACAAGCATTTGTTGAGTATAGAAACAAAAAGATTGAATTTTTTTTTCTGATATTGAATAACTCCATGTTTGTCAGTGATGGAGTTATTTTTGCCTCCGTTTTAGAATGAAATATTGCAAATGATGAGATTCAGAGTGAAAAAGAATAAACTGGGATTAAAATAACAAAGAACAGTGATTCCACAGTGCCTGTGGAACAGGCAATCACACTACATCCACTCTTCACAAATGAGTAATCTTAAACAAGGCTCTTTACTCTGTGTTTCTCAGGGCCCAGTTCCTTAATCTGTAAAGAAGGGTATGGTAATATGCATATTTGAAGCCAGAGTCCCTGGAAAAGTAGCAACCTTGAATCCCTGTCCATTTTAAAGATTTGTAATTTTATCATATAGCTCTCACAATTCCTTTACATTGGCGCACAGTAAAGAGCTTCTGGAAAGAAAGGGACTTGGTAAAATTTTTATCTAGTGATTCAGGGATTATTGTTTGAAAATATAAAGGCATCCTGTACCATAGAGAAAATTAGGGGAATTTAGCTTCATGACATGATGATAAGAAATAGAACTTTGTACTTTCCAAGACAATAATCCTGTCATTGACTCGGATCTGCTCATAAAATTTACCGGCTTCAAAAAGTGGGTCTTGTCCATAGAATAATTCAACTTCTTCCATAGTCATTGAGGGGATTACTAAATCACTGTTTAACAATATATTCACTCATTTATTAAGAAAATTCTTTGTAGTCATACTATTTTCAAGATACTTTGCTCACTTCTGATAATTTCTTGAGACGTGAAAAAGGAGACAGTATGGATTTCTTTTCCATAGGAATAGGGACAACAGAGAGAGGTTTTATTTTTTTTAATTTTTATTTTTTTTAAAGATACTAGGTTTTATTTTATTTTATTTTATTTTATTTTATTTTATTTATTCATGAGACACACACACACAGAGGCAGAGACACAGGCAGAGGGAGAAGCAGGCTCCATGCAGGGAGCCCAACGTGGGGCTGAAGGCAGGATTAAACCACTGAGCCACCTGGGCTGCCCCAGAGAGAGGTTTTAAAAATTGAGACTAAGAACCTTAATAACTGGAAATAGGGATATGGGAATAGCCCAAGGTTTCTACCATTAACATCTAATTGAGCTCATGGTTGTCTCACCAACCAGATCTGCTCAATTAGTATTTACTTTTCTTGAATTCCTTTTGCTCAACAAAAATATTTAACAAGTTTACAGATGAATAGATAAAGAAGATGTGATATATATACACATACATATATATATAGACATACATAAATATAGACATAAAATGGAATACTACTCAGCATCAAAAAATGAGATCTTGTTATTTGCAATGACGTGGGTGGAACTAGAGGGTATTATGCTAAACATCAGAGAGAGACAATTATCATATGATTTTACTCATATGTGGAATTAAAGAAACAAAACAGAGGATCAGAGGGGAAGAGAGGAAAAAATAAAAGACAAAATCAGAGAGGGAGAGAAACCATAAAAGACTCTGAATCATAGGAAACAAACTGAGGGTTGCTGGAGGGTAGAGGCTGGGGGGGATGGGGCAACTGGGTCATGGGCATGTGATATAATGAGCACTGAGTGAATCACTGACCTCTACCTCTGAAACCAATAACACACATGTAAATAATCAAATTTAAAATAAAAAATAAAAAAGAAGGAGCTTATAGTCTAGTGAGGGGAGATGAGCAATTAACCAATAAATAAGCTTACAAATAAGAAAAAGTTCAGATACTAGTGAATGAGTACAGATATCTTTAGCTACTTTAGTATAGGTGATGAAGTAGACATTTTAGGCTGAGATCTGAAAGACAGAATGATAATCATAATGAGAACGGAGGAAACTGCATTGCAGGATTATTGAACAGAGGGCATAAATGCTTTGAGACACAATCAAGCCTGGAACCCAGGCAGGAGTCTGTATCTGGAACAAGCCCATGAAGGTGAGAAAGGTAGGAAAAATTGATGGGGAAGTCGATAGGACTGTCTGCTACCAAATGCGTACTCCTTCAGTTTTGCCTTGCTAATCTCCATAATCAAGTAAATTAGCAGGAAATATGAAAAAAAGAGAAGATTTTGCCTGGCTCTAGATAGAGATACTTTAAGTGGTTTAAGTGGTGGAGTTGGAAAAAATAGTAACATGCAACACAGACTGAGTTTCTAGAACTTACAGTGCATAGTATTGATCCCATATTATAGTTCTGATTTTGTCCTATAGGCCTCGGGACTCCAGGATCACGCCCTGGGCTGAAGGCAGACACTCAACCACTGAGCCACCCAGGTGTCCCCCCAAAACACTTTTCTAAAAAGCAAAAAAATAGATTCAATTTAAAAACTAATTACTATTGCTTTGGAATTTGTTTATGATTAATAAACTTATATCTTCCTTATGAGGCTTATAATCCTATCAAAGATCAAGTTTGTCCTTGAGAGGGGAGGGTTTTTCTCTAAAATTCAGACACTCCTTAGTACCTTCTTGCCTCCGCCGGCTCTCTTTCCTCTGTTTCCCTCTCTTTTGCACCAGCTCTGTGGCTTTTCTTCCTAATCTCTACCCCTGCAAGTGTGCTTATGCTGCCTCTATCTTTCTCAAATAAACTTGTTTTAAATGTACTTGCCAAGATAATAAAGACTTACACATTACAATTCTCAGGAGTTGCAATGGACTCCATATTTGTGTCCCCACCTAGTTTATGTGTTGAAATCATCCCCCCCCAATATGGTAATACTAGAAAACAGAGCCTTTGGGAGGTAATTAGGTCGTAAGGGTGGTACCCTCATGATTTGTATTGATGTCCTAATACAAGTACCTCCAAAGATATCTCTCACCCTCTTTCTGCCATCTGACCACACAGTGGGAAGGTAGCCATCCATACACCAGGAAGTGAGCCTTCACTAGATACCAAATCTGCCAGTACCTTGGTCTTGACCTTCCCAGCCTCCAGAAATATGAGAAATAATTATTTGTTCTTTAAGCTCCCCAGTCTATGCTATCTTGTTGCAGCGGCCTGAAGGGACTAAGATAGAAATGTTTGATGGAAAAGAGGCCTGCAATAAGAGAGCCACTCATAATGAGAAAAAGTAGACAGGTAATGAGAAGCTAGGCATGAATAGAAGGTAGAGTGTTTATTAGATTCAAGGGAGCCTGTTTTTAAATGGTTACAACCTGTTGATATGAGATGGAAGAAAATTTGGGGACATGATCTTTCCAGTACCTTTAATTTTGATCACTTGAGCACTTCCCACAGCACCTGACCCATGCAGCAAGATTTCTTTTACTCCTATCACTTGTCCGCTTTCTACCTGGTTACTTTTTCCCCCCCTCTGTTGACTCCACTTCATAATTTTATTCTACTTGTAAACATTTCATGTCCCACCTCCCTCCTCAATTCCAGAATCTCTTTCAGTGAAACTCTTTCAGTGTTTTCCAAACATATATCTCATGAGGAGTACCATGATGACTTTAAAAGTCATGAACAGGAAAGCAGGACCCTTGGGATTCTCATTCTCAGCACTGCCATCACTCACCTTGGGAATAGACAATTCTGTAGGACTCTATATTGAAAGTGTTTATACGTGTCTTTTACATTAACATTACGGAGTGTAGCATTTGGTGTATTTTATAACTATTCCCCTTTCTCTTCAAAATTACTAGCTGATTCAACCAAACTTGAAACAATCTAAAATATTGCTACTTAAAGAATGACCCATCATGTGATGTGATGAGCACTGGGTGTTATACACAACTGATGAATTATTGAACTGAAACTAATGATATACTATATGTTGGCTAAAAAAAAAAAAAAAAAAAGAAGAACAACCCATGGCCAATCAACATGGGCATCACCAAGAAACATGTTCAAAATCTCAAGTCCCAGACCTGTTGAATCAGCATCTGTATTTCAGTAAGGTTTCCAAATGATTTATATTCATATTGAAGTTTAGAAGGACTTACCTAAAATATACTTGGAGGGACCTGGGTGGCTCAGTCAGTTAAGTGTCTCACTTTTGGTTTCTGCTTGGGTCATGATCTCAGGATTGTGTGATTGACCCCCTATTGGGCTCCATGCTCAGTGGGGAGTCTTCTTTCCCTCTGCCCCTCCCCCTACTCATGTACTGTATTTCTCTCTCTTTCAAATAAATAAAATAAAATAAAAACTATAAAATAAAATAAAATGCACTTGGGCGTATGAGTTCAAATCTTGTGAGTACAGTTCCTGGCAGTGTGAAGAAATAAGTCCTGTCTGGGTCACATGATGGATGATGACCAGCAGATTCAAGGAAGCCAGTTTGTGTGTGTGTGTGTGTGTGTGTGTGTGTGTGAGATAGGTTTTTGGTGCCACTGTACAAAATTCAGGACTGTCTTTTATGAGCAACAAAGAGCCAAATATTCCTCCTAAGATAAAGGAAAAATCAGTAACAAATGAGCTCAGAGGAAAAACGGTCCTAGTTCTTTAAGGACCCATTTTGTGAAAGAGAAATTGGGCTTGTGTACTAAGGTCATTGTGATCTATGAGTAGAAGTTGTAGAAAGGCAAAAAAATTAAGCAATCATTACTGTCCACTAATGCAATAAAGTGCCTTGAGAAATCCTGAGTTTCTCATTAATAGACACATTCTAATTGAATCTTGATGATCAAGTGTTAGGATACTATAGAAGATGCTTCTATATTACATAAGAGATTATGTTTACAAATTCTAATTTAGTTTTACTTACTATACTGCTATAATTTTAGGGTTACAATTCAATGCTCAATATTTTCACTACCACCACCATGATCATCACTATTGTTATCATTGTTGTCATTGTTTTCACTAACATTTTTCATATGCTCATAATAAATCAGACATTGTGCCAAATATGTACATGTGTATATATATGTATTTAACTTTTTAATAATCCCAGGAAATGAGTAATAATAGGCAATATAATTAATATTTCCATTGAGAAATGAGAAAACCAAGCTTACAAAGGTTGAAAATCCTGCTTTTAAACTACCAGGATTAAGAAGAAATCAGTGGTTGTCAGGGGACTAGCAGTGGGGAGAAGAGGTAATTACAGAAGGGTACAAAAGAAATTTTGGGAGTGATGGAATTGTTATGTATCACCATGGTGGTTACACGGTTGAATGCATTTATCAAAACTCATAGAACTATTCGTTAAAAAGGGTAAATTATACAAAGTATAGTATTTCCTAATAAGCCTGATTTTAAAAATTTTGCCATTGATCATACAAATAGTTAATACTTTTTTGTGAGCTGAGATATTTTTAAGTTTGTATTTTAAGGTTTTTTTTTTTTAAGATTTATTTATTTATTCATGAGAGACACACAGAGAGAGGCAGAGACATAGGCAGAGGGAGAAGCAGGCTCCTCGCAGGGAGCCCAATGTGAGCCTCACTCCAGATCCCGGGATCATACCCTGAGCTGAAGGCAGATGCTCAACCGCTGAGCCACCCAGGTGTCCCTGTATTTTAAGGTTATTTGATTCTTGCCTGAGACCTATATTTTGAATCAGGTGCCATACTTGCAGCTATGTTGCCTGGTCTAGGCCTAGGTCTTTATGGATACTCCTACAGGGATGCCTACGTTATAATATTGTACTGTATGTCACTCTATTCATCTCTGTAACTCACATTTTTATTCATGGTTTCCAAACTTGCCACACTCTGATTAGCTTGAAAAATGCGTTATTTTCTTTATCTCTATAATTAAAATTATCTCTATAATTCCAGTTTCTTTCACAGTACCCATTTTAGGCAAAATGAGTCTTTTCCTCAATAAATGGCATTAGGAAAATTGAGATTTGGGTTCAGCATTAGAAAATATTTCAGATAGTAACTGCTGCTCAGAAATGGACCAGGTGCCCACTAGAACAAGGGTGGCTTATATCAGAGAACAAAGTACTCCTAACCGACTTTTACTGAATTTATCTAAGTTCCAAAATTAAAGAAAAAGCTCAACGATTTCTCTAAAGGCATGGAGAAACTTTCTTTAATAGATTTATAAATATAGAACATTATGAGAGATGACAGAGTTTTGCTTTGCTTCTACTTTCATTTAACTTTTCTTCTGTGCCTACTATGATCATGGAGATTCCTACAGGGAGCAACTCGAGGGCAAGATTTAAAGGAAACTGAAGTCACTAAGAATAATCAATTTTATTAAAAAACGATATTTTATAATCATCATGTCTAAGGTTATTTTTCAGATCATTTGTTGCATTGCAACAGAAAATTGTTACAAGTCAAATAATCTAAAGTGGTGAATGCTATTTTATTAGCAGTGATAAGAAAAAAATGAGTAGGAGGTTAAATAAACTGAAGTTGGGAGCTTTTTAGAAAAGCAAATAATATACTTTCGGTTTTCTTCACACATATTTTAGACGCCCAGGTCAGATATGCTCACATTATACTACTTTCTGAGCCTTTTACAGACAACAATAAACTAAACATGACTATGAGCAAGGTGTTGAAATCCTCACAGCACCAAATCCACAAAGAGAGAACATGATTAAATATATACTCAAGGACAAAGTACTGTAGGAATTGAGGCTGTCAGCACTCTGCAGTAAAAGGGGTCCAGATTACTTCAAGGCAGGCAGCATAACAAAGGGAAAGTCATACAGAAGCTCCAGAGCTCTCCTTTCACCTAACTGCATGCTCTTAAGTCACTATATTTTGGGATTTTTTTTTTCTTTCTCACCTGCAACATGAAAGGTACACAATTACTTGAATAGATTTTAGGACAAATCTGATATAACATCAATAGGTAATGTGTTAAAAAAATTTAGGGATCCCTGGGTGGCGCAGCGGTTTGGCGCCTGCCTTTGGCCCAGGGCGCGATCCTGGAGACCCGGGATCGAATCCCACGTCAGGCTCCCGGTGCATGGAGCCTGCTTCTCCCTCTGCCTGTGTCTCTGCCTCTCTCTCTCTCTCTGTGACTATCATAAATAAATAAAAATTAAAAAAAAATTTAAATGCAATTTTGATCTGACATTAGGAGTTCCTGGGAAATTCCTAGTTTTTAATATTTTCATGAATCTTGAAACACCAAGTCACTGTGAAAATGTCTTTTGCAGCTTTTCAATGTCTGGCCAATCACAACCAACAGTAATCCATGCGGATTGAGCAAGATAAAGACATTTTAAAATAGAAAAAATCTTGCCCCATAGAACTTGTGTCACCATGAAAACTGAACTATCAGAGAACAGTTTCTTATAGTTGCTCAATAGTGGTAGAAAGGTTAAATAAAAGGGGAAAGTTGCTTAATTTGTACTTCTCCTCCAAAATATAAAATTAGCAGTCACTACTCTATAAAACCAGGAAGTCCTAAAATGAAAAATTAAATAGTTAAATATCTACTGGACTAAAATGTCACAAAATATGAACATATACAAATTAAATTCTATAGGAGACAAGAAAATCAGAAAATTGCCTTGCCCAGTGTGTAACAAGATTTGATAGTGCATATACTTAATTTACATTATGAGAAGTGGCAGCATAGGATCATAAAAATAAGTTTACCTAAACAATTTATTTAACATTATTAACAATATGGGTTTTTAGTATAGTATTTTACAATTTAAGAAGAGTGCTCACACACATTATATCATTTAAGACTCAGTAAAACTCTGAGATAAGTAGAGTATCTTTAATCCTATATAGATACCTGTCCCTACCTTTCAGTCTAGGTGAAAATAGGAATGACCCACATTAATCAATAAGCAATTCCTAAAACTTATGTAACCTTATGCATTTTGAAGCCACTGATGGCCACCTTTTCCATTTTCATTTCCATTCCTGGACCCAAAAGAAATGACACAGAATCTCCAAATTAAAAGCTGTAAAAAAAACCCCAAACCAAAAACCAAACCAAACCAAACAAACAAAAAAACCCAAACAAATTAAGAGCTGTGTCATGGGGTACCTGATTGGCTCAGTCAATAGGGCATGTGACTCTTGATCTTGGGGTTGTGAGTTTAAGCCCCATGTTGGGTGTAGAGATTATTTAAAAATAAAATATTAAAAAAAAAAGCTGTGTCACTTGCAGATAGCTAGAGGTAAATGGAAAAACTGAATCTTTTCATTATCAGAAAGCTTTACTTCTGACAATGGCACATGGCAAATCCTGACCATTTAGAGGCTGTTTGCTCTTATGTAAAATATTGTCAATGATAAAACCACCACTTATGTAAAATATTGACAATGATAAAACCACCACCAGGGTTGTAGTAAGAACTGCATCTATTTATTTAGGCAACAGTTGAGGCCAGAGTGACACCATCAATACAGCATCATAGGAGACTCCTCCCTCTGTCGCCTCACAAAGATCAACAACTAGACAGCTATCCATGAACAAAAACCTTTATGGGAGAGCTCTGGAGTCCATTTAAGAAATTTTGGCAAAATAAAAAAAAACATGACTATACACACACAAGATGAGAAGGAAAACAGCTTTAGTTTTTCTACTTCATCCCATCCCCAAACTGGCATTGCTCATTGCTAAGAGGGAACGCCCCAACCAGAATGAGTTCCTGTTTTCCTCAATAAAAAAAGAGAATTGAGCGATCTGCTAGCTTCCTCAGCCTTTCAGGGTACTGCATGAAGGTTCTGCTTCCATTTTATTCTACCCAGACCAGCAACACTGAGATATGTAGAGATGGCTAGGAGCACTGAGAGGAGCAGGGACTACCCTATTGATAGTGTCCATGCAGGTAAGTGATTGAGGTTCACAGTAACAGACAAACCCAGCAGCTTCTGACAGTAAGGAAAAAAAATCAACAGCCTGCACTTACTGCAAACACCCTGTAGGTTTTGCCAGTTTTCCCCAGTATTCAGGTTTGCTGACTCCAGCCACTAGAGTCCCCACCTCCACCTCTCTCTCCCAGCCCGGGAATCACAACAGCAGCCAGCCATACTTCTGCAGTTATATAAGTGCAAGACACCAGTCTAGGTGTCCCCTCTCACAGCTGTGTGTGTGCTTCAGTCTAGTTTGTACCTGCAGACTGCCAGCCTGACATTCATCACCAGCTTTCATTGTGTGTGCACACCCAGGAAAGACAGCAGCCACAGGAGAGACCATCTGGCAGCCATGGCCACCACAGCTGCTTCTGGGTTGAGATCTTCTCTCTCCTTGTTTTCTGTCACTGGCCTGCACCGCTGTGATCACCTGCAAAGCTAGTCTTTGCAGCTGAGCACCTGAATTCTATCTGCCCAGCCCCTTCATCCTACTGCACTGTAATGTGCAGGGAGCAAGACACAGCAGTCAGGGTAGTAGGTGCCAACAGCTAGGACCTCTGAAATAGCAGTGTGAGGGCAGCTGTCTATCCTGGGCTGAATAACTGCATGTGTGTCTGCACCTCACCCTTGACATTACATAGACACCTGTAGCTGGCTCCCACAGCCTAATGTGTGCACACCACCTGGATATCACCACTACCTGCAGTGATCCCTACCTACTGGATCTGGAGGTGCAGCTGAGGAATCCAATAGCAGCCACTGTGGACATGTGGTAGCTTTCACCAAGAACCACACATTTGCAAGGCTCTGGACCCAGTGGCTTGAGTTGAAGAGACCTTATGCCCCCATGCCACCACACATCTCCCATTTGACACATACCACTAGGCCCAGGGAAACAATATACTCCAGTGTGACCCCCCACTTGCAAGTGGAAGTCTTTTTTTTTTTTTTTAACCAAAGTCATTCCAAAAAAGTTTAGAAGAGGTAATTGCTTCTTCAAATGCACAAACTCCCACACAACCCAAAGGGATCACGGGGAATCAGGGAAACATGATTCCACCAAAGGAATACTGTGAACCAGTCACCGAACCCAAAGAAATGAAGATAAGGGAATTACCTAACAAATAATTCAAAGTAATTGTTCTCAAGATGATCAGAAAGCTTTAAGAGAATAGAGGTAAACAATGAACAATACCAAGAAAGACAAACAAACCAAAGCGAAACCAATATTAGGAAAGCAATACAAGAACAATGATAAGAAGTTGAACAAGGAGACATAAAACATAATAAAGAACCAGAAATTCCAGCACTGCGGAATACAATGACTGAACTGAAGAATTCAATAGACAGCTTCCAAGTCAGGTTTGAACAAACCGAAGAACCAATGAGCACGAAGACAGATCAATTGAAAATTTCCAACTAGAGGAAAAAATAAAAGAATGAAAAATAGTAAAAACAAATGATCTACCATATACCAAGGAAAGAACCGATTTGTGAATTATTGGAATTTCAGGAGAAGGGAGAGAAGGGGTCAGAAATCACATTTAAAGAAATAATGGTGAGCTAGAAGTTACGATGGCAGAGCAGTAGGGGCAGTAGGATGCTTGCCTCATCCCTCAAACGCAGCTAGATAAATATTAAATCATTCCAAACTCCAGGAAAATTGACCTGAATGTTGAGAGAACAAACTGCAGGGCACAGGGGAGAAAAGTTGTCACCTCATGGAAGGTAAGAGCTGCAGAGGCATCATTCTGGGGAGAAAAAAAATCTCTGGTTCTGTGGAGGGGAGGGAGCCTTGATCTCAGAGAGAGGAGAGAGAGTTAGAGGGAGTAACAAAGAGAAAGCAGTGCACACGTGATTGCACAAAAGAAACACTTCCTCAAGACCATTGATGGAAGAAACTGGAAGGGCTGGTTAGAGCAAGTTATTACAATCAGCAGAGCTCAGAATCTGAAGTTGTGGAAGTCCCCGCCACTGCTGGGTGGAGCCTAGTGGGCATAGTGGTTCTCCTGTGGGGAGGGAGCCAGAGGCCCAGGAGCAGACAGGATGGACTGAGGATCCCCTGGGTCACATGGGAGAGAGAAGTCCCCTTCTTCGAGTGCACTTGGGAGAGGTGGCATGGCCTCTATGGGGACAAAATGCTGTGCTGTTCATTAGCATAGGAACAGACACATCTGCTGAGGACAGCAAACCTTAGAGCAGGCTTTTTTTTTTTTTGCCATACTTTATCACAAACTCTGATCCCCTGGGATTCCTGCAAACTGCTTTTCTGGGACAAACCAGCACCAGCCACAGCATGGCAAGAGCCTCCCACTGAGGATCAGCGTGCGTCTATGCTGCCCTGGGTCCTGAAAATTTGGAGTTTTGAAACCTAGCCACGTGCCTGAGACAAAACACAGGAGTACTGTGGAAAGATCTGCTGCTAGCCTGATCCATCTTCCCTTGTAGGTTAGGGGTTTCTTTTCCCTTGCTGCTTTCAGGATTCCTTCCTTATCTCTATATTTTGCAAATTTTACTGCAATATGTCTTGATGTTGGCCAGCTTTTGTTGATTTTGATGGGAGTTCTTTGTGCCTCCTGAATTTGGAAGACTTCCCCAGATTAGGGAAGCTTTTAGCTATAATTTGCTCAATAAACCTTTTGCCTCTTTCCCCCTTTTCTTCTTCTGGGACTTCTGTGATATTGTTACAGGATTGCAGGGTTCTTGTCTAACAGAGTTGAAGAATGAATCTCACGGATACAAAAGGGTGACGTGAAGTAAAAGTTTATTAAGTGAGAACAGAAAGGAAAGAAAAAAAGCTCTCTAGGGTGAGAAGGGTCCCAAATGGGTTGCCACTGAGGGTTTTTGGTGGCAGGCTTTAATTGAGAACTGAGTGGGAAACTTGTGGCCTTGAGATTCTTGTGCCATCTTGGTTTATTCCTTTATCTCTTTTTCTGCTCTATCACAGTATCTCTACCTGCCAGGAATAGTTTTGGAGACTTGTGGTGGTGGGGGGAGTCAGGGGCCTCCTATTTCTCCTGCTTATACCTTAACTCCTTTCTTACTCATGGGACAGGATCTCTGGGCAGAAAGAGCTACACTGGGATTGTAACGAGTGACTATGTACTTTTTAATTAGTGGGAGTTAGGGGTAGCACAAGTCCCTAAGGAATCTGTAAGCAAGGCTTTCAGGACCTTGAGGAGCCAGCTGCTGCCAAGATAAGATTACTTTTAAACAATAAGGCACTAAAGTAGCCAATTAGTTCTTTGGGGAAGGTCACACTCTGCATATTTCAGGTATCCATTAGTGGGCTGCAAGCTGTAAAGAGATTTTATTTTATTTTATTTTTATTTTTAATTTTTTTGGCTTTAAATAGGTTTATTTATTTTATTTATTTATTTATTTATTTATTTATTTATTTATTTATTGTAAGGAGATTTTAATTTAAGCTACATTTCTTTTGTCTTTGTTTCCCACATCAATATGAACATTAGACATTAGTCATTGAGTTCCCTAAGTCTACATTCGTGGTCCAGTACTTTCTTTTCCCTCATTTTTTTCAGCTTCTTGATTTTCCATAATTTTATCTTCTATCTCACTGATTTATTCTTCTGTTTCTTCCATCCTCATTGACATTACATCCAGTCAGTTTTGCATCCCAGTTACACAATGTTTTCTTTTGGCCTGATAGCTTTTAGTTCTTTTATCTCTACAGAATGGAATTTGCTACTGTCTTCTATACTTTTCTCAAGCCTACCTAGAATCCTTATGATTATTGTTTTAAATTCTAGTTCAGACATACTACTTATATTTGTTCTGATTAAATCCCTGGTTGTGACTTCTAGTTCTTTCTTTTGGGATGAATTCCTTCATCTTGGCATTTTGCCTAGATCTCTGTCTAGCATGTTTTAGGGAAACTCGTTATATTTCCTGATGCCAATTGTAATGGCTATATTAAGAAAATGTCCTATACTATCCAGGGCCTAGTACTTCAGGAAGTATTTTGGAGTGGGCAATCTGTTGTGCTTTGGCTGCTCTTTCCCCCAGGTCAGTCCTCTGTAGAGTTTCTCCTTTCCTGCTCTATGGAGTATTAGGACCTGGTCCAGTGTGAGGTGAGTTTTAACTAAGTGTATTTGGTCTGCTTGTTAGAAAAGGCTAGATCCTATTTCCCCTGGAACTGAAGCTTTGCAGCCTTCTGTGATCAGTAGAGTTGGTGTGTGCTTGGGGGTTTGTGTTGGTTTTGTGGGCTAGGGAACTGCTGCATTGGTTCAACTTGCCCTTGTAAAGATAAAGATGTACTTACAGGGCACAAGCCACTCCAGCCTCCACTGGGGACACTATGTTGCTCACTGAAGTCTGTCCACATTTATGGGCAGGGGAAAATGGTGTCACTCCACTCTGTCATCCCTGGAGAGGGAAGTTCATGCCTGCCACTGCTCCGGAAGCCCTCATGGAAGAGTGAACAATCTCCTGTCTTGTGTCTCAGACTTCTGTCAGAACCCTGCCTTCGCTCCGTCTGTGTCTGAGCCATCAGTCTGCCTAGTAGCACATCAATCCTGTGTTTTATCTCGGGTCTGCAGCTGGATTTTTTTTTATTTATTCATGAGAGACACACACAGAGAGAGAGAGAGAGAGAGAGAGAGGCAAGACACAGGCAGAGGGAGAAGCAGGCTCCCTGCATGGATCCCTGCATGGATTGATGTGGGACTCGATCCCAGGCCTCCAGGACCACGCCCTGGGCCAAAGGCAGACGCTCAACCACTGAGCCACCCAGGGATCCCTGCAGCTGGATTTCAAAGCTCTAAATTTTATGGAGCTGGCACACAAAAACTCATATGATCTGCTGGGGAAAGGTCTCGCCACACTGTGGTTGATGTCAGTGTGTCCCAGAGAATTAGTAGCATGACCACTTGGGGCTAGAAGTTTATGGTAAATAAACATGGCTGTGTCTGGATCTCCAGCTCTGAAGCTGAAAGATTGTGGTCCCCTCTCTTCAGTAAACCCTCAGGGATAAGCAGTCTTCACTTTTGTGTGCATGCTCGCACCAGTCCTCCCAGGGGAAGAGCAAGGGCTGCTGGGTTTCTGTCCTTTTCTTGGTCCCCACATGGAGAATGGAGGCCCATTTGTTGGTGCACTGGCAATGCCCCTCCGGAGGGAAGGTGGAGGTTCTCTGGCTTTCTGCCCTTTGCAGGACCTCCACACGGAGAGCTGTCACCCAATCCTGCCACAGTTTGCAGTTTATGGTGAACCAATCTGAGAGCCCCCTCGTGGGCTCACGGACTGTACCAGTTTCCCCACTCCAATGCTTGGGAACTCTGTTGGCTCAGGCACCCTCATTCTTTCTGTGACCCTGGGGATCTTGAGACCACACTGTCTCACCTAGGATTCTAATCCCGCTTCACCACCTGAGCACCTTTCAGACACAGACATCTCTCTTTGGAGCAGATTTCTAAAGGTTCCAATTTTGGGCTCTGGGCTATATCACTTTCTGGTAGCTGGCTTTTTATCTTTGTGAGGTCCCAATATTTCATTTTTGCTTTTGTTTCTCTTGCCCTTGGAGATTTGTCTAGCAGGAAGTTGCTGCAGGTGAGGTCAAAGAGGTTGCTGCCTGCATTTTCCTCTAGAATTTTGATGGATTTCTTTCTCACATTAGGTTTTTCATCCATTTTGAGTTTATCTTTGTGTATAGTATATGAAAATGGTCCAGTTTCATTCTTTTTACATGTGGTTGTCCAAACTTCCCAGCATCATTTGTTGAAGAGACTGTTTTTTCTCTTGGATAAATTTCTGCTTAGTCAAAGATTAATCATATAGTTGAGAGTCCATTTCTGGTTTCTTTACTCTGTTTCATTGATTTATATGTCCGTTTTTAAGCCAGTACCATACTATCTCGATGATTGCAACTTTGTAATATAGCTTGAAGTCTGGCATTGTGATGCTACCAGCTTTCAGTTTTCTTTTTCAACATTCCTCTGGCTATTTGGGGGCTTTTCTGGATCCATACAAATTTTAGGATTTTTTTGTTCCAGCTCTGTGACAAATGTTGATAGGGATTGCACCGAATGTGCAGATTTATCTGGGTAGCATAGACATTTTAATGATATTTATTCTTCCAGTCCATGAACATTTTCCATTTCTTTGTGTCTTCCTTAATTTCTTTCATAAGTGTTCTATAGTTTTTAGAATACAGATCCTGTACCTCTTTAGTTAGGTTTATTCTTAGCTATCTTATGGTTTTTGGTGTAATTGTAAAATGGGATCTATTCTTTAATTTCTCTTTCTTCAGGCTTATTGTTAATGTTTAGAAATGCCACTGACTTCTGTGCATTGGTTTTATATCCTGCCATGTTGCTGAATTCTTCTATCAATTTTAGCAATTTTTTTGGTAGAGTCTTTTGGGTTTTCTACATAAAGAATCATGTCTTCTGCAAATAGAGCTTGGCTTCTTCTTTGCCAATTTGGATGTATGTATTTCTTTTTATTGTCTGATTGCTGAGCCTAGGACTTCTAGTACTATGTTGAACAACAGTGGTGAGAGTGGACATCCCTGTTGTGTTCTTGATTTTTAGGGGAAGGCTCTCAATTTTTCCCCATTGAGGATGATATTCACTGTGGATTTTTCATGAATGGCTTTTATGGTGTTGAGTTATGTTCCCTCTATCCCTACGTGGTGGAATTTTTATTAAGAAAGAATGCAAAAGTATTTTGTCAAATGCTTTTCTACATCAATTGAGAGAATCATATGGTTCTTGTCCTTTCTAATGTGACAAATCACTTTGGATTGATTTGTGGATTTTTTAAAATATTTTTTTATTTATGATAGTCACAGAGAGAGAGGCAGAGACACAGGCAGAGGGAGAAGCAGGCTCCATGCACCAGGAGCCCGATGTGGGATTCGATCCCGGGTCTCCAGGATTGCGACTTGGGCCAAAGGCAGGCGCCAAACCACTGCGCCACCCAGGGATCCCCTGATTTGTGGATTTTGAAGCACTTTTGCAGCCCAGGAATAAATCTTGCTTGGTTGTGATGAATAATCCTTTTAATGTACTGTTGGATCCTATTGGCTAGTATCTTGGTAAGAATTTTGGCATCCATGTTCATCAGGGATAATTGGTATGTAATTCTCCTTTATGATGGGGTCTTTGTCTGTTTTTTTTTTTTTTTTTTTTTTTTTTATGAGACCAAGTAATGTTGGCCTCATAGAATGAGATTGGAAGTTTTCCTTCCATTTCTATTTTTGAAATCGTTTCAGAAAAATAGGTATTAATTCTTCTTTAAATGTTTGGTAGAATTCTCCTAGGAAGCCATCTAGCCCTGGACTCTGGTTTGTTGAGAGATTTTTAATGAAGCTTCAATTTCCTTGCTGGTTATGAGACTGTTCAGGTTTTCTATTTCTTCCTGTTTCAGTTTTGGTAGTGTATAAGTTTCTAGGAATGCATCCATTTCTTCCAGATGGACTAGTCTTTTGGCTTATGATTGCTTATAATACACTCTTAGAATTGTTTGTATTGCTGTGGTGCTGTTTGTGGTCTCCTGTTTCATTCATGATTTTATTAATTTGGGTCTCTCTTTTTTGAAGGATTTTATTTATTTATTTATTCATGAGAGACCCAGGGAGAGAGGCAGAGACACAGGCAGAGGAAGAAGCAGGCTCCATGCACCGGAGCCCGACGTGGGATTCGATCCCGGGTCTCCAGGATCGCGCCCTGGGCCAAAGGCAGGTGCTAAACCGCTGTGCCACCCAGGGATCCCGCCTTTCTCTTTCTTTTTTAAAGAAAGGTCTGTATTGCTATATACTTCCCTCTTTGAATTTTTTTTTTAATTTTATTTATTTATGATAGTCATACAGAGAGAAAGAGAGAGGCAGAGACACAGGCAGAGGGAGAAGCAGGCTCCATGCGCCGGGAGCCTGATGTGGGATTCGATCCCGGGTCTCCAGGATCGCGCCCTGGGCCAAAGGCAGGCGCCAAACCGCTGCGCCACCCAGGGATCCCTATACTTCCCTCTTTGGATCATCTTTGCTGCATCCAACGGTTCTGAACTGTTCATTTTCATTTGCTTCTATGTCTTTTTTTTTTTTTTTTTTTTTTTTACAAATTCTGATTTAATTTCCTGGTTGACCCATTCACTCTTTAGTAGGATGCTCTGTAATGGTTAGTAGGATGGTTTTTCCAAATTTTTTCTTGTGGTTGACTTCAAGTTTTAAAGCATTGTGGTCTGAAAATATGCATGCAATAATCTCAGTCTTTTTATACCAGTTGGGATCCGATTTGTGACCCAGATTGTGGTCTATTCTGGAGAATGTTCCATGTGCACTCGAGAAGAAAATATATTCTGCTGCTTTAGGATAAAATGCTCTGAATATACATGTTAAGCCCATCTGTTCCAGTGTTTCATTCAAAGCCCTTGCTTCCTTGTTGTTCTGCTTACGTGATCTCTCCATTCCCATGAATAAGGTGTTAAATTCCTTTACTATCACTGTATTATTTAATTTTATTGTTAACTGGTTTATATATTTGGCTGCTCCCATGGTAGGGTCATAGATATTTACAATTGTTAGATCTTCTTATGATATAGTGTCCTTCCTCATCTCATATTACAGTCTTTGGTCTAAAATCTAGTTTGTCTCATATAAGAATAGATACCTCAGCTTCCTTTTGATATCCATTGGCATAATAAATGATTATCCATCCCCTCATTTTCAATTTGGGGGTGTCTTTGGGTCTTAAATGAGTCCTCTGTACACAGAACATTAATGGGTCTTGGTTTTTTAATCCCTTCTGTTACTCTATGTGTTTTGATTGGAGAATTTAGTCCATTTGTATTCAGAGTAATTATTAAAAGATATGAAGTTAGTACCATTGTATTACCTGTAAAGTCACTATTCCTGTAGATTGTCTCTGTTCCTTTTTGGTCTTTGTTACTTTCAGGCTCTCTCTTCACACAAAGGATTCCTTTTAATATTTCTTGCAGAGCTAGTTTAATGTTCACAAATTCCTTTAGTATTTGTTGGTCCTGGAAACTATCTCTTCTTCTCTGCTGAATGACAGTCTTGCTGGATAAAGAATTATTGGCTGCATATTTTTTTTCCCATTTAGCAGGTTGAATATATCAACATGACCTGCCAGATTTCTGTGGACAGTCTCCTGCCAGCATTATATTTCTACCCTCTTAGGTTAAAGACTTCTTGTCCTGAGCTGCTTTCAGGATTTTCTCTATCTTTGAAATTTGCAAGTTCCACTATTATACATTGAGGTGTTGACCTGTTTTTATTGATTTTGAAGGGACTTCTCTGTGTCTCCTGACCTTGAATGCTTATTTCCTTCCCCAGATGAGGGAAGTTCCCAGCTATAATTTGTTCAAATAAATCATCTGCCACCCCCCCTTCATTTTCTGGGACCCCTACCCTGGATATTATTTCACTTTATGGAGTCACGCTTTTTGGAGGTTTCTCTTTGTGATCCAGTGGTTGTCTGCCTCTCTTCTTTTCAGCTTTCTTATTCACCATTTTGTCTTCTATCTGACTATTTTTTTCTGTCTTTTATCCTCGCTGTTAAAACCTCCATTTGTGACTGCATGACATTAATAGCATTTTCCCCTCAGTAATAGCATTTTAAATTTCAGTCTGATTAGATTTTAGTTATTTTATTTCTTTTTTTTAAAGATTTTATTTATTTATTCATGAGACATAGAGAGACAGAGAGAGAGAGAGAGGCAGAGACACAGGCAGAGGGAGAAGCAGGCTCCATGCAGGGAGCCCAACATGGGACTTGATCCCGGGTCCCCAGGATCAGGCCCTGGGCTGAAAGGTGGTGCTAAACTGCTGAGCCACCCAGGCTGCCCAGTTATTTTATTTCTATAGTGAGGGATTCTCTAGTGTCTTCTATGCTTTCCTCAAGTCTGGCTAGTATCTTTATAATTGTTGTTTTAAAATCTAGTTCAGATATTTTACTTATATACATATTGATTAAATCCCTGGTGGTGAGTATCACCTCCTGATCTTTTGGGGTAAAATTCTCCATATAGTCATTGTGCCCAGAAAATAAAGGAGGAAAGAAAAAAATAAAAGAGAACCCCCCCCCCCCAACCAAAGAATAGTAACAACAACAACAACAACTTCAGGAAATATTCCTGGTGTATGCTGTGTATACTTTGCTGTGTTTTGGATCCTCTTTTCCACTGACTCTTCCTATACAGAGTTCCTCCTTGCTTGTGTTGGGGAGTGCTTGGACCTTTAAGTAGGACACCTACTTTGATTTGTTTGTCAAGATAAGCTTGTAAAACAAGAAAAAGGAAAAGGAAATATGAAAAACAATAACAAAAGCCTAATCCAAGATAAAAGAAGAGGAAGGGGAACAAAGATAGAAAGAGATAAATAATAAAGTATAAGCCTGATTGTAAAAAATAAGAAAAAAGAAAGTAAAAAAAGAACAAGTAGGGGAAGAAGAAAAGAAAGAGAGAGAGAGAGGGAGAGAAAGAGAGAGAGAGAAAATAAGCTGACCCCCAAAATAAGAGATAGAAACAAATGAACCAACAAATGAAGAAAAGATTATGAGCCTGATACAAAAAAAGAAAGATTAAAGAAAGAAAAAGAAAAAAATAGGGACGCCTGGATGGCTTAGTGGTTGGGCTCTGCCTTCATCTCAGGGCATGATCCTGGAGTTTAGGGATTGAAAGCCACATCAGGCTCCCTGGAGGGAGCCTGCTTCTCCCTCTCCCTTTGCCTGTGTCTCTGCCTCTCTCTGTGTGTCTTATGAATGGATAAATAAAATTTTTAAAAAACAAAAAGAAAGAAAGAAAAAGAATAATATATGATAAAGGATAAAGAATAAAAAATAAGAAACAGACAAATAAAATATTTTAATTTTTTTAATTAAGAAAAAAAGAGAAAGAAAAAAAAAAAGCACACTTGGTCTTATTTCTCCCAGAAGCTGATGTTTTGAAACTTTCTTTAATCAGTAGACTTGGTAGATATGGAGGCCTGTGTTGGTCTTCTGAGGGAGAGGCTTGCTGGGCTGACTCACAAACTGACTTGCCCTTGTAAAGATGCTTCTGCCAAGAACAGGGGGGTGGGGTTGAGTGTCGGGGACTCCAAACTCCAGTAGAGGTGGTGTGTTTCTGAAGTAGGACTGTGCTGTGTGCAGGAAAAGGGAGAGATGGTGGTAGAGGTGGAATATGGCACCACCGCCCTCTTGTCCCTGGGGAGTGAAACTCTTGGCCACCGCTGTTCAGGAGGCCCTCTGAGAAAAGCAAACAATTTCCTGTGTCCCATGCTTTTGTCAGCTTCCTGCCCTTACCCTGTCTGCATTGGGCCAACTGGCACACTTAGAACCAGAGATCTGCATTTTTATCTCTGTCTGGTGGCTGGGATTCAAAACTCTAAGTTTTAAAGAGTCTGGTAAGGTGTGGGCCCACTCCTGTCCCCTGGAGGAGAGGCTCAGGGCATTCCCAGTACTGTCCAGTCCCTGAAAAGCCATCATACAGTGTATGCCCAGAGGCTAGAGTTTATTGTAATATTCTGTGAAAAGCTGGAATCAGGTTGTCAGCCATCTCCATTCTACTCAGTCCTCTACTCCCTTCTGTCCCAGAAAAGCAGTCACACAGGGGCTTGAATCTACTGTGGCAGGCAGCAAAAAGTGGCAAACAGGTTATCTGCAATCTGCTCCAGTCTCTGCTTTGTGCTCAGTTTAGCTGCCAAAAAGCAGCTACTTAGCATGCACACAGAAGTTTAAGCCTATTGAGACTCACAGTGAAAGTTGTTGTAAGAGGTTTTCTGCCCTCTGCATACATCTCTGACCCTGGTGTTGAGCCTTACTCAATGGCTCCCCGGCTAGCCTTTTGTCTTTGGAGAGGCAAAATCTGCTCTTCCAAATGCCTTCCAGGGAGGAGAGCCATCTCTTCCTGTGCTACCCAGGGGGATCTCCTCACCACAGCTTATTGTGTCGTCCCTACCCACTGGGCTCTTTCCATTTTCTCCCTCTTCCTGACTTTGCTCTGGGAAAAGCAAAGGCTCCCCTTTGCAGCCACACAGCCTCCCTCTCCCCCAAGTCATAGTTCTGAACTTTGCATCTGCCACATTCTCTTACTCCAACTTGTGCAGATTGTTTCCTTAATCCTCAGATCATCTTCCTAGTTGTTCAAAATAGTTAAATGTTGATCTAGCTGTATTTGAAGGATGAGGCAAGTTCAGGGTCCCCCTAACTACCCCACCATCTTAATTCCTTCCTTCTCACAAAGCAGTTTTAAATTAGGTAAAATACATGAACAAAGCATAACCAATTGTCAATAAGCACATGAAAAACATGTTCAAAATTAGTCATTATCAGAGAATATATATAGAACATATATATATACACACACAGAGAATATATATATACACACACAAACTATACACACACAAACAAGAATATTCACAAAATCTTTATGTGTAATAGCAAAAAAATGGAAATAATCCAAATGTTTACTAACAAGTGATTAGATAAATTAGATAAACATGGATTCATATTTACAGTGAAATATTACTCAGCAATATCAAAGAACAAACCCTTGATATACAGAACAATATGCAAGAATCTCAAAAATTGACAGAAAGAGATAGATATGATAGGTATATACTTTTTAATTTCCTTTATATGAAATTTCTACAAGTAGAATGAAAGGGCTTTCTGGCATTATGAAAATTTTCTGTATCTTGATTATGGTGGCCAAAACTTATTGGAGAGGGATGACATCAGCAAAATGACACATTAGGAAGCTCTCAGTCTTTGCTCTTCCATGGAGACATCAATATACATTCAAAATCTTGCTAAAACAAACTAATAGGAAGCTCTGAAAAATAGTTACAAGTCTATAGCAAAGTCAATGGCAACTAATGAACACCCTGTCAAGAAAAAGATGCATTTAAAATTTTTTTATATTAATTTATTTTTTATTGGTGTTCAATTTGCTAACATATAGAATAACACCCAGTGCTCATCCCGTCAAGTGCCCCCCTCAGTGCCTATCACCCAGTCACCCCCACTCCCCGCCCACCTCCCCTTCCACCACCCCTAGATCGTTTCCCAGAGTTACAAGTTTCTCATGTTCTGTCTCCCTTTCTGATATTTAAATAGGAAACTTTGTGATGTTTTTGCTTGCCTTTTCCCTATCCCATCCTCTACACATCCCTGTGGACAGGCTTGGTTTAGAAGAGAAAGCAGCCCAATTCCCAGTTTCCTCCCTTGAACCAAAGGAATAAAGCTGACCTTATTTGCAAACTAATTTGGGGGCAGCCTGAAGAACTGGTCTCTTTTTTTCATTCCTATCTAGGCAGAGAGGTCAGAAAAGCTAGAGGGAGACTAAAATCCACAGATGCCTAAGGCAAGAAATTACAGATGAAAACACATGTAGACCATTGACTGCAGCAGCCCAGTTCCCAGTCCCTCTTTTGAACCAAAGGAAGCAGAGAAGATCTTATTTTTTATATTCTAGCTTATCTGAGGGCTTCATGAAAGACTGGTTTCAGTTTCTCCTAACTCAGACCTCAGGTAGAGACAAGGACCAGATGGTGCTCAGCAATGTTTTAGGGAGACTAAGTCTTATAGACACCTGGGGGGAAGAGATTGTGGGTGAATATGCAACAATAGAATATCCAAGAAGAGAATCTGGAGAAAGGCTTCACATCTATTGCAATGGCTACTATAAACTAAGTGAACCCCAAAACAGAAAATAACAAAAGTTGGTGAGGATGTTGAGAAATTGGTACCCCGTGCATTACTGGTGGGAATGTAAAATGATCCAGCTTCTGTGGAAAACAGCATGAAAGTTCTTCAAAGAAATAAATGTAGAACTACTGTATTTAGCAATTGTACTTAAGGGTAAATTTTCAAAAGAATTGAAAGCAGGGTCTCAAATAGATATTTATGCACAAATTTTATTTATTTATTTAAAAAATATTTTATTTATTTATTCATGAGAGACAGAGAGAAGCAGAGACATAGACAGAGGGGAGAAGCAGGCTCCCTACAGTATGCACCAATTTTATTACTCACAATAGCCAACAAGTAGAAATAACCCAAACGTTCATTGAAGCAAATGTGAATGAACAAAATGTGATACATGCATACAAGGAATATTATCTAGCCTTAAAAAGGACAGAAATTCTGACATCTGCTGCAATATGGATGAATCTTGAACACATTGTGCTAAATGAAATAAGCCATAAAAATATAAATATTATATGATTTCACCTATACGAAGGACCTAGAATAGTCAGAATCATAGAGAAAGAAGTTATAGTAGTGGTTACCAGGGGAAGGAGAATAACTGGAAAGTTTTAATTTAATGAGTACAGAGTTTTGATTTGGGATGATGAAAGCTCTGGATATTTATAGTGGTGAGAATCTCACAACAATGTGAATGTATCTAATACCACTTGGATTGTACTCTTTAAAATTCTTATAGCTGTAAATTTCATGTTATATGTATTTCAGCACAATTTTTTTAAAAAAAAACCTCATTGAGTAATTTTAGTGGGCTTTGAGCTATATAAGGGTGATCTCTAGTTGCTTAGTGTATAGCCTGGGAATGATTAAGACAGAAATATTGCCTCCTGAGGTAAAAAGCTGGATGGAGGAAATATGGCTCTGGATTGTTTAGTTTGCATTATCAAAGGCTTATTCTCAATTATGTCTTTTACAATTTTTTAAATGATTTTATTTATTTATTCATGAGAGACACACAGAGAGAGGCAGAGACATAGGCAGAGGGAGAAGCAGGCTCCCTCCCGGGGAGCCCAATGTGGGACTTGATCCCAGGTCTTCAGGATCACTACCTGAGCTGAAGGCAGATGCTCAACCACTGAGCCTGAGACCTAGGCAGTCCCAGGTCTTTTACTATTTTAAAAAATTGAATATCCCAGTGAGAGGCAGGCTCCCCCCAGCCAGAAATATGAAGATATCCAAACATCATAACATACAGAAAATTAAAAATACATATGATACAAACATCTATTGAATGTTTCACCCAACAGTAGCAGAATATTAATTCTCCTTAAGTGAACATAGAATATTCTATAGAATAGAACATATGCTATGCTGTAAAAGACAAGCCTCGGTATATTTAAAATAATTTAAATTATATAAAAAATGTCCTATGAACACAGTGGGATGAAATTAGAGATTAGTAACATATAGAAATTCAAAGAACCCAGAATAACCAAACAAATGTTAAAAGAGAGTAAAGTTAGAGGTTTTACATTTGCTTTCAAACTTACTAAAAAATCAATAACTTCCTAATAATAAGACAGTACAGTACAGATTAAAAGATAGAAATATAGTCAAATAAATAGAATCAAGAGTCCAGAAATAAATCTTCACATTTGTGGTAAGTGGAAAGAATAAGTTTGTGGAAAGAATAGTCTTTTCAACAAATGCTGCTGGAGAACTGGATATCTACGGTCAAAAGAAACTCAGATCCCTATATCACAGCATTCATAAAAATGAACTCAGCATGGATTATAGGCAGGAGGGAAGCAAGATGGTGGAAGAGAAGGGAACCTCATTCCATCTGGTCCTTTGAATTTAGCTTGATAGCTATCAAATCATTCTGAGCCCTTGTGAATTTAACCTGAGATGTAAGAAAAGAATTGATGGAATTCTACAAATAGAAAACTGACCACTTTTTGCAAGGTAGGATGTGTGAAGGGAATCTGAAGGGTTATATCAGAAGATAAAATGGTAGGGGGAGGGGGCCTCTGAAGGCAGCTACAGGAAAGTGATACAGCACTGGAACACTAAATCAGAACCTTTCAAAATGTGCTCTAGTGAGAGAAGTCCCTGCCTGAAAGGTGCTCAGGTGGAGAATTGGGGCATAATCCTACATGAGACAGTGTGGTCTCAAGATCCCTAGACTCACAGAAAGAAAGGGGTGCCTGAACTAACAGAGTTCTCAAGAATTGAAGTGGGGAAACCGGCTACTGTCAGAAAGTTAGGGAATGGGCTCTCAGCTAGGTTTGCCATAAAGTGGAACCACAGCACAATTGGATGGCCCCTTTCCGTGCAGGGGCCCTGTAAGTGGCAGGCCCCAGGCCACCTTCCTCCCTCCCGCAGGAGGATCTGGCTGGGTGCACACCGCAGGAGTCTGTAGAGTTTGGTACACACATAAGTAAAGACTGCTTTTGTCTGAGTGTTTACTGAAAAGAGGGAGCCTGGATCTTTCAGCTCTGGGGCTGGAGATTGGGGCACTGTCATTTTTATTTTCATCCTCTAAAGCAGTGTGGAGAGCCTTCAGGAAATACAGGCCACATAGGGCAACACCAAGCAGCTTACACGGAGCCTGGCCCCATGCCAAGGGGAGGTACAACTCCATCCAGGAAAAGACACCAGAGAATCAGCACAGCAGGTCCCAGGTGGAACATCAGGTGAATATCAAGTTTACAGAACACACACAACTGCAAAACTTCGGCACCAGGGGAATATAGTCTATAGAATTCAAGGTTTATTTCTTATGATACTTTCATCTTTCACTTTAAAAATTTCCTTTTCAACTTGTTTTTTGTTTTATCAACTCTGTTTTTAAGACTTTTTTAAACTTTCATTTTTATATTTACATTTTATAGATGTATTTTCCATTTTGGCTTCCTTTCACTGTATTCAATTTCATTTTTGTATATACATATGTTTTTCTTTCTTTACAATTGTGAGATCAAGCACTTCTAACAAACAGAGAAAATACATCCAGGACCTAGTGTATCACCTTATTCTGTCATCTGTTGGATTATATTCTTTCTTTTCCCCCCCTTTTAAATTTTTTTTTTTGGTTTCTGATATCTTCTGATTTGTCTAGTGTATATTTCATTTGATATTTTTATTTTTACTTTTTATTTCTTTTTTTGTTCTCTTGTTTATCTATTCTTCTCTGGACAAAATGACTAGAAAGAGGAATTCAACCACAAAATAAATAGAGATAATACTCTCTGCAATAGGTTTAATCGATATGGAGATAATAAAATGTCAGACCTAGAATTCAGAATATTGATTATAAAGGTAATAGCTGGGTTAAAAAAAAGCATAAAAGACACTAGAGGAATCCTTGGTACAGAAATAAAAAGAACTAAAATTTACTCAGGCCAAAATAAAAAATGCTTTAACTGAGTTGCAGTCTAAAATGGACATTCTAACAGCTAGGGTAGATGAAGCAGAAGAGAGAGTCACTGACATAGAAGACAAATTTTGGAAAATAGGGAAGCTGAGGAAAAGAGATAAAGATGATTAAAGGATCATGAGAGGAAGCTTTGAAAAAATCAGTGATACTACAGCAAAACAATATTAGATTGATTGCGGTCCCAGAGGAAGAAGAAAGAAAGAGAGGGATAGAGGGTATATTTGAGCAAATCATAGCTGAGGTCTTCCCTAATCTGTGGAAGGAAACATGCATTCAAGTCCAGGAGGCACATAAAACCCCTCTCAAAATCAATAAAAATAGATCAACATCCCAACATATACTAGTGAAGCTTACAAATTTCAGAGACAAAGAGAAAATCCTGAAACCAGCTCGAGACAAGAAGTCTGTTTTAACTAACAAAGGTAGAAACATTATATTGGCAACACACATATCCACAGAGACCTAGCAGGCAATAAAGGACTGGCATGATATATTCAGGGTACAAAATGAGAAAAAACATGCAGACAAGAATACCTTATGAAGCAAGACTGTCATTCAGAATGGAAGGAGAGATGAAGAACTTCCACGACAAACAGAAACTTAAGGAATTTGTGATCAGTAAACCAGACATGCAAGAAATATTAAAGGGGATTCTGTAAGTGAAGAGAGATGCCAAAAGTCACATAGACCAGAAAGGCCCAGAGACAGTCGACAGAAACAGAGACTTCACAGGGAATACAATGACACTAATTCATATATTTTAATAGTAATTCTGAATGTAAATGGGCTAAGTGCTCCAATCAAAAGACATAGGGTATCAGACTGGATAAAAAAGCAAGACCCATCCATATGCTGTCTACAAGAGACTCATTTTTGACCCAAAGACATCTCCAGATTGAAAGTGAGAGAGTGGGAGTGGAGAACCATTTATCATGCTAATGGATATCAAAAGAAAGTTGGGATAACAATCCTCATATCAGACTAATTAGATTTTAAGCCAAAGACTGTAGTAAGGGATGAAGAGGAACACTATTATATGTAAATGGTCTATCCAACAAGAGGATCTAAGAATTCTAAATATTTATACTCCTTACTAGGGAGCAGCCAATTACATAAATGAATTAATAAAAAAATACATTGATAATAATACAGTAATACTAGGGAACTTCAACACCCCACTTACAGCAGTGCACAGATCATTTAAGCAGGAGATCAACAGGGAAACAAAGGCTTTGAATGACACACTCCACAGATGGACGTCATAGATACACACAGAGTATTCTTTTTTTTTTTTTTTTGACTTGACTGTTTAGTTTTTATTTTTTTATTTTTTTTAAATTAATTTTTATTGGTGTTCAATTTACCAATATACAGAGAAACACCCAGTGCTCATCCCGTCAAGTGTCCGCCTCAGTGCCCGTCACCCATTCCCCTCCACCCCCGGCCCTCCTCCCCTTCCACCACCCCTAGTTCCACACAGAGTATTCTATCCTAAAGCACAGAATACACATTTTTCTTAGGTGCACATGGAACATTCTCCAGAACAGATCGCATTCTGGGTCACAAACCAGGTATTAACCTGTACCAAAAGATTGGGATTATTCTCTGCATATGTTCAGACCGCAATGTTTTGAAATTTGAACTCAATCACAGGAGGAAATTTGGAAGGAACTCAAATACTTGGAAGTTAAAGAGCACCCTACCAAAGAATGAACGGGTTGACCAGGAAATTAAAATAGAATTTTAAAAAATCATGGAAACAAATTAAAGTGAAAATACAACCGTTGAAAACCTTTGGGATGCAGCAAAGGCAGTCCTAAGAGGGAAGTACATTGCAATACAAGCTTTTCTCAAGGAACTAGAAAAATCTCAAATACACAAGCTAACCCTATACTTAAAGGAGCTGGAGAAAGAACAGCATATAAAGCCTAAACCAAAAAGGAGAAGGAAAATAATACAGATTAGAGCAGAAATCAATGAAATAGAAACCAGAAGATTAGTGGAACAGATCAACAAAATGAGAAGCTGCCTCTTAGAGAAAGAATTAACATGATCAATAAACCCCTAGACAGACATCAAAAAGAAAAAGAAAATTATAAAAATATATTTATAAAATTATAAATAATTAGAAAATTATTATAATTATAATAATTATAAAAAAGAAAATTAATAAAAATCATGAATGAAAGAGGAAAGATCATGACCAACATCAAGAAAATATAAACAATTTTAAGAATATATTATGAGCAACTACATGCCTACAAGTAGGGCAATCCTAGAAGCATATAAACTACCAAAACAGAAACAGGAAGAAATAGAATATCTGAGAAGACCCATAACCGGCAAGGAAATTGAAGCTTTTTTTGTTTGTTTGTTTAAATTGAAGCTTTAGTAAAAGTCTCTCAACAAACAAGAGTCCAGGCCAGATGGCTTCTTAGGGGAATTCTATCAAGCATTTAAAGAAGAATTAATACTTATTCTTCTGAAGCTGTTCTAAAAAAATAGAAATTGAGAGAAAACTTCCAAACTCATTCTATGAGGGCAGCATTAGTTGATCCCCAAATCAGACAAATATTCCACCAAAAAGGAGAATTACAGACCAATATCTCTGATGAACATGGATGCCAAAATCCTCATCAACATACTAGCCAATAGCCTTAGAATATCCAATGGCAAAAACACAGTCTCTTCAACGATTGCTGTTGGGAAAATTGTAAAGTCTCATGTAGAAGAATGAAACTGGACCATATACCAAGATAGACTCAAAAATAGATGAACGACCTAAATCCATGAAAATCCTAGAGGAGAACATAGGCAGCAACCTCTTTGACCTCACTCACAGCACCTTCTGGCTAGACACAACTCCTAAGGCAAGGGAAACAAACAAAAAAATGAACCATTGGGACTTCATCAAGATAAAAAGCTTCTGCACAGCAAAGGAAACAGTCAACAAAACTAAAAGGCAACCTATGGAATGGGCGAAGATACTTGCAAATGACATATCACCCAAAGAGGTGATATCTTAGATCTGTAAAGAACATGTCAAGGCAAGATGGCAGAAGAGTGGGGGACTTCTTTTCAACTGGTTCCTTGAATTTAGGTAGGTAACTATGGAATCATTCTGAACACCCATATATTCAACCTGAGATGTAAGAAAAGAATATCTGGAACTCTACAAGTAAAAAAGCAATGACTTTTTGCAAGGTAGGAGGTGTGGATAAGTGAATCTGAGGGGAGATATCAGAAGATAAATGGTGAGGGGAGAGAGTGTCCAAAAGCTGACTCTCAGAAAATGATATTGCCCTGGAAGGCAGAATTGGAGCCCTTAGAAATCTGTTCCAGTGAGAGACATCCCTTTTTGAAAGGTGCTCAGGTGGTGAAAAGGGCAGAAATCTAGGTGGGCAGTGTGGTCTCAGGATCTCTGGAGTCGCAGAATAATGGTGGTACCTGTGCTAGTAAGAATTGGAGCAGGGAAACTGGTTAGTTCGTGAGCCCAGGAGGGGGATCTCAACTCAGTTTGCCATAAACCAAGAGCCAGGGCCTGACTGAGTGACAACCTTCCCCCTGGGGACCCTGCAGAGGACTGGAATTAGGGTACTCTGCCTCCCCTGGGAGGGGTGGAGGGGTGCATACATGGCCCAGCAACAGCTCTCAGGGTGGAACATTGTAAAGGACAGTATTGAATGACCCTCTGCCTTCCCCCTGGGTGGGGCACAGTGGGTGCAGGCAGGAACAGGTAACAACTCTCAGGGCAGGGGTCCTATAAAGGACAGTACTAGATGCCCCTTCGCCTTCACCTGGGAGGGGTAGAGCAAATGTGAGTGTGATCCAGCAAACTCTCTCAGTGCCAGGGCCCTACAATGTTCAGTAAAGAGAGACCCTCCAACTTCTCCTAGGAGGATCCGTGTGGGCACACAAGGCAGGTGCCTGCGAGTTTGGAACACACACAAGTGAAGATGCTTATCCCTGAGCATTTACTGAAGAGAAAGAACTGTGATCTTTCAGCTCAGAGGCTGGAGATCAGGGCACGGTCATTTTTATTTTGGCCCTCTAATGAGGCACAGAGAACCTTCAGGGAACAAAAGTCACACCAAGGACTAGCTTACACTGAGCCCAACCCCTGGCAAGGAGTGGTGCAACTCCACCCAGGGAAAGACTCCTGAGAAGCCTCACAGTAGACCCTTTTCCAGAAGACCAACTGGAAGAACAGGTGCACAGCAAGTTTATGAATCCCACAGGACTATAAAACTCCAGTGTTAGGGGAAATATATATAAAATTTGAAGTTTTTTTCCTCCTTATTCGTTCATCTTTCAGTTTAAAAATTTCAATTTTTTCTTTTTTCTCTTTTCAACTAGTTTCTTATTTTATCAACTCTTTGTTTTTAAGTCTTTTAAAACTTTTATTTTTTACATTTACATTTTATAGATATGTTCTTTAATTTTGTCTTCCTTTCACTCTATTCAATTATATATTCAACATATATATGTTATTATTTTCTTTACAATCTTGGGATTTAGTGTCTTTTAACGCACAGGCCAAAATACACTCAGGAACAAGTGGATCACCCTGTTTTGTTCACTCTGTGAGAATGTATTCTCTCCCCATTCCTTTTTTTCCTTTTGATTTTACTTTGTCTTTTCTGCTTTGGTTTCTGAACTCTTTAGTTTTATCTAGTGTGTATTTGCTTGGGTCATGGTTGATAGTCTTGGTACTGCTCACTCGTTCATCCATTCTATTCTGGGAAAAATTACTAGAACAAGAAATTCACAATAAAGGTAAGAAACAGATGTAATATTCTCTACCACAGATCTAATCATTATGGATATAAATAAAATGTCAGTAATGGAATTCAGGGTAACAATTATAGTTACTAGTGGGGCTTGAAAAAAGCATAAAAGACACTAGGGAATCTCTTAGTGCAGAAATGAGCTCTAATCAGGCCAAAATTAAAAATTCTCTAACTGAGATGCAGTCTAAATTGGATACTCTACGGCTAGGGTAAATGAGGCAGAAAAGAGAGTAAGTGACATAGAAGACAGGTTGATGGAAAGGAAGGAAGCTGAGAGAAAGTGAGAAAAACAACTAATAGCCCATGAAAAGAGGTTTCAAGAAACCAATGATGCCATAAAACAAACAAACTTCAGAATTATTGGGGTGCCTGAGGGTGAAGAGAGAGAGTGTGAGCTAGAAGGGATATTTGAGCAAATCATAGCTGAGAACTTCCTTAATCTGGGGAAGGAAACAGGTATTCATGTCCAAGACATAGAGAGGATCCCTCCCCAAGTCAATAAAAGTAGGTCAACACCCCAACATATAATAGTGAAGCTTGCAGATTTCAGAGATAAAGAGAATATCCTGAAACCAGCTTGAGAGAAAAGATTCCTAACATACAGAGGTAGGAACATTAGACTGATTTCATCTATCTGCAGAGACTTGACATGTCAGAAAGGCCTGGCATGATATATTCTGGGTACTAAATGAGAAAAATATGCAGACAAGAATATTATCCTTCAAGGTTGTCATTCAGAATGGAAGGAGACCTAAAAAAAAAAAAAAAAAAAAGAATGGAAGGAGAGATAAATAGCTTCTAGGACAGACAGAAACTGTAAGAATATGTGGCCACCAAGCCAGCCCTGCAAGAAATATTAAGCAGGATCCTGTAAGTGAAAGGAGAGTCCAAGAGTAACATAGACCAGAAAGAAATAGAGATGATCTATAGAAACAGGGACTTTACAGGTAATACTTTGTCACTAAATTCAGATTCTTTCAATAGTTACTCTGAATGTAAATGGGCCAAATGCTCCAATCAAAAGACACAGGGTATCAGATTGGATAAAAACGAGACCCATTCATATGCTGCATACAAGAGACTAATTTTAGACTTAAAGTGGCTTCCAGACTGAAAGTGAGAGGGTGGAGAATCAATTACCATGTTTATGGACCTAAAAGAAAACAGTGGTAGTAATCTCCATATCAGACAAATTGGTATAGTAAGAGATGAAGAGGAACACTATATCAAACCTAAGGAGTCTAAACAAGAAGATCTAACAATTATATTTATGTTCCTAACTTGAAAGTAGTCAGCACAACTTGATCCCCAGACCAAACAAGGATCCCATAAAAAGAATTAAAGACCAATATCCCCAATGAACATGGATGTCAAAATACTCACCAAGATACAAATCAATAGGATCAAACAGTACATTAAAAGGATTATTCAGGGGATACCTGGGTGGCTCAGCGGTTTAGTGCCTGCCTTCCGCCCAGGGCATGATCCTGGAGTCCCGGGATTGAGTCCCACATCAGGCTCCCTGTATGGAGCCTGCTTCTCTCTCTGCATGTGTCCCTGCCTCTCTCTCTGCCTGTAATGAATGAATAAATAAAACCTTAAAAAAATAAAAGGATTATTCACCACGACCAAGTGGGATTTATTCCTGGGTTACAAGAGTGGTCCAACATTCGCAGATCAATCATCATGATAGATCACATTAATAAAACGAGACAAGAAACATATCCTTTCAATTGATGCAGAAAAAAGATTGACAAAATACAGCATCCTTTTTTTTTTACAGCATCCATTCTTGATTAAAACTCTCCACTGTATAAGAATAGAGGAAACATACCTCAACATCATACAAGCCATCTACAAAAAGCCCACAGAGGCTATCATTCTTAATGGGGAAAAACTGAGAGCTTTCCCCCTAAGGAACATGACAGAGATGCCTAATCTCACCATTGTTTTTCACTATAGTTCTAGAAGTTCTAGCCTCAGCAATCAGACAACAAAACGAAATAAAGACACTCAATTTGGCAAGGAGAAAGTCAAATTCTCACTCTTCACCGATGACATGATATTTTATGTGGAAAACCCGAAAGACTTTCCCCCCAAATTGCTGGAACTCATACAGCAGTTCAGCAACACGGCAGGATACAAAGTCAATGCACACAGATCAGTTGAATTTCAGTATAGTAACAATGAGAATGAAGAAAGAGAAAGTAAGGAATTGATCCTGCTTGCAACTGCACCCAAAACTATACCTAGGCATAAACCTAACCAAAACAGTAAAGGAACTATATTCTAAAATTAGAGAACTCTTATGAAAGAAATTAAGGAAGACATAGAGATGGAAAACATTCCGTGCTCATGGATTGGAAGAAAAAAATTATTAAAATGTCTATACTATCCAGAGCAATTCACATATTCAATACAATTCCTATCAAAATACTATTAGTAGTTTTCACAGAGCTGGAGTAAATAATCCTAAAATTTGTATGGAACCAGAAATACCCCAAATATCCAGAATAATGTTGAAAAAAGAAACTAGATCTGGGGGCATCACAATACCTGACAACAAACTATATTACAAAGCTGTGATCATCAAAACAGGACACTACTGGCAGAAAAACAGACACATAGGTCAATGGAATAGAATAGAGATCCAGAAGTGGACCCTCAACTCTATGGTCAACTAATCTTCAACAAAGCAGGAAAAAATACAGAGTTTTATTTATTGAAATAAATTGTGCTGGGAAAATTGGACAGCCACATGCAGAAGAATGAAACTGGACCATTTCTATACTATACAGAAACTCAAAATGAGTTTATACATAAACTCAAAATGAAGAACAACCTCAATGTGAGACAGCAATCCATCAAAATCTTAGAGGACAACACAGGTAGCAACCTCTTTGACCTTAGCTACAGCAACTTCTTGCTGGCTTCATCGCTAAAAGCAAGGGAATCAAAAGCAAAAAAGAACTAAAAGCAAAGGAATCAAAAGTAAAAAAGAACTATTGGGACTTCATCAAGGTTGAAAGCTTCTGCACAGCAAAGGAAATAGTCAACAAAACTGAAAGGCAAACTACAGAATGGGAGAAGATTTTTACAAATAACATATCAGATCTAGGGCTAGTATCCAAGATCTGTAAAGAACGTATCAAACTCAACACCCCAGAGATATATAATCTAGTTAAGAAATGGGCAGAAGACATGAACATACATTTCTACAAAGAATACATACAAATGTTCAACAGACACATGAAAAAATACTCCCCATCACCTGGCATCAAGGGAAATATAAATCAGAACCAAAATGAGATACCACCTCACACCAGTCAGAATGGCTAAAATTAACAAGTGAGGAAACAACAAATGTTGATGAGGATGTGGAGAAAGGGAAACCCTGCTTACCCTGTTAGTGAGAATGCAAGCTGGTTTAGCCACTCTGGAAAACAATATGACAGTTCCTCGAGAAGTTAAAAATAGAACTACTCTACAACTCAGCAATTGTACTAGCAGGCATTTACCCTAAATATACAAATGTAGTGAAATGAAGGGGCATTTCCCCCCCAATGTTTATATCAGCAATGTGCACAATAGCAAACTATGGAAAGAGCAGAGATGTCCATTGACAGATGAATGGATAAGGATGATGTGGTATAAGTATACAATGGAATATTCTTCAGCCATCAGAAAGGATGAAATTTTACCATTTACATTTATGTCAATGGAACTAGAGGGTATTATGCTGAGTGACATAAGTCAATCAGAGAAAGACAATCATATGTGGAATATAAGAAACAGCACAGAGGATCTTAGGGGAAGGGAAGGAAAACTTAGTGGCAAGAAATCAGTGAGGGAGACAATCTACAGGAAGCTCTTAACCAGGGAAAACAAACTGAGAGTTGCTGAAAGGGAGTGGTGGGGTGTTGGGGCAATTAGGTGACAGACATTAAGGAGAGCATATGATGTGATGAACACTGGGTATTATATGGAATTGATGAATTACTGATCTCTACATCTGAAACTATTAATGGACTATATGTTGACTAATTTAATTCAAATTAAAAATGGATTACAGATGTAAACATAAGAGATAAAATTATAAAGCTCTTAAAAGAAAACTAAGGTAAGTCTTCATGACCTTGAATTAGGCAGTGGTTTCTTAGATATGATCACTCATTATCGAAGAAAGAAATCCATATATTGGATTCCATCAAAATTTCAAACAACAACAACAAGGCATCAAGGGAACACCATCAAGAATGTGAGGAGACAATCCACAGAACTGGAAAAAAAATCACGAAGTTTATATATCTGATAAGTGGTTATGCATAGAATACATGGAAAACTCTACACTTCAATAACAAAAGACAAATAATCCAACTGAAGAATTGACAATAGATTTGAATCCACATTTCCTCAGAGAAGATATACAAATAGCTAGTACACACACAAAAAGATCCTCAATATCATTAGCTATTAGGTAAACGTAAATCAAAACCACAATGAGGTAACACTTCACACTAAAATGTCTATAATAAAGAAGACAGATAATAAGAAGTGTTGGTGAGGATGGAGAGAAATCAGAACCCTTATGCATGGCTGTTAGGAGTGCAAAATGGTGCAGTTACTTTGGGAAGCAGTCTGGAAATCCCTCAGATGATTAAACACATGGTTACTCAGCAATTCTACTCCTTTGTGAAAACACAAGTTCACACAAAAACTTATATCCATGAGTATTTGTAGCAGCATTATTCAAAATAGCCAAAAAGTTGGAACAATCTAAAGGTCCATCAACTGAAAAATGGGTAAATAAAATGTGGTATATTCATATAATGGAATATTATGTGTCATGTAAATAAATGAAGTACTGACATAATGACAAACAACATGTTATATAATTCCATTCATATGAAATTGTGAGAATAGTCAAATCTATATAAATAGGAAATATATTAGTGGTTGTCTAGGGCTGAGGAGCTTGGGAGAAATTGAGATTGATTGGTTATAGTTTTGAGGCTTGGTTTTGAGGCGATGAAAATGTTCTAAAATTGATTACAGTAATGGTTGTGGAACTCTGTGATTATACTAAATGGCATTTAATTGTATATTTTAAATAGACAAATTGTATGGCATAGGAATTTTATTCCAATAAAGCTCTCTCTCTCTCTCTCTCTCTCTCTCTCTCTCTCCCTTTCTGTTTTCAAAAATAGTGGTGGGGGTGCTTAGAGCAGAATGTCACTGGGATAGGTAGAAAAATGCAATGAATAATTGGGAGGTGGACAGGGCTGCAATACAAGCAGATATGAATAATACAGAAGAGGCAACAACATTTCAGGTGTGAGTACCTGCAAGTTTAAGTTTTAATACAGAAGCACTAGCAATGGAGGTAAGGTTGCCCCATGAGCCTTTAAATGAGTAAGGGGAGAAAAATTATAGAGATAGCCTAGTCAATTCTACCACTTGGGAATCTATGTGAGTCTTAATGAATGTGACATATCAGGAAGTTCTATTTTCTCAAAGTTTACATCAAGGTTTCTCAGTGTCAACATTATTGACATTTGGGACTGGATAATTCTTTGTTATGTGGAGATACATTAAGATGTTTAGCAGCAAGAGGAGGGTAAGTTGGCAGAGAAATAGGATGACCCTAAGCTTGCCTTCTCCCTTAAACCCACAGCTAGGTAAATATCAAATCATTCTGAATTCCCAAGAAGTCAATCTGAGTACTGAGAGAAGAAAGCTGCACATCTATAAGCAGGAAAAATGATAACTGTGTGGAAAGTAGTTGCTGCAGACAGTTGATTTAGGGAAGTAAAGAGCCTCAGATGCTGTGGAAGGGAGGGACCTTTGATTGTAGAGAGAGGAGTGAGAGAGAAAGAGTGAAAGAGTGAAAAAAGAGTGGAAATACATGCAGGGAATTGCACAAGAAAAGCTCTTCCTGTTATCCACTCACTGGGAAAAGGAGAGGTTTAAATACTGCAAGTTTTGTATAAATACCAGAGCACAGATTCCAAAGTTTCAGAGAGCTGCAGCATCACCAGGATCAATTCTTGGTGGTCTTAGTGGTGCTCCAGTGGGGAAGGATGGTGGAGACCTAGGAGTGGACAGCATGGTCTAAGGATCCCCTGGGTCATATGCAGAGAATGAATTCCCCTCCTTGGAGTGCAGCTAGTAGAAGTGAAACAGTCTCTCAGGGGGCAAAAGACTCTGCAGGTGCCAGAATATTATGCAGCCTGGCAGGCAGACAGCTTGGACACAGACAAGGTGAAGGCAGGGATCATATGGAAGCCAGGGACACCAGAGGGGTGATAGTTTGCTTGTCTGTGAGGGCTTTCTGAAGAGTGGTAAGTAGATCTTCCCGCTCCAGAGATGAGAGAGTAGGGCAAAGCCATTTTCATCCTCAACCCATCAACACTAACCTACCTCAGTGAAAAAAAAAAACAGCACCACCAAGTGGAGGCTGGAGCCACTTACACCAACTAAGCTCCACTCCCTTGTGCCATGCATGTGCATCTCTACTGGAGCAAGTCCACCTGAGAATTTGAGGAGTGGACTCCTCACCCAGAAGACCAGCACAAACCCCTTGCATGCATCAATTCTACTAACAATACTGCAAAGTTGCAAAGTTTCAACACTGGGGAAAGAGGCTCTGGCTTCCTTCATTTTGTTTTGTTTTTGGTTACAGAAAGAAGTTTTAAAATTATTTTATTTTATTTTATTTTATTTTAAATTTAAATTAAATTAAATTTTATTTTATTTTTAGGATCAAGCAACTCTCAACAAGCAGACCAAAACTTACTTAGGATCTAGCTTCCCTTATTTTTTTTTGAAGATTATTTATTTATTTATTTATTTATTTATTTATTTATTTATTTGAGAGAGTGAGTGAGTGAGAGAAAGAGAGAGCATGCATAAGAGGGAGGAGGACCAGAGAGAGGGAGAGAGAGAGAGAGAGAGAAAGAGGGAGAAGCAGACTCCCCGTTGAGCAAGAAGCCCTACATGGGGCTTGATTCTGAGACTCTGTGATCATCACCTGAGTTGAAGGCAGACTCTTAACTGACTGAACTACCCAGGCATCCTGTAACTTCCTTTACTTTTATTTGTACTTTTTTGACCTCCAAAATGGAAAGAGGGAGAAATTCACCTCAAAAGTAGGAACGGGAAGAAGGGATGGCCAGGAATTTAATCAATACGGATATAAGTAAATGTCTGACCTAGAATTTTAAAAAAAGGAATTATAACAATGCTAGCTGGGCTTGAAAAAGCATAGAAAACAGTAGAGAATCCCTTAATGCAGAGATAAAAGAATTAAGATCTAGTCAGGCTGAAATTAAAAATGCTATAATTGTTATGGAAACTCAAATGGATGCCATGACAATGAAGATGGGTGAAGCAGAGAATGTATCTTGAATCTGTCATACAGAAGATAAAGTTATAGGAAATAATGAAGCTGAAAAGAAGAGGGAAAGAATGGTATTGGATCATGAATGTAGACTTAGGAAACTCAGTGACTCCTTAAAGCACAATGACGTTCATATTATAGGAGTCCCAGAAGATGAAGAGAGAGAAAAGGGACAAAATGTGTATTTTCACAAATTATTCCTGAAAATTTCCCTAATCTGGGAAAGGACATAACATCAAAATCCAAGAAACACAGAGAACTCCCTCTATATTCAACATAAGCCAGCTGTCACCAAGACCTATGTTAGTCAAATTCACAAATGCACAAGGAAAAACATCCTGAAAGCAGTGAGGGAAAAAAGTCCTTAACCTACAAGGAGAGACAGATAAGGTAACATCAGATCTGTCCACAGAAACTAGGCAGGCCAGAAGAGAGTGGCATGATATATTCAACATGCTGAATAGGAAAAAAATGCAGCCAAGAATACTTTACCCAGCAGGACTGTCATTCAGAATAGAAGCAAAAATAAAGAGTTTCCCAGACAAGCAGAAACTAAAGGAGTTCGTGACCACTAAACAAGGACTCCTACAGATATTAAAGGGACTCTTTGAGTGTGTGTGTATGTGTGTGTGTGGGGGGGATACCAAAAGCAACAAAGATAAGGAAGGAATAGAGAACATCACCAGAAACATCATCTTTACAGGAAAAACAATGACACTAAATTGATATCTTTCAATAATCACTCTGAATGGAAATGGACTAAATACCCCAATCAAAAGATACAGGGTATCAGAATGGATAAAAGAAATAATACCCGCCTATATGCTGCCTACTAGAGAGCCATTTCAAACCTAAAAATATCTGCAGACTGCAAGTGAGGGGTCAGAGAACTATCTATCATGCTAATGAACCTCAAAAGAAAGCTTTTGAGTATGGAGTAGCTATACTTATGTCAGACAACCTAGATTTTAAACCAAAGACTGCAACAAGATATAAAGAAGGTAATTGTATCATAATTAAGGGGTCTTTCAATTAAGAAGATCTAATAATTATAAATATTTATGCCCCTAACTTGGGAGCAAACAAAATATGTAAATCAGTTCATAACAAATATAAAGAAACCCATTGATAATAAAACGATAATTACAGGGGACATTAATACCCCATTAACAGCAATGAGCAGATCATCTAAGGAAACACTGGCTTTGAATGACCAATTGGGTGTGATGAATTTAACAGAACATTTCACCCAAAAGCAGTAGAATACACATTCTTTGTGAGTGCACATGGAACATTCTCCAGAAAGATCATATGCTGGGTCATGAATTAGGCCTCTACCAAGCACAAAAAAGGGACTTAGGTCAAACCATACATATTTAAATACCACAATACTATGAAACTTGAAGTCAACCACAAGAAGAATTTTGGAAAGATCTCAAATACATGGAGGTTAAAGAACATCCTGCAAAAGAATATTCATTCTTTTTCAATCTTTTGGTTAACCAAAACACTAAAGAGGAAATTTAAAGAAGTACATGGAAACAAATGAAAATGGAAACATGACAGCCCAAAAATCTCTGGAATGCAGCAAAAGCAGTTCTAAGAAGGAAATATATTGCAATACAGGCTTATCTTCAGAGGCAAAAATGTCTCAAGTATTCAGTCTAACCTTACACCTAAAGGAGCTAGAACCTATATCTAGTAGAAGAAGAAAATAGTAAAGATTAGAGCAGAAATGAATGGTATAAAAATAAACAAACCAAAAAAAAAAAAAACCCCCACGGTAGAACAGATCAATGAAACTAAAAGTTGGTTCTCTCAAAGAATTCATATAATTGAAAACCCCCTTGCCAGACTTATCAAAAAACAAAAGAGAAAGAACTGAAGTAAATAAAATCATGGATGAAAGAGGAGAGATCACAAGCAATATCACAAATATAAACAATTATAAAAGAATATTATGAAGAATAATATGACAACAAACTGGCAAACTGGAAGAAATGGTCAAATATCTTGAAACATACATACTACCGGAACTGAAACAGGAAGAAATACAAAATTTGAACAGACCCACTACCAGCAAAGAAATTGAATCAGGGGCAGCTCCAGTGGCTTAGTGGTTTAGTGCCACCTTCAGCCTGGGGTGTGATCCTGGAGACCCAGGATGGAGTCCCGCGTCGGGCTCCCTGCATGGAGCCTGCTTCTTCCTCTGCCTGTGTCTCTGCCTCTCCCCCTCTCTGTGTGTCTCCATGAATAAATAAATAAAATCTAAAAAAAAAAAAAAAAAAAAAAAAAAAAGGAAATGAATCGGTTATCAAAAATCTTCCAACAAACAGAAGTTCAGGGCCAGATGGCTTCTCTGGGAAGTTCTACCAGACATTTAAAGAAGAGTTAATACCTATTCTCAAAGTATTCCAAAAAATAAAATGGAAGGAAAACTTTCAAACTCCTCCTATGAGGCCAGCATTACCCTGAATCCAACCAAGACAAAGACCCCACTAAAAAGGAGAAATACAGGCTAATATTTCTGATGAACATGGATGCAAAAATTCTCAACAAAATACTAGCAAATTGAATTCAACAATACATTAAAGAATTATTCACCACAATTGAGTGGGATTTATTCCTTGGCTGCAGAAGTGGTGTGATATTTGTAAATCAATCAGTGTGATACACCGCATTAATAAAATAAAGGATAAAAACCCTATGATCCTCTCAATATATGCAGAAAGAAGCATTTGACAAAATACATCATCCATTATCGATAAAAACCTCAACAAAGTAGGGATAGATGGAACATACCTCAACATCATAAAGATCATAAAAGCCTACAGCTAATATCCTCCTTATTGGTGAAAAACTGAGAGCTTTTCCCCTATGGTCAGTAATAAGATAAGGATGTCCACTCTCACCATTACTATTTAACATAGTACTGGAAGTCTTGGCTTCAGTAATCAGATAATAAAAAGAAATAAAAGGCATCCAAATAAGCAAAGAAGTAGTCAAATTTCACTATTTGTAGATGACATGATACTTTATGTGAAAAACCTAGAAGACTCCATCCCAAGATTGCTAGAATCCATACAGCAATTCAGCAACGTGGTAGGGTATAAAATAAACTTACAGAAATCTGTTGCATTTCTTTTTTTTTTAAGATTTAATTAATTAATTAATTAATTAATTCATAGTCACACACACAGAGAGAGAGAGAGAGAGAGGCAGAGACACAGGCAGAGGGAGAAGCAGGATCCATGCAACAAGCCTAATGTGGGACTCGATCCCTGGTCTCCAAGATCACACCCCGGGCTGCAGGCAGCGTTAAACCGCTGCGCCACCCGAGCTGCCCAAATCTGTTGCATTTCTATACACCAACAATGAAGCCACAGAAAAAGAAATCAAAGAATACCATTTACAAATGCACCAAAAACCATAAGATACCTAAGAATAAACGTCACCAGAGAGGTAAAAGATATGTACTCTGAAAACTATAGGAACATTCATGAAAGAAATGGAAGAGGACACAACAAAATGGAAAAAAATTCTATGCTAATGGATTTGAAGAACATTGTTAAAATGTCTGTACTACCGAAAGTATTCTACATATATAATGCAATTTCTATAAAAAATCAGCAACATTTTTCACAGAGCTCAAACAATTCTAAAATGTGTATTGGAACCACAAAAGACCCCAAATAGCCAAAGCAATCCTGAAAAAGAAAAGCAAAGCTGAAGGCATCACAATTCTGGACTTTAAGCTATATTACAAAGATGTAGTCATCAAGACAGGTATGGTATGGGCACCAATGGAACAGAATATAAAACCAAGAAAAGGTGACTCGGGTAGTTCAGTCAGTTCAGCCTCCAACTCCTGATTTTGACTATGGCTATGATTTTGTGGGTTGTGGGATGGAGCCCCAGTTGGGGTCCATGCTTGGTGGGAGTGTGCTTGAGTTTCTTTCCTTCTTCCCTCTCCCATTCACTTTCTCTCTCTCTCTCTCTCAAATAAATTTAAAAATTAACATTATTTTTTTCTTAAAAGGAAAGACAGAAATGGACCCATAAGTTCATCGTCAGCGAATCTACAACAAAGCAGGATAGAATATCCAGTGTAGAAAAGACAGTGTCTTCAACAAATGGATTTGGGGAAACTGGAGAGTAATATGCAGAAAAATGAAACTGGACCTTTCTTTTTTTTAAATTTAAGTTCATTTAGCCAACACAAAGTACATACTTCGTTTTAGTTGTAATGTGCAATGACTTATCATTGCACCGGGAGCAGGAGCCAGGCAAGGATAAAGTGGAAGACCTTACTAGTGCTCTGTTCATCTAAGTCTTGCTGCTTCTGGCAGAAGCTGGGGAAGGGATGGTTGTGGGTGATTTTGGTCCTGCCCCCATGTTAAATGTTTGCAAACATTGATCTAAAGAGTTCTAATAAAGAATTGAATTTCAAAAAAAAAAAAAAAAAAAAAAAAAAAAAAAAAAAAGCACTGGGTGAGCACCCAGTGCTCACCACATCACGTGCCCTCCTTAATGCCTATCACCAAATTACCCCATACCCTCTCCTCTCCCCTCCAAACAAACCTCAGTTTGTTTCCCATAGTTAAGAGTCTCTCATGGGTTTTTTTCCCCCTCTCTGGTCACTTCCCATTCACTTTTCTCTTTCTTCCCCTGTGATCCTCTGTTCTGTCACTTATATTCCACATTTGAGTGAAACCAAATAATAGTCTTTCTCTGATTGACTTATTATACCTTCCAGTTACATCTACATACATGTAAATGGTAAGTATTCATCCTTTCTGATGACTGAGTAATATTCCATTATCTATCTATCATCTATCTATCTATCTATCTATCTATCTATCTATCTATCTATCTATCATCTATCTATATCACATCTTCTTTTATCTATTCATCTGTCGATGGACACCTGAGCTCTTTTCACAGTTGGGCTATTGTGAACATTGCTATTATAAATATTGGGGCTCAAGTGTATCTTTGGATGACTACATTTGCATCTTTGGAGTAAATACCTAGTAGTGCAATTGCGGAGTCATAGTATAACTCTATTTTTAACTTCTTAAGGAACCTCCATACTGTTTTCCAGAGTGGCTGTACCAGCTTGCATTCCCACCAACAGTGTAAGAGGGTTCCTCTTTCTCCACATCCTCTCCACATTTGTTGTTTCCTGTCTTGTTGATTTTAGCCATTCTGACTGGTGTAAGGTGGTATCACATTGTGGTTTTAATTTGTATTTCCCTGATGCCAAGTGATGGGGAGTTTTTTCATGTGTCTGTTGGACATTTGTATGTCTTCCTTGGAGAGGTGCCTGTTCATGTCTTCTGTTTCTTGACTGGATTATTTGGTTTTTGGGTGTTGAGTTTAATAAATTCTTTATAGATCTTGGATACTAGCCAATATATCATTTACAAATATCCTCTCCCATTCTGTAGGTTGCCTTTCAATTTTGTTGACTGTTTCCTTTGCTGTGCAGAAGTTTTTAATCTTGATGAAGTCCTAATAGTTCTTTTTTATTTTGATTCTCTTACCTTTGGAGATGTGTCTGCCAAGAAATTGCTGTGGCTGAGGTTGAAGAGTATTGCTCTTTGATGGATTCCTGTCTCACATTTAGGTTTTTCATCATTTTCAGGTTATCTTTGTGTATGGTGTAAGAAAATGGTCCAATTTCATTCTTCTGCTTGTGGCTGTCCAATTTTCCCAACACTATATATTGAAGAGCCTGTCTTTTTTCCATAAAAATATTCTTTCCTGATTTGTTTAAGATTAGTTGAGCTTAGAGTTTAGGGTCCATTTCTGGGTTCTGTATTCTGTTCTGTTGACATATGTGTCTGTTTTGGTGCCATACCATACTGTCTTGATGATAACAGCTTTGTAAATGAATTTGAAGTCAGGCTATGTCATGCTATCAGCTTTGGTTTCCTTTTTCAACATTACAATGGCTATTTTTTTTTCCTGGTTCCATACAAATTTTAGAATTATGTGAAATAATCCTAAATGTGGTTATTTCTGTAAAATAGACATTTCTGAAAAAATGTCATGGCATTTTGAGAGGGATTGCATTGAATGTGCAGATTTCTCTGAGAAGCATAGATAGACATTTTAATGATATTTATTCTTCCAATCCATGAGCATGGAATGTTTTTCCATCTTTTTGTGTCCTCCTCCATTTCTTTCACAATGTTCTGTTGTTTTTAGAGTACAGATCTTTACCTTTTAGAGTACAGATCCTTACCTTTTTAGTTAGGTTTATTCCTGGGTATCTTATGGTTTTTGGTGTAGTTGTAAATGGGATTGATTCCTTAATTTCTTTCTTTTGACTCATTGTTAGTGTATAAGCATACGAATGGTTTCTATGTATTGATTCTATATCCTGCCACGTTGCTGAATTGCTGTATGAGTTCTAGTAATTTTGGGGAGGAGTATTTTGAATTTTCCACCTAAAGGATCATGTTATCTGCAAAGAGTGAGAGTTTGACTTTTTCTTTGCCAACTTGAGTGTCTTTTATTTCTTTTTGTTGTCTGATTTCTAAGGCTAGGAATTCTAGTACTATGGTGAACAACAGCGGTGAGTGTGGGCATCTCTGTCATGTTCCTGACCTTAGGGGTAAGCCTCTCAGTTTTTTCCCATTGGGAATGATATTCATGATGGGCCTTTAATATTTGGCTTTTATGATATTGAGGTATGTTTCCTCTATCTGTATATAGTGGAGAGTTTTAATCAAGAAAGGATGCTGTATTTTGTCAATGCCTTTTTTGCATCAATTGAGAGGATCATATAGTTCTTGACTTTTATTAATGTGATGTATCACATTGATTGATTTGCAGATTTGAACCACTCTTATAGCCCAGGAATAAATCCCACTTGGTTGTGGTGAATAATCCTTTTAATGTACTGTTGGATCATTTTGGCTTGTATCTTAGTGAAAGTTTTGGCATCCATGTTTATAAAGGATATTGGTGTGTACTTCTCCTTTTGATGGGGTCTTGTCTGGTTTTAGGATCAAGGTAATGCTGGCCTCAAAAAATGAGTTTGGAAGTTTTCCTTCCATTTCTATTTTTTTGAAACAGCTTCAGTAGAATAGGTATTATTTCTTCTTTATATGTCTGGTAGAATAGCCCTGGCAAGCCATCTGGCCTTGGACTCTTATTTTTTGGAAGGCTTTTGATAACAGCTTCAATTTCCTTGCTAGTTGGTGGCCTGTTCAGGTTTTTAAAAATTTCTTCCTCTTTCAGTTTTGATAGTTTATAAGTTTTCCAGGAATGCATGTATTTCTTCCAAATGGCCTACTTTGTTGGCATATAGTTACTCATAATATGTTCTGATAATTGTTTGTATTTCTTTGGTATTGTTTGTGATATCTCCTCTTTCATTCATGATTTTATTAGTTTGGGGCCTTTCTCTTTTCTCTTTGAAAAGTCTGGCTAGGGGTTTATTGATCTTATTAATTCTTTCAATTCATTGATTTATACTCTAATCTTTACTATTTCTCTTCTCCTGCTTGGTTTAGGCTTTATTTGCTGTTTTTTTTTTTTTTCTCCAGCTCCTTTAGATATAAGGTTAGATTGTATATTTGAGACTTTTCTAGTTTTTTGAGAGAGACTTGTATTGCAGCATCCTTCCCTCTTAGGACTGCCTTTGCTGAACCCCAACTATTTTCAACAGTTGTATTTTCATTTTCAATCTTTTCCATGAATTTTATAAGTTCTTCTTTAATTTCCTGGTCAACCAATTCATTCTTTAGTAGGATGCTCTTTAACCTCCAAGTGTTTGAGTTCCTTCCAAGTTTCCTCTCATGACTGAGTTAAAGTTACAAAGCATCGTGGTCTGAACAAGGAATAATCCAAGTCTTTTGGTATCAGTTGATTCGTGACCAAGTATGTGATCTAGTCTGGAGAATGTTCCTTGTGTGCTTGAGAATAATGTGTATCCTGTAGTTTTAGGATGGAATGCTCTGTATGTATCTGCGAAGCCCTTCTGGTCCAGTGTGTCATTCAAAACCCTTGTTTCCTTGTGGTCTTCTGCTTAGTTGATCTGTGCATTGTTGTGGGTGGGATGTTGAAGTCCCCTACTATTAATTTATCATTATCAATGTATTTATTTAATTTGGTTATTAATTGGTTGATATAATTGGCTTTTCCCAAATTAGGAGCATAAATATTTATAATTGTTAGACCTTCTTATTGAGTAGACCCTTTATGTATGATATAGTGTCCCTATTCATCCCTTACTACACTCTGGTTTAAAATCTAATTTGTCTGATATGAGGATTATTGCCTCAGCTTTCTTTTGATGTCCATTTGCATGGTAAATGGTTCTCCATTCCCTCACTTTCAGTCTTGAGGTGTCTTTAGCTCTAAAAGGACACTTTGTAGACAGCACATGGATGGGTCTTGCTTTTTTATCCAATCTGATACCCTGTGTCTTTTGATTGAAGCATTTACCCAATTTACATGCAGAGTAATTATTGAAAGAATCTGAATTTAGTGCCATTATTTTACCCATAATGTCCCTGTTTCTGTAGATTGTCTCTGTTTCTTTCTGGTCTATGTTACTCCTGGGATCTCCTTTCACTTACGGAATCCAGCTTAATATTTCTTGCAGGGCAAGCTTTGTGGTCATATATCCTTTCAGTTCTGTTTGTCCTGGAAGCTATCTCTCCTTCCATTCTGAATGACAACCTTGAAGGATAAAATGTTCTTGTCTGCATATCTTTCTCATTTAGTACCCAGAATATATCATGCCAGCCCTTTCTGGCATGCCAGGTCTTCGTGGATAGGTTTGATCAGTCTAATGTTCCTACCTCTGCAGGTTAGAAACCTGGTTTCAGGGTATTCTCTTTATCTCTGAACTTTGCAAGCTTTGCTATTATATGTTGGGGGTGTTGATCTATTTTTATTAATTTGGGGAGAGATTCCTCTCTACTTCTTGGACAGGAATGCCTGTTTTCTTCCCCAGATTAGGGAAATTCTCAGCTATGATTTGCTCAAATATTCTTTCTGGCCCTCTTTCTCTTTCGTTGCCCTCAGGCACTCCAAATATTCTGATATTGCTTTGTTTATGACATCGCTGATTTCTCAAAGCCTCTCTTCAGGGTCCATTAGTGTTTTTCTCTTTCTCTCAGCTTCCTTCCTTTCCATCAACCTGTCTTCTATGTCACACTTACTCTCTCTTCTGCCTCATTTACCCTAGCTATAGAGTATCCAATTTTTACTGCTTCTCAGTTAAAGAATCTTTAATTTCAACCTTATTAGATCTCATTTCTGCACTAAGAGATTGTCTAGTTATCTTTTATGCTTTTTACAAGCCCAACCCGTAACTTTATAATTGTTATCCTGAATTCCATCTCTGACATCTTACTTATATCTACATTGATTAGATCTGTGTCAGAGAGCATTGTCTCTGGTTCTTTCTTTTCTTGTTAATTCCTTGTTCTAGTAATTTTGTTTTGAGAAGAATGGATAAACTACAGAATAAAATAAAAAATATCAACCATGGCTCAAGCAAAATATACACTAGACAAATCTGAAGATTTCAGAAGCCAGAAAAGAAAAGAAAAAGACAAAGAAAAAAAAACCAGTAGCCCCCACCCCCAAAAACAAGAAAGAAAAGAAAAGAAGAAGAAAAAAAGTGGAAAATAAGAGAAGGAGAGAGTCAATAAAATCTCACAGATGGACAAAACAGGATGATCCACTTGGTCCTGAGTGTATTTTGGTCTTTGTGTTAGAAGATACTAACTTAAAAAAGGATAAAGAAAGCAAAACTAAAAGAAAGCAAAAAACAAAATTGAATACAGTGAAAGTAAGCCAAAAATGAAGAATATATCTATTATATGTAAATGTAAAAAAGAAAGTTAAAAAATGAGTTAAATTAAAAACAAAGAGTTGATAGATGTCTGGGTGGCTCAGGGATTGAGCTTCTGCCTTTGGCTCAGGTCATTATCCCAGGATCCTGGGATGGAATCCTGCACTGGGCTCCCTGCAGGGAGCCTGCTCCTCCCTCTTCCTGTGTCTCTGCCTCTCTCTGTGTCTCTCATGAATAAATAAATAAAATCTTAAAAAAAAATCAAAGAGTTGATAAAATAAAACTGTTAAAATGGGAAAAAAGAAAAAAAAATGGAAAAATTTAACCTGAAAGATAAATTAATCATAAGGAAAAAAACCTTGAGTTCTATATACTATTTTCCCCTAGTGCTGGAGATTTCCAGTCCTGTTTGGTCAGTAAACTTGTGGTTCTTCTGTTCTTCCAACTGGCATTCCAGGGGAGGGGCCTGCTACACTGATTCTCAGGTGTCTGTGTATTGGCTGAGTTGCACTGCCCCTTACCAGTGGGCTGAGCTCGGTGTAAACTGGTTGCTCTGTGTGGCTTTTGTTCCCTGAAGGCTTTCTATGCTCTTTAGAGGGTAAAAGTAAAAATGGCCATTGCTTGATCTCTAGCCCCCGAGCTGAAGTGTTTGTGTGCCAAGTTCTGAACACTCCTATGATGTGTAATCACTCCCATCCTCCCAGGAGAAGTTGATGGAATGTTCATTTGTGCATTTTGCAGGGCCCAGTATGTTTGCCTGATTGAATGGTGCATGCACCTGCTCTGCCCCTCTTGGAGGAAGTGGAGGGTCCCTCTGTTCCTGTCCTTTACAGGGTCCTGGCACAGAGAAGCACTGGCCCGGTTATGGGCATACCTGCTGTACCTCTCCTGGGGGAAGGTGGAGGGTTGCCGAATTCCAGTTCTTTGCAGGGACTCAATGGAGACTGGTCACTAAATTGGGCCTCAGTCTGCAGTTTATGGTGAATGATTCTTTCTGTGACTCTCAGGATCTTGGGACCCCACTGTCCCACCTGGGATTCTGCTCCACTTCACCACTTCCTTTCACCTTTCAGACAGGGAAGTCTTTCACTGGAGCAGATTTCTAAAGGTCCTGATTTTATAGTCCAGGGCTGTATCACTTTCCAGTAGTCCACTTACACAGGCTCCTTCCCTGGTCTGTGTATCTTCTGATAAATCTCCTCTGTTTCTCTTCTCCACACTCCTACCTTGGAAAAATGTTTGCTTTTCTATTTGTAGAATTCCAGCCATTCTTTTCTTATATCTCAGGTTCACTTCATAGGTGTTCGGGATGATTTAATAGTTGTCTAGCTAAATTCAGGGGAGCAGATGAAACGAGGACCCCTATTCTTCTGCCTTCTTGCTCAAGGTGCCAAGAAAGAATTCTTGAGCTGGACTCCATTATCTTATACCATATATTAAAATAAATACAAAATGGATGAAAGACCTAAATGCCAGACAGGAATCCATCAAAATCCTAGGGAAGAATACACGTATCAACCTCTTTCACTTTGGCCATATAAACTTCTTACTAGACATGCCACTGATGGCAAAGGAAACAAAAGCAAAAACGAACTATAGAGATCTCATCAAGGTAAAAAGCTTCTGCACAAAAGGAAACAATCAATAAAACAGAATGGCAGTCTGCGGATTGGGAGAATATATTTACAAATAACATATTGGATAAAGGGTTAGTATCCAAAATATACAAAGAACTTATCAAATTGAATACCCCAAACCCAAATATGTCAGTCAAGAAATGGGCAGAAGGCATGAATACACACTTTTATAAAGAAGGTATCCAGATTGCTAACAGACACATCAAAAGATACTGAATATCACTCATCAATAGGGAAATACAAATCCAAACCATGATGAGGTATCACCCCACACCTGTCACAATGGCTAACGTGACAAAAAACAACAGGTTTTGTCAAGGATGTGGATAAAAGGGAACTCCCTTGCACTTTTGGTGGTAATGCAAATTGGTGTAGCACCAATACTTTAAATACTGTGGAGGAAAGTTAAAAATAAAGCTACCCTATGATGCAGTAATTGTAGTACTAGGTATTTACCCAAAAGATACAAAAATACAGATTTGAAAGGGCACATGCATCTTGATATTTATAGCAGTATTATGAATGATAGCCAAGCTATGGAAAGAGCCCCATTGTCCATCAGCTGATGAATGGATAAAGAAGATGTGGTGCATATATACAATGGATTATTACTCAGCCATCAAAAATAATGAAATCTTGTCATTTGCAGCAATGTGCATGGAGCTAGGTGTATTATGCTAAGTGAAATAAGTCAGTCAGTGAAAGACAAATACCATATGATTTCACTCATATGTGGAATTTAAGAAACAAAACAGATAAGCATGAGGGAAGGGGGAAAAAGATAGAAAAACAAACCATAAGAGACTCTTAAGGATAGAGAACAAATTGCTTGTTGACATAGGGAGGTGGGTGAGGGGTTGGATAGATGGGTGATGGGTATTTAGGAAGGCACTTGTGATGAACACTGAGTGTTGTATCTAAGTGATGAATGACTGAATTCTACTCCTGAAACCAATATTTAAAAAAAAATTATTTATTTGAGAGAAAGAGAGAGAGCATGCATGGGCAGGGGGAAAGGGAGAAGCTGACTCCCTGATGGGCAGGGATCCTGACTTGGTGCTCAATCCCAAGACCCTGGGATCATGACCTGACCTGAAGGCAGATGCTTAAGAGCCACCCAGGGTCTCCTCCTGAAGCCAATGTTGCAGTGTGTGTTAACTAACAAGAATTTAAATAAAAATTAAAAAAAAAAAAAAAAAAGTTCAGCCCCATTTCTGGCTTCTATCCACTAGATGGCAGTAACACCTACCGCCCTTACCTTTCATGACAACCATAAATGTACCTGAAGCCCAAATCCCTCTTGGTTGAGAACCTATGTTTTATATGCAGGCTTTCTGAGGTAGGAATAAGTGCTATAATGGCAAATATTCAGCCTACTGTCTTGTGGAAAACACACACACACACACACACACACACACACACAGACTTACACAGACTTAGTTTAGAATTGTACTATTTGCCAATTTCCATACTCCGGTAATGGCTTGTTTTAAGCTCAAATGCCATTAACCAGCTTACACAATTCCTTTAAGGGTTAGCAGTCATCTTCAGCGAGATTTTGTCAGCTAGCTTCAGCAAATTACAGGTAAGGATTGAAAGTGCTTGAGTGAATAGAGCATTCCAGCTGAGACTATTGTTGTCGAAGTGATTCCTGGACCAGGGTTCTAGCAACCAGGAAGAGGCCCAGAGCTCCAACTTTTGTGGTCTCCTCTCCTCTCACTATGGACTTTGACACCTATTCTCAATGTTCTCTGTCAAAATCTCATGACTTGCTTTCCTTGGAAATATTCAGTGAAGCTGCTACAGCTGAAGTCCAATATGGAAAAGTCTTTGGCGTTCAAGCAGGACTGGGATGATGAGAGACTCCCTATTTTCTTCTGGCCAGTTAAGCAGACAAATTGAGTTCAAGGCCTCTAGAGAAGGCCCTTAATAATATGGGCTCAAGGTCCTGGCAGATTTATTCCTCTCTTTCATTGCTCTTAGGTAATAAGTCAACTGGGTTGACTCGTAGCTTGAAATAGTCCAAAGAGTGCATCTAGGGTAGGATATGAGCTGTGTAGAATTTTGGACAAGGGTCAATCAAACCTCTGTGTAATGAGAAGACATATGGTAATTGATGTGTGAAGTCAAAGAATAAAGGTTTTATTATTTTTTAAATATTTTATTTATTTATTCCTGAGAGACAGAGAGAGAGAGGGAGAGAGAGAAGCAGGCTCCATGCAGGAAGCCTGATGTGGGACTTGATCCTGGGACTCCAGGATCATGCCCTGAACCAAAGGCAGACGCTCAATTGCTGAGCCACCCAGGCATCCCATAAATAAAGGTTTTAGAAATAACTCTAAAGATCAATTTGCATGCTAATTTTTCCAGGTGGTTTTTTGAGAATTGTCCTAGTCCAGGCAAATTCTCAATTCTGAATATGATGCCTTATAGTTCTAGTAGCCTTTATAATGGTGAAGACTGCTCGCATGTGACACAATGTATTATTATTAGACTGCTTACATATTTTGAATGAAAGATATTGGAATTGGTACTGGACAACATATACATAATTTTTGATAAAATAGTAAATAGTACTCTAACTCTATTAGTAATGACAAAAAGTCATTAAATGGCAAGGTTATTTTTTTAAAAAAGATTTTATTTATTTATTTATTCATGAAATACACAGAGAGAGGCAGAGACATAGAGAGAGAAGCAGGCTCTCTGCAGAGAGCCCAACATCGGACTCAAACCCAGGATCTCAGGATCCCAGGATTAAACCTGAGCCAAAAGCAGATGCTCAACCACTGAGCTGCCCAGACACTGATGGCAAGGTTAGTTTTATACTAAAATATCAATATAAGTGGGAGAAAAATATCGCTTATAAAATATTTGGTTGCTATAACATTTCAAATCATTCAAGAAAATTAAAAAGCATTACCATATCATCACAAATATTTATGACAATGCAAGCTCAGATCTGGATCTTCTTGATTTGGTTCTGATTTGCATTTACCTTTACTTCATTGGTGAATGGCATTACATTGCCATGTTCAGTCATATGTAAGCTTCTTTAAGACTTCAGAGGTTTCCGGGCATCTGGGTGGCTCTGTTGATTAAGCATCTGCCTTCAGCTCAGGCCGTGCTCCCAGGGTCCTGGGATCAAACCTTGCATCAGGCTTCCTGCTTACGGGGAGCCTGCTTCCCCCTCTCCTCCTTACTTGTTCTCTCTCACTATCTCTTGCTCTCAAATAAATAAGTAAAATCTTTTTAAAAAGGTTTCAATTTATCCTTTTAATTCTGGATTTTTTTTACTCAACTATTTTGCCATGGAAACGAGAAAATAAATTTTAAGATAAAGGTAAATACTTTGTAATAATACTGATTTTCACCTTTTTAAACTTTTCCTTCTTTTCTTCCTTTATTCAATCATTTGTTCATATAAATGTCTGAGTACTTACAGTGGTGCCCAAATCTATTTTTGGTGGTAGGGAAACAAGGCTATGACTGAGATTTCATCCCCATTGTTGTAAGGCTACCATCTCAGGCAACAAATAGATAGTAAATAATATATTATATGTCTAGTAATCAACAAATTAACACTATTTTTGCTATACTATTACAAGGAGATTGTAACAAACTCTCAGAAGGAAATCTGGGAAACTCTATGAAGAAAGAGGTACTTAATAGACTGGCAGTCCTTAAAAGACTTAGAGTTACTTACCATATGACCCAGCAATTCTACTCCTTCATATTTACCCAAGAGAATTAAAAACACACTGCTCGCACAAAAACTTGTACATGAATATTTATTAGCAGCATCATTCATGGTGGCCAAAAAATGGGAACAACTCAAATATTCATTAACTGATAAATGGATAAATAAAATATGTTATATGCATATAATGAAATATTATTTGTCAATGAAAAGGAACAAAATACTCATGTTTTAAGATGAATGAACTTTAAAAATATGATAAATAAAAAAGTCAGTCACAAAACCCACATATTATATGATTTCATTTTTATAAAATATCCAGAATAGGTAAAACTATAGAGACAGTAGCCTAGGGTTGTGGCTGGGAGAGGAAGGAAGGGAAGTGGCAGCTAATGGATACAGACCTTTGGGCATGATTAAAATGTTCTAAAATTGGTCATGTTCACACATAGCTGAACATATTAAAAACAATTTAATTGTATTAAATGGGTGTATTGTATGATATATGACTTAAAGTTATTTTATATTACATTAGTCATATATGTAAAGCTCTTAGAATGATACCTGGCACATATAACAAGTGGTGTATGAGAGCTAGCTATTATTATCTAAAATAAACGAACCAACCAACCAACCAAACAAACCATTTTTCACTTTCCAGTTGATAGAGATTAAATAGTTCAGTAATACACTGTAATGGCCAGAATATCTACAATCACTCAACTCTCCTACACTGTAGATAGGAATCTAAATTTGTGCAGTTTCATTAACAGACTGGAGGCTTTACCTATTAAGATGATAAATATTTATACTTTTTGAGTCAATAATTTTAAAGAGTCTGTCTTTGTTCATTTTAGCCCAGTATATATATATATATATATATATATATACTGGGTGTCCCTAGTCCAGTTTATATTATCGAAAGATCTAAATAACTATTAATCATGTCTGGTTTAATAAATGATGGTACCACCACATAAAGGAAACTCACATGGCCACTAAAATTTATAAAGGGAGGTCTTCTTCATAAACTCATCTCTAAATCACATATTATGTGAAAAAATAAATTGCAGAGCACTTCTTATAGTATGCTGACATTACCATAAAAAGTAAGTTGTGAATTTGTAGATGAATATGACCATACACAGGGACACCTGGGTGGCTCAGTGGTTGAGTGCCTGCCTTCAGCTCAGGGCATGATCCTGGGGTCCAGGATCAAGTCCTACAGGGGGCTCCTTGCAGGAAGCCTGCTTCTCCCTGTGTCTTTGCCTCTCTCGCTGTGTGTCTCTCATGAATAAAGAAATAAATAAAGCTTAAAAAAAAAGATTATGAACACACAGCACACATTTACAAACACATTTATGCTTGTAAATGTGTAAGCTTTCTACAAACATATACAAAAAAGGGATGTGGGAAGGACCACAGAAATGACAAGAACAATATCTTCCTTCATGTTACATATAATTTAACAAAATAAATGAGAAAAATTCAAGTAATAAGAGCTTAATGATTATTCAAGCGAATTCTGTTGGAAGCTCTTAATATAGCTTTTTTTTTTTTTTTTTTTTTTTTTTTTTTGAAACTTTACTGTGTCACCAGAAGTCAGCAGGGGGCACTTCAAACATATCTGAGCCTCTGTCAGCTTAGCTCATTTTCAGGTCTTTAATGTTTTGTCTGAAGTTACCTCAGAATGTGTAGTCCTCAGCAAAAACACTGGTGGTCACATATTCAAGTCATGAACAGGGTTTCAAAGAAAGTCTCCTTTTATTTCCTACATGGATTTCGGTTTTTAGTTTTTTTTTTTTTTTTTTTTTTTTTTTAGATAAAACTAATGAAACATGAACATGGTTCATAAATCCAATAGATTATTTGTGGGACATTCATTTTGTGTTTTATAAGCTGTCTTCTAGAAAAGGCCTACACCCTTCTCCCCCTAAACCAATCACATTTTTGCTGTGATAGAATCTGTCTCTGCTATGTTTTGATGTGTTGCCATTACCATATGGCCTTGTTTCAGGCCATGCCATTGCAATGCATTGGCTTTTTAAATTTTTCTTCACTTTCTTTTTAAAAATTATCTTTTTTTTCTCTTCTGAACTTTATTTAGACTAATATTTTAATGCTGATATTAAAACATGATTTATTTATTTTTCTTGAGCTTTTTGTTGCTGTTGTTGTTTGCTTTCTTTTGTTTTTGGAAGAGAGGAGTGGATGGATATCCCCAACTCAAAAAACTAAAATACTTAAAATGTGTCTAGATCATCTAACACCATACTTTTATCATTTGAAGCAATTCTTTTCATACTCCACAATTCCTTCATCCCCAAAACAAAGAAAATAACACTGGTTCTTTTATTTAAACCTGATGGGGGAAGGAGGTAGTAGCAAATTGGCTAAGAATAATATTTATCTGTACTCATCTTTTTCAAAATACAATACCCAACTTTACCAATGGAGAATTAAATTCTCTTTGAATTTAACCTTCTTTTGAACTGCTAAGTGGAATTTCTTCAACATAGCTTTGCTAGGTAATGAATAAAAGAAGTCTGCAAGACCAGCATCTCTACTTATCAACTGTCCAGTAGGACAGCTCCAGCCTCAGGCACCGGATCCCAGAACTATGATATCAGACTCATCCTCACCCTCACTGTCACATCATCATCCCCGACAGATGCAGCTTGTGCATATGTGCATGGTAAGTGGCAATGGAAAAGTCTTTCATAGCAATTTTTTTTTTATTAAAAGTCAATAGATTTTAAAGTACTTTTTATGAGTTTATATCTGTAAATTTTATTTTCATTAGCTATGGTTCTTTCCTACATTAAATATAATTTTTGTGATAAAAACCAGATCTACTTTAGTATTGATGTTCTTTTAGAGCCCACTTAGACTTTTCGTTATTTTAATGTAGAAGAAAAAAGCCGCAAAACATATATGCCCTAAATTATACATGCCCGACAAACATCTGCTTCTCAGCCTTTTCCAGTTTGTAATTGCGGCAAGATTAAAATATAACAAAAATTTTTTTCTTGGGATCACCAAAGAAAAAAATTTTTGTGATTTGTGGTTTCTGTTATTTATTCTTCTTTGGGTTTCATCTTCCTTCAACTGTACAATGGGAATATTATTATTAAGTCCAGGGTGTTTTTTTTTTTATAATGATTAAATGCAGGAGATGAAAAGTGCTCAGTGTATGCAAATAGCAGTCCCTCAATGTAAATAATAAATGATAGGTAGATAGAACTTCACTGCAGTTCTGGAGTTTCTGGTCCCTTCTGTAGGTGTACCCATTTAATTTTTTATTTACATCATTTTAAACTTATACCAGGAGCAAGTATCCTGCGGTAAGAGTGCTGGTTTGTTAAACGTTTCTAAAACAGTTTAGCTTCTTCTAATCTGAAGATTTTTAAGCCTGTTTCAAAAGAAATGTCAATTATGAAAAAAAGTCAAGCATCATACTATCAATAATGAAATAACTTTGCTGAAGTTTGGATGAGGCATTTCAGTGAGGCACAGGGAATCCGGACTTGCAGATCAACTGAGCCTTCTCAGAACAACGCAGGCATCTCCAAGAGCAGCCAATCAGGAGAGCGCGTTGCCACCACACCCACTTGTTCACTCTCCCAGCTATTGGAGCCAAATTCTCTCGATCTCTCTCTCTCTCTCTCTCTCTTTAAACCAGGCTGAGTTGCTAGGAGTTAATTCTTCCTGGAAATCTCTTCCACTCTGATGGACATGAAGCATAACCATAACTGGTTTTGTTTTGCAAAACCAAAATTGGTTTTGTGTTAAAAAAAAAAAAAAAACAAACAAAACCAAAAAACCAAAAAACCAAAAACCCTCTAATCCTTAATTTCTTTGATTTTGTTATCTGTTAACCTCGGAAGTCGTTTTAAACATACATTATAGGGGGATCCCTGGGTGGCGCAGCGGTTTAGCGCCTGCCTTTGGCCCAGGTCGCGATCCTGGAGACCCGAGATCGAATCCCACCTCGGGCTCCCGGTGCAGGGAGCCAGCTTCTCCCTCTGCCTGTGTCTCTACCTGTGTCTCTCTCTCTCTCTCTGTGTGGCTATCATAAATAAAAAAAATTTTTAAATATACATTATAGGAATCAGACTTCCCTTTAGCAATTACATAAAATCTCGTAGTTCTCTGAAAGGCACAGAATTGCAGATTGGTTTATCTCAGCAAACAATATTTATGTGTGAAAATCGACTTCATGGGCAGCCCGGGGGGCTCAGCGGTTTAGCACCGCCTTCAGCCCAGGGCCTGGTATAAATATGTCATTTATATGTTTATATGTCATTTATATCTTGAGCACATACTGTGCAATTCTATTCATTTTGTGTCATTTCAATGAGAATTTACTATGTAATTTTGGGGGGACTACCATATATTTATTCACGTCCTGCACATTCTGTTCTAAAGTTCTTCTGAGTGGCTTAATTCTTGGCAAGTTTCAGAATTCCTCTACATGCTTTGTAGTATAGAATGAATGCGCACTATATATTGTTGAATAATTTAAGTGCAAGACAATATTTTGTATTGTGGCATTTAATGCATCAAATTAACAATAGAACTCTATTTTACAGAATAACAAATTTAGAATTACTGGGGTATTATCAGGTGTATTTCATTTATAAGAAAAACTTAAAATGTGAGCCCAGTTTAATTTCTGTGACCTTTCATCCTTCTCACATACAAATGTAGATGGAAATGGAATGAGTAGAAAAAATAAAGATATTCAGAGAAATAATTCAATATAGACGGTGAATTGGAGGTTTTGATATATGACCCTGTTTCTCAGATGTAAAGTGTGGAGTATAAAGATATTTGTTTTTCTTGGCTAATGCAGATTATTTACATTTAGAAAGATATTTGAAAATATTCTGAACATTTTGGCAAAAAATACAATATCTAATGTGATTTCATTATTCTTATTTTACTTGCATACCTCAATACATTTTAATAGGTCTATTATTATTAAGATATAATTCACATACCATAAATTTCACCTATTTAAAGTACAAGTCAGTGTTATTTAGTATATTTACCCAGTTGTACAACCAAAACCATAATGTAATTTTAGAACACTTTTTTTTTTATCACCATTCCCCCAAAAACATCTCCATTGTTCCCCAGCTCCGAGCAACCACTAATCTACTTTCTGTCTCTAAGATGTGCCTATTTGTGGATTTTTATATAAATAGAATCATACAATATGTGTTTTTTTGGTGACTGGGTCCTTTTACGTAGAGTAACAATCTAGTTTCATATTATTTGACCTCAATAATCTGTCTCTAAGGATAAAACGCTATCCTTGGATTCCTTTATGAGCTTGAGGATCGCACATAATTTTCGCCAGAGAAAATCTAGAAACTAGTTAGAGCAAGCTTTTCTCCACCACATAGGCTAATCCATTTTGCCAACGTTAATACACCAGATTGTGCAAACCTAAGCTGCAGAACAATGTGTGTCCATGGGTCCCTAAATTGACATTTTCCAGGAGAATTTTGGGAAAAACAAAAACAACCAACCAACAACAAAAACATTGCAAGTTACAAACAGAAGCCAGCAAAAGAGAAGCGCAGTTTTAAGTATTGATTAAATGTACTTTAACAGCTTAACTTCCCCTTCTTGGAAAACTGGTGATCCTTAACCGTATTTGACATAAATGCATATAAATCTGTGCTTGGTGCTGGTGCAGGGGGGCCCTTGTGAGGCAGAGCCCTTAGGAACAGCAAGTAGAAACCTTACAGAGAAAGCTAATTTTCCCTTCTGCCCTTTTCCCCTCTTCTCCATGGCAGGGCTGATCCTCTTCACAGTTTGCTCAAGTACTTGGAAGCGAATTCAGGGCCCTCCCCCCAACTTATGATTTTATAGCCAATAGGTGATGAGGTTTATTTGCATATTTCCAGTCACTTAAGCGGCCGTGGAGTGGAAACCGTGTCAGACTCGAGTCTTCCTCCTTCTCGGAGGGAACCGGCCACTTCGGGCTGCCCCGGCTCCCCTGCACAGGGCGACGTGCCCCACGCCTGCTCCGCCGCGGGCTCGGCCGGTCCTCCCCGTCCGCGCGTCCGCCCTGCCCCGTGGCCCTGCCGAGGGACGCGCCCGAGATGGAGAGCAGAGCCCTAGCCCTGGTGGCCCTGGGCGTGTGGCTGCAGAGCCTGACCGCCGCCGCCCGTAAGTCCCGCGCGCGGGCTCCGCCGCACCTGCCGGCTGGGTCTCGGGCCGCCGCTGCCGCCGCCGCCGCGGGGGGAGCCGGCAGGAGGGGCCCGGGACGCTCCCCGAGCGAGCCGCGGGGCTGGGGCGCGGGGGCGCCGCGCGGGAACGCTCCGCCGCTCGCGCCGCCCTCGTCCCGCGCGGTCTCTCGCCACCTGGCGGAGGCCGCGTTTCCGGGAGTCGGGGCGGCCCTGGCGGGAGAGGCGCGCGGGCCAAGGTGACCCCGGCGCGCGGGCGCGGGGGCGCGGGGGGGGGCGGGCGAGGGGGAGCCGAGCGGGGAGGCGGGGAGGCGGCGCGCTCGCCTCGCGGGAGCCCCGGGGCGCTCGCTCCCGGCGCGGGCGCGGGGGGGGGGGGCGCGCACCCTCGGGGGCCCGGGGCGCTCCGCGCGCGCGCCCCTCGCCGCGGCGCCCGGGGACCCAGCCGTGCGCGGAGCCCCCTGCACGTGGCGCGGCCGGCAGCGGTCTGCGTGCGCCGACAGCCCCGGGTCACCGCCCGGCCCGCCGGGTGCTGCGGGTGGACGCGCGGCCCGAGGGATGCGAAGGTCTTTCTGCCTCGGAAGACAAAGGCCCCGCGCCGCACCTGCCCGCTGTGCAGGCAGCCCCGGGCCCTTGCACCTTGCGTGGCGCACCCAGAGGCGCCCGAGCAAGTCCTAAAGCCAGGCGACATTTCCTCCTCCCTTTCTGGTGAAATTGCACTCAGGGCAGCGTTGCCTGGACGTGCCTTCAGGCGGCCTGGGTCAAGTTCTACTCCTTTGTCCTGACTCTGAGAGCAGCTCAAAGTGCATCTCAGCAAGGGGCTGTAGAAGACCCTTTCTGTTAGATTTATTTTAAAAAATGCAGATTTCAGGGCAGCCCGGGTGGGGTGGCTCAGCGGTTTAGCACCTGCCTTTGGCCCAGGGCGTGACCCCGGAGACCCGGGATCGAGTCCCACCTCGGGCTCCCTGCATGGAGCCTGCCTCTCCCTCTGCCTGTGCCCCTGCCTCTCTCTCTCTCTGTGTTCTCATGAATAAATAAATAAAATCTTTAAAAAAAATGTAGATTTCACCAAGTCGGAGCGGATAAAAAGACAAGTATCTTCTCTGTGTTTAAGAACACTGAAGGTTCAATCAGAAAGTCTTAAGGATCTTATATAGTGGCCAGTTTCCTTCCATAGTGTTGAACTCTGCCCCAAAAGATGGTAAGAACAAATTCCATATTCTTATTTCAGAAAATGCACCATGGTGTAAAGTTACTTTTACCGTAGAAGAACACACAAATATGTGTTGTCCACAGTTTGGTTGGCATTAAAAAAAAAAAAAACATTTTATTTATTCATTTTAAGAGAGAGGGAGAGGGAGAGAAAATATAAGGGGCGGGGGAGGGGCATACGGAGAGGGAGAAGCCTATGGACCCTGGGATCCTGACCCGAGGGAAGGCAGACACTTAACCCAATGAGCCATGCAGGAGCCCCTGTTCTTGCTGGCTTCTTAGAAGTTCAGGACCCCACATTTCTGGTCTAGTTAGTGTCACCTCCCTGGATTTAAATTCCTCAATTCTAAAATGAGGAGTTCAGACCACACTCAAAATTCTCTTAAGCTACTCTAATTCATACTCTTCGATTTAAATGGACACTTTGTGATTGATGAATTAAATTGGATTTTAACCAATGCATGCTTTAGCTGGCTGTAAATTAAGGGAGGATTTTTAAGAACGATTTTGCACTTTTTGTTTTTGTTTTTTTGAGAGCAGGAGTGTGCCGGGAGGGGGGTGTTGGGGGGGGCAGAGGGAGAAGGAGAGAGAGAATCCTAAGCAGGCTCAGCACCCACTGGCCAGCAGATGCTGGGCTCCAACTCAGGATTCTGAGACCAGGACCTGAGCCAAAATGAAAAGTCAGATGCACAACTGACATAGTCACCCAAGAGGTCCAAGGGAGGAATCATTTTTAAGTAGATTTGAAATTAATCCTTCCTATTCTTCCCTCTCACTCTCACTCCACCACTTCCTCCCTTTATATTATGCTTCTCCCATCACAGCAAATTTCCCCTCCTTTTCTCCTCCAAATGAATTAATCTAGGAATGTAACAATTTCAGAGCCAAAAGATAGGAGTGTGAGAAAATGGCAAACAGCACCTCTCTGGGCTCTGACTTCATTTATTCTGGATTTTTTTTTTTTTTTTCTAAGAAGAATGTGAGGCTATGAGGCACTGCCCTCAGGTTCTTTATTCTTGAAGCCACCTCAGTTTCTGCAGGGCCTCATTAGGGAACTTGGAGCTAGACAAGGAGCATATGGATCAGTATTCAGTAGCTATAAGTCTATTTGACCTGCCACAGTGAATTTCCAGGCTAACATCTCAGTTAAATATGATGGGTGATGACAGCAAAATAGCTGATACCATTTGCAAATGGAGCAGAGCTCACCACTGGAATGATTGATTGATAGTATTGAAAAGCGCAAGTCAGACACAGAGGTCGAGTTACAATGGAAAAATTTCACTTTCTTCCAGCAATGTGTTTTTAGCTTCGCCTTCCTTCTTTGCTTTATTCCAGGAGGAGAAATTGGGCTATATAGTTTACTGCTCCTGTTTTATGAACATTTTTTTCTAAAGAAATGAAAAGCGAACCTGTTAAATAAGTCAAGAGCAATTGTCTATGTTGGAATATCTGAAAAGACCAATCAATTCAGTCAGAGGATATTGATTTTCTTTTTCCCCTCACCGAATCTTATTTTGTTCTCACCTATTCCATTTGGTTTTTGGCATTCTGTAGAAGCTGCCTGAGTCAGTTAAGTATGACCATCAGTTTCAGAGAGAAGGTAAATTATTGATGAAGTCCTTTAGGTATGTGTATAGTCGGGTAGAAACTTCAAAGAGAATTTCATTAAAATTGAGGTCTTGTGCCTCATGTCTTCATATGCACACTAATTGTATCCATCGGATAATTGTGAACTGACTTTAGACTATCTTTTATGGGATGCTCAATGTTCCTTCTTTTCTAGGAACAATACTGTACCTTCTATAAATTTACCTTTGAAATACTTTGATCTCTTAACATAATTTCATCTCCATAAGTTATTATCCACATTAAGTAAACGTCCTTGTCTTTGTTTATACACTTAGAATTTTAGCTATTTAAGAATTTAGAAATGAAGATTACATAGTCAAGGAGTGAATTAACTTGTAACTTACCCCAAATCTTACCTTGGTGCTGAATAAGGACATGTCTGATGGGAACAGGCTGGTGTGGTGATGCTGATGTGATAAGTTGAATTCAGAATGGAAGCTCTTATGAAGGAATATACCTTAGGCAATCGCCCTTCCACTATTTTAAGGCCTTACTTTCTAAGGGCACCTGATAAAAAAGATCCTTACCCCCTTAAACAGGATAAGTGCAGAGTCATTAATACCATTTTTATGTATGGAAAACAATAATTCACTTAGTAACAGTTGAGTCAAATCAGTTCATCTGCCAGCCAAGAGCAATCCCAGTGTATACTGGGACAGCTAAACATATTGACTGACCCACATCAGTTGTGTGAGAAGGTGAGACTTAGAAAGTACATGCATCTTTAGGATGCTGAGACACTCTTACAAACACTAGTAATGTGAAAATTTCTATCAGAATACCAAAGAGAAGGAAAGATTGACTGTAATCTCTAATAACACTTATGATTTCATGTATAGAACTGACATAAAATTGAAAATATCACGTGGCATATAGAATGGTGCTATCTTCTAACCAAATGCTTCATTACGCTTTCTGTAACTTAAAATGGAAAATAGTTTCCTTGAGAAGTGAAATAAAAATCTCCAAATACAAATTTGTTTGAGAATGTAGGAATTTCCTATTTTTTTTGATTCAGAAGTTATGTACCCACAGGAAATGTTAGTTGTGAAAATTGGACCTCTCAAGGCTATGCAGATAATCTGTACAGGAGCTACGAATTTTTTTTTTTTTTTTTTTGCGAGAGAGTGAGCCCATGAGCCCAAGAGGGGAGGGGCAGAGGGAGAGAGAGAACCTTAAGCACGCTCCGCCTTCAGCACGTAGCTGACATGGGTCTTGATCTCATGATCCTGAGATCATGACCTTAGCCGAAATCAAGAATTGTTGCTCAACAGACTGAGCCATCCAGGCGCCCCAAAATCAATGAGTTTAATAGACCTTTTTTTTTCATGGAAATATGCAAAGCTAGACTTAATAGTGTCAGAGAATATTTTTAGTCATTTTAAAACCACCAGCAACATGAGGGCTACCATAATGCATAATTCTAGGGAAGAATAGACCAAAGTGAGTGCCATCCTCTGGAATTGTGCCAAGGCAATAGTTTTAAATATCAGTTTGACAGATAGGTGGTGGGTGAAATCTGTCTGCCATGTCATTTGGGTGATTTCTACCTCAAAAAAAAATGGTGATCAAATGTTAAAATATGATTATTGAGGAAGGATGAGTTATTTGATGTGGAGAGAGATGGGATAGGTGAAACTAATTTAGTTTTACGTTTTCTAAAGTACTTTCTAACAATAAAAAAACTCACTTGGGCATTGAAAGCAGAGTAGATTAAAAATTTACAATATTTTTTTCTACTGTTAGGCAACTAATAAGGCCACCAGAATACTTCCTGGTTAGGAAGGAAAAGGAAAACCTACATCTTCAAATAAGATAGAAGGCAGAGTGTATTTTTGATGGGTCAGTGGCTTTCAAGTGCAATATGGAAATGAAAAAAGCCTTAAATATCAATAGTTTACCACAGGCTCTTATTTGAGTAACTTATTTCAGAATGTTCAGGTGCTAGAAATTTGTGTGTGTGTGTGTGTGTGTGTGTGTGTGTGTGTGAGTGTGTGATCAACTTGTCATCTATAAAGAATTGCTTAGCAAGACGCTTGGGTGGCTCAGTCACTTGGGTGTCTGCCTTCTGCTCAGGTCATGATCCTGGGATCCTTGCTCAGCAGAGTCTACTTCTCCCTCCCCCTCTGAAGCTCCCCCGGCTTATTCTCGCTCTCTTTCTCTCTCTCTGTCTCAAATAAATAAATAAAATATTAAAAAAAGAATTACTTAGCAAGTAGCCACAGTATTGCTTAAGGAATTTTAGAAAATAATTAAAAAGGAAATGTTGGCCAGCATTCAGTTAATTACAGGATAATCCTGGTTTGAATGCCTATATCATTCTTTTTTTTTCATTTTTTGGCCTGGCTTTGCAATGTTATTTAAAATTTCAGATTTTCAACGTTTGGATTGTGAAAAGAGTGAGTTTAGATTAAGAAATTAGAAGTACCAGTTATTTATGTTCTGAGTTTTAAATAGAGAACTCTAGGGGCACCTGAGTGGCTCAGTGGTTGAGCGTCTGCTTTTTAGGTCTTTTTTTTTTTTTTTTTTTTTTCCTTTTAGGTTTTGATCCCAGGGCCCTGGGATCAAGTCCCACAGCAGGCTCCCTGTAGAGTGTCTGCTTTTCCCTTTGCCTGTGTCTCTGCCTCTCTCTGTATGTCTCTCATGAATAAATAAATAAAAATTTTAAAAAATAGAGAAATCTAAAATCTACAAAAATCTACCTTTTTTTAAAAAAGATTTTATGTATTTATTCATGAGAGACACACACACACAGAGGCAGAGACACAGGCAGAGGGAGAAGCAGGCTCCATGCAGGAAGCCATGTGGGACTCGATCCCAGGACCTCGGGCTCATGCCCTGAGCCAAAGGCAGATGCTCGACCGCTGAGCCACCCAGGTGTCCCAAAAATCTACCTTCTTATAATAGTTTTAATTTTTTTTACTTGTCAAGAAATGAAATAATTTCCACTAATATGACTTCCCTTTGACTTGTCCACCTTGTAGAAGAGTTTGATTTTATTTGAAATGCAATTTACTTCAAGTGTTCACTGTAGTATTAAATGAAGATTTATAAAAATTTAGATTTTAAGTTAAGAGAGTCAAAAGGTAGGCTGAAGTTTTATTTCTCTCCTTATTCACTTTGGGATTAACTCTGAAGAGTTAAAGTGGATTCTTTCCCAAACTTGCTTTGCTGTAGTTTTTAAAGCTTTGACTTTGTGTGAAAGACTTCGGATACAAGAAATATTGGAAAAGAATTAACCAGTTCTCACATAGCACAGGTATTTCTGAACAACCCGCTGAATTATTTTTTAAAGCATTTTTAACTGATTTACCTTGCTGTGGGTGCGGGATCAATTTTATACAAAAGTTTCCCTAGGCTTCCAACTTTTCTTATGGCTTATATTTTTAAAAATTATGCTAGTGAAAAGAAGGAAACAACATTTCCTCAGGCCTATTATATAATATTTTGAAATTATGCCTTAGATGTAACCAGAGATTGAAAGAGGTAAGTAATACATGAGATAAGTGGAACTTTACCGTGTAAGAGCCAATAGCCAATGTTCTTTAGGAGAATGAGTTTTGAATTGTAACCAAAAGTTTTGGATTCTGGTCTCTGTCAATTTTTTTTCACCTGAATGGAGGATTAGTAATTCTCCATTCAGTCTACATATATTTAGACAAAATAGAAACAAAAATAGCATCGGTGGTAGTTGCTGATAAACCTAAAACATACCATTCCAGCAAATAAAACAGACAACCCTCCAATTAGCCACCTCTCCAACTTTTCCTTTTTCAGGAATTCCAGGAGGAAATGATTTTGTAGATATCGAAAGTAAATTTGCTCTAAGGACCCCTGAAGACACAGCTGAGGATACCTGCCACCTCATTCCCGGAGTGATAGAATCTGTGGCTAACTGCCACTTCAATCACACCAGCAAGACCTTTGTGGTGATCCATGGCTGGACGGTAAGACGGTTTCTTAGGGAAGGAGCACATTGGGGTAGACCAGGCATCTGACTTGCTTGCTCCAGTTGTTGGGAACACCATGATGAGTCTCCATATCCTGTATTTCTGCTTGTTTTCTGATGGCTTTGTTCTGAACTTGAGTGCAGGCAATTCTGGCTGGGGTGAGGACTGTGGAATCTAAAATTACAGGTTCATAAGTACTTCCCCCACATAGGGCCATCCTTCATTTTACTATGGTACTTAGTTGGTGCCCTCGAACCAGCCACTCTTATGAGGTGAGAAAGCAAGGCTTTGCTCAACTACAGAGCAGAATGTAGGTTATCGCTTTAGGATGCCCTTGGACACCTGGTGTGATCCGGATTCATGCAGCACATTATCAAAGGTCTTCTCCTAAGGGAGAACTTGTCAGAAAGAGGAGAGTGTTGGAGTAGAGTGAGGAAATATTGATTCTGGTTCTGGCTTTGCCATTTTCCAGCTCTGTGATGTGACTGATGCTTCTTCTCGTCTCTAGGCCTCGGTTGACTGATGTGTAAGACAGAGAGGTTAGACTCTGCTTCCAAAATTCTTCAATTGTAAACTTTCGGGAACTTTTTTAGCAATTGAAAGAAGGCTAGCGAGACAGGTGTCATACAGAATGATTAGAAAAAGTGAAAGCTGTGGTTACATTTGGTTATATTTGGTTACAGTTACTTTTACTTTTTTTCAACTAATATTTTTTAAAAATTTAAAATTCAATTAGCCAACATATAGAACATCATTAGTTTCAGATGCAGTGTTCAATAATTTACCGGTTGTGTATAACAGCCAGTGCTCATTTACTTTTACTTTTAAAGAATATGAATAAGTGATAGGGATTAAGGAGTGCATTTGTTGTGATAAGCACCAGATGTTGTAAGGAAGTGTTGAATCACTAAATTTTACATGTGAAACTGCATGTTAGCTAACTGAAATTTAAGTAAAAACTTCTTAAAAAGAAAAACAAAACTTAAAAAAAAATAAAGACTATGATTAAAGTACTGCCTTCTAAATGCGCCAGACATGTACTTTCCATGGTACAGTTCTTATGTAACTACTTCAGTTGGTGGTTAATATTTTCAAACCAAAGTGAGCAGATTTCATTTTTTATATAAAAAGGACTTATATAAAATGGGAGGTTAAAGAGAAATAATCCTGCCATTATGTCAGAGCTTGTGAATATAGTAATAGATACTAAGTAAATTCTAATGAGATGAATTAGAGAATGATTGACAGATTTCTTTTTTTTTTTTTGATTGACAGACTTCCATCTCCATTCTTTTCCTGTGTAACTTAAGTGCCTTTCTTATTAACAATCTAGAACAATTGCTAGACTTTTATGGAGATGAAGGCAACTACTAACAGAATTTACATGGACGTTTATTTTTAAAAAATCAGTTTACTAGTTTAACATTGTGAATTACATATGTTATGATAAAAATACATATTAAAATTCTTAACATAGGTCTTTTTTATAAGAGATTTAAATAAGTGGTAATCATTGGTAGTTTTAGAGATGTTTTGATTGTATATAGAACTTTAAATACTTTTTGAAAAAGTATAGTAAGCTTAATAAACATTTTATATGATGGAATAAATTGAGTATTTCAGTCTTATCCCTGTAAGAACTTGATACTTTAGGAATTTTTGAAAAGCATAGTTCCTTCTCACGCAAAGATGAAATGGCTAAGTCAGTATTGGTAGACAGTGCCAATTTCTATCATTGGTCCACTAAGCCCACCATATTCTTTACCTTGTGTGTCCTGACATTTTAAGTCTCTGAGCTCAGGTGCCAAGGCCACCGGCTATGGTACGGAGTCTCATCATAAAGAGCTGGTTGGTCTATGCAATAACTAATCCAGATACACTGGGTAACTGATCTCAGCTTATTTCGGTGGACTGCCTGGGTGGTTCAGTTGGACCACCTGGAATGAGTGGACAGGAGGACTTCAGTTCAGCTGTGTGTCTTTGAAATCAAAGATTTCAAAAATTTGTGCTGATTTAAGGAATCTCAGAGAAAAACCCTAGTAAATAATACCTTTTTAGAGTTAAAAAGGTGATTGCTTGGGTTTTCCACTCCTTTGCTGTTCCAGGTCACTTACAGCAGTATTTTATGTTGAATTAAAAAAAAAAGAAAGGATTAATTTTTAGGCAGTTAATAAAAGTATCAGTCACTGTAGGAGTAAGTTGGGTTACTGCTCTTTGACAGATTGCCTAACTTGAAAATATTGATAGTACAGAAAAACTTACAATAGGGGCTTAGGGCAAACGAGATTTTTCTGCCTTATGTGAGGGAAACTGTTTAGCAGCTCAAGATCCTAAGACAAAGGGAAATAAGGAAATTCTGCAGCTTTTCATGGAAAATCCAGAAGAATGCTTAGTGTGCATTAGAGCACACATCCCAGATTACAAGTTGGACACAGCTGTCCTGCAGCTTTTCCCCTGCTTAGGTCTCATAGACCAGAGTTCTCATTGTAGTAGGAGGTCCTCAAGCCTGGCTGAAAGGATCAGTAGTTAACATTGCATTCTGAACACCTGACATCATCCTTTCTTGAAAAGATGCAGAGGATAGCAAATTCCCAAAGCTAAGAGAGGAGAAGGAGAGACAGGACCAATTTATCAGAGTTTTGGGCTAGGTGGTATTCTGACTTGTTCCCTCAAAGACCCAGGCTGCACTTAAGACTTTTAATTTTTATTTATTTTTTATTTAAATTCAATTTACCAACATATAGCATAACACCATTGCTCATCCCATCAAGTACCCTCTTTCACATTTAAGACATTTTAAAGCAGCATCTCACTGAGACAGGTTCAAAGAAGTTTTTTATTTTTTTTTTAAAGATTTATTTATTCCTGAGAGACACAGAGACACAGGCAGAGGGAGAAGCAGGCTCCATGCAGGGAGCCCAACGTGGGACTCGATCCCAGGTCTCCAGGATCAGGCCCTCAGCTGAAGGCAGTGCTAAACCACTGAGCCACCCAGGCTGCCTTCAAAGAAGGTTTAAATGAGTTTCTAATGGGCTTTAAACTTTTTTTTCACCCTCTTCATGCTTGAAATGGCAATAGCTTTAGAGCTGGTATTATATCACTGCAAATAGATTGGGAGTCAGAATGGATACAAGAAGACATTTATGAGGTGGCAAGTAACTTCAGGATCATCTGAACCCAACCCCTTTGTTTTATAGGCGGGCCTAAAAGGTTAATATAGTGCCTCCATTCATAGAAGTAATTATTGGAAGAGCTGGGACTGAAACCAAGATCTCCTGGGTTTCAGGCTTGCTTTTTCCTACCACAGGGCACAACAATGAGGTGAAAAATTGTACAGTTGTTAGTATCAGGAGCTCATGTTTTGATAGTTTTAGTCTAGAAAATAAACTGAATAAAATGGAAGCATATCTGAAAGAATCCACTACATAAGATCAAAATTCCAAATGAAGTCTCTTGGTTTGAGAACTCATGAGTCCTATTTTTTGCTATTGGAATTATTCTAAGAAAAATATAGGTTTTATAGGTCTCCCTTGAAAAGTTACTTTAAACATGTATTTCAGAACCTTCTTCATTGAGTACATATTTAAGTAACCTTTACAGTGGTTACAACATGATTTTCTCTCAGGTTATGGTAAGGGCAGGGAGACTTGGGGATTTGAATCAGGTTACTGCTATGTTTGAGCTCAGGGCAAGATAGTGCACAGTTTTCCAATCTGCAGTTTTTAAGTGTGTTTCAATTTTTTTAAAAGTATGCATCTTTGCAGAGGTGTCCAATGCCCTCCTTGAAAACTTAAAATTTTACATAAATAGAGTTAACTTGAGAACTCTTACAGTTCTTTTTTTTTTTTATTTTTTATTTTTATTTATGATAGTCACACAGAGAGAGAGAGAGGCAGAGACACAGGCAGAGGGAGAAGCAGGCTCCATGCACCGGGAGCCCGATGTGGGATTTGATCCCGGGTCTCCAGGATCGCGCCCTGGGCCAAAGGCAGGAGCCAAACCGCTGCGCCACCCAGGGATCCCAACTCTTTTTTTTTTTTTTTTTAATTTTTATTTATTTATGATAGTCACAGAGAGAGAGAGAGAGAGGCAGAGACATAGACAGAGGGAGAAGCAGGCTCCATGCACCGGGAGCCCGACGTGGGATTCGATCCCGGGTCTCCAGAATCGCGCCCTGGGCCAAAGGCAGGCGCTAAACCGCTGCGCCACCCAGGGATCCCGGGATCCCAACTCTTATAGTTCTTTCGATTTTAAATTTGGGAGCCTTTTTAAAACAAGAAGCAAAGATTTATAGTTGCCAGTCTCCTTATCTCCAAACAGGACCAATCTAATAATTTGGGAAGTGTGACTATTAAACCTTATTTAATTTCTACTTTGATAATTAAGAATTTGAGAGAATTATATAAAAAAATCTAAACCAAAGCTTATCATTTTCTTATATATTAACAAAGAGATTGCCAATAGAATTTACCTTCTGTTAGGATAGTACATTTAAAACTATTTTTTTCATTAGCACATCTAATGTTGTATGTAAATGACTGTTTATAGGGAAAAAGTGTATTTGCATCCTCCAAAACAATGCAGTTGTGAAAGATTTATTAGCCTAATTGAACGTAATCAAATTTATTTTAAAATAGTCTATAATTCTGCAGAATTTTAACTTATTCAGATGGATCTTTCATATAAATTGTTGGTTTTACAGAATTTATAAAACAAGTTTTTAAAAACTGATGGTGTAAACTCTAGTCTGCTATTCCTCAGCTCAACACATCCCCTCCTTGGCATGCTCAAACTTGTCAGGCACATCTCTGAACACTCTTTTGCATGATTTGAATTTTCTTTCTGAGGCGGTGGGCTTCCTTTCAAGTTTGTATGTTTGTTTTCTTTCCATTTAATATAAGTGTATTAGGCCGAGATATCTATGACAAGTTGTAGGTGGGTATTTTAGGAAAGCTTGTATCATCCTTTCCAGGTGACAGGAATGTATGAGAGCTGGGTGCCAAAACTTGTGGCTGCCCTGTACAAGAGGGAACCGGACTCCAATGTCATTGTGGTGGACTGGCTGTCACGAGCCCAGCAGCATTATCCAGTGTCTGCAGGGTACACCAAGCTGGTGGGAAAAGATGTGGCCAAGTTCATCAACTGGTTGGCGGTAAGGACTGGGGGAAGAAGACATGTGTCCAAAACATATCTCTTCACTAGTACTGAACAAAAACTGGTTTTTATTACTTTTCACTTAAATATAAATATTTTCTGGAGCATTTCGAATCTTCAGAATAAGCATGGGCATTTTTTAGCCAGAAAGCAGCATTATGATAAGAATGATAAAACTGTAAAGTCAAGCCATAGTCCAGCCCTGCCCTATCCTCTGATATTTTCATAGTGAATAGATCTGGGGAGACCAAGAACTAAGTGGGCAGACCGGACAAAAGCTTGTTATTTCAGGGCAGAGAAAAGATGTCATATTTAGCCAAATCTTTCTCTACCAGTTGACTGGCACATGGAAATGTTATCCTGGCTTTGACCCATTAGAATAGCAATCTTTTTCACGAAAAGATTAATAATACCCATTCCTTAGTGTAGATTAAAAATCCAGATTTTTGTTGAGGGTTAGGGGACTGATTGATTTGAGCTAGGAAGAAAATGTCAGGGAAGGTCTGTAGCATATGAAGTGGCTAAGGGTGAGGAGTTCTGATTTAGCTGCCACCTTATCCACTTTATTCTCTGATGCCATCCTCTGAAAATTACCTTTGAAAAGTATCTTGGGGTTGGCTGAAAAAAAAAAAAACCTAATACTCTGATGGGGCCCAATTATTTAAGCCAGATACTTGGAGGTAAAAAATAAGCTCCGTTTATTGGACAGACCATTTAAAGATAAAAGTTCTTTTCTTGACTCTTTTGCTTGTCAGAAAAGTGAACCTGGACAAATCAGATCATCTGCATGGGCCTCAGGCTTCCCATCTGTTGAATAAAGAGGCTGGACCATGTGTGTCTATGATTCCTTCTCCCTGTAATATTTTCTGGTTTTAAGTCATTTTCTGACTAACCTTAAAGAATAAAATAATTTGGGTATTTAGAGTAGGGAATAATGGGTTAAAGCTAAATATCTGTTTAATATATGTGTGTGTGTATTTACAGATAGTTTATCTACATACAGACACACACACACACATATATATACACTCATGTATCTACATATAAATATATAGCAATACATATATGTTTATATGCATACATATATTTTCAGATATATGGAAATTCAGATTTCCATATGTTTCAATTTCAGATGTATGGGACAACTTTCTAACTTACATATGTTTTTAAAGAAAGAGAAAATATCAACACTAGAATATTTCTTTGATCTATAACACAGAATTAAAATAAGTAGAGTTAATTTTCAGCATTGCCTGTATTTCAAAAACAGTATTTATATTCATTTTTTCATTTTAGCTTTGATCTTTTGTACAGAACCATAAGAACCCCTTTTTCTTTTTCTCTTCCAAAGGAGGAATTTCAGTATCCTCTGGACAATGTCCATCTTTTGGGATACAGCCTTGGAGCGCATGCTGCTGGCATTGCAGGAAGTCTGACCAATAAGAAGGTCAATAGAATTACTGGTAAGAAGGCAATGCCAGTAGATTTATCATAGAAGAGTTGAGATGCCTGTCATTCTGAAAGAGAATAGGATGCTTGTCAAATTCCCATATGTATGTGATGTTCCTCTTTGTTTGCCCTGACATTTGATTATCTTGTGGGAGGGCTCTTTTTCTGGAGTAGGATAGAATATGGGTCTTTGCTCTCCTGGGCTTACCACCTACTGTCAGAAGCGAAACAGAACAGAGTTAAGCACAGAGAGCCCAGTGGAGTCCCTGGGAAGCTCATTTCCCTCGTCCCTCTGCTCTATCCTGTGGTGGTATATTGCATGTATGTCACCTCTCATATCAGTGCTGGGAAAAATGGAAAAGGACCAACACATGAGGCTGCTTGGAAAAAGGAAGACAGTCAACCAGGGCAAAGGCAATGGATGATTTGGCACGACTGGAGAAAAAGAAAGAACCCACCACTGTTTGAAGGCCTTCTCACCAGGTTCAAAAATAATTTATAAAAGAGGATCTTCTTGTCCTGAATGAAAATTGCTATTTAATAGCTAGTTCAAGAAACTCAAATTCCTTTTAAAGGTGCTAAGCCTAGTTTTAATATTCTCGGTAATCTAAGGATCCAATCACTACAGAATAGGGAGCTAATAAGGACATATGTGGCTGCCAGTTACAATTCAAATGATGAACAATCCAATGCTAAGGTGAAACTAATGGAGGACAAAATGAATGGGAATTTAAATATCTGTGAGGACTTTTTTTTTTCCCCCATTAAGGTCTAGATCCAGCTGGACCTAACTTTGAGTATGCAGAAGCTCCAAGTCGTCTTTCTCCTGATGATGCAGATTTTGTAGATGTCTTACACACATTCACAAGAGGGTCACCTGGCCGAAGTATTGGAATCCAGAAACCAGTAGGACATGTTGACATTTATCCTAATGGAGGCACTTTTCAACCAGGATGTAACATTGGGGAAGCCATCCGTGTGATTGCAGAGAGAGGCCTTGGAGGTAACTATGATTTAGAAGTTAATTAAACTGTTTCGTTCTTAATTCTTACTGATCCAGTCTCCTACCCATTCCCCACAAGTAAGTAGTTTCGATATATACATTTAGCCAAGAAATGTTTCTGAAGAAGCTATCGTATTCAGCATGATTACCTTTACAGCCTTACTACTTCCTTTGGTCAGACAGACACTTTTTATTTTATGTATTATGTTGTAGACTACACTGAGTACTGCGCTTCCAGAAATAAAAGAAAGGAAAGGTGAGATCTACACAAGAAAACTCCACTGCCTTGGATAATAGCAGGATAAAATGGTATCTGGTCACATGTTATTGTACTTTGAATGAATGTGGTTGTGAAACCGTAAGAGTTATTTTGAATTTTACTGAAAGTAAAATACATGTTAATTAGTCCAAATTCCTTTTGACAGCCATTTAAAGGACATACAAATAAGAAACAAATCAGGCACACCTGGGTGGCTCAGTCTGTTAAGCATCTAACTCTTGGTTTCAGCCCAGGTCGTGATTTCATGGGTCATGGGATCCAATCGTGCATGGGGCTCCACCCTCAGTGGGGAGTCTGCTTGAAGATTCTCTCCCTCTGGGCCTTCCCTTACTCATGTACACACGTTCTCTCTCTTTCTCTCTAAAATAAATAAATAAATCTTTAAAAAAAATTTTAAAAATCCCACCAAATCACTATTCTCTAACAATAAATATCTCAAAATTTAAGGAAAAAATGCAATTTAATATTATCTTAATATTTACTTCAATAGTTATGTTTGTGTTAAATTTATAATTTGTTTTAAGGGCTTTTTTTCATCCTTTGTGGGCAGTGCAACCAACCTATAGTCAGTAAGCTCAGGTCTTTTGTACATAGGTTTTATTTATTTATTTATTTTTTTATTTTAAATATTATTTTTTTTTAATTTTATTTATTTATGATAGTCATACAGAGAGAAAGAGAGAGGCAGAGACACAGGCAGAGGGAGAAGCAGGCTCCATGCGCTGGGAGCCTGATGTGGGATTCGATCCCGGGTCTCCAGGATCGCGCCCTGGGCCAAAGGCAGGCGCCAAACCGCTGCGCCACCCAGGGATCCCTGTACATAGGTTTTAGAAATTACAGCTTAAGTTACTATTTTCAATAGTTATAAAAGTTTATGGTAAGCGATACACTTTTATTACATTGCTAATTATTTCTGTGATTCATTTAACGTAAAAACCATTAGCAGTGATACAACCTTCAATTATACATAGTATCTATGATAAAATACTTTTCACTTAATATTTCTGCCTTTCATGATGTTGTTTCTAGAAGCATGTAGAAATGTTTTATGTTTTCAATATAAGAGAAGGATGTAACAAACTGGGGAAGTCAGCTTCTACCTTGAAGTCTCTTATTATATTTCCATAAACATACAAATATAAGACAGCAGAAAAGGCAAAAGTTCTCTGGATATTTGCAATTTTGACACTCAGAGCTGAGAAACTGCCACCAAGAATACCTCCTTAAGTAGGACTTACACTCAAAAGTCATAGGACTAGATCCTGGGTAATTTTATTCTGACTACACACCTAAGCTAGTTTAGACACGCAAGATGAAACACTTATTATGGACTTTCATGGAATTGAATTTTCTTTGTGCTTCTTTCTTCCCAGATGTGGACCAGCTAGTGAAGTGCTCCCATGAGCGCTCCATTCACCTCTTTATTGACTCTCTGTTGAATGAAGAAAATCCAAGTAAGGCCTACCGGTGCAATTCAAAGGAAGCCTTTGAGAAAGGGCTCTGCCTGAGTTGCAGAAAGAACCGTTGCAACAACATGGGCTATGAGATCAATAAGGTCAGAGCCAAAAGAAGCAGCAAAATGTACCTGAAGACTCGCTCTCAGATGCCTTACAAAGGTAGGCTGGAGAATGTTGTGAGTAGGGAAGATCAATTTAATCCTATTTTTTATCATGCTCATTGCCTCCCATGTACTGAGTCTGTCCATTGCAACGGAGGTGGCAAGGTGATGTTACTAGACTCTGAACCCTTACTTGTATTTCTATTGATAGAGATGGAGTTACCCTGGTCCATTTTACTGAAGCTCCCAATTCCCATTGCCAGTAAGGCCCAATGCACAACCTGCACTACTCTATGCAGCAGCCTTGCTTGCCACCCTCCTCTTTGGTTGTGACCATTAGCATGGGCCAGTCCATTAGTACCTGGCTCAGAGTTAATTTGAAACCATCCATCTATCCAGGTCAGCAAGCAGACTGTGGCCCATGGGTCAAATCCAGCCCCCCATCTGCTTTTGCAAATAAAGTTTTATTAGAATACAGCCACACACATTCATTTTTGTATTGGCTCAGGGTGCTTTCTCTACTACAGCAGAGTTAAGTAATTACAGAGACTGTATTGCCCACAAAGCCTAAATTATTTAGTATCTGGCCCTTCACAGAAAAACATTTGCCAACTCCTAAAGTTTGCTTTATTATTTTTTTTAAAGATTTTATGTATTCATGAGAGACACACAGAGAGGCAGAGACATAGGCAGAGGGAGAAGCAGGCTCCCTGCAGGGGACAGGGACCCTGATGTGGGACTGGATCCCAGGATCCTGGGATCCTGATCTGAGCCAAAGGCAGATGCTCAACTGCTGAGCACCCAGGCTCCCCTCCTAAAGTTTGCTTTAAATGAAGGCAAAAACTACCTGTATTTTAAATTCATCTATTCCTGAGAGGGAAGAATATATCAAGCCTCTAAGATATTTCCATTTTGTCATGAATTTGTACCAGCTGAACTTCAAACTTGGCAGTTTGTTTAGAGCAAGATTTATAGAGATTGAAGGGAAACAGGAGAAGAGATACCAGGGAAATCTGGCAAGAGGAACTACGACCCGAAAAGCTAACTTATGTGGAGCCCAGGTAGAAATCCGAGGGAAGGGATGGCATTGAAATACAATTTTCCAAGGTAAAATATATCTGGTGGAGGCAACCGTTTGTAAAGTGGTTTGTTAGAACCTCTACAGCAGTGCATTTGGTGGCCCAAAGGTCTGGAGCAGCAGGAATTCAAGAAAGCCTTTTAAGCAATGAGGAAACCTTTGTTTCCTTGACTCTTCAGAATGAGAAACTGTGTGTGAGGTATAGAGGAGACTGGAATCTTCCGAAGACTTGGGAGATCTCGCTTATCACTCAGGCATTCTGCTCAGTGCCACACAGGGCTCCATCACTATTCACTATTCTTGGGGGAACTTTGGCAGTCTCAACTTCCCCTGCTCTGACCTGTGGTGATGCCTGCAAGGGCTCCATTCAACACCAAACTCGGTTTCTCTTCACCCTTTAGTAGCTGTGTGTTAAGCCTGTGGAGTTTCCTATCTCCTTAACCTCCCTCATCCTATCTACTCAGGGTTTTTAGTAGCGATGCGGAGAGGAGAGAGGAAATGTAGAAGTCCAAGTATCTGCTTCCAGAAGCTCTCCCTAATACAGAACACATCAGGAACCAGCAGTCTTTATGGCCTCACTGTGATTCAATGACTAAATTTGATTGTGAACCTGCTATAATATCTACTTTGTGCTAGATGGTGAGGGGGATAAAGAATATAAATGTGATCTTCTGGCCTGAGGGAATTTACACATAGGGTAGGGAGTCAGACATACCCATAAAACATGAAGAAATACAGTCACATACAAATGCCCACGTCCCATTAACAAATGCCAAATACGCTCCATACAGATATTTGGGGATAAGATGTCCAAGAAAGGGAAGAGTTCATGGAGAAAGAGTCATGGGTATTTTGGCTACTTGATGTGATCTCCGTTGTGCCCCATCAAAGGTGACTACTTTCTAGGACTGCTTAGCAATTCATACACAACTGGATTCTTCCTATTGACTACAACCACACTTTACTGAAAGGGAGTGGAATTCAAGGTCTGTATTTTCTAGTAACAAACACTGTGTAGACATGAAGAAATCTTTCCAAACCAAACAGATAGTCATGCGTGAGCACTTCCTATTTAATGATTCAGAATTCTGTGTTCTGAATTGCCTGCTTATTTGGGACTGTGGTGTTTGCATAAAAACTGATTAGCACTTGTTCCCTACATTTTCTCCCTACAGTCTTCCATTACCAAGTAAAGATACATTTTTCTGGGACCGAGAGTGATGCACAGACCAACCAGGCCTTCGAGATCTCTCTCTATGGCACTGTGGCCGAGAGTGAGAACATCCCTTTTACCCTGTGAGTAGCCACATGGTTTTACCTCCAGCATGTGGGCTTAAATGGCACTGCTACCTGCTATAATCATTGGTCTTTAGAACCAAGAAGAAGAGTAGGACACTTGGAAAAGAAATAATTCAACAGAGTTTTTTTTTTTAAAGCTTTATGACAAAAGATATCCATTACATTGGTACCTATAATAGCATGGATTAGAAACAAAATAAGTACCCAACATTGAGGCAATGGTTAAATGAATTGTGGTTTAAAGTCAATAAAATCAGTCTATTTTCTAAAAACTATAATTCTAGAAAACCAGGTAAAACATGGCAAAAAATGGAAGGTAAAATATGAAATAAAGAAAGAATAGAGAATTATATATATCCTATGATGTTAACAAGGTAAACACGTTCACATAGCAATATAGATTGGAAGGGGATATATTAATATATAAATATCTCTGAATGATTGATTTATGGATTTTTTTCTTAAGAATTGTATTAAATCGTTCATACTGTTCATGTAAAAGAATAGATTAAAAGGGTGTAGATATCTTTTAAAATACCCTACATGCCATTGATCTTCATCTTGAGCATTTTGTTGGACATTTTTTGCGTTTTTAAAATATCTCCCAAACAATAAAGCTATTTATGTCTTGGGAGGAAGAAAAATGAAAACACACACACACACACACACACACACACACACACACCACAAACCCAAAACAAAAAAACTTGTTTCTAAACTAACCAAATATGCTGATTTTTTTCTTCAGGCCTGAAGTTTCTGCTAATAAGACATACTCTTTTCTAATTTACACGGAGGTGGATATTGGAGAACTGCTAATGTTGAAACTCAAATGGAAAAGTGATTCATACTTCAGCTGGTCAGACTGGTGGAGCAGCCCTGGCTTTGCTATTGAGAAGATCAGAGTAAAAGCTGGAGAGACTCAAAAAAAGTAATTAAATTTATTTTTCTCCATTCACTTTAGACTCACTGCATCCTTACCTAGGGATAATGGAGCCTTCAACACTTAGGTGGAATTTTAGCAAGATTTTTCTTTAAAACTATATCACCTAGGTAATTACACCTATAATTTTGAGGAGGAGTGTTCTTTTATTGTCATGCTATGGAGGTATAATATTTCTGAATTTCATGGAAAGAAAATATAATCCCTGAATTGGTCACAATTATCGAGTAAGAGCTAAGATTTTAAGTTGAGGATCTCAGCTTTTCATTTAACACTGTCTCTTGCAAGCTCAAAACACTTATGGAAAGAATTTCAGAGATGTTACTTTGACATTCAAAGATTAAAATAAACTTTTTCAAGAAGAATGAGATTCTAAGGTAGTCTTATCCTGTCTCCCCACCTGCACCTCATATATATCTATAAATTAATTGCATCAAGAGCCCCGTAGGATTTAAAACTTTTATTCTAAATGTATAGGGATTTTGCAAATTATAGTGTTAATAAAAATGTTATTGTTAATAACAATGACTCTTTAAATTAGGATTGATAAATTTTTTATCTTTGGTCATTTTCTTTTATAGCAAATAAAACACATAAAAACAAAAAAGGAGGTGGATTGAGAGGCTATGCAGAGCATTTGCTTCTCTAACAGAACAGTTGAGGGATGGTTTGTGAATTCCTGAAGGCAGATACAAGGATACAAGATAATGATCTTGTATCTATCACCTTGTGGTGAAAGCCTTGTGATTTTAAGGCTGCACCAAGCTGTCTATATGCCTGTCTGGACTGATTATTGTTGAACAGTGGGCGAGGCCCTCAAATTCTGAATCAGATGTGTCGCTGACCAGAATGGCCTGATTTTAAACAGTTTATTGGAAATATCAAAATAATTAATCAGAATGATCAGGTGGGATTTAAATAGCCCTAACCAAATCATATATTTTTTGAACAACTGTTTCCCTTTTCCTGTATGACATGTTCACATTCATTTTCTTCTACAGGGTAATCTTCTGTTCCAGGGAGAAAGTGTCTCATCTGCAGAAAGGAAAGTCGTCTGTGGTATTTGTGAAATGCCATGACAAGTCTCTGAATAAGAAGTCTGGCTGGTGAGCATCATGGGCTAAAGTTCCTTGGGTATCCTGAGCTTGCAGTTAGGGGACACGGCTTTATACATTGCTCTTCATCCCATAACTTAAAGACTTGCACTGATTCTTGTGGCTAGAATCTTCAAGGGGTCTTTCTTAGCTTTTCTGTATATACTTCGGACTGGCCCACTTGTTTTGGGCAGTATTTCCTCTTTTTTCTTTCTCTTTCTGTTCTTTTATTTTACTTCTTGCACTACTACAAAATCTTTCCTGCTGCTTTTTTCAGTACTGTATCCCTGCTACCTTTATGGATCCTGTGTGCAGAGCACACAGCATGGTAGTCATCATTGTGGCTGTGGGCATACTTCCTTCAGGGGAGGAAAACCTCAACTATAGCACATAATCCTTGGTGTTCCAAGTGGCAGCAGACTCTAGGACAGAGAGCCAAAGGGGCAGCCACCAAGCACCCATCTCAAAATCCCCAACGATGGGGAGCTAACGGAGTTAGAATTTAGGAGATAGTTTTCTTTTCCATCTCAAAACAATCCCCTGGCTTTTTCCTACTTGACCTTTAAGACTAATCATATGGCAGCTGAATCTTTCCAGACTATCAAGACTAAATGGAGATTAAGCACGTGACCATCCCCATCCCCTCCTGAATTCTCACATTATCTTACTTTCATTTCTCTACTAATACCCTTGCTAGATACCAAGTACTAATGGGTTAGAAACATAAGGGGGAGAAGCTTAGATCATGTCATACAATCCAGGGACACAAGAAACAATGGAAAAGGCTGGTCACAACATTATCTAGAAATAGAAAAAACAATTGCTTCTGGTATGTCTTCTCTGTTACATTTATAGACAAAAGTAGAGAGTAAGAAGTGCCTAATAAGAAAAGTATATTAAAGACCCTATGTAGAATATCTCTATTATTTTAAATTTCTATTTCATGTTATAATTTATCCATGATAATTATAGATTATGGATTATGGATAAATTAGGAGAAATAGGCTAAAATAAAATCACTGTGACTATACCCCAGGGACAACTCCCAATTAACATTTAAATTTATATTCTTGCAGACTTTCTCTATGCATATATAACATTTATTTTTTTTTCATTTTTCACAAAAATAGAATTGTGACATACACTTTGAATGATAAGGTGAAACCACTTGATTAAAAACATTAATGTAAAAAAAAAACATTAATGTAAGAGCACTCAAGATAAACTTGAAATAAAAAATAGTTAATGGTATTAAGCCAGGCAGTATAAATAAATTTTTACCTGAGTGGAGACTGTTCTACTCAGAGGTTCATTGCTTTGTTTTCCCTCATCAAAAATCTGAGAAAATTTTATATTTGATTTAATTTTTAGAAAGGGACTCCCATGTGAAGTTTTATACATGCATTTATGTTACATATAAACGTACACAAACACACTTGTACACACATATTCTCCCCAAATCATCCATAACTTTAAATCTATATGTGAATGTAAAAGCAAAACCTGAAAAATTAGGAAATATATCCAGCTGTTTTAAGAATATTTCTGGTCATATTTTTTATATAAGTCACAATCATTTATCTGAGAAAGAATAATGATACATTCCTTATCTGTTTATAGGATTACTGAGACCACAGATATTTAGGTGGCTTTTGTTTTATACATCTGAACTTTATCTAGGAAGTAATTATGAATCAGACTAATAACCTTCTGCAGTTTCCCTCTTCTGTGACTAAATTAAAACAAAAGTTCTCTGTCTCTTATCTTCTGATATAACTCTTTAGAAGACTCATCACAAGAAAAGAAAAGAATCAGGCATTTCATTTGACAGGTTTTAGGATTAAGAAATCTTAAATGATACCTTCTTTGAAATCATTTGGTTCAGTCTTCTAAAAATGATAGTCTTTATTGGGACACCTCTAAATAGATCTTAGAGAGTCTTTCCTGCCATTATCCACATCTGATCCCACAACCTTTGTTCTGAACTTCCAGTTGAATACTTTCTCATCATGAAGGTGGGAGGGAGGATGGTTGTAAAACACTAAGCAAATAATAAATTGCCCTTCCTCCTCTGCTTTTTCTCAGAACCTGAGCAAATCTACAGAAGGAAGAACAGCACATAAATTCTATGAAGAATGAAGTAACTTTTACAAAAGATGCCCAGTGCTTTGGGTGTTTCAAAGAGAATTTTACTGAGTATTAATCCCAGCTCTGTCTTTGTTAGTTGTTTTAGGATACAGTCTCAAACACCCAAAAAAGTGGCTAATTCAATTTGAGGAGTATAGTGGCCAAATAGCACATCTTCTAACTTTAAAAGATTATAGATTTGAAAATCACTGTTTTGTCTTTTGAGAAAGAAATAAGACTGTTTTGGCCCATGGGAAATAAGATGCCTTCTTTATCTAGTGAGTTTAGCCATAGCCTAAAATTGAGTAGAATCTCATATTTTAATTGGAAGTCTGCATTTTCTGGATTGATATCTTCTCAAAGTTTTCTTCAAGTCTGAAAATAGAAAGTGATTTTTTTTTTTTTTTTTGGTGGCATGAGTTGGACCCATTTACTTACCAGTCAAAACATCTGACTTTTTTTGGAATGATTCTTCTCTTACCATTGGGTTCTGTGTTGCCCAGGAGTTAACCAGGGACTAGTGACTTGGGGAGAGGAATAGAAAATGAAGATGATAAATCACTGAAACTTTAAACCTTCCCTGCAGCTGGTTGCATCATTGCTAAGTTACAAATTAAAAGAGATATAAAATTCAGACCATTTCAGTCTCAGTAGGCTTTACAGTTTATTGTTTAATCTCTGCCCCTCTTGTCTCAAGATTATATTTTAACAGTGTTTTCTAGGTTGGTGTTTTACATGAGCTTGTTATTGTCAACAAACACATAATTTTAACTATGGGGGAAGGAGATGATACCACAATTTCATTATCAGACTTCAGAAATTATATTCATCAATTTGAGGTCATTTAATATCCAATAGGCACTATTCCATTTTAGATTTATCTCAGTCATGCTTCAGTCATACTTTGAGAATGCCTTTTTCTTCTTTGGTTTTAAAGAAAATATGTATTCAAGGTCATGCATCATGTAAAGTCTTATAAATTTTAGACAATGACCATTTTTACTAAGTTTAGAGGTGAAAGTATTTACCCATTAACAGTGCTAAAAACCATCGTGGGCAATTAAAAGAATTCTCAATTGCCACTGTCACATGGAATGCCATGGGAGATGTTGTTTTTAACAACTAGTCAAGAGTGAGTGAACAGTTATTTATAAACTAGCTATCATATCTTCAGAATGATCTATATCTTAATATAAATCGATAAAGAAGTAAAATGTCTCAAAGGCTATTGCTGGGAATCCAAATTGTGAACATGTGTGGGTATCTGAACATATTACTCACACGTGAAATCCCACATGTACATTTATTATTCAGCATACCTTGGAAAGCAAATAATCAAGGGATATAGTATTAGGATGTATTGGAGTAAAAATTATTCCAGAGGTGCTAGAACTTCAGCCCTTCATTTGAGAAATATGATTATGCCTATACAAAGTAGGATGAATGCTGTGATTGATGTCAGCCAACTTGGAATGAATTTTCTCTAAAAATAAAATATTGTAAGATTTATTGTTGTCATCCCCCTTTATTGCTAATTCATTAATTTTCTGGATTTGGGTTTTGAACAAGGGTGCATAAACTTGAGAAAATATAAATCCAGTCAGTAAAGGCCCTAGGAACTCTGGCTTCTGCAGACTTCATTATACATATATATATATGTGTATGTATATGTACATATACATATATATATATATAATAACAATGCTTTGGCTTTAAATGTTATTTATTAGCTGTAAATATATGTGTGTATGAGTAAAGGGAGATTGCATATTGGAAAGGTTTTGGGTAACTACATTTATAGACATGTGGTGCTAACTTTGTACATGTCTTTGTCAGTGACAGTCTCACTGGGCCAACTTACTCTGATGAAATAATACCATAAAATAGACTTTTTTTTAAAAAAAAGGAAACTTAAAAGTATTTTAAGAAATAGAACCTGCTTTTAATAAAATTGACAAAATTTTACTAAAACACTAAGTCATTTTGTATTGTTTTAATCCCCTAAAAAGATATTTTTTCTTAGGGCAAGTTCATTCAGCAAATTTTTACTAAGATTTACTGAGTAAAATTACTGTACTTGGTAAAAAATATAGCTTCTAAAAATTACAGTGCACACTATATTTTATTTTTATATTTACATTTGTAAGAAACTTTAGAGATCCTTTAACTATAAAGGAAAATAATACAGTTTTTTTTTCTAAATAAAATACACAGAACTTTCTTTGCCTGCACCTACTTTTTCACTAGTAAAATGTTAGATTAATGTAAGAATTTTGACCATTTTCTAGAATACATCATCTTTATTTCTGCAGTCTAATTGTTACCTATGAAGTGAGTTCAATAAAATTAACTATTTGGTGTGGGAAGGTGCATTTTTTAGAACTTTTCTTTGGGAAATGAACAACATACAGCCATACATGCACTAAATAGAGATTGCTTCTTAGTAAAATCAGAAAGAATTTAATACAGAAAATAATTGTTTCAGTGGCCACTGACCCAAAACTTCATTGTTAGTTAGATATAGAGTGTTTTAGGATTCCATCTGTATGAAATTTTCAGAAAAGGCAAAGTTATAGAGAAAAAAAAGTAGATTTAGTTGTTGCCTGGGGATGAGAGTTGGAAGAAAAATTAACTACAAATAATATAAGAGATCTTTTGGGGATGATGAAAATTAAATTGTGGTGATGATTGCATAACTCTGTAATTGAGATTTCACCAGTTGATGGACTCTATAAAGTTTATAGACTTTGCTCACTGTCCATCCATGCCTGTTGATATAACCAAAAAGACAATAACAAGAGTTGGTAAGGCCATAGAGGAAAGTGAACCAGCATATATTGCTGATGGGAATGTAAAATGGTGTGGCCACTCTAGAAAACAGTTTGGCAGTGTCTTCAAAAATTAATTACAGAGTTTAATCCATTTGACCCAGTGATTCCACCACTAGGTATATACCTAAGGGGAGTGAAACGTGTCCACAAAGATTTGACAAAATTTTCATAGCAGCATTATTCATAAGAGCTCCAAAGTGGAAGCAGCCCAAATGTCCATCAAGTGGTGAAGACATAAAGAAAATGTGATATGTTCATACAAAGGAATATTATTGAAAATTAAAAGAATGAACTGCTGATATATTCTACAACATGGATGTACCTCAAACACTTTTGCTATATGAAGGGACCAGATGCAAAAGACTACATATTTTATAATTCCATCTGTATGAAATTTTCAGAAGGCAAATTTTAGGGAAAAAAAGTAGATTTAGTTGTTGCCTGGGGATGAGAGTTGGAAGAAAAATTAACTACAGATGAATATAAGAGGTCTTTTGGGGATGATGAAAATTAAATTGTGGTGATGATTGCACAACTCTGCAGTTTACTAAAAAATTATATTGTACACTTAATAAGATAGATGACTTATGGCATGCTTCAATAAAACTCTTTAAAATGTATATGCATAGATCTGGGGTGATAAACACAATCACGTTACATATATAACCTATGAAAACTATAATTTGGAGACACTCCCATCTTGCCCCTACAAGGAGGAATGTGCAGTGTTTATCTACTATTCACTAACATCAGCCTTGTCTATCCCAGGGCCCAATACATGGCAGTTTGTCATAAGTGAATGCTGCCATAACCTTGTTTGTTAAAAATGTCTTATTTTTTATGTGCAATGGATGAATCACTAAATTCTACCTCTGAGACTAATAAAAAATTAGATAATGTCTTATTTTAGCCTGATTCAGTTAGACGGCAGGCCCATTTTTGATGCCTTTATCATACTGTAGACATATTATTATAAAGATAATTAGCTTCTAAATGAATCTTATTGGGGATTTTCTATATTTAGACTATCATCAAATAACCATTTTTAGAAGTAGCAGAATTTTAGAAATCACTTAGCACTCTCATTTTTTGATATAAGTTCAGAGAGTTGAGTAACATGCATGAAACTAAAACTGATTCTTACTGATTAACAACTCAGTATATCCTCCCACATTTATATCATTCTGCCCCCCAAAGACATTAAAAATATGTGCTTAAGTATAAATTCAGTTCATATACAAAGCACAATGAATTTTCTATTAAAAGATACATGCTGGGGCTTTTAACAGGAGAAAATGGACTTGCATTAATCCCATCAAACCCTTTGTGACTACTGACTCAGTGTGTATGTAGTGTACCAATCAGTCATTAAATCGGCCCCAAAGACTCACCTCTTTTTATTCACATCCTTGGATAGCCACCTCCTACACTGACCTATGTGACCAGTAGCATATGGAAAGGTGATGGTATGTTACTTCCAAAATCAGGTTTTAAAAGCACTGACTTCTATTTAAGTTGTTCTCTCATAATGTATCTCTTCTTGAGTTACTCTGGAGGAAACCATGCTGTGAGTGTCCCTATGAAGAGGCTTATGTGGTGAAGAACTAACACCTCCTCTCAACAGCTACAAGGATGAGCTTGGAAGTAGATCCATCAGACCCAGTCAAGCCTCAAAGACAGCAACCCTAGCCAACAGCTTGAATGCAATGTCATGAGAGACTTAGCAATACATTCCAAATCCTTGAACCACAGAAACTGTGAAATAATAAATGTTTATTGTTTTAAGCTGCTAAATTTTGTGATAATTTGTTATGCAGTAATAGGTAACTAATACATATACTTTACCTATGGACAAGATTTTAATAGTTTTTTGGTTTTTTAAATAAATATTTAGAAAATCATATTTCAAAAGAACCAGGTTACATTTTGAAGGAAATTTCCTTCTCCCCTTCTTGCCTTTAGTAAGGCAAAGGATAATGGATAATCAGCTACTTGGTTTCTATTTTTGGTGTTTCATTTTTGTTTTTATAAAATTATATACTTCTTCCATTTAACAGGATTATGTATAGACTCATATCTAATGAAATTTGAAGCTAAGAATAATCAAATAGCCTTCAAACTAAATTCCTTCCTTCCCATAGCATTGTCATCCAGAAAATTGATTTCACACAGAAAATCTCATGAGATTTCTGTCATTTAGAAAATCTTTATGTTTGAGTTAGTGATCTTCCCCTGGCAATATCAGTCTTTACCCATTAGCACTGTTTCAGGTTAGTAGGTTGTCTTCCTTCTATTGTTATGAGTTTATAGACAGTTGTGTCACTCTACTCTTCAATTTGGGGACCGGAAATTTCCAGAAGACACATGCCAAGTATGTTTTGAGATTTCTACAAGTTAATCAACTGAGAGCCAAAAATTCAGTCAGCATTTGCCTCAGAGATGCTGATCATGCTTATTGAATATTTTCTGTTTTCCATGTTTACATGTAGTCTGGTTGCTCCAAAGAAAAGCTGAGCTGGGCCTCAGACTCTTAGATATCCAGAATCCTAGAAGATTTAGTATGTAAAAGGAAGGAGTGAAAAGAGATTAATTTAAAATTAGGTGCACTGGAAGGGTGGGTTTCCCTGTGTCCACTAACATGCTTGCACATAATCCTTCATAGGTTTGATTGCCTTGCTGCTAAACAAATCACAGCATGTGTTCTGTTGCCAAGCATGAGAGAGATTGCTAACTTCTGTACTAATTTCTAGGCCGGAGACTTCCATCCTGGGACTCAGCATAATTTACTATTGGATTGATTTACCAATCCACATCTTAATTTAGAGTGTTATGGGTCATGATATAACAAATGTAAATATTTATGTACCCAACTTTGGAGCACCTAAATGCATAAAACAAATATTAAGAGATGTAAACGAAGAAATTGATAGTAATACAGTAATAGTACTTTAATCCCTCCCATCAATGGATACATCATCTAGGCAGAAAATTAAGAAGGAAACGGTTTTTTGGGATGCCTGGGTGGCTCAGCAGTTAAGCGCGTCTGCCTTTGGCTCAGGGCGTGATCCTGGAGTCCCCTGCATGGAGCCTGCTTCTCCCTCTGCCTATGTCTCTGCCTCTCTCTTTCTGCGTCTCTCATGAATGAATAAATAAATTTTAAAAATCTTTAAAAATAAAAAATATTAAAAAAGACAAGGAAACAGTTTCTTTGAATGACACGTTATACCAGATAAACCTAAAAATATATATGGAACATTGCACCCAAAAGCAACAAAATATAAATTTTTTTCAAGTGCACATGGAACATTCTCCAGAATAGATCATGTGCCAGGCCTCAGAACAAGTTTCAATAAATTTAAGAAGATATATTATACATCTTTTTTGACCATACTGGTTTAAAACTAGAAATCAGTTACAAGACAAAAACTAGAAAAAGACCCCCACAAACACGTGGAGGTTAAACAACATGTTACTAAACAGCTAATGTGTTAACAAAGAAATCAAAGAGAAAATTTAAAAATACATAGAGACAAATGAAAATGAAAACACGGCAGTCCAAAATCTGTGGTATATACTGAAGGAAGTTCTAAGAGGGAAATTTCTAGTGATACAGGCCTACTCCAAGAAACAAGAAAAATCTCAAACATTCTAATCTTACACCTTAAGGAACTAGGGGAAAAAAAGGGCAAACAAAACCCAAGGTTAGTAGAAAGAAGGGAACAACAAATATTGGAACATAAATAAATGAAATAGAGACAAAAGAACAAAGAAGAAAGAAAGAAGGAAAGAAAGAAAAAATTCAATGAAATAAAGAACTTATTCTTTGAAAAAAGTAAACAAAATCAATAAACTGTGAGCCAGATTCATCAAGAAAAAAAACACAGAAATACAAAGGACAATACTATGCAAAATTATATGCCAGCATATTGGGCAATCTAGGAGAAACTGATAAATTCCTAGAAACATACAATCTTTCAAAACTGAAAAGACCAAAAATGAGTAAATAAGTTGAATTGGTAAACAGAAAACTACAAAAAACAAAAGTCAGCAAAGTAGCAGAAGAAGAAATTAAGAAAACAATTCTATTTACAATTGTGCCTAAAAGAATAAAACTTAACAAAGGAGGGAATAAACTTAACAAAGGAGGTGAAATACTTCTACTCTGAAAACTGTAAAAAGGCAATGAAAGAAATTGAAGATCTCACGAACAAATAAAAAGATATTCCATGCTTATGGATTGGAAAATATCATATTGTTAAAATGTCCATACTTGTCAAAGCAATATATAGATTCAATGAAATCCCTATTAAATTATCAGTAGCAATTTTTACTGAAACAAAGAGTACTAATCTCTTCAATAAATGATGCTGGGAAACAGTATAGCTATATATAAAAGAATAAAGCTGGGGTATACACACAAAAGAATAAACTTTCACTATACACACAAATAAATTCAAAATGGATTAAAGACTAAAATATGAGACATGAAATCATAAAAATCTTAGAAGAAAACATAGGAGTAATTTCCTTGACATCACCCATTAAACATTTGTCTAGATATGCTTCCTTAGGCAAGGGAGCCAAAACCAAAAAAATAAATTATTGGAACTACACCAAAGTTTTAAAAATGCTTTTGTACAGTGAAGGAAACCATCAATGCAATGAAAGGCAACCTACTGAATAGGAGAAGATATTTGCAAATGATACATCCTATAAGAAATCAATATCCAAGATACATAAAGAATTTTTACAATTCAATACCCCAAAACAAGTAATCCTATTTAAAAAATGGACAGAGGGCCTATTCAAGACATTTTTCCAAAGAAGACATACAGATGGCCAACAGACACATGAAAAAAATGCACATGATTAATCATCAGGGAAATGCAAATCAAAATAACAATGAGATATCACTGTACACTCATCAGAATGGCTAGAATCAAAAAGACAAGAAACAACAAGTCCTGGTGAGGATATGGAGGAAAAGGAACCCTTATGCACTATTGTGAGAATAAATGTTGGTGCAGCCACTGTGGAAAACAGTATAGAGGGTCCTCAAAAAATTAAAAATAGAAATACCATATGATAGAGTACTTCCCCAACTGGGTATTTACCCAAATAAAATGATAGCATCTTAATATAATTTGGAAAGATACAGGCACCTCTATGTTATTGCAACATTATTTACAATAGCCAAGATATGGAAGTAGCTCAAGTGTATACCAATAGATCTTGCCATGCCTTCCTTGCCGTGCACCAGAACATCGGGTCAGAAGTTGAATGTTCCACTATGAAACAATGGAAAGAGCTGCAGCTGCTCTTTGGAGAATTAGAAGATCGTGATGAAGAGCTCAATAATATGGTTGCAGTACATCAGAAACAACTTCTTTCTTGGGAAGAGGGTCTGCAGAAAGTGTTGACTTTGGAAGAACGTTGCAGCAAATTAGAAGGTGAACTACATAAAAGAACTGAAATAATCAGGTCACTCACCAAGAAGGTAAAAACCCTTGAATCTAATAAAATTGAATGTCAAGTGGCTCTTCAGAAGACTCAGCTCCAGCTCCAGGAAATGGCTCAAAAAGCAACCCATTCCTCTCTCCTCTCTGAAGACCTTGAGGACAAAGATATTATTGAGGCTGTCAATCACATTGCAATCACACTGCTCAGGAAAATTTAAACTATTAGAGCATGCCTTGCGTGAGGCAAAGATGGTGGAGACTTGCATTGTGAAAGAAAAGCAAGATTATAAGCAGAAATTGAAGACACTTAAGATTGAAGTCAATAAACTGAAAGAGGATCTAAATGAAAAAACAGCAGAAAATAATGAACAACGAGAAGAGATCGTTCGCCTCAAGCAAGAGAAAAGTTGCCTGCATGATGAATTGGTTTTTACTGGTAAAAATAATTAATTTAAATGATTGAATAGTTTTGTGTTTACAGCCTAAACTTTCTGTGGTACAACTATGATAGATTAAAGGAATTATATCTCTCACTCAAAAAAAAAAAAAAAAAAAAAAAGAAAGTGTATTGTGCTAAGTGAAATAAGTTAGACAAAGACAGACAAATATCATACAATTTTACATATATCCAGAATCTAAAAAACAAATGAATAAACAAACAAAACCCAAACTGATCCATAAACATAGAGAACAAACTGATAGCTACCAGTAGGGAATGGGGTGGAGGGATAAACAAAATAGGTGCAGAAAAGTTGGAGGTACAGACTTCTAATTATAGAATATAGTCATCCTTATTATAATAAGGTCACATGGTGATTGATAGTAACTACTGTGATGACCACAGCATAATATATAGACTTGTCCAATGAGTGTTGTACACCTGAAAGTAATGTAACAGTGTGTGTCAACTATACTTCAATAAAATTGTGTTTAGAGTTACTCATATTTATTATTCTTTTGATCTCTGTTGTATTCATGGTGATATTCTCTGTTTCATTTCTGACATTTCTACCTTGTGTCTTCTTTTTTTTCTTTGTCAGTTTTTCTAGAGATTTGTCAATTGTATTGATCACTTTCACTGAAAAAATTAAATTAAAAAATTTAGTGTTGAGGGTCATATATTTTGTTTTCCCAGTTACCTTAAACCAAAAAAGTCATGGTTTTATAAAATCTACAATGACCTAAGATATTTAGAGACAGTTAGTTATAAATGTTTCAGACATAGCCTCTCTTTTGCTCATTAGGGAAAGACTTTTGGAAAACAGAAGGAAACAGATGGATGCTGGAAAACATCCAATGGTTATATGCATCAGCTGCTTCTGGGATAACCCAAATCCAGGAACAAGAAAATTACACCAAGGCATATTGTAGTCAAGTTCTTTTAAAAAACTGAGAAAGAAAAATCTTAAGCAACTCGAGAAAAAAGATATATCTATACAGAAGAAGAAAAATAAAAGATAACAGAGTATTTTTTGTTGAAAAAATTCATAAGAATGCAAATGAGCAATATCTTTAAGGTAAAGATTTTACTGAAAAAAAAAGACTATAGCCTAAAATTCTACAACCAATAAAAAATATCTTTCAAAACAAAGATAAATAAGACTTTTTCAGACGTATGGAAGCTTAAATAATTCATTATCAGCAGATGCCCAGTATCAGAAATGTTAAAGAAATGTTAAGTGTTTTTTCAAAGTGGAAAGAAAATAGTTCCAGGTGAACATATGAATCCACACAAAACAATGAAGACTATTGGAAATGACAATTAAATCTGCATATAGTTTTTTTCTTACTTTTTAAATGTGTTTAAACAATCACCTGTTTAAAGCAAAAGTAACAACAAAGAATTGTGGGGTTTATAACTTATATAGAAGGAAAAAGATAAAAGTGGACCAGTGGCTGGGAAGAGAGAAATGAAAGTAAGGCTCTTATGCTATAAGTGAAGCTGTATTATGTAATATCATTAGAATAAAGACTGTGATAAAATAAAGATTTATGTCATAAATGGTAAAACAATAAATAAAATAACAAAAAGTTTGAGCTAATAAGCCAAGAAAAGGGAGATACAATGAAGTAATAAAATTATTTAATCCAAAATAATACAGAAAAAGAGAAAAAAAAGAAGGAGAAACAAAGAACAGGGAGGACAAATAGAAAACAATTAGGAAGATAATATCCTTATTTCTAACCATATCAACAATAACATTAATCATAAATGTTATACACACTCCCAAATAAAAAGAGACATTACAGGGCCTGACTTGCTCAGTTGGTTAGGCATCCGACTCTTGATTTCAGCTCATATCTTGATCTTGGGGTTGTGAGTTCAAGTCCATTGCTGGGCTCCATTCTGGGCATGGAACCTACTTAAAAAAAAGAAAAAGAGAGATTTTATATATATATATGAAGAGATCATCAGAGAGAATCATAATGAGAAACTAAAACTCTCATACGTGACTAGTGGGAATATAAATGTATATTCACTTTGGAAAACAGCTTGGCAAGTTCTTAAAAAGCTGAACAAACACCTACCATAGAATTCAGACTATCTACTCTTAGGAATTTACCAAAGAGAAATGAGAGCATATGTTCATACACATTGGTACAGGGATGTTCATAGCGGATCTCTGTTTGCAATAGCTATAAACTGGAAACAACCCACGTGACTATCAACATATGAATGTGTGAACAAATTGTGACTATTGATATACTCAACGACATGAATGGATCTCAAAATAATTACGGCTGTGTGAAGAAGCCAGACAAAAGAAGTGTGCGTACTATATTACTTCATTTATCTAAATTCTACTAACTTCAGATTAATCTATAATGACATAATGCTTATTAGCGATTGCCTGAAGAATGAAGGGAGGGAAGACAGGAGAGAAGGGTTGTAAAGCAAGATGAGTATTTGGGGTTGTGGATATGTTCGTTATCTTGATTGTGGTGATGGTCACGCTATTACAACACTTAACTAAATTGTACACTTTAGAAATGCAGTTTATTGCATTCGAATTATACTTTATTTTTTTCTTTTCTTTTTTTATTCATAAATTTATTTTTTATTGGTGTTCAATTTGCCTACATATAGAATAACACCCAGTGCTCATCCCGTCAAGTGCCCCCCTCAGTGCCCATCACCTAGTCACCCCCCCACCTCCCCTTCCAGCACCCCTAGTTCGTTTCCCAGAGTTAGGAGTCTCTCATGTTCTGTCTCCCTTTCTGATATTTCCCACTCATTTTTTCTCCTTTCCACTTTATTCCCTTTCGCTATTTTTTATATTCCCCAAATGAATGAGACCATATAATGTTTGTCCTTCTCTGATTGACTTATTTCACTCAGCATCATACCCTCCAGTTCCATCCACGTAGAAGCAAATGGTGGGTATTTGTCGTTTCTAATGGCTGAGGAATATTCCATTGTATACATAAACCACATCTTCTTTATCCATTCATCTTTCGATGGACACCGAGGCTCCTTCCACAGTTTGGCTATTGTGGACATTGCTGCTAGAAACATCGGGGTGCAGGTGTCCCGGTGTTTCATTGCATCTGTATCTTTGGGGTAAATCCCCAGCAGTGCAATTGCTGGGTCGTAGGGCAGGTCTATTTTTAACTCTTTGAGGAACCTCCACACAGTTTTCCAGAGTGGCTGCACCAGTTCACATTCTCACCAACAGTGCAAGAGGGTTCCCCTTTCTCCAAATCTTCTCCAACATTTGTGGTTTCCTGCTTTGTTAATTTTCCCCATTCTCACTGGTGTGAGGTGGTATCTCATTGTGGTTTTGATTTGTATTTCCCTGATGGCAAGTGATGCGGAGCATTTCCTCATGTGCTTGTTGGCCATGTCTATGTCTTCCTCGAATTATACTTTAATAAGCTGCCCAAAACAAAACGAAATAGAGAAAAGAGCTATATAATATTTACCCATGGATATATTAAAAATAATTTTTTCTCTTACAGAAATACCCATTCCTGGGGCCAAATAATTGAAGAAAAATCTCACAAAGTTCTATCTGCTCCAGCAAAATCTTGGGAATACCTTCCCTAATATATGCAGCTTTAACATAATAACCTGTCTTGGAGACCATCATGCCTTAATTCCGTCATGCTCAGTAAATCCATTTTTACTGTTCACCAAAGAAGCTAAAGATTCCTCTGTCACTCATCATCTAACTCTCCTCCCTTTATGATTGCATATATTCCCTAATTTGACTGCCTCCTACCCTCCCCCAACTCCACACATTTTTCCATATTTTTCTTTGGGATTCTTGAATTGTCATCAGTAAAATCCATTCTCAACCTCTCTTCTGAACAATCTTTACCTTCTTTCTCTGAGACTTGGGTGTCCCTTGAGAGCAATTCTTTCCTAGCCTAGGAAAAGTTTCCTAGAAACTTTACAGAAGGCTTTTCTAGCCTTCTGTAATGGTAGATATTTTCTTTCCCTTTTTTGTCACTGAGCATATAAGTACTCCTGCTTCTCCTTACTACTTTGAGAGCATTGCCCCTTCCTCTTCCCTCAAGCCCCAAGTTTGCTCATGTCAACAAATTCAGTATCTTCTATCTCTCCCTTTGGTGATCTGTATAGACCTCTGAGTTAGTCTTCCTAACCATTATTTTAGCACTCTCTCTTTCTAACACTAGTCTTGTCATTGTTCTTATTGATTGGTTATCCACATTTGGTAGATTTTGTTTTCAAAAATGGCCACAACAATATTTCCCGTTCCATATGTTTTTCTGCAAGGTTGTACTGTTCTCATTGAGTTGAGATCTGTTCTCCCCACCTCTCTGAATTTGTGTGGGCTCTGAGATTGCTTCTACTAATAGAATATGGTAGAAATGACACTGCATGAGTTTGGATATAACCCTTTACTGGATTTATAGCTTCTGATTTCTGCTTTTTGAAGGGCTCACTCTTGAGACACTTATCTTTGGAACCCAGCACTTGTGATATTAGAAATCCAAGCTACATGGAGAGACCATATATTGGCATAGTGGTAAAAACAAAGAAAGAAAACAAAACAAAATAAAACCAAACCAAACAAAAAACAACAAGCTGAGTGTCCAGCCAGAAGATAGTACTGATTGTCAGCCATGTAGATAAGGCATTTTGGATTTCCAGCCATTTAGTGTTCAGAAGACTATAATTCCAGCTGGCACTTGGATGCAACCACATGAGAGACCCTGATAAAGAGCTGTCCAGCTAAGCCTAGTCAACCTACAGTACAATGAGAGGTAATAATTAATTGTTTTAACTAAGTTTCCGGGAGATTCACTATGCAACAATAGATAGCTGGAATGTGTACAGATGATGCTCCTAATATTGTGACCTCATGATTGCTTTACCTCCTATCCTCCCATGGTCTTGTCTCCCAATCTATTTTTACATAGACATCCTGAGCCATATACTACATCATGCTATTATTCCATTATCCCATCACTCATAAATTCCATTTCAAGTTCTCCCCTCTTTGACCACTACTTCCTATCTTTCTACTTAATCAATATAATGTCTCCACTGAAACAATTCCACAAATGCCTTGGAACCTCCAACTCATTGGTTTATCAATCTCTTGCTTCCTTACATATCCTCACTTTGATCCTTATTTCCTTAGATTTTAAGGGCCATGTGTGTGTACACACATAAGCACATGAACACACACACCACTGGTAGCTGTCTAACTTTGTCACCCCCTCATTCAAATTGTCCCTTATAGCTGTTCAGTAATTCTACTACATTTCCAAACATTGTTTTACTCTCCCAGATTATTATTTCATTTCACATCTGCAATAACCTCTTACCTCTCTTCACTCACAGCTGATGACTTAGCTTCTTATTTTACTAAAGATATAGATGCAATCATAAGGAGATTTTCTGTGTATTCCACTCCTCAATCTACTAATCTCCCTGCTACTATGTCCATATACTCTGATTTCCTTTCTAATATGATGTCTTACCTGTCTTACCTAAGGCCAATTCCTTATATATCAATTGTGCAAGAGAAGGAATATCTTCTCTCAGACATTGCTCTAAAGTTGCTCTATTCTTTTTTGCTTCTCAGGTTTTGCTTCCCTACCAAATCATTCTGTCAGCATATAAGCGAGTTATAATAGTTTCTACTTAAAAACAAGATCTAATATGCAACATAGTGACTATAGTAAAGAATATGGTATTATGGGGGTGAGGAGGTGGCTCAGTCAGTTATGTGTCCAACTCTTGATTTCAGCTCAGGTCATGATTTAAGAGTTGTGAGGTCGAGCCCTGAGTTGGGCTCCGTGCTGGGTGTGGAGTCTGCTTAAGATTCTCTCTTTCCCTCTTCCTGCTCTCTGCCCCTCCCCTGCTCCCTCTTAAAAAAAAAAAGAATATGGTATTGTGTACTTGAAAGTTACTGAGAGCAAATCTTAAGCATTCTCACCGCACACACACACACTCACACACACACATAAGTTAACTAGTTAACTGTGTTAACTATTTGAGGTGATTCTATGTTAATTATCTTGATCTTTATAACCATTCTATAATGTATATGTATACCAAATTATTACATTGTAGACTTTAAATATATATAATTGTATTTGTCAATGATTCTTCAATAAAGTTAATAAATAAATAAATAACTCCACTTGGCTTTCTAATAGGTATTTCAAATCTAATAAAAAAACGTAACTATTGATTATAAACCTTCTAATGTCCTACTGTTTAGCAGCCCAGCCCATATGGAGATAGGTTTGAGATTTAGGGAGAAAGGACTGATCTGTGGATGGCTAGATTTAGCACCATGGTGTGGGATCTGGTAACAGCTTTGGCCAAACATTTTCCCAGCAATTTTTAATGCACAGGAGTCTCTGGTGTTTTTTTGTAAGCTGCATTGGCTTCAGTGGGGTTTCAGTCAGAAAACTTTGACATCTCTTCCATTTAAACAATTCATTGATGGTGAGCTGTGGCAAGTGATATTAATAGCTGGAGATAGAAAGGAAGGCAAGTGTAAAGTTAACTCAGGCTGACAAATTTTATTAGGCACCTACTACATGCAGGCAACTTGTAGGGTGCTAGGGTCACAGTACCTATGGCAAGTTTCAGCAGGCATATGGGAGTAGATAGGAAAGCTATGAATGACATGGATCTGCATGTGCTTCATGTGCTGAAAAGTGAATGTCTTTTTGTAATTCAGCTACCCAGAGTGGTAACTTTTTTGTAATTCATTCAAAGACTCTGTACATATTATCACTGACTTTACTCACTCTCCTATCCTTCACTAAAATTAGGGAATATTTAAAGATGCTGGAGGTATCTGTATAGGAGGTAGGAGCTAGAAAATAATGCTGTGCTATATTGTGCCTTGGCTCTACATTGACTCCATTATTCTATTCTCCCAGAAATGAATTTATATCATTATTTGTCTTGCCTTCTCAGATGGACACCAGGTTCCTTTAATAATAATATATCATCTATCTACTGAAAAAAAGTGTATAAAAATAAACATGCTTACATTTATATTAACAATTCTGTTAATTAGAGGCATAAATAAATGGATGGTGACAATCATGAATAAGTACTTTTTCTTTATTTTAAAAATTTTAATTCTGATATAGTTGACATGCAGAGTTATATTAGTTTCAGGTTTACAATATAGTGGTTCAACAATTCTATACATCACCCAGTGCTTATTATGACAAGTGCATTCCTTAATCTCCATTACCTAGATCACATTGCACCCATCTCCCACCTACTTCCTCTCTGGTAGGATTAGTTGGTTCTCTATAGTTAAGAGTCTGTTTCTTGGCTTGTCTTTCATTTAAGAAACAAAACAAATGAGCAAAGGAATAAGGACTTTTAAAACTCTAATGAGTAGCATAAATGAATGAAACATCACTTTACTCTCCATATCTCTACCTTTATACTCTACAAACAATGGGTATAATTGAAATTGACCAATTTACTCATTCTTGCTTGGAACAAGACATTTCAGATGTTCTAAAAATACATTCTTTGATTTATTAAAATAGATTTCTCAAGACTGTAACAAACATGAACATAATTAGCTCCAGGAAGAGATTTTCCTGTATGTCCTAAGAAGGATACTAAATGGAACTGAGATGCTGACGTAAAAAAAGCTAAGTAAATATTGGGTAAATTGAGTTGGGGTTAGAAAAAAATTAGAAAGCAGAAGTTAAAAAGAAGGAAGATATTCATATCTTAACACTATATAGTTAATGTTAATTTTAAAAGAAAAAATAACTATTTCCTACTGGGTGTGTCAACATCATGTGAGATAGTATCATACACAAAAGCAATGACAGTACAGGTTAAATAAAGAGCTGATTGAATTAATCATTGTGAACTCAGCACTTTGATATATAAGTAAGGGCTAGAAAAATAGTCTCTCAGAATTCCCCAAGTTGGAGATTTTGGGTTGTAAAATGAGGCCCTAGGATTCTTCTGTATGTGATTCGGGCTAAGATGCCAATGACAAGTATACTTCTCTCAGATGTGTAAAGCATTCTATTTGAAACCAGGCCACTTATTATTTTAAGGTGACCATGACTCCAAGGACACATTTTAACTCTGTATGCATCATATAGTATCACTCTGTTCCTCGACCTTTATTGTTTCTGTCATCTTAAAGGAGTGAATAAGGATGATACCTTTTAATCCATACCAGTGAAAGAAGCAGCACTGAAATGGTGTAAGTCGCAGCCTGAATCTGAAAACCCAAGAACCAAAGGTGCCAATGTCTGAGGGCAGAAGATGGATATTCCAGGTCAAGCAGATAGGTCTGCTTTTTTGTGCCATTGAAACATCCAAAAAAAAAAAAAAAAAAAAAAAGAAAGAAATATCCAACAGATTGCATGATGCTCACCAGCATGTCTTTACCCAGTCTACTGATTCTAATCTTTTCTGGACACATTCTCACAGACACACCCAGAAATAATGTTTTATTAACTACCTGTACATCCTTTTATTTTAGCCATTTATATTTTATTTTAAATTCCAGTATAGTTAATATACAACGTTATATTAATTTCAGGTATATAATAAAATGATTAAATAATTCCAAGGTTGATGCTTCTTGAAATCACAAAGATAAGTTTGACTCCTACTCAGGTTAGGATATATTAGATGGCACTGGCCACATGGTATATTAAGAGAAGAAATTATTTGGGCATCACTGTGCAGGCTAGCAATCCACAACAGACAGGATTCTCAACATGTAGACAGCACCCATTTGGGTTACTGGTGTGTGTCCCTAATCATAGGAAGTAGAAGTAGAAGTAGAAATCTTCAGAAATTATTTCAGCATCCAGATTAATGCTAGTGGTGGCTCTCACTTTATGGAAATTCTCGTTTTAAGTGATATGATGGTTACTGCTTTAGGAAAAGGCTATCCAGCAAATTAAGGTGCTCCTGTTGGCTGCCTAGACTATAGACATTTTGGGGGGAAAAGTTACACTCATTCCAAAGAGCTTAAGTTAAAAGAGGATAGAGTAACTAGCTAGCCTTGCAGAGGAGAGTAACTAAGAGAATCAGAGGTCAAGGCACTGGAAGTCCTTGGCCTTCTTGGTGATTTGACTTGTTCACATAGGTCAACAGAAGACTATTTCTGAACTTCTTGAGCAAGTGCAGCTTGCCTGGCTGTTTCCTCTGTATTTAGTAGATATTGGGTAGAGGAGTCCTGGTTAGTGGTGAAGACCTTGTAGGATATTAGTGTTCAGCTGCGCTAAGGTTAGGACCCAAGCCAGGAATGGAAATAATCATGAAGGTAGACAAAATGCAGATCAATAATTTTTACTTGACTTGGTGTCTGATGACACTAATTCCACTCTCTTTTTCCAAGTCTTCAGAGAACACTGACTTTCTAGATCTACATTTTATATTCCTTGGCAAGTACGCCATTATCAGACAGCAAGTTAACAAAAAACAGAATTTGGTTCTCCCTTTGGTCTCTGTTTCAGGTAATATTCTGCTAAAAATGTTTTCCTATCAAATACTATTAGAAAGAACTAATGGATTATACTTTTATGAATCTTTAAAGTTAACTGTGAATTGACCTTATTTGCAAAAGGTGTATATTCAAAGGCAAAACAAACAGCAATCAAATTCTTTATTAATATACTACTAATGATGACTTTGAAGGCATGTAAAATATATCTTATAGGCATTTAAATTATGTCTCTGTTAGTATTTATCATTATTATAGCAACTCTATGTCTCTTAACTGCTACCTTGTGAGTCTCCAGAAGGTCAGCAGGCTGACCTTATTTATTGCCTGATTTATTCTGGGGTTCCCCTGTAGCACCGAAACTAGCACAGAACTGGATACTTACTAGAAGCTCAATAAATGTTTGCTGAATTAAACTGATCTGGCATCTGGACAACCTGGGCAATGTTCCACTTTGTCTCTGCTTAGCTTCTGTACACAGGACACATGCTGAGAATGGATGACATCAACCTCACTCTGATGTTTTTTACAGCTGCAGTAAACATGAGAAGCTTGGCAGAATGTCAACGAGCCAAGTTCAAAAATGTAGAAAGAACAGTACTTTGTGGCTGCCAGTTATCTGGAAATGCTACAGCATTTTTAGAGATATAATACTAACTGCCTAATACAATTATCACAATGACATGAAGTAATGTATTTAAATTACCTTGCACAAATCCTAGCTTATTTGCTGAAGAAGTGTTGCCTATTATTGACATCATTATGGGATCCCTGGGTGGCGCAGTGGTTTGGCGCTTGCCTTTGGCCCAGGGCGCGATCCTGGAGACCCGGGATCGAATCCCACATCAGGCTCCCGGTGCATGGAGCCTGCTTCTCCCTCTGCCTATGTCTCTGCCTCTCTCTCTCTCTCTCTCTCTGTGACTATCATAAATAAATAAAAATTAAAAAAAGGACATCATTATTAATAGATTAATAGTAATAAGTCACATGGTATAATAACAGAATGGTAGAAAAACAATTTGGTGTACAGTAAAGCCAAGAAAATTCCATCTGAGTAAGATTATTTTGGACTTAATACATAGGGATGTGGGAACTAACTAAACAGACTGAGGATGAGGACTTGATAAATGGTACTTTGGCTAAGAGAATCCTACATGTCTTATAATATTCAGTTCTATAAACTTCTTTTTAAAAATATTTTATTTATTTATTCATGAGAGACACAGAGAGAGGCAGAGAGGCATAGGCAGAGGGAGGAGCAGGCTCCACGCAGGGAGCCCAACGTGGTACTCCATCCCAGCACCACAGGATCACACCCTGAGCCAAAGGCAGACGCCCAACCACTGAGCCACCCAGGCGTCTGCAGTTCTATAAACTTTTAAAAAGCCCTTCCTTCATCTTTCTCTTCTCTTGTCCCCACAGTGGTCTTCAGAGGACCATCAGAGGTCCCAGCTTTGTATACCTAAAGCTACCAAATTGCTATCACTCCCCACGTCACACTGCATCTCTCTCCAATCCTTATCAAAAGGAGCCATGCATAGGGAAAATTTTATAACCTTTTCAGAGGTGAATGAACAGAACAAACACATTCAACTGGAACCTCCCAAGGTATTCTAATATGCTCACATCCACACCATTGTGATGACTACTGCTTTCTTTGTCTATTTTTCTATTAAATTTTTAATTCAAATTTTTATTAATTATTATAAGTGTGTTATAATAATATGCTACATTATGCATTACTTATGTGTGGTATAAATATTTAACTATCATAAATATGTTAATGAAATAATTTGTTTTAATAGTTTTTTAAAAATATAATTATTTTCTTGGCTAGATTTTATTTAATTTCTTTCAAGTTTTTATTTAAATTCTAGTTAACATACAGTGTAATATTAGTCTCAGGTGTAAAGCCAGCAGAAAAAGGGCAATAATAAAGATTCTAGCAGTAAAAAAGTGATATAGAAACTAAAAACAACAATGAACAAAAACAAACAAAAAAAAATCAGTAAAACAGATCATTAAACCAGGTCTTGATTCTTTGAAAAAATTAATAAAATTTATAAACTTTAACCAGACTTATCAAAAAGAAAAGAGGAAGAATCCAAATAAATAAAAAAAAAATGAATGAGAGAGGAGAAATACAACCAAAACTATAGATATACGATCATAAGAGAATATTATGAAAAACTAAATGCCAAAAATTGAACAACTTGGAAGAAATGGGCAAATTCTTAGAAATATAAACTATGGGAAAAAAACAGGAGGAAATAAAAAACTTGAACAGATCAACAACTAGCAAAGAAATTGAATCAGTAATCAAAAATCCCCCAGCAAATAAAGATCCAGGGCCAGATGACTTCCCAAGCGAATTCTACCAAACATTTAAAGAACAGTTAATACCAAATTTTTTAACTAAAAAAAAAAAGAAAAGAATAAATACCTATTCTTCTCAAATGATTCCAAAAAAGGGAAGAAGGAAAACTTTCAAATTCATTTTATGAGGCCAGCATTACCTTGATTCCAAGATACCAAAAGATGAAAGACCTGTACTCTGAAACCTGTAAAACACTTATGGAAGAAAGTGAAGAAGATTTGAAGAAATGAAAACATATTCCACGCTCATAGATTGGAAAAACAAATATCGTTAAAACATCTATACTACCCAAAGGAATCTACACATCTAATTAAATTTCTATAAAAAATCATCAGCATTTTTCACAGAGCTCAAATAAACAATCCTAAAATTTGTATAGTACCCCCCAAAGATCCAGCCAAAGAAATCTTGAAAAGGCAGGGCAAAGCTGGCAGCATCCCAATTCTGAACTTCAAGCTATATTATAAAGCTGTAGTCATCAAGACAGTATGATATTGGCACAAAAACAGACACATCAATGGAACAGAATAGAAAACCTAGAAATGGACCCACAACTATATGGTCAACAGATCTTCAACAAAGCAGGAAAGAATATCCAATGGAAAAAAGTATGTTCAACAAATGGTTTTGGGAAAACTGGACAGCAACATGCAGAAGAATGAAATTGGACCACTTTTTTATACCATCCATGAAAATAAATTCACTAAATGTGAGACAGGAAACTGTCAAAATCCTACAGAAGAACACAGGCAGCAACCTCTTTGACATCAACAATAGCAACTTCTTACTAGAACTCACCTGAGACAAGGGAAGCAAAAGCAAAAATGAACTATTGGTACTTCATCAAGATAAAAACTTCTGCACAGTGAAAGAAACAATCCATAAAACTAAAAGGCATCTTACAGAATGGAAGAAGATATTTGCAAATGACATATCTGATGAGATTAATACCCAAGGTATATAAAGAACTTACCAAACTCAACACCTAAAAACCAAATAATCCAGTTAAAAAATGGGCAGAAGACATGACTAGACATTTTTCCAAAGATGACACACAGAAGGCAAGAAGAGACACAAAAAGATGCCAAACATCACTCAGCACCAGGGAAATAAAAAATTACAGTGAGATATCATCCCACATCTGTCAGATTGGCTAAAATTAACAGCACAGGAAATGACAGGTGCTGGTGAGGATGCGGAGAAAGAATCCTCTTACAATGTTGGTGAGAATGCAAACTAGTGCAGTCACTCTGCAAAACAATTTGACATTTCCTCAAAAAATTAAAAGTAGAACTATCCTATGACTCAGCAGTTGCACTACGAGGTATTTACCCAAAGGATGCAAAAATATAGATTTAGAGGGACATATACACCCTAATGTTTATAGCAGCATTATCAACAATAGCCAAATTATGGGAAGACCCCCAAATGATGAATGGAATAAGAAGATGTGGTATATACACATAATGGAATATAAGCCAACAAAGAGAATGAAATCTTGCCACTTGTAATGACATGGGTGGAGCTACAGTGCATTATGCCAAGCAAATTAAGTCAGTCAGAAAAAGACAAATACAATATGATTTTACTCATATGCGGAATTTAAGAAACAAAACAAACTAGTGAAGGGGTAAAAATGAGAGAGAGAGAGAGAGAAGGAAGAAACAGATTCTTAACTATAGAGAACAATCTGATGGTTACCAGAGGAGAGGTGGGTGTGGGGATAGGTTACATAGGTGATGGGGATTAAGGAGTGACTTACTGTGATGAGCATAGGGTGATGTATGGAAGTGTTAAATTGCAGTATTGTACACCTGAAATCAATAGGACACCATATGTTAACTAATGGGAATTGAAATTTAATAAAAAGAACAAGGGAAGGGAAGGAATAAATCACATCATATAACATGTATTACTGCACTTCTCTTATGAAGGATAATCCTTTATTATTTTAACTTAAGCCTTTGGCTTTGATTAAGGAGCATAGCTTATAAAGCATAGGGTGAATTACTTCTTCTGTGACATCCCTATAGGATGATGTATAAACAAAATTGTAAGCATAAAGAAACTGTGGAAGGATACAGAATAAACTAGCAAATGTGGTTACCCATAATCCAAGCCATAAAGAATTGGATTCGGAGAGATAGAGTGCTCCTCTAATATATATTTTCAATATTCTTTCAGTTTTTGAGCTATTTTACGATACCGTCTATTCATAAAGTAAAAAGAGAAAGAGAACTAAACACAAATATTCAATCATATATTCTGTTTTGGGTTTTTATAGATTCTACATAGAAGATCACATCAACTGTGAATATAGATAGTATCACTTTTTTTCTTTCCAACCAAAATATTTTTATTTCTTTATCTTGCCTTGTTGCCTAGTGAGGACTTCTAGAAAAATATTAAATAGAAATGGTGAGAATGAATCTCCCGGCCATGCTCCTTATCTTCAGAGGGAAATATTCAGGCTTCTCTTGTTAGCTATGTAGTAGGTTTCTCTTAGATGCCTTTTATTGAATTAATATGTTTTTTAAAGATTTATTTATTTATTTATGATAGACACACACAGAGAGAGAGAGAGACAGAGAGAGACAGAGAGAGAGGCAGAGACACAGGAAGAGGGAGAAGCAGGCTCCATGCCTGACGTGGGACTCGATCCCAGGACTCCAGGATTGCGCCCTGGGCCAAAAGCAGGCACCAAACCGCTGAGCCACCCAGGGATCTCCTATTGGATTAATATTAAGCTTCTATTTCTAATTTGCTGTACAATTTCATCAGGAATAGATGTTGTAATTTCTGAAATTTCTTTTTTGTGTATACTGAGATTTTTTTCTAAGTTGGTAAAAATGGTGAGTTACGTTGATTTTCTAAGGTTAAACCAATCTCGCATTCTTGGGATAAACTCTATGGAGTCAGGATATATATTATTGTTTTTATATAATGCTGAATTTAATCTTCTGGAAAAGCAGGCCCAATTTGGCCTATCAAGTTTTTCTTGGTCAGGATTTTGATCATGGTACTCCTCAGTATGTTCCTCGGTCCTCTATATTTTCTGCACATTGGCAACTGAAGCCAGAGACTTGATCAGAATCAGGTTTGATCCTGTTAGCAAGACCATAGTGTGTCTTTTCATCAAAAGGCACTTTTTGTGTCTCCTTTTGTGACATTATCAACCTTTGATGATTATCATCAAAATTCATTAATTTGTTGGGGGTTGTAAAATAAATGGTGATACTGTAATCCCATCATTTCATTCTCATGAAATATTTCTCTCATATATTATTTGGTGATTCAGTAGAACCACCAATTCAGTAGAATGAATGATAGGAATTAGGCTGAATTCTTTCCTTTTACTTATAGGTTTTCAAAATAACAAATTAATTCTGTATCATTTTAGAATGATACTGATTATATGTATTTTTAAAATTTATTTATTTACTTATTTATTCATGATAGATATATATAGAGAGAGAGGCAGAGACACAGGAGGAGGGAGAAGCAGGCTCCATGCCGGGAGCCCGACTTGGACTTGATCCTGGGTCTCTAGGATCAGGCCCTGGGCTGAAGGCAGGTGCCAAACCGCTGAGCCACCAGGGCCTGATTATATTTTTAAATGTATCATTTGAACTTAAAAATATTTTTTTTTGTATTTCAAGATACACTTTTTCTAATCTCAAATTATTTCGTCTTTGGTCAGTGGGAAGTTCTTCAAATTGGCTCTTATCTTTTTGACATGCCCCTATTAGTCTTTTTTTTAAGATTTTATTTATTTATTCATGAAAGACACAGAGAAAGAGAGAGAGAGACAGAGACATGGCAGAGGGAGAAGCAGGCTCCATACAGGGAGCCCAATGTGGGACTTGATCCTGGGACTCCAGGATCACGCCCCGAGCCAAAGGCAAACGCATCTACCACTCAGCCACCCAGGCATCCCTGACCCTATTAGTCTTTGAAGATTCCTTGCTCTTTGGTATATCAAGACATCCTACATGTATTATTTACATTTCATGGTCTGGACCTGGAACCAGCCATTTCTCCAAGAAGCCTTGGTTTCTTTTAGTTGCAAATGGTATTTTAAGACAGCAATATAGGTGCCAGGAATGCTTACTGTTACTGAGTTTTCAACATGTCTTGGCTTGTATTATTAATTGCAGCATAATAAACTCTCCCCAAATCTAGTACTTTAAAACAACAACAATCTTTTGTTTTCTCACAATTCTGAAATTTGAGCCCAGCTTGCTGTGGACTATTAGTGTAAGCTGGGACATGATGTCAGCTGGAACATCTTTATCAGAGCTAGAAGATTACTCACGTGGATAGCAAGTTGGTGTTGCAATCTGGCAGCTCAGCTTGAGCTGTCAGTCAGGTCTCAGTTTTCCCCCTGCATGACTTCTCCACTTGGCTAAGTAGAGCTGCTCACAGAATGGCTGCTCCATTCTAACAAGGAATACCCCAAGTCCTAGCATTACAAGAAGATAGACCTCAATGTGCAAGTACTTATCAAACCTCTGCTTGCACATTACCTGTTCATGTCTCATTAACTGGTCATGGTAAGGAGCCCAGAGTCAGTGCAGGTGGGGACTACACAAAGCAGGATGGTATGCCTTACTGGAGGCCACCATAGTACCAATGTAACCCCAAGCCCTTTCAGTGAACAGAGTTTGTGTTCCTTCTAGTTTACTTTTAATAATTTTATTGTATTTTTACTTTTTCCTTGAACTCTGTCACATTATTGTTGATTTTTCCATTTTTACTATGTAGTTTTTACATGTCTTTCTTCATCTTCTTGGTGTCTTTTGATTAATTAAAACAAGTAAGTTTATAGGGACGCCTGGGTGGCTCAACGGTTGAGTGTCTGCCTTTGGCTCAGGTTGTGATCCCAGGGTCCTGGGATCGAGTCCTGCATTGAGCTCCCTGTGGGGAGCCTGCTTCTCCCTCTGCCTCTCTCTCCTACTCTCTCTCTCTCTGTCTCTTATGAATAAATAAATAAAATCTTTTTAAAAATAAAAAACATAGTTTATAGTTTTACCTATGAGAAGGAAGATGGTGTTGGGGTAGGAGGATCCTTGGCATGTCTCAATAGACAAACAGAACTAGAAAACTATCAAATAGTCCTAAATACCCCAGAAATTGACCTGAGGACTGACAGAACAAACTGCACAACTAAAGAGAAAAATGGAGTCACATCAAAGAAGGTAGGAAATGCAGAGACCATGGTTTAGGGGAGAAACAGAACACAGATGCTACACAGGGGAGGGAACTGTGGTTATGGAGAGAGATGAGAGAGAGAAGCACACGGGGGAACATACAAGAGAAATGTTTCCCCAAAGCCATTGGCTTAGAAAATGAGAGGGGCTAAAGTTCATGAATTCTTGCAATGTATGGAGTTTAAAGCCTGGGGAGTTTAAAGGTCAGTGGGTTTTGCTGGGTTAGAGACTTGAGGGCACTATTGTGTTCCTGGAGAGAAGACAGGCAAACGACCCAGTGGCAGAAACAGTGATTTGAAGAATACCTGGTGCACACAATGGGGAGATTTTTCACTCTTCTTGGAGTGTGTCCCTGAGAGGCAGCATTCACAAAGATGCCTCTCCTGGGATAAAAGAGCTGGCTGGTGCCATTGTACTCCCTTGCCCCTCAACGTAAACACAGAGATGCCTGGAGGAAGCAGTGCAGCACGAACACTGGCTGCCTAACTTGCTTACACTAGGCCTGATGCCTCATGCTCTGGCTGGACTATCCTCAGTTAAGCATGCTCCAGTCCCCGTGTGGTGGGCCCCTCCCCCAGAAGACCAGTACAAACCCTTGCTTACACCCTGTCTCCCAATCAGTTCTGCAGAGCCTCAGTTCTCACAGAAGTAATATGAGATCTCATTTCACAGGCAGACCAGAGCACAGCTCATTGAAGCTCACCTCATTCAGGCCAAGGACCAGATACTGCCCATTGCAGGCAACCAGGGCCTCTGCAGGCAACTGGCCTGAAGGATAGAGGAGTCAAAACACAACAGCAGAGTGCCTGCCGCACACACCAGAGACAACTTCCCAAAGCACTGGGTGCTGGGCACTACTTGACCTATTTTTCATAAGGCCATTACTTCCAGGAGCAGGAGACATAACAGGCTTTTCTAACACAGAGAATAAGGCAGATACTTAGACAAAATGCCAAGATGGAGGAATTTATCCCAAATGAAAGAACAAGAAAAGGTCACAGAGAGCTAAGTGAAATGATGATAAATAACATGTCTGATGGAGAATTTAAAGCAACAATCATAAGGATACACAATGGACTTGAGAAAAGAAGGCATCAGGGAGACCCTTACCATGGAGATGAAAGAATCAGAGATGAAAAATGCAATAAACAAGATTAGAAACAAGCTTGAGGCAGCAGGCTGGAAGAAGCAGAGAAACAAGAAGACAAAATAATGAAAAATACTGGAAGAGTAAGGTAAGATGGTGGAGGAATAGGGTAATGCTAAGCCTGCTACCTCACTGGAACACAGCCAGATAAATATCAAATCATTCCAAACACTCAAGAAATCAATCAGAAGTCTTAGAGAACAAAAGTGCACATCTAAAAACCTGAAAAATGTCCCATAGGAGGTAGAAACCTTGGAGAGTTGATCCATGGGGGAAAGAAGAGTGGGCGCTTCTCAGGGGAGAGAGCCTTGACTAAACAGGGAATAGTGAAATAGAAGGAGGAGAGAGAAGAAAACATGGGGGAAGAAAACAGCAAAAACACATGCCAGGGACTGCACAAGAAAACTATTGCTCAAAACCACTGACGGGGGGGGGAAAAGGAGAGGGTTACAATCCTGCCAGTTTTCTATAAACAGCAGAGCCCAGATTCTGAGATGGGAGGTTTGTGACATAGACAGGCTGGGGTCTGGGGAGCTGAATGATGCTCCAGTGGGAGAGCAGAGCTGAGCCACAGCAGCAGGCAGCCTGAAGATTCCCAGCGTCACACGGGAAAAAGCAGTTGCTTGGAGTTCATTTGGAAGAATGATATGGCCTCTCTGTAAGCAAAAGTCTCTGCAGGCACTATCGAGCCTCCCTATCCATTGGGATAGGAGCAAAGACAACATCCCAAGTCTACAAACCCTCATGTGGACTGTGTGTTGCCATTTACCATAGACTGCACATGGTCATGGTACTGTCTTCTGCTACAAGTCAAGACCAGCCACAATGCAGAGAAAGCCTCCCACAGAGGATCAGAGAAGATTTGTGACTTGGGAGTCCCTGAAGTGTGGGGTTTTGAAACACAGACACACCTTTAATCAAACAGAGGTGCTGCCTCATTCAGCAGGTGGACAGTTCTGACACAGACAGGATAAGGGCATGGATACCAGGGATACAAGAGGGATCATCATTGTGCATCTGAGGGCTCACTACAGAGGGGTGGTGAGCATTTCCCACTCTGGAGAGGTGTGAATGGGAGGTAGACATTTTCTCCCCGTTCGCAGAAGCTTGAGCCACATCAGTGAGCTGAACAGTGACACCAAGTGGAGAACAGAGAGAGAACACCAAGCCCCACTGTCATCACTTCCTCCTCACCCCCAGTGTCCTGCAGGCACATCTCCTCCAGGGTGATTCCACCGGAGAATCAGAGCAGCAAACCCTCCCCAAGAAGACCAGCACCAAATCCTTCACCCACACCAAGTCCACTAATCATAGAGTGCTGCAAAACGTCAGCTCTAGGAGAAACAGGATCTAGCATTCTTTGTTTTTTGTTTGTTTGTTGTTTCTTTTTGTTTTTTTGTTTTTCGCTGTCATTTTGTTTGTTTGTTTAAGTACAGAAAGAGCAATTTTTGTTAGATACAGAAAGCAATTTTTAAATTTCTTTTTATTTTATTGTCTTTTAAAATTTTTATCTTTACCCCTTTTCTTTTGGTCTATGTTTTTTCAAATAAGCTTCTTATAACAAGTAGACCAAAACACAACTAGATCTATCTTCCTTTATGTATTTTATTTTATCTTATTTTATTTTTAATTTTTTTTCAACTTTTCAATTTTTTTATTTTTAGTTTTTCCCTACAAAATGTCAAGACAGAGAATTCACCCAAAAAGAAAGAACAATAAGAAATGACAGCAAGGGATTTAATCAATGCAGATATAAGTAAGATGTCTGAACTAGAATTTAAAGCAACAATTAAAGGATACTAGTTGGGCTTGAGAAAAGCATAGAAGCCACTAGAGAATCGATTACTGCAGAGATAAAAGAATTAAAATCCAGTCAGACCGAAATTAAAAATGTTATAACTGAGATGGAAAATGCAAACAATAATCAGAGAATACTATGAAAAATTATATGCCAACAAACTAGGTAATCTGAAAAATGAACAAATTCCTACAAACTTACAAACTACCAAAACTGAAACAGGAAGAAATAGAAAACTTGAAGATCCATAAGCAGCAAAGAAATTGAATCAGTGATTCAAAATCTTCCAACAAACAAAAGTCCTGGACCAGATGGCTTCCCAGGGGAATTCTAACGGACATTTTAAGAACAGACATTAAAGAAGAATATGTGTTCTCAAATTGTTCCAAAGAAGAAAGAAGAAGAAGAAGAAGAAGAAGAAGAAGAAGAAGAAGAAGAAGAAGAAAGAAAGAAGAAGAAGAAGAAGAAGAAGAAGAAGAAGAAGAAGAAGAAGAAGAAGAAGAAGAAAGGAAGGAAGAAGAAGACAGAAATGGGAGGAAAACTTACAAACTCTTTCTACGAGGCCAGCATTACATTTCAAACCAAAAACCTACTAAAAAGGAGAGTTACAGCCCAATATCCCTGATAAACATGGATGTAAAAGTTCTGATCAAAATACTAGCAAATTGAAAGAATTTGCTCAAATTCTTTACTAGAAAATTGAAAGAATTTGCTCAAATTCATCAAAAGAATTGTTCACCATGATCAAGTGGGATTTATTCCTGGACTGTAGGGGTGGTTCAATATTTACAAATCAATCAATGTGATTTACTGCATTAACTTTTAAAAAGGATAAGAATCATACTGATCCTGTCAATAGATTCAGAAAAAGCGTTGTACAAACTACAGTCTGCTTTCTGGATAAATACCCTTAACAAAGTAAGGATAGGTGAGATGTATCTCACCATTATAAAAGCCATATGTGAAAGACCCACGGCTAATATCCTCCTCAGTGGGGAAAAACTGAGAGCCTTTTCCCTATGGTCAGGAACAAGACAGAGATGTCCACTCTCACCACTACTATTACAACATAGTACTGGAAGACTTAGCATCAGCAATTAGACCACAACAATAAATAAAATGAATCCAAATAGGCAAGGAAGAAGTCAACCTTTCACTATTTGCATATGACATGATACTCTATGTAGAAAACCTGAAAGATTCCACCAAAAAATTATTAGAACTGGGTCACTTGTGTGACTTAGTCAGTTGATTGTCTGACTCTTGATCTCAAGATTGTGAGATCAAGCCCCATATTGGGATCTGCACTCAGTGGGGAGTGTCGTTGAGATCTCCTCTCTCTCTTCTTCTCATCCTCCTCTCCTTAAATGCTCTCTCTTTCTTTCTCTCTTTCAAATAAATAAAACTTAATAAAAATTGCTGGAGCTAATACATGAATTCAGCAAAGTTGCAAGTTATAAAATAAATGTGCAGAAATTTGTTGCATTTCTATACACCAAAAACAAAGAACAGAAAAAGAAATCAAGGAAGTGATCCCATTTGCAACTGCACCAAAAACAATAAGATACATAAGAATAAACTTAATTAAAGAGGTAAAATATCTGTACTCTGAAAACTATAGAAGACTTATGGAAGAAATTGAAGAGGACATAAAGAAATGGAAAAACATTCCATCCTCATGGATTGGAAGAACAAATATTGTCAAAATACCTGTACTGCTCAAAGCAATCTATACATCTAATTCAATCCCTATTAATATACTACCAGCATTTGTCACAGAGCTAGAGCAAACAATACTAAAATTTATATGGAAACACAAAAGACCCTGCATAGCCAAAGCAATCTTGAAAAATAAAAATAAAACGGGAGGCATCACAATTCTGGATTTCAAGCTATATTCCAAAGCTGTAATCATCAAGACAGTATGGTACTAGCACAAAAATAGACAAATAGATCAATGGAACAGATTAAAGAACCAAGAATTCCCCCCACAACCATATGGACAACTAGTGTTCAACAAAGCAGGAAAGAATATCCAATGGGGGAAAAAAAAACAACGATCTCTTCAACAAATGGTCTGAGGAAAACTGGATAGCAACATGCAAAAGAATGAAACTGGACCACTCTGTTGCACCATATACAAAAATAAATTAAAAATAGATGAAAGACCTGAATGTGAGACAAGAATCCGTCAAAATCCTAGAGGAGAACACAGGCAGCAAACTCTTTGATCTTGGCTATAGAAACGTCTTACTAGACACACCACCTGAGGCAAGGGAAGCAAAAGCAAAAATGAACTATTGGGACTTCATCAAGATAAAAAACTTTTGCACATCAAAGGAAACAATCCACAAAACTAAAAGGCAACCTACAGAATGGGAGAAGATATTTGCAAACAACATATTGGCTAAAGGGTTAGTATACAAAATCTATAAAGAACTTATCAAACTCAACACCCAAAAAACAAATGATCCAGTTAAGAAATGGGTAGAAGACATGAATACACACTTTTCCAAAGAAGACTTCCAGATAGCTAACAGGCACGTGAAAAGAGTCTCACCATCACACATCATCATGGAAATACAAATCAAAACCATGATAAGATACTATCTCACACCTGTTGGAACAGCTAAAATAAAAAATATAAGAAACCACAGGTGCTGGTGATAATGTGGAGAAAGAGGAATATGAAGTGGTGTGACCACTCTGGAAAACAGCATGTAGGTTCCTAAAAATGTTAAAAATAGAACTATTATGTGATCCATCAATTGCACTACTGGGTGCACTACTAGCTATTTACCCAAAGGAAACAAAAATATGGATTCGAAGAAGTACATGTACCCTGATGCTTATAGAAGCTTTATCAATAGCCAAAGTATTGAAAGAGCCCAAATGTCCATTGACTGATGAATAGATAAAAAAAGTGGTAGGTTTATGCAATGGAATATCACTCAGCCATCAAAAAGAATGAAATCCTGCCATTTGCAATAACATAGATGGAGCTACAGTGTATTGTGCTAAGTGAAATAAGTAAGACAGAGAAAGACAAATACTACATGATATCACTCACATGTAACATTTAAGAAAGAAAACAGATGAATAGGTTCCTGGCCCGAGCCTGAGTCCTAGCCTCCCGAGTTACCCTCTTGCTCTCTGAACAGCATGAGCTTCACCACCTGCTCCATCTTCTCTTCCAACTACCGGTCCCTGGGCTCCGTGCAGTTGCCCAGCCACCGGGTCCGACCCATCAGCAGCAGCGCAGCCAGCGTCTATGCAGGTGTGGGGGGCTGGGCTCCCGGATCTCTGTATCCCACTCCACCAGCTTCCGGGGTGGCTGGGGGTCCGGGAACCCAGCTGCGGGGCTGGCCGGGGGTCTGGTGGGCATAGGGGGCATCCAGGGCGAGAAGGAGACCATGCAAGACCTGAATGACAGCCTGGGCTCATACCTGGAGAGGGTGAGGAGCCTGGAGGCTGATAAACAGAGACTGGAGATGAAAATCCGGGAACACTTGGAGAAGGGACCCCAGGTCGGAGACTGGGGGCATTACTTCAAGACCATCGAGGACCTGAGGGCTCAGATCTTTGCAAGTGCTATGGACAATGCCTGCATCGTTCTGCAGATTGACAATCCCCGACCTGCTGCTGACGACTTCCGAGCCAAGTATGAGATGGAGCTGGCCATGAGCCAGTCTGTGGAGAGTGACATCCATGGGCTCTGCAAGGTCATTGATGACACCAATGTCACTCGGCTGCAGCTAGAGACAGAGATCGAGGCTCTCAAGGAGGAGCTGCTCTTCATGAAGAAGAATCATGAGGAGGAAGTAAAGGGTCTATAAAACCAAATTGCCAACTCTGGGTTGACGGTGGAGTTGGATGCCCCCAAATCTCAGGACTTCAGCAAGATCAGGCAGATATCCGGGCTCAGTATGAAGAGCTGGCTCAGAAGAACTGGGAGGAGCTGGACAAGTACTGGTCCCAGCAGATCGAGGAGAGCACCACACAGACCTCTGAGTTAGGAGAAGCTGAGTATGTCTCATGGAGCTGAGACATACTGCCCAGTCCTTGGAGATCAATCTGGACTCAATGAGAAACCTGAAGTCCAGCTTGGAGAACAGCCTGAGGGAGGTTGAGACTCACTAGATGATCAGATGCAGCAGCTCAACGGGGTCCTGCTGCACCTGGAGTCAGAACTGTCCCAGACCCGGGCAGAGGGGCAGCGCCAGGCCCAGGAGTATGAGGCCTTGCTGAATGTCAGGGTCAAGCTGGAGGCCAAGATTGCCACCTACCATCACCTGTTGGAAGACTGGGAGGACTTCAATCTTACTGACGCCCTGGACAAGAGAAGCTCCTTGCAGACCATCCAGAAGACCACCACCAGCAAGATCGTGGACGGCAAAGTGGTGTCTGAAGGACCAACAACACCAAAATTCTGAGGCGTTGAGGCAGCAAAACAGGTATCCTTTGAGGAGCAGGAGGCCAATAAAAGGTTCAGAGGTCAAAAAAAAAAAAAAAGAAAGAAAAAGAAAAGAAAACTGATGAACACATGGCAAAAAGTGGGGGGAAAGGAGAGAAGGAAATAAACCATAAGATACTCATAATGATAGGGAACAAACTGATGGTTGAGGGAAGGATGTGGGTGGGGGGGGATGAGCTAGATGGGTGAAAGGTATTGAGGACGCTTGTGATGAGTACTGAATGCTATATGTAAGTGATAAGTGAATTCTACTCCAGAAACCAATATTGCACTCTTTTAACTAAATAAAACTGTAATAAAAAAGAAAAAGAAAAAGAATGAAGTTGAACAGAAAAGAGACAGAAGATTATACAATGAACAGACTTGGGGAACTGAGTGATTCCATCAAACATAATAAAACTCATATGATAGGAGGCCCAAAGAAGAAGATAGAGAGAAGGGGGCAGAAAATTTATTTGAGGAAATCATAGCTGAAAACCTCCTTAAGCTGGGGAAGGAAACAGATATCCAGATGCAATAGGCATCTGGATATCAACAAAAACAGGCCAACACCCAAATTTTGTAAATAAATTGGCAAAATATAGTGATAAAGAAAAAAATCTTAAAAGCAAAACCGAAGGAAATTGTTAACTTACAAGGAAAGATCCATAAGGCTAGCTGGAGACTTCTCAACAGAATCTTGGCACAGAAAGGTGTGGCATGATATACTCAATGTGCTGAATGGGAAAAATCTGCAGCCATAAATACTCTATCCAGCAAGCTTATTATTCAGAATAGAAGCAGATAGACAAGTTTCCCAAACAAACAAAAACTTAAGGGGTGTGAATCTTACCACCCTTGCAAGAAATAGTAAAGAGGACTGTTTGAGTGCAAAGCAGAGACCAAAAGTGACAAGGACAAGAAAGGTTCTGAAAAAATCTCCAGAAACAAGGAAACAAGTGATAAAATGGAAATTAATATATATATCTATCGATAATTACTCTGAATGTATATGGACTAAATATTTCAACAAAAGACATGTGTCAATGGATACAAAAACAAGACCCATCTATATGTTGACATTTTAGACCTAAGACACCGGCAGATTGAAACTAAGGGGATGAACAAATATTTATCATGCAAGTGAATATCAAAGAAAGCCAGAGTACTGATACTTAAAACAGACAAACTAAAATTTACTTATTTATTTTATTTTATTTATTTATTCATGAGAGAGAGATACACACACAGAGGCAGAGACATAGGCAGAGGGGGAAGCAGGCTCCATGCAGGGAGCCCGATGTGGGACTTGATCCCAGGACTCCAGGATCATGCCCTGAGCCAAAGCCAGATGCTCAACCGCTGAGCCACCCAGGCATCCCACAAACTAAAACTTAAAATGAAGTCTATAAGAATGGATAAAAAGGATGTAATATCATAATAAAGGACACAATCCATTACGGAGATCTAACAACTGTAAATATTTATGCACCCAGTATGGGAGCACCCAGATATTTTTTCAAAATAGTAATACACATAAAGGATCTAATTAGTAATAATAAAATAGTGGTAGGAGAATTTAATGCCCCCACTTACATCAATGGGCAGATCATCTGAACAGAAAATAAACAAGGAAACAATGGCTGTGAATGACACCTTGGAACAGATGGACTTAATAGATATATTCAGAACATTCTATTCTAAAACAGCAGAATACACATTCTTTTCAAATGCACATGGGACATTCTCCAGAATAGATCATGTATTAGGTCACAGATCAGGCATCAACAAATATAAGAACACTGAGATGATATCATGCTTCTTTCCTGACCACACACACAAACAAATGAAATTAGAAGTCAACCACAAGAAAAAATTTGGAAAGACCACAAATACATGGAAGTTGAATACATGCTTCTAAGAATGAATGGCTCAACAAGGAAATCAAAGAACAAATAAAAAAAAATACATGAAAACAAAGATCCAAAACTTTGGGATGTAGGAAAAATGGTCCTATGAGGAAAGTATATAGCCATATAGGCCTACCTCAAGAAGCAAGTAAAATCTCAAATACACAACCTAACCTTACACCTAAAGGAGCTAGGAAAAGAACAATAAACAAAGCTTACAGCCAGCAGAAGGGAAGAAGTAATAACGATGGGAGCCGAAATAAGTGATATAGAAACTAAAAACAATCAAAAAACCAAAAAAACCCCACAATAGAACAGATCAATGAACCAATGGCCCTGGTTCTTTGAAAAAATAAATAAAATTAATATCCCCTAGACAGACTTATCAAAAAGAAAAGAGAAAGGATTCAAATAAATAAAATTTTAAAATGAGAGAAAAAATAATGAACACCACAGAAATATAAACAATTATAAGAGAATATTATGAAAAAATATATACTAACAAACTAGCAATCTGGAAGAAATGGACAAATTCCTAGAAACATATACACTACCAAAAGTGAAATAGGAAGAAATAGAAAATTTGAAGAGATTCTCTCTCTCTCTCTCTTTGTGTCTCTCATGAATAAATAAATAAAATCTTTAAAAAAAAAGGGCAGCCCGGGTGGCTTAGCGGTTTAGCGCCGACTTCAGTCCAGGGTGTAATCCTGGAGACCCGCCGGGATCAAGTCCCACGTCAGGCTCCCTGTATGGAGCCTGCTTCTCTCTCTGCCTGTGTCTCTGCCTCTTTCTCTCTGTCTCAATCTCTGTCTCTCATTAATAAATAAATAAATAATCTCAAAAAAATTCTTAAAAAAAAAAAGAGAAAATTTGAAGAGACCCATAACCAGCAAAGAGATTGAATCAATAATCAAAAATCTTCCAACAAACAGAAGTCTAGGACCAGAGGGCTTCACAGAGAAATTCTACCAAACATTCAAAGAAAAGTTAATACCTATTCTTCTCAAACTGTTCCAAAAAATATAAACGGAAGAAAAACCTCCAAATTCATTCTATGAGTCCAGCATTACCCTGATCCCCAAGCCAGACAAAGACACTACTAAAAAAGGGAATTACTGGCCAATATCCCTGCTGAACATGGATGCAAAAATTCTCAACAAACCCGAAAGCAAATCAAATCCAACAGTACATTAAAAGAATCATCACCATGAAGTGGAATTTATTCCTCGGCTGCAAGTTTGGTTCAATATTTGCAAATCAATCCATGTGATACATCACATTAATAAAAAGATAAGAACCATAAGGTCCTCTCCCTAGATACAGAAAAAGCATTTGACAAAGTACAACATTCATTCATGGTAAAAACCGTCAAAGAAGTTGGAATAGAGGGAATTTACCTGAATATAAAGAAGCCGTGTACAAAAAAACCCCACATCTAATTTCATCTTCAATGCGGAACAACTGAGATCTTTTCCTTTATGGTCAGGAACAAGACAAGGATGTCCACTGTTGCCACTATTATTTAAAATAGCGCTGGACATCCTAGCCTCAGGACTCAGCCAGCAAAAAGAAATACAAAGCATCCATACTGGCACGGAGGAAGTAAAACTTTCACTCTTTGCAGTTGACATACTACATACTCTATGTAGAAAACTCGAAAGACTCCACCAAAAAACTGAAACATGATTCAGTAAATCACATAGTACAAATTCAATGCACAGAAATCTGTTGCATTTCTACACACTAATAATAAAGCAGCAGAAAAATCAGGTCATGATCTCAGTGTCCTCAGATTGAACTCTGCGTTGGACTTTCTGCTCAGCAGGGAGTCTGCTTCTCCCCCTTACTCTCTCTGTGTTCTCCCTTTCTTACATACATACATTACAAACATACATAAATATCTTTAAAAAAAAAGGTAGCAGTCACAGTACTCAGTAATGAGTAACTCTTTCTATAGCCAAAGATAAAAGGTTTATAGACCAAATTTGCAAAGGGGAGGGGTACTTTAGGGTTACAATGGGAAGATGTGGAAGGTTCAGTTGAGCCTTTTAATGCTCATGAAAATAGTTCGTCATTAGGGCAGCTGAATTCACAGGTAACTCCTTAAGAGGGGCATTGATGGCAGCTATATTTTCTGGAGACTCTGCTTTAGTCTGAAAAGTGACATTCAAATAAGATTTCTTTCTTCAACTAATTTAAGTCAGATGTTTTTAGTTTATAATAATTTTTATACCAACTTTGGAGGCCTGAGTGAGTCCCCACAAAGGTCAGTGGCAGCCATCAGGAAAAGCCAGTGTACAATCCAGGTCCCCACCCCAATTCCATGAGGATGAGTACTCATACTGGGAAGGGGTGAGAAGAAGCTTTGCAGAAGAGAATTACCGACACACACAGAGAGAGAATAAAAAAAATTACATAGATTGGATTGCTACTAACTGGAAAAATGACATTTGTGTTTCTTCAGTCATTGGTAAAATGATAGCTTCAGAACAAATAAGCAACAACAGAAAATAAATGTGCAAGCAGAAAGAGGAGTCCCCAGAAAAAGAAAGATAAGAGCTTTCATGACACAAGAGAAGTCTTTTTAGGCGCCCAGCTATTTCCCATGATTTAGGCCTTCCTCACCTGCTGTTTTGCTTGAGCACTTTTCTTGTAGAACTTCCAGCAGGTGTTAGAACAAACAAATGCAACATCCTCAGGAGTTAAGGATTTTTAACAGAACAAAGGGAATACAAAAACAGTCTCTACCAGGCCAGGAAATAGCTTAACCATATCAGCGACAATAAATCAATGGTAAAACTCCAGTACGGTTTCGAGAGCAAAGATTAATTTAACACCTGTTCTTGAGTTGTTTTTGCAGGATTGAAACCAAATCTCTTAAGAGTAATGGGGTTAAAACTGTCACCAGCAAGACTCCCATTGATCCTCCTTCACAGGAATGTTAACTTTGTCTTTTAGAGGCAAACAACAGGAAGGGCTCCAATGGCCTAGACTAGTTTAAACTGGACCCACATCTACACATATAGACCATGGAGTGTCTGACAATTGCCTCTACCTTGATATAATATTAAAATCCACCCAAGGAAGAGCACACATCTCATAACATTAAATACAATGTGCACATAAGCATGTTTCCTTAAGACACAAGCATGACTTTAGGTCCACCTCTACATATCATGACAATGCTCCAGTTTTTGAATATTCATCCTGGCTCTAAATAAAAGGAGCCCACTCACCCCTGCTGTAGGAGTCATGGCTTTGGAAATTATTTCCTGCCATCTCCTTATTTGCTGCAAATAAAGTTTCCTTTGTGTGACAACTCCACCTGGTGTAGTCTCTATCTGTAACTCACTAAGGAGCAAATTCATGTTCAGCTACAAAGGGATTTATACTTTTTCCTGAAGCATATGTGAATTCTTGCGAGAAATTTCTTTGTTTTTTAAGATTTTATTTATTTATTCATGATAGTCACACAGAGAGAGACAGAGAGGCAGAGACACAGGCAGAGGGAGAAGCAGGCTCCATGCAGGGAGCCTGACGTGGGATTCGATCCCAGGTCTCCAGGATTGCGCCCCAGGCCAAAGGCAGGCGCCAAACCACTGCGCCACCCAGGGATCCCTCTTGTGAGAAATTTCTATCCTTTCCTGCATCACAGATCCTTCAGAGTTGGTGAGGAACATGGACATCTCCTAAAGTAATTCTTTAAAAACTTAAAAAGTCATACTCTCTCCTAATCTGAGACTTGTAAAGCTTTCACGCATCTACCAGGGCTGCTGGGAGTCACAGGGTGTGGGGGAGACAGAGACTGGGAATCAATGCTAGATGATTTCTGGAATAATTAAAAATTTCCAAAACAATTTACAAAGTACTAAAGTATACTTTTGTTAGTTAATCTGTGTGTAACTGTATCTAATTAGAATTATTACTAGAAAGCAGCAGCTAACATAGTTTTATAGTCCCTGGGAAACTTGAAACCATGAAATCACTATGTTAGCCTCCACACACTGCTTCTGGTTCTCAGTATACCTTAGGTAGGTTCAGGTCAAACCTTCTCCTCCCTCTTTTTCTCTTTCTGACAAAGTCGAATGTGCTAAAACAACAAAGTCCCTAGTGTCCTACTGGAAGCCACTGCATTTATGTGAGGAATAGAATGTACGTGTGGAAAAATAGAAACAATCACAGTCAGAGGAGCCAGCTATTCCTTGGCCTAAGAAACAAACATTAATTAAAAATGACTGCCTAAGCCTTTCAATGTTTATGAAGTGAAAAATATTATCATGCGACTTGCATTGGCTATCTCTCTTAAAAACTGATCAAGTCACTTATTGTAGACTGGCAATGAAGAAGAGTGTTTGAACAGTAAAATTCCAAGTGGGTGTGGGGGGGCTGGCTAGAGGAAGGTCACTTTTGGGCAAATTCTTTCTCATAATTCCTGGCTGTGATTTGCATGTGACTACAGCTGGCTCTAAAGCAATGTGTGGGTTTGGCATTGGGGAGTTCCCTGTAGAATTATTTCTAGCTTGCTGTTTTTTTCATACAAAAAGTACAAAGAGTCAGGCAATAGGCCCTTCCAAAATAAATTGGTATCAACTGATGCCTGTTCTACACATTCCACAAAGACAATGGTTCTCTCTCTTTAAAATATTTTATTATTATTATTTTTTTGAGACACAGAAAGTGAGTGAGAGAGAGAGCATGAACAGGATGGGAGGGGGGTAGAGGGAGAAGCAGACTCCCCACTGAGTAGGGAGTCTGATGACAGGCTTCAGGACCCAAGGATCATGACCTGAGCCAAAGGCAGACACTCAACCTACTGAGCCACCCGGGAATCCAAGACAATGGTTCTCAAACTGCACTGTATATATTATAATTAATTGGGGAGAGTTGACAAATGTGTGTCCAGCCACACCCCCAAGAACTAAATAAAAATCTCTAAGGATGGGACACAGGCATTTCTATTTTTAAAAATTCCCCCAAGTAATATAAATAATAGTGAAAGGGAATATAAGGGAAGGGAGAAGAAATGTGTAGGAAATATCAGAAAGGGAGACAGAACATAAAGACTCCTAACTCTGGGAAACGAACTAGGGGTGATGGAAGGGGAGGAGGGTGGGGGGGTGGGGGTGATTGGGTGACAGGCACTGAGGGAGGCACTTGACGGGATGAGCACTGGGTGTTATTCTGTATGTTGGTAAATTGAACACCAATAAAAAATAAATTTATTTAAAAAAAATTCCCCCAAGTAATTATGTGTAGTCAAGTCTGAGAACCATTGTCCTAACAGGGACCTCTGGGAATGATGATAGTGACTAGAAACATGGGAATTAAGGAATAGAATGGGCTTCTCCCTCAATTCAGAGAGGTCACAAATGAGAAAGACAAGACTTTCAGCAGAGATAATGAGTACAATCATATTATTAGACCCAGGTATCTATGAGCTGTAGACAAAACCTCCCACCTCATCTATCTACAGGGGCAATTTGAAAGCTCAAAGATCTCTAATTTCTTAGGTTGTTCTGGATTGTTCAGATAAGCAATCAACAGTTATTCAATCCATGTGTGGAGGGGTTATAGCCATAGGATGCTAACAGTTTTGGTTTTGCTGAATGCAAAGGTAGGAAATGTTCCTTGAACCCTCTGCAGGGTTGATAAATTAATAAAAATACAAGAGATAAAAGGCTCCTGCAGGGAACCTAACACCACAAGCACTCACTTGAGAAGTGACAGGGTTAAAGAGGTTAAAGAAGGAATAGGAAGAGTCATTGAGGGCTTCATGGAGAAGGACCTGAGCTAGGCTGGAATACCTCAGTGAAGCAAGGGGGTTTCCTGACCCTGGACTATTTTTGATGTCCTTACTTTCTGATGAGCAGAGGATATACTGCAGATCATTTCAACATTTATGGAGCACCTCATATGTGCCAGGCATTGTTCTATTGCCTGAGGACGCAAAGTAAACAAAATAGATACATCCCACTCTTTGCCTTCAAGAATCTTAGAATCTGACTTTTCCCCCACATCACTCTAATGCCCCTGGTCTGAATCATTCACACTCCCTTCTTTGGGTTGAATAGTGACTCCTCCAAAATACATGTCTACCCAGAATCTCAGCATGTGATCTTATTTGGAGGAAGGGTCTTTGTCAATGTAATTCAGTTAAGGACCTTGAAATTTTCTTGGCTTGGAGTGGGCCTTAAATCCAATGACAAATACTCTTATAAGAGAAAAAAAAAAAGTAGAAATGGACATAGACATAGAAAGGAAGCCCATGTGAAAAGGGTGACAGAGATTAGAACGATATGTCTGCAATTCAAGGAACACCAAGGATTGCTGGCTACCACTAGAAGCTAAAGAAAGGGATGAAATAGATTGTTCCTTAGAGCCTCCAGAAGGAGTCTATTCTATGGTCACCTTCTAGCTTCCAAAACTGTGAGAGAACATATTTCTCTTGTTTTAAACCACCTAGTGTTTTTGCCTAGTAATTTGTTATATAGTCCTAGGAAACTAATAACATCCCCCCTAATGGTCCTCCTTCCTCTCTACTTGTCCCCATAGCAATCAGAGTAATCCTTTTGGAACGCAAGTCAGATTATGCCACTGATTGAGTCAAAGCTCTACAGTGGTTCCCATCTTATTCAGAGTGAAAATCAATGTCCTTTCAAGAACTTCAAAGCCCTTAGCATTGGGAAGTGATTCTCTGGTCCAGTTACCTTTCTAGCCACATTTCTTAACTAATCTTCTCAGGACTGCCTTCCCCAACACTGAGCTTTAGCCGCACTGAAATATTCAAGAAATTTTTTCCCCATGTTCCTAGAATGTTCTTCTCCCCAGATATTCCTCTTGGCTCATTTTCTTTCTTCTATCAAGTCTCAAATAGCACAGTATCAGAAGAGGCCTTCTCAGAACATCCTATCTAAAAAACTCTCCCTCGGGATCCCTGGGTGGCGCAGCGGTTTAGCGCCTGCCTTTGGCCCCCAGGGCGCGATCCTGGAGACCTGGGATCGAATCCCACGTCGGGCTCCCGGTGCATGGAGCCTGCTTCTACCTCTGCCTGTGTCTCTGCCTCTCTCTCTCTCTCTGTGACTACCATAAAAAAAAAAAAAAAAATTAAATTAAAAAAATAAATAAATAAATAAAAAACTCTCCCTCTTCTTCACCTTAGTCTATATCTAATATTATTTATACATATAGATAAGTATGAATATAGACATCGGTATAGCTTATTTATTTGTATACAATGTGACTTACCCAATAGAATGAAATCTTGAAGAAAGGGATTTTGTTTTGCTTGCTGCTGCATCCCTGTTGCTTACTTCTGAAATGTCGTGTCCTTGTGTTTTTGCCTGTCTTTTGACACATCACAATTATATTGCATTAAGGATGTTTCTTCATATGTCTTATCTCTTCTAGTGGATTGCAAGCTTCTTAAAGTTTGGAACCCTGTTTCAGTCATACCTGCCCAGCCTAAGACAATACTTTGTAGTCAATACTCAAAAGATACTTATTGTTTAGGTCATGTTTTTTATAAAGAGATATTTTCCCCCTGATCTAGTGTTTTTAAGTATAAAAACAGTATAAACTAAAATTTGAATTTCTTGTCTTCTTAAGAGTTTCAAAAATGAGCTCTCCTAAAGAATTTTGAACTTTAATGAGTTCATTTGGGAAGAAAGCAATCCTGTAAGAGGTTATAATCCAAATTATTCTATTAGTGAGAAGTAATCTTATTCTCTTTGATATTTATTAAATGTTGACAACACATCTAGTACTTGGTATATTAAATTTTGCTTCCTTAAAAATGCAAGGTAAATGTAGATGCAAATTGCAAGGATTCTAAAAGCTCATTAATTTGAACTCTCCTCGTTTTAAGATTTTTTTTTCTGCCAATGAAAAGGTATGGCATCGGTTAAAGTATCTCATGTAAGTATAAAAAGAAAATATTTTTTAGCATTTTAAATAACATCTCTGGGAAGTCTCTTAAACCAATTAAGTACTTCTTTAAGAGATCTATTTCTTAGTCCCATACTTATAACTTCTTCGGATCAATTTTCCAAAAATGAACTGATGCTAATTAAAATGAACTGATGCTAATTAAATAAATAGGAATTTATTCATTAATCTAAGACCCTCAGCATCTTTCAAAAGCGGAACTCTTGCCTCTTAAAATAAAGGTGTCACCAGGGCAAAGACTTAATCAGGGGCATGGGCTCTCAGAATAATTTGTCCAAGGAAAGATTTGCAATGGGCAGAGTCTATAAATTAGTAATGAAACTTCAAACTTTAAATAAACTTTATTTCAATAACCTGGCATAGGTCCATATGAGTTTTGAAGATAGGAAGAATAAGACAGAATTTACCTATTTTTTAGCTTGAAATGACTACAATTTGATTTAATTTTTATTTAAGAGAAAACAACCTATAAAACAATGTTCTTGACTTTTGTTTCTGTGTTTAAATGCATGGAGAAATAATGTATTGAAAGAACACTGGACTAGAAATTAGGAGACTTGGTTCCAGACTCCTCTCTATCCCATATACCTTTGGACAAATAATGTCATTTCCTCTGGGATTCAGTTTCCTCATTTGTAAAATTATGGGTTTGGACTTTTTGAGGTCTCCAACAGTTCTAATATTCTGTGATTTCATGTAGTTACCCAGGGTATTGTTTTGGAAATCTGAGTTTCTATCATATTTTGAGTCCTTTGAAGATTTGTCTTTTAGGTTTGTGTTTCCACTATTTCCTTCAAAATTCAGATTTATATTAATCTCTGTATCTATCACAGAAAATTTTCAAGATGGCATACTAATCCAAATATTTGTAATATGCAGGTAAGCCTTAATTCAATGTAAATAATAAGAGACCCAATACAGCATTTTAAAATTTGATTTTAAGCCAGAAAAAGTGAACTTTGAGCATCTAATCTGCAACTTTAAGAAGTTTTATTTCAAATATCTGTAAGTTTGTTATTAAACAGATAAATAAATAAAAAGGGAGTGAGGAGAGAGAGAGAATGTTGAACTTTAAGCTCTGTGCTTACAGAAAGCAGCAACGTTGACAAATTTTTCTGTGTTGTGAGAAACAGCCAGCCACAAAGATCCACCTTGTTCTTAGAAATTTCCCTCCCTCCTTCTTCATTACTCACACTAAGTCTTGCCATGGACTTTCTTGTTTACCTACCCCTATAAAACTCTAGGCTCCCTTCTTATCTTTTGAGACACTTCTCATTAATGAAAGTTCTTTCTATTATAAGAGGCTGAATAAAATTATCTCCTTCATTACCTATTATCTTTTGTCTTGGCTATGGATAGTAGGAAGTGTTGGGCACTATGGTGGAATGGGACACATGGTGCTATTCTAACTCAGGTGGTCAAAGAAGGTCCTGTGAGGAGGTGACCTGTAAACTAAGACCTAAATAACAGGATAAAGCTAGACATGGACAAAGCAAAGGGAAGAACCCTCTAGGTGGGGTGTGGAAGCAGCTAATGCAAACATCCTAATAAGGGAACAAGATTGATGCTGTCCAGATGTGTGGAGCTGGAGAGTGGAGTAGAGTTACAGTCTAGTGGTACTAGAGGAGACTGAGAAAGAAGTGGACAGAGGAATGATCATGAGGGTTTGTAGCAAATGGTAAGAATGTTAGATTTTATTCAAAATACAGTGGAAAGCATTTAGATATTTAAACAGAAGAATAACATGATCTGATTTACCTTTTAAAAATATAATTTTGACTGTTACATGAAAATGAATTTTATATAACCAGAGTAAAAGTGGGAACTTTGTAAGCCGTTGCAATTATCTAGTCAAGAGCTGATAGTGTTTTTTGGTAGTGGTGGCTAGGGGAAAAGTAAATGAACACATTTAGGATACTTTTAGAGATAGAGTTAATAGACCTTGCTACAGGATTGGATGTGTGATGGGGCATAAAGAACAAAGTGAAATTAAGAATGACTCTAGATTTTTGTTTTTGGCTTGGGCAGCTGGTTAGACACTGGTATTAGTGGGGTCCAAGAGTCTGCTGGGAGGAAGCTGATTAAAATTTATACTCAAATTTAGATGTTGGAGGAGTCTTCTGGGGTAGGTATTAGACTTGCTGCTAATAAAGGCACATGAGAACACAAAATAGTTGAAAAAAATATAAGAAATGTGGCTGGTTATACTCTAAATTGGCCAAGCAAGTCATGTAGGTGAAATGCATGTATTGAAAATAAAATTATCAGGTACTTACTATGTGCTAATGTTTTCAGGAGTCTGTTTTTGATCATTTACTTTTCTAATTCTATTTATTTATTTGTTTATTTACTTATTTTTATTTTATTTAAATTCAATTAGCCAATATATAGTACATCATTTGTTTCAGATCTAGTGTTCAATAATTTATCAGTTGCATATAACACCCAGTGCTCATCACATCACGTGCCTTCCTTAATGCCCCTCACCCAGTTACCCTATACCCATACTCCCCTCCCCTCCAGGAACCCTCAGTGTGTTTCCTATAGTTAAGAGTCTTCCATAGTTTTTCTCCCTCTCTAATGACTTCCCATTCAGTTTTCCCTCCCTTACCCTATGATCCTCTGTGCAGTTTCTTATATTCTGCATATGAATGAAACCATATAATAATTGTCTTTCTCTGATTGATTTATTTCACTCAGCATAATAACCTCCAGTTCCATCCATGTTAATGGAAATGGTAAATATTCATCTTTTCTGATAGCTGAGTGATATTCCATTCTCCTACAAATAGGGAATACATCTTCTCGTCATGTGAAACATTAACATATCAGAACTTGCAGATTTCAGCCAAAACAATGCTCATCCTTCTAGGCACCTAATAAATAAGAAAAAATGAAAATAAATGAAACATTTATTCAAGAGATTAGAAAAATAGTAACAAAGTAAGCCTAAGGGACATAGAAGCAAGGAAAACATAGAAATAAAAACAAAAAACAAGTAGGATAACAGAAAAAATTTAACAGAACTAATAAATTTTTTTTTATTAAAAAAATATTTTTTTAAATTTTTTTATTTATTTATGATAGTCACAGAGAGAGAGAGAGAGGCAGGGACACAGGCAGAGGGAGAAGCAGGCTCCATGCACCGGGGCCCGATGTGGGACTCCATCCCAGGTCTCCAGGATTGCGCCCTGGGCCAAAGGCAGGCGCCAAACCGCTGCTCCACCCAGGGATCCCAGAACTAATAAATTAATTCAAAAGTTAGGTCTTTATAAAGATTAAATGAGTATATGATTGGCTAACTTAATCATATAAAAAAGGAAAACCCATAAGTTCTGAAGATAAGAAAGGATGTTAGGGAGATAGCCATTGATGATCTAAAGGAAAATTAAGTTATCATAAATAATTACAAGAGATTACTTTCCTGAACTCCATATAAATAAATTTGAGAACCTTATTGAAAAACAATGTTATTCAAAAAACAATTATATAAACACTAGGAAGAGAAAATTGTGATTACACAAAGATGATAAGATTATGTATCTAAAAACTCAAATATAACCAATTGAAATTTTATTATGCTTGATACAAAATTCAGTATGGTGGCTGGGGGGTGAAATTAATATGCAAAAAGTATATAGCTTTCATATATACAAAGTTGGGATAGAAAAGGAAAGAAACCACTATTTACCAGCAACCAAAAAGATTGAATAGATCTTATTCAAGGAATAAGAATAGATTGCAAAATTGTTATTTTGAACACAAAAAAAGATAAACAAATGAAATGACATACCATGACCTTGATTAGAATTGTTGATTTAATTGTTGAATTAAGAATTATAAAAAAATAATTAAGAATTATAAAAATATATTTTAACCTTACATCATCAATAGATTTAAATTTGAAACTGATAAACACACCAATATATCTTTTTAATAACAAACAATTATTCACATTTCTAAAAATCACATGGAAAATAAAGAGGTAAGAATAAGAAGACATATTCTGAACAATAATAAAAATAATGTCTAAGAACAAACTGTGCCAGATATTAAGATATATTAGAAAACTACAAGTCATTAAAATAGTGCTGTCTGGTGCATGAAAAGAAAGATCAATCAGGGAAAAATAGTCTCAATACACAGAATTTTAGTGCATATGTGTATATATTTAATATGTATATATACATATATTATAAATTAACATTTTACATCATCGAAAAAGAATTGGATTCTTTAACCAAAGGTATTGGAACAACTGAGTAGCCTTCTAGGAGAATAAATGGATCACTACTTCTCATATGTCACATCAAAATAAATTTCATATGGTTTAAAAATATAAACATAGGAGAAAAGCAAACACAAATCACGGAGTTAATTTCATTTGCACCACAAATCAATACTGAAAAGTCTAGTAAATTATTATGAAAGTGGGCAAAGATATGATCAGACAGCCACGTGTTAAGAAATATGGTTTTAAAATTTATGAAAAATATTCAGACTGAGTTTATAATAATAGAAATGCAAACTAAAATTACAAGGAAGTGATTTAAAAAAAGAAGAAAACATTTCATAAAAAATGGTACCAATGAGAGGGCAGGGGGACCGACTCTTACACTGCAGGTGGGAGGGTATACTGTTAATAACTGCCTTCAAGGGAAATGGAGCAATCCACTGTATCTTTCAGAATTAAAAATTGATATATGCTTTAACCCAGCAATACTTTTAAGTTTTTATCTTACATATAAATTCTTACAGGTTTTAAGTGGTAAATATACACAGATACTAATTACATTGTTGTTTGAAATAACAAAATATTGAAAATGAATTTAATATAGTGAAAAGTCAAATAAATTATGCTGTATCATTATATTGCTATATGTTGTCATTTCAAAGATGTAGCTTCACATGTACTGATTTGGGAAGACTAAAAATATACTAAGTGAAATAACTGTGGAACAATATGTTTGTTGCAACTTGTGTGGAGGGAGTATACAGAATCATATAAGTTATGTAATGCATTGACCATTTCTACTAGGACCCTCAGAAACGAGTAACAGTAACTGCTCCTGGGTTAGGGACTGAGTTGTTGAGGGACAGAGGTAGGAGAGAGACTGCTTTGCACTCTATCCCCTCATGCACCTTTTAAATTTTTGCACATGTGCATAAATTATTAAAAATAAATGAAATAATTTAACGTTATCTAATTTGAATATCTGTCTCTGAAAAAATACATTGATTTTAAATCAAATACCCAAATGAGATGTTCACACTGAAAATTATTTGAGTGGGAAATGGAACATGGAGGAAATATTTATAGATTTGGCACTATTTTATCTGAGGAAGGAAAAGTCTGAAATAGTTGTTTTCAATTTTGTGGACAGTAGTCGTGGAGAAAATAATGATAACCAGCTGTGTTTTATTTCTGCTGAGCCTGCAGCAAGGAGGAAATAGGGTAGAAGGGATGGAATTATAAAAAATAACCCAGCTCCTAAGCTCCTAAACCAGGTCAGTAGATCATGCTCCTCTGGTGGAGTTGCTTAATGGTCTCTTTGTTAACCTCTCTGGGTATCATCTTCAATAAATACACAACAATTGATTGTTTCCCTGACACAAGAGAGCTGGATGCGGTTACTGCAGGGCACTGAAAGATATGGAGTCTTACTTACTGTGGAGCAACAGGATTGTCAGGCCTGCTCTCCTGACTGGGAAAGACTCACACTTCTGATCCAGTCATGATGACCTCCAGAGGGAAAGCACAGTCAACGCAGAGCATCACAGAGTAGGATTGGGAAGCTTCTCTGGATGCTCTTCCAGTGGACTAGAGAGGATATCCTATAGGAATGTCTGAGAGATGGAGCCAGAAGTCCTAGATGGGTGGAGAAGCTAAGGGAACACTGTCAAAAGGAGAGGAAGGAATGAAGGAAAAGCTGGAAGAACCATCAAAGAATTAACATGAAGGCAAAGTAAATTAATTTCTTGATATTTAGGATTATTTCAATTTTTCCTAAGAAAGTATTGAAAAGAAGATCTTTCATTTACTTTTGCATTCTTTAAAGGGTTACTTATTCTGCTTCTTGGCTTGCTTTTCTCTAAGTTTCTAGGCACATAGAACACCTGGGTGTTTTTCCTTTGCTTAGAATTAAAAAAAAAAAAAAAGAAGTCCAGTGGGTCAGGGACTTCTGCAGCCTCTTTGGGGATGATGAGGACTTCTGTCAGTGGAATAGGCTAGGATTATATGATGTGATTTAAGAGGTGAAATCACCTTAGGGGAAAGTAAACAGTTGCAGGGGACATAGTTATTCCTCAACTTAATAAATTATACTCTAGCAACAAAAATGTCCCGATATGCTTTTAAATATAAATATTTTTACAATAAAGAATTTAATGGTAAGAAAAATTAAGGCCAAATCTCAAAGTGAAAGCAGGGGAGTATAAGTAAACAGAAAGGCACAACATGAAGTCTCACATGATTAATAAAAGTTAGCCAAAATTTAGTTCTATTTCTTACAGAAAAACAAGACAGCTAAAATGCAAATACTCCTTGGAGAGATTATTTACGTATTTGGATTGTGTAAGTGGCCAAGAGTAGATTTTGTTTTCCTGGGAATTGGGTTTGATTTGAAGGGAGAAAAAACAAAGACAATCAAGTCTGTCTCTAACATTCTGTCCCTCTTGTTTCCTGCCTCTCAGAAACTACTCTGCCTTGTAGACTCCAACTTCTTCAGCCTGAACCCCATCTAGGATGTATGTTAGCAGGAGGACTGGCTCAAGACAACGCAGAGCAGTTTTGGTTTGGGATTTTATTGAACTTTGTGCTTCTTCACTCAAACTCTTTTCTTCCTTTGTTATGTAGGTTTTTTTATTCTCCATTTTTCTCAAATCACAGTTCTAAGAGTGATTCTTTGGTCAGCTGGTGTAGAATCACGTCCCAGCAGAATGAGACATTTGCATGGTATACCTTTCCTGCCCCAATAATGCTTTTCAGCATGTGAATAAATTGAATGTTATAAGGTGCTTTGAAAGGAAAAATAAGGGGAATAAAAAATGTTTAAAGTCAGGAAACATGGATTCCAGTCTTGGCCTATTTACTAGCCATGAAACTTTGGTCAAAGCATTTCATTTGTCTGTGACTTATTTCTAAAGTTGGCAACAACACACTAACCACCTAAAGATAGAATTGAATCTCTCTAGGACCATTTATTTTTTTTTTTGAAGCTTTATTTATTTACTTATTTTGAGAGAGAATGAGAGAGTAAGCTAGTGGAGGGAAGGGGCAAGTGAAAGAATCTCAAGTAGACTCCCAGCTCAGCAGGGAGCCCTATTTGGGGTTTGATCCCATGATCCATGAGATCACAACCTGATCTGAAAGTAAGAATTAGGATGAGCTACTCAGGACTATTTAGGTTCTAATTCTGTAAGAGATTCAATGAAAGAATAGTGTAGAACCAAATATTATTGAGCAAACAGAAAGGGGAATGACAACATGTATAAAATGTGCTTGGGTTGTTTTTAAAGCAAGCTGGCCAGTTTCCCAAGACCAAGTTAGGACCAAGTAGAGATTTCAAATTCCTATTTGTGGGAGTCCTACTTTCATCATGAAAATATTGCAATGTATCCTTAATACACATTAATATGATTTTTAAAACTTTAAAGTATGTTTATATTTTTACATTTTTTTTTTGTAATTTACTTTATGAATGACTAATGTTTTGGCATTCATGGTTCATTCTCAGGAATTCTTGTAAAGTTAAAAAAATCTAACTTGAAATGTAATGAAATTTTTTATAAGTATTAAATTCAGTGTTTAATGAAGTTAACATGTATTTGTGGGCATTTAATTAAATAGTTTGGATTTTGTCCTTTGTCAGCATATATTGAAGTCAGTAATATATTCTTTAGGTCTCAAATCTTAACAAGTTTCAAGTCCCTAAGCATGATAGCTCTAGTGTCTTTAGAGCAGAGCAGTCCTCCAGCTACCTGGTCTCATGACAGTAATGGGTCAAGGTTGAGGCAAATGCTATCTACCTCAGAGAAGTACTGCCCTGAACCATGGATTTAGGGGATTTTAACACCATCAGAGGCACAAATCTTCTTTTGAATAGCAGACTTTCATGCCGTGGTCTTAGAGTCTGGCAAGGAAAGGGATGCAGAATCCAATCAGTTTGTCATTTAATTTCTGTGAAATTTTTAGTCCAGACAAAAAGGAAATAAATTAACTAACAAACAAAAGTAAGACCCAACCAAGCCATGAGGGAAGTTGTTGTAATTTTCAGACTGGGTGCTGATTGATTGAAATCCATGTGAAGATTTAGGAAATAGTATAAATAGGACAGTGGAATAAGTAGGGTGATAGAATTAAAAGAGCTGGGCTTGGAATCCTACGATATTAAAGTCATAAGAAGCGCCTCAGCAGGTCATTGAATTGCTCAATCACTTTGTAGGTGTCCCAGCTATCTATTGTATAACAAACTATCCTAAAACAGTGGCTAAAAAATCTTGTTATTTTTATATTTCAAAATTTATATATAGGTGAGGAATTCAGATGTATTCCCCAGGAATGGTTTGATTCAGAAGCACAATATTTGTGACTCCAGATGGGGTGATGTAAATTGTTGTGGGCCGTAAGGGGTCAAGCTGGCCAGGCACATATGGCATCTGAAAAATGCTTTCTAAGTCCTAGTACAGTGCAGATTTATTTTTGTTGCTCATACCCACAGGCCCAACCTAACTAGCCAGTGGTCTTTTTCACATGATAGCCTAATTAGTGTTGTTTCACTATCTGTTGCTGTTAAACTTTTTAGTCCTTGATAGAAGTAGCTTTTGGGTACTAGCCCTTTATTTGATATGTCATTTGCAAATACCTTCTCCCATTTGGTAGGTTGCCTTTTAGCTTTGTTGATTGTTTTCTTTGATGTGCAAAAAGCTTTTTATCCTGTTGAAGTCCTAATAGTTCATTTTTGCTTTTGTTTCCCTTGTCTCTGGAGACGCATCTAGCAAGAAGTTCAAAGAGGTTGCTGCCTATATTTTTCTCTAGGATTTTGATGGATTCCTGTCTTACATTTAGGTCTTTCATCCATTTTGAATTTATTTTTGTGTATGGTGTAAGAAAGTGGTCCAGTTTCATTCTTCTGTATATGACTGTCCAGTTTTCAACATCATCACCATCAGGGAAGTACAGATCAAAACCTCAATGACATACCACCTCATACCTGTCAGAATGGCTAAAATTAACAAGTCAGGAAACAACAGATGTTGGCAAGGATGCTGATAAAGGGGAACCCTTTACACTGTGGGTGTAAACTGGTACAGCCACTCTGGAAAACAGTATGGTGTTCCTCAAAAGGTTTAAAGTAGAGCTACCATATGATTCAGCAACTGCACTATGAGGTATTTATCCAAAGGACGCAAAAAGAGTGATTCAAAGGGGTACATGCCCCCCAATATTTATAGCAGTAATGTCCACAATAGCCAAAATATGGAAAGAGCCCAGATGTCCATTGACAGATGAATGAATAAAGACGAGAATATATATATGTGTGTGTATATGTATATATGAATATTTCGTTATATATATACTATATACATATTTATGTATATACTATGTATGTATAAAATGTGTAAATATATATGTGTACATATATATATAAAATAAAATATTACTCAGCCATCAAAAGAATGAAATCTTGCCATTTGCAATGACGTGGATGTTATTATTAGCAAAATAAGTCAGTCAGAGAAAGACAAATATCATATGATTTCACTCATGTAGAATTTAAGAAACTAAACAGATGAATATAGGGGAAAGGAAGGAAAAACAAAATAAGATGAAAAGAGAGGGAGGCAAACTATAAGAGACTTTTAACTATACGAAACAAACTAAGGATTGCTAGAGGGGAAGCAGATGGGGGGATGGGGTAGTTGAGTGAAGGACATTAATGAGGGCACTCAATGTAATTAGCACTGGGTGTTACACGCAACTGATGAATCACTAAACTCTACCTCTGAAACTAATAATACACCATATGTTAACTAACTTGAATTTAAATTAAAAGAAAAGAAGTAGCTGCCCTTTTTAATCTTCCTGAGTTCTTAGAGTTTTCTCTTTATAATTTGAAAGTCTAATCAAGAATAGATATAGGGATGTCTTTTAGTGATTTTTGTTTGAAATATGACACTTTCAGTCTGCATATTCATTCAGATATGCATGCAATCAGATATTTCTAATTTAGGAAAGGTTTATGCAGGTAAGTCTTTCATCCTTGCTTTTGTTCCTCGTGTCTTGATTTTTCTCTAAAGATCATGCATATTTCTGAGGTAGGATCTTGCTTCTTGTCTATATCTCCTTCAGAGTTTTATCTTGGTAAACTTTCTTTACATTATAGAGAGATTTCTCAATTTTCTCATCTAAATAAATCACTCCATTTGTGGTAGTGTCATTTTACTCTTTATTACCTTCAAAGAATATTAAGTTATTCTGTGTCTGCTTTGGACTAAAATGGAATATTTTTATGTGGGACTTCTTGGCTTTCTGATAATTTGAACAGATGGAATATATTCAAAACTACTGTTCTCAGATTGCACTGCTTCTAGGGCTTTTTGTCTTGTTCATTGCTTATACTGATTTAACTGTGGGGACTGCAGATGGTCCTTATCTTTCATGAGATAAAAGTTTTCATAACATGTTTTGTACATTATTTTGTACATTATTTCCTAATTCTTCCAAGTACTTAAATTTTTAAATTATGTAATGGTTGGTATGCACACACACACACACACACACACACACCATACCAGTCAGGATACATGAGTGTATGTTACAATAACAGAGGACTCCAACAGGGTTGGGATTCATAATTCTATTACAGAGTAAGGTTGATTTGTGTGACCACTAAATCAAACTGTATGTATGATATGTGCTACCTATATATAAAACATAAATATACAATACTAGGGCACCTACATGGCTCAGTCAGATAAACGCCTGCCTTTGGCTCAGGTCTTGATCTCAGGGTCCTGGAATCTAGTCCCACATCAGGCACCCTGCTCAGGGGGGAGTCGGCTTCTCCCTCTCTCTCTGGCCCACCTCCCTGCTTGTACTCTCTTTCTCTCTCAAATAAATAAATACATAAATAAAAATTAAAAAACCATCAGTGTACGTTATGAAATATATTTAGAAAAAAAATGTATGAGCCAAAATGTACTACCCAAAATAAGATCTACAATTACTGGTAACATTGGATCTACCTGTGTGTTTCTTCCTAATCCCATCCCCTTCTCTGTTTCCTGGACATAACTGTATAAAATTTTGTATTTATCATTTTTTTTGCTTTAAAAAATGGCTAATATCACATATAAATATCTCCTCAATTACTTAGTCTTGTCTAAATATGTCTCTCATGTGTCTCTCATGAATGAATAAATAAAATCTTTAAAGGAAGAAAGAATATTTAAGAATATAAAGTTTATTTGGCAAATTTATTTCTTTTTGATTGCAAACTATATTCATTAGTCAAGAGTTTAAGCTACAACTTCTCTGAGAGCGAGAACTCTTATTTACTTTATTTGCCAAATGATTCTGAGGTTTGAGTATTTTATTTTATTTTATTATTTTTTAAAGATTTTATTTATTTATGAGAGACCCAGAGAGAGAGAGAGAAGCAGAGACACAGACAGAGGGAGAAGCAGGCTCCAAGAAGCAGAGACACAGGCAGAGGGACTCGATCCCGGGGCCTCCAGGATCAGGCCTTGGCGGCGCTAAACTGCTGAGCCACCCAGGCTGCCGAGGTTTGGGTATTTTAATAAGTAAATAATCCTTCAGGACATTTTTTTATGTAACCTAGCAAATGATGTCATGTAATAAGAGCTTTGGAGATCTGGATCTTCTTATTAAGTGGGTGTGTGATATCGAGCCAGTTACTGACCCTGTCTGTGTTTTGGTCTTTACTCTAAAATGAGGATATAAATAGCTATCATTTCCACCCCATGGTGTTATTATTAATGTGTATGAAAGTTCTTTGAAAAGTAAAGCTCTGAAAGCTTTGAAAAGTAAAGCTATAAAAATAAGAACTCAAACAATTATTCAGGAGATATTTACTAGGTACCTACCATGTACCAACCTGCTCTGAGTACTGGGGAGGAAACAGTGAATAAAACTGGAAAATGTCCTTACTGGTAGGGAATTCAAATTTTAGTTAGAGGAAACATGATAATCAAATAAACAAATAGGCATTTTTTTCAGGTGGTGAGATATACTATAAAAGGAAATTTAAGCAGGGGAGATGATAGGAAAATACTATGAGTCAGAGGTGGAGGCATTTTATATAGGATGATCAAGGAAGGCCTCTGTAATAATGGAACACTGAACAGAGAATTGAATGGAAAAAGAGAAAGAATATATGCTGGAAAAATCACTCATGCTAGTGGGAGAGCAAAAGACAAGGCTAATAATACAAACCAAGAGCATTGATGTTTCTAAACAAGGGTAGGCTTCTAATTTCCTTCATTCTCAGACCATTCTCTGAAGCATCAGGCAGTCGTTGATTAGGATAAATTTGGTAAGAATTTGAAAGCTCTTTCTTTAAAAAAATAAAATTAAATTAAAAAATAAAGATTTTAAAAAAAGGGATCCCTGGGTGGCGCAGCGGTTTGGCGCCTGCCTTTGGCCCAGGGCGCGATCCTGGGGACCTGGGATCGAATCCCATGTCGGGCTCCCGGTGCATGGAGCCTGCTTCTCCCTCTGCCTGTGTCTCTGCCTGTCTCTCTCTCTCTCTCTCTCTCTGTGTGTGACTATCATAAATTTAAAAAAATAAAATTAAATTAAAAAATAAAGATTTTGAAAGTTCTTTCTTGTTTGAAAAGCGCCACATAAATGCAATTCAATTAGGTTTAAATAAACTGGAGCCTTCATGATAGTATCTGATATTTGTTGAAAATATGTTTGTAACTAATATATCTTGTGACGGTCACAAACGTCTTGAGGTGAGTCAAATGTTGTTATCTCTGTTTTTCAAATGAAGAAACCAAAAACAGAAAAGTGCTTTGCAAATTTCTGGAACTGATTCTTGCTGGATCTAGGATGGCCTCTGCATTAACCCCTGCCCCTGCTGTCATTTCCCTGGCATGTATGGGAACATTTCTAGAGCCTCCACTGGCTTGGGGTTTAACCTTTATGAGACCCAGCAGGGGACCTGGAAGCCTCATCATGTCAGCCCTCCAGGGTGTAGAAATTGAACATGTGACTAGAGAGCTTGTGACTGACCGGGAAAATGCCCCAAACTCAAGATCTTGTAACTAAACCAATAGATTTTGGTACTAGTCTACTAATTTACCATAGTGGAAAGCTCTCCTGAAGCCATTGTTTAAGAACCAGAGTGTCCTACGTAGCTGAATAGAAAACTGAGGTGTGAGTTGGCTTCTAGCAGAGCTTCTGCCAACCACCATCAGCCTTCTGGGGCCTCATTTTACCCTTTCTATCCTGAATGTCACTGAGCAGCAGCTCTGTAAAGGCCAGTGATATTTTTAGTTCTGTTCCTTCCCGTGAATACAGAGATCATTCTTTTTTTTTTTTTTTCCTAGCGAAATGGAAACAATTTCTCTCAGTGCCATTACTCATCCTTCCTACTACTGGAACTCAGACAACTTCAGGCAAGGGAGAGATGCAGACCAAAGAAGGAAGTGTGCTGCCACCCAAATGAGTGGGAGACTCAGAGCTGCTGCTGGGTGAGGCTCCTTGTTTAAACAGATTGGCTTCTCACAAAAATGGGATCTTGAGATTATTGTCTACTTTATACTTTCTGTGGAAAACTGGAGTCGGAGATTCTCCAATATCTTTCAACAGAAGTAGACAAGAAAACAGAATAACAACAATAAAGATCAACTCTTTCTTCCCTTCCTGTCTTCCTCTCCTTTCCATCTTTCTTTGTCTTTCTTTTCCCTCCAGGTATGGGAATGTTCCTGTCCTAGGAAATGGTGTGGTGAGTGGAAGGAAGTGTGATGTAGAGGGATTACCTGGTGTCTGAAGAATTAGAATAGTAAGGGGGGGAGGGACACATAAAATGATGAGCAGAAGAGTGGCCAAAGTGCTTGTACGATGCTCACATACACATACATACACATCAGTGTGGAAATAGTTTATGTGTAGGTATAGCTATAGAGTTTAGATATATTTAAATTATAAATATGTTGTATGCATGTATATGTATATACATGAATATATTTCCTACTTTTTTTCTTCTTGCTGATACGGCCAATAAGTAATGACATACTAATAGCAGTAAGCAAAACACACACCAGATCTTGGTTTCTAAATACCAACCTCCACTAAAAGGAACCAGGACTCCCTAAAATATGGCTGATTCTAAGGCTGCAGTAAGAAAATTCCAAGATGAGTCTGAAACATCTTCTTATATCAGAAAGCAAGGAAATGCTCAAAGAATGATGGAGACATGCCAGAAGGACAAAGGACACAGAACTCTTACTAGCGAAATCTCAGACAATTTGAGTATCAAGATAATGACTGAGTGTCATATTACAAACCAATGAATAAAACAGAAATCATGAGTCTGTACTTAAATAAATGGAGGAGACATAAAGGCTTTTTCTTAGATTGGATTGTCATTTAATAAATGTAGAAACAATGATGGTATAGGAAAAGAAAACTTTCCCTTTCTTCCCTTCTTGGTTCCTTGGTCTAATCATTAAATTGACACAAGACAGATTAAGAAGAGAAAAAACAAATTTTAATTTCCTGTGTACAGAGCTCATAAAAATATAAAACTCAAAGAAGTGACCAAAGTAAACAGCTTTTATACTTTGTAGACAAAGAACAAATACATTTGTGGGGAATTGACAAAACAAGGAGGTTTGAGTCAGGGGTAAATTGGTGAAGACATAATAAGATTTGTTTCAGTCCTAAATCTCTGGTGATAAGGATGTCTCTCTACTTTCTGGTACAGGGAAGGTACCTTTCACATGGGAGATTTATTTCTCGCTTTCAGGGGGACAACATAGGGGCAGAATTTTCTAGTACCAGTTCCTTCTTAAGTAACTTTAATTCAAAAAGATCAAATGTCACAGTGGCATATTTTAGGGTGGCCTTCACTAAATCCCATCAGTTCAGTTCCCTCAGATCGAAAGTTGAGCTGATGGCTATGGAGAGTAGAATCAGTTTAATAACTGGTAAAAGATCTACAAAGGAACAGAAGAGCATTGATTAGAAGAAGAATGAACAAACAAAAAAATTGAAACACATTTCCCCACAACTCCTTATAAACTAGCTCCCAATATCGGGAATAGATCAGTCCAATAAAATGGTTGTGCTAATTTACATTTAATAAAATGGTTGTGTTTCCATTTACCTAATGGAAAGTGTTAATCTACTCTTTTAACAGATATAAGTTAGACACTACTTTTCCTGTTTGATTTATATACAAACATTACTTTTCACTACCCCTTGTTGGGTAGTCAGTGTATCTAGAGCATGATTTTGGAGGACAACAGAGGTTTAGTTGTTACCTTCTGACTGGAATAGCTCAAAAGTCCACAGAGTGGTATTGGACTCTTTTGTTCTATTACCATAGAAAGATTTAAGAATGCCTTTTCCTAAGTTTCAATTCTTAAGAATTCATAAGTCTCAAAGCTTGGGAATAAGGTCCTTGATATTGAAAAGTAGTAGGAATACACAAACAGATTTTCCATAATTTCTCATCTAATATGATTACATGGCATGGCTTTATGAAAAAAAAGGAGTCTGAGTTTGTAATTTGACTGACATTTAAAGTGGAATATCTGGTTACAGAGGAGCCGGGTTCGGAGTCCACATCATCTTGATCATTTAGATGGAACACATTATATACCTTGTTGTCACATAAGATAAAAAGATCACTGTGACTCAAAGATAAAGTCAGAGCAGAATTAGTAATTTTCCAGGTCTGAGACATTCCATGACCTTTGCCACAAGAAATGTTAGCATTGATACATCTCCACTTACCATATACTTCTCTCAGTTTGTGGGAGCTGAACACATGGCAAAATGCCTGATATAGGGGACCTGCAGTCTGGTTTTGGCAGCTATAAAGTTTGGTTTTGTCACCTGGCCAAGTTAGTCCAGAATTTTGGTCCATCCACATATAATTTGGGCAGTCTAATCAGGGAAGCAGCTGTGATACCCCAAGTCAAACTCATGCAAGGATGGCCTGTGAACCATCTAAGACATTTTATGATTTGGCAGATATCTGTATTGTAGGAGGTAGTGCTACAGTCAATTTTAATATCCCTGACAGGTTTGGAAATGTCTATGAAATCAAACTACAGGATTTAATTGAAATATTGTGCTGGTATGTTACCCAGGAAAGTTCCGGGGGCATGTCTGTTTTCAATACAAAAGGAAATATTTTTGCCTATCTTTTTTGTCTGGTTAAAGGGCAGCCCTTGAGCTTCTACAGAGGTTTTCCCAGCTCAAATAACTCACCAGAAGAAAAAACAAAGTGATGCTTTTCTAGCTGTGGATACCATTCCCGGCCATTCATTCGTCTTTGATACTTAGTCCACCAGGTATTCACACTGGCAGGAAATTTTCAGGTTCTTCTGCATTATCCAGATGTTGACATAATCAATGGTTGGATTCACCAGGGTTTGCCAAAATGACATAAAGGGGTGTTTGGTTTGTACTTGACTTGTTGAAAAAGTAAGGCTTTTTCAACTAGGAGCAAGATGCAGATTGAGAGAATCATTATGTAAAACTCAGAGGGGGAGCAGGGCACATTGAAACAATATCCAGTCAATCTTCTAATAAATAATAAATACGGAAGGAAAAAAGTATTCATTAATAAGCTGTGTGTGTGTGTGTGTGTGTGTGTGTGTGTGTGGTAAGGAGTCTTATAAAGGATGGGAAATGGGTAAAAGTAAAGTTTCTTGATCTTGGGAAAATTTGTCCACTTTGTAATGTTTTCTGCTTCAAAAACCTGAGAACTGACTCTGAAAATCATTTGCAGGGACTGTCTTCCAGTTATCATGGGAATGATAATCTGAATCATTAATTCAGATTATCTAATTAATTGGCATGACTTCCATGAATTCAGGATTTTTCTTTTATTTTGGTGGTGGTTAGCATACCTCATAAAGTTTTTCCCAGAGAGGTGATAAAGCATGTATTGTTCTAAGACCTTGATGTGTATCTGGTCTTCTGGTTGAAAGGGATGGCAAGGGTTGTCAGTCAATGGAGGTCATGCCTTTTTTGACCTGTTGGCAATATACTTCAAGTATACTAGTTTGTTGTTTTTTTTTTTTAATACACCAGAGCATTCTATTTTTTTTTTTTGAGAAGATTTTATTTATTCATTCACGAAAGACACAGAGAGAGAGAGAGGTAGAGACACAGGCAGAGGGAGAAGCAGGCTCCATGCTGGGAGCCCATCCCAGACTCTATCAGGGTCTCCAGAGCCACGCCCTGGGCTGAAGGCGGTGCTAAACCACGGAGTCATCCGGGCTGCCCCTAGTTAGTCTTTATATACAGCTAGTCATAGCATCAAATTGCTCACTTAAGTTCCCACAATGTTCAGTTAACCTAGGAATGGAGAGTTTAGAGATTCCATGAGGCATTGAGCATCCAAACACTATTTCAAAAGTAGTCAATTGATGGCTTCTAATTGGAATAATCTGGATCTTTATAAGGGTCGAGAGCAATGCTTCTGGCCATTTAGTCCCAAATTTCTTGACAGATCTTTACGAAAGCCCTTTTTATGTCTAAATTTTTAGGTTCTATTGTTCCTGATGATAGAGAATTGTACAGGATACAAAATTTTAAGGAGTACTCTGGAGTCTTTGTAAACAAGTGGTTTATTTCTGCTGTAAAATGAGTTCCCTGCTCTGACTCAATCCATAAAGAAATAACAAAATGCCGCCAATTAATCTGTTACTAATTTCTTTACTACTACTGTCAGGATATTATTAATTTCTTTACTCCTATTGCAGCATCAGAGATTTAAAATATCCCTGAGGTACGTGAGTCCATGTTAACTGTCTCCCTCTAAATGTAAATGCAACTGTCATCAGGTCCATCCACTAAACATGTAGACAATAACCAGTGAGACTAGCCAAAGCTGGAGGCAAGTTTATACAATCCATTTGAAGTACAGCAAAGGGCACTGTGAGCCTAGGGGGACTTGCTAGGGTATACTGATTTCTTCTAGAAACTCGGTGTATTTACAATTGGCGCACTGGGAACTAATTTGTTCAGAAATTGTGTGAATGTCAGGGCAGAACCAATTGTCTTTCAGTTTCTTAGTTATCACCCATCTGGTATCTGGAAGGAGAATATAGAGGTTTAGCAAGAATAGCAAAATTAGAAATTCATTGGCAGCAGTAGCCAGCTGCCTTTAGAGATGTGTGTAATTGTTTATTCCTTTTGAGGGGATGGACAAAATTGACTCAAAGCATTTTGAGGTGAGCTTTGGAATGCCCTGAGATATCTCATGTTCTAATTAGGTAACCATTATTTGTACCCATTGAAGTTTAAGGCAAGAGGCCTTATGGTTCCCTTTAGCTAGTGCCTTTAGGAGAATAAAGGAGTCGTACTCTGCTTAGTTTGTTTACAGGGTAAAAGGCTACCCAGTGAGCTTTAAGGACTTGAGAAATTATTAAAGGACTCACAAAATGCCTGAGATATGCAAATCCATGTTAACTGACTCCCTCTAAATATAAATGGGAAAAGAACTTGCAAGTCAGGATGTAGGGCCATTAAGGAGGGCATGTGATGTGATGAGCACTGAACAATATATGCAACTGGTGAATTATTGAAAACTACATCTGAAACTAATGATGTTGGTTAATTGAATTTAAATAAAAACAAAACAAAAACAAACAAAAAATGCAACAGGATTCAAAAGAAAGTTGAACAGAGATAAATTACTGTAAACCAGGCTACATCAGCAAGAATTGAAGAATACTAGCTAGATTAGGGACTAGGAGTAGCAAGCAATTACAAGTTTATGGCTCTTAGTTCTTGCACAAACTAATTTCTGAGTCAATTTGCCTTCTTTCTTCACCGGCAAGATTAGCATACTAGAGGGTGAGAAAGTAAAGACAAATACACCTGCTGCAAAAGACAGTTTATTCAGTTCCTTATTATTCATCTCTTGAAAGAGGCTTTGAATTACTGATGGAAATGGTTTATTTATTTTTCCAAGTAATGCATGCACACAGGCTCTGCACTTGGTAACAATCTAACTTCATTTGCATGGGTGGCCCAAAGACTAATTGGGACATTTAAAAAAATTTTGGAAAAAATTATGTTTTTTAAACTTTAATCTCAGTATAATTAACATACTGTGTAATATTATTTTCCGGTGCACAATATTAAACAATTCTATATTACTCAGTGCTCATGATGATAAATGTACTCTTAATCCCTTTCGCATATTTCATCCATCCTCTACGGATCCCCCCTCTGGTAACTATTAGTCTGTTCTCTATATTTAAGAGTTTGCGGCTCTCTTTTTTCTTTTCTTTCTTTGTTTTGTTTCTTAAATTCCACATAATTAAATCATAAGGTATTTGTCTTTCTATGACTCACTTGTTTCACTTAGCATTATGCCCTCTAGATCCCTCCATGTTGTTGCTAATGACAAGATTTCACTCATTTTTATGGCAGAAAAATATTCCATTGAATATATACACCACATTTTAAGGGTCTCTTATGGTTTGTTTCCTTCTATTTTCTCCTTTCCCATATGTTCATCTGTTTCTTAAACTCTACATATGGGTGAAATGATACGATATTTATCTTTCTCCAACTGACTTATTTTACTTAGCATATTTTAATCTAGCACTGTCCACATCATTGTAAGTGGTAAGATTTCATTGTTTTTTTAAATTTTTTAAAAAATTTATCTTATTTTTTAAATTTCATTGTTTTTGATGGCTGAATAATATTCCATTATATCTGTATCTATATCTATATCTATAATCTATATATCATTTCTTTATCATTCATCTGTTGATGGACATCTATGCTCTTTCATATTTTGGATATTGTGGACAGTGTTGCTATAAGCATTGGGGTGCAGGTGACCCTTTGAATCACTATGTTGTATTGTTTGGATAAATACTAGTATAGCAATTGCTGAGTCATATTTTTAAGTTTTTGAAGAATCTCCATATGTTTACCAGAGTGACTGTACCAGTTTGTATTTCCACCAGCAGTGTAAGAAGGTTCCCCTTTCCCTTTATCTTCACCAACATCTGTTGTTTTCTGAGTTGTTAATTTTAGCCATTCTGACAGGTATGAGGTGGTATCTCATTGTGGTTTTGATTTGTATTTCCCTGATGGTTATTCATGTTGAGCATTTTTTCATGTGTCTATTGGCCATTTGGATGTCTTCTTTGGAGAAATGACTTCTGCCCATTTCTTGACTGGACATTTTGAGTTTATTTTTGTGTATGGGGTAAAAAGGTGGTCCATCAATACCATTTTTTGAAGAGACTGTCTTTCTTTCTCCCATTGCATATTCTTGCCTCCTTGGTTAAAGGTTCATTGACCATTTAATTGTGGGTTTATTTCTGGGCTCTCTGTTCTATTGATCCATGTGTCTATTTTTATGTCAGTACATACTATTCTGATTACTACAGCTTTGTAGTGTAACTTGAAATCTGGGACTGTCATACATCCAGTTTTGCTCCTTTTCGAGATTATTTTGGCTTTTTGGGGTCTTTGTGGTTCTATACACATTTTAGGATTCTTCTACTTCTGTGGAAAATGCTGTTGGCATTTTGATAAGGCCTACATTAAATCTGTGTAGGTTGTTTTTTTTTTTTTTTTTTTTAACAATATTTGTTTTTCCAATACATGAGCATAGAATCTTTCTTTTTTTTTTTTTTTCTTTTTTTTGGTGTCATCTTCAATTTCTTTCACCAAAGTTTAATCTTGAAAATAGTTTTCAGAATAGAGGTCTTTTGGATCTTTGGTTTAGTTTATTCCTAGGTATTTTATTATTTTTGGTGCCACTGTAAATGGGCTAGTTATTTTAATTTCTCTTTCTACTTCTTCATTATCAGTGTATAGAAATGCAGTGGATTTCTGATATTTTGTATCATGCAACTTTACTAATTCATTTATTAGTTTTAGTAGTTTTTTGGTGGAGTCTTTCAGGGACTCTCTATATAGTATCATGTCAACCACAAATAGTGAAACATTTGCTTCTTCACTACTGATTTGGAAGATTCTATTTATTTTTTAAAGATCTATTTATTTATTTTAGAGAGAGAGTGTGTGTGCAGTGGGGAAGGGACAGAGAGAGTGTCAAGCAGACTCTGCACTGAGCATGGAGCCTGATGCCGGCTTGATCTCATGACCCTGAGATCATGACCTGAACTGAAACCAAGAGTTGAATGTATAACTATGACACTGAGGCACTTCAGTGAAAGCCTTTTATTTCTTTTTGTTGTCTGATTGCTGTGGCTAAGACTTACACTACTTTGTTGAGTAAGAGTGGTGAGAGTGGGCATTCTTCTTTTGTTCCTGATTTTAGGGGGAAATCACTTGGTTCTTCCCCACTTATTATGATGTTTGCTGTGGGTTTTTCACATGGCCTTTACTATGTTGAAGTATGCTCCCTCTAAACCTACTTTGTTGAGGATTTTTTACCACAAATGAATGTTGTACTTTGTCAAATGGTTTTACTACATCCATTGAAATGAACATATACTTTTTATCATTTCTCTTATTGATGTGATATATCACAATGATTGATTTGTGAATATTTAACCACCCTTGCAACCCAGGAATAAATTCCACTTGATTATGGTGAATGATTTTTTTAATGTGTTGTTGGATTCAGTTAACATTTTTTTGAGGATGTTTCCATCTATATCCTTTAGAGATATTGGCTTATAGCTTTATTTATTGTAGTGACTTGATCTGGTTTTCATATCATGATACTGTCAGCCTCATAGAATGAATTTGAGAGCTTTCCTTCCTCTTTTGGAATAGTTTGAGAAGAACTATTTACCTCTTATTTAAATGCTTAATAGAATTCACCTGTGAAGCCATCTGGTCCTAGACTTTTGTTTGTTGGGAGTCTTTTGATTATTGATTCAATTTTTTTGCTGGTAATCAGTCTGTGCAAATTTTCTATTTTTTTTCTGCTTCAATTTTGGTAAGTTATATGTGTCTAAGAATTTATCCATTTCTTCTAGGTTGTCGAATTTGTTGACATATAGTTTTCTATAATATTCTCTTATAATCCCTTGTATTTCTGTGGTGTTGCTGGTTATTTCTCCCCTTTCAGTTCTTTTTTTTTTTTTAAATTTTCATTTATTTATGATAGTCACAGAGAGAGAGAGAGGCAGAGACATAGGCAGAGGGAGAAGCAGGCTCCACGCACTGGGAGCCCGACGTGGGACTCGATCCCGGGTCTCCAGAATCGCGCCCTGGGCCAAAGGCAGGCGCTAAACCGCTGCGCCACCCAGGGATCCCTCCCCTTTCAGTTCTGATTCTGTTTATTTGAGTCCCCTATCTCCCTCTCTTTCTTTTTATTATGAGTCTCACTAAGTTTGTCAATTTTTTAATCTTTTCAAAGAAAGAAACAGTTCCTGATTTAATTGATATATTTTAATGTTTTTTTTTTTTTGTTTTTTGTTGTTGTTTTTATTTTCTATTTTGTTTATTTTTGCTCTAATCTTTATTATTTCCTTCCTTCTACTGGTTTTAGGATTTGTTTGTTGTTGTTATTGCCCTTCTTCTTCTTCTTCTTCTTCTTCTTCTTCTTCTTCTTTCCTTTCTTCTTCTCCTCCTCCTTCTTCTCCTCCTCCTTCTTCTTTTAGCTCCTTTAGGTGTAATGTCAAATAGTTTATTTGATATTTTGAGATATTTCTTGCTTCTTGAGGTAGACCTGAATTGCTACAATCTTTCCTCTTAGAATGGCTTTTGCTATATCCCAAAGATTTGGACTGTTGGGTTTTCAGTATCATTTGTTTCTATGTCTTTTTTTAATTTCTTCTTTGATTTCTTGGTTAACCCATTTATTGTTAATAGCATGTTTTTTTTTTAATCCTCTATGTATTTGTGGCTTTTCCAAATTTTCTCTTGTGGTCAATTTTTAGGTTCATTGTGTTGTGATTAGAAAATTTGCATGGTATATCTTCAATTCTTTTGAATTCGTTGAGACTTATTTTGTGGCCTAATATGTTATATGTTTTGGATAATCTTCCATGTGATTTTGAAAAAAAATACTTATTATACTATTTTAGGATGGAATGTTCTGAATATATCTGTTACATCCATCTGGTCCAATATGTCACTCAAAGCCACAGTTTCCTTATTGATTCTATGTTTGAATGACCTATCCATTGATATAAATGGGGTGTTAAAGTCTAATTGAGACATCTTTTAAAGACTCATCCTCTTCAGAGGAATTTAAATCCAGATGAATTTACAGTAAGGATGTTACTGACCCATTTATCACAGCTTCTAACTCAGGAAATGAACAGATAAGCCCTGGTGGGGGCTTATTTGTCCAGGAGACTTGGACAAATTGAGAGCACAGCCCCTGGCTTCATTCACAACACTGTTGCCAAACAGACTTGGATAAGCTCATTGCAAGAGAAGCCAATAACTCAAAAGAGTCTTGGAAAAGAGTAAAGGAAAAATTTATTTTGGGTGCTGACAGCCAGGGGAGATGGTAGGTTCAACCTTAAAAACTCACCTCTCTGCCTACAAGATGGACAAAGTTATATGAGGATAATTTAAGGGAGTACATACAAGAGAGCAGGCAGAGAGTGGGTTATCATGAATATGTGTTCAGCTCATGATCAAGAACAGGGAAGGGGGTATTAAGGTGTGACCTTGTAAGCATTCCATTGCTATCAGGGCTTTTCTGATCTGGCCCTGGGATGTTCCATTTATTGCAGTACACCTTCATCAATGAAACAAGAAAGTGTGTTAAGAAGTTAGTACAATAGTTTTCAGTTAGAATGTGAGTTAAGCAATCTTATCTATTTCTGGCTTTAACTGTTGGAGTCTATAGTTAGTTGAACAAGAGGGTTGCTAACAAGAAAAATAGGAAATTTAGAAAAGGTAGAGAAGGTAGAGAAATAAAAATGCATTTCTCATTACAATCCATAGTGGCATTAAATTTACATAACAGATCTCTACTAAAAAGTTTTGGTGGTGAGAAGTTGGAAATTAGACAGGCATAGTGTTTTTAAGAAAGCCTAAAGATATTGGGGCGGCCTGAGCTATGAGTAATGAAATAGGTTGCCCTGAGACTCTGACAGCCTCAGTCAGAGGTGATAGGTAGAGATAAATCCTCTCAGCAGATGACAAATTCCCACCAGTGTCAATTTTAAAATCCAGATTTTGATCATTTAAAAAACAAATTTAATGCTGAACTCTGGGATGTGAGGATCAGCTGACTTCATCAGTCAATGGTGAATTGCCTCACAGGAGAGGAAAAAGTTGACTCTGGGGGAGCTGAGGCCTGGGGATTATTTTTAAAGCGGTCCTTTCTCTTAAGTGCAGGACAATTATTTTTCCAATGGCCTTTTTTGTTTTTTTTTTCCTTTCACAATGTCAGCACATGTCTAGAGGAAAATAGGAAGGGCTCTGAATTGTTTTTAGAGTCATACATTTATCTCTCTAAAGATTTAAGTTGCAGAGCAATAATTGTTCATTTTAACTGCCCCCTCCCGCCCCCATATTCCTTCAAGCTATTCTCAAATAACTGAGTAGCTGCTTCTATGATGACACTTACAGGCTTGCTAGCTCATCCAACTACATTATTTTATATTTGCCTCTTTATATCAGAGAGGCAATTTCCTACTAAAGTGGAAATTAAAAGGTTCCTTTCTTTAAAAAAAAAAAAAAAGAAGAAGATTTCTGTGCTCTGGAGCTTCTGGGTTTAATGTAGTATGCCTTTGAAAATTTTGCATAAGCCATTCAACAAAGACCTTCAGATGCTCCTCTTTCTGAGTACACAATTCAACCTTAGACCAATTCATTTTAGGGTGGAAAGGCTCTAAAATTATACCTATCAAGCTTTGAATATCGTTCGCTAGCTGAGATATTTCCTAGTCACTTTTAGGAGGGCCTGGGAGAGTTTCAGGCTGTCTGTTTTTTCCTTGTTAGGAGTGGTTTTCTCCAGGGGGCCATCTGTCATGTTTAACTATAGTATAATCATGGAAGGGGAAAAACACTCCTTAGCAGTCTCTGTGAGTGAAGTTGTGAATGGTCACTAATCTTTCTAATTTCCCTTTAAATGTGGTAGGATCTGAAAGTAGAAGTAAAAGGGTTTTGTAATTTAAAAGATCTGTTGTTGTACAAGGGACATGAATTCTTTACTGTGAGGATACACACACAATGGACATTGCATAGAAAGGCCCCAAACTGGCAGGACCTGATTACAGATCTCTGGAAAGAAGGAAGAGCTGCAAGCACAATAAAACAAACCTCATCACCATCTGTCTTGGGTGTTTCTGCTACATTCATTCCTGACATTTAGCATTTATGTAAATAAACTGTATACTCTGGATGTGGAGGTGAGACCATGGTGTTTTCTGTAAATCTCATAAGAAAAGAGATGAGAGGGATGCCTGGGTGGTTTAGCGGTTGAGTGTCTGCTTTTGGCTCAGGGCATGATCCCAGGGTCCAGAATTGAGTTGCACATCAGGCTCCTTGCAGGGAGTCTGCTTCTCCCTCTGCCTATGTCTCTGCCTCTCTCTCTCTCTCTCTGTGTGTCTCTCTCTTATTCTGTGTCTCTCATGAATAAATAAATGAAATCTTTAAAAAAAAAGAAAGGAGATGATAAAACAGTAAGTATGTGTTTAGGGATTTTCTGAGAATGTTGGAGAAATTTAGGAAGATAAGGAAATTTGTTTTTGAGAAGGGGAATTTAGACCAGGGGCCCTGACATCCAAAAAATCTGGACAGTCAGAGACAGAGAGTTGGGAATAATGAGATGTACGAGAGGGTAGAAAGAAGAAATTTGCATTGGATGTGGTTTTTAAGTTTTGTTCTAAAATTCAGTTTCTTTTTTTCCCCCATCTTGTTAAAAGAATCTCTAAGGCTAGCCATGATATTCCTTGTGTGTTTTTATGGAAAGACGTGGAGGTAACTTCTGAGGTTTAGAATAAATCTTTATCATGAATGTGAGAGGCATTCCTGAAGTAAGTGTAGAAGATATAGCATCCATGACTCAAAAGTTTACTCTCAGAGTTATCTCAAGAAAGCAAAGATCTTTATTGTCATAGTAAAAATAGTGTAGTAAAAACAGTGTCTCTGGTTTCTCACAGGATTATGTGACATCTCCAGTCACAGACCCACTAATCTGTGATACTGGGCAGGCACTACTGGAGTGAGACTTTTCCAGTAGTATCAAGATAACAAAGGTTGAGATGACAAAGGTCCCTAACAGACTGGGACCTCTTATGACAAGTTCCTCTGAGAGCTGGCATGACTGGATAAAGAAGATACTATTTATGGCTTTGTATCTCAGAATCCCAGTGTATTCAACTGGCCACCAGAATCACACCATTATGTGCACCATCTGGATGACAGGGACCAGAGATTCTGGTCACAAAACCAAACACTCAAAACAGAATAAGATAAAAGGAAAACGGTTCCTGATTTTTTGCATAGGGGACACACAGCAAAGCTTCACTAAACAGACATAGGTGCAGTGAGAACTGTGAGCTCACTAATGTGTGAGGCTAGCTCACCAGGTTATAGGAACTATGCTCCAGTACTACTCTGTTGACACAAAATGAATAAACCTTTTAGAAATCTCTAAAAGTTAAAAAAGAGTTTTATTTGAGCCCAAATTAGGAGAGCTTCCCAGGAAACATACTCCTTTAGAACATTTTCTAGAGAATAAACAGTTTTTACAGGGTTATATATATATATTATATAATTATATAATATATAATAATATATATTATAAATATTTATAATAATATATCATATATATATTATATAATAATATATTATATAATTATAAATTAGCATGTAGTCAGGAATCATGGGTTTTAAGGGCAAAAAATGCAGGGGGTAGAAGCATTGATTGATATCTGAAGGACAGGATATTTTTTCTTTAGGCTACTCATTTACAAAACTGATGTATAATGTATGCCTGGTGGGCCATAAGTCACACTTTTGCTTTAAACAAAGTTTATGTACAGTCATGCTAACTTAGAAAGAAATCCAAAATGGCTTTTCTTATATGTCAGTCCATTAGAGAGGGTTTTTTTTCTCTCTCTCTTTCTCATCAACTCTAGTTTCCTCTTTCTGAAAAACTACACAAAAGACAGACAAAGAGGAATGCTTGGGTGGTTAAGTATCTGCCTTAGGCTCAGTTTATGATTCTAGGATCCTGGGAGCAAGCCCTGTGTTGGGGTCCCTGCTCAGTGGGTAGTCTGCTTCTCCCTCTCTCTCTCTGTCCCTCCTTCCCCCAATGCTCTCTCACTTCCTTGGTCTCTCTCTCTCTCAAATTAACTAAAATCTTAATAATAATAATAAAAAAAGTAAAGACAGTAAAGACAGACCAAAGAAAACAGTGACTATCTCAGGGAGGAATGGGATCAGAAGAAATGAAGACTACTTATCTTTAAGTAGTCTTTATCAAAGTTACTATATGCAAGGAACTAATTCACACAAGTATTTTTCCTGCTATTCTAAATTTAGACAAAGAAAAGGACTTTCACCACTCTTGCTTCCACCAGACTTTGCAGGCAGAGATCCAAGAGGCTTTTGTAGTAAGAATTTCTACCTCATGCCAGCTCTTGTCAGAGGTCCCAGGATCTCTCATCTACAGTAGCTATGAAGTGGGCAATGTCCAATCAGTGGAGGACCTCATATGGGGCAACAAAACCCATAGAGAAGGAAGTTTTCCTTTCTTACCTTTTAGGTTCTAGTCTAATAACTTAATTGACACAAGACAAATTAACAGGAGAAAAAAACAAATTTAAATCTCAAAAATCTGGGAGCTTATCAAAATGTGAGATTCAAAGGATGACCAAAGCAGGATATTTTGGACAAAAGGACAATAAACTCACAAGGAACTGATAGGACAAAGAAATTTGGGCCTGCGTAATAAATTGGTAAAGAAATAACAAGGTTAGTTCATATAACCTTTGCAGCCCTAAGTTCTCTATCTCTTGTGATAAGAATGTCCCTCTATAGGGAGTGTATCTTTTACATGGAAGATTTACTTCCTCTTTTCAGGTGGACAAAAGAGGGTCAAAGTATCTTTATATCAACTGCTGCTTAAGTAATTTTGATTCAAAATGATCAATATGCCAAAGCGGCATATTTTGGGGTGGCCTACTCTGAATTTCATCAATGGAAATAGAGAATAATTTTTTGTCAACCATAACAGTGATAGTTGATATATGCAGGAATCATCAATGGATGCTTAGGTTGATGTGGAGAGGAGTGAAATTAATTTCCTCTCTACCTTTCTAGATTCTTAACAGAGACTCTATAATAAAAGACAGATTAACAGTAGAAAAATAAACCGATGTTTAATAAAACGTAAACCTCTGTACACATGGGAGATACCCAAGAAAACTGAGTAACACCCACAAATGGCTTGAGACAATATCTTGAATACCATCTTCAGCTAAAGACAAAAGATATTGGGGTCAGGAGAGGAAGGAGTGCCATTATGGGAGGGAATCAGGAAAAGCACAGTAAACCACGGTAAGCTGTCATGTAGATTTAATTAAGTTCTTCTTCATTGATAAGAGCTCATTGTGATTTAGAGCCTTCCTTCTCTTCCTGATAGAGAGAGGGATACACCCTTACAAATGGAGATTTCAGTCATAAGGGAAAAAAAGAGAGGCACACCAAGCAACAGAGAACAAACTGATGGTTATCAGAGAGCTTGCCACTCAAGATTCCTGTGGCTAGGGGACCTCATTTCATCTGGTCTGCTAAATTTAGCTAGATAACTATCAAATCATCCTGAGCATCCATGAATTCAACCTGAGATATAAGAAAAGAATGGCTGGAATTCTACAAATAGAAAGGGACCACTTTTTGCAAAGTAGGAGTGTGGAGAAGAGAAACAGGGGGCATATATCTGAAGATAAACAGCAGGGGGAAGGAGCCAGTGTAAGGTGCCTACTGGAAAGTGATACAGCCCTGGAGTGCAAATTCGAGACCTTTAGAAATCTACTCCAGTGAAAGACTTCCCTCCCTGAAAGGTGCTCAGTGTTGAAGCAGGGTAGACTGCCAGGTAGGACTGTGGGGTCTCAAGATCCCTGGAGTCACAGAAAGAACTCTTGTGCCTGACCTTCAGAGTTCTGAAGCATGGGAGTGGAGAAACTGGCTGATACCAGCTAGCCCAGGAGGGGGCTCTCAGCTGCATTTAGCCTAAACCCTGAACAGAGATCTGATGGGAGACTGCTGTGGAGGCCGAGAAAAATCAAGGCCATTCCACCTCAAGTTTAGCATTAGCACAAGTACAGCCATCTTAGACCCTTGTGAATAAGAGCTGAACTTTATAGGAAAAACTGCAGAATGTCCTCAATGTCCTCGGCAGGTAATCCCATATCAGAAAGACAACAGAGCCCACACCTGTGGTAGAAAGTCCCATATTAGAATGAGAACAGAGCTCAATGCCCTTGAAAGCCCCATATCAAAATGTAAACAGAACTTGAGAAATTCCTCCATCCCTTCTAAAAATCCCCTAGACCAGCCTATAAAAAACCCAGCTGTAACCCACTTCGGGGTCCAAGTCCCTGCTCCGCTGTGTCGGGCATACTTGGACCCGAGCTTGAGCTTATAAATAAACCCTTGTGTGTTTGCATTGGTGTCGGCTCCTTGGTGGTTTCTCGGATTCATAATCTTGGACACAACACTGCTCTTTGTGTAGGGTCCCTGGAAAGGACTGGAACTCGGCAACCCCTCTGCCTTCCCCGGGAGGAGGTGGGGCAGGTGTGCAAATGACCAGCTGAACATTCTCTGTGCCAGGGCCCTGTAAGGACAGAAAGGGGTGACCCTCTGCTTCATCTGGAAGGATAGAGCAGGTGAGCACAGGATCCCATAGGGTGAACGCTTTCCCATGCAGGGCCCTGAAAAGTGCACAAATCAGCTTCCCTCCACCTTCCCCCTGGAGGATCAGAGTGGGTGCATGCCACAGAAGACTGAAGATTTTGGCACACACCACGATCTTTCAATCTTTCACCTCCAGGGCTGGAGCTGGGGCTGGCCATTTTTATTTTCACCCTCTAAATATGCATGGAAAGCCTTCCTGGAACAAAAGCCAAACGGAGCAACCAGTTTACACTAAGCCTGGGCCCCTGACAAGAGGCAGTTCAACTCTTCCAGGCAGACACTGGAGAATCAGCACAGCAGGCCTCTCTCCCAGAAGACTAGCTGCAAGAACAGATGAACTCACGTTTATGGGCCAAACAAGACTTCAAAACTCCAGTGCTAGGTAAAAATAGTATATAGAACTCAAGGTTTTTTCTTATGATTCATTAATCTTTCAGCTTAAATTTTTCCAATTTTTTAATTTTCATTTCGACTAGTTTCTTATTTTATCAACTCTTTGTTTTTAAGTCTTTTTTAACTTTGTTTACATGTACATTTTATAGATATATTCATCATTTTTGGCTTCCATTCACTGTATTCAATTTTATTTTTGTAATATGTAAGTTTTGCTTTCTTTATAATTTCAGAATTTAGTGTCTTCTAACACACAAACCAAAATGCCCTCAGAGCAAGTGAGTCACTCTGTTTTGTCCACTCTGTGAAATTATATTCACTCTCCCCCACCTTCCTCCTCACTTTTTTTTCCTTTTCTTTGGTATTTTGGTTTTGTTTCTCTTTTTCTCTCCTTTTTTCTTTTCTTTTCTGGTTTCTGAACTCTTCAGATTCATCTAGTGTGTATTTCTCTTGGGTCATGGTTGATATTTTTGATAGTGTTCACCTCTTCACCCATTCTTCTTGGGGTAAAATGACTAGAAGGAGGAATTTATAAGAAAAGAAAGAATCAGAGATAACACTCTCGGTCACAGATGTAATAGAAATGAATGTAAGTAAAATGTTGGAGATGGAATTCAGGATACCAATTATAAATTTACTAGCTGGGCTTGAGAAAAACATAAAAGACATTAGAGAATTTCACATTGCAGAAATGAAATCTAATCAGGCCAAAATTAAAAATGATCTAACGAGATGCAGTCTAAATTAGAGCTCTACAGGTAGGGTAAAAGAGGCAGAAGAGAGAGTAAGTGACATTGAAGACAAATTGATGGAAAGGAAGGAAGCTGAGGAAAAGAGAGGGAAAAAAAAAAAAAAAACTAATGGACCATGAAGAGAGGCTTTGAGAAATCAGTGATGCCATAAAACAAAGCAATATCAGAATTATGGGGGTGGCTGAAGGCAAAAAAAAGAAAGAGACCAGAAAGTATATTTGAGCAAATCATAGCTGAGAACTTCCTTAATCTGGAGAAGGAAACAGGCATTCTGTCCAAGACATAGAGAGGACCCCTTCCAAAATCAACTAAACATAGATCAACGCCTGCAAATTTCAGAGATAGAAAGAAAATCCTGAAAGCAGCTCAAGACAAGAGATTCCTTACATACAGGAGTAGGAATATAAGACTGGCATTAGACCTATCCACAGAGACCTGGCATGCCAGAAATGCGCTGGCATGATATATTTATGGTATTAAATGAGAAAAATATACAGCCAAGAATACTTTATCCAGCAAGGATGTCATTCAGAATAGAAGTAGAGATAAAGAGCTTCCAGGACAGAGAGAAACTAAAAGAATATATGACCACCAAGTCAGTCCTGCAACAAACATTAAGAGGGAATCCTGTAAGTGAAAGGAGAGCCCAAGAGTAACATAGACAAGAAAGAAACAGAGACAATCTACAGAAACAGTGACTGTAGAGGAAATATAGAGGCACTAAATTCATGTCTTTCAATAGTTACTCTGAATGTAAATGGGCTAAATGCTCCAATGAAAAAACACAAGAGTATCAGATTGGATAAAAAAGCAAGACCCATACATACACTTTCTACAAAGGACTCATTATAGAGCCAAAGGTACCACCAGACTGAAAGTGAAGGGTTGGAGAGCCACTTATCATGCCAATGGACCTCAAAAGAAAGCTGGAGTAGCAACCTCATATTAGACAAATTAGAGTTTATTTCTTCTTCTTTTTTTAAAATTTTATTTATTTACTCATGAGAGAGGGAGAGTGAGGGGCAGAGACACAGGTAGAAGGAGGAGCAGGCTCCATGCAGGGAGCCTGATGTGGGACTCGATCCCAGGTTTCCAGGATCATGTCCTGAGCTGAATGAAGGTGGTGCTAAACTGCTGAGCCACCGAGGCTGCCCGACAAATTAGATTTTAAACCAAAGACTATAGTAAGGGATGAAGAGGGACACTATGTCATACCTAAATGGACTACACAAAAAGAAGATGTAACAATTATAAATATTTTTGCTCCTAATTTGGGAGCAGCCAATTATATCAACCAATTTGTTTTTAGGAGTTATACCCTCTAGTATTTAGGGGTAATGGGGCATCACTTCTATATATGTATGTGTGTGTGTGTGTGTGTGTGTGTGTGTACACATGGACATAGACATAGAGAAGGGAGAGGAGGATGTGGATGGAGATAATGTAATAAATAGAAATTTTAAGTGGAAAAGCTAGAGTTTTTTATACTGCCCTAGCAACTTTTCTATAGGTTTAAAACTATTTTTAAAAAAACTTGCTTAAATAAAGCAAACAAGGGGCATCTCGGTGGCACAGTTGGTTAAGCATCTGACTGTTGATTTCAGCTCAGGTAGTGATCTAGGGGTTGGGATATGGAGCCCCACACTGGACTCTGCTGAGCTTGGAGTCTGCTTAAGACTCTCTCTCTCTCTCTCTCTCTCTGCTCCTCCCCTTGCTCTCCCTCTCTATCAAATAAATAAATAAACGTTTAAAATTAAAAAAGAGAAGCTTTTTATCTTAAGTCGCAATAATTCATTTTCGCTTTTGTTGCCCTTGCCTTTATGGATGTACCTTGCAAGAAGTTGCTGTGGCCAAGTTAAAAAAGGATGTTGCCTGTGTTCTCCTCTAGGATTCTGATGGATTCTTGTCTCACATTTAGATATTTCATCCATTTTAAGTTTATCTTTGTGTAAGATTTAGCACAGCAAAAGAAACAGTCAACAAAACTAAAAGACAACCCACAGAATGGGAGAAGATATTTGCAAATGACCTATCAGATAAAGGGCTAGTATCCAAGGTCTATAAAGAACTTATTAAACTCAACAGCAAAGAAACAAACAATCTAATCATGAAATGGGCAAAAGACATGAACAGAAATCTCACAGAGGAAGACATAGACATGGCCAACAAGCACATGAGGAAATGCTCTGCATCACTGGCCATCAGGGAAGTACAAATCAAAACCACAATAAGATACCACCTCACACCAGTGAGATTGGTGAAAATCATCAAGACAGGAAACAACAAATGTTGGAGAGGATGTGGAGAAAGGGGAACCCTCTTGCACTGTTGGTGGGAATGTGAACCGGTGCAGCCACTCTGGAAAACTGGGTGGAGGTTCCTTAAAGAGTTAAAAACAGATCTGCCCTATGACCCAGCAATTGCACTGCTGGGGATTTCCCCAAAGATACAGATGCAGTGAAACGCCAGGACACCTGCACCCCGATGTTTCTAGCAGCAATGTCCACAATAGCCAAACTGTGGAAGGAGCCTCGGTGTCCATCGAAAGATGAATGGATAAAGAAGCTGTGGTCTATGTATACAATGGGATATTACTCAGCCAATAGAAATGAAAGATACCCACCATTTGCTTCGATGTGGATGGAACTGGAGGGTATTATGCTGAGTGAAGTAAGTCAATTGGAGAAGGACAAACATTATATGGTCTCATTCATTTGGGGAATATAAAAATTAGTGAAAGGGAATAAAGGGGAAAGGAGAGAAAATGAGTGAAAATATCAGTGAGGGTGACAAAAATGAGAGACACCTAACTCTGGGATACGAACAAGGGGTAGTGGAAAGGGAGGTGGGCGGGCGGTTGGGGTGACTGGGTGATGGGCACTGAGTGGGGCACTTGGTGGGATAAGCACTGGGTATTATGCTATATGTTGGCAAATTGAACTCCAATAAAAAATAAATAAATAAAATTTAAAAACAGCAAACAAAAATTCATGACTCTTAAGTCTCATTAACAAAGCATAAAAATAGAAAATCAGAGTCCCAAATGAAACTAAGTAAAATAAAACTTTACAAAATGACACTAAGATAAGTTTTGAAATAAAAAAAGTTTATTTTAGTCATTTATTCATTTTTGTTTAGTGCTACCATGCAGCACGCACTGTGTCAGGTGTTGGACTAATACAAAGGTGAATAAGTCATGAACCCTAAATAAGGATACAGATATGTAAAAACATGATTAAAAACTCCAGCCAAGGTGACACAAAGAATTTATGCTTCAATTGCCCCTTCTGATCAAAAGATACAGCAATTATTGGTGTTAAATTAAACAAGGCCATTAGGCTGTTAGGTGGTAGCCCTAACACCTTAGCTGCCTAGGTAAGGAAACTCAAACCTAAGCTATAAATGCCTCAAGGTTAAGAAATCAAAATCTAAGGACAACCAGTTAGAAATAACCAACTAGTCTTTTTCAAATAATGCAACTCCATTAGCTAATCAAATAATTTTCTGGTTTTGCTTTCATAATTTCTCTACAGAACTGTTTCGTCTAGCTTCTGTGAGTGGAGTGCTCCTAATCACTTATGGTTTGTTGCTGCCTGATTGGAATTGATTTTTTGCTAAAATAAAATCGTAAAAAATTTAATGTGTCTCAGTTTATCTTTTAACAGTGGTAAAATATAAAAAGAGAAAACCAGCTGAACTAAAAAACCAGACAAACATTTCTATGAGCTAGAAGTTGAGGAGTTAACAGGGCTAAAGGGACAGGCTCTCTGTCTGGAAAAGGTACTGTGGCCAGAAATGAGATCTTGCCAGGAAAAGATGACTGAAAAGAATCCCTGTATGAGCAGAAAGGGTTGGGGTGAGAGGAGAAAGGGCACTGCTCTCAGCCAAACTTGTAGCTAGAAGTCAAAGGCTGTGGTGAGGATCCTCTCTGCCAGTAAAAGGAAGTTAGAAACAAAACAGAACTTTGAATTGGGCAGTTGGACAAATATAGGAATGGGAAAGTGGATAATTATGAACATGCACTGTTCTAGGTGCTTTACACATTAATTTATATAATTAAGTTATAACCTTATGAGAGAAGAATACTGAGGTACAGAGAGCTTTATTAGTTGGACCAAGGTTATATCTCTAAGAAATAGTAGATGTTTTTGTTTGCTTATTTTTGTTTTTTGGTCTTTTTATTTTTTATTTAAAACAAAAAATTTTATATTGAATGCTTTTAAGCATTACAGATTCTCCTTTAAGCAGGTAGTGGAAATTCTAGCATGCTTCCCCTTTCATTCTCAATTAAAATGTCTCAGATTCTATCAAATATCTTATACTGGGTAGAAGGGCAAATTGGTAATTACCACATAAAAATTTTTTTTTATTTTTATTTATTTATGGTAGTCACCATAATTTTTATTTATTTATGGTAGTCACACGGAGAGAGAGAGAGAGAGGCAGAGACACAGGCAGAGGGAGAAGCAGGCTCCATGCACCGGGAGCCTGACATGGGATTCGATCCCGGGTCTCCAGGATCGCGCCCTGGGCCAAAGGCAGGCGCCAAACCGCTGCGCCACCCAGGGATCCCCATTTAAAAATTTTTAAAAGATTTTATTTATTTGAAAGAGAAAGAGCACAAGCTGGGGCGGGGGTGGGCAGGCAGAGGGAGAGGGACAAGCAGGAGCCCCTGAGCTTGCTGAGCAGGAAGCCTGATTCAGGGCTTGATCCCAGAACCTGAGCTGAAGGCAGATGCTTAACCAACTGAGCCACACAGGCAACCTGGTAATTATCAGTTTTTATTTTTATTTATTTATTTATTTTATTTATTTTTTATTTTTATTTATTTTTATTTATTTTTATTTTTTTTTTAAATTATCAGTTTTTAAAAACCATTTTTATGCAGTGCATTTCCACACTGCAATATCTCTAAAATCTGAAAGCATTCCAGAATTTCTTTTGGACAGCAGGCATTTGTGAGGCAAGTTGTCCCTGACTAATCATAAGTATCAAAACTAGAATGAGGGTCAGAGGTACAAAGAACTTCATGAAGATATGTTAAGAAATGCTGTATCACCCATGCTCTAATTGGCACAGGGACCAAAAAGATGTGAAAAAATATGGAATATCATTTCTGAATTGAAAGACACATTCTAGGAACATGTTAGCCATTGGCTTTTTTTAAAGTTAATTTTAAAATTTAAATTCAATTTGCCAACATATAGATAACACCCAGTGCTCATCCCATCAAATGCCTTCCTTAGTGCCCATCACCCAGTTACCCTATCCCCCCTAACCTTCCCTTCCACAACCCATTGTTTGTTTCCCAGAGTTAGGAATCTCTCATGGTTGCTCCCTCTCTAATTTTTCCCACTCAGTTCCCCTCCTTTCCCTTTTAATTCCCTTCACTATTTCTTATATTCCACATATGAGTGAAACCATATGATTGTCCTTCTCTGATTGACTTATTTCACTCAGCGTAATACCCTCCAGTTCTACCCACGTTGAAGCAAATGGTGGGTATTCATCCTCTCTGATGGCTGAGTAATATTCCAATATTTATATATGTTTATATATATTCACATCTTTTTTAATCCATTAATCTATTGAAAGACATCATGTCTCCTTCCACATTTTTGGCTATTGTTGACATTGCTTCTATGAACATTGGGGTGCAGGTGTCCTGGCATTTCACTACATCAATATCTTTGGGGTAAATACCCAGTAGTGCAATTACTGGGTCATAGGGTAGTTCTATTTTTACCTTCTTGAAGAACCTCTACACTGCCATTTACTTTCATACATGTATAGAGTAATATATGATGGATATTGACATCGAAGCCAAATTTTTTGATAAGTATAAAATAAAAATTATATGTGATAACAAAGCAGTATAGCAAGATTTAATTGGCAATTTTCTTTTCTTTAATTGGTACATAGAATGCCATAAAATTATAGCCTCCAATCAGTAGCATCCTGGATTTCATAGAATATGATGGATTGCTTTTATTTAATTCAAAGTTACCAACTAGGGGTCGGTTCTGTGACAGCACTTTGATATTCCCAGTCTCAATTCAGGGCACGAATGAGCTCCAAGTTATCATGAAAAGATCTTCTTACTTAGAGATATGGAAGGCGAGATGGGCACAACCACAAACTTGTTAGAAATAGGTGAGCCCAAGTTTACCTGGAGCAAAAGAGAGAAGAAAAAAAATCTCCTACTCAAAATAAGCCTGTTACTCAACATCCCAAAACCCATGACATTTAATAAAATAGACAAGACTCAAAATCAGAAAACAAAATTCTCTCCAGATGAAATTATTGGTAGAGCAATTTGGAAAATACTTAAAAGTAAAGATGTTTATCATGTTCAAGGAGATAAATGAAGATGCAATTGGCATTAAAAATAAAGTTATGTTTAAAGGCAGCAACTAAAGAAAGAATGATATGCGGAGTGAAATAAGTCAATCGGAGAAGGACAACATATGGTCTCATTCATTTGGGGAATATAAATAATAGTGAAAGGGAATGGAAGGGAGAAGAAATGGGTAGGAAATATCAGAAAGGGAGACAGAACATGAAGACTCCTAACTCTGGGGAAGGAACTAGGGGTGGTGGAAGGGGAGGAGGATGGGGGTGGGGATGAATGGGTGACGGGCACTGAGGGAAGCACTTGACGGGATGAGCACTGGGTGTTATTCTGTATGTTGGCAAATTGAACACCAATAAAAAATAAATTTATTATTAAAAAAAGCTCAAAAAAATAAAAAATAAAAACAAATGTGGAATTTAAGAAATAAAACAATCATAGGGCAAAAAGAGAGAGAAGCAAACTAAGAAACAGACTTAACCTATACAGAACAAATTGATGGTTACCAGATGGGAGGTGGGTAGAGGGATGGGTGAAATAGGTGATGGGATTAAGGAATGCACTTGTGATGAACACTGGGTATTATACGGAAGTGTTGAATACTAAACAGTATGCCTGAAACTAATTTTACATTATATGTTAACTACTGGAATTTAAATAAAATCAAAAACAATTAAAATATTTTTTAAAAATAAATTTATTTTTTATTGGTTCAATTTACCAACATACAGAATAACACCCAGTGCTCATCCCGTCAAGTGCCTCCCTCAGTGCCTGTCACCCATTCACCCCCACCCCCTGCCCTTCCACCACCCCTAGTTCGTTTCCCAGAGTTAGGAGTCTTCATGTTCTGTCTCCCTTTCTGATATTTCCTACCCATTTCTTCTCCCTTCCCTTATATTCCCTTTCACTATTATTTATATTCCCCAAATGAATGAGAACATACACTGTTCGTCCTTCTCCGATTGACTTATTTCACTCAGCATAATACCCTCCAGTTCCATCCACGTTGAAGCAAATGGTGGGTATTTGTCGTTCCTAATGGCTGAGCAATATTCCATTGTATACATAGACCACATCTTCTTTATCCATTCATCTGTTGATGGACACCAAGACTCCAATAAATGTTTCCCATTTTAGTTTTAAATTTTTTTTTATTTTAATGGAGTTAATTAACATACAGTATTATATTAGTTTCAGGTATACAATATAGTGATGCCACACTTCCATACATCACCCCACTATTCATCAGGATAAGCACACTCCTTAATCCCTATTGCCTATTTAATCCATTTTACCAGACCCCTTCCCCTCTAGTAACCATTAGTTTTTTCTCTATAATTAAGATTCTGTTACTTGATTTTTCTCTCCCTTCCTCTCCCCCCTCCCCATTTGCTCATTTGTTTTGTTTCTTAAATTACACATAGGAGTAAAATCATATGGTATTTGTCTTTCTATGATTAGCATAATACTCTCTAGATCCATCCATATCATTGCAAATGATTTCATCCATTTTTATGGCTGAATAGTATTCCATTACATGAACATGCCACAGTTTATTTACTCATCAATTGATGGATACTAGGGCTGCTGCCATAGCTTGGCTATTGTAAATAATGCTGCTATAAACATAGGGGTGAATGCATCCCTTTGAATTAGTGTTTTGTATTCTTTGGGTGAATACTCAGTAGAGCAACTAATGGATTGTAGGCTTGTTCTATTTTTAACACGTTGAGAAAACTCCATATTGTTTTCCAGAGTGATTGTGCCAGTTTTCATTCCCACCAACAGTGTAAGAGGGATCCCCTTTCTTCACATCCTCACCAATACCTGTTGTTTCCTATATTGTTAATTTAAGCCATGCTGACTGGTGTGAAGTGATATCTCATTGTAGTTTTGATTTGTATTTCCATGATGGTAAGTGATGATGAACATCTTTTCATGTGTTTGTTAGCCATCTAGATGTCTTTTTTGGAGAAATGTCTGTTTATATCCTCTGTCCATTTAGTAATTGGATTATTTGTTTTTAGGTGTTGAGTTTTATAATTTATATGTTTTCAATACTAACTATTTATTATTTATTTATTTATTTATTTAAAAATACTAACCATTTATTGAATATGTCTTTTGCAGATATCTTCTCCGATTCAGTGGGTTGCCTTTTAGTTTGGTGGATTATATCCTCTCTTGCTTTTTATTTTGATATAATCCCATTAGTTTATTTTTGCTTCTGTTTCCCTTGCCTCAGGAGATATATCTAGAAAAAAAGTTGCTATGGATAATGTCAAAGAGGTTACTGCTTCTGTTCTCTTCTAGGATTTTGATGGCTTTCTGTCTCACATTTATTTTTTTTTAAATTTTTTTTTTCTGTCTCACATTTAGATGTTTCTTTCATTTTAAGTTTATTTCTGTGTATGGTGTGGGAAAGTGCTCCAGTTTCATTCTTTTGCATGTTTCTGTCCAGAGTTCTTAACACCATTTTCTGAAAAGACTGTCATTTCCCCATTGGATAATCTTTCCTGTGTTGTTGAAGCTTAATTGACCATCTAGTTTATGGGCTCATTTCTGAGTTTTCTAATCTGTTCCAATGACAGTGACCTATTTGTCTATTTTTGTGCCAGTACCATACTATTTTGATTACTATGGTTTTGTAGTATAACTTGAATTCACTCTGGAATTGTGATGCCTCCAGCTTTTCTTTTCTTTTTCAATTTATTTTTTTTAACCTATCAGGGTTATTTTGTGGTTCCATGCAAATTTTAGGATTGTTTGTTCTAGTTCTGTCAAAAATTCTGCTGGTATTTTGAGAGAATGCATTAAACGTGTGGTTTGCTTTGGTTAGTACAGACATTTTAATAATATTTGTTTTTCCTACCCGTAAACATGGAATGTCTTTCCATTTCTTTGCGTCCTCTTCCTCTTCAGTTTCTTTCATTAGTGTTTTATAGTTTCTAGAGTACACTTTTTTTCTCCTCTTTGGTTCAGTTTATTCCTAGGTATCTTATTATTTTTTGGTGCAATTGTAAATGGAATTGTTTTCTTAATTTCTCTTTCTGCTGTTTTATTATTAGTGTATAGAAATGCAACAGATTTCTGCACATCAATTTTGTATGTTGCAACTTTACCTAATTCATTTATCAGTCTTAGCAATGCTTTGGTGGTGTCTTTTGGATTTTCTAGATATAATATCATGTCATTTTCAAATAGTGAAAATTGTATTTCTTCCTTATCCATTTGGATGAATTTTATCTGTTTTCTTCTCCAATAAATATAGATAGAACTCCCAATAGATAGAATTCCCAATACTACGTTAAATAGTTTAAATAGAAATGTGAGAATGGACATCCTTGTTTTGTCCTGACCTTAGAGGAAAATCTCAGTTTTCCCCCATTGAGTATAATGTTCACTGTGGGTTTTTCATCTATAGCCTTTCTTATGTTGAGTTATGTTCTCTCTAAACCAACTTTGTTGAGTTATTTTTTTATTATTATTATGAAAGGTTGTATTTTGTCAAGTGCTTTCTTTCCATCTATTGAAAAGATCATATGGTTCTTATCATTTCTTTTATTAATGTGATGTATCACATTGATTGATTTGTGAATATTGAACCACTCTTGCAAACCAGGAATAAATCCCACTTGATTGTGGTGAATGGTTTTTAAAAATTTATTGTTAAATTCATTTTGCTAGTATTTTGTTGAAGGTTTTTTGCATGTATGTTCATCAAGGATATTGGCCTGTAGTTCTCTTTTCTTGTGATATCTTTATCTGGCTTTAGTATCAGGGTAATGCTGGCCTCATATACTGAATTTGGAAGTTTTCCTTTTCTAGTTTTTGGAATCTTTTGAGAAGAGTAGGAATAAACTCTTCTTTAAATATTTAGTAGAATTTGTCTGTGAAGCCATTTGGTCCTGGACTTCTTTTTTGGGGAGTTTTTTGATTACTGATTCAATCTCTTTATTGGTTATCAGTCTCTGCAAATTTTATATTTCTTCCTGCTTTAGTTTTGTTAGGTTATATTTCTAGGAATTTATCCATTTCTTTGATGCTGACCAATTTGTTGGTATATAGTTCTTAATAATAGTCTCTCATAATTGTTTGTATTTCTGTGGCATTGTTTGTTATTTCTCTTCTCTCATTTGTCATTTTATTTCTTTGTGTCCTTTCTCTTTTTTTCTTGATAAGTCTGGCTAGAGTTTTGTCAATTTTATAGATATTTTCAAAGAAACAGCCTCTGGTTTCATTGATGTGTTTTATTAGTTTTTGTGGGTTTGCTTTGTTTTTTAGTTCTATATCATTTATTTCTGCCCTAAACTTTATTTCTTCTCTAAACTTTATTTCTTTCTACTGATTTCAGGTTTTGTTTGTTGTTCTTTTTCTATCTCCTTTAGGTGTAAGGTTAGGTTGTTTGAGATTTTTCTTGCTTTTTGAGGTAGGCTTGTATTGCTATATACTTCCCTCTTAAAACCGCTTTTGAAGCATCCCAAAGATTTTGGATCATTGTGTTTTCTTTTTCACTTGTTTCCATTTAATTTTCTATTTTTTAAATTTCTGTTTGATCCATAACATTGCTTAGTGGCATGTTATTTAACCTCCATGTTTTTGTGGTCTTTCCAGATTTTTTCTTTTGGTTGACCTCTAGTTTCATAGCTTTGTGGTCAGAAAAGATGCAAGGTATGACTTCAATCATTTTGAATTTGTTGAGACTGTTTTGTGGTCTAATGTGTGATCTGTTCGGGAGATGTCCCAAGTCACAGGAAAAGAATGTGTATTCTTCTGTTTTAGATTAGAATGTTCTGAGTATATTTGTTAAATCTACCTATTTCAGTGTGTCTTTCAAAGCCACTGTTTCCTTGTTAATATTTGGTTTAGATGATCTATCTACTGATGTAAATGGGGTATTAAAATCCCCTACTAATACTGTATTCATTCCTTTATGTTTGCTATTAATTTATTTATATATTTGAGTGCTCCCATGTTGTGTGCATAAATATTTACAATTGTTGTATCTTCTCGTTGGATTGTTCCCTTTATTATAATATAGTGTTCTTCTTTGTCTCTTATAAGAGTCTTTGTTTTAAAGTCTATTTTGGGGCAGCCCCGGTGGCCCAGTGGTTTAGTGCCGCCTTCAGCCGGGGGTGTGATTCTGGGGGCCCAAAGTCAAGTTCCACATCAGGCTCCCTGCATGGAGCCGGCTTCTCCTTCTGCCTGTCTCTCTCTTTCTCTCTCTCTCTCTCAATCTGTGTCTCTCATGAATAAATAAATAAAATCTCTTTAAAAAAGTCTATTTTGTTTGATATAAGTATTACTACTTGGCTTTTTTTTTAGACATTCATTTCTTTGATAGATATTTCTTCATCCCCTCACTTTCAATATGTAGGTGTCTTTAGGTCTAAAATATGTGTCTTATAAAAAGCATAAAGATAGTTCTTTTTTTTTAACCCATTCAGTCACCCTATGTGGTTTGGTTGGAGTGATTAGTTCATTATACTTTCAAATTATTGAGGGATGTGTATGTAACTGTCTTCTTTTGTCATGCCGCTTTTAAGATTTTTTCTTTACCATTGAATTTTGCCACTTTAATTACCATTTGTCTTTGTGTGGATCTGCTTTGGTCAATTTTGTTGAGGGTTTTCTGTGCCTCCTGGATCTATACATGTGTTTCCTTCCCCAGATTAAGGAAGTTTTCAGCTATTATATCTTCAAATAGACTTTCTACTCCCTTTTCTTTCTCTTTTTCTTCTGGGACTCCTATAATACTAATGTTATTACCTTTGATTGGGGTCACTGGGTTCCCAAATCTATTCTCATTTTGTGTAATTTTTTTCCTGTCTTTTGTTTGGCTTGATTACTTTCCATTACTCCATCTTCTAGGTCACTAATTCATTTCTGTGATTTTTCCATTCTATTTTTTGTTCCATCAAGTGTGCTTCTCATTTTGTTTATTGAGCTATTTTATCTCTGTTGCCATTTCTTATTTCTGTATTAAGGATCTCACTCATGTTATCCACTCTTTTCTCAAGTCCAGCGAGTATCCTTATTATTATTGCTTTAAATTTGCTATCAGGTATGTTAATCTGTTTTATTAAGATATCTAGATGTGGCATTGTTCTGTTCCTTCATTTGGGATAAATTTCTTTGTCTCCTCATTTTATCTTCCTCTCTGTGTCTGTTTCTATATGTTAAGAAAATTAGATATGTCTTTGGCTTTTAAAAGTATTGACTTTATGAAGAGGAGTTCCTGGAGTGCCCTGCTTGTAGTGAACCCTGTTACCAGATCCTAGCACTTCAGGAAACTATCTTATATATGTTTTTTATGCACTACTTTTGTGTCTGAGTCACTTTTCTTTTCAGTGTGATCATCTACACTGTCTCTTTGCCTGTTGTGAGCTGTGTTTGTGTTGTTAGTGGACCCCAAGGAGGCCAGCTCTGAGGAGGTGTGCCCACTGGGTAACTCAGGAGTGGGGCAATGGTGTTAGCAAAATTTATGCTGGCCAGGGTACCCGGGTGGCTCAGTTGGTTGAATATCTGCCTTTGGCTCAGATCATGATCCCAAGGTCCTGGGATTGAGCCCCACATGGGCTCCTTGCTCAGTGGGAAGCCTGCCTCTCTCCTTCTACTGCTACCCCTGCTTGTACTCTCTAAAATCAAATCAAATCAAATCTTTAAAAAATTGTGCTAGGCCACTAGTCCTAAGCAGCACTACAGTGCTCTGGACTGTGCACAGGGGTACAGGACTAAGTGCAGCAACGGTTGGGCCCTGTGTGGGAGAAATGGTCACTGAGCACTGCATAGAGGCCAAGTGCAGTGTGACAGCTGGGTGCAGCATGTCATGGCTGGGCATGGCACATGGAAGCCGCTGTGTACCCGGTGGCTGGGCATGATGTGTGCACAGCTTTACTAAAATTTGTTCTGAGCCCAGAGCTGGGGCTAGCAGGCTTGGAATGGAGTGAATCCTCAGGAAAACTTGTGGGTGTGGCATGCTGCTAACAGATTAGGTAGCAAATGCCCAACTGTGCAGTCCTGCCTCCTGCAGATGGCCCTGTGTGTATGTTGGGAGCAGGGATGGAAAATGGTGCCTGTGAGATCCCCTATTTTTGGAGAAGTCTCTGAGCATACTCTGAAATCAGTATGAACAGATGTTTCCCATTTGCCTCCAGCATTGTAAAAACTGCCATTTTTATGTTGTCTCTCTGTGGAGGCTACTGTCTCTTTAAGAGTAACAATCCTGCTATCACTCACCCTCCCTTCTAGACCAGTGTTGAATCAGACTTTTAAAGCTTCAGGCCCAAGTCTCACTGGTTATACAACCTCTGGTTTTCTTTTTTCTTTTTCTTTTTTAAAAGATTTTATTTACTCATGAGATACACACACACACACACACACACAGAGAGAGAGAGAGAGAGAGAGGCAGAGACACAGGCAGAGGGAGAAGCAGACTCCATGCAAGGAGCCTGATGTGGGATTCAATCTCGGGACTCCAGGATCACGCCCTGAGCTAAATCGCTGAGCCACCCTGGGATCCCCAGCCCCCCTGGTTTTCAAAGTCATACTTCCTTGGGATTAGTCTTCCCCATGTGAGCTCCCTGAGACCTGTTTTTCTGTGTGCACAGCTCCTTCTGTCTTACAAGCAACCCTCTTTCTGACCTTCCTAATATTTCAGATGCAGCTTCTTCTCTGTATTTAATTGTGGAGTGTTTTCTGTCAGTCTTCTGATCACTCTCTGGTTTATTGACTTGGATGTGACTGATACCTAGTTGTTAATGTGAGATGGGGTGAGCTTAGGTCCTCCTACTCTTCCCATGTTCTCTAAATTTTTTGAAATAAATTTAGATAGTAATAGAACAGTATCAATAAAAGTTAGTATTTATTGAGGCTTACCATGTGTGCTAAGAACTCTTTTAAATACTTTACAGATACTGGCTTTCCCAATATTCATAATTACTACAAAGTAAATACTATTATCTACATTTTACAGATAAGGAAAATGAACTCCAGAGAAGCTAGTAGTTTGTTTCAGCTGAGTTAGCTAATGAACGGTAGTAGTGGAATTGAACCTGGACATATTGAAAGCAGAGCCCTAGAACTTAAACACTCCCTACGTTTGCCTATTTCAAATCTTGAGTGGATTGTTGGAAAGAGAATTTGTAAATTGAAAGGTTAGAGATCTGAAATAAATCTAAACAGAACTGTGTGCTAAATTCTGTGCAAAATTCACAAAGATATAAACAAGCAAATAGCAGGTATAAGACATACTGGATAAATAGAGAGGGCCCAATGTTCATCTATTAAAAGTTCTGGAAAAACAGACTAAAAGAAATTAAGTTAAAAGACCATATTTGGAGAAATCACTGAGAATTTGCCAAAAATAAATCTTGAATGGACTGCTAAAGAGAGAATTTTTGAATTGGAAAATTAGAGAAATGAAAGAAATTGAAGCAAAATTTAACAATGTGCTAGAAACAAAGGGCACGTCAGCCATGAAGAATCGGACATATAACATACTTCTCACCAGCCACAATAGATGACAATGGGGTAATATTTTGAAGTGTTGAAGTAATGTAATTATCAACAGGATTTTGTGCTCAGTAAATATGACAAACAAGAAAATTTATCAGCAATGGATCCTTACTAAAAGATCTACAAAATATCAGCAAGAAAAAAAGTGAACCCAGGTACAAGAAACAATAGTAACACAAATTGACAACAAATAGCAATTTAATTAACTACTGAATTAAAAAAAAGTTTTATTTTAGGCTAAAATTAATAACACAAGAAACAACAGGTGTTGGCAAGGATGTGGAGAAAGGGGAACACTCTTATACTGTTGGTAGGAATGCAAACTGGTGCAGCCACTCTGGAAAACAATATGGAGTTTTCTCAAAAAATTTTAAAAATAGGGGATCCCAGGGTGGCGCAAAGTTAGCTAATGAGTTAGCATTAGCTAACTCAGCTGAAACAAACTACTAGCTTCTCTTTAGCCCCTGCCTTTGGCCCAGGACGCGATTCTGGAGACCCGGGATCAAATCCCACGTCGGGCTTCCGGTGCATGGAGCCTGCTTCTCCCTCTGCCTATGTCTCTGCCTCTCTCTCTCTCTCTGTGACTATCATAAAAAAAAAAAAAATTAAAGAAATTACTTAAAAATATTTTTTTAAAAAATACCCTACAATCCAGCAGTTGCACTGCTGGTTATTTACCCAAAGAATATTAATTCAAAGGAATACCTACACCCTGATGTTTATAGCAGCATTATCTACAATAGTCAAATTATGGAAAGAGCCCAAATGTCCATAAACTGATGAATGGATAAAGAAGAATACTATACATATACAGTGGAATATTATTTAGCTGTTAAGAACAATGAAATAAAAAAGAAACAAAAACAAAAAAGAAGAATGAAATCTTGCCACTTGCAAAGATACGGATGGAGCTAGAGAGTATTATGCTAAGCAAAATAAGTCAGTCAGAGAAAAACAAATACCATATGAGTTCACTCATGTAGAATTTAAGAAACACAAAGCATGATCATAAGGGAAAAAAAGAGAGGCAAACCAAGAAACAGACTTTTAACTATATAAAACAAACTGATGGTTACCAAAGGGGAGCTGGGGAGGGGGGAGGGGATGGATTAAATAGGTGACGGAGTTTAAGAAGTGCACCTGTGATGAGCACCCAGTGTTGTATGGAAGTGGTAGTGGTAATTTTTCTGTATGATAAAATATTAACAATTCATGAATCTATCTGAATCTAGGTGAAGAGTATATTGATGTTCTTTGTACTGTTCTTAAAATATTTCTGTAGATTTGAAATTTTTAAAGTAAAATGTTGGGGAGAAAATATAGTAGAAAATACACCTGGATATCTCTTAAATTTTAAGGTAGAAAAACATTTTAAATGACAAATATAAAAAAGGATCATATAAGAAAATATTTGTATATTTAGCTATATTAAATTAGAGTTCTGTTTACTGAAAGAAACAATTCTATTTATTATATTTTTTGTTAATTTTTAACTGCCTAACACTCCTCATTAGAAATGTAGATTTTGTGGAAGCAAGAAGTTTTATATATTTTGTTCACTGACTTATTTCTAGTTCCTACAACAATGTTAGCATATAGTGGAAACTCCATAAATATATGGTGATTAATTACCGAAAGAAAACGTGATGATTAAATTCTAATATTAGTTAGCAGTCCTTTTAATAAATTATAAAGCACTGTGGGTCAGTAGGTGTGGTTAACATCTGGTTTTAGTCAATTCTAGAACTCTGACTTAATTATGTCACTTAATACTGAAAACGTTTCTATGACAGACTGCCTGGGTTCAAATTTTGATGATCTCACTAACTACGGAGCAATGATCACAGATCAATCATATAAATTCACTAAGCCCCACTTTATTTATCTTTAAAATCAGGGGAAATAATTGTAATTACTTCCTAGGGCTATTGTGAGTATAAATACAATCAAACATGTAAAACAAAGTGTTGGATTCATACCAATGCTCATGTATGTGAGCTGCTAGGTTTGCAGAACTTGATCTGGCCCTTTCTCCCTCTATCATCATCCATACCGCTTCCACTTTATGTTTTATTCTTTAGTCACCATGAACCTCTTTTCCTTGAATATTCATGCTCTTATTCACGTACAGACCTTTACATATACTTTTGTTACCCATGATATAGAACAATTTTTCCCTAGGTTTTTTGTTATAATTGCTACCATTGTGAACGTCATATCTCAGAAATATTTCCCTTGGGGAAGGGACCTTCTCTATGCCCCACCCCCATTTTAGTTCAGGTGCCCTCCTATGTGATCACAGAGGCTGTCATAACCAAACACTATTGAATAAAGGCTCAATATTTGTTAAATTAATGAGTTGAGGTACCATTCCCAAAATGACTAGACAGCTTTCTAAATGCACTTACCTGGCACAAAAGTGCTCTATGAAGAATTGTAAAAACTAACAGAGACTAAGAGTTGTTAAGGAGTGATTTCCTTCCTTCCCATCCCTATAACATTCTCTGTGCTACTACTGTTCCTTTTTTAAAATCTATGTTCTGTCTAACCTAAATAGAAGGAACCATTAAATCACTCCTTGACCAATATTTAGGCACAAGCCTTATTCCTTGGCTTGGAGAAATGTAGTTATTTTTTTCATGACTCAAGGCAGGCCTTTTTGAAAAAAAGAGCTTAGTGAAACTTTCCTGCCCACCCAGAGCAGGAACTCTCAGCTCTGGGATTTGTACATTTGGGAAGTTAACAACTACCCAACATGTGCCATTGTTTTTTCTCCTGTGAATCACAGAGCCTGAAACCTAAGCTGATAATATTCTATTAATATAAAGAATAGTATACATTGCATGAAGAGGTAAGTCAGGATCTGCCTCCTATCACTGTAACCTTGATAAGAAGTAGCTTTGAAGACGATTGCTTGCCTAGAGGTAGAAAAATGTTGGCAAGACAGAGTGATTCCATTACATCCACTACCATCTGACTTAATTCCTGTTCCGTGTATCATTAACACATTGTTCTCTCATGTTTGAGGTCAGCTGGTGTCATCTCTGTCCAGCTTGCTTTCCAGGGCAGACACCCAAGCTTCAAGGACTCACAGTTTGTACTCAGACCATCTTATAGGCATCTGAGGTGGGGCACACATGTTCTCTTGGAACTGAGCTCTGCTGACTTTGAAGGGTCTGCAAATCTGAGAGATATGAACTTGTCTTCTTACAGAGAGTTTGTGAGGGTAAACCATAATAGTTGTTAGCCACATAAACTGAATGCAGTATCAAAGAAAAATGTGTTGTAGAAGAGAATGTATATATTAAAGAAGAGCAAAGCTGCTGTAATCCAAAAATTGACCAAAATTTCACATTGTATTACCTATTCTATTATTCTAATGATTTCATTAGTATTCGTGGAGTCAGAAAATTCTTACATTTGGTTCATTTCAAGAAATAACTCATGAGCAATAATTGTATGCCAGTAATATGCAATGTGCTGTAGGAAATTAAACACACACACACACACACACACACAAACCCCAAAACCTGCTCCTGTGTTTGAGAAACACAATGACCAGTTACTCTAGTCATAATCTTATCTTTATTATCCCCTTGGCAAAAACTCACGTTTTTTCCTCCTTTACTTAGAGGTTATCTATTTCTTTAGTAAATTTAGTTCCCCATGTCTGAAATCTTCCTATACAGTTATATTAAGACTTCCTTGAGGTACATTGTAAAATTATACACACAGTCTTCCTACTTTAGCCAAAACATAAATTTCCACAAGATAGAGTCATATTTTCTGTTTATTTTTCACTGCTTATACATGGTATCCAATAGAATATTGATGCTTCTTGACTTTAGGAGAGCTTTGTAATCATTTCTTCAAGGATATCTATATCCATTTCTTGAGTGATGAACTAACTATTGGATACAGCTTAACAGCTTCCAAGTCTGGTTTACAGTATTTATGCCTAAATGTGATACAGTATATTTACACATAACCACACCTAAGCTCCTATGCCATTTTTCTAGCAACTTAAAGTACCTTTCACTTTGGTAGTTTATTATATTGTCTACTTAAATTCTCAGTGGCTCAGTAATGATTCTACTCTTTGGTGAATGTCCTTTTGAGACACTTTTTGAAAAGAAGTTTCCACAATAAAAAAAAAAAAAAGTTTCCACAATAAGAAGTTATAATCAAGAAACATGGGGCAAAGAGAGAAAAAAGAGGCTAGGAACCAGACACAATTAAAATTGTGACCTACCTTTGCCAGTTTGTACATGAACTTGGACAAACCACGAGCCCTTCTGAGGTTTGATTTTCTTAGCAGCAAAAATGTGGTAATAATATTTACTATAGAGATGTGTGAGAATTAGGAATAATGCTCATAAGACATTAGAGAGTGCCTGTACCACAATCTAATAGAACTTTCTGCAATAATAGAAATTCCCTATTCTTCCCTGTCTTATATAGTAGCTATTAGTCAGATGTAGCTACTGAGGATTTTCAATGTGGCTAGTGTGACTGAGGAATTGAATTTTTCATTTTTCATTTTATTTAATTTAAATGTAAATAATTCCATGCTGCTACTGTTTTAGAAATCACAGGTCTAGACTACAATAGGTCCTCAATAAGTGATAGTCATTGATATGATTATTAATGGAAGTTTGGATTTTCTGAAAGGTGGTCTAACATGGAGAAGAAGAGCAACAACAAAAATAACTCCGACAAACTGACCAAAATTCTCATTAAAGTTTTCTGATATTTTCCTTGAGAACTTGTGGAATATTCATTTAAGAACATCTAAATATGGCTTGCTAGATTCTTATGGCCTCCTATCTCCAAGTCCTTTCTCTAGCCCTGGCAACAGCAAGACTTCCTTTCCTCCTCACTATCGACATGGCCACCTCTGCTACCGTTATATTATGTCCATTAAGAAAGAGTCCTCCTGAGATCCTAAATTGAGAATTCTGTACCATTGAAGCTGCAACCGTCAAGTTACCAAAGGCATTCTAAAAAGCCCCTAGGAAAGAGTGTGCACTCTTTTGGTAGTTGAGGTCAGCTTCATTTAGAAACTTATGGAAAAAAAATATCTCTGAGTGCATTAGATCCCATACTCTTTGTATCCCACACTTGTTCACCTAGTCATCACAACACAAAACAAGCTTCAAGATTATTCAGTTCAGCCAAGAAATACTGCTGGAAGTAATTTTATCACACTCACATTTCTCAATAGAAACTCTATACCAGTTTCTAAAAATACCAACTATTCTGGGCCAGGTGACCTTGGACACTTCAAGGTCTGGGTAACTTGGATTTCAATAGTTCCAACCTCTCCAAATTCTAGTGAGTCCAGCCATGAAGAGATGGTACTAATTTTGAAAATTCCTTTGATTATAATTTAGAGACTTGGTCCTATAGTCTGGATAAATAGGGTTGATTCTGAAATATAGCAGTTAAAGCAGAGTAAACTAGATATTAGTTGCATGCTTTATAAACCAGACCTAAAGGAACTAGGGAGAAATAAATTTCTGTTGTTGATAAGACATCCACTTTGTAGTGTCTAATTTTAGCAGCCTGAGCTGACCAAGTTAGGCATGTACAACTACCTAAAGTTGTATACCTTCCCGTCAGAGATTTTCAATACTTTGTAGGGCCCAGGGAGTAGAGAAAAGATAAATATGAATGCAATTCAATGCTAACTCAATTATAACTCAGTTACACTTAGAAATGAGTTACATATGAGAAAATGCAATAATTAAATCAGATATTTGATAAAGAGCAAGAGCAGTGTAACTGAAAGGACATCATGAGAAAGATAGACCTCAGTTGGGCCTTGAATGATTAATCAATGAATTAGAGGGTAAGATAATTTAGGTGACAGGGTAAAGCATGAGTGTAGGCAGAGAAAAAGGATTGAAGAGGAATTGAACCTAATAAAATGAAGGGTAAGGGTTAAGTACTGAATAAATATTTGTTTTTGCCACATCTGCTAATTTCTTAGGTGCAAGAAAAGTCAAGTTGGAACTGTTTTCTAAACCTATATGCAATTCTGGCTGTACAAAATTATTTTTTAAAATAGCTAATCTAAAAGGATTCTATTCAGGGCCCTACTAGTCAAAAGAGGTGACTGGGGGAGGACTTTGACCTCCTCCTCCTTCTTCTTCTTCTTCTTCTTCTTCTTCTTCTTCTTCTTCTTCTTCTTCTTCTTCTTCTTCTTCTTCTTCTTCTTCTTTCTTCTTCTTCCTCTCCCTCCTCCCTCCCCCTCCCCCTTCTTCTTCTTCTTCTTCTTCTTCTTCTTTCTTCTTTTCTTCTTCTTCTTCTTCTTCTTCTTCTTCTTCTTCTTCTTCTTCTTCTTCTTCTTCTTCTTCTTCTTCTTCTCTTCTTCTTCCTTTTCCTCTTCTCCTTCTCCTTCTTCTTCTTCTCCTTCTTTTTTGTATATTTTGTAATTGGAGTTCGATTTGCCAACATATAACATAACACCCAGTGCTCATCCCTGTCAAGTGCCTCCCTCAGAGCCCGTCACTCAGTCACCCCATCCCCCCTGCCCACCTCCCTTTCCACTGCCCCTTGTCGTTTCCCAGAGTTAGGAGTCTCTGGACTTTGACCTTCATTGTAGGAAATTGGTTCTCAAACTTTAGCTTCCATCAAAATCACCTGGGGAGGGAATCCCCAGGTGGCTTAACGATTAAGCACCTGCCTTTGGCCCGCCTGTGTCTCTGCCTCTCTCTCTCTCTCCGTCTCTCATGAATAAGTAAATAAAATCATTTTAAAAAAATCACCTGGGGAGCTTGTTAAAAGACACTCCTTGACAGTTTCTGATTCAGTAGGTTTTGGTTGCATCTGAGAATATGCATTTCACACATGTTTCTGGTGATGTTATGTGCTCCTTCAAGATTGAGAGCAAAGCTAAGTGTGATCTTCTATTCCTGCTTATAAAACTGCATAGTGATGCCAACCACAGACATGCAGAAGCTTCCATATCAACAAACTCTAAAGTATCCAGTTAAATGAACTGAGTTTGTTGTTTGAGATTGTGAGACATAAAAAATAAACTTCACAACATGACTTTTAAGAATACTAAGACTTTTCCCCCCTAGCCTACTAGTATCTTTTCCTTTAAAAAAATTAAATTTATTTTATTCATTTAACTCCAGTAAAGTTAACATACAGTGTTATATTAGTTTCAGTTGTATAATATAGTGATTCAACAATTCCTCACATCATCCAGTGCTCATCATGACAAGAATACTTCTTAATTTCCATCACCTATTTAACCCATTCCCCAGCCACCTCCCCTCTGGTAACCATCAATTTGTTTCAATAGTTAATAGTGTGTTTCTTGACTTGCCTATCTCTGTCTCTTTTTTCCCTTGCTCATTTGTTTTGTTTCTTAAATTCTACATGGAAATAAAATCATATGGTATTTGTCTTTCTCTAACTTATTTCACTTAACATACTTTCTTTCTCTGTCCATGCCATTCCAAATGACAGGATTTCACTCTTTTTTATGACTGAATAATATTCCATCACATATGTATCATATCTTCTTTATCCATTCATCTGTCAGTGGATACTTGGGCAGCTTCCATAGTTTGGTCATTATAAATAAAGCTGCTATAAACATCAGAGTGCATGTATCCTTTTGAATTAGAGTTTTTGTATTATTGGTATAAATACCTAGTAGCATGATTACTGAATCATGGGGGGAGTTCTGTTTTTAACTTTTTGAGGAACCTCCATACTGTTTTCCACAATGGCTGTACCAGTTTGCATTCCTACCAACAGTACATGAGGGTTCCTTTTTCTCCACATCCTCACCAACACTTAATATTACTAAACCTTTTAACTCAATAGAAAGAAAAGCCATATCAAATTTATCCAAATTAAAAAAAAAATCAGTATTTTTGCCATTGGCTTTGTTTTTGGCCTTTGGTACAGCATGAGTGCAATAATCAGAGTTCTTCAGAGAAACAGAAGCAATAGGATGTGTGGGGGTAGGTTGAGGGGGTGGGTGTGTGTGATTTATTTTAAGGAACTCTCTCATGCATTTGTGAGCCTTGGCAAGTCCAAAATCTGATTGAGATCAGCAGGCCAGAGTCTCAAAAAAGCTGCAGTTTTTGTAAAAAGGCAATCTACTGGCAAACCAGGAAGAACTGATACTGCAGATGGAATCTTAATGCAGTCTGCTCCCAGAATTCCCCTTTGCTTGGGGGGAGGTCAGCCTTTTGTTTTCTTCCTGACTTCAGATATTCACTCATAATACAGAGAGCAATCTGCTTTACTCAAAGTACATCTATTAACTGCAAATCTCATCCAAAAACACCCTACAGAAATATCCAGAATAATATTTAACCAAATGTCTGAACACCAAAGCCTGGCCAAGTTGACACATAAAATTAGCCACAACAATAGGTTTATTCCATTTTTGTTTTCAGATTTGGTTCAATTAAATTCACAAATATTTCATGTGCCTGATAATTTCAGTAGGCTGTAGTTTAGTAAGGAGGGGTTATAAAAATTTTGATTATAAAAGTAAAAGTTTATAGTTCATTTCTTCAATAAATATTTATTGAGTACTAATTTTGTCAAAGCCTCTTGATGTAGCTTAATTTTAGACAGAAACAGTCACCTACATTTTGGTTTAGGGATGCATCTATGGTCAGGGATGGGAGGGGCTGAAGAGGAGGTCTTGGCTTTGCTTCAACTGTGTTCATTCTGGGAAAACTGTTATGTCTAGGCATATGGCCAACACTGGAGGAACACCAGAGTTGATTTCTTAGCTAACTCCATGAGAGTTTGGGTGGAAGAGGTGTGAAGGAGTACTAGAGAAGGTGAATGGGGAGAGTAATAAGATATAATCTCAGGGATGGATCCTTCAGTCCATCATGGAATTTATCTGGGACCTGGGAAATAAAGTCTTTAGGACTAAAACTAAGAGAGTTTGTGGGGTTTTGTTTGCTTGTTTGTTTGTTTTTATATTTTACTCTAAGGCCAGGGGACCACTTAAATGCCCAGGTAAAAAAAATTATAAGAATGTGTGAAAATAGAGTATAGAGGGGTGAATAGTGCCTTCTACGCACACACACACACACACACACACACACATGCACACAAAATATCTTGTCTATATCAATCATTGGAACCTATGAATGTGGAAAGGTATCTTTTGTTAGTCACATGCAGAAGAATGAAACTGGACCACTTTCTTACACCATATAAAATATACTTAAAAATAGATGAAAAACCTAAATGTGAGACAAGGATCCATCAAAATCCTGGAGGAGAACATAGGCAGCAACCTCCTTGACCTTACTAGACATGTCTTCAAAGACAGGGGAAACAAACCAAAAATTAACTAATGGGACCTCATCTAGATAAAAAGTGTTTGCACAGCGAAGGAAACAGTCAACAAAACTAAAAGACATCCTACAGAATGAGAGGAGATATTTGCAAGTGAGATATCACATAAAGGGCTAGTATCCAAAATCTATAGGGATCCCTGGGTGGCGCAGCGGTTTGGCGCCTGCCTTTGGCCCAGGGCGCGATCCTGGAGACCCGGGATCGAATCCCACATCGGGCTCCCGGTGCATGGAGCCTGCTTCTCCCTCTGCCTGTGTCTCTGCCTCTCTCTCTCTCTCTCTCTGTGACTATCATAAATAAATAAAAATTAAAAAAAATTTTTTAAAAAGAACTGATCAAACTCAATACCCAAAAGACAATCCAGTCAAAAAATGGGCATAAGGCATGAACAGACATATCACCTAAGAAGATATCCAAGTTTTCAGACACATGAAAAGATGCTCAACATCACTCAGCATCAGGGAAATGCAAATCAAAACCACAATGAGATCTCACCTCACACCAGCCAGAAAGGCTAAAATTAACAACTCCGGAAACAAGAGATGTTGACAAGGAAATGGAGAAGGGGGAACCTTCTTACACTCTTGGTGGGAATGAAAGCTAGTACAATCACTCTAGAGAACAGTATAGAGGTTCCTCAAAAAGTTAAAAATAGAGCTACCCTATGACCCAGCAATTGCACTGTTAGGTATTTATTCAAAGGATACAAACATGCACCCCAATGTTTATGTCATCAGTGTTCACAATTGTCAAACTATGGAAAGAGCGCAGAAGTCCATTGACAGATGGATAAAGAAGATGTGGTATATATTTACAATGGAATATTATTCAGCTATCAGAAAGAACGAAATTTTGCCATTTGCAATGACATGAATGGACCTAGAGGGCATTATGCTAAGTGAAATAAGTCAGTCAGAGAATGACAAATATCATGTGATTTCACTCATACATGGAATTTAAGAAACAAAAGTGCTCAACTAGGGGAAGAGAAGTTAAAAATAAGAGAAACAGAAAGGGAGACAAATCATAAGAGACTCAACTATAGGAAACAAACTGAGGGTTGCTGGAGTGGGGAGGTGGGTAGGGGGATGGGGTAACTGGGTGATGGTCATTAAGTAGGGCACTTGATGTAATGAGCACTGGGTGTTATATGCAACTGATGAATCACTAAACTACCTCTGAAACTAATAATACACTGTATGTTAATTAAATCGAGAATTTATGTAAACTAAAATCTTTAAAAAAAAATCTTTACCTTTTGCAAAGGTGAAGTTAAAAATCTTGAGATCATTCTGAATTATCTAGGTGGGTTTTACATCCAATGACAGTGTCTTTATGAGACATACAGAGAATAGGTACACAGAGGAGACAGTGATGTGAAAATAGAGGCAGTATTGGAGTGATGGGGCCAGAAGCCTAGGGATGTTTGTAGCTACCAGAAGCTGGAGGAAGCCAAAGAAGATTCTCCCCTGCATCCATGGAAGAAGTATATCCTTGTAGGATTTCAGACTTCTGGCCTCCAAAAATCTGAGAGAATAAATTTCTGTTGTTTGTGGTTGTTTGTTATGGCAACCTTGGGAAACGAACACAGAGAATTTGCCTACTCCTGCTCAGAATACCATTTGGCTTTGGTTCTTCAGGGTCCTGGGAATTGTTAAAAAGGATTATTTTGCAAGTTGCGTTTGGAGCTGGAAACACTTATTTCATTGTGAAATACTGTGACATTCCTTGTGTAAAAATAAACTTCCCTCCACAACCTTCTTCCTCCCAATCATCAGCGTATAGATAGATGGCAGATTGATGGTAGATAGATATAATATATATATGTAAACATACAATATATATACATTAATACTTAATAGTAATACTATTATTAATACATAGTATTCTTAATTGCTAATATTCTAAGATGGTAAGTAATACTATTTCATATCCTAACAATACAAGGGCCACTTGTAGCTCTTAATAATCTTTTAGCAATAGAATAAAAGCTTCAGCCCAGGGCCTTATTCTGAATAATTTACATTTTACACATTTCCATCCCTGAAGGAGGAAAGTAGCTGTTTCCCACCATTTCAGAAATTCTATCTTGTGTCAATATCATAAGAGTCAGCTTGATCTGCTTTGTGTTTTCTTTCGGAGTATTTTCAAATCTCGATTTGAAGCTCATCTCAAAGTAAGAAAACAACACTTATGAATTAAAATAAAGATATTTTACTCATACTTAATTCACTGGAAAAACTGGAAAACTGTACCTCAGGATAAATCAGAGAACTGAAAGCATGCATGGACGCATTTGGACTGCCTTATTGTGGGAGTTTCCTCTGATGACTTGTACTTGTGCTGTGGTATAAGGGTATTGCATGCAATTCTTTTATCTTTATTTCATTTGTTAAGAGATAAAAGATGCCTCTGTTTTCTCCAGTGGGGGCCTTTTGGCTTGAGGTTAAGAAAACAGTATGATCAAAGGGGATCTAGGATTGGAGGGTTAAAGGAAGGAATAAGAGGTTTAATTGAGAAAGAACAGGGCATCCTCAGTGGAGAAATAGGATGCTGTGTCAGAAAACAGCTCTCATGGTGACTAAGACATAGGAGCAATCTGTTGCCAGAGGTCTCAGTTCTGTTGCTTCAAGGTTTCTCACATCACTTATAAACCCAGAAGTCAGGAGATGGGGCATGGGAAAGTACATGGCTATGGGCACCCCTCTGTAAATTGGAGCAGTGACTAGGGACCCAAAGACCCTTGAGAAAACAGCTGCTTTCTTCCCCAGCACAACTTGATACCGTGAGAGATTTCATAAGAGGAAATTTACTTAGCTTATAAACAAAGTTTATTAACTTAGGAGATCTGTTTGTTTAACGAATGTCCATTTCTGAACTCCATTCATCAAATTGGCTCAGGCTTAGCGATCTGTGGAAACGACTGTCAAAGACCCTGCAAAGACAGCATAAGGAAAAAAACTCACACCCCAGGGCTTAGGGAGGTTTGCAATAAACACAAGAATTGAAGATAAATCCTAACTGTTTAAGATTATGAGCTGGATAAATAGATGTAGAAAGGAACTACCCCATGTCTTGTTGGGCATGGGAGTGAGGAATAGGAAGGAGTGAGGAAGGAATAGTAATGGCTAATTTGCCTGCCAGGCAAGTCATTCCAGATGAGGTTCAATGCTGGGCTGGGTTCGGGCCAACGATTTGCCAAAATAAAACCATGTTTTATCTAGGGGATATTAGAAGTCAAAACTGGGAAGATGGAATTCTGCTATTGAGTTCTGAGAGCAAATGTGGAGCTAGAAATAAGAGATAACATCAAGATAAGGAAAGCTGGTAGTTGATGGCAGGGCCAGCCCTTGGTTCAACTCCAGGGAGCACCATTCATGCTGTAGTCTAATATGTATGGTGTCCAGTAGGGCTGGGCTGTGTGTAACCTACACTCCCTTGCAGCTGTGGATAGTAAAATGGACCATGGCACATGGGTGAGAGACTGCATCAAATCTAAAAATGGCCTAGAGTTGGGGCACCTGGATGATGCAGTTAGTTAAGTGGCTGACTCTTGGTTTTGGCTCAGGTTGTGTATGTTGACCAACTCCGAGTTGACTCTGTGCTCAGCAGAATCTGCTTAAGTTTTTCTCTCCCTCTCCCTTGGTGCCTCTTCCTCCCCACACTCTGTCTTTCATTCTCTCTCTCTTTCTAAATAATTAAATCTTTTAAATAAATGACCTAGAGTTTTGCATTTTTATTTGCTCCCCATTGTATTTTTATTTGTTTGTTTGTTTATTTTTTATCACTCCCCATTTTAAAAGCATAGATATCCTGAGATAAAGTCAAGATGTTGTGGAAAGAGAAAAGATCTAGGAATGAGGAGACGTAGGGTCATATCCAGATCAAACAACTTTCTGAGAAGTTGATAAATTATTCAGTATCGTCTGAGTCTGGTTCCTCATCTCTAGTTCAATGGTATCTGCTACACTTTTCTACCCCACCAAAGAGGTTTAAATTTGATCAAGAACATAAACAAGCACAAAATGCTTTGCTAATGATGGGTATTACAAATGAAACTATAGTTGGTGTAAGCAGGATGCTTTGATGGTCTACACAGCCCCACACATTGCCTGTCCCCTAACACCTCACCCCACCTCCTTCCACCCTGACTTCTTTCTCTCTGCTCTAGCCACTCCAGTCCTTTCATTACTGTGTGCTCCCCATGCCACTCCAAAGCCTAACCAGTTAGTCTTTCCTCTGCTTGGAAGGCTCTCCTCCAAGATATCAGTTTGCCTTTCTCCCTCAAACTCCTTTAGGGTTTGTTCAAATGCCAACATCTCAGTGGAGTTTTCCCTGATGGCACTCTATTTTAAATTGCCTACCTTCTAGCACATTTTAATTTTTTTCCCAAAATGTATCACTCTCCAATAGCAATTTAATTTACTTGCTATTGTGTGTAAATTCTGTCTTCCTCCAACAGGATATAAGCTTATTGAAGGCAGGGATTTTTATTTGTTTTATAGAGTAAAGCCTAGAAAACTGTTAGGGAGCTAAGGAGATACATGGAAAGGGAAAAACCATTAAAAAACACAAATTCTCTCTCTTAACAGGATGCCTTTTGCACTTCAGTTGAAGTGGCTCTATCCAAAATAATGTGTGTATCCGCACTTTGCTAGCTGTATACCTGACTTTAGCTCTGGCTCCTTTTGACATTACAGGACATTCTACTAAAATTTTAATTTATCCCCCTTGGTTTTTGCCCAAGAAGGAGCATTAGGAAATGTAAACCAGTAATTTACCCCATTTGCTGACTAATAAAATGAGATCTTCTACAAAGAAGCCTTGAGTTAAATAAGATGAGCAGTAAGAGCCTTATGAGGGAGAGAAAACAGGTAGCACCACACCACAGAACAGAATGTTTACTAAGTATTCAAGAAATACTTATTGGTTATTGTAAAAGAAAAAAAATGATGTCCATTGATTTCTCTCTCATGCTTTAGGTTTTTCTTATAAAACACATTGTCAGAGCTCAGTACCTTAGAAAAATCTGCTATGCTATAGAACTATGAAGCATATATGAAGTTCTACAAACAAGAAACCTATTTCCCTTTGGGGATTATGTTCTAATTTTGAATTATTTTCTTCTGGCCTAGAACATGGTGCTAAATTATTCTTAAATAGCTTGCTGCTGGATCAGTTTTGTACACAAGGACAGAATCACCTCACTGTGACCTTATCAAAGTCAGTTTCTGGCCGGATGGGGATAGAAGAAGAGGTGGAAAGAAACACCACCCTTTTGCCACCTGAAAATACAAATTTATAGCTTATTTTCTTATATAGGTGGATACAACATTAGGATTTAAATGTTCACTCCATATGAAAGCATCTATAGGTTTTATAATATACTGTGGGGAAGCAATAGTATCAACATATTAAACAGAAGTCTTTAGAATCTGCTTTGGACTGAGTGCATCCTTCCAAAATTCATATGTTAAATGTTAATGTCCATGTCCAATGTGGTGATATTTGGGGGAGGGGCCTTGGGAAGGTGATTAAGTTATGAGTAGATCCATCATGAATTGGGTTAGTGTCCTTATAAAAGAAACCCTAGAGACACCCCCCCATCTCTTTCTGCCATGTGAGGAACTGAGAAACCAGGATATCTACAAACCAGGAAGTGTGCTCTCAGAAGACACCAACCAATCTGCTAGAGCCTTGTTCTCTGACTTCTCAGCTTCCAGACTGAGAAATAAATTTCTATTTTATTTTAATAATATATTCAGTCTATTTATAAATCTCTCAGTTTTATTCTATCAGCCTGAACAGAGTAAGAAAGAATCAGTCTTGGATATAAATCTTAGTCTTTCTACATACTGGCTACATGACTGAGCCAATTACTTAACCTACCTGAAACTTCAATTTTTCATCTCTAAAGTGGGTTTAATAATGGTCAAACAAGGTAATGTATGTAGAAAGTTCAACAAATTGTACTTGCAAATAGTTATTCTTCTAAAAACTATGAAGCATAGTTTTGTTAACCAGAGAAATTTCCTCTTAATTAATGAGAGAGAGGACCAGAGCCAGAAAAAGGATGTAGCAAGAAAGGTGATATAGTCCCCTGGTAAAATTTTGACCCAATGACAAAATGATATCACTCTCCTGAGAACTGTTTAAGGCACCCCACAGCAGATCATCAGAGATTTTTGTCTGTAGATGAACAGAAGGAAGCCAACAGGCAGCTGGACCATACACTCTGAAGACAAGGAAAATGGCCTGCCCATCCTTCCTTCTGTTTTCCTTTTTCCTTCTCTCTCTCTCTCTCCCTGTCTCCATCCTTCCCTCTCTCTTTACCTCTCCCTCTCTTTCTGATATATCTTTGTAACTTCATCATAGTTACCATCTTTAATCAGTGCTGATGTGTCTACACTGGATGCTCTCTGGACTTCAATGCAGAAAACCTGAGCTCTAGCCCATTTGGTTCACTAGTTGAATTGGACAAATCATGTTACCTCAAAGTATAAAGGTTAAGAACATGGTTTCGAGGACAGCCTGTCTGGATTCCAATAGTCTGCTCTACCACTTAGCACTAGGGTGACTTTCTTAACTTTCTTAACTCTCTTTGCCTAGTTTATCCACATGTGAAAAGGGAGGCATAATAGTATCTACTTCGTTAAGTTGATATTTGAATCAAGTGAATTATTAATGTGAAGCACTTAAAATAGTACCTAGTACATAGGCTTATGAAAGTTTCCTATTGTAATCTGTAAAATAAGGAATTGTGCTATCTCCAAATTCCTACTAGAACCAATGGTTTGTGAGTCTTCTAGGATTCTCCCTTCAGTGACTGGGTTTCTCACTACCTTTTCTATCCCTCTTTTCTTATCTATTCCACCCCATCCATCTTTCATGTTATGACTTTGCTCCTTGTCAAGAATTAGGAAGCTGTCCAAATGTGCCACAGTTGGCTCAATTAATTAAATAATATAGCTGATCTTTGCTAGGCGTTTGGTTCTTTTGATCAGGTGTTTATCATGTCACATGATAGTCTATGTTCCTGTGCAGGAAGGAGACTTTAGGAGACTTGGTTTGTTTTTGTTTTTGTTTTTTTAAGATTTTTATTTATTTATTCATGAGAGACACAGAAAGTGAGAGAGAGGCAGAGACACAGGCAGAGGGAGAAGCAGGCTCCACGCGGGGAGCCTGATGTGGGACTTGATTCCAGGATTCTGAGATCATGGCCTGGGCGGAAGGCAGACCCCCAACCACGGAGTCACCCAGGCATATCAGGAGCTTTGATTTGAACAGGATCAGCATATGAATCTGTATCATCACGCAGGAGAATGAGGATAGGCTACATTCCACAGGACAATGGAAACATGTAGAGTGTAACCACTCAAGCAAGAAGAGCCAAGGCCAAGTGCCTCAAGGCAGCATGACATGATAGAATGAAGTCAACCTGAAGCAAGGAGGCCCAGATTTATGTTCCAATCTTTGTGTTAGTGCATGGCAGTTTTGGGGATTTGTAAACTTTAGAGACTCAATTTTCTCATCTACTACTACTAAATGGGGACAACAAGACCAACTTTGTAAATTGTTCTAAGAATTAAAGAAGAAATAAAACAGTCTAAGGAGATCAAGGAGTAGAGGGAAATACTTTATAAATGTATAGGCTCTAAAAATGGTAGTCATATAGTTATTCTCGTTAGAATTTCAGCACATGGAGGGCCTTGAATTTGTGAGTTTTCCTTAAAAGAGAAGACTTTTATTTTATTTTTCTTATTTCTCTGATATTGTTTTAATTATTACTGTTTTTGCTGAAGCAATATATTTAAGTAGTTCAAAAAGTAAAAACAAAAAACAAACCCCCAAAAAACCAACAGAGCAAAAAACCATAAGAAAGTATAAGAGTGAAAGATCTTCCTTCCCCACTCCTAATTCCCACGCTCTTCCTGTTACTATATTAGTTGGTGTGTGGGTGTATGTGTGTAAGCTCCCACAACTTTTGGATGCATATGCTGGCAAAGATATTTATACATTTCCAAATATGTTCCCCTCTGCCCACCCCCTTTTTAACCACAAATGGTGACACAATATACTTATTGTCCTTTACTTCGCTTTTTTCTTAAATCTGAGAGAAACCTCCGTTTCAGTACATAAAAAGCTTTCTCATTTCCTTTTTCTCTTTAACCGCTTAAATGAGTTATATTGTATGAAGGTACCACAATTTAAGTTTCTTACTGATGGAAATTTAATTTGTTTTTAATCTTTGCTATTACAAATTATTTCATGTATATGTGAATATATTTATAGAACAAATTTCTAAAAGTGTAATTTCTGGGTGGAGAAGTTTAAGCATTTATAATTTTAACATTTATTGACAAACTGGCCTTTATAAGGATTGCACTAGCTTATTCTCCCAGCAGAAATCCATTTCCCTACCACATTCTTGCCAAAAAAATCTTGAAGATTTTGCCAACAAGTTTGTTCCTAAATGGACTATATATAGTAATCATTTATTATTTTCTTTTTTCTCAATTGTTTAATTGTTGCATTTTCTCAATTGCATTCTTTCTTTAGGCTTTCTTTCCTATTCTTTCTTTCTTTCTTTCTTTCTTTTTTAGGGAGAGTCACTTTATATCTGTGATATAATTTGAAAAGTATTTCTTCTCAATTTGACACTGTCTTTTGGATTTGTCTATGGCATGTGCATGTATGTATGTGTTTTATCATACACAACTCACTAAACTATTATGTTGTCACTTTATCAGCCTTTTATCTCTATTGATTTGAGTCATAGTAAGAGCTTTTCCACTCAAAAGACATAACAAATCCTCCATGTTTTGCTCTAGGTCTTTAATAAATTTGTTTCTTACATTTTAATATTGGATTTATGTGGAATTTATGTTAAGTTATGTAGTTATGTTTGGAGTATAGATCTAATTCTTTTGTCCCCAAATGGTCCCCCAATTGTCATTTATCAAATAGTACTTTTCCTCACTGATTTTGAGATGCCATCTCTATCATAAACAAAATTCCCATGTGCACGGAGTGTATGTCAGGTCTTTGAGAACTGTAACTTCCAACAAGTGAATCCATCAGAAAGTGTAAAATTGTTGGAAGGGAAACAAGAAGAGCATGGTACTTTGTCAGGAACATTATCATCAATATGACCCTGTGTCCTATATTCCTGCTATTTACTTTAGAATCTTTTTTAATACTCTGGAGGAACTGTGCTACAGGAGGTGGAAGTTTCTGGGCAGGAACTGGTTCTACATTTGTAGAGAGTAAATTCATTATGGAATCACATCAAAATAAATATAAAATCTACTGTGGCTGGACTGAGACTATCTGTGTCTGTTGAGGGTCATAAAAGTCATAAAAAGATACCTAACAAATGGAGTCAGATTCAGCCTCAGTTCCAAAGCTTCTAGTGTCCCTAAGAGACAGAGCAAAAATCTATTTAATGCCATTTTTCTTTACTTTTCTCTCTAGTTACCCCTTCAAAGTTCAAGTCATTGTAATAATAATAACTTAAATGTATTGAGAGTTCTTATGGGACTAGACCCTGCTAAGTGCCTCATTTACATTATCTCATTTGATCCTCACAGCAGCTCTGTGAAGGAGCTTTTCATATCAGGTTTTTTAAATGTAGACAACGGAAGCCAACTCTACCCAAGTCAAGCCCAAGGAGAATTTATAATAATGACATGAGTAAAGGATGGTCACAGAATTCAAGGAATAGCTGAAGAAACAGATTTGGAAAGGACAGGGAAGAGTAAGTAGGATTTGGATGAACAGGAACTAATTAATATACTGGTCTGTTGGAATTTCCCTGAAGAAATGAATTAACGTTAGCCCTTTCTCATCATTTTTTTTTACGTCACTTGAGCCAAATGAGCCAAACTGTTCAATAAGCCCAATTCTTTTCCAATTCACCAGCTAAATTCAACCACATAAGTGAACTTAGGTGAAACCAGCAGAAAAATTGCCTATCCAGAATTGTGAGAAATACCAAAATATTGCTGTTTAACTGTTAAATTTAGGAATAGATAGCTGATGTTGTTAGATTGATCTAATTTGAGTCATATCTCCCTCTTGCCTCATGCCCTTTAAGAGAAAGCAGAGAATATTAACTAATAGTTCAATCAGGACTAAATACAAATGAGTGATTTCTTAAGGATAGAGGAAAGTATACCGAGTGATCAAAAAAATGAGCAAATATATACTAGACTATGGGCTTATGTATATGTATATTATAATCATGGTATATATAGTATATCACTATAACTATTATGCTTTATAATACTATAACCATTTTATAGAAAATAAAGGAAATTAAGACTTGGAAAGCAAAGTCTTTTTATTTTTTAATTTTTTTAAAAGGTTATTTATTTATTTATTTATTTATTCATGAGAGACATATTGAGAGAGGCAGAGATATATATAGGCAGAGGGAGAAGCAGGCTCTCTGCGAGGAGCGCAATGCCGACTTGATCCCAGGATCCCAGGATCATGACCCAAGCCAAAGGCAGATGCTCAACCAGTGAGCCACCCAGGCATCCCAAAGCAAAGTCTTTTTGGTCTCTAAAGCAGTGAAATATTATGGGATTCTGTTACACATATTTTTCATTTTGAAATAGTTTCTCACCAAAAATTTCAAAAATAGTATAGAATGTCATTATGTACCATTCCCTCAACTTCCTCCAATGATAGCATCTTATACACCCATAGTCCGTTATCAAATCAGATGGAATTGGTACCAGTTTTATCTGGTTCTGAAGTCCTCATTAATAATGAGGACTCTACGTCTCAGAGTTGTGCTCATTACACACTAGCAAGAAAAACCATCAATTTATCTCAAGCCTATTTCTTTCCTTCTCCTTTATTACCTGACTGCTTCTAGCAAGAAGAAAGCTACCACAGTGGGGTGTTCTCTGGCTTCATGAGTGAAACCATCTTATAGGGCCTCACATGCAGCCCCTGTAATCATCTCTCCAACTGGGAGATACATTCTACATAGTCCTAAGTCAGCATCTATGTGAGACCTTCCAGAGAAGAATTAATAAGTTCTTTCTATTTTTGAAATAGCTGATACACAATTTGTATCAAAATTATTTGAATTTCAATTAGATCATGAAGCTTTCAAGACTGGCAGACATTTTATTCATTCTTATAGACCTAGAAGTTAACACATTCTCGGTAAATGTTTGCTGACTTAAAAGAAAAGGAGAGGATCTTCTATGATTTACTATGGCAAAGGACTTTTTAATTTATTGAATGTTGGGATCCTTGGTCATCTCGACTTTACATTTGCTTGTTTCACATCATTAGTATTGGTTGAAATACAGGTTCAATCCTTTTTATTTATCTCAATTACTGTACAGCAAACTGCACACCAGAAACCACTATTGACTTAGCTAAGAGACAACAACTCAAATGACTAGAAGTTCCATCATTCTCCCCACCATCACCCACCTCCATTCTATCTTTTCCAAAAAATGGAACAACAACAAAAATCCTCAACAGCAAAAACTATGCAAGATGAAAATGGGTTTTTTATTTTAGTTATCTTAAAACAGTGCTTTGAAAACTAGATGTACATATATTTCATCTTGGGATCTTATTAAAATGCAGATTCTGACTCTGTAGATCTAGGGCTTAGGAAATATGGTATCCTACATTTCCAACAGCTCCCTGGAGGAAGTCAAGGCTACTGGTCCGTATATCACACTTGGAGCTGCTTGAACCTAGGGAGACCAGCTGATAGAGGTGTTAGATAAACAGATGAGCAAAAAAGATTAGAAAACCTGGGAAACACTTATCTCAAAGTTAATGGATTGCTTTTGGGTCATCTGTAGCTGGTCTCCCAGTTTAGTTGACTAACTGAGTTTGCAGCTGTTATAAATTGAGAAATGTCTCCTATGACAACTCTTCCACAAGACATTCAGAACTTGGAACTCAGCCCTAACACACTGATAAATTTCATAAAGCTACAAATGTGTGAAAAGAGCAATGGATGGTTGCTTGTGTGTTTTTTATTGCAACAAATGTGCCAAAGCCCACAATTTTGGCACTTGAACTTAATTTCTTAACTCAATTGGGAAACCCTTGACTTGTTGACATTATTCTATATGATTTGAACCCAAAGATGCATCAGATATTATAACTGATTCTATTTATGTGAGTTGATAAAATATAAGACTACATATGTAATCTATGCATCTGGTGAGCACCTAGTATTTACTCATACTGTGAAGGAGAAATAGAAGTCTCTATCCATAAGATGCTTGAAACCAAAATGATGAGAAGTTAACTATAGTGTAGAGGGATCCATGGTGACTAGTATAAGGTAGAAACAATTCAGTGCTGAATTGTGTGGTACAATCCACACTAAAATCCCAATGGCCTAGCATTAATCTAGTTTTGAGACTTCAGCTTTGAGTTTCATAATAAGGTAATTAGAGATAAAACAATGAAAAAATAATAAATGAGTCACTTTCAAAGAGTACAGCCCAATCTCAAGGGCAAGAATAATCTGACCAAGGTAATAACTAGTTCCCACCAGCACTTTGCTCTTTTAGATCTACATCCTTAGTGGTGTAGTTAGCCTCTGTCATTAGCTCTTGGTAATGGTAATGGTAATAGTCAACAGGTTGTGGTGGGCATGCAGTAGTCACCCACTTTCCCACCCATACTTTACCTAATTTATTTTGCCTTGACCAGAAACAAAGTTCCTTATCTCATCAGACTATAGGCAAGAGTGGGTGAATAAAATACACACGTACATATTGTCACCTTCTAATAGTAATGAGAAAAATAATTTTAAGTCTCTAAGAGATGATTTCCCCATGTGAGGGTAGTTTCTTCATGTTGCTATCAGGGAATAAATGAAGGGATATTAGCAGTAGATGAAAAATCAGGCTCCACCTTAATGTTTATGTTTTATTAAAGATTGAAAGTAACCTTATAGTGATAACAGCTAGCCCCTCAAGGTCCTGAGAACATCGCTTCCAAATTCCTTAGAGACTTACACTATCCGTAACCCCCACTAATTAAAAAAATATATAATTAAAAAAATATAATCAGTTCCTCCTCACAATCCCAGTGCAGTTCTTTCTGGCCACAGGTCCTGTCTCTGTGCTATAATAAAATCATGTTTTTGCACCAAAAATGTCTCAAGAATTCTTTCTTAGCCATTAGCTCACAAACCCCCAAACTTCCAAATTTCGTCATTTCCATCTTGGAGAGATAGCCATGGGGCTCTCCCTTTGATGAGTCTGAAAGGTAGAGTGACTAGGCGTTAGGTCTTAGGTAATTTTAAATACAGGTTTTATTATTTAGGTACAGCAAGGCCAACAGATCAGCATCATTGAAAAGATCATCTGTTACACTCACAGATCCCAAGGAAAGGGGCCCATGTTATGCTATGCAAGGTCATATGGGAAGTATCAGGGTTGGTCAAGAGACACAGGGAGTGGGGGCAAATGGGAGCAAGTGCTTTTATTGTGGTTTCCATGGGAGGGAGCAAGCAAAGAAGGATGAACAGGCTTTAGATTGACTGGTTTGAATAATTTCAGCATTGTAGATTGTGGCTCAGATTGTGAGAGCCAGATAGGAAAGGTGGTTATGAGCGTAGGCTCTGGATTGGCTAGTTTGCTTTTGAAAGGCCTTCAGTGTGAATTGTTTACTATCTTTGTTAGAACTAGGAGGAGCAGTATGTTGTTAATAGGCTATCAGATTTCCTGGCAATGAAAATATCCGTGGCTGAGGTTGGAGCTCCAGCATTAGGGAGGTTTTTGTTTTCCAATTTAGCCAATATGTGTGTGGGCCCTTTTTCTCAGTCGTTGGTTTCATCAGTGACATTCTTTGAGTTATAAGGCTTGTCTTACGCAACTAGAAAGCACATGGGTCTCAGTATTTGCCATGTCTGGTCAAAATAATGGCTTACTTGGAAGATTTGGGCCTCTAGATTGCAAATCAATGAAAGCCACCAGATCAATAATAATGAAACCAACAGTCAACAGAAGGGTGTTGAGCTGCGCTCGACAGTTTTTGTTTTGCTTTGATTTTATAAGGCAGAAGTTTATGATCAAATGGATTTCACATAGATGAGTAGGTACCTGGGTCATGGGGCAATCTATGGTCAATGAGTCCTTGGTTAATATTAGGCATTCTCCATCTGGTCTTTAGCCTTTATGGAACAGAAGCAAGATCAAACATGTATAAAGAAAGAGGAAGACAAAGGATCTCATATATATTGAGTCTTTATATACACAGATGTGACACATATCCTCCTTTACATATAGGGATAGATGAGGAGAAAATTTTTTTAAAAAAGATTTTACTTATTCATTCATGAGAGATACAGAGAGAGGCAGAAACAGGCAGAGGGAGAAGAAGGCTTCCTGTGGGGAACCCATTAGGGCACTTGATCCCAGGACCCGGGGATCATGACCTGAGCCAAAGGCAGATGCTCAACCGCTGAGCCACTTAGGCATCTGGGGGACAAAATTTTTTAAGTTGGTACTCAATGCAAGTCATTCAAGGAATCTTCAATTAAGAGAGATTGAAGCCTGGGGCAAGGTGGAGATCTTTTTAGGGATACCCAATGCTAAAACGACTGAATAAAGTTTGGCTAATTGTGTTGATCTTTGGATCCTATTATTTATTGGGGACATCCTGGCCAAGGAATGGAAAGTGGCAGCATTTCACTGAACTCCATTATTTTGATGGTTGGCAGTGCAATTGGTATATTCTATCAATTCCCATTGCTGTTTACTTAGTAAATCCCAAGTAGCCAAGGGATCTAGGGTAAGGGTGACCACCTCTAGCACTATGGAATCTGGTAAAAGGTTGAAGTCAAAGGAGACCACCCCATCCTATAGATGGAATATGCCAGAGACCTCAGGTTTGGCTCCGTTATGTATTTCAGAGATCTTGATAGACATCCCGAACTTGTGGAAACTGTTTCCATGACTCAAAGAAAAATGGGCAACTAGGAATGGAAATCACAGAGGTTTAGCCTCTATAACAGCCTCTAGTTCCCACAAAATCCAGTAAATAACCAGTCATTTTGTTTTTTGTTTGCTTGTTGCTATTTGTCTTTAATGGTATATAGCATGAGGCTGAGGAGGGCAGTTTCTGGCATCAGAAGCCCTAGGGCAATTCATGGACATCAGAGGTGGTCCAAAGATTTAAGTGGGAAAAGTTTGTCAAAGTCTTTATAGTGAAAGAGTCACTGAGGCACTAATGGAAGTGCCTGTTGATTTCAATTGGGACAGTTTTTAAGTCTTTTGTTGGAGTGAGCCCAACTTAAGGTGGGCTGATTCGTGGCAGCACTAGTAAGATTAAGTAAAATTTGTAAATGAGGAATATGTTGCCACCAGAAACCAAAAAAGACTGAAAAATGTTGGACATCTATGTTCTTAATTAGTCTGTCAAAGGAATCTCCTTAGAGGACAATGTCATTAATGCAGCAACATTCGTGTGCTTCTGGAGAGAGGTGGGTACAGTTAGATCTTGTCTGCAAAGATGGTGTGCCATGGCAAAGTAGTTGAGGTACCTCAGGGGTAGCCTTGAAATGTATTGTGTGCTTTTGAAGCTGAAGACAAACTGTGGCTGCCCACCTGCTGAAATGGGCACTGAACAGAACATATTAGCCAGATCTATATTAGTAAGATGTGTACCGGTTGTGGATTAGACAAAGCCAGTGATTTTAATAGTGGGTATTGGGTATAGGGACCCCTGCATTAGGGTTTCAGTAATCTACCATGAAGCACCATTTTTTTTTTCCCACATCTAAGAATCAGAAAAATTGGGCTTTTGACTGGAGAGGCAATGGGGATAATTATCCCTTTATTAATGAGATTTTATATAAGTTTTAATACTTGAAGGCCCTATTTTAACTTAATTTGGGCCATTGTAACTGGGAGTCCATGGAGTTCCATTTTATCAAGGCCAAATTGTAAGTGCCAAAGACTTGATTCATTTTAACTTATTACTCATGGTGTTGAGAATCTCCATGCCCAATATGGGACATTTTAGAGCAATAGTTACTACGACTATGAGAAATTTAGGCAAGGTTATCATTAAAATGAGTCATACTTACTTTTCCTCTATTCTATTCTTAGTTACTTTCTTAAAATTATAGGGCGTACAGTGTTCAAACTTAGCAGTATCCCCAGATATAACTATAATTTGAGCCTCAGCATTAAGTCTATGAAGCTGTGTCATTTGAGTGCATTTTAGCAAATGCAAGAATTATTTAGAGACTATGCTATAGACACAAAAAGTTGATCAGCACCCTTTTGTATTTTTCTGTTATTCAAATTAGTAAGCTTTGGTATATGTAATTATTATATATCATTTATTATACATAAATTTTAGTAGATAAATATTAATATAACCCTAACCCTCATCCTAACTCGAATGCAGCAAATATTTTCAGCCACAACACAAATGCACACCAGCAGGCAGGGATACCTTCTCAGGCTGCCGCTGCCATCTAGTGAGACCAGTTAGCAAGCCAAGAACAGTCTAGTGCTATGTCATTGCAGTTTGAGGCCAAACCTCCCTGCTCACTGCATCAATTGTTTTAAATACAGGTTTTATTATTATTTAGGTGTGACAAGGCTGACAGATCAGGAAATGATTGCCATTGAAGAGACATTCGTTGTACCCACAGTTCTCAAGGGGAGGGGCCCACCACACATTGGAGGGTCATATGAATAAGCACAGGGTCAGTCAGAAGGCAGTGGGGATGGGGAAGTGTGAGGAAGAGCCTTTATTGTGTGCCAAGTTTCTATATATCTCTTACAGGGACATTTGTCATTGGATTTAGGACCCACCCAGATAATCTAGGATGATCTCCTTATTTCAAAATCCTTAAATTAATTACATCTGCAAGGCTCCTGGGTGGCTCAGTCAACCAAGTGTCCCACTCTTGATTTTGGCTCAGGTCATGATCTCAGAGTCCTGGGATCAAGCTCTGAGTTGGGCTCTGTGCTCAGCAGGGCTGTGTGAGGATTCTCTAACTCCCTCCGCCCCTCCACCTGCTTATGTCTGCTCTCTCTCTCTCTCTCTCTCTCTCTCTCAAATAAATAAATAAATCTTAAAAAGATTAATTACATCTGCAATAAGTTTTCTAAATAAGGTAATACAGGTTCCAGGGATTTGACATGGATTTTTTTTTCTTTTGTGGGAGGGGGAGGGAGATTCCATTCAACTCACTATAACTGCCTTTTAATTATATCACAAATCTGACCAAATCTCACCATCTCTACTGCTATCTCCTTGGTCCCAGATATCATCTCCCCCCTAGACAAGAGCAAAAGCTCTTTACTGGTCTCTCTGCTTTCATTCTTGCTCCTGAAGGAGTTCAAAACAATCTCCCCTCCCACCCTCCACTTTGGCAGGAGGCTTATTTAGAACTAAAGAAAATCTAAACCCATCGGACTCAGGAAAAGCTCTTTACCACCTTTTTAACTGCCTAAAAGAAATACAGATCTCCCCATACGTGGGAAAACCTGGAATTATAAAGGAAATTTACACTGGAAAGGAAGAAACTTACATATTACCGGGAAGAAAGCTATTACCAGAGATAATTTTTTAAAAAAACAACTAATCTACAGGGCAGGGCAACCTTTGTTTGTGGAACATTTCCTCCTCTCAGCTTCCTATGAATTGACTTCCTCCTCTGTAGCCCCAGCTCCCTACTCCTTTCCTTGGCTCAGGATGGTATAGAAGACTCAATTGTTAGCTGCCTTTTGAGTCTTCTTTCTTTATGGGGATCCCCTACATGTACATAATTTTATTTTTCTCTTGTTATTCTGTCGTATATCATTTTAATTGTTAGAACAAGTACAGAATCTAGAAGGGTAGATGGAAAAGTTTTTCTTCCCCTACATCCCCTAACTATGTATTCTCTAAAATGCAGCCAAGATTATTCTTTTAAGATCCAAGTCAAATCAAAATCATATCACTAGTCAGCTGAGAAACTGCATTGGCATAGGCCTCTTCTTGCCTTTGTAATTTGGCCTCTAGATTCCTCTTCAATTTTTATCTCCTACAACTTTTTTTCCTGTGACCCCATTCTCCAGCTTGCTTGCTATTCTCTCAAGCAAGCCAAGCAGTTCCAAGGCTTTCACATTTGGCCCCCACCCCAGCTGGACTCCTCTTCTCCAGTATGTATCCCTGGCTTGTTCTAGTACCTCATCCTGGTTTCTACTCACTTGGGTCCCATCTCTTCAAAGAAGCCTCCACTGAATACCTTACTTGACTTAATTCTATATCTTGCAACTTTTTCTTGGCACTGTGCGGTATATAATATTCTATGTGTTCACTGTCTGTGCTCCCAGAAGGCAAGAGCTTCTCTGTTCCCGGATAGTACCTAAAACAGTGCAGGGCACACAGAAGGCTTAAAGAATGCTTTATGTTGGAAGGAATGAACAGATGAATGAATGAATGAACAAATCAATCTGTTGAGGGTTTTCCTAATTAGAATCATCTTACCATTTGCCAAATTATACCCAGTGGCTGCCCCATTTCTGAACTAAAGTCCACATAAAAGCACTACCTGTATTCAAGGGAACAATGAGAACGTTAAAAATAAAAATTTTTATTGAAGTATAATTTTATTGTTTTTAATTTATGTTTTAAACAGTAGAAACTGGGCTTATGTTGAAGAAACTAGGACATGAGAATTATGTAGTTTATTGCTTAGGAAAATGTGCAGCGATATCATCGTTGTTTACACATAGACAAGGGAAAAGCAACCATAAGGATAATTCCTTTCAAATCCTGCTTTCTAGGGATATGGGAAATGGCCATTTCTGACAATTGAGTTTGAGTTCTCTATAATGGCCAATTCTATTGAAATTAATTATTAATAATTTACTGCGTTTTTACTGAGTTCGTAGGTACTAGATTGAGAAAGAAAAACTGTGTATTCTGTATAAACAATTATGTAAACAATAGACAAATTAAATAAAGAAATGAAAACATAAGAGCATGTTAAGTGATACAGTAAGCACAGTTGAGGGAGGCAGCTGGAGATGAGCTGCTCAGAGCCAGGCTAAGTGTTCAGTATCATGCAGTGAAGGGCTCAGGGGCTCACCTTAGATCCAGACCCTTCTCTGCCATGCTCCTCTATCAGGGCACTGCATCCTGGTCCACATTTCTCCAGCTATTGGCTGAGAGTAAACATAATTCTTAGAATAACAACGTACTTTCATATGATGACTCTCTTATCACCTACTGCTTGGAATTCCTTGTCAGCTTCCCCACTGACTGGACTGACCTCTTAATGTGCTTTTGTAAGCAATGCCTGATTTAACCTCTGCCTGAACAAGGCCAGGCCAGGGCTCTCTGACTACATGTGCTAGGACTGACCTCTGCAGTTGTATGGGTTTCCCTGGCTGCTCTCTGCCCCTACCTGGCTCTGTTCTCCTCCTCCCAGGCGCCTCCACCTCTCTCACTCATCATGTTATTGGCCCTGAGCAGAGCCAAACTCTCTCTTGGTCCTGTGCCCAGCCAGTCTCATGTGTTCCCCAAGAGGTAGCCAAGAACTGGAAGTCCCTTCTTTCTGTGTAATTCAGATAGACCTGCAGGCAGACTGTAGGCAGGCAAGTGCCCCAGGCCATCTGTCTGCCCTGGAAGCTTCTGTTCACAGCATAGATTGGTGGAGGGGGTAGGTGATTTGAGGCAGGCATAGACACAGGATTTGCATTTTTTTCACTTCTGTTTCACTTCTCAAACCTCTCCTCTGAAATGCCCCTTGCTAAGGCCTCTAATGACTGTCATGTGCCCAAATCTTATTCACCTAGCTATCAGTCCTGATTTTTTTTTCCTTTCCTTGCTTATTTTCCTGTGGCTGCCATAAACTGAGTGACTTAAAGCAACATAATTTCTTTTTTCTATCACTTTTAGAAGGCTTTTATTAATATGATTGTATATATTGTGACCTGTGAAACACACTGTGGTTAACACATTGGATAAAATTACACTGAACTCTCTAAAAAAAAAAAAAAATACAATGAGCATTCTTGGAAATTTTTTTTTCATACATGTGCCATCACAGAATATTTTAAAGGAAGCACCTTCTGGTAAACACCTTCATTCATAGAAATAACACTACTCTTTTTTTTTCTTCAAGATTTATTTAAATTCCAGTTAGTTAACATACAGCATAACAGCTTCTGATGTAGGATCTAGTGATTCATCATTTATATACAGCACCTGGTATTCATCACAACCAGTATTCTGCTTAACCCATAACCAATTTGACCCATCCCACTGCCCACCTCCCCTTCAGCAACTCTCAGTTTGTTCTCTATAGCTCAGTTTGTTCTCTGTTTCCTGGTTTGCTTGTATTTTTCCCCATATATTTATATGTTTTGTTTCTTAAATACCACATATGAATGAATTTATACGGTATTTGTCTTTCTCTGATGACTTATGTTGCTTAGCAAAATACACTTTAGCTCCAACTGCATCCTTGCAAATGGCAAGATTCCGCTCTTTTTGATGGCTCAGTAATATTCCATTGTGTGTATGTATGTGTGTGTGTACCACATCTTCTTTATCCATTCATCAGTCAGTGGACATTTGTGCTCTTTCCATAATTTGGCTATTGTTGATAATGCTGCTATAAACATCAAGGTCAATGTACCCCCTCTTTGAATAGTATTTTTGCACCCTTTGGGTAGATACCTCATAGTACAGTTGTTGGGTTATAGTGTAGTTCTATTTTTAACTTTCTGAGGAAGCTTCATGCTGTAAAAACAACAGAAATTTATTTGCTACGGTTCATGAGGCCCAAAGTCTAAAATCAAGATGTTAGTGGGGTTGGTTCCTACCAGGGACTCTGAAAGAGAATCTATCCCATGCTTATCTCCAGCTTCTGGTAATTACTGGCAATTCTTGGCCTTCCTTGGCTGGTGGAGGCATCTGTCTAATCTCTGCCTCAGTCTTCACATAGACTCTTTCGCTGAGTTTCTTTGTCTCTTCTCTTCTCATGAGGACACCAATGATTGGATTTAAGGTCTACCTTATTCAATATGATCTTATCTCAATCCTTAACTAATTATAACTGAAAAATATACCCTATTTCTAAATAAAGTCACACTCTGAGGTTCTAGGTGGATGTAGATTTTTTGGGCACACAATTTCATCACTACATCTACCTAGTAGCATTTAACAAACTTTCCCACTCCTTCTCCTCATCTTTCTGTCCAATTGTCTCAGTACATTTTCCATCTTTAAGAAACATTAAAAAACACCACAATACAGTTTCTCTTGAGAAATCTCAGAGCCTGTTTCTCATAGCTGCTCCTTTTAGATGATGGCTACCCATTAGTACTTGCCTAATCCTATGAGTATTTGTTTGTGATTCCATTATATGTAAAAGACTCTCTGCAGTTAGTATAAGATGAGCTGAAATAGCAGTAATGACACAATAAAATTTCTATCATGCTGGGAAAATCTATTTATTGATTTCATTATATATCAGATAGTGCCTAAAAAATGAATGTCCTCTATAGGGTAAAATCTATACTTGGCACTAGATATTCCATTTTCAGCAAATGTTGATACACCTGCCTTAGTGGAACTTCTTGTCTAGTAAAGAAGAAAGATACGAATTACACAAATAAATAAGAAATACACTTATGATAAATCTTATAAATGAGAGGTCCATGGTGCTGGAAGATAGAATGGAAGGGATTTTAATTAATCTGAAGAGTTAGAGAAGGCCAAGATATGAAGGATGAGGGATTTAACTAGATAAGGAAAAGAAGCAATTCAGGCAAATGGAACTATGTGCAAAGTCCTGTGGCTGCAGGGAACATTATATTCAACAAGACTAAAAGAAGAACAATGTAATTGAAGTGGGAGAAAAATGTGGAAGAAATAAGGAGAGAGAGGCAGCAGCCAGATCATGAATTACCCTGTTAATGATACTAAGGTGTTTATATTTATCCTAAGAGCAATGGGAAGCTGTTAACATGTTTTGAGAAACAGAACATGTGTAGATTTGTCTTATTAAAAAGATTACACCCAATGCAATTTGTAAAGCAGATTTAAGAAGGGTGAGGGCAGCTAAGGGTACGCAAATTAAGAATTTTTTGATAAAATCTAATTGAGAAATTATGGTATTTTGGAATAGGGTAGCCTGATAGACATGGACAAATATGAATAGATTTGAGAGAAGCTTGGGAGGTAAAATCCACAGAAATTGATAATGGGTTAGAATGGGAGGCCAAGGAGAGGGAGGCAAGGGTAGCTCCTAGGTCTACGAAGTATACAATATGCTATTCACTGAAGTGAGGAGCAAATGCTGGTCTTAAATGGTGGGGCAGGGAAGGGGATGTGAGTATGTGCTTGCTTTAGGACTTGTTAAACTTGAGATGCTATTGAAACCCTCAAGAGGAGATACTGAGGTAAGACATGGTGATTTGAGTCTAGAGCTCAGAGAAGTTTGGGTTAAATTAGATAATGTGTAACATGCTTGGTTCAGCATTGATTCATAAGCTCTAGTCAACACTATTATTTTCCAATAACATGTTTAACATGTTATTAACCACATGTTTAACATGTGGTCAAAACTGACTTGATAAAAATTTATATGATTAAATGTGATAATATATTTTAAGTACTCAGTGCCCGGTACATATTAAGAGCTTAATAGAAATTAGGGAGAAAATAAGAGATTATCTTTCTGGAAACCTTTTTATTTTTGCCAGTACAATAAATTATTATGAATTCAAAGTTTGGCCTAGCTTTGAGAACTTCACAAAAGGGATAAGTATTTGAACCCATCATTTAGAAAATCTTACTTTGCTTTCTACATAGAAATTTAACATTTCTTAAAAAAAAAAAAAAAAAGCCCTTCATACTGTTATTTAAAAGCACTGAATAAAGAGACAAGAAACCTAGTTCTATTTTTAACCCACACTTCCCTATTTGGGTGACTTCTTTTAGGTCTCCTGATTGAATTATATAAGATGATCTCTTTCAGTTTTAAAATTCCATATCTGATTTCTAAACATCTCAGTAAAAGACAGCCTTTTACCACTTGGATGGGGGAGCCCACAGGAAAGACACAGAAAACTGGACTCCAACAGAGAAACTGGGCCACATGCTCCATTACTACATTTCCAGTTGTGATGATGATACAGAAATGGCATGATCATCTTATTAATAGGCATTTTAGACTTTGTATGTCGAAGGTCAGTGATTTCCCCACTTCCTGCTTCTGAGACTGACAGAGAAAAATGAGAAATGCAAATACAGCAGGGTTCAGAACTCTGGCGCCTAGGGATACATCTGTTTAAAGAGTGAGGATGTGGGTGTACTGAGGCACCACTCTGGGCTCCCAAACCCAGGACACTTGAACCCTGGGAAATGGGTGAGGCAGCAGCAAACAGCTGAAAGTAGATCTAACTAAAGACCATCTCTACCAGGTGACACTTCCAAGAGGAAGCAAACATTTAGAAGAATACTTGGGGACATTGATTGCTCACAGTGACTTACTGACTACTGTGTACCAGAGTAAGACGGCAGATCACAGAATTTAGGGGAAAGGAAAGGTCTGTTGGTGGATAAGGTGAGTAGAAATCCTAGCTTGGCCACCAACTCTGTGGCCCTCATCAAGTCACTTTCTGAACCTTACCTCTGTCATCTATAAAATATTCATTATTCACCTGATTTATCTCACAAGATTGTCATAAAAACAATAGCATTACAAGTGAGGGAGCAAACCTCAGTACCTAGCACACAGTAAGCACTAATTTCTCAGTAAACATCTTAGATTATCTACAAGGCAGACTTAAAATTTGAATTATAGTGTTCAACGAGAAACTTTACTGTTTGAGATGTTTATAGGGATACATTATTTTCTTGGTCCTTATTCCCTTGGTGTGATCTTTTCACAGAATTCTGTTGGGATAAAGGAAGAGGAATAAAGGAAAAAGAGAGAGGCAGAGAGAGAGAGACAAGCTCTGAACCTGTAAACCCCAAACTCTGGAAAGCCTGAAAGGGGTCAGTGGAACAGTTTTGGGAGTGTTCCGCCTGTGTTTTCAACCATGTAGAGTACTACAAATGTTTTCTGGATCATGGGTCTTTTGGAATGCATTTGTAGACAACTTTTTGGTATAAACAGAGCTATTCTGAGAGTGTGCCAAATCATGAACTCTTCCCAGGTTCCCAAGAGAAACAGGAAAATAGATCTAATGAGTAAAAAATTGGTTTTGTCAATTGCATGTAAACTTTGAAGACAATTTCTTACACTGATACACAGAATGTTTTCAAAGTTATCATCTTTTTATTTTCCCTTTAACTTTTATTAAGTTCTTACTATGTGCTAGCTACTGTTTAAGTATTAGCCACGTGTTACTGTGTACATCATGTAAATTTAATCATATTAGTTTTCGTTACCACGTTCCCTCTCCCATAATTATTAGAGGTAAAGGGCAAGATATTCCTACTGTCCTCATATCCTCTGTTGGTTGATTTGACAGAGAACGTCCATCAAACTCCCTGTGCCTCCTCTGCCAACCACACACCCATTAGAGTAGCTCAGGGGAAGATTCATAGACTTCTGTCTACTTCTGTCAAGACCCCTGCCACCTCTCCAACACCTACAACCTCACTGCTACATCTGCAAAAAAAAAAAAAAAAAAAAAAAAAAAACCCATCAGGGCTAATCTCCTGATAACTGGTCCCAGTTAGCCTGCAAAACAAATCCAACTGGATCACTCCTCACTGCCTCTTGCCCAGACAACCCTCACATTCCACAGTCTGGCCCAATGCCCTCTGTGGCCTATTGCCCCTCATCAGGAAAATACCATCTAATCTTAGAATCTTCCTGAACTTTATCTTCATTTTCTTGCTCTAACTCAGTGGTTTTTCCCTGGCTGCACATTTGAATTGCCTGAATGTGTAGAAAAAAAATTAAGTTTAAAAATCCATCTTCTCTCTCCCACTAATTAAGTCAGAATTTGGGTGGATGGGGTACAGTACGGGTACTTTTTTAAAGTTCAAATAGGAAGTGGTTTATCAAAGAATATTAGATACTAGTTAGTGTACAGGATCTCCAAGAGTCAGAGCACCAGGTGGATCAGCTGGACCACTAAGAATAAAGCTCAACTCTCCTCCCTGAGAGCTACCCTGGAGATGGGGATGTTTCCACTACCACCTTCACCAGAAAATTGAATCTACTCATTGCTGGCTTCCCCACAGCCCAACTACTGATAAAAGGGCCGTTTTGTTGTTTATTTTTTTGTAATTAATATATAGAGAAATTGACACTTTAAGTTGGGATACAACTATATGATTTCTAACATGCATACACAAAACTATTCCATCACATCAAATAACTCAGGATCCCCTCTGTAGTCACACTCTCCTCCTGCTGTCACCTACCTTGTCCCCATGACTATAATTTTGCTTTTTGGGCAATGTGATATAAATGGAATCACACAGACTGCCTTTTTTTCACTCACCATAATGCCCTTGAGATGAATCCAAGTGGTTGTGTATCAACAGCCTGCTCCTTTTTATTACTGAATAGGTGTTCCATTGTATGAATACACCAGTTTACATATCCATTTGTCTGCTGAAAGACATTTGAATTATTTCTGGTCTTTGATCATCAGCAATGGAACTGCTGTAAGCACTCATGTGTAGGTTTTAGTGTGAAAAAAAATTATTTTTTCTTGGGTCAATACCTGGGAGTGGGGTTGCTGAAACATATGGTAAGAAACTGCCAAAATATTTTCCAAAGTGGCTGTACAATCTCACCAGCTGCTCTATCTCCTCGCCAGAAGTTGGTGTTGTCAGTATGTTTGTTTTTCTTGTGATGTGGACTTTTTATTGAGGTATAGTTGACATATAATTATATTAGTTTCAGGTGTGCAATGTAATAATTCTGTATTTGTGAATATTGCAAAACCACACCACAATACGTCTAGTTAACACCCGTCATCATACATAGTTATAATTTTTTCTTATGATGACAACTTTTAAGGTTGACTCTCTTAGCAATTTTCAAATATGCAATATAGTATTATTAACTGTAGCCATCATGTTACACATTGTATCCCCATGGCTTGTTTATTTCATATCTGGAAATTTGTACCTTTGATCCACTTCACTCATCCCCAATCCCTCACCTCTGGCAACTACCAATCTGTTCTGTATTTATAAGCTTGGCTTGTTGCTTTTGTGTTGTTCCGTTTGTCAGTATGCTCCATCTTAGCCATTCTCATAGGTGTGTAGTACTATCTTTTATGGTTTTAATTTTCATTTCTTATCAGTATTTTTTAATGTTCTCATGCAACTCCAATATGTAGCTAGAATTGCAAGCCATTGAAAAAACTAAAGTTTGTTCACTCAACAAGGCCAGTTTTCCACTACAAACTCTATTAATGCACCTGTACATTTATGCTGTGTTTCCAACTGTGACAATGAGTGAACTGCATATTCCCACAAGATGCTCCATCTAGATTCTATCCACACACTGGAGTTTGTCCCTTCTTCCCTGTCCAATGATAGTACTTGTGTAGTTGTTCCTTCTATTTCTTAATATTATCATTTTTTCCTATGGCTGAATAATATTATCAACTACAATTTCTTTACCTCACTTTCACCTACCTCTGTAGCTACCACTCCATTTCTCTACTTTCCTTTCAACAAAAGTCTGTTGAAATAGCTGTCCATATTTACTATCCCTACAACCTTCCCCATTCCATCTTTTTCTGCCATCATCTTTCATATCTAGTGCAACTAGACTTTTGCCTCTCTCCTCCAGTCCAAGAAAACTACTCTTATCAAACTCACCAGCTGCCTTCATGAGCCAAATTCAAAGTTCAAGCACCCTCAGTCCTATGTACTCAACTGCAATCTTCAGAATTGATCACTGCTTCTCTTTTTTCATTTTCTTTCTCCTTGTATTGTAGGCTACTCTCCCATCTCAGTAGGTAGTCTGTCTCTGCTTCCTTTTCTGGTTCTTTCTTATCTTTCTGACTTTTATGATTTGGAGTAGCTCTGGGCTCAGTTCTCAGATAGCTTCTCATAACATTCATTTCCTAGATGGTCTTATTCTATCCTATAGCTTCAAATACCATCTACAGATTAGTGACTTCCAACCATATATCTCTTGGCCTATGCATTTGGATGTCTAATAGGCAATTATCTTTTTTTTTTCCATATAGTCTTCCTTATTTCAAAAAACAGCAATTTCATTCTTCTAGCTACTCAAGCTAAAAACCTTGGAATCATGCTTGATTTCTTCCTCTCATACCTTATGTGTTTTTCAACCAGCAAATATTGTTGCTCTATCCTTGAGTAGATTCAGAAGGCAAATAATTCTAATTCCACTGCTACATTTTAGTATAAGTCACCATCAAATCCCATGGAATTATTGGAATACCTTTATAAATAGTCCCCTTTTCCCACTTTCCTCCTTCAGTTTATTCTTCACATAGCTCAAGAATAAACATTAAAAACATTCAAACTTTAAAAACATTAGTCAGGCAATACCACTCTTTCACTTAAGTTTCAATAGCTTCCCACCTCATTGTGAATAAAATGCAAAGCCCACTGACTTTCCCAAGACCTTGCCTTAACTGCCTTGTTAACCTCATTTCTTCCCACTCTACTCATAAGCAATCACTATGGCTGGTAACTTACAGCAGATACAATTGCAGTTGCATTCTTTTTTTTTTTTTTAAAGATTTTATTCATTTATTCATGAGAGACACAGAGAGGCAGAGACACAGGCAGAGCTCTGGAGAAGCAGGCTCCATGCAGGGAGCCCGACGCGGGACTCAATCCCACGTCCCCTGGATCACGCCCTGGGCTGAAGGCAGCACCAAACCCCTGAGCCACCTGGGCTGCCCTGCAGTTGCATTCTTAGTGAGTCTGATTTGGGGGAACAGGGATGAAACTGCATTAGTGTACTCACTGGCCATTCTGAGCAACCTTCCACTTTGGAGGGCCTGCACCTGCTTTTCCCTCTGCTCAGATGTCCTTCCCACAGATAGCTGCTTGAATCATCCCCCCCTTTATTCAGGTCTCTCTGCAAATACCTTCTATCAAAGAGGTTTCCCTGACCATCCCTTCTATATTCTAATTTATTTTTATTTATCTTTTTTATATTTTTTAAAATTTAAATTCAATTTGCCAACATACAGTATAACACCTAGTGCTCTTCCCATGAAGTGCCCTCCTCATTGCCTGACCATCCTTTCTAAAACACCATCTCTCTCCTTGTCATTCTCACCCAGTTTAGTTTTTCTTCAAGACACTTAACATCACCTCACAAAGAATTAACTCCCCTTGAAGTTCCCTCTACCTTCCACCTTGAATAAAAGCCCTCATGAAACAGTGATCTTTCTAGGTATTCTAGGTTTTAGTCCTTGATTTAATCCATGTGCCCGGTATTAGTGCATAGTACATTGAAAGAGTTTAGTATGAGTTGAATGAGTAAGTGAATGAATCTTTTTGTGATAATTTTTCTTTCTAAAGCTTCTCTAAGTTTCATTTGAGCTGTGTTATAATGTGTTTTTCCCAACCACATTTTCTAGAAATGACTCTGAGACCCTAAGTCATGCCTAGGGATGCTCTAGCTCTAAATCAATTTATAATGGCATCACTTCAGAGGAGACTCCTATTTGGAAAATTCACGTGAATGGAAATTAACCACAAATGCAGTGCTCTGGGTTGACAGTTTACATACAAAAATGCAATGCATAAATATTCACAAACATTCACCTACACACACACATAGTCTCAAGAACTCACATACAGACAGTTTGGTCTCTTTGGTAAATTATATATTTTGTCACCAAGTAAGATATATGTTGTATTTATTCTTTGGAATGTGTATTTTAGCTTTTCAAATGTTTAAAATAAAAACCAAAGAGTTTAACTCTATAGGGATTTTTTTCAAAGATTTAATTTATTTATTAATGAGAGACAGAGATAGAGAGTGGCAGAGACATAGGCAGAGGGAGAAGCAGTCCTGTAGGGAGCCTGATGCAGGACTCAATACCTGGACCTTGGGATCATGACCTGAGCCAAAGGCAGACGCTCAACCACTGAGCCACTCAGGTGCCCCCATAGGGATTCTTACAGAAATAAGTTGGCAGCTTAAGTATTTAAAAGCAGGTCATTCACAATGTAGAAATAACTAAACACAAAACGAAATAGAAAGGGATTCAAAATGCATCCATTCATGTAATAGACTTCTACTTTTAGGACATAAATTGAGAAAATTTTAATCGTGTTGATTTTTTTCAAAGTCCTAAACTGACATTATAGCAAATTAAAGATTACCTGCCTACAAACGTGCTATGTGTGGATAACACTCTATAACTCAATCAATGTTATCACTTTCATGTGTTTCTATATGGAGTTATATTTTATAAACAGCCCATCCTGGAAATCTGCATTTACTCCATAATGCAGGGATATTATTCATGGATGTAATTATGGTTATGTCTATAGTATTTATGCTTTAGAGGAACGAAGGTAAAAGCAAAGTAGTCTGAACATTTGCACCTTACTGGCTTCTGAGTATTCTTTTCTTACTAAGTTGTTAAAGTGTTGTTAAGGATTTTGTACCATTCTAATATCCTTATTCCTTTCATCATCCATTCAACAAATATTTATTATACTTGTTATATTATTATACCTACTATGCACCTGCTCTGAAAGTTTGGGGCATATCAATGAAAATGACTAGAAAAGATTTCTGTCCTTATGGCAATTTTTATTAAGGAGAGACACGTAATAAGAATGTATTATTTTTCTACTGTTGCATAAAAAATTATCACAAACTTGACAGTTTAAGAAAACATACATGTATTATCTCACAATTTGTGTAGGTCAGGAGTCAGTGCACAGTCTGTCTTTTAGGAGCTTCCAATATCACTACAAAAAAAGAGTCATGTGAAAGTATTACTAACAGTTTATTAGATACTAAAATCTCCTAAAAAATTAGCAACTTAAAAACTAGGTCATCAACTTAATACCATTCAATTTTAGTTTAGGGATGAAAAGACTATAGCTGTGATTTCAAATCTACTTCTTAGGGTCGGATTCTAATCGCTGTCTTTATAGCAATTTACTACGACTGGTATTTATAGTGATGACCTTTAATCATATGAAAAAGTTAAGAATCTGCTCAGTGTCATCTGTACAAAAGTCTGCAAACATATATTTTAAATTGATTTCTATCCAAAACAGCTAGAATGTATTCATATTTTGGTGCTTAAAGGCATAGGCCTTCTCTCATTAAAATTAAAATTGGTCCTCAGAAATGACTAATTCCCTAATGTTAACTATTCAAAATTTGACTACACTTTGAAGCTGAAGAGGAAAGGAGTGAGAGTTTTCTTGGAGAATGCTCAGAGGGGACTTTCCTCCAATGTAGGTAATCCTGAGCACGTTTAGCTTGTAACCTATGTCCCAATTTCTGGTGGACATATGTAGATTCAAGGCATACTTCCCTGTTTCTCCTTAAATTATTTCTCACTTTCTTTTTAAGTCAAGTAGCAGCATGATTCATACAATTACTCCTTCTCCCGCAAAATCTTAGAAAATGTCTTCCAAATGAGAACAACAAAAAGATTACTAGGGTTATTTAGTGGCAGGTCAAGATTAGCTCATTGAATTGCAAAATTTCGCCTTCTGCTTTTAATTCTAAAATGGAAAGAGTTGGGTGGGATTCATGTAAGCATTTAGGTTCTGATTCATATCCGTCCCCAATAACTCATTCCTTGTGACATAAGGGACAGTTTCATCCAATAGTACACAATTATGAGTGGCAACTTTAATGAGGATGTAGACATTCTAGCATTCACAAAATATTTTCCTTTCTACTTGTTGAAAGTGATTAATTACCATAAGTTAGACTACAAAAGAGAAACAGGTAAAATTAATAGTAAAAGGAATGTTGGAACTTGGAGATGTTACTCTATGTTTAAGGAAAAGTCACCTAAACTCAGTCATCCTCACTTTGCTCACCTGTAAAATGGTGTTTAAGAATATATATTTTGCTTACCTTACAGGCTTGTTTTGAGGATGAAATAAGCAGTATTTTGTAAGCTTGCCTAGTCATAAGAACTACTTGAGCTGCTTATTCCTATATTCCTATATAAAATATTCCTACATTTTCCTGAGAACTTAGTAATTCTTATCATTAGATAGGTTTGGAAAACAATGAGATAATAGGAAATGTAATTTGCCAACTGGAGAAGATTACAGAAATATAAGATGCTTGCTTTTCTGATAGTGTCTTATAACTGTACAAAAATTATTTTAAAAATTATTTTACATTTGTCCTTTATCCACTCAGAGTAGAGATTGTTTTACTATGGTTATTGTTGTCACTTTTGTTACTTAAGACCTAGGTTCCAGTTGCAACCCTGCTACTAACTGGTTGGGTAATTTGGGTGATTTTTTTCATTTTTCTGGGCCTCACTTTCTTATATACAAAGTGACTAGGTGGTATTCATGTGTGAAGTCCTATCTTCCCTCGATAATCTTTCCAACTCGTAGTCTCTAAGTGCCTACCATTGTGAAGTATTTGATTATTCCAGAATTTAACATACCATCATTATTAAGGAGTGGCTGTAATTCTTCAGTTATGTCATTTGAGGACTTACTATTTTAAGACTCTATGGTAATATCACAGGAAATGCAAAAGAGTTCAAAACATTCAACAATTTATTTATTTATTTTTTAAGATTTTATTTATTTATTCACAAGAGACACACACAGAGAGAGAGAGAGGCAGAGACACAGGCTGAGGTAGAAGCAGGCTCCATGCAGGGAGCCCGATGTGGGACTTGATCCTGGGAACCCAGGATCATGCCTTGGGCCAAAGGCAGGCCCTAAACTGCTGAGCCACCCAGGGATCCCCACATTCAACAATTTAACTGAGGAGAACAGAGATAAGTGAATAATTATGTGTGAACTCAAAAGAGGATACTGATAAGAATGAGATATAAGTAAATGTGCTATGAATACAGATAAGAGAGATAACACTGTAGGTAAGGACTGTTGCTAAATGTTTTGTGAAGGTTTTATTCCTCTTTTTAATTTTAATGACAAATCATGTGTATTTTTAAAAAATCAGTACTACCCAAGAATAAGCAATTAAAAGTAAATCCTCCTTCATCTGAAACTAATGATATAGTATATGTTGGCTAATTGAATTTAAATAAAAACAAAAAGTAAATCCTCCCACCAATTAGATTCCCAACCATTTATTCCTCAGAAGTCAACTTAGCGAATTCTGCGTCTCATTTTCCAGAAATATTCTATACATACACACACATGCACACACAAATCCACAATACACACACATACAATGAACAAACCTTCACACCTTCCTTTATTCTTAAGAATTTTACTAACATATCTTGTAAAACTATCCATTTCAGCACATAGAAACATTGTATTTCACATCTTTAAAGTGTTTCATATAGTTCAGCATCATTTACTTTACGATTCCTCATATTGATGAATGTTTGAAGGTCTTTTGCCTTTTTGCTATTAACCAGTCACTAAATAGACCTTCATTGAATATCTTTGCACATATGCCTTTGCATATATCATAGGGATTATCTGTAGGATAATTCTTCTAAATGGAATGGTTGAGTATGTGCATTTAGAACTTTGAAAGATACTGACAAATTATTTTTCCTTTAAGTTGTAGCTATGTAAGAGTGACTGTTTCCCTACACCCATATAAAGATTCTGTTTATGAACAACCTTTTGCTCTTTGACATTTTAATAGATAAAAATGAGACCTCATTATTTTCTTTTATATTTCTTATAATAAAGCTAATTTTGAGAATATTCTCTTCTTGCCTCCTTGTTTTCTGCAGTTCTTATTCATGCCTATTGTTCATTTTTTAATTTGATTTTATTCTTATTTATAAATTCTTTAATCTTTAAGAAATTAACCCTTTGTTTTAACCACAGGTCTTACAAATATTGTTGCTAAATATTTTTGTCTTTCAACTTTGGTACAGTGTTTTTGTGAAGCACAAATTTTTATGAAATAAAACTATCAGTATTTTTTTCTCATAGTCCTGAGTTTTGCTTCTTACTTAGAAATTCCTAACAAAATAATCCCATTTTTTCTTAGACTGTAGCTTATTTTTCTAATGTTTACATTTATGAACTACCAGGGAAATAATGTAGTGTGAGAAGTAAGTAGGACCCACAACTATATGGTCAACTAATCTTCAACAAAGCAGGAAAGAATATCCAATGGAAAAAATACAGCCTTTTTAATGAATGGTGCTGGAAAAACTGGATAGCAGGATGCAGAAGAATAAAACTAGACCACTTTCTTACACCATACACGAAAATAAATTAAAAATGAATGAAAGACCTAAATGTGAGACAGGAAACTATAAAAATCCTAGAGGAGAACACAGACAGAAACTTCTTTGACTTTGGCTGCAGTAACATCTTTCTATATACATCACCAGAGGCAAGGGAAACAAAAGCAGAAATGAACTATTGGAACTTCGTCCAGATAAAAAGCTTCTGCACAAAGAAGGAAACAACAAAACTAAAAGGCTACTATGGAGAAGATATGGGAGAAGATATTTGCAAATGACACATGAGATAAAGTTTAGTATCCAAAATAACTTAGCAAATGTAACACCCAAAAAACAAATAATTCAGTTAAGAAATCAACAGAAGACATGAAATAGACACTTTTCCAAAGAAGACATACAGATGGCTAACAAACACATGAGAAGATGCTCACCATCACTCATCTTCAGAGAAATACAAATCAAAACCATGATGAGATACCACCTCATACCTGTTAGAATGGCTAAAATTGACAACACAAGAAACAACAGGTATTGGCAGGGATGTGGAGAAAGGGGAATCCTCTTCCATTGTTCGTCACCATATAAACTGGTGCTGCCATTCTGGAGACCAGTCTAGAAGTTCCTCAAAAAGTTTAAAATAGAACTACCCTATGATCCCTCAATTGCACTACTTAGTATTTACTCAAAGGATACACAAATACAGAATCAAGGGGATACATGCACTGTGATGTTTATAGTGCCATTATCAACAATAACTAAACTATGGAAAGAGCCCAAATATCCACTGACTGATAAATGGATCAAGAAAATATGGTATGTATACATATAATATTATGGAATATTACTCAGCCATCAAAAAGAATGAAGTCTTGCCATTTGCAACAACGTGGATGGAACTAGAGTGCATTATGCTAAGTGAAATCAGTCAGAGAAAAACAAATACTAAATGATCTCACTCATAAGTGAAACTTAAGAAAACAGATGAACATATGGGAAGGGGAGAAGGGAGAGAGAGAGAGAAATAAACAATAAAAGATTCTTGATGATAGAGAAAAAAACTGAGGGTTGATGGAGGGGTGTGGGTGCGGGCTTGAATAGATGGGTGATGGGGATTAAGGAGAGCACATTTTATGATGAGCACTCAGTATTGGATGTAAGTGATGAATTACTGAATTCTACTCCAAAAACCAATATTGCACTGTATGTTAACTAAGTAAAGTTTAAAAAAAAAAGGAAGAAAAAAAGAAAGAGAAAGAGAGATGGAGAGGGAGGGGGAGAGAGAGAGAGAGAGAAAGAAAGACAAACAGAAAAACAGAAAGAAAGAAAGGAGGGATTGGGGCTCAGTCAGTTAAGCCTCCAACTCTCGATTTTGACTCAAGTCATGACCTTAGGGTCCTGGCTCTGTACTCAGTGTGGGCTCTGCTTGGGATCCTCTCTCTCCCTTTCTTTCTGCCCCTCCCCCAACTCATGTGACTCAATAAATAAATAAATAGATAAATAAATAAATAAATTAATTAATTAATTAATTAATAATAAAATTCTTAAAGAAAAAAAAAAAGGTTAGGTAGGGATTTATTTTTCTCCAGATGGGTAGCTTGTTGTCTCCAAACTATTTATTGAATAAACTATCATTCCTCCAATTAATTGCAATACTTTTTAAAATTACATATTAAATTCACACATACATTAAGTCATATTTCTAAAACATCTATTTTATTATATTGATTGAACTGTAATTATACATTCCACCATAATTGTTTCAATTACCATAATTTTATAATATATTTCAATAACTGGTAGGATTTGTACCTTGATACTCTTCTATGCAGATTTTTTCTAGGTATTCTCACTAGTTTATTTTCTATATTAAAATTTAAGAGAAGTTGGTCTAGTTTCTAAAAACATTTATCTTGGTATTTTTACTGGGATCATGCTAATTATAAATGATTTTGAGGAGACCTGACCTCTTTACAATATTGAGGGTTTTTTAAAATACAAAACAAGTTATATCTTTCCACTTAAATCTTCCTTGGGTATTGGGAGCAGAGAGAAATGGAAATGCAAAGAAAGGGCAGTAAGATTGAAAAGCTGTAAAAGAAACATTTTGGGAACCTGAGCAGATCTATTGTTTGGAGTCAAAGAGAGAGTAAATAAGACTGGGGGTGTATAGGAGTCAAGTTGTTGAAGAATCTTGAGTGCCAAGTTAAAGAATGTGGACTTGATTCAGGTTATTTAATAAGCTTGCTTCAGGAAGATTCTTAAGAGCTGTCAGTGGTTCTCAACAAGAGGTGATTTTGCATCCAGGGGACATTTGACAACTCCTGGAGACTTTTGTATGTCAGAGTGGCATGGAAAGTACTACTGGCATCTGAAAGTATTGGCCAAGGATGCTGTTAAGCACCCTATAACTCACCAAACAGCCTACCACAACAAAGAATGATCTAATGCAAAAGGTCAGTAGTGCCAAGGTTGAAAATCCCTTAACTGGAAGGATTAAAAGGCAAAGAGATTCCAATTAGGAAAACAATTTAAGAGGCCGCTGCAGACACAGTGGGCTCTGACCATGCCTTGATGTAATTCCCATTGTCATCTCTCCTTCCAGCATCTACTATTCAAAAGCGGTGAGGCCTAGACAGTCCTAGTGGACCCCACCGCTGCAAAGGAATTGTTATTTAGTGATTTGCATACTTCATACTTAGCTACGTTAATTAAGACAAAGAAAAATCTCAATCCAGAAAACGTTTTGAACAATTCTTGCTGTAAAACTTTCTTTCAAAAGAAAAGCTTGTTTAGAATTTAAATGCTCCGAATTACAGAAACTACACTAGGCTAATTTTAGAAATTCAAGTAATTGTGGGTGGCTTTTCCGATCTTGAGAAAAACGAACAGCATTTCCTGCTAAGGAACCACATCCCTGAAAATGTTATACTTCCCACTGTTCAAAGTGGGCTTAGTTCCTGGGCCCCTAAAGTAACAGCATAATACACGCAAATAGTAGGCACTGATAAATAAAAGTGAGTGAGTACATAGTAAGGGAAAAGTAAATAAATATATATAATTATGCTATATGGAACAATTGAATATTATAATTGACTTACAACAACTAGGTTTATTTTGCCTTTAATATGAGCAAACACTGAGTGGATTATCTCACTTCTCACAACAATGAAATGATGAGGTAGGTGTCGTCATTGCACATAAGAAAATAAGGCCCAGAGGGTAAGTGGATTGCCAATGGCCACTTAGCTAATGAGTAGAGAACAGGGATATAGGAAATCTGTCGCTAGAATCTATCACGTTAAGCACTAGGTTGTATTGACTTTGCTACTCCCCTTACTAATGATACACAACTCCCACCCCTATCTGATTTGACCTCAACAATGTCTTTGAGGGATAAGCATATGGTCGTGGAATTTGAGGATCAGAGTTGAACCTGCCTGAGATCCTACATCCAGTGAGTCGCAGTATTACGTCTATACAGCCTGATGTTTTTATAAGATGTCACAGCCTATATCAGTTTTCAATTCATTGCCTCTTAGATCAAAATCCACACTTCACTGCTTTATGAAAATTCATTTACTGCTTTGTGTAAATGGAGCTGGATCCCATAAATATATCTCCTTTGCCAGTTGACATAATGTTAGTTTTTGTTAGTAGAAAATGTTGGAGAGACACTGCCACAGGAGGGGGTTTCTCTCTTCTTGGTTCCAGAGTGCTTCTTTCTTGAAGTTCTGGCAAAGCATGATCTGCCCAACATCCAACTGCAGTGAATGACCTCTTTAGCACCCAACTCCTACTGGGTCCAATGACTGGTACCACTCTTTGGCAACTTCTTGGGAAGCTTTGCAATGAGTTTTGAGACATGGCATTTTCTTGTAAGCAGCTGTCCCTCGTAACCCGGAGGGCAGGTTTCCAGCAAGTTCAACCAGCATGTTACCTGAGCAACATCATGGCCATCCAGTGAGTTATGGCTATACCCTCCAAGAGACCTCAATCTTAGCCTTAGGGAGAGTGACTGCTCTTTATATCTGCAATTCTATATTCTTCAGGCCTCTCTTTCCTCCTTACCAAACAATTCCCCATAAATTCAATGTCCTGTTATAGTTAATCACTCTTTATTTTAAACTTTCTCTATTCCAATGACTGTGGAGTCTCTCTCCTGGTTGGTTAATCCCCTTCAGAACATCTTATTAAGAGTAAGACCAGAGAATTACCTGGCATTCCATAACATTAGCAATAGAATCAGAAGACAGGAGCCAAGGGAAATTTGCTTTTATCTTCTTTTCTTTGTCTGTTATTTAAGTTTCATGGAGTGCAGGAGAAAAGGATAGACCATATTGTACTTTTTATAACTGACATGTATGAAATATATAAATATTAATAGTTTAATGTTCTAAAATAATTCAAAATCCTATTTATTTCTAAACTTATGTTTCAAATACATCTCTAAGTTCAATAGCCAGCATCCAATTCTCCAATCATGGACTTGGTTGTTTTCTATCATTTGTAATCTCAGTATGTCCCTTCTTGCAGGAAAAAGTGCTTTTGATCACCAGCTCTCATGAGAACAATATCACCTCACATGAACATGGCAACTTTACATATGTTAGGTCATTAAGCTATCAAAGAACCTCCTGGGACATTCACAGCAAGTTTCCCTGCAAAACCTGTCACTGGGAAAGTTAAATGACTTTCAAAAGAACGAGTGAAAAACATCAAAGCTGCAAACTAGGAATAAAACTCAGACCTTCCGAGTTTTACTGTTGTTGTTTTTTTTAATTTTCCCCTTTTTAAAATCTTCCCCTGCTCCCTATCTCCCTGTTTCTTGAACAGAAGCTTTGAGGAATTTCAAAGATAAACATCTGAGAGTGTATAGAGGACTATTTGAGAGGCCGCAGGTTTTTCTAGCACCCCTCCTATCACTGTTGGGCAGAAAGTATCTCAAGTACTGGACCAGCTACACCTCCAGCCTGAAACAGAGGCAGTGACTGAGGGTAGGCAAGGGCTGGGTAGGATTAGGGCCATGAAAATAGCATTATATAATCTGAATGTAAATATAAGATCCTTCCCCAGCAGAGGGCCAAGACTGCACAGAGAGGGAAGTAAGTGTGTATGTAGGAGGAGGGGGTCACAGTCATTTTGCCTGTCCTACTTAGATACTAGCAAGGCTTTGTGGAAGAAGTTGCCTGCCAGCTGAAGGGGCATGCAGCCTGCCCTTACATGGTGACTTAGGACTTGTACACTAGCAGAGAACTATCATCACTTTATAGATAAGTTTAGGTATATCATGTTTGCACTAGAGCACTAATTTCTGCTAATTATTTTTAGTACCCTTTCACTCTCAAAATTAAATTACACAGTCACCATGTTAGGTCTACCACAGACAGTGAACACTGAGATGCAGAACTAAAGGTTGTGTAATGATGCCACCACTTTGAATGTGAGTGTTCATTCTCTCCAAAGAAGCACTTTGAGTAGAATTGATGTTCTTTGAGGTTCCCTCATTTTGTGGAAAAATTCTCTCCCCTTTTCACGACTGATCCAGCTATTTCTCTGCTTATCAGCACCTTCATCCAAGGTTTAGTAAACTCAAATTCATTCTCTAATTCTGTGTCTTGCAAAGTAGCTAAAGACAAATTTATCAATCAATCAATCAATCAATCAATCATGTTTTCAAATTTCCTAACAAATGATGATGGAGTTGGGTAAGAATCAAACTAAGAGAGAGATCTAACCGGGAAAGAAGGTATATGCAGATGTGAAAATTTCCAAGTGAGATGTGTGTGTGTGACCAGAACACCTCTAGGTTTTACCACCTTGTAACAACAATGATGGCAGCATTGAAGATGACATTAGGAATGATTAGCATTTATTAAGCAATTACCATGGGCCATTGACTATTCTATGCATTTTTATGCACTATTCCACTCACTGCCAAAATAGCCATATAAACTATATGTAAATTTAAATGTTTTAATGTTTAAACTTAAATGTTTAAATTTAAATGTTTTAATATAATATAAAAGGCATAGATACTTCTACCTGTAGGACATCTTCACTCTCCCACACCCTACCAAAGACCTCCTATCTACACTCCCCACCCCCGGCTATTTTTGGTACCCTGGAAAGTTTCACAAGTACTTGTGTTTTCCTTTTCTTTTTTACTTTTTCAAACTTCTCATTCTGAAATAATTTCAGACTTACATAGAGGTTGCAAAAATAGTACAAAGAATTCTAGTATACTTTCACCCATATTCCTCAAATGCTAACACATAGTCCAATGATCACAGTGAATAAATTAACATTGCATAAATAACACTATTGTCTAGTCTATTAATAAGTCACTAATGTAACTTTTTCTTCTCCAGTATCCAATCCAGAATCACATTTTTTTTAAAGATTTTATTTATTTATTCATGATAGACACAGAGAGAGAGAGAGGCAGAGGGAGAAGCAGGCTCCATGCCGGGAGCCCGACGTGGGACTCGATCCCGGGACCCCAGGATCGCGCCCTGGGCCAAAGGCAGGCGCTAAACCGCTGAGCCACCCAGGGATCCCCAGAATCACATATTGTATTTTTTATTGTCACTTCTCCTTAGTAACGAATCTGACATAGTTCCCCAGTCTTTCTTTGACTATCCTCAACCCTGATACTTTTGCAGAGCACTGATTGTATTCAATTTGTTGTTCAATTTGGGGTTGTTTGATGAATCCTCATGATTTAAGTTCAACTTAGGCATTTTGGGCAAGATTGTCACAAAAGTGATATGAATCCTTTTCAGTGCCTATCAGGACACAGATGATTTTATTTGCCCCTTTACCAGTGATGTTGATTTTGACTGCTTATTCTCATGCTGTCTGCTATGTTTCTCTAAAGTAACTTTTTTTCCCCTATTATGATTAGTAAGTATCATGAGGGAAGATATTTTGAGCAGATAAACACTGTATTTTCATCATGGCTTTGTCAATTAAGTTTAGTTTATTTTGATGATTCTTGACTGTAACAGTAATCACTGCTGTGTTTGCCAAATGGTGATGTTTTACTGTATCAATTCTTCTACATTTATTAGTTGGAATCCTACACTAAGAAAGAGTTTTCTCTTCTTCTTTATTTATTTATTTATTTATTTATTTATTTATTTATTTATTTATAGAATTTATATATTTATTCATGAGAGAGAGAGAGAAAAGGAGAGAGAAAGAGAGAGGCACAGACACAGGCAGAGGGAGAAGCAGGCTCCACGCAGGGAGCCTGACATGGGACTCCATCCTGGGTCTCCAGGATCACACCCTGGGCCGAAGGTGGCTCTAAACTGCTGAGCCACTTGGGCTGCCCTGTTTATTTATTTTTAAAGATTTTATTTATTTATTCATGAGAGATGCACAGAGAGAGAGAGGCAGAGACAGAGGCAGAGGGAGAAGCAGGTTCCATGCAGGGAGCCCCATGTGGGACTCCATCCCATGACAGGATTACCCCCTGGGCCAAAGGCAGGGACTGAACTGCTGATCCACCCAGGGATCCCCTCCCTCATTTATTTAATGATTCTTTCTATATTTATATCAGTGTGGACAAAAAAAAATAAATAAATTTTTAATGCACTATTCCACTCATCACCAAAATAGCTATATAAGCTGTATGTAAATTTGAAATGTTACATTTAATGTAATATAAGAGGCATAGATACTTATTTTTTTCCATTGACTCTCTAATCACCTCAGACTTGGCCACTGGGAACTGTTTCATGTTGTGCCAATAGGACTCATGTTCTCTTGAGGCTCTTTCCTAATGGAGTATCTGAGAAGCCACTTTTTGCAAAAGATGGTGTGGCACCTTCACTACCTGAAAATCCTGCTTCCCTAATTCTGTATCCCACTGGGTGCTCCTGCTGCTGCTGCTTCTCTTCTGCAGTCCCTGGCTGCACTGGGTTCCAGGGCAAGAAGGAGACATTGCCCAGTTCAATGTGCAGTTGAGTAGTGACTCAGCAGTGCCTCCAGCAGCACTGCCCATATCCCAAAATCACACATCAAGTGTGTGCATTTTCAGGAAGTGACTTTCTCTAGCTTCTAACTTTTTTTTAATCTCATGCAGAGACTTTTAGAGGAGTCCTAACAGGAAAAAAATGTGGTGAGTCTAGAGGCTTTGGAACAGCTGACTTCTACAGAAAAGAATCAAAAAGGATCATGGAAAGAAAGTTTAGTGATAAAATGTGAGGTGGAAGGATAGTCTCCAAAACCAAATGTATTAGGACCCTCCTATTGGAACAATAATCACTTTATCAATCTCTTTCTATCAGAGTAATAGTGAGCATCCCTCATATCAAATGCAAATAGTTTCTTTTTCCCCTTCAAATGGCTTTTGCATCCACTATCTGTCTCAATCTTGATGCAAAACAAAGTTGTTATTGCTTAAATCCACTTAGGGATGAGAAAACTGAGGTACTTATAAGATCATACAGGCTAAAGTGAATATTTAGATGTCCCTGATATAAATGCCTGATTTTACAGTTCAGGTCTTTCTCAGATCACATTGCTGACCAAGTCACTTTCCTTCTCTTGGCTGGGCTCCTCTAATACACAAAGCTGTGTTTGGATTCAGATTATGTTTATTCTGGGAGGCATATCAGAAATTGGTGAGTAGATGATATAAGACTTAAAAACAAAGCAGATTGTTGGTGAGAATGCAAACTTGTATAACCACTCTGGAGAAGAGTATGGGGGTTCCTCAAAAAGGTAAAAATAGAGATACCGTATGATCTAGCAGTTGCACTACTAGGTATTTACTGAAAGAAAACAAAAATACTAATTCAAAGGGGTGCATGCACTCCAATGTTTATAGAAGCATTGTCAACAACAGCCAAATTATAGAAACAGCCCAAGTGTCCATTGATGGTGGCTAGATAAGGAGGTTGTGTATGTTGGTGGCAATGCAAACTGGTGCAGCCACTCTGAAAAACAGTATGGAGGTTTCTCAAAAAGTTAAAAATAGAGCTACCCTATGACCCAGGGATTGCACTGGGTACATATCCAGCCCACTCACACCTTCTTCCTCCAAACTCTTGGATCCTGGGGGGGATTGAGGGATTGGGATATGAATCAGCTTTCATTGATATAAATGATCCAGAAATGGTTCCAGGTATGTTTTTAGAATGTTTGTGGTTGAGAGGTAGGAGTTAAAGGATAATTTTTGCTAGAAACTAACAGCAAATTTAGCTCAGAGCTTCTCTCTTTTCCTTCTCCTGCCAGGATTGGAAGGAACAGAAAATTAGGTGTTTCTTGGCTTTAATCATAAATAATCATTATCAGCTGGTTAAAAATCAGGTCAAATATGTAATATAAACAGCTATTGTAATCACTGTTTTTAAGATCATTTACTCGGAGAAGGAAATAGGTTCACATTTTAAAGAATCAGGGATGCCTGGGTGGCTCAGCGGTTGAGCGTGTCCCTTCAGCTCAGGGTATGATCCCGGAGTTCCAGGATCAAATCCTACTTCGGGCTCCCTGCAGGGAGCCTGCTTCTCCCTCTGCCTGTCTCTCTGCCTTTCTGTGTGTCTCTCATGAATAAACAAATAAATCTTAAAAAATAAAATAAAATAAGGAATCATCCTTTCAGTATTCAGAAAGTACTGTGGCCTGCAGTAAAGGAGACCTGATTTGCATTCTGACTCTGCCATCTGTTCGTTAAGTGACCTGAGCATGACACTGAACCTCACAGAATGTCTGTGTCTCCATTTACATAGTGGAGCAAATAATGCCTGCTGAGTTCAATCTGAATCAAGGGAGGGGATTTCTATATGTTGTAAAGTGTCACAAAAATTTAAGATGATATTATTATTATTTGCCATCAGGGACTTTCATCTGCAAAACCTATACTAATTTTCATCTCTCCCAAGACCAAAGGAGACCCTGTCTGTGGTTTTGTTTGTCCCAGACCCACAAAAAGATAGAAGGTTGCCAGAAGCTCTGTTGTTCCCCTCCTCGGAACTGAATGTGCTGTGCGGCTCAATACCTTCAACAGAGACTGCCAGAAACAGAAAGCTCTGTCTTGATCTGAACACAATTTGACATATGATAAGATATAATACAGTGTTATTGCTTCGATGGATCCAGTTTCAGGCCACACAGTTTTTCAGCCAACTTCCTGTCCTGGGGCTCTGCAGAGCAAGGGTGATTCGACCATGGACCATACTCCAGAAACCACTGGCTTTAGTGTCAGAAATGACTACATCTTTACCACATCTAGCGCCCTGAAGCAGCAGACTTGTGGGAAAAATCAAGGCAGATACTGCTTGCCATTGGTTTGGATTTTTTTTTTTCTTGATTTAAGATTACAGAAGTGTGTGGAGAATTTGATCAGGCCCTCTTTCACCTAAAAGGATGTGTCTCTAGCTTTCTTTGCCAAGCATAATGAAATGTCTTTACCACAGCTCTCAGGGGAAAAATGGTCATATATTTTAGAAACATTTGGCTCAGCACTGTGAATTATGAAATGATTTTGAGAGAACTATCCAGTGATATCCATTTGGATAGAAAGAGAATGTGAGTTTTTTGTTGTTGTTTTGTTTTTTAGTGGAAAGGTGAATCTTACAAAATCAAGCCAATTCCCTCTGCTTTCTCTACTTTCCTTCTCCTGTATGTAGGAGAGACAATATAGAGGTTGTCTTCTGTCAGTGTCTTCATACTTCCTACTAGACAGAGAAATCATATTCCTACCAGTGAGCACATTAATCCCATAGTGACGTCTCAGATGCAGTGTATCTCCTCAAAATTGTTTGTCTCTGGCACCTTGAGATATGTGCTTATGATCTGTTTCTCTGGACTGCCATATGCTTCTTGGCTCTCCTCATGCTGTTCTCTCATTTCCTTGATCCAAACAAGATAACGATTTTGAAGAGTCCCTTGGACTTCTGCACCCTACACTAGATTGTGCCATTTTCTCAATTCCGAGAGAAAACAAAGCCAGAGATTAACACCTATAATACAGCAACTGCAATGCAAGACCTGAAGCTCTGGTTCAGGCCCTGCTTCTCCCAGGAGGAGGCACTGCTGCAGCCTCCTTCCCAGTAGGCCTGTCTCCTACTGCCCCCTCTCGGTCTTGCATAGTCCTGCCAACATCATCTTCCTGGACCATCCTTGTCATGGAGCTCCTTTCCTATCATCAGTAAGATAAAAGCCAACTTTCCTCAACCTGGCTTTAGAGGTTTCTTATAACCCAGGGTCAGCACATTGCTCCTTTGGTTCCCATTTTGCTCAACGTGAAATTTATTTCCTATCCCATTGCCTCCTTCTTCCCATTGTCACTGGTGTTTTGCTCAAAGCATCTGTTTGCTTTCCTAAGATACATTTCTGAGCATTTTTGCTCAGCTGAAAATAAGCTTCTTTTTTCTTTTTCGTTTTCTAGTTTTTATTTAAATTTCAGTTAGTTATATAGAGTTATAAACTCTATTAGTTTCAGGAGTAGAATTTAGTGATTAATCGCTTTCATACAATGCCCAGTGCTCCTCCAAGTGCCCTCCTTAATCCCCATCACCCGTCTATCCCAGCTCCCACCCACCTCCCTCCATCAACCCTCAATTTGTTCTCTAACATTAGGAGTCTCTTATGGCTTGCTTCCCTCTCTTCCCCTTCCCTTATGTTCATCTGTTTTGTTTCTTAAATTCCACACGAGTGAAATCATACGGTATTTATCTTTCTCGGACTGACTTATTTTGCATAGCATAAAATCAGCCTCTTTTTTTAAAAAGATTTTATTTATTTATTCATGAGAGACACAGAGAAAGAGAGAGAGGCAGAGAGACAAGCAGAGGGAGCCTGATGCGGGACTCGATCCTGGGACTCCAGAATCATGTACTGGGCTGAAGGCAGGTGCCAGACCGCTGAGCCACCCAGGGATTCCCCAAAATCAGCTTCTTCTTGAGACTACAGTTCAAACTTTACAGCTTCCATAGTCCCTTCCTTCACATGAACTGATCTCTTCATCCTTTGAACTATTTCAGAAATTTTCTGTATTTTTCACTTCAGTCAACCAATCTTCCACAACTGTAATCTTCAATAATGGCATGGACTGAATGTTTGTATTCCTCTAAAAGTCATTCATTGTAGCCTTATTCCTCAATGTGATGATATTTAGAGAGGGGCCTTGGGGAAATAATTAGGGTTAAAAGAGGTCATGAGAGCAGATGCCCTGATGAGATTAGTGCTCTTATAAGATTATAAGACATGAGTTCTCTCTATTCTTTCTCTTCCCCTGCCCCCTGCCTCCCTTTTCTCCCTGTAGGCAGGGACTAAGGAAAGTACATATGAGGACACGACAAGGTGGTGTCCATCAGTAATCCAGAGAGAGGGCCATCACCTAACCATGCTGGCCCTTAATCTTCACAAGGAAATTTTTTTCTTTTGTTTTATTTCTTACTTTCCCAATGGGATAAGCAGACTTGTAGGAAAAGGTCTTCAATACCTTAACACCCCCCCATAGGGCTTGATATTAAAAATATTTTTTAAGATTTTATTTTTATTTATTCATGATCATAGAGAGAGGGGTGGGGGCAGAGACACAAGGCAGAGGGAGGAACAGGCTCCATGCAGGGAGCCCGATCCTATGATCCAGGATCATGCCCTGAGCCAAAGGCAGAAGCTAAACCACTGAGCCACCCAAGCATCCTTGATATTCAAAATATTAATTGGTAACATTTGAATTCAATTTAGCCTTTCAGGCCAATTGAAAAAAGATCTATCTATATTTATGGAAGTATGTTTTTAAAAAATAACCCAAGAGTTATTTATATCCTCAAGCTTTATATCCTCAAGATCATACCTTAAGTAGAATAATGTTTCCTAAAAATATTGCTCAAAAAAACTGTTTTTGAGTCTTTAATGTATAAATAGAAATTATTTCCTGATTCCCTTAGTAACTGGATAATCATGTGTAGTCCTTACTCTTAACAAGATTTAGTTTTTCACCCTTCCAACAGTTTGAAACTCTGACCTTCCATCTTGTTTATATGACATCTTCACAAAAGCCCTTTATAATCACAAAGGTTAATGTCAGTTTATCCTCCATCCTGAACCACTGTGACTTTTCAGGAAGTTGAGTCAGAATTGGTGAGGTTTAATAATATAAGCATTTTACAAAACAAGTTTTTTTTCTTTCCCAGTCCACATTTTGCAAAAGCTTTATTTTTTTCTTAGCATGCCTAGTACTATGTGGGAGAGGAAAAAAAGCCCCCTCAAATGGCCAAGGGTTTGTTTCCCAATCCTCTCCTACAACTGAGGTGGGGTTCTGACTCTTTGAAACACGGCCTGAAAAAACTCCAAGAATAGCAGGAAGGAAAGGACTGACTTCTGGGAACTCATTGCACTTCCACTTAGAAATTCAGGAAGACCAGGTGGCCCAGAGATGTCAGCAGCTGATGAAAATAAGTGTGTAAGTATTGGACAAGTGACCTAATTCAGTGGGGCTGCTGTTCGCTCATGGGGAAAAAGTCCACAATGCATTTTCTGTCCTTAAATAAATGTCAGTTTGTCAGATGTTATCCATAGAAAGCATATGATTAACAGCTCAGTCTATTAACCCCAAGGACCTAGGCATGATTTAGAGTGCTCTCCAATTTCTCCTTCTTTACTGCAGTGGCTGCTTTCTGGGGATTCTGTTTCCTGACTCTCTGACCACTGCTGGCCCCAAGTGACTGTGCTCAGCATACTTATTCAGAAGCATTTGATGGCCTTTAAGAGTCTACAACATTAATTCTAAACAAATTCAGAACACTTTTGAAAGCCCTCCACAACATCTCTTCTCTAACCCATTCAGGCTTCTCTCATTATATCTCATACATGTTATCCATAACCCAGTGGATCTGAACACACTCTAGTGCTTCCTACCTTTGCTCAAGGTATTCTTCTTTCACATGCCCTTTCCCTCTTTACTGACCTGGCCAGTGTTGTGCCAACTATGTTGGAGTCCAGGCAAAAGGAAGAATACACGCTCTCAGAGACACTTTTCAAAGTATGCTCTCATTTTTGGAAGCAAATGCAAAAGTCAATAAAAATTCCACAATAAAAAAACTTGACTATCTATAAAGCTCTATGTTGCCCACTCTATTTGCAGGTCATTGTCAATCCCCACCATTTATATGGTAAGGAACTAGGAACTAGGAACCTGGGAGCTGATTGAAACCAACGGTTCCCATTATACAAGAATGCACCATTATAAAACAGACAGACATCCTTTCTTTATTGAAATTTTGATGTTTAGTCATCATGGGCTTTTTTGTGTTCAATTTTTTAAAAATATTTCATTAAAATTCTATTTATCTCGATAACTGAAGAGTTTTTTCCCCCTTATTTTCCACTTCTTTTTCTTGGAGTACAGTTGGCACACAATACTACATTAATTTCAGGTGTGCACCTTAGTGATTTGACAAGTTTATACATTATGCTATGTTCACCACAAGTGTAGCTACCATCTTCACCATACAATGTTGTTATATTATCATTGATTGTATTCCTTGTGCTGTGCCTTTTATTCACATGATTTACTCACTTCATAATGGAGACCTCTACCTCCTTCTCACCTTCACCCATTTGGCCCAACTACCCACCTCCCTCCCCTCTGGCAACCATGAGTTTGTTCTGTTTATAGGTCTGATTCTGCTTTTTGTTTATTTATTCATTTGTTTTCATTTTTGTTTTTAGATCCCACTAGTGAGTGGAATCATATGGCATTTATCTTTCTCAGGCTGACTTATTTCACTTGATTGAGTGCCTTCTAGGTCATCCATGTTGTCTCAAATGGCATAATCTCATCATTTTTTATGGATGCATAATATTTCTCTTTCTCTATATGTGTATACATGTGTATACATATATACATTTTCTTTATTCATTTGTCTAATAACTGAGTTTTTTAGTAGCACTCTTTTACATTTCGCACCCTAGTCAAAGTGTCTTACTTGCCTTACCTGAATCCCTGCCCTGACTCTGGCAAAACAGGGCTCTTAGATGCTATTTCCTCTAGTAAGCCTTAGCAGATCGCATTCATTGGAATCTCTCTCCATCATCATACTTCTACAGCACGCTGCTTGGGCTGTGTCTTGGTCTTAACTACTCTGCTCTTTTCCAGGTTATTGGCATGTGGATCTTGCTCACTTACCAGTTGAGGGCTCTTAGAGAAGTTAGTTCACGCCTTTTTCATCTCGATATTCTTTGCTGTGCTTAACACAGCACTCTGCATGTGTAACTATTCAATGAATTTTGGTTTGATTAAATAACAAATACTAATCCTCTGACCTGAAATCCCATTCAGATATTATTTGTTGTAAAATACAACTTAGTATAAATCCTCTTATTGCAACTGAGGGGAACTTGGTTCCTGAAGTTCTGAGGATATTAGTTAGAAAGTAGTCTCATTATAGACTGGAGTGTAAATGTACAGCTCAGACAAGCCTCCCAACGGCCTCCTACTCTTCTCTGTTAGTGTCTCTTTCCAATGAGCCTCTTCCCATTTTTCCCCATTAGATCAGTGAGGGATTCTCCACAATGTAGGCTGCCCACATTCTTTACTCTCTTTGCTAAATAACTATGCCTGGGCTCAGTACTTCTAGTGATTCTTATATTTGTGCTTATTCCTGATGCTTTCCACTGATCTCTTTCTTCCGGGTAATATCTCTCAATGGGATAGGCCACTGTTTCCCCAGATTATGGGGGAAGATCTTCCCTAGTGCAGCCCAAGGTGCAACTGTCCCTGATTTGAAAGTCTTTGGGCCTACTGGTAATTCTCCAGGAAATTTGAAAACATCTCTCCATATGTTTGATGGCATGTTTTTGCATGCTTAAATTAAGTTGCTATGAATTAAAGCAACTCAGAATAGTGGAAATAAATTTTTAAACCAAGAGAATAAATTAACAGCTGAGTAACTGTCTAGGTAAAATGGTCTCAGAGACCTCTCTACCACCCTAAAGGTGAAATATTCCTAGACTCCAGGGAAGAAAGGAAGGAAATGTGGGCCTTTTTATTTGTGGCAGCTTATAAGGTTTTATAGCCTACATCTTAAAATATTCAATTAGGGACACAGGGGAATAAAACTGAGGATAAATTCCCCCAAGTCAAGCACTGTGACTAACCTGTTGCTTCTAGGTCCAAGAAGCATTGAAGCATCTTTTAAACTCTGTTACAGTTTGCTGTTGCTTGCTGTGGACACCTATCACAGACTCTTTTGGCCATGTGACATAGCTTCCTGGTGGCCACTGCTGATACAGCCAAAGCATGCAGCCCAACTCACTGGGCTAAGCCTGGAAATTCCTCAAGACAAACAAACCACAATGCCATGAAAGAGTTACAATAGCCTTTAATTTGGGTTAACACTATACTTGCTCTATTCAATCTTTGCATCAGCCAATTCTACAGATTCCCAGAGAAAGTCACCAGAATGCTCTCGTTCTCAATCCCACATCTGACAGACTGCATTTACATGTCCCAAGGGAGCAAGTATGATAGGTGGTTTTTCTAGAATAAACCCCTACATGGCCTCTCAAGCCAAGAACAAGCCCTGAGAAGTCTCTTTAGGAAAGATTTTCTCAATATTCTAACTTCTACTTTTCCTACATCACATCAGTGTATATGAAGTGTGAATGATACAAGCACTCTATGAAGTGGAGCACACCAAATTCCAAGGCTGATCGGCTTTAGACACACACTGAAGCATACATGCTAGCCTGTTTATTCACCTTGCTCCATTCCCAGTACTATGTTCCATCAGTATATCTCTTTCTCAGCCCATTTCAGTTGCTCTTCCATGTTGGTCTTTGTCTCTTGAGTAAATGAGTCAAATTTATTCATTCATACCCTCACATATTCACTTCTTCATCCACATGTTTTAAGTAACTTCTATATCCAAAGCACTGGGCAGGTGCTGTGAGGGACTCAGAGATGACTCCCAGGGCACCCATGAGCCCTGCCAGCTGCCACTCTCTTTTCCCAGTCATCCCCTCTCACTGCCAACACCCTTTAGGTTCAAATAACCTATTCCCCTTCCTCTATCCATAATTCCTTGGATGAATTAAGTTTAAGTCTCTAATAGGAAACGTTTTGGAGACACCCTTACAGGAAGAGGAAAAACAAGATTCCTGAAACCAGTAGACAGGTTTTTCAACTTGAAAATAGAAGTTTGGGTTAGCTAAATACTACTAGGCACCAGGAACTGTGTACAGGCAGGGAAATTGTCTGCAGCAGGGCCTGTGCCAGGAGAATCTGCTGCTCAGCTCCTGTGGGAGTTCAATACGGGCCAATGTACTGACTCACCAGGGAGGGCTTTCTAAGAAAGATGGCAGGACCAGTATTTTTCTAATGGCAAACATGCTGTTTTTCTTGTGGCTAGTTCACCCAACTCCCACCCTAAGCCTACTGAATAAGACAGTTCATTAGCTAGGTTTTTGAGTGCTCAACCTGCCTCACTCTGTACTAAATATCCAGTACCCAACTAGAGGCTCCATTTCCTGGCTGAGAAGAGCCCAGACATTGATGTGCGTAGAGAAGATCTACAGGTACATATAAATAGAAATGAGCAAACACCATCATGATTGCAGGCAACACTTGAGAAGGAAGAAATATTATTGTCAGGAACCCCTTATTAAGAATAAGTATGAAAATAAGAAGCTTAGAATTTGCTTGCCACATTTCAGGTGCAATGTTGCTAAGCCTCACCACAGCCCCTGAAAAACAGATGTTAATCTCATTTTCCCACAGGAGAAAACCGAGGCACAGAGGTGACCTTGCTTGTTTCACGTGACTGTAGACAGGGATGCCAACCCAAGACTGTCTGACTCCACCTCTCTCTCAAATCTTTCCCAGAAATCAAACCCTTCATGCGATACTGTCCTCTGGGACATACAAAAGCCAGGGCTGCCCATTCAGGCAAGGAGGAGACCATGTTTTTTGACACTTCCTTTTATTCCTCAATCTCCGCATTCACCCACACAAAGTCCTATAAATTCTACTTTCTTTTACTTATCCTGTCTCCTGTGTTATTTCTGCTACTGCCCCTTTTGAGTCTTTGTTTTTCTCATAATAAAGAGACTCCCAGTGGATCTTTCTGCTCATCACATATCCCCACTTTAGTGGAACCTCTACATGGCTGTCAAAGAGATTCTTCGACTGTATAAACATGGTCATATCTGTACATGAATGAAAACTTTATACAACCCTGATTCGCTATAAGATAATGTCCGAATTCCATGGATTAGCTTTGTTACAGAGTAGTTTGCTAGATGGCCTGCAACCACTTCCACCATTTACATAGCTCTCCTGACTCTCAGAAGGACTTGTCACTCCTGAAAAGCTATGCCTTTCCATTTGTGCTGCTTACCTCCCCCTTGTGGGAGCACACTCTTATCCACCCCTCAAGGTCCAATCCAAATATCACCTCTTCTGGCCAAGTCCCTCTTCTCTCCCCAAATTCCTTCCCCCAAGAATGATGGAACTGAGGTGCCCTTTGTACATCCACAGCACTTTCATCCCAGCCCCCAAGCCTTCTTTAATGAGTTGTTGGACAGGTAAGAGCCAGGTTCTGTTTAACTTTATTTTTTCTAATACAGTAACTGATACATCATAAGAACCAAATAAATGATAATCATGATCATTAAAATACATGAGTGAATAAACTATGAATTTAAATTCTTATTTTAAGGGCTTTCAGGAAGGAGGGAAAAAGAGATGGAGGTAGCTAGAAGGGGAAGCAGAAGCAATGAACAGGGCAGCATACCTTAGTTTACCAGATTACCAGCTTTATTTATTTATTTATTTATTTATTTATTTATTTATTTATATTTTACCAGCTATATTTAAATGAAAAGGCTATATTTAAATGAAATGACTTTTATATCACAGGAAGCCAGCTGGCAGTTTAGTACTAGAGGCTGCTTAGGAACCCCAGGCCAGGTAAGAATCAGTAGAGAGATGACCGCCAGTCCTAAAAATGGGAATGGTTATACCCAGTCTCTGAATGCCTGTGCATTCTGAATTGAAAGAAGATAGAAAAATGATTAAAACAAACTCTTCACAACTTTCCCTTGGGCCTTTTTGTGGAGTGACAGTTTTCTATGCCTGAAGAAAACTCCCTAAAATTGAAAAACCTGGAAGTTTCCAAGGAGAGGAGCTAGGTTTCCATAGTGTGATCAGGGCTCCTCCTGGTGGATCTCTATATAATGAATCTTTCCTAATTTCATCCTCTTACCCATTTATTCAGCATTCTCTGTCTTCATCAACTATTGTATGTATATCAATTTTATACCGCTACTGTAACAAATTATCACAAATGTAGTGGCTTAAAACAATATAAATATATTATCTTATAGTTCTGTAGGGGTCAAGGGCCCAAGATGGGCCACTTTACAGAAAGATTATTTTGAGCTGAAGGCAATTGAGACTCTAGGTTGTCAGGAAGGAGGAATACCTGTCTTCTCAAAGGTCCTTCTAGCTGCACTAAGAATCAAGTTTACATAAAACAGATTAACAGGAAAAAAATCAAATTTAACATGCATATGTTTGGGGACTCCAAATGCACATGCAAATACCAAAGACAATCAGACAAAATAAGATTATAGTCATTCTGAACTAAAAAGAAATGGATGGGGTCTGGGATTTCAGAGGAAAAGAGTACACTTGACAGGAAGAAAAGAAGTGCAGATGTTTGATAATTAGATGTTTGCCCTAATATACAGATGGACCACTCAGATAAAATTTATCTCCATGAATAACATTTATTCTGGGAAAGACTCCCAATTTAGATTATTCTGTGTGGTTAAGGGAGGGTCAGAAGTTTCTTTTGAGCCCAGAGGGTCTCAAGTGACTTCAGCTCAAAATAATCCATATGCCAAAGTGGCACATTCGTGGCTAGGGGAGAGGGAAGCTGTCCTGAACCCCATCAGTCCCCCGATCTGAAACTTCCATGGGAGTATCACATATAAAAGTTGGGCTGGTAGGTTGTTTCACTCATTGATTCAGTCTTTTTTGTCCTAACAATAGATCAGTTTAATTAAACTCCTTTCAGGAAACAGTGGTGCAGGTGTATTCTCAAAGCTAAGCTTATGGTTCAAGTAAACAGATATTAAATGAAAGACATTTCTATGGAAATAAAAGAACACCAATAATTATTAATTGGATTAAATGTTAAGCCAGTGCCTGAGTTCTAAGGGTAGCCAGTTGAGAAGATTTCTAGATGTCAGACTTTAAGCATCTTCACACAGAGTGAGGGCAGGTTGAGGAACTCTGACAGATGTTCCTGGTTTGTAGTTCAAATATTTCTGGGGATCTTGTGAGTAGCCCATAGAGCAACAGGCACAAAGATTGTCTATGAATTTGTTATTATGGTGATTTCTTTACCTCAAGTTATTGATATTTAGTGGCTCAGTCAGTTAAGAGTCTGCCTTCAGCTCTGGTCATGATCTCAGGGTCCTGGGATCCAGCTCTGTATTGGGCTCCCTGCTCAATGGGGAGTCTGTTTCTCCCTCTCCCTCTTTCCCTCCTCTCTGTTCTCTTTCAAGTTAATAAATAAAATATTTTTTTAAAAGTTATTGATATTTAGTTTGCAGGGCCTCAGAAAAATAATGGGCAATTTTAGTTCCCAAATGATTTCAAGTCAGAAAGTTGCTATCAAAATGTTAGTTAGGTACTACTGGAGGACACTAGAAGAAATCAGGATCTAGTCAAGTTTATAATGAATAGTATTAAAATCTAACACCTAAAAAGATTATTGTTGAAATATATTTTCTTTTTATAATCACTTTTATTTTTACCAAAGATAGCCAAATTGACACTAATGTGTTTGCAAAATAAGTCTAGTCTCAGAAAAACTTGTTTATTTACGTAAGTGCAGCAAGAATAGTGGTTGACAATATACACTCTTTAAAACTTGTTTGCTGAGGGAAACAAAAGCAAAAGTAAACCTTGGGACTTCATCAAGATAAAAGGCTTCTACACAATGAAGGGAACAACCAACAAAATAAAAGGCAACCTTGGGAATTGGGGAAGATATTTATAAATGACGTATCTGATACAGGTTTTATTTATTTATTTATTTTTTATTTTTTTTTTAAATTTTATTTTATTTTATTTATTTATGATAGTCACAGAGAGAGAGAGAGGCAGAGACACAGGCAGAGGGAGAAGCAGGCTCCATGCACCGGGAGCCTGATGTGGGATTCGATCCCGGGTCTCCAGGATCGCGCCCTGGGCCAAAGGCAGGCGCCAAACCGCTGCGCCACCCAGGGATCCCTGATACAGGTTTTATATCCAAAATCTATAAAGAGCTTATCAAATACAATGCCCCCCAAAACAAATAATCCATTTAAAATGGGCAGAAGACATGAATAGATATTTTTCTAAAGAAGACAACCAGATGGCTAACAGACACATGAAAAGTGCTCAACATGTACCCATCAAGAGGGAAACACAAACCAAAACCACAATGAGATACTACCTCACGCTGATTAGAATGGCTAAAATTAACAACTCAGGAAGCCAACAGATGTTGATAAGAATGTGGAGAAAGGGGGACCCTCTTACACTGTTGGTAGGGATGCCACTAGTGCAGCTACTCTGGAGGACTGTACAGAAGTTCCTCAAAAAAGTTAAAAATAGAGTTACCCTATGACCCAGCAATTGCACTACTAGGTATTTACCCAAAGGATACAAGAGACATGAATTCAAAGGGATATATGCACTCCAATATTTATAGCAGCATTATTAACAACAGCCAAATTATAGAAACAGCCCATGTGTCCATTGACTGATGAATGGATAAAAAAGAAGTGGTATACACACACACAGGAATATTATTCAGCCATAAAAAAAAGGAATCTTGCCATTTGCAACAACATGGATTGATCTAGAGAGTATAATGTTAAGAGAAATAAGCCAGTCAGAGAAAGACAAATACCGTATTATTTCACTTATATTTGGAATTTGGTCTGTTAAACCAAGTAACAGACTCTCAACTACAGAAAACAAACTGAGGATTGCTGAAGGGGAGATGGGCAAAGAGATAGGTTAAATAGGTGATGAATATTAAGGAGTGCACTTGTGATGAGCACTGGGTGTTGTACATAAGTGATGAATTCTACACCTGAAAATAATATTATACTATGTTAAATAACTGGAATTAAATAAAACCTCAGAAAGAAAAATAAAAAATTTGTTTGCTGGAACTTTTCATAAGAAAGCTCTAGATGAAACGCATAATAGCCTCCTCAGGCCAGAAGCAAGCCAAACACTTGCCATCAGACTTTGCCTGTAATACCTATAGATTTAGCAAATTATTCTCTTCTCAAGGTCCCCAAAATATCCTGAGGTTCCTACACCTAGCAAGAAGTGACATTCTTTACTTATCTGATAAAGATGTTGGGAACTCTATAAGCAAAGTACCAGGATAATATTTCCAAAGGGTCTTTATTGGCTCCATAAAGTCAACATTTGTTCCTTAAAACTGTCTGATCATATCTTAGTCTATGTAGGTCTTTCTCAAATATGACATTATGGTCAAAGCCAGGTAACATAACCAGTGTTTCCAGTTGTATCTTGTTGGAAAGAGAACAGATTATAATTGAACTTACGCAAATAAATATATTGTCATAAAAATATAAGAATATTTGCTGAGAGTTTCTGAGTTCTGGAGAACTCACCTAGAGAGAAACAAATAAATATTGCAATTTGTACACAAAGGTATATTGTGTAAAATTGCTGACAGTTCACTTAAGAAAAAAATGTTTTCTATTCCCCAGTATAAGCAAGAAGAAACTCTGTAGAAGAAAGACCATTGGGAAAGAGCAGCCTAAACCCAACAGCAGAGAGTATACGTGGCATACACCTGAAACAGTTCTTGAAGTTTTTATTATTGTTATTACTGTTGTTTTTCTGTTTTTTTTTTCTTTCTACCTTTCTTTTCTGGACACAATGATAAGACAGAGAAATTCACCCAAAAAGAAAGAGCAGTAGATAGTACTCAATGCCAGGGATTTAATCAATATGTCTGAACTAGGATTTAAAACAGCAATTATAAAGATACTAGCTGGGCTTGCAAAAAACATATAAGACACTAGAGAGTCCCTTACTGTAGAAGCAAAAGAACGAAAATATAATCAGGCTGAAATTAAAATGCTATTAATGAGATGTGGTCAAAAATAGAGGCTCTAACAGCGAGGATAAACAAGGTAAAAGAGAGAGAGTCAGTGATACATGAGACAAAATGATGGAAAATAAGGTGAAAAGAAGAGAAAGACAACTACTGGATCACAAAGGAAGACTTTGAGAAAATAGTGATTCCATAAAGCAAAATAAAATCCTGATAATGGGGGTCCTAGAAGATGGAGAGAGAGAGACAGACAGACAGACAGACCGAAGGTTTATTTGAATAAATTATACCTGATAACTTTCTTAATCTGGGGAAGGAAATAGTCATTCAAGTCCAGGAGGCACGGAGAATCACCCTCAAAAATCAATAAAAGTAGGTCATTTAATAGTGAAGTTCGCAAATTTCAGAGATAAAGAGAAAATCCTGAAAGCAGCTCAGGACAAGAGGTATTTAATCTACAAAAGTAGAAACATAAGGCTGGCAGCAGACCTACCCACAGAGACCTGGCAGGCCAGAAGGGACTGGCATGATGTGTGCTAAATGGGAAAAAATATGAAGCCAAGAATACTGTCATTCAGAATAGAAGGAGAGATAGAGTTTCCAGATCAAACAAAAACTAAAGGAATTTGTGAACACCAAGCCAGCCCTGCGAGAAATATTAAAGGGGATCTTTTGAACAAAGAAAGAGCCCAAAAGTACCAAAGCCCAGAAAGGAACAGAGGCCATCTACAGAAACAGTGATTTACAGGTAATACAATGGCACTAAATTCATATCTTTCCATAATTACTCTGAATGTAAATGGAATAAATGCTCCAATCAAAGGACATAGGGTATTCCGAATGGATAAAGAACGAGACATATCAATATGCTGTCTACACGGAACACATTTTAGACCCAAAGACCCTCCAGATTGAAAGTGAGAGGGTGGAGAATTATTTACCATGCTAATGGACCTCAAAAGAAAGCTGGAGTAGAAATCCTTATCCCAGACAAACTAGACTTTAGAGCAAGGACTGTAATAAGACATGACGAAGGACACTATATCATAATAAATGGGTCTGTTCAACGAGAAGATCTAACAATTTTAAATATTTATACCCCTAACATGGGAGCAGCAAATATATAATCTGATTAATAATAGAATGAAAGAGGGGATCCCTGGGTGACTCAGCTGTTTGGTGCCTGCCTTCGGCCCAGGGCATGATCCTGGAGACCTGGGATCAAGTCCCACATCGGGGTCCCTGCATGGAGCAAAAAGACAAAAAGACAAAAACTAACTAACTAAAATAAATTACCTAAAATTTGAAACCAGAGTATAGAGTATAATGGACTCAGGAGTGAGGAAGCAGGAAGCAAAAGATTTTGTACTTTTTTAATTATACACTTGTGGAATTGTTTATTTAGTTTTTCATTTTAAGTATCTGATATATTAAGACAGGATATTAAGCAAGACAGAGAGATGCTGATATAAAGATTACATTAATCAATTTACTTTAATCAAAACAGGGAGATACTGGCTTAATGAGTAAAAATAGATTAATGGAATAGAAATAAATTCTCAGAAATAAATTCTGACACATGCAGTCATTTGACTTTCAAAAAGGGTTTTGAGAAAATTCAATGGTAGAAAAAATAGTATTTTCAACAGATGATGCTGGGACAACTGGATATTCATATGTAAGAGGATGAAGTCACACCATATACAAAAACAAATGCAAAATGGATATCTAAATGTAAGAGCTAAACCTAAAAACAGTTAGAAGAAAATACAGATATAAGTCTTCATGACCATAACATAGGCAGTGATTTGTTAGCTTTGATGCCAAAGTACAAGGAACAAAGAAAACATTGATACACAGACTTCATCAAAATTATAACTATTTGTGCTTCAAAGGACACTATCAAAAGCATGAAAAGACAACCCACAAAACGGGAGAAAATATTTGCCAATCATATATCTGTAAGGGATTTGAATATAGAATATGCTTCATTCTGGTTGTGTGATCTTAGGCAGCTCATTTTCCCTTATTGGACCTTTGTTTACTCCTTGAGATAAGAAAGTTGGAATAACTGATAACAGAAAGTAGCACTTGAATAGAACTTTATGGTTTATAAAATGTGTTCTTACTTATTTATTATCTTATTTAATCTTCATTACAACTCTGTTATGAAGGCATTACTAGTATTCCAACCTTACAAATAAAGAAGTTTCTATTGTGACATTGCTTTTATGTCGTGGACTTTTACCTGTGCTTCACTTTGTAAGACTGCTTTCCCCTCCCCAGACCCCTGACATTCTATGATATGATCCCATGGTAGATTGAGGTTGAGCACCATGTCACCTGAACATTGTCATACTTCACTTTCCTTTGTTTCTGGTGAAGATTTGCTAAGCCACCTGTTGTGTCATCCACCCTGTCTGCTGACCCACAGCACACTCAGGACATTGCAACCCTTCCTTTAGGAAATAGTTGCCAGTTACTGAACTGGGCAAGGAGTCTGAGTAACCAACACAAGAAAGATTCGATCCAACTTCACTCTTCTCCCTTGTGATTTCAGGCGACTGCATGATGACTCACTTTGGAAGATAAATGCAAATAGTCCTTGATCACTCCTCCTGCCTCTGCTAATACTGTGCTCTTCCAGAAAAAGAACAAAGACAAAAAAGGGGGAGGAGAAGGAGGAGGAAGAAGCAACACATCTTATTTCCAGTAATTTCCTGAAAGCAGAAATTCAAAACTAAAGCAACATTTGTATTTCTGGAGTGATGTGGAACATTGGACTGACCTCTCATGTTTGACTCAGGCTCCTCCCAAGGCCCTACCCCTGGCCCTCACTGAAGGGATGGCCCCAAATGAGCCAGTGGTGAAAAGGAAACACAGAAAGATCTGCAGATGGTGATGCAAAGGCCCAGAGATATGAAATGATCTGTACCAGGTCACACAGCTAGATGAAAACATCAGAATTAGGCCTAAAATATTAGGATTAGGTCTACTGCTGGCTTTATCCTCCTATCACTTATGACCGACGATCATTCCTCTCCAAAGACCCTCAAGACAATAAGTATGGAGAGTGCTGTGTTCCAAAGCTACCTCATTCCAATCCTTCTTTGTTCCAGAAACAGTTTTTCTCCTACAGACAAGACTGTAGGGATGAGCTGTGTAACAGGGGCTCCAGTGTGCTGCCCATGAAGCTCAACCTGTGTGGGGAGAACTAACAGGTTTGTTACAGACCACAGAGGGACTTGGCCACATCCTATCCAGGGACATCCCGGAATGCTGGGTGGAAGGACTGCATTGCCCTTTCTTCGTGTCAGCCTCAGAGGACAGACTTATTCCTGCGTTACAGATCTGCCTCCAGGAATAGAGTCAATTTGATTTGGGCTATATCCGGGAGTAATGAATTCTGTAAGTAAGACAAGATAGTGGGGTGTAATATCCCTTAATATTAGCTCTCATCTTAGCTCCCAAGTGCTTTTGGAGTGGCCCTTTGTGGGAGTGTTCTAAGACCTGATCACCAAGACTGGGAATTACTTAAATATTTTAGCTATTTTAATCACATCCCCTCAGATTTGGGTCTCTCCCTATAAGAATTTCCCTGTTTCTCTCTACATCACTCTCCTTGCCACTGATTCATCAGCTCCTGTGCCTCCTCTGCATTTTCTCCACCTCCAGTCACTGCCTTAATTTGTGGTGCTGTGGATTTCACCCAGTTTTGTACTTTGGAAACAGAATATCTTCTGGTTTGTTTCTAATACTCCCTCTGAGAATGCCCAGTATTTCTCTCTTTGGCCTATTAACACAATGTCTTATCAGTCCTACTGTCTTCTCTGCTGGATCATAATTGATAATTTAGAGCCTATCATCTTTTTAAAAAAAGATTTTTAAAAATTTGTTTATTCATGAGAGACGCAGAGAAAGGCAGAGACACAGGCAGAGGGAGAAGCAGGCTCCCTGCAGGGAGCCTTATACGGGACTCGATCCCACGACCCTGGGATTATGCCCTGAGCCAAAGGCAGATGCCTAATCACTGAGCCACCCAGGTGTCCCCAGAGCCTATCATCTTATAAATATGTTTATGGCCTCCTCAACTCTTCTCTTTCCAAAGGGGAAAATGCATTTTCTTTATCTGGAGGTCATCTGACATTTTATGCTACATAAAACAACAACAACAACAACAACAACAACAACAAAAAAAAAAAAACCCCAAACAATTTATGGTGGCTCATTTTCACTGGATTGATATTTTCACTTTTCGAAGAACTTAGTGTCACCTGTGAATGTGGGAAGTTTTTTAACACTTTCTTCTCTTCATATCATTTATAAAATCACCAATAAAAACTAATCTCATTTTCTATTTTTATGGGATTCTCCTTTTAATACTTTTCCATACCTAGACTATGTTTATGATCTATTTGTGAACTAAAATTTAAAAAATATTCTTGACTTACTTTGTAGTATGTAGTGTTAACTTTTCTATAATAAATTATAATTATACATTATACCCATTGTTTTCCTCCAAATATATGTTTTATACTGCTTAAACAGTGTTAACTGGCAAGTCAGGGATGAGTTACTCTTTTAAAAATTCTTCTTATTTTTTAAAATGTGTTAACAATTTTTGCAACAAGCCATTCTTTATTATAAATTCTCCCCCTGTAAGAGTAAGCAGTGTACCATTATCAGTACCCCTGACTCCTCGGCATCCTACCTTACCTCACTCCCACTCTTGTATGGGATCCAGTGGCCATTCACTCAGTCTACATTTGTAGTTACAGCTTACATATTTTGACAAAGGATTTTCTGATTTTACCCCTGGGTTCTTCAAATTCTGAGAAAAATATCATCTTGGCTAAATGACAACGTAAACACATCTGGTTTTGAAAATCCTCTAAAACATATCCATAAATGAGATATCCATTGTCTGAGTGATAAGGATTCGTTGAGGTTCAGCTTGAAAGTGTTCCAGTGATTTGATACTTGCACTGAGCCCAACAAAATTCTGCAAAGTAGTGCAATGATCAAAGCCAGATAGCATTCCAGGGCAAAGTTTGAACATCTCAATGTGATATCCAGATATCCCCACAACCTGCAATTGCGGGTCTTTCCATTCCTACCTCTGCCTCCATCTCCCCCATTATTCTCCATCCAGACCATAAGCATCCCTGCCTCTTCGTTCTTGAACATACAGTGTATACTCACGTGCAGTATTGATCATATTTATGCCATGTATATCCTGATTGCTCAAGTAGATGAGTGGTTAAAAGTGGGTTGGCCCCATCTCTTTGAAACCCCACATTTAATAAATGTTCCTAAAAAGTAATAAAATGTCAAAATATTCAGAGTACCTATATATTTGCCCGCATATTCTCTTTTGCTATGAGAGAGCATTTAATCGACCGTGTCTGAATCAGGTATAACTTATTCACTAACAAGTGAGAACAATTCCTCATCATAATCCCTGTATTAGGGAATCCACTATGGGGAGGGATTTTAAAATTCCTTCAATAAAATCTTGGAGTTAATAATTTTTTTCTGTCCTTCTCCATTTATTTCTAAGAGTCACAGAGATTTTGGAAAGGTATAAACCCAGCCCTCCTTTGCAGAGGGCAAAATCACTTTAACAGCTATAGGTTTAGCCACAGAAAAACTACTCAGCTTCTAAAAACCAGGCAAACAATTTCCCAAATTGGTAATCTGGCAGCAAGATAATATTGAGGATACTTTCTCAACTCAGCTGAGAAAACTCAGGAAGGACCACACGGAGGAACAGAGAACAAAAGCTTTATGGTCTGTTGGGAGTGTGCCAAAGAAAATCAGACAACAGATGAAATGAGGTTTGTCAGTCACCCCATTGGTTTCAGGGTCACATTGTGCTCACTGCAGTTTCCATGGAATGAATCACTCCTTGAAGAACCCACCAGCTCAAGTTTAATCAGCCTTACAACAGCCTAGGAAAAGTATCACTATCTCCTGTAAAAGATGGGCACCGGAGGCAGCAAAGCTTAGAGGAAGAGCTATACACAGGTAAGGAGAGAATCAAGGAATGGTATTTATGGGAAGGGAGGAAAGGAGATACTCAGGGGAAAGAGAAGTGAAACCCATTGAGCAGCCCATAGTGATTTAGTGATCAGGGAAAGAGGTGGTCACTTTGGTCACTGAAGTTCAAGGCTCATGGATCCACATGTGACAAGGCTCAGAGACCACCTTCTCCTACTACTCCTCATTGCCAGGCTCCTCATCTGTATCCTCCGTCAGTGGAAATTTCCTTTTGGGCTTCTGAGTTGCGTACATCCGAGTCTCCATGACGCTGTCCTGGCTCAGAATTGCCTGAAGCAAGATGCAGGAAGAGAAATTACTGCGTATCTTTTACAGGATACTGCGTATCCCTGTTCCCTTTCCTTGCTAGCTCATCCAAGTCTAGTGTTGCTCAGGAAAGATTCAAGAAACAAGCATAGGATTCTTTTTTTGCTTCATGTACAGGCACAGGCCTCCCAAGGCACCTAGGTGTAGCAATCCTAGTTAAGACAGATACCTGGTATATCCTTAATTGAATCCTAACAGTGGTAGTATAAGCTATAGCAGGGAGCCGTCAGAAACTGGTACCATCCCTGTGGTACCAGCCCCTATGTCCATTGCTAAGCTACCCAAACCATTTAGGGTGCTCATGCTACAATAAAAGGAAAGTATCTTATTAAGTAAAATCACATGTTATGGTTCTCTTCCCTGGGATTTTATACTTAAATGATGACCTGGTGAGGGTAATGGAAAAGAATGAATGAATGAATGAATGAATGAACCCAGTAGAGCTTTGCCTACCTTGGGGAGATAATTTGTTAACTCACATTTTGCTGGTAACTAAAATATGGCCCTGCCCCCAACTCTTTATAAGCCTCTCATTTTTTCCCCTTATTTAGGGCCCTTCTTAACCACCCAGTATAAGAAGTGAAGTCATTATGTAGAGAAGGTAAAATAAGGAAAAGCACCAATGAAAAATAAAGGTGAAAATTGGATCAGAGAATATGGTAAAGGAAAAAGACATCCAAAGAGGGAGGAAATAGCATACAATGAAAAGCAATGAGAAAGAGATGAAAAAACAAACAAACAGATAGATTATTATTCTTTTAACAATGATCAGAGCCCCTTACAAGATTTTCCATCTTAGCTGGAGGGCTTCTCAGGTAGTAGCAGAGAGGAGCATAGATGATGTTGATGACTCCAATGATGACCATAAGCCAGGGGAAGCCAATGGCATGCACAATGGCACCCCCAGTTGATGGGCCTGTGAGGAAAAAAACCAAATTCACAATATTTATTTACCCATGATCACATAGAAAACACCATGCAAGGGGCAATGGGTGACCCAAAGGATGTCCCAAAGTCAAATATCTTCAGAACCTTGGGAGAATCAGCCTCCTGGGTTTACTTCCAGCTGGTAAACAGTAGATAAGAGAAAATGGGACACCAGGTCCTGGGTGCTCTCTCCCCTGCCAACATACCTATAGCAAAGCCCATACAAAAAGCCACATCAGCTATGGCATAGACACTCCCATACACTGAGGTGTGACGCAGATCCACCAAGTGTCCCATGATGGGCATCACAGAAGAATCAACCATGCCTGTGGCCAAAGGAAACAGAACACTGTCAGCTCTACCACCAGTCCGTTCCCTTTTTGTGGCACCCTTCCTTCCCCTCCTCCCTTTAGTCTATTCCCTTTGCCTGCTATCCTCCCATTCAACACTAACACCTATTCCTGGTAAGAGTTAGGAGCCCACACCTTTGTCAGCCACCCTCTTCCTCCTTCTGTCTTTCCATATACCTCTTATGATCTGACCCAAAGGCAAAATTCAGGGGCTTGTTGTCTCCTTTTTTTTTTTTTAAAGATTTTATTTATTTATTCATGAGAGAAAGAGAGAGAGGCAGAGACACAGGCAGACAGAGAAGCAGGCTGCATGCAAGAAGCCTGATGTGGGACTTGAACCTGGGAATCCAGGATCACACCTTGAGCCAAAGGCAGGCGCTCAACCACTGAGCCACCCAGGCATCCCTTCTTGTCTCCTTTAAAAGTACTCTTACCTATGGAAAAGCCAAGCCCTGCATTGGGGCCAATGAGACCAAATATATTGTGAGCCAGAGGAACCTGCAGCAGGAAAGGAAGAAGAGTTCATTAGGAGTCCAACTGAGTCACCACAAAAACAAAGGGTTTTCACATGATATGCAATTATCAACCATGTGCTATATACCACACGTTTTATCTATCTGGATTCTCACATATCCTCATGAAGAAGAATCCTTGAGCACTGGATGTCATACTATATGTTGGCAAATTGAATTTAAATAAAAAAAAGTAAAAAAAAAAAAAAAAAGAAAGGCTAAAAAAACCCTTTACTTCTATTTTAAAGATATGAAAGCTAGATTGGTGCCATTTGGGTTAAATGCCCCATCCAAAGTTAAAAAGCTAGTAAGTGGCAAGATGAAGTGTAAATCTCAGATTTGACTCCATTATATATATTAATGGTCCTCTTCTATTGCATGAATTCTTCTTCCCCTTCCTTAACCTGCCTCCCAGACACACTCTGTCCTCACTCTTCCCTGAATGGAGTTTCCCCTCTTTTCTACTAGCAACGTTCAAAGGTTTTAGTTAAATCCTAATTTGGTAGCTACTGGAGCAAAAAGACAAAAGACACCAACAACCATTTACCTATAGTCTAGAGGGACAAGTGGCATGTCTTAGGGTCCTGCATCAGCAAGCTTGTGAAACTCATTCTTTTGCCATCCCAATCCTCCACTGAAAGACTTCCTTTCCTCTTTTGTGGATTCCTTACATGCCTCCCTGAGTACCTGTTACCTAAACCTGCTACCCGAACACATTTACTCCTCAGAGGCTAGAGGTTAGTGGTTAATAATTTTAGGGATTATTCCCCAAAAGGTAATTATATTTTAGTAATAGTTTGGGTTAGGATTTACAGTGGGCTTACTGTGTGCCAGACATTGCTGCAGTTTATATGGACAACCCTGTGAGAGGCTATCAGAACCCTCTCTACACAGATGAAGATACTAAACAAAAAGAGGTGATAGATCTAGCTCAAAATCACACAGGCAGCGAGTGGTAAAGCTGGGAGTCAATGTGGGACTCATGCTCCTGATCAAGACCTCCAGCCTTTCTTGGACACTGTACTCAGTGCTTTACAGCTCTAGTCTTATCACCTTTAAGCCTAGGAGGTAAGGTGCTTATGGTCCCCATTATGGGGAGGAGAAATGAAGGCTTAGAGAGCTGGAAGGGGGTTATTGAATATAGGAAAGGACTTCTTTTTTTTCTTTTTCTACGAAACATACTGACATTGGAGACTACCTCTCAGATGATGGTTCCCCTGGTGGCTTATGGGGTCCTGTCAGGGTGGGATAAGAAAATTATGTCATAAACAAATTTGATAGCTTCATAAATATATACCAACATGAGTTGTTTCATGTGCCCATACATAGGGCCTCATACCTCTGTCTATAGCTGCTCCATTGCCCTTTCCTCCTTCCCCACCTTTTTTAATGGGATGCCTAGTGGCATCTCTCCCAGAGCTAAATTCTTACCTATGCAGAAGGTTTTTCCAACAGTCATTCATTGCCAGGTTAACCTTCTGTTCATTTTCAAGGAAAATGGTCTTTAAATGTTTGAGTCTCTCCCCCCCCCCTCTTTCTCTCTCTCTCACCTAGACCTTGTTATACTTACACAAAGCAAGCTGGTGCCTACTACCATCATCCCAATCAGGGAGCACAGCCACCTGGAAGAAAAGAGCCATCAGCAAATAATGCTAAAGGGAGACATCCCTTTCACCTGCCACCCCATCTCTACCATACTAGCCAGTCCTACCACCCCTAATTCCAGGAACCCCTTAGGATGTGAGAAGGTGAAGACATCTTTGCATGATCTGTTTGTAACCAGGTGAGCCCTTCCCTTGCCCTTCTCCTTGCCTGTCTCCATATCACTTTCCATAGTAGAAGCAGAGGAAGTACAGTGGGACATATTCTTTCTTCCTCTAGCAAAGGAATCAGCTTGCTTAGAAGATACTTCCCCCATGGAAGTAACCCTCAAACTTAATTCATGCTGTTTCCCAATTCAGACTATCTCTCACCTATTCATATTTTATCTGGTCTACGAAGTGCATCTCAAACCCACAAAAAATACCAAACTTCTTCCTTTTCTTATTTCCTATTACAAGGTTTTTAAACTTATTTTAAAAATCTGTATGCTGAGCTTCAAAGATAAAATTGAGGCTGTTCTCACTGCAGTAGAACAGAATCCAGACTCATACCTTTTAGCCCTCAACCCTTTGCACTTGGTGGCCTCTGATATACCTCTTTAGAACTCTCTAGGGCTCCAGGGAGCACAGTTTCACCACACTGCCCCCAAAGTACTGAGCTTTTTCATAGCTATTCTCTGTGGGGTTATTTTAGCTCTTCAACTAGATAACAAATATTGAAAAGTAAAGGTTATCCCTCATATATTCACAACCAGCTCAGGACAAAGGATAGGACAACTATCCTTTGTCCATATCATCCTTAACACCTACCCACTCCTATCCTCCCTTGTAGTCAGCTTTTATCCATGTGTCCTAAAGTTTCAACCTCAGAGAAGTTGTTCATTATGCTATATGCAGAACAATTTCAAAAGCCTCTCCCATCTTACATTCCTATTACTATCCACAGATTCTCAGGCTACATACCGACCCATCTTGTTGGCCAAAACACCAAAGATGTTGGTGCCTATGAGGTAGGACACACTGGCGGGCAAGAAAGCTAGACCTGTAGAAAGACACAGTCCTAAGATGAGGACATGCCAAGTTTACTATAAAACACCTTATTTACTACAATACAGTGAAGTCAAGTCAGGGCACCTGGGTGGCTCAGTTCATTAAGCATCTGCCTTGGGTTCAGGTCATGATCCCAGGGTCCTAGGATTGAGCCCTGCATCAAGCTCCTTGCTCAGTGGGGAATCTGCTTCTCCCTCTCCTTCTGCCTGCCACTCCCTCTGCTTGTGCTTTCTCTATCAAATAAATAAATAAAATCTTAAAAAAAAAAAAAAGATAGTGAAGTCCCTCTGTCACCTTCAAGGATTCCAAACCACTTTGTTTTAGGTGTTGGAGGTCCTTGTGCAAACCCAGAACAGTTGGCATAGGGCTCTACACTTCCATTTTCCTCAGAGGCAGGGCTTTGTTTAGCTTCAATATGATGTACTCCCAGCTCTCTACTTAGACTTCCTAAAGAATGACCCTAATGAGACATTCTCATGTGTAAAATCATTATGATTATCAGCATAAGAATATCACCAGCCTTACAGAAAGAAATACATATTTCCTGGTGGGGGGGGGGGAGTGAAATTCCTGCCTTGCTATTCACCCTTCTTTCTATTGCCCTGGTAATGATCTTGAATAAGTTACTAAATCTTTCTGAGTTTTAATATCCATATCTGACAAACAACAAAGCTATAATTCTATCATACCAATTTACATTGAGGAGGAAATTGAATAGCGTTCATAAAAGTATTTTATAAATTGAAGCACTGGTCACATTGCTTTTTCTAAAGCAAAGGCTTTGAAGACGCACAGTTCTGGATTCAAACTGTGGTGTGGCTACTTTTTAGCTCTGACTTTGGGTAACTTACTTTTTCTGAGTCTCATTCATTCATTCATTCATTCAGTATTTTTAATGAGCTTTTACTATGTGCCAGGTGTGCTGGGGTAAATAAACTAGACAAAATCTTAGCTTTCGGGGAGTTTACATTCCAAGGGAGGGAGCCAGACATTAAATAAGTAAACAGATGAAGGAAAAAGATAATTTTGACAAATGATGAGTTCTGTGAAAAAAAATTTAATGTTGTATCATGGAAGTATGACCAGGAATAGAACTAACTTCCATTCAGGGCCAGGTAAGGCTTTTTTGAGAAGATGGCATTTCAACTGAGATCTGAATAACCAAAACAAAGCATTCCAAGCAGAAACAAACAAAAACATCTAACGCAAATACAAAGACCTTAAAGAACCAACTATTTGTCTGTTATAGGAATAGAAAGAAAGTCTGTGTAGCTGAAGCACAAGGAACAAAGTGAAAAGTAATGGAAAGCGTAGGCCTGGAATTTAGAATTTGTAATTTATTCCAAGTGCAATGGAAAACTTTGGAGAGGAATGTCATATTTTAATTTATATATTTTTAAAGTCTTCTGGTTGTGGTTAGATGAAGGGTTCACAGGACAAGACTAGAAGCCAGAAGACTATTTGCAGAAGCCAGGAAGAAATGTTTCATCTTTGAAGTCATGATGGAAAGAAGTAAATAAAGTAAAAGGTATTATTATGGTGGTAGAGTCAGTGGGATTTTCTGTTGAATTGGGTATGGGCATAGTGGGAATGAGACAGAGAGAAAACAGGTATTACTCATTTTTTTCTTAACTGGGTCACTGGAGATGGAGGAAGAGCTTGGGGAAAACATGAAATGCATATTAGATATCCAATTGGAGATGTCAGGCAGTGAGTGTACAAGTCTAGACTTCCAAGGACAGATCCTAAGCACAGATACAAATGATTGACTATTGGTTTATATATGGTTCTTAAAGCCATAAGAAGAGCTGGGATCACCTCTGAAACATCAGAGAAAGAAGAATAGAGATCCATGTTGTGAGCCTTCAGGAATTCCTACCTTTAAAAGTTAGCAAAGGAAAACAAGATAACAAAGGTGTTAAGAAGTAGCCAATGAAATAGTTGAGAGGGGATTGAGTGAAGAAGAAGAAGAAGAAGAAGAAGAAGAAGAAGAAGAAGAAGAAGAAAAAGGAGGAGGAGGAGGAGGAAGAGGAGGAGGAAGTGGAGGAGGAAGAAGGAGAAGGAGGAGGAGGAGGAGGAAGAAGAAGAAGAAGAAGAAGAAGAAGAAGAAGAAGAAGAAGAAGAAAAGAGGAGGAAGGAGAAGGAGGAGGAAGGAGGAGGAGGAAGAGGAGGGGGAGGGAGAGGAAGAAAAGGGGAGGAGGAGAAAGAGAGGAAGAAGTTTGGCCTCTGAAGAAGTTGAGATGCTTCAACCATAAAAAGAAGGCAATGAATATAGGTACAAACACAGGAAAATGAGTATACTTATTGACAGGTACACGTGCATTCCCATCTCATTGCTTCTGATTTCTCAATGACTAGGAGTTGAGAATGATGAAGATAAAGGGATGAGGGTATGGAGGAGGTTTGAGTGGGCAAGTATAAAATTGTCATTTCAGAAAATAAGAAGGAGAACATAATTGGGGACTTAGAGGAAGATTGTTGGGCAATGTGAAGACCTACTTTAGATTTGTAGCTATAAATATAACATGTAACTGATAGTCCAGTTGTGTGTTTTCCCACAGCCCCAGTCCACCACTCATGCATAGGCAAGGAGTGGGAGATCAGATTGGCTTATTCAGAAATAATGCTCTGCCAGCTGACAACCCCAGGGGGAGAGTAGGGCAAAGGAATTAACAATGGGGGATCCCTGGGTGGCGCAGCGGTTTGGCGCCTGCCTTTGGCCCAGGGCGCGATCCTGGAGACCCAGGATCAAATCCCACGTCCGGCTCCCGCTGCATGGAGCCTGCCTCCCTCTGCCTGTGTCTCTGCCTCTCTCTCGTTCTCTCTCTGTGTGACTATCATAAATAAATTAAAAAAAAAAAAGGAATTAACAATGGTTTCAAAGGAGTGACATCATGATGGAATCCAAATTGAGTACATAAAGAAGTTAGGACATGAGAGGGGATGGAAATAGAAAAAGAATTGAGGCCAATGGATTGGTGACCTCAGAGCGGCCCAAATTTGTTGATATGGGGATATTAGGATATCTGAGCAGGGAATATGTGAGTTGATAAGTGGACTGCTTGGAATTGAAATTTAAGAGATAATACAGTTAATGTCAAGGTCAAAATTAGATAAAGGTTTGATTGGTTAAAGTGGAGACGAGAAAAAGATCATTGTAAAAGATTATTGCAAGAAAGTAGATTAAGGGCTAGACCAAAATGTTGGTAGGGTTATCCACCTGAATATTGAAGCCACCAAAAGTGGTGACAGGAGTAAAGGAGAAAAGAATACGATCCAGGTAACTTTAATGAATGAGAAGGAGTAACTATGAGTCAATAAGTGATTGCAATGAAGAGAGGTGGAGGGGGGTACAATGTAATGGTATGATCTTCAAGGGAGTTGGAGTCTTTGAAGAAGAATTAAGAAGAGATGATTCTGGTCTGCCTGGGTGGTTCTGCCTTCAGCTCATGTCATGATCCCAGGGTCCTGAGATCAAGCCTGGAGTTGGGCTCCCCGCTAAGAGGGGAATCTGCTTCTCCCTCTCCCTCTGCTCCTCCCCCTGCTTGTGCTTACTCTCTCTCACTTAAATAAATAAATAAAACCTTGAAGAAGAAGAAGAAGAAGAAGAAGAAGAAGAAGAAGAAGAAGAAGAAGAAGGAGAAATGATTCAGAAGCAGCAAAGGGAGCAAAGTCTAGAAGAACATAGATTTCCATCAAGATGGCTGGGAAACAGTGTTTTCAGGAAACATTCGACTCTCAGGGCTAAGAAGATGAAGGGAGTGTTTAGAGAAGAGGTTGAGGACATGGGGACACTTGTCAATGACAAGAGGTTCCACAAGGCCCAGGATTTTTAGAGGGGGAGATATGAAATTGGGTCAGTTTAAGAAATTTCTGAGAAAAGGGGATAATAATAATTCTTACCAGCTAGGCTGATTGTGAGCCTTAAATGAGGTAATGCCTGCCAGTCATTTTGCACAGTGTCTGGCACAGAATAAGTGCCCTCTGAGCATCAGCCTTAACTATTATCATCATAACCAGTGAGTAACAGGACTTGAACCCAGGCCTTCTCCTTCCAACTTCATATCTCCACTACCCACACCAGCAGTGTGACAGCACAGATGTCTCTGACTGACGTAAGGTACTTTACAGAATCAGCAGTGCCAGTTTCTTCATCTCACCAGCCTCTCTAGGCCTTTCTATACCTATAGGAAACAGTGCTGCCTAATAGAAACTGCCATGATGATTACAATTAAACCTAAAGTCAACAATTCACCAGTTACTCGTTGATAGCTTGTTTGATTTTAATATTCTCTTCCATGGGGTGGAAGTTAAGCGTATCTTAGTGTATTTGTCTATTTGTACAGGGCTGCAATCTGTTTCGAACCGTACCCATTTGTTTAATTGCTTTTAAAAATTTAGAACTATAACTACTCCACTGTTTACCTGAGATCTGGAGATAGGCATCTCCAGGAAATGCACTAGCATCTTAGATACATCTCCTTACTATTGTTGTAAATGATGGGAAATTTCCTAAATGAGATTTTCCTCAACTCATGTTGTTTGTTCTTTAAGACCGAGATAGAGCTTGCATTTCAGTAGCATTTTGTGGAAAATAGGTATTTCAATATGTCTACAAACAAACATATATTTTTCACAGCATATCTCCCAAGGAGCAGGAAATTACACATAGTTGTGACTGTCAAAATAATTTCAATAAAGGGACGTCTGGGTGGCTCAGTGGTTGAGCGTCTGCCTTTGTTTGACTCAGGGCATGATATCGGGATCCCAGGATCAAGTCCCACATCAGGCACTCTGCAAGAAGCCTGCTTCTCCTCCCTCTTCCTATGTCTCTGACTCTCTGTGTGTGTCTCTCATGAATAAATAAATAGAATCTTAAAAGTAAATAAAATAATTTCAATAAAAACAATGATGAAAATAGTAACAATTTTTATTTATGGAGTATATCCTGTATTCCATGCACTGTGCTAATCCCATTACATATTTTTAAATATTTTATTTATTTATTTGAGAGAAAGAGTGTGTGGGGGGTGGGGTAGGGAGGAGCAGAGGGAGAGTGACAGACTCCACAATGAGCATGGAGCCTGATGGGGGGGCCTGATCTCAAGACCTTGACATCATGGCCTGAGGCAAAATTAAGAGTCAGATGCTTAATGGACTAATACACTCTGGTGCTCCTGTGGATACATAGCTCAGGGGCAAGAAGGCCCCAAAATGCAGAATAAAAAAATGCTCAAGCCAAAAAAAAAAAAAAAAAAAAAAAAAAGAAAGAAAGAAAAGAAAAGAAAAGAAAAAAGAATACATAGCTCTATTTAATCCTGAAAACAACCCTGAAAGCATCTCCATTTCTTCAGTGGAGTTTGAAGAGGTTAAATAACTCATCCAAAGTCACAATCATGTGATCAAGATTGGGCACAAAATGGGTCACTTAGAAAGTACAGTCACGGATTACAAATCACTCTCAAAAATACTGTCTCCTCTCCTTCAAACACCCGTGACAGGTTGTCTGCATTTAGTCGTATTTTTCAGTGTGGTCACAGATACCATATCAGCATCACTGGGAAACTTAAAAAAATGTAAATTTGATTCTATTGAAATTCTGGGTGAGGCCCAACACTCTGAGTTTTAACAAGCATCTCCAGGTGCTGTGAGAGCTTCCTGAAGCTAGACTTAGAGATGCAGATAGCATTGAGGAAAGTTGTAAAGGATGGTGGGAGACAAAGCCTTTTCAGCGTTCTGACGTTCTGACTTTCTCTCCTGAGGGCTTTCTACTGTAACCTCACCTGCATAAGGGACTGTGTAGAAACAGCCCAGTGAGTTTCTTTGGGTTTCACTAGCTTCTCTATGCTTTTCTGTACCTAGAAGAAACAGTGCTGCCCACTAGAAATTGTCATAACAACTATAATTAAAGCCAAAGTCAACAATTCACCAGTTACTGAAGGCTAGTTTGCTTTTAATATTCTCTCCTGAAGAAGGGCTGGGGAGGAGTTGTTCTGAGCTGTGTTTGTCCACCTGTACCAAGAGCCTGAGCTGTCAGAGCCTTGGGGCAGAGGATTCTTTTCTGCACCAAGCACCAGCTAACTCAATTAATTGTTATGGTCAGAGGCAGTTGCAGCCCAGAAAAATTCAATTTGAGGCTAGGAGTACAGCTTGGAGACTTGCTTAGAATTGTCCCCTAAAAAAAAATAAAAATTAGATTTAATGCTTTTCATTGCATGCTGAGCCATATCAGGTCCTTATCAACTTCCCCTCTGGCCGCATAAGCCTCTTCTCTCAATAGTGACTGAATGGCTCATAGCCTTCTCTGTCCTCTTTCCTCAGGCTTCCTGGGAAGGGCCAGAGCCTTCTCTCTAAACTCAAATGAGTCACAAGGACATGTCTCCATAAAGCAGAGGAGACTGGAGGACTTTCTCTCAGAATAACATACTCCACAAGCACCTTGTTAGAGGTTAAAAAAAAAAAAGATAGCAAAAGGGCAATCTAGGAAAAGAGTGGTTGAAGAGAGAAAGGCATGGATGGTAATGGTGGTACATATTAATATTCTATAGGTGCAAAGCATTTCCACATATCCTGCCATTTATTTCCTCAAATTACCTTTTGAACTAGATAGTATTCTGATGTCCCTTTCAGAGATAAGAAAATTGAGCCTTAGAAAATTGAACTATATCTGAAATTAATGATGTACTATATGTTGGCTAATTGAATTCAAATTTTAAAAATCCTTGAAAAAAAAGAAAATTGATATGGCTGCACAAATTTGCATGGCCAATGGAGCTGAAATGAAAACCTAGGTATTTTGACTAAAAATTTATTGATCATTCTACCACATAGTGAGGTATGTTGCCATTCCATAGCTGCTCTCAACCCCTTCCACCCTGCCTTTCTTGGGCTGCTTCTTGGAGGTATTACCTGCCCACTCAGGTTTGATTTACAAGTGTGGACAGAGAAGATAATTCTACAAAGGAAGCCCAATGTGCCTCTGTGACTCCAAAGACCCAGGTCCCACAGAGCTTCTCAATTACTTGAGAAAGGGCTCATGGTACACACCTCGGTCCACGCCCAAGTTGGGGAACACGGTCACTTACCTAACTGCCATTCGGGTGAGCACATGGTCTGCATCATCCAGATGGGCAGTGTGGGCTCCAGTATGGCCACTCCCATGTTAGCAAAGCAAAGGGAGCCTAGAGAGACAGGTCTGTGAGCCATCAGGGCTACCCAGAAGCCCAGACTCTCCCAGCTTACCTGCCCAGAAGCCCAGACTCTCCCAGCTTACCTGCAGCCACCAAGATATAAGGATCTTTGAGAAGTGTAAGGAGAGGAGTCCCCCTGGCACTCTGAGAACATGGACAACAAAAAAACTTCCATTTGTACAGTTTACATCTCTCCTATTGTCAAAGAATGTGAGAATATGCAGACAGGACCTTAGAGACTATATCAACTCCTTTACTGAAGAGGCCAGACACCCAAATCAAAGGAGATAAAGTGACTTGCCCAATGTCACAGAGTCACCGGGCAGTGCACCTCCTGTGTGCAAGGCAAACACTGTGGTAGTCATAAAGAGCAGGACAACATATTCCAGACATGCTTCCTGCTTTCAAATGATCATCAACCAGATGAGAGTAGATTGTCAGCAAAGCCAGCAACGGACAATGGCTATCTGGATTCCCAGTCTTGGGTCTCGCCACTAGATCTTGCTGGCACTAAACTTTGCCCTTGGAGAACCACAGGTAGAGAGCTGAATCCCAAAGGTGAGCACAGAGGTATTAGCTCAGAAGTCTCCGCAAGCATTCTGAAGGCTTTATTCTGACCATTTTGAGCTATATTGGCAAGTCTAGCAGAACATCTAGATTAGAAGGTAAGCCTAAATGTTCAGTTCTAATTTCCCTCTCCCCTCAGAAAATCTTTATTCCGGTTAAACTCAATCACTTTGCCTTCTTCCCATGCATTCCAGCAGGTTATTTTTGCCTAAACTATGTTCATGGTTAATTTTACCTAAACTACCTTCTTTCTCTCTACAGGTCCAACTCCTACCCATTCTTCAAAGTCAGCCTTAAAATGGCTCCTTCTTTTCCACTGTATTCCCTGACTCAGTAGCTGAAACTTTTCCCTCTTTCAAACTTTCTGAGTACTGTACTCTAATCTGTGGTGCTAACTACATTCTATCTGGCAATAGATTTAATAGTTTTGATATGATTACCCTCTCTGCATACCCACAGGGGTGGATTAAAATATTCAAATTAAATATATAATTCAAAATAAAGAGATAGATCTAAATTACAAAATACAAATAAAGAAGTCCAATTAGCCCTTTGGCCCAACAATTTCACTTCTAGGAATTTATTCTATAGATTACCTCCAATGTTATAAAAAATGCATATACATAAGGTTATTAATTGCAGCACTATTTGTAATTTCAAAAAACTGGAAACTACCTAAATGTTCAAACATAGAGGATTGAATAAAATATGGTATGGACACAGTGGTGTTTCATAGAGCCAGAAAAATAATAATTGGATTTTTTGAATACGTAGAACACTACCATCAAAGTCAAAACTATTCAGAAAGATATTAAAGGGAAATCATTTCTCCTCTCACAACACTTTTAGTACTAAATGTGGGGGGTTTTCCACCAAGAAATTCTTCAGTTCTCTGTGGGCACCGAGTGTCCTATAATGTAATTCAATTCTGACACTGACTATTTAGAGTTAGCACAGACCCCACAGGTTAAGGGCTCAGTCCCCCAAGGCTGCTCCCCTTCCAGATCCTAACTGCAAATAATGGGTTCCCAGGTTACCCAGACTTCTGTCTGACTTGGCTGTAAAAACAAGGTTTTTAGATCAAACTTTCCCTTGTTTTCTGTATTTCCTTATCTTTCATTCTTTGTGGTTTGATATGGATTTCCCAGAGCCATCTTTGGCTTAGAGTCAGACAAATACCAACTCTGACATTTAACCATGATAGAATGATAGTCTATAAACATATTCTTGGGGGAGACATTATCTAAACATCCTCTAAGGTCTTCTCTAGCTCTGAGGTATTATGACTATGAACATACAAGTCCCACTGTCATTGTCTTCTGGTTCTGAGTTTATATATATAAATTTTGTAACGTTTCCTTGATTCTTCAAAAGGCCCTTCCTCCATCTTTGTCCAACATCAAGCCAGACTCCCCCATCATCCCTGATGCTACCCTAAATACGACACCATCTGGGATTCCAAGTATGTTTTTACTTTCCTTGACTCCATTCTCTTCACCTTTCTTCTTATGCTTTGACAGGGATAATCGAGAAGTCTTAGTACATAGCCATTCTATATATTCTTTGACAATGGAGCTTTGTGTCTACTTACCTCAGGAGAGACTTTGGAAGGCTGTAGGATACACAGCTGGAGTGCTAAGAAAGAAAATGGGAGAGAAAGAGACAGCTTAGTTTGTCTACTGATTAGTTGGAGGCTCCAATAACAGGCACATTGATATCACCTTATCATGCACAGGTCTAACTCCCTGAGTTTCTTCCTTCTTTCCCAGAATGAGGGAGTCCTCGATCTTTTGAGCATGTCAAGACACATGTCAAGACACTCAGCATAGTGCATTCCCAACCTGACTTCAGCTATCATTTGTCTGGTGACCTATTTTTTTTTTTTTGGTGACCTATTTTTTTAAAGATTTTATTTATTTATTCATGAGAGACACAAAGAGAGAGAGGCAGAGACATAGGCAGAGGAAGAAGCAGGCTCCATGCAGGAAGCCCAATGTGGGACTCGATCCTGGGACTCTGGGATCATGCCCCAAGCCAAAGGCAGACGCTCAACCACTAAGCCACCCAGGTGTCCCTGTCTGGTGACCTCTTATGGTGACTTACCTCCATCCAGTAGTGCTAGGAAAGCCAATATGAGGAAAGGTGAAGACCTCCCAACAAACACATACATCACACTTCCAAAAGGAGCTCCCACTGGAAAAGCAAAACAGGTACAGATTTCAGGAGTAAGCACAAATTCCTAATTTGTGTGACTTGTCCCCATTTACCCAATGAACTTCCACATGAGGTTCTGAGGATTCAGAAACGAAGAAGACCTGGTTCCCCGGAGCTCACTTTCTAGTAGAGAAAATGCATGTGGTAGGATGCAAATAATTAGACCACGGTAAAAAGTAGAGTTCAACAATAAAGGTTCAACCTGCAAAGTACTGTGCAGATTACAGTGCAATGAGTTCAGATGGCCACAAGGACTTTGTCAAGTGGATATGACAGGTAGAGAGGAAGTATAAGTGAAGAGCATTGAGGAATCATAAAAGAGAGTGTGGTTGCAATATGGAGGCTCCTCAAAAAGTTAAAAATACAGCTACCCTACAACCCAGCAATTGCACTACTAGGTGTTTATCCAAAGGATACAAGCATAGTGATTCTGTGGGGCACATGCACCCCAATGTTCACAGCAGCAATGTCCACAACAGCCAAACTATGGAAAGAGCCCAGATGCCCAATGACAGATGAATGGACAAAAGAGATGGTATATATATATATATGTATGTATATATATATATATATCTATATATATATATATATACACCTTGTCATTTGCAATGACATGGATGGAACTAGAGGATATTATGCTAAGCAAAATAAGTCAGCCAGAGAAGGACAAATACATATGATTTCACTCATATGTGGAATTTAAGAAACAAAACAGATGGACATAGTGGAAGGGAAAGAAAAATAAAATAAGAGGAAAACAGAGGGGGAGGCAAGCCATAAGAGCCTCTTAGCTATAGGGAACAAACTAAGGGTTGCTGGAGGGGGGGTTGGGAGGGATGGGGTAACTGGGTGAGGGCCATTAGGAAGGGCACTTGGGTGTTGTATGCAACTGATGAATCAATGAATTCTGAAACTCTGAAACTAATAATACAGTATATGTTAATTAAATTGCATTTAAATAAAAAATTTATAAGAGAGAGTGTGGTTGGATAACAAATAGAAGAAAATCAGGATTTGGTGTTCAGTCACTGAATATAAGTATTTGGGAGAGGGAGAGTAGAGGTGGGGAATGTTGAGGCCAAATAGTCAAGGGCCCTGTATATCTAGATAAAGCATCTACTTGGCTTTGTGTGGGCAATGGAGAAACATGTCTTTTAGCAAGAGAGAAATACCACCAGCTCTGGGCATAGGAAGCTTCTTCTGGTGGCACCTTGAGGGAAGGAGTCAAGGCACAAGAGATCAGGCAGTAGGCTGGTTCCAACTGAGATGTGATGAGGAGCCAACCTTGAGGAAGTGGCTGTAGAGAATATAATGGGTTTGCCAATCTGGGAGTGAGAAGTGATAAAGGAGACAAGGACATACCAAAGTTTTAGCTTGGGTGTTTGGGAAAATGGATATTAACAAAGAGCAGGAATTTTGTTCCCTCTTCTCCCATGGTTGTGGTGGAGGGGTGGGTGGGTATGGACTGGGAAAGAGACCTTTGGTGTTTTCTCCTCCACTAGCTTGTGGAGCCCCTAGAGGGAAGGAACCATGTGTGAGGCCTTTTATCTATATCCCCTGTGTGCTAACATTGTCCTTGGCATATAATAAGTGCTCCACAAAATGTTACTTATTGGTATAGTCAGTCAATATATCTGAGGGATGAACTTCAAAGAAAGTGTTATGGTTTAGAGCTTGGGGTTTGAGTCCAGAAAATCTGAGTCTACATCCTGGCTCTGACATTTTTTGGCTATGTAAACTTAGATGGCTATTTAACCTTTTTAATCATCATCTCTGTAATAGAGACAATCATTCCTCCTTCATAATGATGTGAGGATTTAAAAAGATTATATCAGCAATGTACTTAGCATAAAACCTGACAAAGCACTCCTCTCATTTTGAAAGCACTGACCATGTGTGGAAGTAGAGGTGAGACAGTGGCTGCTAATATGGGGCTATCTGCTCACTGGAATAGACTAGGTTTCTTCCATTCCCAGGACCTCACGGGCTATTTGCTTCTTAAGGGGAAAGAGATTTTTCCTTTCCTGGAAAAAAATTTCAGAAGGACTCAAAACAGGATTGGACAGAAAAGGAAAGAAAATACTGCCTTCCATGAACCTTAGGGACACTGGTCTCCTGGAGCCATCTTCGAAGAATATGTAGTATCCTACCCTCTGAACCTAGATTTGCAGCCAGGTGCCACTTACCCAGCACTCCCAAAGCCAGGCCCCCCAAGGCGATTCCCATGGCACGCCCTCTCTCATAGTCATCAGTGTAGACACTTGCCAGCATCCCAAGACCTGAAAGGAGAGTATGGAGTTAGCATATAGGAGACCTCTGTCTGCCTCTCTCACTGAATCCTTGATCTGCTAGTCCTTAGTCCACCATCCCTATTATGTCTTCAGGGATCATCTTAGATACAGTTGCAGTTTGAAGGATTTTGTAAAACTTAACCCATAGTATTTTAGAAATATTGGACCCACCAACACCCATATTTTTTTAAAGATTTATTTATTTATTTATTCATGACAGACACAGAGAGAGGCAGAGACACAGGCAGAGGGAGAAGCAGGCTCCATGCAAGGAGCCTGATGTGGGACTCGATCCTGGGTCTCCAGGATCACGCCCTGGGCCAAAGGTGGAGCTAAACCACTGAGCCACCCGGGCTGCCCCCCCAACACCCATATTGCTCCCTCCTGTTCGCAATATTGTTGGAACTGCAAAAGTCCTTGGCAAGGGTAATATAAAATACCGCTGTCCATTGTTTCAGCATTTCATTGTATTTCCTAGCACATTTCCCTGAATGAATGGATATGGAGTAAGTCAAAGGAAATTCTATAAACACAGAACACTGTTCTATTCAATGGAGGTGCCCAATGAAGAAGAAAGTACAGAAGACATGTACAAGACAGTATGGACTGGGCTCTCATGTCATTTACTCATGTGTAAAATGGCATAGAATAGCTACTTTTATAGGATTACATTAAATATTGTATTTGATGATACTTTGCAAAATGTGATAGTGTTACTGGTAGTATTAGCATTATTCTTCTTATAAAATGTTAAGGAGGAGGAAGAGAAAAGGTCATAGAAGGGCATTAAATAAAAGCTGGGCTTACTTTTTGGTTTTACCTTGGGCTTGCCTTGACCTTAGCTGGCTGTATCTAAATATTATCAGAGGAAGTTATGTCAGACTTAGGGATTTAGAACACTGATGACAACTCTATAATTATCTTGTTTTTGAATCATAATTTCTGCCTACCAGAATACTTTCCTATCTATTCATACAAATCTTAGAGGGTAGTAAGATATGGTAAGAGATGTGTGTGTGCAAGTGTGTGTGTGTGTGTGTGTGTGTGTGCAAGATGTCAGCATTACCTGCAACCGATGAAAATGAGGATCCAATGCCTTGAAGGGTTCGGGCCACAAACAGTAGGGTATAGGTACCAGAAAAAGCAAACACTGTGTATAGAGAATAGTAAGAATGCTCCAGTTAGCAAACTGTCTTTATTCCCTTTCCACCAGAAAATATGCCCATGATATTGTAGATATGAGCCACCATCATATGTTTTAATAAAGCATGATAACTGCTTCCTGTTTTTGGAGTTGTCTTTCTAATATCCCACACCTTAATCAGGATTGCATTTTAATTGACGTGAAGACAGAGAAACCACAGAAGCATAAGCCAATTCATCACTTCCAGTGGATGGAAGTCTGGATTTTCACATTTCCTGCCCAAAGCTCACAACATCCTGTCCACTGGAATCATGGCTGTCTGAAAAGTACAACGCCCTTAGACCCTACTTCTCAATTCTTCATATTCAACACTCCAATTTGACCTTTGCCATTGTTGGGCTTCATTGGGTCATCTACAGTGAGGGAACAAAAACTATATGTAATTGAAGGACCACAGGCATTGGGTAGAAAACAGTATCTTGAGATCCAATCAGATATTTCCTCTTATCTTATACTGGAAAATGTTTTAGCTAAATCAGATCAGTGAGTATGTAGCAAGTAATATCAAACATGGAACTATACTAGAAGATGTGAAATAAAGAGAATATTCAGTTCATGCTCTTTAAGATGTTCCATCCACTCAAGACTAGCATACACAAGACTAAGTACCAAACAGGAATATGTTATCAAAAACTAAATTACAGGGCATTGGTGGTAAGCTTGGTAAATCCAGACATGTCTCATCTCCATTTCAGGACAATGCCCTCGAAAGAAAGAAGAATTCCTCCCAAAGTATCTGAATCAGCAGAGTTTGAATCCCTTTGCCCTTTCATTACAGATGTATTTGGTTGTTTGATGTCTTATAATCTTCTCCCATTACTTCCTGACATGATCACACTGTCTCCCAAACATGCACATGCTTGGTTTCTCTCTGCTGAGCTTCCAGTGCTTTCTCCTAGGACTTCTGATTTCCAGTCTGCTCAAGGTTAGCTATTCCTATGTCCTTTTTTTTTTAAATGTCTTTTAAATATTTTATTTATTTATTTGACAGAGAGAGGGAGAGAACACAAGCAGAGGGAGCAGCAGCCAGAGGGATAAGCAGATTCCTGCCTGAGCAGGGGCCCCAACCCAGAACTTGATCTCAGGACCCCGGGAACATGGCCTGAGGCAAATATAGTTGCTTAACTGACTGAGCCACCTAGGTGCCCCTATTTCTATGTCCTTTGAGAATAGTGTGACCAACTGTCTCAGTTTGCCAAGGACTTTGCATTCTGGGAGGTCCCTGAATTCCAAAGTAGGATGGCTGGTCACCCTATTTAGGAAAACCAAAACAATTTCTTTTTCACTTTACCCCCTAACATTGGTTATCATTTTGCTCTTAATTACATTACTTATGGCTCTCAGCTGGGGGCCCTTAAGGGTAGTAATGGACATCAGCAACTTCTTTTTCTTTTTTTTTAAATATTTAATTTATTTATTCATTAGAGACACACACACAGAGAGAGAGAGAGGCAGAGACACAGGCAGAGGGAGAAGCAGGCTCCATGCAGGGAGCCCGATGTGGGACTCAATCCCAGGTCTTCAGGATCACGCCCTGGGCTGAAGGCGGTGCTAAACGGCTGAGCTACCTGGGCTGTCCCTTTTTAGTATTTTAAAAATCTTAAAGACATGCCACATAAGATTCCCTAAAGACCAAACATTTGTTAGAATTAGGCCAATTCAGTATAGTGACACTGGTTATGGTGCAGAAATAATGTAATTGCATAGACTTAAGCAAGGACTTCAAGCTAAAGAGTTTGGGATACTCTAGCATTAACTTATTTTGCAGGGTGTTTGTTATATCTCCCCAGGCAAGTATCATAAATTCCTAGGCTGGAACCAAGTCATTTCATTCTTTATCTTTCCCCAGTGACTTTTGCCATCAAGATGTATGCGTGCCTCATAAAGTTTTTTAGAGAGAATTCGAGTCTCTTTGATGAAACGGAGAATCCTATTAGTTTTTAATTTACTGTTTGGCATGGGCTGAGATTTTAGAATTTCAGTGATCATTTCTAACTTGAATTGCCTCATTTTCTTTGATTTACCTAGAATTTTCACAAGTAAGCTGCAGTTCTCAGAACTTTACACATCAAGCTTCTGCTCTTTCCAGCCCTGAATGCAATGGATTCTTGTTAAGCATTGGTTGATAAGAGTCAAAGCTGTACACTGAAAGGGAAGAAAACTTGAGGAGGAGGAATAGAAAAAGCAGAAATGTAACGAAAAGATGATAAGAAAAGCAGGAGGTATGTTATTGGGAGCAGAGTCAGCAGAGGCATCAGGGAGCCACTAATGGCTCCAGATGCGGCCTTCTCTTTCAATTAACCTCTAACCCCCCACATCATTCCTTCGTATTTTAATTCTCAGGGTCAATTTCCAAACAATATGTTTACTTACTGTTGTTATTCCATCTGCATTTTATTAGGACATTTATCTGATACTGGATAGACTGTCTTTCTCTGTCTTGTTTGTTTTTGTTTTTGTTTTTGTTTTTTTTGTTTTTTTTTAGCAAATTTATTTCTCTAAGCTATAACCTTTAATGTCCTTACTTGAAGGCAGTAGACTTTTTGGTATTACCCAGTTGCTATTATCCAATTTAGATTCTTTGTTGGTGGCTCTTTACCTCTGTGTATCAAAATAATAAAACTTCTTCCCAAAGATAGGATGTTTGTACTAACCTCATTCAAGGGACTACTGATACACACACACACACACACACACACACACACACACACACAGAGTCATATCTATTAAGACAGCTTTTACAATTTTTCCCAGCTGAAGGAAGTAAAGTAGCTGTTCTTCTACAGCAGAATATACAAATTCCAACTAGACTGATTTGCCATTAGTGTTCTAATGCCCATATCCCAAACTGCAAACCATTTAAATCAGTGTCATAGGCCATTTAGTCAAATGTCTAATTAGCTAATTTGACCCTACTCTCTTCACTGTAGTGCATGTGATAAAATCAAAGGTAATCAGTGAGAGAAATAAAAGAGGAAGCAAATTACTTACTAACTGTGGAGAGAAAGAGGATAACAAAGCCAGCAAACATGGGGATATGATATCCAATCCTAAAAGAGAATTAAAAAGAAAAAGGATACACTCCCAATAGGCATGCATATACTGAAACTATACTTTTTCATGTAATTTGGAGCAGAAATGCAGTTATTTGAGTACATGATAAAAATATATTTCTGAATGCAAGTGTGCAGATGGGATATGACAACATTAATGTGTATAAGTAAATAAACAAACAAACATGCATATTTACCCATAGACCAGGATCAAAATCCTCATTTCCAGAAAGGATGGCCTAGTCAGAGTGTATATCCCTTTGAAACATCAGGATAATCTCAAACACTGCTAATAAGCCATTGCTCTAGATTGTAGTAGTCCTGCCTTCAAGCCATGTTCCAGAGTACTGAAATAACATCAGCAGTGTACTTCTGATCACTGTTTTTTTTTTTTTTGGTGGGGTGGGGGATCCTCAACAGTCATTATATTACCAAGAAAATTTGAAGCCCATGGCATTTCATCAATATCATGTTATCTTTTGGGCAGCCAGCTTTCCAAACAGCTGATTTCCCTGGAGACAATGAGTTTTCCCTTATAACTACCTTTATGATACCTTAGCCCATCATTTCTTATTCCTGAGCCAGTATCATATAGAGTATTGCACCCTTGAAATACCTGTTGGTGAGAGGTCCCACAAACGGGTTGACCAGAAGTTGCATCAGAGCCTTTGAAGCAAACAGAACACCAACCCGTACGTTCTCTTCCTCCAAAAACTCTGTGCCTTGGAAGCAGTTGTTTTGTTGTACTGGGATGGCTGCAGTGACTGGAGGGGGGATGGTGCCAGAATTGTCATCTGTCCATGTTGTGCCACTGGGTGCACTTTCTTCAACAGTCATGGTGTTGTTATCAAAGGGGAAGATGGTGGAAAAGGCAGAAGTAAGGACATGCTGAGAAATTGTGGTGGGGCCAAGGTACAGAGGAGTGTTGATTTCTTTGAACTCTGTGGCATATAGGAAGTTGGGTACAATGGGCACTGAAAATCAAGAAGAACAAGTAATAAGAACTAAGGATACTTTTTAACACTAATTGGTTCAGGGGGATTACTATGAGCTTTATATTCATGGTCAAGGAAAGTGTCTAAGTGACATGATTTGAAGTCTATTAAAAGACTGTGCCAATATATTGGTAAGTTGAATTTAAATAAAAAAAAAAAGATTGCCCAAATTCCAACCTGTATACAATTGATCCTCATTCTCCAAAATTCTGTATTGGCCAATCAGCTACTTGCTAACATTTAGTTGTAATCACAAATCAATACTCACAGAGTTTTCATAATTTTTCTTAGACACACATACAGAATAGGGGAAATTTCAAGTCATCAGATGTTTACTTCCACAGCCGAGGGCAAAGAAGGTAGGCTCTGTCTTACTGTTTCAGCTCTAATACAGAGATGACAGCATGAAAATGGTAGAAGCAAGAAAGTATAGTGCAAGAAGCACCAGCCCTGGGGTCAGTTGGACAGGACTTGAACCCCAACTTGGCACCTAAGGCAAATCACATAACATTTCTGAACCTCATTTTCTATTTTGAGTTTTCTAAGCATAAAAATAGAAATTCTCAAGTCCACTTGCTGCTGAGTTTTAGCAAAGTGTTTGTTGCCTGCTGGGGCCCAGAGCAAATTAACCCAAATTAATTATAATTTATTAATTATGAATTGATACAAAAACACCCAAACATACCCACTACAGTTAGCAGCATGTTGTCCAGGAGCAGAGCAACAAACACCACCACCAGTACCAGCTTCCGTGACTTTCTCCCCTCCTTTAGCAAGTGCTGAGGAGTGTCCAAAAACATCCTGAGCATGGTGACAGCTGGGGTGGGGCGTCTTCTCCAGTTTCTTATGAAAGGTCCTGTTACAGCTATAGGTCTTCTGCAGCCTTTATAGAAGAAAGGAGAAATCCTGCTGGGACAAAAGAAACTCACTATTAGAGTGAAAGGTACAAGTAGTTGCAAATACTAGGATGGTGTTGAACCATTTCTATGCCTGTGTCTCTGCTCACTTCTTATACATCTCAATAATTCCACCTGGTTCTCAGATTGCCTTCTAAGAAAGCACCACTTACCAGCTTTTTGTATCTGGAATTCTAAGCAGAATCTAGCCCTGTTCACCTAGCTCTGTGTCTCAAATGCCTATCATTTCAATGGTTTATGTAGATATCTGAGGCCTACTTGTATTATTACTTGTTCAACCTTTCCTCTAAATCCATTCTTTTTAAAAACCAAAATACTGTTGTTTTAAAAAATAAATGTGCCATACCAAACAAATTATGGTTTGTGTGCATGCACCAACCCAAAATTATAGCCTATATGGTCTGTATCACCCCCAAACATGTCATGTGCCACAAGTGTTACTTGTGCTGCCCACAGAGAAACTTTGGGCTAGACCAACACTGTCAGTTCACAGATGAGAAATCTGAGACTCAGAATGCTAGAAGAGCTGTTTCATACAATTAGTATCAGACTGGAATGAGACTCCAAGCTTTTTAACTTGCAGGGTTATGTTCCACCACCTTCTCTTGTTCCGTGGTACTTAAAACACTTCTCTATTGTCTGAACCATAAATCCCTGCTCAGGAAGGTGTGTTACTGTGTGTAAATGAAATACTATCATAATTAGTTCTCTACTTAGGATTTCATGTCATTAGTCAGCATTAAGTCACAGTATTTTGTGAAACTTCAGGTAATGGGGATGCCTGGGTGGCTCAGCCGTTGAGTGTTTGCCTTCGGCTCAGGGCACGATCCCGGGTCCAGGGGTCAAGCCCCTGCACATCAGGCTCCCCGTGAGGAGCCTGCTTCTCCTTCTGTCTGTGTCTCTGCCTTTCTTGTGTCTCTCATGAATTAATACATAAGGTCTTTTAAAAAAAACCTTCAGGTAATAGTTTCAGGGAAGACTATTTCTGTTTTGGCTTCTGTTGTGGTATCAACAATACTAATCATATACATTTTAAAATATACTACTGTCATGAAATGCATAGGTTCTAAAATTTATGTAACCTTTGATTCAATAACTCTACTTCTAAGAACATATCTTAAGGAAAAGTTCAGAAATATGGCCAAAGATTTATGTTTAAAATTATGAATTGCTGAATTATTTATATTAGTAACTAGTATATTAGAATTATAATTATTTATATTAGTAAAAGCAAACATTTTAGTGGTGGAATATAAACAGCTCTTAAAATCAATTTTTAAAAATAATTTCAATGTCTTAGAAATACCCAATAAAATATTAAGGTAAAAAAGGGTATTAAACTGTTTTTGCAGCTTGACCTGAATAATATAAAAAAAATTATGTGTATACTTTAAAAGGCTAAAAAAATATACACTCAAGAATCAGCTAGTATAATCACTGGCTTAAATTATTTTCTTTTTGCTTTTCTGGTAATTTCTAAATATTCTTTAATTAACTATTTTAATACAAGTAGTAAATAATTTTAAATGATTATCACTGGAGTTCAATAGTGAGCCTTGTTGGGAGTGTCCTAAGCCCTGGGTTACTCTGTTCTATTCTAAGACCAGAGCTAGGAGAGAAACATCATCCACACTACAGTTGTAAGTGACTAAGTGGTCCCCACCGAACCAAAATCCCAGATAAGTTTTAACCAGGGAAATGCATGCAGTGATTTCAGATCTTTTAATTCTTTATAAAAATAAGGTGTTTCTAAATGCAAATTTACCTCGGATACATAAGGAAGAAAATAAGAGATGAAAAAAAAAGGCAATAGGCAACTAGAAGATGTAAAATGGATAAGTACGATAAAGACAGATCAAAAAACCACAACCAAACGAAACAAAACCAAACCAAGAATTTGCCAACCAAACTTTACCGTAGAGTCAAAATTCTCTGTTAAGAGACACAAATTATAAGGAAGAATTAAATGTGTCCAGGGAAAGAAACATCTTACCTTAGAGCCCATCTTGTGTGAGGTACTCAGATATTGGCAGCTGTTAGCGGTATAGCAGGGACTCTGTTCTCTGAGTGGTTGTGCTGATGGATTTATTGCCACCTGTTATCTGAAGATGTCATGTGTGCCCTTTGTCCACAATGATTTAATTGGAACTTCCAACAGGTTTCATTCAGAGCCTTAGTTCCCTGCGTCAGAGGCAGGAAAGCAGGACTGGAGAGGATAAAGAGAGGGGGAAATTATTCTAACCAAAGATGGACTGGGCTGGGTTGTTTTTCATCTGTGCTTATCTATCATTGAATTCATTAACTCTTGCATAGGTCTGAATATAAATTGGAAGAGAGAATGAAGCCAGAGTACAGTTCCTATCCCTTGCTATTTAGTCGAAGAGACTTCAATGTACTCCAGTTGCTTTCCGGGAAGAAACAAATCTTAAAACATCCACCAGACCAAAAGCAAGAAAAAACAAAAAAAAAAATAAATCTATGCATGTTGTTCTCAAATCATAAAAATCCAAGCTCTATATCCTCTGTAAGGCATAGATTGTGCTGCATCTTTGCATCTCAATGCTAGCTGATTGCCTGGAACATAGTAGCCTCCAGTAAATACTCCTTGTATGAATGACTGAATTAATGGCTACAGGAGAGAGTGTGGCTCATCGTTAGGTTCTTGGAGTACCACTACAGTTCTTTATTTTTCTGAGATTAAGAATCATTAGTGGGCAAAAAACAAAACAAAACAAAACAAAACAAAAAAACACAAACAACCAAACAAACAAAAAGAATCATTAGTGGGGCAAAGGACATAAACAATTCACCAAAGAACAAGAGCAGCAGTAGAGGTTTCCAACTTATGCCCCCTCCTAATTGTTTTAAACAACTTGGAGACTTTTACTTTTGGCCAAGAAAGGAGTTTTAAAAGAAACCTAGAAAGAGAAATAAGGGGAAGAGGCAAGGAAATTAAGGGAGCATATGAGTTTCTTATTGCTGTGTAACAAATTTAATGGCTTAAAATAATACAAATTTATTATCTTAGAGATCTGGAGGTCAGAACTCCAAAATAGGTTGTATTGGCAAAAAATCAAGGTGTTGGCAGAACTGCAATTCTTCTAGAGGCTCTAGGAGAGAATTTGTTTCCTTGCCTTTTTTCTTTGAGCTTCTAGAAGAGACCTGTATTTCTTGGCTTGCAGCTCCCTTCCACCTTCGAGTCAGCAGCAAGGCGTCAGCTCATTTAACACATATTCTCTAGCTCCCTAATTCTTAGCTTCCGGTCTATTTCTTTCACTTACAAGAACTCAAGTAATTGCATTGAGCCCATCCAGATAATCCAAAATCATCTTCTCCATCTAAATATCCTGAACTTAGTCATATCCAAAAAAGGCTCTTTACCACATAAGGCAACACATTCACAGGTTCCAGGATTTGAATGTAGACATCTCTGGGGGCATTATTCTGCCTACTATAGGGAGCATAGCATACTACCCCCTCACACATGCCGTGGCCTGAGTCTTTATGAAGAGAGAGGGTTGGGGCCAAAAAATGGAGGAGACATATTTATTAAAATGTCTTTATTAGACATTTACAAGACTCCAGGCATAAGGTAGTGTCCTACATGAAACCCAGGGGACACTTCTGCAACCATGATGTCTACCCTAAGTGCAATTCTGGTACACTGAGGGCTTAGGAAAGCTACCAGCAAAGCAAAGCTATGACTAATAGTGAACACCAGCAGCAGAGGGCTTGGTTGGAGCACCTCCACAGTGAAGAAAAAACTGTTCTGAGTTTTTTTCCCAAAAAACCGGGGATGCCCCACATAACTGGAAAGCCATGGCTTATGAAAGCTGAGGGCCTGAGAAAGCAGGTACAGGTTAAAAATCATCATACTTTGTGCACTAATAGAAACAACAGCAATAATAATAATAATAGTTATCATTTTTTGAGCATCTACAATGTAAGGTACGTTTCTAATACATGTATATATTTGTATTTATATAGATTGTGACAATATTAGTACTCACAGGCTAGCCAAGTCTGGGCTTTTCTCACAAATGCTCATCACTGTTAATATTCAGAGTGTTGTCTATTAAATAGGAATGAGCTTTTATCTTCCTCTTGTTTAATTTTTTAAATATTAATTCCAGTGTAGATAACATATAGTGTTATATTAGTTTCAAGTGTACAATATAGTGATTCAACAGTTCCATATAGTACTTAGTGTTCATCGAGATAAGTGTACTCTTAATCCCCTTCACCTATTTCAACCATTCCCTTACTCACCTACCCTTTGGTAGCCATCAGTTTGTTCTCTATAGTTAAGAGTCTATTTTTTTTTGTTTGTCTCTTTTTTCCTCCCTTTGTGCATTTGTTTTACTTCTTAAATTCCACATATGAGTAAAATCATATGGCATTTGTCTTTCCCTGGCTGGCTTATTTCTCTTAGCATTTTACTCTCTAGATCCATTCATGTTGCAGATGGCAAGATTTCATTTATTATGGCTGAATAACATTCAATTTCATTGCATATATATACATACCATCTTTTCTTTGTCTATTCATCTGTCGATGAACACTTGGGCTAAACCACTTCCATGGTTTGGCTATTGTAAATAATGCTGCAATAAACATAGGGATATATATATATCCCTATATATAGGGGGTCCATATATATAGGATTCCAGTGTCCATGTCTCCTCTTGCCATAAAGACCAAAAGAGGCTGGGCCACTCTGCTCCACCTTGGACTTCTGCAGCAGCCACTTCTCACCCCCTTCTGATGCCTGCAATGCGCCCCCACCCAAAGACGCTGGGTTGCTCCTCTTGGCTTTGCCCGTTGTGTCACAAGCCCACTTGTGGTTCTCCTCATTGGCGAATTAGTGTTTTTGAATTAGTGTTTTCATATTCTTTGGGAAAATACCCAGCAGTGCAATTACTGAATAGCAGAGTAGGTCTATTTTTAACTTTTTTAGGAAACTCCATTCTGTTTTCCACAGTGGGTGCAACACTTTGTATTCCCATCAACAGTGCATGAAGGTTCATTTTTCTCTACACCAACACTTTCTTGAGGGTTTTTTTAGCCATACTGACAGGTATGAGGTGATATCTTTGTGGTTTTGATTTGCATTCCCCTGATAGTCAGTGATGTTGAGCATCTTTTCATGTGTCTGTTGGCCATCTGGATGTCTTTTTTGGAAAAAAATGTCTGTTCATGTCTTCTGTCCATTTTTTAATTGAATTATTTGTTTTTTTTTATAAGTTCTTTCTATATTTTGAATACTAACCCTTTATTAGATATGCCATTTGCAAATATCTTCTCTCATTCAGTCTGTTGACTTTTAGTCTTGTTGATTGTTTTCTTTTACTTGGCAGAAGCTTTTTTATTTTGATGTAATCCTAATAGTGTATTTTGCTTTTGTTTCCCTTGCCTCAAGAGATATATCTAGAAGAATGTTACTATGAACAATGTCTGAAAATTTACTGTCTGGGCTCTCTTCTAGGATTTTTATGATTTCAGGTCTCACATTTAGGTCCTTAACCCATTTTTTAAAATTTATTTATTCATGAGAGACACACAGAGAGAGAGAGAGAGGCAGAGACACAGACAGAGGAGAAGCAGGCTCCATGCAGGGAGCCCGATGTGGGACTCGATCCCAGGACTCCAGGATCACACCCTGGGCAGAAGGCAGGTGCCAAACCGCTGAGCCACCCAGGGATCCCCCCCCTTAACCCATTTTGAGTGTATTTTTGTGTATGGTATAAGAAAATGGTCCGGTTTCATTCTTTTGCACATAGCTCTCCAGTTTTCCCACCACCATTTGTTGAAGAGACTGTCTTTTTCCCATAGCATAGTTCTTGCCTCCTTTGTCAGAGATTAATTGACCATATAATTGTGGACTTATTTATAGACACTCTTTTGTCCTATAGATCTATGCATCTACTTTTGTGCCAGTACCACACTCTTTTGATTACTACAGGTTTGTAATATAACTTGAAGTCTGGAATTGTGATACTTCCAGTTTTGTTTTTTTGTTTTTTTTTCTCTTTCAAGTTTACTTTGGCTATTTGGGGTCTTTTTTCATACAAATTTTAGGATTATTTGTTCTAGCTCCGTGAAAAATGCTGTTGGTATTTTGATAGGGATTGCATTAAATGTGCATATTGCTTTGTGTAGTATAGACATTTTAAGAATATATGTTTTTCCAATCCTCAACTGGGGATTTCCGTTTCTTTGTGTTGTCTTCAATTTCTTCCATCAGTGTTTTGCAGTTCTCAAAATACAGGTCTTTCACTTCTTTGGTTGAGATTATTCCTAGACATATTATTATTTTTGGTGCAATGTAGGTAAATGGAACTATTTTCTTAATTTCTCCTTCTGCTGCTTCATTGTTAGCATGTAGAAATGCAATGAATTTCTGTACATTGATTTTGGTTTTTTTTAAATTGTTTTTTAAAAGATTTTATTTATTTATTCATGAGAGGCCCACAGAGAGAGGCAGAGACACAGGCAGAGGGATAAGTAGGCTCCCCCTGGGGAGCCTGATACAGAACCAATCCCAGGATCCTGGGATCACAACCTGAGCTGAAGGCAGATTCTCAAACCACTGAGCCACCCAGGTCCCCTGTACATTGATTTTGTATCGTGCAACCTTACTGAATTCATTTATCAATTTTTCATCCTCTTTTTAAATTTCTTAATGTAAAAAAAATAAAGCTGGTGTATATACAATGAAATGCAAATTAATGTACTATTCATGCTATTAGTAGCTATACAAACAGATACAATTCTTTTATCAACCAATTTGGGTTTCTATCTTTTGTCTTTTAAGTCATAAAATGTTCATAACTTTTGACCCAGCAATTTCACTTCTTAGGAATCTATTCTAAGAAAATAAGCTAAAATATGCAGGGAATATTATAGGTACAAAATTCTTATCTTAGCATTTAGGGAAAAATTAAAAATATCAAACATCAAATATCCAACTATAAAAAATCGTGTAAGTATGTGGGCTTGAAGAACTTTAGTTGCTATTAAAACAGAGAAGAAAAGATTATTATGAAGACTACCTAGAAAAATTTATGCATATACATAGATATTATAATGGAAAGTGAAAGGTAGGACATAACACTTTATATATATTCATGGCAGAATTATGCACAATTGTCAAAAGGTAGAGGTAGCCCCAAATATTCATTGATGTATAAATAGCTAAACAAAAAGTAGTATATCCATATAATGGGCTATCAAAAGTGGGATATATCCATACAGTGCTTCCTTAAAAAGGAAGGCAATTCTGGGGCACTTAGTGGCCTAGCAGGTTGAGCAACCCTGTCTTGGTTTCATCTCTGGTGAAGATTTCCTGTAGGTTGGGAGACTTAGCCCCAGAGTCAGACTCCACCCTCAGCTCTGAATCTACTTGAGATTTTCCCCTCCCTTTCCCTCTACCCCGCCCCCCATGCTCTTTCTCTCTAAATAAATAAACGAATCTTAAAAAAAAAAAAAAAAAAAAAAAAGGAAGGAAGGCAATTCTGACTCTGACACATGCTCATCTTGAGGACGAATCTTGAGGTCATTATGCTAAGTAAAATAAGCCAGTCACAAAAAGACAAATACTGTATAATTCCACTCATAGAAAGTATCTAGAGTAGTGACATTCATAGAAACAGAAAGTAGAATGGTGGTTTCCAGGGTCTGGGGGAGAAGAGGAAATGAGGAATTCTTATTAATTCATAGACTAAACTAATAGAGTTTCAGTTTTGCAAGATGAAAAACTGGAGGTGTATAAGTATACAATGTAAGTATACTTAATACCACTGAACTGTATACCTAAAAAAATTTTAAGATAATAAACTTTATGTATATTTGACCACAACTAAAAAATGTTCAAAACTTTATGTATACTGTAATTATATACCCGTAAAAACTCCACTCAAATAGGATAAATACACTTATATTAGTGGTTATGCTAAATGGCAAATTATGGGAGATAATTTATTATCTAAGTTATGTGGAAAATGTAAAGATAAAAAATTGCCAGTAAAAAATAATAGCTCAGTCTATATATTTTTGGACTAGAGAACTCTGAGTCCCTGATATGGACTAATGATTTCTAGCCAGAGCAGCCTATTGAGAGCAATTTGGGACTGAAATGGAAGTTTAAGGCCCTTTGATAGTGGTTCTGTTATCACTCCAGTTAAAGTGGCTGGCACACAGCATCATCAGACAGTTTTTTCTCCAGATCAAATAACATGTATAACCTAATTATACCTACCTTTGCTTATGACTGACATGGCCTGCCAGAGCAGATGGTCCTGTAGTTCAAACCTAGAGGGTGCTTTTGTTTCTCATTGTTTCCTGTTTTCCTCACTGTTGAAATATTGAACAATCAGTTCAGACTTCCTCTTATATCAAGTCTATGTCAGTGTTCCGGCCTCAGACTAGAGGGGTTTGGTTCTCTGTCACAGGCTTCTGAAAAGAAGGCCAGGAAGATGTTACTTTATGGCTATGACTTACATGACATTGTAGACCCTATAGGGGCGGATTTATGTCCCAAAAGGCAGGGAATTGCTGTGCCTAGTAAATTGCTGTGCCTAGTAAAAGAGCTCATTTCAGATGAAGGAAAATGAGGTAGTTTAAAACCAAACTCAAAATAAGCTGGAACTTCATTGAATAATTGTATTGTAGGGACCCTGGTGGCAAACTGGATAATCAACGAATAAGTAGACTTGAGATTAGGAAAATTCAGCACTGCCCCATTCCCAACCGACGTCTCTTGATCCCTAGTGCTCTTGAGGACATAGCCCTGCCTATGGAGATAGCAAACTCAGAAATGTTTAAAACCAAAGAAGATATAAAATCTAGCCCCTGTGAAACTAGCTTCCTTATCCGTAGAGCCAGGTGCCTTCAAATTGCCTTGCCTTTAGCCAGGCCTACCAGAGGAGCCTGCAGCTAGCTGTCCCTTGACAATACTAGAGTGCCTTTGTAGAATTTGCCCTTAGGGGGCTTTTCTAGCTGTGGCTTTTCAACGATATCTCAGTTATTTCCTTTGTTTCCTCAGTATAGACCTAAGCCTCATACCCACAGGCCTGCCTATCTTGTACTTTTTACATACTTTTACCTTAACCTGGTAATGTCTCTCCTTTTCTAGTTTCTTATTGCTTTTTAGTATGTCATTTCAAAAATCTTCCCATCAAGTCTCAGCCTGCTGTTTTCCCCCTTGATTATCAGGGTGCATCCTCTATGCCTAGATTCATGCCCACCATGCTTAGGAAATGCAGCCCCAGCTACCTTTACCAGTCAGTGTTTCCATCTCCTTTCTTTAGTGCCTACCTTGGAGTTATGCAGGAGTTGGTTAAGAACAAGACTGGCCAAAAGCCAGAGCAGAGATATGATATTTTATAACACTTATGGCATTTTTCTTTGATCGCAGTTACCTGCTTCTAGACTGTATACTACTTAAGGGCAAGGTTTTATCTTCTTCATCTTTGCATTCCATGTGGCACCTGGCATCTTGCTCAGTAGAAGTAACTGATAACTATTTGTTGTTATTGTTCTTATGATGATGACAATGACGATGAACTTTCTTGCCTTTTTGAGTATCACTTAAGACTGGCAAGGTATTAGATGCCTTGAAGGAGACTTGCACTTTTCAGAACCTCACTGCTTAAGAATGGAAATAAGGGAATTCCACCTTCCATATGGAATTCAGCTCCCAATCTCACTCACTTTGACTGTATGAGCAGAATTCCACAAGCAGAGTTGAGAGTATTGACATCTATCACTGGCTCTTGGGATCTTAGCCTCAGCAATAGCTCCTTACTAGCCATAATTCATAGAGCCGGGATGGAAAATCTACCATCTCATGCACAACTGCAGTGGATCAGAGTCTGTAGAAATATTCATGAATGGTATTGTCTCTTAAAAACAAGGGCCATGTTTTCCATAAATATCTTTCTATAAATACCAGGAAACAGAAAAGAAGCACCTGAATTAGCAGAGTTTGGGGCCTACTTCTGCTATTCACCGGGTATGAAACCTTGGATAAACTACTTGATTTCTTTGTGCCTCAGTTCACAAACTTATAGAATTCATGTGGAGATTCAACGAGTAGATTAACAAGGAGTACCTGTGAGACTGCCTAGCACATAGTAGTCATATAATACTAGAGTCTGTGAACTTATTTATCAGAGAAACAGTAAAACATTGACCCTGCTCCAACTGAACTCTATTTTGGAGTAGAATTTACAAACAATTAAGTTCCCTAAAATAAATTCCTCTTCTTAATGGACCATCCACCATGAACTGCTTCACTGCAGTTCTTGTTTACCATGATAATTTACATGCCTCGCTCAAGACTGTCATCAGACACTGAATTAATGTTCCTCTAATCCAAATGCTCTCCAAATTCTAACTGGAAAGATCTGCCTTTCCATGAAGACCAATGTAACCTAAGTAAATCTTAGGTGACTTTTCCCTTACCAGTTAGACAGACAATCAGTGTGTCATTTTATGCTGTTTTGCACGTTCTTTTGTCAAATCAAATGTGTTAACCTTGTCTCCACCATTTAAACTTAAGCTTCTTAGAAATAAGATTTTAGATACGTCACCTTTACTTTAATGCGACACTGGCCCAAAGAAACTGTCTGCCTGAAAGCACAAGGCTTGATTCAATGGAGTCCAGTCTGCTTACCACTTCGGAACAGAAACATGTCCTCTAGTTCTCCCAAGGCTTTCCAGTGCCTAGCACCATGTTGAGTTCATTATCAGTACTCACTCAATATGCATTTGTTGATAGAAAATTTTATTCAGGCTTTAACTGCACCTCTTTAATGAGTACATTGTAAGTAAATCAGGACTTAAGGCCTTCCCATTTAGGATGGTCAGATTCAGACATTGAGATAGTACAGGTATGTTGTCATGACAACGAGTGGGAAAATAGGGATGGTCCAGATCAGAATAAATCCTTAGAATTTTTCCTGAGAATCCCAGATGTTCTAAGTCTAGCTTGTCCCCAAGTCATCTTTGCAGCCAAAGTAGGAGCTTTAGGCAGACATTAATTCAGTGCCTGGGCCTTGGATTCTTATTTTAGAGAATTAGAATCCCCCGCCCCTCTGAGAAATAATTTAGTCTTTCAAAGGATCCCTAAATAGGGATGGAATAGACCATCTACAATTACCCTTCATCAGAGGTAATTTCCCAGACTTAAAGAAATGTATACATAGGTGACAGAGCTAGAACTGAGCAGCTATGGAAGCTATGGACAAAAAAAAAAAAAAGATTCTAAAGTTTAGGAAGGTTAGATTGTCTTCTTAGCCCTGCTACTATCTTGCTTCTGGAATTTGGGAAAATCACTGTACTTCCCTGAACTTCAGTTTCTTCACCTAAAAAATGGAGAGTAAAGTCTAGTTGATTCCTAAGGTCTATTCTAAGCCAAATAATCATGAACTAATCTTAGAGGTAAAACAGTGAGTTCTCATTAAATGCTGATTCTGTGTCATGTCACTACTTTAACCCAGATTACTTCCAGGTCTCTGTAATACAGAACTTTCCACTTGCCTGATTGTATACTTATTTTACCACCCTCTGCCTGTTAAAATAAAAACTCTACCATTTTAACCAGAAGCATCTTAACATTCTTAATTTTATTGCTGATTAAAAATGTAATGAAGGCTCATGCAAAGAAAAATATTGACGGAATACAAAACCTCCCATAACTCAGAGACTACCACTGATAATATGTGTTCATATTCCTTTCCAATATTTCCTCTGAAGGTATGTGTAGATAATAGAGATTATACTGTACATGCCATTTCATGTAGAATTTCAACTTAATACTGTATTGTGAAAAATTTCCTATGGTTAAAATATTTCTCTTTGTCTTAATGTTTGAATAGTACTCCCACACATAGACACATCAGCATTTATCCAACTGATTTCCTTTTGTTTGGAACATATAGGATGAGAAAGGCTTTGACAAAGGGCAGAAAAAGAAAGGCTTTTTTTTTTAAGAAAGGCTTTGACAAAGGGCATCGAGAGTTTCAAACTTTTTCCCACTTCACACTAGAAGGCATGATACAGCCACTACCTGGTAAAAGAATTTCATTTCTTTTTCATGGATTTACATGTTTAAACATTTGTACCATTTGTTCAGTAGCCATTGTACTGATTATAGGGGGCCCTCTATTGTTCTCTCTCTTTCCAAACACATCAACGACCCCAGTGACAATGAAAATAACATAGAATAAAATTAGAGATATATTTTCAGGAGGTCAATACAATTTTCAGCCTATAAAGCTCACTTTTCTGTCTGATAGTCAGAAACACAAAATAACCAACACATCAACAACAAAGAGAAAATGCACACACACACACACACACACACACACACCCATACACACATGCAGGAGTTAATTAGCTTCCTTTCCCAACTGCTACCAAAAATTTTATATTGATGATTTTATACTGGTTTTTTGCCATGTTACAGGGAAATGTACAGCTCTGTTTATTTAAACTGCTGTGGTTTGTCTTCATAATGCTTTCCTTGATCAAAAATTTCCAGCAAGTCAAGAGAGAAACACTGCATATGGGGAAAATTAGATCACTGGCATGAGCTTTTCTTTCACTTCCCTTCTCTGATTTTCTTCCCCCAAAATCATTTGTGATAAAAGAATAAGCTTTTGCATTTCTTTTTTGAGATGTTGATTTCTAGAAACCTTCTTTTAAATCGTAGAGAACTATCACATAAAATCTTCCCAACTGACATTTGGATGCTCAGAGACAAGAAGGGATTGAGTCACGCCGTGCATTAGAAGATAGTCCATACTGAGACTGTAGCTGGTGACTCTGAATCTCATGTTTTGACCACATTCGCTAATGCTGGGGCCGGCTGGTCTTGCATTCCTTGGGGATAAAGTAAGGACATGATTTCAACAAATAATAAAGGAACAATAACCAGCATGCAGGATGAATATACCTTAGGGGAGAAAAAAAATCCTTCCACGTGGAAGTATGAGATTGGTGAAAAGCTGCTCATCCTTAGAAAAGGAGTGACACTTTTGGTTCATCTAATAGACATTTATTAAATGCTATGTGCAATTTGCCTTGCTAGGTACTATAGATATAAGACACTGGAAAATTACAACATACAATGTCTGCTTAATACAAACTAGTTAGGGAGACATGCCATTTATAAAAACTCTTAGAAAAGAACCTGACACATAGCAATTAATATGTAAATGTTTGATCAATCAAAGTATATAATAATAATGCCAGCTGATATATATTTAGCTTTTGTTGTTTGTCAAATTAATCCCTTTTAAGGCACTAATATCTCTTAAGGCTTACAAGTTTATGAGGAAGGTAGTCTCATGTTTCTCAGTTTACAAATGAGACTTGGAAAGAATAAATAAACAAATTTTTGTCCACGATCATAGAACTAATAAAATCAGGACTTAAATTAAATCTGTCTGGCTCCAGAGCCTCTAAACCATTCCTGAAGTTACACTCCCTGTGTGAGTAAATGTGAGTTTGGATAGTTAATGTCCACTTAAAAGGGAAAAAAAAGATACCCCCTAAAAAACTGCAATTATCAATTATTTATTTCACTACACAATGTCTCCTGATTTTTATCAGGGTACAAAAGTGTTTTATGCTATTGCAATTGGTCTATATTTATGTCTAGCTCTTTTTATTCACTATTATTTTGTACAAATAGTTCCATATACTTAAAATCCACTAGCTATATATGTATACCAGTATCCATTAAATATAGAATCCTTCTACCAAAAATCTATTAGAAGTAATAAATGAACTTACTAAAACTAAAGCACACAGAATTAATGTACAGAAATATGTTGCATTTCTATACACTAATAATGAAGTAGCAGAAAAAGAAATTAAGAAAACAATTCTACTTACAACTGCAGCCAGGAATAAACTTAATCACAGGGGTCAAAGACCTATACTCTAAAAACTGTAAGACATTGATGAAAGAAATTGAAAATAACACAAATAAATGAAATGATATCCCATGCTCATAGATTGGAAAAATTAATATTGTTAAACTTTCCATACTACTCAAAGCAATTTACAGATTCAATGCAATCTCTATTAAAATACCAATAGCACTTTTCACAGAACTAGAACAAATAATATTAAAATTTGTAGGGAACCACAAAGACCCAAATAGCCAAAGCAATCCTGAGAAAAGATAAAGATGGCAGTATTACTATCCCAGATTTTGAGATATCTTACAAAGCTATAAAATCAAAACAGCATGGTGTTGGCACAAAAATAGACATAGATCAACAGAACAGAATAGAGAGCCCAGAAATAAGACCACACTTATAAGGTCAATTCATCTACAACAACAGAAGAAGGAATATTCAGTGGGGGTAAAGACAGTCTCTTCAATAAATAGTGTTGGGAAAACTGGACAGCTACATGCAAAGGAATGAAACTGGGTTACTTTCATACACCATATAGAAAAATCGACTCAAAATAGATTAAAGACCTAAATGTGAGATTTGAAATCATTAAACTCCTGGAAGAAAACATAGGCAGTCATCTCTGACATTAGCCATAGCAACATATTCATGGATTTGTCTTTTGAGGAATGGGAAACAAAAGCAAAAATAAACTATTGTGACTACACCAAAATAAAAAAAAAAAAAAAAGCTTTTGTACAGAAAAGGAAGCCAGCAACAACAACAACAAAAAAGACAACCTACTAAATTGGGAGAAAATATTTGCAAATGATGTATTCAAGTTAATATCCAAAATATACAAAAACTTATAAAATTCAACACCGATTCCCCCCAAGATATTTTTTCAAAGAATCCCCTAGATATTTTTTCAAAGAATATATCCAGATGGTCAACAGACACATGAAAAGATACTTAACATCACTAATTATCAGAGAAATGCAAATCAAACCACAATGAAGTATCACCTCACGCCAGTCCGAATAACTAGTATCAACAAGACAAGAAATAACAAGTGTTGATGAGGATATGAAGAAAAACTCCATGTGCACTGTTGGTGGGAATGTAATTGCTGAAGCCTTGTGGAAAACAGTATGGAAGTTCCTCAAAAAATTAAAAATAGAAATAGTGTATGATCTTGCAATTCCATTACTGGGTGTTTACCCCCCAAAATAAAACCATTAATTCAAAAAGTTATATGCACCCCTATGTTTATTGCAGCCTTATGTACAACAGCCAATATATGGAAGCAAGCTAAGTGTCCATCAGTAAATGAATTAAGAAGACATGATTTGTATGTGTGTGTATGTGTGTGTGTGAGAGAGAGACAGAATATTATTCAATCATAAAAAAGAAAGAGATCCTGCCATTTGTGAAATTATGGATGGACCTAAGGGGTAATATGCTAAGTGAACTAAGTTAGACTGAAAAAAAAAACCATATTATTTCACTTATATGTGGAATCTAAAATAAAACAAGCAACACACAAAGCAGAAACAGATCCAGAGGTTGCCAAAGGAGAAGGGGGTATAGGTATGATCAAAATGGATGAAAGGGAGTGAGAGGTACAGTCTTCCAGTTATGGGAAGAATAAGTCATGAGGATGAAAGGTACAGCATAGGGAACATAGTCAATGGTATTGCAATAGTATTGTAAAGTGACAGATGGTGCTACACTTTTGGTGAAAATAGCATAATCTCTATGTCGTACACCTGAAACTAATGTAACATTGTGTGCCAACTATATCTCAATTAAAAAAATAAAATTTTTAATAGCCATACACAGATATAAATACAAATTCTTTGTCCAGTTCACTATTGTTAGACATTTGGGTTATTATTTCATTTTTGCTATGATGAATAATAGTATTACTGTAACAAGCTATAAACATGGTTGTATTAACTTTGTTTAATAATCACATTCTTGAGATTACTGAAACAAATTATTGGATCAAACACCATGAACAATTTTGTGATTCCCTAACCCATATCAGGTTGCTCTATAGAAGGAATGGCCAATTTACAAAGCTAGGAGAAAAGTGTTGGTGTACCTCTTAGTCCCTAATCCTGTCAACATTTTAAAAAATCATTTGGTTAGTTCTGATAACTTTGATGCAGTGAAACCTCATGGTTGTTTCAGTTTGAATTTCTTCATTATTAGGGAAACTAAAACTTTTCTGGATTTTCCTATCTTTATTTTTCTATATGTAAAATATTTATTTTGGCTTTTGTTTTTTTATATGAAGAAAATGTTTTTTAAAACATGAGGACAAGTGTCTAAATATTAATACTCTAATGAACTGAGGAACTCTCATGTTCAATTTCAATTGACTAATATTTTTGAGTTATCTGTCAATTATATCATAAAAACCTAAGGAATTTTAAAATAAAAATAACTATAATTGTCCAAGAAGCTGGAGATGGTGCCAAGTAATACCAACTACCTGACACAATCATATAGAAATTTAACACCTGTGAATCTATAAATGGATATCTCATTTATCCAATTACTCAGTGATGCTTAATTATTTTTTCTTTAAGAATTTCAGGTTCCTGGGATCCCTGGGTGGCGCAGCGGTTTGGCGCCTGTCTTTGACCCAGGGCGCGATCCTGGAGACCCGGGATCGAATCCCACGTCGGGCTCCCGGTGCATGGAGCCTGCTTCTCCCTCTGCCTGTGTCTCTGCCTCTCTCTCTATCTCTCTGTGACTATCATAAATAAATTTAAAAAAAATTAAAAAAAAATTAGAAACCTTTGGTAAAAAAAAAAAAATTAAAAAAAAAACAAAGAATTTCAGGTTCCTTTGAGAATCTGATAAAAATTTATGAGTCATTTCCATGAAAAATACTCATATGCATAATGTTTATTTTGTATAAGGATTCTATTCCCAGATAATTACACCTGTTTTACAGCAATCTTAGACTTATCTCTATTATTTTTCCTTTCATAATGTTTCCCCTAAGTGTACTCTTCTCAACCCCATTGCCAATCCCCTTGCTCTGTATCTGAGATTACTGAAAGGTATAGCAGAGGAGAAAAATATAAATGGACACTTATCAGTGCTGTCATTAGAGGTCTGAGTTCTGTGACAGAGATAAAGCCAGAGTGCTGTGGAAGTGCTGCAGGAGAGCCATCAGTCTAGTTTGAATCATTCCTGATCACCCAGACCATTTCAATAACACCTTAACTGATCTCTCAGTTTCTTTCTCGTCTTTTGTCTCAGTTCTTCACCCAGTAGAACAAGATGTTTTAAAGTCTAATTGGATAACATTATTCCTTAAAACAACTTTCTGCTAACCCTAATAAAATTCAAACCCCCATCCATATCTTCCAAAGCTTTATCTGACCTGGCCCAGCCTTCTCTCCTACTACTCTCTGTTTAGCTAAATTCTTTCTGGCTGCACTTTAATTCTACCTCAGGACTTTCTACTTACTATTGTCTCTACGTGATTCACACATCTTCTGGGCTCCCATGACATCCTTTCTCTTTTCATTTGGGTCTCAGATGGCTGAGACCTTGACTATACCACTTAAAATCTTCTATCCTTCACCTTGTTTTGTTATTTTTCATCATACTTGTCACTAGGCACTTTATTAATCTGTTGCTTGTTTTCTGACTTTCCCACTCTTTTATTTTTTTAAAGATTTTATTTATTTATTCATGAGAGACACACAGAGAGAGAGAGAGAGAGACAGAGACACAGGCAGAGGGAGAAGCAGGCTCCATGCAGGGAGCCCGATGTGGGACTCGATCCCAGGATCTGGGATCACGTCCTGAGCCAAAGGCAGATGCTCAACCGCTGAGCCACCCAGGCATCCCGACTTTCCCACTCTTATAAGTGCCATGAGGACAGAGACTTTATTTACTGGTATATGTCTAGGGCTTAGAACAGTACCCAGTACATATTTGTTCAAATATTTGTTAAATGTAAATAAAAATCAATTGTCCAAATATTTGTTAAATAGATTTTGAGGTTACATGTTTTACAGAACTGGAACAAACAATCCTAAAATTTGTATGGAACCAAAAAAGAACCCAAATAGACAAAGGTATATTAAAAAAAGAAAATCAAAGCTGGAGGCATCATAATTCCAGACTTTAAGCTATATTACAAAGCTGTAATCATCAAGACAATATTGCACTGGCACAAAAACAGACACGGAGATCAATGGAACAGAATAGAGAACCCAGAAGTGGACCCTTAACTCTATGGCCAACTAATCTTTGACAAAGCAGGAAAAAATATCCAATGGGAAAAAAAGAAAAAAGTCTCTTCAACAAATGATGTTGAGGAAATTGGACAGCTACATGCAGAAGAATGAAACTGTACCACTGTCTTACACCATATACAAAGATAAACTCAAAATGAATGGAAGACTTAAATATGAGACAGGAATCCATCAAAATCCTAGAGGAGAACAAGGCAACGACCTCTGTGACCTTGGCCACAGCACTTCTTGCTAGACAAGTCTTTGGAGATAAGAGAAACAAAAGCAAAAATGAATTATGGAGACTGCATCAAGATAAAAAGCTTTTGCATAGCAAAGGAAACAGGCAACAAAACTAAAAGACAACCAACAGAATGGGAGAAGATATTTACAAATGTTTTGTCAGATAAAGGGCTAATATCTAAGATCTATAAAGAACTTATCAAACTCAACACCGAAAAAACAAACAAAAAATTCAGTCAAGAAATGGGCAGAAGACACAAACACACATTTCACTAAAGGAGACCTCCAGATAGCCAACACACACATGAAAAAATGCACAACATCACTAGGCTTCAGGGAAATACAAATCAAAACCACAATGAAATATCACCTCACACTGGTCAGAATGGCTAAAATTAACAACTCAGGAAACAACAGATGTTGGCAAGGATGCAGGGAAAGGGGAACCCTCTTATACTGTTATTGGGAATGCAAACTCTGGAAAACAGTGTGGAGTTTCCTCAAAGAGTTAAAGATAGAATTACCCTGTGACTTAGCAATTGCCCTATGAGGCATTTATCCAAGGCATACAAACAGTGATTTGAAGGGGCACATGTACCCCGATATTTCTAGCAGCAATACCCACAATAGTCAAAACATGGAAAGAACCCAGATGTTCATTGCAGAAGAATGGATAAAGAAAGGGTATATATATCGAATGGAATATTACTCAGCCATCAAAAAGAATGAACCATTTGCAACAATGTGGGTGAAGCTAGAGGGTATTATGCTAAGCAAAGTAAGCCAGTCAGAGAAAGACAAGTACATATGATTTCACTCATATGTGCAATTTAAGAAACAAAACAGATGAACATAGGGGAAGGGAAAGAAAAATAAAATAAAAGTAAACAGAGAGGGAGGCAAACCATAAGAGACTCTTAGCTATAGGGAACAAACTGAGGGTTTCTGGAGGGGAGATGAGTGGGGGAATGGAATAAATAGTTGATGAGTATTAAGGAGGGCACTTGAAGTAATGATCACTGGGTGTTATATGCAACTGATGAATCAATGAATTCTACCTCTGAAACTAATATATATATTATATATATTAATGAATGTTAATGTTATGTAATGTAATGCTAATGTTAATGAAATTGAATTTAAATTAAAAAATTTTTAAATAAATGTTGAGGTAAATACTTTAGGCCAGGTCATGATCTCAGGGTCCTGGGATTGAACCCCATGTTAAGCTTTCCATTCAGCAGGGAGTCTGCTTCTCCCTCACCCTTTGCTCCCCCTCACCCCCTCCATTTGTGCTTTCTCTTTATCAAATAAAGAAATAAAATCCTGAAAAAAAAAAGTAGAGGGGCCCCTGCATGGCTCAGTCAGCTAAGCTCCTGCCTTTGGCTCAGGTTATAATCTCAGGGCCCTGCATCAGTCTTCCTGCTCCTGGGGAGCCTGCTTCTTCCTCTCCTCCCTTCTCATGCTCTCTCTCTAAAATAAAGAAAGAAAGTATTTTATAAAATAAAAAAAAATTAAGAGGTAGAATTCTCTCACATATATCTCCATATATACTTATATATGTACATATATACATACATACTTATATGTAGATATATGTACTTTTCTACATTTGTGCTTATATAAACATATATATACTTATAATACTTCATATTTATATACTACCTAAAATGCCTACAAATTTATCTACTTTGCAGTTGCTTTTTAAAAAACTTACTAATTTAATTTGATATATATATATATATATTTTTTTAATTTCAACACTTAAGTCTATGCTGAATTCTTCAAAGGTTAAGGAGTACCTTTGACTTGATAGGCCATAATTTAGGAATGGACATCTAGATTATTTCTAGATTTTTGTTATTTTAAAATATTTCAATGAATATGTCTGTATATATCCATGTATATGTATATCAATATAGATCACATATCATATAATACTATGTGATGTTTATCATATATAATTGAAAATATTCATCATATATACTGATATAGGTAAATAGGTGAGTCTGACACCACCAAATTGCTTTTTAGATATCATACCAATTATACTTTTAGCAATAAATATGAAAATTCTTGTTTCCTTATGTTTTTGCCAACCTAATTATTGTCATTCTCAGAAATTAAAGCAACATTATGTGTCATACTGTTTTCTCTTTCTTTTCTTTAATTATTAAGACATACTAAATGATGCTCAATATCACTCAAAATTAAGGAACACTTGCTTCAGTGGTATGGTTCAAAAGAGCTGTGGGCATTTATACCAAAGGGCATGAAAATGAGATTCACTTAAAATAGACTTTAAATAACCAAGTAACATTCACTTAATTTGTAATATACCATCATGACATATGGTTCAAATCCTAAAATTTTCGCATATGTGAAAAAGCATAAGCTTTTCATTCTTAAGCATCCATGGTCTCATCACATCACAATGGTTTTCTAATGGCCAAATACAATGAATATTTGTAATACTTTTATGACTTGCCTTCTCTTTGGTTTTTGGCATTATACAATAATCTGTCCTAAAGCTTTTCTCTTCCTTTTGCTTCTAGGACATGTGTTCTAGGTTTTCTCCAACTCTAATATCATCCCAAATTTGATTGCAGGATACTCTACATTTGTTCATCCCTTAATCTTAGTGATCCCATAGAAGTGGCCTTTAGCACTTCCCCACAGTACACCCATTCTCTGACTTATTTCTTTTATTTCTATATTACCTACATGGTGATAAGTCATGAATTTTGATCTCATTCAGCCTAGGTATCGTCTCCTGAGGCATTTACCTATATAATCAAATAGAAATCTCATTCAGAATACTCCACTGGAAACGTAACTAAACAGATCCCCAATTAGCTTTTCACTTTTCCTCCACCACCACCTGCAAAGTTCTTCACTTCCTTCTCTATTCCCCACCTTAAAAAAGCACCACAATCAATTCAATCATTCAGGCCCTACCTAAGCCTGGCTTGTCAACCTCCACAACCACCTAGTCATTCTTATATGAGTTCTATCTCTTAAATAGTATCGACATATGTCACACTTTGTTTCACACTGCTATCAGTACCCTACATATTTCACCCTGTTTTCTGAATAGATGCATAAATGAATTCATTGGATTAGTAAAGTGCAAGAAATGATGGCACAAAGTGCCCTATGTCAATCACTAGAACAAATTCACTCATTTTTTTTCTCTTTCTCTTTTAAAAGATTTTATTTATTGATTGATGAGAGACAGAGAGAGAGAGAGAGAGAGAGGCAGAGACACAAGTAGAGGGAAAAGCAGGCTCCCCATACGGGACTCTGATTCCAGGACCCAGGGATCACCCCCTGCGCCAAAGGCAGATAGATGCTCAACCACTGAGCCACCCAGGTGCCCCTAGAGCATCTTTCTCTTTTACAAAGTGCTTTGAGGTTTCGTTATTCAAGGTCATGGAAATGGACACCAGTTGACCTTTTCTTCTCTGCGCTCGCCTTTCTTCCCCCTCCGTGCCTTCATGCGCCTCCCTTTTTTCCTTCTCTTCCTCTCTTATTAAGTCTTGCCTTCCCGGGACCCTCGCAACGCTTCTCCCTGCCGCCCTGGCCCCGCGCCCTCCCTCGCAGCACGCTGGTCAGCTCCCCTCGCCAGTGCGCGGACTCAGCCCCGCCCACCCGGAGTCGGAGTCACGAGGCTGCAGGAGGGGAGCCGCGAGGGGGCGGGGCGATGGGCGGGGCGATGGGCGGGGCAGGGGCGGGGCAAGGCCGAGGCTCCGCAGCGCGCATGGGCGGAGCCGGGAGCCTAGGCCACCGCGGCTATATCTGCGCCTGCGCGGCGCAGCTGCGGGGCCAGTCGGGACGGAGGAGACAAGATGGCGCTGCGGGCGATGCGGGGGATCGTGAACGGGGCCGCACCCGAGCTACCCGTGCCCACCAGTGGGCCGGTTGCGGGATCTCGGGAGCAAGCGCTGGCGGTTAGCCGGAACTACCTTTCCCAGCCTCGCCTCAGTGAGTATCAGAGAACGAGACGATTCCTGCCTTGCTCCTTACTTAGCTCAGCCTCTTGCTCCCCATTCACTTGCTCGGCGGGGGAGGGGGGTCTGCTTCTCCCCCCCTCACCCCGCCCACCCTGCCCCTTAGTCTGTCTCTAGGAGGAGATCTGAGTGTACCTGGTGTTTTCGTAAACCTCGGTGGGTCGAGGGCAGGAGCCGCGGCGAGAACTTTTTCCCGGGGTCGGTGGGCTCCCGGCCCGTGCCCCGCCCTCCCCAACTTCCCTGGGCTGGAGCCTAGAGCTGGGCCCTGTGGCTTCTCGTCTCCGAGGGGAGGCCGCGGCCTGGCCCCTTCAGTCTCAAGCTTCCCCTGACCTCATTTGGGTCTGTGGGGTCGAGGGAACGCCCCTTCCCATCTCCCTCCACCGGCCTGGACCTCCAGGGATGGGCAGGAGCCCCTGCGGGGGGGCCGGCGTGGTGCGATCGCTGACGTGGACGGAGGCCAGGCCCGCAGCCCGAGGGAGGTGTTCCGCGGAGGGGCCGCTGCGCCGGAGCACACCTTGATAGCAGAGAAGCTACGGCTGAAAAGTACCCTGCAGGTTATCTAGTCTAACCCTCTCGTTTTACCATTGGGAAGCTTAAGGTTCTGGGAGGGACGGGGACTTGCCAGACTTTAAACACTTAATTATTGACAGAGCAGAAACTAAAAATCTGTTTTTGTTTTTGTTTTTTTTAAATCTAGACTCCACGCTGGGCGTTGAGCCCAACCCGGGGCTTCAACCCACGACCCTGAGATCAAGGGTCACATGCTCGATGGACTGAGCCAGCAGGGGCCCCTAAAATTCCATTTAATTATCACTTTTTTTTTTTTTAACCTTCGACTCTTCATTTACAGAGGAGTTCAACCTATCACAGTTAAATGCAAGGCTGTCTTGGGAAAGCCAAGCAGCTTTGCCAGTATTATTATATGCAAAACTTATCATATGCTTGTTTAAATGTTGTGATTATTTAAAGAAAAAATCCAAAAAAAAAAAAAAAAACCCTACCTTAATAAATAAGCCTTTTAAGTGGGCTCCCCAGCTGTTCTGAAAGAAATGGATTTTTATTACCAAACAATACAGTTGTGGGGCATCGGTTCTCTTTGCAGCTTCCTTAAGGAATTGGGGATGAGCCCTGGAAATAGACTCTTTTCAAAACTTGGGAAAGCTGGTGTTTCCCCAGGTGGTGAGACTATGTTTGCTCTGGTTAGTAGCCAGAATGCCGGTTTGTGGGTGGCAAACTGGTTAAAAAGAATTTCAGATGAAGGGTTTCAGTCCAGGCGCTCTCCCGTCTGACTAATCCCATCCTGATCTGTCACTGGGTCATATGACAGCACTGCAGCGTGAGGAAGAAGGAAAACACAGTTGATTCCATGGTTTGCTGAGATGTGATTTTTACACTGAGAATTATCTGAGAGAATGCCTCCTGGAGGCTTATATAAGCTGAAGTGAATGTTTCAGGAAAATGAGCAGATGTTGCATTCTTACATAGATTTTGACAATAAATTGATAACTAACGATTCATATTTGCTTTTATGAATTGCATTTGCATGCTTTGCCTTTCTTTGGGTTGAATAGATAGACGTAGTGGTGCTTCTAGGAGATGATGATAAGGGTGCAGTAGCCACTTTCCCTATAATTATTCATCCTGTGTCAATTCAGAGAGTATCAACTGAAATAATACAATTGTTTAAAGTAGTACTCTATGATTGTTAACCCTTAAGAGAAGTGAGTTTGGTTTTTCAGCATTCTTTGCGTGTTTAGCCGGTGGCTAAAGAATTCCAGATGAGATTGCTCCTGACAGAGTTGTTGCAATACAATGTTTCATACTGAAAGTCAGGAATCCTTTTTGTATCCTCAGTGCCTAGTACAGCGCTTGACACATAGAAGGTGTCTTGTAATTGTTTTATCACTTGCCTTTAAACCCCTTGTTCTAATAATTTATTCTTAATGTGGATGGAATCAGAATAGGGAGTTGGGACACTTGGTTGAGTTGCCTTTCTGTATCCTGGTTATTCTAAAAAGCATAAATGATACTCTACTTAGACTAACAGCTAACTACATTTGAATATCATTCTAATTTGTCACATTCTTGATTCTAGTTCCACAGTTTTCATTGCTTCTGAGTAAATCTTGTTTAACCTCAATTTTTCTAAAGATTGATTATACCATCTTAGGTGGTACGTTATTGTAGTTGTTTAATGTAAGCTTTTGAATGAAGGAATGGGACAAATAATATTGGCAGTACCACTGTACAAACTGGATCCTGTTTTAAAACAACTTCATGATTATAGTCTGTTAACAAGAAATGGAAAATGAGATCCACAGGCTTAAAATAATCTTGAGCACTTTAGTTGAATTTCTAAATTTATAAGGAAAGAAAACTTAATTGTGATTTAAACTTTGAGCAAAATTCAGTAATGCATATAGAACTTTTAGACACTGAACAGTTTGAATCAGATAATCTTGAGACCTTAGATCAGAACTAACCTTAGGTTTTTTATTTCATGAAGCAGAGAAAGCCTTAGTAAAAAGTCAAGTAAATCATAAGGCCTACTTTTTCTAGAACCTCTCCCTCATTGCCCACCTGTCAGGGTGTGGGTCTGTGCTGTTCTTGTGCAATAGAAGATGATTGCTTGGGGTTTTTGTTTTGCTAATAAGGTGGAGGCTAGAGCACTGAATCTCTTCTTGTGCAATAACCGCCTAATTTTCTCTTTGAAAATTTCACAATCATTAAGTGGTGTTTCTAGTGTTGAACAATCTCATATCCTGCAGGAGGAAGAGGATGTCATCTGATAAAACATGTGCTTCTTAAAACCTTTGTAGGTTTTGGTTTTGAAATATTAGTCCATAAATATTTATTGTCTCCTTGATCAGAATCAAAGATGTAACTTTTTGGTTGTAAAATGTGTTCACATGTAAAGTAAATACGTATCATTGTTGTCAGAAGTTCTGAATATTCCTTGCAGACCTAACTTCGTACTCTTTGGAAATTTTCATAATGAAGAATGGTCATTATTTTGGTAAATAGAAATTTTTGTATATTTTGTGAATGGGTTTTGACTTTTTAGAAGAGCAGCTTAATGTCTTTGGCTGCCTTACTTGAAACTGTTCTCTCTGCTTTGGGCTGTTAATGGTAATGGTGAGAAAGTCCATATCAATATTGTCGAGAGTTAAAAAGTATTGTTTGATATCATTTTCTCTTCTTGTATTTTTTTAAATAGTTTTGTTATCATGAAAAAGAGCTGTAGTTGCTATATAAACTGTCTTCTAGTACCTGTTTGTAATACAAATGTTAGGAACTGTGTCATCTATATTTTTAATTATATTGTAAACTAAATTCAGAAATATTATAAGGTCATAGATTAGCAACCTTAGAATTGGGGGGGAGAAGCCAAACAAACAAAAAACCAGTTTTAAGTCTGGTTCTCCTATTTAGTAACAGATTTCTCAGAGCCTTATTGTAGAGTGGTGTATTAGCCTTGCCTACCTCCCAGCAGTTTGTGAAACTGAAATGAGGTAATCTGTCTGAAGATACTCTGTGTTAAGTGTAAAGCACTCTTCAGATGTAAAGTTTGGTGATATTTTTTATTTAGTTTGAATTATAACATTGGCTCAGTTTGTGTTTTGTCAGTTTAATTTAAATCAAGTGTGTTGCTTAAGCTCTGATTTGTATCTGAAGTAGTCTCCTTGCATTTTCCATGCTTTGCAGTGAGGGGAAGCTGCTGAAGTAAGCATCTCCATTAGGTTCTCCCTTTTCTGCTTAAAAACTTCCAGCAACTATATTACCATTAAAGAAACATTGTTTAGCAGTAGTGACAAAATGTAGACACAAGAGAAATACTGTCCAGTGCATTAGTTAGTTTTTCTTTTTTCATAGCTAAAGTTGCAGACTCATGAAATTAATCTTGAGTGGTATAGCTACATAACTCTTGCAAATAATTACAAGAGTGTACCAGACTACAAAAAACAACCAGTTCAGTTTTGGAATTTGAGCTGTAGTACAGAGTTAAAAGAACAAGTGACTTTGGAGCCAGACTATGTAAGTTCAGGTCCTTGGGCAAGTTACTTGATTTCTGAGAGTCATTTTTCTCTTCTAAAACTTGGAATATTAGTTAACTCATAGATCTGTTATGGAGATTAAGTGAGAATTCCTGACAAATACTTATTAAATATATATTAGTGGTATAGGTATTAATCAGTTAATTTGGATGATTATTTATAGGCTTTTTAAGGGCTGTATACATTGTTGCAAATTTAGAGACTGCTTTTGATTGAAGTAGAATCTTCTGTAATAGGAGTCAGGTTGATTCAGTGTTTCCAGCAAAGACAATGACTAGTTTCTTTCTCTTGGTCATGCTTTTGCTTGTGACTGGCAAAACTTCATAATTTAAATGAGCTTGAATTTAAACATGAGATTCTGAAGCATCTTTGTTGTAGAGGTTAAAGTTCAAAGGAGGTGCAAATCATGGTGGAAAAAGTAGAATTCTCAGAACCTGAAGGATTTTGTTGGTTAGATTTTATTCAAGACAATTGCCTCTAAATCTCAAAGGTAGATCCTCTCCCCAACCTCACCAGCCCACACCCTACTCTTATCCCTGACTGTTTAAGTGAAGGTTTTGAGATGTTGTTTCTATATTTTTAAAAACTAGGTTCTAAGAAAGTATGTTTCAAATGTAGATCCCTTTGCATTTCTATATAGCAATTTTAGAAAGTCATTTAAAAACTGAATGCTTGAACACACTAAAAATGAGAATAACAAATAAATTTTTTTAGAGGTGGGAATTATTTTCAAAGTATTAGATTATTTTCATGCAATGGGAAGGATTTTCATAAAAGTAAATGTAACAGCTTAGATTTTTCTATAATTTAAAGGGAACAAATGATTAATTCTTTTACAGTACCATACATTCAAGTACTTTTTAAATTTGTGACTTGCCTTTTATTATCTAGGTTAAAAAATAATTTGGGAGCCTCTGTTGAGATATTTACAATTACAGATATTCAAGCAAATATTTGGTATTAAGTTTAAATGTCCTATGAGTGTGAATAACAAGTGCGTGCCCCAATACTGCTTTCCTACTCCCCACATTTGTACCAGGGCACTTGCTTCCTGGATGGAGAAATTGTTTTTAAGTTCGTAAGCCCCCTGAGTGACAGATGGTTATAGTAAATGGTTTCCTCATTCTCGGGAGTCTACATTTGTGCCAGAAATCTCTATCCCAAGACCTCATAAGAAATCAAACAAGTGAAAAATTCTCAATTAGTTGACAGATTTTCATCACCTATTCAAAGCCTTCTAGTAAGTTTTCTTTAGACATTTACTTTTTTTAGCGGTTCTGATTATGAAGTGTGGTTAATTCTGATGCTGTTAGATTGTCTCTTGAGTCTTCTGTTTTATACCTGATCACCATTATGTTTGACATGTTTGTAGGTGTAGAATTGCAGGATAGCTACCTCCTTTCTAAAATGAAGGATTTGGGTAGTTCCTTATAGACTAATAGATAAGTTATTGCTAGAGAGTAATTTGCAGTGAAAATAGAAGCCTCTGAACTGACAGTAACACTTTTTTTTTTTTTTTTAAAGGATCTTGTTTGACCTCTGGTGTTTCATTCTTTTTTCACTCCCCTCTCCTAAAGCTCTTTTCCCTGTGGTTTTTATGACCTCATTTAATGATGGCTTTTTATCTCACAGATGACATTTTCTCAGATTTCGACATTTTCTCAGATTTCCTTTGTGAGTTCTGTCACTTATGCTTACAGTTTTTGAGGCTTTCCTTTCCCTTACCTACTTTGCTAAGTGTCACCTCTAAAGCATCTCCTTTTCTCTTCTAGGTAAGAACTACTGCTAGGATTTTGCTCTGCTCCACAAACCCTCTATACCACTGTTAAGCAGACCTTAACTCTGTCCCCCTTCTCCATATAAAACTGGGAACTCTTAAAATAACTCTGCCCCTCTGTGCCTCTGTTTTTGTATCCTGGGTCCTTAAGACTGACTGACGTATGGTAAGAATGCATAATGCTTTGGTTGGATGAGGGTAGATGGTGAAAAGGTGTACAGGTACAGGCATGCTTTATAAATTCAATAAAAAATTTTTGTATTTGTTTTCTCTGTTTTATAATAGGTGCGGTAGAGAGAGGAGCTTTTTGGTAATACTGCAGAGATAATTGGAGGTTGTTGTCCTGTTTGACTAAAGCTGATTCTTCTGTTTCTTTCCAGCATACAAGACAGTATCAGGAGTCAATGGTCCACTAGTGATCTTAGATCATGTTAAGGTAATACCACTATGATTATCATTTCACCATTTATGTAGTTAAAAACATGGCACTAAGTCCTTTAAATTTCATGTTAATGATTTTTAACCCACTCTTTAGTCTGAATGTCAGTGCTATATAGGAGATGAGTTTTGAAAGTCAGAAGACTGTATTCCAGTAGTGGATATGCAAATTTATAAAAATTTGAGGGGGGGTGTCAGTTGTACTTCATAGATTTATTGAGGAAAAACAATAATAATCTGTGAGTGTGTTTTATAACTTTTAGGTTATTATATAGCTATGTGGCATCTTATGGCTCTTGTCACAGACTGCCATGAGTTTTAATTATTTGTTAATAGTATTTGTCCTTTTACTAAATTTTAAGGTCTTTGAGTGAATGAACAGTTACTTTTATCTTTGAGGGCCTGACACTGGAATTTAAATAATAAATAAACAAGAAGAAATTATCTCAACAGTAACTAAAAATCTTCACGCAAAGAACAGTTTTTACTTAGTTTGTTGTAAGGATCCTTAGTTATATGTTGGCTTTTTAGCCTCACCTATACATAAGAATTATAAACACTATTGCTGTTATCATAGATTACAGACCATAATTGAATACCCTAGGAAAAGCCTCCTACCTGAGCTCTATGAACAAAATATCTTCAGGAAAAAATAGTTTATATACTATGCTCTCTAGAACAGTAATTCTATACTGATTAGTGTTGGGGTGCGTTAGGGGGAAAGGCACACAATTATTAGTTTGTTGAGAAAAGTAATGATGGAAGTATGTTTGAGATGTGACTCCTCTGGAATCAGAAAATGAAAAACATTTCTAAAAAGAAAGGGCAAAGTGCATTGTCTCTTCAGTTTTATCACTTAAGATTATATTTCTGTGTATCACAAGGTACCTATACAGGGGCACCTGTGTGGCTCAGTGGTTGAGCGTCTGCCTTTGGGGTCCCAGGATCAAGTCACCCATCGGGCTCCCCATAGGGAACCCACCTTTCCCTCTGCCTATGTTTCTGCCTTCCTCACTGTGTCTCTCATGAATAAATAAAATCTTTAAAACAAAACAAAACAAAAAACCCCCACGAGCTACCTATGCAAATTAACCTCAGGATTAAACAGAACAAATTTACCTCCTGACCACAGTCTCCAACTAGTCTACAATTTGATTCAAAGTCTTAATATAGTGCAATTTGTGCAAGATTTAGGCAGGTGTACATTAATGTTTTGTGAGAGAGAAGATCCTACACTTTTAATTTTGAGGGAAAAATAGGAAGCTTTCTTTTTTGTTTTTTTAATCCTTCTCCTTTTTTTCCTATAATCTTTATTAGATAACATTTTTGGTTCATATTTTAAAAACATGAAACTTTTTTGTTAGTATGTTACTGAAAACAAAAATATTCCCCACTTTCAACAAGCATCCACTTTCAACATCACTGTCACCATGACTGCCAAGATGCTAGTCCTGCTAATGGGCAAAGAAGGTGTCCACGGTGGTATGATCAACAAGAAATGTTATGAAATGGCTTCCCACCTGTGGCATTCCCAGTACTGACCTCGTCCGTCCCCGCCCTCTACCACTCCCCACTACTTTTGCACCCCTCTCCTCCCCAGACACACACGTACACCATTTTTATTTTTTGGGCCATTACCCCACACCCCTTATTGCTGCCAAAACCACATGGGCTGGGGGCTGGGGCTGGATGGACAGACACCTCCCCCTACCCAAACCCCTCCTGTGTGTGGTTGGAAAACTTTTTAGTTTTTTGGATTTCTTTTTTCTGAATAAAAAAGATTCTACTGAAAAAACAAAACAGAACAAAAACCTCACTGAGACAACCGCCCATCACTGGGCATCAGACGCCTGAATGGCAGGTACCCGGTCAGTGTTACTGATTAAGGGTTGACTTCAAACGACGTCTAAACCATATTTTGGAGACCTCAGCTCCGGCACTTTCCTGGATGTGGGGAAGTACAGCCCTGCTTCTTCACAGCACCGGGCAGAAATCTTAAAGATTTTGTTTATTTGAGAGAGAAGAGAAAGAGCACGAGCAGGGGGATGGGCGGAGAGAGGACAAGCAGACTCCCTGCTTAGTCTAGCACAGGCTAATTAAATTCCTGGATCCTGAGATCTGGATCTTAGCTTGAGTCAAACTGAGCCTCACACGTGCCCCCCAGATATTCATGTTTCAATTATGTTAAACACTTAGAATAGAAGATAATGGTTAACAGTGGACTCTCCCCCAGTGGAACATCATGTAGTGGAGAAGCAAATATAATGCAGATAAACACGTCTAATAAGCAAGTGCTATGAAGGCTAAGTGTGGGATGCTGTGAGAGTAGTGAGAAGGACTTTAGAAAACATTTAAGAGTGCTTAAAAAGTTTTGTTGAATGTTTGCTTGGAGTACAGCTCCAGCTGAGGAAAACTCACAAATAAATTACATATAGTTGTAGGAATGGCTTTATAACACCAGATTTAGAGTGGCTTTGTTTTTGACTTAAAAGATCAAGGAGTAGATAATCTTTCACAAATTATGTCAGAGTAGAAGACCGAGATTGCTACTGAATTCATGTTATAAAGTTGGCGTATCTTTGCTTTCCAAAGCAAAGGGTGTACTAGAAAAGAAAGACAATTATCTTCACTTAGAGACACAGATTCCAAAATTCTTAATAAAAGTACAGCCATATATTGGAGTTAAGCAAAAATAACTATGTAAAAAAAAAAATCACTGGAATTATGACAAATAGAATTAGTAATACAAAGATGATTTGATGTTAGGAAATATATCAGTAACTTAGCTTAATATTCAGTTCATTAAGAGCTTGTGGTCTTGATAAAAATAGTGTCTGATAAAGTTACTCATTTCTTTAAAAAAGAAAAGATCTTTTGGAAATATGGAGTAGAATATCCTTAACCTCTTAGAAGATATCCAGCCATAACCTATAGCAAACAACATACTTAAGGAGAGACTCTGGTTAACGTTCTCCTTTAAATCAGCAGTAAGATGAGGATGTCTGGTTGTCACCACCACTGTCCATCTTTGTATTTGGAACCAAATAAAGGTGTTAGGAGGGAAAAGGGCCAGCTGTCATCATATCTTGGTCTTAAAATTAACGAAAATCCAAGGCATTCAGTGGGCAAACTATTAGAAACAATGGTATAACACAGAGTTGCTGGACACAGTCAGTCTACAGAAATCAGGAGTGTTGTGTATACCGTAACTCATTATTTATAGAAAACCATAAAACTTTGTTGAAAGGCAAAAGGAAGACTTAAAATAATTGGAGATTCCTTCATGAATGAAAAGACTGAGTGGTAAATATATTGATTCCACTAGGCAACAGAATCAGTTAGGGATAAAGTAATTAAGATTAAAGATGTGGTGCAGGTATAAGCAGTTGTATCACTGGAGCAAAATTAAGCACCCTGAAACCGGGTCTTGTCACGCTGGATATTTGACTTGGTAAATGGTAAAAGCAGCATTACAAGTCAATGGGGGACATGTTGTGCTGCTTAGCAAATAGTATTGGGGTGATTGGCTTCCTATGTGAGAAAGAATGAAAATGAGAAAAATAAAATTGCATACCACAAACAAAGCCAATTGGATTAAAGGCCTAAACCTGAAGAACCTATTAGAAGACAAAACTGAAGACCATTTGTATGAATTTAGATTAGAAGGTTTTCCTAAACAAGGCACAAAAGGCACAAATCATAAAGGAAGACAAGTCATTTTATTACATAAAAGGTTTTGAAACTTTTGTATGATGAGATACTATAAACAAAATTAAAAGACAAGAAACGGTGGAAGCACATATTTTACAAAAAGGATTAATATCCAGAATCTATAAAACTCCTACACATTAAAGAAAAAGCAGATCCACTTGAAAAGTGAATAAGAGATATAAGCCAGTCGTAGGTAATGAAGTTTGAATTGTCAGTGAGCATGAAAAGCTGTTCAGTATTAGGAAAAATAGGAAAATGCAAGTTGAATAGAGGCTATTTTTTTTTTATTTTATCAAAGTGGCAGAAATTAAAGTTTAATAATACAAGATTGGCATCAATGTAAGGAAAAGATGATTTTGTATACTGCTCAGGAAACTGTAAATACAGTTCCTTTGCGGAGTAATTTGAAAATTTAAAGAACGGGCATAGCCTTTATGTAGCCCACCACTTGGTAACCAGATACCTTAGGGAAAACACATATGGCATGAGGAGCCACGTGTTAGAATGCTCTCGTAGCATGTTTGTATAGTGTAAATTTGGAACAACCTTGAACTCCATTGGTAGAGAACAATTAAATAAAATGTGTCATTTGATTTCAACTACATTTGTTTTGTTTTAACATTAATTCTAAGATACCCATTTATTCACCTTAGCATCTCCACAATCAAAAGTTTCACAGTGGTGCACCGTATTTTAATTGACAGGTATTTTCCCTCATATCACTCAAAGTAGTGATGCACTTTTCAACAGATTATGTTGAAAAAAATGAGGTAAATATTACCATACATAACAGAATCTATAAAATGCCAAGTGAAGAAAAAGAAAAGTTGCAGGATGATATATTTAGTATGTTGCCATTTATGTAAATAGAACACTAAAATCTATTTTTGAAAACCTTTTAGTATTTTAAAATACTAAAAGTGGAAGAGGAATATATATTTGGTTAGGAGAATTTGAGAGGTGAGCATTTATCTTATGATAGCAATTATTGTATTTTTAATTGGCATTTTATTGCCTCCCCACAAAGTATACAGGTGAGTATACAAACCGCCCAGAAGCAAACATCAGTTCTGAGTAGTGGGAACATGGTTATTGTTAAGTTTTATGCCTTTTCTTTAGTCTCAGAGTTTAAAACATCTACATGGGAGAAAAATTTAATTGCTCTTTTTATGGAGCTTTCTCTGGACCTTATGCTGTGTTTACCATTTTATGTGCCAGTGTTTAAGTATTTTAAAGATGTTACCTGTGGATGTTATAGACTCTTAGTATATATCTGTGTGGTTTGGGGGGGTGGGGGAGCATATAGAGTAATATGGGGAGTTTTAAAATATTGGTTATTGATCTTTTATATTTTCCTGTATAGTTTCCCAGATATGCTGAGATTGTCCACTTGACATTACCAGATGGCACGAAGAGAAGTGGGCAAGTTCTAGAAGTTAGTGGTTCCAAAGCAGTGGTTCAGGTAAGTATCACTTTCAAAACCTGGCCAGTTGAACAAAAACATAAGGAACACCTCTTGCCTTTTTTAGAGATCGTAGCGTAAGTCTGTCTTTAGAGACTGATTACTGGCTGTGGGGAGAAAATATTTTTTCTTGTTGTCTTACCTAATGTTGGCTACCTGTATCCATTCTAGCCCAACAGCTCCACTGCCACTGGCAAATAACCTTTTTTTTTTTTTTTTAAATGGGTAAAACAAAGCAGATAATCACATGGAAGGAGAGAGATGAAAGGCAGAATTTATAGGTTATGGGATGAAAACAAAACAAGGTCTGAGTCTGTTTCCTTAAGTTGTCTCTTATAATACCTAGTTTTTAATGTTACGAATTATAGGAAATGCCAGTTTTCTCAAATACGTATTCCCCTAAAAAGTGATCTAGAGCAAGGGTCAGCAAGATTTTTAAAAGGCTAGATAGTAATTTTTTTAGGCTTTGTGAGGCCACTTAAGGTCTCTGATGCATATTCTTCTTCCTTTTCCTTTTTTGTTTTTTTAAACCCTTTAAAAATGTGAAAACATTCTTAGCTTTATGGAGGTGGACTAGTCATGATCCTTGGTCTATAAGTTGGCAGTTTGGTTCATCACCATGGACATCTCTTTGTTCATTATAATGAAAATAGTATCCCTTTATGTTTTTTTATATGGGCTGTTGAACAGACAAATAACATTTAAGTACTTACAGTCTAAATTCCTTTTGCCCTTCTGATTACTTGTCTTTCTCAATAGGTATTTGAGGGAACATCAGGTATAGATGCCAAGAAAACGTCCTGTGAGTTTACTGGGGATATTCTCCGAACACCAGTGTCTGAGGATATGCTTGGTAAATGGATGTTATTATGCATACTGAGCAGAGATCTGTTTTCTTTTAAATATAATTCCATGGGATGTTTCTTAAAAATTACACCTATTTGAGTCATAGTCCATTCTGTCCTGTCTTGTTACTGTTTCACAGGTCGGGTCTTCAATGGATCAGGAAAACCCATCGATAGAGGTCCTGTTGTACTGGCTGAAGACTTCCTTGACATCATGGGTAGGATGATAAATGGGTTTCTGTTTTTTTGAAGAAAATAGCTTCTGTTTTATATCTTTGTCAAATAGTGATTTTTGTGATATTTTAAGTAGATGACCAATATGGTCCATATTAATTGCTCTAATGTTTAATAAATTTGTTTTCTAGAAATCATCTTAAAATTTTATATAAAATATTTTAAGATATTATAAAGTATTACTTGTGTATCTGAAATGTAGATACAAATGTAAATGGCTTCTAAATTAGGATTTTTCTCTTATTTGCATACTTTAATTTTAGGGATTTATTCTGCTACCATGTGTTTTGTGAGTCTACAAAAGACTATTGGAAAATTTCTTAAACAGTTTCAGATTTTAAAAAATAACTGATTTTCTAAGAGAAGAAAGAAAATCTTAATGTCTTAATTTTCTCTTTTGGAAATGCATTAGGCCAGCCAATCAATCCTCAGTGTCGAATCTACCCAGAGGAGATGATTCAGACTGGCATTTCAGCCATAGATGGCATGAACAGTATTGCTCGGGGCCAGAAAATTCCAATCTTCTCTGCTGCTGGCTTACCACACAATGAGGTGAGAGCTAGGTAGGCTCTGTTTGGTGTGAAATTTAACAAGGGAGAATTTCTAAATGCTTCATTTATTAGTAAGAAGCCAAATAAAAGGTTTTCAGCAATACTCACTTGTACCTAATACCATTTCGATAATACTCAATGTTACTGTTTATATAATCAAATTAAATTGAATCTTTATCCATGCCTGATATCTATATTCTTGCTTACTCTTACAAATCTTTACAAAAATACAAAACAGCTTTTTTTGGGTAAAGTCCTTTAGAACATTACTTCATATATGTAATTGCAATTCCAAAAAGTTTGGGATAAAAGTTATTTTGATGTAGAAATAAATGTTATTTTAGAGCTCAACTCAGTTCTTTTGTACTGTCTCATCAGATTGCAGCTCAGATCTGTCGCCAGGCTGGTTTGGTAAAGAAATCCAAAGATGTGGTGGACTACAGTGAGGAAAATTTTGCAATTGTATTTGCTGCTATGGGTGTAAGTTTTTTTTTGTTTTTTTTTTTTTTAGCGTAACAAATAAGATTGTTTATTTTATTAGAACAATGTAGAAAACAAAACACACATACTTGGATTTATCTCTAGGCAGAGGAGTTACAACTTGGCATTTTGGGTAAACTCAGGATTAAAATTTAACATTGACTACAAAATTTAAGAATAATTTTCTTTATGCCCAAAGCAGACTGTTTACTCTGTTGGCTTTTGTTTTTGAAATTTTGGAGGTACTTGAAATTTCAAAAGAAGGAACAGTGTAGATCCATAGATGAGCCTTCTTCAGAAATACTGAGAATTTTTCTTCTCCCAGCACTGATGAACTCATTGCTATTTAGGTAAACATGGAAACTGCCCGCTTCTTCAAATCTGACTTTGAAGAAAATGGCTCAATGGACAATGTCTGCCTCTTTTTGAACTTGGCTAATGACCCAACGTAAGTAAATAGAGCTATTTCTTTCTGTTCACTCAGGCTTCAGATAAAAAATGATACTTAAGGCAAGGAAAGTAAAATGTTACAGTGAAAGCAACATGGGGCTAGGAGTCTATTTCTTGCTGGTTACTTGGCTTTTGACGAATCACGTAGGCTCTGAAGTTCAGTTTTCTCTTTTAGAAAATATGACGAATAATACTTGTCTCATATAGTTATTGTACTTCTTAAATGAGAGAATACATGTAAGTTATCTAGTACCCAGACCATATTCAATAAATGATTCTTTTCCTTCTCTCTAGTTCTTGGCTGAGAACTAGCCACTCTTGTTTTTTCCCCTCCCTCCCTCTCTGTTTCTCTCTGTTTTGAGAGGGATATAATTTTTTTTTTTAAAGATTTTATTTATTCATGAGAGACATGCAGAGAGACAGAGAGAGAGTGGCAGAGACACAGGCAGAGGGAGAAGCAGGCTCCATGCAGGGAGCCCGATGTGAGACTAGATCCCGGGTCTCCAGGATCACTCCCTGGGCCGAAGGCAGGCGCTAAACTGCTGAGCCACCCAGGGATCCCAAGAGGGATATAATTTGAATAATTATGGACCCATTTCTAAAATAATCTAACTTTGTAGCATTAAGTAATTCTTATGAAAATATATAATAAATGCTTACTTCTAAAGTAATAATTGCTTTATTTATTAAAATAAATTTATTTACTTAAAACTTAAACATATTTAAGTTTCCCAGAATTTATTTAAAACTTTGAAGGGAGGGCAGCCCAGGTGACTCAGCAGTTTAGCACCGCCTTCAGCCCAGGGTGTGATCCTGGAGACCCGGGATTGAGTCCCACATTGGGCTCCCTGCATGGAACCTGCTTCTCCCTCTGCTTGTGTCTCTGCCTCTCTCTCTCTCTCTCTCTCTGTCTCTAATGAATAAATAAATAAAATCTTATAAATAAATAAAATAAAATAAAGTAAAATAAAATAAAATAAACTTTGAAGGGAGACTATAATTTCCAGAATCATGTTGTTTTGTCTTTGGCCTTTTTATTGGAATAACAAAGGACTTAATGTTCCATTTCAGTATTGAGCGAATTATCACTCCTCGCTTGGCTCTAACTACAGCTGAATTTCTGGCCTATCAATGTGAGAAACATGTATTGGTTATCCTAACAGATATGAGTTCTTATGCAGAAGCACTTCGAGAGGTAACTTTTTTCTCAAAATGGATTACTTTTCAGAGTTATTGTGTCTCTTTAGTTTTCATTTTTCTTTAATCATGTTTTTTTAAATTCACTCATATATTAGTAGAATACCTTAATTGAGAAGGAAAACTGTCAACTTAGTTGAAATGATTATGCGATTTAAATCATTAGTCTAGTCATACTGTCACATCTCTATGCATTTAAGAATTTATTCTAAAAGGGAATGAATGATGCAAGCTCTTTGTTCAGTTACTCTCCCAGGATGTTCTTTGTCCAGATTGTCAATTTTTAACCCTCTTCAGAATTTCATTTTTAATAATGTTAGTATTTGAATAAATGAAGAGCATACTCTAACAGCACCCTGTTTAGAACTTTTTCCTTTAGAAAACTGGGTGTTTATTTAGGTGTTAAGATTCTAGCAGTTACACCCAGAAGTTTGGGGTGTTCATTATAATACAAGTTATTGAAATTTTGATTAAGTTACTCTTTTAAACATGTGAAAAGGGGAAAAAAGACTTTGAAGAGACCTGCTACATAAATATGTAGCTTCTTTAAAGTCCCTGAGATCTATCACCATATCTTACTCTGTTGCAATGCTTTTCCAGTAAAGGACTTTTTTTCCATCCATCACAGACCAGTAATTTTCTAAAGTACGATTAAAATGAGTTAGTAGAAAAGGGCATGTTTTAAAGAAGATACACAACTTATAAGCCTGGATTTTTTTTTTTTTAAACTAATTTCAACAGACAAAATTATTCTTAGATTGCCATTAGAGTTTTTCAAATGCTTACCCTACTTTCTGTGTTATCTCATTGCACATTAATAAAAGCTGGCCTGCAGACCACACTTTGAGTAACACTCCTATGGCATACTCTTTTGGAGGTGCCAAAGTAGCACCTAAAAAGTTGGGCTTAATGCTTTTAGAGTTTGGCTGTAATGTAATGTTCATGTCTCCAGGAGAAAGACTGTTCATAAGTATTATGTTGTGAAATGAATGGACTTCCTGGCTCTGTAATTTTGGGAAATTATTTAACTGACCCTTGATTCCAGCTGTAAATTGGGGTTAACAGCATTTCCTTCCTCATTTTGGAAGGATTGTGAGGATTACATTAAATATGTAAACCGCATCAAATGATTCCTGGTATATATTTCCTTCCCTTTTGACCTTTTTATCATTAGCTTACATTAATATGGCAAGATCCATGGCATGAAATAGATCTTTGAATTAAGAATGTTCTTCTAGTTCTAAAATAACTTCCTTTGATTTATAAAATTGCAAGCAGATTTTTTTCTAGCAAGTTATTGAAGATTTTCATTATGGTGATATGACTGTAGCAAAAAACTTTTGGTCCCCAGTTGTCAACATTTTTGTTGCAGAATAATCTGAACTTGTATTGGTAAATTTTTAAATCTTCTTCTAGAGACAGTATTTAAAATTAAAAGATGATGCTTCCAACTTTGTGATTGAGCATGTTCAGGCAAACGTGTTCTAAGCTTTTCTTTTCATATTCTAGTATGTGACTTTCTCCTTCTTGTCTTACTGTCAGGTTTCAGCAGCCAGGGAAGAGGTTCCTGGTCGACGAGGTTTCCCAGGTTACATGTATACAGATTTATCTACAATATATGAACGCGCTGGTCGAGTAGAAGGTAGAAATGGTTCCATTACTCAAATCCCTATTCTCACCATGCCAAATGATGGTAAGTTTTTGGTCTTTGGATTAGAGCAGACCTAATCATTGTAAAGACTTGATTCTAAGAACATCTATGTTTTTGAGTTGAAAATTTTTAATTTCTTTCCAAGTGTTTACTTAAATTCCAGCTGGTTAACATCCAGTGCGATATTAGTTTCAGGTATAGAATTTAGTGATTCATCACTAACATACAATACCTGGTGCTCATCCCTAGTGCCCTTCTTAATCCCCATCACCTATTTTACCCATCCCCCCACCCACCACCCCTCCAGTAACCCTCAGTTTCTTCTCTGTAGTTAAGAGTCTGTTTCTTCGTTTGCATTTTCCCCCTATGTTCATTTGTTTTGGAGTTGAAATTCTTTGGAGGGCTTATCCTTTGAGAATTTCTTAACTAGTGATTTGTTTCTAAATGAAAATTTTCATTTGTAAACTGCCCATAATAATCTTCCTTTTATGGATGCCTGGGTGGTTCAGTGGGTAAGCGTCTGCCTTCGGCTCAGGGCACGATCCTGGAGTCCCGGGATTGAGTCCCACATGGCGCTTCCTGCCTGGAGCCTGCTTCTCCCTCTGCCTATGTCTCTGCCTCTTTCTCTTTGTGTGTCTCATGAATAAATAAATAAAATCTTAAAAAATAATAATCTTCCTTTTATGGAAGAAGAAAAACAATTTTCTTTGTAATTAGAATTTTCAGTTTTCATTTATTAGGTTACTGTTGAATGTCTGTTATTTGTGGGACACTGATCTAGATATGAGGAAATTTTTTTTTTTTAATTCAGTCTCTATTTAACATAAGTTAATCTAGTTGGATATTTTTATGTACATGCACCAATAAATTAAGGTAGCTTTAAGTATCAGATGAAGAGCACAAATAGTGAATGCCACCAAGACTTTAGGGACAGATTGATCACCAGAGGCTGATTGAAAATGACTGTTTTATTTTGTATGTGAAAGCACACGGTGCAGTGCCTGTTTGAGTGTATGCTTGGAGATGAAACCAGTCAGTATTCCTCTTCTATTCTCCTTTTTTGTCCTTATCTCAATGTTTAGAAAGCACTTTTACAAGGCATTTTCAGAAACAATAATAACTCATTATAATTAAGCACTGTTTACATTTCAAGTATTAATCTCATTTGATCCTCGTAGCAACTTTCAGGTAAATGCTGTATTCTGAGGCACAGGGAGGTTAAAGTAATCTATTGAGGTTAAGAAGTGATAGCTTTAGAACCCAGGCAGTCTGATTTGGTAATTCACACTACAATGTCTCCGAGATGAACATTATTTGTTCCAAGAAAGTACCTAAGAAATTACTTTATGTAATTTAACTAACTTAGGAACATCTTCCTTTATAGAACTTTTTTAGTGCTGACCGCATAGTGGAATTTTGTTCATCTAACATTCCTGTATTTTCCATATTGAAATGGTGTGTATCCATCTGAAATAGCTTATGAACTAAGAATGTTTTTTCAATATATATTAAATTGGCAATCCTCTGCTAGGGAACTTTGTTTAAAATGGAGTTCTATTTATATTTTGGGGAGAAATAACTAGGAGAAATGGTACTTTTTCTGAAAGCTGAGTTACCTTATGTGCTAATACGTATCTAACTGCTGCAACTCTGTAAGTAATACCATCCAATATGATAACCGCTAGCTACATTTGGCTGTTTAAATTCTAAAGTTCACTAAAATTAGAGGAAATTTAAAATAAAGTTTTTTGCTTACGTTAACCACATTTCAAGTGCTCAGTAGCCACATTTGTCTAGTGGCTTAACATATTAGCACGGATACAGCACTTTTCTTTTATCACAGAAAATTATTTTAAAGAGCACCATTTTATGTAACGCTGTAAGTAATGCACACTCACTTCCTGTGGGTATGTTTGTATGCTGTGGACACTGAGACTAATGTCGGATGTCTTCTCTGGTAGATATCACTCACCCCATCCCTGACCTGACTGGATATATTACCGAGGGGCAGATCTACGTGGACAGGCAGCTACACAACAGACAGGTGTGTGACATTTCGGCAGTACTATGAAGCTTAAACATTGGCTCTCCAGTCATCCTTAGGGATTAGTGACTTTGACTTCACTCCTAGGAATTATTTTTTTAGAAAATAATAACTCATTTCTCATGTAATTGTCATCTCTATATACCAAAATCCTGTTGTAAGAGTAGCAGTATTAAGAATTAAGTTTCCACTTTACTGTGCCTTAAAATGGAGTCAGTGGTCTCAAAGAACTTTTATGGGTCTTCTCTTCCATAGTAATATCTACCAACCTTATTAATATAAAAAAATTTTTTAATTTTTTTTACTGATGTATAATTAACATTATATTAGCTTTAGCTGTACAAAGTAATGACTTGATATTGATATATATTGCAAAATGATCACTGTAAGTCCAGTTAACATCCATCAGTACACATAATTACAAAGTGCATTTTCCTTAAAATGAGAACTTTAGGGCAGCCCTGGTGGCGCAGCGGTTTGGCGCCGCCTGCAGCCTGGGGTGTGATCCTGCAGACCCGGGATCGAGTCCCACGTCGGGCTCCCTGCGTGGAGCCTGCTTCTCCCTCTGTGTCTCTGCCTCTCTCTCTCTTTCTCTCTCTCTCTCTCTGACTATGAATAAATAAATAAAGTCTTTAAAAAAAAGAGAGAGAGAACTTTACCTAGCACTCTCAGATACATAATACAGTATTATGCATACTATCGTCCCTATGCTCTGGATTACATCTTTATGACATTTCATTTTGTAATTGGAAATTTGTGCATTTTGACCCCCTTCACCCATTTTGCTCAGCCCTTGTCTCAGGCAGCTACTTGTCTGCTCTCTCTGTCCATAAGCTCACGGGTTTTTTTAGGTTCCACATATAAGTGAGATCATAAGAGTATTTATCTTTTTCTGTCTGACTAATATCATTTAGCATAATCCCCTCAAGCCCTATCCATGTCATTAAATGACAAGATTTCTTTTTTTTTTTTTAATGACTGAATAATCAAAAAAAGATTGATGGTTCTGTAACAGATGCCAACTTCTATTAGCTTTTAGGTGGAATTACTTACTGTTAATCTTTTTATGTGGTATGTCATCATATGAGTTAGAGCTCAGAAGGGTGTTTAGATTTGGTGCTATAGGCAAATGTTAAAAATCTAGTGAAAATCTGAAAAAAAAAATCTTATATTGCTTTTTGTAGACTTCATTTTTTGAGTTTGATTCTTAAAGAAATACTATGCCATAAAGTCTCACTTCATTTTCTTACTAGCAAAAGATATTAGAACCCCTCTAGGAAACATCAGTTTTATATGATTTAAGGGATAATAATGAGTTTCAAAATGTTTCTGGTAATTCTTGAGTTTGTTCTTAAATGTATTTTTTCCCGTATGTTCTATGCAAGATTTACCCACCTATTAATGTGCTGCCCTCGTTATCACGGTTAATGAAATCTGCTATTGGAGAAGGTATGACCAGAAAGGATCATGCCGATGTATCTAACCAGCTGGTAGGTATATCCTTTTAAGGATGGTGCTTAAAGAAAAGAATACCTTTCGTAGTCCATTCTTTCTGCTGTCTTATATCTCTTATCTTTCTCCCATATCACTGTACTTATTCCCCATCCAAGTAGAATTTTAGTATAGGTTACATGTAGTATATATAATCATTCATTAGAATCAAGCAAGCAGTCATCTTTTTTTATAAGGATAGATGCTGATAAGCAAGATTAAAATATGCTTGAAACCCACATCTAATGCTGTACAAGTAGTTTGTAAAATAAAAAATAAAAAAACAAACAAAAACAAGCCATAAGGCCATTTTAACCATAATTAGAATAGTCCTGAAAATTTTCTCTAATTTTGTACTTTAGAAATGAAGCAGTGACTAGAACACTAAGGGATACATACAGCTTTATATATTCTGTGAAATCCTTGGTTTCTCTGATTGTATGAGAGTGTTCACCAAGCATAAATAAAAAAGGATGCTTTTGAAATGGTAAACCTTACTCATACCATGGATATTTTTCTTGACCTTCAAGTAGATTTCTCTGGGTATGAGTTCTGACTTTCAAGTGCTCTATAAAATGGAAGCTGATTGACATATTGAGGAAGTATATTTTTTAGAGAGTGTTAGTAATGCCCATGCCTGAAGATTCCTTTTTCAATGAGACTACTTAATAATAAAATCTTTCTGATACTTTCATATGAACTTTATGTGAATGTGTTTGTAAATGTGAAATTCCGTTTGTGGTCTCTTGTGAAGAAGATAGCTACAGATACTCTTAATATATAGCCCAGATTATTGTTAACATTTATAAAATCTTATCTGCGTTCATATAAATATTTTTTTCTCTTTAGTATGCTTGTTATGCTATTGGTAAGGATGTACAAGCCATGAAAGCCGTAGTTGGAGAAGAAGCCCTTACCTCAGATGATCTTCTTTACTTGGAATTTCTGCAGAAGTTTGAGCGGAACTTCATTGCTCAGGGTAAGATGACTATTTTCTTACAAACACAAACAAGCTCATGCATAGTTTTGAAGACTTCTTTCCCACATTTGCATTGGTTTCTACATGATTTTCTTTCTGATTAGAGAAGAGGGTTCTTCAACTCCTGTCTTTTTGCACTTAGCTCTCTGGCGCCCTCCTCTCTGCCTCCAACTTCATAGTCTGTTTAGCTTCCATCTGAATTTTTCCCTTCCTTACACTTGGCTGCTTCTCTGCCACCTCCGTTGCTGGTTCTCTTTCCTCCTTACCTCTCTGCAGTGACCTCCTCTTGCTTTGGGAAGTTGGGGTTTTTCAGATCAGCTTATTTTCATCTCCTTTTCTGATTTTGTATCTTCCTGTTCCTTCATTGTTTGTGTTCTCAAAGGCCTAGCTCCCTGTTCTTTTTGTGCTTCTTCCTCCTCCTCTCCAGCTTTGACTTTTTCCCTATGCTGGTGACTGAATTGCTGTGTGTGATACCCTCTTTCTGAAGTTCTAATCCCACACGGCCAACTAGGATACCTTTGTTCATGCTGCCATCTCTTCAGGCTCAGAGTGGTCAGAACCCAAAGTTTTTGTTTTTGTTTTTTAAGCTGGCCACGTGGCTAGTGATTCCCTTTTCATTTTATCTACCTCCTGCATGAACATTATCCTACCTAGCCCAAGCTCAATAATTGGGCATTATTCGTAGCTTTATTCCTTTAATTCCCAGTGACCAAATATTTACTCATTTCTGTTTTTCTTATTTAAAATATCCTGTTCTGGTTTCACTTCCATTACTACTGAACCTTAATCCAGTGTTTCTCAAATTTTAATATGCTTTTGAATCAACTGGGGAGCTTGTTAAGTTGCAGATTCTGATTCAGTAGATCTAGATAGGGCCAGAGATCCTGTTTCTAGACAAGTTTCTCATGTGATACGGAAAGCTGCTGATCTCTGACCACACTTTGAGTCTTAAGACCTACTCCAAACCCTTGTCCCATCATCCTGGTTGTTAGTGCCAGCTTTTTCATCATTTTTCCTGATTAAATTTATTATTAATTCTATTGCTAGTCCCTCTACTGAAAAGACTGTAATGATTTTCATTACATAGCACATGTATAGTTTTCAAGCTGTTTGGTCTCTTCCTTCCCACTAGTTCTGACCTTACTGGTACTCAACACAGATGTGTTAACTTTGGAATAATGCATCACACTACACTCTTATATTTATTTGATGCATGTTTTATTAACACTGAATTCCACAAAATATGTATAATTTTTTAAATGGAAAACTATAATACCTTAAAAACATAAAAATTGAAATTCTTCTGGTAGAGAAAAGAGCCCAGAATTTCAGGCGCTGATTCCTTGGTTAAGAAATTAAATTTATTTGCATAATAATGACTCTGCTATTAAGAATAGCTAGTAACAACTTTGAAAACAGCTGACCTATTCAAAGTGTTCAGGTGGCAGTCATCCTCTGTTCCTGGAAAACTGCCTTTTTCAATTCATAGACAAAACGCTGGGTCTAGTTTTCATTACTCCAGGTATTTAGAATCCTACCCAGTTGTCCACAGAGTTGTCTCATACACACTAGATGGCCTGCTGCCTCTAGCTTGCAGGCCTCGCCCTTTACTCTGATTTCTAATGGTACTTACTCTTTGAACCCTCGCCTACACATTTGGTTGCATCCAGTGTTAGGAGACCTAACTGCTTTGTCTCTTTCTTTTTTTTTTTTTATAATACTTTATGCTTATAGTAGTCATACAGTGGAATAAATAATAACACTGATAAGTTGCAAGTAGTTTGCCTTTATTCATTCAATTTCAATTTTTTCTAAGGTCCTTATGAAAACCGCACTGTCTATGAGACTTTGGACATTGGCTGGCAACTACTCCGAATCTTCCCCAAAGAAATGCTGAAGAGGATCCCTCAGAGCACGCTGAGTGAATTTTATCCTCGAGACTCTGCAAAGCATTAGCTGCTACTTCATCGCTGGCTCGATACACTTGTGAAATACTGGTTCTGTTTTCTTTATTCCTTTTGCACTCCCCATCCCCCCATCTTTGTGTTGGAGTTTACCTTGTTACCCTGTAATTAAAAACAAAGAATAGGTAACATATTGTGCCAGTGTTGCAATGTTTTAAACTTCTAACAGACTTTAAAATATCCCCTGTTCAGAAAACCTGGATCATCAGTGCTTTTTTAAAAGTAGCTGCAGGGATGGAGGTACAGTCTTCCTATGGATGTGTGTGTGTTTGTACATAGTGGTGTAGTTAGTTGCCTAATAATGTCTTCATTATATGGTCTCCTCGACCTTACCTCTCAGCCCCCTCAAGAGTTATCATTGTCTGAAGTTATAATGCTTTGATCTCCAAGTTAGAGCTAGGATCAGGTCTGAAAGAAGTCGCCTCTCTGTAGAGCCAAGAGCCTCTTCCCTGAGCATTTGAGTTTTGGATTGTTGCTGTGCCCATAGGTCTGTGCTGCTGCTCTAAGCAGATGGTTTTTACTGTCCACCTGCTCTTTCCTATTTAATGACTAGATTAGAAAAGGAGTTTCCTTTTTCTCTTTAGTCCTTATGAGTTGGGACTCCTGTGTCTTACTGTTCTCCCTCCCTCTGAGTAACACAGAATCCTGCAGCTTTTGCACAGCTGGCATTGATCTGATAGTAGTGAGATGCCTTGTCTTAATGATCTGTACTGTGTTTCCCTGCAGAGGAATCATAATTAAAATAACTAATAGAACTGTTGCTTCGAAAGAGTTGGGGTACAATAAAAGAAGAAAGAAAAACCCATATCCATTCTACATTCTGACATGTTAACAGTCGTTTAAGTTTCTAAAGTGTTTACCAGATGCTGAGGGCAAGGTGGGGAGGAGAAAGCTCTTCTGTGAATGGATATTTTAAACTCTGTTAGCAGCCTTTGGAAGATCCCCTATTTGGTCCTGTTTTCTGACCCATCTCTACCTTTTCAGGGTAATCTTTGTGGCACAAGTGATAGCATTTAAAAGCTTTAGCCTTTTAATTCTCGCTCCTTGCTGTGAGCCCTGAGCTGTCTTCTATGCACTTCGGCTATGTCTACTGTTTGGTCTCTTTGTGTTCCTTGTTACTTGGTGCAATAGCAACTTCTTTGTGCATTCCATCTTTCCAGTTGTGTAAAGTTCTTCACTTTTTTCTCTGAGGGTGTAGGGGGTGGGGGGAGTCAGCATGATTATATTTTAATGTAGAAAATGTGACATCTGGATATAAAATGAAAATAAATGTTAAATTAAATGGAAGTTACCTAAAGTGACTCTGTATCTTCTAATCAGAAAAGCAGTATCAACAAATGGATATATAATATATAATAATGTACCTCTTTGATTTACAGTTTTGAACATCATGACCAGAGTTGTGAACTGCCCCCTATGTTATAGGGACATGGCCCAATTTTTATATCCCTTTCTACCCTTTCACACGCTTTCCACAGTAATAGATCTTCCAGCGTGGTGTATTTTTTTTTAAAAGATTTATTTATTTATGATAGACATAGAGAGAGAGGCAGAGACACAGGAGGAGGGAGAAGCAGGCTCCATGCCGGGAGCCTGACGTGGGACTCGATCCCGGGACTCCAGGATCGCACCCTGGGCCAAAGGCAGTCGCTAAACCACTGAGCCACCCAGGGATCCCCAGTGTGGTGTATTTTGATCCAAGTTTGAGAGTTACTGCAGGTGTTGTATAGCATTCTTTGTTTCAAATCTATCTGCAATAAATGATAGAGGATGATATAAACAGTAAATGAAATACGTATTAAAGCAAGCCAAAACTTGCTTCAAATAAAATCTTAAATAGACGTCCAGAATATTAAGAAAACATGCTGGTTAAGGACCAGGGTGTGGCATCATGGAGGCCTTCCATTTTTCTCCCCTCTTCAATTCAAGGCAAGTATTAGGAGATAACAGAGGAAGAGGCTCAGTCAGGCAAGAACTAGGTAGACCTGTGTTCTAATTCTGGTTCTGCCAGTAACTGTAGGACCTTGTTTAGTCTTCTGACAAATTTGAGTCTGTTTGCTTGTGTTTCTTTGAGGGTTATTATAAGGACCATAGATTCTGTGTATAAATGACTAGACAGTGCTCGAACCATAATTGGCACTCATAGTAGGCTACTTTTATTAACAAACTTTTATTAAGGCAGATTTGACTTAATATTCTTACATAATATAACTTAGGAATAGTTGACTTGGTAGCGCTCTTGTTAGTTATTTTTTAGTGGAAACGTTTTCTTTCTTTTTTTTCTTTTTTAAGATTTTATTTATTTATTAATGAGAGAGAGAGACAGGCAGAGGGAGAAGCAGGCTCCCTGTGGGGAGTCTGATGTGGGACTCAATCCTGGGACTCCAGGATCACGACCTGAGCCAAAGGCAGACGCCTAACCGCTGAGCCACCCATGCATCCCAAGTGGAAACATTTTCTTGATGTACCTTTTTATACCAGTGATAAGACCAAATGAAAGGACCAGTTAAAATGAGGTTATAACATGGATTCTCACTGTGATTATGTCATTTAATAAAGGAAATATTTCAGTCAGCTTAAAATACCTGGGAAGAGAAAAACTATCTTCAAAGGTCAGGCTAACTAGATGACTCATTAAACTTTTATTGCTTGCAGTTGACTGTCACTGCAGTTTGTGAGATTTCATGTAAGTGAAAAAATGTTTTCAGACTAACGTAATAAATACCTCACCTCACTGAGCTGTTTTATTCTCAGATGTCTGAGGTCAACAAAACATTGTGTGCTTTTAAATTTTTCTCTTTTTTTTCTTTTAAAATTTTCTGATTGTTAACACAAGTAAGGGAAATTTCTGGGTTAGCTTAATCTAATATTAAAAACAACAGAAAATAGTTTTCTATACTAAAATGTACCATTTGTAGACTACAAGAAAAACTTGGCAAGGCAGTTCTTGAGGGAAAATGATCTTTTGGGGAAAACTTAAGTACAAAGAAATGGGTTTTAAAAATAAAAATTTATAAAAGCTACCTTATTCAGCTACCTACTAGTTTTATTCCAAACCCCTTTACCAAGTTGGGGTTGAACACCTGCCTATCCTTACCTGTCCCCTCTTCTGTATGAAGCCCTGCAATGGCAACAGTGAGCAGCTGACTTGATGTTTAGAAACAATGAGAAATCTCTTTCAGTGACTAATCAGTTCCAGAGCTTTGTACCCTCAGCAAGAGTGGCAAAACCTGCCTGGAAACTTAATAAATATTTTCAACTTCTCTCTCTGTAATCATTCTGATGCAGTTCCTATGGAAGGAAAAAGAAGAGTCTCTGCCTGCGGCTATCTCTGGAATTGAAGACACAAATGAACAAGATCTACAGTTGTCTGGTTCCCTTTGTTAGAAGCCTGGGGGGCCCCTAGTCTAGAACAGAGCGTAAGGCCATTTGCTGTGATGAACAGCTGTAAGTGGTGCACATCTATTTGGCAGACCGCTTTCCCAAGGATTGCATCTCCAAACTCTAGAACATTTTATAAATGTAATTTGTGACTTGCTCAAGTTCAAATTACAGAACATGAGCTAGAACCTGGACCTTTAAAGTTAATCTAGTGTTCTTTCCATAGCATGTTGTTAACATCTGAAGTTCACTCCATAAACTGAAAGGGCATCCACAGATTCTGAGTACTCTCTGGAAATCAGTATTTTATATTGTGACTAGAGCTCCAGTACTGCATGGGACGTATGCTGTGGTGAATGTGAACAAAAGGCCCTGAGGGGCTAGGGTCCGGAATTTCAGGGCTTATACTTTGGTATCAGAGTCCAGCTTTGGAAAGAAGACAAGGCTGTATGTGCTGACGATAACCTCAAGCGTGTCTTGATAACTTTTAAACAGTTGTATTCTTCATTCCACAAGAGGGCAGCAGCTCTTAACGGCCTTGCACTGGCTCAACACGGGGCTCCAGAAATGGGGACACCAGCTCTGGCAGCAGGACAGTCAATGATCATTGAGTCATGTAGTGGTTTTTTGGGCTACACATTAGCCTGAAGGCTACCAGGGACCATGCTGTAATAAAAATAAACCAAAAGAAACCAAAATTGGTGTCAAGAGCCCTGGACTGGACTCAGAAGTTCTGGGTTAGAAGGACTGCAGAGGTCCAGCTCTCCTGACAATTGAAGGCCCTTTTATAAACATCAGAAGTGTGGAACTCTGGTTCAGGCGAACATGGAACTGTCTCAGGAGGCAGTCTACTTAAGGAATTAACCTCTCTGATGGTTGGGGTATTCCTAACTCAAGGTAAAATGCTCTATAACTTTACCTTTTTTTTTTTTTTTTAACCTTGGCCTGTTCCCTGGGACTCTTCCGTGTGATAACCCTACACTGCTTTAAAGATAGCTGTCACTTTTAAGTCTTCTTTAGTCAAATTTTCTTAGTTAACCTGTTTATGGGTGATGGAATTTTTTACCTTCTCAGTTACTGAATAGGATTAAGACCCATATCTAACCTTCTAGAACAGGAATCTTTGTACTTCTAGTATAAGCCTTATGCTGTCCCCAGGAGGAGAAGTTCTCCAAAACATAGAAGCTCAGCTTATGAGAATCAAGTACCCTCCCAAGCATAACTCTGGAACTGAAGTCATGGAAATGCTGAACATGGTCTTCAGGACCAACTCCCATTGAGGCTAGGACTCTGAGTTGCCAAGCCAAGGTTACTGGAAATCTCAAAATGCTCTGAGCTAAGACATTCTGTTCTCTGGTTCTATTGTACTTTCCCCCAGGATTTGCTTATTCAGTAGCTCTCAGACGGAACTCAAGCACTAGGAAGTTTCATTAATGGTTTACCTAATAGATACTCGTTGTACAGATGAGACTCAGAAAGTACAGATAAGTACAAAGAAATAAGAATCCCATACCTGCCACTCAGAAACTTCACAGTTTCAACAGTCCTGGCTTTGCCAACTGTGGCTTTGCCCACTTAATCTTGTTAAGCCAAAACCCATGGCAATTATGGCTTCTTTCTCCCACAGACTATGTATATCAGATGATGTGAATCATGTCAACAAGAAATGTGTCTAAGCTACAAACTCTTAATACATACAAAACAGCAACATGTTCTAATCTGAGTGGTATCAGAGTTAAAACAACCCAGCTCACATAACAAAAATAATTTCAAATAAAATTCTGTTTGGGGATTCAGATGCAATGAAACGTCGGGACACCTGCACCCCGATGTTTCTATCAGCAATGGCCACAATAGCCAAACTGTGGAAGGAGCCTCGGTGTCCATCGAAAGATGAATGGATAAAGAAGATGTGGTTTATGTATACAATGGAATATTACTCAGCAATTAGAAATGACAAATACCCACCATTTGCTTCAACGTGGATGGAACTGGAGGGTATTATGCTGAGTGAAATAAGTCAATCGGAGAAGGACAGTGTATGTTCTCATTCATTTGGGGAATATGAATAATAGTGAAAGGGAATATAAAGGAAGGGAAAAGAAATGTTGGGAAATATCAGGAAGGGAGACAGAACATAAAGACTCCTAACTCGGGGAAACGAACTAGGGGTGGTGGAAGGGGTGAGGAGGGCGGGTATTGGAGGGGAATGGGTGACGGGCACTGAGGTGGACACTTGACGGGATGAGCACTGGGTGTTTTTCTGTATGTTGGTAAATTGAACACCAATAAAAATTAATTTTAAAAAAATTCTGTTTGGGTCTCTTCAACCACCATGAAGGGATTTCTGGTTCCTTCCTAGTACTCCTTAAAAGTCCCTCTGTATTGGTCCACTCGCTACTTCTATCTCCTTCAGCTGCTTTGATCAAGGTCGCAGGCAGGTTTGAGGAAACTTTTCTTTCATGCTGCTTTCTATGCTTTTCCATCATAAGACTTCAGGAACCAGAGTGGTCAGGCTGTGGGAGGGTGAGGGAGGAGAGCAGGCTAAGGTTGAGCAAAGCGAACCTGAAGGCAGAGACAGGGTAAAGGCTGAAAGGTCTGTATGCTCTTATCTGGGCCATCTGGAGAGTGACTTGGCCCAAGAAATGTACCTCTGAGTGCTCCAACGATGCCAGACAGTTCCCCGTGTGTTTCGCCAAGGATTCTGAACGATAAACATGAACATCAAAGATGTTTTAAGCCAGGAAGGGCTGGATGGAGAAGGTTCAGGCTGCATGCCATGGTTTACATGAGAATCTGCTTAGGCAGATCATTATCTGGACCATTGTAGGTCATACAGGAGAATGGTTACTCGTGTGCGTGTGTGCGTGCGTGTGTGTGTGTGTGTGTGTGTGTGTATTTTAATAGCAGCTGTACTGATGTAGAATTTACATGCCACACAATTCACCCACTTAGAGTATGCCAGTCAGTGTTCTTAAGTATAGTCATTGTTCTGCAACCATTACCACAATCAATTTTATACATTCTGATATTAACTCCCCAAAAAAATCCTGTACCAATTAGAAGGCACTCCCTATTTTTCCCCAACCCTATTGATCCCTATGTGTTTGCCTATTGTGGACATTTTACATAAATGGAATTATATAATATATGGTCTTTCATAACTGCTTAACCTAATGTTTTTAAGGTCCATTCATGTCTAAGCATGCTTCTTTTCTTTTTATTACTAAGTAATGGTCCCTTGTATGGATATACTACATCTTATTTATTTATGCATCAGTTGATGGACATTTGGGTTGTTTCCACTTTGTGGCTCTTCTAAATGGCACTGCTATGACCATTCATGTACAAGTTTTTATGTAGACACATATTTCATTTCTCTTGAGTATATACCTAGAAGTAGAATTGCTGGGTCATGTGATAACTATGTTAATCTTTAGAGGAGCTACCAAACTGTTTTCCAAAGCAACTGCATCATTTTACATTCCTACCAGCCATGCGTGAGGGTAGGATTTTTTAATACCAATTTAGTTTGCTTGAGAAGTGAGCAACCTCTAGAACTCGTATAGACGGTGTTTTTTAAAGATGTATTTAATGCCTTTTTTCAAAAAATTAGACCTTACTTCCTATGAGACCAAGTGCTTAATTACATACAGTAGGAACTAAAGAGACAGAAGTGCTACATCCTGCCTTTTTCTGTAGTTGCCTATGAAGCTGCATTTACCAAGCATTCAGACAGCTTTATGACTATATAACACTTTATCAAAAATAGACCATATTTTCTCTATTGTTAAATATTTGGGATAGTTTTAACTCTCACGCCGTGATGAATTTGTTGGCATATAAATAATTGTCTGTATTCTGAGACATTAAGAGATTTCCAAAAGTATAGGAAAAAGACTATAAACACTCCTAAAGCCCTTGACATATATTGGCACGCTGAGTTTAAAAGATATTTATGACAACTTATGGTCCTGCCATCAGTGTATGAGTATTCATTTCACTGTGCCCTCACCAGGATTAGGTGTTCTTTCTTGCTAAACAGAGTCAAAGACAAAACCTTAATTTTATTAAGAAAAAAATTCCCTTAAAATAAGATACATAGAAAATTACATAAATCATTAATATATAGCTTGATGAATTTTCGCAAAGTGAACACACCTATATAACCAGACACAATTCAATAGACTGGAAATTTCCAGTCCCTCAGAAGTTATCATCATGCTCCCTTCCGGTGACCCAACCATTCCACACTCCCTCCCCAGGGAAACCACTATCCTAACCTCTGATACCATGGACTGGAGGAAGCTTTGCTAACTTAATGCATTTTAAAAAATGTGTGTTATAATAATTGAAGTAAATCAAGTTACCACAAAATTCCCAACCTTTTTAGCCATTTGTGTTACTTTTGGAAACCTAGGACCTATACTTTGCAAAGATATATTTCCTTACTTTAAGGTCACCAGTTGGATGGAGAACCAAGAAGCCCACATGATTTCTAAATCCCATGATCAGTGAAAGGGAATAGAAGGGAAGGGGGAAGAAATGGGTAGGAAATATCAGAAAGGGAGACAGAACATGAAGACTCCTAACTCTGGGAAATGAACTAGGGGTGGTGGAAGGGGAGGGGGGCGGGGGGTGGGGTGAATGGGTGACGAGCACTGAGGGGGGCACTTGACGGGTTGAGCACTGGGTGTTATTCTGTATGTTGGCAAATTGAACACCAATAAAAAATAAATTTATTATTTAAAAATAAATAAATAAATAAATAAATAAATAAATAAATAAATAAATAAGTAATAAATCCCATGATCTTGAATTTGACCTGGGTCAGTGTGCCAGGCTTCTTGTGCCTAGATCCCTCTTGGGAATCCAGTGGCACTTTTTTTTTTTTACCATCTTGCTTAGGTGATGAGGGCTTTTTCCTGCCCCCCATATACCATCAGACAAATCTCCAAGGAATGTCACTCCAGGATTCTAAGCCAGCAACAGAATTTTCACACCATGAATGAAACATTTTACCCAGGACAAGTCTACCACTAAACTCATGGCTCTACTGATCAATTTTTCTGAAAGTGGTGAACTCCTTTCTAGAATAGGATAGAATAAGTTTCTTAGGAAGTATCTCTTTACTCGACAGACCTGGGCAGATGACTGGAATAGGAGAACTCCTGTTTTTCCAGGTCTGGGAACCCAGGACACTTTTCTCAGAAGATCAAGCAATATTCTCTAGTCCCACCTTGTCTGCTCTGTTTCCTGGTCTTTCTCTTACACTGAAGCCCAAAGGTTAACATACCAGAAGTGATGTCACCACAGATTGAAGAGACTAGAGCATGTACTTCTCTGCTGCTGCCATGTAAAGGGAAGAAATAAGGAATATAGGCTTATATGGGCTCTCGGAAGACCCAAGTGTATTGCTGTTTTCCGCACTATTTCCCAACCCCACTGAAGCCCACCATATCATCATAGTCTTTACAACTACCCCAAGATAGGCCAGAATAACATTATTCCCTTTTATCCAAGAAGCAGGAAAGTGAAATAATTACTTGGATTTTTTGGTAGAACAGGGATTAGAACTCAGGAATCCTGAAATCTAGTTGAGTGCCCTTCTGTCGTTCTCTTTCTTTGTCAGGAGTTGTCTGGCAGCCTTGTGTGGATTAATCTTGGGCTTTGGAGAACAACAGGCCCAAGAGGAAATCTATGTTCCACCACTATATTATGAGAATTTAGGCAAGTTATTTACCATCTCTGGCCCTGTTTGTCATATAAATGGGGATAATACCTACTCTAAACAGATTAAGTGAAAACATCACCAAATACCTAGCAGAATATCTAGGTTTGAATCTGGCTTTGCCGCTTTCTTACTGATTGAAACATTGTTTAATCTCTGGCCCTTCATTTCTATGTCTATAATAATATGCCTTTTATTAAAAAAAAACACTTATTTTATTGATGATCAACTTGTTCACCAGTGGAGACATTCAAGGCCCACATCTCAATAACTAAATCAGTTAATTTTGATTTTCAACTTTATTTTTTTAAAGATTTTATTTACTTATTCATGAGAGACACACAGAGAGAAGAAGAGACATAGGTGGAGGGAGAAGCAGGTTCCCTGCGAGGAGCCTGATGCAGGACTTGATCCCCAGGCCACGGGATCATGATGTGAGCCAAAGGCAGATGCTCAACCACTGAGCCACCCAAGTGCCCCTGATTTTCAACTTTAAATTATTCTGAGCAGGGGTCATCCCTATAATCACCAGGAGGTAAGAGAAATCAAAAGTAAATGAAAACCACTTTATAATGCATGATCTCAAAACAAGATAGAAATATTAAAACTTCATGTTTCTTAAGAGTTTGTAATCTTAAGCCTTAAGTGTTCAGAGGAAGCTAACACGTCTCTTGTATGGCTGGTGAGATACTTTCTATTTTATTAAGGTCCGCACTGAAGCTAGATACTGAGTAACTTGCCCATAGATAGTACACAGTTGACCTGGGTTTAACTCACAGTTTGTTCTCCAAAGACAATGTTTTTTTTTAGGATAAGAAGACATGAACAGGACCTTAAGTCTTACTAGAGAAATGAGACCCATAGCCATAAAGGTGAGTCATAAGAGTTTCTTAGTGGGCTACCAGGCGGAAGAGGGGGTCAGGACTGGCAACTTTATTAGTTGCAGAGCAAAACAAAATGGCAAAACATAGTGACTCTACTGCCTTCTCTCCCCACCCACCACCACTGCTCCCAACCAGATTAGCAGGGACACCTCAAAAGAGCTGCCACAGGGGTGGCAGCATGGGACCTGGGAGATCCGATTATCCCACGGACCAAGAAGACCTTTCATCTTGCCATGTGATATCCACCAAGGACTAGGTCTCAGAGGACAGAGGTGTCAGTGACTAGGTTGCTCTCACAGCCTCGGGGCAAGACAGGTTCCTGTGGCTTCTGAGGCACCTAGGGAGGAAGATACAGGAACAGAGTTCAGCTCCAGGAAGCCTTTACCCTACAGGCTCCAGAGTTTCAGTGGCATAGCCCTGTCCCCTCCAGGAGAGGGTGCTCTTCCCCAAGAAGTTCTCAGAAAGGTAGTCTTGGCACAGCCCCAGGTAGCAGTTGGACAAGCTTGAGACAGGGAGCCCCCATCCCAGCTCTGGCTAGGTCCTTAGGCCGCAGGCCCCAGGCACCACGCCCATGGTTTGATCAGCAAAGATCCTGCATTTCAGGAAATGCCTGGTTCGTCTTGCGGCTGGAGGCTGTGGACCGTGCGTGCCCTGTCGATCTCAGCCAAGACAGAGCAGCACCGCGGCCCTGGAAGAGGCAAGTGACCCTGGTAAGTGGTAAAGTGACCAGGGTGGAGTAGGAACAGATGAAGGGAACGGGAGGAGGAAGAAGGAAGGAGGCAATTACGCCTCCTGCATGTCTGAGTACCAAGGCCGCCCTGACAGCCATACGCCTGATGTTTTCCTCACTTAGCCCACCTCCCAGGGGGGGTGCTGGGACCTCAACCTCAACCCTCAACCCGAGGGCCCCCGAGTCCTAGCGGAGAAAGAGCCTGCCCAATACTGATGTACTGTCTCCAGCGATCCACGCAGTAAGCGCTGATTCCCATTTCACAGATGAGAAAACTGAGGCTTGCATGAGCTGCTGTGACCACAGCCCCACAGAAGCCGAGTACCGGCAACAATCACCCTACTCGTGCTTCTGCCAAACCCCGGCTTTTGGAGCAGAACCCTGCCTTGCTTTGGGCCTGGGGTTTCAGGTGGAGCCAAACCGTGTCCCTGGAGCGCCCCTTCTGCCAAAGGGACTTCTTATCATCAAGTTCACCGAGTCTTATCAGAGCCATCAAACGTCCTGTCCCCTCCTTGTAAACTAGCTCAGATGGCCCCAGGCTGCCGGGAAGTAAGCTGCGGGTTAAACAAAGAGCCACTGGTCCCCCTCCCCTTTCCCCCCCCCCCCCCCGCCCCCCACATTCCCTGTGGGGACAGCAGGTATCTAAGCAAATGGTGGAGCGGGGACCGCAGCTGCCGCCCAGCACATGAAACACTGTTTTCTTAATTCGCTCTCCCACTAAGTGGTGATTACCCGGACTGCCTGGGGCCGATCCTTGCAGCCACCTGACTTCAGCCCGTGGGGCACCGGGAGCGCAGGCGGGAGCAGCTGGCGGGGCCCTTCCCGCGAGGGGGGCAGGATGGGGCGGGCGGCAGATGCTGGGCACTGATTATTCGGGGGTGGGGTGGGGGTGGGGGGTGGCTGAAGGGAAGGGCCAGCATTTGCACTTCAAAGGGGGACAGGCCCCAGTTCTCCAGTCGTGGGACCTGGGTCTATTCTGGGGGAAAATCAAGTTGCTTTGAGTGAGTTATACATTGGGGCCCACCCCTTTCCTCACTGGAGGGTGGTTTTAACTCCCCCCCCCCTGCTCCCCCCCCCCCCCACCCGGGGCCAGAGCTAAGGGGCTTTCGCTAGAGGCTCCCAGGGACCCTCCCCCCTCCTCCATCCTGCAGCTCTCCTCGGAGGAGGAGGTCTGCTTCAGGCTGCTCTGGGCATGAGGGACTCCCCGATTGGCCACCACTCCGAATGGATGCCCTCTGAGCTCAGTCTTCCCAACAACCCCTTGTTAATGGGCTGGCTTGGGTCCCCCAAAGAGATAGATTGGCGTCCTAACCCCCCGGTCTATGCAGGCTGTAAACACCGTCCACTGTAAGAGCTCTCAATACCCACCACCCATGGCAATGGGCGGCCTAATGGATCAGAGTGATCTTACTTGGAAATAGGTGTCATCAGTTAAGGCGAGGTGACCCCTAATCCAACATGACTGATGTCCTTGAAGAAGAAGAGAGAGACCCCGAGAATGCCATGTGCGGACACAGAAGCACAAGGAGGTCAGAGGAGACGCCAGCAGAGATTGGTGATGCCGCTTCAAGCCAAGCAGCATCACCAGCAGAAGCTGGAAGAAAAGGAAGGATCCTCCCCTGGAGGCTTCAGAGGGAGCAAGGCCTTCCCGACACCTTGATTTCAGGCTTCCGGCCTCCAGAACTGTGAGAAAAATCAGTGTCCATTGTTTTAGGACATCCAGTCTGGGGCACTCGATAGGCAGGCCTAGGACAAAAAGGTAGGTGACATTATCCTTATTTAACTGAAGAAGAAACAAGCTCCAGAGCTACTCTGACTTCCTGACTTCCCCAGAGGCAGGAAGCTAAAGTTGGGGGGCCTCTGCTGTTCACACACCACCCCTCTTGGCATAGTTTTGCAAGGGCCTCTGGATAGGCCCAGAGCAGAGTCTGCTGTGGCTACAGGAGACCAGCCCTGGTGCCACTCCCTGCCCCCTGCCCCTGAACCCCCGTGATTAAGCCCCATGGGGATTAAGGTGTGGCCATATAATGAAATGGAAAGACTAGACTATAAGCAGCCCTCCCCACCCAGATCAATCTTCCCATCCGGGGGTCCCCTCCCAACCCTGCTGTGCTGTTGGCCAAGTTGGCCTGATGATTACTCCTGTGCGGGTCTTCTCCTCAGCCTGACAGTGGTCTTGAGGGAGCTGTGGAATATAGGTGAGGTCTGGAGGGGTGAGGTCCTGAGCTGACGACCAAGAAAGAATTCTTGAGATGTCTCTGGTGCAAAATGGTGGATTTATTAAAGCACGGGGACAGGACCCATGGTGGGAAGAGTGGCTGCCTCGGGCCTCTGAGGAGTGGCTGCTTATATACCTGGGAGTTGGGAGGGGTTTGAGGATAGCGTACTAAGGAATTTTGGAAGCAAGGTTTACAGGACCTTGAGGGGGCTAAGTATTGTTGGGAAAAGGTCATTTATTACTGTCTAATAAACCTCAGTCATGAGAACCTTCAGATGTATCCTGGTGGGCCGCGTGCTTGGGGGATGATTGTTGACACGAATCTTGGGGGTGGGTTTAGAGATAAAGGAAATATCTAAAGAAATTTTTATACATTAAAGTAGACTCACAGGATCCTGGCGGTTGGGCTAAGATTGCCTTTTGCCCTCAGCAAAGTATTAACATTGAGGCATCTGAGAGAAGAGGAGGGACAGTTACTGTGCCTGCCCTTTTTGGGACACAAAGCAGAAGACCCCCCGCCCCAAGCCCTGTACTGCCCCAATCTTCTTTCCAGGATGCTGAAGCAGCCTTCGTGATTTCTACTCACCTCATTAGACTGTTGAGTGGAGAGCCCTCAGCCCTCCCCAGGCCAGTGTCCCCACTCTCACAGCCATTTCTCTCCAGGCCTCTTCCCTGTCTTCTGTGTAGGGCACAATAGTCTGGAAATGCCTACCTCCTCTGTCACTTACTGCCTGGATGGTTTTACCAGGCAGCCTCAGGGTAAGAGACTTGCCATGTGCCCTCCAGATCACCAGGGCCATGTGGGTATCCAGGAATCCAGGTCCTTGGAGTTAAGGGGTTTGCTCAAGGTCATTTGGCAGCTGGCAATGGAGATCCATGGGAAATCTGACTCCCCATCCACAGCCCTCTGCCAAGTACTGAACACTCCAGGTGGCTGAGGACCTGTTGGGCCAGCTTCTGGGGCCACTGCTCAGTGGTTAACTACTTCTGAACTGGCAGGCTGGCTGTTAGGCAGCCCACAGAACAACACAACACAGCACGACACAGCATAACCCCCTTAGCCCTCCCTCCCTTGCCAACTGTTAACTCTGGCTGGACTAGCTGCCCTGTATGCACCTAAAATTCCGCCACTGGAGAATAGCTGGAGACATCCAAGGATCCTTACAAGTGTGTGTCAACCAGGCACATTGGAGATAGTCAACAAATGTGCCTTCTCTCCTCTGTAATCTGTCCAAATTCATGAAGTTTGGTTCTTGGCAGTAAGCATCACCGAGCATCTATACAATGGTATTTTGGAAGCAGGAAGAGGGGACTTGTGAATGCAGCCTGTGCTTCAGCTTTGTCTGGGACTCTTGGTTTGGTCTCGGTGCCATCCATGAGGGCTTGGAGGGTAACTAGAGCCAGGATGGAGATTCCCCCTGACCCCATCCATAGTGCTTTGGTTTATGGTGCAGTGTTAGGAGGGGGGAGGCAGTTATAAGGATATAGAGAGGAGGGGGAGAACGGAGAGAGGGGACCTGGTGTAGGCCATGGTGGGTGGCCCAGACTCCCCACTCTAGGAAGAGACTCATTCCGTCACTTGCTCCTGCACTTCCCTCAGCTGCAACTCTCAGCTGAGTCCCTCTCTGAGATTTGCCTTTGGCTCCAGAGAACTTCCTGGCCCATAGCCACGGGGGTCCCCAGGTGATGGCTAGGATGGGGGGGACAGGTGAGAGGGTTGTGTAAAGGCCCAGCCCTTTCAGCCCACCTTGCGTGAGGATCTGCTAAACCCTCTATTGTGACTGCTTCAAAGTGAAATGTTCCCTGATGCCCTAAATTTCAATATCAACTTAAAAACACCCAGAAACTAGAGAAAGGAGCACTGTCTTTTTTTATTGGTTTACTCTGCGCGTGTGTGTGTGTGTGCACGTGCACTCATGCATGGGCATGTGCAGAAGAAAAAGAAATGATCTATCTTCCTAGGTTTATTCCCTTTCTGAAATAGTTATGCTGAATTGGTAAGTGGAAAAATACCCTATGAAACCAAGATTTTTTTTTTAAGATTTATTTATTTATTTGAGAGTGAGAGGGAGCAGGAGGGGGTGGGGGGACAGAAGGAGAGAGAGAAGCCCAAGTAGACTCCCTGCTGAGCTTGGAGCCTGATGTAGGGCTCAATCCCAGGCCCCCGAGATCATGACCTGAGCTGAAATCTAGTCGGCCACTCAACTGACCCACCCCAGTGCCCCCAAGCTAAGACATTTGAAGATAGCAGTATGACGTTGAACCTGGGAATGTTTTGCTTTTCTTGGGCTCAGGAAGCAGGAGGAAGGGTGGTGGTAATGAGACTGGGGAAACCACTCTTTGGGGTGGAGGGTGTTACTTTGGTTTTCCTGTAGGTGTCTTTCTGCGACACCGGCTCTTGCCTGGAGCTGGCCAGTTGGCATTACTGTGGCCCCTCCCGCTTTCTAAGTACAGTTTTTGAGGCTAATCCAAATGAGAGCCAGAGCCAGAATTTCCCTGGAAAGCATTTGCTTCCACAGGGGCAGGGCCCGGGAAACTGGTGCAGGACGCTGGTGGGCCTGGAGGGTGTACTCAGCCCCCTCCTCATTTCTTCTTTCCAGGAGTGGACAGGGTTCCCTCGGGCTCTCTGTCTATGTGTGACGGGCTTGGGTGGATTGTCCTGAGGTTCCTCCCAAGCTGCCCCTCCCGTCTGGTGATAACCAAAGCTGGGGCCAGAGCAGGCCAAGTTCTAAGCTGCTCAGATTGGCATTTTCAGGGGCTGGAGGATGGGAGGCTCTAGCAAGCTTGGGCCACTCTGATGGACAGTGGGGGAGAAAAGCAAGATGACTTGAACCAATTGACATTTGTCTACTAACCCTTGCTCCCATTTGGCACCCGCTTCCCCTCCACCCCCTAGCCTGGAGCCCAGCTTTCTCCCATAACCCCATTTTTTCCCAATTTGGGAAATGCCTCAGAAACCCATTCACTTACTCAGAGGTCACCTCTCCTGGGACATGCATGCTTCTGAAAGCTCAATCCAAAGATATACATTTCTAACAGTGGAATTTCAGGATTCTGATGGAAAGGGCCTGCACTGAGGGGAGGGTTGGGCCTCTCTCAGTATGTGGGACAGTGAGACACAGGAGCTCAGAATACAACCTTCCGTGGCTAGTCGGGGATGGCTGGATCCAGGGGTTAGAAGAAAGGTTAGAAGGAAGAAGCAGCCTGGTGTCAGAGCGAGAGCTTGTGCTGTAGCCATAATTAGGCCCCCCCACATTGGGGGCTGCAGGGTTACTTTGAGCAATAAATGCAGATGCCAGCTTGAGATGCCAGCCAGCCCCCAGCCCAGTAAACGTTAACTTCCCTCCTCCTGGGCATGGGCAGCACCCCGCTTGCCCTCACCATCTAGTCTGCTCTATTGCACATGTCTTCTTGCCTGGATGAACTGATCAAGTAAAGGGAAACTTGGGCCTTGAACACCCAGGCTAGGTGTGTACTGTCTGGCTCTGGGCCCCCACAGCCTGAGAAGGTGCCAGCAGGTGATGGGTTGTGGCAGGCAGATTGTCCTGTCACTTTGGTGTGAGGACTTGAATTTGTCTCACCTGTCACTGATGGCAAATGCTGTCTAAGGCTACTTACAGCGAGCTCAATTAGCCGTAACTGAGGCCGTGAGGGGTGGTGGGCACTGACGGGAGAATGTAGTGGGGACTCTGCGTGTGTGCATATGTGTGCTGGGGCTGGCACATGTGGCAGGGCTGAAGGGGGTCTGTGATAGGAAAGGCTGCACCTAGGGGAGTAGAGAATAGGATTCTAACTGGTTCCCTGTGCTTGTGGGGTTTTGGTGTCACAGGCAGGCTCCAGCCCAGACCTGCTCCACTACACCCCCTGGCAAATCCCTCTTTGCTCCTTTCTTCTGCCAGCTGTGCCCTCCCTCTCTCCCAGGGGTTTTGTCTGACAAGTCAGCCTTCTGGAGGTGAGAGGTAGGGAGGAAAGCTTGGGCGGGGGGCCAGTTGACCAGAATAAAGCCAGCTGTTCCCCAAGGGGTGGGTTTTTCCTGAGGCTGCTGCGGTCTTGGGCCCCAGTGTAGTTTAGCACAGCTGGAAGCAGTGACATTATATTAACAAATAATAATGGTAGCAATAAATTATGATAGTAGTAATAAAAATAATAGCAATACGTTAGCTAACTTTCAGTGGGCAGTATAGGTCATTAAATGGTCAAAAAAATCCTCTGAAGCACAGGTTAAGTAACTCATCCACTGTCATGAGCTCAGCAGTGGTGGAGTCTGGACATGAACTCAGCTCTGATTCTGCAGATTGAGCACTTGACCCCTTGCCACACTGAATCCCACTGAGGTATCTCTAGCCAGGTCTCAGGGTTGAACAGAGGGCTGGGCAGCAGAACAGGTTTTTCTCACAAAGATCGTAACAGATGAGAGGAATGTTTTGACATTTATTGAACTTATATTGATGGTAGATGTGATGTTTCAGGAATGTGCTTTAGGTTTGCTGAGGTAGGTGCTGGAACCACGAAGTGGAGAGACTTGAAGCCAGCTAAGGGGATTTCACTTTATTTGGAGGTCAAGGGGGAGTCCCTAAAGGTTTTGAACAAAGGGGAGACATGGTGGGAGAAGCACTGGGTTTGGGGGGCGGGTAATGATGGTGATAAACCTGCACCTTGTATGTCAACAGATTTAATGGACCAGAATGGGGGCAAAGAACCCAGTAGGGTTTAGATTGTCAAGGCGACTACCTTATGATTCACTAACTGGGTGACATCGGAGAAGTCCTCTCTCCTCTTTGGGTCTCTCTTTTGTCATCTATAAAAGTGAGGTGGTTGGAATTCGATGTCTAAGATGTCTTGGGCACTCGGGGAGTCTTTTGGTGACCTTAGCTGGCCAGAAGATGAAGAAAAAAGGATGGAGGGGAGGGCTCTAAGGAGATCGACAGGATCTAGGATCTGATTGGATAGCGAGAATGATGCAAAGGCAATGATGGGTCAAGGATGGCTCCAAACTGCAAGGAGAGATTGGTAGAAGAAAGAGATCCTGGGAGAACAGTCTGGAACAGTCTGGATTATATAGTAGGTTGAATACATTCCTGTTTGGGGCCCCAGCAAAGCAGAGCTCTTCCATCAAAACAAACAGACATTAAGAAAATACATATATGGGTAAGTTAATTGAAACTGAACATTTAACAATCACGTCACGTGGAAAGACGCTATTTTAACTTTTAGCATCCATATAAGGATTGTGTCATTTCACAAAATTTTGTTTTTAATTTTCATGTTTGGAAGGACAATGTTTGGCGTTGAAATCAAGCTTTTAGTGTTCTTCAATGAAAGGGATGAGAGCAATTGTTTCCGAGGGAGAGGAAGGTGAGGTTATAGGCTGCTCAGGGCTGCTGTGGGGGAGGTTTGGGACAGCAAAAGAGAAACTGAGGATGGAGAGGCACTGCCAATTCTCTGTTAAGAAGGTGTCTGCTGAGGCCCCCAGAAAAGGTGAGATTTCCAAGAGAGGAAACTTGGGAGGTCCAAGTTAGGAAGGGATAATGACTGGCACAGTCTTCCAAAATGTTGAAATAAGAGGACATTTTGGTTCTCCAGTCTTCCTTTCCCTGTAACCAATCCCCCCCCACCCCCCCCCTCCGGCCACCCATCTACATGCACCACCTGGGCCAGTTGGCTTATATCGTCCTGCTTATTTCCTTCATGGCATCTATCTGACTGAATTAAAATCATCTGATTTACTTGTTTACTTCCAGAAGGTAAGCTCCATAAGGAAGGAGAAAGGCTCTTGACTATTTTTGTTCATCTCTGTATTCCTGGTATCTGGAACAGGGCTTGGCATAAAGTAGAGGCTCAATAAATATTTATTGAATGAACACACGAATGAACGAAACGGTGATATTTCAAGGCCTTGGGTTGGAGAGGAAGTTGGGGGCAGCATGACCTCCTTCATGTAACTCAGAAAGCACCTGCCACGGAGGCAGCTTGGGGACGGTGGCCACTCCGCCCCCTGCCTCAGGCACAAAGTGTGCACACTCTGTACGTGGCTTGATGAGAACCCCGGGGCCCTCCCGGTGCTGGCCAGGCTGAGGCTCAGCAGCTTGTTGTCAGGGGAGGAGGAGCCCTCTCTCTCCCTTTTTCTTTTTCTTTTTTTTCTTTTTCTTTTTCTTTTTCTTTCTCTCCCACCCTCATTTCTCTTTTGTTCTTTTCTTTCTTTCTTTTTTCTTCTAAAATAGTAAGTAGGTTTGGGGGCTTAAGGAAAGCTTATGTCCTCAACAGCACTCCTGGGGAAGATGGGCAGGGAGAAGGCTTCGCTCCCTACTTTGCTGCCCTTCCTGCCACTAAAGCAGTCTTTTCCATGGCCCTATCCCTTTCCAGAAGTCCTGCCTTTCCATTACTCCAACCCAATAGAGAGAGAGGCTTGTTGAAGTGGCAAGGAAGGGGGTTGCCAGGGAGTGGTTACCTATTCCTGTGCCATGTAAGAAAGCACCTTGAATTTGGTGGCTTAAAAACCCTGCCATCGAATGTGCTCGTGGTTCTGGGGTCAGGATTCTGGAAGGGCCCAGTGGGGGAAGCAAATCCCTACTCCATGGGTCTGCTGGATCAGCTGCACTTCGCGGGAGCCCGGCTGAGACAACAGGAGCCCCCCTACTCCATGGGGTCTCTCCAGCAGACTGGAGGGGCTTTCTACATGGCAGCTCAGGGCCCCCAGGGATATAAAATTGGAAGCTTCCAAGCTTAGGCTGGAGCTGGTAGAGGACCACTTCTGCTGGCTTTAACTGGTTAAAGTGGGTCCCAGGGCCTGCCAGAAGCACAGGGGCGTGATTAGTGGGAGGCGTACTCCAGTGGGTGCCACCGATGCAGCAGCCTATCCGCCACGAGCCAGGTCTAGGAAAAGAACAAGAAGGGGTATTCCAGGCCTGATAGGACTCATTTGAGTGCTGGACCCCGGAATTAGACAGATGCAGGCTCTTGTCCTGGCTTGGTCACTTCTCAGCTGCCTGATTTTCCTTGAGCTTTGGAGGTCCCCCTCACCCTGGCCTCTTGCCTCTCCGACCTCCAGTTCTGCTCTTGTCACCTGTATAGACAGGCAGGGAGCCCTAGGCTGGGGTGGATGCCTGCTCGGGAATGAGCTTCCTGTGTTTCTCTTCCTGCTCACTCTTCCTCTGTCCCAGGCTTGCCCCCCACCCCAGCCCTCCTGCCTGCCACCTTCCCCAGACACCCAGATCTGCTCCACCTCAGAGGCATTGCCGTTTACACCTCATGTGTTCCATTTCCTTTTTTACATGTCCCTTCTGTCTCCTGCCACCTGAGTAGAAGCCGTTTGAGTGTAGGATCTGAGCCCAGAGCAGTTGGGAATGCCTGTTGAGGTGAACGAGGCAGGTTGGCATGGACAAAACCGGACAGATGGCCACTGTGGAGACCGCACCTTCCCAGCTGGGAGGCCCTGAGGTAGTGGTAACAATAGCCACTTAGGTCTCCTGCCAAAGAGGCTTCAATAGGCCAAGGAGTTGTTTGGTGAGGCAAGAAGCTAGAGAGTGAGGGAGGGGCCGGGGGAGGGGTTCTCTTGGACCCTGTGCCTTGCAGACAACCATGTCCCTTGGTCTCCTTTTCTCCTTCCTCGAGGTCAGTTCAGGTCCCTTCACAGATAAAACCACAGGGTTGGAGAGTGGCACAGACCGGCTGGAAGTCCACCTGATGCCAAGGCCCATGCTTTCCCCCAGCCAGCACTGCCTTCATCAAGGCTGTCTGCACCTCCTTCACTGGCAGGAAGAGACATCACCTTTCCCGTTCCAGATGGAGGCGCCCCAAGGAACTGCCATGCCATAGCCTAGAGAAGCGGGGTAGCTTGAATAGACAAAGGTAGTTCTGGAGGGCATGAGAAATGGCATTCTTTATTCATAAATAGAAACATAAAATTATCAGAAATAGTTTACATGGCCAAAAAGGGGCATCAAAAATAAAATGAAGCTGTCAAAAGCAAATCAAACCAAACCAAACCAAACCAAACCAAGAAACAACCCAGAGAAAAATAACTATGTACATAGTCTTCCAAATGCCAGTCTATCCAAAGCCAGCCTTGGCTGGAGGTTCCAGCTTTGCCTGCACTCTCAGCACAAGAGCGACCCCATTAGAAGCATCCACTGTACGGGGTGCACAGCCTCCTGCCATGGCAGCTCTGGCTCAGGAGAACTCAGGACCCACAGGGAAAGCCCTCTCCCAAAGCTGCTGCTCCATCAGCAAGAGGTGGCCCAGGCTTGGCTGGGACAAGAGCAGGGCAAGGAACAGAGGGTCAGCTAGTGTTTCTCAGGGGGCAGCTAACCCTCCCCAGGCCCTATAGAGCTCAGTGCCTATGGAGGCCAGAGTGCACCCAGCAGGAGTTAACCTGAATGACACAGCAGCCAGCAGACATATCCCCAGGGGGAGCCCTGAGAGTCTGGTCCTTGCAAGGCCAGGAGGCAGAGTCCCCTTCTCGGTGAGGTGGTCCTGGATGCTGCTCTGTCTTCGTAGGCAGCCCAAGCATTTTCAGGCCAGGCAGCCTTTGGAAGAGCAGAGCAGGTTCATCTGAGTGAGTGAGCAAGCATGCCAGCAGGAGCATTCAGAGCGAGGGGCAGCAGGCTCATGCTGGCTGGCCCTGGGCCAGGCCATATGCTCTGAAGCCCCTGACATCTGACTTCCCAGTCCCCGCTCAGCCTCTGTTGTTCAGAGCCTCCTTCCGGAAAGGCTGAGTTTGGCATGGTCCAGGAATAGTGAGGATGTTTTTCCATAGGGAAGGGAACAAAAGTCACATGGCGGTAAGATCACTAGGTTACAGGATCCTGTTGCACTCTGGTGCCACCGTGGGTCACCGTGGGGCCTTCAGTTGCCCCCTCCCGGGGTGGGGGGCATCCATGGGTTGGCCTTAGGCAAGGAGTCAGAGTCCTTGGTATGGTCACACCATGGTGGAGCACAGACCTTGCCCCTGAGTGTCTTCCCTTGGGCTTAGCACCCCAAGGTCTTAAGGGCAGGGCACTGGGCTTTTGGCTGCTCTTCAGGGGTGGGAGTAGTGGGGCATCTCCAGCCTGCGGAGGGAACAGCAACCCCTTTATCTCATGGCAGTCTCACTGGGAGAAAGGACTCCAACAAGGCACAGGCTGGTGGAAATAGAGGGAGTGAGGGCTGTGTGTAGGAGTGCTGACAATGCGGACTCTATCTTTGGCTCTCCATCTTGCTCGTGTTCACTCGATGACCTCCCCTGGCGCTATGTGTTCTGGGTCCCTTGGAGGTTAACGTGCATACCTCAGAAAGGCCTTCGCAGGCTGGGATTAAGGGAGGCTTGTTTTGGCCCCTCATGAATCTGTTAGAACATAGTCTTTCCTTTCCTGACACACAGGTGGTGCCACGGATCTAATTAAAGGTTAGCTGTCAATTAGGTGCAAGCAAGCCCTTTGAGGTGCACGCAAATCCTCTGATCTCACTATAATGCCCGTCTGTGTGTCCCCTAGCCTTATAGAATCTGTAGACTAAGGGCCTAGATTTTGTGGAGCATGTAGCATCTGGATCACCCTCCACCTGATTCTCCCTGTCAGTAAGTTATCCGGAATAAAACTCTGTGTAAGCTGTATGGAGTCACCTGCTTTGTTCTGGTCTCAAAGTGCCTTCCCAGTGGAAGGCTCATTTACCATCCCCTCTGCCGCCTTCTAACAGCGTGGCACAGGGAATGGGACGTCTTTGACTTGAGGGTCTGCACTGTGCCCAGTGGAGGGTGCTGCCCTCCAAGCAGGAAGGGGGCTTTAGCCTATCCATTTCAGGTCTAAATCTAGCCTATGTCTAAGACCAATGGCTTGAAATTCCAGAAAAACTCCTCTGTCATGGACACAGCTTGACCCCAGGGAGCAGAAGGCAGAGCCAACTGCAGGGAAGATGGCCCTGCCCTTAGCCCCGACTCAGGGAGAGAGACTGTGGTGGCCCTCGAGGAATACGGGGGTGGGAGCAGGGCAGTGGCAGGGGGTGGAGGGTGACAAGCAGCAGCTCCCACTCCAGCTCTGGGTCCTGTAAGGACTGTGGTCAGGGAGGCAGAACCAGGGGGTTTGGCCTCAGACTGCTCAACACCCAGACTCTCTCATCCCTCCTACCTCAGTGAACCCCTCTCAGCAAGCAGGCATGAAGCTCAGGAATCCAGCAAGGCTTGGCTGTCCTAAGAAAGAACAACAGCTGTAGCTTGAGTCAAAAATAGAACATGGAACAGTTCTGGCTGCCTGCTAGATCTGGCTTGCTTCTGAAAAGACAAGAAAGAAAAAAAGAAAGAAGACCAAAAAAAAAAAAAAAAATTTTTTTTTTTTTTTCCCTCTGAACCAAGCAACTAAGAAACTCCACCATTCTCTCTTCCTCCAGCTCGCACATCTTCAGAAGAGAAACCCCAGCCTCTCCCAAGCACTGGCCCAGCCCCCTGCAAACTGAAGCTCTCTGGATTCTTTACAGCTGGGGACTCCTGTGGGGCCCAGGCAGAGGGAGGCTAGCCAGGGGCCATGGGATGGTTCCTAAGGCTGCTCTGTGTCTCTTGTCCTTGCCTGGGGCTCTGGCCCACCACACTCCTGACCCGTAAGGAGTCTTGTGTGAGCTCAGTACTGGCAACCCCAAGGGGAAAGGGTGTGCCACGAAACTGAGCCACGGGCAAAGGAGGGAAATGTCAGATCATCCCTGAACATTTTAGTTGTATATAAATTATTCTGGATCCAGAAAAGGCTGGATTCTTGAGAAGAAAGAGAGTTCAGGGTAGCCACTGGCCAATTTAAACCAGGTGGAGAAACCCCTATCTCTAGCCCTAGGCGGAAAGATCCGGAGGCTCCCCTAGGGACATTTGTAAAGCCCCTCCCTGTGTCACAGCACCTTCAATCTTCCCCTCCCCGGGGCCTCAGTGTCTATGGCTTTAAGAAGAGTGGTCACTGAGGTCAAGGGCTACCAGCTGTCCAAGGGGTGGCCTGCCTCCAGTTAGCAGGGCCCCGCAGGGTCTGGCCATTACCACCTGACTCTGACTCCCTCTGGGCTTTGCTGAACCCAGACATGCCTGGGCTGCCCCAGATTTCTCCACACCAGAACCGAACCCCTACAGCTCTGAGGCCAGAGAAAAATAGCTCAGGTTATGACCCCGTCAGGTTCCAAGGTTTTTGATCATAGATGGCTTCTTTCGACTCTCAAGGCATCCCAGTGTGTCCAGGGGCAAAAAAATAAAAAAGCGGTTGTGGGAAGAAGCAGAAGGGAAGCTTCTGTCCTGGGGTGGCCATCGGCCAATACAGCAGTTACCACCATTCCTGGGAGAGGGTCTAGGGATTTTTTTTTTTTTTTTTAAACAAAGGGCAGGGTGTAGAGATCTCTTCACCAAATGACGGAGATCCCTGGACCCATCTCTTAGGACAGCTAGAGGCCTGGCGGGCTGCAGGGATGGTAAGTGCTGGAATGTGGGCAAGGGCTGGCAAGATCCTGTAGCAGTCTTTCTTCTCCTCTCCCCTCCCCTGGAGAGTCTCAGGCCTGTGCCTCGGAGAAGGCCTCTCAGAGGCCTGAGTTACTGAGCAGGGGAGTGGGGAGAGGAGCCCTCCTTGACAGGCTCGGTACCTCTGCCTCCCAACGCCAGATCCCTCACCCCCCCCCCCCCAGGGAGCCCCTCAGATCTCCGTGGCTATGATGTCCTCATAGGGGATGTCGGCCCCTTCAAGGTCAATTTCAAAGGCCTCCCCTGCACCGTCCTCGCGGGCCAGGTGCTGCAGAGCCTTCTCCAGGCGCTGGTTCCGCTGGTACATGGCCAGGTAGCTCTGCTGTAACTGCTTCTGGTACTGGATCACCTTCTCCTTCTCCTCCTTCCACACCAGCCGCTCGTGCTGGAAGCCCGAAGACATCTGGTCATGGCCTTGCCGCTCCTCCTTCAGCTCTGCACGCAGCCGCTCCAGCTCCCGCTGCAGGGCGGGGATGTCCTCAGAGAAGGCAGGCCCAGGCCCAGGCCCCAGCCCCGGCCCCAGAGACACGGCCTCTCGCTGTAGGGCCGCCTGGGCCCGCAGCTCCAGCAGCTCCTGCTCCAGCAGGTTCACCTTCTCTCGGAGAAGCTCAGACTCGTTTTTCTTGCGCTGTAGCTCGTTCTCGCAGACTTCCAGCTCTAGGCCCTTGGTGCGCAGAGCACTCTCCAAATCCTGCGTCTTCAGCTCCATGCCCTCCAGTTTGCCCCGGGTGTCCTTCAGCTGCGCCTTCAGACTGAGGATCTCACTAGCCTTGGTATTGATCTCTGTCTGGGACTCCTTCAACTGCTGCTTCAGGAGAGAGATTTCACCTGACTTCTGGCACACCTGCCAAGGGTTGGGGAGGGGAGAAGACAGAGTGCTAAGAGGTAAGAAGAGGTCCTTACCTGGGCCAAGTCCCATCTTAACCGCCCAAAGAACTAGGCTGGTCTTGACCCAGTATCTCAAGAGCATGATGGTCTGGGTCTGACCCATGAAGGCACAGCCCCTCTCCGGGGTTCCTTTCATTCTGCAGCCTGACTCGGTCCATCCATAGGCCTGCCTCAGTCTCAAATCAGAGTCTAAATCTCAGTCTGGACCCAAACCCACGGTTATATGTCAATCAGTGATCATTACTGGTAGATCCATCGTCCATACTTAACGTAAATGATACTATTTCCATGTCTGCCAGACTTCCACCATTCATGTTTGTGCCCACATCCTCTGACCTCATCCCTGCACACACCCAGCTCCTCTCCCTCCCTACCGGGATAAAGACTATTTTCGGTCATTAACTGCCGCACTCCGATGACTAGTAACACATTCAGAGTGTCCAATTCAGATCTGCCAAATGGAGAGCTATGTTCTCCCCCTGCCTCACCCCTCCACCCTCTCTATCCTCATTTCTCTTCAAAAGTTGGCCAGACAAAACCAAAGGCACTGATTCAGATCCATGTGATTCAGATCCCGTGTCTTCAGGGTCTTGACCATTTGGGGTCATGGGTGGCTCAAAAGAAGATCAAGACTAGTCTGGCCGACTGTGTCACAAGGGTGTTTCCTGCCAGCCTGTGGGAAAGCTGGACAGAATGAAGGTCAGGGCCTGGGCCTCTATAGAATGGATTCTTGGATCAAGACCAGAAGCCACCTAATTTCTCCTCACTTCTCCACTCACAGTACTAATCCGAACCCCTTGTTCTCATGAACCACTTATGAAGCAATGTAGAGCCCCACTTAAATGCTTGAGTGGGACCAAGAAATGCCTTCCTAAGACCAAGCCTATATTTGTTTCATGGAGGGAGCAACATAGACTTCTGGTTACGCATGGGCCTGCCTTTGAATCCTAGCTGGACAATGTATGATACGATCGGCTGGGCTGAATCCTGGTGATACACTACATTAGTCTTGTGGCAATAGGGAGTAGTAATTAAACACGTGAACTCTGGAGCCAAACTGTTAGGATCAAATCCTGGCTCTGATGCCTATTATGTGGTGACTTCATTTAAGTAGCTACTTGCTACTATAACCTTTCTATGCCTCAGTTTCCTTTACTAAATTAAAGATTAGTAATAGCACCTACTTCATAGGGTTATTATAAGGATTAAATGGGAGAACTTAGGGCTTGAAAAATAAATTTATTATTAAAAAGATAAATAAATAAACACTCGATAAATTATTATTCTAGGGGATCCCTGGGTGGCGCAGCAGTTTGGCGCCTGCCTTTGGCCCAGGGCGCGATCCTGGAGACCCGGGATCGAATCCCACATCGGGCTCCCAGTGCATGGAGCCTGCTTCTCCCTCTGCCTGTGTCTCTGCCTCTTTCTCTCTCTGTGGCTATCATAAATTAAAAAAAAAAAAATTTTTTTAAAGTTATTATTCTAAATGTTTATAATGCATTTACGTGCTACTATAAATATTTATTTTTATTTATTGTTTTGCTATATAGCCTGACTGGACAATCCGGGATGAGGTCACAGCAATGCCCGGCTTAGTTGGGGATTAGGCAGTAAGGATGGATGCTTAGTGCTGGGACTAGCCTGTGTCTCTGAGCCCTGGCTGAGAAACTATGGCTGGGGTGGGGTCTGCTGTGCCAACATCAGTGGGAAAGAAGAAAGGCACTGCTCCATGGCCAGCATCCCCTCCTCTTTGGGAGACTTGACATACACAAGGGACTCTCTCCTCTCACGTGTGCAGTCCCCCCATTCATCCCTGTCATAGAGAGGATCCTTTCCCTCTACTCCTGATAACGCTTGTCACTCTAATTTCTAGAGTAAATACAGAACACTCCAGTGCAAATAGGCAGCGGTGCTACTGAGGATGGGTCACTCGGACCTGGGGCTGGCGAGGGTCTAACCAGATACAATGCCTCCTCAGTTCCTTTCCAGGGTGGGAGTCTTCTTTTGAGCCTCCTGCAAACAGATGAAGTGGGTTGGCACTCGGATTGCCCAGTGAGGCCTCTGTTTTCCTGGTACCAGCTTCTCAGTCAATGACTTAGTCAGTAAATTCAATTCTGGAAGCCAAGAGGCCCAGAGGTAGGAGAGAGTAGGAAACTCACACTAATTGTATCCCCAACATGGTTTACCATGGAGCTCCTTCTTTGGGTTTCAAGGCTGGTGCTTTGGCTCACTTTGCTTGGGCAATTTGTGTTCGCACACCATGGGCTAGGACCTAGAGAACCAGGGACTGGCATCAGATGCCTGATCACCCCAAGCCCACCCTGTAAAGCCTCACCTCCCACTGCGTCTCTTCCAGCGCGGGGGCGAAGCTAGTCTTCTCCTTCTCATAGGACCTGAGCTTGGTCTCCAGCAGGTCCTGCTCCTTCATGAGGCTCTCAAGTTCCTGCCGGAGCTGCCGCTTTTCCTGCTGGAGCTGGAGCACCTGGAGGTGCAGCACCTGCTGTGTGCGCTGGCTCTTCTGTGAGGTTTGCTTCAACTTGCTGCACTTCTGCTCCAGGCCCTCCAGCTCCTCCTTGCAGCGCCACGGCCGCTCTTCATAGGCCTGGCTGGACGCCAGCTCCTTCTCCTCAAGGCTGCGCTGCAGCTTCTGGAGCTCACCTTCTCTCTCCAGCAGCTTCTGCTCAAGCTCCTGGATGGTGCACTCGTCTGTGGAGATGGGGGAACGGACACATGAGGAACCCTTGTCTGCCTTGCTTGGGTGGGCCAGCTTGCTACCCCCATCAGAGAAAGACAGAGCCTTCAGGCTCATCATGTTGCTGTCCTGGAGGATGATGCCCTGGGTGATGTTGTGGGCTGAGCCCCCAAAACGGCTGGTGGGCCCCACCGGTGTAACCAGTGGGTCCAGCTGGTAGCTGCTGCTGGTGCTGTGTGTGGGCAGGCTGGACATGGAGTTCCGGCCAGAGTCAGACAGTGCTCCAGAGCACAGGCTGGGCTTTGGCTCCTGTTCCTTGGACTTGTCTGGAGGGGCAGGGTGCAGCTGGTGGCTGGCGCTCTCAGGGGATGAGTGGAGGATGGCTCCTGACCGTGGCAGCACAGGCTTGAATGCCGTGGGCCTCACTGCACCCTTCTCTGAGCCCTGGTGAAGAAAACAGCCATATTGATCCCATATCTCCCTTCAACTCCCCTTTCACCTTCCCTTCCCTTGTCTGGGTATTTGTGCCTGCCAAGGGGCATCGTTCCTGGCCATAGTGATAAGCAGCCTCACCTGAAGCAGCCAAATATTAGGAGTCCCTCTTAAGAAGGAAACATTCCTTTGTGGCTAGGGCATATCCTAAAGGATCTCTGAGGCACTTTGTTTTATAAACTACCAACCAGTCATGAGCTTGTCCTGGCCCTCCTGAGATGATGAACAGCATTTTTAGGTTCAGTGGCTGAGATGAACCATGGCTGGGCCAGGGCTCTGACTCTGGGTCTCTGTGTGCTGTAGGGTAAGGACATTAGACTGGAAGAGCATGATGTCCTCAGAGAGGTCAATCCCTTCTTCACTTTCACTGTCCCTTCTGGTAGGCCACGAGCAAGAAAACTGGCTGTGACTAGTATCGAAGGGTTGTAAGGATCCCTTGAAATAACAATCCTTTTCTGAAAACTGTCATTTCACAGGGAGAGTACACTACAGTCTACAAGCCCTTTAATTTGAAAAACTTAAAGTTCTATGCAAACTAAGGGAGTCAGTTCCTAGTATCAAAAGCCATGGATTCATCCCCCCATCTGGGGGGAGAGGATTAACTAGGAAAATTGTTTTCAGGTCCACTCGTGGGACCCCTGAGAGCCTGAGGTGGCACAAGGGCTGGATTTCTGAGTCTGTCGGGCTCTTTTAACCTCATCCCTGCTAAATTGATTACAACAAACTCAGTTCTTATCCAGCCAAAGACATTTCCAAGGCCTGGCTTGTGAGTGAGGGAAAAGCCCACCTCTAGGAGACGGCTAGCAGAGAAGCTGCTCGCTCTCTCCAAGTGGACCCTCCATCTCTGGCTTATCCAGAGATAACAGAGCTCCTTCCCCTTGCCATGCACGTGAAAATGCTGCTCTTGGTCCCGTTTTGACAATTCAGAGTTACATTCCAGTAGAGCTCAGAAAGGCTTTCATTGCCCCTTTGCTCTTTGCTTGGGGCTCACCCAAGGCTTCCAGATTAGGGGACTGACCAACACTTCAATTTCCTCATCCAGCCTTAGATCTCTGTAGTGTAACTACAGTAGTGTAGGGTAGTGCCCTCACCACCACTGCTCTGGCTTCTTGAAGGTTTGCATTTTAATATCATTGCCTCTATTCCCCTCCCTCCCTCCATTCTCTTCACCCCCATTTTGCTCTTCCTTGATTTTCCAACCCACCCACCCCTACCAGAGACCCTTTGCTTACCATTTCTAGCTGATTGGAGAAGGGCATAAGCGTGGGCGGGGTGGACGGGCCAAAGTCCACCCCAGCCTGGCCGCCTATGTCCCCACTAGACAGTGCAGTATAATCTGGGTGGTGGGAGCCCCGGGCTTTCTGGCTGACCTTGATGTAGAAGAAGTCTTCACTCTTTCCCATTTTGGAGCTGGACTTGCCATGGCCCGAGTCCTGGGAGAAGCCAAATCTCAGCAGCCCATCTGAATACCGATTGAGTTTCTTGAGATGGGAGGACTTGCCCAACTTGTACCGCGAAGCCCGGCAGTGCTTGCCGTGGAAGCTGTGGCCAGAGATGAGGCTACTGACGCTACCCATGCTGACTTGGGGCCAAGGACAGACAGGGCAGAGGAAGGACCTGATGTGGCTGTGGCAGCAAGGGGCAGTCCTGGTACCACGAGGAAACTGCTGTCATAGCAGAAGCCTCACAGAGCCTGGGAGAGCTGTACACCTGGAAGGGGACAGAAGGAAGAAGTCAGCCTGAGATGGGCCAATCACTGCATAGTCCTCGATGGTGACTTGGAGACGAGTTGGTTCTGACTGCTAGATCTGAGCAGTAGAGAAATATATGCTTCTCCTCACGAAAGCTTTGCCCTGTTACTGGACTCTTTGTTCATTCTTCCTTTGTCTGTGAATTCAACAAACATTCACTGAGACTCTCCTTTAGAAGGGCCCTCTTCTGAGTCTTGGGTTACAGTAGTACTAATAATGCCAGTCCCTGCCCTTGTGGGGTTTGTGTTCAGTGTAGTGTGGACAGGCCATCAACAAATCAATGTCTACTATCCTTAGTGATAGATGTGCTATGGAGGAAAATAAAGCAGAGTGAGTAGCATAGAATTCTGGGAGGTGGCTATTTTATACACGCAGCACAAGAGAGGCCTCTCTGTTGTGGTATCATTTGAAGAAGCCTCAAGAAAATGAGCGAGCAAGCCATGAGGAGATCTCGGGGGGAGAGAGAAGAAGCTCAGAAGCCCCTGAGCAAAAACCCTAAGTCCCAAGAGCAAAAGCCCTAAGTCTCTGTGGTGGAGTGTGCCTGGCATATGTAAGACCAGCCAAGAGACCAGCCTGGCTGGAGAATAGTTAGCAATGGGGATTGGCGGGGGGCGGGGGGGGGGGGGGGCAGAAATCAGGATAGGCAGAAATCAATCTAACAGGTACCAGGAAACATAGAGCCTGATTGGCCATAGGGCTGGAATTTAACTCTGATTGAGATGAGGAGCCCCTACATGGCTTTACCCAGCTGATTACTTGATCTGACTTAGGCTGCAGAGAGTCACTCTGGCTGCAGGGTGGAAAAGTGGCGCTGATGGGCCTGGAAACGGTGGGCCAATTGCATTAGGTGAATGACTAACATGACTGGGCCAGGGTGGTAGCAGTAAATTATATTTTAGATGTAATTTTAAAGTCAAGCTCATAGAATTTGCTATAGGACTGGATGCAGGGAATGAGAGGAAGAGAGGAGTCAAGGATGACTCCAATATTTTTATCCAAGCAAGCAGAGGACATAAGTTGCCATTTATTGAGATATAAAGAAAGATATAAAGAAACCACAGAAAGAACCAGTTTAGGATGAGGTAGGGGTAGAAAATAGGAGTTTGGTTTAAGACATTGTTTGCAGAGCTTATTAGACATCCAAGGAGTGCTGTAAGGTAGGCAGCAGGATGGGTGGGGAGCTGCATGTAAAAGCTGTTTATTATAGAAGCCAGCTATTCGACTAGGTGACGTAACTACAGAAGTGAAGGCAAGAAGATAAGAAAAGTTCGAGGACTGGTTCGTGGAGGTCAGAAGGTGAGGAGGAACGAGGAAGAGAAACTGAGAAGGCTCTGACAGAGAAGACCTAAGAAAGAAAATGCTTCATAAGGATGGTGTCAAGTGCTGCTGCTGCTGCTGCTGAGAGGTGATCAATGGATCTGGTTGTGTGGAGGTGGATTGTCACTGACCTTGAGGAGAGCAGTTTGGATAGAGGGATGGAAACAAAGGCCTGGCTGGAGAGGGTTCAGGAGAGTAAGAAGAGGCAAATAATTGTATCCTCGAATGTTGAGAAGTACCTTCAGTTTCACAAAGTAATTCTAAAATACACTTAAATTGTGTTTAAAAGTAATAGGAATGCACAATCCAAGAATTGCACGACTGGGTATTTACACTAAAAATACAACAATAGGGATTCCTGGGTGGCTCAGGAGTTTAGCACCTGCCTTTGGCCCAGGATGTGATCCTGGAGTCTCAGGATCGAGTCCCACATCAGGCTCCCTGCAGGGAGCCTGCTTCTCCCTCTGTCTGTGTCTCTGCTTCTCTCTCTCTCTCTTTCTCTCTCTGTGTCTCTCATGAATAAATAAATAAAATCTCTAAAAAAAATTTAAAAATTAAAAAGTAAAAATACAAAATACAACAATACTAGTTTAAAGGGATACATGCACCCAAAGTTTAATGCAGCATTATCTACAATAGCCAAACTATGGAAGCAGCCCAAGTGGGATGGATGGATCCATCTTTATGGATGGATAAAGAAGATGTGATACACACACACACACACACACACACACACACATATATATGAGAGAAAAAGGCAAAACAAAAACCAGACTCTTAACTATAGATAACAAAATGATGGTCACCAGAGGGAGGTGGGTACAGGGATGGGTAAAATAGGTGATGGGATTAAGGAGGGAACTTCTCAGTGATGAGCACCGGGTGATGTATGGAAGTGTTGAATCACTACTGTATGTTAACTATACTGGAATTAAAATACAAAACTTAAAAAAAAAAAAACAGTAATAGGAATGCATTTTGTAACCCATGCTGAAAATAACAACAACCTTGCCAGTCACCACACAGAGGAATACATTGGGATGTCAACACTGGCACATTTGCAAATTCGGATAAATCTCTAAGCGTAGGTCACATGACTTTCAAAGCTGGAAAAAACTACGTGGTTGTCATGCACTGTGAAGGAGTATTGCTTAGTCAAAAGATAGATGATAGAAAACTCTGAGTTTAATAAAATAGGAAATGCAGAAGAAATCCTGTATTCTTTATTCTGCTCTAAATTACACTGTCAATCCTACAGGTGTGAAAGAAGTCCCAGGTGGGTTATAGAGCATGTACATGCATAGTGGCAGAGAAGACTCTTCAGACTCTGAATATGAAGGCTGGAGTTCAAACTTGCATTGCTGGCCTGAACTATGAAGTAGTTATGTTACGAATAAACACATTCTATATTCCACTCATAGAGACGCAACACAACAAAACATCAGGGTGTAAGTGTAATGTATGGTTTCTTTGAAAAGCTATTATTATATTGGTGGCCTCTTAGACTCAAGAAAACACAGTTATGTCTACCTCATAAGATTGTTAAGAGAACTTTGTGAGACACCAAAATAAGCTAACAGTTCTGGTACGTTTACTGAAGGCCAAGTACCTAGTTGACACCCCAAAATTGCCAAGTATTTTCTTGGGTATCCATCATTGTTCTTCTGTAGCATTCATCATCCCTATGCTATCTTCAATGCCTTGCCTCATTTTCCAGAACTACTGCTCTCCATTCCATTGGCATGCAACTTTCCTGCATCCCGATCCCCAACGAAGTTACTTAGAAGTACAGAGTTCTTCTGTTAATTTACCAGTTGATGATGACAAAAGATGTGTTTTTCACTCCCTCCCCACATTATCCATTTCTTGCTTAGCTGGGCCTTCAGATCCTAAGAAGCAAAAATCCTACTGTTCTCCATATGCAGGGAAGTTATTTTTGGCCAGAAGCCTCTTCCTGCACTCTGCACATTGCACCACTTGGGCAACGGGTGACTTACTTTTTGCCTATCCGCTACACATTTATGAACATTTATATATACAATGATGTAGAGGTAAGACAGTTGGCTCTGGCATCAGACAGATATTTCAGAATTAACCTGACTGATGTTCCTTTGCTTATGAAATGGAAATAATAGCTATTTCACAGGACCAATATGAGTATGAAGCAAACTAACAAGTCAAGGGCTGTGCTGGGCACATGGTTAAGTGTTCTACAGATGTGTGTGTGTGTGTGTGTGTGTGTGTGTGTGTGTGTGATCAACAGAAGGCCAATATGGGGGTATTGCCCTCAAGAAGCACAGCATATAATTGGAGTATAACTGTAGTATCTGGCAGACAGGCTACATGAATCCGTTCATGGCTCTCCAGTTCCAGTACCATCTCTCCTCACGTGGTCCCTGAGACCACCTCCAGATATGTCTTTCCCCAGTCTGTTCTTCCTAAGCACCTAAAGTGTCAGTGTCATTTCAGGCACTCCTTCAAAGCTTCTGTTCTAGAATAAGACCCTGGACAGGCCTTGGTTTCTGCCTACCGCTCCAATCTTTCTCACCCCATTCTTTCCTTGCTCACATCCACAAGTAGAGCCAGACTCCTCTCTCCTTTGTTGGTGAATACACCAAGGTTTTACCCACTGAGGAGCTTTCATACCTGCTGCTGCCTCTGCTGACAATGGTCTTTCCTCAGTTCTTCACCTATCTTTCTTATCCTTTAGTTCTCGACTCAAATATTACCTCTGCAAAATGACTTTCTAGGGTTACTCTTGAAAAAAAAATCCATGTCTCCCATTACCCTCTATTATACCGACCTATTTATTTCCTTTATAACAATTTCTTAACCTGAAACAATCTTATTTTTTAATTTGTTTATTGTGTGCATCTCTACCAGAATATAAGTTCTATGGAAGCAAAGGCTTCGAATCTATAGCTCCTAGAACAAAAATGAAGAAGTAAGGCATGAGGTTACATGACGTGGTCTCTGTCATTTAACTGGCCAGTGGCTAAGCTGGGACTTGAACTTAGAACCATATTCTAGGGCCTCCATGCTATAGCACAAGGCTGGGGACTATAGGTAAGGCTCAGAGCCTTAACGAGGCTCATGTCCTGAATAGCCAAGTTATGTTTCCAGGGATGGGGAAGAGAAACCCTGGAGGAAAAGTAGGGTCCATGGCTTCAAGCCATAGCTTCATTTCCCTTTTGGGCAGATGACAGGGTTTTAGGGACAGGTAAGCTTCTTGGTTCACCTGAGCAGCAGCCTGGATGACCTGTGACACATGAACACTGTGTTAGGCTCTAGAGGATTGAGAGGAGGAAGACAAATGATGCCAGGGAGCACAGGAGAGGAGTGGGTGCAGGATAGGGCCTCTGAGCCTCTGAGTGCATTCCTGTCCTATAGCCCCAGATCCTCTGTTCTCTGCTTCCTAGATCCTGACACACAGAGGAGCTTTGAAGTTTGAGATTATCCCCAGATCCACTTAAAGCTGAATTAATTACCTTTAAGTGTCTAGACTTGTTCTGCTTTCAACTTGGAGAGAGCATCACAGAAAATGTGGCTATGATCCCACTGAGTTCCCAAACCCTAGGTCTTCCCATCCACCCACCCCTGCCAGGCTTGCTATCTACACACTCAGGAAGGACAAAGTAAAGGGGCACATTTATATTCCTGGGAACAAATCCCTACTGGCCCAGACTATTATACATACTTGGGGTGAAAATAAGTAATCACGCAGATCCTGGAGATTCAAGAAGGGAAAAAAAAAGAGAGAAGAGGACAAGAGAGGAAAAATGAAAGAGCCACAGAATCTCTCACTGTGTCATAATGACCTTCTCCTGCATGTTCTCCTACTGACTTTCCAGAAAGAGTCAAGCGAGAATTAGACTCCAGGCTTAAGAGAAGGAAAGAAAAGAAAAGAATAACTAAAAACATCTGGTAGAAAAGGACACCCTAGCCTATATGTCTCAAAATGTGGCCCTAGAGAATTCAGGAGACTCCCCGCCAGTACCAGACCAGATCTCTCCATCCTCTACTTGGCCCCACCCCCTGCCTGCCCTCAATCTAGCTGCTATGTACAACAGGACCAGAAAGACCTTAGAAGCTCTTAGATCTTAGAAATCTTAGATCTTAGAAAGACCTTAGAATCCTGGGAAGCTCTCCCTTTTGAACTACTTCTACTCCCCAAACAGTTGCCCCTCCCTCACTCCATTTTGCACTCTCCTTCCCAAAGGAAACCAGGGCTCATGCCAGAGTGACAAATCTCTCCGATCCCCTTTATGGAATATGGAGGTTGAGACATGGAGTTGTAAAGCGGTCTCTCTGGTGACAAGGAACACTACTCACCCTCCTATCCCAAACCCCGAGGAAAAACATCTCTGGCGTTGCCTACACAAATCCAGACTTCTGGCCTGGGAAGAAAGAGGATCTACACCCTCCTATCCCTCTCCCCTCACCCTGTCTGGAGAAGTCACTCACAAGATCAGTGTGCTCAGCCTCCAGAAGGGTTATTTTCCCTCCTTCTCCCACCTTCTCTCCCTCCTTCACCCCTGCCTGTCTCTCCTCCCCTCCCAGTCACTGTCCAGGGAGTGGTCCTGCAGGAAGGCCCAGCAGGAACCCACTGCCCGGCTCTGGGGCATCTCCGCATGCTGCCTGGCACCCCCTGCTGAGATGCCAAAGCCCAGAGCTCACTGAAGACTGGGAAGGAACAAATAGTTTGGTCTTAAATTCCTGACTTAACTAATGACTCCTTGCTTCCCTTTAGGGTCTGGGGAGATGGGAGCAAGGAAAGGAAGTGAAACTATAGAAATTCTGTTATATCACCTCAGTGTACCCACCCTCCTCCACCTACCCTCCCACGCTCAGACTCCAGGGTCCTGCAACCCTGTTTCCTAAAACTTGAACAGTTCCTTCTTTGGAACTGCTTCAAAGAAGGTCATAAGGTGAAGGGCAGCAGGCACTGGAGAGGGCAGCCACCTGGATTGTGATGAACAAGGTCCCCCCCTGCAAGGTCTCTCACCAATGCTTGCTTGGGGACCTGACATGCTGCTCTTAGAGTCTTCTTCATCTATCTAACTTTAATTTCAATTCTTTTGTAAAATACTGAAATACTATAAAAATAATCTAAGTAACGTGTTCAGAACTGACAATTGTTAAAATGCTACTTGCTTTAATAAAACATCTCAAAGTTAAAATCCCCATGACCTCTTCCTTTCTCCTCTCTCTCTCCCCAGGGGGATTCCCTAGCATGGATTTCATGTGTACATTTTTTAATCATTAAACATTCTTAACATATAATAATACTATATATGTACTGCTTTGCTTTTTCACTTTATACAAATGGCATCCTGCTGTATGTATCATTCTGCGAGCTTGATTATTTTATTTAACATGTTATATTTGGGACCAGTTCATGTTCCTTCTTTTACCTGCTGTGCGGAAGACTCTCACTGTATTTCATTCATTGCTCCCTACTCAGATGTTCCCATTTTGTTGATAAATCCTCTTGTATAAAACTACTTCTCCACATGGGTGGGAATTTTTCTAGGATTTCTTTTCTCTTAGATGTCTTGTTTTTAGGAGAGCTGACATCTGAGACACTTATTGGCCAATACATCACAAGAGGGTAGTAAGCGAGACACAGAGACCCTAAATCACACCTCACCATATTACCCTTGGGTGGGGGTGCATTGCTGTTACTATTTTTTAAAGATTTTATTTATTTGTTTGTGAGAGAGAGTGTGTGTGCACACTCGTGCATGAGTGGGCGTGGGGCGGAGGGCAGAGGGCAGAAGGAGAGGGAGAAGCAGGCTCCCCATTGAGCAGGGAGCCCCATGCAGGGCCCAATCCCAGGACCCTGGGATGGTGACCTGAGCTGAAGGCAGATGCTTAACTGACTGAGCCACCCAGGTGTCTCACGTACTGCTGCTATTAATATGAGGGTGTCACTGGCAGAGCAGAGGTGAGAGGCAGCAACCCTGTGGCAGGGTGGGGTAAAGGAGTTTTGACCAAACAGAGAGATCATCCTGCTGCAGGTGATAAAGGGCCTCCCTGCTCTGAGGCAGTTTGATCAATGAGGGCAGCATCTTCCTTGGTCAAAATTCCATAATGCTGGAGATAGCAGAACCTCGAGATCCTCTACCCCAATTCTTTTACTACATAGCCTAGAGCAGGAAAGGGACTTGCCCAGGTCACATCACGAGTCCTGGACTCAAAACTAGTATCCTTTCCATTTTACCAATTGAATAGGGCCAACTGGGTTCCATTTTCCAGATTGGGGATGGGGCTCTGTTGGGTCCACATGTGTAAAGAGGGACTGTGGGGAGTGTATGTGTGTGTGCAAGGCTGCCTGGATCAAATGGGATTCCCACAGGATGGAATTCCACAGGTTGGCAGTGGTGCACCATTCAGAGATAATCATTTAGTGGGTACAGTGACTGAGAAGGCAGAGGAAACCACTCTAGGCTCCGCCTGGGCCCCAGCCACACATGAGAGAGCTGACCTACCTCCAGGAATGGCTGCTGGCTGATGATCTGGGGCCTGAGCTCTGCTTGTACCTGCTTCCTTCCTTTTGGTGGGGTGTCACCAGTCTAGGATAAGTTTGAACCATGGTCTGCATCCTCATGTTCAGTTCCATCTGTGGAAGTTGCAGAACTTCACACTACTACATTGTCCCTCAAGGTGGACCACATGCCAAGCATCGTGTTGGGTGCTGAGAAGAGGAGAGACAAGGCCTCTCACAAGGAAACTGACCTGGTAGTAAAACCACAGCTGCCTTTCAAAGGGACACGATGGCCCTCTTTCAGGCCTGACTGGTATGGCCCCACAGGAAGACCTGCAGACCACAAGCAGCCTCTCTACTGGGCCCACGGTTGCTACTCAGTGCTTAGCTCACTAGGCACTCGGCCTTCAAGGGCCAGTGAGAGCTCCTGCATTATTTAATCTTTCAGAGATGAACAGTTATCTTTAAACTTGCTTGAAGGCAGGATGAACTGAAGCTTCTTTGTATCCCACACGGTATTGAGCAGAGTGCTAAGAATACAGTAGGTGCTCAATACATGATTTTAATTAAAATCAGCTCACAGGGAACACAAGGATTTGCTGAGCGAGCTTGTGGAGGGGAAGGTGAAGCACGGGGAAGGTATGTGACTTAATCTGGGGTCCCACAACAGGTAGTAGGAAGCCAAGTCTATAAAAACAGAATCCGAATCTGGTTTCGATCCAAATTTCCACCTCTTGGACTTTAAGTCAACCAGTCACTTGGGGCAAAGCAAATTTACCCTATCCTTCACGTTCCCGTCCTGTTCAAAGTTTCTGGCCAAGACAAAGAACTATAAGGCAGTGCCTGTTTTTATGGATCCAGTTGAGAGACAAGACAGGTCCACCTAAATAAAAAGAATATAAAAAGCAGCACCGGTTTAACTGAAAACACAGGAGGGACTGGCAGGAGTTTGCTGAATTGGAACCAGCTCTCTCTACCCAAAAAGCACATGAGTGCTTTTTCTTTTTTTTCGTTTTTCTTTTGTATAGAAGTGAGGTAAAGGTTCTCAACTCTATCGTCTGCCTGTTACAGACTGAAGCTTTGTGTCCCCCATAAAAATCATGTTGAAGCCCTAACCCTCGATGTGACTGATGGTATTAGGAGGTAATTAGGTTTTGATGAGCATGAGGCTAGGGCCTGTATGATGGGATTGGTGCCCTCACAAGAAAAGACCAGAGAGCTTGCTCTGTGCATTTGTTCCCATTCTCTCTCTCTCTCCCCCTGCCAAGTGAGGATACAACAAGAAGGCAGCCATCGGCGAGCCAGAAAGAGAGCTCTCACCAGAGACCTAATCTGCCAGCACCTGGATCCTGGACTTCCCAGTCTCCAGAACTGTGGGAAATAAACATCTGTTGTAGCCTCCCAGTGTGTGGTGTTTCGTTAGAGCAGCCTGAGCTAAGACACCCCCTCTACACACGCACACACCAGACACCTTGGCCGAAGATGCTGACTGGGCTGTCAGGTTACCCTGTTACTGGCATTGTCTGCATAGTCTTCTCTGTCTGCATGGTGTTGACAGTCCCCAAGTGTACAGAACTGCTGTTCTCGGGGAGAGTCCTATAATGGAAAGATGCTTGGTGGGAAGCCAGGAAAGCTTTCTACTTCTAGTTCTCCCTCACCCCAGCTCTGAGATACAGTTCACTTTCTGGACTTACCTGCTAGGACTTCCTTGCTCCTTTAAGCAAAGTCCTCAAAGACAGGACCTGTGCCTTCACAGTCATGGGTTCATAGGAGAAACCATCAGATAGCCCTCATTAGGCCCCCTACATGGTGTATGTTCTACTGGCATTATTGCATTAGGCCCTCAACAAAGGATCACAGATCAATGGGTCTGTTCCATCATCCAGCAGGAGACTTAACCTTTTGGCATCTCTATTTCCTTAGGTGTCAGATGAGCACAGTTGATACCTAACTCACAGAGCAGGTATTCACAGGATAAATGAAATTACATATTTGATAATGCTTGGCCCCAGTAAGAAAAATGGTATATATGGTATATATGGATTTTTAAAGCAAGTGCTTGTGAAATTATAAGTCAGTATAGAAAGATGCTAGAACTAGAGCTCACATGTCTTGAAGTTAAAAGAGCAAGTCTTAGAAAAAAAAAAAGAACAAGTCTTTACCTATAAATACAGAGAACAAACTAAGGGTTGCCAGAGGGGAGAGGGGGATGGGCAAAATGGGCGAAGACACGGGCTTCCAGTTATGGAATGAATTAAGTCGTGGGAATAAAAGGCACATCAGAAGGAATATAGTCAATGATATTATAATCGCAGTGTTTGGTGACAGATGGTAGCTATACTTGTGGCGAGGACAGATAAACTTGTCAAGTCGCTATATTGCACACCTGAAACTAATGTAATATTGTGTGTGAGCTACATTCAAATAAAAAAAAAATTAAAAAGCAGGTCTTTAGGGAAAGATTACCACCCCCACTCCCACCCGCATCACCCTGTGGCAGGCACGGCTGGCTTCACAGGGACTTGCAGCAGCCAGACCTGCCTCCTGCCTCCAGGAAGGCAGCTGGGCCTTGCAGAGATGTGAGAGCAGCCCTGTGGCATCTGCCAGCTGGGGCTGGAGGGGGCGGAGGGGGGCGGGGGCTCCACCGGGCTGGTGGGTGGGCCCCTAGCCAGCATCCAGGCAGAGGTCTCTCTGGGGCTAAATGGGCCACGTGCCCAGAGTTAATTGACTCCCCTTTCAAGATGACTCTCCCCCTGACCCTCTGTTCCTCCCCCTAGTACACTGCCTGATTCAGCCTTTCTTATCTAGAATTCCAGTGTTTGTGTTCCTGTCCTTGACCTCTCCTCCCATTTGCTGCTCCAGGTGAGGGGCAGGGGCAGGGGCTGGGGCTGGGGCCGGTGCTGGGGCAGGTTAATCAGCTCAGCTCAGCCTGCAACCCACCCCCCCAAGTTTGGTTGGCTGATGCCTGGAGGGCTCCATGTGCAAAGCTCAGTACATATTTTCTGAGTGAAGGGGTGAATGAAAAGGAGGCGAGAATGGAGGAGGAAGAGGGTGGGGGAGTGTGGGCAGTGAGGAGCTGAGGTCTGAGGGGGAGCATGTGGCCCGAGGGTTGGGAGCCGAAGCCCACGCAGCTCTCAATTAAGTGCACTTGGGTCTGTGAAAAAGGCAGAAAGTGAAAGGGAAATCACTGGCGGGCTGAGTCATTCCACCGGGGTGAACAATCGGAAGCAATTCTGCTTCCCACTGCTCTGGAGGAATCAAAAGCCTTTCTCCCTGGCAGCCTTTTGTGTGCAGGTCGTCAGCTTTCAGCTGTGGCGGAGCCATCCTCCATCCCGGTGGGCAGCTTGTGTCTTAGCGCTGATGATTGACGTTTCTCCTCAGGAACACGATTACCCACGGATCCCAACCTGCCCTTCTCTCTTCCAAAAATAAAGCCACAGTTACATGCAAAGCTCATGCAAATGTAACCCCACTGCTTTCAGTGCAGCAGCTGCTCCTCCGTGAGAAAGCAGAAGGCAGGCCTCATCCACATTCATGACTCAGGTGCCACTAGGCCCAAGGGCTTTTGTGAGCTGGGCAGCACCCAGGGAGGAGAGCCACTTCTCCTCCTGGTGAAGGGGGCAGCATCCAAAGGACAGTGACTCAGATCTTAAAGGAGAGAGTGGGTGGGATATCCAGAGGAGGTCTGGGAGACTTCCTAGGCTCTTTCCCAACTCACCTGGTCAGACAGAAGGAACCCAGGACCACTTAGGACTTTGGAGACTAGAAAGCAGGAGTCAGGCAGCACCCCTTCCTGCCAAACCCTTACCACCCTAGAATGTACACTTGAGCTGGGCACCTCCCAGAAAGGTGGATTTGAAGATAGGTCTGGAGCAGCCCTGGTGGGTCCATGGTTTAGCCCTGCCTTCGGCCCAGGGCGTGATCCTGGAGACCCGGGATCGAGTCCCACATCGGGCTCCCTGCATGGAGCCTGCCTCTCTCTCTGCCTGTGTCTCTGCCTCTCTCTGTCTCTCATAAATAAATAAAATGCTTAAAAAAAAATAAAGCACTGAGAAAAAAAATGAAGATAGGTCTGCATCTAAGGGACTGATGGGCAGAACCAATAGGGCCTTGGACAGTGATTTAAACAGGTTTTGCCTATTTGTCACCTTTATGGTTGTCTAAAGGTCAAGTTCAGGTTCAATAGGGAAGAATCTGTAATAAATTAGCAATGCGGGCCATGGTTTAAGAAAGGGGGTGTGTGGCAACACTGTTAGCTACATGACTTCCCTGGTCCAGGTACCAAAGTTGGCACCTGGTTAGCCTTTGGCAAATCAGACAATCTTGCATCTTGAATTGAATAGGAGAGGTTTCAAGTTCCCTCAGGATTTTGACTCTGTGGAATGCCTTTGTGGCTCCACCTCACCAAATATCTGACTCTTCCTATCCTCAGCTCCTTACTGTGGTTCTCTTCATTCTCCAGATCAAGTTCCTTGGTCAGAGGAAAATAATACAAGGCGAGCTACCTCTATTTCATCCCAGGAGCCAGGGGGAGGGAAAGGGCCACCTGAACAATGAGAGGGCTTTAAGGGTCACAGAGACAAGGTTCTAATTACTCTACCTATTCATGAAACCCATCCTAAGGGGGCAGGAGTTCCAGAGCAATCAGGATGAGAAACAAGTTGGTATCAGATCATAGGTGGAAGAGCAGAAGGGAAAAAAATGTTAAAGCCCTGGGGTGCTGCATCATTGTTCCACAGTAAGAGGCTACGGATGCCCAAAGAGGTTGGGTTATTTGTTCAAAGCCACACAGTAAGGCTGGGGCTAGACACTTGGCTTCCTGGCTCCCTAACTGGTATTTTTCCCACTTATATCTTTGTTAAACAGGAGAAAAGAAAGGGTTGGAGTGGAATTATTCTATGGTGAGAGAAACTCCTTCAAAATGCTCAGATCAAAAGAGTCAGACCAAAGATGAAATCAAATCCTCCACCCCATATACCAGCAAGCTGTGACTTCATGTAGCATCACCAGCCATAAACAGGAACTGAGGTCAGGTGATAAGCAGTATCTTTCCACAGAAAATCAGTAGAAAATTGGACTTCATGAGTTTGGTTGGTGTGAGGGTGTGACAAGAAACAGTGGGTAGCAAGACAGAGTAGAAAGAAGCAGTAAGTAGGAAGCCTGTTTCATATACAAGACCCCTGGGAGAGAGCACCATTTGGGGAATAGAACAGGAAGATTTTATAACAGAAGGCAATGACTCTTCCAGAAGGTAGGGAAGTATGAGAGAAGGATAGAGGGTGGATAAGGTGGGGGGAGCACGTGGTGAGTGCTTGTCCTAAAGAAGCTCCCCTTTCCTCCTCCCCTTTCCCCTCATCCCCACCACAGAGTGGCTTTTATACCCAATGAGTATATCATATATGTATATAAGAGTGTGTAGTAGGGGGCAGGGAAGATACCTGGAAGGTTTTGGTACTCAGAAAGGGATCGGAATTGGGGAAGCCCTGGCAGAGGGTCAAGCTCAGATTCCTGACTCTGGATGCTAGAAATGACCTTGAGTGGCTTGATGAGTTCAACCTGGTCCTTTAACAACTGTGGCTTTGGGGATTTGGAGTTGCCCATGTGCACTTGAATGTGTTTGTGTGTGCTCAACTGTCTGCCTGTTAGGATCTGTGTGCACAACATGGGAATCCTGTAACCATTCCCAAGTTAATGTTCTCCCAGCACCATCGGATATGTCTGGCTGGGGAATTTTGACTTCTGTGTCACCTCTGCCCTGACTTCTCACCCTCCCCACTTCCCGTTCCAGGGTGTGTTCCTGTCAGTGAACTTGAAGCCTCACATCTTGCAAAGAAGGCTCTGGTGAGCATCAGGCAATCTCTCTGCCCTCCTGGCGCCTGCTGTCCCCTCGGATCCTGAAAGTAAGATAATTAACCTCTCTCCAAAGCCTAGGGATTCTATAGGGTTGGCCCATGGCTTCCCCTAAGTCCCTCATTACTGTCCTCATCTACTATCTCTGAGGATTAAGAGAAAAATGCAAGTAGAGCACTTAGACTCAGCACCCAGCTTATCATAAGCACTCAATAACTGTCAGCTATCATCATTTAATGTCTTAAACCCTATTTATCTTTCAAAGCCCACCTCAAATGTTGCCTCCTCTGTAGAGCTTCCCACATAAATTGGAGGTATACAAATCTCTACACCTTCTTTGGCAATGGTTCTCAAAGTGTGGCCCCCATATCACTAACAACAGCTTTATCAGGAACCTTGTCAGAAATGCACATTCTCAGGCCATTGCAACCTTGATGTCTGAGGACCAAAGATCTGTGTTTTAACGGCCTTCCAGAGGAAACTGAAGTTTGAGAACTGCTGTTGTGGTATTTTCTTTGTATTCTATCATTGTATTAATCATAGCCTGACCTGAATTATCACTGTAAGCTCCTTGAGGGTAGGAACATTGTTTTATATTCTGAAATGCTGGATAAGTCCTTGTGAATTTGAGTAGGTGAGCATTTTAATTATATTTCATCTGAATAATTTCTAATCTCCCATTTCTCCCAAACCCTGTCTCCTGATCCCATCAATCTTCCTATCTACCCAAGGCCCTTAGGAAAATCTTACCTGCCTTCAGTAAGAGAAAACTATCTTCCTGCCTTCATTCATGCTCCTTCTTTTGCTTCCTCCTCGACTTCCATCTTCTCAGCTTAGGGCTTATGAAATTAATGGTGAGTGTAGAGCAAGGGTAGAGGGCACTTCTGGAGTGTCAGAAAGTGCCAGATATTAAAAGGTTTGGGTCCAGAGTATAAAATGTTGTCTCTGTCCCAGTAATGTTGCAAAGACATCAAAAACCTTTTAGGTGCTTCTCAGGTTGAGCTGATCTCTCAAAATGCAAAACCAGAGCAAAGAGGACTAGCCCCAACCCCCTTATACACAGCATCCTTCAAGGACACTCCTGAGCAGCCTGCTTACTATAAAACATCACATTAGAGCCCATGGAAGAGAGCAGAATGTATTAGAACTCCCTTTGATACTTACTCATCCTGCCATACTGGCTATAGGGCTCCTTTTCTCTGCCCTGTGGGTAGTATAACTAGAAGATGGAATGATTGTGGCCAGTAAGATACATATGTTGCATAAACATGTTATTTAGCCAACCTGCCACACAGATTTGGTTCTGTCTGTATCCAGCTAAAGCCACATAAGCTTTCCAGGGAACACAGAAACTGTGAACATAGTATAGGTTATAGTAGGGTGACCATATAACTTGGACACTTTTGAAAGTGAAAGGAGGTGCTAGTATCAATAATACCAGAACAGGAGACATACACTGAGGCATATGGTCACCCTATGTATCAGTCATTATTTCTTCCCACGAGGGCCAGGTTGTGGATGAGGATGTCAGAAAGGAAGTTTTGGTATCTCTTGGCCCCCATCCCCTCCTTCCAGCCACTTAGTATTCATTAACTATAAGCAACAAGGAACAGGAAGCGACTAGGAAGTACTAAGTCCAGCTAAATGGACCACATACCAGGTGCTTTACCTACAGTGATACATGGGTGCTATGAGACCTTACATGTCCATCCCCTTTGCACTGGATTCTTATCTCATCTGTGCTTACCAAAACCCTGGACAGGTATTATAAGCAGAGTTTTGGGGAGTTACAGCCAGAAAAAATGATTCTTGAACCCAAGACTCGGGTTTAAAGGTCAGAGCTCATCTATTGCCTCATACAGCTTAGTCATGGGCCGGCATAGTGAAAGCAGGATTGAAATGCCTGATGGGGCAGGCTCGGCTAACTGTTACCTCCCAGTACACGTGTCAACAGTATCTTTGACAGGTAGAGAGATCTGCCACTGTGGAGGTGAGCTGCTGGAAGTACCTGTGCCCCTGTCTGACATTCACAAGTATTTGGTGAGCATTTACTATGTGCAGTCACTATCAGGGCTCTCTGGACACAGCAGTGAGCAGAACAGACATGTAATGCAGAAATACAGAGGACATGCAATACAGAAAATGACAGGTCTGGCTTGCATTCAAGGTCCTGTGCAATGTAACCTCAATGTGCCTCTCACCTCACCTCCCACTATCACAAGCTTCACCAGCTAAGCACTCTTCCCAACTGGCCCCAGTACCCAGCGTCATGGACACTCGGGGTTGCATCTGACATCTAGAGTGACCTCCTTGCTAGCACCCCTGCCAGCTCTTAGGGGCCCATCTAGTTCTTCCCCTTCCCCATGCCTTTGCTTGTGCTGCTTCCTCTCTCCCTTTCCTGGATCCGGTCCTCCCCGTCTTCTTCTGTTTACTACTGTGTATTGCTGAGTAGTGATTTTTGTCAACTAAATGGATGACAAACTCCTTCTGAGCCTGGATTCTAATGTCCACACTAAAGAATCAAGATCTCCCAGCAAACTGGGGCTTTTATTGGTGTCTTTTGTTTTTCTCAAGTCTCATCTGTTAAACCTTCTCCAATGTGTAAGCCCTGTACCACCTCTGCATCTTACTCCCTGAAGGCAACTTCATCTCTATAATAGAGAGAAAAGTAGAAGCACTGGGAGCAAACTCCCTCAATTCCCTGAACTCATAAGCTTACCTGCAAGTGAAGTGATTTTTGCCTCTTTTGAGCCTGTCACAATGGAATATTTTCACATCAGGCTAATCCTTCTAGCCATGGCATGATTCCATCAACTCCAACCTTCTCCGGTTCCGATTCCAGAATTGGTTTCTCACTAAGAATTATGTTCTATTCCTTCTATTTCTCCAAGTTTTGATTTTCCATAATTCCCTCTCATGAGCATTTAAACACACACAAGTCTGCCAACTCAAAAGCAATACACACAGCAGCCCCTGAACTCCATTTTCTCTCTAGGAATTACTGCCTTTTCCCCAGTTCACAAATAGCTTCTTGAAAGAGAAAGCCATACTCACTCTTGCCACGTGCTCATTTCCCACTTGTCCTCGGTCTACAGAAGCCTGGCAACTGCCCCTGATAATACACTAGAGATGCTCTCCAGGGATGTTGGTAAATCCAACCCACACTTTTTAACAGTTTCAAACTTGACCTCTCAGTCTCTCCATATTTGTTTGTTCATTTTTCTCCACTCCATTCTTTTTGAAACACTTTTTCCTCAGCTTACGTGATACTATGATCTCCTAGCTTTCCTCCTATCCCCTTGGCCTTTCCCTCCATCACCTTTTCCTCTTTCAACCTGAAATACTGGTGTTCTTCAGGTTCCATCCTGGACCCTATGCTCTGTTCCTGGTTGGCCCATCCTTTCTCATGGCTATAGCTGTATCCACATGGTAATGATTTTTGGATTTGTGTCCATAGCCAAACCTCTTTCCTGAGCTCTTAACCTCAAAATCCAACTGCCTGCTGGCCATCTTCACTGGGATGGGCCAACACATCTCAAAATCAATATATTCAAAACGGAGTTCACCATTCTCTCTTCCTTGTCTTTACCCACCTTCCCCTAGCATGTCATGTCCCTCCTTCTAGGTTCCTAGTCTTGGAGAATAGTGCAACTGTGACCAAGCCAGAAATCTGACCCCAAGAAATTTGATCAAGTCTGGAACCCTTTATTCCTTCTTCTCACCCCTATACCTGACCAATCACCAGGTCCTGTCTTATTATTGATTTTGCTTAAAACCACCATTTCCCTCCAATTCCACTGCTCTTGTCTTAGTCTAAGTTTCTGTCATAGTTCCCTTGGGATACTAATAGGCCTGTTATTTGCTCTTTTCCAACCTTTCCCAAGGCTTCTATATTGCCCAAAGAATAAAATCAGAATTTCTCAAATGGCAGAGAAGGCCTTCATGAGAATGGTCTATCTTTGGGACACCTGGGTGGCTCAGTCAGTTAAGCGTCTGCCTTCAGCTCTGGTCATGATTCCAGAATCAAGCCCTGGGTGGGGCTGGCTCCCTGCTCAGTGGAGAGCCTGCTTCTCTCTCCCTTTGTCCCACCTCTTAGGCATGCTAGCTTGTTTGCTCACTCTGTCAAATAAATAAAAGTCTTTTTTTTTTTTTTAAATAATCATTTATCTTTGTATCTCCATATTATATAGCACTGCTGCCTTCTTTCCCCTTCCCCTTCCCCTCTCCCTTTCGACTGACTTGAGATCTGTAAATGTGTAATATTTTTCCACGTACTGCTCCCTAGGCCTAAGTCCCTGAGACTTTCCTCAGACAGGGCTTCCACTAGGAGGCCTTCCTATGTCTTTAATACATCCTCTCCTTATTCTTAAAACAGAGTTAATCACACTGTAGTACAAGTCCTCTGTATTCATACCCCTTTCTCAACAGTTTACAAGACTATTTTATATACTGTTCTCTCGGCCCAGAGCTCAATAAATGCTTGTTGAATAAATGGATAAGCACGTGTTTAAAAATCATATCCTAAAAAAAGAAAATAAAAATTGTATTCTATTTTATGATTCATGAGTTCCATGAGCTACCCTTTTCTAGCTGGGACACCATAAAACACTACACAGTGGTAAAGTTTTTCATCCCCAATCTATCCCCCAGGAGGCTTCATAGAGCACACAAGGTAGCCTGAAACACAGCTGTGACAATTTTGGCTCCATCATGCTTTAGAGAAGGCTTCTCTGTGTGGCACTTGTGCCTCGGTGTTCCCCTAATTTGGTCCAGGGCTCTGGGTGTGTTGGAATTAGTAAGCTTGTGTTAGACCTTCCTCACCGGGTATAGAGTACAGCTGAATGACAAAACCTGCTGGGGCCAAGAATACGCACTGGATTCAACATCTTTATTGGTGCTGTGTTTTTCTAAGTCATCTGCACTCTGAGTTCCATTCTGTGAAGAGAATTCTGCGAAGAGACCAATTGTGCTAATTTGACTGGGGCTGTGGAAATTCCTGGGACAGCAGACTTAATATAATAACAGGGAGTCTCAGTAAAACCCAGATGGCTCAGTGGCCTTATCTAGTCAGGAAATTGGGATTAGCACAAAAGAAAATTGAATTAGTCCTTAGTAACACCTTGACTTGGCCTTTGGCTCCTCACTGGGCAGCTCCCTGGGCTGACATTGACAGAAAACAAAGAATGGCTGCATGTGTGGGTCTCAAATGGTTTGCCACTCAGGGGTGTGATCTTGGGCTTGTGGAGGGAAGTGTTTGGTGGGCTACAGTGGAGTGCAAAGAACATGTGTAGAGGAGATGGTGAGTTAATTTGTGGGGTGGAGGTGGGGAAGGAATGAAAGAATTGAGAATATCAGTTAGCTCCTATCTTTACTCCTCAATTCCCTGCTCTCCTGCAGACCCCAAAAAAGAGGTGAGCAGGGAGTGAGGCAAGGGCCTTAGCAGGGGGAGGAGGTCTAAGAGGACGTGGGAGGGGAGGGGTCCATGGGGGTGAAAAGAAACCTGGAGGGAAGGGAAGAGAATGGACGAGTGAGGAAGAAGGAGGAAAGATGGAGAGTGGATTGCTGCCAGAGGAGGGGAAAGGGCTTTCATTGTGATAAAAATGCAGTGATTGGGAAGTGGGGCGGGAACAGCGTGAGGGAGGAGGAGGGTACTGTGTAGAAACTCAAGTGGAGATGAAGGCAAAGATTATATCATAGCTGTTGGTCATGGAGATCTGATTTCTTTTGTGCAGGCGTCACATGCCGAGTGAGCTGTTATTAACTAAAAGAAGTCAGTGCTTAGTAGCAAGGAGGTTTGTGGTTGAGTGCATTCTAGCATGGTAGAAGAAATCATGGACTGGAGCACATTTTAAGGGAAGAATAGTTTTTACAGCTACTAGCCACCTATACCTTACCCCATGACCATGATCCAAAACAAAACAAAACAAAACAGCGTAAGATGCCTGCCGGCTATCAAGAATTAATATAATCCTGGGATAGATTTGCTTTGTTTTATACATTTTAACACACAATGAAGGTGTCCCCAGAATCAGGTACGAGGACTGAAGGTGATTTTAAGGCTGGTATTTATTTTAACAGAACAAAACAAAACAAAAAGTGTTTTAAAAGCTGGGCTTTTATCTGGGGATTTTCACTCTGAAGGTCCCACTCTGGAGGATTTTCACTCAGAGAGCTGAAGGATGGAGGGAGAGTGATAGAAAACTCCAGCAACCCCAGAAGGGAAAACTGTCCAAAAAGCACCCCTTTCTCCATTTCTACCCACCACAGAGGTTAGAATCTTGTGCAAGATCCAAAACAACAGGACTTGTCAGCATCCTGGAAATTTCCCAGGAGGTTTGCAGTCTATTGCCAATTCTGGCTTGATGAAAAGTTGGGGAATTCTGGGACTTCTGGGACCAGAGGGAAGCTGGCAACAGGAGAATATGTGTGAAAACCCCTCCATGCAACCAGGACTGACCTGGTGTGCCTTTGGAAGAAGTGTAGAAATAGTATCATCAATTGTGCATCCCTTGAAATGTCTTACTTGCCACTCTATCAGTTGACACGGTACCTGGTACACAGTTGGGACTCAGTAAATGCTTGCTTGCTGAATGAATGAATGAATGAGTGAACTTCCTGCCTTAGGTATTCCTCTAGCTCAAATTGGTCTTCCACACTGCAGCAGCTAGACATTACCTTAAAATATAGACCTGATCAGTTCACGTTGAAGTCCTTTTCAGCTTCTGCCCTTGGGAAAATTCCCTCAGAGAAATATACTCCCATTAATGACTATATGACCTGAGCCCCAGCCCCCATTTCCAGTTCTATTCCCCACTTCTCCTCCACTGGTTCCTCACCATTTCCTCCAAATATCTCTAAATACATAATGCCCTCAGAGCCTTGCTTGGCTCCATTTAGAATTTCCTTGACAACTTGCACCTATGACCCAAGCCTTCAGCCTGTTGATAACCCACTTTTCAGGGCCCCACACAAATATCACTTCCTCCATGAAGCCTTCCTGTCTTTCTTGCTTCTTTGCCTGTGGTTTCACAAGAGAAGCCCTGAAGCTATGGCAGCACTGATTTCATGTTATCTCTTAAGTCACTTGTTCTTTACCTGTCTACCACTCCACTAGGCTCTGGGCTTCTCAAAGACTCACACTTTGATTTGTCTCCACATATTCAGCTAAATGACTGTTAAATGAAGGAGTGAGGGAAGCCAGAGAGACTCAAAGAGGTTGGAAGAAGAAATATTAGTGAGATAATACTGGGAAAATATAAAATTGCAGATACCTAGCTGTTTGCCTCAGAAACTGTGTAATCAGCCCTGAGCTTCCTGTTTCCCAGCTTCCAGCCCAAGGAGTAGTAGAACTTCTATTGACCACAGGAGGAGAAGGAAAGGCCCTTTGGCCAGGGAAGATGTTCTCGTTCCCTTAGGCACACCATACCCCACCAAATGTTGTCACAGTAAAGATAGGCTGAAGTCCCCTACTTTTCTCAGTCCTTTCCTTCTATGATCTTCTTAGGGCATCTCACACTAAGGGTGTGCCCTCCCTCCTGCTTTAATCTGCCCGGTAATAGTGCTAATTGAAGGGACTTCAGCTCCTTCTGCAGCCTTGTTTTGTCAGGCATAAAAGTCCTCTCTAATTTTCTGGATGTGGATACCATTCCCGTTGGCACCCTTCCTTTGGAGTTCAATTGTCACTCGGGCCTCATGAAAGGCCCCTTACAACTCACTCATTCACTGTACCTCATTGTCCCTGTTCATTCATTGACATTCACTGGGATAATTCCTCCTGCTGCCACATGCACAGAGACGCGTGCACATGTGTTCAGACCCCACATCCCATTAACGGTGAGGGCACTTGAAATAAAGAGCAGCACTGCCTGAATGTGGGCCTGCCCTCCCCCTCTAATAGCTGGGGAGTCTACCGCGCTAATGTTGTTTTAAGAAGTATCAGGAGAACTGACGACCTCTGCAGAGCAGGAAGGGAGGAAGGGGTGGGGGTGTTCCTGGCAGCTCCTGTCATTAAACACCATCAGCTACATCACTCCAGACAGATACTGCTCCCCACCCCTCTCCCCCTGCTTTCATTCTTCCCAGAGCCAGCTAGTTCCAGAGATCCAGTCTCTGCCTTCCTCTTAGGCATTAGTCTGTCCTTCAAGGCTCTCCAGAAGACAAGCACCTTCCACCTGGCTTATGTGCTATGTCCTAGAATTGAATTCTACATCTATCAACCAGGTCTGCTCCCATGATCTTTAGCTCATGCTTTGCTTATATATTCTCATCACTGCTTAGGGGCCAGCTGCTTTCAATGGCATGGAGAGTCCATTATTCTACCTCAGAAACTCAGCAAAAACAGGGTCTTTTCAACATTTTTTAAGCTAATGGTTAATAAGATGGTTATTAGGACTATGAAGAAAGCCGTAGAGGAAGCAGAGCAAAAGTAAGACTATGAAGTAAGAGACACAAAAGAAGCGAGTCAGTGGAATGGTGGTCTGTTGTTATGGTCTACAGCCTACCCACCAAAACACAGCGCCCCGTCCAGCCTGGCCTCAGAGCAGGCTCATTTCTCCCTGGTGTTAGGATCCCAGTTCTCCCCTTAGTACTGATACCCAACTACCAGGCCTTCCAAGACCTACTCTAGCCCTGCCCTTCTATGAGGGAGATATTCCTTGATCCCCACCAGGGCCCACAGTTCTTCTGATGCCCATGAGCTTCTTGGTAATACCGTGAACTGGCACCCGAAAGGCTTCTGCATCTGCATATGCCATACCTACTCAAATGAGATCCCAGATTTCTGGTCTCATACCTGTAACCCCCCAGATCAATCTGGGAGGCGGGGAGTCTGCACTTTAACAACTTCTCCCTAAGCTCACTGGGCTTCTAGGCAGGCAGATGCAAATTGCTTGCCTAGTCAGAGACAGTGATTTGTTCTTTCCCAGGACAGAAAGGATCTGGTGGGCAGTTGCTTTAGAAAGGGGGCATTTTGTAACTAAAAGGACAGATGTGGACTACAGCAGAGTTCAGCCACTGACTACCCGTGAGAGCTGTGGGGATGCTACATCGCTACTTTGACCCCAGATTTTCTTTTTGCATTTGAAAATTTAGGTTGGGCTTTTCATCCTTAGTGTTATTGATAGATTGGACTAGATAATTCTGTATTGTAAGAAGGTATATATACATATGGATATATACCAGATATGTATGTGTGTGTGTGTGGGGGGTGGATAGATCGATTGACAGATAGATAGATAGATACCAGATACCAATTAAACACACTCTCTGCCCCCCTCCTCTGCCCAACTGTGACAATTAAAAATGTCATAGACATTGCTGAATGTTAAAATCGGGGTGGGGGGGGTTACAGAGGTATGTAAGGGGGTGGGTAAAATCATTCCCAGTTGAAAACCACTGAAAAATACCTTGGGATTATTCTAAAGATTAATGTGATAGCATATGTAAAGCATCTGACAGCATCTAGCATATAATAAGGACTCAATAAATGTTAGTTTCATCAAATATTTTAGGTAGAATTTGGCAGTTACCTTTCTTTTCCTTTTTTTTTTAAAGATTTATTTATTTATTTATGATAGACATAGAGAGAGAGAGAGAGGCAGAGACACAGGCAGAGGGAGAAGCAGGCTCCATGCCGGGAGCCTGACGTGGGACTCGATCCCTGGACTCCAGGATCGCGCCCTGGGCCAAAGACAGGCGCTAAACCGCTGCGCCACCCAGGGATCCCGGCAGTTACCTTTCTATCTTCACCCACCATGAAGCGTCCCTGGGGCCTCAAAAGGTGGGTGGTGTGGGGATGACTCTAGAAAGGAAGTTCGATAGAAGGTGATCTCTCCAGTATGTTCAGTGGCCTCAGAGGAGACATTTCTTGGATATTCATGTATGTCTTAGAAGTGTCTCAGGGTAAAGGGGTGATGTAGTTGGAGGCCCAGAGAGACATGGTTCAATAGTCTCCACAGAGAGCCTTTTGTAAGCATGTTGCCCATTTGTGCTTCAATTCCACCTCCCTATCTGGTTGTTCTGGGGAGATACATGGCCCATTCCAGATGAGGGATAGTGCTTCTGTAGAGAAGCAGTTTGTATCAGCAAAGAGAGGATGTGGGAGATATTGCTGAGACACTAGCTGGGCTGGGGCACAGGAAGGATGGACTCAGAGGAAGCCGGCTATAACTGTAGACCCCAGAGGATAGCCTTCCTGCCCACCTTGCCCTTGTGCATCTGATCTTTGCAGCTGCCACACTCTGCTGCCCAGATCTAGGCTTCTCTACTGGGGTGGGAAGACAGAGGAAGGAGAGAAGTCTCCAGAGGTAGTATTTCATTCAGGCCTAGGATATATGGAAATCTTCCAAGTCCACAACTGGCTTCTGTGAGAGGCAAAACTGACCCACTATAAGGAATTTCAGAGTTGTCCAAGCTATAGACACCTCGACTAATTTTTTTTTTTTTAAATGATAGAAAAGAAAGGACAATGGACTAGGGCCTTGAATTGCTCCTCTGGGCCACTGGCTGGTTGTGTGGTCTTGAGTGAGTCATTCTCTCTGGGCTCCCCTTCATCATCTGCTTTTGGGCAGCACTGCAACTGTTCCAGCGCAGACACTTTAAGAGGCTCTGGTGAGGTCAGCAACTAAACATGCTTTGAGAAGAGAGAAAGAATTATTGGTGCACGCCCACCACCAACTTCAGCCTCAGTCTGAGAGAGAGCAGGCTGCACCAAAGCCATTTCAAAGGGAGTCACTGGCTGAAAGGACTGAGCTCCCAGCATGAGGACAAACCAAGGTAGACCACCTCTGGGGGGCCAGGGTGGAGCTATCCCCTGGAGGTTACTAAGGTCAGTGTGTAATAGGAGCTGGCAAAGGTGGTCTAGCAGAACAGGTGAGGAAGAAATAATTCATTGTTTGTTTTGATTTGATTTCGGTTTTAATCATGAGATTAGCCAAGAAAGGGTAAACACATGCCCATGTGTCACTCTTTTTTAAGTGGGGAGTTGAGATCCAAAAGCCCCAAAGGAGCATTCCTCAGCTGCATGTGTTGTTCATGGGGAGCTGTGACCTGACATAGTGGGCCCATGGCACACTGTGGTTATTTCCTCTGCATTTGCTCTCCCTTCCCTCCCTGAGGGCCTATATCATCTCATGCCTAACATGTGGTGACAAACTTCAAGATGGCCTGCCTCCTCTTCCCATTAAGCCATCCTGCACAAAGGTCTTCTAAACACAGATTTCAACACTTGCCTCGCTTATCTTCCTGATAACCTTTTCCTGCTCCCAAGGCCTAACTCAACAGGACCAAGGCTACCATGTGATAGTGTTAGAAACCTCCACACTAAGTAATAATGTCAAAAAAGGCATGTGCTTGAAACCTATCTTACCTGGACTTCCTCAGGGAGGGAACTTGGTCAAGCCCTTAACTCTTTGAGCCCCCTTCCTTATCTCTGAAAATGGCATAAAGACCTGACATGTGGTGATTTCATAGGAGTGAAATGATAGTCAATGACACAGTGGATATAGAAAGGCTTTACAAACTAAAAAGTGCAGCACTAACATTAGAATCCATTCAGAGCTCTTGAATATCTCTCAAAGTTCATTCAAGATGGTTTTCTTGTTCTCCTGTTGTTTCTCTCCGTAGGGATCTTCCCTCCTTTAATTGGCCAGGTAAATCCTTTCTCCAGAGCTCAATAACCTTCCTATTCTGATGTTTTCCTTCACTATGAACATCCTTAGTACTGAGTTGCTGACCTGCCTCAGTTCTTCTGCACACAGATCAGAGTTAGTGAGCCCCCACCAACAAAAGTACATAGGGTTACTCATTTAATCCTTGCAATAAATTTAGCAAAGTCTCTGGATACAATGTCAGTATACAAAAACCAATTGCACTTCTCCATAGTAGCAACAAATAAATAGAAAAAGAAATGTTAAAAACATACCATTTTAAAAATGTGCATTTTAAAAATAACTGAAGTCATATTACGCATGAAATGCATTGAAAGTACATTGAAAACTGGAAAGTATTATTTAAATTGTTATTTTATTAAATTATATATTACATTAAATTATTATTTAAAGTATGGTGATAAAGACAATCTAAACAAATGCAGACATATAGCAGATTTATGCATTAGAAGACTCAATATTCTAAGGATTTGAATCGTCTTCAAATCAATCGATATAGTCAATATGCTATCAGTCAAAATCCCAGCAGCTTATACATTGAAATGCAAACGTCCAAGAATAAACAAAACCACCTTGAGAAAAACAAAGCTGGAAGGCATATGTTACTAGATTTAAAAACAGAAGAAGTGGCAATAATCAAGACAATGTGCTATTGACATAAAGGTAGACAGACTGACCAGTGGAAGAGAATAGAGCCCAGAATAGAGTCCCACACATACATAATCACTCGATTTGTGACAAAGGGAACAGTGCAGAGCTATAAGAAAATAAGAGCTATTTTTATTAATTGCTGCTGGGTCCACTGGTATCCATTTATAAAAAAGTTATCTTGACTCCAACTTCACACCACATACAAATAATTTCTGATGAGTTGCAGCTATAAATGCAAAAGGTTAAACACTAAAGCTTCTATCTAGAAGAAAACAAAGGAAAACAACTTCTTGGTCTTTGAATAGGCAGAAATTTCTCAATCAGGACATTAAAAAGCACTAATCATAAAGGAAAAATACTGAAAAGTTAAGAATTTCTCTTCATCAAATGTCTCCACTGAGAGTAAAAAGACAAGCCAGAGAGTGGAAGAAGATATTTTACATATCTGACAAAAGACGCTCAACAGAATACATAAAAGAACTTTTGTAAATCTCTAATAGACAGAAACCAAATTAAAAATGAACAAAAGATTTTAATTAGTCACTTCATAAAATAAAATATGCAAATGGCCAAAATGTATAAACAGGTGTTCATGATGATTGGTCATCAGGGAAATGCATATTAAAACCATAATTAGGGACACTTGGGTGGCTCAGTGGTTGAGTGTCTATCTTTGGGTCAGGTTGTGCATGGTCCTGGGGTCCTGGGATCCAGTCCTGCACCAGGGTCCTCAGAGGGAGCCTGCTTCTCCCTCTGCCTGTGTCTCTGCCTCTCTGGGTCTCTCATGAATAAATAAATAAAATCTTTAAAAACAACAACAAAAAAACATAACACAACCACAACAATGACAAAATGAAAAAGCCAGATAACCAAGTGCTGGTGAGGATGTGAAGATATGCTCAGCCACACTAGGAAAATGGCAGTTATCTACTCAAGTTGGACATATACACACCATTTGACCCAGCAATTCACTCCTAGATGCACACCCACTAGAAATGTTACCATGTATTTACTAAAAGACCTAGCAGCATTATGCGTAAGAGTCCCAAAGTGGAAATGCCTGGAAACCTAAGTCCTATCCACAGTAGAACGAGCCACGGTATATTTATATAGTAGAAGATTATGGGGTAAAGAGATCCATGGAGCTACTGTTACACAGAGCAGCATAGCCCAGTCTCTCACAAAAGGATGCATGCTATATGGTCCTATTAATAAGATGTTGATAAAGAGGGCAAAGTTATAGTGTCAGGATGAGGGACAGAATTATAGAGGATAGGGGAACCAGAGGGGTTTCAGGGGGTACTTTTAATGCTCTGTCTTTTGCCTTGGGTTCTATTTATTAAAACATTTTGAAAATTCATCAGTTTGGTCATTCATGCTTTGTGCACATTTCTGTATGTATATTATATACTTGAATACAATTTTCACTTAAAAAAGTTCTCACAATGACCCAGGAAGTAATTCTTTCTCCCAATTTTCCAATGGCTAAGAGGCTCAGTGGGAACAAAGAAGTGGTCAGATGTCAGATGGGGATGAGGTATTCAAACCCACCCTGTGTGGGTTCCTCACTGGGCCTTTGTGCCTTCAGAAGCAGAGACTCTGAGTCCTACCTTGTATTCCCTTTGCTGCCTGCCCATGGCTGGACACGGCAACCCAACAGATGTTCAGTTACGGATTGAAAGTTTTTGTCCCCCAAAATCTACATATTGAAGCCCCAACCCCCAATGTGATGGTATTTGGAGGTAGGGTCTTTGGGAGACAACTAAGTTTAGATGCGGTCATAATGTGATTAGTATCCTTTTTTTTTTTTTCTAAAGATTTTATTTGTTTATTCATGAGAGACAGAGAGAGAGAGAGAGAGAGAGAGATAAAGATCGGGGTCCCTGTAAGGAGCCTGATGTGGGACTCGATCCCAGACCCCAGGATCATGCCCTGGGCCAAAGGCAGACGCTCAACCACTGAGCCACTCAGGTGTCCCTAGTATCCTTGTAAGAAGAGTAACAGACCAGAACCCTTCCTCTACCACATGAAGACACAGCAAGAAGGTAGCTGTCTGCAAGCCAGGAAGTGGCCTCCACCAGACACCAAATCTTCCAGCACCTCAGTCTTAGATTTCCCAGCCCTCAGAACTGTGAGAAATGAATGGTTATTAATTCAAGCTACCAGGTACTTTGTTATAGTAGCTCAAGCTAAGACATTCAGTAGGAAGAAGAAGGCCAGAAGCTAAATCTACAAACTCGCCCACCTACCCTTTTCCTCTCCCTGCCTACCTTCTACTGTCTTTTCCTTCCTAGCTCTAAAGAGTGTTCCTGAGCTTGCCTGGCTCTTGACTCTGTCCCCCTACTTGGCAGAGTGCTGCTACCTTTAGGATGGGGATAACAGGGTGGTTTCAGCAAAGTGGCTTCAGCGGTGCTCCCAGAATGTGGTGCAGAGGTGGAACAGGAGAGGTGTCCTGATGCCTCCTCTCCCTTAGGCTACGTGCACTGGGCCACCACCCAGAACAGTGGGGTTACTTCAACTCAGCTACTCCTAGAAAGATCCTCAGGGGTGAGGGGGGAACCAGACTTGTGTGGAACCAGACTGGTATGGCTCAGCTCCTAACTCTCTCTGCCACCAGGGCTTGGTCTTGACTCCACTTCCACGTCAGCCTTGAAGTTCTTTTCTCCTCCTGCAGAGGAGTGAATGAAATGGTCCCTGTTGGCAGATCCCTGACCAGAGCTTCCTCCCCAACACAATGGGGGACTCTTCAGTCTCTACATCATTGAAGAATAGGATCTGGATGCTGTCAGAAGCCTCCTCTGGAAGGCTGAGGGCCAGCCTCCCATGGCTAAATAAGGAGGTCACCACTGCCCAGGAAAGGCTGTGGAGAGAGTTTACCAACTTTCTCATTGCCTCTGGCCAGAAGTATATGCCCAAGCTGAAATAGCAGAATCCAGTCCCCTTGGATGTCAATCTGGGGGACACAGTCCCTCTTAAGCTCCCATCTGCTGAATGTTTCCTTAGGTTTGGATGAAGGACTATACATACCTGATATGGAGCAAGCTATACCCCAACACTGAGGGGGAACACCATCATTATTCTCATACAACAGATGCAGAAAATGAGGTCCCAGGTTTTACATCTAACAAGGGGCAATGCCGAGCTTTGAATCTAGGCTGTAGTCAACAGTGCTTTAGCCATACACACCACCTGTTTACCTCTAGTGGTATCAGGTGCTCTGCAGACCTCACACCAGCCAGTGCCTCCCCCACCCACCCAATGCCCAACCCTCTCCCCACAGGCTTGGCTGCTCCTCTAGTACTCCCCCTAACTCTTTCCCATGACCCCCACCCTGCACTCCGGCTCCAGTCCATAATCCTTTTTAGTCCTTTGCACCTCTAGTCTTGGGCCACCACTGCAGCCTCTCCAAACCTCCAATCGTGTCTATAAAGTGGAGCTAACAGTAGTACCTACCTCGCAGGTTTCTGTATGTATTGAGTGAAGTTTTATTTGTAAAGGAACTGCGATATAATTAAGAGCTTAGTGAATGGCAGTTAGGTTTTATCTTTGTTTTTTAACATATGGAACTTGGTGACTCAAAGCATCTCTGGGCTCTAATCCTGATATATTTTTCTTCAACTTTGCTGGTCTCTGGGCTCTACTTTCCTTTCATTATCTAAAGAATTGGGGACATTTCCATTTGGGGGCTTTAGAGATTAGATTTCTAAAAAATATCAGTAATCATCTATCCATTTTTTTGGTAGAAATTGCTCTTCAAGTATTTAGAAATCACTAGTCTAACAAATAGTAAACTCCCTGAGGATGCCAAATACCCTTGGGGTCTAGCACAGAGCTGGGCCCAGCAGAACTCAGTACATTCAAAGGAACAGACAGTCAGCAGCACAAGTTTGAATAGTGGGGAACAGTCCTGGCCTCTTAAGCTAGTAGTCCCCATCCTTTAGAGGGCTAGAGGATGGGTGTTTTTAGCTAGAGACATCTCCTCATTCCCCCTGCATGTGCTCTGAGTCATGGCCAGCTAATAACAGGTCAGCCCCAGGGTGTAGATGAGATCAGACACCTCTGTCTTCCCCAGAGGCATTTCTGTGGGTCTCTGGCCCTATAGTCCCCTTGGGCTGAGGCAGGCGATGTTGGACTACTCCTGTCTCTTGCTGCTAATGTTCAGCCCACACTCTCTGCCACCACCTCCTTGAGGAAAACTAAGCAGGAGCATAAGTAAAAAGTCCTTTTCACCTGAGTCCACGGAGGGCAGGGTTGGATAGAGTGAGGGAACCCAAGAGATCATGTCACTTCAGTGGCTTGGAGCAGAGGGAAGCAGCCCAGGGGCTGGTTTGCACCAAGCAATGCCAGGTCTTGCACCGGATCTGGTACATGCTGAACACCCCGTGGTGTTCTGGCAAGAGAAACCTTCACAGTCACCAGTCTTAGAAACCAGACTCTTCCTTCTGCTGGCACCCTCCTGTGCTTCAATGTGGAAACATATTTGTCTGCAAAGAATGAGATCCTAAAAGCCTCTTCTGGTCCACAGGAGAAGTGGCGGATCCCTGAGGTCCTCCCACCACCGTGCCCCTGCAGACACATCCTGGCTGCCTTAGGAGTGCTGTGCAGCCAGCACAAGTCTGGGCAAGGCCGGGAGACACTGCTGCAATTAGACCAGATCCCAGAAACCCCACCTGCCTCCCTGTCCCCGTGCCTGAGCTGCTCCAGGGCCAGGCAATGGGGCAGGGTTCTCAGTCGCTGACAGAAAAGGTGTGAGGAGGGAAGAAAGAAGAGACGAGCTCTTGGTTTGTGTTCAGTCCCTTCATCCTGTTTTCCTGTCCTGGGACACACCTCTCTAGAGCCTTACGGGGTTGGAGGCATCTTAAGCAAGGGCCTCAACATAGCACCGTAGTTTCTGACCCTTGGCAGGCTTCCCTGAAACCACTTTATGCTGATGAAAGTAAGGCCTAATTCTGGGCTGCCTTGTGTTTCTCTCACAGGTTCCACATCTCCCATCAGCCTCTGAATCCATGAAGTGCAGTCAAATGGGAGTTTATAGCTGCTGTCCCAGGGACTGTGCAGAGGGCAGTCCTTTGAACTCTGTCTTCCTCTGCTGGTGGGAGGTTCCCACCATTACCTAATGGGGGAGGGCAGAGGCTGCTGCAGGGAAGTCCCATGGCTGCCTCTGTTCCCCCACAGCTCTTTAAGATCTCTGCAAGCTGTCCTGGCTCTAAAATCAGCCCTGAAACTGAACTAACATCCCCTCTCACAGATGTCCCTAAAAGCCATGAGGGCCTCGTGTTGCTGGAGGCACTGTCTTCTCCCCGACAGATACCAACATGCTAGAATCGAGAAACTGCCAGACTCTGAAGATGCAGGTTCTAATGTCACATCAGAGACTAACAGCTGTGTGCTGTGTGCCATGGAAGACACCACCTCAGCTGTCTAGGCCATGCCTAGTGGAAAAGTTTCCTTCACAAAAAAAAAAAAAAAAAAAAAAAAAGCACAGAGGGAGGTGAGAAGGCTGGTGGACGGTGCATGACTGATGCCAGACTGCTCATTTCACGTGGGAGAATTCGTGTATGTGTCCCTGGTATAGAATGTGCATCAAAACAGGAGCAACTTCTCCTCGGTCCACCCAGGCTGCCTGGCCCCATCTTGTTTAATGCCATTTAGGCAGAATAATATTCCCCTAATTTCCCAAGGCAGAAGTCGACTCTTCAGCCTTCTTCATTCTCCTCCGTGAGACTCGACCAGATGTGGGCCTCCTTGCGTCTATGCATCTCTCATAAGCTAAGTGCAGAGAGAAGTTTCATTTTATTTGTTTTTATTTCTCCCCTTTTCCTAACCTTATGTGTTACATAATCCAGAAAATGATGCAGATGAGAAAGGCATTGGCAGGAGGGGAAAAAAAAAAAAAGAAAGGGGTGCAGTGTGAAACACCTTGTATCCAGGTGTTCACCTTGGGGAGAAATCTTCCTCCCCTTACTCCGTTCCACACATGTTCCAGATGGCCTTGTGGGGTTTTCCTGAGGCTAGACCTTCAGGGTCTCTGAGCCCTCCCCTCTCCTGCATTCTGTCCTCCACACATTTGGTGAAAGACAATGTGAGCAAGAGATCTACTTTCAACACCGAGTCTCCACCTCATCTGTCCTTCACTGATGGACATTCAACGATGCCACACTCATCTGTCCTACGTAATTTTATCAGTCCATTTTAATTTAGTCAAATTGACAATGTAGATGGAGATCCAGAGTGACAAAGGTGGAAGTGTTTCCTCCCATATTGTTTTCAGTTACAACTGTTTCCCTCTGCCAGAGTAAGCAGATAAGAGAGTAGTTGTCAGGCAATAATGCCTGACCCCAAAATTTCCCTTCCCTGATACTCTGGACATGTCCTACACCAAGGGCTCATGACCTTCCTACACAGACATCTTAGTCTCATGCCTGCTTTCCTTCCATTGGAGCTGATGGGGAGGGGATGAGGGTAACATGAAAATAGAGCTCCTATTACATTTCACACGCCTTTACTTATATTGGGTCATGTAATGTTCATAAAAATTCTCCCTGGGACACAATGCATTTTATAGATGAGAAAACAGGCTCAGAGATGCTAAGTGACTTGCCGTACAGCTATTAGGTAGCAGAGCCACACACCGATCTATCTGATGCCAAAAATCATATTCTTTCTGTTCTCCACTCCCAAACTTGCCTGGAAGGGTTGACAAGCATGAAAGAGCCCACGCCTCACCTTTATGGCTCACCTGTTCTCTCTACCAGGGCTGTAGGCTGCTGTCCAGGTGAGGATGAACTTCTCTGGGAGACTGAGGGAGCATGGCCTGAGCTGAAATGTTTCCTGAGCAAAGCCTTGTCTCCAGGGGTCACCCCACTGGAGATGTCACAGGACACTGCCATGGCCTTGCCCTCGGCTACTCAGGTTTTTAGCAAACACAAGGGAAGTTCCGAGGCAGGTAGAGGAAGATGATGTTGTAAGATCTTTTTAGATTCTGTGGGCAGGAGGACCCCTGGCACCCTGTTCTTCCGAGATCGAAGGAGGTCCCTATTTGACCGGACCTGCCTCTCCTGGGATGCACACTTGCCTCCTGGCTGGGAATCTTTCCCAATGTGGCATCAGCTCTCTAAGTGGTTAGCATAGCTCACTGGCACCTACAACTTTCCATTTTGTTCAGGTTTGGTTTAAATTGAGCACATATGGGACAGAGGCAGTAAACTTGATTTTCATTTTGGAAAGGTGATAATTGGTCACAACTGTGACTGTGATAGTAAACCTTCACTATCACATTAGATGGGAGCTTCTCAGAACTCTTAGAACAAAGCAGAGGGCAGAGGAAAGGAAGGAAATCAAACATCTGAAGATTCCAGAGAAACAAGAAGGAAGGCAGGACAGAAAAATGGAGGCTGTGAGTATCACCTGTCACCAAAGTCCAGGGCCTCCCTTGCCCTGGGGGGAGAAAGCCACAAAGACTGCGAACTTTCCATTATTGACTAGTTCTCCTATGTCCTCTCAGGCAAATCTGTCTGACACTAAAGGTGAGAGGATCTGATGAGTTCTACTGGCCCTGCTGTCTTTGTCCACAAATAGCAGTGGGCTAGTAAGGGTCTGAAGTGGTAACACCAGTCCTGGTACTGCCACTAATCAGCTGTGGAGGGGAGACACTGAGCAAGTTCCTCCCCAGTGTGAGCTTCTGTGTCTTCATCTGTTTAAAAAAAAAAAAAAAAAAAGCCCCCTGTGATTCCATCCAGGTCCAAAGTGGTGCAAAGCAAGGTGTTACCCGTGTATCCTATTATAAATAAGTCTCTAAACCCCACACATTGACACCTGACCTTGGATGATAGACTAGGAACTTTCCTCTCCTTGAAGCTTTGGCTACCCTATGTTTCCAGGCTGTGTGAGATCTCCCGGACCATGTGCTATCAACCAGGAGACAGGAAGGGGGATAGAAAGTCATTCTAATAAATAATCTGATTTGGAGAAAGGAGTCTCTCCAGCCTCAAATCTATTCTATTCACCATTGCTAGATTAACTTCCTAAAACCAAGGTCTACTATAAACCACTCCTCGACCTATCACATTGGTCACTTCCCACTGCCTGCCAAATAACAAGCAAAGTCCCAAGGGATGTACTAAGCCCTTCTCAATCTGATTCACCTTGCTTTTGTTTCCACCACTGATTGTGCCCTATCTTTGCCACCCCTCCCTCTAACTCTTAAAAGTCGCACCCAGACCACAGGGTGCTTATCATGTTCTATATCTCCCATGAAGACTTTTTCGACCAATTCAGCTTTGTAGAGTGATATTTTCTAATGCATCTGCTGTCTCCCCCAATTCCAAGCCTGTCTGGAACAGTGTCTGTCTCTCTCTCTCTCTCTTTTTTTTTTGCTCCTCTCAGGTTCTGGTAGAGTGCTTGATATGGACCTGGCATTCCCTGACTTGAAAAAGAATGTAACTAAGAGGGATCCCTGGGTGGCACAGCGGTTTGGCGCCTGCCTTTGGCCCAGGGCGCGATCTGGGAGACCCTGGATCGAATCCCACGTAGGGCTCCCGGTGCATGGAGCCTGCTTCTCCCTCTGCCTGTGTCTCTGCCTCTCTCTCTCTCTCTCTGTGACTATCATAAATTTAAAAAAAAAAAAAAAAAGAATGTAACTAAGATAGAAAGAACTAGGTACCAGGGGTCCAGAGCAAGAGTACTTGGAAGTGAGTAAAGACAACAAGTTGGAGAAGAAGAGTTTTGGGGGATGTGGGAGGAATGCAGAAAATAGAATTTAAGGGCCCTTTCAACTCTGAGATTTTGTGTTTCTATGCTGAGTACTGGACATTTCTTCAACACAGGCTCCTTAGTTTCCTGATAAGCCTTGGAACCCTGGACTTGGAGGTCCTATGTGTAGCTCCAGCATAGAAGTGACTCCAGTCAAGAGGAGTTTTTAAATCCTGGGGGAGGCTGAATGCCTGGTGGTCCTGGTAAATGAGGAAATGTCTCAGGAAAGACCAAACATCCTGCCCATGGTCACTCCCTGCTAGTGCGTGTCTCTGAGCAGGGCTGCTGCAGGCCCACGGAGGGGAGGAGCGGGCGGCTGTGAGCACTCCTTCCGTGCAGCGCTGCCTTTTTAGTGCAGGTGGAGGCTGGGGCTCTGCCTCCTGGCTCTTGCTTTCCCCACCTGCCTGCAGTTCAGTTTCCCTGCGGTGCCACCACTGAGGCACTGGGGCTGGGGAGGGTTGTCTTCTCAAGATGTGAGCACATTCTAATCCTTCCTAGCCTCCTCTGCGTGTGCACGGTTGAGATACCCTTCAATGGGAAGGAGGAGAGAGCCAAAGCTGGAGTGTCTGAAGGTTGCAATAAATAAGGGAGGTGCTCTGAGTGCTTAAAGTGTCCTTCTGAAACCCTGCCATCCCTGGCCTGGCTGCTGAGGTGACGAGGGCAGACTCAGCACAGGCATCCTCCAGACTGGTCAGACTGCCTCTTAACAGTTAGCAACCTCAGGGCTCATTCCCCTAGACTTCTATCCCTTGCCATGCTCTGCGAATTCCCCATTGTCCCTAGTTGTGTGGTGGTTTCTATTCTCAGGGTTTTCTCATTATCTTCCTTGAGAAGAGGGTCAGAGGACAGGAACCTGGGTTGGGAGGTCCATTGGGTTCCAGGCCAGGTTGTGTTGGTACTGTTTTCCCCTTCCAACCCTTTCTTGGGAGACCAAACAAAAGTTATCAGTGGTTCAGAGAACCTCCTGTCAAGGTCACCCTGTTCCATCTGATGCTGTCTGACATGAGAACCAAATGTGTTCTTCACCTCCTACCAGCCCCAGTGCAATCCTGGGTGCTAGATGAGCTAGGAAAGAGTACCCCATCTGTTGGCTGGAGATCACTTGCAGCCTCTATGCCACAACAGAAAGTCTCTAAGTTTCTACCTCCCTAGCTGGCCTGTTCCTGTGTGGCATAAAGCTTCCCTCCCTAAAGCTTCCTCACTGAGATAATAGACCCAGCCTCGAATATTCCCCTGTTATTCCTTTTCTTCTTGCCTGCCTGTGTTCCCAGACCCTGTGGCCCTTGGACAGCCCAGGGAGATCTGAAATGGCTGAGAAGGAAGGGCCACCATAGGCCTGATCACCATTACCTTCAGCACTTTGGGGCTGAGCCCTGTGTCCAGAGCCTGTGTCACCTGAAACATGACACATTTTCCTTTCAAGAGATTTATAATCTAGACAGGGAGGAAGGACAGAGAAGCTAAATGCTAATACATGGGAATAGATGCTCAATGGGTGTGACAGTACATGTTGCAGAATTTAAGCAACAGGGAGCTGATGGGGGGGGGGTGTCTTTCTCTCCTCACAGAGGATGTCCTTTCTTCCTTCCAGGTAGGTGCAACCCCTCTGTAGTGAGTGTACCTCTCTCACCCTAGAATTCTGTGTCTCCTCCTATTGAGCCAGGACACTCACCCATGGGACACCACCCAACTGTCCAGAATTATTGGAGTTAGTAGGGAAAGGTGCTGGCAGATCCAAGCTTTGTTTCCCTGCCTGCTTAGCTTTCCCTTACCTCCTTCCCTTGCATGCCTATACTCAATTCTCTCTTCAGCAGGAATATAATGTTCAGCTGCTTTACACCCACTCTGTGAATGCTGCCAGCGAATAATGACTAAGGTAGTGGGTGGAAGTACAGCAAGTTGAGACCAATTTAGCAGTCCAGGGTGCCAGGAGGAGGGTGATTTAGCAGCAAATGGCTTTGCAACAGCAAGGAGGGTGAAGATGCCCCCAAAGCCAACAGGCCAGTGAGCCGAGTGCACAGCCCTGCCCTGGTGCCTCAGGCGGGGATTGCCTCAGCCACCTGGCAGTCTATGCATTGCAGTTATATTCATGCACAGGGCAGGGTTCATCCCTAAACAGCAACTGATTTTCAAAGCAATGCCTACCCTCACCCCTGATCTCAGCTCTACTTTGGCACTTTTGAGGGCCTGTGTCCTTGGGTATGCCTTAGCCTGAGAGTCTTACCTAGATTGGGCTTTCCTTCTAGTAGATGCTGTGGCCTGGGAGCTTCTGAAGCTCTGAAGAACTAATGGTAATTCAAAAGACTGCTCTGGGCATGGCAGAAATTGAGGTTCTGTGCCATCGAGGAGGGGGGCAATCCAAGCACACTTTAGATCATGCCACAGAAAGACCAACCCAAGTAGGCATAGGGTGTGGATCTTCCAGGTCCTGCCATCTGGGAATGTCTGAGGATTCACGTTATGGGATATGACTGCGAGTGTGGATATCAGAGGAGAGCATGCCTCAGTGAAAGAGATGAATGGATGAATTCGGGTGTGCACGTGTGTGTGTGTGTGTGTGTGTGTGTGTCTGCTGGCTGTCATTCTGAAGGCATTTATCCTCTCCCACAGTGATTAACTGACATGGAAGCTAATCTATGGGTGATCTGGATAGGGCAACTTTTTACTGCCTTTGTTCCAGGTACTGGACAAAACCCATATCACATCTATTTAGACACCAATTTGGCCTATCACTTAGCAAGAAAAATCACCAGTCTACTGGATTGATTAGAACAATTAATTTTAGCTTTTAGCTAACACATACACACGCTCATATTCTATTTGCTAATTAATGAGGCCTGCCAATTGGGTGATAATAGCAATGAATTGGGAGTCAGGACAGCTGGGTTCAAATCCCAGCATTCCACTAAAAATCTGGGGTGAGGGATCCCTGGGTGGCGCAGCGGTCTAGCGCCTGCCTTTGGCCCAGGGCGCGATCCTGGAGACCCGAGATCGAATCCCACGTCGGGCTCCCGGTGCATGGAGCCTGCTTCTCCCTCTGCCTATGTCTCTGCCTCTCTCTCTGTGTGTGACTATCATAAAAAAAAGAAAAAAAAGAAAGTTAAAAAAAAAATCTGGGGTGAACCTCTTCACCCCCAATAGGTTCCTTCAGTTTTCTCATATGCCAAATTGTGGAAGATACTTTCTCACAGGGTTGATAGTGATACTAACAATAACAACAATAGCAGCAACAATAATAATATCCTTTTTAACATGTAAAGTCCTGTACAAATAAAAAAGGCTATTAAAATTATTATTACAGGCAGCCTAGAGATGGTGGTAGACTGTCAGGTGGAAGTCGATGTCTGGCAGGAAGCAGGATGGAGATTGCAGATACAGAGGCAGCATTGCCAATCGGCAGCTAGCCCGAAGCCCAACGCAACCATGCCTGATTTTGACACATCTCCACCCACTTCTCTAAATCCTTGGAGAAGGGGATCCAGAGCCAATCTGCACACTCATTTTGCTGGAGGCAGTTGTTAGAGGTGAGTTACTTCACATCCTTCATTTCCCAGCTCTGTCTGGTCTGGGTGCCTTGCTGAGCTACATGGAAGGAGGAAACATTTCCTACCTGGGTTCCCTTTGGAAGAAAAAGCTCCATTTCCTCAGGTCTCAGCTTGCATCTTGGAACTATGACTTCGCTGCTGCTATGTCTACTTTTTATACTTTCCTGAGGTTTGACTTCAAGGTTTAGTTCATGACCACTTCTTCCCTGGTGTCTTTGAGCTCCCCTCCCTCATGCTGAGCAGCTGCTGTGTTCAAAGTTAGTACAATCCAATTTTCAATGTACTTGTCATTGATTTATGTATATGCTGGTTCCTCTTCTCAATTCTCATCACAAATTTTAGTCTCAAGCCATTATTGAACCATTTTTTTTAAATCCCCCATCTCTGTGGCACCTTGAAAACCTTCAATAAATAGTGATGTACAGTTCTAGGGAAACTAAAATAATCACAAACCCCTGAGAAGGCACGTGGCAACCCTGCTATGAGAAATAATGGGGTGGTGTAAACGGCACGAGACGGGAGTCACCAAACTGTAACCATGTGACCTTGGGGGAATCATGGCCAGATTGCCTCCCTATCATGGTAGCAATTCACACTCCCAACAACAGCGTAAGTGTCTATTTTAGATCAGCAATTTTCAGACTGCAGCAGCATGAAGATCTATTCAAAAGGAAACTCAAAGAACTACCACTTAAAGTGCCTAAAGAACCCCCAGACAGCTGGCTACTTTTTTGTTAGCAAACCCCTAGAAACACCTCATCACTGCCTTGGAACCTGTGCCTTCCTGGGGTTCCAACTGCACAATTTTTAAAACCTTAATTCTAGATCATACCTACCACTTCCCACTAGTGTATATCCATTGGTTGACTGACCCCGAGATAGAGTGCCTAGGTTGGCAGGGTGGGTAGGAGCTAGGTTTTCCTTGTGTTCCCAAACTGGAGTTAGGAACTGAGACGAAGGAACCCTGTCTAGGCAGAGGCCCTGAAAGAGATGACCCAATAACAGGGGCAGGAAAGCCAGAGGCCATGCAGGAATCTGTGCTGGGAAAATGTTCCTTGCCAACAGTCCCCGATATCTCTTCTTCCCATTGCTTTATTAAGCAACCATTTACTAAGGGCCTACTCATAGTAGCCAAATAGTATACTATGAGCTGGGCATTCATGACATCATCTCTGCCTCTAAGAACCATTTGGGCTCTTCAGGATCAGTGGGTAAATGTCAGCATAGTGTGGAATGATGGTAGGAACTCAGAGAAAGGCATGTAACCCAGACATAGGGAAAGAAGAGGGGAAGATTTCTTGGATGGGTTGATTCTCATGGTTAAGACCAGAAGCGCAAGTGGGAGCTTGTTTGGTGATGGTAGAGAGACAGGGTAAGAATATTTGACAGAGAGGAAACGTGTATTTCTCTTTTCAAAGTTAGTAGAAGAACATGGAAAGAGCCAGAGCTGAGCTGAGTGGAGTTCAAACCCCTGCTCCTCCATCCTCTACCCTAACTACATTATTTAACTCTCCTCATCTAATAATCATACACACCCTGCAGGGCTGCGCTGAGAATTAAATGAGATAATGAATAACAAGTACTGGGCACATAGTGTACTTAGTGAACAGTATTAGGTGTTGCTAAGTATTACCCATGACACCAGTCTATAAGCTGATCAACCACAGGTTTGCCCTCATTACCTTATGCATCTTCATAGTCTAATGAGGCTACGCCTGGCCCAGAGCTTTGCATTTTGTAGGTACCCAATGAATATTTATTAAGTGAATGTTGAATAAGTGCAAAGGCATATACATAACTTTTTAGAATTAGGAAGCCATTTTTATATGGTTGGAATCCATCTACCTCCTTGCCCATACAGGCACAAACGTGGCTTCTCAAAACTGCACGGCGGATCTTTCCCTCATGCACTCCCAAAGCATTGGCTCTCCCGGACAACACACTGCACAGCGGCACACTTTAGACGGCAGCCACCTCAACACACATCTACTGGGATGCACATGGCAAGACAGGAGGCTCCTCGACAGACACACAAATGCACAAGCTGAATTGTTAAAGCAGGTTTTACTTTGTGAGGTAGGTGCACAGAGGCTGCCATAAATGTTAAGTAACAACCATCTCGAACATCCCATCCTCCTTCTTGCTTACACATACACACTCCTGAAAGACTATCCTTTTTCTCCACCTGTTTTTTTTTTTTCTCACTTCATGAAGAGTGAATGTCCACACACCCATCTGCTCAGATGCTGAGACCTCGTACTTGAACTTCCACTTGCTAAACTTAACTCTGCTCCTATTAGCTGTGGACCTTAGGGAAAGCCCGGCCCCCGTTCTTCACTGGTAGAACACAGAGAATGAACCATGCTTCATGCCAACCTGGTAGTTACATTGTGAGGATAAAGGAGATAACAAATGAGATAACGTCTGTGATGTGGAGAAAGCACCTCAGAAGAAAGGCACTGGATAAATATAAGGTGTAAATGCCAGACCTGATTAGTGTGTATGCCCCTGCCCACAGATTTCCACCCACACACTCTGCTCTTCTCACCCTTGAACACAAACACCCTTCCCACCTGTAAAAGCTGTCTCTAATACCCATTTTCGTGTGTGTGTGTGTGTATGCTTTAGCACCTATATGTTCCCCAGTATACCCACAGAAAATTGTGTTTGGACTTAGAGGAAGCTCAGGTTACAAGCACTGTCTAGTCCCTACCCACAGAGTCTTCTCAGGGTCGTTGGTTCTGGAAGACTTGCCAAGCACACACACAGCTCATCTCTCTCTGGCTAGACTTCTCTGCTCCTCTGGTTGCCACTAGGCTGCACTTCCAGCAGAGCAGGAGACCCTTTATCTGGCACAGCTCCTGCCAAGAGCTCTCCAGAACTCAGTCCCTCCATGCTAGTCTGCCCAGCACCTAAGACTGAAGACCAGGGTTGATGGTTGCAGGAGGGTGTGGATGGAATGGGAGAGGGGGGGGGGATCCAGGAAATCTAGATGCTCAGATCCCTAAGCACTCTTTTTGTTCTTAGGGAACCAAGGGCTCTGAAGCTAACAAGTCCCAAGCACTTTCCTAGGCCTGACATTCTTGTGGGCAAGCAGAGCATTCATTTGCTCCAGAGTTCACTCCTTTCCATTTCGAGCAGAAGGAGAAAGATCACCTGGCCTGTGGTGTTTTGATGCCTGTTGCTGCTGAGTTTTATGCTCTGAAAGCTGGAGTTCAGCATGTTGAAGTGTGTGTGTGTGTGTGTGTGTGTGTGTGTGTGTGTGTGTAGGGGTGGGGAGGGAGTCAGGGGCTGGCTGCCTTTGGCCGGTGGGAGAAAGAAGTGGACGTGGTGTGTGTGTAGGTGTGGGGCTGTGTGTGTGTGTGTTAATCTGGCTGAATGGCAAGTCTACGACTGATCCTTGTTGACCCACAACTCCAGGGGGCCACTTTCCACGTTCAAGGAGCCCCTCTCTATCCAACTCAGCCCCCGTGACACATTCCTTCAGTGAGACGTCCCAAACCTCTAACTGCACCAGTGTCCCTGCCACCCCGTGAGCACGGACACGGCCCATCTCCAGGGTTCAGACGGCCAAGCGCAGTGTCCAGACCCCAGCTGTCACACCCTCCGTCTGGGGCCAGGGACCCTCTGGGCTCACGCACACTTCCCCTTTTGCTCATCTCAGACATCAGTGTCACCCAACACTTCGTGTCCAGCAAGATCAGATTCGGGGCTGGAAGCAGATGCAGCCAGGGTGCAGGAGACGGAGACAAAGCCGCGAGGACGGGCGCAGCATCCCTTTCTCCAGGCTGGGTCCCGAGCAGCAGCACCCACCCCGGCGAAGGGGGCAAAGAAAGACCCTGACAGTTACGTGCAGAGACAAAGACACCCAGACGGACGCCGACACAGACAAAGACCGACGGACGCCCGGACGCCCGGGACGCGGCGGGGAGCGCGGGTGCCCCCGAGCCCGAGCGCCCGGGGCGCGGCGGAGGAGGACCCGCGTGCAGCGCACCTTACCTGCCCCCTGCGCCTCCGGCTGACTCGGGCATCGCTTCCTGGGGGGGCCGGGGGGCTGCAGTGAGGTCCCGGCCGTCTCCGCAGGGCTGCGGGCTCGCGGCGCCGGCTCGCCGGACCGGGCGGCGGGAGAAAGTTTCGGCCTCCGCGCGCGTCCGCAGCCCGCCCGCCCGCTCCCGGCGCGCCGGCCTCCGCGCGGGGTCCGGGAGCCGAGGGCGGGGCGGGGCGGGGCGGGCGGGGCGGGGCGGGGCGGGCGGGGCGGGGCGGGGCGGGGCGGGGCGAGCGCCGGCGCCGCTCATTGGCCGGGCGCGGCTCGCAGCCTCTCGCTTGCTGCTCGGCGGCCTTTGTTCCCGGCTGACAGCTGGGGCTGCCCCGCACTTGGGGTCGGCGGCCGCCGGGCCCCGTCTCTCCGCTCCCACCTCGGGCGGCCCTGAGCTTCTCTCCCTGCCCGCCGGCCCTCCCCCTCCTGCGACTCTTCCCGTCGTGGTCCTGTCCCTGCCTTCCCAGGAACGCGCGCTCCGTCCTTCCTCCTTCGCGTTTCCCAGGTTCATCCCTTGGCTTTCTCCTTTTCCCCTGGATCCTTCTCTTCCTTCATCCCCCCTGCTCCCCGCCCCATCTTCTTACTCACCAGTTTGCTTTCCCCAACCCCATCCCTGCAGCCCCTAGGTCTGGATTTCCAGGTGAAAGACGGGACCAGCAGCCTAGGGATGGGCATTGCCTCACGTGCTGGAGCCCGGAACACTGGCACCCCCACTCCCAAGACATTTCTTGTGCTTTTTCTTTTTTAAAATTTTATTTACTCATTCATGAGAAACACGGAGAAAGCGAGGCAGAGACATAGGCAGGGAGCCCGATGTTGGGACTCGACCCCGGGTCTCCAGGATCACGCCCTGGGCCCAAGGCAGACGCTTAACTGCTGAGCCACCCAAGCGTTCCAAGACATTTCAAAGGCAAACTTTTCCAGCTCCCTCGGGGGGGGGGACTAGGTTTCGGGTGAAAGAATGAGTGGGAAATATCAGAAAGGGAGACAGAACATGAGAGACTCCTAACTCTGGGAAAGGAACTAGGGGTGGGGGAAGGGGAGGAGGGCGGGGGTGGGGTGGGGGGGTGACTGGGGGACGGGCACTGACGGGGGCACTTGATGGGATGAGCACTGGGTGTTATGCTATATGTTGGCAAATTGAACACCAATAAAAAATAAGTTTATGTATAAAAAAAAAGGAAAGCTGAGTCGTGTTCCAAGTTGATAGCTATAAATCTCACCCAGTGCCTTTTTAATGCCATCATTGTCTCCACCACCCTCATTTTTAACTTCTAGCAGTTGGGCTAGGAAGGAAACCAAGTTTACAGGCTTTGGGAGGACAAAAGGCCAGTTAAATGGGGTGCTGGGTGTGGCATGAGGCTCTGGTCCTGGGTTCACCCAGGTTAATTAATTCACTAAAACCGGGCACGGCTCTACCCAGGGAATGCCAGCCTCAGCCAAGTGGAGGAGGGAACACTGAGGTGGCTGATCTCTGACTAAAAGTAGAATGAGGGATCCCTGGGTGGCACAGCGGTTTGGCGCCTGCCTTTGGCCCAGGGCGCGATCCTGGAGACCCGGGATCGAATCCCACATCGGGCTCCCGGCGCATAGAGCCTGCTTCTCCCTCTGCCTATGTCTCTGCCTCTCTCTCTCTCTCTCTCTGTGACTATCATAAATAAATAAAAATTAAAAAAAAAAAAAAGTGGAATGAGGGAAGACAGCCCAAACAGAAGCAACACCATGTTGTTTCAGCCACCCTGTTGCTCTCAATCTTGTAAAATATCCTTACCATTTCCAGATCTGGACTCTGAAAACTTCAACTCTCAATTCTAAGCTTTCTGGAAGGAAACACAACAGACTTCCAGAGCAGAGACAGGCTCTGCTAATTATCATCTGTGTGACCCTGAGCCAAGGCCATAACTTCCTTATATCTCAGGGTTTTTGTTTTTTGTTGGTTTTTGTTTTTTTTTTTTGGTGGTGATATTGTCATTTATATATATTTTTCCCCTTTATGAAATGGGGAAACAATTCCTGGAATGTAAACTTCCTGAGGGCAAGGACTTGTTCAGTTATGGTTCATAGCTGAGGGACCTGATCTGTTCTGTTCACAGATGTACCCTCAGCACCTAGAACTTGGCTGGTATATCATAGTCATTCTATAACCACTTGTAAATGAAGCAATCCCTACTTTATAGGTTCGCTATGAGGATTAAATAAGAATCCTTGGCATGTGGTAAGTACATACACATGGTAGCTATTACAAGGAACATTACAACTTCTCTGTATCAACTCCAAAGGCCATTTCAGCCTTCTCTGAAGATCACCTCTTCTTTTCCACCTTTGCATATATTTGTCCCTCAGTTTCAAAGGCTTTTCTCTACCTGTCAAAATTTGAGACCTAAAATGCTTTCCTTATTCACACCATCTTTGATCATCTCAGCCAAAATGACAATTCCTTTTTCTAGAGCTCCACGTCTCTTGTCCCATTCATATGTATGCTTGCTTGCGTGGTGACTGTGACTGCAGGTCTGTCTTTCCCTAGACTATGAGCTATCTACAGTCAGACACTGGACTCTACATCTCCAGAGACAGATGTGGTACCTCACAGGTGGGAATGTCTCAGAAACACTTGCAGAATGGATTAATATAAATCTAACATCTCAGCACTTTAAAAAAAAAAAAAGTAGAATCTTGGAAGGTAGAATAAAGGATTATGGGATGCTGGGTGGCTCCGTGGTTGAGCATCTGCCTTCAGCTCAGGACGTGATCCTGGGATCCGGGGATTGAGTCCCGTATCAGGATCCTCGTGGGGAGCTTGCTTCTCCTTCTGCTTATGTCTCCGCCTCTCTCTCTCTATGTCTCTCATGAATAAACAAATAAAATCTTAAAAAAAATAATCAGGTGGACTTCTGATTTCAGTCAAACTCATTTTTCTGTTTTTAGATGTGGAATTCCATGGACGGAGAAGAATACTAATCCTGAAAACCTGTTCCTCATTTTGGCCCTACCACTACTACTTAAATGCTCTTGGATAAGCCATGTCCCTGGCTAGGCCTCAGTTTCTATATCTGCAAAGTGGGTAGTTTGAGTGAGACTCTTTAAGGGTCCGCATCCAGCACTGACATATTACGGTTCTCTGTCAGAAGCATTCTAGGTAGCATATAAAGCATGACATGTAGCTCTCTTATAATGACTGAGTTAGGCAAAGGATGCAGGCAATGCATTGGGGTGTATGCAAGGGGTGGAACCAAGATAGAGTATGAAACAACAGAAGCACCCTGTGCAAGGGATGCTTCAGAGATAAAGTGGGGTGCATTGAAAGTGGGGGTGGAAGTAAGGAAGCAGAATAAGGGGAGAAGAGCTGCCATGGTACAGCGTGGTGTGTGTGTGTGTGTGTGTGTGTGTGTGCGTGTGTGTGCATGAAATCCTCAGGAATGTGGACTCCAGAAGTAGAAAGCCATAATTAGCTCCCTGATTCAGCTGTTGAGTATGGTAATGCAATGACTGGGTGTGTCTGCTCCTAACACCCCTGGTGGGGTTCTCAATGTGGCTCCTCTTCCTTTGTCTGTTCAAGGAGTGCTGCCCTGACTGGGCCCTGGGTATCCCATAGGAATCTCTGCCAGACTTTCCTTTGCCTGAGCTGAGTCTGGAAAGCTGGGTCAAAAAGCATGTTTTTGTAAAAAAATTCCCTGCCTTCCTCATCTGTTCACCAACAAAGATTCAAGTAGTTAACCATTCTGGCTTATCACTTTGTCCTTCATCTCTAGGGCCTTAGATTGGCCACATAGGACTAGGCCCATGGACCAGTTAACACTTTCTCTGGATTAGAAGCGCCTCTGCCTTTCTCAGTGTGCTTTCACCTATTACAATGTAAATAATTGCCCATCTTCTTGTTTGTGTGTTCAACTTTTCTGTAAGCTTCTTACTCAGAGACCACATCTTTCTTGTTCAACACTGAACGCCCAGCACAGTTGATATACAGAAAGTACTCAAACAATATTTGAAAGAATTATATTGAGAAGAGAAAGATGATGTTTTAGAGAGAGATATGAACTCAAATACAGAAGATTCACATTTCTTCTCACTTCAAATTTGTGGTCTTGTCACAATATTTCTGAGACTCCATTTGCTCATTGTAAAATGGGCCTATTAACATTTGCTCTACCTGTCTTATGGCAATGATGCAAAGATGAAGAAAATTAATCAAGTTGAAGATGGTAAGAAAAGTAAAAAATGTCAAATAATTGTTTAACATTATTTCAAGTCTAAAAAAATGCAGATACTTTTGTTAGATGATAATAAAACTTGACTATAGGGGCGTGCCTGGCTGGCTCATTGGTGAAACATGTGACTCTTGATCTCAAGGTTATGAATTCAAGCCCATGTTGGGTGTGGAGATTACTTTAAAAAAATTAAAAATCTTAAAAAAATAAAAAAGCTGACTATATTTAACTGAGGCTGTGTATAAATAAATAAAAAAAATTTTTTTAAAAAAATAAAAGGGATCCCTGGGTGGCACAGCAGTTTGGCGCCTGCCTTTGGCCCAGGGCCCGATCCTGGAGACCCGGGATCGAATCCCATGTCGGGCTCCCGGTGCATGGAGCCTGCTTCTCCCTCTGCCTGTGTCTCTGCCTCTCTCTCACTGTGTGCCTATCATAAATAAATTTAAAAAATTTAAAAAAAAATAAAAAAAAAAAACCTGAGGCTGTGTAATCTCCAAAAGCAGGTAAGAAAATATAGTGGATAGATCACTTAACTGCTACTCCATCTGTCTCCAAGCTACCCTAGGAAAGTATAAAAAGGCTGATTTTCCTGAAGGTCAACCTAATGCCTCTTGACCTTAAAGAATGCCCCACCAGTGTCCTGTCTCCCTCCAGGATAAACAAAAACAAAAACAATCAAACAAACAACAACAACAACAAAAAAAAACAGTTCTCCTGGAGTTTCCCCGGATGTGCAGTTTTTATAACCAGAATTTACATTGCTTACCTGAATGCAGCTCTTATCCCTGAAGTTTACTAAACTCTTCTTTACATTGGGAGGAACATCTCTTCTTTGACTTCTCTGAGCACTAGGAAGACAAATAGGATAAAATGCAAGTAATGTTTTTCTTTCCTAGAAAGTACTAACTGACTCCAAGGAATTGTTAATCATTATCATCAGGAGGATTATCATCCGGAACTTCGTTTAGAGTACTTAATCTATATTCAGGAAAGGAGAGGGCAGTTGTAGAGGAAACAAAACACCTTTAGGAGCTCTAGAGAGAACTTGCTGACATCAGAATTCCTATTCAATGACTACTCATTCACACTAACATGCTCAAGTTGCCTTAAGAAGTATATCCACTCCACTCTTTCGTTTAAAGGAAAACTGAGTCAAAGAGCGAGGTGAGAAATTTGCCCAGCTTTACTGGAGTTGGCACCCCAGGGTTTTGAGGCATGTACCCTCTAACTGCCTCAGAAACCTTGAGACTGATACAGTGCTTAAATGTGGTTTAGTGTAGACCACTGGCAGGCGGCCTTCCTCTGAGCAGAGAGCAGTGAAGCAGCCACCTTGGCAATACAAAACCAGGGCTCAAATGGCACTCATTGGCTTCTAGTCTGAATAGGCTTTGTTCAGCCATCAGCTGACAAGGGTCATGTGATAACCGTTTAGCAAACTCTTCAATGTAAATGCAGGGTTGAACTAGATTACAGAGAAATAAGGAGGAAGTATTGTGATTTGACATGTCTTGCTCCACCCCAAATACCATTTTCAGTAGCATACAATAGGCTATTTCTAATTCAACATCCTAGCTGTGAATGGGCCTGGCCTTTCATCTGTTCTGGAATCTATCTCTTCTGTTGTTTTAACTAGTTTGCATCAAACTGTGAATTAGGAGGATGTTTCTACTTACAAGAAACAACAACAACAACAAAAAACCTGAATTAAATTGGCTTAAACAATAGGTAACAAAAATCTCATGAATTAATACATTAATAAATCAGCCTCCAGGTTAGTTCATACCATGGCCTCATAATGTCATCACAGATCAAGCCTTTGCATCTCTCTTTCTGCCATTCTTGAACTATGGGCTTTGCCCTCATGGTGCTTGCTCCATGACTTTGGTTGGATCTGCCAGTCGAGTTGTCACACCCAGAACCAGGGATGGGCTAAGAAATAAAAGACCTTTGTTCCTGCATCTCTTTCTTAAGATCAAGGAAACTTTTCCTGAAAGGCTCTCAGTTGACACTAGACAGGACTAGAGGCATCATCTAACAATCATTGGCAAACTGAAGGAGACTATCATCACTGGCTTTGACCGATTGGTTGGATAGTGGGACATACCCATACATTTCACCTTTTTCTTCAAGGGTGAATAGGGAAGCCATGGAGAAAAACAGTCATTGCTTGCCTATTACGTACCTCATCTTTGCTGGACATTTTATCTAGAGTATTTTACTTAATAACCATAGAAATCATTATCTGAGCGGAGATAAAGAAATCTCAGCTCAACGTGATTAAGTAATGTACCCCAAATCCACCACTAGTAAGGGGAGGATAAAGGACTGGAATGCAGGTTCATCCAAAGCCTTTTCTCTCTCTACTGTTCCAAGCTGTCTTATTAGAATTGACTCTTCTCAGGTCTACCCAAAGCTAGAGATGCCCCAAATGAATTGAAACCTTCCAGGAACCACTGTATGCACAAGAGATAAATAGCTTTGTAGTGTCTCCAGCACCTCCATAGCTTATTCACCTCAGTTTCTCCTTCTTCCCTCAGTTCTATACTGCCTCTTCACCTTCACCAAGGCCACATTCACCTCTCAGCTCTTTGTCTTCTTCAAACCATAATAGAAGTCTTTCAAGGATCTCCCTAAGCCCTGACCTAGTCCTCCTGAATCCCCCCTTCACACTCCACTGAAGTCCTATCAAATAGAGCATCCATATCCTGCTATTCTTTGATTCCTTGTGCACTTTGTAACTTGTGTTCTATTTTTTCAGGTGAATGCATCTCATTTTCCTAGTACATGTTTCAGTGCTCAGCCCAATGCTTGGCACATGATAGGCACTCAACAAATATTTAGTGACTAAATGATGGCAGGGACCACCTCTTATTTTTCTATATCTCTAATAACATTCAGCCTGCTGCTGAGCACATAGGTGGTAACTAATAGACTGATTGACTTTGGGCTAATTTCTCCACAGGGCTGAGGAATGGCATACAGATGAAGAAGTTGACATGACCTTTGTCAGTTCTGAAGGAGGTCTTTGGCAAATGGACCCTGTCAAGCTCACATTTACTTGTAGCCCTGAACTCATTTAAACAAATAGAACATATGAGACCATGACTTCTGGGAAATCATTTAGTTCCCCTATGGGGAATGCTGGCATGATCATTTCCTTTCCTCCAGGGTGGAGAAAAAAAATATCAGAGGCTTTTGAGATCCTGTGTGCTGAAATTTAATTTATGCATTTACTCAGTCATTTCTCAGGAAGCTGCTGGGTGAAAGGGATCCTAGACAGAAAGGCCGATGCTATGCCCTAAGAATTGGTAGGATCAAGAACTGGTCTTCTGGGGTGAGAGGTTACCCTGGACTTGGACTCCTACTGACCTGCCTGAATTTCTATTTGAATCTTCCAGGTCACTACATGTCTCAACAAGCATTGCCATTCTCCCCTGAGGTCTTCTGGAGTTAACCTCACTCTCTGTACTTTGTGCGTCAAAGTGTCTACGTGTTGACTACATATTTTGCTTTATTCCCATACTGACTCTAGTCACCATGAGAAAGCTTCAATCTTATTGCCTCCAAAAAGAGAGGAGCTAGAGAAAGGGACAGAGGAGTGGAATGGTGGATGGCTGTCCCAGGTATTCTCTGAGGTTCATTTCAGCATTCTCTGACTCTTTTTAACTAAGTTTACTGGAAACAACAAAGAAGAACTGTTGCAGCAGTCGGGTGAGCATTCCATCCAGAAGAGGCTTTTGGTAAACTTTGAGGGGTTTTGCCTTCATGAAATAATCATTGCAAAATGCCAAATAGCATCAGTTTCCTGGATGTTTTCTAGTACTAGTGCCTACGCCACTATGCTTATCACAGCACCTGTCATACAGGAAACCCCTTTAATTATTATTTTCTTTGCCCCCCCTCAATCAGAAACCCAGCTAGGTGACCTTGGCCAAGTCTTTTGCCCATATCCTCAGTTTCTGGCACTTGTGAGTGGTATTGACAATATAATTCCACAGGGAGGGACACACACATACACAAATATAGAGCAGATTCAAATGCGTTTACTAAAGTTTTGGGGGATACTGTAATTGGTATAAAATGGAACACGGACACTAACAGCTTTCTATTGCTTCCTTCCCAGCTCCACTTCCCACTCTCTTTCCAAAAATCTTTGAATTCTATCAAAGAATATAATCTAATGAATGAGGCAAGAGTAAACTTTCTAGCACTATCAGTGGATAGAGGAGGCACTTGGGAGGGCAATAAGACTTCATCTATCCTTGAGTTTCCAAGGTCAGGTTCCCAGCAAAGCTGGAAAGTTGAGAACGAAAGAGCTAGCTGGAGGTTAAGGGGGAGGCAGCCAGAGGACCCTGTCCAGAATGGCAGCTTGAGAGGAAGTAGCCGGCAGCCTGTTCTGGAACCTCTCAGAGCAGTGTTTAGAATGTTCTCTCTCATTAATCCTATTTAAAGCTGAGAGGGGAGGCGGGAGTCCTGTTTCAACTTGCAGTGGTGAGGTTCCCTGCTGCCACTGCTGCAGGGCTAAAGCCCAGTGCTGGGAGGGGGAAGGGTCTTCCTGGGGACACCTCGGCTGGCTCACAGCTTCTTAAAGAGTTTCTTAGATTCCCCCCACCCGTAGACCTGATTTTACTGGCCAGCCCCTGGCCCTAATCTGTGTTGAGGAAGAGGATGCTTGGTGAGAAGGCGGAAGGTATAGGCTGGCAGGCTGGCTGGCCGGCTGTTCTGGTAATGAAGGAGTGTTGGGAGAAAGGTGAGGAACTCTCCATTGAGGTGTAGGTGGGGGAGGGAGTAACAAAAAAGAAGGGGCTCTTGTGCAAGAGTGTTTTCTGGGAAAGTGCCTCTCCCTCTGGGCATGGGGAGATCTCTAGCTGGTTTAAAAACACATTCTGTCTTTGGGGTTCTTATAAAAAAGCCAGGTCTAGGGAAAAGGGGGCCTCCTTGGTCTTGACGAGGGAAGGTGTGAATGAACTTACCCTTAATAATGTAAGGTCAGCCTTATGCAGAGGGAGTGGACAGTGCTTTCCTCTATAGTATTATTTCTGGGAGACCAAAAGAGACTTCTTTTCCTAAATATATTCATGTAAGTGAAAATCAATACTCGAGATTCACTTACAGGTGAGACAAAATCTTCTAGTGTTGTCTGAAGATCAGAATTCATAGGTAGCTCTAATGTTTACTAGCTACATGATCATGGATGTCATTTAAGTTGATTATTTGTGAGGTGCAGAGAGCACCCTCCCACCCCACGCACATCTGTCATATATATCTCACTGGATTGTCACCAAAACCAAATCAGGTGACAATATCAAAGTTATTTTAAACCTTATGTTGGGCAGCCCGGGTGGCTCAGCAGTTTAGTGCCACCTTCGGCCCAGGGCCTGATCCTGGAGACCCGGAATCGAGTCCCACATCGGGCTCCCTGCATGGAGCCTGCTTCTCCCTCTGCCTGTGTCTTTGCCTCTCTGTGTGTGTGTGTGTGTGTATGTGTGTGTGTGTCTCTCATGAATAAATAAATAAAATCTTAAAAAAAAAAAACCTCACGTCACTGTATACATATGGCAGATGCATACCTTTTATTCAGCCCCTCCCACTAATGTAGTCTTTAAGCCTCTAGTATTTACTTGTTCCTCAAAATTCTGACAAACTTTAAGGGCCAAACACTAAAATTTCACAAGGACAAGTTTTCTCTCCTAGTTATTTCCTCTTGTCCTGAGGATCCTTTCTTAGCCTGGGCCTCTCTTAGGTTGTCTAGAAACATGCCATGATAAAAGTCAGAGCCTTTCCTAGCAAGACCAGCCAATGGTTGAAAGATCTTCATGCCATGCCATAAGAGTGAATTGGAAGTACAATCAACCCAAGGGAAAGGCAGGATCATCTAATGTCTAATGGTTTCTAAAGGCTTGGTAGTAAGAGTAATGCACCAATAGGAAGCCAAATTTTTAAGCTCAGGTCTAGCATCAGCCACATGACTTTATAAAAGCACTTAATTGTTTTGTATTTTCGTTTTTCCTCTCAGTAAAATGGGGATAATAAAACCCATCTTGTATTTCCCTTTGGCTTGCATGAAGGTGATGGGGGATTGTGAAGGAAAGGCTGCAAATGTGAGGTAATTTAGACTCCTGGGGCTGTCAGGCATCCTTGATAAACGCCCATTTGGCAGTGCTCTTGTTATCTTGAAGCACAGCCAACTTAACTATGATTTGCGTTAAACTCCCACAATGCCAGGCACCATCATTATTGCCTTGAAAGCAGTAAAGCAGTAGGGTTGAATATGCTATTTTAGGACTTAAAACTGAAAAGCAAAAAAAAAAAATCAATGTGAGCATAAAGAGATAATTTAACAGAATTGTACTCATGAGGAAAGGGAAGACATTATATATTAACTTCTAGTCAAGTGGAACTTGACATTTAAGTAGCAAGTGAACTCACCACAACTAAAAAACAAGTTAGCAGCCCTATTATTCCCAGGCAGGGAGAGAGAGAGGGAGAGAACGAGAGAGAGAGAGAGAGAGAGAGAGAGAGAGATGAAAACTATCTCTAAGATGTCTAGGGGGATTTGAGGAAAAACAGTCTTGCTTTAGAACGACAGAATCTTGGCCTGGACATCAGAAGACATGGTCCTTCATGATTTCTTTTTCTTCCTCCAGAGAAGAGATTTAATATATTTGTAGAGCACTTTATACTTTTGAAGTGCAAACATTATCTCATTTGATCTTTACCAATCTGTTAAAGTAGGAAGAGCAGGTATTATTAACCCCACTTAACAGATGAGAAAACTGAGGCTTGGCAAGACTAAGTTGTATACTTAACAAACCACAGAATAAAAACAGAAGCCACTTCTTTCTTTGGTTCACATTCTTGACATCAAAACTGAAAAACACCCTGTAATTAGAATTTCATAGAATTTGATGGGGATAAAAATTATCCTGTCCAACTTCTCACCCAACGTAAGACTCATAACTACAACACACAAAGTACATAGTTAATGAAATCTGCTTGTTGATTTATTTTATCAGAAAGCTCACAGATCATTCTATTTTTGATAAGCCATTCTATTTTTGACACCTGTAAATGTTGGGGGAACTTGGTGAAATTAAAATAAAAATCTCTCTCCCGGAATTTCTGCCTATCATTTAATGGTTCATTAAATGTTGAAACTTGAATAGAGCTTAGAAATGATGAAATGAGGGATGCCTGGGTGGCTCAGTCGATTGAGCATCCCACTCCTGATTTCAGCTCAGGTAGTGATCATAGGGTTGTGAGATCAAGCTTCACATAGGACTCCATGCTCAGCACAGAGTCTACTTGAGATTCTCTCCTTTGCCCTCTGCCCTCTACCCACCCTCCACTCATGTTCTCTATCTAAGTAAATAAAAATATTTCTTTAAAAAGAAGAAGAAGAAAAAATGATGGAAAGATGGCTCCAGTGTAAGCAACAAGTCTACCATGAGTTGGAGAGTGAGCTCTGGCTCTGATTGCTAGTCTGGTTTTCTTATCACCAACACCATGCTAATTCTGCTCACTTGAGGCCTTAATAATCCTATTCCCTCTTCCACATGAAAATCTTGCAGGTATTTGAAAACCACAATCTAGTGTAAGGAGTCCACAATCTAATGGAAAGGAGTTTCCTCCTTTCCAAATTTAAGGTTCCCATTTTACTTTACCATTGCTCATACGATGTGATTTTCTGATTTATTCAAGAAACATTTCAAAAATATTACAAGTATTTCTTTTTTTTAAAGAGTTATTTCTTAAAGGAGAGAGGGTGTTGGGGGAGGGCCAGAGGGAAAGAATCTCAAGTAGACTCCCCACAGAGCATGGAGCTCCACACATGGGTCTCATGAGCCATGAGATTATGAACTGACTGAGCCACCCAGGTGCCCTTTAAGTATTTCAACCATTCTCATCACTGTGCTAGGTACTAGGGACAGAGCATTGGACAAGACAGATATGTTCTTGTCCTCTAAAGCTTCAAGTTCAATGGGAACTATGGTCCTTGAACAAATAAAATAAGATGTAGCAAGGTGCTATAGGAGGTACATGGATGTCTAGGAACTATGTTGAGAAGGACACCTAACCTGTGCTGCTGCTAGCCATGCTTGTTGCTGTGTGCCCACATGTCTAGGTAAGATCTCTATAAACTGCAGAGCCCTGGAGAGCCACACTAATCCAAGAATTTATTCCAGGCAGAATGCAGCAATTCTCCTCTCTCTCTGTGTGTGTGTGTGTGTGTGTGTGTGTGTGTGTGTGTGTGAATGTACTAAACATCTGTTAAAGAAGGTAAGATTGAGTTTGCTTTTACCAGATGCACTGAATTGAGGTCTCTTCAAGTCTATATGATCCACTGTCTAGTCAGATCTGGTTAATTTTTTAAATTGAAGCAAAGCAATTCACAATTTACTTGTATTACATTTCATCTTCCTAGTTTGAGTCCAGGATCATAATCTATAATAGTCTCTTCTTGTCCCTATTTCTATTAACAAAGATATGTTTGCAAGAGCTAGAAACTTGTTCAGGTTATCCTCGTTTATGAGAGTTTACTGTAAGGATAAGAATAGCTTCTGCAGACTCCCAGCAAGGGCTTTCAGAGGAGGGAAGAGGAGGTGACCAGAGCAGCCACAGACGGAGAACAACCCTGGGGACCCATCTGCCACATAAGTATTCGCACTCCCCTACCTCTTCTTCCTATTCTACTCTCTATTCTTTTCCTTCTTATTTCTGCCTGTGGTTTCTTCTTATTTTTGATTTCTTCCTGTTGCCTTTTCTCTCTGTCTTTCCACTTCTACCCTATTTGTCAACTACATTTGCTGCTTTTGGACACCCAGAAGATCTGATTGAGGCAGTCATCCCTCTCAAGAATCAAGTGTCCATATGCCCCCGGTTATTTGGATCAGGTTCTGTCCCTGACCTAATCATCTATAGGCAGGATTGTGGCATTGTGTAGGAACAAGCACTCTTAGCTACACATAAGCAATCTCTCAGAAGAGGGATGTAGATATGCAGACCCCAGAGCACAGTTTCTTAAAGGCACTAAAGGTGTCTGAGTGCTTCACAATTATTTCCTTACCTATACAAGGAATTAATTCTCTAAAATATTTGTTTTCTGTTTTCTGAGTTTTATCCATTCATGTCTCAATTTCAGACCTGGTACCTCCTTTACAAAATGAGCAATTTAACTTTTCCTCTTCACGTGTGTGCTGAAAGCAAGAATCATGACCCCAATCACCTGTCACTTGAACCAGAAGAGATTTATTATTTTTAATCTAAATGATGCCTGTTATAACAGGAATGTCTTATGCATCAACAAAGATACCATCCGAACTTATGGGAGAGCTGGCAGGCATTTGGTTTCTCTTCTTGTCACTAAATCCAACCTTTGATGGACAACTGGGAAGGGATACTCAGAGGCTGGCTCTCTGAAGAGATGGAGACACGTACAACTTTCATCCCTGTGGTTAGCTATTCCAACACTCTGGGAGAGCTTTATAGTTTCTGCAAAACTTGAAGACTGCCATTAAAAATGGTAGTTGGCCAAGTGTTCATTGGCTGCCTACTTTGAATGTGGCATACAATTACTCTTCCAGGTGCTAGCAAGGAAAGAATGAAGTTCTTCATAAAATCTGAATGTGATTACATACATTATGATATATGTTAAGGTCAATAGGGCAAGAAAAGTCCTTCAGATATGAAATTAAAATATCCAAATATAAGTGTGTCTGCGGAGTATCAATATACTCCTATTGTGTGTCCTATTATCTTCAACATGTGAGAATTTCCTAGGAATGCAAATTCCTAGGCTAGTGCCATCTATTGAAGGAGGTCCCACCTACTGAATCAGAAACTCTGCTCTGGAGGCCACCAATTTATTTATTTATTTTTAAAGATTTTATTTATTTATTCATGAGAGACACACATAGAGAAAGAGAGAGAGAGGCAAAGACACAGGCAGAGGGAGAAGCAGGCTCCACACAGGGAGCCCGACGTGGGATTCGATCCTGGGTCTCCAGGATCTTGCCCTGGGCGGAAGGCAGGTGCCCAACAGCTGAGCCACTCAGGGATCCCCCCAATTTATGTTTTAACAGGTGGTTTTCATGCATGCTTGGTCTGAGAATCACTGCTTTTAATTTGAGAATCAGGGCCCCTTTTATTTTTGCAAATATTGCTAATCAGGGCAAAAGTCAAATAGATGTACATTCGAGATGTTTACAATGGCAAATGACAAAACTGTGTGTGTGTGTATATATCTATGGTATGTGTATATATATGTTAATACAGTATATTTATATGTATATATTTCACATATAATTCTTTTTTTTAAGATTTATTTTTATTTATTCATGAGAGACACACAGAGAGAGGCAGAGACATAGGCAGAGGGAAAAGCAGGCCCCATGCAGGGATCCCGATGTGGGACTCGATCCTGGGACCCTGGGATCATGCCCTGAGCTGAAGTAGGCACTCAACCACTGAGCCATCCAGATGTCCCTATATTTCATATATAATTCTTATGTATATTTCATATACAGTTGACCTTGAACAACATGAGAGTTAGAGGTGCCAACCCCTGTGCAGTTGAAAATCCATGTGTAACTTTGACTCCCCAGAACTTAACTACTAATAGACAACTGTTGACCAGAAGTCTTACTGATAACATAAACAGTCAAATAACATATATTTTGTATGTTATACAATATTAATTATATACTGTATTCTTACAATAATACCTAACTTTAATTTTTTTCCAGTATTTCTAGGTTATGCAGTTTATCTGCAGGTTTTTTTCAAATTGTTGCAAATCCCCCCCAAATTTTTCTACTATGCTTATTGAAAAAAAATTGTGTATAAGTGGACCCAGGTAATTCAAACCCGCTTTATTCAAGGGACAACTGTATACATTTCATTATGAAATTATTTTTCATAATATGTGGAAATATATTATAAAATATAAAATGTATTTTCCCTTATAATATTTATAAAATTATATTTTGTATATCACACACACATGTGATATATGGATATGTGAAATAAGCTTTGTAAACTACCTTGCAATTTGAAGATGATATTCTTTGAGGGTTTGAATAACACCATTCTTTTCTACTCTGCATCATACCCAGTTGTCAATAAGACAAAGAAAGAGTAGCTGTGGCTGAAAATTGACACACCACCTATATTACTAACGAAGACCAGATTGGAGAATGTGGATTGGGTCAGTGGTCAAATGTAATTCTTAATATACAAAGAAACCCTTCTGTGGGGACATGAAAATCAGGAATGCCACCCTTCACATTAAAAGAAACACCAAGAATGAGGATGAAGCATTTCTCCCCAACAACTCTAGATGTTCAGCCGTTAAGTCGAGTCAACGAAGAATATGGCCCTCTTTGAGTCTGGAGATCAGCACTAAATCAGGGCAGTTGTGTGTCCTCTCAATCCCCACTTCCCAGGGACCAGCTAAGGCTTCTTTGAGGATCTTCCTGGGAACCTCTTCAGGTTAGTTTAGTTGATCCCTGAAGGCTCTGAAATGGGTGAAAACAGCCTCCTTGTTAAATAAAGCCAAGACTACTTGGTACTCACAGATGAAAACTGACTCCTTTTCCTATTCCAAATTATATCTAACCACGTTTTCCAACATAGTATATCAGGTTTTTCAATGAAATTAAATGACTCACTAAGATCTTCCAATTACAAACTGTATAAAGACAATTCAATAATAAAATGTCAGCTATTCAGGAATGTCTCAGATTTGAATATAAATATCCCTTATTATCAAATTCCCAGAGGGAATTTAAAGTTCAAAGACTAAATTTCCTTGCCAAGTCAAAGTTCAAAGAAACTAATCTCCATAATCAAATTTACTTGCTTTTATGAGTTAAAGTTCAAGGAAATAAAAGTCTAAAATTCATCAACTTCAATTTCTTATTGTGCTTTGACTCAGCCAGAGAACTTCCTGATGGTTGGATCAAACTAAGATTCCTTAAGCAGCTATACCCTCACTACAATTCCTTCAGGGCCTCAGGAGTTTTCTTAATCCAGTGTCAAGCCTCACATACCTCACTTTTAAAGAGCTTGATTGTTTGATAGAACAATTAATTATTACAGTACAGACTTTCTGTATCCCCAAGCTCCAGACAAATATTCTCTCCTTGACCAATCTCTGTTCAGGGTCCTCTGAGCTCTTTTCTTTTTTTTTTTTTTTTTTTTTAAAATTTTTATTTATTTATGATAGTCACAGAGAGAGAGAGAGGCAGAGACATAGGCAGAGGGAGAAGCAGGCTCCATGCACCGGGAGCCTGATGTGGGATTCGATCCTGGGTCTCCAGGATCGCGCCCTGGGCCAAAGGCAAGCGCCAAACCACTGCGCCACCCAGGGATCCCTCTGAGCTCTTTTCAACTAAGCTTGGTCCTTGGGCATGTTCTCAAGAGTTCAGATTTAGCAAGAATCCTGCTAGTCAGTTTATCCAGAATCCCTCATCCTTGATATCTGATCTCTCACTCCTGATATTTATTCAGGGTTTCATCCTATATTACCGTCAGGTGACATCTGATCATCCTGGCCAGACTTCAGCAAGAATCCTGTTAGGATGATTTACAAAATCTCCTCTTATCCCTGATGTTTCCTGTTAGTAACGTTCCAACTGTTGGCCTCTATTCTGCTCCTTGGCTATTATTAATCCCCACTTTTTCTTGTATTTAGAATTGAGCCCAAGCTCTCTCTCCTATGGCAAAACCCCATTGTAGTAATCCTTGCCCCTGTAATAAACTTCTTTAATAAAGTTCCTTACCATTCTTTGACAAGTACCAGAATGAATATTTTTTTTTCCCTCAATACCTTGGCCCCACCAAAAGACTTCGTACATGCCATTTTGTTCTGAAAACTCAATGTCCTGCCTTATGCACCAAAAAATGAAGTCCCTCGTTGGACTCAATCAATGGTATCACTCCTGATGCAGATAAGGGCAAAGTCATAAGAACGGCTCACATTTGTGGGCAAGTGAGTTTTCTAATTTCCTGAATTATGAACACATACCCAACTAGTAACAGAAAATTTCAGTCTGAGTGAGGACTCCTCACCACTCTCCTCTTTCTCTCCAAGACATAAAACCTAGCATGGAATAGAAGAGAACTGCAATTCCCCGTAGGCAGCTGATTCTTGAGAGGACAAAAGGAAGAAATGAGCTGAGCATTCTTAGTTTACTATCTTTAATTTCACTAACACAATTAAATTATACCTCTTCCCCTGGGAAGTGAAAGGTAGAGAGAGAGTAGGAGTATCACACTTCTCTGTGGAAGAAGCATCTAAAATGAGGAGGAATCATCCACTATCCATGTGAGAGAAGTTATATTACATAGGATTATAGGAGTGGTGTTTGATAAATCTACTATGCAATCTAGTTCCTAAAGAGAGTCCATTCCTTCTTTCTTTAGCTTTTGCTCTAGAAATATGTTAAAAATGAACAAACCAACAAACCCTTTACATTATTATGCTTACTTTTTATAAGCTATCCAGTTTATTCTACCTCTAAACCTTCTGCCATTCTTACCACTGCATAATTCATCTCTGAAATAGTTAACCATCAGAATGTTTTCCCTTAAATCTAACAATACCTATGGCTACCTCACATCTCATAGAGTATCTTGTCCTTTTCAGTTATGCAACCTGCTTCTCAAACAAGATGGTAAACTGGGCAATTGATTTTCCACATGGTGCCAAAGCATTAAGTGAGAGAAATAATAGTGTTTTCAACAAGTGTTGCTGGAATAATTGGATATCCACATGCAAAAAAATGAATTTGGACCCCTATCTCATATCATACCAAGAAAAGGAACTCAAAAGTGATGATAAATTTAAACGTACAAAATGCAGGAGGTGCCTGGGTGGCTCAGTTGGTTAAACCTCTGCGTTCAGATCAGGTCATGATCTCAGGGTCCTGGACTGAGCTGTATGCGGGGTTCCCTGCTCAGCAGGGAGCCTGCTTCTCTGTCTCCCTCTATCCCTCTCTCCAGCTTGTGCTCTCTCTCTCAAGTAAATAAATAAAAACTTTAAATAAATAACTGTACAAAATATAGTGTTCTGAAGGGGAACCTGCACTCCAATGCTTAGAGCACCAGTGTCCACAATAGCCAAACTGTGGAAAGAACCCAGATGTTCATCAATAGATGATCTTGCCATTTACAATGGTGTGGATGGATCTAGAGGGTATTATGCTAAGTAAAATAAGCCAATCAGAGAAAGATAATTATCACATTATTTCAGTCATGTGGAGTTTAAGAAATAAAACAGAAGATCATTGGGGAAGGGAGGGAAAAATAAAACAAGATGAAATCAAAGAGGGAGACAAACCATAAGAGACTCTTAATCATAGGAAACAAACTGAGGGTTGTTGCTAGGGAAGGGTTTGGGAGAAATGGGTAACTGGGTGGTGGGTATTAAGGAAGGCACATGATGTAACAAGCTGGGTGTTATATACAACTGATGAATCACTGAACTCTACACCTGAAACTAATGATATACTATGTGTTAATTAACTGAATTTAAATAAAAAATTAAAAAAATCAAATGTATAAGATAAAGACATAAAACTCTTAGAAGAAAATATAGTTATATAGTTATGTCTAATTTATAACTTAACTATAAATTAGTTAAAATTAACCATAAATATAGTTAAATATAGTTATAAATCTTTCTGACCTTGGATTAGGTAATGATTTCTCAGATACAACACTAAATACTGTAAATGCCTGATTGACAAAATAAAAGTAAATAGATAAATTAAAATTACTGTACTGTAAGTGATACCATAGTGAAATGACAAACCACAGAATGGGAGAAATGTTTCCAATCATATATCTGATAAGGGACATCAGATATGCAGAATATATAAAGAAGTCTTATAACTAAGTAATAAAAGAAAACCCAGTTTGAAAATGGGTAAAGGATCTGAATAGTTCCCCATGGAAGACACAGAAATGCTTCATAAAGATAAAAAGTTACTCAAATTAGTCATGAAGAAAATCTTATCAAAATACAATGAGATACCACATGTATTAGAATGGCTATAATCAAAAATAGATCATGATACATACTGGTGAAGCTGTAGAGAAACTGGAGTCCCATACATTGCTAATGGAAAAGAAAAATGGTACAGCTGTTTTGGAAACCAATCTGGTAGTTCCTCAAGAAGTTCTACATAGAGTTACCATATTACCTAGCAATTCCATCTCTAGTTATAAACCCAAGAGAAATTAAAATTTATATCCACCCAAAAGCCTGTACATGAATATTCATAACCAAAAAGTGGAAACAACTCAGCTGTCTATCAACTGATAAATGAATAAATAAAATGTGCTGTATTCATTTTATGGGATATTATTCACCATAAAAAGGGATGAAGTACTGAACAGGCAAATCCATGGAATCAGAAAAAAAAAAAAATTAGTGGTTGCCCAAGGCTGGAGGTAAAGTGTTAAAGGAAAATAAAGAGTGCCTACACATAGCAAATGGGTTTCTTTTGGAAAGATGAAATGCTCTAAAATTGATTGTGATGATGGCTTTACAACTATACTAAGAACCACACTGAATGGTACACTTTAACTGAGTGAATGGTATGATACATGAATTCTATCTCAATAAAGTTCTTAAGAAAACAAAACAAATAAATTTGTGTATTTCACGAAGGCAGAGGTCATTTTCCATGCTTCTTTGTGGAGTGTGTGTGAGTGTGTAAAGGACTGGGCTTCATTGATTTTGCCCTGGGTTGACCTCCCACCTAAAAAGACTTGACACCATTGAAAACAATGAAAAGTATCCATTTCTTAATGATATTTCTGAAGACTTCATCAGGAAGAGGTAGTGTTCACTTCCCCATGCTCATCTCCTTCCTTTGCTGTTTTTCTAAAGAATGTGGAGAGAGCTGGATCCAGAAATACCAGAACAGCAGGCACTAGAAAACCAGCCATATTCCCTCCATGTCTATACCTGATGTACTGTCCATCACAGTTGAATTGCACCATGGATCTAACCCTGTCCCTGTTGGTCCCCTCTCATTGTCATCATCCCTCACAAAAGTGCAGGGGCAAGTATGTCATGCCTCCATGTACACTTCTGCCTAGGCAAGTTAGAGATCCTCCATGCATCTCCAAAGTGTGAGCTCTTACAGGTCCCACTGTGGGCTCTCCATTCTGGAGAGTCTCTGCCTAAGACTTTGTTCCACAGATATTCCTCCTGTCGCTTTGTACTGAGCTTGGACCCAAATGCCACCTCCAGGAAACCAAACCCGAGGCTCTTACCATGTTGAACCAGGGGATCATTTCTTCTCTGTCCACTGCTGGTTCTTTCTGTCATTGCCCTCTCCCCACCATCCCCTTCCTGGAGTTTCCAGCTTATTTTCTGGCAAGCCATGTCAGATACTGAGGAACACAGAATTCAAATTCTGACAAATCTGCATTAACATCTTCACTTTTTTTACTTGCATGAACTCAGAGGAGTTACTTAGCCCCTCTGAGACTTTATTCCTCTCATTCCTAAGTAGAGATAATTATAACTTGCTGAGACGGGCAGGGTGGAGAGCAGTGGTGGTGTAAAGATTAAATGAGATAATGCAACTGAGGCATTTAGCATAGAGTCTGGCCCCTGGAATGTGGTCTGGAATTGGTAGCAACTTTTATTCTTTCTGGCTTAGACTGGGCCAAAACTCACTGGAGACAATGTGGTAAGGAGATGCCCTAGTGCCGAGCCTCACAGCCTCTGGCTTGCTCTCTTCTTAGGGGACAAGATTTACATCTCCCTCCCCTCTCTCTGTGAATCCAGCTACACTCAATGCTTTGATAGGGGAAAGGCAACTGGCCTAGTCCCTAAAACAAGCAAACAGTGACTGCAGTCCTCCTAAGTTTGAGACTTCTCGGTTGGTCGTGGAGTCAGGGCCAGAGGAGAGCATAAGAGCCACAGAGCTGCCTTCACTACATTTCTGCTGCCCTGTCTCAGGAGATCCACCATCCTCTTCAATTCTTCATATTTGGAGAGAATTTTGTCCTCTCCTGGGGACATGTTTATTTTTTTTTTAAAAAAAGATTCTATTTATTTATTCATGAGAGACATAGGCAGAGGGAGAAGAAGCAGGCTTCATGCAGGGAGCCTGATGTGGGACTCGATCCCAGGTCTCCATGATGACACCCTGGGCTGAAGATGGCACCAAACCACTGAGCCACCCGGGCTTCCCCATAGGGGACATGTTTAAATGAATTAATGCACTGAGGCCCTTAGGTCCTAAGCACTTTCCAGCAACCTCCTATCCTGGACCCCTCCTTAGCTCCACACACTCCAAGGGCCAAAGTGTTCTTTCTCAGAGCTAGTGGCCTTGTTTAAGGTGGTCAGGACGGGGATTCTCACAAACCTGGGAGCAGCTCTGAAGCCCTGGGCTTGAGATGTGGCTTCGTCTCCTCACAATGCGAAGTACTTGGATAGTGCTCAGTAAATATTTCTGGACTGATTGGTCAGCGTGGGCTGCTTTCCTTCCCTTTCCATCCCTGAGAGCCCAGCTGAGTATGGAATGAAAGGGAAATGAAATAAACATCTCAGGCCCTGTAGCCCACCAGGGTCAGGATATTCACAGTGCTGTTGTGAGTCAGAGCTGACCCTTTTTGGTCATCAACCAAGGCACCGGAACTAAGAGCATAAACAGAGGCAGAAGAGGAGGAGGGTTTTTAGAACAGAGGGACTTGTCCCTGGATAACACTTTATTAAAGCCCACAGCTTTCGACAATAAGCTTTTGGTAGAAATGCTTTATAGGCCAGATTAGTTTGTGAGCTCTTGTGCACAGAATTACATTACATTCTCACAATCCCTTTGTAAGGGATGGTTTTCAACAAGTTAAAGAAAGATTCAGTCAGAGCTGTGATCATGTCCCCTAAATGATTTTCTCCTTTAGCTTATTTTCAAAGAGTTTCACTGCATCAGAGAGGGGAGGCACTTGGTCTGTCTCATCAGGTATGTTGCTGGGTTTGGAAAAGAGGAACAGGGCAGTCCAGGTGGCTCAGCAGTTTAGCGCTGCCTTTGGCCCAGGGTGTGATCCTGGGGACTCGGGATCAAGTCCCACATGGGGTTCCCAGCATGGAGCCTGCTTCTCCCTCTGCCTGTGTCTCTGCCTCTCCCTCTCTCTGTGCTTCTCATGAATAAATAAATAAAACCTTAAAAAAAAAAAGAAGGAAAAGTGGAACAGATGTTTTACCATTAATTGTTATTAGGCAGTCTGGAGGTCTGTGATTTGAAATTAGGTTTTCAATTTTGTCCAGAAGCATTTAACAGAAATATTTTAGGGAAATTCCTTGGGGGTTCATAATAAATGTTGAATTTAAAACTTTTCCTACCCCCCTTTGGTTTATAGATGGGCCAAAATAGGGCATAGGGAAGTTAAGAGACTTGTTCAAAGCATGACAGTAAATAAGGATCAATGGTAAGACCAGAACCAAGTTTTCTGGCTCTTAGTTCATGACTCTCTTCAACTCCTCAGGTTGCTTCTTCCCCCTATCTGTGTCTCATTTCCCCTTCAAAGGCTGTGTACAAAGACTATGGAATGCTTGCTGGTTTCTCCTGGGTAGGAAGGGAATGGTGAGGTAGTTCAAACCTTAGACCCAACTCACTGTTGTTCAGCATTGAGAGTGGGATAGGCATAAAATAATGGAAATTAAATCACTTTTCAAGGTAAGCTTTGAAGAACACTATTTCCAGATTTTGGCAGATGACTCAGAAATGCAGGGTTCAGTAGACCTGGTTACTGCCAATTTTCTGTAACAAATAATCCCATACAATTAATAATTCTTTTGGTTCATGTCTATGCAACATTTTGCAATGAAATAATGTATGTTAGCACTTGCATCTGAAGAGACACATTTATACCCTTAGTCACTAAACTTGTATTGTTATTAACTTTGCCTGTGAGTTTCCTAATCGGATCATAACTTTCTTGACTACAGGGACTATTGCTTATATTCCTTTGTATTTCTCACAGTATTTGCGAATGTTGGATATTATGATTTTTCAAGTGCTAAATTTTGTTGCAGAGTAGATGCTAAACAAATATTAATTAAATGGATTATAAATAGAGCTGAGATGAGTCTCTTAGGTCCCACTATCAACTTGTGTCAGTAATTCAACTTCTCTTATCTCTTGCCACTCAGACATCCCAAACAGCAGACTAGTCATTTACAGATGAACCTGATAGCAATGAGCTCAGTTGGAGGAGGAAAGAGAAAATGTTTGGCTACATATGAAGATTTATTGACTGAGAAAATGTTAAGAGTTTGAAAATACCATAGAGATGGTCTAGCTTGAAGATTTTCAAACTTTTCTCCAGAAGGTAAAGCAGAAGACACATCCCCCCCCAGAATGGTATATAACAAATGTCTTTGAATTTGTATGCATTTTATTTTCAAGATCATATATATATGCCTATTGCCCCTCTCCACATACTAGTCCATAAGGCCAGGCTCCAAGCAATTTTTCTCTCCTTAACTAAAGGATTGGCAGATCCTTTACCTTGCCAAGTCTTTCAGATGTTATATGTCAGGAATTTAGAATTTTAATCAAAACAGGTTAGGAGTTAAAAAAAAATAAAATAAATAAAACCCCAGGAACTCCTGCTGCTGAGACCTTCAAAATTGCCCTGGCTCCTACTGTTAACGATGCCACCTTATTCAGACCATGAGATTCTCCAATATCCTGTTGATACTTCCCTTTTGGAAGCTAGCTTGATTTTAGTGGTCATCTATTATTCTGCACATGTAAGATCTTTAACAGATATGTGTCAGTTTTATACTCAGTTCAGCTCTCATAAATAATTATTTCTGACATTTTCATTTCATTAGTAAAACTCCTTTGTCCCTGATTAATTTAGACATCCTCTGACTTTAATAATGTAAGACAGTTTGTGAAAGGATAGCTCATATTAAAACAGGGAAGAAAATGTACAAGATTAAATCATTTTAAGTTGCTGATATTTGACTATTTTTGAATGTACAGCCATTTCATATGGTTCAAACTAATACCTTTTAAATTAACCATTATAATAACAAGGAATATATACAAATATCCAATCAATCACTCCTCCTATCAATAAATATTTACTGAACACCCATATGTGAAATTCAGTCCATGTGAATCTTAAAGATTCATGAAAAATAATGATACACAGACTATGCTCAAGAGGTTTTACTGAAGTGGTTATAATGTAAGGTAGACAGTGATACATATGATAAATGAAGTTTAGACTAAGTTATTTAGAGAGCAAACGGGGGATCCCTGGGTGGCGCAGTGGTTTGGCACCTGCCTTTGGCCCAGGGCGCGATCCTGGAGACCCGGATCGAATCCCACATCGGGCTCCCGGTGCATGGAGCCTGCTTCTCCCTCTGGCTGTGTCTCTGCCTCTCTCTCTCTCTCTCTCTCTCTCTCTCTCTCTCTCTGTGACTATCATAAATAAATAAAGAAAAAATATAAAAAAAAAAGATTTAGAGAGGAAACGGATATTTCTTCTTTTTTTTTTTTCAGATTTTATTTATTTATTCGTGAGACACATGTGGGTGGGGGGAAGAGATTGAGAAAGGCAGAGACACAGGCAGAGGGAGAAGTAGGCTCCATGCAGGGAGCCTGACATGGGACTCGATCCTGGGCCTCCAGGATCAAGCCCTGGGCTGAAGGCGGCGCTAAACCACTGAGCCACCCGGGCTGCCCAAGATATTTCTTCTAAGAAAGAAAGAAACTTTAAAATTATTGAAGTTTTCATGAATGTGATTGTTTTAGAGTGGGGATTTTGAAGATAGGTAACATCTTTATAATCAAATATTTGGCATAAGGAAAGTATTCCAGAGAGAGAAAAGAAAGTGTGAACTGAAAGAGAAAGAAGAAAGCTGTGAAATTATGGTTCATGCACAGGAACCAGAAATTAATGTCTTGGTTAGAATGCAGAGAAGGAAAAACATGAGACAGAACATTAGAAGGGAAAATTGTGGCCAAATTATGGAGAACATTGTAGCAGTCAAGAATTATAAAGGTTTTCTAATCAGGGAATGTTATGATTAAAGTTGAATTGTAGGCAATATTACCAAACCGTATGAGGAAGTTCAATTGAAGTGGGGATGACTGGTGGCAATAGTCCAGGAGCAAGGTGATGGGGAAGAATTTGGGTGATAGCAGTGAGATAGACTCTTGAGGGTTAGGTTGGTTTAACCAGACCAATGTGATCACATACAATGTCAATTCTCTTTGATACTTCAGAAAAATTGATCATATCTCCTTCATTCTATGAGATTCTCAGAAAGGAGAATTGAAGGGACTTCAGTAAAAGGGAATCCAGCAGATAGCTTGTGTTAGCTTGAAGTAAGGAATCAATGTGAAGGACTTGCATTAAGCAGGGGAAAATATAAATTTGAAACTTGTTTTATCATAAATTTAAATCCTCATTGAATTATAAATAAACAATTTTGATTGATAAAAATATAAATTTTGGAATCACTTCCACTTAGTGAGGCCTCAATTCACTTTATCTATTTGCTCTTGGGCATTTGAAATTTAGTGCTTCTTAGAGCTGCAAAACCCAAATATTGTACAGAGAATTCTAAAGTTTTAGCCAAGGAAAGTTCTCCAGATGTGAAGGGGTGACAATAAAAGCAGCCCTAGGGATGCCTGGGTGGCTCAGTGGTTGAGCATCTGTCTTTGGCCCAGGGCATGATCCTGGAGACCCAGGATCGAGTCCCACATGGGGCTCTTGCATGGAGCCTGCTTCTCCCTCGCCTATGTCACTGCCTCTTATTCTTTGTCTCTCATGAATAAATAAATAAAATCTTAAAAAAAAAGAAAAGCAGCCCTGAATTTTCTTCCTTGCATTCATCTTCTTGGAGGTCTCATAACTAGGTACTATTGTCAGAACCATGCTGTATCTTTGGGTACATGTTCTGGAGAAATTTTTGCTCAAACCTAGGAAGGTTTGTGGCTTAGTTTACAAAACAGATATAAGATTTCCAAGTCTGTCCATGTTGCAATAACTGAGACAATACTCATCTTCCTGCTGTAAATAACTAGAAAACTAAAAAAAGGGCAATAGGTTTTGGACATTGGACAATAGATAGTACAAGGCTGTAGTCCCAAGAGAAAGAAAAAAAAATAGTGTGAGCTCCAAGATTGCTCAAGCTTTCTGCTATGAGACACTTTTCTGGATGTCAGCACAAAGAAAAAGTCCCAGACAGAATTCAGCAGTCTTTCTGAGTGGAGTGAACAGAGATCAGAGTTTGGGAAAGCTAGAGTAGTCAGAATTTCTGGGACAGTGTACCAGAGATAGTGTTGTATGGAAAAAGAGATTCAGAAATTTACATAGTGGTTCTCTTAAGCTCAATATTAAACTGCACACGCATAGAGTAAAATTCTACTAGAGCAGCCAAAGGACAATTCAGGGAAATGCTAAAATGAACATAGTCTGCAAAGTGTTTAATTTCTGATCAGTTGGCATTGAGTCTTCATTGAGCACTCAGGGCTTACAGTGGAAACTGCAGAAGTGTCCTGCCCTAATAGTGGTGCTAAATTAGTGATATTATAAGGATTTTTCTAAACCCACTCTCATAAAACTAAAAACAAGCTTTCAGAGAATCAAGCATGTCCATAAAGGATTTAACTGTCTGCCAGAATAAAGTCCAATCTCCCAATACCTTAGAAAAAGAATCCAGCACACAAAAATATAAAACATGATCTCTAGCATTCAATCAGAAATTACTAGACATGCAAAGAAGCAGAAATATGTGACTTATAATCAGGAGAAAAATCAGACGATAGAAATAGACACAGAAATGATAGAAATGATAAAAATTAGCTTATAAGGACTTTTAAAACAACTAACACAAATATGTTTAAGAATTAAAAGGAATATATGAGTAAAAGAAATATACTTTAAAAGTCACATATGGAACTTCTTGGAATAAAAAATAGAAATATGAAATAAAAAACCCACTGGATGGAATTAGTAGAAAGTTAGAGATCCTGCAAAAGAAAAGATTAGTGAACTTGAAGATATAACAATAGAAACTCAGTTAAATAAGCTACACTTTCACTTTAGGAAGCTAGGAAAAAGTGAGCATATAGACCAAAGTAAATACATAGAGGAGAAAATAGCAAAAATCAGTAAATAGATAACCAGAAAAAATAGAAGAAACAAAACCCAACAAAACAGAGCAAATGCTTATTCTTTAAAAATATAAGTGAAATTTATAAAGCTTTAGCTAAATTGATCTCAACAAACAGAAAAGAGAAGGTATAAATGAACAATATCAGAATAAAAACAGAGGAAATCCTTATATTGACAAAACTGACAGGTTTCCCTGTTTAATGTGTTGGCTGAAGAGGTGGTGAAGGCATTAAAGATGTTAGAGATCTTTGTGGAGTGAATTTTAAAATGGTCTCTGCCATTATGAGGAAGCAGAATGAGAATAGATAAGTTGAATGGCTATAGTGGACAACAAGCTAAAGAGGAGTAAACCATATCTTGAGAAACCCTTTTAAAAATATTAACTCATATAGTCTAGCTACGGAGCTATATCACATTTAAAGAACAACACTCTAAGTAGGACATCAGATTCTTACTGGTGTCTCTCACAGTTATTCAAGAGGATATAAGTGTACTCCATAGAATCTCTTATTAACATCCCATCCCCTCATCCATTCTTTCATGCTCAATAATTCCTGGGAGTTGTAACTCAGTTATTCTAGAATATAATCTTATTCTCCATGTTTTCCTGCCTCCACAACATTGCTTCCTCTGTCATTTCTCTCAATCTGGCCGTGTCCTTCAAGAAAAATGTGCTTCAAATACTTGACCCCTTTATCCTCCCAGGCAAAACTCCCTAGGGTTTCATCTTTATTTCATCTTCCTTTTGACTGTTTTTTTTATTTTTGGAATCGAGTTGTTTGGATTTTGTTCATGTATTTCTCTTAAAATAGAGAAGTAGACAGAAGCTATGGTGGTGATGATAATGGTGGGATACATTTTTTAATTCCCCACACAAACATTTTAAATTCTGACACACTTGTAAAGCTTGCTTATTTAGCTTGATGTTATTTTAGGTATTTATTTTTTGTTCATTATTTACAACTGTTTTGTTAAAAAATCATGTTTTATTATTTGTCCTATTAGGAAAAATAATATAAAATTCGTAGTAGAAAAATTAACATAGTGCATTAAAAACCTTCCTTAAAGATAGACATATTTTACAAATTTTATTTCTAAGAAATAATCTTAATGAAATCCTTATGAAGTTATGCAAACATTTAAATACCAGGATATTTATACAATAATTAGAAAGAACCTTATGTCCAAGCAGGTGGAAAGGAGTTAATAAAATGAATTATGGTATGTATTACCTAAAATAATGCTAAAAATGATTCTTGATGGCAAAGCTTTAAAATGTTCATAGTTTATGGTTAAATAATTATAGAAAACAATGTAATTAAAATCTCATTTTTTTGAAGTATATAGTTCATCCATATTTAGAAAAAAAATAGAGTCATGTGGAATAAATCAGTTTAGTGGTTGGGTGGCAGGTGACTTTCCATCTTTGTGTTTTTCTGTTTTTGACAAGTGACCTTCCATCTTTGTGTTTTTCTGTTTTTGACAATGTATATGTGTATCAGTTAGAAGTCCTCTTGGATATCTTGCCTGCCTATATCAGCAGTAATGCTTTATAGAAACCTGATTTCAATGGTTTAATCAAATAGTTCCCTCTTTTATTTCCTAGAAGTTTGAAAATGGATGGGATTTAGTCCTGGTTTAGCCTATTGACAATGTCAGGGAGGATGAGCATCTTTGAGATTCTTATGGCTTTTCCTCACATTTATCACAAGATGGCTGTTGAAGTTTAAGTGGTAACACCTACATTCCGGGCAGAAAGAAAGAAGAGGGGGAAAGCGGGAACACAATAGACCACTACTTCAATCTTATTGGCCAAAATTGTAAAGTGTGCTCTGTGGCCCTTTTCAGCTCTAGAGGATGCTGGGAAATTGAGTATCTTAGTTTTTGCATCTTCATAACTATAGATGGACAAAGGAAAAATGTCTAGGAATGCTTGGTTGAGCCAACTTCTTGTGTCTGTTTTATTTTGCATGTAATATGTATGCCTGTCAGTATGTACTATTTTGATAACTAGATTAAATTTTAAAAAGAGGTTAGTGGGATCCCTGGGTGGCGCAGCGGTTTGGCGCCTGCCTTTGGCCCAGGGCGCGATCCTGGAGACCCGGGATCGAATCCCACATCAGGCTCCCGGTGCATGGAACCTGCTTCTCCCTCTGCCTGTGTCTCTGCCTCTCTCTCTCTCTCTCTGTATGACTATCATAAATAAATAAAAATTATAAAAAAAAAGAGGTTAGTAAAAACCAGTAAGTCATTTAAAATGGAGGCCAAGTTATGTAGAATATAGAATTTAAAGATATCATTTCAATGGGTTGTATTGTTTATAGTATTTGTTATGTGCATAACATTGTGCAAAATGCTTTGGAGGAAAAAAGAATTTCTGACACAGTTAGCCATTGAATGACTTACAATCTCATCTAGGAGACATGTCCTATCTTCAGAAAATAGTATAGTATGGACTGTAACATGAAAGAAATGTCAAAGGCAATGGTAGGAGCAAGTATTTCCCTGAGATATTAGCAAGGAACTAGATAGGGACAGAGAAGCTTTCTGGAGGATATAGCACTTGAGCTGGGTTTTACCGAATGCAAGTATTCAAAAGGGTAGGCATAAGAAGGATTCCTTGAGCTTAGCAACAGCCATGGGGAAGCCACAGAGATGGCAATGCAAATGTCATGTGTGGGTAAATGTGGAGGTTGGGTGAACATGAAGAGTTAGGGAGTGTTATGGTGAACTTATAAAGGTTTTCAAACATATTAAAATGTTTCATTCCAAGGGAAGGCCACATGTCCTTCCAGGGAGCTCTTACCTCATTCCTATGACATCTGTCTTGCTGACTCAGGTTCTCTGCAGGCCAGTTTCTGTTGTTTCCAAGGGCCTTAGGTGTCAAGAGCCAATTTGTGCTTTGGGCACTGTCCTGAACTTTTTGTCCTGCCAGGGGCTGTCCAGCTTAGATATCAGCCTCCTGGGCTTACAGACTTGCTTTGGTAACTCTGCCATTAGTTTTCTACCACCACGAAGAAGATACCTGACCAAGACTTTGTGAGGCCACAAAAGTGCTAGCCTTTGGCATTTGTACTTTGTGCCATGCCCTGGGATTCTTTACAAGACACTTGGAGAAGGTGGTTTTAGGCACCCCAGAAATAAGAGGTGAATGATAGGTATAGTTTTGACTCAGAAGGGGGGTCATTGTTGTAGAGATGGAGGACTAAATGTGACTGTTCTGTAGTCCCCCCATGCATATTCATGATGATGCTTCTCCTATTATACTTCTTGCCCAATATTGCACCTCAAATTGCTCACAGCCTGGTGAGGAGGAAGACACGTACATAGATATTGCAACATAAACAAGACTGCATCAAAGTTAAGTCAAGGAATCAAGGGGCTCAGTGATTCAGGAGAGGTTCCCTACAGGAGGTGATATCTGAGATCAGGCTGTTGTCAAGAGTAAATGTTGAAAACAGAGCAGTAATCAAATCTAAGAGATGGTTATTACCATGCCAGGGACACAGGTCACTCATTTGATCCCTGCTCTTTGTCCTAATTTGCATCTAACCTTTTTACTAGTTGCTTCTTTTATACATAGATGAATGAAAAGAATTTGAGACATGGAGTCTGAAGACCTGGATTCTTGTCCTAGCTACTAGCAATTTATGACATGACCTGAGGCATTTGCTCCATCTCTCTAGATCACCATTGCCTCTGTTGTGGTATGAAGAGTAGGTGAACATTTGCCATTGAATACTTTCCTTCATTAAGGGCATCTCCATCTAAAGAATTTTGGTCAGAAACAGAGTCCACATCTCACTAAAGAGTGTGGAAATATGCTTGTTTTCTGCCCCCTTTTGCACCAGGGTGGAGAATGATGACCTAGGCTCTCCCAATCAGATGTGCACTGGCCAGAGTCTGAATAAAAAAAAAAGGCAAGGACAGTGGAGGACCCTCCTAGGGGTGGTACCTTTGCAAACAGGCAACAGCAACCACAGTTAGAACTTCAAAGTGTATACAAAATCAATGCCCAGAAATCAGTGGCATTTCTGTACACTAACAATGAGACTGAAGAAAGAGAAATTAAGGAGTCAATCCCATTTACAATTGCATCCAAAAGCAAAAGGTACCTAGGAATAAACCTAACTAAAAAGGTAAAGGATCTATACCTTAAAAACTACAGAACACTTCTGAAAGAAATTGAGGAAGACACAAAGAGATGGAAAAATATTCCATGCTCATGGACTAGAAGAATTAATATTGTGAAAATGTCAATGCTACCTAGGGCAATTTACATATTTAATACAATCCCTATCGAAATACTATGGAATTTCTTCAGAGAGTTGGAACAAATAATCTTAAGATTTGTGTGAAATCAAAAGAGACCCTGAATAGCCAGGGGAATGTTGAAAAAGAAAACCAGAGCCGGGGGCATCACAATGCCAGATTTCAAGTTGTACTACAAAGCTGTGATCATCAAGACTGTGTCACTGGCACAAAAACAGACACATAGAGCAATAGAACAGAATAGAGAACCCAGAAATGGACCCTCAGCTCTATGCTCAACTAATATTCGACAAAGCAGGAAATGACTATCCACTGGACAAAGGACAGTCTCTTCAATAAATGGTGCAGGGAAAATTGGACAGCCACGTGCAGAAGAATGAAACTAGACCACTCTCTTACACCATATACAAAGATAAACTCAAAATGGATGAAAGATCTAAATGTAAGACAAGAATCCATCAAAATCCTAGAGGAGAACACAGGCAACACTCTTTTTGAACTTGGCCACAGCAACTTCTTGCAAGATACATCTATGAAGGGAAACAAAAGCAAAAATGAACTATTGGGACTTAAGATTAAAAGCTTCTGCAGAGCAAAAGAAACAGTCAACAAAACTCAAAGACAACCTACAGAATGGGAGAAGATATTTGCAAATGGCATATCAGATAAAGGGCTAATATCCAAGGTCTATAAAGAACTTATTAAACTCAACAGCAAAGAAACAAACAATCCAATCATGAAATGGGCAAAAGACATGAACAGAACTTTCAGAAGAAGATATAGACATGGCCAACAAGCACATGAGAAAATGCTCTTCATCACTTGCCATCAGGGAAATACAAATCAAAACCACAATGAGATCCCACCTCACACCAGTGAGAATGGAGAAAATTAGCAAGACAGGAACCAACAAATGTTGGAGAAGATGTGGAAAAAGGGGAACCCTCTTGCACTGTTGGTGGGAATGTGAACTGGTGCAGCCACTCTGGAAAACTGTGTGGAGGTTCCTCAAAGAGTTAAAAATAGATCTGCCCTATGACTCAGCAGTTGCACTGCTGGGGATTTACCCCAAAGATACAGATGCAGTGAAAAACCGAGACACCTGTACCCCAATGTTTATACCAGCAATGTCCACAATAGCAAACTGTGGGAGGATCCTCAATGTCCTTCAACAGATGAATGGATAAAGAAGATGTGGTATGTATTTACAATGAATATTGCTCAGCCATTAGAAACGACAAATACCCACCATTTGCTTCAGTGTGGATGGAACTGGAGGGTATTATGCTGAGTGAAGTAAGTCAATCGGAGAAGGACAAACATCATATGGTCTCATTCATTAGGAGAATATGAAAAATAGTGAAAGGGATTATAGGGGAAAGGAGAGAAAATGAGTGGGAAATATCAGAGAGGGTGACAGAACAGGAGAGACACCTAACACTGGGAAATGAACAAGGGGTAGTGGAAGGGGAGGTGGGAGAGGGGATGGGGTGACTGGGTGATGGGCACTGAGGGGGCACTTGATGGGATGAGCACTGGGTGTTATGCTATATGTTGGCAAATCGAACTCCAATTAAAAAATCTACAAAAAATAAAAAATAAAAATGGGGGGGGGGGAGAATTTCAAAGTATAGTGTCCATGAGAGTGGTAACTCTTTTCTCACCTGACCATCATGTTGGAAGTATAGCTCTAGGGCTGGCTCCCCTGTGTTCCTACCAGCATTTTTTTTTCCTACCAGCATTTTTAACACATTCCTTTCCTGCCCATTTAAGCTTATATTAGTTTCTGTTGCTTATAGCTAAGTATCCTGATTGATACGACTGTTTGGACCATATGCTCTCCAAGGTTCCTTCCAATTCAGTGTCCTGTGATTCTAGGATTTGTCTTCAGACTGGCTAGCATAGTGCTGGACCCTTAATTAATGTTTATTGACTAGGTGACCAATGGTCATAGGATTTCCACCTTACACTTTCCTTCCGCATGCTTTTCATTATTTCACTCAGTGATCTAAGAGATAACAACGTGAGGCAGCAGTAGCCACGTCAGCAAGGAAGAGAAATGTCATTCTTAACGCCCTATAATTTTATTTGTTTTTTGAAAAATTGGTCAACACAGAAGCACTCCCTCCCTCCCTGCACGATGTTCATCCCACGGAGATGTAGAAGATGTAGAGGGCATTTTTTTTCTGTCTTCAAAGAATTATAGTCTGATTAGGGAGATAGGATTATTATATTTGGAACTTTTAGTGATAAACAATGTGGAAGAGATGGGCATTAAGGAGGGCATATGGTGTGATGAGCACTGGGTGTAATATGCAACTGATGAATTATTGAACACTAAATCTGGAATTAATGATGCTGGCTAATTGAATTTAAATTAAAAAAATAAACAATGTGGAAGAGACATGAAGACTCAGAGGATGAAGATATCGATGAAGAGATAAAGGGGGAAAAAGTCAAAGTATGCTTTGAAAGTTTAAACAGGATTTAGATAAGCAGGAGGGAGTTCATACTTGGTGGGGAACACAGCGCCAGCTGATGCCAAGAGCAAGAATGAGTCAGAAAATATGTGGTGGGGCAGAGGGTTCACACTGGGGGTTCGCAGGAACAGAAGTGAAGCCTTGTTTTCAAGGGCTCAGTGACTATGGGAAAGAGCATCTTCTACATTTTACTGATGAGTTCAGGAAACAAACAAACCAAGAACAATAAGAACAAACAGGATGAGTGCCTGGTGGCTCAGTTGGTTAAGCATCTGCCTCCAGCTCAGGTCGTGATCCCAGGGTCCTGGGATCAGCCACCTCTGGCCCCCCACCCCCGTGGGCTCCCTGCTCAGCCCGGGGACTATTTCTCCCTTTCCCTCTAACTGCAGCTCTGCCTACTTGTGCTCTCTGTCAAATAAATATATATATAAATATAAATATATATATATATATACATATATATATATATTTTTAAGAACAAATGAAGAAATCACTAGGTCCAGTTCAAAAGGAAATCATTCAGAGACTAATAGAACAGAATTCACTTTGATTCTATAAGTATTTTGAGTGCCCCATATATGTCAGGCGCTGTTCTGGGTGCAGAAATACAGCAACAAACAAAACTTAGTCTATTCTAACAGAGCTTGTGCTTTTCTAGGATCAAGAGAGACAGACAGACAGACACACAGATGTATAGTCATCAGGTAACAATAAATGTCTGGAGGAAAGGAAGCAGTGCTAAGAGTACATGAGAGTGCTGCTGGGGGAGGGCGAATTGTATATGGGGAAATTAGGTCATCCCTCTGATAAGGTGACATTTGAGCAGAAAAGCAAAATATAGAGAGCTGTTGTTTAGATATATGAATGGAAGACTATTCTAAACAGAGGAAGTGGCAAGTGCAAAGGCCCTGAGGCATGCTTAATGTATTCAAGGAATAACAAGAAAGCTAGTGTGGCTGAAGCAAAATGAGCCAGGAGAGACTGGTAAGGGAGAAAGTCAGAGAAGTAATGGAAGTCTAGACCCTGATAGGCCATGAAAACCCCTGAGGAAAATACCACATGCTATATCAGAGTAAGCACTATTGTCTACAATCCATCCTCATCCACCCCCCATCCCCCACCAATTTGGGTGGTTCCCATTGGTGAGCTGCACCTGGACGTGTCAAAGCTCACAAGGGGATGATGGAGTGAAGAGATTGTCCCTGAATCCTTGTATTTCCGTTGGTTTTCTTCAGGCAAGTCCACTTCCGCTTGTTTACCTGGTCAGCTAATCTCATACCACCGGGCATGAAGCTGGCTTGGGCTTATGCTGTCTCTGGTCCTGTACTTGATCTGACCTGAAATGGGGGCTGCTTTTCCAAGAGTAACTATAGAACCAACAACTGGTGAAGGTTTCTCCAGGAATTACTGCTTTAGACATCAATACGGGCAACATCAGCAACCTCCACTTGCATATAAGTTTGCTTCAGGTTCTACAGTTTCTGTGTCGTAGCCACTCCCTGCCTCACATTCACTCAGCCATAACCATAAGAAGTGGCCATCACTCTGCAACATGCACAGTCATAACTGCTCCAGATATCACTTTAGACGCAGCTCTGAGCTTCTCTCCTTCCTCTCTGTTAGTAGCCCACCGGAGTGTTGGTTCCCTACCAAAAGGTGGTAGGCCCCTTGTGTGTAACTCCAGTTTTCTCAGCAATGAATACTGAGGATCCACTCTTTTTTTAGCATCTTCTGATCATCTTTCATGTCCTCACTGGACATCTCCCTTTGCATTGCTACCATACCCATAGAATAGAGGAAACAGATTCTGTGGTTGTTAGTAGGTGATATGAAACTGTGTGAAGGGTTGGTCTTTGGGCATTTTACCAGGTCAGAGAAGAGTGAAATTGCATAGAAATGTAAAGGGCAGGTTTTGTGGCAATCAAGGACTCCTGTGTTGGGAGCCTGGCTAATATCAGGCAGACAGGAATGCCAGGCTGCCTCTCAGAAACCCTGTATCAGCTGAGCTCCAAGTGGCAGCTCACAGGAGGGGCTCAAAATGTCCTTTTAAGGAGAGGGCTTACAGGGGCCTGGGAGTGGCTCAGACTGAGGTGCTGGCACTCTTCATCACTCTACCTCAGCAGGGCTCTACAGTCTCTCAATAGCGTCATGCCCCTATCCCGGTGTCCCTCCCTCCTTGGATGCCCTGTGACTCCTACCTGACATGCAGTACAGTGGAATGCTTAGGCATATGGGCCCTGAGCCAGATGGCCTGGCTTTGATCTGACTCTGTACCTTACTAGTGTGAGACCTTGGACAAGTGGCTTAACATTTCTATACCTCAGTTTCATTATCTGCAAAGTGGGGATGATGATGGCCCCTGCTTTGAAAGATGCTTATAGGGTTTATATGTGTAAATAGAGGTAAAGCTCTTATAATCATCAATGCATGAAGAGCATCTAGCCCTTATGTTTGATATAAAGACACTATCTCAAGGTCTCGTGCAGTGTCCCAGGTTTGTGCCTATCTCTGGCCAAAGTCCACCCAGCATGAATTAAACTTGGCAGATATACTCGGTACTCTCATCTCCTTAGTGAATGAAGAAATACATGAATGAACATAGAAAGCCTCAGATATTGAGGCATGTGGCTAACTTTGTGCCCATATTCTTGGGGCTATAGTTTCATTTTACCGACATAGAGAAGAACCCATAACAGGAGCATCAGGGTGAGGGAGGAAATGGTCTGATGCAAACTGAGATCCCTCAATTAATCCATATATTTGACTTTGCACAAGATCACCATGAAGGAGATTTGAAAATAAGCAAGTTGTGATTTCTGCCCTCTAGGAACTTCTGATCTTGTTAAAAGACAGGATGAAAGAAAAGGAGAAGCTGAATCACAGTGATGGTTCAGAGGATATTGAGGAGGGTTAGAGTATTCTGGGGGTGGCTCTTCACTGCAGAGACAGGAATTATGGGAGGGACACGTTTGAACAGGTGGAAGGGAGAACATATCAGGGGGAGGGCAGGCACCAATGTAAGAATGGAACATATCATGTTTGTCCATGAAGAGAGCCAGAGGAAGCAACTTTACTTCCTGAGGATGATTCCAATGTAAAAGAATAAGTATCATTTACATTTATCATTTATCTCTCTCCAGGCCTTCTCTTAGCTTGGGGTAGCTCAGATGTCCAGGTCTATAAGATCCTAGAGAACCGTAGCAACCTCAGATCATTAACATACTTGAAGGACAGGCTCAAGGACTAGCTGTCAAGGCAGTATTGTTAAAATAGACATCTCATTCTGTTCACAAGGATGCTGAAGTTGGTTTTCCTGTACATATTTTACATATGGAATCAAGAGATCGAAGGGTAAAGCTATACCTTGAACCTGCAGACCTGGTGAAGGTCAGAAATGAGGATTGAACCCAGCTGCTCTCTTCAGGCGTTCTCACAATACCACACTGCCTTATACACCTCAAGACTCCAACTCCACTTGCTGCAGGAAGGAGAGAGGGCCTTTAGGGGTACTCCCGCTGCACACAGATGGGAAGCCTATGAATAGCTCTCTCCAGGACAGTCTCCCACACAAGTCTTTTATGTGTCCTTCTCCCCTCTGCGGCAGAATGTTTATAAACAGGGAGCCCGAGGTAAGAAACTTATGCAGAAGGAGCCGTGCAGTGACAGAGAACAGAAGGTCAAGGGGAGAGCACTGAGCTGGGAGTCAGGAAAGAAGGCTTCTTGTCCTGATTTTGCCATGAGCTAGCTGTGACCACACACACCCATTTCTGAGCCTCATTCTCTCATCTGTAAAATAAAAGGCTTGGACTAAAGGAACGATATGATTTTTTTCTTTTTTGCCCTTGAGTTTTATAAAAGGCAAAGTTGTGTATGTAAAATTGTAGGATTCCTCTTCCTTGTTCCGTGTTCTCAATATTAGCTGACATCCCTTTTGTCCAAGATGGGACTGGAGGTTTATTCCTGGTTTCTGTTCCTTGCCCTTCCTTTTCATCTGTCCTGTGCTAGCAGCCTGAATTGTCAGGATACCCCGAGCTATAGAATCAGTAGCCAAAAGCTTCTTTCCCGCCCTAAAGCAATTGAATTTCCCCAGGGTGGGTTGCAGGAAATCAGATTGGCTTGGCACTTACTCTCTGGTTCAGGCAGGTGGGGGAAGGCAGGAGAACTGCTGGTTATATTTGGCGCCAGGGGCTGTCGGGTAAGAGCTGGGCGCTTGGCAGATTTCCTCATAGCTCGGAGGGCTTTGGAGGTGTGGGGCACTGCCTGCCCAATTCCTGGAGCTCAGGCACAGATGGCCCCTGTCAGCCCTTGAATGGGGGTGGGTTCTCACTCTGGTGAGTCTAGGGGGAGCTGTCTCCAGAGGCCTCAGCCCAGCTGGCCATGTCCTGCCTGAAAGTGTTTAGTGGGGGGGGGGTGAGGGGTGGGTGGGAGGGGGGAAGAAAGACCAGATGGGCCACAGCCTTTGGGCCTGAGGATGCAAACTGTGTCCCACCCTGCATCATATTGGGTAGGGGAGGAGAAACACTTCTTTATTAGGCAGCTGTTTGTTTGGCAATTAACCTGAGGAGCCTGGAGGGCACTGAAGATTAACCTCAGTGTGGCAGTCAGCTCTGCTGCTGAGGCCTTTGCGGGGATGGGGTGCGTGTGGGGCAGAGCCTTTAGAGGCAGACTGGCTTGAGATGCTGGACCCCTGGACACCACAGGTAGGGTTTCAGCTATAGATGAAGCCATTTAGAAGGGGGGGTCTTGGAGGGGAAGATAAGCCCTAGAGAGAATGAAGGAAGCACTTCCTCAAACTGTGTGTTCTGGCCTAAGGCTTCAGGAGAGTATGTCGTAGCAAATGGTCCAAGGGAAACCTCTTCAACGCTGAGCTGACCCTAATGCCCCTTGTAGCTGCTCTTCTTCTGGAGGTTGCACCCATGAGCCTTTGCTCCCTGAGGCAGTCATTTCCTCTTCAGAAAGATTGCGCCTGTGTCTCCTGAAGTCCCTTGGGATAGGAAATGGAGAGCAGAAGAGTCCCTATTACAGGATTGTCATTTCATGCTGATGTGGTGCCTAAAAAGCCAACTGGGCTGGAGAATGAGACCATGTGGGCAGTGAAGGCTGGCATGTGGGCAGTCCACCTGTGCAACCAAAATAGGGTACCTGTGCAGGGCCTACCAGGGAGCTCCTGTTGCCATGGTGGCAAAGGAAGTGGCAGGCTGAGAGGAGAGTGGGTGAGGAGGAGTATATTGTAGGGAAGAGGATAGATCACCCTAGGGTCAGATTCTTGCTTTCACATTCGTGAGCTGGTCAACATTCAGCAAATTGCTTAAATCTCTCTGGGTCTCAGTTTTTGCGGAAAATGGCAGTGATAACACCTACTTGGGGTTGATTCAAGTTAATTGAGTTAACATAATAAATGTGCTGCGTAAACTGTTGGTTACTAAGTTTGGGACCGAGAGTGATGGCCAGGAGGGTTGTAGACAGTGCCAACCACTAACTGTGCTGGGCGGTGGAATTTTAGCTTGTAATGAATGAGGGGGAAAAAAAAAAGCAAAAGGAATCTTCCAAGTGCCAGATCTGTCTGCTGGTTCAACAGGTAGAAGAGATTATGAGATGGAAAGCAATGTCCTCGGCCAGTCAGAATCCCTGGGGATTTTAAGGTGAGTTATTTCAAAAGATTTTCTACTTCATGGCACAAGGAATATTTTAGAGTGAATGGGTAATGTTTTCCTATGAAACTGTTTTTCAAGTGTGTGTAGATATGCTTGTGATTATTAAAATATGAGTTAATTATAAAGCATCATGGAACCCATGTTGGGTTTTCAGCTTGATGAATTCTCTTAAACAAGAGAGACTATGTGGCAGGGATACTGGATGATTTGGTAACACTAAAATTGGGGACTCTATTGAAGGGTAGGGTTTCTTCATGGATATAGAAACAATGCATCTGAGGACAGTGGGGCTAAGGAACCAGTGCCTGGTTTGTGGTGTAGAGGTAGAGGCCAGCTTGTGAAGCCCTAGAGAGTCATGGGAAGCTGCACCTTGGAAGAGTCTGAGCTCCTCTGGAGTAAGCCAGGATTGGCTTGAAATCCCAGTTCTGCCCTTCATACCAGCCTTAGGTAATAAGCAAATATGTGCCTGTAATCTTCAGTCTTCCTAGAGTTCATAAGGATCAAGTGAAATGTTATTTTAAAGCTATAGTAAGTCCTTGGAAATGTGAGTTGAATAATGAAAACATAGCATCTCCTCTTTGCCAGTATATTTTCCTTCTTATATTTTCTCTGGTCCACCTTTCCCTGCGTAAGGAGCTCAGAGAAGAAGGCCCAAATTTACAGGGTTTAATTAAGAAGAAAAATAACCTATGATGTTTATTTTCTCTCTAGAAGCAGAAAAGGGGAACAGTCCCATTATGCAGTCCTTGGCTTACCTTCCTTGATGAAGAACACTGCATGAATATCAGCAGGCTTAAAAAATTTTTTTTTATTTAAATTCAATTTAGTTAACATATGCTGTATTATTAGTTTCAGGGGTAGACTTTAGTGATTCATCAGCTACATGTAACACTCAGTGCTCATTTTATCAAGTGACCTCCTTAATCCCCATCACCCCATACCCCCACCATTTCCTGTCCAGCAGCCCTCAGCCTTTTTCCCAGAGTCCAGTGTCTCTTATGGTTTACCTCTCTATTTTTCTCTTATTTTATTTTTTCCTTCTCTATTCCTATGTTCCTCAGTTTTGTTTATTGTAATTACACATATGAGTGAAATCATACGGTATTTGTCTTTCTCTGATTGACTTATTTCACTTAGCATAATACCCTCTAGTTCCATCCACATCATTGCAAATTGCAAGATTTCATCGTTTTACACCATAAACAAACAAAGAAACAAAAAAACCTCACAATGGACAAAAGACCTAAATATGAGATGGGGATCCATCAAAATCCTAAAGGAGAACACAGGCAGCAACCTCATTGACCTCAGCCACAGCAGCTTCTTGCTAGACATGTCTTCAAAGACAAGGAAAACAAAAGCAAAAATGAACTATTGGAACTTCATCAAGATTAAAAGCGTGTTTTTACACGCTTTTACAAAAACACTGTGTTTTCCTGCATAGCAAAGGAAACAACAAAACTAAAAGACAACCTACAGAATGGGAGAAGATATTTGCAAATAACATATCAGATAAAGGACTAGTATCCAAAATCTATAAAGAACTTATCAAACTCAGCACCCAAAACCCAAACAATCCAGTCAAGAAATGGGCAGAAGAGATGAACAGACATTTCTCCAAGGAGGACATACAAATGGCCAGCAGACACATGAAAAAATGCTCCACATCACATGGCATCAGGGAAATCCAAATCAAAACCACAATGAGATACCACCTCACACTAGTCAGAATGCCTAAAATTAACAACAATAGATATTGGTGGGGACATGGAGAATGCGGAAGTGGAGAACGGGGAGCCCCAAACACTGTTTGTTGAAGAGACTTTTTCTCCATTGAATATTCTTTTCTATTAGCAGGTTTTATACCTCCATCTCAGTGATTTGGTTGACAGTGCTCTTCCTGGGTGTTTGAGGATTAAACATCTTTCCTGCCATCAGGAGCCCGTAATGCTGCCAGTGGTCAACACTTATAGGGGGTCCATACCTTGACACGAGGCATTCATCTGTGGCAGAGTAGGTGTTCACAACCTGGGGCTGAGTAAAATGAACAAATTGATGAAAGAGTGAATGGATAATCCATGCCTTGTCCTGCCTGGGCAGTAGTTAAGGTTTTTGAAGTGGTCTGTACCTCCTCCTGCCTGTGTGGTCACCCAGGCCCACCTCAGAAGCCAGGTTTGGATCACCAGCTTTTCTCAGTTTTCTTCTCTGAGGTAGTCAGGCCACAGATGTAGGGTGTTTGAGAGCAGCACTTTCCATTGTGCGGTCTGATCCTAAAACTTGAATCTCAACCTTGTTCCATGATGGCAGGAGAGGAGCCAGCTTTTTTTTTTCTGAGGCAACATGTAGTGTGAGAAGGGCTGCCAAAATCACAGGCGTGAAGTATGCCCCTCCCCACCCCTTTCTATACTCCTTTCTAACCAGACTGAGTTCAATTAAAAAAAAAAAAAAAGGTGTTAAAGCATTGCACATCACTAACATTAAGGTGCTAATGACTTGGAGTTAGGCCTCCTAGGGAACATTTGCATTTTAATAGAGTGTGCTGTGGACCATTAATGTGCTACTAAAGGGAAGTTTTTGAACAAGGAGTCTGGATGTTTGGATTTAGTCCCCTTGCTACAATTAGTCCTTCAACCTTGGGTGAGGGATCTCTCTCAGTCTCTAAATTTAAGAAAAGTTGGACTAGATACAACAGCTCATAAAATAGAGTGAGGACTATTCCATATGTTCTCTATAACAATCTTGAGGGGGATATAATTAATGGCACTATTTTGCAGCTGAGAAAACTGAGGTCCAGAGAAGTTAAGTGCGGTGCCTGAGATCTATAGCCATTAGGAAGCAGAACGTGACACCAGCATCTACCCACATGCCTGGCACTATCCTGCTTCTCCCTCTCACATCCAAATAATAAGCAATCCTGTACAATCACAACAAGGAAAAAACTGAGCGTAGGTGAGGGCGGAGGGAAAGTTTGCTTAGAGTCTGTCAAGTGCCTCATCTTCCCTCCCACGTCTCTTCTCCCCACCAAGGTTGCAGATGCTGCAGCGGGCGGGGTTTGGCTAGACACAGGTGTGGTGTTCACAGCTTCATAAAAGGCAATCCCTCAGCCCCTTAACCATCTCTCAAGCTCTTCTTTAAAGTATCAGGTAACATCATGTACACATGTTCAGATCTGTATATTTGACAGGAACAATTTCTAGTTTACAGATAATAGTGTTTCATGAAAACAAAGACCTCCCTCCAAATCCTGTTGTGAAAGCTAAACAATAAATAATCTGAAATAACCAACAAAAATAATCAGAATATAATTAGACACTAGCTATGCTAAAGGGTGTGTGATGAAGGATATGAAGCTGAGAAGTGTGCGCAGCAGAGGTGGCCCAGTTCTCCGCCGGTCTTAGGGACCTAGTGGGGGGAAATGTGTGCTCCGGGACTATGATGTTTAGAGGTGTGGGTGGGAGCTTTGGAGGTGCACGCATCTGGCAGGGCTGTAGGAGTTGGATGGAAGGGGAACAAATAGAGATGGAAAGTCAAGTTCCTGAAAGATCTGTGGCCAGTTTCTTGGGAAGCTGTTTCGATGGAGTTCAGGAGGTGGAATGGACACAGATTGAAGTTCAGAAGCTAGTGATGACCTAGAGAAAGACACAAAGAAACCTCATAGTCTGAAGACCTGAGAAAGAAAATGCAGTTAAACCAGAAGGAAAAGGAAAGGAGTATGAAAGACATCTCCCTCAAATAAGACAAAAGTGCTGATAGTTCTAGATCCTTCCAGGGTACAGGCTGCGTGCTAAACACAGACGCCACCAAAGCCTTGTGGCTAGATAGTTATTATCCTTGCTTTAGATGAAGACACAGAGCACACAGGCTAAGAAACTTGCTCTTGGGCAAGGATGCAGCCTATATTTGAACTAATGGGCTGGTTGGCTGTCCATGCTCCTGCCCTTCCTTGTACCTTGAGCAGCTGGTCGACAATGTTTCAGAGGAGATGACTGGGCATTAGCCAGGAGGCCCAGGAGATGCACAGCCAGAATCCCAGGCAGGGCTCTCTCCATGGCCTTCCTCACAGGATAATGGGGGATGCTCTCCTTCATGAAGTAGAGCCTCTCAGCAGGTTTCATTGTGGTCCTCTGGGCCTCCTTTTGTCAAACTACTGAAAGATGAGGAAATCCTGATGGGCTGCACAGATGGACAATTTGGTTTTGCCCACCTTTAAGGACAGTTCTCATGAATTTCCCTCAGTTCAGATACCTGAGTCCAGGAATTTGAGTCTGGGTCATGTTATCCTTAGTCCTATTTTAGAGAAGCAGGCACCACAGTGCATGGGCAGGGGTGGGGTGGGGGGGAACAGGAACATGTGGGTCCATACACTCTTTGTATGGACTTTCATTCACTCCTTTTGTTTTCACCATGTCTTCTCACCATTCCTTCCTGGGTACCTGGAACCTCTTAGGAATCTATAGGCATATTGTCTCCCATCTTCTTGGTGTTCTTCTCTCTGTAGGCTTGAAGTTGTAAGATGAATCAATTGCCATGTCTCCAGCATCTCCTTTTAATGGCTTTACTGAAGTATAATTGACATACAGTAAACCACACATGTTTATGGTATACTTTTTGACAACTTTTGACAAATGTATGTACCTGTGAAACCATCACCAAACTCAAGACAGTGACCAAGCTCATCATCTACAAAACCTTCCTCATGTCCATGGTAAGCTGTCCTCCTATCTCTGTCTGAACCCACTTACCCAAACAGCCACTCATCTGCTTTCCCTCACTCTAAATTTATTGGTATTTTCCAGATTTTATGTAAATGGAATCATAGAGCAAATACTTTTTTGTCAGCTTCTCTCACTCAGTATATTATTTTAACAATGCAACTATTTTAGTTTTAGAAAACAATTTACACGGGATACCTGGGTAGCTCAGCGGTTGAGCGTCTGCCTTCAGCTCAGGGAGTGATCCCCGTTTGGGGATCAAGTCACGCATCAGGCTCCCTGTGAGGAGCCTGCTTCTCCCCCTGCCTGTGTCTCTGTCTCTCTCTCTGTGTCTCTCATGGATAAATAAATAAAATCTTTAAAAAAAAACAATTTACAATTAAAGCAAACACTATGCCTATTTGATTGTTAAGAAATTTTATATCTTCAGTACAATTGTGACTGCATCAAATGGACAGTCCTTAGTCTGCAGGATTGCTATTGATTGAAAACAACATATTGCTTTGATTTCACTGTGTAGTTGCATTTATTAACAATACATACTTTTATTGTTGAGGGGTATTCACCACATAGATGTACCACCTAGTCAAGGCATCCAGGCCCTAGTCCAACCATGTCTAGAAATAGAAACTAATGCATATCTATAATTTCCTGACATGCTCATTTAAAAAAAATTGTTTTTGACAAATGATAAGCTTATAAATAGTTTTACATGATTTTAAAATATTTAAATATCCTAAATGGTGTTGTGTTGTTCTCTTACTACTGATAATAAATTATTCTGAACAGTTTCCTCTCACTATTTTTTCAAAGCCTTATGTTTTGTTTGGCTGGTTGACATGGTTTCTTGCTGGAGGCAAAACATCACTGGACTTATGCACTCATCTTCCCTTTTCTCCCCACCAGATTTTGTCCATTGCCAGGCTGATTATACAAACAATAGAGTGTTTTTTTAAAAATATTAAATAATTTATTTCTAGAACAGATTTAGGTTCACATCAAAAATAAGAGGAAGTTACAGAGAGTTTCCATACACTCCTTGCCCCCATACATGAATAGCCTCTTCCATTAATCAACATCCTCTATCAGAAAGTTATATTTGTTAACTGAACCTATGTTGACACATCATCATCACCCAAAGTCCATAGTTTACAGTGGAGTTCACTCTTGGTGTTCACATTCTATGAGTTTGGACAGATTGCATAATGACATGTATCCATCATTATTATGTCACACTGACTTTTTTACTGCCTTAATAATTCTCTGTGCTCCACCTACTCATCCCTCTCTCCCCCCAACCCTGGCAATCACTCATCTTTTACTGTCTCTATAGTGTTGCCTTTTCTAGAATGCCGTATAGTTGAAATGCAGCACATAGTCTTTTCAGATTAGCTTCTTTCACTAAGTAATATCCATTTAAGTGTCCTCCTTATCTTTCACGGCTTGATAGCTCATTTCTTTTTAGCTATTTACTATTCTTTTTAGCTAAATACTATTCCATTGTCTGGATATACCACACTTTATTTATTCACTCACCTATTGAAGGACATCTTGGTTACATTCAAGTGTTGACAATTATAAAATAAAGCTGCTATAAACATCCACGCGCAAGTTTTTGTGTGGACATAACTCTTTTAGGTAAATACCAAGAAGTGCATTGCTGGATTGTATAAAAGTATGTTTGTTTTTGTAATAAACCACTAAACTGTCTTCCAAAGTGGCTGTGTTGTTTTGTATTCCCATCAGCAATGAATAAGAGTTCTTGTTGCTCCATATCCTTGTCAACATTTGGTGTTGTCATATTTCCAGATTTTGGCCATTCTAATAAGTATGTAGTAGTGTCTCACTTAAGTTTGTGTTTCCTTGAGTGTCTTTTCATACACTTATTGGCTATCTGTATATCTTCTTTGACGAGAAGTCTATTAAGAACTTTGGTCATTTAAAAAAACCAGGTTCTTTGTTCTTTTTTTTTTTTTTTTTTTGGTTCTTTGTTCTTTTATTGTTGAGTTTAATATGTCATTTTTACCAGAAACTGTTTATTAGTGGGAGGAAGGCCTAGCCAAAGTTCTTGATTCACCATCAAAGAAGTCGAATGTCAGAGCTAGAATGACTTTAGAGACTAATAAGCCCCTGATTTGAGCTAATTTATGTCCCTCCCCACGGATTTATAAGTTGAAGACCTAACCCCTACTAGTATCTCAGTGTGACCACATGTAGAATTTAACTAGGTAATTAATTTAAGATGAGATCGCTAGGCTGAGTCCTAATCCAATATGGCTGGAGAATCCAATATGGCTTATAAGAAGAGGAGATAAGGATACAGACACACACAAAGGGAAGACCATGTGAGGACACAGGGAGAAGACAGCCATCTATAACCCAAGAAGAAAAGCCTCAGAAGAAACCAACCTTGGTCTTGGACTCCTATGCTCCAGGACTACAAAAAAATAAATTTCTGTTGTTTAAGACACCCAATCTATGGTACTTTGTTATGGCAGCCCTAGTAAATAAATATAATCTCCTACCTACTATTTTATTAAACAAGCATTTACTGAATGCTTACTATATAACACACAGGGATATATTAGGAAGGAAAAGACAAATTTCCATCCTTTAGAAACTTATGGCCTAGTTGTGTCATTTTGCATAGAAAGAAACTAAGTCTTAGATGGGTGAACTGACTTGTCTGAGAATTGTCTGCTTCCTCTTAATTCCTTTGGTTCCTTTCCCCTGACATCACAAGTTGAGTCCATTTGTAGACTTGGAGGACCCTTTGATGTAGTGAAAAAGTAATGGCCTAAAATAATGGCCAGAAAAATGAAGTTCTAATTTAGACTCTGTCCTTATTAATTGGTAGCCTCTAGTTTTAAACATGCCTTTGTGAAATGGGCATGAGAATCCCTACCCAGCCTCCTCCTGAGGTGGTCATGCAGACCAAAGGAGATAATGTAGGTGAATTACCAATCAGAAAACAATTATTGAAAGGCCCAAGTGGCAGCCTCCTGGACCCTGTCCAAGGCCCAGGGCCCTGAGACTGCAGTTGCCCCCAAAGCAGACCCTTGCTATCTGGCTTCCATTGAGAGCTATTGCTCCAAGTGTGCTAAAGACATGGGCCCACATGGCCCTCTGCGATTACTTTCAGCAAATATAGGAACAGGAGGCCTCCAATTCAGAGACAGCCTTGGCTTCTGGGGCATTTTCAATATCTGATATGTGTCTAGTCTGCCACAAGGAAGTGCACCCAGTTGTGCACATGTGCACCTGCCCATTATCTTTAGTTACCCCTATGACAATTAATTCTAGTGTTAATATGTGTCAACCTGGCAAAGCCTCAGTACCTAGATAGTTGGTCAAAAAACAGTCTAGATGTTACTGTGAAGATAGTTTTTAGATGAGATTAACATTTAACTGACTAAACTGACTTAATATATTACCCTCCATGGTGTGGTGGGCCTCATTCAATCTGTCAAAGGCCTTTAGAAAAAACAGACTGAGGTCCCCCAAGGAAGAGGGAATTCTGTCTCCAGGTTGATTTTGGACTGAAGCGTCAACATCAACTTTTTCCCAAGTCTCCTGCCTACTATCCTACCCCACGGAATTCCTTCCGACTTGCCAGGCCCCACAATTATATATGCCAATTTTTAAATACAGGCAAACCTGTATTTAAGATATATTGCAGATTCAATTCCAGAGCACCATGATAAACAAAGTATTACAATAAAGGCAGTGAAATTAATTCTTTGGTTTCCCAGTACATATAAATGTTGTATTTATACTAGTCTTTTAAGTGCAATCGCATTGTGTCTAAAAAACCAACAGACTTTAATTTAAAAATACTTTATTGCTAAAAAAATGCTAACCATCATCTGAACTTTCAGTAAATTGTAACATTTTGGTGCTGGAGCATCTTGCCCTGATGTTGGATGGCTCCTTGATGATCAGGGGTGGTTGCTGAGGGTTGGCAGGGGTGGGGGGTGGGGGAGTGGCAATTTCTTAAAATAAAGATAATGCTGAAATCTGACACACAGATTGAATCTTCCTTCCACGAATGATTTCTTTATAGCATGTTTGATAGCATTTTTTGCACTAGTAGAAATTCTCTCAAAATTGGAATCAAGCCTCTCAAACCCTGCTGTTGCTTTGTCAAATAAACTTATGTAATGTTCTAAATCTTTTGTTGTAATTCCAACAACCTTTACAGCATCTTCACTAAGAGTAGATTCCATCTCAAAAAGCCAATTTCTTTGCTCACCCATTAGCAGCAACTCCTCATCTGTTCAAATTTGATCATAAGATGGCAGCCATGCACTCACATCTTCAGGTTTCACTTCCAGTAGTTCTTTTGGTATTTCTACCACACCTGCAGTTACTCCTACTATAATCTTGAACTTTCAATTTGTAAAAAACAAAACAAAACAAAACAAAAAAACTCCAATTATCTGGCATGTACAATAAAGCAAAGCACAATAAAATGAGGTATGTCTGTATATACACACATATATTCATGTGTTTCTCTAGAGAATTCTGTTACACTTCCTGTATAGGTCAGCTTGGGCTGCTATAACAAAATACCATGGAATGGGTGGTTTAAATAACGGGCTTTTATTTCTCAGGGTACTGGAGGTTCAAAAGTCCAACATCAAGATTCCTGCAGATTCTGTCCCAGAATGGGACAGCTCTTCCCAAGCTCTTCTTGGCTTGTAGATGGTTGTCTTTTCACTGTGTCCTCACATGGAGGAAGAGAGAACTCTGCTCTCTCTTCCCCTTGCATGGACACTAATTCCATAATGGGGGCCCCACCCTCATAACCTAATTCAGACCTACTTAGCTCCCAAATGCCCCACCTCCAAATGTTTCAATCCCCCTCACATTGGGGGTTAAGGATGCAACATATGAATTTTAGGCAATCGCAAGCACTCAGTCTATAACACTCCTTTATCTCCATCCTTAAATAACTTGTGTTTATTGAGTGCTTGCTAGGCTTAGGAGACATTGTTCTAAGCACTTTAAAAGTATTAACCCATTCAATTTTCATAGCAGCAACATGAAGTAAATATTGCTCCTGTTTTAGAGTTGACAGTGCTGAGGCACAAAAGATTAGGGGATTTGTTCAAGATGACACAGCTAGTGAATACGTCTTGAGTCTGCTTTCTTGATCTGTGTGCTGTGCTGACTCTTGGGTACAAACCCACATGCCTGAAAAATGAATGTTCACCCCTGCCCAAATAGCAGAGGCCACACATTCTCTCAGGAGAGTGCACCAGTGATCTCAGCCATAGAGACACATGCACACTGCTGTGGTGTTGAGACACTCTTGCTCAAGTTATATCAACTGAGGTCTGGCTGCTGCTGCTATATTCCTGTTCCTGTTCTAGCTCATGAAGGCTGGGATGGTCCCTTGCATGGACACTGACACTTAGGAGCTCAAGGTGGATAATTAAGGTGGATGTCCTGACATGACACTGCAAAAGCAAACCAAGGAAGTGCCTTCCATCTGGCCTTCCATGGGTGAAACTGGTAAAGATTTATATCAACTGAAAGAAATGAGGAGCTTGTGGCTCAAGCCTGAGTTTACATGTTTGTCTCCCTTGCTTCCAAAATCCCACTGAAATAACAGCAGATATGCAAAAATGAAATCAATCCATCACTGTGCTGAGAACAGCAGGGATGGCCCCGTGTGCCCAGAAATTTTGATAAATCTCTAAAAGAGAGGAAGTAGATGGGAACATATGGAAGGATAAACTGAAGAATAAGCTACAACTTAGAACATGCTTAGGAAAGTGTGGTAGGTTACCCTTAAATACTGCTTGAAAAATAGATCATGCACAGTATTGCTTTCATGACAATCCTGATAAATATAAGAAATAATATATTTCCTCACTTTCAGTCTGCTAGGAATGGTCCCTAGTGACACTGTGATATTCTTTCTCAAGGTAATATAACCCAGATCTGGGCTGCTATTGTCAGGTTCCTGGTCCTGGGAATGGGCACTTTTAATCTGGGGTTCAGGGACTTGCTGGAGGCCCATGGATAGTTTTAGAAAGTCCAGGAAGCTTCTGAAATCATGTGCAAACATTATTGCTTCCTTGGGCATTTTTTTCTGGGCTCTTAGGTTCATCACTTTGGGTAGATTGCCAAAAAACTCCATGAACCAAGGCTGTAGTGCACTGTTAAGCTTTTTATGATGACTTTCCCAGTTTACTATGGCTGGTTAGTTTGCGGCTAAGTGACTCCTCTTGGCTCTTAGTCATCAGTACTTTCTGTCCTCACTACCAAAATTGTGCTTTTCAAAATGTTTCTGTGTATATTGTCCTATTTGAGTCTCATAATAGCCCACGGAGAAGGAAAGAAGATGTATTGTTATTCTTACTTGAGAAATGAGGAATCTCAGATGCAGTGAGGTTAAAGGGTTTATCTAAAGTCACATAGCAAGACAGTGGTAGAGCTGTTATAGGGCCACAAGTCTCAAGGCTTTAGGTCAGTGTTCTTTGCTACTTCCATAGTATCCTTACAAATGAGAGACTCACTTCTGTTTCTTAATGCACCAAATAGAGACAAGTAGGAGTATGTTCAGACTCCTCTAAAAACCTGGTTCAGCACCCAGGGTGTGATCTTAAAATAAGTCCTCTTCAGAGCCCAAATCCTTCACATATGCTTTCCCTCAAATAAGAACTATCATTACAAAGGGAGTGGCAGAGGCAAAGAAAATTCCAGTCCCTTTTTAAATCCCCTGTGGCATCCACAGGCACTTTCCATTGCCAAATGCCCAGGAAGAGGTGGCCTTCTCCTCTTTCTGTACTCAGTCTCTTTGAAAGTCAATGTATCCTACTGAGCTCTTTCCTTGGTTTTAATTGATGCCACTAGGTAATCATTAATTATGGCCTACAGTCCCCCAGCATGTAATAAGTGATGAGCCAATGCCTTTGGGATCAACTAGAAGTCCTTAAAATCTGAGCTGTTTGCAGTGATGACCTGAGCTGCTCTCCTCTTTTCTGCCTTTACTTATTTTAGAACGGCATCATGCCACAGAGATTTGTTCCACATCTGTATCCTGACTGGCAGAGGCTACTGATGCACATTTGTCCTTCGTCCCGGCCAGAAACCACAGCAATCAGCTGGATTGGGCTTAATTGACCATTTCTTGTCTCAATCTGTAGGCACATCTAAAGATTTGGCTTTGGGAGGTTCCCAGATAATTGGCTTGCAGCTGGCTTTTGGATTTAAAAAAACCTGTCTTTTGTGGTAGCCTCATTCTCAGCCTAGGTGGACATTTTCAAATTTCACTGAGCTTTAAATTACTGATAGGCATTCAGTGGGAGTGGGAAGGGATTGTCTAAAGTGCCATTTTTGCTCTAAGTTCTCATTTAAGTTGGGTGCTAGAGGGAGGGCATGGGCTTTGGTTTTAGACAGACCTCAGTTTGTCTGGAAGATTAAATAAATTAATACATATTTAAATGTTAAGAATAGTGGCTGGCCCATAGTAAGCTCTCTGACAATGTTAACTATTGTCATAGAGATTAGAGAGCCTAGTACCTAGTGGCTATTATTATTATAAACCTAATTCAGTATAGGAAGCCTCCCAAATTAAATCATCCTCTTTCCCCAACTTGAGCTTGGAGCCAAATTGGTGCTCCTTGAAGACATGTATTGGTGCCTTAGAAATCAGTCTGGATATGGGAGCACAAGGCCTGGACTCCAGTTTTATTTCTGACATTAATTAATTGGCCATATAATCTAGACTAAATTACTTTAGTCTTTAGGATTTATTCTCTTTCTGTGGATTGGACATCTAAGATGCTACATTGGGTTGAATAGTGTCTTCCCCAAATTAATGTCTATCCAGATACCAGAATGTGGACTGATTGGGAAATAGGGTCTTTGCAGATGTAATTAAGATGAGTTCATATACTGAATCAGGTTAATCCCAATCTAATAAAACTGGTGTCTTTATAAGAGAAAGAAATGTCACAGAGACTCAGGGATTGAGAGATGCCTAGGGAGAATGCAATGTGTTGGCAGAGGCACAGATTAGAGGGATGTGTGTATGGCCAAGGAACTCCAAGGATTGCTGCAACCTCCAGAAGCTGGAAGGGGCAAGGAAGGGTCCTCCCCTGAGGCATCAGAGAGGAGAGGCCTTGCTGACACTGTGAGTTCAGACTTCTGGCCTCCAGAATTGTGGGGGAATAATTTCCTGTTATTTTAAGCACCACAAACAAAGTATTCAATCTGTGTGCTTGATGACAGCAGCCTCACAAGACAGACATGTATCTTCAGTATTTTCCAGCTCTAAGAGACTTAATTTGTTGAGACACACAAAGCCCTGTCCCCTCAGTTGACATTGTCCACCTGTTTTCACCATCCTGATCTCTGAAGGTGCCTTAGATCTGGGCTGTCCCTTAAAAAGCAAAGAGGGGAGAAAAGAAGAAAAAGAAAGAAAGAAACAAAGAAAGAAGGAAGAAAGAAAGAAGAAAGAAAGAAACAAAGAAAGAAAGAAAGAAAAGAAAGAAAAAAAGAAGAAAGAAAGGAAGGAAGGAAGGAAGAAAGAAAGAAAGAAAGAAAGAAAGAAAGAAAGAAAGAAAGAGAAAGAAAGAGAACAAGCTTGAAGATGGAGTGGGGGTGGTGGGCAACAGAAGTCAAAACATCAGAAGCAGCTCTGTAGAGCCTGGGAAAGTGGCATGGAAGAAAAGAACCTCATGGCTGGGGAAGAAAGGCCCTGCTAAGTTGTGGGCTCCCTTCCAGAAGCAATGAGTCACCAGGGAAAAAATTCCTTATGTGGTTCAGTTAAACAAACAGAAATCAAGGATCCTTATGGTTTGAGGAGGGTTTTGTCATAGAATCAGTTCTGAGGATTTGGGATACCTTGGACCTGCATTTGTCAGTAAACTTGTAGGCCTCTTCATAGCAAAATGTTTTTTAAGCTATTTGTCTCTGGCAGGTAGAGAAGAAATTGAGACTTTTTCCTTATATATGTGTTGGGCTAGGTAATTTTACAAATATTTTTTTCATTTACTTTTGAAAATAATTAGTTACTAATAAGTCTAGATTGCAGAGGAGACTCAGAGTTGTGAATTGCTCACCATGGCTTACCATTCAGGGATGAAGCTAAGGTCTGTCTGACTATGAAGACCAGATTCTTAGGACTCAATATGGCCAATTCCTCTTTTTGTCCCCATCCATCTCTTTTTCCTCTTCCTCAAACTCATCCACACATTTGGGATGCTCACAGTGCCATTCTTATTTGCAGAGAAAAATCCAAAGAATCATAAAATGTCAAGTAAGAAGAAACTTTCACACCTTTTCATTTTAGGAAGGAAGAAATTCTTTTCCTGCCTTAGTTTCTTCTAAGGTGAACTGTCTTTTTAATCCTTTAAATCTGTTACACCTCTAAAGTGTCTGATTCTCCAAAGTCACACAGAGAGAAAATGACCCCACCGAAGATGTACTGGCAGAGAAGGTAAGTCAAAGCTTGTCTGGAAACATCGGCTCAGTTAATTCCCCTAGATCACAGTAGCTTTGGTGAAACTTTGCTATCAAAGAGAAGCCAGCGCACAAGCCCCTTCATCTGTGTCCCTTAAATTTCTAGGAACCAGATGAAATTCTTTCAAAGTCTCTTCCATTGATAAGAAAACAATGAAAGACAGTTACTTTTGTCTATGTGGCCTATAAGAATGTAGAAGGCAGGGTCTAGAAATGGAGCCCATGGGGGTCCTGAACTCATTCATTCACTTTCTTACCAACTTTGATTATCTAAAAATCATTGATGACCAAAAGCATTAATCAGAGGCAAGCCAGGCATAAATTTCCCATCATGTTAATTTTTTTTCCTAGAGAAAAAAATTTTAATGTTTTATATATTTTATTTATTTCAATTTATTTTTGCAACTCTTTTGAGATATTGCTTACATGCAATAAAGTGCACATATGTAAGTATATAATTTTTATGAGTCTTGACATATGTATACACCTTTAAACCATCACCACAATTAAGATATCAAACATTTCTGGGGCACTGGGTGGTGCAGTTGGTTAATAATCTGATTCTTAGTTTTGGTTCAGGTCATGATCTCACTGTCATGAGATTGAGCTCTGCATCTAAGCTCTGCACTCAGTGCTGAGTCTGCTTCAGGTTCTCCCTCTGTCTCCCTCCTGCTCACTCTTCCCGCCCTCAAAAATAAATGAGTAATAAAAATCTTTAAAAAAAAGGATATCAAACATTTCCATCATCCACTCTCCAAAATTTCCTGGTGCCCTTTGCAATCCTTCCCTCCCTTTGCTCCTATCACAAAGCAACCATTGATCTGCTTTCTGTCACTATAGATTATATGCATTTCCTAGAATTTTATGTTTATTTTTTTTTTTGAATTTTATGTTTATAGATCATATAGTACATACTCTTTTTCACTCAGTTGAGTTTATTCATGTTGTGTTTATATCATAGTTTATTCCATTTGATTGATGGGTAGCATGAATCCTTTGTATGGATAAACCACAATTTATCTATTTGCTTGTTTTGGGTTCTGTCCAGTTTCACCATTGCTTTCTAATACATACACACAGGACATTCTAACATGTTTTTCTTATGGTTAGCCCCAGTGTGACTAAATGCCCTGATCACAGCACTCTGATTCTGTTCTTATCTCTGGGGACCAGGATGTGACTTTTTCAGTCTCAGAAAACCTGCAGTTCATGAGTTCCTTGGTTCCACCCAGAAACCTGGTAATCATATCTCTTTATGAGTAAGTAATACAACTGTATATAAGAGGATTAAGACAGAACTTTACCAGGCTGCACTGAAACAAAAGGATCGAGCAATAGGTATTGAAAAGTCACTGAACAATTTTCAAATTTATATCCAAAGACAGAAAACTGGAAAAAAGCCAAAAAGTTAATTATTTTCCAAAACTTCTTTAATGAAACATTTGTTCCTCAGATGATAATACAGGTGACCCTTGAACAATACAGGTTTGCACTGTGTGAGTCCATTTATACAGAGATTTTTTTTTTTTTTTACAAATACAGTACTATAAATGTATTTTCTCTTATTGTCTTTCTTTCATTTTTTCTTTCTTTCTTTTTTAAAGATTTATGTATTTATTTGAGAGACAGTACACACATGGGTGTGAGCAGGGGAGGCGCAAAGGGGGAGGGAGAGGGAAAAGCAGACTCCACGTTGAGCCAGAGCCTAACCCAGGACCCCATCTAATGACTCTGAGATCATGACTTTAGCCAAAATTAAGAGTCAGGCAGCTCAATTGACTGAGCTGAGCCACCCAGGCATGCCTCTCTTATGTTTTTTTTTTTTTTTAATTAAATTTTCTTTTCTCCAGATGACCTGATTGTAAGAACACAGTGTATAATACATAAAACATGCAAAATATGTATTCATTGACTATGGTGTCATTAAGGCTTCTTCTGGTCAACAGTCGACTGTTTTTACTTAAGTTTTTGGTGAGTCAAAAGTTATTTGCAGATTTTTGCACGGAGGTGGGCGGTGGCCAGACCCCTAAACCTTGTATTATTCAAGGGTCAACTGTAGTTGTTTTGCACACAAAAACAAAAGAAAACAAAAACAATTTTTTGGATTACTTAAATTTTAGAAAAAGCAAGTTAAAGTTAAACAGATTTAAATTTCATTATTGCAAGACTTCTCAGAGCTTCTAACACATTAATGGTAATGTTCACTCACTATGCATTCCAAGTATGTGAATTTAATTTGAGATTTCCCAAATGTATTTATTCACCAAACACTTTTTTTTCTTGTAAACAAGTATTCCACAAGACCATACTTTGAGGAATGCTCTTTTAGTGACTTAATCATTCTCCAAAGTAATTTTAACGTAAATTTTAAGGAAGATAGATGATAAAATGTAGAAAAACTGAGTTAGAGTCAAGGGATCCAAATTCCACAGAATTCCGTGAATCACAAATAGGTAACTCTGTTAGTGTATAAGGCATGACTAAGTCTTATCTCCCTTTTCTGAGTCCTTTGCCCCCAGCATGACAATACTTGTACTATTTATAGTATTTTTTAAAAAAGATTTTTATTTATTTATTTATTCACAGAGACAGAGAGAGAGAGAGGCAGAGACACAGGCAGAGGGAGAAACAGGCATCATACAGAGAGCCCGACGTGGGACTCGATCCAGGGTCTTCAGGATCACGCCCTGGGCTGCAGGCGGTGCTAAACCGCTGCGCCACTGGGGCTGCCCCTATTTATAGTATTTTTTCTCATAATAAATAGTTCTTTGATGGAACCTTTTCCCTATGATCTCAGAATTGTTATAGATAGTCGTTCTCTCAGCTAGCTTTTCTCTTGGTCCTTGTTTTTGGCATCACTCCTCGAGGTGGATGGTGCTATGTGGCCATTCCTCAGTAGGTGGGGAACCTATCACAGCATTGCTTAGGCTACATCCAACAGGTGTGCTCTTCATGACAAGAACAACGTGCTGATACTTATGGGATTCCATAAAGCACCATCGTTTTGCTTTATGAGCTCTCTACTGTAATCCAAACTCCATAAATGAGCAATTCCTTTGCATAATGAACGGATGAGACTGTTTTATGCACTTTTATGTTGTTCCAAGTCTGTGGTTTTACTAAATTTCCACCTCAAAGATATGTAATTAGAGCCTCAATGATCTGCTATCCTGGCCCTCCCCACCCTCTTCTGGAATCCACAATAATCTAGAGGGCTGATTTCTGACAGGAGTAAACACAAAGCAGGGGGTGTGTGTCTGTATGCACTTGCATGCATGCATATGTCTGCCTGTTGGTTTGTGTGGGTAGAGGCCCATGGATTCAGTCTTCTAGAGGGTGAGATAGATGAGTGAATGAGGCCTAGGTGCCAAATCTCTCCCTTTTTCTGACCTCTGGCTTTCTAGCCCACTATGAGGCCACTTACCATCTCCTCTTCCTATGACCCAGGCCTCATAGAGGTTTATTTTCTCACTGTCCTTTATACAAGCCTGCTCACTTCTCTCACTCAAGTTTCTTCTTATACTGTTCCCAATGCTGAGGGGTCTCCTTTCTTCTGGCCATTTTTTCCTTCAAGGCTCAGTATAAACTTCTCTTGCTCCACAAAATCTTTCTTTCCCCTCTAGTTCTTAAGGATCTTTATTTTCTCATTTTCTTATACTGTAGTTTAGTTCCACAAAGCTCAACATTTACATGTTTTGTGTCTTTTGATGTAGTCCCCAGAGGTTAAGCAACCTTGGGGTGAAGACCACACTTTTGCAGATTTGCCTAATATGCAGTGATCTCTGACTGCTTTTCGTTTGGGAGGAGGGACTGAAGCCACATTTTATGAAGTTTCAGATAGGGGCTCCAAGATTCTGCAATTATTCCTGTTTCTTTATTCACTGGAATTATGTGATATTTCAGTTTTCTACAGGATTAGAATTTAGGGTGAAGTAGGTCCAATCCAGATTCTATCCAAGGTGGATATGAAGCAGCTGTATCAAGAAGTGCTATGGCCCTGTTCATAAATGGCAGAGTACCTCCCCCCACTTGACCTTAGCTCTGGGAGATTATGGCAGGAAGTAGAAGACTCTTGGATGGTGCCAGGGACCGAATGATGTAGTAGAAAAGGTTGTAAGTTTTAGAATAAGACAAATTTGGGTTTATTTTCTGGCTTTGAAATTCCTAATTACGTGACTCAGGCAATTCACCTCATCATTCTGAACTTTAATTTCTTCAAATTTAAAATCAAATAAATAATACCGTCCAGTGTAAGATGGTTAGGAAGATGGACCTTCTATAGAGAATGGTCATTACCATTAGCAGAAAAATGGTAGCAATAGATGGAGGGCAGAGAATGCTTTATCCTTGTATATTCCAATGATTTATCCTTGTATATTCCAATCAGATTTATGATTGGATTTATCATAAATTATAAATGATTTATCCTTGTATATTCCAATCAGACTTATATCTAGATGAAAAGTCATCTTTTTCCACAGCTGTTTCTTTTTTTTTTTTATTTTTATTTATTTATTTTTAAATTAATTTTTATTGGTGTTCAATTTACCAACATACAGAAAAACACCCAGTGCTCATCCCGTCAAGTGTCCACCTCAGTGCCCCTCACCCATTCCCCTCCAACACCCGCCCTCCTCCCCTTCCACCACCCCTAGTTCGTTTCCCCGAGTTAGGAGTCTTTATGTTCTGTCTCCCTTCCTGATATTTCCCAACATTTCTTTTCCCTTCCTTTATATTCCCTTTCACTATTATTCATATTCCCCAAATGAATGAGAACATACACTGTTTGTCCTTCTCCGATTGACTTACTTCACTCAGCATAATACCCTCCAGTTCCATCCACGTCGAAGCAAATGGTGGGTATTTGTCGTTTCTAATTGCTGAGTAATATTCCATTGTATACATAAACCACATCTTCTTTATCCATCATCTTTCGATGGACACTGAGGCTCCTTCCACAGTTTGGCTATTGCGGCCATTGCTGATAGAAACATCGGGGTGCAGGTGTCCCGACGTTTCATTGCATCTGAATCTTTGGGGTAAATCCCCAACAGTGCAATTGCTGGGTCGTAGGGCAGGTCTATTTTTAACTCTTTGAGGAACCTCCACACAGTTTTCCAGAGTGGCTGCACCAGTTCACATTCCCACCAACAGTGTAAGAAGGTTCCCTTTTCTCCGCATCCTCTCCAACATTTGTTGTTTACTGCCTTGTTAATTTTCCCCATTCTCACTGGTGTGAGATGGTATCTCATTGTGGTTTTGATTTGTATTTCCCTGATGGCAAGTGATGCAGAGCATTTTCTCATGTGCATGTTGGCCATGTCCATGTCTTCCTCTCCACAGCTATTTCTGAGGCTTACTCAGGATCACGCTATAAAGCATCATGTCCTGTGAGTTGCAACCTAAGTTTGCTAGACAGATTGCAACTCTCCGGATCTGAGACCCAGCATAACCTGAATGTCTGAGCCAATCTCCAAAATGCAGATGTTATGTGTATATTCTATCTCTGACTCCCCTCCTGCCTTGCAGTATCTTCTAAGGAGTCTTAACTACCTTTCCTTAGTCCTATTTTCTGCCCCCACCCCCATAGGGACAGATATACTCCCCATCCATGTCTACTGGTTTTTATAAACTCAAAGGATTATGCCATGGGGTGAGTGAAAAGGGTTAATGCATCCTTACCAGCAATTCAAGGAATGTTATTGGTGAGAGAGCCTAGAGGCTATCAAATGAAGCTTCTACTTACAGTTAGGGAAACTAAGGTATAGAGAGAAGAAACTGATCATGCTCAAGAATACAGCCAACGAGGGGCACCTGGGTAGGGCAGTTGGTTGAGTGTCCAATTCTTGATTTCAGCTTGGATGGTGATCTCATGGTCATGGGATTGAGTCCTGTGTCTGGCTCCATACTTAAAGTGGAGTCTGCTTGAGATTCTCTCTCATTTTCCCTCTGCCCCTCCTGCTAGTGCTCTCTCTCTCTAAAATTAAAATAAATAAATAAATAAAAGAATACGACCAATGAGTGGTAAAACCAGGCCTCATGCAGCCATTGCCCGGTTCCAGTTCAATTCCCTGATATCACACTGCAGAGCCTTATATACATTGAAGAAAAACCAATACGTTGGATCCTTCCTTTACACTTTTGACATTCCTGAGAACTAGGTAAATTTCTTCCAAATCCTGGTTATTCTATTTTCTTGCTGAAAGAAAAGAGAAGGAAAAAGTCAGCTCTACCAAACAAATTTTATATTAATGGATTCAGGAGGCAAAATCTGAAAGTAGAGTGTATTAAGGCTTTGAATCCACACATGCAATTATTCACCTGACTAGTTCTGATGCGGGTATCTATATGCATTCAATTATTCACATAGACACAAAAACACATTATAATCTTTGCTTTATACCAAAACTTGGTGATACTTAAAGCAACAACCATTTTATTTCTTCGCAAGTCTGCAGATCAACAATTTGGGCTGGCTCAACTCTGGAAGAAAATGGAAAATCACTAGGTGGTGCCAGGCCTGGCACTCTCTACACTTTCTGCAGAGGGCACTATTATATTTGCAGTCAAGTGGTGGGCCTGGGTGGTCTGAGATGGCCTCACTCACATGTCTCTGGTGGTCAGTGACTATTGTTATCTAGGCCTCTCTCTCCACATGGTCTCTCATTCTCAAGACGGCTAGCTCAGCCTTGAAACATGATAGTGATAGAAATTTAATCTACGGGAACTAGAGTGAAACTCCAAGTCCTGCTGAGACCTCATCAGGGGAGCCATATAGTATCATGTCTACCATGTTCTAGTTGTAAAAGCAAGTCACGGGACAAGCCAAGATTTAAGGAAAGGAGACATAAACTCTATTTCTTGATAAGTAAAACAAAATCTCATTAAAAGGGACATGTATACAGATATGAGAGAGGCTTTTTAAAAATGTTAAATGGGTTAACGTATAATGTTATTAGTTTCAGAGGTAGAATTTAGTGATTCATCAGTTGCATGCAACACCCAGTGCTTATTACTACAGTGCTCTCCTTAATGCCCATCACCCAATTACCCCATCCTCATCCCCACCCTCCAGCAGCCCTCAGTTTGTTTCCTAGAGTTAAGAGTCTCTTGTGGTTTGTCTCCCTCTCTCATTTCATCTTAAAGATTTTATTTATATTATTATTTGATAGGGAGAGACAGAGATAGTGAGAGAGAACATTAGCAGGGAGGAGAGGGGGAAGCAGGCTGCTTGCTGAGCAGGGTCCACCCCCTAGTTCCCCAAACCAGTTCTCAATCCCAAGACCCTGGGATCATGACTTGAGCTGAAGGCAGATGGTTAACTGACTGAGCCACCCAAGTACCCCTCTGATTTCATCTTCTTTTATTTTTCTTTTCCTTCCCTTATGTTCATTTGTTTTATTTCTGAAGTTACAACTATGAGTGAGATAATATGGTATTTGTCTTTCTCTGACTGACTTATTTTGCCTAGCATAATACCCTCTAGTTCCATCTATGTCATAGCAAGTGGTGAGATTTCATTCCTTTTGATGGCTGATAATATATACATATATATATTAAAATTAAAAAAAAAGATCCAGAGAGAGAATGAAGTGAAACATGAAGATACTGCTTCACTTCACAAACTTTTATTGAGTACCTGGAGGATACCTAACATTGTGTTAGGCTGTGTGAGTGTTAGAAAATATATAGGGAAACTTCTTTGCTTTAAAAGAGTTTACTACACACTAAGAGAGCAAGTATCTGTGCAGATAGTAAGAATATAGTTATAAATAGGCCTACTTACTATATCCCTGAATACTTCTTCATTTCTTTCCCCTTTTTGACTCATGGTCTTTTTTTTTTAAGATTTATTTATTTATGATAGACATAGAGAGAGAGAGAGAGAGAGAGAGAGAGAGAGAGGCAGAGACACAGGAGGAGGGAGAAGCAGGCTCCATGCTGGGAGCCCGATGTGGGATTCGATCCCGGGACTCCAGGATTGCGCCCTGGGCCAAAGGCAGGTGCTAAACCGCTGAGCCACCCAGGTATCCCCCTTGACTCATGGTCTTTAGAATTGATTTATTTGCTCATCTGTCCACCCAACAATCCATCCATCTATATCTCCATTCATTTGTCCCATTCATTTATAGGGGAAAACAAGGTACTGGAGATACAAAGAGGACATGATAGAATGTGCCCTGGGGAAGGGATGTTGACTCTACTAGAAGGCAGCAAAATGTAGCCTTGGTTTCAAAGACGAACTGAGGCTAAACACTCCGTACACTCAATTGTAGCAATCGCTGTGTTCATCTGTCCCACTCATCTTAGGTCTTATAGTCTCAGTATTCTTATCCCTTAACATAGTTGCCAGCCCAAGTAAGAGCTCAATAAATGTTGAGTGAGAGAATGAGTAAAATAAAGCACAGTTTTGTAATCCTTCTCTATGTCTGCTTTCTCATTTGAGAAAATGGGTGCTAGCCTGGTAGAGGTTACGTAAGTATTGTACTATATAAGCCCAATAGGATACAAATATCTGGGTCAATAAATATTTCCTTTTTGCTTCTTTTTTTGACTTGGGCATGTCTTTTACCTACTTTCAACCTCTTTTTACAGCTTAACAATGAAAGGGCCAGACTACTATCTAAGATCCTGACCCAGTTTGATTCTAAATGCTAGATAATAGTCTAGTGCTTGGCATCAATTCTGAGAAAGTTTCTGTATGCCTTTCATAGATATTATGTGATACTCGTTGCATATTAATTATCAATTAAACATGAATCATCGGGACACCTGGGTGGCTCAGTGGTTGAGTGTCTGCCTTCGGCTCAGGGCATGATCCTGGGATCCGGGATTGAGTCCCACATTGAGCTCCTTGCAGGAAGCCTACTTCTCTCTCTGCTTGCGTCTCTGCCTCTCTCTCTGTGTCTGTCATGAGTAAATAAATAAAATCTTAAAAAAAATATGAATCATCTGTGGGATCCTTCAAGTTCCATAGGAATAATACCTTATTGTTGTTCACTGTTCTTAACAGTGAGCTTAGTACCAACTTCCTTTTTCTTCTTCTTGTCCCCCAATATAGGCCACAATTTTTATTGATTGAGTGATTTCAGTATGACTTTTGAACTATTGTCTCTGTTACAAGTCTGAGAAGCAAAGCTGCTTAGATGAGATTTTGATATTAATGAGTGTGCAAGGAGGGGTATGCTGTATTTGGTGGTCCCAAATGGCATTTGGGGGCCCCCTGCTGTTAGCCACTGGGGGTTTAGACCAAAAACCCCTGGTATTTGGTCTGCATTGCCCCCTGGTGGCAAGACTGATTTTTGACTGGCAAAGCTGGCTATTGCTGTGTGGCACCAAACTTAGAGAGCAAGGATACATCAGTTGCAGTGTTTCTTCAGCACTTCTTATGTTGTCCGAAATACTATGAGGTCACATGAGAAGAATAAGGAATCAATCCTTTCCCCAGGTAATTCGTTTTCTGGCCTTATAACCTCCCCCTGGAGAATATCTGTTTTCTGGACTTCTCTTCCATCATCCTTGCTCTTTCATTCATTTTCAACAACATCCACTGAGCACCTTCTGTATTTCGGCACCATAAGCAGTGTTGGGGTTACAGAAGTAAACAAAACAAACAAGACTTCCCCCTTGTGTATTTTCATAGTCTTTGTTCCCTGCTGTAATGTCTGGCCTTTGAAATACTCACACAGTCACACACTCCTGTCAACTTTGCTTACCTCTAATAGGCAGTCACTCCCTTGCTAAGTCATTGCACGGTAGAGGTTATGAGGTTCTTTTTCTATGGGGTATTTAGGGTTTGCTCAAGAGGGGACTGCAAAAGAGGAAAACCTCAAAGACGGAAAGGAATGTATTACTAATTGGTAGAATTTCAGGTATTGGAGGTGGGAGGTTTGGGGACAAAATTGGGAAATTCCTTGCATTCCCCAAAGCACACCATCCAAGACACTTCCTGCTCTGCATGTGTATGACCAGTTCTGCCAGCTGTGTCTCACCCCCAAGGTTGATTGGGGTCACACTGAGAGCAGTGGGAGCAGTGGGAGCTATGAAATAACCCTGGATTCTAAGGGAGACCTCTGTGGAGTCTCTCTTTCCCTTATAAAGAAGGGGAAAAATTCCAGTTTTTATTGTTCCTAGTTCCGTCCTCAAAGAGTTTATAATCTTCTAATAGAATAGAGAAGTTACACACACACACACACACACACACACACACACACACACACACAATTACAAAATTACAAGAAAGGCACAGATAAGGGCCAGGTGAGTTCTAAGTGAGAACAGAGGTTATCCACAGCTAGAAGGACCAGGGAAGATGTCATGGGGAGAGATATTTGACTTGTCATATTATTTTTTGGGGAAGTCAAGCCTTGTTGCAAGAGGGAACCTGGTGATAGAAGAAGATATTTGGGCTGAAACTGGGGAAATGTAGCTCAATGTCCTGGGACTAGAAAGTTTGAGGAAAGCTTTCTCATTTGGCCTTTGGAAATGCTCTGAAGAATTGCTGATCTCATAAGCCAGGGTCCACTTGCTCGGTCCCTTCCCACCCCAATCTTCACTCCCTGTGTGCAAGTGGGTCACATCACTAGCTAAAGGTCATTATCCTGGAATGACTTCTACTGCCACCTGACCCATTAAAACTTTGAGTTTCTATAAAATTTGCATATGGTGACCAAGTTGGCTCAATGGCAAGTTTCTCCCAAATTAGTTTAGGATTCCCTTTTTTCCCCTCCCTTTGTAGGTATTTACAACCCAGCTGTATTTCAGTCTGGCAACCAAGTGGGAATTAGTTTTTGTTTGGGAAATGCCAATGTTTTGTTTAAATCTTCTGTATTTTGAAGCTAGGTTGGGTGCTGGGGTGCTGTGATATTGGTGTGCATCTTCTATACATCCCTTGGAAATTTGGAACAGTGGAACAACTGAAAGACATGTGGTTGGGGTAGTTCACATTTGGGGTGTAAAAGGAACCACACTCAACAGGCTCCTGTGCTGAAGAAACAGCCTCGTTTATATGTAGGATTCTTTCAGAGATCCCAGTGACGGATCACAGGGGAAAACTAGGGGCAGAATGTCACCCCGAATGTGTTACTCGGGATAATGTTTAATCTCAGTCACCACACGGAGGTACTCTGCACCCAGATTTACTGCTCTTCTGCCTCCTGCCTCCAGAGGGCGATCTAGCCACAGCATTTTGGGCACAAGCTTGGGGATGGAGGATTAAGACAGAGCCTGCTCACATAATTCCCTTCTTTCTCTCTTACTCTGTGCCCACAGACATACCCATGTGTTTGGTCCAGAGAGAACAGAAGATCCTACATAGGTCCTGAGCCTAAGCCTCATGTTGCCTTGAAACTTCTGATATCAGGATAACATAGGGCTTGCACAACCAATAAGCATGCTACGGGTATGCAAGTGCCTTTGAAAATGTCATGGGGAGCACATGTGATCTGCTGGAGACAATTAGGCATTCCTAAGTCCTTGGGCACCAGATGTCAGCATCTGTTCGTTTCTAATGCACTGTTGATTAGGTCTCTATCTTGCTCAGGAATCCAGACCCCTTAGCAAAGGCCTTTCATAATCTGTCCCCAGCTGATTGAGGCACTTACATTTTCTCTGGCATTGCTGCTAGTCACAGGAAACCTCTTGTTATCCCTGGTCCTTCCCCTGGACTCCTTCAAGATATTGTACATTTTACATGCTTCTTCTTCTGGGAGTTTCTTTTTCACTATTTTTTGGTAGGGAAAAATCCTTTCCTACAACAGACAGAACAAAGATACTGTCTCGGATCCAATTTCTCTAACTACGGCCACCTGACTTGGACTGCACTCTTTGTAACAATGTTGGCGGTATTCTACAGAGTGTGATCTGTGTCCCTCGCTGTCTTCTCCTGGAGGTAAGGGACCCTGTCATATTTATCTACTGTATCAAGTCCTAGCATCGCATGTGACATGTATTCGATGCTCAAGAAATATCTGTTGAGGGGCACCTGGGTGGCTCAGTCAGTTAAGCTTTTGCCTTTGGCTCAGGTCATGATCCCAGGGTCCTGGGATGGAGCCCCAAGTTGGGCTCCCTGCTTAGAGGGGGAACCTGCTACTCTCTCTGCCTCTCCCCTACTATTCTCTCTCTCTCTTTGTCTCTCTCTCACATAAATAAATAAAATCTTAAAAAAATAGAAATATCTGTTGCATGATTGATGAGTGCATGTACACACATGTGGCACTCTTACAGTACAGGCAGTACAGGCCAGGAAACTGAGGTGGGAAAGAACATGCTGGGTTCCTGGCTCTGTGTCAGTCGACTGCATCCTGGATACTAGTTGCTGTGTTTCAAAAACAAATAGGGGAGTAGAAACTGCCATCTGTGCTGAACCACGGGGAAGACTGGTGCATGATTGTCCAAGTGGCCCAGTGTGGCCTGACCATGAATAATTTCCAACCAACCAGGCTCCACTGGACCCCTGAGCAGATGGTTATCATTTGGAGCCATTCCAGCCTCTTTAGCAGAATCTGGCTTTGTATTCTTGCCTAACTGGATGTTGAGCCTGCTTCCCCCAAGTTCCTGTGTTGGGGAAGCCAGACAACTTCCAGGCTGTGAGATGACAAGTTTCCACCATGGGCTGCTGCTGCTATTCTCTTTCATTTTGTCATTTCCTTTCCATTTGGGAGGCCTGACTCCATAGTCCACCATCCTTTTCTGTGGCCTCCACTTCCAAGTGACCAGGCATAATTCACTGACCTGCTGGGGCATGAGGCAAGGTCCTCAAATTCTTAGATTTGTGATATATATATATCACAAATGGAGAGAGAGAGAGAGAGAGAGAGAGAGAGAGAGAGAGAGAGAGAGAGTCATGTTCCAGCAGCTCTTGAATGCAAAAATAAAAAGTCTCATTTCTCCCTCTTGCACTCTCTATGGAGTGATCTCTACACAGTTTGCAAGGGCCAGGAGGCTGGGGTTGGGTCATGGCTGGTCTCTGAATCTCTGATCACCAAGGAGGATGTTCTTCATCGACATGGCCCACTCATGGCAGCTGCAAATGCCCTGGGGAGGTCCAAGAATTTTACTTAGATTTGGAATCTGAAGAAGGAAAATACACAAATTGGCTCAGGGTATGTAACCACCTGCAGCTAACTAAAAAACTCCTGTGTTCTCTTCAAGCTGTAGTGAGGGCTTCTTTATTGGCTCAGGGCTGACTTACTTTCTCCCACTGACCACCTCCCACCTCTTCTCCTGCCCTGACCCCCCTGGCAAGCTCCAAGGACCTCTGGTTCTATATGTCTATATGGTCTATATGCCCAAGCTTGAAACATTATGCTTTTTTGTTTGTTTTTGTTTTTGTTTTGTTTTGTTTTCCAGAAAGGATAGTTCAGTGGACCCAGTGCTTAGATTACTATAATTCTATCTGACCTGCTGTCTCAAAGTATTGTATCACTGACTTCCAGTCCCAGACCATCTAAATTCAAGACATAAATCACCTGCTGCCAGCATGCTGCTTCCCTACACAAGAACCCATGATGGATCTCTATTGCTTTTTGAATCCAAACTACAGTCTAGTTTTTAAGAGGCTTCATATTCTTTTCCTGTTTTCATATCCAACTGTATCTCTATCCTCTGTTTTGCCAATGCAGTTGTCTTTATACTTCCCCTGAACCTCTTAGCCCTTAAGAAATTCCAGATCCAAAAAAAAGAAACAACCCCCTCTCACTCCTAAAAAAAAAAAACATATCAGGCTTATTGTTATGTTCTGGTTTAGAATCTTCTTCAGAGATTGCTTCTCTATCCCAATGCTACTCATCTTTGAGTCAAATTTCAAATCCCACTTCCTGGACAATCTGAATCCACAGTGACATCTTTCTTTCTTTCTATTTTTTTAAATTTTCAGAAACAGTTTATTGATAAGCATTCAATACTAAGATTAAAGTAGGATATTTGTTGGAGAGGATGTGGAGAAAGGGAACCCTCTTACACTGTTGGTGGGAATGTGAACTGGTGCAGCCACTCTGGAAAACTGTGTGGAGGTTCCTCAAAGAGTTAAAAATAGACCTGCCCTACGACCCAGCAATTGCATTGGTGGGGATTTACCCCAAAGATACAGATGCAGTGAAACGCCGGGACACCCGCACCCCGGTGTTTACAGCAGCAATGTCCACAATAGCCAAACTGTGGAAGGAGCCTCGGTGTGCATCGAAAGATGAATGGATAAAGAAGCTGTGGTCTATGTGTACAATGGGATATTCCTCAGATATTAGAAACGACAAATACCCACCATTTGCTTCGAGGTGGATGGAACTGGAGGGTGTTATGCTGAGTGAAGTAAGTCAATCGGAGAAGGACAAACAGTGTATGTTCTCATTCATTTGGGGAATATAAATAATAGTGAAAGGGAATATAAGGGAAGGGAGAAGAAATGTGTGGGAAATATCAGAAAGGGAGACAGAACGTGAAAGACTCCTAACTCTGGGAAACGAACTAGGGGTGGTGGAAGGGGAGGAGGGCTGGGGGTGGGGGTGACTGGGTGATGGGCACTGAGGGGGGCACTTGACAGGATGAGGACTGGGTGTTATTCTGTATGTTGGCAAATTGAACACCAATAAAAAATAAATTTATTATTAAAAAAATAAAAAATAAATTTGAAAATAAAAAAATAAAGTAGGATATTAAAATAATTTTTTGGAAAAATGTCTTAAAATTACAATATGTAAAATCTCAAAATATTTAGAATTTAAGAATGAGGTACAAACATTGAGATTTACAGATTGATTCTCCTTCCTCATATATTTATTTTGTACTAGCTCAGTCTAAGCAGAGGATGTAAAGGTTGAACAAGGCTAAGTCTTTCCCATCTTGAAGCTCACAGTGCTGTTGGGAGACCATCAGTGAGTATGGTACTAGAAGACCACAGGGTTGGCGTGAGCCAGTTCAGGCCAATGAAGGGGGGCGCCCAGAGAAAAGGTGTCAGGCATCCTTGCAATCAGTGTGGAATTCCGTGCCCCTGCAGTGACATCTTTCTTGATGGCCGAGAGTGCTTTGCCTGCACCAGACATACTGGCATGCAATTGTTTGAGATGCTGATGTCGAGTTGTTTTATATTCATTTATCCAGCTGTTCAGTAATTACTCATTGAATGCTTATTATGTTCCAGATATCGGGCTTATTCATTAACCTAGGTGTCATCCCTGATTCCTTTCTCTTCACCCCAAAATGTGTACTGTGCCAGCTACTTCTTTGCACCCGTGTTCCTTCTGCCCTCCCCATTGTCTCCTGTTCATTCTTCTGAAACTGGTTTCCCACTTCATTCCTGATCCTATGCAATCCATTTTCCACAAAACGGAGTGAATTTTAGAGGAAATCAAATCTTATTGTTTAATCACCTTGGTTAAAACTATCCAGTATCTCATTCATTTGGGGAATATAAAAAATAGTGAAAGGGAATAAAGGGGAAAGCAGAAAAAATGAGTGAGATATATCAGAAAGGGAGACAGAACATGAGAGACTCCTGACTCTAGGAAACGAACTAGGGGTGAGGGAAGGGGAGGTGGGTGGGGGGTGGGGGTGACTGGGCGACGGGCACTGAGGGGGGCACTTGACAGGATGAGCACTGGGTGTTATTCTGTATGTTGGTAAATTGAACACCGTAAAAAATACATTTATAAAAAAATAAAAAAATAAAACCATTCAGTAATGTTCTATTGCACTTAGGATCACAGGGAAATAGGAAATAAAATGGAACCTCCTGCCCCCACAGCGTATAAGCCTTCTTGCTGTTCATCCTCTGCCCACTTCTCTGGCCACATCCTGCTTCTCTCCTGCCAGCCACTGGGATCAGCATCCCCTGCCTGCTTTCCATTTCTGCAAAACCCCAGTTCGTTTCAGCTGCTGAGACTTTGCACTTTTGTTTCTGCCTTGTTCTTTCCAGATGTTCATTCTGCTAATTCTGTGTCATCGTCATTTGGGGATTAGCTCGAGAAGCCTCCCATGACTGTATTATTAAATGTTGCCTCCTGATTCATCTCTTTCCCATGGCTTTGTTTTATCTTCTTTGTCGCACTCATTTCATTCATTGGCTTATTTTATGGCTCCCCACTCTCACCCCCTCTAGAACATAAGTTCCAGGAAGTTAGTGATTTGTCAGTCTGCTGCATTGCCAGCACCTAGGACGGTGCCTGGCACCCTGGAGACTCAATATTTGTTGAAGTAACGGGATGAACAAGTGGTTAGTTAGATGATTGTGTGACTAAATGTATCCACAGTGAATAAACACAACCCTGCCTTCAAATAGTTACAGAATGTTTGTAAATGAGAGAATTAATGAACATTTCCAATCTAAGGAAACAAAAGCACTATATAGAGAGATATATAAAAGTACTATGTGAACATTGTTGAGGGAATAATTAAATCCCTTTCCTATGAATAAGTCCTACATCTTTGCTTGTATGATGAATTCCACAAGGACAAACTGCATCTTATACTTCTATTATATCCCCCACTGCAGTGGTTTCTAAATGCCAGTCCCTGGGCAAACTGCAACAGAATTACCTGGGGAGCTTAAAAACCATCACAGACATCTGATTCTGATTCTGCAAGTATCACTAGAGCCCTAGGATGTATCTTTGTATGAAAGTCCTCTGGGTAGTTCTGAAGCACACTACCTTGGGAACCACCATGCCACACTGCCTAACACCAACTGGATGCCTGCCTGAGCTGAAATAGACCCATAAAACTGGCCCCATTCTTTTTCTGACCAGCCCCAGCTAGCCTAAGTAGATTACCAAACATGCCTAAGATTCCTGTGACCAGGGGGGACACTGCATATAAGATGGTAGGAGCAATCGTTCCTTTTAACTAGCACGATGGCTTCAGTGTTGCTTGTCTATCTTCACAGGGATGGTTTTACCAGCCTTACAGGTCATTTTACCTTTTTAACTGCATAGCACACAGGCATCTCCTATTAGTCCCACCCCTTGTGAATATTACTACAGCCTGGAGAAGTTGGCTCCCTGGGCTGCACAGATGCCTTTCTTTCCCTTGGGCCTTGGGTTAAAGGACATGTGGGAGTGTGTGTGTGTGTGTGTGTGTGTGTGTGTGTGTCTGTGTGTGTCTGTGCACATGTCTGTGACTCAGACTACAAAGGAGGATTGATTGACTTCCATAGGTTCTGGTGTTTATTTGCTGGGGGTCCAGGTTTATCAGGCAAGGTAAGAAGTGAGCTCCCTCCGGCACTGGGAAGCCTTGGGCAGCCTTCACCCATCATGATCACTTGACTTCTCCTTGGGAAAGATCCAGTCTGAGAATGGCTGGGAAGTTAGGACAGACCAGCAGATTTCCTGAATGCTGGAGATTCCAGAATTTTTATGGAAGAGGGGCTTAGAGGTGACAATATTTTGAAGAGAGTGCTAGAGTCCTTCCCTAGAAACCATGTTTTATAGCAGCACATTATTTGTACTTGGCTTGTATGCTGGTTAGGGGTAGCCTAGGGGTCTGATAAAAATTATTGGGAGCAAACACCAGAGTTTCACCTACCACTCCATGCCATCTGCCCATGCCACCTGTCTAGATCTCTCGCTAATGTCACCTCTGCTCTTATGGCTTAATCTTATAAACCAAGTTTCTCCAAATTTCATCTTTTTACCTCCTTTCTTCCTTTCACCTTTTCTTTACTCTCTCTTATACTGGCTAAGATCATCACAAAAACAATGTATTTTCATCTAGGTTTGCTTTTGAGTACTCTGGCTACAGAGAGGCAGACTCTCTGTGTATCATAAAATTTGTATCAACTACCTGGAACATGGGCAGGAATGAGGAAGGAAGGGAAGGTTTTCAGAACAGGCAGTATCACCCCAGTGACCATGGACTAAGCCTATGTCTTTATCAATCCTACACACAGAGGGATACTTATTTCCTTTTGCCTTTCCAGCCCATTATACAGTAAAAACAGTCAGTTAGAAGGGAGCAGAGGTTTCTAGGACCAGGTTTAATGATAGTGGAAGGAAAAAGATAGACAGACAGATGGATTGACTGACTCTTAGTGAAGGGCACACTGAGGTTGGCATTTAGGGTAGGCTGCATTTTGCCAGGGGCTTACATTGCCAAATGAAGGGTAGTATGAGGGCCTAGGAACCCAAACACCAAGATTCACAGTTGAGTTCTACCAATAACTCACTGGGCAGCCTTGGACAAGTCTGTGAAACCTCTTTGGGACCTCAGTTTTCTCACCTGTAAAATAGCAATAATAATGACCTCAAATATCCCTGGACTCCTATCAAATGAGGGAATAGGGGGTCAAGGTGCTATTTTCTCATTTTTACTTACTTGGCCTATTATTTGCTTGCTTGATACAAAAGTAATAAACTTGTTTATTATGAAAACAACTTTCTTCTTGTAAAGAGAAAAAAAATGGGATGATTCAGAAGTACGCAAAGTCAAAAGAGAAACTACTCTACTTCCTCATATATCCCTTGTCTTTGGGCCACTCCCATCTTATTCCTCACTGGTACTAGAGTGGAATATATCCCTTCAGATCTATGAGTGCTTTGTAAAACCTAAGAGAATTCATAGTACGGAGCAAAAAACAAAGGGCAGAACCATTATACCTCAAATGGTTGAAGGGCCTCCCTGTACAAAAACTCAGAAAAAGGATTTCTTTTTCAAATGTAAAAGCAGACAAATAAACAAAAAACTTATGGAAAAGTCTAAATGGTGTGCAGTAGATTCTGCTTAAAAAGTCTGGGAAACATATAGTCCTTTTTATAAAGATTTCCATAAACTTTTTTTTTCTTTTTTTTTTCCGTTTTTTCCCCCCGTAAACATTGTAAAAATATACAGAAGTTCTAGCATTGGAAAGAAGACTTTCCTTCCTGAGGATAATTCATTAGACAGAAAAGCTCATTCTCCACCTATGCTATCACTGTGTTTCACAGTTACCACTGAGTTTACAACATGTATAACTAGTTGAGAAGCTAATTCCTCTCAGATATGTAGAATTGATGCCAAAAGCAACTGGTGAATTTGTTCTTACCAGTTTCCTTCATCAGCACCAATTTGTCTTGATCTTTTGATTTGGGTCTGTTTCTGTTTCTTTTCTTTTTTAAAAAATATGGACTGCTTCACAAATTTTCATGTAATCTGTACACAGGGGTCATGCTAATCTCTGTATCATTCCAATTTTAGTTTATGTGCTGTTGAAATGAACACTCTATTTCTTTACTTTGGTGCCTTCTCCAGATTTTCATCAACTTGAGGATTAGCTAAATTAGCTCAACAAATCTGCCTTCTCTGCATTTTTGGTTCTGCCTTTTCTGATTGGATTTTTTTTCTTCAGTTCACTGTGTCTAGCTTTGACCAGTTTTTTCCCCCTGTTTTGGTCCATTTTAAAGCCTTCAAGCAAGGAACATTCTCCTGTCTCCATGTGGAGGGCTCAGAAGTGGGGAAGGGGCATGTCCTTCCCATTTTGGAAAGGGAACACTGCACAATGTAAATTCTCCCAGACTCAGAGTCAGAAATTTTGGATCTGAGATCTTTAGTATGGTCTTCGGTTTTTCTCCTTTGGGTGTCAGGTTTCTCCTCTGTAGAAAGATGTAGAAAGCTCCTTCCAGCTTAGATGTTTTTAGACTTTGGGATTCTGTGCTTAGTCATGATTTGCCTGTTAATATTTGCCTTCAGTGGGTTTCAGTGTTCCATTCTTGCCTCTGTGGCTGGGTTCTTTGGTCTTCTGGAAATCTAGATGCAGCCCAGAGTGTGGGCCCCCCAAACAGAGGGGCTGGTTACTCCTCAGGGTGCTCAGGCATCCAATTTGCCTACAGTCTCAGGGTGGAAAAATACAGAAGCATTGGCATTCTGGTGGACCCAAGGGTCGAAAGCCTTGGCCATTTCTCATCCAGAAGACAGACTTAACCTCAATTTAGGGCTTAAGATACCACAAAATTACAAATGTTGACCTAAAAGATTTCTAGAGAGCTTTTAAAATTTCTGTTTTTTTTAAAAAAATTATAAAAATAATACATAAGTTGGTAAAAATAAAGTTGAACGATACTTAATGGTATATAATGAAAACTAAAAATGCCCTTTATCCCCACCCTCAGTGCCATTCTGGAAGGGATCCTTTGTGGTGTCTTATCTATGCGCTGAGAAATTTGCTATGCATAATTATACATTCACATTTACCTTTGTGTCAAGTCACCTCCACCAGCACTCAAGCACACACACATCAATGGGAACAGTTTATAAGGTTTGCATCTCGCCTTTTGCATTTAATAAAACAAGTTGGAAATTTTCCATGTTAACACATGTGGATCTTCCCTGTTCTTCATAGGGCTGCCTAGCATTCCCTGAAGGAAAGGCAAACAGCAGTGGCCACCCAGCTTATTTCTACCTTGTTGCTGCTGCAAACGATGCTTCTCAGAGAGCCTTTAATTCAGTGTTTTCTAAAGTTTGATCCTTGGAACACAAGCCTTTAAAGATGTTTAGTGACAAAACAAAAAAAATGTTTAGAGAGCAGACACATATGGAAAGCACTGCATTTTATTTTATTTATTTACTGTTACTTTAAGGACTTTTTCTTCAAAATTTAACTTAAATTCTAATTAGTTAACATAGAGTGCAATATTGGTTTCAGTGATTCATCACTTACGTTCAATACCCAATATTAATCACACCAAGTGCCCTACTTAATACCCATCACTCATCACTTATTCCCCACCTATCTCCCTCCATTACCCCTCAGTTTGCTCTCTATTGTTAAGAACTCTTATAGTTTGTTTTCCTCTCCCCTCTTCCCATATGCTGATCTGTTTTGTTTCTTAAATTCCACATATGAATGAAATCATTTGGTATTTGTCTTTCTGACTGATTTATCTTGCTTAGAATAATATGCTCTAGCTCCATCCACGGTTTTAGAGTGGTAATATTTCATTCTTTTTGATGGCTGAGTAATATTCCATTATCTATCATCTATCTATCTATCTATCAATCACCTACCACCATTCATCAGTCATCTCTCCGTAGTTTGGCTATTCTTGATAATGCCACTATAAACATTGGGATTTGTGTGCCCCTTTAAATCTGTATTTTTGTATTCTAGTAGTGCAATTGCTGGATCATAGGATAGTTCTATTTTCAACTTTTTGAGGAAGCTCCATACTGTTTCCCACAGTGGCTGTACCCATTTGCATTCCCACCAACAGTGTAAGAGGGTTTTTCTTTCTCCACACCTCTCCAATATTTGTTATTTCTTGTGTTGTTAATTTTAGCCATTCTGATAAGTGTGAGGTGATATCTCATTGTGGGTTTGATTTGTATTTCCCTTATGATGCGTGATGGTGAGTATCTTTTCATGTGTCTATTGGCCGTCTGGATGTCCTACTTAGGAAAGTGTCTGTTCATATGTTTTGCCCATTTCTTAACTGGATTATTTGTGGGTTTTTTGGGTGTTGAGTTTGATAAGTTCTCTGTAGATTTTTGGATACTAACTCTTTATCCAATGAGGCATTTGCAAATATCTTCTCTAATTCCATATGCTGCCTTTTGGTTTTGCTGGTTATTTTGTTTCCTTCACTGTGCAGAAGCTTGGTGAGATCCTAAGAGTTAATTTTTGCTTTTGTTTTCCTTGCCTCCAGCGACATGTCTAGTAAGAAGTTCCTACAGCCAAGGTCAAAGAGGTTGCTGCCTGTGTTTTCCTCTAGGGTTTTGATGATTTTCCTGTCTGACATTTAGGTTTTTCACCCATTTTGAATTAATTTTTTGTGTATGGTGTAAGAAAGTGGTCCAGTTTCATTCTTCTGTATGTGGCTGTCCAGTTTTCCCAACACCATTTGCTAAAAAGAATGTCTTTTTTCCATTGGATATTCTTTCTTGATGAATAGTTAACTATATAAGTTAACTATTGGTTAACTAATCCATTTCTGGGTTCTCTATATTGTTCCGTTGATCTATGTGCCTATTTTTGTGCAGTACCATATTATCTTGATGATTACAGCTTTGTAATATATTTGAAGTCGGGAATTATGATGCCTCTGGTTTTTCTTTTTCTTTTTCAGGATTGCTTTGGCAATTCAGGGTCTTTTGTTGTCCTATACAAATTTTAGGGTTGTTTATTCTAGCTTTGTGAGAAATGTTAGGATATTTTGATAGAGGTTGCATTAAATGTGTAAATTGCGTTGGGTAGCATAGACATTTTCACAATGTTTATTCTTCCAATCTGTGAACATGGAATGTTTTTCCATTTCTTTGTGTCCTCTTCAATTTCTTTCATAAGTGTTCTGTAGTTTTCAGAGTACTGGGTGTTTTGTTTTGCTTTGTTTTTTAACCTCTTTGGTTAGGTTTATTCCTAAGTTTTGGTACACTTATAAATGGGATTGATTCCTTGAGTTCTCTTTCTGCTGTTTCATTATTTGTGTATACAAATGCAACAGATTTCTGTACATTCATTTTATATCCTGTGACTTTGCTGAATTCACATACAAGTTCTGGCAATTTTTTGATAAAGTATTTTGGGTTTCCTACATAGAGTACTTTGTCATCTGCATATAGTGAAAGTTTGACTCATTCCTTGCTGATTTGGATTTTATTTATTTATTTATTTATTTATTTATTTATTTATTTATTTTTGTCTGATTGCTGAGGCTATGACTTCTGGTGCTATATTAAATAGTAATGGTGAGAGTGGAATTGCTATGTTGTTCCTGACTGTAGAGGAAAAGCTCTGTTTTTCCCCATTGAGGATGATATTAGCTATGGATCTTTCATATATGATGTTTACGATGTTGAGGGATGTTCCCACTATCCCTACTTTGTTGAGGATTTTTATCATGAATGAATGCTGTATTTTGTCAAATAGATGCTTTTTCTGCATCTCTTGAGAGGACATGTGGTTTTTGTCCTTTCTCTTATTAATGTGACATATCACACAGACTGATTTGCGAATAACGAATACCTCTGCAGGCCAGGAATAAATCCTACTTGATTTTGGTAAATAATTATTTGAATGATTGTTGGATTCAATTTGCTAGTATCTTGTTGAGAATTTTTGCATCCATGTTCATCAGGTATATTGGCCTGTAGTCCTGTAGTTCTCCTTTTTTTTTTTTTTTTTTTTTTTTTTTGTGGAGTCTTTGTCTGGTTTTGGAATCAAGAAAATGCTGGCCTCATAGAAGGATTATGGAAGTTTCCTTCCATTTCTCTCTCTCTCTCTCTTTTTTGGAAAAGTTTGATAAGGATAGATATTAATCCTTCTTTAAATGTCTTGTAGAAATGCCCTGAGAAGCCATCTGGCCCTGGACTTTTGTTTACTGGGAGATTTTTTTTTTTTTTTTTTTTTACTGGGAGATTTTTAATTGCTGATTCCATTTCTTTGCTGGTTATGAGTCTGTTCAATTTTTCTATTTCTTCCTGTTTCAGTTTTGATAGTTTTTATGTTCAAAGAATTTGCTCATTTCTTCCAGATTGACCAATTTTTTGGCATATAATATTTCCATAACATTCTCTTATGATTATTTGTTTTTCTGTGGTTGTTGGTTGTGATCTCTCCTCTTTCATTCATGATTTTATGTATTTGAAGCCATTCTCTTTTTGATAAATCTGGCTAGGGTTTTAATCAATTTTATTAATTCTTTCACAGAATCAGCTCTTACTTTCATTGATCTGTTCTTCCATTTTGTTGTTTCTATTATCATTTATTTCTGCTCTAATCTTAATTACTTCCCTTCTTCTGCTGACTCTAGGCTTTATTTGTTGTTCCTTTTATAGCTCCTTTAGGTGTAAGGTTAGATTATGTTTTTGAGACTTTTCTTGCTTCTTAAGATAGACCTGCATTGCAATACACTTCTCTCTTAGGATTGCCTTTGTGCATCCCAAAGGTTTTGGACTTTCGTGTTTTCATTTTCATTTGCTTCTTTGTACTTTTTAATTTCTTCTTTAATTCCTTTGTAAACCCATCCATGTTTTATAAGATGTTCTTTAACCTCCATGTACTTGTGGTCTTTCCAATTTTTTTCTTGTGGTTGACTTCAAGTTTCATAGCATTGTGATCAGAAAATATGCATGGTATGATCTTGATATTTTTGTACTTTTGAGGGCTGATTTGTGACCCAGTATGTGGTCACATTCTGGAGAATGTGATATGTACACTTGAAAAGAATATGTATTCTGTTGCTTTAGGATGAAATGTTCTGAATATATTTGTTAAGTCTATCTGATACACTGTGTCATTCAAAGTCATTATTTCCTTGTTGATTTTCTGCTTAGAGAATCTGTTCATTGTTGTAAGCACATTGTTAGAGTCCCCTACTGTTATTGTATTATTACCAATGAGTTTCTTTATGTTTATTAATTGATTTATATATTTGTGTATTTCTAAGTTGGCGGCATAAATATTTACAATTGTTAAATCTTAAGGGATGGACCACTGAATTATGGTCTAATGCCCTTCTTTATCTCTTGTTGCAATCTTTGCTTTATTTTTTAATTTTTTTAATTTTTTATTTATTTATGATAGTCACAGAGAGAGAGAGAGAGAGGCAGAGACATAGGCAGAGGGAGAAGCAGGCTCCATGCACCAGGAGCCCGACATGGGATTCGATCCCAGGTATCCAGGATCTGCCCTGGGCCAAAGGCAGGCACTAAACCGCTGTGCCACCCAGGGATACTGCAATCTTTGCTTTAAAATCATGTTTGTCTGATATAAGTATGGCTCCTCCAGGTTTCTTTTGCTGTCCATTAGCATAATAGGTGGTTATCCTTCCCCTCACCTTCAATAAGCTGGTGTCTTTAGGTCTAAAATGAGTCTTTTATAGGCAGTATAGAGATAAATCTTGCTTTTTTTAAATTTTAAAACCCATTCTGATACTCTAAGTCTTTTGTTTGAAGCATTTAGTCCATTTACTTTCACCAATTATTGAAAGATAGGAATTTAGTGACATTGTGTTTGCTGTAGAGTTGGTGTTTCTGGTGATATTCTCTGGTCCTTTATAGTCTTTGTTGTTTTTGGTCTTTTTCCCCCCTACTCAAAGAATCTCCCTTAATATTTATTTTAGGGCTGGTTTAGTGGTCACAAACTCCTCACTTTTGTTTGTCTGGAGAACTCTTTATCTCTCTATTCTGAATGATAGCCTTATGGATAAAATATACTTGGCTGCATATTTTTCCCACTGAGCATGTCGAGTACATCCTGCCTCCTCTTCTGGTCTGCTAAGTTTCTGTGGACAGATCTGCCATGAACCTGATCTGTCTTCCCTTGTAGGTTAAGGACTTTTTTTTCTCTTACCACTTTCAGGATTCTTTTCTTATTTGTGTATTTTTAAAATTTGACTGTGATATAACTTAGCTGAATTTAATGGGAATTATCTGTGCTTTCTGGATTTTTAATGCCTGTGTCCTTCCCCAGATTGGGGAAGTTTTCAGCTATAATTTGCTTAAATAAACCTTCTGCTCCCTTTTCTCTCTCTTCATCCTCTGGGACTCCTATAATCCGAATGTTATTCTGTTTTAATAAGCTGCTGAGCTTTGTAAGTCTACCTTCATGATCCATTACTTTTCTTTCCCTCTTCTTTTCAGCTTCATTATTTTCTATAATTTTATATTCTGTATCACTGATTCATTCCTCTGCTTTGTGAATCCTCATTGTTATGGCATTCATTTGGGTTTGCATCTTGGTTTTATCATTTTTAATTTAAGCCTGACTAGATTTTAGTTCTTTTGTATCTGCAGTAATGGATTCTCTGGTGTCTTCTATGCTTTGTTAAAGCCCAGCTATTACCTTTATAATTGTTGTTTTAAATTCTAGATCAGACATCTTGTTTATATCTGTATTGATTAAATCCCTGGCCATTAGTTCTATTTCCTGTTCTTTCTTTTGGGGTAAATTCCTGTCTTATTATTTTATCCAGAAGAAAACCCAACAAACAACAGCAACAACAACAACAACAACAACACAATAACAAAAAAACTAGATCTTGCGTGTGTTTTGGTCTGCTTGTCAAAAGAAGCTAGATCTAAATAAAAGAAAAAAATAAAAATTAAAAAAACCCTAAAAATATACAAATATATATAAATAAAAGTTTAAGAAATAAAAAATAAATTATATAAAAATAAATAAATGAATAATAAAAAACAAAAATAAGAATAAAAATAAAAAGGAGGTTAGATCTTATCTCCTTTAATTGCAATACTCTATGATCAGAAGACTTGGTGCATGTGAAGAGGTTTGTGCTCGTTTTCTGGGGGAGAGGCTTGTTACACTGATTCTCAGGTGGACTTGACCTAGTGGAGATGCAAAGGGTGCAGGGGAGGGGTGGGGTGCTGGTGTGAGGGCTCTCATCTCCACTACATGTTGCTGTTTTGCTCCCTGAAGACTTTGAGTGCTGATGGGCAGGGTGAAAATGGCAGAGCAACTCTCTAGCCCTAGAGCCCACTGTAGAAGAGCAAACAATTGCCCCCCTTCTGCTCCCAACTTCCATCAGATCTCTACCTTCACTTTGCCTTTGTTCAAGCTATTTTATCTAGGCATGCAGCGGGGTTGCAAAATTCCAAATTTTAAGGAATTCTGGTTTATGGATCCATGCCAGTCCTCTTGGGGAGGACTTGCTGCATTTTTGGTGTTTGGTGGCTGGTGCCTGGAAAGTGGTTTCACAACTGCACAGCATTTTAGAGTTTATGATAAGGTGTAGCAGAGAGCTGGCACCCAGTCTTGCTGCCCTCAGCTGGAGTCCTTGCTCCTATGCCTGGGAACAGTGCAGCACATTAGTCCCATCTGTTCTTCTTGCTGCCCAGAGGATCCTCCAAACATGCGCTCAACTCCGGGATCTCCACCCTCGTTCCCCACTGGAGCATCTTTAATCCTGGCACAGCCCAGTGGTGGCAGACTCCTAAATTAAAACTTCAGATTTTGCACTTCACTGCTTATAATATCTTGTGGTAGTTTCTATAATTAGGGCTTCTTCACCTCTACAGTACCCATAGTTCTTATCTCTCCCAAATCAATTCTCTGCACCCCCTAGCTTCCAGAAGGTGGTCACTTTTCTACTTGGAGACTTGAAGTTTTGTTCCCTCAGTCTTCAGATTGATTTCTTGTGTGTTCAGAATGATTTGATAACTATCTAGTTGTGTTCCAGGGATGAGGCAAGTGTAGGGTGCCCCTACTCCACCACCTCAACTCCTCCCTTTGAGATTTTACTTTTTAAAGTAATATCTACCCCCAATGTGAGGCTCAAACTCATGACCCTGAGATCAGCAGTCATATACTCTACCACCCCAGCCAGCCAGGTGCTCTAGCATTTAGATCTCCCATGCCAATAGCCTATAAAAAGCTCTAGGTACTCATTCAGTAAGAAAACCTGAAAAACGTGGCTTCACCCAGTTTCTCAAACTTGCTTTTGACCATTTCACTCTGAATACATTCTTCCCAAATCACCTACTTATACTGTACATAAGTATATGCCGATGTTATATGAATATGTAGTAATGCTCTGAGGAAGCTGTCTTGGAAGTGCTGCTTGTTCACTGTGGAGACGAGGGGTCTGAGGCTCAGAGACAGGGATTCATTTGCACAAGGTTATAGAGCTAACAATTAGTAGGAGAAACAAGACTACTCGAACTCAAGACCTATGCATTTTCTACCACACTGCTTATGGAAGCCCCTTCTTAGGCTGTGAAACGTTTTCACCGAAGTTCAAAGAGTTTAGCAAGAAAGCTGTGCATCATAAAATACGCCTGGATATTATCTGGCTTAAAGGAATGCATTTGAAGTATGCAATTACTTTAATAAGAACAGTTTGGTAAATTAATTGGTTAGTAACTAGATTCGTGCTCACAGTGTTTTAAGTGTCATTTCTGTGATGCCACAGCATTATGCCAGGAATTGTTTGATGAGCCAAAATCCCATCATAACATTACTGCCGTGATGGAAATGAGGGGGCCTTGGCACTGGGTCCTGAGGGGTGGCTCATGTTGTGTGGGACCATTTGATTTTCTCTTTCCAAGCCTCCCTAAAGATTAAAGATTAAGACAGAGCAGGTAGGAAAGGCTTGTGATGGTTTATTTTATATGACTAGATCAAAAGGTGCTGGGATATTAGGCTGAATGTCATTTCTGGATTGTCAACTACCTGTGAGGGTGTTTCCAGATGAAATTAGCACTTGAATTGGTGAATTCAGTAAAGTAGATCACCCTCTGCAATGTGGGTGAGCGTCACCCAATTTGTTGAGGACCTGGGTTTAGAACAAAAGGTAGAGGAAGGAGAAGTTCTACTTTCCTACTTGATTGCTTGAGCTGTAGCATTGATCTTATGCTGTTCTCAGCCTGCATGATTCTCAGGCTTTCTCACTCAGACTGGATCACAGCACTGGCTTTTCTGGGTCTCCAACTTACATACAGCAGATCATGGGACTTCTCAGCCTCTATGATTTTGTGAGCTAATTCTTTATGATCAGTCTCTTCATATATATTCCTATTGGTTCTATTTCTCTGGAACCCTGAAATTAATACAGGCCAGAGACTAAGAATGTAGAAGCTAACAAATTCTCAGCTTGCTCTGGTGACACTCTGGAAAGCTTAGAAAGCTTTTTAGAACAAACTCTTAACCCTGCTCAAGAAGACTGCTTATCTGTACCACAGGATCTAGGATACCCCTGTCACCCTAGAGTTGAGGAAGGAGAAAAAGAATGAAGAAGCTGCTGAGGCCAGGAACTATCTTAAGAGTACTCATGGACACCTTCTCATTTAAATATCATTATTCTTCATAGGAGTTCTTCTTCTCATTTTACAGAAAAGGAAGTTGAAGACATGAGAAATAAAATGACTTCTCTAGGGTTACACTGAGATGAGCTGATATCTCTGGAGGATGTTTCTGAATTGCTAGCAAAGCCATTTATACATCTATCTTGTACTAAATCTTGTCTTTGGACTATGTGGCCATCAGGGCTCCTGAGAATCTGAAAGAATCTGACCTTCCCAGACTGCCAGCTACAGAGTGGCCACTGTCCATATGGTTTTGAGTGAAGGTTAGGCCTGAGCTTTCATTGGGTCTTGTCCCAGCTCTTCTAAATGTGCGACGTTGGACAGCTTACTCAAAATTCTGTGCTGAGGTTTCCTCGGTGGTAAGATAGAAATAGTGAAACCTACCTCTCATGTTGTTAAAATTCAATATGAGGTAAGTGAGCATGTTTGGTCTGTCCTGGCATATAGCTTTGATTCATTGCCTTCACCATGTTGGGTCACACTGGTCGTTTCTATTTTGATCTCCTCTACGGTGTTACTCAAAGATTGTACTACTCTTTTGGCACCTCAGATAGTGGTGTGAGTACCAGTTGGCTCTTGCTGTCTATGTTGGGTGGCCCAGACCAGTAATTATTTGCCACATGAAGGGCCTCATGTGTATTGGGTACTCCATAAACATTTGCTGGCTGATTGAATAACTGATCTCTCTCCTCTATCACTAGTGCTTGTCTTTTTTCTCAAACCGCTTCTATATTGCCTGGCCCTGGAAACTCAGCTGGTATCCAAGGACAATGAGGTGACCCAAAAATTGCCCACCTGCTTCTACTCTTGTGACTAAGACAACAGCTCTTCCCTGGACTGGTTATGACAGTTTACCCTTGGGGTCTCCTGCTTTATCATGGTACTGCTTTTCATGCATTGGCACCTGGTAAGGTCACTTGGCACTCCCTTCCAGGAATTACGGTGCTCACTGCCCTCATAATTTCTCCCATCTTTTTCCTGTATTGATAGCTGTGTGATGCTGGGTTGCCATGACAACTGATTGATTAGCATCCAATTCCTGGACTGGGAAACATGCAGCCAGAAAGAATTACAAATGATGCCTGATTGTCTGCTGCCAATAGCCTGATTGCTGCCATTTTCTGGCAGGTAGCTCAGCACTAACAGGAAACCCTGTGCTGTGCAATTATTGCGACGTGATTGATGCATCACTATAGTTACAATCGGCAGTGTTCCCAACTCAGATTTTTTTTTTAAAGAAAAAAACTCCCCCTTTTAGATGGAAATGCTTATAAATGAGGAAGAAGTATAGAGTGGGGGAGGGCAGTGAGGCTGGCAAGTGGGGACGTATGAGCTGAGCAAGAGCCCAGTTGGAGTTTCAGAAGTAATACAGGGAGAGGAGGCAGGAGCAGTGGCATATGGCAGGGAAGAGGGAGAAAGGGATGACTGCTGCCTGTGCTCCCTGCCCCCTCCAACTCCTGGGCTTTGCAGCCGGCTAAGGGGTGGTTCAGAAATCAATTTCAAATGAGAGGCCTGAAAAGTGGGGGATGCAGATGGAGACCAAAGAATATATAGGCCACAGGTGGTGTTCTGCTCAGGCCAATTACTGAAGCTGCTCTCTTGGGTTTAAGTCATTTGTGATGACCAAAGAGCAAGCACCTGGGCCTGGAAATAGGCTCAGGGGAAAGAGACCTTGTACCATGTGGAAGTGGGTTTAAGAACGAGCCAGTGTGGAGGATGGAATGTGCAATGAAGCTGGTGCTTGGAGGCTTCGGGGCAGAAGAGACCTTTCATCTGACCCAGGGACAAAGTACCTCTCTTGTTCCTCAACTGGATGTTGGATACTTCTCAGGCTAGTTGAGAGGAAGAAAGAGATTGAAAGTATTTGTGATTGTTAGTAGACTAACTGCTAAAGAATGTAGTCATTTACATTGTCTAAGCTGGCTATTATTAGGAAGGTTGCTCTCTCTAAGTGTCTTCTAAATCATGTCCACAGTTCAATGACACCTAGTTACTATAATACTGATAATTCTTCCTCTTGGGTTAAAGATGGTTTTCTTTCCGCAGTCTTCTTTTAAAAAGCAGGTGTTCCCAGAGTTAGTACACTTTAGTCACTTAAACCTAAATTCTAGTGTGTGTGTGTGAGTGTGTGTGTGTCTATTTATTTATTTTTAAAGGTTTTATTTATTTATTCATGAGAGACACAGAGAGAGAGGCAGAGACACAGGCAGAGGAAGAAGTAGGCTCCCTGCAAGAAGCCCAATGTGGGACTCGATCCCAGGCCCGGGATCACGCCCTGAGCTGAAGGCAGATGCTCAACCGCTGAGCCACCAAGGTATCCTGTGTGTGTGTGTTTAAGCCAATTTATTGAGGTATGACTGACATTAACAAAACTGTACATATTTATTGTATACAACTTGATGAACTTGAAGACAATAATATATCCATGAAACCATCATCTCCTATGCCATAAACACATCAATCACCTCCAAAATTTTCTTCTCTCCTCCTTATTTATTATCACTTTTAGGTTTTTCATCCCCTTTCCAGTCCCCTTATTTATTATTACTGTTATTTGTGATAAAAACATAATACCCAGGGATGCCTGGGTGGCTCAGCAGTTGAGCATCTGCTTTCGGCTCATGGCACGATCCAGGGTCTGGGCATTGAGTCCCATATCTTGCTCCCTGCGAGGAGCTTCTCTCTCTGTCTCTGTCTGTCTCTCTCTGTGTCTCTTATGAGTAAATAAATAAGATCTTTAAACAAAACAAAACAAAAAAACCCCAAAACATAAGACAAGGCAAGGATGACGACTCTTGCTACGTTTATTCAGCATAATACTAGAAGTCCTAGCTAAGTAAATTAGGAAAAGGAAAGAAATAAAAGGCATCAAAATCAGAAAAGAAAGATGTAAGTTTATCTATTGGCAAGTGACACAATCTTATATATAGAAAAGCCCAAAGACTCCATAAAAAAACTGTTAGAATGAACAAATTCAGTAAAATTGCAGAATACAAAATCAAGCATACAAAAAATCAGTTGCATTTCTATATACCAACAATAAACTATCAAAAAAATTAAGAAAACAATTCCATTTATTTTAGCATCAAAAATAATAAAATATTTAGGAATAAATTTAACCAAGGAGGTGAAAAATGTGTGCACTGTAAAGTATAAAACACTGCTGAATATGTTTTTGTATTAGCCTTACCTGAATCTTTTCTATCATAATATTTGGGTATTTTTATTTTTGTATTCATTTATGTTTACTCTTTGAAAGTAGGAACTTGGTCATTAGTTGAATCATATAATGTAACCAATAATAAATGAGAACTACATGACTGAATGAAAGGAAAGATAGTTATAATGATGAGGCAGTTTCAAAATACACGCAGTGAGAGTGCAGAGCAGTAGGGTATGATGAGGTGGTCAAAGTTAAAATGAAAACTGATGGAGAACATGTATAATCACATAATGGGAATCTTGGATCCAGCCTACTTCCACAAGAAGGTATAAGAAGGCAGGATTAGAAATCCAGGCAGACTAATTATTTGTAGTTCGGGACATTATTAGCTATCACTCCTGGATACCAGGGTAGAGGTCTTTATGGATATGTGCCTGTCACCTTGGCTAGTGATAAGTATTACTGACCTACAGTATGGGGCTACCCATCAGAAAAAAAAAATTGACATCTGTAAGTTGACCCCAGTAGCCCGATATTTTCAAAGGAAGAAAAGTAGGTTAAAATTTTTATTTATTATTTGTCTTCTTATTAGACTTTAAGTGTACCAAGGACACGAACCACTTCTTCTCTCTGTATGTACTTAGTTCTGAGCAAAGAGAAAGCACTTAATATATTATTGTTGAATACATGTACAATTTAATAAAAAGTGAGGCTTAAATCAACCTTTTGAGCCATGGAGTAAGAATTGAGGAGAAATAGTGAAAATAAATGTGGAAAATTATTTGGGCAGATGAGTAATATCTATGAGTTCTAGGAAACAGAATAACAAAGTCCTAAATTCAATTTGCAATTCCACAAGTTATCAGCTAGGAAACATTGGGCAGATTATTGAACCTCTCTTTTTCTATATGTCAAATGGAGAATAATAATAGAATTTATTTCATAGGGTATTTAGAAAGATAAATTGAGAAAATGCATGGAAAGCAGATAGTACATAGCATGAATTCAATAAATGTTGTGTTATTATTACAATGTTTAATTCCTGGCCTAGAAATTGAATGTTTTTTACTTTAAATGTACAAAACAATGTAAACAATCACTTGAAGAGAGAACATACCTTACGTTGGTACCATGATCAATGATTCGACAGTTGTAGGGGGTGTGGGGAAGCAGGTTTTGATTTACCTGAAATATCGCCAGTTAATGTCTTGCTTGTGGTTGAAAGCAGCTATAAAATACATGTTTTATGGCCCAAATGTAAAAATAAGTCCATTTATGTTTAGAACATTAACTATATCCACATTTGTAGTACCATTTAGGGCCATTCAAAACCATCAGGATTGGTGTCCCAGACTTCAGATAACCTAGACAGATAAAAGCTGGTTTCCATGGGAACTAGTTTTGCTTTCTCTTCCATCTAATTGAAATCCATTTACTGACGTCTGAAAGTTTTCTAAGTACCATCTAATGAGTTCTTCATTTGGTTTACCAAGCTCAGCGCAAGTGCGGGTAACTTACCATTTGCAACATCAGTCAACTTCTGTCAAGTGAGTACACACTTGAATTTGCTGGGATTAATTCTTTGTTTACTTGGTTCACTTGCAGTTCAGACGTGAAAGGATCAGTTTCCACCAAACACTCTATGCAGCTTGTGTATCTAGGATCTGATATTCTGTTGTCTTTCTGAGGAACCACAGGTTGGTGAACTTTCTGGGGGAAGAAATAGCTAAGAGGAGCTACAAGATGATGACATAGAGCACATTTCTTCACTTGTATCTGAGAGCAACACACACATTTTAGGAACTTTAATTTGGCCGTTTAATTGCATTGCATTTGAATGACACTGTTCAGTGCATTGTCTTGTTATCCACTCAAGATGTTTTCCCCATGTTTCTGCAGAGCTCTTGCTTTCTTTGTTCTTTCTTCAGAAAAGAATGTAGAAGGACTCTCTTATCTCAGTCTGTCTTGTTTTCTAGTGCTGGATAACCACTATCTTCATATTTTCCTATCCTCAGAAAGAATCCTTTCTTTAACTTACATTTTCTAGGCCTTCCAGGACTGGGGAGATTCCTGTATGACTTAGGCTGGGCTGTTCAGATAAGGCAGGAAGCTCATTGACGCTCAGCCTCACAACTCAGAAAACCAAATACTTCAAATGCAAATATACCTTTTCTTTCTCCAGCCTCTAGCCTCCAGCCTCCAGGACTAGGAATCAGTGCTTATGTTCTTCTAGTCAGCAAGTTTCATTTGGAGAGTCCCAGTGACTTCCAGGAGCCAACAAAGCTCTATCTCTTCCTACTCACTGCACTGGTGGCAAGAAGCACCTGGGCCTTTCTGGCAAGCTTTGGGTCTGCTTATGATGTGGGCCTTCCGTGTTGCCAGGTTTCTGCCACCTGTTCTGGTTGGAGGAGACAGAAAAGGGCAGGGAGGGCAAGGAAGATCCTGCCAGTTGGCAGGCTGACCTGGCAACCTGATGCCAGGCTGAGCAAGCTGTAGTCTTTTAGGCTAGCTTTGCCTTGGAACAGGTTGGTGCAGGAAATGGCCAGATCTTGGCAAAGGGCAAAGGGAGCCCAGATGGAGAAGAAAGCTTGAGAGGTTAATAGACTTGGGACAATCTTCACTGATGGGCACCAGGGGATCCCTTCAACATGTTTACTAGGCACTTTGGGAGAGGCTCCAGGAAGGCTCTAGTAAACTTCCTATATGTAGCAGTACTTATACCAAAGTACTGTTATTTTGTTCTGTGACAACCAGGCTTCATAAAGGTAGAACTGAGTCTTTATTCCTTCGTGTGTCCACAAATTTTAGCCAGGGTCTAGTGGTAAATCAGGACTCACTTAACTTTTGCTGATTTGAATGGAATTGACAGAAATTGGTAGAGTTATGTTTACAGCCAGAGACACCTGGCTGCCCCAGAAAAGCTAACAATTTGGCACTACTTTAAATAATATTATTAAATGTTTTCTCAGCAGTTATTTAGAGAAATTGAATTGCTGAGTGAGCAGAGGGCTTCTAAGGATGAACAACCCCCATTCATTTTCTAACCCCTTTACATAAAAACCGGCAGTTAAACAGATTCAACCACCTTAGGGGCATTTGAACAATCCCTTGTTACTTCAGCTTGCCCTTTGAGGGTTCTCAACCTGGAAGTTCCCTTCATAAGAGTTCTGGTAAATATTTTTGTCACTGGATTTCCAGTGTTATTTTAATGTCACTTATTTATTTATTTATTGCTTTTTTAAAAAAAATCAATTAATTAACATATTGCATATTATTAGTTTCAGAGGTAGAGTTCAGTGATTCATCAGTTGCATATAACACTCAGTGCTCATTACATCATGTGCCCTCTTTAAGGCCCACTTCTCAGTTACCCCATCCCCCCCACTTCCTTAAGTAACCCTCAGTTTATTTTCTTTTTTTCTCCTTTGTTTCCTATAGTTAAGAGTCTCTTATGGTTTATCTCCGTCTCTGATTCTGTCTTATTTTATTTTTCCTTCTTTTACCCTATGTTCATCTGTTTTGGTTCTTAAATTCCACATATGAGTGAAATCATATGATGGTATTTGCCTTTCTCTGACTGACTTATTTCACTTAGCATAATACCCTCTAGTTCCACCCATGTCATTGCAAATGGTAAGATTTCATTTTTTTTGATGGCTGAGTAATAGTCCATTATATATATATATGGTATATATATGATATATTCCATTATATATATGATATATATAATATAACGTGTGTGTGTGTATATATATATATATATATATTTTACATCTTTTTTCCATTCATCTGTCAATGGACATCTGGGCTCTTTCCATAGTTCAGCTATTATGGACATTGCTGCTCTAAACATTGGGATACAGACGCCTGTTTGGATCACTCTGTTTGTATCCTTTGGGTAAATACCTAGTAGTGCAATTGCTGGGTTGTAGGGTAGCTCTACTTTTAACTTTTTGAAGAACTTTCATACTGTTTTCCAGAGTGGCTGTACCAGCTTACATTCCCACCAGCAGTGTAAGAGGGTCCCCCTTTTGTTGCATCCTCACCAACATCTGTTGTTTCCTGATGTGTTAATTTTAGCCATTTGACTATGAGGTGGTATCTCATTGTGGTTTTGCTTCTTTAAGATTTTATTTATTTCATTTTGAGACAGAGAATGAGAAAGAGAGTGCACAAGTGATGGGGTCAGGGGCTGAGGGAGAGGGAGAAGGAGTCTCCCTGCAGAGCAGGGAGCCCAGTGCAGGACTCCATCTCAGGACCCTGGAATCATGATCTGAGCTTAAGGCAAATATGTAGCTGACTGAGCCACCCAGGTGCCCCTCATTGTGGTTTTGATTTGTATTTCCCTGATGCTCAGTGATGTTGAACATTTTTTCATGTGTCTGTTGGCCATTTGTATGTTTTCTTTAGAGAAATACCCTTTAAAATAGTGCTCCAGTCAACTTCCTGGATGCTCTTAGCCTTAATCCAGTGTGCCAATATGTCTTTAGAGATAGGTTAAGTAAACTGCTAATTTTGTTTTGTTATATATAAAAAAGAATATTATTATAACTTTATAGGCCTTTTGAAAGAAGAGTGATAAGTAACAAATTCTTGTGATAGAATTACTTTCTATGTACATCTATGAAAGAAAGTAATTCCATCACAGGACTATAACAAAATGAGTTCTGTTTTTGTGTATTTTGGAGACTTGGCCATAATTATACATATTTTACATTAATATAATCATAGTGAACATAAAATTTTGCTTTTTCTTCTTTATTCACTTCACATTATATTCGGTGTTTCTCTATATTATTCTATTCTTTTTCTATTTTTAATAACTTTGTAATATTCCATCAAGTGGATAAACAAACTATTTAAATTATTTACATTATTTTTTGCTATCATAAGCAACCATTCAATGACAGTTTTGTTTATATAGTTTTTTTCTTGCTTAAACTATTTTTTCTAGGGATAATTTTTAGAAGAAGAATCAAAGGCAATGGTGTGCTGGAGCTGGGTCATACCAGTTTGTGAGAGCACATTTTGCAAATCTCTGTATTCAGGAACCTCTATTTGCACCACAAAAATTGACAAAGGCTGCAAATTCAGGCTTTTTTTGTTTTGTTTTGTTTTTAGTTTTGTTTCTGGAGAGCTGGCTTGCTAGCAAGAAACTGACCAAGGGGTATAAACTCGTTTATAGCTTTTGATATATCAGTTGTCATATTATTATTATTATTATTATTATTATTATTTTAAATATTTTATTTACTTATTCATGAGAGACACAGATAGAGAGGAAGAGACACAGGCAGAGGGAGAAGCAGGCTCCATGCAAGGAGCCTAACGTGGGACTCAATTTTGGGTCTCCAGGATCACGCCCTGGACTGAAGGCTGCGCTGAAGCCCTGGGCCACCAGAGCTGCACTGTCATATTATTTTTAAAAGAATCTTAACCAATATATGCATGACCAGTTTGACAGACATCTTAACTTGAGGTGTAGTCATAAAATACTTATATTTCTTCAATAGTTGCTAACTTGTGTTTTCCCCAAATCCCATTTCCCTATGGGCAGTGGACTCCCTTAATATATCTGAATCTAATTCCATACTTTTCAGTCATTTAAAACAGTATCATTTTTGGGTGTTAAGGCTTAGTTTTGTCTATTTAAATACTTTAAGTTTTGATTCAAAGCCCATTTTATTTTCCTTGAGTGAGTGTGACTCCAGAATTTGGAATGGAAGGGGTTATCTGCTACTCTATCTATGGTTGTCTCTGTCTTCCCTCTACTTACTCACTCGAATGGAGTTGGGGAAAAGGAGAACGATACGTATGATTGTCCAACGTGTTGGCTGTTTTCTTCTTTGTTGATCAGATCTGTAGTTCCCCCATCAGTATTCACATAGTCTCTGCCCTTTCTACTGTCCATTGCTGCTTCCTGTGTGTCACTGACTGGCTATAGGAACTTTCTGTGTGGTCAATGCCCTATTACTAATTTTTTTTCTCTTAAAATAACTAAAAGCTAGACAAATATATGAAACAACACATTGGACATCAGACAACACATGAGAGTGATCACTGAGAGATGGAGAAATGCTAGGTAAGCCCTGTGATTGCTCTAGCTTGAGAAATTTGCCAGATGGTAGCTCAGGGAAAGAGAATCCAGGTAGATCTTGAGTTGAGGGGATGAAGCTGGGAGTCTGAGGAGACTGAGAAGAGAGTAGACAGAATAAAGTGCAGAGAATAGAAAGCTCAGTGTAAGGACTCCAGAAATATGCAGAGGGTTCCACTGAAGGCTTTACTGAGTACTGATCAGTGTGTGTGTGGAAAAGTACTCAAGGCCAAGGAAAGAACCATCCAAAAGGATTAGAGGAATATATACCAGAGAGCAAAGAGCTCTGGGAATTGTTATTCACAGCAGCAGAGTGAAAATTTCATAATTCACGGGGCCTTGGGTAGAGTAGTCAGAAAGTTTTGATTTAGTAGTAGGGCAAAATTAAATCTATACCTAATGCTGCTGTGGTCTCATTTAACAAAATTTAAAGGCAAGACATACAAAGGATCAAATTCTTTCTATTAACTGCATTTCAGTGCAAAGCTCAAGAACTTTAAAAGAGATATAAGAAATCCAGTAACAACTTAGTAAATATCATAATGTCTTGTATCCAATAAAAACAAAATTATATACAGAGAAACAGGAAAATAAAATTGATAATGAGAAGAAAGGTTGGTTTAACATTTGAAAAATCAACCAATATAACTACCCATTTTGACTAACTAAAAGAGTAGAAACACATGATCATCTTGATGAACATACAAAAAAAATGTGGAAATCCAGCATTTTAATCTTGATAAAAACTCCCACCAAACCAGGAATAGCAAGGAATTTCCTCAACCTGATAAAAGACATCTATGAAAAAACCTACCCACAGACATTACATATAATGGCAAATAACTGAATGTTTTCCTCCTAAGATAAAAAAAAAAAGCAAGGAGGTACACTTTTGTCACTTCTATTCAACATTGTACTTGGGGAATTCAACCAAGGTAATAAAGAAGAAAAAGAAATAAAAAGCACCAAGATCAGAAAGGAAGAAATAAGCCTGTCTTATTTCTTAGAGAACATAATTATCTTTCAAGAAAATTTTATGAAATCGACTAAAAATCTAAGGAAATGAAAGTATATTTAGAAAATTTACAGGATTGAGGCACCTGGGTGGCTCAGTAGGTTAAACCTCTAACTTGGTTTCAACTCAGGCTCATGGGATCGAACCCCAAGTTGGGTTCCCTCTTCAGTACAGAGTCTGTTTGAAATTCTCTCCCACTTCCTCTGCACCTACTCCCACTCATGCTCTCAGTCTCTCGAATAAATAAATAAAGTCTGAAAAAATTACAGGATGTAGGACTGATATACAAAATCTAACTTATTTCTATATACTAGTGACAAGGAACCAGAACTTGAAATAATATTTTAAAAAATACTACTTTAAAAAGCATTATCAATATGAAATACTTAAGGATAATTCTGGGAAGATTGACCTGTACACTAAAAATTACAAAACTGAGCTGAAGGATATTTATGAAGACTAAATAAATTGAGAGATAAGGCCATGCCATTGAATAGGAAGACTCAATACTGTTAAGATGTTAATTTTCCCCAAATCGATCTAATGATTCAACATAATCCCAATTAAATTCCAGAAGACTTTTTTTTTGGTAAAAATTGATGTTTATTCTTAAATTCATAGAAAAGTCCAAAGGAACTATGAGGGCTAAAACAAATTTTTATTTTTTTTTAAAAAAAGAAAAACAAATTTGGAGGACTGTCACGACCTGATTTTAGGAGTTACATAGTAATAGTAATTAAGACAATACAATATATACATAGATAAATATATCAGTGGAACAGAATGAGTCTGAAAATAAACTACCCATAAATGGTTAATTGATTTTCAACAAAGGCAATTTTGTTGGTGGAAAAAAAGGTAGTCTTTTAAACAAATTGTGCTGCAATAGGTAGATATGTATAGACAAAGAAAGAAACAAAACCCCAACAACAAAAAACTCGTTTCTTGCACCATAAAAAAATCTTTACACGGATCATAGATATAAATATAAACTCCCAAACTATATTACTTCTCAAAGAAAACAAGAAAATCTTCATGATTTTGAATTAAGGAATGATATCTTAGATACAATACAAAAAATACCCATAAAAGACAAACTTGACAAATGAGAATTGAGAATTTCTGCTCTTTGAAAGATACTGCTGAATTTTTTTGCACATCAGAAGTCTGATAAAGGACTTATATCCAGAATTTATGGAAAATTATCAAAACTCGACAATAAAAATACAAATAACCCAGTTAAAAAATGGTCAGATTAGCACTTCACCAAAGAGTATACTGTTGGCAAATAAACACATGGAAATATGCTTAACATTGTTAGACATTAGAGAACTGCAAATAAGAACATAATGAGATGTCATTGCACATCTGTTAGAATATTATGAATTAAAATGACTGGCCATATTAAGTACTGCCAAGGAGGTGGAGGAATTGGAACTCTCAGCTACTGGCAGGAATGTAAAATAGCACAACCACTTTGGAAAACAGTTTGGGTGTTGCTTAAAGAGTTAACTATAGACCTGTCATATGGTCCAACTATTCCACTCCAGATATTTATTCAAGAGAAATGAAAACATGTCTATACAGAAATTTGTACATAAATGTTCATAGCAGCTTTATTTTGTCATAGGCAAAAACTGAAAACAGCCCAACTATCCATCAACAAGTGAATGAATGCAAAAAACAATGGCATAATCACTCAACAGAATACTATTTAACAATGAAAAGGAGCACAGTACTGATACAAGTTACAACTGGGATGAATTACAAAGTGATATGCAGTACAAAAGAAGCCAGAAACACAAAAATATGTGCTATTTGATTTCTTTTACATAAAATTTTAGAAATGAAAAATGACCTACAGTGAAAGAAAGAGGATCAGTGGCTACCTGGGGACAAAAGGAATGGGAAATTGTGTGAGGAAGGGATTAGAAAGTGGAAGAAAGAAGCTTTTGGAAGTGATAGATTTATTATCTTGATTGAGGTAATGGTTTCGTGGGTGCCTGAGTGATAAGTAAAAACTTACCAAGTTGTACACTTTAAATATGTACAGCTTATTGCACGTTAATTATATTTTGATAAAGTTAAACATGATTAAAGATGTGCAGGGGGGCTCATTATGTCATGATATATAATATCCAAAAATAAATATTGGGACTATGCCATCTGAAAGGGGACCTCACAAAATATTGGCCACTAAGTTTCCTACGAACACTCAAAATTATAACAGAGGTGAACACAAAAATTGCACAATACCACACATCAAAAAGTTAGAAGGTAAAACACACCAAATTTTTCCATACTTTAGTCAAGAAAGGAGATTCCATGATGTTTTAGGATAAAAGTGAATATGCTGTTGCTCAGTAAAGTAGCTCAATTATTGCCACAGAATTCACTAGCTAATGTCTTTCTAAAATTGCCTTGGGTCTGGAGGCCTGGTAGTGTTCCATTTTGGATTGAGTATTTCTTGTAAACCTTTGCAAACCTACTCATTCATGTGGACAGCGACTCATTATGGAAGGTGTCGCCATGTGAAAAGTAATACTATCTAACCTCTTATTTGGAGAGAATAGAGTCCCAAATACAACTGAAGGTGTATTTTGATTTAGTTTTCAGGAAATTTGTCTCCTCTTTCTTTCTTTCTTTCTTTTTTTTTTTTTTTGGAAAATGAAAACAAACAAAAAACAAATCCTTGACCCCTACCCTCTGATCCTTCCCTCTCCACCCCCCGCCCCCCCCCCCCCCCCCAGTTTTCAGGAAATTTGGACAAATTTTGCTGTCCTAGAGAATTCTGAAGAATTCATTTTCCAGAAGTACAGTGGCAGGTGTTGGGTGAAATTCACCATTACCTCTGGAGTCAGTGTATCTGGAGATCATTTTTATTTCTGCATTCCTGTCCATTAGTTCTGGCAAGCTCTAGAATCAGAAAAGATTCAGTAAGTTCTACACTGATATACTGTTGAGTTCTCAGGAAAAAAAAATCAGGACTAATACTTGGGGCAAGGAAGAGCAGAGAGAAGGAAGATTGGATTCTCAAGCTCTACAGTTTTGGGTCCTTTATTTAAGTGGCCAAACTTGGAGAGAACCAGTGGTGGAGATGAGCCACAGTGAAGCAGGTATATAACTTCATTGTTCTCCATTTTATGGTATATGTGGGATACTGGAGAGATTCATACTAGAAATATGGATGCCTATAGTCTGCACCAGGACACACTTTACTTAGGTGTCTTGGATCTTAGGTGACATCACCCTTATATTTCAAGGAAATGGATTTTTGTAGTCTACATCTGTGAAAGCCTTTCCTAAGAGGTCAGACTTAATACTAACACTAATACTAACCCTAATACTAATACTAATACTAATACTAATACTAGTATTAATACTAATAATGACCCTAATCATGACAATAACAATGAAGCAGAGGTGAAAATATCTAAAATTTTATTAGCTTTCAGCAGAATTTTTCTTTGGGAGAATGATGCCTTTGAGAGAATCTTGATAGGGTAAAAGCTGAAATTCTGAGAACATGGATGGTAATAGTTACAAGGACAATCAAAGAGAAAAATGGATTTTATTCCTGAAAAGTAAGTTGATAGTAAGCTGTAATGTACCTGCAATCAAGTGGCCCATGAAAGGTCTAAGAACATTTTAGAATGAAAGAGCCTAGAATTCAGTTTTAAGTTCTTTGCTTTGCTCCCATTAAATCCCTCTTCTGCTACACCTTCAGTAACCACTAAATACACAAATTGTTGTGTCTAAGTGTTATTCAGTCATTTACTTACTTATGATAAAAATCAAGGTAGGGGTTGGATTTCCCATCTGGGTCAATGTGGAGGATTACAAAAAGAACATGTGTGAAATGAGTGAACAAGAGCACAGAGCTGAGATGGTCAGAGAAATTTCCCTCACAGATTTTACAGGCATTTTGGATTTTAGATGTCCATAAAGAATGGAATTTGGGTTTTCCGTAAGAAGATTTCAAGGGGCAGAAGATTTCAAAGTCCAGGTGACATCAGGTTAATAGTAATAATAATCATCATCACAACTATCATTTATTGTTTGTGTACTAATAACGTCAGGTATTTTGCGGGTATTTTGCTCACCTCATTTTGTTTTATATGCCTACTTGCTCACACATGCTTTCTCAGTGACCTCCTACTGGATAGCAAATTCACTGAAGGAAGACATCATGCCTAGTTCATTGCCCCTTGTTAAAGGGCACTTATCATGGTGCCAGCATGTAGTGATCACGTAATAGGTATTACTTATTAACACAGCAGGTAGTTAATAAGTGACATTAAGTGAACAAGTTAATTTGATGAATGAGTGAATTTTGTAAATGAAGAAATGGGTTCAGAGAAGTTCACTGACTTCCTAAGGCCATGTGACTAATAAGTGGCAGGGTCAAGATGCTTCTCTCTGTGTCTTTCTGCTCCAATCTCTGTGGTAACTTCTCAGGAAAGGTTTCCATAAGCTTAGGAGAAGCTTATGTTTCTGTGCCAGATGTTGCTTCCTTTCTCATAAAATTTGGGACAGGAATAAAGAGGCACCCTGAAATAGCCTGAAACCAGAGGCTGAGATATAGTTGAGCTATTCTGGTGTCCTGCCCACAGTCTATGAGTTATGAGAGCACCTGCTGATCCCATGTCTAATGCCTATACCATTACACTGTATGCAGCGTTGGAGCTCAGACCAAGACCTCACCTTTCGGGGCTGATAAAGACATGGGTAGACCTGTGGGCTCTGTTTCTATCACAACGGCCTAGGCTTCCTTGTAGAGATTCTGGAGAGGAGGAGAGTGCTGAGACCAATGGTTTGGTTGTGGGGGTTTGTGAGTGTACATGGATCTGTGTGCCATAACCAGAGTAATTGTAATATATTCAATCAGATACTTGCTAATCACCAGCAACTCATTCAGTAAGAATAGTACACTTATGTGTCACCTACAAGGAGATCCATATGATCTCTTTAACCAGAAAATACCAAACATATCACTGGGTTTTTGTGCTAATAAGCGTGGAGAAGATATGATCTATTTTTTTTTCATTTTTCCCCCTTTTGGTGCCCACCTTTGCCCCACACCCAGCAGTTAGTGTGGTCTGAAGCCTCGGTCCAGGTGGCTTCTACAGGCTGTGACATCCTTTATCAAATCAAGCCCCTGCTGCAGACAGTGAGCCACTTAGGAATCCTGTGTCTGAGTTTTGTTCAAAGAGGAATCTCTACTCTCCTAACCTGCCTCAAGAAATGCCTGTTTCCTGATGGAGGAAAACCTCAAACTCTGCAGACCTCCTAGGATTCTGACCTGTGTGGATATAGATTTCTGAGGCAGAGTTAAATTTTTACGTAGGTGATCTTTTATTTTTTAAAAAATATTTATTTATTTATTATTTATTTATTTATCTATTTATTTATGAGAGAGAGAGAGAGAGAGAGAGAGAAATGAGCAGTAGAGAGGGACAGAAGGAGAGAGATAGAAACAGACTCCCTTGCTGAGCAGGGAGCCCAGTGTGGGGCTCAATACCAGGACCCAGAGATCATGACCTGAGCTGAAGGCAAATGCTTAACCAACTGAGTCACCCAGGTGCCCCTTATGTGGATGATCTTGAATAACTTTTCTTGCAATCTTCAGAGAAAAGCCCTGGGAGTTGGGAGTGCATAGCACCCCAGAACACAGGTGAAAGAGCACAGACATTAGAATCAGAAAATGCTAGGGTCAAATCCTGGAATTGTTCCTTACTACCTGATGGCTTCAACCAGTCAGTTATAATTTCTTTGCCTATCAAACACGGAGAATAATGACCACCTCTAAGGGAGATCACAAAGGCTTGCATGCTATGTATTATGATTTTTAATTGCTATATATATTATTTTAATACTATATATGTAATATATTCTCTGGAAATGGTCTTTTATCATAGTTGGCATATAGTAAGAGCTCAAGAATTGGGAGCTACTCTCAGTTATCAGATCTGTTATGTGCAAAAAGACGTTCACCACAGCATTGATTGTAAACATGGCATCAACGTGTGCCAATAAAGACATGATTAATTTGGGTGCCTGGGTGGTTGAGCCTCTGACTCTTGATTTCCACTCAGATCACGATCTGGGTGGGGTTGTGGTGGGGTTGAGCCCTGCATGAGGCTCCTTGCTCAGCAGTGTGTCTGCCTGGGATTCTCTTTCCCTCTGCTCTTCCCACTATATCCACTCCCTCTCTCTCTCTCTCAAATAAATACGTAAATCTTAAAAAAAGACACGATTAACTGAATTATAATGTACTCCTATGATAAAATATTATGTAGCCATTGCAAATCATGATATTTAAAGAAATGGGAAACTGTTCACAAATGTGTAAAAAAGAGACTCAAATCATATACATGATTCAAATTATCTGTGTGTATATGTATAGCCTAATTTATACAAAATTAACAAAATGACGCTATACACATATATTGAATAGAATTCTACTCACTTCCATAAAAAGGATTTGGAAAACTATACTCCCAAAAGCTATAGTTCATCTAAGTGGTGAGAATATGGGCGGTTTTCATTTTCTTCTTTATTCTTCTAGTATTTTCCAGATTTCCCACAATGAACATTTTCCACCATTATAATACAAAGAAAAGCAAACATTATTACGTTTAAAAAATGGTATGAAAAGCTGCACCTCGTTTTTTTTTTGTGTGTATGTTTTGTTTTGTTTTATTTTAACAAAGCAACAGCTGCTGAGAACCATTAACTTTCTCCTCCATCTATCCAAATGCCCTGACCTGGGCCTGACATGGCTGGAACAGCAGTGACCCCCCAGTCTGCCGGGCTAGCATCACAGAAGGGCGCCCCAAGGCAGGGGCAATGCCCAGCCTTGCTGGTTGTCCTCCCTCCTCCTCTCTGTTGGCGTTTCCTCTGGTATTTATTCACTCACATAGCCTATAGAGTTAAAAGAGGTTTGTTTCTTTTCAGGCTGTTGAGTGCAGCCAGGGTAATTTAGTAGAAAAATGTCATGCTAATGCAATTCAAAGTTCAAATGATCTTTCATTTCGAGGGAAAGAAGAATGTGTGTGCAGTTGGAATGTTAAAACTCACTACTTGCCCTGCAATTCAAATAGAAATATGAGCTGCAGGGGCTACATAAGTCACATGAAGTACTGTGAGTGAAATGCGCAAAATGAATAAAAATGATCCGGAAGCCGTTTATTAGCATTGCTGGGGGCCAGCACCAAACAAGAATCGTGGCCATCAGAAGCTGCGTGGGGAAGAAGGAGTGTTTGCATGAAATTACAATAATCCTGAAATAATAAGGAAGGAAGTGATCAGTGAGGTCCTTCTTGTGAATGTCGCCCTCAGCCCCCCAGAGAGTCGTGCCCTTTCCAGCCCACATTCCCTTTCCTCTACCTCTTACACTTCTACTCAGCTGGCTGCGTTTGGCAGATGGTGGGGGGCTGGGGGGAGGCAGGTGGAGCCCAGGGGAGTGGGTGTGGTTGCCCACAGTGCTGCCGGCTCTGGGGCCTGGGAGGTTGGGGATAGTGTGGAGAAGCAGTGGTCCTGGGGCTCTGGCCACAGAGACTGTGGTTGGCCTCCTCAGCAGCACACCAGGTGTGTGGGGGGCAGTTCTGTCCTTACTCCACTTCGGATTTCCACTTCGCTTCTGTCACAGAGATGTGCTCAGAGGGAAGAATGTCAGTTATTTATGTCTTAATATAAATTTGCCACCTTACTTCAGCTCATAAGAGATTAACGTTTTCAGACATAGCTGTTATGATCCATTGACGTTTTTTATTTTTTCCCTTAACGCGTGAAAAGGATGTGAGACAGCAGTGTGCAGATAGTTTTTCCAAATTTCTTTCTTTAGTTTTAAAAATAATATTAACTCTGTCTCTGAGACCTCTCTGGTCACCACAAACAGAACCTTTGCTGTCATCATTATATCCCCCATCTTTGTTATGGACAGAATTGTTTCTCTCAAAATCCATATGTTGAAACTCTAACCCTTAGTGTTGCTATATTTGGAGGTGGGGCATGTAAGGAAGTAATAAGGCTAAATGAGGTCTTAAGGGTAGAGACTTGATCCAATAGGATTAGTGTCATTACCAGAAGAGATACCAGACAGCTCTCAATCATACACACTCTCTCTCTCCTCCTCCTCCCCAACCTCTCCTCTCCCTCTCTCTTTCCATCTCTTTCCACCCCAAGAAGAGGTCATGTGAGCACACAGTGAACTGACAGCCACCTATAAGTAAAAAAAAAAGAGACTTCAGAATGAAACCTACTTTGCTAGTACCTTGATCTTTTTGACTTTCAGCCTCCAAAAAAGTGAGAAATAAATTTCTGTTGTTTAAGTCTCTCAATCTGTGGCAGCCTGAACAGGCTAATCTTTTATAAACAAACAAATCCCAAGGGAACACGAGGGATATAATTGATCTTCACATATGCAAAATCAATAACATAACAACTCTAAGAAACTGAAGAAATAAAACAACAAAAATAAAACTAGAATTCAAGGCATGTATGTGTATGTGGTATGTATACAGGCAAGTGTACAGGTGTTCGCTCTTTGGAGAGTGTTAATTTTCCATTATGTTTCATCTAAGTGGATGAAATGTTTTCCCATATATGTTTTAATGTAGAGTAGAAGAGTGTGACGCATAGATTTTTGGTAGTTATGGGAGAGGAGGTTCTGGAGATGAGAAGAAAGGAAAATGAATTATTTTTCTTTTCTTTTTACATCTGGGCCCAATAGCAGAAAAAAAAAAGGAATTGCATTTATCTATATGCTTATATCCCAATATATCTGTTATAAATCATTTCCCAAACTGACTTCCATAGAATACAAGTTCTGCAAAGGGGTGTCAATGGAAGGTGTTTTTTTGTTTGTTTGTTTTTTGTTTTGTTTTTTTTCTTTGGTTAAGTGAGTTTATGAAGTGTTTTGCATAATTTTTCAAAGACTGTGTATTGTGGCTCTCCAAGAGGAAGACATGGCCTGCAACAGGTCCCAGCATATTTGACCAGGGCTCCCTTTACATCATTATTTTTAAAATATTTTATTTATTTATTTGAAAGAGAGAGAAGTGGGGGAGAGAGAGAGAGAACAAGTAGAGGGAGGAGCAAAGGGACCAGAGACTCCCCACTGAGTCAGGAGACCGATTTGGGGCTCAATCCCAGGACCCTGACCCTGAGATCATGACGTAAGCCAAAGTCAGACGTTCAACCATCTGAGCCATCCAGGTGCCCCTCATCATTCATTTTGGAGAATGTGCTCAAAGCCATAGTACTGCAATGGAAGACCACAGATGAGAAGTCAGACAGTCCAATTCTAGACCTGCTTTTCCCTCATTTGATGTTTATCCCAAGCTAGTTGCCTCTGGGTGCCCCAGTTGTTTTGCTATAGAATGAATGGCAGGTTGTATGATCTTGACTCTTCCCTCTTCTCTAGCATTTTGTGATTCTGCTTCCATGACTTCCTGGCTCCACTGACCCACTTGTACTTTGGGCAAGAAATCCATTTCCCTATCTATTCATAAGTATAGAAGTGGTCAACCTACAGAGATCTCTTGTCAAGAGCAAATGAGTTAATGCAGGTGAAAGTGCTTAGAAAAAATAAAGTGCTAAATAATTTTTAATGTCTTTGGGAAAAGGGTTATGACTTTTCTGTCATTTTAAGTGCTGTACAAGCTAGGTGAAAGAAAGTATGAGGAATGATGTATCACTCAAAGCTCAAGCTCTAAAGTTGAGCTGCTGGGATCTAAATTTTAATTCTGCCCTTTCTATAGGAATGATCTTGGGCAGGTTACTAATGGTCCCTTCCTCAGTTTCCTCAGTATTAAAATGGAAATACTTTCTGCTGTAATTCAGTGAGAATTAAATGAGACAATATGAGTTAACTGATAAAAACAGTGCTTGGTATTTAATACACTCCAGTAAATATTAAGTTGTCATCTTGTTTTTGTCCTTCTCCATCATCATCATCATTATCAAAGCAGCAGCAGCAGCAGCAGCAGCAAATAAAGGAATAGCCACAGAAACAGCAGCAACAGCAATGAAATAAAGAAGAAAGATGGAGTGGTCGAGGTGGTTAGTACATTCTTAGTTTAAAAACTCTTAAATCTTCAAATGAATCAATGTTCCCCTTAACTATCTGTTGGCTTCTGCAAGGGTTGGTCTTGCTATTAACAAATGTTCATTGAGCCCTCCGTTGCGCAAGGAACAGTGCTCACTAAAAAGGCAGGTTCCCCCCCCCCTCAAAAAATTATGATTTAGAGAGAAATAAAAAGTGTAAGTTCTCCAAACAATGAGAGGAAAATAAATGCCTGATAGCATTCTGTGTTTCTTTGTTAAGTCTGTGAATGTTCGTGGGGAGAGTAACAGTCGAAGGATTCATAGAAGAGGTGTGGCTTGACCATGTTCTCTAGTGAGATACATTTGGAAAGCAGAGAGGAGAGGAGAACTTTATGAGGAAAGAAATAAAAGTAAGCATGATGTATTGGAGGTGGAAGAGGACACCAAAGAGTGTGGATTCAGCGAGTGTTAAGACGTGTATTGGAAGGTAGGTCCTTGAACATTAGGCAGAGGAATTCAGACTTCATACAAGAGAAAATCAGTAGAAGACAAATTGCTTTTCTTTTTAAACTGTCTGCTTTCTCCTTATGAAAGTAGAAAGGTCATGCAGTGAAAGTGAGTCATCATTCTTTCCCACTCACTTAGCATTCAGCATAAATCAGTGTTTGCCTTGGGTGAATGGGCAGGTGGTTATTTGCAAGGCTGAATCAAATCATGCCGCTGGTATGGGTGCTGCCTGTGGCCCTTCTCTCCCTCTGCTGGCCAGGGTTCCCATTCAGTGGGAAGGCACTAGTACTGGCAGATTGATGGGTATGGTGTTCTTGAAGAAGGTGGAGAATGGGAGCTTTTGCATGGTAGGAGAATCTCATTGAAGAGCTTGTTTTTGAAATCTTGGAGGTGGGAAAGTCTTCCTGGGCTGGGGTGGGTGTGTCTGGAATTTTAACTTCTACTAGATAGATGATCATATCTTAAAGCAGAGAGAAGTGCTTTCATGTGGATTAATAAAACAAGGACAAATTGTCTTTACCATACAGCCCTCCTAGAAATTTGGACTTTCAATTTGGGGCACTTAAAAGCCCATTAAACATAGTCATTGTGCCACTATTGATTGCATCAGCCCTACACCTTCCACTGTCAGCAGTGCCAGGCTCCATCCTTTCTGAACCTGGCCACCAGCATGAGTAGTCAGCTATTTAAGCAGAAATGATCTTTTGTGAAAATCTATATATTATTTAATGCCTTTGCCCTTTGCCTCAGCTCTCTCTCTCCACAAGTTTCTCAGCCAGGATTTCAATCTGCTTTGGATGCTTTGCAAGGAGAAATGTACAGCAAACTCCTGTGGGAATTGTGACTCTCTGTCCCTGAGGTCTGGAGTCTCATAATTTATAGTTCTTTCGTGCTGGGCCTCTGCAGTTTTTTAATGGGGTCTTGCAGTAAAGTTTGGGTAGGGAGAAATCATTTCACTTAAAAATGGTTCTGCTTTGACAATCTCTGTGTTACTGGGAGTTTTTCTTCTCCTTTGTCTTTAAAGCTAGAGCCATTTCCTAGAATAAATGTTGCCTGAACACTGGAGAAGAAAAAAAGGGGGAAAATTAAGTTTCTGAAAGATTCGGAGACCAGCAATGCATCCAAATGGCTTTGGCAGTTCATTGATCAATTAACGAATATTTAATAATTGCCTACCACATGTAAAGCATAATGTTAGTGACTAGGGAGAATATAAAATTTGAATAAAATCTTGTGTCTCTAACCCTCAAAACTCACTTTTTACAAAATTCAAGCTAGACTCATTGGCCTTGTATCCCAGGCCTCATGTAAACAGCTCCAACCCACATTTCTACACATGCTCTATGCTCCTGCTAACCTAGATTAACTCACATCCCTTTGATCTAAGGATAAATGCTCCTTGTAATGTCAGATCTCTACCCCCATCATTTCTGTCTAAGTTTTATTCATTTTTACAGGTTAATTTCAAATACTGCCTTCTCTATGAAGCATGCCCTGATTTGAGCCTTGGTTGAAAGTACACTTTCTTCTTTTCAATCTTCCACAGAACATTTCTCTTGCTTTGTCCAAAGGATAGTGCTTGACAAAGTAGGGAAATCAAAAACATTTGCTGATTGACTAATTTAATAGGGTTAAAAGGGCTCTCAGGGTCCTATGGGATTGTCAATATTAAAGTGGTAGAAGACTCGGTTTGAAATTTGAACTTAGGGACCAATTCTGAAAATTAAAACAAGAAAACATTAACCAAATTGCCAAAAAAGACAAAATAGTAAGTGTTTAAAGGTATGTATGTTTATAGCCATACGTGATGGTGGTGTTTTCACAAACAACCTAAAATGTAGCATACTGAGATGAGTGCTACTCTTCAAAATAGTCACCTTCAGAGATCTACTTCACCGAGGCTGCCACTAAACACACCATTAGCATTGAGAAGATCCCAACCCTTGGCGCTCCCACTCCAACCCACCCCTTTCGTTTCCTGCTGTTGTACCATGAGCCAATCTACAAAATTTCCACTTGGCAGGAGTTTCAGGGACACCAACAGTGTCCCCAGGACTGCGTTCAGCATTGAGGAGAAGGTAAAAGGCAAATCGTGTTCATCATGAGTTTACAACTACGCTTGATGGAATCATATGAAAAAAAATCAAGTAATAATGCAAAAAAGTCCATGAAACAGTATAGAAATGAGCCACCCAGATGAGAAGAACTACCAGAATTTAGGGAGAGAAGCATGTGAGTAGGAAATGAGCAGTGTGAAAGGCCAGATGTGCAAACTGAGAGGGTCCCCAAGAGACTTCAGGGAATGGGAGTGGGAGATTGGACATTCTGGCTGGAGAACTTAAAGTGTCTAATATTGTAACTCATGATTTCACTACCCATTTCAACTTCTCTACTCCCCAGATCTCCTCTAAAAATTAGCCGTACCTCATGATACTTATTTTGGTACATATCACCAAGTGTACTCATAGTTTTCAGAGCAAAAAATCCAGTCAAGTTTGCCTTATCGCTTGCACTGATGCCTTTGTGTAATCAGCCTCCCATTATTACATTTCACACAGATTGCTTCTGTCTCTAAGTTCAGCCTGAAAATAGAACCCCAGATCCTCACAGCTTTTGTCTTTTCAATATTGTTCCAGTTATCTATGGCTGTGTAACAAACTACCCCAGAACTTAGTGGCTTAAAGCCACAGCCATTTTAATATGCCTCATGATTTTGTGGGTCAGGCATCTGAGCCAAGTGATTATTCTGTTTCACACAGTATCAACTGAGGTCATTTTACTAGTATTCACTGGAATGTTGGCAAGTCTGGAAAATGCAAGATTGTGCTCTCTTATGTCTGTCTTCTCTTTGGGGATGGCGAAAAGATAGGACTCAGATGAAATATCTAAATGTGAGACAAGATTCCATCAAAATCCTAGAGGAGAACACAGGCAACATCCTTTTTGAACTTGGCCACAGCAATTTCTTACAAGATACATCCATGAAGGCAAGAGAAACAAAAGCAAAAATGAATTATTGGGATTTCATCAAGATAAGAAGCTTCTGCACAGCAAAAGAAACAGTCAACAAAACTAAAAGACAACCTACAGGATGGAAGAAGATATTTGCAAATGATGTATCAGATAAAGGACTAGTATCCAAGATCTATAAGAACTTATTAAACTCAACACCAAAGAAACAATCCAATCATAAAGTGAGCAAAAGACATGAACAGAAATCTCACAGAGGAAGACATAGACATGGCCAACAAGCACATGAGAAAATGCTCCGCATCACTTGCCATCAGGGAAATACAAATCAAAGCCACAATGAGATCCCACCTCACACCAGTGAGAATGGGGAAAATTAACAAGGCAGGAAACCACAAATGTTGGAGAGGATGTGGAGAAAGGGGAACCCTCCTGCACTGTTGGTGGGAATGTGAACTGGTGCAGCCACTCTGGAAAACTGTGTAGAGATTCCTCAAAGAGCTAAAAATAGACCTGCCCTACGACCCAGCAATTGCACTGCTGGGGATTTACCCCAAAGATACAGATGCAGTGAAATGGCAGGACACCTGCACCCCGATGTTTATAGCAGCAATGTCCACAAAAGCCAAACTGTGGAAGGAGCCTCGGTGTCCATAGAAAGATGAATGGATAAATAAGATGTGGTCTATGTACACAATGGAATATTCCTCAGCCATTAGAAACGACAAATACACGCCATTTGCTTCGATGTGTATGGACCTGGAGGGTATTATGCTGAGTGAAGTAAGTCAATGGGAGAAGGACAAACATTATATGGTCTCATTCATTTGGGAAATAAAAAATAGTGAAAGGGAATAAAGGGGAAAGGAGAGAAAATGAGTGGGAAATATCAGAGAGGGAGACAGAACATGAGAGACTCCTAACTCTGGGAAACGAGCTAGGGGTGATGGAAGGGGAGGAGGGCGGGGTGTGGGGGTGACTGGGTGATGGGCACTGAGGGGGGCACTTGACAGGATGAGACTGGGTGTTATTCTGTATGTTGGCAAATTGAACACCAATAAAAAATAAATTTATTATTAAAAAAATAAAAAAATAAATTTGAAAATAAAAAAATAAAGTAGGATATTAAAATAATTTTTGGAAAAATGTCTTAAAATTGCAATATGTAAGATCCCTATGTTGGCAAACTGAACTCCAATTAAAAAAAAAAAAAGAACTATCAACCAGAGTGCAACGTGGTCAGACTTCTTAAATGGGAGCTCAGAGCTCCCAGAACAAAAGTTCCAAGCATCAGTATGTGGAAGCCACAAATGTCTTAAGACTGAGTCTCAAATCAGGTGCAGCATCATTTCTGCATATGGTTCTGGTCATGCAATCACAGAACAAGCCCAGATCATGGGAGGGGATGTAGATGTCGCCTCTGGAAAGAAACAGTTGTGAGAAAATTGTGGCTATCCATAATTTATCAAAAATATACTTTTAACTTTGACAGCAGAATATAATGGGAAGATCTCTGGACTGACATCCAGGACACCTGGGTTCTGGTCTCAGCTTTTCTGTTAGCCCACCATGTGAGCTTGAGGGAACTCTATAATCACCAAACTTTAGAATTTAACTCAGTGATAGGTGGGTTCAGTGGTTCTCCAAGTGGGGTCTCTGGCCCACCAACATCAGCTTCACCTGAAAACGTGTTAGAATAGCAAATTATCAGGCCCTACCCTAAGCCATTGAATCAGAATGCTTGGTCAAGACCCAACAGTTTCTATTTATCAAGTCCTTCAGCTGATACTGATATGCACAAAGGTTACAGAACCCTTAGATAGTTGGTTTCCAAAGTTCCTTTCAGCTTTCTGGATTCTAACCATAGAAGAAGCCCTCTTGTTCCACAGAACCATATTAATAGTCAATTAATTGAGGAAAGAATCAATTAAAATTGAGAAATGCTACTGATATCCTTGAAACTTTATTTTAATGAAGGAAATTCAATCTTTTGATGTGGGTCAAGGCCTTTCTTTGAGTATGAATCTGTTGGATTTCTATGACAATTGAAAAAGTTGCATGTTTATGTGAAAAAGATAAACCACATCTTTAATGTATGAGCTAAGATTTTCAGATTTCCTTAAAGCAGAGCAAGCACTAAAGACTTTGCAAGAGAATCTAAACAGTTCACTTTAGTGACTTATCTTTATGGACTATTCCTGAAGCATTTGCCTTGTTGGTTTATATAACAACAATACTTGTAATATTTAATTAAGTTATATCATTACAATAACAAAAATAACTGGAATAAACAGGCTGAGCAACAAATTCATCTGGTGGGAGCAGAAGGCATAGTGAACCACAGTCACTTATCTACTCATCACGAGCATTCGCTTTGCCGTAGGCATCAAATGTTTTGTTTTACAGAAAAGATGAAGAACATTGGTCCATCTGGAGAGTTGGTTGAGTGAATTGAGTAAGAAAATTTCCCCCGTATTGCTGATTCCTCCCTGACAGAACTCTTGCCTTCTTCCCCCTCTTTCATTGCATTCCTTTTTTTAAAATTGAAGAATAATTGACATACAATATTGTATTAGTTTCTAGTGTACAACATAGTGATTTAATATTTGTATACATTGCAAAATGGTCACCACAATAACTCCAAGTTACCATCTGTCATCATACTAAGTTGTTGAAATATTATTGACTATATTCCCTATGCTGAATATTATACCCCTGTGTCTTATTTATTTTATAACTGGAAGATTGTACCTCCTAAACCCTTCACCTATTTCATCTGTTCCCCAATCTCCTCCCCTCTGGCAACCATCAGTTTGTTCTCTGTATGTAAAAGTCAGTTTCTGTTTTATTTTGTTCATTTGTTTTGTGTTTAGATACCACAGAAAAGTGGAATATACATATATATATTCACAATAATATATATACACACAATAATATATATATTTACATTTACACATATATACCTATGTACACACACATATATATTCTATATATACAAATATTTATGCATTTCTATATATATACATACACACACAAAATTTTCTTTGGACATTTAGCTTGCTTCCCTATCTTGACTATTGCAAATAGTGCTGCAGTGAACATTAGCATACAGATTTTTTTTTTCAAATTAGTATTTTTGTTTTCTTCAGATAAATATCAAGCAGTGAAATTGTTGGATCATATGATAGTTCCATTTTCAATTTTTAGAAGAACTTCCATTCTGTTTTCCATATTGGCTGTACCAATTTATATTTCTACTAACAACACACATGGGTTCTCTACGTCCTTAGCAATACTTGTTGTTTCTTGTCTTTTTAAAAAATTTCTTGTTTTTTTTTTTGATAATGGATATTTTGACAGGTGGGAGGTGATATCTCATTGTGGTTTTGATTTGTATTTTCCTGATGGTAGTGATATTGAGCATATTTTCATGGGCCTATTGATCATAGTATGTCTTTGAAAAAATTCTGTTTAACTCTTCTTTTAATCTTTTAAAAATATCTATTAAGTACATTATTAATTTGTTATTATTAAATTGTGTGATTTCTTTATATATTTTGGATGTTAACCCTGCATCAGATATATCATTTATGAATATCTTCTCCTAATCAGTAGGTTGCCTTTTCATTTTGTTAATGGTTTCCATCATTGTGAAAAAGCTGTTTAGTTTGATGTGGTCCTATTTGTTTATTTTTGCTTTTGTTGCCCTTACCTGAAGAGACAGATTAAAAAAAAAATGTCACTAAGACCAATGTCAGAGAGCTTGTTGCCTATGTTTTCTTGTAGGAATTTAATGGTTTAATGTCTTATATAAAAGTTTTAAATTCATTTTGGGTTTATTTTTGTACATGGAGTAAGAAAGTGGTCCTGTTTTATTCTTTTGCATGTAGCTGTCTCATTTTCTCAGTACCATTTATTAAAGAGCCTATTTTTTTCTCCACTGTATGTTCTTGCTTATTTTGTCATAGACAAATTTGCCATATAAGTGTGGGTTGATTTATGTGTTCTCTATTCTGTTCCTTTGATCTATGTGTCTGTTTTTGTGCCAGTACCATATTATTTTGATAACTATGGCTTTGTAATATAGTTTGTAAATTGGGAGTATGATACTTCCAGTTCATTCTTCTTTCTCAAGATTGCTTTGGCTATTCAGGTTCTTTTGTGGTTTCATAAAAATTTGTTCTGGTTCTGTGAAAAATTTCAATGATATTTTGATAGCAATTGCATTTAATCTGTAGATTGCTTTGGGTGGTATGGACATTTAAAAAATATTAATTCTTCCAATCCATGAACATGGAATATCTTTCCATTTATTTGTGTCACCTTCAATTTCTTTCATATATGTCTTACAGTTTTCAGAGTATAAGTTTTTCACCTTCTTGGTTAAATTTATTCCTAGGTATTTTATTCTTTTTTATGCAATTGTAAATGGAATTGTTTCCTTAATTTCTCTGATAATTAATTATTAGTGTATAAAAATGCAACTGATTTCTATATATTGACTTTATATCCTGCATCTTTACTGAATTCATTTGTCAGTTCTAATAGGTTTTTTGGCGGAGGCTTTTGGGCTCTCTCTATCTAGTATCATGTCTTCTGCAAATAGTAACATTTTTACTTATTCCTTTCCATTTTGAATGCCTTTTATTGATTTTTCTTGCCTAATTTCTGTGGTTAGGATTTCCAATACTATGTTGAATAAAAGTGATGAGAGTGGGAATCCTTGTCTCCTTCCTGATCTCAGAGGAAAAAGCTTTCAGATTTTTATCATTAACTATGATGTGAGCTGTGAGTTTGTCATATATGACCTTTATTATTGAGACACATTCTTTGAATGCACACTCTGCTGAATTTTTATCACAAGTGATTGCTGAATTTCATCAAATGCTTCTTCTGCATTTATTATGATTATTGTGTAATTTTTCTCCTTCATTTTGTTAATGTGGTATGTCACATTGATTGATTTGTGGATATTGAACCATCCTTGAATCCTTGGAATAAATCCCACTTGATCATGGTGTATGATCCTTTTAATGTATTGTTGTATTCAGTTTGCTAATATTTTGTTGAGTTTTTACACTATATTCACAGAGATATTGGCCTATAATTTTCTTTTTCTTCTTTTTTTTCTTTTTTGTAGTGTCTATGGTTTTTGTATCAGAATAATACTGCCATGACAGAATGATTTCGGAAGTATTCATTCCTCTTTCACTTGTTGAAATAGTTTTTGAAGGATAGGTAAAAATGTTCAACGAAGATGTTTAAACATCTTTAAATGTTTGGTTGAATTAACCTGTGAAGCCATCTAATTCTGGACATTTTTTTGAGAAATGTTTGATTACTGCATCAGTTTTGTTATTTGTAATCAGTCTGTTCAGATTTTCTATTTCTTCCTGATTTAGTCCTGAGTCATTTTAAGTTTCTGTAAATTTACCTGTTTCTTCTAGGTTGTCCAACTTGTTGACATATGCTTTTTCATGGTAATCCCTTATGTTCCTTTGTATTTCTGTCGAACTAGTTGTAATTTTTTCCCTGATTTTATTAATTTGAGAATTCTCTTTTTCTTGATGAATCTGACTAAAAGCTTATCATTTTGTTTATCTTTTCAAAAATAAGTTCTTAGTTTCATTGATCTTTTCTTAGTTTTGTTTATTTCTACTCTGATCTTTATTATTTCCTTCTTTTTACTAACTTTGGGCTTTTTTTTTATTTTTCTTTTTCTAGTTCCTGTAGGTGTAAGATTAGATCAGTTATTTGATATTTTTCTTATTACTCGACGTTGGCTTGTATCATTATAAACTTCCCTCTTAGAGCTGCTTTTGCTGCATCCTATAGATTATGGAACATTGTGAGCTCATTTTCATTTGCCTCAAGGTACTCTTTTTGATTTCCTTCTTATTTCTTGGTTGGCCCATTTGTTTTAGTAACATGTTGTTTAGTATCCACATGTTTGTGTTTTTTCAAATTGCTTCTTGTAATTGATATCTGGTTTCATATTCTAATGGTAAGGGAAGATGTTTGATCTGATTTTAGTTTTCTGAAATTTATTAAGACTTGTTTTGTGGCCTAACATGTGGTTTATCCTAAATAATGTTTCATATGCCCTTGAGAAGAATGTGCATTCTACTGTTTTTGGGCGGAATGTTGTGTCTATTTCTGTTAAGTCCATCTGATCTAATATATCATTTAAGGTCAATGTTTCTTTATTAATTTTCATTCTGACTAATCTGTCCATTGATGTAAGCAGGATGTTAAAGTGCCCTACTATTATTGTATTGCTGTCATTTTCTCCCCTTCTCTCTGCTAATTGTTGTATATAGATGCATAAATATTTACAAATTTTATCTTGTTTGATTGATCCCTTAATCATTATGTAATGCCCTTCTTTTTCTCTTAATACAACCACTATTTTAAAGTTATTTTATCTGATATAAGTATTACTACCTCAGTTTTCTTTTCATTTCTGTTTTCTTGGGATATCTTTTTTTATCAGTTCATTTTCAGTCTCTGTGTGTGTCTTTAGCTCTGAAGTGAGTCTTTTGTAGGCAGCAGATAGATAGACCTTGCTTATTATTTTTTTTAATGTATTCAGCCATGCCATGTCTTTTGATCGAGCATTTAGACCATTTACATTTAAAGTAATTATTGATTGGTGCATATTTATTGCCATTTTGTTCATTGTTTTCTGGTTGTTTTTGTAGTCCTTCTCTGTTCCTTTCTTCTTTCTTATCTTTGCTTATTATTTGTGGACTTTCTTAGTGTTTTGTTTAAAATCCCCTCTCTCTGTGTATCTAGTTTTTTTTTTTGGTTTGTGGTTACCATGTGTTTTATATATAGCAATCTATGTATACAGCAGTCTATTTTAAGCTCAAATGCATTCTAAAGGCACTATATTACTTCCTCTCTTCATGTTTTGTTTTTTTATGTCATATTTTACATACTTTTATTCTGAATATCCCTTAACTTATTACAAATACAGTTATCATTGATTTTATTACTTTTATCTTTTAACCTTAATACTAGCTTTATAAATGTTTGATCAACTACCTTTACTATATGTTTGCCTTGGTACCAGTGATATTTTTTCTCTCATATATTTTCTTTATTCTTACTTATAATTACAGCCTTTACTTTTCCACTTAAAGAAGTCCCTTTAATATTTCCTGCAAAGCTGGTTTAGATATCACTGACATGACATTTTGTGTTACAAATCTTCTTTTATTGCCTGTAGTGTATTTTTCATTTCTGTTATTGTAGTCTTCAGTTCTAACTGGTACTTTCTTATAATTTCTCTTTGTTTAAATTCTCACTGTGTTCACCCATTCTCCTCTTGTGTTCAGTAAACATCTTTATAACCATTGTTTTGAACTCTCTATTGGCTAGATTGCCTATCTCCTTGGTGTTTATTCTTTTTCTGAGGGCTTGTCATGTTCTTCCATTTGGAAAATATTCTTCTGTCTCCTTGATTCTCCTTGATTTGCTTGAGTCTGGTTCTATGTATAATGTAGTTCAGCTATGTCTCCCAGTCTTGAAAAAGTGGCCTATGTTAAAGATGTCCTGTAGGTCTGCAAAAGATAATTTTTTTTTCTGGACATCAGAGCCAGGTATTCTAGGGATATCCCCTTTGTGGGAAGCATGCACCCTCATGGGGCTGCTACTGCTGCAGGTGCACTGGTGGGTGGGGAGGCCCCTAGCCTGGCTGGCTGGAAGGCCTAGATGTGACTGCCCCAGGCATGCTGGTAAGTAGGGGTGGGGTGGGTCCCAATCCAGCTAGCTGTGATTGCTCTGGGTGTGTGTGTTAGTGGAGCCTGGTCTGTGAGGCCTGGCAGCAACTACTGTGAGTGTACTCCTGGTTGGGGTGATCCTCTTGTCAGCTGCAAGGCCCAGCCAACGTGCATGGTGTGGGGACAGATTAGAGGGAGGATTTCCAAGTGGAATCCATCAATATTGGAATCATCATAGAAGAACAAGATAGCAAAAATGGTTAATACCAGTGTCTCAGTCCCCAGGGGGATATCCCAGCTATGTCTTTCTTTTCAGGCAGGTGCTAAAAGAGTAGTGAGTCTTTTTCACCTATGGTCTATATGCTTTTTGATCTGGTATTTTTGTGCCAGGTGGAATAAATCTGTGTACAAGACTTTAAAAAAAGATTTCCCTTTCCTTATAGTTCTGTAGTTTTCTTGAATGTACTCCTTGTTATTTTTCAGAGCCAAGTGTTTTGGGGGCTTGCCTTGCCTATGCAGGATCTATGGATTGGTGCTTGATGTAGAGCCTGAATCTCTTTCTCCTCAGAGGACAGTTGTGTACTACTGAGCTCCTTTATGACTATGGAATGCTGTGCCTGGGTGTGTTTTTTCCCCTTAATGGATAATATCTCTGCCTCTTCTATCCATCCTGGTGCTTGCTGTGGAGGCTCTGTTCATCTAGTTTCAGAGGGAATTATTCCATATGTGGTTGTAGTTGTGCTAGGTCTTTGGGAGAAGGTGTGTGTGTGTGATCTTCCTACACTGCCCTCTTGAATCCTCTCTTCTTCTTTTATCACATTCTTTTTTTTTTAAATCACATTCTTGACACAAGTTTAATACAACTCCTTTTACCTAACACTGAACTATTACAAAAGCACTCTGCCTCCACACTTACCCCTTACTGTCTGCATAAATGCATGGTTACACAAACCATGTCTTTTCCATTCTCAGTGGGGTAGAGTGAAAAGAGCACTAGATTAAGATGCTAAAAACTCAATCCAATTTAGAGTCTCAATCTACTATTTCTATTTGTGGGTCATTGGACAACATTTAACTTCTTTAGGTCTTTTCCCTCAAAGATAAATCAGTATTACACATATCCCAGTGATTGTTGTGGGGATCATATGACCCTGAAAGCATTTTGAAACCTGAGAAGAATTCTATTATTTTGCCTTGTCTTTTTCTTATTCCTATGTGATAAGACCTAGTCTTTTTAGCCCAGTATCCAACGGTGAACCTACCTTATCTTCCCAGCTGTTTCCTCAGTTCCCCCATAGTGTCCATTCCACCCTAGATATCTGTTCTACTTAAGGTACCATGCAGAAATCTAAATCTTTCCATGCTTCTGTGCTTTTAATTATTGACCATCAAGTACCTTTGTCCTTTTCTCAGCTCCCTGAACTTTGTCCCTGAGTAAGAATTGAACTGAGAATGATTTCCAGTTCCAGACCTAACTCTCTAGGTTGGTTTATCCTCAACTAAATAGGTCTTTGCACAGAGACATAGGCTCACAGAGAATGGACAGAACACAATATAGTCCAAACAAACTGCTTGCTGGCCTTTTAAGATCCAGTGAAGAGGGCAGCCCAGGTGGCTTAGCGGTTCAGCGCCGCCTCCGGCCCAGGGCATGATCCTGGGGACCTGGGATCAAGTCCCATGTCGGGCTCCCTGCATAGAGCCTGCTTCTCCCTCTGCCTGTGTCTCTGCCTCTCTCTCTCTCTCTCCCCCCCCCTCTCTCTCTTTCTGTTTCTCATGAATAAATAAATAAAATCTTAAAAAAAAAAAAGATCCAGGGAAGAAAAAAACAAAAACAAAAACAAAAACAGGTCTCTAACCAAAGAAGAGAGTTAAAAGTTATAATTTCTCACTATTAAAGGCAGGGTTTGGCATATCCTGAAAGTAGAGAGGGGATATTTTACTCTGATAGTCTGTGGCTCATCAATGAAATAACATCTTTCCTTGTCTTGTTGGGACAGGATTGCACACTTGTCAGTGGCACTTAAAAAATGCATCAGTAACCACCTAGACTATGTATATGCTAGGCCCTAGACTATGTATCTGCTGTTTTGTGGTCATCTGGGTGTTGAGACTATTTTTACTAAGACAAGCCAGACACTGGGGAGCTGAGCATCCAAGCCCAAGTAAGTCACAACTCCTTTTACAATATTCCGATTAAAAGTCATCACATTCTTACATTTAAACATGGTCTGATGCTAGTATCAGTTAGAATTCCATTCAGGTGAAAATAGCAGAAAATATGACTAAGGGTGGCTTAAATAGGTAAGGGATTACTTTATTAAATTCAACATGTGCTCTGGAAAGAGGCAATCTTCAAGTGCAGCTGAAGGTCAAAAAGATCATTTAAGGACCAGACTTCTCTCTCTGCCTATACTATCAGTTATTAGCATCTTTAGCTTTTGTCTTTGTCATTGCAAAATGGCTACTATACCTTCAGGCATTGGATCATGTTCCAGGCAGGAAGAAGGAAAGAGTAAAGTGGCAAAGCACATGCCATTGAGACCGTTCCTTTTACAGAACTTTCCTGGAAATAGAGCTATATATACCAGCAGGTTACATTAAGTATGTTTTTTTAATTGGTTGTTTCTTACTTTGAATATTACCTCTACTTAAAAGCTCCAACCAGTAACTTCTGATTTATCTTTTTGTCCAGAACTATATCACATAGATACCCTTGCTGGGGAGGAAGTGTGGAAAATTGACTACCTTTACTCAGGCCCATTGCCACCATCAAACAGAACTGTGCTTCTACCACTAAAGAAAAAAGCAAAAATAGATATTGGGCAGGCAGTGAGTAGACTCTGCCATAATTCCTAAATTCAAACTGTGTATTATCACTAAATTGCACCACTTAGCTTTATATTTAAAGCTGACAGGCTTCAACTATTTTAGGGACAATTAGGTGACCAAAGAAAGAAAGTCTCATTTTAAGGTAACATTTGCTTGGGGAGCCTCAGGCCATATGTCATTCCAGACTCCGCTCAAATACCACAACCTTCAAGAAACCCCCATTCACCTTAGTTCTCCTCCTCCACATATTGTTTGCCTTGTTCACTTGGCAGTTTTCACCCCAACCAAATTATAAGTTCCTTGGGATAGGACCACGTTATTCTTTTTATTCCCTGTGAACCCCCTGTGGACAAAAGTGCTGAACATAATATAGGAGCGTATTAGATATTTATTGTTTGGTTCATGGGAAATACAATCATGGAGGTAGCCTTGAAATAGATATGAACATGGAGAAGTAAGTAGACAGTGTTTCTGGGTCTAAAAGTCTGGGTGAAGGAGCATTAAGAGATAAAATCAGGAAAGTACTATGAGGCCATGCATTCATTTATGCATTCATTTAATCTTTTAACATATTCATTGAGTACTTATTTTATGTCAGATAAAAATATGGCTGTCTTGAATCCTAAATTCTGTTGGCTTTATAACATTGAAAGAGGCAATACCAATGAGGTAATTTTGCAAAAATTAACAGCTACAGATTATTTGTACCACAGGACATCTTCCATTGGATCTGGTGTGTGGACAAGAGGTACACATCTTGATGAAGCCCTGTGTTATTCCAGCCATCGACTTCATATTCACTGTCAAACATGCAATGTTAGTTAATTCTCAAAGCAATCCTTTGCCTTTGAAAACTTGTGAAACTGAGGCCCAGGGCAGTTGTGGGCTTCTCTAGGTCACACAACTGGTCAGTGGCAGAGCTGAATGTCTATCCAGTGTGCCAGAAGATCAGCCTTGCTCTTGCTTTCCAACTCCTTGTCCTTCCTAAAGTAAGATCTTAATTGTCTGAGAGAGTGATGGTATAGTCTCCTAAGAAGTAAATAGAAGTCAGAGAGCGCACCCTGGGGGCTCAAAGACTGTTATCCAAGTCATGGCCTTTGTTTAAGTGAAGCCAGAAGTAGGGAGAGAAAATCACAGGCAGTCATGACACTCTCTAACCTTCAAACTCCCACTAGTGCTTCTTTGCCTTCACTGCATTTGTCTCAGCCTGGGTGCACATATAGGCATTGTTCACAGGTAGGAAGCAGCTATGTTTGTCAGGAGTTGGAGGGTCCCCTTTCAGAGCACACAGAGCACATCCTTTAACTGACTTCTTGATCCCAGGACTGATTACTCAGGTCTCTCACTCCTTGGTTGCTATGCAAACCATCTAAGTTTTCAGCTATTCAATTCCTTGATATGGATAAGACATTCAGTGATTCAAGAATTCCTTGGGTGCCTACCCTATGCCCAAAACAAGGTACTAGGTAAACCGCAGTCGATACATAAAAACAGAACAAAACAAAATCCTCCGGCTTCACAGAACTCACTCATGAGCTCTGCCCCAGACTTCCCTGAAAGACTGGGATGCAGAGAAGTGCTGAGGGGCAACAGTTTTCACCCACTCCTAATCTGGTTTCATTGGGTTTCTTCCAGGCATTATGCCTTCAGAATAAACACCTATTTTATCAATTAAAAAAAAAAAAAAACAACCAAAAAAACCCTGTCCTCACAAGGCCAGATTATAATAAGATTCATTCCATCAGTCAGTAAAGCTTTGAAAAAAAGAAATAGGGTCAGGCCAAGAAGTTAGAGAATTTGGCTCCTGGGACAGGAGGTGGTCAGGAAAATGCAAGCTTTGCTGCATGGTGGGAGGCCTGGAAGAGTGACTGATGGAGTCTAGCACAGCACCCCTAGAACAACCAGAAAGTGAAGGCAGATCGTTTCCCATATCACTCTGTTGTCTGGGGCCATCAACCTGGCCAAGAACTATTCAGTACCTTCCTTAAATTCTAAGGAAGAAAAAAGCTCTTATTGAATTTCTCTAGACTGTGAGTGCCTGGAGGATGGCCTGTGTCTGCTTGGATCATGGCCTCCTTGGTGCCTGACTCTTCATTTGTCTGCAGCAAATATTTACTAAATGAATTGCTGAGTAAACTTGCGTAGGCTCAGACACTACACCTTCATGTTTATTTCCATTTTCTCATTCAAGTCCAATGTTATCTTTATGAAGAAAGCACCATGATCCCTATTTTTCCATAGGGAACCTGGAGCTGTTAAGGGCATAATCAGTAGGATAGAGATTTGAAGTCAGGACTGTGTCTCTCCAAGGTCAAAGTCAATGCTTTTTACCTGCCTTAATTCTTCCTTCTATTCAACTCTGGCTTCTTACGCAACAGTGTTGGACTTCGCTACCATAAGAAAATATTTTAGTCTCTGAGAACCCTGTGAATCCTGACTAGTGACTTTCTCTGGTGGTTGTGTGGGGAAACATCCCTCAGACCCAACCCTAAGGTGTAGTCCAGGGTTAGTCCTTTGCCCTCTGATGGTCTCACTTACTCTCAGGACTTCATTCCCTATGTATGTACCAATTTTCAAATATTTGTTTCCAGCCTATAACTCTCTCCTAGAACTGCTTGCCACTGTGACCAAACTTCTACCAGATATCTCCACCGAATGCCACACTGGGACTTCAACACTGACTCTGTCAGGTGTCTGTGTTTCTTCTTCTGATTTGGCTCAATGAATACCATTGCTATTTAACCCAAGGTCCATGATAGAATGAAGGCTCCTCCCCATGTCTCGTCTCTCATAACCAATATGTTATTAAGCTTATCAATTCTGTGTCCTGAATATCTCTTGAACCCAGATTCATGTCACTACATTTCTGACACCACCCTAGCTATGCTGCCATCATGTCTTACTAGAACCTCTGCAATGGCCTCCTAACTGGCCTTCCTGCCCTTGATGGCCTACTTTATTTCACTTGTCAAGTATATCCAAAGTGATCTTTCCACAACATAAATCTGATAATTTTATGCTTATATTTAAAATATTTTAAGAAAATAAAATATGTGTAAATATATAATAAAATAATATAGCCTCAATATTTGCCCATTTACCAGAGGATTAAGTCCATGCTCTATAAGAAGGTATCAATCTGGCCTCAGTTCAAATTTATGCCTCATTTCTTGCCTCAAACTTTTCTACTCTGACCAACTCTGCCTTTCAACCAGTTTGAGCAGAACAGGAGAGAGCAGAGCACATTCTCACATGTGCCACACTTTCTCTGCCTCTAGACGTTGGCCCCTGTGATTCCATCTTCCTGAACTCTTCCCCCACTACATTCCTTTATTTCTACCTTCTCATCCCTCAGTCCCTTTGCAAGGATAACACCTACTTATTCTTTAGTTTTCCTTAAATAAGCATTTATTCAGCATTCAAATAGTTATTGAGTATCTACCAAACACAGTTCTTAGCAGTAAATAAAATAGACAAAATCCCTACTCTCATAAAATTTTGTGCTTAAGAGAGGTAAACGGCCAACAAGAGAGGTAGGTCAATATATACACATGGCAGATGGTGAAAAGTACCAGTGAGGAAAATAAAACAAGAAAGGAGATAGGGAGTGGGCACTTGGCAATTTAAGTAGATTGACCAGGGAGACCTCATGAGAGGATATTTATGACAAGGTCTGGAAAAGATGAGGGGCAAACCACTCAGCTTATCTAGGAAGAGTGTTCCAGGCAGAGAAATAATAAGTGCAAAGGCTCTAAGAGTGCCTGACATGTTTGAGGAATAGAAAGGAGGCAGGGAGCACTGAGGAGGAGTAAGTGGGAGGCCAAAGAATAGAAGGTGTGGTCAAGAGATACTGGAGAAACAAATTGAGGGGTTGGTGAGGAGGGTGTGGTGGCAGAGTGGGATTGTGTCTTCCTGGTAACATCTCTTTCAGGTGTAGGTAGCACCACTAGACCCTCCATTTCTCCTTCCAGTAACATCACAACAGACTTAATTGTCTGCCTGCTGTTTCTCTCTTTGTCTGTACCCTTGTCCAGACTCTGAGTTTTATGATGGCAGGGGTTGATGGCACCTATAAAATTCTCTGCTGTGGCCTCAAGACCCTTTCAGAGTGACTGATACAAAATAGTAATGATGAGTCAGAGAATCAATGAATGAATGAATGAACAAATGAATGAATCTCAATGAATTTATAATTATGCTGTGATACATGCAGTGTGTTCACTCCATTTCCCTCTTTACCCTGGAATTCCTCAGCTCTCTGCTGCTTCAGTCAGTCTTTCCTTACATTGTATCCGTGCTTCACCACTTTGAGACTCTTCACCTCCCAGGCTGGGAGATTATGGCGCCTCCATCATACATTTGTCTACTCTGTTGGCAAAATCAGCAGACCAGTGATTCTATGACAATTGAGACAAATGTTCATAATTCCAATCATCTCAGGTGGGAAATACTGCCCTAAAATGCAGACCTTCCATTTAGAGACCACAGATTTCCATTTACCTCCCTAAATCTAATTTCAAACATTCAGCTCATGAGCTTGGAAAGCAAGTCATCAAACTTTCCATCTTCCAAGGGCTCCTTGGAGGCACTGAACAGTAGAAGTTCCTTTGTGACCTGTCTACTGGAGAGTTCCATCATCCAGTATGTGATATCGTTATGAAGTCTCCATGTTGCCAACACAACAGCTGTTCTGTCTAGCTTTCCCTAGTCTACGTAAACCAGCTAGGTGTCGATCCTGTAAGATTAGTAAAATTATGTATCCAGAAAGTTAAGAGGTCCTGGGCAGATATTTTGTTTTCCAGGCTATTCACACCCACCAGGGCTTCTCTGACATCAGAGTAACCATGAGAACAAAGCTTGAGTCATCAGACCCCTGAGACATGAGCTCCTCATTCATGCTTTCCCTGCTGTGTCCTCCCATCTGCATTTTGAGCGATATTGTACTACTGTTCCTGGGAAAACATGGAATTAATCAACAATGAGTATGAAAAAAAAAAAAAAGAAACCTTGTTACTGAAAGCTTTCTACACTTTAATATTCTTAAATATGTGAAGTAGGAGAAACTCTTTATGTTCTGCTTTAGTCCTTTTCGTGTAGAATTCTTATTCACTTTATGCAGCTGAATGAAGTGGCCTGGGGTAGCAATGAAGATATCGCCAGCTTCATGCTCTTGCCTAAATATTATTTTTATATTACTCCCTCCTTGACCAGAAATGGAAATGACTAAGGGTGGAAGGGAGACCCTCCAACCAGCCTCTTTCATTTACATATATGGAAACTGGTTTGCAGAGAGGACAGTGTTAGTACTAGAGCCCACAGCTTGAAATGGAATGACAAAATTAGTGCGTTCTTTTTATTCGCTTCTTCTTGCTGCCTTGTTCTACCCATCCTAGGTCCAGAGCATCTTCCTTAGCCTTTTCTCCGGGCACTGGAGCAGAAAATTTACATAGAGAAATCAAACAAAGAATCAAGGGGTTAGCCCATTTTGTTAGGATAACTGGATTCTCAAAGCTGAGACCTACCACTTATTGGCTCTGTGAACCAAACTAGTTTCTTAAAATCCCAAAGCCTCAGTTAACTCATCTGTGAAATGGGTGTTATAACAGCCCCTCCAGGATAGGGTTGCTATAATAACTGAAGGAGATACTGCATGTAAAGCTCTCAGCAGTTCTTGCCACACAGTAAGTGCTCAGTAGTGTTAGCTATGATTACTATGTGGCTCTTTTGAGAAAGAAGGCTGTGGGGCCATAGCATTAGCCAGCACTAAAATTTACATTCCTGGCAGAGCAGCACTGCCCCAATTTATGTGGGAGATTCTTTTTTCTTATATTTTTCCTGACTCTTACAGTCTAATATCTTCTCAGTTTCAATTTTCATCAGTCCAGAGCCTTTCCTTGCCCATCTTCATTCCATTGTCCGGGCTTTAACTGCATAGGATACCGAAGCTGTTAACAAGCCCAAGACTTTATATAACAAAACACAGACAGCACAATAGCCTGGAATTTAGAACAGGAAAGGCCTCCTTCCCTTCAGAGATGAACGATGGAGCCAGGGTTGCATTTATTAGTAAGAGCTTCATTGCTGCCAGAGTGGGGTTTAAGCTGTTTGAAATGGATTAGAGGGTGATATGAAGCCCAAATCAGGCCCATTTGGAAACAGAGTGAGACAGAGAGAGATAGAGACAGAGACAGAGACAGAGAGAAAGGGGTGGGGGGGTAATGAGTTTTGGAAAGACCTACCTTTCTGCTTTTTTTCTCACCCCTCCCAAGCCTTATGCTAAAGGCAAGTTAGTTCTACTAAAGAGAGCCAAATCTGAAAGCAATTTTATCTCCTTAGGAAAGTCCAGGGAAGCCAATTCTCCAACCCTGATTTCAGCTTTTCATTTGAAAGCGGGGAGGAAATAGGAAGGAAGAGAGAGAGAGAGAGAGAGAGAGAGAGAAAACAACTCTAGAAAGAGAGGTTTAAGGAAGTACATGGAGCTGGACGCAGGAAACCTGAGTTCCCATATAGCTTAGCTCAGGATGTTCCGTGTCCCTATGCGTTCAGGCATGGCCTCTCGCTCCCTGGCCTGGTCTCTGTGGCTCTGTAGATTGTAGGGGAAATAGCCGGGCCACGGGCTTAGTACAGCTGGGTATTACTCTGTTTGACTGTATAACCTGTCACTTCCTGTTCTTTCCTGAGATTTCTTCTCTGTGTAAGGCAAAGGTTAGACAAGCTAATCTTTTGGTTTCTTTCGAGTACTACCATTCTAGGATGAGAATTCCCTGACTGCCTGCCTGCTTGCTTGCCTGAGGGCCAGCAGACTCTGCTCCTAGGATTCCAAAAGGGTTTCTTGGTCACATGTCTTTCTTTTAAAAGAATTTCTTTAAAAAAAAATTATTTAGGGACTCTTGGGTGCTTAGCACTTGCCTTTGGCTCAGGTTGTAATCCCAGGATCCAGGATGGAGTCCTGCATCGGGCTCCTATGAAGAGCCTACTTCTCCCTATGCCTATGTCTCTGCCCCTCTCTCTCTGTGTCTCTCATGAATAAATAAATAAATCTTTAAAATAAATAAATAAATGATTTAAATTTAAATTTAGTTAATATATAGAGTATCAGGGATAGAAGTTAGTGATTCATAAATTGCATATAACACCCAGTGCTTATCATATCAAGTGCCACCTTTAAAGCCCTTCACCCAGTTGTCCCATCCCCTGATCCACCTCCCCTCCAGCAAGTCTCACTTTGTTTCCTAGAGTTAAGAGTCTCTTATCATTTGCCTCCCTCTCTGTTTTTATCTTATTTTATTTTTCTTTCCCTTCCCCTGTGTTCATCTGTTTTGTTTCTTAAATTCCACATGAATGAAGTCATATGGTATTTATCTTTCTCTGGCTTATTTCACTAAGCATAATACCCTTTAGTTCTATCCACATCATTGCAAATGGCGAGATTTCATTTTTTTAATGGCTGAGTAATATCCCATTGTGTATATATGCCACATCTTCTTTATCCATTTATTTGTCGATGGACATCTGGGCTCTTCCCATATTTTGGCTATTGTGGACATTGCTGCTATAAACATTGGGGTGCAGGTGCCTGTTTGGATCACTATATTTGTATCTTTGCAGTAAATACCTAGTAGTATAATTGCTGGGTCATAGGGTAGCTCTATTTTTAACTTTTTGAGGAACTTCCACACTGTTTTCCAGAGTGGCTGTGCCAGTTTGCATTCCTATCAACAAAGTAAGAAGGTTCCCCTTTCTCCGCATCCTCATCAACATCTGTTGTTTCTTGAGTTACTAATTTTAGCCATTCCTTCAAGAGAGTTTCTTGTTGCACGTTGCCAGCACTGGATTCTTTGCCAGACCATTGCTGAGGTCCAGGAGCATCTGAGCCAGAGTCCTCAGTTGGCAGGACAGACCTGCTCCTGATGCTATAGGACCTTGGCTTCCCTTGGGATCACTGGCCCTGAGAAGAAAGGAAGGAACTGGCAGCTCTGGGAGGGGCCTTGAGGGAGCCAAAAAACTGAGACTGGAGAGATTGCAAGTTGCTGCATTGTAGGTCCTTTGTGGTCTGTTGTGGAGGGAAGGCAAAAGATGGGCAGGCGTATGTTCTGCACTGAGGGAAGTCTGGAGGAGCCAGAAGTCAGTCCAGAAGCCACTGGCTGGGGCAGGGAAAGGGCTTTTGCAGGTTCATAGAGAAGCCTGCCACCAGGCTTGTATTAACACTGTGCTGGATGGGCTAGTTCTCTCACAGCACTGTTTTACTGTGAGTCAGTAGGGCACTGAGGCCTGCTCTGTCCCTGGGGTTAGGGATACCCTGCTGGCTATGGTTAGATTTTAAATGGAGAATTTGGCCAGGCTATATGCATTTTAGCTGCAATAATTGCAATAACATTTGTAAATGTAGAGAGGAGGCTAATTTATACCATGGATGCCATCAATGCTGAGTGAGCCTCTGAAGCTCCAATTACAAGACAAATTTCCTTATGAAATGACTGCCAGAAAATGCCCTTGTTGTTATTCTGACAACAGAAGCCAACTTGTTACTCTTCCCTTTTAGAATAAAGGAGAGGAAAAAAATAAAAGGCAATAGTCTCCTCCTGTTAATAATCTGAGTTGATTTTTTTAAGACTGCAAATGCCTAATGAGTCAGGCTCCAGGCTTGGCTCAGTGCAACACTGAGCCTAACTTAAGTGGCTGTTCTTGGCTCCACTAAAAAATGGGCTGGAAAGAGAATGACCTCGTTTTGCAGCAAAGGATACTGAGATTAAGCCAATGGTAGGTGCTATGGACTGAACTGTGTCCCCTCAAAATTCATAGGTTGAAGCCCTAAATTTCAAGGTATTTGGAGGTGGGGCCTTTGGAAGGTGATTAAGTTTCAGTGAGGTCATGAAGGTGAGATCCCTTTGGGCTACTATAACAAAAATTACATACACCTAGTGTCTTAAACAACAGAAATTTATTTATCATAGTTTGAATTCTGGAAGTCTGAGATCAGGGTGCTGACTGGTGTCTGGTGAGGACCCGGTTCCTGATTCATAAATGGCCATCTTGAATCCTTATTTGGCAGAGAGCAGAGAAAAAGGAAGCAAACTCTCTTGTATCTTTTCTTATAAAGGAACTAATCCCATCATGAGGCCTTTACCCCTCTGACCTATTTACCTCCCAAAAGCCTCATCGCCACATATCACATTAGGCATTAGGGATTCAACATGTGAATTTTGGAGAAAGACAAATAGTCTGTAGCACAGATGGAACTCAACCATACTGGAATTCTGGTATCAGACCTCTCTAGCCTACAGAACTTGGAGGAAATATTTTGTCTATGTGTTTTGTTATGGCAACCTGAGCTTACTCACAGTAATAGTAATAGTAATAGTAATAATAGTAATAGTAATAGTAATAGTAATAAATATTGACTAGTATAAACTGAGACCTTGAGAAAAACCATTCCCCATAGAGGCTCTTGCATTTAGTTGTTGAAGTTAAGGAAGTTAAGGAATCTGGGTTCAGTGTCAGCTCAGCGTCTCCTAAATCGTATGAAATTAGGCAAGTTACTTAGGTTTTCTAAGTCTTAGTTAATTCATCTGTAAAATGGAGATACTAATACTATCAAGATCATATAATTGTTATGAAAACAAGATGAGAAAATACATTTAAAGTCCTTACTGCGCATTAAGCACTTAGGGGGGCAGTCTTGGAGGCTATCAGGGACATCTCTTTACTTAAAGGAAGTAGAAGCATGAAGCTATTGGTCTTTGGTATACAATTCAAATTCTAATCCTCCTTCCTTAGAAGAAGTCCTGGAACCTTTAGATTTTTAGAGACATTAGATCATTTAGATTAGAGCCAATATATACAGTCTCTGAAAAGAGTCTGATCTTTGAAATCAGAGTAACGTGAATTTTAATCCCAGGCTTGCTGCTTAGTAGCTCAATGTGTCTTATTTCCTCAGGGCTTTAGTTCCCTTTCAGTAGCTTGGACACCTTTCTAGTGTTGCATTGTGAGGGACATGTGGGAGAGCTGCATGGAGCTCTCAGCACAGTCCTTGACACTCTTAGTGCTTCTTCTCCTCTTGAAATGACTCTAGATCCCATAAAAAGCAATTCCCTATCAGCCTAATATCCAGGGCTGGGAATTCATGTCGTATAATGACATGTAATATATGCATAGTATATGTAACATATAGAGATACATATAGTAAATATACATAATTTTTATATATATGAAATTGTATTACATATTATATATATGAAAGTACCTTAAACTTGGAAACTGTAAAATTCTGTGCAATTAAAAATATGTTGTTCTTACTGTTATTTATCGAGGGTGGAGCCAACATGGCAGGATTCTATCATGAAAATAGGGTTTAATAATAAATTTGTTGGTAAGCAATTTTAGAGTGGGGAATTGCTAAACATTTGTGGGGACCTCCACTTGCCAGACATTGGCAGACACTTTATGCAATCAGAGGTGTATCAAGATATCAGGCAGAGAGTAGTAGACTGTGAGTCCTGGAAGGATTGCCATGTATTGCCTAGAATTGTAATTTAGAATCAGATGATCTCTTTCCAATAGATTCTAAGTCTCTTAAATATAGAGACTGTGTTTTCTAATATGCATTTTCTCTACCGTTCCTGGGATACTGTATCAGAGCAACTTGAGAGATATTTGGTGATGGAGTGGACACATGGTTATAGTCATTAATTCTACAGTTATTTAATGAGTATCTACTCTGTTCCAGGCAGAGTTCCAGACATTAATGATACAGCAATTAATAGAATAGACCAAGTCTACTTTGCTTTCATAGAGCTCACACTCTAGCAGGGGAATGAAGCATGTAAGGTGAGAAGAGGCACAAGTGGAAAGAGAAAATGGAGAAAGTGGTCAGTGGGTTGGGAGATCACCTACCGAAAGCCATGTGTGAGCCATCTGGATCTCCGCCATCATGGTGACAAGAGGGTCTGGTTATGCCCCTGATAGCCTGTGCTCATGGAGGACCACGTTCCCTAAAGGTGAACATTATGAGTACATTCAAGAAATCTTGTGGTCCTGAGCCCAAGAGTCATGCAACTTCTCTCTCTCTCACCTTTAAATTAATATAATTTACTTTTTAGAGCAATTTTAGGTGCAGAAAAATTGAGCAGAAAGTACAGAGAGTTTCCATTTATCCCCTTGCCCCAACCCCAAATATCCCTTATTATTAACATCTTGCATAACTGGAATGCATTTGCTACAATTAATGAGCCAATATTGATACATTATTAATAATTAAGGTCCATAGTCTACATTAAGGTTCATTTTTTGAATTGTGCATTCTATAATACAAATGTATAATGATATATATCCACCATCACAGCATTATATAGAACAGTTTCCCTACCCTAAAAACCTCTGTGCTTCACCTATTCATCCCTCCCTACCCCTAACTCCTGGAAACTACTGATCCTTTTACAGTCTCCATAATTTTAGAGCCTTTCTTAAATTATCATGGAGTTGGAATCATATAGGACTTTCTCTTTTAGCAATTCTGTTCTGATTCTGTTTAGTTTGGCTGCTACCTTCATCCCAGAGTGATGAAACCCAGAAGCCTCTGTCCTGTCATGGTCATAGGGGCCCATTCATATAATTGAGAGGCAGTGATGTGCAAGATAAAAGTAAAATCTTCTCTGCTTAGCAAGTAGGATAGATCCACTGTTAGCCCAGAGGAGAAAGATTGGATCTTTGCAGTTTCCTTGATTCAGTAAAACACATTTAATCACTTAAATGCTTTTTGATTATGAGCTGGGGGTGATTTTTTATCATTTCGGCCAACTCCCAACAATTTCTAATGTGTCCTGAAAAGAGAGCTGAGAAGAAACAGGGACAGGAGCTTTTTGTTTTGCTTTATTTATCTGTGTGAATTATCCACTTTTGCACTTAAAATGACCTAAATTTTCCAGGCAACTGAAAGGCTTCTACTAGATGCAGGTGCTGTGCTGTTGGCATGAAGGAGAAACTGGCTGTGGGTCCTGACATGCCCCCCACCCCTGCCAAAGCTCCATGGTTACCGTGGGAACAGAGGTGGGCTCTGGCCCTGCCCTTCTCAGAGAACCCAGAGTGAGAGCACCCTGTAGAAGATGAGCAGGGGAAGGGCAAGTGTGGGTGAGATCTTGCATGTGTGTTATTTGTTAGATTTACGACCGCTAGTAGCACTATCAAAAGTGACGTTTATTGGGTGTGAAATGTTCTCATTTGTTAGATAACACAAGCTGTTTAGTATTGAAGCAACTTTCAGACAGCAAAGTCTCCTCTGTCATTAGGGACCTCCTAGGATTAATTACTGAGATCTATGCCCCAACGTTCAGATGCCTCCCAGAACCATAAACTTGTAAATCATGCATGAGCTGATTGCCAAGAAATTTTCCTCAAAGCCACGATCTCTCTGTAAGGGGGACAAGGACAAGTTAAGTGAATAGTCAGTTGCTCATAGGTGAGTGCTCCCTGAAGACATGGGTTCCTGGTCTGAAATCTTCAGACTATCCTTGCTTCCTTCATGCTTGAGGTTGCTGCAACGACACCTCATATTTATACACAGGTTTTGAGCTTTTCAAAGCATTCTGTCCACAAAGGTGATTTCTTTGTCACTTATGATTACCTTGCTAGCACCTGGAAAGCATCTGGCACATTGTAGGTCCTCGGTAATGGTGCTAGATGAATGAAAGGAAGGACAAGGATCTACCTGCCACTAAGAGGTGGGTGTGCTGCTTGTCTCAGATCAGCAGACTCTCAGAGACAGAGCTGGGTCCCGGAGCCCAGTCTCTTTTCTGAGTTCGATCTGTTCTTCTTCCTTTTGAACCCTACTTCTAAGCAACATTGTCCCAGGCCTCTGGCTTTCGAGGTCTCCCAGAGCAACACTGCTTCCATCCATTTAAATATAACACCTTTAGGGATTATGATAAAAACAACGAGACTTCAAATGCAAAGAAGTTTGTTGAAGAATTCTAAAACTACTTAGAACAAAACTGGAGTGAACACAAAAGGGAATTGAACCTACTAGTTATGAAAGCACTTTGGATCACTGATAATTCTTTGGCACAAGAAAATGAATATAAAATGCTACAAGATGAATTAGGGTGGACATTAGGAAGAACCATTGTGGACATCTACATTGATGTGCACCAGGGAAATAAGGCTTGTTGAATATTCTGTGTTCTATGATCACTGTGTTAGGGTAGTGAAATGTCCACGTCCTAGTTAGTCCCAAAGCATGTCGGTTCGTTCCGTATCCCACCTCCAACACCATCACTCCAATCCAAGACATTGTCACCTTTTACCCGTTTCAAAAGCCTTCTAATTGGCTTCCCCATTTCTACATTTGCCATAAAATACCATCTAGCCACTGCTTAAGACCTCTCGATGACTTCACATTGCACTTAGGACGAAAACAAAAATCTTCATCATGACACATAAGGCCCTGCAGGACCTGGCCTCTGGCTACCTTCCCAACCTCATTTCTTACCATACACCTTCTCACTCACTGCTTTCAGCCAAATTGGTCTTCTTCCAGTTTCACAGATGTGCCAACTATTTCCTTCCTGCAAAAGGACATTTGCAGAGGTACTGTTCCCTCTGTCTACAGTGTCCTTCCTCTCACTGTTCCCATGGCTGGCTCCTTCTAATCCCTCTAATCATTCTTCTAATCTCATCCTAAATGTAATTTCATAAGAGAAGTCTTCCCTGACCCCTAAATCCCAACCAGACCCTTCCTCTATTATTCTTTCTTACACATTCCTTCATTCTCTTCATAGCCCCTGCTGTTTATTTGTGTTTTTATTTTAGTGTTTATTGCTTTCCTTACATCATATATACCTAAAAACAGGTACCACGTGTATTGGTTATGCCAATAGCACCTTAGAGGTTAACCTAGTACCTGACCAAAGAACAGGACTACAAGAAATATTTAAGGAATGGAGGAAGAAATACATTAATGGACGTCAAGAAATATAATGCACATTAATATTTCTAAGACATTGGGAGCTTACAGTCCATTTGTGTCTGTCTGTGTATGCATGTAACATTTATTCTTCAAAATCTCAGGGATTTTTGTCTGTTTTGTTCATGGACATATCCCTAATACTCCCAACAATTGCTTGGCACGTAGTAGTTCAAATAAGTATAAATAAATAATTTGTTGGATGAATGATGAACAGAAACATAAGGAACTATAAGAACATTTAGCAGGAGGCCTAATCTAGTCTATAAGTCAGAGAAGAGATTTGAGAGCAGGAAGTATTGAAACTGAGATGTGGCATTATCTATACAAAGGGGAAGGGGAAAGGGGTCGCACAGAGTAGTTCACAGATTGTAAACAACCTAAGTAAAGGCCCAAGGTAAGAGGCAAAAGTGAGCTTGACATGCTACAGCTTCTTAAAACGATTCATTGTGCAATACGGCTGGTAGCGTGCCACATGAGATATGTGGGAACATTCATGCAAACCCTGATCCCAGGGAAGGATTCCTCTGGGTGGAAATTGTGTTTCCTCAATGTAAATAAACTGGCATTCTGCTTTACTTAATGGGTCTTTAGTAAGTTTGGTTAGAATAAGTAAGCTCTGCTCACCGGCAATAAATAAATTATTTTCTCTACAAAGCTGAGAACTAGATCCAGAGCTATCAGGACCTCACCAAAGACAGCCCTGAGTGGACTATCTGCCTCTTCCTACAGTCAGGATAAGGTTCTAGGATTCAAGAGGCCTGTGTCCTATGTTTAATGATGTCTAGTGTCTCATCTCTGGGTTCCTGGCTCTCTTCTTTTTAATACATTTGGTTGGGATCCTTGAATGACTCAGCCTTAGAGCATCTGCCTTTGGCTCAGGGCGTGATCCTGGGGTCGGGATCCAGTCCCACATCGAGCTCCTTGCTAGGAGCCTACTTCTCCCTCTGTCTGTGTCTCTGCCTCTCTCTTTGTGTGTCTCATGAATAAATAAATAAAATCTTAAAAAAAAATACTTTTGGTCTTGGAGAGCAAGGGCAGTATCAGGTTCTGTTGGGATTTCCCAACCTCACTGAATGCAAAGTCTTGCACATCAAAAGCATTCAACACTCAATGATGAGGCACATGTGGCAATGCAAAGATGAGAAAGGCCTGAGGAAAAGATGATTGTGCCTTGACCACCTGTCTGTGCAGTTCCTAACCTCTTCTCTATGTCCTGTCTGGCTTGTACCCAGAAGCCTTTTCCAGCCTCCTCCCAGATTCTCTTTCCTTCTACTCTAACCACAGGAAGCCCAGAATCTCTATTTAGCAATAATCTAAGGTTTTTTTTTACTTTTGCTCAGTGAATATTGACTGAGGGGTGACCAGGGTTGGTCTATGTGCTAAGTCCTGGGGATGTAATGAATAACAAATAGACATACTCTTTGCTCTCAGAGAGTTACAATTTAGTAGGAGAGTCGGATATTAAACTTAAATACACAAGTAAATATATAACTCAAATTGTGATGTAGATTGCATATCGGTTGTGGTGTAGGAAAAGCGTGGACACAGAACACAGGTGGCTTATATTTTGTGGAAGTCGAGGTGACACTTGAATTGAGATTAATGCACAGAGGCAGGTTAACCATGCAGAGAGCTGGGGGCAGGGGTGTTTGGAGGGTGCTCTCTAAACAAAGATGAGGGCGTGTACGAAAGGCCCAGACGCAGGACAGAGCTCTCAGTGTGGCAGAGGAACAGAAAGAAGGCCCTTCTGCAGTGGAATGAGTTTGAAAACATAGGCCTGGCTAGATTAGGCCTTTCAGACCAGGTTAAGGATTCTGAATTTTATCCTTAATTCAGTGGGAAGCCCCTGAAGAGTTTTAAGCAGGGAATGACATAATCTGATTTACATTTTTACAAGATCATTCTAGCTGCTGTGTGGAGAATGAATTCAGAAGATGCTAACAAGGAAGATATTGCGGTAGTCTGGGTGAGAAATAAGAATGGTTTGCACCTGGGGCTGGAGATGGAGAAAAGAAGGGAGAGAGGGTTCTTTTTTTTTTTTTTTTTTTTAATGTAGAAACGACAAGATTGGTAATGGCCTGGATTTGGGGATGAAGAAAAAGGAAGGGTGAGAATAGCTTCCAAATTTCTGGTTTGGCTCAAGAAGTCTCTTTCACATAACTGCCCCATTCTATGTGGCTCTTGCAATAACTTTGGGCCAGGGGTTAACCAGGGGTAGCCAGGGATTTTGTGTCCCTGGTTAATAGAAGAAAACAAGAAACTGAGAAATTCGATGATTCTCATGTCTCATGTTGGTTGGCAAAAGCCAAGACTAGCTACCTCCTTTGTAAAAGACCCTGGGTGTAGCCGTGTCCACTGACCCCTGTGGGAAGTGCCTGTATCCCATCTCAGGACTCCTGCTTGGCCAGGCCCCAAGGCGTCCAGGCTGGCAGCTTCCCTGGCCCCCTGTGCGTACAGTTCCATCAAGCCTCCATCCTGCCTCTCCCCGCCCACCGGCTGCGGGCTCACTCTTACTTAATGACTCTCATCTCCCAGAAAGTTCCTCCCAGAATCCACAATGGGCGACATTACGAACTCCTCATGTCTGGTGATAACTTTTTATGAGGTTTTTATTCTTTTACAATATATTAAAGCCATATTTTTGCCAGATTTTTACTTCAGTTTATTTCTTGTCCTTGAATCACTCCTTCCCTTCTCCCCCACCTCCTCGGTTCCCTCCCCCCCCACCCCCTCACCTGAGCAGGCTTTGCACTGGAGATGTTTAATTCTCCTTTAATCCCAATTCCCTGAGGTACATGAAAGCAGCTTTACGAGCCCATAAATCCAAGAAGATAAAGTGCATTTTTATTAGTTGTGTCGGCATCAAAGGGAAAAAAATGGAATCTAATGTGAAATAGTCAATAATGAATTTGCTTAATAGCCTTCCTCATCCCTTCAAAGGGTCTCTACCTAGTGGCCTCCCAGGTAAGGCATGGGGACTAGTAGACTTTCTCAGATGAGGCAAGGATGCCCCCCTGCCTGGCTGTATTTTTATTTTCATTTCATCCAGCGGAAGACATTTCTTCCTACTGGAGCTAGGAGGCTTGAAGGCGGGATGGGGTGAGAAGAGGTTTGAGGACCAGGCATGAGGGCAAGGCGATGGGCTGGCTGAGGGTAAACCCCACCATTGCCCAGGGGCTGCCAGGGTTCTGTTTGCCATGTTCTGAGCCCAGGTGGGTGCTTTGTCCACTGAGGGATGCTTTGGTGACAGAAAGCTGGAGGGTGGAGGCAGGGATGCTGAGGCATCACTAACAAAGTGGGTGTGCTACCTCAGAAGACAGGGTGACCAGCACCCTGTGAAGCCAGGAAGCAGTACTTCATGGAAGTGAAGGTGAAAGAACAGCCCTCATGGCATCTGTGCAGTCTTCCAGACTCAAGTTTCTCTGCTCAGATCCTGTAGTAATTCAATTGCTCTCAGGGCTGGGCCATGTCTGGCACACACCTCTCATTAGTTTAGTGTTTGTGTAATCTCATCTTGTCTCTGTGGCCACAATTACTCCTTGACCTCACCCCACCTCTCTTCTTCCTCTTTTGCCCCCCTTCTGCCTGTTTCTCTCTCTTCTCTCCCTACTTCCCTCTACCTTTCTCGCAACTTCTCTGTCTGCTTAGAGAAAGCCTTCCTGCTGAGGCTGTTAACCCCCAGGAAGGGCCCTGATCCTAACTTCTTCAGGTTGTTCATGTAATTTCCTGAGAATAATGAAGCTCCGGGCAATCTTTGACCACAGTTTTTAGGACCCTTTAGGGTCGAAAAGGAGAGCTCTTTTCTCTCCTCTCAAAAAAGGGGTGAAAGAGGGGGATGGGGTGAGAGTTTAGTTTATGCCATATGGCCACTAGATGGCAATAGTCAAACATGCAAAAAGGTAAGCAGCCTGGGAATTCAGCAGGCCTCCTTTCTCCAGGCATCTTCCTACTGTAGTAGGAAGGCTTGGAGGTTAGGGTATTGAGAACAGAGGCAGGGGCCAGCTCAGAGGTAGGACCTAGGCAGGCAGCTATCTTGGACATTAGGGTGGATCTGCAGCAATTTCAAGGCAGCATAAGAGAGCAAAGGCAGTCTGCGGATGGCGGCTACCACCCCCTATCCAGGGCTCACCCTCCTGCCCAGAAGGAGACCCAGTCATGGGGCTTCAATTTCTCCTGGCTGGTTGAGGTGGGCATTCCCACACCTGCTTACTGTTGTGTTCAGGTGTGACTCTCAATATGCTTAAAAGGAGAGAACAAATGGTTTCCCATTTCTCAAGGTGGCTTTGAGGATGGGCCTATAGTTTCATTTCATTTCAGGATGCCCTGAGGTCATTAAGGGAAGAGCAGAGTCCTGAGATTTGCATAAGGTTGTGACTTAAACTCTCTATCATGAATGTTGTTCCCCTGCCTGAGGAGCCCAGAACAGGGTCCAGCCTGTCAGTCAAGACATCAACAGATACAGACAGGGGATAATGGTAGGTGTTCAAAAATATTTGTTGAATTGAGCTTAATTGAATAGTCTCTGCCCTTCAGGACTTTACAATCTAGTGAGAGAGAGAGACAGACAGAGAGAGACGGAGAGAGAGAGGCTGTGTGAAGCAAAGAATAATTTAGTGCTAGACTATGGCTTGCTATCTGTGAGCTGGAGTTTAGAAAAGAAACATCATATAGAGGCTCATGGAATTTAAGCTAGGTCTTGAAAGGTTTAGGTAAGAAAAAGTTACAGCGTGACTAGAGAAGACAGGAAGAGCTTGGCACGATCAGGACATTTTACTTGCAGAACGGAGGGTTTATGCCTATAGAAGGCTGCCACCCCCTTTCCAGGGCTTCGTAAGATGAAGTAGACTTAGGTTGGAGGTGGGTACTTAAAAGTCAGGCCAAAATGTCTGTACTTGATCCAAAGCAATAAAAAGCTATTGCAAGTTCTTGAGCAGGAGAGTGACCTGGGGGAAGTGTTGGTTAAGAAAACTCAACTTTGAGGGATCCCTGGGTGGCGCAGTGGTTTGGCGCCTGCCTTTGGCCCAGGGCGCGATCCTGGAGACCAGGGATTGAATCCCACGTCGGGCTCCCAGTGCATGGAGCCTGCTTCTCCCTCTGCCTGTGTCTCTGCCTCTCTCTCTCTCTCTCTCTCTCTGTGACTATCATAAATAAAAAAATAAATAAATAAATAAATAAAATAAAAAAGAAAACTCAACTTTGGCTCAAGACCGGGAAGTCATTGCGTGCAGGGATGGTGGGTTTTCTTTTCTGTGCTTGTCAAAGGGTCAGTGTAATGCTTAGCCTTGATGAGTGTTCGATAAATGTTGAATTGAAAGGACATGCAGCGGGAGCCCCAAGGACACTGAGGCTCCCTCAGGGGAGGTCAGATTCGCTGGTGAGTGCGCAGAGCAGAGCTAGGGCTGCTGGCAGTTTGGCTGAGCGCCGCCCACACCAAGCACCAGTTTTCAGAGGGCTGCTTTGTTCACTGGCTCAGCAGAGCATGTGAGATGTGATCACAAGCTTGAAATAACACAGACAGTCTCTGCTCTCTGCCACTTCCTATTTTGCTGATCCACTTATTTGACAATGCCGAAGGAACACCTACACCTTCCTTTTCTGCCTGCATTGCCCACTTGTAGGGATTTCTGCAGCCTGAGTGTCGATGCAGGAGGCACACTGTTAGCAGATCGCTCACCTGGACGACCAGGGATGGAGGGACTCATGGAGTCACCTTATCCAAACATCGGTGTAGGCGAAATGTCTAAATGTTTTTGGCTTTCTGCTGTGGACAAAGGCAGAGCTGACTGAACAAATAGTCTGTTTCAAGGTGCCTTCACCTCTACCTTCATTCTTGTTTCTACTCTGAGATTGGTATCATTTCATCCATTTATAGTGGAAGAAGCTGAGGAGTGGTGATGGTGGGTGATTTACAACAGATCGCCTTATTTTCAATGGGATGGACTCTCATTGTCACACCCTGTTCCTGTCTCATGAGACCCCGCTGCCTGGGTCCAGGCTATGAGGACAGGAGTACAGGGAAAGTCCCAGCCTGCCAGGGAGGTGGAGGTGGTAAGGCCAACTGGGATGGGGGAGGGCAGTCCCGGAGTTCAGGAGCACAGCAAAATCCTGATGTTAGATGAGGCCCCATGCTTCATCAATACTAAGGTTAGGCCCAGGAGAAGACCAGCCTTAGGCATGCCTGGGAGTCAGGTCAGCAGACTCCAATGTCAAGTGAGAGGTGAAGGTCAGAAACACAAAGGTATCTGGCAAAAGAGGCCAGTTGTCAATCTACAAACATTTATCAAACACCTGCTTACCGCAGACGAGTAAGACATGATTCCTCGCCCTGATAGGGAGAAAGACAAGAAAATCAACAGTTAAAATATAATGTATTGTTTATGATAGTAGGGGTATGTAAGAATGCTATGGGAAACTGAAAGAAAAATCAGTCACATCTTTTCTGGGGTGGTGGGAATGAGTGGTAAGGACCTTGGGAACACATGACAGAGCTATTGTCATTGACTTGGTCAAGGATGAGGCATGAACAGCACAGACCCTTTCCATGTGCTGTCTTAGCTATTGTCTTGTGGTGTCCACTGCTGTAGGAGCTGTGCAGAAATGTTTCCTCATGTTTCAAAGTTGTCATCTCAGGTGGCACCGGGCTCATGAGCCTAGCTAGGTTCTGCTATGTCTTTTCTTCCTCTTCATCTCTGAGAACTTCGTAAGTCACAGTGCAAGGGCCAATAACCTTATCATTATCTTTCAGGCTCCTTTCTCCTGGTCCACAGTCTCACTGCACACATCATTAGGACACTGGAGAAGTCTATCATGAGAGATAATTCATCTTTGTTTCAAATCCTCTTTACATACTTCAGGGACCAGTTTGAGAGTATGTATGGTAGGTTTGGCTGTATCCAATGCTCAGGAGCACCAAGTGTTAATGGACTTGCTTTTCTCCTATGAGGCAATACATTTTTGTGTCTGGGTAGTGGACAGGATGTTTTCCAGAAGCAATGAAGACCCTCAGAGGGTGGTAACATCAGTGTGCTCTGGAAATAATAATGAACTCAATAATAAAAATAATAACTACCATTTATTAAATGTCCAAAGTCACATAGCAAGGAAATGGAAATGCAAATGAGAATTTATCTGTGACTGGGGTGGGTTTCATGATGGGCTTGTGATACTCTTCAGGGAGAGCCTCTCTGGCTTTGAGTCTTTTGAGCAGAGGGAAGAATGGAAAGACAGAGGAAGAATGGGGCAGGGGGAGACTCAGGCTTGCTGCTAACTCTAGTATAATAAACAAGTATGTGAAAGCAGCTTGTTCAGCCTAGCCTTTGCTCTCATTCCCAGCTGGCCAGCTCCTGGATCTCTCCAGGTGACTGTGGCTTCCTACATACAGCACTTGGGTCATTTAACCCATTGTGATATTGTGATTGAGAAGAAAAATACAGTTGATCATTCAGATAACCAATATATCTATTTCTCACATATATTTGGTCTGTACACAGTTTCTGGCTCACAGCTCCCAAAGCTCTTGGAATTTTCTGATTTTTGAGGGTGAGAAAGGTGTCTTTTGTTATGTTAATAAGACGACTTTTGGAAAGCTCCTGAGGATAGGGGCTGGTTGCCAGTGGGGACAACTCTGATTAGAGGATTCAAATTCTCAGTGCCACCTCTTGATCTCTGGAGAGGGGAGAGGGGCTAGAGGTCCAAAGGATTGGCAATGACCAGTAACTTAGCCAATCATGAACATATAATGAAGTCTCCATAAAAAAGGACAGCTTTCTGGTCCTTTTTCAAAGTGCTTCCCTGCCAGTGAGTGGGGCCCCAAGCTCCATGAGGACAGCTCCTTTGTTTAGGAACTTACCATATTTATCTCTTCATCTGGCTATTGATTCATTTCCTTTTTATCATATGCTTTAATAAAATGGTAAAGGTTAGTGTTTCCCTGAGTTCTGTAACCTGCTCTAGCAAATAAATTGAACCTAAGGAGGAGGTCATTGGAACCTCTGAACTATAGCCAGTCAGTTAGAAACACAGGTAACAGCCTGAGGCTTGCAATCTGGCTTTTGAACTGGGGTGGGGGTGGGGGGCAATTTTACAGGGCTGAACCTTTAACCTATGCAATCTGGTGCTATCTCCAGGTAAATAGTGTCAGAATTAAGCTGAATTCTGCTGGTGTCTGAGAATTTCTTTGTGTCTGTCTATGTAGGGACTCCCCCTCCCATATTGGAATTGTGCCTGGGAGCCCAAAAAGATCTGTGCACCAATTTAATCTCACCTGGTTTGGGGCACAAACTATTCTATAACATGACAACATTGAGCTTGATTCAGATTCAAAGCCAACTAGCATTGACTGAGAACCTACTATGTTCCAGGCATTGGGCCAGATAATTTTGTCTAACATTATCATATTAGACAATCTTTATGACAACCTAATATGAGGTATTATCTCACTTTTTAAATTGTGAGTCCCAGGGGTGTTCCTTAAGGTTTCATGATGTATTAATAAGAGCAGCAGCTTCTTTCCTCTGTGTTGGCTGTTCCTGAGGTCATTTCAGTTCTAATATTCTATTACCTGGGCCATTAGGAGAAACATGGGAATTGATTAGAGCTGGGAGCAGGATGCTAGATGATTCCAAAAGAACAACTTCCTTTTTTCTATTACTAACCATCCCTCTTCTCAGGTGCTCTTTCACCTGGATAACTAACAGCTAATGTTTCCTTTTTCTCATTTCTTTTTCATATCCCTGAGAGTAAAAGTGAAGGAAAACATTAGATTAGAAACAATAGAGAACTTGTATAATGAAGGCTAGTGTACAAAGGAGAGCAGGAGAGAAGGGTGAGAGTAGTTAAGTAGAAGACATTCACATCCAGAAACAGAGGTCCTTGGTACAACCTCAGCTACTACTCATAGACTGCGTAGATGCAGCTCAAGACAGTTGCAGGACCTGCTTGGTGCGGCTGACACCAACTGTTCACCAGTCACAAATTCCTCTCCTTTTGGGTTAATAGCTAGACTGCTTTCTTAGTCTCTCTGAAGTTAGGGTGATCAAACACCTGAGTGTTGGCCAGTGTAATGTGAGTGGAAGTGATATGTGCTACTTCCAGGCCTGGCTGTTAAGAACCTCTCACCCATGACTTCCATGCTCTTTCCTCTCTCACAGCAATCCTAGAAGCCACAGGAGATGCTGGAGATGGTGGAGCTATGAAGGAAGGAGCTTGGGTCCCAGCATCACCACTATGAGAGATAAACTTGATTATGTGAAACCCCTGGGATGTGAGGGTTTATCTATTACAACAGCTAGCATAACCTTGGCTAATATACTCAGATTCCTCATATGGAAAAACAGAGGGTGCTAGCCAGAATGATTTCTGAGGTCTTTCAGAATTTAACAGCTTCTGGTTCTATGGTGCCATGAAAGAGAAGTGCAGATCCAACAGCGTAGCATTGAACATGATTTATAGTACCTTGTGAGCTTCTCTACGGTCCCTGTCTTTGGGGAGCTTCCATTTGAGGCCAGCTGTGGTAAATAGCTTTTCTTTCCTGGCACTGTTCTTTGCTCCAAATGACCTAAGTCAAGACCCTTCTCATCTCTGTGAATTGTATATAACGACAAAGGCTTCTTCTTTTTCTCCAGAATAGCGCTGAAGATGAAATAAATAATAGTTGTGTTTGTACACGCTAAATGCTATATAAGGGATCATTCTTTTTTTTTTTAATTTTTTTATTTATTTATGATAGTCACAGAGAGAGAGAGAGGCAGAGACACAGGCAGAGGGAGAAGCAGGCTCCATGCACCGGGAGCCCGACGTGGGATTCGATCCCAGGTCTCCAGGATCGCGCCCTGGGCCAAAGGCAGGCGCTAAACCGCTGCGCCACCCAGGGATCCCTAAGGGATCATTCTTAATCAAAGATTAGGTTGTAGTTGAGATTCAGGAAGTCAGCAAAAGATTCAGGAACTCACAAGTAATGATTTTAAGTGTGACATTTAGTTTCATTGACCACAACCAAGTTACATAATATTAGTCCACATGGTAATATAATCCATTTTATGTAAATCAAATAGGTGACAATTGACACTCATACGCAAATTAGAGAAAGATTATTTCAATCGGAGAATTGTGACTATCAATTTCTCTTATGTTGTTTAGTACTGAGAGAGGAAATTTTTTTATTTTATTTTATTTTATTTTATTTATTTATGATAGTCACAGAGAGAGAGAGAGAGAGAGAGAGAGGCAGAGACACAGGCAGAGGGAGAAGCAGGCTCCATGCACCGGGAGCCCAATGTGGGATTCGATCCCGGGTCTCCAGGATCGCGCCCTGGGCCAAAGGCAGGCGCCAAACCGCTGCGCCACCCAGGGATCCCTGAGAGAGGAAATTTTCAAGTGAAACGTTATTAAAGATCAATTTAAAGTGATGATAAAGTAATACTGGGATTGGGGGAGGGTGAGTCAGACTAAGTAAAATCCAACTTAAATAAGGTTTTTTAAAAACTAGTACACAGAATGAAATAATTTTCTTAAAATGGGTTTGCAGAAACAGTTCTGTCAACACAGGTTGGAATTACAGCAGTGACCCAGAAACAAAAGTTCCTGCTCTATGGGGAGATAGACGATGTACATTTAGAGAGTTCAACATCAGGTACAGACAGCTAACAATCATTGTATTTTGCCATCTTTCTTACCAAGCATTTTAGAGGTTTTAATTCATTTAAGCCTTGTTAGAGCTTTGTAGGACAAATGCTGTTACTCGGGTCTCCATTTTAGAGATGGGAAAATTGATGCACAGAGAGGTTAATTGTCAAAGCTGAGGAGCCTGTTCTTAACTCCTAATCTATACTCTCTCTTATTACTGCTATAAAAAACATGTATAAGGGAATAAAATGTGAAAGAGAAGATGTGACTAATTAGAATGGTTAAGGAGATGGAACATTTTAAGAGAAATCTGAGTGGATCGAGGAAACCAGTCTGAAGATATCAAGGCAAAGATTGGATTCTAGGTAGAGGGAATAGCAAGTCAAAGGGTCCTGAGATGGGAAAAGTATAGTGGGTTTGAGTAATGTCAAGGTGTTGGTTTCTAAATGGATGAGCAAGGGAAAAAGTGATAGAAGATGGAGTTGGAAAGATAGCCAGGGCTAGATATTATAGGGCCTTGGCATTCATGATAAGGACTTTGGCTTTTCTCTGAAGATTTATGATAAGCCATTATAGGGTTTTGAGCAAGGGCAATAACAGGATCTAATTACATTAAGAAACCATGAACTATTCTGGATGTTCAGTGTATGTCAGGAGTACAAGATCTCAAGAATATTAATGAGGATGTGGTATAGAATAGAGGCTACTGCAATAGTCCAGGCAAGAGATAATCTGGGATTAGATCAGAGTGATAATGATGTAAGTGCTCGAGTTTGAAAGCTCTGGATGTGGAGTGTGAGAGAAAGAGAATATAGATGATATCAAGTCTTTTTCAGCTGAGCAATTTGGCCTGATGTTGTGGTAGTGCCATTTGCTCAACTTGGGAAGAGTAAAGACCAGCAGGTCTATCAGTGGTGGTTGGAGGTAAGTAAGAGTACTGTTTTGGAGACGCATGTGGAGATACTGAGTTAGAAATTACATACTCAAGCCTGAAGATCAGGGGAAAAGTGGGGGCAAGAGATACTAGTTTTAAAATCCCAGCCAAAAATACAGAGAAAATGGTAGAAAATAGATATATTCTAGGATTTCAACATTTCGATTTCAAGAAGAGGAGGAGCCAGTAAAGCAGACTGACAGAGGGGCGAGTGAAGCAGTAGGAAAAGAGAGAAAGTGGGTTTCCGGATGCCAAGACATGAAAATGTTTTAAGTAGGATGGCATTATCAGTGGTTCAATAAGGAGACCAATAAATTATCAATAGATTTGGCAATGCAGAAGTAGTTTTGACAAATGTGGGTTTTCCATGGAACGACGGGGACTCAAGCCTGTTTAGAAAATCAGAATTTGCTGAGTAAGGCTGCCATAACGATCAACTACCAACTCTCAAGGACTTGTCAAACAGTAATGTTTTGTTGTTCATGTTACCTGTTGACAGCTGTGGGTAAACTATAGTTCTACTCCTTATAAGTTCTCATTTTAAAACCCAGGCTGAAGGAATAGCTCCAATCTGGGGTTTACAGTTATCACAGCTTAGGGGAAGAGCAAGATTGCCAGTGGCAACTTGACATGCCTCTTAAAACTTCTACTCAAACAAAGCTCATATCATGTCTACTATGATTCTGTTGGGAAGCCAGGCACATGGCCAAGCCTGCAGATGTTTATGGGAGATATACTTCACCTGCAGGTCACATGGCAACTACAATCATTACAGAAATGAGGAGCCAATAGTTGGGAACAATAGCAGTTCTACAAAGAGAGCTCAAGATAAATTGGAAGATGAATTAGTGAAGATAAGAATTATAATATATATATATATATAAAATCACAAATTTTACTATAAAGGGAGCAAGTTAGTAGGGTAGTAGCTTCTCTAGTATGTGTGTTATTTCAGTATGTTTGTGTGTGATACACTATTCTTTGAGAGTTGAAAGTGAAGAAGGAGAGTGATAGAATAACTCCAGTGATAAAGTCTTATAGGTGGAAGGAAACAAAGTCCTCTGAACAGTGAAAAGTTTGACCTCTAGGAGTATTTTTCCTCTGGCAGGAAAAAAAGGCAGAGCCTATTGGTACAGAGACTGGGAAATGTGGCTGTAGGAAGAAAAATAATTTCTCCGATTGTTTCTGTGTTCTCGGTGAAATAGACCATCATCCAAGAGTGAAGAAGTAAGAAGGGGTATTAGAGATTTGAGAATTGGGGATCCCTGGGTGGCGCAGCGGTTTAGCGCCTGCCTTTGGTCCAGGGCGCGATCCTGGAGACCCGGGATCGAGTCCCACGTCGGGCTCCCGGTGCATGGAGCCTGCTTCTCCCTCTGCCTGTGTCTCTGCCTCTCTCTCTCTCTCTCACTGTGTGCCTATCATAAATAAATAAAAATTATTAAAAAAAAGAGATTTGAGAATTGAAAAGTTGTGAAATAATTACCATGTAAGTGAAATGAATAGGAAAATAAAGTAGGAACACAATTCTACTTGGGGTTTATGGTCATGGATTTAAGATGAGAACAGTCAAGGGGTTTGCATGTTTTTCATCATTTCCATTCAGCTGAATGCAGTTATGAGGTAGATGGAGAGTTGGGTTTAACCAAAGATTGGAGGCATCCAGGATGGATTCCATAATGGAGAGCAAAAGGAACTGATGGCTTATCCAGTGGGTTGATTTAATAATGGAAGATGGAGTGAAAACATAAAAGGTAGGATAACAGTGAGCATAGGTTTTATGATCTGGAAATCCTGGAGGGATTGTTGAAGTAGGTGTATTAGAGAGAGTAAACTGGAATATTGGTGATGATGGTCAGTTAGATGTTTGATATCAAGATATTAGAGATGATGCATTTGGTAACAATAGTCTGGGCTATGGGCATGTAAATTCTTGGATGAGATGGGCTGAGATGATTTCTGAGCTGATTACTGGCAATGACATTAGGCATTGAGAAACTAGGATGTTAAATGGATCAAGTATGGGAATGTAGAAGTTACTAGGAGGGAAGACATAGAAAGAGTGAAGGCAAAAGAGGTTATAAATAAATGCAACAAGAGGTGGTAAGTATTATCAGATGGCAAAAGAATCTCATGATGTGATCTTAAAGATCTTGCCTTTCCTTCTTTTAGGCTATGTGAGGGAAAGGTATGTCCTTGATGGCTAAATGGAAGCATTTTTATATGGACTACCTGGCAGATTGGCCTATGGAGGATTCAGGAAAGGCTCTAGGGTCTTACATGGGAATGTGTCTTTACCCTTGCTTCCATCCTGCCTCCTGGCTGTCAAAGCATGGGGGGCTCTGATTGATGCTAGATGCTGTGAGAACACATGATGCTTTCTCATAGCAAATGAACAAGAAACAGAGGCCAACACAGGCCTCAGACATGGGGAAATGCAGTGACGGGAGTGGTAAAGATGCTACAACAGTGACAGGGAGAGGAAGTCCACTGTATGTATGGTAGGTAGAAGGAGAACACAAGTAAAGGAGGAACATTGTCACCCCAGGAAATGACCTGTAACAGTTTCCCACCCATCATGTGGGATTTCTTAGAGGGCTTCCCTTCCCACCTCCATGATCCTCACCTCCACCTCCAGCTTGGTAAGACCATTTTGATTTCACGGTGAGGATGTCCAAAGTCTGAGTACTCACACATCTTATTGTGGGGCATCTGTAGAGAGCTGGACTAGGGACACTTTTTGATGGCATCACTTTTAGTATATTTTGTCAGAAAGCTCTGAGATAGAATTGATATCCATAATTGGACATTTTGTTCAGCAAAATGACAACTGTTTAAATAACAGGTTCTCCAAAATATAGTCTTTTTCTAAAGCTTATTATAATGTTTAGTTTCCTGAGCTTTGTTTTTTGAAGATGCTCCTCTTTGAGTTTTTTTTTTCTTTCTTTTTTTCTTTTCCCATCAGAAGGTGGCAGCTGACCTGCCCTCTCCGCTATGCTATTTTTTTTCTCCATTTCACAAGAGAAATGCTTGTCATAAGCTTTGTGTAACATTACATTTGGATAATATCAGGGAAGTAAGTGGCTGAGTTGAGTGTAAGTGTTGGAACTCTATAGAGTCATACAGATCTGAATTTGAACCTCAGATGCGCCATTTGTCTGCTGTCCCTTAACCCTCCCTATACCTCAGTTTCTTTATCTGTTTGGTGGGGATAATAGTAGACCTTCTCTCACAGGACTATTGGAATCATATGAGTTGGAGCATGCACAGTTCTGACCATGGTAGCTGACATGTAGTAAGCATTCAACAAGTCAGCAATAATAAAGTTACTAAAATCAACAATACCATTATTATGGTATTGTTGGTATTGCCATTAATAATAGTATTACCATTAATACCAACAATACCAATACCATTATTATCAAAGTCAAAATTACAATTGTGAATCACCTTCCAGCAGATCATTTTAACTTCTGTTCTCCAAAGGGACATTGAAAAGTCTGTACTCCTATGTGATAGTCACAGAAATTTAAAAAAAAAAAAAAGTAAAAAAATGGGTTTCTGTTCTGATATCCTTCCAGGAAAAACTGAGTATGGAATCCCCTCTTAGACCTTTTTTTAAGACTTACGTATTTATTTGAGAGAGATAGAAAGACAGCTCAGAAGCTGAAGGGGGGTGGGCAAAGGGAGAGATAGAGAATCTCAAGCAGACTCCCCACTGAGTGCAGAGCCCACTACAGGGCTTGATCTCAAAGCCCTGAGATCATGATCTGAGCCAAAACCAAGAGTGGGATGCTTAACCGACTCAACCACCCAGCTACTCCTGCCCTTAAATATTTTAGGAGGATTGGCACATTGTTCAGGACTCTTATAGTTTCAAGTTACAGGAACCCAGTTCATACAAGCTTAAGGAAAAAAAAAATATAACAATTTTTCAAAGAAGCAGGTGTAGGGATAATAAAAGACACAGACAGAAATCTTTCTTCTCTCTTTTCCTCTTTCTCAAACTTTATTTCTCCTTTCATCTCTCAGTCAGTCCCCATCTGTGTCAGCAGCCTTCTCATGCTCTTTAGCTTAAGGACACAGCCATGAACAATTCTAGAGTAATATCCTGGCACTTGGAAATCTCAGGAGAAAGAGAGAGAAATTCTTCACCGTTAATTAATAAAAATTCCAGGGAAGGATTCTGATTGGCCCAGGCTGTGTCTAAGGCTGATGAATGGAGAGCCCTGACTGGCAGCTTTCCCTAATTCAAATGGGTCCGCTGGGAGAAGGGCAGTTCTCTAAAAAACAGTGTGGAGTATTGCTAACAGGAGGAGGTAAGAAGGTAAGGGGATAGGTGATTGGTTGGTCCAAACAGCTAATGTCCACTGCAATTGGAAAGCCTAGAAACTCAGGTTTTAAATGATGCTCACAACATTTCCTAGCTCTGGTCTGATCTATAAACCACAGTAGTTGAGAGTATAAGTATGAAGTCTGACTGCCTGGGTCTGAAATCTATCTCCTGCATCTTAGATGTGTGACCAGCAAGTTATTTAATCCCTTTCATGACTTAGTTCTCTTATTTATGAAATGGAGATGACAGTACCACCTATGTCACAGAATGCTTTTGAGGATTAAATGACATAATTAATGTGTAACATTTAGCACAATGCTTGGTGCATATTAAGTGTACAAGATATGTTATTATTTTTCAAAAGATTTCATTTATTTCTGGGATGCCCGGGTGGCTCAGCAGCTGAATGTCTGCCTTCCACTCAGGGCGTGATCACCCGGTCTGGGATCGACTCCCGCATCAAGCTGCTTGATGGGAGCCTGCTTCTCCCACTGCCTATGTCTCTGCCTCTCTCTGTGTGTCTCTCTGTCTCTGCCTCTCTCTGTGTCTCATGAATAAATAAATGAATAAAATCTTTTAAAAAATTAAGAAGGATTTTATTTATTTCTGAGACTGAGAGCATGAAAGGGGGCGGAAGAGCAGAGGAAGAGAGACAAGCAGCCTCCTCACTGAGCACTGAGCCCAATGTGGGCCTCTATCCAAGGTCTAATTCCTCCTAAATTCTCATATGAAATATTTTGCCTTTTCTTGAGCTTTTTCTCTTTCCTGTAATGCTTTCTTGTTTTTGTCTCCTCTTCACCTGTCTAAATCCTTTAAGGTCTAAGGCAACTTTTTCTTCTCCACAAACTCCTTCTCAGGGGACTCCTGCGCTCAACTGATCTACTCACTGATTTTTGGCTACCTATGGCCTCAGTCGTCAGAACCAATTATCCAACACTTCCCTGTCCTCCTGAGATATCTAATGTGTCATGTCCACCCCCAGCTGGTGAGACCATCTCTGTGTGTCCCTCCCCCTATGGAGCTTCACACAAGGTTGGGAATCTGGTAGGTTACATTTCAGAGCAGAAGAATCTGAGGACAGGCATAGCAGTGAAGTAAAGTTTGCTGGAATTTCAGTGCTGTCCTCAGTTTGCATGCCAGCAAGGGATTGGTTAAGATGAGCCTAAGGCTCTCGGGCCCTAAGGAGGATCTGAAAACCTGTTTTAAATTCCTTATTAAACTTGATCAATGATTATAAAAAGTCTTATTGTCGCTGATAACAAATTTGATGTTGCAGTGTTATACAGACACTGTGAGATCTGAGATCTGCTTTCTACCTGGTTTATATGGGATCCTTTCCTAAGATTCACAAAGGAGGTCTCAGGACCAAAGTTGCAGGAACCACACTAGCCACTGTGATAATCCCTGAGAAATGCAAGGACTTATAGGTTTCAAAGGATGTTCACCACAGCTTCCATTACCTTCCCCACAGCACAGCAAAGGTGGTAGTAGTAATGTCATCTTATTCATGCAAAGTTAAGGGGCCCTAAGATCATAGGGAGTCACTAGAAAAAGGACTGGAATTTAGATCTCTTGAGTCTGGATTGATGCCATTGTCATAAGAGAAAGGATAGACTTTGGGGGAAAGTATTTCCTCGTTTCCACCCAGTCTACTAGGACGTCTCTACAGCCTGAGATTAATTCTCTGCTTCTGAGCCCTGAATAGCTTTCCGTCTGGCTGACAGCTGGTTGAAGGAGTCTCCTGGAAAAGCAGAGTACCAGGTGACAGTCTCTTCACTTGGCTGTGCTCCCCACCCAGCGTCCCCCAGCCACACACTCCTTAAAGCACACAGGTACTCCCGAATGTGCACATTCCTCAAAACTGGTGTAGTTTTGTTACTGAGGCTGAGAAGAGAAAGCAATTAGGTTTTTACTGCATTTTCCCTGAGAAAGGAAGAAAGAAAAGAAAGAGGATGGATAGAAAAAAAGGACAATACCTTGCTATCAGTTAGTCCTTGCTGAACATGAGTTTTTTTCTGTTTTCATGGCTCTTATGGACACCTGGCAGCCTGACTAAACTCCTATTCTCTCTCTGGACCACTTGTTCCTAAAACACCTGCCTCACTGTTTCCCTGCTTCCATCCTTTGAATAGCCCTGTTGTGTCTCACCTCAGAGTGTCGCTTTAAGTCTTCTCCATGACCTTCTTCTTCATCTCTCCTGAAACTAGGCTAACTTCTCCTAAACAGCTTTCCCAATCTTTGTCATTCCATCTTTTTCCCTTGCTTTGCAAGTACCCTCCTGCCCAAAGTCTTTTATGGTTTTCCTGTCCCCAGAGTCTAGACTGGCCCTTCTATCATCCCACCCACTGTTGACTATTATTATCTTCCTCTGCGTCTTCTAGGAATGCTTCTTAGCTGGGTAAACATTTTTTTGTCTTGATTATGCCTTTAGCTCTCTACACATTGCCTTTCCTCTTCTCCAGTAAGAGTTGAAGAGGGAGAGAATGTGGCTGCATGGACTATAAAACAGTGGAATAGAAGAGAAAGAGTTTTGAAGTAGAATGAAGGATATCTGGGCTCCAGTCCCAATTCCTGTATAAAGAAATCATTCATTCATCCATTCATTCACTCACACATTTATTTATTCATCAAACATTTGAATGTTTGATGTTTGTACTCTAGGTTACAGAGATGAATAAAGGATAGTCAAATAGTTTAACATACAGATTACTGATTGTCTTAGAGAGGCAGACACAGAACAAGCAAATAAGGCAATACAGTAGTGTGACTGAGACAGATGGAGGATGGATGGAGCAATTTAAGAGGCCCCTTTCTAGCGTTGGGCACTAGAGGAAACTTCTTGAGAAGGGACTACGATCTGACTCGTAGAGCTATCTGGGAGAATGAGAAGAAGCAGGCCATACTAGGTATGGGAAGCTGCCAAAACAAAGGCAAGCAGCTAGAAAGTGTGTGGCATGAGCATGCTGGGAAAAGATAACTGTGCTTGTTGGAGACGGGCATGGCATGTTTGTGGGTTTATTGCTGCTATGACTGAGCAGGAAGTTCTCAGATGTGAGTTTGGGACAGATCATGGAGTACTTCATAGCCCACAGTAAGAAGTTTGGGATTTATCTTATAAGTGATATATAAAATATATAAGTGATATAAGTGATATAAGTGATAAGTGATTTCAAATTTTTAAACATAGCAGGTGTGCATTCTGATTTGTATTTTCTTTAGCAGCAATTTTGAGAAATGGATTTAGGGGAAAGCCAGGAGATGAACTGGTAGGCTATAGTAGTAGTTCCTGGGGAGAAAGGATGGAGAGAAGGAGACTCATTTGAGGAATGTTTAAAAAATGAAAGAAGCAGCACTTGTTGGTTGGTTCTGTGGAAGAGAAGAAGAAGATCCAGACTGAGACAGAGCCCCTGGTAGGACCCAGGGAAGTGCGCATGGAGGTAGGGGAGGGAAGGATGAGCAGAGTCAGTGGTCATTTAGTTTGGGAAAGTTGAGTCAGGGATCTCCAGGCAGAGAGGTCCAGCAGGCAGTTGCGTGTACATGAACCTGATGGAAAATTCTGGCTGGTGGTGGAGATTTGGAACTCCTCAGTTTAGAGTAGTGGTACATACCCCGAGAATGCCTAAGCTCCCCCAGGCAGCCAAGTGCATCAGCAGGAGGGAAAGAAACCCCAAGGAGGAGTCAGAGAATGAATAGCTACGCAGAACCAAAGGAAGGAGAGCCAGGGCGGTGGGCTGTTCCACGCCAAGGACAGGAGCATATTGAATGGAACTGAAAGTATCAAGTGGTAAAAGGTATAAACATGACTATTGGTGGCGGTCAGAATGCTGTTAGAGAGAGCTATCTTCCGGGGAGAGTTGTTGCAGAAGTTTGGTTTTGGAGAATTAAATAGTGAGTAGGAGGTATGGAAATAGGAACTGTAAGTGTGGACTATCTTTACAAACTTTTGGTTGAGAGAGGAAGAAGGGAAGTTAGCCAGTAGCTATAGGAGAACAAGGAATCTATAAAGTTTCCATGAGTTTATCCTGAGACAAGATACTGAACTGGATTTTAAGATTTAAATGCATTAAATGCAAAGGTTCCTGGATCATCTGGGTAGTCACTGCTGAAGAGATCACCTAATATCTTACTCAATTCTATTTTTGTAAGGTTCCACTGCTAAATTCTGTTTAGAAATCAGTGAACTAGGATTTAGAAATCTGTGAATCTAGGAAACATTTGTTTCTTCTGTGTAAGTATACTCTTTCTTTCATCTTACAGTAAAGTTTGCAACACATCGTGTTCCCCTTTTTACTCTCCCTGCTGGGAAGCCCAGTGGCAAATTAAAGCTTATCAGAATGAAGAGCTCATTCCTGCCTCTTAGCATAAACTTTCCTCTTTTGCTCATACAGCTTTAGATTTCTTTTGTACTTTATCTTATAGTCATATATATATGTAGTTAAATGTTTTTAAAATATTCAATACAAGTTTATTGAACAAATAAAACCTGAAAATGGCGATTTTCCTCATAAATTGAAGTACATAAATTGTTATTAACATATTTTCAGCATGTAGTTTTTGGCCAAATGTAGAAATGTTTCTATAGTTAAATGTCAAATGTTAGTCGTTATGTAAATATGGTTTTATTTTTATTTTTGTTTTTAATATGGCTTTATTTTAAGCCACCGAAAATACTTTCTGAACATAGGGAGGGAATTACCAAAAAAAAAAAAAAAAAAAAGAAGGGAAAAGGCCTAACCTCTCTAGGTCTCAGGCTCCCCTTCTGTAAAATGGTGATAATAGTTCCTACTAGCCTGACTCAGGAGATAATGACTATAAAAGCAATTTGAAAGGGGTAAAAGATTCTACAAAGTCAAAGTAATATAAATAATAATATGATTTTAAAAAAATTCTTTACAATGTATAGCACAGTTGCTACTTTATTGAAAATGTAGGAGTGTGGTCTAAAGACCTCTGAATTTCTGACTTTAAGAGCCCATAAATCTGACTTATTTTCAGGTGATGATTGCAATTTGCTCTATAGGCAGGCAAATTCTTCATGTATATAGTTTCCCAGATGCTTGAGGTGTGAGTGTGATGATGTGTAGAGTTCTCCAGAAAAACAGAACCGATGATGTATAGAGATATATAGAAAGAGATTTATTAGAGGGATTGGCTCATGCGAATACAGAGGCTGAGAGGTCCCACGGTCTACCATTTGTAAACTGGAGGCCCAGGGAAGCTGATGGTGTAGTTCCAGCCTAAGCCAGGAGACCTGAGAATCAGGGGTGTCTATGTCAGAAGGCAGAAAATAGATGTCCCAGCTCAGGGAGAGAGGAAATTCATCCGTCTTTTACCTTTTCATTTCATTTGGGCTATCCATGGATTGGACAATGCCCTCCCACACTGGTGAGGACTATCTTCTTTACTTAGTCTACTGGTCCAAATGCTAATTTCTTCTGGAAACACACTCACAGCTACATCCAGAAATAATGTTTTACTAGCTATCTGGGCACCCCTTAGCCCGTTAGGGTGACACATGAAATCAACCATCACAGGTGGTGAGCAGGTGGTTAAGAGGTTACCTGCTGTCCTTGTTACACCCTGGTGACAAGTCTGTCTCATGGAGATTTTCCCAGCAGGTTTTATGTTTGTCTTCTGACCCTGGAAATTGCACAGGTGGGTGATGCATGCAGGAGAAACAGTGCTGAGGCTGATGAAGAACAGCGGCCTGTCTGCAGACCTAAAAGAAACCGTCCTGCCTTACTGTGAGGTCTGCACAGTTATCAAGAGAGAAGGGATGATGGATGGGAGCGGGGCTCCCTCCCCATATGACCTGCTGGCTGGACCATCACTCACAGCCCCTGATGGACTGCCTCTTCTGCTCAGGCATGGCTTTGGGGTGGATTATGGATGAGCTGCCGTAAAAACTATTTTTTCTAATTATATTTTTGAGCTTGGGACATGACTGTCCATGGGAGGTGGGAGGTGCCTGATTCTGAGGGAGGAGGCAGAGAAGTAAAGTTAGAGGAGAGTGTGGGAGGATTTTTCTCTGTAGAGGACTCGATATAAACAGCTAAGAAAGATCTCCAAGTCTCAGGCATGGCTGTGGGTGATGCTGTGAGCGGCTTCTGATGACCCTTTCCATATTTGCTCGCTTATTCATTCGTCAAATGCTCTTTGAATGACTGCAGTGTGCAAGCCACTGTGTACAAGATGCTCCCTAGACAGAGTTTGTCACACTTTACTGTGCATACAAAATACCCAGGGATCTCATTAAAACTAGAATCTGGTTCAGTGGGTCCAGGGAGAGGCCTGAGAGTCTGCATTCCTAACAAGCTCCCATGTCTGCCATGCTGCTGATTCACTCATTTTGAGTAGCAAGGGCATAGGATACATAACCAGATAATATATGGCTCTTGCCCTGGAGGAGCTTTCAGTCCAATGAGGGAAACAGATGTGTAGACAACTTATTACAATGAAAGTAAAAAGTGCAGTTGCAGTAGAAAGACAAGAACAACGCAGGAGCAGAAAAGAGCCATTAATTCTGACTTGGAGGATCAGGGTAAGTTTTGTGACACAGATGTCATTTAAATTGCACTTTGAAGGTTTGCTGAATTTTAATAAGAGGAGTAGGACCCTGGAGGGTGGTGAGGGTTATAGTGAGGATGCTTTCTGAGGCTGATGGAAGAGCCCTGCTATGGACCGAATGTTTGTGTCTTGCCAACATTCATATGTTGAAACCTAATGCCCAAAGTGACTGTTTTAGGAGTTGGGACCTTTGGGAAGTGATTAGGTCATGTGGGTGAAGCCCTAATGAATGGGATTAGTGCCCTTATAAAGGAGACCCCATAGAGCTCCCTCATCCCTTCTGCCAAGTGAGGACTCAGCAAGAAGGTGCCAGGTATGAACCAGAAAACAGCACTCACCAGACTCTGAATCTGCCAGCACCTTGATTTAGACTTCTGGCTTCCAGAACTGAGAAGTAAATGTCTTGTTTAAGCAACCCAGTCTGTGGTGTTTTTCATAGCAGCCTGAAAGGACAAGCATGAATAGAGGCACGCTCATGGTTAGGTTAGTCCCCAGTGACTGCAGGATTTCTAGACAATTAAACTGCTAAGGAAAAAAATAAAAATAAAAAAATAAACTGCTAAGGAATTTGGACCTTCTTTTCTTTTTTTTTTTTTTTTTTGGACCTTCTTTTCAAATGAGAAACTATATTGGGATGGGAGTGGCAAGACTGGATGCATGCACTTCCTTGTGGGAACTTTTAAGGATAGGCTGGGCAGGCTGAAGGCAGGGAGTCAGCAGGGAGACCTTTAGTGTCTGGGAGAGGTGAGAATGGGAGAGACAGGATTATTGGTGGGAAGGAGAGAGGGGCAGAGGGAGGAAGGAGAGGCCAGAGGGAGAAGGGCTCTAAACATCCCCATGCTTCTGTCTCTACAGCTATCATTCACCCAGGAGGCACTGCATTTTACTTTTTTTTTTTTTTTTTTTCATGACAATATGTCCTATTGCTCTACCTTGAGTACTGTTTTTTGGAGGAGGGAACTGGGAAACCTCTTTGGCACCTGGCAAAGTAGCTTGTACCCAGCAGGTGCTCATTAAACATTTGTTGATGACAACATGTGAGGAAAGTGATAGAGATGAACTAACTCACACTATCCCATTAGTGATTTGATCCAATGGCCTATGGTTTCCTCCCTTTAGCTTGTTCTTTCTCTTTCTTTGGCTTGAACATATCTGAATAGCAAGATTGAGAGGAAGTTGTCCCATAAGATGTTAAAACATCCTTTAATGGGTGATGAGGTAATGCATTACTTCCCCCAGGAGTGCTTGCTTTTTAAAAGAGGGCTGAGAAAAGTCACAGTTTTTTTTTTTTTTTTTTTTTTACCTGCCCCCTGGTCTTGGCCTAAAGTTGTGAGACCTAAAAGGTGCCACAGAGATCAGTCCCAGACTCCTATCTCAGAGAATAGACCAGAGGGACCCTACACCTCTCCCAGGGTTGTGCAGCTGGCTAGTGGCAGGCACTTCAGACACATTGTTTGCCCTGGAAGAGGCTAACGTTGCTGGCATTGCAGATCTATGGATGGCACAGAGATATCCTCCAAATTCTGGGCTGGTGAATGATAAGCACCGCCTTGACACAAATTGGGGTCTGTTTTGCAGGCTCTAAACCTTCTAAGAAGGAAAGACATGAAGGGCCTCATTAATGAGGACTTTCTACACATGCTCAGAAAATCAGTGCAATAAACTAGAGTGGGCCTCTACCCAATAAGGTGTACCTTATTACCTCTATTTGTCAAGGAAGATCAACGAGGCTTAGAGAGGTAAAGTGACAGGCCCAGGACTCATGGAGGAGGTGCTGAGTCTGAACTCACACAGCAGCTTCAATGAGAGTACTTTGTGCCCCCTCCTATGCTGCCTGGTGGCAAACACAGAGGGTTCATAGGGTATGGACATTGGAAGATTAACTTCAGCACTGCACCCAAAGCCTGCGGGCTGCAAGGGAGAGGGTTTTACAAGCCACAGTGGCTCTTCTGGGAAATCAGCTGTCTTGCTCCTTTCCCTGAGTGGAGGAAGGTCCCTGGCATCATCCTGCAAGCTGTGTGGGTTGCTCCAGGTCCCCAAACTGGAGTCATTGTGGACCACCAACCCTAGCCAGAAGCATCCTCTCCTCAGCACTCTATCAGAGGAGGTAGGAGTAAATATTCAGGTTTGGAGCTCAGGGCCAGGCATAGGGTAGGGGTGGAATACGTAATTGTAAAATGGACTGATGGATTCAGGGAGTCAGCATTCTGAATCCCAGCAGTGTGATTGAATTGAAGGAACATGAACCTCGGAGGCAGAATAATTTGAGATTAAATTCTGGCTTTTCCAAACTGTGGAAGGAGCCTCGGTGTCCATTGAAAGATGAATGGATAAAGAAGCTGTGGTCTATGTATACAATGGAATATTCCTCAGCCATTAGAAACAACAAATACCCACCGTTTGCTTCGACGTGGATGGAACTGGAGGGTATTATGCTGAGTGAAGTAAGTCCATCGGAGGACAAACAGTGTATGGTCTCATTCATTTGGGAAATATAAAGGATAGTGAAAGGGAATAAAGGGGAAAGGAGAAAAAATGAGTGGGAAATATCAGAGAGGGAGACAGAACATGAAGACTCCTAACTCTGGGAAATGAACTAGGGGTGGGGGAAGGGGAGGTGGGGGGGTTGGGGTGACCGGGTGATGAGCACTGAGGAGGGCACTTGAGATGAGCACTCACTGGGTGTTATTCTATATGTTGGCAAATTGAACACCAATAAAAAATAAATTTATATAAAAAAATTCTGGCTTTTCCTTGTGTTTGCTATGTGACTTTGGGTGAGTCCCTTAGCCTCTCTATGTGAGTTTTCTCATCTGCAAACAGAAGGGGGATCATAACACCCACTTGTTTGTGAAGCATCATAGAGAGAAGCTATGAGGCAGTGGTAGCTTAGGGCTTGGACTGCATGAATGTCCTTCCTTTGGCAGCCTTGGATTCTCCACTTACTGTGTTCCTGGTTAACCGTGTGCCTTTGAGAAAGTCACAGGTGCTTTTGAACTCAGTTTCTATACGTGTGAAGTGAGGAGGATAACATCATCCTGCTTAGCTCACATGTCTGTTATAAGGATGGATGGTGATAAGCCAGTAATGTTAGTGATAACACCGGAACGGCTGCACGGCTGTTACTGAGAGATGGCTATAGAGCTGGTGCTCTCGGAGTGTGTTGTGGGGATTAAATAGGACATATCGAATGCCTGGAACATGTACCTGGCACAGAAAGAGTGCTTAGGACTGTTTAATATGGTCCTTATTTTGGCCACAGAGGGCAACAGTGCAGGGCGGGGGGGGGGGGGGGGGGGGGGGGGGAGGGGCAGGCTGACATCAACTCAGAGGTAAAAGCTCATGGTCGGGAGTGCCCAGGCAGTGCACTCCCAACTGGGAATTGTATCTTCTCTCCTCTTGTCTCTCCCATTCAGACAAGCAAGGACCTGTGCATTGCCTAGGGTCCCAGAATCCAGGCCTGACTCCTAGCCCAGCATTGGCTCCGCAAAAGGGCGATACTGGCCTTGCGGTGGAGGGGTGACAAAGATGGTCCAGTACTTAGCCTCCTCTCTCCTGCATGTCAGTAAACAACTTCTCAGTTTACTGGCTGCCACTTTGCCTTCCAACCGATCTCCCACACCCCGCCCTCTCCTCCTCTACCTCCTCCTCTGGTCTTCCTAAGGTTAAACCAATCATGTTGCTCCCTGCCAACAATCCTTCAATGGCTCCCCATTGCCCTGCCTTGAAGTCTGAACTTGAAATAGCTCACAGGGTCTGCCCACTCTGGCCCTCATCTACCTCAGTTGTTTCCTTTCCTCACCCCAGCTCAGGGATGCTCTGTGTGGTTCCCTAGCTCCTTACACTGCCTCATGGCCCCTGCTCTCTTGCAGATGCTGGCCCCTCTGCCTCCAACACTATCTCCCATCCATCTACTTATCTTTTAATTCAGAAATGATATCGAGCTTCTATTATATGCCAGGCATGATGCAAGATGCTAAAGTTATAGCAGTTAACAAGATACAGTGTTTTTGGTCCCTTGGAGTTTACATAGTAGAGAGAGACATAGCTTAGAAAAAGCAAATAACCAAAATATGTACACATTTTGAATCTATTTATTTATTTGTGCGTGTGTGTGTGTATGAATGGAAAATGCCATGAGGGAAAGTAAATAGTATAATGTAGCAGCTCCCAGGGTGAGGGGATGGTGGACTGGTGGGTTTGGAGTACTAATTCATCAGGCTAACAAGCGTTTACTTGTTTATCCTCACTGCGATCAGGGGTCACTTCCCTTAGAAGTCTTCCTGGATCAGAACCTATCTGAATGGAATGTCCCTTTGTGCCCATACCATGTCTGGGCACTTAATGCACCAAACATACAGTTGTGGCTTAGTATCTGTCTATGGAGGCTGTGAGCTCCCTGAAGCTTGACTCTTAATGCCTGGCTCTGAGGAAGGAGGAAGCAAGTATAGCTGCTGGCGCAGAGTAAATACATGGCCCCGGGGTCAGGGGCTGGGGCCAGGGGAGGGAGAGATCATGGAGACAAGCCTTGCTGAGCTGTCCCTACTCTACTTAGAAGAGTGCAGTTGAAGATGGAATTGTGGAAGTCAGTCGGGCACTTGTTTATAAATGACAAAGGCAGTCAGGAGCTTTTGATGAGCTGCTCATTCATCCTGCCCCCATCACCTTCCTGTCATTTTCCAGTTATTTAGAACCGACTGGCCAGATAGCCCTTAACCAAGCAATATACATGTTAATGCAGAGAACAGGGGCTGAGATTGAAGTAGCAGCAAAAACACATTATTCAAAGAGAAGATGAGGAGGAAAAGAAATAAATGGGGATGGCAGCTGGGGGCAGCTGTTGTCTGCACTGAAAGTGACTATTAGTCTTGTCCCCTTAGGGCGTGGCACTCCCTACCCCACTACCTCACCTCCAAGCCTCCCCCTTCAAACAGTCTTCCCCCATCCAAAAATGCCCTTAGTTTATTTTTAGCCCTTTTCCAGAAGGCCCCTGGCAGTCTAACTTTAATTAGAAGTGTACCCAAGGAAGCCAGAGATATTGATGGAATGATTTCTTTTCTTCTTTTCATCTTGTTGGCATTGTGTAGAGGACAGCCAAAAATGTTTCCAGACAAGTGGAAAATTTAGCATTTATTTATTTTTTCCTGGCCAACTGGTGTCAGTCCAAGAAGGTATGTGAGAAAGAACACTGGAGCTGGCAAGACATGGTGGCGCTGGCTCTTCTCCTCCCCTCACAAGCTGTTGGAGCTAACACCTCCACCTGTGGGATGAACCTTATTTTCTTCATCTGTGAAATGGGGTCCTCATTCCTGCCTGGCTTTCCTCCCCGGGCTGTAGTGGTTATAGTGAGGAGATAGGGAGTCGGAAGCAACCTTCTATTATAATAAGGTACAAATGGAAGCACTGCGAAGAGTTTAAGTTGCCAAGGCATGCATAATGGGCCCCGGTCCCAGGGGTACAGGAGGGCAGGCAGGGGGAGGAAAGTGTTCAGATCTGTAGATTGCTGCTTCTACCCTTCAGTCTTGGCCAGTTCACATCCAACTGGCTTTTGCAACCAACTCCCTTGGCTGGAGTTTTAGGAAGGATAGAAATAGTTGGAGGGAATTTGGGGGAAATAAGTGACTCGGGACACTATAGGGTGCACTGGGACCCTAAGAAGGGGCAAAGTTCCCTTTTGGTTCCATATCCCAGCATTATAAGTCATGAACATAGCCTGGGTGGTACACGACAGGGGTGCTCTGGTAGGCTTCCTAGAATCTGTTCCGGCTCAGCCAGGGTGTCAGGGTTGATGATACTCAGACAGACATGTGCCACTAGAGGTGGACACATAAAATTACTTGTATGCAACATTGCATATACATTGCACGTGTATCCATGAGCACACACATCCACAGACACACTAAAAACTTCTAGAACTGTTGGAGTGGGAACTCTATTAGTCATAGCAAAGTTGGACTGTTTTGCCTATACTCTGCATTAGTCATTACAGGTTAGGTTATCCCGCTATAACAAGCAACCTCATCCAGCTCAGTAATTTAATACAACCTTTTTTTTTTTTTTTTGCAAATTTATCATGGATCTGGGTAATCCTCCAAGGGAGCTGCCTTCCAGATGTTGGCACAGTGTGCCACACTGCATCTGTCTTACAGGATCTTTGTGTTAACAAGTGATTACCACGGAAGGATCAGAGCTGAACACCAGAAGATAGAAATCTTCTACTCGCACCCTCCCAAGCCTCAGTTTCCTTCTTTGGGCTTCATTTCCTCTTTTACTGAGGAGGATGGGTTTAATGATTTTTCTGCTCAGATATTCTGTAGTAAAATGTGGCCAACAGTCTCACACCTCTCTTTGCCTTGTTGCCTTAGTGCTCTGGATCAAGTGCTTCTGACATCCCCAAAGTCACCCTACTTTATGAGAAATATATAGGGAGTGTCCCAAAGATTCTTCCTTGCAGAACTAGCTTGGATATTCATGAGGCAGTTTTTCTGGAGAATAAAGTATATCCACTTTAATTTAGTGTCTGAGGTTTCCTGATTTTAGTCCCAAATTAGTTTTCCAAGATCATCTGTTACTTCAACTTCTGCTCAAATAGACAACTTAGTCTTCCCTTAGCCTTCATCACATCCTACTTTTCTACTTGAGCATTCTGCTCTAGTCACACTGGCCATTTTCTTGGTTTCTCAAACATGCCAAGTTTGTTCTATCTCAGGGCCTTTGAACTTGCTGTTTCCTTTGACAATGCTGTGCATCAGCCCAGCTCTATCTCATTAATTTCTTCTCAGCTGAGATGTCATCATTTTGGAATGGCCTTTTTGCTATCTTATCTAGGGTCATCCTAACATATCATCTTCACGTCACTTTATAACTATCAGAAGTCATTTGGACTCTCACTTGCTCATTTCTTTTCTGTCCTTCCCAATTAGAATGTAGGCCCTCTGAAGGCAAGGACCTTGTCTGTCTTCTTCACTCCTGTATCTCTAGCACTTAGAACAATGGTTGGTGCATAATAGTTGCTCAGTATAATGTGCTGTCTAAATTGATGCCAGCTTCTAAGATTTGGTCTCATTACTCCCTCACCTGACCTCCTCTTCGACCCCATCCCCATTTCAGCATTTCTCAATCCTGCATGCACTTCAAAGTCGGCTTTAAGTCCACTCTTCATGAGTTTCTCATTAACCATGTTTTCAGTTCTTGCCCCATAAGAAGGAACACCTTCTCTCCCTCTGAACACCTATTGTATCCAACAGAAACACTTATAAGGCATTATTCTCAAAAGACTACAGTATTTTTCAGATTCCTTTTGCTTCTTCATCTCACAATAACTCAGTGGTAAAGGCCTCATTGGTAAAGAAGTTTGGAGAGGTCCTGCAGCTTGTGAGAAATTCCATCATGTCTGGAAGTCATGTGTCTGCCTTTGTGTCCAAAATCTGTTCCTCCACATCACGGGTGATGTTCACTCCCTTCTTACCTGTTGGTTATACACGAATAAAATCAACCATAGTCCCTGCCATACAGGAAGGTCATCCCATTGTACCTGGTTCTCTCTTGTACATCTGAGTGTCTCAGAGGAGGCCCATACCAGATATCACAGGAATCCAGTGGAGACAGCACATGAGGGCCAGGAGCAAGTGGGAAGGGCCTGCAGTAACTTACCAGAGGAAGTGCTTTGGGAGTCTGGTCTTGAAGGAGGACACTTGGTCAGGATGATAGGAGAAGATGGAAATTCTGCACCAAGACAGCCACAAGAACAAAACTGTAGAAAAGATACTCTCTGGGCCCAGGCTCCCAAATTTGCTTGTTGGTGGCTATTCAAAATCATGGGAGCCTCTTTCTTGATTCTAGAGCATAGAGAAGTATAGTTGGACTCTACTGAAGGGAGGAGCACCCCAATGCCTCCACAACTGCCCAGGCCCCTGGAGGTCTAGAGACTGATGAAGAGAAAACAAGGTGGGAGGGAGGGTGAGGGGAAAGATAAGAAATGACTATTAGAAAAGAGGAATTCGGACATCGAAGCTTATAACTATGGGCAACTAATGCCAGAGATGCAGAGAAGCAGGCAGTCCAATGTCTGAACTAGGCTGGACCTATTTTGTAATATGTTGTTATCCCTCTGACTTTAAAGAGCTTTAAAGGAGAGCTTGAATTTGATTCTGCAATTCAGTAGATGTGAGGCCATGGGTAAGTTGTGTAACGTCTTTGAACCTCATTGCTGTTATCAGAAAGTGAAGGATGTAATGCCAGCCTCATAAAATTATGAAGATTGAGTGAAAAAACCCAAGTCATGTGAGCACTGACCACCCTACATGTGCTTAATAAATGTTTTCTTTCCTCTCTTCTTGTGGGCGGACAGGTGATTGCTCTCCCTTCCTTAAAAGATGAAGGAGCTGAGGCCCCTGACCAGGGATTATGGGTGAATGATGGTTGGATTCAAACTGAGGTTACGTTGGAGTTTTCAAGTCTTCTGGCTGACGGTAGCAAGGGATCATTGGACTGGGGTATTGTCACACCACCTGGTAGCTCAGTTTCACACCACCCCTTCTTCCCTCGCAACTCCAAAGCTTCTATATCCTTAGTGAAAGTCAGCTGTGACCACAATTACAGTAGGAGAACAATCTCCCTGTTGTTCAGGGAGAAACACAAGGCAGGATTTGAAGTGCTTGGCCCAGAAGTCTTGTACAGCAGAGAGAGCTGGGGCGGGAATTCCCAGGCCTTGAATCTCTAGTTCCCTGCTTAAATTCTTTGAGCTCCGTTCAGGCCCTTCCACAGCTCAATTAAAAACAAAACAAAAACAAAAGGCAATGTTGCTTGAACAGAAAAGCACAAAGCCAGTTAGGACAAGAGTCGATAAGCTGTTCCTGGAATGTTCCCTCCTCCCGCCCCACCCCCCTCAGATGGCTCAACAGCCTTCACAAGTAGTTTTAAAATAGATTGGGAAATAAGATAACAATAGTGTTTCTCAACAATGACAAAGCAAGCAAACAAACAGGACTATATGGCTTTCCCCACTGGCTTGTAGCTTTCTTGGGAGGGAACATGTGGAGAGGGTGATGTCCCTGGGCTGGGAATCAGAGCCAGGCAGGTGGGCCTTTCACAGCACGGAAACCTGTTCTGTCATCTTTCATGATCACCTTTTTTGGAGAACACAGCAAGACCTCAAGTCTTCATCAGGAAGAGGCTGGAGCTGACTGGAAGTTAGCTGACAGGAGACAGTGTCTCCCAAGTATTTCAAGAAAGATGGATAACCCACTGGCTTCTTTCCTCACTTCTGTGATTATCTTCTGGAGGCTGTTCCAGATTGTCCTGGTTGTATACCAGGGAGCCCGTGTTTCTCCGTGTGAGAAGATTCAGCAGAAGACAGTTGAGTATTCCTCAATTAATGGAGGGTGGGTTTGCTGTGACAGTGGCCTGAGAGGCTCAGGGCGCCATCCTTACTCACTAGTGAGTTTGGTTGTATATCAAGACCACAGGCTTTAGTCATCAGAGAAATTCCCCTACTTGGGCTTCCATGAAAATATTGGTTTGCTGAGAAAGTTTAAAAACCATTAGACAAAAAAAAAACCAAAAAAAACAACAACAAAAAAAAAATTTTAAAGGCACTTCTGGGTCTAAGAGCATGTAATATCTGGGATATGGGTGGCCAGCCTTGGGCTGGGGTGAAGCTGAGGAAGCACCGTGGCATAAAAGTGAAGGAGACTTTGCTCTCAGAGTTGACCTCACAAAGGAACATCTCCTTCAACTTTGCATCCTTGGCACATCTCTAGCTTCATCCTAGCCCCAACTCTGGTCAGTAAATATTCTTCCCTTTTAGTTTCTGGAAAGTCACCATCATCTGAGGTCACCCAGACTAGCCACAAAAGCCAGCCATCCAGCAAATGGGAAGAATGAAAAGCTCTTATCTGAGGCGAAGAAAGCCCAGTCTGTTGGGGAAGGGAGAATGTAAGGGGACAGGGGCTTCCTTTCTAGTACATCTGGGTGATGATGGTGAAGGAGGGCTCTGTAGGGCAAAGGAATGAGTGTAAATCCAAATCAGAGGGAGGGACCTCAATTTGTGAGTCTAGGCAGATCAGGAACCTATAAAGTTCCTGACAGTCTTTAATAGCCCAGATGGGGAATGGGTCCTGGATAATCCAATTGCTTTTCCAGAAAAGAGCAGATTGATTTTGAGGGGAGTTTGCTTATCCTGTCAGTTGCTGGGTTTGTTTAGGGAAGGGAAGCCAGCCTTGGAATTCTATGGACATGTGTTCTCAGAGGAAGAGGGAATTGTGGAATAGCAGAAGGGGCTTGGAGGCAAAAGACCCAAGTTCTGATTCTGATTCTACCCCTCACTGCCTATAGACAAGGCTCCTTGAGCCTCAGTTTCCTCATTTGTGAGATAAAGTAAATCTCCTTCTCCCAGGGTTACCAGGGGGATGGACGCAAAATGCTGAAGGTGTTTGAAAGTGTTTGGCATATACTGGGCCCTCACTACATGTTAATATCGGTCCTATTGGGAAGGAAGGGGAATTATGTTCACTTCCTTTTCTTAATCACCATCAGTGTCTGGTCCCCGCTGTGACTTCTTTTTACCAGCAGAGCATTCTCAAAAGTTGTGTATCAATTGAATTTTTTTCTAAATTGAATCTCATTTCCAATGCACTGAGGGAGCTGGGCATTTAAAAGAATTCTCTAGTTTGTCTTTTTGTAAAGCTAATAACCACCTCCTTGATGGGTTTGGTAGGAATCAGTTTTTTTCATGTATTGGCTTTGTTGAGAGCGGGAATCCCTTGTATTTAAGAAGCCCACGTATACAGACTTGGTGTTGACACAGAGATTGAACAAATCTGTCTAACAGACTTGGTCCCTTATGCCATGGGGGGGGTGTGTAGCTGAAGTGAAGCTCGAGGATGTCAGAGAGGAAACAGACACAGAAATACTTGGGGAGGCCATGAGGCCCTCTGTCTCCATTGGCACCTATGAAGGGGACATGGAAGAGAGACATTTCCATTTTAGATCTGTGGATGCTCTTCCAAAAGAGAGTACCCCTGTGCCTCAAGTGAATTCTTGATGCTACATCCCTTAATTGAAATCTATTCCCCCCACATCCCTTCTTTCAACTGTTGCCGGTAGATGGAACACAGTGTTCCGTTGCTTAGATCCCCAGACACGTGTCCTGAGGTCCCAGGCCTGACTTTAGCTCAGACGCAAATTCATCTGTCTAGTCTTTAAATCTCATTTGGTTTGTCTGTTTTCCCTAATAAGAAGAATAGAATTAGTTAGTTTGCTACTCAGCAGGGCTCTGGTATGGAATTTATGTAAATTATCTCCTTAATAAAATTACTAAATATAGCAACAACACCGTTACAAAGGGAAAAAAAAAAATAAAGCCCTTAGACTGTGAGTGTCTTTAAAAAACAAAGCAATGTTCCACCACCAAGGGAAATGAAATTTAGCTTCTTAACCAGTAGGTACAACGTGGGGGGGAGGGGGAGAAGGAAGATTCGAGAGGACGGAGACAAAGACTGAGAGAGGATGGGAGAAATCTCTAAGCCAGACACACAGATAACCATTTAATTAATTGCTCCCCAGGGATTTGCTGGGTGTTTGGAATCAGGTCAAGAATATAAACAGTTCCTGCCTTCCTGAAAAAGATACTCCGATTACCTCCTCTCATGTCAAAGAGATTGTTCCAGTAAAATAAAGGTACTAGATGTGACAGTAGGTCAGAGTAGTATGTGTGTATGTCCACGTATGTGTATCCATATGTGCGTGTGTGTGCAGGCCTGGGAGGATTGGGTGGAAAGAATAATGTCAGAAATGGGAATTTTGAATTGGAGGCACATTTTAGAACCACCTAGAGGAGAAATGCAAGAGACACCCCAGATGTTTTGATTTGTCTCTTCCCCTGGTTCTTACATATAAAACACCCTCTCTGTTGTACCTCCCCAGAGTCTCTTGTTTTTAAGCCCCTGGCCACACCCTTGATTCAGTTCCTTCTGCTGCAATTCTCTGCAATACGCTCCCTCACTCCATCTCTAACCTCCTATGCTGCGTCTTCATCAGGATGCCAAAGGCATCTTCTTCCAATATGCTCAGATCATGCTACTGTGCTGAAAAAATTCTGTTAATACTTACTTACTTACTCCATACTCCTCAGCCTGATGTTCAAGGCTGCCGACCATTTCACCAGACCCTTCACTTCCCGTCCAGCCTTCTCCACAAGAGCTCACTTTGCCTCTTGCCCTCCACTGATGCCAGAAATGCACTCTCCAGATGCGCCCTCTGCACGCTGGCATACCCTCAGCATTGCATTACTCCACACTGAGACATCTAGGCCCAGCTCGCACTCAGCTCTCCCATCCCTGTTTGCCATGGCACTTCCAGCCATAGCTCTACTGGAGATTTGTCCTGACTTTTCAGTACAGTCACGTTTACATATCTGAATGCAAGGCAGCAGGGTGTAGGGAACCAGCCAGACCAGTTCATATCCAAGATCTACCACCTGCCAGCGTGTGGCCTCAGGTAAGTTTCCTCATTTCTGTGGGGCTCAGCCTCCTCACCTGTAAAAGATGGATAGAGAGGTCCACCCCATTGGGCTGCTAAGGGGATCAAATTGTGTCATGCCTGCAAAGCACTTCAGGCACAGTAAGCATCCAGTAAAACAAATGTTTATTTTTATTGTCTGTCTCCTTCTCTTGGTTGTGAGCTTCTTCTGAAAAGTAGTGTCTTCTTCAACTTTATATTCCGGGCAGCTAGCATTATGGGTTTTTAAAATTTCATGGATAAGGGAACTGGACAGGGATACTTAGGTGATATTCGCCTAAGTGTCCCCTCTTCCTCCTGGTTGTTGTCCTGTTTAGGCTGAGAACTAGGGCTCTGGGGATATGTTAAAAGGAAAAGAATATTGCGATTAGGGCTGCATTTTTGGATGCTCCATCCTTTCTCTGGGAACTGCCTCATCATCCATACCTCCTGTGGTGGGCAGGAACCTGGGTGACCAGTTTATAGCAGAGGATGCGATCCATTCCCCTCACAGCTGATGAGACCAGGCTCAGTGGTGGCTTATCCATAAAACAGGTGACCTTAGGTCATGAGATTCTCTTATGCGAATGTGAGCTAACAAACTCAGGGCCATGGTCAGTCTATGCTCCACTCAATGGTGAGCAGGTCTGCCATGGAAACCAAAGCCAGGAGTAAGTCAATATGAGGGATGGATTGGCTTGCTAAGGCTGTTGTAATAGTGCTACAAATCAGGTTGCATAATACACATTTATTTCTTACTATTCTGGAGGCTGTAAGTCCAATATCAAGGTGTTAGCAAGGTTGGTTCCTCCTAAGGGCTGTGAGGGAGCATCTGTTCTATGCTTCTCCTCTAGCTTCTGGTGTTTTGTTGGCAATCTTTGGTGGTCTTTGGCTTCTGCTCAGCATTTTAATATCTGGCTTCATCTTCACATGACATTCTCCGTGTGTGTCTGCGTTCACATTTTCCCCTTTTATAAAGACCCAGTTACATAGAATTAGGGCCTACTATAATTTCTTCATCTTAACAAATTATGCTTATAGTGATCCTATCTTCAAATAAGATCACATTCTGAGGTACTGGACATTAGGACTTCAACATAGGGTTGGGGATAGGGCACAGTTCAACCCAAAACAAGAGAGGAGCAGAAACTATAACAAATCAAGAAGAGATGGGCAGCAGGGGAGACATGACCCAGATGTATATAGAAAGGCAGGCCCAAAAGAGTTTGTAGCCCAAGAGGAGATGGAGGAGAGAGATCCTGAATTACAACTCTCCAGTTCTAAGCTCATGTCATTAGGCTCAGCTCTAGTCAGGTTCTATGAGATTCCTCGAACCCTTTAGGAAACCTTCTTTTGATTTGATCTGAAGTGAATGGATATCTGTTTCTAGCATCCGAATAACTTCTCTAGGTCAGGAGCATGCCCAGTTTTTACATCATATTCATTTTCATGTGGTGACTCAGGTAGAACCACAGCCTTCTCCTCAAAGCAAGAAGAGTCAGGGATAGAACTAAGGAGTTAGGGAAAGGTAATGAACAAAGAACATAAACCCCCAGCTATATTGGCCAGTCTTCCCAGAGCCCTTCCTTCTCCTTTTCTAACCCCACAGTCCCATTTCAGTCCCTTTTTCATGTCCCCACCACACACACACACACACACAATTTTCTCTCTGCTTGTCCCGCGCATTGCACATTCTGCTGGAGTCCCACAGAAGCACTTCTCACCTCCAGAGTCTTCCAACAGCACCTGCAAGGGGTCTTTTATCTGCGAAGTACACTTGACCTTCAACGTATTTGGAAAGAAACTATTTTCCAAAGGTTTCAACTGTGCTGGAATCCCATTTATCTAGTGAGACTGCAAATTCCTTAAGGGTGTGGACACTCTTTGGCATCTTGTTCTAAGACACTCAGTAAATATTAATGGAATAATTGAATAATCGAATAATTGTATCCTCTCTTTTTTTTTTTCCTCTCTTTTTTAAGAACAAGTAATTTACCATGGTGCTAAATTCAAGAGGTAGATGAGGATACCTAGTATAAGGCTTCCCTCCCATCCCTGCTGCTAAATTACCAGATCGTTCTCCCTAGAGGCAACCACCATTAACGGTTATCGTGTATCCTTCCAGAAATATTTTATGCTTCTCCAAGCAAATAAATACAACTATTCTTTTTCCTCCTGTTACATATGAGTAGCTGGCCATACAAACTTCTCTGTACTTTGCTTTTTCTTTCTTTATTTTTTCTTTTTTTTTTGCTTAGAAATCTATCTCCGTATGGTGATTTTAGAGATATGTCCACAGATTCTCTGATGCGTGTCTCCTTATTTATTTATTTTTTTAAAGATTTTTATTTTATTTATTCATAGAGACAGAGAGACAGGCAGAGACACAGGCAGAGGGAGAAGCAGGCTCCATGCAGGGAGCCTAACGTGGGACTCGATCCAGGGTCTCCAGGATCACGCCCTGGGCTGCAGGCGGCGCTAAACCGCTGAGCCACCCGGGCTGCCCTGCATGTCTCCTTAATAGGTGGATTCATCTCCTCTTGACTATGGAATGGCCTTGGTAGCTTGTTTCTAGTGCATAGAAAGTCAGCAGAAGTGATGTGGTGTCGCTTCTGAGGTGGGGTTATAAACAAACTTCCCCTTCTGTTTTGGAAGTTCTCTCTCTCTTGAATCATTTATCAGGGGAAACCACTGTTACATCTGGGGACACTCAAGCAGCCTAGGAGAGGCCTGTGAGGGGAGCCACTGAGGCTGGCCCACAACTGTGTTAGTGTAGACATTGCTAACAGTGACAGGATGACCCAGGAGCGGGTCCTCAATCTTCCCTAGTCAGGTTTTGAGATGACTCCCAACCTCAGCCCCAGCTGATAACTTGCCTCCTCTCCTCCTGAGCCAGAGCCCCCAGTTGAGCTGCTCCCAAATTCCTGCTCATGGAAACCAGGAGATAGTAAATGTTGCTTTAAGCCAAAGAATTTGTGGTGCAACAATAGATAATATGCTTGGAGATCTTTCCACATGAGTTACATAGAGGGCATATTTATTCTTTTATAGCTATTTTGTATTCCATTGTCTGAACGGAGCATTATTTATGTTAACCAGTTCTCTATAAATGGACATCGCAGCTATTTCTAAGCCTGTGTTCTTTGAACCATGCTGCGATGAAAAATGTGATACATATGTCATTCCACCTGTGTATGAGTACAACTGTAGGATAAATTTCTAGAAATGGAAAAGCCATGTCAAAGGATTCATGTTTTTGTTATTTTGATAAGTCCTGACAAGTGGCTTTATATAGAGGTTGTACCAACATATGCCTCCATTGGTAGATGAAAGGGCTGGTTTGCCCACACCATCATCATCTTCTAGAAGTCTTCTGGAACAGGGCACATAGGAGGGACTTAATAAGCCTGGTAATTGAATGACATCTTCCACATCTCAATAAGAAATGAATCAAAATACCATTGATTTGTTCAGGATCCCAGAGATTCTCTGGCCTTGCCCAGCAAATTCAGTCTTTGCATGGAGCAACGATAGCAGTAAAAACAGCAGCGGACAGTAGCCTGGTGTTGAAAAAAGTAAAATAAAATAAAACCAGATCAAGCCTAGTCTTTTCAGTTTCTGCTCACAGTAAGAAGGGAAACACCCAGGGGCGTGAAAATCCTATGCTGTGGAGATGCAAAGGGAGATCTGTAGTTTGCAGGTGTCTGATGACCTTACAGTCCCTGTGGGGAGTGTGGGAGGACACTGCTGGCAGCCCTCTGAACCTGGTGAGGCGCTGAGCCTTCAAAAGAGTCTGCTCCAGCTTTTCTTTCTAAGCAGAGCTGCTGCCAGGGGCTCCCGCAGCAGGAGGTGGTGTATCCTGGTGGCAGGAGCACACCTGTGAAGCCAGCTCAGAGCTGATTGAAGCAGTGAGTGTTGGCTCTCACCTGCAGGCTCCTGCTTCTTTTGGCTTCTGGCCATTGGGCATGGTTGTCTTCTGCCAACCGTGCACAGGCCTCCTTTTCCTTGGTCTAGGAGAACGGAAGAAGAAAAGGAAGAAAAAACTAGCCTAAAATTCTGAGGAGGAGAAAACTTAAGTGGTAGAGTTATCAGGAAAGCAGGAACTCTATGACCTCTTCCTGACTCCTGGTATCCAACTGGAAGTGAATGGCTTGGTCTAGGAGACTTTTTCATATACTCACTCATCCAACTGACCAGTATTTACTTTGTGCAAAGTTCTTGCTAAGTGCAAACCTCCAGCTCCTTCAAGATCTGTTCCCACTGAGAACACAGGATCTGGACGCATTGCTAGATGCCAAGCATAATCCTCCATGAACTCAACTATTTATTTATTTATTTATTTATTTATTTATTTTTTAAGTTAAGAAAGGTTTCCAGGAGATGGTGAGTTTTATTGTCTCGTCTGGATAGAGGTTTGATTTGCTCTCGAATGTTCCAGGGTGGAGAGACTAGGAGAAAGCACAGGATGCAGAGGTCTATTCGGTGTAATCTTCTCCCCCGTTCTCATCTTCACCATCAATGGAGAAAGCAGCATACTTGCTTGCAGAACTGAACTTGGAAGCTGGATTTTCTTCAGGTTTCTTTGGCTCAGGTGCAGATCTGGAGTCTTGATCCTTTCTGCCGTCTTTCCTATCCGGCTCCTTCCAGTGGTCTTTGTTCCCTCCGTCTCCCGGACCACGGCTGGAGTTCCCACGGTGGCCTTTTGGGACACTCACCCCATCTACTTTGTTTTCATCTGCTCTCCTTGCTGGTCCTTCCTCTGGGGGTTGAGCCGGGACTGCTTTCCCCCCACCACTCGTAGGGGACTGTTGCTCTGTGTTCGAGCTCTGAGATCGAGCAGGAGGGTTAGAACTTCGCTTCACCCAAGCATTCTCCTTTGGTGGAGGGGCTGGCATTACCTTCAAAAGCTGTTCAGATTTGGGTGGCTTAGAAGTTGGAGTGCACTCAACTATTTCAAAGAACCCCCCACCTTATCCCACCAAACCACTTCTTCTCTCCATTACACTTAGAACAAATCTTAGCAACTCCACCTGCCACAGGGGCCCTGAATACCCGAGCTCACAGTTCATTCCTCATCTTTCCATCTTGATACTTCCCCTCAAAATCTACAATCTAGCCACATTAAATCTACATCTGGTTTGATCATTCATGTACTCAATCATTTATTAATTCATTTTTATCATGTGGTATACCAGGCTCTGTTTTGAGAGCTACATATGTATCTATGAAAAAGATAGTGGATCCCTGTATTCAGGGATCAAACTTCTGGTTTTGAAGGAAGACGATATGTGAGCAAATAAATAGCCAAGGCAGGTGTGATAATGCCTTGATGGGAATAATTAGGGTGATGAATAGAGAAGAGTGGATAAAGGCTAGCCAGGGAATGTCTTTCCAATGACATGACATTTAAGCTGAGGCCTGAGGCCTGGAGGGAGGCAGCCACACTTAAGATCTTGGGGACTTGCTTTCTAGCAAAGGGGACAACTTGGGCAAAGGCAAAGACCTTGTTCATTTAACCCCAGGGCTTCATTCACTGCTGTATTTTTCTCTGGCACTCCCCTCAGGACAAATTCTGCTTCTGTCACATAGATGCTTCTTCCTCCAGGAAACCTTCCCTGATTACCACTCGGAGTGAGTGGCTTCTCCTCCTACTCCACTTGGGGTCATGCTTCCCTTCACCCTAGGTGATGCTTGTACATTGAAAATACTTGCCCTTTTACTTAGTAAACTTTGGACTAGCCAGGACCATGTTTGACTTGCTGACTATTGGAGCTGGTTGTGTTTTGAGTTGTGTATCCAAAAATAATTCTAACTCCTGGTTCCTGTGAAGGTGGCCTTATTCAGACACAGACTTTTTCAGATATACTTGGTTAAGATGGGTCATCTGAATGAGGGTGGGCCTTAAATACAAAGACTGGTCCTTTTAAGGAGTGAGAAATTTGGAGACATGGGCACACAGCAGGAGGAGGGTCCTGTGAAGATGGTGGCAGTGGTGACCAGAGTGATGTAGCTGTAGGCTGGCCAATGCCAGGGCCTGCCGGGAGCTGGGAAGCTAGGATGGGGCAGAGCCAGGCTCTTTCTCTAGGAGACCAACTATAAGAGAGGTTCTCCCCTGGAGTCTTCATGGGAGTGTGGCCATGCCAACACCTTGACCTCAGACTTCTAGGTTCCATAGCTGTGATGGAACATGTGTCTGCTGTTGAAGCCACCTTGCCTGAGGTAATTTGTTATGGCAGCTATGGGGAACTCTGGTGTGCCAGACCCCAGGGGGATTCCTGCATGCTGCTCAGTTGGATGGATGAGTGCCTAGACTATGTGGTCACCTCTTCTGTCCCGTGTGTGACTTCGGTGTCCCCTGTGTCCAGCCATGGGCCCTCACAGAGTACAGGCCACTGGGCAGGAAGGAGGTCACATGCCTGTCTCAAGTTTTCTTTTTTTTTTTTTTTTTAAGATTTTATTTATTTATTCATGAGAGACACAAAAAGAGAGAGGCAGAGACACAGGCAGAGGGAGAAGCAGGCTCCATGCAGGGAGCCCGATGTGGGACTCAATCCTGGGACTCCAGGATCACAACCTGAGCTGAAGGCAGTTGCTCAATCCCTGAGCCACCCAGGTGTCCCGCCTCAAGTTTTCAGGTAGGAAATCCTTCCTGGTGTTTCTCTTGAAGATATGTGTTGTGTTTTTCTTTAGAATACTGAATCCTGAGAAAAATTAGTTGAGAATCATAAAAAGGGAGAAAGTCTTACAAGTCTCCCGGGAGAATTAAGGATAATTAATTATAATCCTTATAATCCACATACATATCTTTCAGCTCTGATGGAGTCCACTAAGATCGGTCAAAAGTGTGAGCAGGAAATGCTGAAGTGTGGCATTGAGGGTTAAAGTGGGTAGTCTGTTAGCTGAGACAGAAGCAGGCAAGAGAGGTAGGATCACAATTCGATCAAGCTATCTTGTTTGTAGCCATTGCCAAGTTAAAAACGTGTGCTATGGTCCTGTCTGCTGGACGACCCTCACCCTTAGGTGACTTAGTCACTCATGCAAATGAAGTACATATTACTAAGTATATGTGTAATATACTGTCTACAGATATTTTGAATGACGTCCCAAGAAATAACAAGCTTGGGTATTAAGTCCTTAAATTGGCAATTTGACATACAATTCTATGTGATGCTATTAGTCTGGCTGGGAGACCTGGATGCTGTATTATTTGAATACCACCCAAAAATATTCCCTGGTGCCTTTTGGAGTATGAAAACTCAGTATCAACTGCAGTACTTTGTAAATATTTCTAAACTGAATTTTCCTTGTTTACTAAATAAGTTTCTTAAGAAATATATTCCTAATAAGAAAGAATATGAAGAATGTTGAAAGTATTTTAAAAATAACATGATTTTGGGAATTCTGATTTCTTGCTTCCAAACCTAGATTAATATCTAGTAATTTGGAAACACTATAGTCCCACCTTAGAAATTGCTGCCACACCTTTAATAGTGGCTGGTTCACTCTCCAAGCCCTCACAATCTTTTTCTTTGGGCTAAAAGTAGGAGCCCCAGTCTGCTTACCCAAGTGGGAGCCCGACTCTGCTCTTAGCCAACTGTGTGAGCTTGAGCAAACCATGTTACTTCTGTAGGCAGTTTCCTCGTCGCTGTTCTTGTGCATTGAATGGCTAGTTAGACGATCTCACAGGTTTCTCCAGCCCCTACAATCTACAATTTAACCTCTCTGCTTTAGGCTGCATTTTTTAGTGTAAATATTCTGTGATCTACTTCCCAACTCAATTGGCAGGCTTTCCTTTGTGTCCAGGGAGGATTAGTTAGGGACAATTTGACACCATGTACATCCCTTATATACATTACTTTACTTCATTCTCATCACAATGCTATGAGGGAAGCTTTGTTATCCTATTTTACAGATGAGAAAGCTGAGATTCAGAGAAGTCAGGTGTTGTGCCAAGGTCAGACAGCTGGAAAGTAGCAGATCAGGTGGAAGCAGGTTGGGAGGCATCCTGGGAAATGACCTCTGGGCTTGGGTAGAAATGGGCTACCCCAAGAGCCCTCCTGCTCTGTTTGTATTTTTTGCCAATAACTACACAGACAAAAGGGAAAGTTACATCTTGTGGGATATACTGGCTGTCCCAACACTACCAAAACCTTGGTTTTAATGCTGAGGATGCAATGCATTAAGGTTTTGGTACAGATTAAAGTATGTGGTGGGAGAGTAGATTGTTATGTCTTTTCTCCAAAGGGGCTTGGTGGGGGTCCTTGTGTGTGGGGACTGTGTTAGGCCCCCAGTAAAGAAGTGGATCAAGTCCATGTCACCCACATGAGCCCCATAATGTGAGGGGGAGATAGGGGAGGACACGCTTCCTTGGCCATACTGAGTATGGCTGGAGGGCACTTGCAAGGTAGAAGGAATCACCTCTTTGACTCTTGTGCATCAGTCTCCCCTTCTGGAGAAGGGGAAGGAATGGCTTCAGAACACATGGGGAATGACGGCTCCTTTCTAGTTTGTATTCCCCAGGTATATAATTAAAATAAAGCTGTGTTTATGCTCCCAGTTTTAAAAAGTCTTAATGCCAGGGCTCCTAGGTGACTCAGTGGTTGAGCATCTGCCTTTGACTCAGGGTGTGATCCCGGGGTCCTGGGATCAAGCCCTACATCAGACTCCCCCCAGGGAGCCTGCTTCTCCTCCTGCCTGTGTTTCTGCCTCTCTCTCTCTGTGTCTGTCATGAATGAATAAATAAAATCTTAAATAAAATAAAAAGTCTTAATGCTATAAATTTTAAATTATAGAACAGATAACCATAATCATGTTAAAAATTGACTCTTCACTTGGACAGAGGATCAAGGCAGGTATCTTTGGAAAAGAAGGCTTCCCCCTGTGATGGACTGAATTGTGTCCTCCCAAAATTCTTACATCAAAAGCCCCAACTTTCAGTATGACTGTGTTTGGTGAAAGGAGTTTTAGGAGATAATTAAGGTTAAATGTGATTATAAGAGTGGAGCTCTACTCTGGTAGGATTGACAGCCTTATAAGAAGAGGAAGAACGGAAGGCAACGTGAAGAAAGAGAGAAGGTGGCCATCTGCCAACAAAGGGGAGAGGCTTCACTAGATACCTTGATTTTGAACTTCTAGCTTCCTTAACTGTGAGAAAATGTTGGTTAAGCTCCATCTGGCAGTCCAAGCTGACTGATAGTCTGCCTTAGTCCATTTGGGCTGCCATAGCAAAACGCCATAGCTCGGGTGGCTAAGAACAACAGGTGAAAAGCCTCTTTCTGGTTTGTAGCTTGCAATTTCTTGGTGTGTTCTCGCATGCTGAAAGGGATCAGGAACTCTGTGGGGTCTGTTATAAGGACACTAATCCCATTAGTGACTAGGTGACTTAATCACCTCCCAAAGGCCCTACCTCCTAATACCATCATCTTTGGGGGTTAGAGTTTCACCATATGAATCTCTGGAGATACAAACCTTCAGACCGTAGCATATACCCTTCTTGTCCTAACAGCATGTAAATGTATTTTGACTTAGTTAATATGAAGAAAAGATATGTGCGTGTGTACATTCTGTTACTTTATACAAGCACTCTGAGCAACACCATAAGAATGAGTGAGAGACTCCTCATTGAGAGTAAGAGGCCCCTTTCTCTGTGTTGCAGGGGCCTCATCACAGAGAAACCCCTTCTGAGACCCTGATAGCATCTGTGACCTCGAGGCCATGTGTTCTCCGTGGCCCTGCATGCCCTGTTCTCCCACTCCCCAAAGTAGACAAGCAATGGACTGGTCCAGCTTTATTCCTGTCTCCTAGCAACCATCCTTGGAAGATGGAAAGTGAATGTTAAGGTCTGGAGATTGGGCTGGGTCAGAGGGCAGGCAGGAGAGCTGGGATTGGGTGCTGCTTCTGAGAGACCACATCTTCAGGGCTTCTCCTGGGTGTAGTGGTGGGGTGGGGGTGGCATTATTATTTAACTGTGTAATTTCTGTTAACAGAATGGATGAAAAAGTTTCATCAAGCAATTACACCAAGGAGTCTGACTTGTTCCAAAACATAAAGGCAACAGACAGCAAAAATTAATGTACATGCGTGCTTGAGCACTAAGTGTTTGCCCCTACATGTAATGAAGGAGATATCCCGTCCTCCTTCTGAGTTGCTTATGGTGGCATAAAGGAGGCATAAAGAGTTATTTTTGGGTCAAAGTGAGCACAGTTCAAACAAGAAGCATCCTCTCCCTCTGCCATTCATCCCAGAGTCCCCTGGGGTCCTGGACTATCTCCGATGCCCTGGGAGCCTCTTACTTTGGCCATCTCTGATGAGAGCCGGGGTACAATCACATTCTGTCTTTCCCTTTAAAGTTCATCTTAACTAGAAGTCACTTGGAGGGGAAACAGTGTCACAAAGGGCTGTTTGCATCTGGGAATCAGAAGAACAGATGGGACGTAGAGAGGGGCTCTCTTCTTGCCTGCTTCACCTAGGTGATAAGATGAGCCTATTCCCACTTATTTTTCCCTTTTTCTTTGCTTCTCTTTTGTTTCCTTCCTTCTCCTTTCTCTTCTCTGTTTTGAAGAAGGGTTTGGGGAGGGAGGGTTAGTGATCACACTTATAGTTAGGAACATTAGCAGCTACAAATGGGAGCGACAGTTTTGCTGGGTGAAAAGGAACAGGATTGGATAACAGTAGGCAAGGGTTTCTATTTCTGGCTTTACCACTGGGTTGTTGTGTGATCCTGGGCAGCTGGGCCTCAGCTAGCTCATTTCTAAAGCACAGGGTTAGATTAGACGATGCTCAGAGGCCCTTGTAGCTCTAACATTCCAGGACTCCTCCTCACCTGCTGCCTTACTCAAATGTCGAGACTTAGTGCCTTGGGCCTCCCTCAGTGACTGCTATCACCTCAGCAGTGTGAATGGGGGGACAAAGTAACAGGTCAAGTCGATCTACTGATTAGTTTTTCCCCAGTGACTCTTGGAAAACACTGCACAAGGTACAGGTACTTACATTTCTATGGGTTCTCTCATCCCCATATATTTTTCCTAAATGAAATATCTTTATTATTTACTATTAGTATTGAATTATTAAAGTACAGATACATGCTGTAAAAATAAATCCAATTAGAGACATATGCCCAACGAAATTTCCCTATAACCAGATTCACCCATGATATATATATTTCCAGAATTTTTCTTTTTTTTTTAATTTAAATTCAATTTGCCAACATATCCTACAACATTAGTTTCAGATGTAGTTTTCAATAATTAATCAGTTGCATATAATACCCAGTGCTCATCACATCACATTCCCTCCTTAGTGCCCATCACCCAGTTACTCCATCCCTCTCCCCTCCTCCCCTCCAGCAACCCTCGGTTTGTTTCCTATGATTAAAAGTCTCTCGTGGTTTGTCTCCCTCTCTTATTTTTTCCTATTCAGTTTCCAGTTCTTCTTTTATGGTCCCTTGCACTATTTCTTATATTCTGCATATGAGATAATTGTCTTTCTCCGATTGACTTATTTCACTTAGCATAATACCCTCCAGTTCTAACCATGTCAATGTAAATGGTAGGTATTCATCCTTTCTGATGACTGAGTAATATTCCATTGTGTGTATGTATATATATACACACATTTTCTTTATCTGTTCATCTGTTGAAGGACATCTCAGCTCTTTCCATAGCTTGGCTATTGTTGTTTCCAGAATTTTTCAAAATACACATACAAATATGAAATACTTGTGTTTTTATCAGTGGAATTTTAATTCTTGCTTTGATTTTCTGATTCATAGGCTGCTGACGTGCTGACAACCAGGAGTGTCGTAGCACAAGAAGAGAATGGAGCAGCCATTGCCAAGGGGAGGCAGAGCGGAGCTGTTCCCAGCTGCAAGCCTGGTCCTGCAAGAGTCTCCACATTTTTTCCTAGTGCAGGTTGGATGTAAATTTCAACCCGAAAGAACTTCAGACCTTCTGATGGTTAATTTTACGTGTTAACTTGACTGAGCTAAGGGATGCTCAGATAACTGAGCATTATTTCTGGGGATGTCCATGAGGGTATCTCTGAAATGTATTAGCCTTTGAATCAATAGCCTGAGTAAAGAAAGTTGCCCTCACCACTGTGAGTGAGCCTCATCTAATCTCTTGAGGGCCAGAATAGAACAAGATGGCGGACTATGGGACTTCTTAAACTCCAGTATTATGTGAGCCAATCCTTGTAGTAAATCTCCTCTTACATCTACATATATATGTCCTATTGGTTCTGTTCTCTGGAGAACACTAACAATCCTATTTATAGGCTCTCACAAAAGCATGGCAAAAAGGCTAGGAACCTTCACAAAGCAAGCTTAAAACCTGTTTGTTGTTAGAACAATGAACAGAATCTCTTGGGATTGCTATTTCTTTCTTTCTTTTAAGAAACTTACACATTACAAAACATATGCTTTTTAATGTGAAGAGATTATAAAACAAATAAGTCTGTTATAGATATAATAAGTATAGTGCTCCTTTATCCAAAAATGATGTTCTTAACAAAGAATATATAAACTTTCCACACACATATATCTAAGTAGCCTTTTCTGTCATCTTGATACTTGCCATTTAGAAATAGTTTGAGGTGGTTGGTCATTTATTACATCTCCTGGGAACTAGGCACTGAAAGCACATTCATTGATCCAGGTCTTTGGAATATGGAGATGAATATAATCTAGGTTCTTTCTCTGAAATTTCTCAAATTATGTTAAGAATGGTTCCCTCCAGTAACTATAGTATAGTATGGTGCACGCTAAAGTTTAGAAATATACTAAGCATCATGAGAACAGATAGAAAGAGGTTATTAGTTGAATACATGCGAATCTGGAAAATTTTGAGGTCATTTAGTAATTCATAACATCTTCCTGTTCAGACATTAATCCCAGATACATGCCATTTCCTTCCATTGTGAGAACCTCAAAGATGCTCATGTGTGAATTTGCAGACAGAGGGCGCCAGTTTCTACTCTCAGCTGAGCCAGAGATGTGGGTAATAACATTTTAATTTTTCTCTGTAGAAGCCTGGCTTTTCTTCCCCTCCATCTCCTAAATTTGCAGCCTTCCACATGCTTGGGTGGGAGCATGTGTGTCTCACATTCTAGTTCAGCAACACTGGCTTCATTTATAGAGCATGCCAGTCTGCGAGCCCTGTGGTTCCACCAAGCTGAGATAGACTCTGGTTATATCCAGACATTTTCCCTGTAAGTCCTGGAAATCTGTGTGGGACCAGCCCAGAAATCTGTGTGTACTCTCACTCAGTCTAGAGAAGTGTAGTGTCGGTGAGGGCATTCACGCACCATTATAAGAAATATATTTGACACCTCACCCCAGGGAAGTGATATGTGCTGACTTAGTCTAAGTTAACTGGAAACAGACCTTGAGACAAAGAAAAACATGTAGAGGGCTTCCTGTGGATTGCTCTTAGAAGACACCCTGTAGGAAGGTCAGGAGGACTGGATTAGGCGATGGGAAAAACTGATCAGCAATGCTGTTACAACCAAAGTTTCAGTTGAACCCAAAGAGAACTCTGGAGCTGAGCCAGACCTTCAGAATTGTCTTAAAATGGGTCAAGGGTACAGGATCTGTGTCCTCACATTAGCCAGTCCCTGACTATGGGCTGCCCCCGAGGAAGGAGGGTAACCTTGGATGAATTAGTTCTCTGCAGCCAAGGGTGATTCCCGGGGAGGGTTGCAGCTATGGCAGCAAGGGGGATGGATGTTAGGAGAAAGAGGGATCTTTTCTCCTACAGTCTAACTTTAGTGTCATTCAGATCTACTAACATTACATCTCAACCTGAAAAAGGTCCTTCAGGATTCTGATTGGTCTCATTTTCTAGCAATTTACAGGCAAAGGATTAGTGAGACAAACCATACCTCTTACTGCTACAGTTGACCTTGAAGCCCTACCTGATACTTTCTCCCCACTCTGTCACCATTCTAAATACTCCTCACCTTGACTCACACTATTACTATTCTAAGTCTGGTGGGGTGAACCAGATCCTCATCCCTTAGGGATCCGAGCCCCTGGTTGCTATGCTTTTCTTAGGACATGCCTACTGTATCTTTCAATTTACCTTAAAACAGGGCAGGTAAACACTAAGGGATGTCTCAGTGCCAGAGATAGTCTATTCTGCCCCCATTGTCTAGCAGCAGCCCCGACTTCTGTCGTACGATTCCTTTCCATGCCTATTGGTCTTTTAGTATGAGTAATTCAAAATGACTGCTGGCAGTGGTAGCTTAAAGTTTAATGAACTCTTACTGAGAACCTACGTCAGAGTATCTCCCCTCTGAGAACTAAGATGTCTAGACCCACAGAGCCTAAGGTTGTAGGATTGAGAGAATAGATTCCCAAGTGGAATATAGGTCGATGGTTAAATGGGCCCATTCCTATTTTTAGTTTTCTGACTCAGGTATTCTACTTATAGGAGATGCAGTGCCATACAATAGCTATTAATTTAGGATCCATACTATGTCTAGGTACTGGTATCGTCTTCATGTTGACATCTCAGTGGCTTCTTTAAGAGCCCTTTCTACCATTTTATAAGGGTTGTGACTCTTGAGGGTACAGGAGGTGGCAGGACAATGGATCCCATGGTTGAATGTCCACTGCCAATGCAGAACTTTTTTTTTTTTCTCATAAAGCGGGTCCCTTGTTCCAAGGCAATGTTAGTTAGGATTTTAAGTCATCTCATGAAATCTTCAAGTCCTTAGATAGTTGTAGTTGCAAGCCCTATGCATAGAAAAGGCAAGCCCATACTGGATTATGTATTGGTATTAATCAAATAGAATCATTGGTCTTTTTAGGGTGAAAGGTATCCAGAGTAGTCAACTTGCTATCATCTTCTTAAGAAATGGTGCCAAATATGGGACTTAGCCTTAATTTATGTCACTGGTAGGTTGAATATTCAGTGGCAGCAGTAGCTAGATTATCTTTGGTGAGTAGCAGTATATCCTGATGGAGCCATGCATAGCTTCCATCCCTTCTATCATGATTATCAGGAGTTAGGGTGGCCCATAACAAACACCAGTAATGTCAAATGATTGGTCATTCTGTCCACTTGATTGTTTAGTATCTCTCCCATTATGGGTACTCTCTTGTGGTTCTTAGTATGCCATACTAAATTGTTCACACTTTATATTCATTCCTATTTGTTTATTGAGATGAGCTTCCTGAGACCTTGTTCTAGTCTTTCAATCTTTCTCCTTTCAGGAATCTGGTCCAACTGGCCAGTCCAATAAAAGATACCCTAAGTCTATGAATATTTTTATTTTGGGCCATTTCTCTCTCCAAAAAATGGAAGGCCAGATGCACTGCCCAAAGCCTTTATAATTGGTAAGATTTGTCCTCATTGCTCTCTTTTAAGGACACTCCTCTTGAGGCCATAGAGTAATAGCTATCCATTTTCAGCTCACACTGACTTACCAAGATGACCTGTCCATGAAATAAGCTCAGACCTTTTCCTTCTCCATCAGCTGGGTATAGGAAGCCCAAACCCCCACCCCTGGACAGCCTAGCCCCAGCAATAGATGTGAGCTATAAGAGGGAGGCATCATCAATGGTAGGTGACATGGGGATTGAGATTACCCTTTTTTTTTTTTTTTTTTTTTTTTTTGAGATTACCTTCTTATATAGCTTACTAGCAGATCATGCTCATGGCCACTCCCAGATATACCTCTCCCAGCTTACAAAGAATTGGCTCTGGGTTGGCCTGATTTTATGAGTTCATAGGTATGATAGGCCTGGCTCCTGATGGGCCATGATGCCCATTCTCAAATAGTCCATCTTTACGAGGATCTCATGGCAAGCTAGGTCCTGCCTTTCAAGTGTTGCAGATGGCATGATCTTGCTCCAAAACCCTAAGGGTCACATTGTGATTCCTACTGGGGCTTGCCATCAGCATTACTTGGTGTTTTTATTCTAAACACAGAAATCTCTAATACTACAAGGTCTGCCAGGTTGTATGGCCAAATGACAGGACTACTTGTGCCACAGCTTGGACCCGCTGCAGAGCCCTTTCTAGGCCTCATTTAAAGCTGGCAGCCTTTCATGTCACCTGGTAAGTGGGTCAGGGCAGCTTTCCAAGTGTAAAATATGTTCCCTTCAGAATCCGAAGAAACCTATAATGCATTGTGCTTCTTTCTTAGTGGTGGGAGATGCGAAATGCAATAATTAGTCATTTATTTGGGGAATTTCCTTCTATGTCCCCAGACCACTGGACACTAAAAACTTCACTGCTGTGGCAAGGCCCTAAAACTTTGTAGAGTTCATCTATTCCTTCTGGAGTATGTGTACTTTACCAAGGCCTCCAACACATCTGTCCCTTCTTACTTGCCTGGTCTAGTTAGTATGATATTACCAAGATGGTAGACTAATTTATGGTTTTGGAATATTCAGATGTTTCAGTTCTCTTTGGTAGAAGGAAGGTGAATTAACAAAGTCCTGGGGCAAGACTATAAATGTATACTGTGGTTTGTAAGCACACAATGCTTGTGAAAGGGAGGAGGGAAGGAATGGCTTTACTAGAGTAGTGTCTGCATATCATGTACTGGAGTCTGTGTTAATTTACTCTAATAAAGGTACCATAGTGGATGATAGCTACATTTGGGGATGCTTTTTGGTTACTGGCAGTGTCTATTGTCATCCACCATGATCTATCTGGGTTTTGAGATCCTAGCATTCCCGTTGCCATCAGGAAGTCCAATTCTGTATTAGCATCTCCTACTGTCAGGTCCCACTGTAAGAGGACAGAACCCTGAGCATCTTAATGGTGCTGGTGTCACTTTCCCAGCACATTCCTTATCACTTTAATAAATGGGCTGTCCTCCTAGTCTGCCATGGAACATTGTTAGCTGGTAGTTTTTCTGCCAATGTCCACCTTATAATCTCCACTTTCTTGAGCCTTTGAACTCATCTTCCATCATCTGTCATGGAAGTTCTGGTATATCTGTTTAGTGTAGACCATTGGTTTTTCCAAGATTTACAGATTCAACCTGGAGTTTATCAGTGCCTTCTCCCAGAATTCTTGCCAGAGCGCTGAATTATGTATTATGAGGAAATTTTAATATATTTGCCAGCTAAAACCAATTCTCTCTTAACTGACCTTGTTCCTTCCCTTGATCCATCACCCTTGGGATCTAGTCCAATCCACTTCCAACTCCTTCTGTATTTATTAGCTCCTCTCTTCCCTTAGATGATCTTGTTGTCTGTGTCTTGATTCAATCATGATTTTGTTCATGATCCCTATTAGCCTGATTAATAAAAGGGGAGATTGAAACAGGGATCCTGAGGGCAGCCAGTAAATCTTGTAAGGCACCTGACTCATTTGAGACCTCTGACTGATACTCATGAAGGGAGGTGCTCACTATCTTCCATTTTGGGGAATAGGCCACTTCTGCCGGTTCACAGTTTTGGAAGAAATAGGGAGTTCAAAATTCTCATTTACATTAACCCAGATAACCACATCCTATGTCTCAAAGTTCCACTCTTTTTCTGTTATGGCTTTGACGTTGGTGTAAGAGACTTGCAAGGGAGGAACTGAACCTCCTCTGAAGCTCTGCTGCTCTTCCATGGTTAAGTCCTGAACCTAGTCCTTCGTGCTAATGGCCTTGTGCTTCAGGAGTTCAAAATGTTCTTTAACGCTGCCAAGGAGATCCTGCTTTCCTTGAAAATCATTTTACCTTGGGGCACCCGAGTGGCTCAGTGGTTGAGCATCTGCATTGGGCTTAGGTCCTGATCCTGGGATCCTGGGATAGAGTCCTGCATTGGGCTCCCTGCAGGGAGCCTGCTTCTCCCTCTACCTATGTCTTTGCCTCTCTCTGTGTGTCTCTCATGAATACATAAATAAAATTAAAAAAAAAAGAAAATCATTTTGCCTTGAATTGTCAATAAATTACTATGAGCCAGATTCTTCTGTTTGCCGTGAATGAATCAGTGACACTCAGCAACAGCCACCTATTCTATGGTTGTTCTAGTTGTTATTTCCTTGCATGCTTATCCATTCCAGAGACATTACTCCAACCACTGCATTATCTTGCACTAGTGTCCTAACACATTTGGTAGACATTTGTAATTGCACTGTAACAGCACATCAGAGACTATCCATAATACACCCACCAACCGCCAGTGATGGTGTCTACATCTCCAGCTGGCCAGAGGGGTAATCACCTCCAAACTTCTATTTTATAGTCCACTTTATAAGATCACTCCTGGTATAAATGGCTTATATTGGGTTCTCTGGAAACAGGCTACAAGACAGAAATTTAATTCAGGGTATATTGAGAAGTGCTCTTGGGAGAAACACATATCCCCTCCCCCGCCCCCCAAAAATGCGAAAGGTAAGATTAATAAAGAGGAGGAAGAAGTAGGAGGAGGAGCAACTGACCTTAAATGCACTTTTCACTGAGAGGTCAGTCAATTGCGTGAGGAGCTTAGAGCCAGGCTGGCCTTTCACTATTTCCCCAGTTGAGGCAAAGGTGCTGAGGCTTTAGAGTCTCATATCAGCTCATCATTGGCCACAGTTTGTCTCTTACAAGGAGCATAACATTCCAGCAATTCCTTATGACTGAGAGCAATTCCTAGTGAAGGATTCAGCTGTGAATTGTTCTAACCAGCTGGGGATTGGAGGAATCAACCCTGATGAAGGGCTCTAAGAACATCTGCCCACTGCAGGTACCCTGTACTCATGCTGACCATTGAGCAACCTGGAAAAAAGCTGGATTTAGGGGATCCCTGGGTGGCGCAGCGGTTTGGCGCCTGCCTTTGGCCCAGGGTGCGATCCTGGAGATCCAGGATCAAATCCCACGTCGGGCTCCCGGTGCATGGAGCCTGCTTCTCCCTCTGCCTGTGTCTCTGCCCCCACCCCCCTCTGTGTGACCATCATAAAAAAAAAATGCTGGATTTATGAAGAATGGGGGAGCAATGATAACATAGTGGTAGTGGCAACACCAACTTCATACTATACTAATAGGATTATTAGACATGATTCTGCTTGGGTTTTTGGAAAAGTTATTCAGCTTTTTTTGTGCCTAACTTTCTTTAACCATAGAATGAAATTACTAACGCATAAAGACCTTGAAATGGTACCTAGCATATTCAGCAGAAATATTGTTGCTGTTGTTATTGGCATTGTTCTTATTCTTGTTATTTTTCAGCAACCTTAACTCATTTTCAAGCTGTTTTTCCCTTTCCATCTCCCTCTAACCTGGTCTTTCACTGTTTTCTCCTAAAATTTAAATTCCACTTCTATCTTGCTGATTTCCTTTGTTCCTGAAAGATGCCATGCACTGTGCTTACACCATCTCCCTTCCTAGGCTCTCTGCCTTCATTGGCCTCCTAAAAAAGTTACCTAAATCCATCTTATCCTTTGAAGGAGTGGAAGGAGCATCTGCTTTGATTCAAGAAGTCTAGTTTAATTCTCAGATCCACTACTTACTTAAGCTTTGTGACCTTGGGTAAGCCATTGATCATACCCGAGGATTGATTTCCTCACCTATAAATTGGGGATAGTAGCACTGCTACACTAGCTCATTATGAGGAATAAATGTGATAACTAGGTTAAACTCCCAGCACAATGCCAGGCACACTGCAGTTACTCAATAAATAGGAACTATTGGATATAGTGGTAAGCCTATTAATATCTACCCACAGAGTCATTCAAAGCACAATTATTCAAAGCCCGCAATGTGCAGGGACCCTTGGGAACAGACAGGGAGGTAGGTGCAGGAGCTGCAGCCCCTCCCTTGAGGATGAAAAGAGTTTCCCAGCTTTCCCCAACTTCATTTGTGCACATCTCCTCTCTCCACCCCTCCCTCCTTAAAATACCCAAAGCATAGACCCATTCAGCATCTGAGCACCCAATTTCAATTCTTTTTGGAATTGTTCCTTACATTTTCTCACATGTCAGTTATGGCTCTTGAAATAGACTATGAGCTGCTTGAGGGGGGAAAATGTTGTATTCCTTTTACCCACACACAATACCTAACATAGAAATGGGTGCATGCCCTGTGCTCTCTAGGTATTTTTTTTTAGATAAATTAATATATGAGTATTTATGATTCTTGATTGAAATCATAATAGAGAAGTTTCCACTTTGCAGGTGGGAACCTGCTAGTCATGGCATCAGTTTTATAGGCTGTGACCTAAAAATGTACCCACCATGCTATACTAGTGTTTGGTGAAACTTGTTTCAGTGTTGAATATGTCATGGGCTGGGTTGGGTTGTGGGGTAAAAGTGTATTCTTTACTATGGACCATGGTAAAAAACCAAAAAACCAAAAACTACTGCCAGAATCCAGAATGCATACCACAAGTTTCCTAGCATGGATGTTCAGGTCCTCATGGGCAGAACTAAAGAAGACCTTGGACACCAGGACCTCGGAGCAAGAGAGGCAGCAACAACTGGGTTTGGAAAGGCTCTCCTGGGGTTTGTGGGGATTAGAGAAGATATGCAGTTAAGAGAAGGCGTGCTCAAGGCCTGAACACAATCACTCAAACTGCTTATCATGTGGGCAACAAACAGGGACTGCAGGCACACCTGCAAATCTCAAGTGTCTTTCCCTCAGAAATCTTAATACCCTGAAATTGCTCAAGATTTTCCTCTTGGGATCCCTGTTTTCTCTAGAGCTTTAGGTGGTAATAGAAACACTATTGTGCACATTCTCTCCCCACTTATTTATTTGAAAAGATAGACCGGAGTCATTAACCTTTAGAGATTCAGTGATAATTTTTTTTTTTTACGATAATTTCTTGATGCAAAATTTGTACACAAAGTTTGACAATTATGAGGTGACCACAGGACAATGTCCATGAAACTGAAATTACTCTGGGAATTCTAAGATGGATGACCTCTCCCTCTATGGGAGGTTTGAAATTGCATTTAAAGCATCTTTGGCTCAGGCACCTTTGGGTGTTGGAAGCATCCTGCCTGTGGGAATGTCCGACCTCATGCCCTTCTATCTTACCTTCCAGAGTCTGCAGTTGGGGGACATGAATTCTGGTGCTCTGTTCTCCATGAATGCTTCTCACCTTTCTTCCTGGAGCCTGGGCCTAATGCCTGGCTGTTTGCTATTTGTACTTTGAAAAGTGCTTTAATTGGGAAAATAAAATACAATACCAAATGCCTTTTTTTGTGCCTTGTGAAAGTCCTCTAAAGCTTAGCTTAACTCAAAGAGCTTAAATCAATAGCACCGGCCCATTTTCTAATCACAGGGAATTTAATAATGATCAGGAAAGCCATTGTCAGTCTGATCAGTGGGACTGTTAGGACTTTAACTCCTGGAAAACAGCTTCATATCAAAATTACATACTGTTATCATATTAAATGTCACTCAGAAGGGTATTAAAATCCTTTAGAGAGAAAGCATTACAGGGGTTCTATCAAAATTACTTTATATGCTGATGAGCTGGAGAAAGCTAAGGCAAGCCTAGGGGTTGAAAGGAAGAAATTGTTCCCTTTTTACCAGAATAAACCAAAATCAGGAAGGGGGAGGGTTTTGGTGTCTGCATCTCTAATTCTGGAAGTCCCTTGAGACACTCCAGCCCAAGACCTGGAAAGTTTACTCTTATCCCTGAAGCCTGGAAAACCTCTTGGGTCCATCAGGGGAAGAGCAGCTTCAGGTCATTCCAGGACTCCTAGCAAAGTGTAGGACTCCCTGGCCCTAGCTACTTAACCCCACTAATTATCATAAGTCCCATGGTAATGGTGCTTCCCAGTGGTAGATTCCAGCCACATACATTTTATAGGTGCAGCTGAGGAGTCCAATCCCAATTATTCATGCAACAGTTGAGCCTTTGTGAATTGAACTTGACGCTGTTGTTTTAGGGATTAAAATTTCAGAGAGAATCATTTAACTGGGGGCAGATGGTTGGCCTTTAATGAAACCCTAAAGGAAATGGGGAAGGGTGTGGACAACAGGGAATAAGCAAAAATTAAGAAGAGGAACTAATTGAAAAAGCTGGAAAAGGAGGTGGGGCAAGAGAGCGAATGTTTTTCCTGTCAGCCCAGCCTGGCCACCTGCCTCTGCACACAGGGGGTTCTTCCAGCCGCTAAACATTTGTATAAAGAGAAGGGGAAATGAGTGTGTTTGGGCTTACTGGAGTCTGCACCTCCTATTATGTCCCACATCAGACACTATCCCCCTATCCTGGGGCCGCTGGCTTCCTGGAGACCAGGTTTTCCCAAGCCACTGCCACTAAGCCCAGCAGAGTTCCAGATGTGAAGCCTGTATCCTGAGTCACCAGCTGTGGGGGCAGCATGCCCACTTAGTACAAATGGAGATTCCATCTCCCCTTCACTGTTTTAGCAGTTAAGACTTTAGCATCACACTTTAGTGGTTTTAACCCCTTTGGCTCTTTGAGAAGGCTTTAGCATCTTATACATTAAGAAATGTATATTACATGTAGAGGCCAAAACACTGACTTTATATTAAAAAAACTCACACTCAAAGACAGTAACTGAGCCCCGCTGGCAAGTGGCAGCCTGTGGCCAGGAAACAGACTGTGTGCTTGTCTATCTCCATGTACTAAGTGAAGATGGTGGTCCAAGCCCTGTCATCTACAAACTGAATGACCAAGGGAAATGTCACAATCCATCTAGTCCTCCCTTTCTTATTCTGTAAAGTAAGGATAATAATGTCTAATTTGAAGCTTAAATGTATGTGATGTTTTTAGCACGAGACCTGTCACTTTAAGTACTCAGTAGAGGTATTACTAAAATACTTCCTGAAAAAATACAAGAAAAAATGGCCCTTGAAAGAGAATTGGGAACACAAAGGAACCAGAACTATGACCCACATTCTAACTCTGTCTGTTGATGACAACTGCTTGGAAGCATTAGGGAATGTCTTGTTCTGGGCATGACAGTGTTATCTGGGTGGAGAGGGCCACTGATAGAGTTACAAGACTCATTATGTATAGAAAAGGGTCAACCTTAAATGATAAAAAAAAAAGTTAACTGAGTAAATTTTAAAAAATCATATTGGCTTTATTCAAAGATTCATGATTTGGGTAGCATCATCTAACAGATGAGAAAGGAGCTCTGAGTATTTCCACACGACCCAGGGAGGGATCCATATGATGTTGTTCCTTGTTCTTGTCGTAACTTAAAGGGAAACTTTCACAATGTCCAGAGCCCTTTAGGTCCTGCAAATTGAAGGAGGAGGATATCCTCAAATTCCTTGCAGCAGGAACCCACGTAGGTGGCACCAACCTAGACTTCCAAATGGAACAGTACATCTTCAAAAGGAATAGTGATGGCATCTATATCATAGATCTGAAGAGAACTTAGGAGAAGCTTCTGCTGGCAGCTCATGCCATTGTTGCCATTAGAAACCTGGCTGATGTCAGGGTCAAATCACCCAGGAATTGTGGCCAGTGAGCTGTGGCCAGTGAGCTGCTACTGCAGGAGCCACTCCTATCGCTGGCCACTTCATTCCTGGAAACTTCACTCACCAGATCCAGGCAGCCTTCCAGGAGCAGAGACCTCTGGTGGTTGCTGATTCTAGGGCTGACCACCAGCGTCTCACAGTGGCATTTTACCTTAACCTGCCTACCAGATCCTCCTTTGTGCTATGTGGACATTGCCCTCCTTTGCAATAACAAGGGAGCTCACTCAATGGGTTTGATGTGGTGCATGCTGGCCCAGGAAGTTCTGAGTGTGCCTGGCACCATTTCCCGTGAACACCCATGGGAGGTCATGCCTGAACTCTATTTCTACAGAGATCCTGAAGAGACTAAAAAGGGAGAGCTGGCTGATGCTGTAAAGGCTGTGATGAAGGAGGAATTTCAGGGTGAATGGACTTCTCTAGCTCCTGAGTTGATTACTACTCCGTCTGAAGTTGTGGACTGGTCTGCAGGTGTCCAGGTGTCCTCTGTGCCTGGCCAGCAGGTCCCTACTGAACACTGGAGTGCTCAGCCTGCCATTAAAGTCTGATCTGCAGCTCCCACTGCTCAGGCCACTGAATGGGTAGGAACAACCACTGAGTGGTCTTCCACAAAGGTAAGCTGCTTTTCCACAAAGGCAAACAAAATGGGAAATAAATAATTTCTTAAAAAGAAAGAAAAAAAAAAAAGGAAAGGAGTTCTGAGGAGGTGTACAAAATGAAAGACTTTATAGGCAGAGGGAGGCAGGACAAGGAATTTATACTATCAAAGAACGGACTGGTTGTGGCAAGGCCACTTTCCTTCAGGGGATGGCAGAGGTCTGTTAGGCAGACTGCTTCACTAGTGCCAACAGTAATTCTTGTTTGACTGGTTTAAGATTTCAGTTTTGGGAGAAGCTGAAGCTGTAATTAAGTCTTAGTTTGGTGATGCGGGGCTTAGCATAAGTGACTCCATTTTGAGCCTGTTATTATTTTGTTTTTTAACATAACCCAAACCTATGGGTTAGAACTATCAAAGGACAGCCAAAACCTCCCTAAGCTCTAGGGGCTACACGTAGCCTTGAGATATTATCAATGAGAGCAAATTTTCTTATTCTACTATATCTTCTCAAGTATCAGTGTTGATGAGAGGGATCAGAGGTATTAATGACTTGAAATAATAGTCAGCCAAAGTACCTTGTGACTATCTTCTACATCAAATAAAGGCTTGAGAGAGACCCTGTCTGTCCTCTTCCTTGCTCAGTCCAGAATAGAATGCCTGTCACATGGTAGGTGTACAGTGGATATTCATCAAATAGACAGATGTTGAAGGAATTCATAAAATAGACCAGGTAGGACTAATCAAGATTCAATGGTTTGGTATCGAATATGTTGACTAAAATTGCAATTTTAGGATGTTAAAGACAGGTGTACATATATAGTCAGTTCTTGATTATTCCTACTTTGGTTGTACATGCTTCTAGATCATCCCCTAGCATCTCTCTTGCTGCTCATTTTTTGCCCATTTTATTTGTTTGCAATCTATAAACATGTCCAGCAGAGACCAGTTAAAGCCAGACAATGTTGTGAAAATCTTCACTCTAGAAAAAAACCTACATCTTGAGACAGTTGGAATGATTGAGTAAATGGGATTTGAGGTGGTCTGTATCTGGTTCTCCATCTGTTTTCCATGGTCCTTACAGCCATGTAAAATTGAAGTGAGAGGCAACACTTACTTTCTTAGAATCTTCCATGAATTGAGAGCACTGGCAATCTGTCTAGGGCCACAGTAATTGAAATTAATTGGATTTTAGAGATAATAACATTTATGCTAATGTGGTTATTGAGAGGAGACAATAGTCCCAGAGATAAGTAGCTAGGAGAGGTGGGGCAAGAGAATTTGTAATCCCAGCAGGAGAGATTGAGAGTCTTGAGGGGAGCTTCTGGGGTGGGTGGAGGTAGAGATGAGGGACAAGAAGTTGTTGAGAACTGGAAGGTTTTAGAGAAGCAAGAGAGAAGAACAAGGGGGAGGAAGAAGTAGAAAAACTTCTATTTTTTTTAAAGATTTTATTTATTTATTCATGAGAGACACACACACACAGAGAGAGAGAGAGAGAGAGGCAGAGACACAGGTGAAGGGAGAAGCAGGCTCCATGCAGGGATCCGGATGTGGGACTCCATCCCAGGTCCCAGGATCACGCCCTGGACTGAAGGTGGCGCTAAACCGCTGAGCCACCCGGGCTGCCGGAAAAACCCTTTTTGAATAATGATAATATGAATAGTGTCAGCAGTCCCTTACTAAGTGCTTTTTATGTGTGAAGCATTATGTGTTTTAAACTTGTCATTTTACCTCATAACAAACTCATGAGGTGGGTACTGTATTTGTTTTTCTTATTAAAAATAATAGAGAGGGGCACCTAGGTGGCTCAGTCAGTTAAATGTTTGAGTCTCGATTTTTGCTGAGGTTATGATCTCAGGGTTACAAGCTCTGAGTCAGGCTCCACACTGGGCATGGAGTCTGCTTAAGACTCTCTCCCTCTATGCACCACCCTCTCCGCCACCCGAGAGAGAGAGAAAGAGAGAGAGAGAGAGAACTGAGCTTTAGAGGGGTTTAACTAACTTGTCCCACATTACTTGGACAATACATATGCAAAGTAAATATTCTTCTTCTCTGCTCTATTACACCTCCCATTTGCCCAAAGTGAAAGAGCAAAGATAAATGGGAGAGGTGAAATTCTGGAACAACACTGAAGAGAAATTGACAAAGGCCTGATTTTGACAGGAGCCTGAAAGAAGGACCTAGGACCCAAGAGAATAAAGATCTGATTCCAGGTAGTAAACCCCTTCCAAGAAATATCCCCCCCCCCCTTTATAGGTTTGTACTTGGCCCTTGTGTCACCAGCAGCCTGCCTGTGGGGCTGTCCGTGAACACTAAAGTGAGGAGGTTCACAAACAGTGATAGACTACATGGGTATGTGGCCCACTGATATTGCTAATGAAGGTGGCCTGGAAGTGAGTGTGAAAACAACCACCCCAGCCAGGTCCATATCCCAATAGCAAGAGAAATTGACCTCTACAAACCTAATCTATGCCTAGTTTTCACACTGTGATCACATGTTTATGAAGTTTTACTAACTGTATTGAGCTGAAAGGGGCACAGAGGAGAGCCAGAGAGATGTCCTAGAGAGGAGGTGGGCTTAGAAGAGAAACCTCAGATCACATGAGTGGTAGCAGTGAGAGCCAGAGGGAAACCTTGCTGTGAGTGCTCTGCATGGAATATAAACTATTCTGTCAAGAGTCCTTGAAAGTAAGGTCACCAAAATTATCAGGTACATCTGGGCCTTCCGAGTGATGTTGACATTGCTGTGTGTATAGCACTGTGAATGGAGAAATTTTGGAGGTAGAGCTGGACTCAAATCCAAGCTTAAACATACATTAGTTGAATGACCTTTGGTAAGTCAACTTGCCTCTCTAAACTCTAGGATTCTCAAGGGCCAAGTAGGAATATTAATACCTGCCTTTCAAAGTTCTCTTGGAGTTTCCAAATAATGACTCAAACTCCTGGCCCATCACAGACACTCCATAAACAGTGGAATTTTTATGGATGTGCTTATCCTTTGACCAGGTGGGATAGCAGAGACCAGAACATTTAGGATTTCTCTTTATGATTTTCAGTATTCCTCTCCCTATTATTAAATAAGTCCCCTGAAATCTGAATGTTGACCTCCTGACCCTATTTCACTCAGATTTAAGTCAACACTGAACTTTGTATTTCCCAAATGGAAAGCCATATTATTAATAGTACATTTGGTCATGCATTTCTTTTCATTTTTGTACCTTTTTTAATTACTTATGCTTGAAAAGGTCTAAAATGTACCTTTAATCTCTTTGTCATACATCCAACTGCCATTTACAGCTTTCTCTTTATAACATAAGGATTTTTATTCAATATAATTTTGTGCTATGGCAATATGCAAATATATATGCAATAACATATATATTGTATGTATTTGCATATACATGCAAAATACATTTGCATAGTTACTATCTAGGTGAATATATATAACATATATATTTGCATATTGCATATATATTACATATATATATATTTTGCATAGTTACTATCTAGGTGAAATCATGGGATCCTTGCATATTTGAGAGAAATCAGAAAATTAAAATGGTTGTAGGGTTAACAAACACTCCACCTATTAGATCTGGTCTTAAATTGAATAATGCTTAAAATGATTCTAAAGTCATAGTATGTATAAATTTCATGAAGTGTTCTTGGCTTGCCTTCCAAGTCATTAGGAAAGTCATTTACCTCCTTACTAATCAGTCTCCGAAACCTGGACATACTAGCACAACTCCTCTCCGTCCAAATACCATGCCTTGTTCTCCTGTTTCTCTTGGTCTTTGTCTCTAGAAAACCTTACACAGGCTTATACATCTCATCTGACCTTCCTAAGGCATAAACACAGCACCATAATGACAGCCAATTAAATCTAAAGGCTGTCTGTCCTGACATTGTGGTGCCCTGAAAACAGTGAAGACCGCTAGCCACTTAGAAGCAATGAAAAGCATCAAACTGGGTAGAAATTGCAGTGCTGCTCTTAAGTTCAATTTTCCTTGTAGCTCAATTTCCTAGCTTTGCACTTTCCTAGGTAAATCACATTAATAGAGGAGAAGGGGGGCATGGGGAGATTGGTGGTAGATAGCTAGACGGTCCTTTGGAGCGAAAGTATCTCATCCTGAGTCATGAGGGAATAGGTAACCAGTACTCTTGACAAGCAGGTATTCAGCGGTATGAGAAGTCATTTAAATAGGAAGCGGGAGCAGAGGTCTTCTGCTGGCAGGGAGTATCTTCATTATTGCTGTCATGGTGCCTGTTAACTATCCCCCATCTATCATTTGTTCAATACCTCAGTGAAATTAGCCAACTGCATATTACAGCAGAGCTCTGATGTGCCAATCTCCCCTGAAAGCATTAACTGTCTTCGGTTACACATTCTTCTTACCCTCCACCCCTTTTTACTGCCCATTAATGATCTTTCATTTGCATCATGGAACAATGAAGTCCTTTGGCCAATTATGTGAAATTACAGGTGCTCTGTAGGTGCCCTCTGTCACTCGTTTACCTTCTTTGTTGAAGCAGTGGGTTGGAGTGGATTTGTATTTCAAACATTACTTGACTTCTGCTTGTTTCTGGATGGAAGCAGTACAATTTTAGCTGGCACAAGAAGCGTCTTCCTTTGGCTTAATAAAGTGGCTCGTGCCCAACCTGGATGAAACTATAAAGTCAGTCTTGACAGATCCCTTTAAGGGATCCTTCCAGCTCATAAACCATGAGGGGAACAGGACATCTCAGAGCATAACGAACTTGCCCTTTTTATCCCAAGAGACTTTGCTGTAACATGTTTTGAGATTACTTTTGGCATGCCTCCTCTGGGACATTTCTATTACCATAGAACTATTATTCCAATTTCTTTGATTCAGAAAAAAAAAAAATTATCTTGTACTTTTGACCAAACTAAATGTATAGTAATCTTCTAGAAACAGGAATAGAAGAGTAAGAGAAACCAACATTTACGGAACATCTATTATCACCCAGGTGCAATGCTATTTGCATTTATGTTAAATCTAAATCTCTCCCTGCAATGTATAGTCCAGATTGAAACGGCAAAGACCATTACTTTTCTTTTGCACAAGGAGGCAGTATTGAGCAGACCAAGAAAAAATGCGCTCAGGTCTTAGCTCAGCTGCCACTTATTAGCTGAGTCACCATTGGAAATCCATTTATCCTCTCTGTGCTCCAAATTTATCATTTGTGTAATAAGAAGAGGGATACTGTTCAGGACTAGGATTGCTATGAGATTAGGTTAGACATCAAAGCAGACTTGGGGGCAGGGAAGTTATTTGATGACTGTTAATTTTTTTTTTTTTTTTCATATGCTACTCAGGGAAAAATCTCCAAAGACAGAATATACTCATGTGAAAAAAGGAAATATAAAATCACTCAATTTCACAACTCGTTTATTGATATTATATATGTTTAAATAGTATTATGTAGCACTTAGCAGAGAAGCTTATCATTATGATGATACATAGGTAGTGCAAACACTAAAAGCAAGAACAGTTAGATGAGGGAGGAATCAATACTGAAGTCATAGAAATGACAATCACCGTCTAAGATAAGTTTGATTTTAAAAAATCTCAATTTTTTAAGTACGTAATGTATTCACAAGACTCAAACATCAAAAAGCTTAAAAGTTCACAAGAGGAAGTTTCTCCTACATCCTTAACTTTAGCTTCCCAGAGACAACCAGTGTTTATCAGCTTCTTATCTTTTCAGAAATATATTTCGAGTCTATAAGCAAATATATATAAATAATCTTTCTTACCATTTGCTGCATTCTTACTGGGTAGTTATTTATATTGTCATTTCACTTGAAATATATTTTAGAGATTATTATATATCAGTATATACAGACCCTTCTTTTTATTTTTATACCAGTATAATATTCTACTATAAGCAGTGCTAAATCTCCATTGAAGGATATTCATTTCCAATCCTTTTTCCACCAACAAAAATGCTGTAGCAAATAATCATATGCATATATCATTTCCCATGTGTGTGGAAATATCTATAAGATAAATTTTTAAAAAGAGGTTATTGGGTCAATTATTGTGTGCATTTGTAAAGTTGATAGATATTGCCAAATTACTCTCTGCAGAGATTGTAATTTAGCCCCCACCCCTGACATCTTATGAGAGTATGTATTTCCCTACAGTTTTCTATCCTAATGTTTTTCAAAACTTCCAGATTTTTACCAATCTGATAGATGAAAATGGTATCTTAGTGTAACTTAAACATGTATCTCTTATATTAGGAGGGAGGTTGAACATTCATTCCCATGCTGAAGAGTTGTTGTTTTTTTTCTGGAAAATATAATTTGTGAACTTTATCTTCTTTTCTATTGCATTGTATATATCTTTTATATGTGCTTCAATTATATTTCCAAGTATGTCGCTTGCTTTTTAACTTTGTATATTGTGTTCCTTTCTCGTGCAGATGTTTTTGTTCTTATATGATTAAATTTTAAATATTTCAAACATTTTTATAAATTCCTTGCATTGATTTAGAATTTTTATTCCAGTAAGATTTAGTTCCATAATTCTCTTCCATATCTCTCTCAACTGTATATGGAAGAAGTCCCCAAATGATTTTTCTACTGTTTCCTGACTCTGTTACAGAGACAGAGGTAAGGGCCATTTACTCCTTTCCATGCATTTTGCCTAATACTGGGAGCTTAATAAATATTAAATGGATGAATGGAAGAGTGGATAAAAGGGTAAAGGAAATGCTGAGTTGCTAAATTCAGGACCTGATGATGATATGTGTGTCCACAAAGCACAGACTAGACGTTTTTGGATTCAGTGTATTTATGCATTGGTCAGTGAGTTAACGATGCAGTATGCATCATTCATTTTGTGAGTGGTCATTAAATGTTAACAGTTACTGTACAACAGGTGGAGTAAAGGGAGACAAAGAAAAGGAAGAAGGGGATAACATTTGGCATAAAAAAAACAAAAAGGCTTCAGAACCTTGGATAGCATCAGGGTATAGGCAGCCCTAGGACAAATCACAAGTAAAAGATTAGCTTCAGGCCATAGTCTTTCCCCTTTTAGCCTGGAGTATAGTGCCATTTTTCTTCTGTAGAACTGAGTGCTGGGTTTTCAGACTCCTTCCCCTCTATAATTGTGGATCCTGACTTGTTCTTTGCAGATAGCTGTCCTTTTGCTCCAGATCAATTTCCAAGGCTAATTATTTTCTGCAAAACATGCTTTGTCTCATACTGAACACACAGGTCCTGTATTTGGCTACTTGACTCTGCGAAGTGATATGATAAATCATGCTAAGATGGTAATGACTGCTACTAATTTATATATGTTATTCCTTAAGCCCAAAGAATAAATCTCTTATATAAAGGTTTTATATGATCGGAAAGTTGACAGTGGATTAATTTTGAGACTGAGGAATTTGTTTCCCAAATTCCCAGGATATCTTGTCCCAGTAAATAGCAGTCTAACTTGTGGTAGTTGTTACAGATAGATGAACTACACAAGGACCTTTAAACTAAAGAGAAAACGAAAGAAGCCCCACTGTAATAATGCCCCTTTATTATTTTAGCATCACGAGGAATCTGGGAATGGGGAAAGCATGCCAGGAGTCAAGACTATTAAATCCCTGTAAAGATCTTTCTGATATCCTTAATGGTATCCCTACAGCTTATGCTATCAATTATTCTCAAAGGCCAGCAGTAAATAGCTCATAAAGCATACTAATTCTATGATTTATATAATTGAATCTCTTTTCAGGACCCTTGGCCATATGTTTACTTTTTCTTTTCTGTTCCTGTCACACAGGCTAGGAAGTAGGATTTAATTTTGCCTTGACAACGTAACTCAGAGCATTTCAAGATCATCCTCAATAGTCAAGACAGATATGTGTATTTAAGTTGTTAAATGCTCATCCTTGTAGAAGCCATTGCCTCAACCTTGCATGACAGTATGCTGTTTACTCCTGCTCAATGAATGTCACCAGTGGGAGGGGATGTCTAAGGTCTTCACCAGAAAGTGAAAAGAACTTCCCAGAAAGAGCATCTATCTTGATGCTGACAAATAAGTACCCATGCATTTGTATTTTTTTCTTAGATAATCCTAACAGAGGGAATCAGAAGTGGGAGAATGTCAGGGTACCACATACAGACTGTCAGAAATGCTAAGGTAAAGTTTTTCATGGAGCTTTAATACTTTGAATGACTTAACTGTTGAAAGGAAGATTGATGATTATAGAATATTAAGAGGAAAAGTAAGGGGTAGGAATGGATCCTGAGTGTGGATAGGAAAAACTAGCATGTATTGAACGCCTGCCATATGCCATGCTCTGTGCTATTTTTTTCCACGTACATTAGCATAAATAATTGTCACAGTTTTATGATTTAAGCACTTTTTATTTATCATAGTTGAGGAAATTGAGGTTCTGACAGATTAAGTAATTTTCTTTAAGTCTTGGTATTAATACACAGCAGAATAAATTAGTCTCATTTCAAAACTCATCTCACTATTCTATTAGACACTCCTATTTTAAAGGTGAGCTAACCTAGACCCAGGAAAATTAAGTGTCTTTCTCTCATTTCTGAGTCCAGAGCAGCAGGAAGCCAAAGGGAAGAAGGTGATCCTTTCATCTTCTTCCTCTATCCTTCATATTTTTAATGTTATGTTTTGATCACCACAGAGATTTTACTGTTAACATAGTTTGAATCCCCTTTATGAAAGATTTATTTAGGTGATGTGCATTTAATGAGTTGATAAAAATTGTTGCAATTTGGAGCTCACATGGTTGTACAAGATAGAGAGGGTACAGTTCTTCCAATAACTCATTATTCACAAATCAATATTCAGGTGGCTTGACTGGGACCCATATATGCATGGATGTGTTCCTGTGTGCCTGTGTGGGTGCATGTGTCTGTAAATGTCCAGAGACCAAACATAAGTGATATTTTTTGTCTGTCAATTGATTCCTGCCATCCAGAGCACTCTGCACATCCTTCTAGCTTAAGGAAGTTAGTGGTCCATACGTCATGCACTAAACCCCCTAATGAGGTTCTCTCTATGGGAAATGGTAACAGTAACTCTATCAAAAATATACTAGGGTTATGGCCTCATCATTACTGTCATAACATCTTCTAAGTCAAGTCATGCTCTTTGCACTCGCCGTCTAAATAAAGCTGGTATTTGGAGATAAGGATTTGCTATATGTCATCAAGCCAGGGACTTCTAATTCAGAAAGGGAATTGTGCTTTCCAGCATGACCCGCATAAGAGTAGCAGGAAAATGTAGAGCCAAACCAGAGCCCAGAGTTTTCATGGGCTCCAGAGGGTGTGGTCTCTGTGGTCTAGCCATGCCTGGATTAGAGTTGCCCAAAGGAAAAGAAAGGCTTCATAGATAGAAGTATTTCTCAGTAAAATCCACAGCAATGATTCAGAATGGTGTAGAAGAAGTGGTTTTGAGTACAATAGGCAGGAAACAATTTACAATCCTAGCTTTGGCTAGGCCAGTGATGCACCATGTTGACCTTAGGCAAATGACGTAAATTGCTTCAAAATATTAATGCCCCTTATATGTCCGTAAGATATTCTAATTATCAAGACTAGTGCTGCACTTCCCTCTTTTACCAGCAAAGTCTTGTTGATTCTTTGATCCTTGTAACTCTCCCACTGCAATCATCAGAGTTATGAGATGACCCCCAAGATTCTTGCCCTTAAAACATCAGCCCTAAGTGATCCTCTCTCCTTGAGAATGCCTAGGAACTGTGATTATGATGAGATAGTCATTACTGTGATTATTAGCTTATATAACACTCCATCTTAACAAACCTGGATGGAGAGTCTCCTGCTGGCCTCAAAGATGCAATCTCCATGAGTTTCACAGTTGCAAGGAAATGAATTTTGCCAACAACCAAGTGAGCCTGGAAGAAAACTTTGAGTCTCATATGAGACCCCAGTCCCAGCTGATCAGCTGATACCTTGATCTCAGCCTTGTGGTAGCCTGACCAGAGACCCCAGCTAAGTTCTGTCTAGACTTCTGATTTATAGAACTATAAGATAATAAATAGGTATTGTATTAAGATGCTACGTTTGTGGTCATCTGTTGTACAGTGATAGGAGCATAACACACCCATTCAGTCCTTTTTTTTTTTTTCATTTCCAGTGCTACCAAATAAATTCCAAGTGTCTTCTTTTATCTAGACTTTTCCATGGTCTTCCCAGAGTTGATCTTTCCTCTTTTCTCTACCTCATCTCCTAATAACCTATTTCAGATCAAGACACGTGACTACTATACATAGTATATCCTTGATTATTCAGTAAAGTGAATACTTTTTCTTATTTTCACATTTCTGAAATAAGGTTGTGTCCCATGATGGATGTATATGTTTATTGTAGTGCTGGTTTTCTTTCCCATAAGCTCTTATTAAATTGATGGTGTACCTTACCAATTGACAGTGTCTAAGAATTGAGAAAGTCTGGTATTTCAGTCTTAAAATTGACTGGGTAGCACTAAATAACTTCTAGTGAGAGCCATTGGATGCCTTTAATGAGGAGAAAAATAGATTTTCTTCTCATGAACCTCTTTAATAGTATCAGTCATGAAATAAAAAGATACCCCAAATTTGCTCAGGAATAAGCCACAACAGGCAACCATGGGATTTGGCATAATTGCATTTATTTTTCTCATTGCTCCAGGTTGGTGGCACTCAAGATTCTTCTTTGACACCAATAACCTGCATTCCTGGTACAGACTATGCCTGATTCCCAAACAATGCCACAGATGGTGACACATTTCTTGGGATTTGTACATTTATCCTGTCTCTGACCAGCAGACAACTTGATCCCTCTTCCCAGGGATTTCAAGGTATCCCAGTCATTTGCTCACTTAAGCCTCGATTTGGCTTATCTTAGATATAAGAGAAGGAGCTGTGACATGGGGGCTAGAAGGCTCAGATATCATTTATTGACCTTGGGACATTCCTTCTGTGATCTGTTTTCTCATCTGCAGGATGAAGTATTCTCTAAGGTTCTTTGTTTTAAGCCCAGGCTGCTCTTTCACCTCCTCATTTCAAATCTCCCCCAAAGCTGTAGCAGGAAGTGGATACTGCAATAGAGTCAGTCCATGCTATCAAAGGCATCCTAGTAGTAAGGTAGGGACACTCCTGGGCCCCTTAAGTATCCTGTTGGTCTTAGCTAGCAGGTGACAGAGCCATAACCCAGATTTTCAACAACTTGTTTTTTCTTTTTTTTTTTCTGCATATCCAGACTAACTGACATCCTTCTGTCTCCAAGTTCATTCCTGCAGATGTTTCCAATCCTCATCACTTTATCATAATTGTTATGATAAGCATTTCTGCCAAAATGGTAGTAAAAACTCAATTTTCCTGAGCAAAATTAACAACAAAAAGTGTTCACGGCTCGTGCAACCTGGTTATTAAGCTGTAGCAGGAATTGACTGCAGCTGTGAAATAAGATATAATTAAAATCTGGGGCCCTTCACCACGTATCTGGTTTGTGCATTTGCAATGTTGTAGATACACGAATTACTGGGGCTGACCAGCCCAAGCTGTCAATTGGGAACCTGTCCAGTGGAATTATATCCATCTGAATGTCAGAGAGAGAGAGAGAGAGAGAGAGAGAGAGATAGAGATGACTACATACATCCAGGAAAGTAGAACAATAACTTGGGTAAATATGTGAGGCAGAGAGATGGAGGGGAAAGACCCTTATTATAAGCTCTAGTTTAGATCTGCCATCAGATGTGTGATCTTGAATGAGTCATTTATCTCTTGAATTCTTAGAATCCTCTGATAATATAGGGAGAGGGTAGTATATTATTCATAACATGCTTGGCTCTAACATTACTGGTTGCTATTCTACTTGCTTGGTATAGAAAGGACATGAATAACATGGACCCATAAAATTTAAAAGACATCACAACTTCATTAGAGAAAGACAAGACTGATGAGGAAGCCAGAAATACTAATACTTAATGGATTTATTTTTGGTTGGTCTCTTGTTTTCCAATTGATATGGACATTACCATCTCATTAAGTGTTTTTTTCTAACTGATCATGTTTTTATTCAAAATTCTTATCTTCTGGAGCCCTTGGCTGGGGTATTAATTATAGTGTTGTTGTTGTTGTTACAAAAGTTGAAGGATTTGTGTGTGTGTGTGTGTGTGTGTGTGTGTGACTGACCTTTGTTTGGCCCCTTGACCCTATATGCATTTCTAGACATAGTTGTATCTTCTTATCTTTTACATTCATTTCAAATAAAAGGTATATAAGTGTGTTAAGTATTTTATGGGTCTCAGGGCCTCAATAGACATTCATAGTTTTAACTTCACTTATATACTATTGGAACAAGCTGGTGCTGAGTGAGAATGTTTTTTAGAGTCTGGTGAGTTTACCTTTAATGACTCTGAGACCATGGACAGTAAGTCACATACGTGACTCTACTTTGGAGCTATGGTGTGGGGTAGAAAAGCAGTGGTCAGCAGGGTGTCTGGAACCCATTCACTTGCCATCTTTGTTAAACCTGTTGGAGGAAGCTATCCTTCACAACTGAATTCTGGGCTGAGAATTAGTTTAGCTCCTAAAATACCAGAAAAGGCCCATCTTCCAACTCCCCCTGCCTGTGTCTTCTCCACAGGAACCATGTTAAGAACCCTCCAATACCCTGTGCTGTTATGATTTGCTTCAATGCTAAACAAGATGTGGGGAGTGGAGTGGGTTGCTTGTTCTCCTTGGACCTTTGTTTCCATAACTGACGACTGTCAGAATGGACTAGATAATCTCCAAGTTTTCTTCCCATCCTGAGCTGTCATGCTTCTTAGACAGATGTATATAGCTGTGGCCAGATTCTAACAGAATTGTAATAAAGATTCTTAGACCAGATTTCTCCTCATAAGCATTTGATTCAGGTTTTCATAGATCAAAGTTAACTCCTGCCCTAACCTCTCAAGATACAGGCAGGCAAATCTGAAAAGGGAGAATTAAGGGAAAGTGTGAAAGACCCCTAATATATCTAACACCAAGGGCCTGGCCCTGTGCTGGGTACTGCCCCAACATTATCTCATCTGGTGGTACATAGTACATAGGTGCACAGGCTCTGGGTTTCAGCTGCCTGGCTTCAAACTCTAGCTCCAATACTAATTATCCATACGGCATTGGAGAGGTCATCTAACAACTTTGCACCCCAGTCTCCTTATATGTAAAATGAGTATAAGAAAACTCTTATTATGGGCTTACTGTCAGAAGTTAAATGTGTTTGTACATGCAAAAGATGTAGAAAACAAATTGACACATAAAGAACTTGTGCTAAACAAAAGTTAATTATTATTACTAATATTAAATCTTAACCACACCTAACCAGTTATGACAGAGTTGCTCATACCCAAGTTTATCAGGCTTCAAAGCCCATATTCTCTTTTCTGTGCTAAAAGGTTTCAGAGATGAGGGTCTGGAACAATTGCCTTCCCCCTTGATTTTGACTTATGCAGAATCAACATGAATACATATTGAAGAAACCTGAGACTCACTGTTCACTTCCCACATGTAGGCCCTTGTTCCAGAAGGTGGCCATCATCCTAGACTTTAATGCTTTGAGTATGCCACTCAGGGAGTCAGGCTGGAGCAGAGACTGTTCCACTTGGCTTCAAACAGTCCTTTCCTGCTGGCTGGCATAGAAAAGGCAGGCAGCGTGCTTCCTCTGGAGTCAGATATTCATCATGGAAATGGGCAACTTAGCCTCTCAGGGGCTGGATTTCTGCATTTAGTAACACAGGTCTGGCCTACCTGACTTGCAGGGTTATGGCAGGGTGGCATAACATCGCCCCTCTGGTTTCCTGGCACATGTGCAGGACTTCTCAGCTCATGTTCATTTTCTTTCTGCATTCCCCTGTCTTTCTCCTATTACCACTTGAGCCCATAATTCTTCCCAACAATCTGAAACTGGGTATCTATGATCTTCTAACCATTGCTGTATTTTTATATGTAAAAATAAAAGCTTATCGAGGTTTATAATTGCTCAGGGATTTCCCTCCTTTGAAGCCTCTTTGGGTAACCAGAGTCTCTCTGGTTTCTCTCATACAGTTTCTGATGTTAACATTTTAATAACACATTCAGAATGTTTTTGTTTTATGAATTCTAATATAGATGGAAGTTCTTCCCAAGAGATGTTTTTAAAGCAGGTGTTTTTAAGTAAATGACTCCATATCCACCTGCATATTTCTGTGACAAAAGCCTTTTTTTTTTTCTTCTAGACTTCAAATTGTCCTTTAGTTTTCAGGCAGCTCCGAGGTGGCCACCTGTCTCATTCAACATTTCTCTGCCTTTCTCAAGGAGCTAACTGCACTCTGAAAGTCCTGTGTGTGTGTGTGTGTGTGCACATGTGTAGATGTTATAGAATCAGAAAAGTGTATCCACAGTTTTATGTTGACATCTTCTTTCACAGTGGTTGGAGAAAAAGTGGCTGTAGCATCTATGGAAATAGCTTCAAAAGAGTGTGTTACTAGATAACGATCTATGTGCCTCTTTTGTTGGAATTATCTGCCTCCTTTGGTGGTGAATTTCCGGGATTGCCTGATCCAGGGGAAGTATCTGGTCTTAACTCCTTAAAGTTAAGGAGTTAGGTCAGATGTCTTTGACCTGAGGGCTAATGGGTCAGTGTGCAATTGGGGAACCAGAGCGTTTTCTGGTAAGAGGGGAGGGAAAAGAGATAACCAATGATGTGGGAGTGTGATCCTAACAATTTTTAAGACTATTGTGTCTAAGAGACTCTCCTTCTGGCAAATGCTAATAGGATTTCTCCAAAATTATGGTCACAAAATCTGGGGCCATACCACTCCACCAGATCCTTTTGGGGTGTTAAGATATGTTTATAGATGAAGCACTGCCATTTAAAAAAAGAAAAATATTTATTGATTTATCTCAGAGAGAGAGAGAGAGAGAGAGAGCACATGTGAGTGAGCATGAGCAGGAAGAGCAGAGGAGAGGGAGAGAGAATCAAGCAGACTTTACACTGAGTGCCAGGCCAGATGCGGGGCTCTATCCCATGGCCCTGAGATCATGACCTGAGCCAAAACCAAGAGTCAGATGCTTAATTTACTTTGCCACCCAAGTGCCCCAGTACTGCCTTTCTTCTACCAACATTTCCCAAAGTTATTTCAATAAGGAGTACATTTCTTGCTGCACACATGGTAACATGTTGTAGAATGCAATTTTGTAGGACATTGGTTGTGGAGCACTGATAAGAACAGATGAATCTTCTGGAAAGGATCCTGGAAACCAGGTTCATGGCACTTTGGAGGACTGGAAAGCAATGTACTTTTGGTCTGTGAGATCACAGCTTTTTCACAACAGGTTTGCCGCCAGAACACAGGTATTGTGAAAACCATCACTAAACCTAAACCAAAATGGGAAAGGAAATGACTCACATCAACATCGTTGTCATTGGACACGTAGATTCAGGCAAGTCTACCACTACTGGCCATCTGATCTACAAATGTGGTGGGATCGACAAAAGAGTTACTGAAAAATTTGAGAAGGAGGCTGCTGAGATGGGAAAAGGCTCCTTCAAGTGTGCTTGGGTCTTGGATAAACCGAAAGCTGAACGTGAACATGGTATCACCATTGATATCTCCCTGTGGAAATTCAAGATTAGCAAGTATTATGTGACCATCATTGATGCCCCAGGACACAGAGACTTTATCAAAAACATGATTACAGGCGCATCTCAGGCTGACTGTGCTGTCCTGATTGTTGCTGCTGGTGTTGGTGAATTTGAAGCAGGTGTCTCCAAGAATGGGCAGACCCATGAGCATGCCCTTCTGGCTTACACACTGGGTGTAAAACAACTAATTGTTGGTGTTAACACAATGGATTCCACTGAACCACCCTACAGCCAGAAGAGATATGAGGAAATCGTTAGGGAAGTCAGCACCTACATTAAGAAAATTGGCTACAACCCCGACACAGTAGCATTTGTGCCAATTTCTGGTTGGAATGGTGACAACATGCTGGAGCCAAGTGCTAACATGCCTTGGTTCAAAGGATGAAAAGTCACCCGTAAAGATGGGAATGCCAGTGGAACCACACTGCTTGAAGCCCTGGATTGCATTCTGCCACCAGCTCGTCCAACTATAAGCCCTTGCGTCAGCCTCTCCGGGACGTCTACAAAATTGGTGGTATTGGTACTGTCCCAGTGGGTCGAGTGGAGACTGGTGTTCTTAAGCCTGGCACGGTGGTCACCTTTGCTCCAGTCAGTGTTACAACTGAAGTCAAGTCTGTTGAAATGCACCAGGAAGCTTTGAGTGAGGCTCTTCCTGGGGACAATGTGGGCTTCAATGTCAAGAACGTATCTGTCAAAGATATTCATCGTGGAGATGTGACTGGTGACAGCAAAAATGACCCACCAATGGAAGCAGCTGGCTTCACGGCTCAGGTGATTATCCTGAACCATCCAGGCCAAATCAGTGCTAGATATGCACCTGTGCTGGATTGTCACACAGCTCACATTGCTTGCAAGTTTGCTGAGCTGAAGGAGAAGATAGATTGTCATTCTGGAAAAAAGCTGAAAGATGGTCCCAAGTTCTTGAAATCTGGGGATGCTAATATTGTTGATATGGTTCCTGGCAAACCTATGTGTTTTGAGAACTTCTCTGACTATCCTCCTCTGGGCCGTTTTGCTGTTCGTGACATGAGACAGACGGTTGCTGTGGGTGTCATCAAAGCAGTGGACAAGAAGGCAGCTGGAGCTGGCAAAGTCACCAAGTCTGCCCAGAAAGCTCAGAAGGCTAAATGAGTATTATCCCCAATACCTGCCACCCCAGTCTTAATCAGCGGTGAAAGAATGGTCTCAGAGCTGTTTGTGTCAATTGGCCATTTAAGTTTAATAGTAAAAGATTGGGTAATGATAACAATGCATCGTAAAACCTTCAGAAGGAAAGAAGAATGTTTTGTGGACCATTTTTTTGGTGCATGTGTGGCGGTTTTAAGGTATTAGTTTTTAAAATCAGTACTCTCTAATGGAAACAACTTGACCAAAAATCTGTCACAGAATTTTGAGACCTATTAAAACAAATGTTTAATGATCTGTGAGATCATAGAACCCCAAAGAATAGAATATTAGGTTTAAGAAAGACCCCCAAACCGTCAGCCGAACTGTCCCAGCTTGCTTGGTGTAAGGGGAAGGAGCTTTGCTCAATGGTGATGACCAAATCACCAGTCTCCTGCCCCTAGCATATGGTGCTGCAAGATGCCATCCTAACTGCTATAGTCCAGAAATGTGGGACAGGGAAAGGGAGAGAGATTAAAAATGCATAAGGAAAGCTGCAGAACAGACAAAAGAATAATTTTTGGATACTGATTCTTAGACTGGATTTCTGGGGGTGGCTGGGGAATGGCAAAGCAGAGATGCATGCAGAGCATATTTAACAAGCTTCTGGCGAGAGATATAAAAAGTATCAGAGTACAGGAAACTGTGTCTGCCTAGGAAAAGGGCATGGAGAGAAGGGGATGTAGCACCTTGGAGAGCTCTAAACACTCCCTAGAGAACCACTTTTGGAGCTATTTTTCAGAGATTAGGGAAAAGAAAAAGTGGACATACTCCAGTTATAAAGAAAAGACATATGGGATAAACCAGCAGAAGAGGAGGAATAAGGAATTCTTTTTCTGAGATAAAGCCTCTCTGTTCCAGAAGCAATGCTGAAATGTGTTAAGTTGACATGTAGTGATGAATACCTTTACTTTTTAGCACTTTACAGCTTACAAAGCACTTTACAGTTTACAGAGCCCTGTGTGGTCTCAAATACCCTCAGGAGCTCAGCGAGGCTCTTACATACTGTGAGATGGGAGAAAAAATGGAAAAAAGCTCACTGTGCAGAATGAGGGAGGGAAAGAATGATCACTTGGGTTTCACCAGTTTATGATAATGAATACAGGGGCATGAAATAGTAGTTAAACACACAGACTTGGAAAGCAAACGGCCTGGGTTGAAATCCCAGCTCTACCACCTAGTAGTTATGTGACCTTGGGCCAATTTTTTAGCCTCTGTGTGCCTCAGTGTCCTTATATGTAAGATGAGGATAATCATAGCACTGACTTCCAGGAGTTTTAAGATGATATATTTTTATATTGTGTAGAAGACACCTGACAGTAAGAGCTAAGTAAATGCTTGGGGAAAAGTGGAAAAGCTCCTATTAGAAGGTAAATTCCTGGGAGGCCCGGGTGGCTCAGTGGTTTAGCACCACTTTCAGCCCAGGGCGGGATCTGGAGACCCGGGATCGAGTCCCCCGTCGGGCTCCCTGCATGGAGCCTGCTTCTCCCTCTGCCTGTGTCTCTGCCTCTCTCTCTGTGTGTGTCTCTCATGAATAAATAAACAAAATCTTAAAAAAAAAGAAAGTAAATTTCTCCATGTCAGTTACCATTATTTGTAAACAGCATTTGTTGAGACAACAAATTTAGTGTTTAATCTATGTGAGGGGAAGTACTTTTGGAATTGGTAATACATATATATGTACAAAGTCCAACAAAGGGTTCAACCTGAAGACTGGAAGATGCCTTCATAATATTTCAAGACCAAGAACACTGACTCATTTTCTAGTCTTTGGGGGAGATGGGGAGGCTTATGGACCCTACCACCAGCACCTGCTGCAGAACATCACCTGCCTGCCTGCACTTTGCAATGCCGACTGTCTCAGGACTCTAGTGACAGGTCCCAGGGAGGGCTTTCTCACTGCATGCCTGGGCATGGCCTCAAGGTGGAGCCTTAGCCTGCTAGTGGGAGTCCACTTCCAGACTATAGCTCCCTGTTTCTCCCCACCTCTCCCCTTTTCCCCCAGGCTATACATGGAAGCTCAGAGCTTTGCAAGCTCAAAGAGAACCAGAGCATCCAACCCAGGCTGCTTACTTTTTAAGTTCTTGCAGGTCATTGCTTAACTCAGTGCTTGGCACACCGAGTAGACTCTGTATGAGGCAGATTTTTTGTTTATTTATTTATTTTTCACTCTTTTGGCTTCTAGTGCCTTCTCTCCCAAAGGACAGAGCAAAGACGGTTTGGCTTAAACACCGCGAACCAAGATGTGTAATGAGTGTGCCCAGGGGCAACCCTCGGAGCCCACCCCAAGGTCTGGAGTGCCCAGAAGCATCTGGATAGGAATGGCTATCCTCTGCTTTTGGCAGCAAAGCTTTAGGAGAGGCAGGAGAGGAGGATATCTGAGTGACAATAAGTCCTCTGAGCTCCTTGAGAAGGGCTAAGTACAGTAATTTGTTGTAATGACTCAAATTTAAAACAATAACCCAGAGGCATAATAGCACAGGCCAAGAATACCTACTGCATGTGATGGGCTGTTAATGGGAAGTGAACAGTTTGATTTGGTGGCAGACAATCTTCAAATGGCTTTCACTCTGGATGTATACTCTGCAGTGTGGAGAGCTAAGTTTGCTATCAGGGTTAATTTGGACCACTTCCTCTCTGTCTGCCGAGAGCCATTCTCCTGATGGAGGCCCCTTTACTGCTCCGCTATCCCCACAACTGAAAGCGAATTTCTGAGGCTTCACTTCTATGATCATTTTCTCTTGTTGTTTTGTTTTCCTTTTTCTTCTCTCTCCATCTCCCTCTCAGAGAAGCTGCTACTTCAGAGCCACTTTCCTAAGTGGGTAATGGGGAATAAATACACTGTAGCCACAGGACCTGCACTTGCCCAGGTGGATCAGGGTGAGACAGTCTGGAAATCTGCCCAACCCTGAGAAAGACCTGGCCGACCATGCCCAAGACTGTCATTTCACTGATAGCGGGTGGGCGCAGTGACTCTCGTAAGGTCTCTCCGCTGCCAGGAAGAAAGGGTGGGACTAGAACCCTTGTCTCATTGACTAGGAGCCCGACACAACTCTTTCCCAGCACCATGGGAAGATCAAGAATTAGAGCCTCACACGTCAAAAAGATTTTAGTATCTTAAAAGTCACTAAGCTCAACCACTCACCCTGGGAAATAGGTCTCTCCCCCTTTCCTTATTAGATGTCACTCCTCCTACCTGTACTATCTCCCGAGTACCTACTACAGATCTATCTGGACTTGTATTACCAGGGCCGGCAGGCTTCCTTTGGTTTACCCTATCACATTTGCCATCTTCTCAGTGCCCTTCACTCTGCAAATGCACCCTGATGAATTCAAGTTCCAGGTGAATGACAGTTAACTTAATGGTTAGCCTCTTAGGGGACTACCCAAGGAATTAATGTCTAAGGGTGGAATGCAACATAATGGGAGGCTTCAAGGAACACACTCACAGACACACACAGATACACAGACACACATACACACATAGAGACACATATAAACATACCGAGACACACACACAGACATGCACAGATACACAGACACAGACAGACACTAACTTTTTTTGTGTGAGACTTTCACATATCAGCACTAAGACTAGCCCCACTCATGATTTCTTACAGGAAAATGAATCCCTTGCAGAGAATCAGCATATTCAATTAAATTCAGAAAGTATTTCCTGTAGCTGGTTGAATTGTGTCTTCCAAAAAGATATGTTGACATGCTCACTGGGGTATCTGTCAATGTCACCTTATTTAGAAATAGGGTCTCTGAAATGTAATTAAGTTAAGATGAGGTCATGCTGGATTAGGGTGGACCCTACCCCAATGACTGGTGTCCTTATGAGAACCTGTAAGGTCTTCCAAAAAGATATGTTGACATGCTCACTGGGGTATCTGTGAATGTCACCTTATTTAGAAATAGGGTCTCTGAAATGTAATTAAGTTAAGATGAGGTCATGCTGGATTAGGGTGGACCCTACCCCAATGGCTGGTGTCCTTATGAGAACCTATAAGGATAGACAGAGATGCACACAGTAAGAATATTATGTGAACAGGGAGGCAGAGATCAGAGTGGTCCATCTATAAGCCAGGGGACACCAAGGATTGCTTTGGCTGGGAAGAGGCAAGGAAGGATTCTTCCCCTGAGGCTTCAAAAGGAGGCTGGCCCTCGCAACCCCTGAATTTCAAACTTCTAGCCTCCAGAAGTGAGAGAAAATAAATTTCTGTTGTTAAGACATCAGGTTTGTGGTGATTTGTTACAGCAGCCACAGGAAACTAATACAATCCCTAAGTACTTATTAAGTGCTAGGCTCTCTTCCAGATACAGCAGTGGTGGAGGCCCCTGGGGCCACTCAGTGAGCTCGTCAGGGTCTCTTTGGAAGGCTCCAGAAGGCTCAGGTGTGGGTGGAGAGGATTTCACAATCTTGCGCTTCACTCTTCCTTTCCTACAATGCCATGATCCCATGCACTTCCAGAGTTGGGCTCAGAGCCCTGTGGATGCAGCACAGTCTCCGTGTTCAAACAATGACTTGTCCAACATTTTCCTTCACTCATACAGCTCAGGAAAATATTTGACTTTGGTGTTAAGCTGGCTTAGTTTGGAATCTTCACTCCATCACTGAGTAGTTGAACCTTGCACTTCCTTGTGTGTACAAGAGGAATACTCAGAATCTGTGAGAAACCTGGGAGGATTTCAGAGAGTAAATCATAGAGTCAGACAGACAGATGGACTTGGGTCCAAAATCTATCCTTTTATACATCACCTGCTAAGGATGTTACCTTGAGGAAGCTGTTTAACTTCCAGGGCTGGCTTCAATTTCCTCATTGATAAAGTGAGAACAGTAATTGCATTCCTCCAGTAGGGTGGCTGCGAGTATTGACTTAGTTAATATCTGTAAGACGCTTAGCAGAATTCCTGACAAATAGAGGGTGCTCAACATTGTCATTTTACTGGTAAGGAAACTGAGTCACAGAGAGGTGACATGATTTGTCTAAGGACATTTAGAGGCTGAGCTAGAATCTACATTTTCAGGCTGATGGATTCTCTGAATAGTCACTGGCTTGTTCCTTTGAGAGGTTGTGCTTGTTAAGATTTCCAACTCTGGAATCAGACATAAATGCAATTTCAGACTTGATCAATCACTAGCTTTGTGACCTTGGACTTACTACTTAATGTCTGTGGGTCCCATTATTTTCACCTAGGTAAGAGAAATATCGACCTCACTGGATTGTGGTATGTGTGAGATTAGAATAAGTATAAATACTTAACCACAAACTTGTAGGCATTCATAAGTGTTTCTGGCTATTGTTTGTATTTGCTAGAAGTAAGTTCAACTGCATGTGACTAAATAGTGGTGGCTTTAAAACTCTCAGGTTCACTTTTTCTCCTGTAAAAGCAGTAGGGAGACAGGCAGTCCAAGAATGATATGGTGGTGTCAAAAAGTCACTAGGGACCCAGGCTCCATCTTTTTTTTTTTTTAAATTATTATTCATTCATGAGAGGTACAGAGAGAGGCAGAGAGAGAAGCAGGCTCCCTGAAGGGAGCCTGATATGGGACTCGATCCCAGGACCCTGGGATCACGCCCCGAGCCAAAGGCAGACGCTCAACCACTGAGCCACTCAGGCGTCCCACCATCTGTATTTTTGCCCTGATACCTTCAGTATGTGGTTTTTACCCTCAAAGTCACATCATCCTCCAGTATGACTGCTGGAGCTCTAGTTGTCACACCCACATTGTGAACAACAGCAGCATGTGTGGGGTGAGGGGCAGAGCAGAAAGAAGATGAAAGAAGCCACTTCTCAGCTAAATCAGTTCCCTAAAGAGCCATCTCTCAAGTCAATACTTGGTGTGTATTTCACGGGTCAGAACTTGATCACATGGTCACAGCTGGCTGCAAGGCGGGCTGGAAGACAGAGTCTTGTACTTGTCCTCGGTAAAATCCAGTCTCTGTTACAGACATAAAAGAGAAAAAAATAATGGGAAGGAAAGGAGCAGCCTCTGCCAGATTGTCGTTGTTTTTATAGTTGCTATTGCTAGATGCCAGGAGGCTGCCCGTTAGGAATTTGTAGGTTTTAATGCAACGCTATGAATGTTTGAAAGATGCATAGTGGTGTGAGAGTACTCAGGAGGGAGAGACTAACTCCACCCTGAAGGCATCTGAGATGGCTACTCTGGAGAAGCAGTCTTTGAGGTGAGGCTTGATGTTTGAGAGGTTTGCCCAGGTGACAGCGAAGGAAGGGGATTTCTGGTAGAAAGGGTATCACACACACAGCCTACTGGTTTTGTCAACCAGCCCCTTGGCTGCTTGGAATTGTGTTGGGGATGGGGTGGGGGACAGGCTCCCAGAGGCTGTCCTGGGACTTCTCTCACCTACACAGTCTACTGGGCAGATGGTAAGGGGTGCTGAGCCCTGCTATCCATGAAGGTTTCCTGATTCTCCATTCTCATTTCACCAGACAGCAATCTATTTGTTAAATGAAAACCAGCTGGTTATTGAAAGAAACATATTTATTGGGAATTAACTGCCATGTGCAAAATGGGTATTTACTACCAACTTGTCAAACATCAGTGAATTTGTGTTTAATAATCATTTTTTTCAATTAACTCACAAAAAATTCATCCCATTAATTCTAAATTAAATGCATATTTGTAAAACTCTAATTCACAACGTAATCAAATCATCTCTTCCCAGCCTGTTTTTGATGGCTACGCGTTGGTAAAAGAACTTCAAATGATGTCCTTAGAGAGAAAATTTGCTTATACCTACATGCAGTTGAAACTTGGGCTAGAGGGTATTGAGGTGGGTAGAACTTCTTTCCATTCACAGCTTTCCTAGGTCCATCCCTCACTCCTTGCTCCCTAACATACTACAGGCACTGGGAGGGGCCTATAGCTGGCATATTTGGATAATCTAAGATGATAATCTAACTTTGATCTCTTGTCTTTAATCTCAGTGTTAGAAGACCTTGGAAAATTTGCTTATCGTGGTACTTAGCTGGGAATCAACAGACCTGTTTTTTTAAAAATTATTATTTTAATTGACACACAATATTACATTAGTCTCAGGTGTGTAACATACACAGCGATTTGACAAGTCTATATGTTATGCTCACCATCTGTCACCATACAATACTATGACAATACCATTGACTATATTCCCTATGATGCACCTTTATCCCTGTGACTTATTCATTCCATAATTGGAAGCTTGATTTTCCCACCTCCCTTCACTCATTTTTGCCCATGTCTCCATCCCCCTCCCCTTTGGCAACCACCAGTTTGTTCTCTGTACTTATGAGTCTGTTCCTGCCTATTTGTTGTTGTTACTTGTTTGTTTTGGGTTTGTAGATTTCACATATGAGTGAAATCATATGGTATTTGTCTTTCTCTGTCTGACTTATTTTACTTAGCATAATACCTTCCAGGCCCATCCATGTTGTTGCAAACAGCAAGATCTCCTTTTTTCTTATGTCTGAATAATAGTCCATTGTGTGTGTGTGTGTGTATGTGTGTGTGTGTGTCTGTGTGAGTGTGTTATATCTTTACTCATTTATCTGTTGATGGACACTTGAGCTCCTTCCATATCTTGGCTGTTGTAAGTAATGCTGCTCTAAACATAGAGGTGCATGTATCTTTCCAAATTAGCATTTTCAGGTTGTTGGGTTTTTTTGGGGGGGGGGTGTAAATACTCAGTAGTAGAATTTCTGGATCTTATGGTATTTCTGTTTTTAGGTTTTTGAGGAATTCCTATACTGTTTTCCACACTGGCTGCACCAATTTACATTCCCACTAGGAGTACATCAGGGTTTCTTTTTCTCCACATCCTTGCCAACACTTCTTATTTCTTGTCTTTTTGATTATAGCCAATCTGACAGGTGTAAGGTGATATCTCACTGTGGTTTTTTTTTAAGAAGCTTTTTTTAATAATAAATTTATTTTTTATTGGTGTTCGATTTGCCAACATACAGAATAACACCCAGTGCTCATCCCGTCAAGTGCCCCCCTCAGTGCCCACCACCCAGTCACCCCCACGCCCTGCCCTCCTCCACTTCCACCACCCCCAGTTCGTTTCCCAGAGTTAGGAGTTTTTACGTTCTGTCTCCCTTTCTGATATTTCCCACACATTTCTTCTCCCTTCCCTTCAATTCCCTTTCACTATTATTTATATTTCCCAAATGAATGAGAACATATAATGTTTGTCCTCTCCGATGGACTCATTTCACTCAGCATCATACCCTCCAGGTCCATCCACGTTGAAGCAAATGGTGGGTATTTGTCATTTCTAATGGCTGAGTAATATTCCATTGTATACATAAACCACATCTTCTTTATCCATTCATCTTTCGATGGACACCGAGGCTCCTTCCACAGTTTGGCTATCGCTTTCTTCAGAGAGTTAGCATTTGTTAAATAACAATTAGATTTGTTAAATAACAAATTATTTTAAGATTTGTGTGGAATCAGAAAAGACCCCAAATAGCCAGGGGAATTTTAATCAAAATCCTAGAGGAGAACACAGGCAACACACCCTTTTTGAACTCGACCACAGTAACTTCTTGCAAGATACATCCAACGAAGGCAAAAGAAACAAAAGCAAAAATGAACTATTGGGACTTCATCTCACTGTGGTTTTGAATTGCAATTCCCTGATGATCAGTGATGTTGGTCATCTTTCCATGTGTCTGTTCCCCACCTGTATGTCTTCTTTGAAAAGGGACCTTGGTTTTAATTCTTGTTATGTGACTGTGATCAAGTCATTTTCTTCCTTGGAGTGTCAGTACTAGAATAAAGTTAAGCAACTATCCTCACTGCAGCGTTTCTTAGTGATGTTACTATGTTAATGTGCGCAGAGGGTCTCCACCTGGAGAATGGATACACTTTTCTTTTTTAAACTACTTTGAACAGAGAATTTTGTTTTTCTTTTCATGGAGCATCTGGTTGGATTGATGATATGAGGAAAACATTTTGGCAAAGGCTGGGAAGGATGATTTCCAGGGTCCTATGGCTCTAACATTTCAGGATTTTGTTTCTTAGTTCAGAAACCTGGACTGAGCTTCCGAAGGATAGTTTGGCAATATGGACCTCTGTTCACCAGACACCCCAACCCTGGCCAGATCAGAAGCCATATGCAAATAGTGCAGAGCATCCTCAGAAGCCCTACTTCTTGTAAATCTGCCAGATAAGGATACCAATAGAATGATCTCTGGAGCCTGGCTACTCTCTGATGCATCCAGCTACACTTAGCATTCGGTCCCTTGCCTTCCCCAGCACAGCAATTACATGCTCAGCATGCACCTCAGAAATGTTTAAGTGGTAACAACTGCCCAGAGGGTTCATTATCATCCAGCAGTGCACAAGGCCCTTGCACAGGGCATGGGCCACCTTACAGAAGGCAGTGATTCCCTTCCTTGTTTGCTGAGCCATGTGGCTGAACATATGCTGGCCTTGTAGTGAGAGGGGCTGGCATAGCTCATCTGCCTTGGCAAAGCTAGCTACTATCCTCTCCTCTGCACACCTCAGCAGCACTAGACATTCCACCCATGCGGTTGGAGGTTGAGCAGCCCCAACCTAGCTGTAGAGGAGACTTCTTGATGTGATTCATGATCAGTCAGGGAAGAACTCGAAAAGTGCCCAGAGGAGTCTGTCAAAGGGGCTGTCTGTCTGATGCCCTTGGCCACCCCTTTTCCTAGTCCAGAATCATTCAGGTAATTAAGATAGTAGTTCTAATGTCTTAAGACCTCTTTACATTCTTAGAAGTTCTGGAGACCTAAAAGACTGTTATTTACGCTAATTATCTCTGACAGTATTTATTTTATTAGAAATTAAAATGGAGGAAATGGAAACAATTTATCAATTCATTTAAAAATAGCAACAGTAAATTGCTTGCATGTTAACATAAATAGCACACTTTTTAAAATGAAAAATAACTTTCTTTTCCAAAGCAAACAATAAATGTAGCAAAAAACGCAGTTTTGTTTTACATTTTTGCAAATCTCTGTAATGTCTGGCTTAATAGAAGACAGCTGGATTCTCCTATCTGCTTCCATAGGCAATCTGTCATGATATGTTGTTTTGGTTGAAGTATATGAAGAAAATCCAGCCTCATATAGGTAGTTATGCATTTGAGAAAAAGGATGACCTTACACGTCCTCAAAAAGAGTCTTAGGGACATTCAGGGGTCCTTACACTTTGAGAATGGTTGACCTAGTGTATGGCTTTGGAGAGGAGATGGGCTGAGCAGTTTTGGATGTAGATGGTCTACACAGCAAAAAGTAGCCACTTCTCAGATCACATGGGCTTCTTTTGCCTGGACTACTTCTCTATCTTCCTAGCCTATTTCTTGAATTCTGTTTTGTTCTCCTATAAGCATCCTCTAAACAGTGTGATACCTTTTAGAGATACCTTCAATTCTATCAATCCCTTGTCCCCTACTGCTCGCTGACTCCCCATCACACACAGAGTAAGACCCCCAGCTCCTGTGCCTGTGTGCGCTGGTCCTTGCCCCAAACTCCTACCTTGTTTATTTTTTGTCTTTCCTTTGCTTGATTCACTCCAACAGCACTAGTCTAATTGTCCCTGTGAATGCATAAGGTCCTGATTTAGGGCTTCTGTCCTGTCTGTTCTCTCTGCATGATGCACCCTTCCCTCAGATACTGGCATGCCTTGGCATTTCGATTTCAGATTAAATGTCACCCACATTGAAAGCATTTTCTTTTCTTCATAGTCTTTATTACTCTCTGTATTTGTCTACTTTACTTCTTTACGATCTGTCTTCTTACATAAGGAGTTAAGTTCTATTGGAGCAAGGGCTTTACTGTATTCAATACTGTATTTTCAATGCCTAAAATGGGTCTGGCACATAGTAGATGTGCACTCAATACTTTTGAAGGAATGAATGAACGAATAGCCATACAAAAGAATGTTTGCACTGGAACTCAGACATGTTTTTCAATTTCAGCTTTGTCACTTACTAGCCCTTTGCTGTTGGATGAGTTCCTTGAATTTTAGTTTTCTCAAAAGTAACACACTGGTAATGACATCTACCAGTCTTAGTTTGGGCTGCTACAACAAAAATACTTGTAAAGAAAAAAAAAGTCTCTCTCACATGATTACCATATTTACAACATTTCTGGCACTGGATATCTAGGGTTTTTCCCATATCAAACAATGCTCTATGATGATACCACCTGGGTGTCCTATTTAGCTCAATTTTCTCTCTGTTTACTTAAAGACAGCATCAGATGCCCCAGGTTAAGGGTGCAATCCTACAAGGCTGGTTCCCTACTTCAGATTCCAGTAGCAAATAGTAGGTCCCCAAGTTACCCACAACTTCTCTCTGACTTGACTACAAATCAGAGGTTCCCATGACCTCCTCATTCTTTGATTCATTTATTTGCGAGACCAGTTTATAGGACTCAGATAATATTTACTGACATTTTCCAGTTTATTAAAGGATATGATAAAGAATACAAATGAGCCACGAGATGAAGAGATACATAGGGTGAGGTCTGAAAGAGTCCTAAGAGCAGGAGTTTCTGTTCCTGTGGAATTGAGTGCATCCTCCCCCTGGTATTGGATGTATTTACCAAACTGGAAGCTCCATGAACCCCATTCTGGTGGGATTTTTTCCAGAGGCTTCATCATTTAGATGTAATTCATCATTAACTCCATTTCTAGCCCTTTCCTCCTCTTTGGAGAATGGAGAGTAAGGCTGACAATTCCAAGCTTCTAATTATGGTTTGGTATTTCTGGTGACCAGGCCCCATCCAGGAGCCCACCCAGAGTGACCTCATTAGAACAAAAGACATTGCTACCAGAAAATCCAAGGGATCTATAAACCTCTATAAACTCTGTGTCAGGAACCAAAGTCAAAGAGCACAAGTTAGAACAGAATACACCCCTAGTGCTCTCATCCCTTAGGATATTACAAGGATTTTGAGAACTTTGTTTCAGGAGCTGGGGGCAGATATGTCTATATCTATCTATATCTATATCTATCTATATCTATATCTATATCTATATCTATATCTATATCTATATCTATCTATATCTCTATTCCTATTATCTTGCAATACTATAGACTGGATGGCTTAAACAATAGAAACTTATTTATCACAGTCTGAGGGCCAGGAAGTCTAAGATCGAGGTACTGGAAGAGTCAATATCTAGTGAGCGCACACTTCCTGGTTTGCAAACAGCCACCTTCTTGCTGTGTCCTCACATGGTGGAAAAGAGCATCTTTCTGATGTCTCTTCTTATTAGGGCACTAATCCCATCAGGGGGCTCCATCTCATGACCTAATTACCTCCCAAATGTCTCACCTATAAGTACCATCACAGTGGGGATTAAGACTTAAATATATGGGTTTAGGGAGACACAAACATTCCATCCACAGCACTACTGTGTAGGGTTGTGAGATCAAATGAGGTCATGAATATAAAGCACTTGTCACATAAAATCATTCTATAATTGCTCTCCCTTTCCTCCCTTGTCCTAACCTAGCTTGTCAATAACATCTCTATCTCCAGAGGGCTACCGTCACTCTCTAGAGTGAGATGTGGGTGTCCAGGTCTGATGGAACTAGGAGGGATTCAGAGATACTCAGCTCATCATGTATTTCACAGATAAGGAGATTAAGACCTTGAGAGGCCCATCCCTCTTTATTTTGAGTCCCTTACCCCCTACTGGTAGCATGACTCAATGGAGACTCAGGCCTCCTAATGTAGGCTAATGCACTTTCCACTGCTATTTCTGAACACAGCAAAACCCCAGGCCCCCTACTTCAGACCTACTTTGGTAGGTCTTCAAGCCATGGCTCCTCAGACACAGGATCAAAATTAAGTGGAACATTTATGAAAGTGGTAGTTTCTGATTTCACTCTGGACCAACTGAATTAAATAATTGGGAGGTCAGGATCCAGAAAACAAGTTTTCTAGGAGATATTGATTCATGTTAAATTTTGGGGAAAAAAAAAACTGAATTGGGAAGCAAGGAGAAGATGCAAAAAATTTTCTTCTTTTATTCTTTTTCTGCATGGTCACCACTTTTTCTATGGCTTTTTTAAATTCTTCGTTTAAATTCAATTTAAACGAAGAATTTAAGTAACTTCTTGCAAGATACATCCACAAAGGCAAAAGAAACAAAAGCAAAAATGAACTATTGGGACTTCATCAAGATAAGAAGCTTTTGCACAGCAAAGGAAACAGTCAACAAAACTCAAAGACAACCTACAGAATGGGAGAAGATATTTGCAAATGACGTATCAGATAAAGGGCTAGTTTCCAAGATCTATAAAGAACTTATTAAACTCAACAGCAAAGAAACAAACAATCCAATCATGAAATGGGCAAAAGACATGAAGAGAAATCTCACAGAGGAAGACATGGACATGGCCAACACGCACATGAGAAAATGCTCTGCATCACTTGCCATCAGGAAAATACAAATCAAAACCACAATGAGATCCCACCTCACACCAGTGAGAATGGGGAAAATTAACAAGGCAGGAAACCACAAATGTTGGAGAGGATGTGGAGAAAGGGGAACCCTCTTGCACTGTTGGTGGGAATGTGAACTGGTGCAGCCACTCTGGAAAACTGTGTGGAGGTTCCTCAAAGAGTTAAAAAGAGACCTGCCCTACGACCCAGCAATTGCACTGTTGGGGATTTACTCCAAAGATACAGATGCAGTGAAACGCCAGGACACCTGCACCCCGATGTTTCTAGCAGCAGTGTCCACAATAGCCAAACTGTGGAAGGAGCCTCGGTGTCCATCGAAAGATGAATGGATAAAGAAGATGTGGTCTATGTATACAATGGAATATTCCTCAGCCATTAGAAATGACAAATACCCACCATTTGCTTCGACGTGGATGGAACTGGAGGGTATTATGCTGAGTGAAATAAGTCAATGGGAGAAGGACAAACATTATATGGTCTCATTCATTTGGGGAATATAAATAATAGTGAAAGGGAATTGAAGGGAAGGGAGAAGAAATGTGTGGGAAATATCAGAAAGGGAGACAGAACATGAAAGACTCCTAACTCTGGGAAACGAACTAGGGGTGGTGGAAGGGGAGGAGGGCAGGGGGTGGGGGTGACTGGATGATGGGCACTGAGGGGGGCACTTGACGGGATGAGCACTGGGTGTTATTCTGTATGTTGGCAAATTGAACACCAATAAAAAATAAATTTATTATTAAAAAAATAAATTCAATTTAGTTGACATATACTGTATTATTAGTTACTGAGTAGTATCTAGTGATTCATCAGTTGCATATAACACCCAGTGCTCTATTACATCAAGTGCCCCCTTAGTGCCCATCATTCAGTCATCCCATCCCAACACCCACCTCCCCTCCAGCAGCCCTCTCTCTATGGCTTCAGTAGCACAACTTGTTGAGAGGATCCTGACTTTCAGACAGGGGGTGGTAGCTTGCTTGCGTGTAGCTCACAGTTTTGTCCTGGATCCCTTTCCCTGACAGAGGAAGTAGAGCAGTGCACTTGGGCAATTCATAGCAGTGAACATAGCACGAACTGCCAGAGCAGTGTGTGAAAAATCTGTTTGAATAACAGCTCCAGCAGCTCTTACCAAATTCTCAGGATCCACCAGAGAAAAAGAACAATCTTTTTCTATCATCCCATAAATCATTCCACTGAGAACATCAAATCGCAAACCGAAAAGACATTTTCACTAGCAGCTCAGCTAAAAGACATTCACTCTAGCCCATTCGGTGCCTCCTTCCTAAAAACTGGAAGGCAGATCTGAGAGTAGGGGTTGAACTTGCTTACAGCTTGCTCTCACTCTCCAACCAGTACAGAGCTCAGGGTTCTAAATACGACTACGTCTGACTTTTTTCAGGGGTGAATGGTTTGATCAGAGAGACAAACCTTCTTCTGGAACATCCCTTGTATGGACTACAGTGCAGTCCCTAGTCCTATGAGCTTGGAGATAATTATAGTAGAGAAAGATAGGGGGTTGAGAACCCATTAGCTTTGAGTTCTTGGACAAGTCACTTATTAATGGCCTTGAGCTTCAGATGTTAAAAAATGATAGTAAAATATAACTTATAGCACAGTGAGTAGGAGCTAGGATGGAACATTTGATGTCTCTGCACGTGCCCCAATGCCCGGCATTAGCAGTTGCTCAATTAATACTAGATCTTTTTATATTGTTGGCCAATAGTGGAGTCCTTCACATTGCTTAGAGTAGTAAAGAATAGGAAAAAAAAAAAGTGTGTTCCTCTCCCTGGTAGTAGACATGATTTTTGGTTTAGCCTTGTCTCAGAATCATTATGTGACCGTAGAGAAGTCACTCCCCCTTTCTGAGGCTCAGTATCTTCCCCTGGAAAGTGAAAGGCAATGGTAGCAAATCCAGAAAGTCTCTTTCACTCTAACCTCTGATTTTAGGCTTGCAACATCAGACAGACCAGACCCAACACTGTGATTGGCTCTTCTTGAAAGTCTGGCTCTGCTGGCTTTATGAGTATTTCCTAAGGTCTGTGGGCTCATCTGTCAAGTGGAAGCATAATATCCTTAGTGCTTTACTGGAGGTCAGGGAGTATGAAGCTCTGCTAAAGGTACAGCAACTTTAGGGAAGACAAAAAAAAAAAAAAAAAGTAAGAAGCACCATACCAGTGAGGCAATATGGTCCTTCTGTCTCTTGTGTCAGGCTCTCCCTGCCTGGGACTGGGTGCTGGGCAAGGCTTCAGGGGCCAAGAAGCAAGCCAAGTCCGAGGGTTAAGCACAGGCCCTGGCCACCTTGGTCTCTCTCCCATGAGTGGCTCTGCTCTGCTGTCTTCTTGGGGCCACTCCAGAAAAGTTGTCATAAGGGACAGGGGGAGGTAAAAACAGAAGGACCAGGACACGAGAGGGACAAGAAACAGGTTACAAGAAGGGATGAGAATGGAGGAGGAAAGAGGGAGGGAGAAGGGGCAAGGAGTATTAGGGAAGAGGGGAGAGGAAACAGTCCTCATTGTTCTCTCTTCATTCTGCCTGGGCATCAGCAAGACCATCATGAGCAGATCAGAGCACCCCACTCCGACCTCTTAGCTTGAGTTAAAAAATAATTCCAAGCCAAACTGCGGTGCCTAAATCTATCACAAATGTCAGCAGCCGGGCCTGAAGCCAGAGCTGTGATCTCCCTCATGTCAATAAACCCTTGAAGTCCCTCTCCCTTGGAAGCCTGGCTTTCTTCTGATCTGTTGCTTTCTACCCCGGGCTGCCCTTTCATGAGTAATTTCTTTTAACCCGAGGATCTCAGCTGTGAGCCATAATGAAAAGATTTCTTCTGGACTAAGACTGCTAAGAAGCTGCTGCTGCTGCTGCTGCTGCTGCTGCTGCAGAAAGTCGAAGAAAACACACAATTAAATCCAATGCCCCACCAAGGCCAGTGGAGGTAGCACACGAGCAAGCAGAGGGCCCGGCTATGGGATGCCCATCACCCCCAAACCAAGAACCGAGGGTTTCCTCAGGTGACCCAGGGAAACACACAGATGCCTAGGTCAGTCTTATTTTGTGGGTGTCAGGACTGCAATGATGGCAGGGAGAAGAGGGGCTGACATTGACCCAAGAGAGGGCAATAGAATGAGAAGTTGTACTGTACACTCCAGTGTCAGGCCCAGGCTTTATCCTTGGTCTTAGGGACTCAGGAGAAGGGAGGGTGTGTGGATTCCCAGCCTGCAGGAGGGCTCTCTGCTGGCCCTCAGCCTTCTGCCCACACTCAGCTCAGTGCAGGAAACAGAAGCAGGCTGTGCGCAGGAGCTTTTGACCCTGCTCAGCCCATCTCACCTTTACCTGAAGGGACGTGGCCCTCCTGCCCACTGTGGACCTCTGGCACCATCCCTTGTTTTGACAAAGTGTGTCCCATAGGGGTGGTTGAGAGGGGTAGGGAAAAGAGTCACTGAAATGAACTGTTCACTTTGGGTGCTGGGGTCTGCTCCTGACTCCATTCATGGGGTTCACGTTGATCTATGCCTGCTTCCTGGAGTACCTTCTGGCTCCCAAGTGGGAGAATAATGCTGGAGTTTATCTGAGTTATCTACAAGTGAAAGTTCTATTTTTTATAAGAAAGTATCAGTTCAAGTTGGGTTAAAACGATTTGTTTGGGGGCACCTGTTACAGATGAAAATTCACTTTCAGTTTTAAAACTGAGCTTACCCTAGGGATGGTCTTTGGGCATTATTTAGGTATCTCTGTACTTCCCCATGTAATAAGGTGTTCTTGAAAAGTTTTGAATCTGGGTAACTTTTGAACTTGGGTAAGTAGGATTATATTTTAATGTAATGGAAATATTTGTTGCTTAAGAGAATTCTATGATGGATCATTTTACAGAGCATCCTTGCATGAGAGAGATAGCCCCTCCCAAGTCATCTTTTTCTTTTTCCTTGTGTTTTTTATCAATCAGGTTTGCTTGAATAGAGCCTCTCTCGTACATGTCAATGGCCAGCTTCCCCCAGTTCCTAAGCAACGAAGGCAGAAAGGTGGCAAATCAGTCACTGGCTGGAGTGTTGCCTGTCCTAGGTGTGTGCTATCTTTGACAGAGACGGCAGGCGCCTTGGTGCTAGGTGCTGAGTCCCTCCTTTGTAACCATTATGCGTTAGTGTGTCTCTGAAAACGTTATTAGCTAGAGTTCAGTTTTCTGAATAAAAAGCTCAGGATTAGAATATGTGTCAAATGAGAAATATCCCAGATGTTGCTTAGAAGACTATAAATGTTTCCTGTTTTCTTCCTTACGCAGGTTGGGGGACCTGTGCATCAGGACAGGCTGATGTTCCCACATCGAAGCTCTGAAGGAAGCACTTCTTTGTGTTCTCTCCTTTCTGTTCACCAAGCATGAACAGGTATTAATGAACTGCGAGTGTCAGGGAATGAGAGATGGTCCCCTCTCACTTGGGAGCTCAGCCCAGCTCAGGGAGGCATTAGCTTGCTGCTGGCACTTGGCTTTGCAAGGCAGGTATGTGTGCATGTGTGCACACACATGTAGGAACTTGTCCTCCTCCTTAAAGCAGTGTTTAATTACACCAAGGCTTTCTTAGCAGAATGTGAGAATTTTGGCCAAAGGTCTTGTTTTAAAGTCATCCTCTTCATCTGCAGAAGCAGCAGCGGGACCCTTAAGCTGCCCAAATCTGGTAGAGCCATAGTGATGAGACAGGAGTTGGGGGGTGGGAAGTAGTAGGGAGCAACAAACACTTTATTCTACCTAGAAGTTCAGCCTTTTAAAGGGATGCTGGTTGTAAAGGCTGTTTAGCACCTGGTATTTATTTGAAGCATTGAGGATTTATTGAGTGTTTCTAGTAAATAAGAAGAAAAAGACCAACTATACTTGTGAAACCAGTGAGACGGAGAGAAGTGGAGCCTTTCTGCCCAGAATGAGTGGAAAAGAGCCATGGAAATGACAGCAGCTGGAAAGGCCTGCAGGGGAGCCCTGTCCAGGGGATATGGGAAACAGAGCCAGGGAAGGAGGGGAGGGCTGCAGGCCAGACGACGGTGCTAGAGGATGGAGCTGGGATCGCACAGGACCACAGCAGAAGGCAAATACAATGTTACAGATTCTTGAGAAACAGAGATGCAGGGTTTAGGAAGTGGACTAAAAGAAGAGGCCACTCTATCTCCTAAGTCACGGGTGGCTGAGGTGGTCACAAGAAGAAAGAGTCAGCCAGTCCCAGAGGATAGGATGCTTCCTTTATCTTCTCAGTGATGACCAGGGCATCAGACTTCGTTGTTGCCAATGTGGAAAGTGATCAGTCTTCCCCTTGGCTTTCTCTGGGCAGTGACCCTTGGTGAGGTCAGGATCCTCACATTAGGACTTTTCTGATGGTGCCTGGCTGTCACCACTTGTAGACATGTGTTTCACAAGCAACTGTTTCATTTGCACCTGTAACTGCATGTTCTGGAAAGGCTACCATTGGGCAGGGAGTGACTCATAATCCTTCCCTGGCTTGCATCAACCATAGAACTTTTGTTTTGTTTGAAGGAGGTGGGATAAGTTGTCTATATGGGAGAAGAGAGGAAAGGAAGAGAAAACGTCAGATTTGCTTCCTGCCCTACTTGTTGGGAATAGCTAAAGGCCCCTGGGAAGAGAAGGGTTAGGGCAAGAAGCAAAAAAGTACATTTTCAGGAGAGATTTTGAGGGCTGTCTGGGAGTGGGGAAAAAAAGGGCAAAGCAGAGCATAGAGTCAGGGAAAGATAGCTGCTGCAGTGGTGAGGCTCTTTAGTGGTTTTCCTGAGAATGGCTTCTCTCAAAGAGGAGGAACATGCTGGATGCTCGTGGGGACTGTATCTGTCATACAGGTCTTGGAGCAAAGGTAAATTTCCATTTGGGGCCCTTGGAAATTCTTAGGGATGGTGGTGAAGTAGGGGAGCAGGAACTCCAAGTTATTGATTTTTTTGTGACTTTATTTCTATCTGCAAGTTAATAAGGCCTTGGTGACATTTCACCAATGATACATCCATCAACAAGATTATTAGAAATTCACAAGTTGTGGCTTGACTTTAAAGGTTTTTGACTAAGGAGGAGTTTACACCCTTGTTGTAGGCAGTTAGCCAGTGGAATGCTGCTTGTGTCCCAAGTGGGGGTGGAGGCATCCACATCTCATACATGACCCCAGGAAGCGGGCTGGACAGATGTTTTCGTGCCCTGACACCCCCGACCACGGCCGAAGATCTTCATTAACAATTAGAGGAAAATGCACACCAAAGTATCACCAATGAATGAATGAATTCTCCTAAGCCATGGACTTTAGGCAGCTACTGTTGGAAGTTTAACAAAATAAGTCATAAATGTCCATTCACATATATTTACCAAGCATCTATTGTTTATAATACTGTGCTGGGCTCTCTAGTAAAGCATACAAGATAGGAAATATTGTCTCTGACCTCAAAGTTTACTAATGCAACTTCATTTTAAGGGAAAATCTTAAAAAAAAAAAAAACAGTTTATGGGCATGAAACCCCTCTGACAGCTACCATGTAATTAATAATATATTTTTTTTTCTCATGGGAATTATATGGTATCCACAGACTATTTTGTTTTGTTTTTGTTTTTTTCAAGTTGATCTCATTAAGATCCATGGAGCCCTTTCCTGAATGTATGCATGTATGTGTATATTTATTTATTTATCTGTTAGCACTAATATAGAAATTTTATTTAACTTGTATTGGATTTTTACGGCATGTTGCATGTTTGTCATAATACAACTGCACAGTTTGGATTTTTGGCCATATCCTGTCACTTACACCCACACAGCAGCTCTGAAAAGAGTATTTGATGAATATATCTGAGCTAAGAGCTCAGGGTCTCTCTCCAAGGCCATGAGGTATGTTCACTGAAGGGAAGTCCCTCAAACAGCCTCATGAAGTAGAGAGATATAGTTTCCTCAAGCATTACTGGTCTTACTCCCCCTGAAAAGGCCAGAATGAAGTATTAAAAAATCAAGTTAGTTTAAAAAAATACTTCACAAATGGCAGTAAATTTTAATGACTGAGAAAATGCTTAATATAATTTTATATATCAGAGAATTTTATGTGTTGTTACTTTATCCACAATCTCAGTAATTTTCCAGACACAAAATCTTCATCATTTAATATTATTTAAATGAATATATGTAAAAACGAAGCAAGGAGAAAGCACATGCAGGGTTTGCAAAATTCCTGAGAAAACTCTTCTGTCCAGGTTATTCTCACTTCCTTTTGAGTGCTTCTGTTGGAGAATAAAGACAATCTTGTGCCTCAAACAGGGTAAAAGAGTGGACGGTTGGTTATCACTTCTGGCCTACTGGTTTTGCCCAGGAAAGATAAGAATAGGGCTCCAGACATCTATCCCCTTTGAAATAGGTAATATTACATCATTTCCAGGAATCTTGGTTTGGAGTGTGAGGAATTTTCTTTGAAATACTTTAACTTCAGTTGACATGACTTAATCTCAATTTCAGCAAGGACTAGAAGCAGTGCAAATATCTGTGTGTTGGTTATCTTTTTTTAAAAAATATTTTATTTACTTATTCATGAGAGACACAGAGAGAGAGAGAAAGAGAGAGAGAGATAAGCAGAGACACAGGCAGAGGGAGAAGCAGGCTCCATGCAGGGAGCCCGACGTGGGACTCGATCCTGGGTCTCCAGGATCAGGCCCTGGGCTGAAGGCGGCGCTAAACCGCTGAGCCGCCTGGGCTTCCCTTATCTCTTTTTCAAATAGGAATGCAGAGACAGTAAAATCACTTTGACTAATCTTTGTATTCCAAAGTCCTGAAACTTTACTTGATGGTCATAACTGAACAAAATAAGTTCTATGTCATAATATGCTGGGGTGGAGGCAGGGGGTCCTTTCAAATTTGGCAGATCCTGGTATATCTACAGGGTATATGTTCTAATGCGAGGTGATTGAATCCATATAATTCCCCACCCTCACCACTAGTGGTTAGAATATGCAGGATCCTGTTTATATTTCTATCTGATATAGGATGTTGGGGCTTTAAATAGGACCTTTGCTTTGATTTATGGCAATAAGATCCATGAATAGTGAAAGCAAGAAAGTGTGATCGTTATTACATTTTATTTTCCCTGTATCTCAGTTTCAGGCTACATTTCAATGTACTAACAATTATAACTGAGGCACAAAGCTTAAGTTAAGCTAACACATGATTATTTTTTACCGAAAGGCCTAATTTATGAAATTACCAACTGTTCTTCTAGGTACAGTCATCAGTGGGTAGTGCATCATTAGTGTGCTTTATGGCATGTGCTATATGATGTGTTATCAGACTACAAACTTAGCACAAACTGATGTATTGTTTTTCAATGGCATCTATTAGTTTATCAAACAAATATTTATCGAGCATCAACTTTGTGCCTATTATTAGTTGCTATAACTATATTTATTCTAGCCTAATATTCTACAATTAGAATAACTACAGTTACTGTTTATACAGTAGTAAATGAGTAAATGAACTTTTTTTTTTTTTGTAAATGAACTTTACAGCTTAAAACAATTGAAGTTAATTTCTTGCTTCAAAGTCAGTAAGGTTGTTCAGCAGGTGGATTCCGTGTGGTGATTCAGAAACCCAGGCTTTTTTCATCTTGTGGTTCCACTACGCACTAAGTTTTCAGATTTCTTCATTTCCAGCTGGCAATTAAGAAAGGAGAGGGTGACAAAGGCATACCACCCACTTCTTGACCACCTCCTCCTAGAAGTGACATCACTTCTATTACCACCCCATTGTCAAGAACTGTCTTGCAGCCCCACCTGGAAAAAGCATGCTGGGAAATGTGATTTCTCGCTGAGCGCTTACAGTGTTAAATCTATTTAACGGGAATCTTTGGGGGGATAGCTGGGCATCTATGCCACAGCTAGGGATTGTTTCAGATGCTAAGAATATAGTGGTGAACAAAACAGAACAATATCTGCCCTCATGGAGCATAAATTCTTGATTTTGAAACTCAAATTCTCCATGGGTAAGACAAACAATAAACAAAACAAACAATATGTTACAAGGTGATGAAGAGGTAAGGAGAAAAACTAAAGCAGGAAAAGAGTGATAGGAAGCATGGGGGTGGGGTTTGAAATTAGTGTGGTCATTGAATACCTTTTTAAACAAGTGACATTTTGAGCAAACAATTAGAGAACACAAGGGATCCAACTATGTAAATACTCACATAAAAAGCATTCCAGGAAGAGAGTATAGCAGGTACCTGACGCTGGGAAGGAATAGTAGCTGATGAGATCAGAGACATAATGGTCAGGCCACATTATGTTGGGCCATTTGGGTCATAGTAAGGATCTTGGATTTTTTTTTTCTGTAATTAGCTTTATTTAAATAAAATAAAATGCATTTATTCTAAGTGCACTACTGGATGTGTTTTGACAAATGCATATTTGTATACACCCATGTACTCACCACTACAATAAAGATGCAGAGTATTTACATCAATATCCACACCCACAGGAGAGTTCCCTCATCCCTGTTTACAATCAACCCCTGTTTCATTCCTGGCCCACACAGCCACTGATGTGCTTTCAAGCATCATAGATCAGTCTGCTTTCTCTACTATTTCATATAGATCAGATCAAATAGTAGGTACTCTTTTCTGTCTGGATTCTTTCATTCAACCTACTATTTTTGTGATTCATCCATGTTGTTGCTAGTTTCAGTGGTTTATTCCTTTTTACTCCAAAGATTCCGTTGTGTGGATGTACCACAATTTGTTTAATCTTCCATCTGTTAATAGACATTTTAGTAGTTGATACCTTGGGACTATTAGTAGTAAACCTGTTATACACATTTGTGTGCAATTCCTTTTTTTGTGGGCATATATTTTCATTATCTTGAATAAACATGTAGAGGTGGAATTGCTAGGTCCGTAGGATAAGTATATGTTTCACTTTAAAGAAATAGCCAAAGAGTTTTCCTCAGCGGTTGTGCCTTTTTACACCTCCATCAGCAATGTGTGAGAGCTCTAGTTGCTCCGTATCCTTATCAACCTTTGTTATTGTTAGTCTTTTAAATTTAAGCCATACTAGTGCGTGTCTTACTGTATCTTGCTGAAGTTTTAGTTTGCATTAATCTAATGACTAATGATATTGAATCTTTTAATATGCTTTCAGGCCATTACATATCTTCATTTTTGGAGTGCTTGTTCAAATCTTTTGTCTTTTTTTAAACAATTTTTTAACAATTTTTTTTAACAATTGTCTTACTACAGAGTTGAAAAAGTTTTATGTTTTCTAGATATAAGTCTCTTGTCAGATACTTGTACTCATATACTATGAATATTTTCTCCCTAGTCTGTGGTTTACGCTTTCTTTTTCCTACTGTTATTTTTCAAAAAGTACATGTTTTTAATTTCGATAAAGTGTATCTTTTTCCTAGTTAATGCTTTTTTGCATCCTAAGGAGTCTTGGCTTATGTCTTGAAGATTTTCAAATTTTAAAATTTTCCTTCTATTTTCCTATAGGTTTTTTTTCTTTTTTCTTTTCTTTTTTTTTTAATTTTACCTTTAGATCATGATCCATTTTAATTTGGGCATATGATGTGATTTGAGAGTTAAAATTTATTTTTTGCATGGTGGATATGGAGTTGATCCAGCATAATTTGTCAAAGACTATCCTTTCCTCTTTGAATACCTTGTCACCTTTATTGAAAATCAATTTGCCATAAATGTGCAACTATTTCTGGCCTCTCTGTTCTGTTATATTCACCTAGAAATCAGTTTTTCACCAATATCACATTGTTTTGATTACTATCATTTATAGTAAGTCTTGAAATAAGTTTAATCCTTCCAACATAATTCTCTTTTTCAAAATGCTTTACTATTCCAAGTTCTCTGGAACTTGTTAATTTCTACCAAAAAGACTTCTCAGCTTTTAACTGAGGTTTCATGGAATATGTGGATTAGTTTAAGGGAAAAATAACATCTTGACAGTACTGAGTCTTCCAAATTGTGAACATAGTATACTTAAGTCATCTTTAACTTCTCTCAGCGATGGTCTGTAGTTTTCAGCGTACATATTTCATTAAACATATACCTGTGTACGCCATAGTCTTAAAGTTATTATTAAAAATTTTTGCTTCCTAATTGCTCATATACAGAAAAAGGTTGATTTTTGAACACTAGTCTTGTATATAGCACCCCTGCTCAATTCATGTATGAGTCAAGTACTATTATTTTGTAGGGCCCTATACATCATCTTATATGACTTTTATTCTGAGTTTTATGAAGTTAGAGTCAGCAGAGTCTGCTGATGAATCATATGAGAAAGAAGATGTTAGAACTTTAAGTATTGAACATGTTAAAGCTAGATATTTAAGGCTGTTAGATAAAAAAAAAAAATCTGAGTATCAGAGAGAGATCACTGATAAACATGTCCATTTAGACTTACTAGCTTATCAGTGATAGTGAAACCATGGAATTGATTCAGATTATCAACATTTTGAGATGATGAAGAATCACAAACTAGTCTGTAAAGAAGCAGTCACAGAGATATGAGGAAAACCAGGAGTGTGGTACCATGGAAGCCAAGAGAAGAAAGTGTTCTAATTAGAGTGGTCTACTGTGTCAAATAGCACTTAAAGATTAAGTAAGATTAAATTTGAGATTGACCCTTGAAGTAAGAGGTCCCTGGTGACCTTGGCAAGCAGTTTTGGTGGAGTGTAGGAAGTGAGAGACTGATTGGAATGTGTTGAGAGGAGAAATTGGAGGCAATGCACATAAGGAACTCTTTTGGGGAATTCTGCTCAAAGGAGGGAAATGAAGCAAAAGTTGGAGATAAGTGGAGTCAAGAGAGAATGTGTGTGATTTTTGCTTGTTTTGTTTTTCAATGGGAGGAAAAAAAGGCATATATTCATGCTACTTCAAATGATCTAGCAACATCCAGTGTAACAAAGGAGAGAGGGGAGAGATTCCGGAGCAATGGTTTTTAGTTAAGAGGGGATGGGATCTAGTACACAGGGAAAAAATAGCCTCAGCTAGAAGCACAGATGGCTTATCCACAGTCACAAGAAAGAAAGTAGAGGGGGTATATGCAGGTGAATGTATAGTTGTATGATAGGAACTCATGGAAATTCTTTTCTTACTGCTTTAATTTTCTCACTGAATCAAGCTAGGTTGGTTAATTGAGTTAATTGTTGTAAAACATTTAGAATAGTGCCTGGCATGTAGTAAGTGCTATGTAATTCTTTGTTAAATAGATGTCTTTTCCTGGTTTCCCAGAATCCAATCATAGAATTAATGATGATTGAATACAGACTTTCATCTTCTTTGTTTGAGTTCACAGGCATTGAGCTAGAACTGGCATCTGAGGTTGGGTTATTGCTTTGTGTTACCTAGGAGAAGCTATGATCTTTTTGGGTAACTGCTACATGTGGATCCCTGTAGCTTCGACCCTATTTATTCAGAGAATGATGAGAGTCCTTTTTTCTAAATAATCAATGCTTTTGAAGTAATGGCCTATTGCTTTTGGCTAAATAAATGGGCAGTGTTATTAGTATTATAAGTAAATAATAAAGCTTATATATCCTATATTCTATAACCTATATATATATGCCCTCTCTCTTTATATATATGTATATATATTTATATTTACCATATAAAGAGTATTATGTTAACTGCTTTATATTTGTTATTTCTGTAGTATACCCAACAACCTTATGTGCAAAAATGTATCATATACATTCTACATATGTGGAATCTAAGTTCAGTGGACACCAAATCACTCAATGAGATTACATTCCAAGTTTTCTTTCTTGAGTTGTCCTCTTCTGTGACACCTGCTCTTACCGCCTCTGTTATAAGTAAGTTATCATTGAGCAATGGACAAGAGCACTGGACTGTATATCAAGCAATACCAGCTCTTGTTCCAGCTCAACCAATAACTGGCTGATTGAACTTGGATAGTTATTCACCTCTTTGGGGATTTTTTATCTGTATTCTCTGAACCCAGATGATCTCTACCATTCTTTCCAACTCTTACATTCTGAGACTTTATTATTTCTATAATTGTCATCTTGCATTACCCATATCTTTTAAGAATCTAGGTCAGGGCTTCCCTAGGTGAGAAGGTGATTACAGATTTAATCAGGGCAGAGCTGGAGACAGCTGTGGATGAGATGAAGCAACCTCCTATTGCTTCCCACTCTGTGCCTTTCCAGTGAGTTATCAGCAGGATTAAATGTCTGAAGCTGCCCCAGCTTCGGCTCCAGGATGAGACATGAGAAAACCCTGCTAGGTCCAAGCTATAGGCTCCCTGACTCCCAGAACACTTGTCCCAGGGCCTGACGGACTAGTTTTAGTGCCTGGTATTTATTATCTTTGCGGAACCTTGGCCTGGAGCCTGGGCATGCAGGGTGAGTGATTAGACATGGGGCTCTCATGTATCTAACTTTAAAAAATCTCAATTACATCAGAAAGAGGGTTCAGAGTAACAGATGGGGTCTTGGGGACGATAGTGTAAATAACAAACAAGTGCACTTGCCTTGATGCATCGCTGGTCCCAGGGAGCGCAAGGAGCCAGCATCTGGGCATACTCTCCAGCTGGTGTGCCCAGAGACAGAAGATCCAGGAGGTGGCAGCACTTGCTAACAGTACAACTCTGAGAGCCTGTGTGCACCTCTGGGCCCCACTCAGAGCGCTTGTGAGCTGAACTGGCAGGGGGGTGGGGAGGCAGGAAAGGGAGGTCTGGCATCGCACAGAGGCTGACCAGAGAAGTGTTTTGTGAAGCAGGTTGTTAGAGTCAGAAAATGAGTGTATATCCAGATTCTTGGAGATGTGGGGACTGTGTGAAGGAAGTGTTGAACAGAGTAGTGAGTTTGATTTGGTAAGGTCTCCTGGGTGGGGGCCCTGAACCACTGCAAGCATAACTCAGTAACAGAGGACATTTCTCAACTGGTTAAAAGAGGATTTGAGAGATGGTTAATTCAACCACCCTATTTGCAGATTAAGAAACTGAGGCCTTGCAGGACAAGGTAACTTTCCTAAGGTCATCTAGCTGGTTGGTGGCAGGCCCAGGAATGGATTTCTTACTGTCCTGTTTCCCAGATCCATTATTCATTTCTGCTACACTTAATTAAAGACAGCTTCCTATAGTGATCTTGTAAACAAGAATATGGCCCCTTGCCTTTGCTGCTGTCACTGTGACTTCATAACTTGACAAGTAGTATGTGGCAGGTCCCATGTATTTGACAGCATTATTCACAGTGGGTGATGATGAAAAAGTAGAAAGAAAGGGCCACCAACAAGGGGAGGGAAGCAAACCATGTGTGTGCATCCGAAACATAGAAAGAATGGTTCTCCAGCCATGGGCGGCAGGCCAAGACAGGAAGACCAAGGACCTATGTGCCCAGGATGCCCAGTAGCATGAAGGGCCGTGGTAGAAACATATGACTCCTGAAATTGAATGGCCAATACTGGAGTCTCAGCTCTGCCTCTTCTTGACATGTGACCTGGAACAAGACATTCAATTTCTCTGAGCCTGTTTTGTAGAATGGAGCTAGAATTTGGAAACAACCTAATGGAATATTTGTTACGTGGAGAGGCTTTATGTAACCTATAAAGAGTAATGCAAATGAGAAACATTCTGGTTTTAATCTAAAGAGAGGGCAAGTTGTTATTGGCTGAACTTAGGGATGGAAAAGTATGCAAAATTATCTTCTGCTGAGCCTTAGAGGGATGGGGCTTGGTGGGAAGAGGAGATAAAGAGTAAGAAATAATAAAGACTGGGCTCTGCTCTCAACTTGATATGAGGAGAGACAAGGAAACCACCTGCTGGGAGTGGTAGGACTGAGAATTGGATGAGGAGAAAGAAGTTTGCCCTAGTGGACACCCAGACAATGGGTATGAGGGGTGTAAATTTTATTTACAAAATAGAAAGTCACTTGGATACTCCTAAGTGGAGTTATATGACAAGCATAGCATTTTGGAGGATCAGTTTACTAGTAGCTAAAAGAACGGATTCATTTATTCATTCAAAGTTATTTATTATGTGCCCGGCACTGTGCTAGATGCTGAGGACACAACAGACAGTAAAACAAGATAAGTTCTCTGATTAATGGTACTTCGAGTCCAGTGATGGACCGAGGAGGTAGGAGCTAGGGGTTGCTGTGGCTGGGGAGGTTTCCAGGGTCCTGAAGAATTGAAGCATGGGGCTCCATTCATACTCAAGAAAGAAAGAGTGGTGGGCATCTTGTAATGGGCATTTTCTGAAAAGATGAAAATCCCAGTCAAGATTGTTAAAGACACCATCCCTGTTAGCAGAGCAGACCTGCATCTAATTGTGAAGCCTGGAATCTCTATGAAAAACCAGTGACAACAGAAAACAGGGCAAGGCAGGGGATCCCTGGGTGGCTCAGTGGTTTAGTGCCTGCCTTCGGCCTGGGGTGTGATCCTGGAATCTCAGGATCGAGTCCCACGTTAGGCTCCTTGCATGGAGCCTGCTTCTCCCTCTGCCTGTGTCTCTGCCTCTCTCTCTCTCTTTCTGTGTGTGTCTCTCATGAATAAATAAAATCTTAAAAAAAGAAAGAAAGAAAGAAAGAAAGAAAGAAAGAAAGAAAGAAAGAAAGAAAACAGGGGCAAGGCATACTTCGACTAGGAAGTTTGCAATTGGTTTTATCTCTGAGTGGTTACCTCTTGATGCCCTCAAATAGTGGACTTAGATTTCATACCTAGAAGTCATGCTTGTGGGGGGTCATTTACCTTAAGCTCTCTATTTCCCTTTATTTTGGTTCCTAGTTTTTGAGCATCTCCTCCATACCGGGTAAGAGCCGTTTCTCCCAGCTCCTAATTACTGGGTATGTCTGGCTTCTATTGTTTATTTAGCAAATATTCACTCTCCCCTTTACTGTCAAATAGAAGGGCTCTAGTTTTTAGCTGAACACATTTCCAGAAGGAATTAGCTAGAAAGCACAAAGATTGCAGTTCTCAGCTTCCTAGCAGCTAGGTGTGGTTATGTGACCAAGTTCTGGCCAAAGCGTTGTGTGACATACATGACAGTGATTAGCACAGAGCTTGGAGCATAATAGCTACTGAATAAATGTTTGAATTGAAGAGTTGTGTGAAACTTCTCTAAAGGTTCTTTCCTGTTCTCTCTGTCCTGTTGTTTGTAACACGGCACCAAGAAAGCACTCCAACCAATAAGGTGAGGCCACAGGTAGGGATGGTGAGCAAACAGCTGGAAGGAACCTGAGTCCCTAATGATCACAGAGCATCCATATGGGGCCAGACTACCTACCTTACCAGTTCTTTTCCTGAAGAAAGACATAAATTTCTGTCCCATTTATAGTGTCATTCTTCAGGTTTCTCATTGCTGCTGAACTTCACCTTAACTGATATAGTGGGATACAAGGTATTTTTTCCCCTTTTGGGCTCAAAATTCATCCTCTGATCCTGGGCTGAACATCTCTGAACCTGGTCTCGACAGGTTCCTAGGTCCATAACTATTCTTTGCTTTTTCTGGCTACAAAAAAAAAAAAAAAAAAAAGCCTGTGAAGTACTTGAGGTATTTCTGCTCTAAAAGACTTTTTTATTGAGTTTAGAGATGAAGAAACTTAAGCACAAAGCATACATGACAGTGATTAGCACAGAGCTTGGAGCATAATAGCTACTGAATAAATGTTACTTGAGATGTATTTGAAGAATTCCCACTTTTAGCCTCTCATGAATGTGTGCTGATATGTCTCAGCTCTTCTCATTGTAACTGTCCCCCTTCTTTTGAATCAACAACTTCTCAGAAAGTTGCACATTTCTTCACAATTTCATCTCAATAGCTTTATATCTGGGGAAACTTTTTAAAGCATACACACACACACCCACACACACACACTGGTTGTGCAAAACCTCACCATCCTAAGCCAGCAATCTTCTAAAACAAGCTCCCCTGTTTCCTCAGTACAAACATGGATCAATGGGTCATATATAACAATAATTTGAAAATGATTGTAATTACTCTGCCTCTTGCCAGATTGACTCTTAAGTCACTCACATATGATTTTGTAGAAGGCTTTGCTGCTCAAACTCTGCAGTCTCCTTTCCCAATGATACGACGTGGAGACCCAGGCTGGCTCATGGGAGTCTGTCTTAGCCTCCTGGTGCCATGTACATTTTCAGGAAGCGCAAATGAAAATAGTGGTTTCATACAATAGAGGGCATTTGGGCACACCTGAAGGCTGGTGGGCCACTTGGCACTTAGAAATCACACAGCCCAGGAAGAGGCACATTCAGCCTAGGACGAGGACACTCCACAATTCCAGTTAGCGAGAACTGGGTGCTTTCTGGGCTGGTATTGACTTTTCACAAGAATATCTCATTTCAGAAATGATATTGAAAAGGAAAATGAGCTCAAGAATTCACTTTAGCCAGATGAGTGATGGAACTGGAAAGGCCTTCAGTCCTGTATATTTTTTAAATCATATAACATATAAACTCTTTTTTTCTGGTGAAAAAAAAAAAAAAAGCCTCAGACACTAGAGCCAAAAACAAAAGCATTGCTTCATTAGCGCTCCTTACACCCCACCCAGAGGAAATTATGATTAGAAATTTAGTGTATATACTTGAGAGCTTTTCCTCTGTGTATGTGTGCACACTTGTGTCTATGCATCCCAAATGGGGTCCACCTGCTGCGTATATTCCACATCTTGCTTTTCCAACCTAGTGACATACCTCTCTGTGGTGTTGTTGCTACATTTGCCTTAGTTTTGTTAACCTCCGAGTAGTCTCTCATTGTGCAGATACAGTGAGGCTCATTGAACAATTCCCATAGTACTTGGAATTTAGATTTTTTTCTAGACCAGTGGTTCATAAACTGTGCTTGGAGGGGATTCATCACAGGAGTTTGGAAGTCTTCAAGGGAAGAACAGGGAAGAAATAGCATGTGGGGCCTCTGACCTCCTACCCTCACCCCATGGTAGTAACCAGAGCAAATTTAGTTCTACTGTTTTATGTACTGGGCTTCCACAGAATTTTGTTTGATAATAAGAATTTTGGGATTAATTATCCTCTTTAAGCCAGTGATATAGTTGAATGCTCTTATATTATAGTTCTTGAAATGCAGGCTCAGAAAATTAAAGTGACTTCCCTAGGATTATATGGACAGTTCACATGAAACCAGGCTTAAAAAGCACAAAGATTGCAGTTCTTTGGGCTGGATTTCAGTATCTTTGTTGCTTTAACCTCAGGCTCATCCTCTTTTCCTCCAATATCTGGACACATCAAACACCCATTAGAAGGAATTGGCCAGTCCTGACCCTGAATTGAGGTAGAAGTTTTACTATGATCAAACCACAGATCAGCTAACATATTTGTGGCATGCTTAAAGTCATGTAGTCTTGTTAGAGGTGAAAAGCGATGGCATCATAGAGTATAGTGTGGCTAAAGACCAAGCCTGGCACCTCCATCCAGTTGGAATGGGGGTCTAGCTTGTTTGTAGCTTCTTATACCAAGACTAGTGTTTCATTTCATTTACCAAACACTTACTTTATTATGGATACTATATTTTCATGTGTATCATTTTATTAAAATAATAAATTCCTTGTGAGATATGGATTATTTCCACTTCAGAGATGTATAGGAAGGTAGGGTGACAAGTCGGAGGTTCAGTGAAAGTTTGTGCCCACAACCATCTCTAAGACCAGTGGAGCAAAGAGCTTTTCCCAGCAAAGAGCTTCGTCCTTGGCTTGGTGAAAACGCTGCCCAACAGGAACATGTGCAGCTGCATTCTGCTCCATAGGCCACTGCTCTGCAGGACAAAGCATCCCTGGCATTGCCATTCTGAAGGAACCCTGTGGTATGGTGTTGGTGCCAACACCTTGTTTTATCACCCTCCATCACTGGCCTCCAGGTCATTACCAGCAGCTGTTCCTGGCGCAGCCAAGAGTTGTCTTTTCCTTCTCTGGTTTCTCTCTTATTTTTTCTTAGAGCCCACTGGGCAGGACTAATATGCAGTAAAACTGATTTGTGCACTTTTCAGCCCTAGCTGAGAACAACAGCCATGTGCATTAGTTGGGAGGTATTTAATGGATGATTTATAAGATGTTGAAGATAAAAACTTGAAAGATACATGGGCAGCGCCGACGTGCAACATTCTTGAGGAACGGAGAACATTAAGTGCTTGATTGGCTGAGATGATTGAGAGGGTAGCCCTAGGCGGCTGTCCAGCCACCCCAGCACTGTTCTGGCAGTTTCTCTCCCGACAGCTGCAGCCCACAATGTGGATCTAGGGCAGAGATGGTCTGGGCAGCAAATCTCAAAGGAAGCCTGTGCTTTATCTGAGGACTTTCCTTCCCGTAGCCCTCATGGGAATGCAACTTGCCTCTCTAGGACAGAGCACAGTGCACAGAAGGCACACTTCTTCTGGGAAAAGGCCTCTAGTAGGTAAACCCATCTTATTCTTTTCTAGTGAAGCTCTCAGTTCAGCGATTCAGTGCAGTTCAAAAACACCTGACTGGGTCCCTGCCATGCTCTGGGCACAGAGTTAGGTCTGAGCACAGAGAGGTAAACAAGGTTAATAAGATCTCTAACTGCAGAAAACTTATAGCTTTCCTTCTCTCCATATTTTCCAAACAACAATGACAACAAGCCAATGTGGTCTAATAGAAAATATAAATTCAGAGCTATCTAGAAAAACCCGACTGATTAAACTCCAAACACGAAAAAGAGATCCAGAGATCATTGGTCTGAACAGTTCTGTTTTTCTCAAATTTATTCTGAATGCAAATAGTCATTCTTGTTCTCACGCCCTCAAGGTCCCATGGGGCTCACCCTGCCTTCTAGCTCACCCTAGATGAAACTATCGGATAGATAAGTGGTCCCATGCCTCTTCCTTCTCAGAAGACCTTTCTGTCTTTCCTGCTCTGGCATCACCCTCCTCCTCCAAACAAACACAATTCACCAACCCTTCTCTGCCCAGGGTGCCATCTCAAAGTCCTGCAGCAACACCATTTCCATGGGTCCGTAGTTTGCATTCAGACTCTCAGGAACAAAATAGCAGTGAGGCCCAAAAGAACATCTTCCCTGCTAGTAGAACTTCAGTTAGTGACAGCAACAGATATTTTGCAGGAAATGAGAGTGTCCTCCTTTGTCTTGTCAAATTTACATATTTCCTGGGTGTATGGACACCAGTTAGTGTCCTGATCTCCAGGCAGAACCTTTATATTTTCCCCAGCTGTCCTTCCCACACCACTGGAGTGGGCTCTGCTCAGGAGCTATGAGTGTTTGCTTTCTGTATATATACTCACAGCCTGTAGGGTCTGTGATCCTGGGCATATCCCAACTCTTGATTCTGGAAACCCAATCAGAAACGAAAAGTTACTAAACTAACTTTAAGAAACCTGGTTATTACACATGGAAATCTGAGCTTACCCAAAAGATAAAATGGGGAAAACAGTTGTTTATTATGGAAAAATGAAGATATGACACACTTGCAGGAGTGCAGGAGGGAAGAGTTGTGACTCTAGAGTGGTAACTGTGTGCCAGGCCACATGTAATCACCTCTATCCTCTCACAGCCATTTTACAGATGGGCATTTTGAGGCCCAGAGAGCTTAAGGGACTGGATAAATTCACCTGGCTAGTTAGTGGCAGGGTCCAGATTTGTACCCAAGTTGTTTGCCATTCAAGCCTGAGCTGGGTCAACCGTGCTTTTCTGAATTTTTGGTGTAAGATTCCCTCCGTGTAGAGGAGACTGCTGACTGGTCCACCTCCGTGGACCACACTGTGGCCTCCTGGCTGCCTGTTTGCACTTACCACTGTGGTGGGCACGTGTCTGTTCCACACAGCTCTGGTCAATGAAAGAAGGATGCAAGCTAATTAGCCACATTCCTGTTTTATGAAGGAAAAGAGAGAGCCTATAATAACTTCCTCTTTTTGAATAATGGCTACACCCTGTCCTCTCTGCACCCAGTAGCTCAAAGGTCAGAATACATTATAGACATCATCAATATATCCAGCAAACAGTAACTGATCCCAGACAAGGCACTGATCCCAGACAAGGCACTGATAGGGTGAAGAAAGAGTAGAAAATCAGCCTCTTGAGAGGTTAATTTACTTTGATTTAACTAGAGTATGCTGAGGTCTATATGTGCTAGATATTATGAAAGATGATAAAAAGATTAAGATGCAAGCTATATGGAAACATCTTGTGTAGTTGAAAATGTAGGATATACTAATGAAAACAAACTAAAGTATAAGTTAGCAGATAAGAAGGGATTTAATGTGAATAAGTAAAACACTGGACCTGTTCTCAGAGGACCTGAGTTGAACTCTCAGCCCTCCTACTAGCTGTGCAATCTCAAGCAAGTCACTCAGCCTCTCTGAGCCTTATATTCCTTTACTAAAGAGATGATAATTCAAACCACACAGGGTTATTTTGGGAAATAAATGAAAGATAGGATGGATGTAAAATTTAATGTTATATCTGATATGTAGATATAGATAAAAATCTGGATATATAGCCATAATCAGGGGCTAAACATGCTGGTTATTATTTTTTTAATGGTCTAAAACAACCACCTGCTTAACTCACAATTCTGTGAATTGGTAATTCAGGCCAGACCCAGGTGGACAGATCTTCTGCTGGTCTTGGCTGATCTCTGCTAGGATCTCTATGTATGTCTGTGTTGAGTTAGTAGGTTGGTTAGAAGCTGGATGATCTAGGATGACTTCACTCATATGTCTGGTGACGAGCAGGCTATTTCAGAGGTGACATGGGTGAATGGGTCATAATTCTTTCATCATCCAACAGGCTAGCTCAGGCTTCTCTACAACTTAGTTGAGTTTGTTTAGCAGATTAAAAGTGCAGTAAATCCTCAGCTAAATTGGCACTAGAGTCTCTGAGGAAGGGATAAAAAATGACACAATCGGCTTTTGTATTTCTTTACTATAGGGATGGGAGAGATCCCTGTGGGTAATGAGTGGTCAGAAAGGCCTTCCTGGAGAAGGGAAATTTTAAGCTAGACCTGGGAGGATGAATAATATCATTTTATATTGGCTCAATGTAATTAACTAAACCACTCACTGTATTAGCATTTCACCGGTTTCTCCAATAATGTTCTTTTTCTATTTTGGGATCTAATTCGGGATACCACAATGCATTTAGCCATCATGTCTCCTTGTTCTCACCTGATCTGTGACAGTTTCTCATTCTTAAACTTGTTTTCAGAATTATCAAGGTCATGAAAGAGTTGGTATTTGGTAGAATGACCTTCAAATTTGAGTATGTCTGATGTTTTCTCTTGATTAAACTGGGATTATGGATTTGGGGGAAGAATGCCACTGAGGTGAAGTAGGGGGTCTCATCACCCACAGTAGGGGATACATGATCAACATGACTTTCATTGGTAATGCTGACCTTGATCATGTGCTTAAGATGGTGACTATCAAATGTTTTCACTGTAAGTTACTATTTTCTTTTCTTTTCCATACTTTGTTTTTTGGAAGAAAGCTACTAAAATACAGCCCATGGTAAAGGAGAAAGGAATCAAGATAGGGCAGATATAGAGTTTTTTAAACTTTTTATTTTGAGATCATTGTGGATGTGCATGCAGTTCTAAGAGATCATACGGAGAGATCCTGTATACTGCCCACCCATCTTGCATCATTGTACTAAAGCTTCATAAACAGGATATTGCCATCACCATAATCCACCCACTGTATTAAGATGTCACCATTTTACATACACTCACTTGTATGTCCATGTGTGTGTGTATGTGGAGGTATGTGTTTAGTTAGATGCAGTTTTATGATGTCGTTGCATATGTGGATATGTCTGACCAGCATAATAATTAAGACAATGGTTTTATCATGTCAAGGATCCTTCATGTTGCCTCCTTATAGCCCCAGCAGCCTCCCTCCCCACCCCGACCCCTTGGCAATCACTAATCTATCTCCATTTCTAAAATTTTGGCATCTCAAAAATGTTCTAAGAATGGAATCAAATGGTGTATATAACTTTTTGGAATTGGCTTTCTTTTAACTCAGCATAATTCCCTTGAGATGCATCTAAGTTGTTGCCTATATCAATACGTCATCCCTGTTTATTGCTGGGCAATATTCCTTGGTATGGATGTACCACAGTTTGTTTAACAACTCATATATTAAAGGGCATTTGGGTTGTTTCCAGTTTTTGACTACAGTAAATAAAGCTGCTATGAACATTCATGCACAGGTTTTTGTGTGAACAAAAATTGTTATTTCTCTGGGACGAATGCCTGTGACAGATTGATTCTGAACAGAGTCCAGGGTATTTATTACCAGTTTTGCTCTTTTTCTCTTTACACCTAGTTTGATCTGGATGCCTAGTTTGGGTTGATGTCTGTCAACAGCACCTCCACTTGTAGGAGCACTGCCCCTCACTGACGATGCTGAATAAGCAGGCGAGGCAGTGCTGTTGCCTCTCAAATTGGAGCAAAAGGGCTCTCTTTTCTCCTTCTTATTGTCTCCAATGCTGACTGGGCGTCCCTGCCCAGAAAAGAAGCAGACACCCTGATTACTCAAGGAAATCAAGTCAGAGCTTTCACCAAGGGTGCCCTCCTGGGCTCCCTTGCTTCTTGGCTTGTTTGTAGTGACACCAGGGAAAACTTGTCATCTGGCAAGGCTCTGGGAGGCTGCAGGAACAAGAAGTCAGGCCAACTGGAAGTGAGTTGTATGACCTTGGATAACTCACATGACCTCAATGTTCACTAATTTCACATTTGTTATGTGATGCAGTAAACTAAGAATCCCCATCCCCCTTCCATTAGAGTAGAGATTTAAGTGTCAGAGATATTCGAACTGTGCCTGTCACCACTAGATGGCTAAAATGGAGCATCCATAGCTGTTGTGGTGACCAATCTTAAAATGGGAAGATTGGGAACTCCTCCATAGCACAGTAATACTGGATTATGGTTTCACAAGGAACGAGGCAAAGCCCCATTAATTGGAACAACACAGATCCCTTATGTCAAATTGGACTATGTTATTGACATTGAAAAAAGTAGTACTTGCTTTGATGAGGTGATTGCTTCTTTGGCAATTAGTGAGAAAATTAGGCTTAGCTTTTGCTGGTGGGGAACCGGAGCAGAACTGGGGCACTTAACACCTTCCTCATATTTGAGATCAAAGTCCTTCCTTTAAGAGCCATGCATGTGCAAAGTGAGTCTCTTTAGCCTAAGGCAATAAAAAAATTGTTAGAGGCAGGGAAAGAGCAAGCAAACATTCCTCATTCTCCTTGAGCTATAATGGAGGGATCTGAGGCATGAACTGGAGGATGTGGGAGGAATCCAAGAGACTGATGAAAGAGCAAGAGAAGTGAAGGACTAAAAAAGTGGAATAATGGGGCCAGCCTTAGATCCTTTAACCTGGTGTAGTTCTAGGCATCATTCTGCTCACCATCACTGGTTTTGGTGGGTTTGTGGTATGAGGAAGATGAAGCCATGGGAGAGGGCTTCCTGATGGTCTCACAGGGTCCTGTGAGAGACTGTGCTCAATAGGCATTGCCCCTCTTCACTGCCTCAGACAGAGTCCATTTTAGAAGTTTATCCTCTACTTCCTAACCACCACACGCGTCCCATAGCTTAGCCAGGGATGCACTGTAAAACAGAGGCCCTGCCTTGCCAGATTATGTTTAAAATGAAGGATTGCATCAGTATGGTCCCTGAACCCAACTGCTCACCAAGACAATGACAGCTTTTGAAAAAAAAATGTCAAATTCTAGTCCCCACCCAGGATGTACTAAATGAGAATTTTCAGAGAGGAGATAGGAATATATTTTACTAATTCCCCAAATATTTTGATGAGCAGACAGATCTGAGAGTGCTATCCTAGATGATTTCTTTTCTTTTCTTTCCTAGATGATTTCTAATGCTATCCCTAAGGGATGGAGGGATGGAGGACAAGAAGAAACAAAGACATAAAGGGTCCTTTGTTTTTATACCCACGATCTCCATTCCATGACTTCTAAGCTTCCTGAACACTCTCATTCCCATCCTCTCCTCATCAAGGCATAATAGTAGGAAAAATGCCACACAATTTGCAATTCTTTTGAGAGAAGGAATAACACAACTGGAATATTTCCTCTAAATCTCTTCCACCTCAGACATATTTAGAAATTATTTATCTGACAAAAAGACCTGTTGGAAAAAGCATTGTATGACCACTTGGGGTTCCCTGGGAGAGGCAAACAATGGCCATTCTCATTCTTTCACAGCCCCAGTTTTGAAAGAGCCCTGTCTTCTCACCGCCTCTACTTACCTCCCATTCTTTTCTTCATTTATTGGAGCCTGACTTCCTCTCCCACCACTGACCTAAAACAACTCAGACAAGTGAGCATTTTAGGGGGCCGCCATGCCCCAGGCATTTAAAGTACATGTATAGTCCTCACCTGAACCCTATGGAATAGGAAATGTGGCATTATTGTCTGTATTTGATGGAAAAGGATACTGACACACAAAATTAGGTTAATTTGCCCTAAGTGTCATAGTTTATAAATATAGGAGTCAGGTTTGAGAATACAACAGTGTGAGTCCATTCCTGCTTCACTATCCTATAGCTAAAAGCATACACTTTCCTAAGCAAGATTTGATGGGTAGGGAGGATCTGGGGACTGTAGGTGAGGGGCAGATATCAGGAGAGGAGGCTAGGACCCAGAGGCACTGGATCTTCCCTTTGATATTGAATTGGGATGAGTCCAGCATCTCAACTACAGGTCCCTTATCACTTACATTCCACTTATCTCTGGGGAATGTAAGAAAATAAAAGACAGATTGTTTTGACAAGCCATGACTGATTTGGCAGCTCCAGTCTTCACCATCACCACCATCACCTTGGTTAAGTCTCTCAGTTAGAGAAAGGAAAGGAGAAAGAAGAAAATCACTCTAGGTTTGAGGAATATTTTTGTTAAAGCATGTAGTCAAATGGACCCACCACCAGACAGGCGGATCACATACAGATGATTTAGCTGCAATATTGTTGAGTTCATGGAGTGAGGAATTCCCATTCCCATCTCTGAGATGACTGGAAAGAAATAAAATTGAACTGACTTTTGACAGTGCAGTGCTGGGGAATCTAGTTGAGTTCCTATTTAAAGGCACATAGCCTTATTTTAAATTAGTTTCCCAGGGTTTGACTAAGATACTCCAAGTTATCAAAATACACATTTCCTTCTACCCTAAATGCCTCCTTTGTTTAGAATATCCAAATATCCAAATATCCAAATATCTCTGTACTACAGACTTCTTTATCTATTAAGAACAGCAAGGCTCCGTGCACAAGCTAAAGCTCGGAATAACAACAACAACAACAACAACATTTCTGCCAAGTACTTTCCCATGTTATCTCATTAAAATCTTCACAAAAACTTTATGAGGCAGATGCTATGATTATTCCCAGCTAGCAAATGAGGTGCTGACATTCAGATAGGTTAGGCCACTTGCTTAAAGTCACATAACTAGTGAGTGGAGATATATGAGTATGCTTGCAGTCTGGCCTATCTACAAAAAAGGTGACTAAACTTTTCTGCTTCAAGGATGGATAACCCAAAAAACCCAAGCTCCAAACTTGTGGACTTAGGGGACATAACCCTCTGCCCATGGGTTCTCTTGGGCCAGGTTCCAATCTGGGCTGGAAGGCTTAGTTTCTGGGTGAAGTAATTGGGTGGGGGATGTTTCTGCATAGTGTATGCCCTTGGAATAGTTCCTATCTAGCTGATATATTGGCTTTTTTCTGTCTATGATCAAGTGAAGTCTCACATATTGGGTGCTACTACATCTGAGAGGCTCATATTCTATGTGTGTTTGAGGAATCTCACTTAGACAAAGAACACGTGGACCAGCAAAGGCATGGGCTAGCACAGTACTTGGAGTAAGGATGACTAGTGGGAGTGTGGTCATGACTCCACAGCCTGGCCCTGGGCACTCTGGGTCTCCGGAATGGCTCAGCCTCCTCATCCCAGCCTCAGGATCCACTGTGGGAAGGCAGGGTAAACTCCAGTTCTGTGCTTACTCCCTTTATACTCCTGGCCTGGCCAGACTTCCTTGCCAACCTTGAGTCTTAATCATGGGGAGCAATTACATGAGAACAGAACAACAAATCAGGATCAATACAGAGATTCAACTGTCTACTGGAAGAAACAAAATTTATGACTTGGCTGGATTATGCTTGCTAGCCAAGAATAGCGGTAATTCCAAGCAACCCCACCGACCAGGATCAATCATGGCATTTTATTACTTTGCTAAACCCTGCTTTCTCCCCACCCCCAACTTCCATCTTATTAGAACCCAATCTCTAAGGAAAATATTGCACTTGTTATCAAATTTTAGAAAGAGAATTTATGGCAAAGGCAGATTGATTTAAAGCCTTCTTCTAAAAGAGGAGCGGAGGGTGGTGGAAAGGTAAATTTTGCTGCGTCTTTTAGATTGGTTCTTTTGCTTATCTCTCCATTTTATGACATAATCTGTTGTAGCATTACCCAGGGTCCTCTGGGCTGAAGCTTCTTGCCTGGCATTAGATAAGGGGGAGATATTGTCTGGGTGTAAAGTTTAAAGCCCGTGGCAAGGGCTCATTTTTCTCATTTCAGGCAAGGGAGAAAGGATATAAAATGAAAAGCAAGCAATCAATAAAGAAGAAAGATAGAGATCTTCCCAAAAAGGAAAAAAAAAAAAAAAAAGAAATCCTCACCTCACTGACTGCTCTTCTAACTAAGACTTTAACAGTTGGATAATGAGCTCACACATCCTCTGGTCAGGGCAGGGACTGGAGAGCAATGCCCCACTGCCAGGGTAATCCACTCCCCTTCCACTCATATCCTGCATAATGGGTTGCAGCTCCCATTAGAAGCCTTTGTATTTTTTTTTTTTTAAATACAACTTGGCCTCTTTCATTCCTGTCAGTCAATCTTTAAAATAAGAGCAGAATGTTTAATTACTTATCCGGCAATAAGGGTGGGGAATAGTGGTGGTTTGTTCAAATCAAGTAATAAATGCTATGATCCTGTCCTGCTTAAGTGGATGTATCTACTCCCAATGGCTCATGAGAAACTAAAAGAAAAGGTGAAAGTACTCTTTGGTTAATCCTGGAGTTTATGATAGTCTAGTCTGATTTAATGGCTCTACAGTCATTCTGCTGTTAGAAAATCAATATTTTCCTAAGAAAGAGTATGGACCGCCATAAATACACTCTCAGTTATATGAACCTTGGCCACAGAACTTCCATACTGCAGAGAACATAATGAGTGGCAAGGAAACAGCCTTCACTAGCAGCAAGGGAGTAGGGTACCCCATAAAGAAGCCCACAGCCCTGTCTATGGACTCAGTACATCAGAGACTCAGAGACACTCTCCTCTGACTGTCGGGGAGCTGGGTGTACTCTGTCATTGGTTTGTAGTTGCGCGATTCTTCTGTACCACCCATTCTGGAGCCAGGGAGGAAGCAACTGCATAGGGAATATACCTCAGGACTAGGCGTGATGCTTGCAAGAAGGGTAAAGAGGAGAAAACGCCAAAGGAAAAAGCAGCCCTGTGTCATGGAATGAGCACAAGACGAGCCATCAGATGTCTGAGTTTGAATCCTGAACTACACTTCTGTGTAAGCCTGAGCCAGTCATACACCCTCATTTCACAGAGAAGGGAATTGAGGCTCTGGGGGATTTGTAACACCTTGAGTTGTTTTGAGTTTAAAGAAACATGTATCAGACATTTGCCATTTATTTTGGCAGTTCAGCATCTAATACCCCTTCCTGTGTTTGAGGAATTCCACATCTTATTAAATCTTGGTGGAAATTAGAGCCCTCTTTGTACCAAAGAATCTGAAAATGTGACACATTTGGTTTTCCAACCTCCTCTGCAGTGATACAGATGTGTTCAGACAAGCAATGTACTGTAGGTTTGAATCAGGAGTAGTGAGGTAAGAAGCAGGGGCAGCAGGTCATCCACTGGTGATGGGAGAGGTTGCGGGGGTGCCCTGATTCCAGGTGCTGTGCGGTCACAGTGCAACCACTGTCAGTGACAACAGCAACAGCTGCATGGGCCATGCCAGCTGTGCCGTCGTCTGAGGTTTCATGGTGGCAATTAAGTCCATACCAGACCAACCTAAGGAGAGATTCTGAATGCCATTTATGGCCGTGTAGGCTTAGAGCCTATTTCCTCAGGAGTCCTGTGCACATTGTCATACCTCCTTCATCGTAAAGTGGATCTCTTGATCTAAGGCAATGTTAGGGGGCTTCTTACAAAACATCAGAAGCCCTGTGAGGTCTCAGATGGTGGAGTTGGAAAATGCACTGTGGGTGGAAATGCAATGCAATACCCAAAATATGGATGAAGTGCGTTTATTTATTTGGAATCACTTCCACCTACAGGCAGAAGGACTCCAGTGTGATGAACTTATTACCAAGTGGCTTTTTGGTTTCCTTGAAGGATAGCGTCAGACCTGGGGCTTGTCATCAGTCTCTGTTGCTAACAGATCAGACACTCCAAAGTGCAGTAGCTATCAGGTTTGGTGAGAAGGAGCCCCTACTGCTGGGCCCCTGTTCAGCCTCCACCTCTGCTGTATGACGACTCCATTGATGAGCACATTGTGCAAGCAATGCGGTGGGGCTCATGGGCTGCCGCTGGATGAGTTTTCCAACCCATATGCTTGTTGAGTGCTTTTCCCAGAGAGTTCCTCTTCTTCACACACTCTGGGCCCCCACTTGCGGGACCACGCACATGCTTCTTTCCTGGACTTCTGTCTCTGACCTTTCAGAATGGCTCCTTCCAGGCCCCTAGGCAAACAATTAATCTATTCACCACTGCCTAGAAGCATATGCATATCCTTAACTCAGGCTGCTTCACTTTCCATACAAATATTTACCACTCAAAGTTTTACCCACTGGAGGGATTTCCACTCCTACTATCTTTCAGGGCTATTCCTGAGGGGGGTGTTTTATGGAAGCAGTCCATTTTATACTCATAGCAAACTAGTGAGCTGACCCTTCTGTGAACCAAGCCTGGGTAATGTTCTCTCCCAGGCCACAGGTGTGAGCTGAATGAGAGGTTTGCTGCCTCCATTGTATAATGATTGCTGCTGTGCCCATTCAACCTTATAACTTAGTGGGTCTAAAAATATTCAGCTCATCTTGGGCACTTATAGCAGCACAGCCATTCATATTCCATAGTCAAATGACTTTAGTAACATATCAAGTACTGCTTTTTAAATGGTGAATAATGTTTTGCTGTAGATAGCATGGTCTTGCTATAGGGCCCTAGGGATCTGCACCTCAGCTCTGCAGTTTTGGCTTTTAGGAATGCTATAAAGCCTCCTTGTCTATCATGGGTGTCTCTAGAAGACATGAGAGCTGATGAATCACATGGGCCAAGCATTAGGGTCTCCTTGTCTATCATGGGTGTCTCTAGAAGACATGAGAGCTGATGAATCACATGGGCCAAGCATTAGGGTCTCCTTGTCTATCATGGGTGTCTCTAGAAGACATGAGAGCTGATGAATCACATGGGTCAAGCATTAGGGTTACTTGTACCATAAGTGTTGCAGAGTTCTTTTTCGCTTTGGGCACTACTCAAAACTGACAACCTTCTAAGTCACTGGATAAATCGGTCACAGCAGCATTCTTGAGTGGCATGTACTGTCATCAAAAATCCAAAGGAAACTGCCTTTTTCTAAATAGTAGAGATGCAAGGTACGGAAACTTAAACTTTACATTGGAGAGGACAGTTTGACATGCTGCAGACCACTAGACCCCTAAAATCTTTAGGGTTTCACTGATGTCTTCTATTCTTTTCTCAAGCCCAGTATCCTTATGATTTTGCTGTAAATTCTCCATCAGGTATGTTATTTATGTTTTATTTAGGTCTTTGGCCATGACCTTATTTTATTCTTTAATGTAGGGTAAGTTCCTCCATTTTCACATTTTGTCTAAGTCTCTGCATTCTTCTGTGTCTTAGAAAAGCCAGTTATATCTCCCGTTCCTTGTTTTATGTGGCCTCTTCTCTCCCTTCAGGGTGGAATTTGTTATGTCAATCTTCAGGTTGATTTCTGGGGTATTTAAGATGATTTGATAGTTATTTAGTTGTATTCTTAGGACAAGATCAACCTAGGGTCCTCCTACCCCACCTCCATCCTCCTCCTCTCTCCAACCCCTAAAATTTTTAGTGATGTAGTAGGCCCCTTACTCTTTGCAGGGTTCTCTCCCAATAACTGGTGCACACATGTATTTCCAGGATACCAGAGTTCTTACCGCTTCTTGCTCTTTGTTCTGATTAACAAGATATTCAAGAGTATCTATCTCAATGTCCCTATTCCATGTCTCAGAATCCTGCTCCTTCTTTGACTTTAGTATAGGAAACTTAAAAATCTTGTGATTTCAGCCCCATTTATAATTATGTGACATTTGAAAATCAGGTTGTGCGCCTGATTTTCAGCACTCTTCTGTCCACCTATGGAAGGTAAAGGCTTTCACAGGGTTTTGAATTTTATACAGCCACATGTATTTTATTTCACCTCATTTATTAAGTAATGGGATTCTTGTCTTCTGACCAGCAAGGGATCTAACTTCAGAATCCCATTCTGAGTATACCCTTTCTAATACCATTTCTGATACCAACTGACTTAATACAGATTTCCCAAGAAGAAAACACTAAGACCAAGGTAAGGAGATGTCATCAACATGGGTAGGTAAATGGGAAGTAGATAGTGAAAGGAAGAATGCTAGTAAAGATTTTCAAGCAAGTTTCTACTGTAGGTCACTGAAGCAAATTTTTGCTGGACAATTCTAGAAGCCAGTGCGAAGTATATATCTCAGTTATCTTGCCTGAGAGGTGAGGGAGGAAGGATGTTTCCATCACCTTCTGTCAGTCATTAGTTAAGAGTTGCCCCAACTGGCATTTGTTCCCTGAAACTTCCAGCTGAAGTGAGCTACAGCCCCAAAATGTATGGAAATGACAGGACTCAGTAAGATTTGCTCCACCACTGGTTAGCTATCTCTGTGCAGGACCAGACCACAGAGGTGAGGAGATGTGGAGATGGCAGTGCCAGATATAGAGCCTAGAACCAATGACACTGTGCCTTTCTTTGAGGGGAAAATATGTCAAATAGACCACCTTGGGGAGCTTGCACATAGTAGGTGTTCAGTAAATGAATACTGATTATTTGATGTCTGAAGGATATAGGAGAGCAGGGGCCAGCAGGCGTGTAGTAGACAGACATCATGGGACAGCAGGCCTCTGCAGTCCCAGTGCTGGGGCAAAGGAGGGTCCATGTGTCCTAGATTAGGGTAGGAATCTTTGTGACCAGTTTGTTGCTTCTCAGATAAATTTCTTAGAAGGCATTGAGCCCCTTCTATCTTTTCTGTCCTAGAGGCAAGTAGTTGGTCCAGAGTGGCTTCCTGGTCAGCAAAGTCTGGTTGAATTGTGTGGCCCAGAGGGCCACATTATCTCCTCCAGTCATTTGCCCAGAAAACTTTTGGAGTCACTTCCTGGGAAACAAACCTAGGGAATAGGAAGAGAGAAAGTGGATGGAGGAAGAATGGGCAATTACAAATGACAAGCATCAGCCCCAAACATGCAATTACTTTTCAAATAGGCTATTCACAATCCATCAGACAGAGCCTGCAGGGAGTAGGAAGCTTGTGTCTGGGGCTAGTCAGGGCTCCAGAGGTAGGAGAGGGAGCATCAGGCTGTCTCTGAGCTGTGTGAAGCTGAGAAGTAGATGTACAGGGCAGTGGGCAATTAGGGGAGCATGACAGAGTACAGCCAAGAGCCCCTCTCTGATCTTCCCTCTTGCCCTGATGCCTCTCTTCCAGATGCCAGGCTCTTTGCTGTCCTCGTCAGGGCCAGTATGCCCCATACCTTCCCAGTCCCACTCTATCCTTATCTTTATCCTGGTCTTAGCTCAATTTCTACCACCCCAACAAAGCTTTCCTGAGTACCCAGCCCACTCTACTTGCTTGCTTTCTGAAAACCTGGGTCCTTTACCCTTTTGCTACTCACTTTTCACAGATTTTTTTTTTTTTAAGATTTTATTTTTAAGTAATCCCTACACCCAACATGGGACTGGAACCTACAACCCCGAGATCAAGAGTTGCACAGTCTACTGACTGAACCAGTCAGAAACTCCCTCACAGACTTTTTTAAAGACTATTTTCTCCTCTCAACTAGAGTTTAAGTTTACTGATTTCTTATTATTCATTTGTGCATTCTCTCTTGATCTTTGCCCAGGGAGCAGCATGTAGCTGATGTCTCTGACTTAATCACCATAAGCTTCAGCTTCCTGTTCACATAGCAGGACTCAAAATAGTACTTTCTTCTTCGGGTTGCAGTGAGGGCTGTGGCAGCCAATGCTAGTTAAGTGCTTAGCACTGTACCTAGTACACAGTGAGAACCTGATAAAGATTAGCAGCTATTGCCTGCGTTGACCTATTCATAGTTTCTGGGGCTCAGAGAAAACCATGGTGGTCAGATTGTTTTTTATTTCTTCCATATTTCAACTCATTTGAGTAAGAACAGGAAACATTTATACGATTACAAGACATATTTTAGAATGATTTCTTGTAAGCCTTTTGACACGGAACTATGTAAATTAGCTCTGTATAGTCAAGCTTAGAAGTCTTCTCTTGTGCACATCAGAATGGAATTTGAGAATTGTTATATGTGCTTGATACAGGTATTTTGACAAGCCTTATTTTTTTTTAGAGATTGTCCACCAGAGCCATTTGTGATCATTAGAGGAAGCAAAATCTTCAAAGGCATGTCTATGTTAGGAGAAGCAGCCAGGGCATTATTGCCAAGCTGGATTGACCATGCTGGAGATGAGAACATTTGATGATGCCTGTTAGTGATGGCCTTGACAGATACTGCACCTGCTCCTATTTTAAGTTTGGCTTTGGTTAGTTGGATACAGGATTAGGGCAGCTGTCCCCTCTCATCGCCTCTAGAAAAAAACACTGCAGCACTAAAATCAGATTAGTGTTTGAATCTTAGCTGAGACTTGATGCTGCATCTTTTCCATTTATTATCCAGACACCTTCTCCACCCTTCTTTCCTTCTGTGTGTCCAGGGACACTGATCTCTAGGGACAGTTGAAGCCCTCTGGCTTCTACTTGGCTCCAGCCAGTGGGAGACATTAACAGGAGACCCGAGCATAAGTATGGGATATTCCTTAATTCTCTCCTTCCTGGCCCTCAGATTGACACGTGATTTCTCATCCAAGGCCACAGCTCCCACAGGGCTGTCCTCTCCTCTAGCTTTCTCCAGGTTTCAGTGACGTTTGACCCCTAGAGCTGAGCAGAAGGAACAGCTGTTGTTGCCCTGGGATATTTCACTATCCTCTGCTGAATTCCCTTAACCTTGCTCATGACTTTGTGAATCATCCCTGCATTAAACTTTCCTAAAGCATTTGGTGGTCTCCCTGACATCTGGGTGGTTGAGACCATAGGGTCTACAGTCAGAGTATATGGGTTTATAGGGTTAAAACAAAGACAAACCCAAAGGGCAAAATGCATGCCCAAGATGGGGTCATGGCCAAACCAGGCCAAACCACCAAACTGGGACTTAATCCCTAACTAATTGCAGTTTCAACCTCCCCCAGAAATGTAATCTTAACTGGTCAGTCAGGAGTTTTCTGATTAGCACCAGTGAAGCAATCTATCACGTGGGCTGTCTCCATCCCCCAAAGGAAGATGAGGTAATCCACTTAATGAGACCCCTCTGTCTGTTCTCCCTAAAGGAAAGTGGCCTTGCCTGGAACAATTCTTTCTTTTCTTTCACTAATAACTTCCTAGCCCCACCCTCCTTCCTATAAAAACGTTCTATTTCCTACAACTCCTTAGAGCTGTCCTCCACTTCCTAGATGGGATGCCACCCAATTCCTAGATGGGATGCCACCCAATTCATGAATCATTTAACAAAGCCAACTAGATCATCAGCCTAACTCAGCTGAATTTCCGTTTCTTTTCTTTTTTATTTTCTTTTTAATTTTTAATTTTTTTTTTAATTTTTAAATTTTTTAATGGAGTTCAATTTGCCAACATATAGCATAACACCCAGTGCTCATCCCATCAAGTGGCCCACTCAGTGCCCGTCACCCAGTTCTGACTTAATGTTTAACTAGTTGTGTGATCTTGGAAAAGTTGCTTAACCTCTAGGTGCCATTGTTTCCCATATTGTGGAACTAATCAGAGTACTTTCCTAACAGGTTTGTGATGAGGATTAACTAAAATAAAACATGTAAATCCCTTCCAAATTCACTTCTGTCCAGTGAGAGAGAAGGGAAAGTAGAGGAAGACATTCTAGCAAAAGCGGTAACACAAGAAGCAGGAAGAAGATGTGTGCAGAGGTGAGAGAAGACATAGACATGGCTTGGGGTTGATCCATCTAAGGAAAGGTTTTCAGAACAAAAAAAATCAAACAGTAGCTAAGAATACTAGAGGATGCTGGGGAGTGGGAAGAGTATAGTAAGTACTCATTTTTGAGTGTGATTATTTGAAGAATGTAGGTAGGATCTTTGGTTAATGTAAATTCCCCAAAGCGCTGGAAGGCTGAGATTGCATTACAAATCTGGAATCTATTCCAGACTGAAAGTTCTTGTCCTCTATTACTTAGTTTTTCTTAAATTTTGTTCTTGTTGGAGTTTTTGGTGGAGCTTCTATTAATATAATATATAATTCTGATATTATAGTACCTCTTATATTGGACATCTTTGATGGCCCACCTCATCCTCTTGACTAATCATTTTTGTTTTTGAATTAAAAACTTTATTTTTTATAGCAGTTTTGAGCTTGCAGCAAAATTAAGTGTAAAATATAGTTTCCACGTATGCCATCTCCCCTGCCACATACACACAAACACGTACACACGACCTCCGTCACTGTGGTCATTCTGCATCATAGTGCTACATTTATAACAATCAATGAACCTACACTGACACATCATTATCACCCAAAGTCCATACTTTACATTGGGGTTCATTTTTGGTGTTTTACATTCTATGGGTTTGGAAAAACTCATGCTGACGTGTATCCTCCATGATGGTATCATATATAACAGTTTCCCTGATCAAAAAGTCCTCTGTACTCTGCTTATTGATCCTCCCCCGACCCCTTCAGATCCTGGCAATCAGGGATCTTTTTACTGTCTCCATAATTTGGCTTTTTCCAGAATGTTGTACTGTTGGAATTATACAGTATATAGCCTTTTCAGGTTGGTTTTTTTTTTTTTAGTTAATAATATGTTTTTAAGTTTCCTCCAATCCTTTTTATGATTTTATAGCTTATTTATTTTTACTATTGAATAATACTTCATTGTCTGGATGTACCACAGTTTGTTTATCCATTCACCTACTGAAGGACAACTTGATTGCTTCCAAGTTTTGACAATTATGAGTAAAGCTGCTATAAACATCTGTGTGCAAGTTTTTGTGTAAACATTAGTTTTCATCTCACTTGGGTAAATACTAAGGAGCATGATTGTTGGATTGTATGGTAAGAGTATGCTTTGTTTTTTGAGAAATCACCACACTGGCTACCAAAGTAGTTCCATCAGCAGTGAATGAGAGTCCTTGTTACTCTTGCCTGTTACATTCTTGCCAGTATTTGGTGTCAGTGTTCTGGATTTTAGCAGTTCTAAGAGGTGTGTAGTAGTTTCTCCTTGTTTTAATCTGCAATTCCCTAAGGACAAATGATATTGAGCACCTTCCATTTGCTTACATGACATCTATATATCTTCTTTAGTGATATGTCTGTTCAACCTTTTGCTCATTTTTAAATTGATTTATCATTTCCTTATTGTTGAGTTTTAAGAGTTCTTTGTATGTTTTGAGTAATTGTCCTTTTTCAGATTTGTGTTTTGCAAATATTTTATTCCGGTATATGGCTTATTTTCTCATTTTCTTGGCATGGTCTTTCACAGAGCAGAAGTTACTAGGTTTAATGAAGTCCATTGGGTCACCTTTTGGTTTCATCATTTGCTGTGGCAGCAGGTTTGCGTGGATAAGTAACCCAACCAGAGCCCACCCGAGCTGCACAGCTTACTCTTACTTTCTGTCCTTGGGCTTCTCTGTCTACATCATGGAGGATGCTATAGGATCCTGTTCGAGAGTGCTGACTCATATGCAATCTGGAAGAGCAAGAGTTTCACAATACTGGGGACAATCCTTTACCAATGGGGTCAAGAGCCAATGCTTGAATATTTCCCTCTCCATCTCTTGGGCACACAATTCTGAAGCACAGTGTACATGATTCTTCAGATATCTCTAGGGCATTGAGACCCAGCTGTTCCCAATTTTTGAGTCTATTCAATAGTGAATGATGGGATTGGGTTTTTTTTTCTCCTTTCTCTTTTTAATCTACTCTTTCCTTCCATCCTATTCCCTAAAATCACTTCTAAAAATAAACTACTTGCTGGCAAGCTTTTGCCACAAGCTCCGTTTTTCAGGGAGAATCCAAGCTAAGATATTATTTTATTTAATTTTATGTTATTAAGTTCATTTTCTGGTTGCATTGTGTGTTGCTTTAATGAACATGGTTTATGTCCTCTTAATAATACACAAATAGCTAGAAGTGAGTCCTTCATAAATAAAACCACAATTTCAACAATGAATTTAATTAGCTATCTTCTTTAGTGAGTTATGGCTTCGTACAAGTTGAACACATATTGAAGCAGGATAGCCTAGTGGAAAGAGCAATAAAATTGGAGTCAGGGGTGTTTTATCCTTGACCTAGCCCTCCCCAAATATAATTGTATGATTAAGCATATTTGTTTTAATAGCTTTATTGATATATAATTACATTTGCCATAAAGCTCATCTATTTAAAGTATATAATTCAATGTTTTAAAATATATTTATAGAGTTGTACAACCATCATCATAATCCAATTTTAAAATATCATCATCAGCCCCAAAATAAACCTTATGTGCTTTAGCAGTCACTCCTTGTCCTTTCCCCTACTTCTCACCTCTTCTTCCCCTCCCTACTCTTTCCCCTCTCTCCTAGGTTTAGGCAGCTACTAATCTACTTTCTATTTCTATAGATTTGCTTATTCTGGACATTTCATATAAATGGGATCATGCAATCTGTGGTCTTTTGTGACTAGAATCTTTCTCACTTAGCAGAATATTTTTGATGTTCATCTGTGTTGTGGTATTAGTTATGTGATTTAAACAAAACAAAACAAAAAAACACCGACCTCTTGGATCCTGCTTCCTCCTCTGCATGTCAGAAGAGAAGATCTTCAAGGTCTTCTCCAGCCCTCAGAGTCCTGAGGGAAGGAGTGCAAGTAGCAGAGAAACCTAGAGAAAAGGTGGCTCTAATGTTTATTTTAAGATTTCAGCTTTGAGTTGAACGAAGCTGATAGAGGAGCATCATTTTCTATTGCTGAGCTCCTATTCGACAGTTGGTGCCCTTCTGTGTGCAGAAACCAATTACCTATGAGGAGTAATTGAGATCATTAATAGCCACAAACAAATGTGTCTATTCTGCAAGTAATTTGCAGTAACATTTAGTAATTGATAGTAATTTTTAGTAATTAAACACTAAGTAATTCATTTACCAAGCCACGCAGCCATTTTATGGGGTTCCTTGGTGTTCCCACAGCAAATCTTAATTACTTAACCCAAGCACCAGGAATATTTCTGTCATTTCTAAAAAAAATATAGGGAGTGTGCTATTCTCGGTAAGCCCTAGTAGAGAGAATGCCAAAGAGAGCAGTATTTTCCTGGGCAGTAGTAAATGAAAAGATTTGAGCTACCTTTTGGGCCAATAACAAGGTTGCTGAGTCAAGCCCTTTAGACATGATTTTTGTCTATGTTGCGCGGAAAATCAAAGTGAAATCTGGTTTACAACAACTTATTTCTGCCTCCTCCTCTCAATATTTTGGCTCAGCCTTTCCCGGGTTTGTTCAGGCTATTATAAACCCATTTTTGAGTCCATTGTGGCAGAAAGTAATCATGAGGAGCCATTTTTATTTTCAAGATGCCATCTGAAGTTTTGAACTTGAAAACCACTGTTACCTGCAACCGGGCTTCAATATGCCTTTCCCAGTGATTTATGGTCTGAGGAGCACAGTGTTAGTTGCTTACTCAGCATCTAGTCCTCCTTCCTCCTTTCTAGCAACGCTCCAATTTTACTCAGGTATCCACCCCTTCTCCATGCAGCCTATGTGACTGGGGGATGCTGGGCTTTGGGGTTTATCTAAACCGCTCATAGTAATCCCACTACCTGCTCTTGCTAGAGACTGGTAAAAGAAGCCACTGGTCTGGTGGTGATCATGTAACCCTAGATGACCCAATGAGGGTGAAGGAAAGGGCTTTCATTCCAGCGTTAGGAGAGATTTTTTTTCACTCTCTCTGTTTTGTCAGATGTGAACAAGGTAGCATATTGGCTCAGATATTGCTGGCAGCCATCCTTACATCACATGAGAAACTAGCCCGAGAACAAAATCTACATAGAGATGGGCAGGGCCAAGAGAAATGACACAGAAACTGAGCCTGAGTCCTATTGTGCCTGGCATACTATGTCTGGACTTCTAGTTCCTTGAGATAATACAATTTTCCTTAGTTTAATCCCTTCCATTTGAGCACTTTTTTTTTTTTCACTTGGAGCCCCAGACTTCCTAGTTCATTTGTTACCATTTCCCATATCCCACAGCAATCTGATTGTTTCATTCCTGCAACAAGTTTTCATACCTCAGCTGACACATTATTGTCACAGCTTAGAACGTCCTGTGCCACTCCTCTCTGTCTGGGGGAAATTCTACAGAAGTGAAATCATGAATGTTCCTGCTCAGCTCCAGGCCCACCTCCTCTTTGAAGCCTTCATTCCCTCCCCAGTGTTGTATGAAATTCTATAGCATATTGTCGGAGTGCCATTTTTGGTGTTTCTCACATTTTTGGTGTACGTGTGCACCTCTTCTAAACTAGCTCCTGGACAACAGACAATGTGTCAGCATAGCACTAAGCTGACAATCTGAAGAAGAGACTGAGCTAGGTGCTGATAAAAACTAACATCAAGAGGTCACGTGGAGGTTAAAAGAAGTTCGTTAAGTACTGCAAGACATTCAGAGATGGGAAAGATGATTTGAGACAAGGTTGTCTGAGAAGTTATGGAACTTTCCTGAAGAAATAGAACCAAAATGGGTTCTTTAAATATGTATAGGCTTTTGATAAGGGTTATATGTAAAATTATTCTTAAAATTATTCTTTTATTCATTTCTGTTTTCTGTTCCCCAACTTCAGGGAGATATAATTGACATGTAACATTGTGTAACTTTAAGGCACACAAAGCATGGATTTGATACACATGTATATTGCTACATGATAGTTACCATTCCTTTTCTTTTTATTTTTTGTGGTGAGAACGTTAAAGTTCTACTATTTTAGCAACTTTTGATCATATAGTACAGTATTGTTACCTACAATCACAATGCTGTGCATTAGATCCCCAGAGCTTACTCATCTTCTAACTGGATTTTTATACTCTTTGACCACTATCACCTCATTACTCCTCCAGCCCCTGGTACTAATTACCATTCTATTTTTTTTTTCCTATCAGTTTGGCTTTTTTAGATTCCACGCATAAGTGATATTATGCAGTATTTATCTTGCTCTGTCTGACTTACTCACTTAGTATAATGTCCTCAAGGGCCATTCATGTTGTGGATTTTGTTCTTTTGCATGACTAGATAATATTCCATTGTACATACACACATCTTCTTTTTCCATTCATCCATTTGTTGGACACTTAGGTTGTTTCTATAATTTGACTATTGGGAATAACGCTGCCTATTATTATTTATTTAGAATCTATCCTATATCAAGGATTGTGCCAATTTTCCCCCCTGTCATGTATCTTATCTTATTTAACACCACAGAATATGCATTGCTAATTTCCATTTTACAAATGGGGACATATTACAAGATATGTAATTTTTTCCAGAAGTGAAGATGAATTTCAAACCCAGATCTAACCCCAGGTCTGAAGCACTTTCTACACCACACAACTACCATCCAACTCATGCCAGTTGTTCCCATTTACTTTAGACAGGGATCGTCACGTGTTTCTTTTAAGGGATCAGATAGTAAATACAATTGACCCTTGAACAACATGGGTTTGAAATGTCAGGGTCCACTTACATGTCAAATGTTCTTAACAAATACAGTACAGAACAATAAACACATTTTCTCTTCCTTATGATTTTCTTAAACACACACCCTTTTCTCTACCTTACTTGATTATAAAAATATGATGGATAATACATGTAACGTACAGAATATATGTTAACTGTTTATGTTAGTGGGAAGGCTTCTGGTCAAAAGTAAGCTCTTAGTAGTTAAGCTTTGGAGGAATCAAAAGTTATACACATTTTTTTTTTTTTTTAAAGGGGTGGGCAGGAGCAGAAGGAGAGGAAGAGAGACAGTCTTAAGCTCCACATAGAGCTCAGCACCGGGCTTGATCTCACAACCCTGAGATTGTGACCTGAGCTGCTATTAAGAGTCAGATGCTTAACCAACTGAGCCACCCAGGCACCCCAAAATTTATACACATATTTTTGACTGTACAGAGCTTGGCTCTAACCCCCATGTTGATGAAGAGCCAACTGTGTTTTAGGCTTCATGGGCTATACAGTCTCTGTTGCAACTATCCTACCCTGCTGTCATAGCATAGAGGCAGCCATAAATAATGTCTCAGTAATATTTGTTTCAATAAACCTTTGTGGCACTAAAATTTAAATTTTGCATAACTTTCACACCATAAAATATCATTTCTTCTTCTTATTCCATGGCTCTCCTCTTTTATACAGTTATTATAATATGTAAAAACAAGCTGTAGACTGGTTTTGGCCTATGGGCTGTAATTGTCTGGCTCCTTTTTTTAAATGTCTATAATTTTTAAACTTGAGTGTCTATGTGGATGGGGGTCAGGAAATTGAGGGACAGTTTACTCTTTACAAGCTCCCTCTCCTTCATGCCCCTGCTTCCTCACCTCCTAAAGCCTACAGTAACAGTCAACCCTGCTCGCCTCCCTTACCTAGCAGCCCTGGCCATGACCTCCCAATGGCTGTGCTCCATTGCCTGGCCCCAGCCTGTTTATCAGCCCAAGACATTCTTTTAATTTAGCAATCTGCAAAGGTCTCGGATGAAAATCCTTCACCTGCCCTCTTTCTCAAGCCTGACATAATTAGCTACATCTCAGCCCCACCTTCTATTCTCTCCTTTAATGAGCACTGCCATTCCTGAATCATTTTAAAGGAGCAAGCAGCCCCTTGGTATCAATTAAAAGAGAAGCACTTTCCAATGCATAAACTGTAACAAGCTGTGAACAGGTACAAAGAAAAATCTAGAGGTTCCGGCACTGCTAACAGAGCAGAGCGCTTTGCAAGGATTGTCTCTCACTCTTTTGGAGGAAAAAAGAAAACAGGGCCAGCATGTCGGGTAATATATTATTCCTGGTGGAAGAGGCTACACTCTAGAATATTCAAGCTAGAGACTCGGGAACAGTCCAGTGAGCAAAGTGTACTGATTTCAGCCCAGTCTTCTAGTACTCTTGGATGGAGAAGTTGTGTGCAGCCCCAGTGAACTGAGTCTGGAGGAGATGATTTAAGACAAGTGTTTTAGCTCCATGTGAAGTTACATCTCTCTCATTTTCCTCCCCTGAAGTGAACAATCAAACAAGCCTTTTTCAGGCAGGGGGTGATCGGGAGGTAGTGGGTGGCTTCATTAATCTCCGGGTTCTCCAGGAAAGCCAATTTGATCATCGTGCAATATCAAGCACTCTGAGAGTACTATGCTTGTTAGCTTGGATGTGTGCCCCGCAGAAACTCCATGCTGGGGAGACTGGTCCATGTGCCAGAACCGAATGGGGAAGAAGGGGCTGGAAGTGGGAGGAATGTGCTCTTGTTATATTCAAAAGACACACGCAGCAGAGCCTTGCATGAATCAGGAAGACACCCGTTAACAGAGTCACCCAGGCAAAACTGGGGTGCTGGCAAAGTTAATTTTTGAGTCTTCCAGCTGCACTTTGGAAGTCTTGTCATCTTGTGTTGTCTTCTCCATTTTCTGAGACAGTGGGTATAGTCGCTTACACATTACTGTCGATGCCTTTTAGCACCAGGGGGTTTGTGTTTCTCTCTTACTCCTGGAAATAAGTTCCCTACCAGAAAATACTTAGCAAAGTACTGTGAAGATTGAAAGAGCCCTTATCCTGTCACCTAAATTCTTCTTACATGGGCAATAGCCTCAACCAGGGATCAGGCGGGTTCCAATGCTTGAACATTGTGGATTCAAAGTTGCCCTCCCAGAAGGGATTGCACAGAATGCAAGGCCAGTTATTGTCTCCCACCTGGAGTATGTGACAGAGATTGAGACACTGCCCTGAGCCCAAGCCCTCCAGTTACACCCTACCCTCTACATCAGGAAGAAATGTTCATTTTCAGTGACTAAAGTGCTTTTCAGTTAGTAAAAGGCTTTCTTATACATTATTTTTTATTGATCCCCTGCCCACCCAGCAACCTTGAGAGTTTGGAAGAACCAGGATAATAATCGCTTCTATCTATTGTGTGTGTCATTTATTATGATTATTATGAATGAAACTTCACCTACACAGAAGAACGGGCTCATAAAACTTGGTTGAAAAAAAGAAAAGTAATGGTTGCTATGTGCCTGGCCCTATTCTGGATGCTATGAGTCACATGAAGAAATAGAGGGATTAAGTAACCCACCAGGTATCCCATAGATAGAAGGTGGCAGCATGTAGATTAGAACCCACATCTCACTGACCCCAGCATCAGACATGGTGGGATAGAGTAGGTGACATTAAAATTATCCCCAACTGTCACATGTGTAAACAGAGAATCACAAAGGTAATTAAGGGAAACACACCTCTGTGGTAGAGTCACCTCCTGGAGGCTAGATTTCCTGAACCATCTCAGAACCATCTCAGTACTCTTCCTCCTGGACCAAATGCATGGTATAGGTCATTACTGGTTCCTCCATGAAACCCAGTGGTTTTAGTATGGGCCCATTCCTTAGACAGGGTATCGTAGAAGCCGGAAAGTAGCCGCATGTTGATCTTGCCATTGGTAAGTAATGAAAACCACAAATTAATAACCACATGCACAAATTGATTTTTAGAGGTACAATAATTAGATTTAATGCTGCCATGCCATGTATTTATGTGTTTAATTATCAGTTTCATTATGAATTTTAATGAGCTTTCAATGGTTCAAGATATTCATATTGCATTAGGTATGGCTTCTTTCTCATTCATGGTTGGATTTTAGTCTCTAGAGTTCTAGAGTTGACTTGTATATGTAAAGAACACTAATTTTTCTAAATTCGATTTTTATTTCTTATTTTATTCTCACATAGACAGGTAAGGTATGTTGGTAAAGACATGAGTTCTTCCTTCAACATCTTTGTCTACATCCACCAGAGAGAGAGGCAGAGAAAGAGGTGGTATCCACAGCCCCAAGTGTCTGCCCCATTGCTATAGTAACTCACTGTGAGACTTCAGGGAAGTCACTTCACTCCTCTGGGCCTCAGTGTTCTCATATGAAAGGGGTGGGAGGAAAGGGAATGGAGAGCAAAGGAGTTGAAACAGACTCCCCTGATTTAGATTCCTGCAAAGCTGGCCAAGGACTTTTTCTAGAAGCAAGAGAGTGAGAGGAGGGATTTGGGCCACATTTCCTCATCCTTGCCCTGCCTTAAATATGGACTCTGCCTTGGCAGGGTGTGCAGCTGCATGTTCTGTGGCAGGTTTGGCTCCAGCCGGGATTACAGCGGCAGCATTCACTCGCAATTTGGAGCCTGGGCCACTGGGAAATTGCAGACAATTTGGATGAAAATGGTTGGAAAATTGCAGTGTTTAGGCCTCTCCCACCAGCCCCTTCATTTTTTTTTTCTTACTTTCCTTTTTATTTCTTCCATCCTGCCCCCTGCTCACCGCAAAATTATTCTAGAAGCAGAGAAACAACAGGCTAGACTGGCTAGATTTTCTCCTAGTCTATGATGTATTTTATAAACAAGCATGTAAACTGATACAGAATTTAACCACCCTCAGACGAAGGGGCTAAAAGACTACAGAGGGAGGAGAGGCTCTATGTGAAAACCTAGATTAACTGCATTGTTGAGGAGTGTTTGTCCTGGTTAATTGAATTTCTGATTGGATATGGCTAGGCCAGGAAGCCTCTCTCCTATTTTAAATTGTACCAAAATGACTCCACTCACCTATCTTAGTAGTTAATTATTTAAAAAATTTCAGACTCTGCCTCATTCAAATAATTGGACTAAGCCACCTTATTAAATAGAAAATAAATGGTATCTTTTTATTGATAACTGAGATTCATGGTCATGGTGCTGAAAATATTTATCATCTCTCAGTACAATAGATGGAAATGTATAAGTGTAGGGGATAAATTGTGCAGACTGTCAGGGTTGCGATAGGCATCAAATGCTCTAATCAACTTGCTCACTTAACATTTGCCTGTCTTCTGTATGTCCAATTGATTTCTAGCCTTAAGTTTCTCAACCTACGGCAGCCCATTCCGTTGTTAGACAGATCTAGTTATCCTAAGATTCACCCTTTATATTGAGTCAAAATTTGTTTCTCTATATTCAATCAATCATTGATTCTAATTCTATCCCTTGGGTCAATACAGAACAAGCTGCTTTTCATTTCCACATGTCAGCACTTCATGTATTTGAAGAAAGCTTCCTTCCCTCCTAGAGAGATGGTATAGTGGAGTTGGTAAGAACTCAGACCCAAGGGGCCAGCCTGTATGGGCTGTCCCCTCTGCCCCCTTCATTAACTACATGTGTGTGACCTTGAGGGAACTTAGAAAAGAACTTTGCCTTAACTTTCCTATATAATAAAAGGGAATTGGAACAGTAGAACCCCCTAAAAGCTTTCTAGGAGGATTAATCAGGACAATATAAATGAAGTTCTTAGTATAGCACCTTACTTCATAGTAAGTATTGTGGAAGTATCTTCTATTACCATGGCATTGTTTAAGACCTCTTTGCCTATGGTCTTTCTTCTAAACAGACTCCAGTTTATTTCCATTATTTTGAAAGTGTAATGTTCATTCATCAAGTTTTTAATGAGCATCTGCTATGTAATAGGCACTGGATATATAGGTGAAATAAGCACTGCTGTCATAGACTTTATAGTCTCTTAAGAGAGGTATCTATAAGCAAATAATTCTTTAGCATGGTTATTATATGTGCAACAAAGTGGAATTATGGGATGCCATAAGAGCAAAATGCAAGGGCACTTAATTGAGGATAGAAAAGTCAGACATTAAGCTAAGACTGGAAGAATAGGTCGAAATGAATCAGCTGAAGTGAGGATGATTAGAGCCAGAGAGAAGGCTCCTTGAGGTTAGAAGATGGAAAATCTGAAGAAATGAAAAAGCAGTGTTTCTGGAAAATAATGACTTGGGGAGAAGGCTGTGGGCTGAGATTGGAGCTGCAGATAAGGGATCTTAAAGCAAGTAGGAGTTTTTAGATTGTAGTAAGGATATTGTTTTTGAAAAGTTTTAAGCAGAAAGAACAATGATTATCTATCTATCTATCTATCTATCTATCTATCTATCTATCATCTATCTATCATCTATCTATCTCTATCTATCTAAGGAAAGAGAGTGAGAGATGGTGATTATTCTAGGGGTAGGTAGATACAGAAGACAAGAAAGGGGACTTTACCATAAATCCAGGTGAAAAATCATAAAAAAAAAAGATGGTGTATAATTATGGTGGCAGAGATGGAGAAAAGTCAGTAATTTTAAAAGAAATTTAGAGAAAATGAGTGGGAAAAATCAGAGAAGGTGACAAAACATGAGAGACTCCTAACTCTGGGAAATGATCAAGGGGTAGTGGAAGGAGAAGTGGGCAGGGGGATAGTGTCACTGGGTGATGGGCACTGAGGGGGGCACTTGACGGGGATGAGCACTAGGTGTTACACTATATGTTGGCAAATCGAACTCCAATAAAAGTATACACATAAAAAAAAAGAAATTTAGAAACAAGGAACAGCTGGATTTGGTTATAGATTAGATGTGAAACATAAAGGTCACATCTGAAGGATGTCATGATGTCATCATGATTAACTGGGAGGATTGGAAAAATGATGCTTTCTTCAGTTGGGGCCCAACAGAGCAGGATCTTGAGTTTGAGGTGCCCAGGCTATGCAGTGTTCTGATAGAGCATTCCAAGTTAGACTTGGATGTATGGTTCTCAGGCTCTGGAGTTTGGAGATACAAAATTGCTGTATAGGAATTAACTGGGGTCATAATGTGGACTTGCCTAGAGCAAAGTGTAGAGAGAGGAGGAAATGGGGCATGAGAGAGCCCAGGGAAGCCAACAGGTAAAGATTGGGTTAGAGGATAAGGAGGCTGGAATGGGGCTAAGAGGAAGGTGACCGGAAAGAGAAAGAAAATCAGGAGTACTTTCTGTAGTGCCAGAGAAGCCAAGAAACAAGAGTGTTTCAGAGAGGGAGGGAATGGTCAACAGTACTGTTCAGACACTCTTAAGAGGACAAATGACAGGAAAACTGAAAGATGTCCAGTGGGTTTAGTGGTATGGAGGTTTATTGGTAACTTTAGTGAGAGCCCTTTTGGTGATGAGCTGGGGCAGATGGCAGATTAGAGTGGATTGAGGCATGATTGGAAAGAGAGAAAGTGGAGGCACAAACATAAATTTTTTTGAGATAGTTGACGGTAAAAAGAAGGAGAACTATAGACCTAGCTAGAGGATGGTATAAGACCTACAGTTTGAAAAAATTGTTATTACTACTATTAATGGGAAAGATTAGAGCATGTTTGAATGCTGATAGGATTGATCTAAGAGGATTAAGAGGTTAAAGACCTGGGGAGAGTCAGGGTAACTGATGATATTAAGACTGCTAAGGAGCTGGTGTCCCGGATCCTAAACACTTGGCCTCTTGTATAAGGGAGGAACCAAAAGATGTGCTGTCAGTTTGGGAGTAACAAATTGAGTGGGGTCCCATGGGATGTCTTGGGTAGTTCCAGTGAAGTAGGAATCTAGGTTCTCTGTGAGGGTGAGGAGCAGGACAGAGGGTGGAAGGTGGCACAGTATGGAGTGGGGCTGTTCCCTCCTCTACCAGGTGTTGTACTTACATCCTGCTTCTTAATGTGGTATTGGTTATGGAGGGAAGAATTTTACCATCGTGTCCTTATGATGCTCAATTTATCCCCAGTTCTGACAAGCCAAACTTCATCATCTTGAACATATACAATTGGATTTTCTGATTCAAAGTGTGTGTGTATTTCCTTGAACTGAATCTTCTCCTGAAGGAAGTGCTTTGCTTTAGAAGAGGGGAAAAGGACAACAGAACAACATGCTGGCTAGCCTGTGACAGATTTTAGTGTAACTATTAACAGTACCCTCTTTTATTCCCAGAAGTCCCCTGTTTGTGTTGTAATATGGTCACTCAGCATTTTAGAGATATCGTCAGAGGGTAGCAGATAAAATTCTGTTCCCTGAGCCCTCAGGTTAATTGGGTCTCAGTGAATCTCACTTTAATGATGTTCTAAGAGCCTTGCCCTCCACCCCCAAAGGCTGAGCCCTTGGTCAGAGCAGATGGGCAAATATATCTCTACTGTTCTCTCACCCTGATTTTGACTACCCACACTAGCAACGCATGCAGATATGACTTGACCATAAAAGACTGAAAAGTGAAAACATTTGAATTTGCCACAGACTGATTAATGGGGCAAGGGCCATGAGGAAAGCATGTCATTCTCACTCTCCCAGAGTTAGTTCCTGGGTGTGTAGTGGCCCCAACAACTCTTTGGACAGTGCTTCCCGATGATAATTAATGTGCTTTTGATAACCTTGCCTTATTGATCTCTCTCTCTTTTTTTTTGAACACCACATATCCGAGAGCGCTTTGCTACAATAAAATAGCCACAAGCACAGTCTATCGATCTATAAAAGCCTCTTGAAACAGAGAGGGGTTTCTTTTTGGCCAGGTTCAGAGAAACCTCTGCAGAGAGTTATTTCATCTTGCCTAAGACACACCCAGGGATTTTACTTGAGGGGAGGAGCAGATGCCTCTCTAGATCTTTTATTTCAGGGCCCGGTTCAGAAGATGATGCTCCTGGCAGGGGCTGTGTGAGTAGGTAGGGTGGAGTGGGGAGGGGAGGGCTGTGCTGGGAACAGAAGTTAAGTGAAATTGGAAAATGTTTCTTCCTACCTGGATTTAAAAAAAAAAAAAAGGCAGAATGTACAAAAAGCAAATAACAAAGCATGAATGAGTAAGTCTGGAAAGAGAAGTGAGCCCTGAACCCCTGGAGCCACGAGGCACCTGTGAAAGGCTGAGCGGTAACCCAGGAGAACAGAACATTATTCAACTGTGGTGCTACATCAAAATGAGGCTCTGGCTGGATTTCAGTTGAGCAAACATCTCTTGTATGTCAGTAACAAAGCCTCAGAAATAGCTCGAGGCCATATTTTAGCTCAGGCAAAGCAGTAGCCAGGCGTTGGGAGCCTCTTTCAAGTACAACATTTCATCTCTTCAGGGAAGGGGTGGTGGCCAAAGGAGGCAAAGGAGGGTCTTCTCAGAAGGCCTTTCAAAGCCTGGGAGGTTTCCCCACCCTCTGTGGGCTTCGGAACAAAGAGCCAGAGTGCAAGGTCAACAGAGGCCTCGGTGGAAACAGCCTAAGGCCCTCTGAAGCCACAAGTAGTAAAGCACAGAAAGGAGCAGAAGGTGGGAAGGGCATGTGGCCAGAGCTGGAGGCCACATTTTGCCTGAAAGGTCTGCAGCATCCTAGCTCTCTCCAAAAGCAACATTTCGAGAGGAATAGAGTTGAGGTGGGCAAAATGTCAAGGTGACAGAAGTCACCAAAATCTGTTCTAAGCTACATTCTGGAACCAATTTAAGGGAACCTCTGTGAGGAAGAGCTGGAGAAAGCTGCGAGTCTTAAAGGGATTTTTAAGATCCCAGTGGGGTGGCTGGCACAGGCAGCATCTAGTTGAGCTCCAGCATTCTTGCTGGGCAAATTAATTTATTTTTTATTTTTTATTTTTTTTATAAATTTATTTTTTATTGGTGTTCAATTTGCCAACATATAGAATAACACCCAGTGCTCATCCCATCAAGTGCCCCCCTCAGTGCCCATCACCCAGTCACCCCACCCCCTGCCCACCTCCCCTTCCATCACCCCTAGTTTGTTTCCCAGAGTCAGGAGTCTCTCATGTTCTGTCTCCCTCTCTGATATTTCCCACTCATTTTTTCTCCTTTCCCCTTTATTCCCTTTCACTATTTTTTATATTCCCCAAATGAATGAGACCATGTAATGTTTGTCCTTCTCCGATTGACTTATTTCACTCAGCATAATACCCTCCAGTTCCATCCACGTTGAAGCAAATGGTGGGTATTTGTCATTTCTAATGGCTGAGGAATATTCCATTGTATACATAAACCACATCTTCTTTATCCATTCATCTTTCGATGGACACCGAGGCTCCTTCCACAGTTTGGCTATTGTGGACATTGCTGCTAGAAACATCGGGGTGCAGGTGTTTGCTGGACAAATTTAAAAGAGTCATTCAACCTCTCTGGTCCTCTGATTCTCATCTGCCAACTGGAAATTACAATCCCTGCTTTTCCCACTTGAAAAAAATGCTACAACAGAGCGAAGAGGGCTGAACAGGTGGCAATGATTTTAATAAAATGGGAGTGATCAGCACCCTAGAATGCTAGTGTGGAGGGGCCTGAGTCTCTGTTGATCTCTTGCCCCCAGGTTAGCCAGCTAGAGGCAGAACTGGAATTCCTAATCAGATTTTCCTCCACTTGGCTACAGCTTATCCTCTTAATGTGGTCACGAACTTCTTCACAGCAGGGCTGTGATCACAGGCTTGTTTTTTTTCTTTTTTTTCTTTTTTTTTTTTTTTTTTGTGGTTTTAATTCTCATTTCAAATCTTTCAGAGCACACTGACCTCACTGGTCTGCATGCAGTCAGGACTTGATAAAACCTTCTGGCTTTGGTCAGCATTAGGGCTCAGAAGGCCTACTGTGTTTGTAGAGCAGTTTCTCACTTTGCCCCTGGTACCCTGGTTTTGTTGGTGGAGATCCGCATCCCTAACAGCTTGGGGACAGGCTACCTGCTTTTCTTCCCTCTGAAACAAAGGCCCTGTTAGGATCCTAGGGGAGGACAAAAGGAATGCAGGGAAGCAGGCGGCTACTGCCTGTTTGTTAATGAGCAGCTCAGTTCTAATGGCTGGCTCTCCCGCCCACGGGGATGCTTGGCCAGGGATGCTGACCAGATTGGCTTGGGGAGGTAAGTGGACTTAACCTGCAGTGGCGCCTGGCTGCAGTCGCTCATGCTCTGCTTCCTTCTGCAAACAAAATGATGATAACATGAATCATGAAAAGAGAAAACACCTGACGGACTCACAGTGGTGCTTTCCAGAGCCTTGAATGGGGAACTGGGCTTCATTTAACACCAGCCATCAATTTATATTCTTCACGGTCTACCTCTGAAAACGGGGCTGCAACCTCCTAAATTAGAGGTCTGACTGGAAGCATGCCCAGGCCTGGAGAGAGGCCTCCAGAGAGGGGCAGCTCCCCACCCCTGGGGATTGAGGAGGAGGGGTTTGCAGTCCCTGTGAGCCCCAGGCAGGCCTACCCACAGACACCTGCAGTTTCTGCAGGGATAGAGGTTTCCTGTGCTTTCCTTGCTCCTATCCTGAATGTGGCTAAAAACAGCAACATCCCAGGGTTGCTTCAGTGAGATGCACACTGGATGAATGTATTAATAAAGTGTGGGTTGGAGCAGGGCCAGAGGGGGCGGTCAGCTGTGGGCTGAGCCAGGTTCTTGTGCTCAGAATAGCCGAGTGGGAGGAAGGTTGGCACAAGGGGTTGCCTGCATGTGCGCATGTCTCTGTATGTGCATGAGTGTGCTTGGTCATGTGTGTGTGTGTGTGTGTGTGTGTATGTGCGTGCATGTTCAAGTCCGACACAGGGAGGTCAAAGGACTTCAAAAACAGCAGGGCAGTGAGACAAGTAGGGGGTCAGATAGAAGCATCCACAGAGAGCTGCAGTCTACCCAGAGCCTGGAGCAAATGGGTGTTTCCAGGTGGGGACAGCAGGGTTCTGACACAACTGTCCGGGGAACACCTGTCTGCGGCATTCACAGACCTGCAGTTTCTGTGCTCAGGTACCACAGAATAAAAACAAAAAACAAAAAACAAAAAACAAAAAACAGACCAGTCTCTGTGCCACACAAACAGCTGCCCTGTGCTGGGCTCCCTCTCCTCCCATCCAGACCCTGCAATCTCTTCCTGCTGCTTCTTCCCAACAGAGGCAACGAGCTTTCTGTCCAGGCTGGATGGGTGAGATGATGGCAGCCCCTCCAAGGTTATTACTCTGCCTTAGGCATTTCCCTTCCCCATCAGTTTGCTTCTCTGAGCTTTGATGTTGATGGTCTCAGCCTTTCCATAAACAAACCTGGGAAATGGGTGAGGAACACAGAACCTGGTGGGCTTAGAGTCTAGCTGAGCCACGTTAGCCAGCCTTCCTTGAACCATGGCTTCCATTCCTGTAAAATGGGATGATGCTAGTAATACAGTCATCGTGAGGATGAAATCAGATAACGCTCCGTCGGCATTTCTTGTTAGGCCTTTGTGAAGGCAAAATAAGGCTACTGCAATATGGAACATTCTAAAACACCCAAAGTGAGTTGAGGGGGGATCTGAACAAATTTGTTGCGCCTTAATCCCGGCTCAGCCTTGGCTTCCTCTTCTAAGGCACCTTCCAGCTCCAGGATCCTAAGGTCCCTCAGACCTCTGGCTCCTGCATCCTTTGCTTGATCCCTTCTCTCATCTGCCAGTGGGGTTCCTACCTCATGGGCCAGGCCAGGCCACTCACATTAAATCCAGACTGAGGTGCCACATTAGAGACCTTTGAGGGGAAAATCAGCTGTTTATCAAATTAGTGGAATTCTCGGAGCCTGGCTAACACAGGAGGAATCAGATGCTAATTAATGAACAGCCAACACAGCCCCACTGCCGATTTGCATAAATATGCATTGTCAAACTGTTAGGTAAACAAAAGCAGGATAAAGTGCTAGGGAGCCAGATTCATTATGCCTGCACTCCTAGTGAGCCTTTGCAATAGGGATTACAGCCTCTACAATTTTTCCTTTTTGAAGACTTTTTTCCCCCTACACCCTCCCCACCTCATTCTCTAGTTAGAATTCAGCTTCCTTGCCATTATCAGCTGCCAAACCCAACACAATGCAAAGCAAGCAGGGCTGGTTCTCGCATGAACAAGAAGTGTCTTCTCTACCACTAACACCATCTGGGTCCCTGGGCTCTGTTTTAAAGAGAGAGGGAGAGAGATTGAGAGGAAGAGGCTAACATGAGGTTGTCCCCCCACTCCAACCTCCGTCTCAAATGAAGATATAAGCATAGGGTCTATCTATAAGACTCGCCTGATGGATGGTTTTAATCCTTTCTAATTACAGCTAATTGGAGCTGTCAATCGCTTAAAACCCTGAAACTGATGCAGGGAGGCCAGGCGATTCAAACTTACCCAACTGTACAGAGGATAATTAGATGCACTGAAGTTAATAAGCTTCGGGAGGGAAGCTCTCACTTTTTCTGCACATAAGGGAACCTCAGAAGATGGGAGAGGAGCCACTGCCAGCCTTTTTCTGGGGAGGAAGTGAGATCTGGCAGCCTGGATGCTCCACACTGAAAGCCTGCTCCTCAGTCCCTGAGACTCAGCAGTGACAGCACCGTCAGTATCTGTCAGTTCATTTCAGCAAATATTTATCGAGTGTCTGCTGTGCTGGGCACTGTGGGAGGCTCTAGGGAGGTAGAGAGGCAAGGTTCTGGCCCTGGAGGAGTTCACTCTTCATCAAGCAGACCAACAAAACCAAAGATCCAACTGAGGCTCAGGGGAGCCTAACACTTCAGGGAACTCACTTTTGCAGTCCCTGGAGTCTCTCTCTGTTAATTTTCTGGTCAGAGGGGGCACCTGAATTGGTTCTAGCTTCTGGCCAGATTCTTCATCACTTCAGGGGCTGTTTTCGGGTTTGTTCTGTCTCCTGGCTACAACAAGAAGTCTCATAGGTCTGATACCATATGCTTCCCTGGGATGACTCATCTGGCCTCTGTAAATAAGAAAAATACTACCTTCCTCAATGAGGGGAGGCCTAGGAGAGAAGTCTCTACAGGGCTTCTGGAGGAGAAAGTGTGGGTCCTTGGAAAGGTGGGCAGCTTAGGGCAGTTGGTTGACCTAAGACTTGAGATTGCCCATGTAATGTGTCTTAAGCTCTCTTCTGGGGGGTCCTTGTACCTACAAATATTTACTAGCCTCTCAAGAAGGCTGCTGCTGGAATCTCCACTCCACTGGGGCATGGAGGGAGAGTTAACTTCTGGTGAATGTCTACTAGGCAATTTACAGCTACTGTTTCCCTTCTTTCTCATAAAACCATGTGAGTTCGGCACATACGCACTGAAGTACTTTACAGAAGGGGAAACTGGGTTTCAGACAGGCTACATGACTCACCCAAGATACTACTGTAAATGTCTGAGTCAGGATTCACATTCAGTTTGGTCTGAGTCCAGAGGCTACCATCTTACTTTAAGGTAAGACCCCTACCCTGACAACAATAATAGTAATAGTAACACTGACCCCAACTTGCATTGAATGAGATCTCACTCTTCTCCACTTAAACTTCACAGAAACCGTGGGGAGCTTTCTTCTCAGTGGTGTTTCTGGGGTGAAGGCCTATGGCCTCAGTGGAAATGACATGATTCTGAAGCCCTGTTTCCACAGGACCTGGAAGCAGTGACCACCTGGTTCAACTAGCCTGGAAATCTGTAGACATGAGACCAACCACCACAGAACTATCCTACACTACATGTGGACCTACCTGGTCAGTGATAAGAAGCCCACCACCAGGCATCATGGTGAAGTTCAGGCTGGCAGAGGATTTGACTTGGACGAGTTTAAGGTATATTGAACCTCAAGAAAATTGGCTGAACTATGAGTATCTCTGTGACTCTCAGAAGTCACAATGTCCAGCTTATGTGCAGCAGCTACAGGAAGTCCAAGCATGTCCTCTTTGCCAGGAAGCCCTCTACACTGGAAGGGAAATGGTTCTATAGGAGAACTCAAGTTGGCCCCCAGCTAGCTGGACCAGTTTTGCCCCCACAAAATGAATGCAAGAAGGAAAAAGTGGAATAAAAGAGGAGTTTCAGGAATTTGCCAGGCTTTATCACACTCATCTTAGTACCTGGCCCACTAGTCAGTCACCTGTGCAAAAACACCCAGGAGGCCACAGAAAAGGATGTGGACAAGAAGCAATAAAAAGATGAAGAGAACTTTCAGTAAGAGAGAGTAAAGATTCCACTGCATATGTGTACACACAAGAAGCTAGTATCTGCACTTTAACATTAAAGAAGTGGAGTCCTAGAGAAGAGAGAAACTGTAGCACAGTCTTGCTGAAGACTGACATGCAGGGATGGGACAGAAACATTTAAAGAATTTAAGACTAGGAAAAATATAGAGAAGGAATACTGAGCCCCCAAAGGCCTTCAGAAATGCAGGACTGACTAACAAGGGACATGGTACTCAAAACAGGGGAGTGGGAAGGAGCCTATTCACTCAGGTATCAGTCTTTTTAGAGAGGTCAAAACAGAGAAAGAACAAAGATGAACAGGTATCAGCTAGGAGTCCTGCTGGGCAGAGTGGCTGCATGGATCTAGGAGTCGGCCTTCTCCCCATACCAGCTCTGTGACTTTAGAGTCATGTTACCTCTCAGAGCCTTAGTTACCTCATCTGGATGGCATGTGAGGAGTGTCTGCCTGGTTCATTCACACTAGTCCCCTTTTGGAAACTGGCTGTGAGTGCCTCCAACCAGTATGGGCTTGGATACCCCTATATGAGAAGAATCTCAAAGTTAGCAGACTCAGAAATCAATTAGAGGTCTGAACTCAGGCCCGGAGGTGCACTCTTGGAGATGTTCATCCTCTCCAGGCTACATGCAGAGTCTGGTGGGACCTTAACAAACCTTCAGGGAGCCAAGGGCAGAAGTAGTGCTTCAGGGAAGGGGACCTTTGGGCTAGCCTTTGGTTTTTCTGCTATTCCACAAGACCAAAGCCACATGATCTTTAGTTTTGCCCAGAATCCTCTCAGGAGAGCTTGGGCAGCTACGAGCAGGGACAGGGCTCTCCTGAACCTGGCCTCCAAGGGCTGAGCTCCTCCTGTCTGTACAAAGGTGATACAACCACCAGAAGCTGCCACTCAGAAGCAGATACCAGAGATCAAAGAGAAGGCCCAAGGAGAGCCTTGGGGGGCCTGTTGGATTCAACTTCCTTCAAAGAAAGTAAAGCTGAGGGCTGGCAAGGCAGTGTGGAGGCCTGGAGTCTTCAAAAGGCTGCTGTGATGTCAAGAGCATTGGCCACAGCACACCTCTTGAGTGGTTACTGTGTATTGTGACACAGAGGTGGCCCATGTAGGGTTAAGGCAGCAGGGCTAGGTCTTCCTTAACTCAACCAAGGTGGTTGCAAATAAGGAGTCATCATCCTGAAACAAAAACAGCAATGTGCGTAAGCATGCTAAGAATATTAATTCCCAGAGTTCCTGTGGAGCTGCAAATCCATCCTGTCTCTTCAATGGCAAAGAAGAAGTCTGATTTCCCCAGTGGCTCATACTAGTTCCTCTCTTCTCCTCCTTCCTGCCATGTTTATAGTCAGAGCTTCAAGGCCCAGACTTGATCCCATGCTCGGTTCTCTTGTTTTCCTCACTTTTTTTTTTTTTTCCATACCATCAAGGTATCCTTTTACTGACCAATTTGTTCCCTGAGGGTAGATTCCATGACTGGTGATAATGCAACACTTGACTATATAGCAGTTCACAATTTTCAAATATCTTTCTCATTTGATTCACTTTCCATGAATTAACCATGCAGGGCAAGGGTGTCCATACCCATACAACACATGTGGGCACTGAAATATAGAGAAGGGGAGGACCTTGATGGGGCTTATCTGCTATTTGGAACCAGCAACAAGACCCCATGTGACAGGCTACAAACTGCCTCCCATCAGGCTTCATGTAAATTTCCTAGCACCATGGTCTAAAAATAGGATAGGCTTAAAAAACACTAATGATTTACTTTTTAAAATAGCTCTCTATCTTTTAAAACTGCCAAAACCCAGTGTGGCCAATGAAAGATGGTTGCAAAGTTTTTACCTTTTTCCCAGTCAACGGATTGGATCCAATTCCCATCCCCTTGAAGCTGGACTAGACTTAGTGGTTTGCTGTAACCAACAGAACATGGTGGAATTGTGAGAAATTTCAAAGGCTGTGTAGCTTCCACCTTTTTTGCTAGGAAACTTATTCTTGGAGACCTGAGCCACCATGAAAAGAGTGTGATTACCTAGAGGTTACCATGCCAGAGAGGCCAAGGTGGGCACTCCACTTAGGTGGGTGGTCCCAGCTGAGCTAAGCTCTCAGCCATCTCTGCACAGGGGCAAGACATATGAGAGGAGCCCTGCTGAGCCTTGCAATCAGCCCATCCACCAACTGAACGCCAATAAGTGGCCTTCATCTCTAGACACAGGGCAAAAAGATTACCCTAATTAACCCAGTGTGAGCTCCCAACCTGCTAAGTTTAGGGTAGTTTGTTGCACAGAAATACATAAGTGGAACATCCAGAAAATTCCCTGGTCTCTGCAAGGACACATATCAACATATAAACAGTTGCTCGGTTTGTGAAGGCTCACATCCTGCTCAACTCCATATTAGGTCCCTCAACATCATTTTAGCTTTCCTTACCTCTTACTAACATTGGGTGAAATTGTGTGGATATTCCGAATTCTCCGGAAAACTGATTTCCACTTAGAAACATGCTCAAAAATGTGAATTGTATGATTGACTCTGGGAGTGTTCACCTAAAATCATACATTTTTGAGCACCTCCTTGCTCTCGACAATGTGCTCAGGCCTACATATCATTCAAAATCCAACCTAGATGCTTTCTTTTTGATAAAATATTTCTTTTGCTACCACTCTGAAGATAGTTCTCCTTTTCTGGGCTCCCAGAGCAGTATGTCTTATTTTTATGATGCTGATTACATTTTACCTTTTCTATGATTCCGTTTAAACATAAGTCTCTCCTAACCTGCTCGAGATCCTTAAGTCAGTTGACCTTTGCTTGTTGATCTTATTTGCTTACAGACCCTTGCTTGCTGCCTGTTGTGGAAGAAATTATGTGCTTACATACATTTATCTTCCTGGCACACAGGGAGACTCTGCTGTATGGTTAGAGCAGGCCCACAAGATTGAGTTTTTGTCAGTGGGGTATGAGCAGAAGTGACATATGCCACTTTCAAGTCAGCCCTCAGAGACTCTCCATTATCTGTATCTCTGCCACAGTGACTTTGGAGGCTATGTATCCCAGATGGCATAACTACATGATAGAGGAGGGTAGTCTGATTCATACCAATAGGACTTCATTGTGTTAAAAGTCTGAGGATTTGGGGCTTATTTGTCAGTACAGCATAGCCTATTCTATCGTGACTGATAAAATGAAACAATAACAATTATAATAATTCATATTTGCTGATGCCTATTATGCATCAATTGCTCTGTTAAGTGTTTTACATACTTAATATCTCAAATATATTTTTTAAAGATTTTATTTATTTATGCATGAGAGACACAGAGAGAGAGGCAGAGACATAGGCAGAGGGAGAAGCAGGCTTCCCAGAAGGAGCCTAACGTGGGACTTAATACCAGGACCCTGGGATCACGACCTGAGCCGAAGGCAGATGCCCAACCACTGAGCCACCCAGGTACCCCTAATATCTTATAATATCTTTAGTCACTATAAACAGCAAGCAGTATTGATGAAATTATCATTTTATAGTTGAAGAAATTTAAACTCAGGAAGACCAAAATAACTGTTGAATGTGATTAGTAAATGGTATAGCTGGGATTTGAACCTGTTTCCATAGCCATTACCCAATCTACAGCATAGACTCTATTCCTATATTTGTATATTGACATGGCTTTGCACTGGGTATTGCTCAGAGTAGGGGGCTCTAAGTTAGTTTTTTGTTTGTTTGTTGTTTGATTCAAATCAAAGTAAATCAGAGGAAGCATAAGTTCTGTGTCAAAGCTGTCTCATTTAAAATTCCATTTCTGTCATTTCTGGATTATCCTTTGAATACTGAAATAATTCTCTCCTGATGTTAAAAGGGTTCAAAAAAAAATCTACCCCCCCCCCCGCCCCTCTGTTGGACTTGGTCAGATTTAGTCCTGAGCTGGTGGAAGCAGGAAATTGGTTTCCCCTGAATTCTGGGCCCTAGAATCACAGATCAAATGAAATACATTTGGGGGAAAATTGTGATGCTTGGGGGAGTTTTCATCTGAGTCTACACTTAGTCTTTTCTCTGCTTCTGTTATAGATTTGCTGGAAATCTCCCTTTTTATGAATGGCTTAGGTTCAGAGACAATAGCGTGACAACTGCTTTCAAGATGAAATAAAAAGTTAGATTCAGATTTCAAAATGCCCTACCATGAGGCATTCATCTGGAGACATCACTGCTGATGGGACCTTGTGAGGGTGTGTGTGAGCTGTGCCAGTAGCCAGAGCCAAGCGTGTCTAGCAAGGGCTGCAGTGCATAGTTTATGGTAGCAATTACTGAGCCAGATTTTTAAGTAGCCATGATACCTTCAGTTACGGGCAAAGTTGGGGAGGTCAACATAATGAGTGTTTGCATTTTCAGGGCCCTGGGAATCTATAAAAATCACTGGAGTATATTATTTCACTCCTACTCTGCCTTCTTAGCCTTCTTATCTGATTTAAAACATTTTCAGCACAGGGTGTAAAATTAAACACACATCACCAGCTAATACTAGCAAATGGAATAGAAGGGAAAAAACAAAGCCTTTAAGATACAGTGTAATTGTGAAGGGCAGGGCCTACTACTCTCTCCTATGGACAGAGCATGCAGTTCTACCTATACCCTTTTTTTTAGTATATAATTTTTTTAAATGTTAAAACAATCTCCAATGTACAGAATATTTGCAAGAACAGTTAAAATAACTGGTTTTAATGAACTATTTAGCAATACATTGCTAACTTTGTACCTCATTACCACCAAATCCTTATTAAAGACATTATTCTAAATAACCATCAAACTTAGGAAACTGATGTCGGTACGTCGTTACCATTTCTTCCAGATTTATTGAGATATAATTGACATACAAAATTATATATTTTTTAAGATATAGAATATAAAGATTTGATACACGTATATATTGTGAAATGATTAACACAATGTCAGTTAACATCTCAATCACCTCACACAATTATCATTTGTTGGTGGTGGTGAGAACATTTAGGATTTTCTCTTTTAATAACTGTCAGGCATACAATACAGCATTGTTAACTATAGTCACTGTGCTGTTCATTAGGCCCCCAGAACTCATTCATCTTGTAAGTGGAGCGTGTTTACCATTTAATCCTCAGACTCCATTAGTTTCTGCCACTGCCCAATTGCAGCCTTCCCAGCAAGAGGATCCAGTCCAGGATCATGTGTATTGCATATACACATCTCTGTTTAGTCTCTTCTTATCTAGAACATTTCTTAATCTTTCCTTGGCTTTCATGACCTTTACTCTTTTGGAGTTTATAGTCCAGTTGTCTTGTAGAATGTCCTCCAGTTTGGGTTTGTCTAATGTTTCTTCAAGATTAGATTCAGGAGTATCATGGAAATAAGGCTATGGTGTTCTTATTAGATCCTATCATGTGACACCTAACTTCAATTCATCCCATTTTTGGTAAAGTTCATTTGATCACTTGATTCAGATGGTGTCTGCCAGACATCTTCACTGTAAAGTGACACTTTCTCTCTTTAAAATCAATAAATATTTTGTGGAGAGTTACTTAAAATCTGCAAGTGTTCTATTTCTTATAAAACATTCAACTTATTAATGTACTCTATCTATCATCTATCATCTACCTATATCTATCTAGATCTTTTATTTCATTTAATGGGTTATAATCCATTGTTTTCACTATTTATTCTGATGCTCAGGTTGTCCCAGTTTTGGCTGGTGAAAACTTCTCCAAGCTGGTTTGTGTGTGCTCATGACATGTCTTCATTGTCCTTTGAGTATATCCTTGCTTTATGTTCAGTATTCCAACTCATCTTGTATTTTCTCACCCTAGTCTTGGAATCAGCTATTTTTCCAAGGAATTTTGGTTCCTTTTAGTGAAAAATGGTGTTCAGAAGTCAAAAAAATGGGTATTAGAGGTGTACACTGCTTTGAGGGTGTCATTGCTTCCAGGAATTCTTTTTGGGCAGGTCTAGGAACACCACACAAAAAACTGTCAGTATCTAAAAACTGCATGTTTACATTGATATTTCTAATTCCAAACCAACATCACAGGATTCATTCTAATTTTTTCATATTGTAACTCCCATCTTTCTCCAGCAAGGAAACCAGATTATATTATCCATAATATATTCTGTACTTGTTTACTTGCCTGTAAATGTCCAGTCTCTCATTATTGTTGCCATCTTCTTCCTCACTGTGAGTGCCCACCTCAACCAGTGTTGGCTCCAATATCTTGTGCTGGGAGATGGCCCTTCAGCCTAATCAAGTTTAATACCTTACATTGGGTTGTTTTAACATGGACACCCTCCTTAATCTACCTGGAGTCCAACATCCCACACTGGCAACCCCTAACGTGGACTCCCTCCTCACCCTGTTTGGGCTCTGACCATATGCTGAACTGTCCCATGCTGGAACACCCTCCTCACCTATACAGAATGGGTCCTCATCCCAGCCGCCCCACATAGACTTCCATCTCACTCTGCTTAGATTCTAATACCTCCACAGGGTCATCCTATATTTGGCCATTCTTCCCAACTTATTTAGGCTCAGAAACTTCACATTTGGCAGCCTTTCTCATCTAGCTTGGTCTTGCTTTAGGACAAGTGTTTGAGATGGAGAAGAGTAACTGGAGCTGCAATCTGAGGACTAAGGTGAATTCATGTACTTCTGTTCTCCCTCTCTTGAAGGGTGTGGTGATAAGGAAGTTGAAACACTACACATAGTTACCATCAGAATGCTCTGAAACACAAGTGTTGCTGGGCCCAGGCAGAGCAAGGAAGAGGGCCCTCTGTATGGCCCTGGTCGCCTTCTGACACTTATGGATCGCAACTCTGCAGCACTGATATCTAAGTTCTCTTCACCAGACCCTAACGAGTAGGCCTTATTTTTATTGCCTTTCAGGTAACAAAAATGTGCCCTACAAGATTTACCTGGCTTTTTCACACTTGCCAAGGGGGCAGAGCCAGGATTTGGACTCAGGAAAGTCTGCCTCCCAATCTCAGTCTACATCTTTGTCTCTTGTGATGAAAGAGATTGTAATGCATCTCCAGGGCCCAGTCAGCCAGAAGGTGTTTAATAAATGTCTGTTAAGGGAATGCTCAAGTAGTATTGAGGTCTATGTGAAGAAAACACAAAGTGTAAAGTTGAGGGGGTGCTTTTATGAGTTTAGAAAATTTTTAACTCAAGGTCCCTCAGGGAATTATCTCTACTTTTCTTCCTGGGATGTAAAAACAGGCATTTATTTTAGAAGAAGCTATTCATACTGCAAAGCTGAGAAGTATTTTCTTGAGCACCTTCATGAGAATAATGTTTTATCAAGAATAAGGAAGTAATATCTATTGGGTTTTACTATGTATCTGATCCTGTTCTAGTGCTTTGCCCCTATCAATTTAAGGTGGGGGCTATTATTCTGCTGTGATTAGAGATAGGGACATAAGGTACAGAGAGTTTAGGTAGTATCTGAGGTTACAGAACTGGAAAAATCAGAACCGGTATTTGAATCCAGGCTGATTGGTTCTTGGGCCCAGTCCTTATCATTAGGTTCCATTAATTTAGAGACTGCAGTAACTGGTTCTATCATTTAGCTGAATGTATTTTTTTCATAAAGCTGTTATGACAAGTCAATGAATATAAAGCACTTTGCAAAACATAAAAGTTATACAATTTTACGTTAAAATTATTATTTATTCAGGTGTTTTTTTATCAAGAGTCCCCCCACTTTATGTATTTTTGATAAAAACATTAGAGCATTAATTCAGAAATTTTAAGTCAGAATGAGTGGATCTAGATATTCACTGAATACTATGTACCAAGCATAATAATCAGAAAAATGTCTTTAAAAAGCTTACAATCTGAAAAGGAAAATGAACAAGTGAAGTAGCCATTAAAATGCCCTGTAGTAATTACTGTGATGAATTTAAGAGGGTGCTGCAGGAGGGAAAAGGAAGGGAACATAAAAGATGCTCAAGTGGAATACTATGAGGCCAGGTTCTTGGCAGCCTATCAGTTTCACCCTACATGGTTCAACTCAGCGAACTTTCTGGAAGGAACTTTTTAGAGAGCTATAGGCAGGGTATTTCTTGATGTTGAGATGTTGAGGCACCCAGAATCCAGTAATCATGGGAAGCTCTCGGCACCCTGGGCTGAAAAGGACACATGAGCTCACAGGAGCTAGAACTACAGAGGAAGGGCTGCTGGCTAGGAATGCACCTCTCCAAGGCTGCAGGTATCAAGTATTAGGTACTAAAGCAGGTGTTGGAAACCAGCAAAAATACTCAAATCTTTGCTTCTACTTTTTAATCTCCTGTTGGCATCTTCCATTACCAAAACCCAAATTAAAGTCAATTGTTAAAGGAACCTATGTAATGTGCTTTCTAAGGGTCAGCTACCAAGGTACAGAGCTGGGCAGAGGTCAGAAAATGGATCTGGGATGAGAATAAGTGGACGATAATCTATATATACCATGGAGGGCTTCCTAGAAGAGGTGATTCCTTAATTAGACTGAAGTATAAAGAAGAGTTTTCTAGGCAAAGTTGGAAGGGATAGGAAGAGAAGACATGTCCTGCAGAGAGTTTACCCCGTTTAAGGGCATGATTCAGTCAGGAAACTGCAATATCTTCATGATGGAGTGTGAAGAAAGTGTGGGAAAGATGGACTGCAAGATGACGATGGGGAATTCTTACATTAGTAACATCTATAGCTTTTGCTCCAGTCATGTCATACCTTCTCCTCATCACCCTTCTTTCTCTGTTTTTAAACTATATAAAATTATATTTGTTAGAGAAAATAAAATCATCTTACTCCTTGAAAGGATCTCAAAATATCAGCTCCTGGATCAGGTTGGCAACTTTCCCAATAGGAAATAGGTGGCAACTAGTTCATAAATGGAAAAGCCTTCCACTGGTCACCCGGCAGACGCTGACTAATGGGCACAGTTGTGGAATCTGTGCAGTCACTAACCTTTAAGCTCACTGCATGTGAAAGACCTAGGCAAAGCCTGGAGGATCAGTGGTGTGGCTGTATCAGGCCAGGATTGTCAAGAGCTCCATGTGTGGCGCAGAAGAAATGACTCCATTGTTTCACCAGCACCATGTACTTTTTTGGCTTGACAGCCGTTTGTTGGTTCTAACACAAGAATCCCAGGCTTTCTTCTCCCACTTGGGAGCTCACTTTATGGCCTGCCCATCTATATAGGACAAAGCCCTGGGGAGCAGGGCCAGAAAACAGAACCAGGAAGGTCCTGTGGGGTTAAATGCCATAAAATGCATTCCTGTTTGAGGTTAGTGACCTTTCCCCCAGTAGCTACTAAAAAGTTAATTCTTGAAATTGAATTGACTGAAAGGACAGTGAATAAGAACTGGAAGCTACACATCATTAAGTCTCTGGGGAGAAAATAAAACAGCAACCCTGTCTCAAAAGCAATATTAAAGGTCAGATGTTCTGAATATGTTAACTTTGTCCCTGATGATTAGAATTATAAAATTTTCCCCTAAGGGACAAAAAAAAAAAATCTTAAGGGGCAAAAAAGCATCAGGCATTTCAAAAAATGAAGACAAAAGGGATATTATTCAAGGCTTAGAGAGGAAATTGAAGAAAAGATGAAAGATGGAAAGTTGGTATAAGGTAACCTAAAGGTGAGAGAACTAGGAACAGAGCATTTGGATAAGTAGGCAAACAGGCAGAGGAAGTGCAAGAAGATAAAAGCACATGGATCACACCCATTAGTGGAGGATGGACCCAGAATTAACCATGAGTGGGATAAGCATAGTGGCTTGGCAGGGTAGGATGCAAGGAGCTATTCCTGGCCTGGGTCATTGTCCATAAATCTCTGGCCTCGCCAAAATATCCAGAGTACTTGCCTGCTTCAGCTGTGGTATCAAAAGTCTCTGTTAAAATAGAAATTCCATTGAAAATTATAAATAGTTTAGTATGAAGTAACATATCAAATGGCTTTAGTCCCTTTTTGGTAACCTCAGTAACATTTTGGAAAAAAGAGACCAACGTCTCAGAAGAGATGCAAAGATGGGACATTGTGTGAATATGATTGAAGACTCTGGAAACCTGGGTAGAATGGGACCTTGGGCCTCTAGATACAGAAACTTTGAGAATAAATTTGACCTACTTCATCATTTATCTAGGATCAGAATAGGCTATCACTCATTTATAGATTTAGTTCATTTATTTATTATAGATCCACCATGGACTGCATGGCAGACTTGCAGGTGCTGTGGTGGTCAGGGTAGGGCATGATCCTTGCAATGGGCTACAGAGAAAGGTCAGAAACACTTCTGAAAAGGGCAGAGAACAAATTAGAACCAGTGCATTAACTACTACTCATTGGTGTGCCAGTGAAGAAACTGGGCAATGTCCTGGCTACCTGGTGCAGGGTCCGTTGACACAGTCCTTACTGACCATAAACAGTGAGGTTAACACGGTTTAGGACAAGACCAGGTATGGTGGGTTGAATAGTGTCCCCTCAAAATGTGCGTCCACTGGGAATCATAGAATGTGACCCTAAGTGGAAAGAGGGTCTTTGCAGACATAATCAGTTAGAATGAGATTGTGCTATATTAGGGTGAGCCCTAAATTTGGTGACTGGTATCTTTTAAGAGAAAGGAGAGAGATTCAGACACAGAAACACAGGAGAGACCCAAGGAAGAAGGCCATGTGATGATAGAGGCAGTGATTAGAATGAAGCAGCTAGAAGCCAAGGAACGCTGAGGATTGCCTGCAATCACCAGAAGCCAAGAGAGAGGCACAGATCTGTTTCTCCCTCAGAGCTTCTGGAAAGAACCAATGACGCTGACCCCATGATCTTGGACTTTTAACCTTCAGACCTATGAAAGAATAAATGTCTGTTGTGTTGAAATACTCAGTCTGTGGTCTTTTGTTATGGTAGCCCTAGCAAAGAAAGCATTAGGGTCTAGGGCTGCCCTTCCTTCCCTAAGATTGGTTCAGGGTAAACAAGGAGATACAGATTGAATGTGGAACTGAAGGTAAGAGCTCAAGACCAATAGAGCATCTGAGATCAGACAGGGCTCATAGCAAGTGTTGGGTAGATGCATTGGCTCCAACAGTATTCTTCAGCAATGGAGCAGCTGCTTATCATGGTCCTACCTCTCTGTGGGTTGCTTAAGCCAGTTTTAAGGGCATTGGGCTCTCAGACCCATTGATTTAACTGATAATCTTTTGCAAAGTCCCCCTCTCCTTCTTTTAAAAAAAGTCTCCCCGCTATCAGATATTTTGTGTCTTGGTGAGAAACATAGTTATACGCTAACTATGGCCTAGAATGGCCTAGAACTTTCCCCAGGATGGGATCAGTTTCAGACTTCCCAGGAGGACATATTTGGGAGAGCTCTAGCTGAGCTTAATTTCATCAGCCACAAAGAAAAATCATGGGAATATTCATCAATAGTTCGCCTAACACAAAGTAAACTATGGAATAGGTCCTTCCTCCTCTTGACAAACAAAGGAAGCAAACAAAAATCTCCTTAGACTCCTGGGTGTAGGATGCTGCAGAGGTACAGATAGCCACTGAGGGGCCAGGTCTGGTCACCAGGCAGATGATGGCAGTTGAATTCCCCATGTGTTAGATTTTCTTTGGAAGATTTTAAGAACATGAGCTTCTCTGCATTTGAGGCTTTGCCAACCAGTGCTGTGACACTGAGCTCTCTGAAAGGCACATGCATAGCAGATATGAAACATTTAAGCACTTAAAGGGCACTGGAAAACCTTATTCAAACTTAAGTGACTTTGAATGTGATACCCTGATTATCTACTAGAGGGAATTATAAGAAGTAAATGGTAAGGCATATAGGAGAGTTTGGAATAAGGAATTATCAGAAAGCCCCATTAAGCCTGAGAGGACTTATTAGAGATGCTTCCCAATGCTTGGATTCAAAGATACATTTAACTAGGCTTCTTTGGCTCTTCTTTCTGAGCCTTTACTTGAGCCCTAGAGGTGGGGAGTATTTCATAGCAGGATAGAATTGTATTTGCTAATTCTTGAGGATTAGTACAAAGAGTATTAATGAGATCTCAATCAGGGCCTGCTGTGGTTATGCAGGCCCAATTTGGATTTTATTGCTTTTTACAATATTTCTTAAGACTCAGGATTCTATCCAACTTGAAAAAATATATATATTCAGTGTCGACTCTAGGGCCAGCAACAGGCTTAGTATATTACAATGAAGACAAGGCTTGGAGAGGCAAAAGTTAAATGCAGAAACTCTTGCTCAGACAGTACTGCCCTCAGACCTGGGTAAGAAGGGCTATTGACTGAGATCCCAGGGGACCCCACGCTTTGAAAGGCCTTCCTTGATATTTTCTAAGTCTCTCTCTGATGCCTGGGATAAACTGGGTCTGGCAGGGCTGTTCAAGTAGAGAATCCAGAGCCCAGACAGGGACCTCACATGGTCCTGTTTCCCATTTCTATGCTTTGTAGCACTCTCTAATCCTTCACACCCTCTCCCAACATTAATACACATGGGCACACATGTGAACAGGCACACACACACACACACACACACACACACATACACATACGTAAACATACACATATATAAGGCCCTCTAACCCTTATTAATATATTTATGAACTACGTCTCATTTCAGGAGGAGAATGTACTATGCATATTGCTTCTACTAGCTGGGGTGCTATTACTTTCACAGACACAGAAGATACTGGGCTGCCAGAATGATGCTGATCTTGGGGGGCTCTCATTCATGTCAAACACAAGATGAGTTCAGTGTTCTGGGCTACCAGAAGTCCACCACCAACTCTTTGTTGAGCCATGTGTATGTGTGTATGAGTCCATTCATGTTCTGCCTATGGTGACACCTCCAGTCTACAAGACCCAAGGGTAGTGGGATGTGATGGCAACGGAGAATTGCTTACATTTCTCTTCAGCCTTTAGAAATGATACTAGAGACAGCTTACATTTTCTTATCCTATGACAAGGTGTCCAGACCTAGAGGTAAGTGAGAGAATGGGAGCTTGGCTGTAGCCCTGAGTAGGGATAATCCCTGCAGGGGTATGTTTGATCTGACAGGTGATACATACAAACAAAAGGTAAAAAGACACAGCTTTGGGCCCGTCAGGCAAATTAGCTTTGGAGAGCCCTGAGGGCCACCAGAATAGTGTCAAGTTCCAAGGAAAGCACTGTGGTCTTTAGGAAAGTAACATCTTTAAAAGCAAGACAGCACCCAAGCTTGGGAGAGCTCGAGTCCTTTGTAGAGCTCACAAGCTGAAACTGAAAAACATACTAAACACGGGGCAAAGAAATACTAGGAATAGGGTAATGGTGCATTTTCTAGGCTTAACTATGACAAAATCATGACTGGATTAAATATAAAGATGACTTTTGCTTAAGTGCAGTCTGAGGATTCTCCTGGAGTAGAGTGTGGAAATGTTTGGAGGCTATTTCAGTTATCAGAATGGAGAATTGTGATTGGAAAGAGGAATATCTGTGGTTCTTTTTTAGCACAAGTGTGGCCAAGGAGGAAAGGCTTTAGATACATGATACTCTTGCCACTAGAGATGCAGCCATGACGCAAGTCCATTTCATCACTACTGGTGCCATGCTCACGTATATTCAGGGAGAGAACATGACTTTGGGACCATTCTGAGACCTTAAACAATTTCTCAGAATCTCAATTTACTCATCTAACAAAGGAGGGAAAGCAAAACACCTTACATGGTTGTGATTATGAAATGAACAGATATATAAAGAAATGGCTTATGATCTATAAGTATTTCCTCCACATGTGAGTTGTTGTCTTTAGTACTTCTTTACATCCCTCTTCCTCCTTTTAAGCACTTGTTTCAGCTGTGGGATCTGTGGAGCCTCTCCCCAGAGCTCTCTCTCTTCAGCACGGGTGTGTACCTGTCCCTCTTCAGTTAGACAGATCAGTGGAGTACTTGGCCCTGAGCAATAGCTCAGATGTGAGTCCTTTGATTTTTTCTTTCCTTTAATGTTTTCAAAGATCAGGAAGATTTCCTTCCCCTTGCGAATGCAGCTTAGCTGCTAGCAAAGAACACAGTAGCAAGTAGAAGCCAGGGCCAATTAGAGCCCAGGCTGACCTGAAGACCACAGTCCACATGGTGACCTGGGGAGTCTCCCACAAGTTAGACATCAAAAGGTACTAAGAGGGCTGCTCAGGACATTTCTTGAGAATGTGGACAGGGGTGAATGGCCTCATGGCCTCTTGGGAGAACTCAGAAGGCTCATCAGCATCTGATACCCCTAAATAACCATGCCCAGTTTCCCCTGACCCTGTGTCAGCCCTTGGACACCATTTATTAACAAATCCTCAGACCTCCTCTGAGTGCCAGCAGAGAAAATGGACTTCTCACTACAGCTCACAGAGCACTTTGAGCTGCATGAAAGGTCAGCCTTGGCACCCCACAGTGAGAAAGATATCAGCTGGCAGGTAGGGAGGAAAGTCCTTCTGTTCCTTGGGAGGCTGTGTGTTGTTCCCTCCCACATGTAAGAGATATGTGATTCTCTAAACTAGAGGGTCAGTATCAAGGTTAGATTTTGTGTTCCTTTCAGTGCCTATTTTCTAAAGAGCTAGGATCTCAATGGGCTACCTTTAGCCTCTGGCACCTGGCACAGCTTTGCTGTGTCAAACCTGAATTTGGACTTGAGATAAGAGTTCTTTAATTTATGCATCCACAGGTAAAATATATTATTATTGGGGAAAAATAATAGTTTTATTTTTTGGAGTTGTATAATAATAATAAAATATATAAATTATTCTGCACTTCCTACATTTCATATCTTTTGAAAGTACCAGTGGCTTTTACCCAAGTCTCAACTGAAACTTTAATATAATAAAGAAAAAATTTGCATGCCATGTAAAAACAGAATCAAGGTATTATGTCTACACAAGATATACAATAGAAACAGAGGCCAAATTAGAAATATGTGTATTGATGGCATGGTTTGGGTAAATATTTATACTCCTTTATTTTCAGTCCATGTGCAAAGTAGAAGCACTCTTCTGTCCTCTCCCCTCTCAGCGGGTATGTATAATTGGGCTGAGCCCCATCTAGAGGACCTAGTGTAGATTCTGACATTGTGATGTCCTTTCTGTCCTCTTGCGTGGACTACAGCATAGGCTCATGAGACAGTCTGTGTTAGTACCAACTGTAGTAGATACTGCTAACAGTTAGGAGAGCTGTGGGGGTCAAGGAGACCGCAGTGCTCCAGGGAAGGTAGATGAGAAGCACAGATGTTGATGGAGAGAGGAAACCTGTGGTAGACTTACTGATGGATCTACTCATTTCCTCCAGAGCTTTTCTAACACAAAGTGGGGCAGGGGAGGTGGAGCGGGGGTCATAAAAGTTACTGCTTCTTGGTCAGTACAAATGATTGGAAACAGGTTTCCCCATCTCCTCAAATTGCATTCTGACAGATTACTACTGCTTTCTCCACTGATATTTTATCTAAGTGCCTCTTCAATTCATTTATTTTGTGACTGAAAAGAAAAAAAGTCTTTAGAAAAGTTCAATAGCTTCATATATTTCTAATTATAGAGAAAACAACATAGGAAAAGCCCTTCAAATTATGCTTATAAAATATTTTTCTACTTTGTTACTTTACATTTACATTCCACTTCATGGTCCCAGAAATGTACTATAAGCAATTGTTTCCTGAGGTTGGACATTTTCTACTCTATTAGAGAAAATTTTGTGCATGTTTTCATTACATACATAAGGATCTTTTTCTATGTTGGATATATGCTCTTTTTAAAAAATAGAGATCATCATTCTAATACATTATACGTGGCAGTGGACAAACCCTCTTGTAAAGCAATTTAAATGAAGGTTATTAAGAGCCCTAAAGCATTCATTGGTACACTTAAAACTAGCAATTTCACTTCTTATCATGTATGTTAAAAAATTCCTTAAAACATCAGAAATACACATTTACAAAGATGTTCACTACAGTGTTATTTATATATAGTTGAAAACTGCAAACAACCTAAATGTTCAACAAAGAAAGAATGTTTCTATAAACTGGTAAATCCATTTAACAGAATGTTATGTAGCAATTAAAATGGTATTTATAAAGAGTAGAACAGAGAAATGTGAAAAAATGGTGGCATAATTTAAATAAAAACGCAAGATGTGTACAATACATATCTAGTATTCATATCACTATGTACAAATATGCATATTAAAAAATGTGAGGCAGCCTGGGTGGCTCAGCAGTTTAGCCCCACCTTCAGCCCAGGACATGATCCCGGAGATCCCGGATCTAGTCCCACGTAGAGCTCCCTGCATGGAGCCTGCATCTCTCTCTGCCTGTGTCTCTGCCTCTCTCTCTCTCTCTCTCTCTCTCTGTGTGTGTGTGTCTCTCACGAATAAATAAATAAAAAATCTTAAAAAAAATATGTGAAAGGACTCTCCAACTTGTTAATGGTAACTAGGTTTGGTTGATGATACAGTGGATGGCTTTTATATGTTTTTATTCTATTTTTATGTTTTTGTTACCCAAAGCTTTTCAGTGAACATGGCTACTTTCAATCAGAAATAAACAAACATCATAGTATTCATTTAGCATGGTAATAAACTTTTGGGCACGCACACATCATATGAGAAAGGGATGTGACATGATGGAAAGGGCATTGGCTTCACACAAAGGAAATATGTCCAAATCCTGGCTTTATAATCAATGTTGTGACATGAACAAGTCACAATATTGTCACCTTTTGTCTACCATGTCCTACACATAAAATGAAGGGGTTTCTCTAGAAGTTTCTATGGTTACCAGGAGCACTCTAACTTTTTGTGATACAGAAACTAAACATATATAGAGATTTGAGACCATAATTGCAGTAAAACTTAATTGGATGGATCTTTTGCAAATCCAGTAATTTGGGTACTACTTGATGTTAACAATGCCATGCTTTACATCTTGGTCTTACATAGAATCTGGTGATAAATTTCTCATAGCAATTAGAACACCACTCTTGATTATAATATCCAAAGAGGAAGAATGGAAAACTGCAAAGATTTCAGTCTGAGACATGCTGACAAATTGAATTGAGCTCTCAAACTGGATCTTAGATACCAAACAAGTATTAGATACCAGTATTTTACAGATAAAGAAATAGATCCAGGAGAGGAGAAGTCACATAGGGAGGAACCAAGATGGATCTCAAACCTTGGTCCCATGTATCTCAGCCCAGTGTGTTCTCTCCTGTGGTAATGGTTGTTAACAACAAAATCATATTGAATTCAATTCACGACTATTGAAAATATAAATAATTAGAAATAACCATGCTACTTTACATGTGTATAGAGCTTTAAGGTTTCCAAAGTCCCAGAACAAAGCTAGTTATTCTGGATATGACTTTTTTATACAACAAAACTTATTTCATATTTTTGGTTCTACAAGGCTATTAAATATTCCCAAGTTCTATTATTTAAATGATATTCTCCACACTCAAACCTTGAAATAGAGTCAAATTCATTTACCATGTGTTCATTCAACACATGATTCTTGGGTACAGCTCTCAGTGCTGGGGATACCAACCTGGTCCACATACTCATGGAGCTTATGTTCCCTAGTGGACTGTATTTACTGACTGAGGGTGCTCCTGGACTTTACCTGGGGAGGTCAAAGTTATATGCATGAAGCATCAGGAGTATAATAAACAAGGATCCAATATCATATGCTGAGTGCTGTTCTAACTCCAAATGCTACATGGTTCCAAAGAAGGAGTCAAAGTAGGATGAAACAATCCAAATCAAGGTTGAACTTGGGATGAGAGTCCCATGTAAATACATGCAAACCAGGGCTGGAATTCTAATGAGAGTAGGACAAAGTAAAAGAGACATTAATATTGATCAAACACTGACAATAGTCATGAATCTTACTGTCTACTTGTTTTCTAGAATTAGGTACTATAATCTTCATTTACAGACAACAAAGCCAAAACTCAGCAGGAGTATATGGATGCTAGAAAAAAAGAAAAATAAACACCTTGACACATCTTGTTTCTATAACAGGGCCAGTTCAGATTTAGCCGGTAGAGCACTGGGTAAATGTTGAATCTTTCTGAGTAAAGGACCATGGGAACCATGGCATGGAAGGAGAGTATGGGCAAGATCCCAGAAAAGCACCTGCTTTCTGTATCTTCATGCTACAGACTCCATCAGTCTCTTAATCCTACAAGCACCAGATTCACTCTCCCACCCCACTTCAAAAATATATGTTTTATGTTGTCTCTAATAGAGGACTCATGTCTTATTGATCCCAGTCTGCATGCTGGCCCTGAAGCATGCAGACTCAGATGAGAGAGAGAAAAAAATCAATTTGGATCCCAGGGAGCAGTGCTGTTTCCAAGTTTACTGGATTACCTTTTTTTTTTTTCTTTTTTCCCTCTCTTTTAAACTATGGATGGACTGATCTGTGTCCTAAGTTTGAACAAAGGACCATGTGGCCATAGCAGCACTTCCAGTGGTTGGCAGCTATGTAATTCAACAAGGAAATCAGGAATGACTCCTGTCCTAGATCAGATGGCTTGGGGAGTTCACAGTCAGCTGTATTGAATGCAGGCATGTCACAGCCAGAAGGTAGTAATTGATGCTGATGAGCTATCTTCTGTGTAAACTATCTTTTGCTTTGACTGATTCTTCCAAACACCACAGCCTTCACATCCATATATGTCCTGCCACAACCAATTCAGAAAGAATTCCTTAAGCTCTTGGTGTTTAGCACTGCATACGACACAATACCTAGACTTAAAAGATAAGACCCTGGCTTTCAAGAAGTCACACATGAAATAATTAGAACTTTTTATAAGACTGTAGTACATTTTCCTATGTAATATAGGGGTGGTATCATTGTGAAATTTTCTAAGAGGTCAGAAAAGAAATAGATCAATGAAACATGGAATAGTTTGAGGATAGACCAGTTCCTCTCACATTTAACAATGGATGGCATTTGGGGAGAGTGTGGGAAAAAGTGGTATGTCGGTACCTAGATTTCTTCTCTACTCTATTCGGGATTTCCATTGACAAATGCCTGTAATTCAGCCTCCGTGCCCGTTACTTATCACATACGCTGTAGAGTTATATTCATCAATCCACTGAGTACCTGTTCTATGTCAGGGACTATATTCTGCACCACAGATAGGGAAATGAATATGACATAATCCCTGATGTAAGGAGATGCTATATCATCATCTATAGGGAAAATCATTCACTGTAGTTGAATGTGTTGAGTCTAATTCACATTACTGTACTGTAGTTATTTGTGTTGAGTCTAATTCCTATAATTGGTGAGTATATAAAGCACAATGGGTACACGAATGAGTGACTATTTCTGAAGGACAAGGAGAGACGAACAGGCAAAAACTCAGAAATGAGCTGACATTTAAACTTTGACTCAAAAGTCCAACCATTCACATGTAGGCAAAAGCATTCATAGCAGAAGAAACCAACCAAGCAAAAGAGCAGAGATGGGAAAGCACTTCATATGACATTGGAGATGGAAAGAAGACAGATTAAAATCATATTTGGGAGATTAATTGATGGTCTTTAAAGGTTAATTGGATATAGCAGACATTATGTTTGCTGTTAATACCCTGTTCAGACCGCCTTTACTATATCCCTTCCATACTGCAGCAGATGACTCCATACTGTAGCTGGTATAAGTGCTGGCTGCTAAGTCTTCACAGTGACATATCATCTTGAGCATTGACTATCTGAACAGGAGCTGTCATATCAAGGCAGCTTGTAGTAATGACTGTGAGGATGCCAAATACTGGCCTCCTGGATCCAAGGCAGAGTGGCGTTTCAGAGCTTCCTGTGTGACCAGGGTGTCCAGAAGAGGACACATCCTTGCTTAGCTCCTTCTTTCTTCATTCCCTTCTCCTAATGAGTATTCTCTCCAATAAATGACTTGTAAAAGAAACCAGTTCTCAGGTTCCATTTTTTTTTGTGGAAACCAACCTCAGACAGGACAGGATAGTCAAACCCATCAGCCCAGCAGACAAGTCTGGGCAGAGGGAAGGCTGTGGGCTTCAGTCTGAGAACCAAGCCCTCCTGATGGACCTTTCAAGGATCCCTCAGAGTCGAGGGAGTCTAGCAGGAATATCCGTCCTTGGTGGTGGAGGGTGATTGGAAAGTCCAGGTACTTTTCACTGAGAAAGCAGATTTCCTGGCCTTTAGCTTACAATGAAACTGTCATCAGGATGACCCAGCACACCCTCGCCAGTGTTAGTGTGGAGGTGAATATACTACCTACTGAATGCTGAGGAACTAGCATTCCTTGAATGAATCTTGGTTGAAAAAGGTAAAAAGTCAGTATGATTCCCAGGCTTCATTTTGGGTAAGTAGATGGTGGTGACTGAAGATGTAGCGAGTGAAAGAGCATTAGAGGAGTAAGTTTGTGAGTGGAGATACATTGAGTTCTGTTTACATGAGAAGCAAATGAAATATATAGGAAGCAGTTGGATATTTGTCAGTCTATAGCCTAGGAGAGCTCTGGGCACTGTCACCAAACATGACCAGAAGACAATTGAAACTATGAGTTTGCCTAGAATAAAACTGTAGAATGAGGAAGTAAAGAAGGCCAAGATAAACTCTGAGGGACATGAACATTACGTATTGAGCAAAGAAGTGGAAGGCTGTGAAGGAACTTTGCTCATTTTCTTTATCACCTCCAGTGAAGCTTTGTTTATAAATTCTCTTGTCATTCTACTAATGTAGTGGTTTTAGACTTGTGGTCCAGTACGTGTGTGTATGTGTGTGTGTGTAGGCATAAGATGAAAAATGTTCAATTAAATGAAATCTACTCTCGTTATTGGTAAGATGCATTCTAATATTTTTTTGTTCTAATATTCTTAAAAAATCTTTATTAAGGTACAATTGATGTACAAAGAACTGAACATATTTACTGTGTACAATTTAATGCATTTAGGCATGTGCAAACACCTGTGATACCATTGCCAAAATCCAGGTAATCGACATGTTCGACACCTTGTAGAGTTTCCCTTTGTTTTCTTTGTTGTTGTTTTGTGCTAAGAACACTTAATGTGAGATCTACCTTCTTAACAAATTTGGAAGTGCATAATACCATGTTGTTAACTATAGGCGCTAAGTTGTACAGCAAATCTCTAGAACTTACTTCTGTATATCTAAAACTTTATACCCACTGAATAACAGCTTCCCATTTCTTCCACCACTCAGCCCTTGACAATCATGTTTGTTTTCTCTGCCTCTATGAGTTTAACTCATAAACTCTATGAGTTTAGATACCTCACGTAAGTGGAATCATGCAGTATTTGTCCTTCTGTGACTGACTTACTTCACAGCATAATGTGTTCCAGGTTCCTCCACATTGTTGCAAGTGACAGGATTTCCTTAATTTTTAGGGCTGAATAATATTTTATTTTATACATAGTGTAGCTTATTCTATTCTGAAAAATAATGGTGTACAATCTACTAACTAAATTTTGAAACCACTGATAAAAAAACATTTCAAATGGAGTTAAAAAAAACCATTTCAAATGGTAACTTATAAGCAGTGTATTTGGTCTTCCTAGTTGTCAGTGTAAAAAATGTAACATATCTCTTAACTCCTACTTAAGAAATTAGCACATTTTACTTCCTTTTTCTATTTTCTATTTCCCCATTTTTATCATACTTTGATATATTATTATTGATTAAAGTTAAATTTATATCTCTGCATTTTATATATGCTGTTAAATTACCTTTGATCGATTAATATAATATTAACAACATATCCAGTTTTGTAGTATATATGTATATATGCATATATGTTCACGTGTATGTATGCAGAAGACCAGAAAGCTATATGTTAAAAGATTTATATTGTCTTATAATATTTGTAATTTAGGAGGTTTTAAATCCTCTTTGTGTTTTTCTATAGTGTTTATTTTTTAAACAAAGAATGAGTGATAATTCTAACTAGTAATAAAGTCAAAAAATAAAAAAAGGAACTTAAAATTAAGAAAATTCATTGGTATTATTGTTGATTTATTTAATTTTTTAACATTTTTGCAATTACAGCTATGTTTTACTTGGTTACATATTCCATACTTTAAAAAAATTTTTTTAAAATTTATTTATGATAGTCACAGAGAGAGAGAGAGGCAGAGACACAGGCAGAGGGAGAAGCAGGCTCCATGCACCGGGAGCCCGAAGTGGGATTCGATCCCGGGTCTCCAGGATCGTGCCCTGGGCCAAAGGCAAGCGCTAAACCACTGCGCCACCCAGGGATCCCTATATTCCATACTTTTAATTTAAAAGTCTTTCATATCAGAAATCAGATTGTATGCCTATTTATTCTTGGTTTTAATGATTTAAGTTTTAAGTTCTTATATTTCATTTTTTGTTTGTTTGTATGAACTGTATTTTGTCTATGTTGTGTACATCCAATCTCCAATAGCAGAGTTAAGGGTTTCCTAGGAAAGCTTATGACAATGACTAAAGCAATGTTCCCAAGGGGTGACCCCTTAGGCTACTTGCACAGCCATCAGCCTCACTCCAGACCTATGGACTCGAAGTTTCAATGTGTGGGGCCCAGGAATCTGCATCTTTTCCAGGTCTTTCCTTTCCATTAGCACTCCTGTGACTAATATGTCTTAGATATTAAAACCCAGCCTCCTAAAGGGAAAAGAAACAAAGACAAATCATTGATTTGTAAATGATAAAATCCTCACTGAAGCCCCAGTTTGGCCAACGGCTAATTTTATACCCTTGGGGGATAAACTTCATCATCACTTTAAATGATAATTTTTTCAACTATGAAATAATGGATTTAGGTTAAACAATATGCTAGATTCTCTCAGTTCTAAAAAAATTGTTTGGCTCTTACTTCACTGTTTTCTAAAATGAAATAATGTATTTGCCCTGCCTTTGTAACAAGCATATGAGTTTATGAAGGTCAAATGAGTTAATGACTTGTTAAAGCATTATATTATTATAATTATTGCTATGGTTGCTATTATTTTAAAAAATTAATTTGTTCTTCATCCCTTAGAATGAACAAAACAAACTGCATCCGCTGCACTTTGGGCCTAGTCATTTCTCCCTACAGCAATCTAGATGTTCTCTCAAAATATAAGGTAATTTTTCCTTCTGCCTCATTGGGGCAGAGCTAGGCAGGTATCCATTTAGGTGTTGGACAGGCATACAGCTAAACCATCTCTTCCAGGCTTTTTTACCATCAGGTATGGTTATGTTACTGAATCCCAGCTGATGGAATGTAACAAAATATTTCTGGCCTTAAAATATTTTCCCTGTGATACTCCATGCTTTCTCTTATCCTTCTGCCAAGTGAATGCCCCAAATGCTCTTGGACCATTCTGACCCCAGTTGCCTCTAGCCTTGGATTGGACTTCAGATGAACAAGAAAATAAATGTCTATTTTCTCAAATCACTGAAATCTTGGGATTTATTTATACATCAACCTGTTTATACTTCAATAAAACTTACTGTCCTCATTAGGCAGAGGGAATATTTGTTTTTATTTGTATGAAAAAAGAGCTTTTTCCTTGCCTAGAAGGAGAAAAGATGACAATGTTTCTCAGGAATATGAATAAAATGCATCTGCTTTTGATTTCTAAGGGTTGTCATTGGTATGAACCTATCTTTTTCGGCTTAAATGTCACCTCCTTAGGGCTCCCTGGCCTTTCTATTTTAAAAGTATCCTATCCATATACCCCTAGTCCTGGTAACTTAGTTTCATTACTTCAGGTAATATTTTTTAATGGAAGTGATTAGTTTTGAGAATGTATTATATTTCCTGCTGCTTTGTTTATTATCTGCCTCTCTTATGAAAACGAAAGTTCCATGATGGCAGGATTCTTCTCTGTCTTGGTCACAAATATATTCTCAGAGCCTAGGATACATGTTGATACAAAGTCAGCATTCAGTTGTTTTAACAAATCTTTCTTGTTCAATAAATGTCCACCATGTTGAGCTCCACAGATGACTTTAGTCATACCATGTCATTAACGTTGCCTTGGAGTTGTTATCAAAGTCCATGTGCTTTCAGCTTGTTTCATAATTTTGCCTGTGCATTTGAGAGGTCCTTTGAGTTAGGAAACCTAACTGGGAGCAAAGTAGGGTGGGAAAGAGAAAAGGAAGAGAAGAATAAGGAGGACCCCTGAGAGAGACAATAGGAAAATTATCCTGAGGTGAGTGTGTGACTTCACAGAGAGTGAGAACATTGTGTTTGTGTATGCATGTGCATGCGCACATGTGTCTAAGAGAGATATGAACATAATATGCAGGGCTTATTCCCTAACTGGAAGTTTTCTCAATTGATTATTATAAAGCATTACAAATGCCCTTTTCCCCATGAATAAATGCTTTTACTGATATATTTATACTCCTCAGATTATAACAGAAAGCTAACACCTCTCTAAGGTTCTGACTAAGTTTGGTGCTAAAACTTCATTTTCCTCCCAATTTCTGGAAGAGCACTTGCCTTTACACTTGGATAAAAGTGGACCGTTAGAATTCCCCTCCCATTCTCCTCACTTAGTGTTTTTTTGCAGCCTATTCAATGTGGGAAGATGTGATATGTTGGGACACTTGATTCTAAATATTCTGTCATTTTACTAAGTCACTAAGCCAAGTTCCAGAACCCCTGTGGATCTGCTTCTTATGTATGTCAAGAGCTTTGGTTTCCACTTCTCATTGTTTTTGTAGAGGTTTCTCATTGCAAAGGTGCTGCTATACAGATGTATGTTTAAAGCTCCAGTTCCCCCAGTCCCCTACCCCTCCGGAATGGCTGAACTGTTTGTAATGCTAAAAGTTTGACTGGGTAATTCTCAGCCTTTGGATGTTCTCTGTGCCAATGTGCACTTTGGAAGATGGCCTGCTGGGGCAGATTGTTCTACTGCCAGCTGCACAGTTGTGGTTCTGTACTTCTACCTGTGATATAGAAAACTCAGTGCTTGTCCTGTTTTCCAGCTGATTTGAAACATGAGAGTTAAGATCCAGACTTGTTGGAAACATTTTTAAAATCTGTGGTTCTGTTCCTGGGTACCTTGGTACCCAAGTCCCTAAAATTAGGCTTTTAAACTCTAAAGTAACAAAATAAAGTTGACCCATTTTTTTAAAAAAATTTAAGTCATTTAAGTCACTTCACAACATGCTCACATAACTATTTATCTTTAGTCTCATCCGGATGAACTACTAAGAATTCTAACCCCAAAGATCAAGCTCCATTTACTTAGTAAGATCAATTGCTGCCTTGTAATTAAAGAGAATTTCAGGAATGTTCTAACCTTTTGAACATAAGGGAGTCCAAGATCTCATCAAAGGACTTTTCCTTGCTGGCCTGACATTGACCTACATGAGAGGTGGAAGAGAATGAGGTAGAGTAGAGGCCAGCACGAAGGTTAGAATTTGTTTATAAGTCTTCCTTTAATCAAAAATGCTAATAATTATAAGTTACATATGTAAACCCCATAACATCCATCTGGCCATTTTACTGACTGAACTCTTGGAGTTTGTGTGTGTGTGTGTGTGTGCGTGTGTGTGCGTGTGTGTGCGTGTGTATGCATACCCAACATTTATATGCTTGGAAGTGTGAAAGAAATAGCCTGGTAAATGGTATAAACTGGGAAATGATGTTTTCAGTACCTATGATATACTTAACCCAGACCTAAATCATAATTAAAATGTGAATTTTTAGATATGCTAATGTTTGTGCTAAGAAGAAGGAATTTAACTGGCCATCCGTGAATAGGGTAAATTCGGGGGCAGGGGTGGTGGCGGTGCAGAAACATTGATTGAATGAAACAGGAATCAAGTAAAGGAAGCAGTTTGAGTAATCAAACAGGACAGTAGGATCATTTTCTATAGCCTAGAGTGCTCCTCGATCTGTTAGGAATACATTAACTGCCCAGCAGTATCAAGTGGAAGAGAATTGCAAGTAGGGAGCATCCTTTAGGGGCTGCAGATAATGAAGATAATGTCTTACTTTATTCCTCATTTTTTCAGAAGGCACAACAACTAAAGATTGGGGAGCGCTTCATTAGCCAGGATAGGACTACAATAAAAGGCATCATTATCAAACATAGTCTCATTCATTCTTACATATTTTACAGCTTACATATAGCTAATCTACCTGGCAATCCTGGGCAACTGGGCAACAATAAGAAAATTGGGGCTTGCGAAGGTTAAGTGACCTGCTCAAAGTCATAAAGTTAGTAAACATGAATCTAGAACTGAGACAAAGATTTTTCTACTTCAAAAATCAATGCTCCTTTGATTACATTATAGTCACGCTATTAACTAAAGTAAAAATTTACTTTATGTATCTAAATTTTCCTTTGAGCTTCTTTTATTGGAAAGGACAAACATTTAGCAACTTTGTGAATTATCAACTCCACACTGATGGAGAGAGAGTATTTTCAGAAGTTTTAGAGTCCTTCTAGTTCTCTCATCTCAACACCAACATTTAATCTGGTTATACTAATGTGTTTTTTTTTTTTTTTTTTTTTTAGTATTGACTATATGCCAAGCATTGTGGAAAGTGCTCCATAAGCATTATACAATTTAATCCTTAACAATAATTCAATGTAGCAGATATTACTCGAATCCCCTTTTGGCAACAAGGAAACTGACTAAGGTAGATTCAGTGACTAGACCAGAAAAAGTCACTTGTAAAAATAATAGCAATGTTTGTTGAGTACTTATAACATGGCAGGCATGGCTCAAAGCATATTGGAAGTCCTAGGTCACTTAATACATTTTACCTCCAAAACAGAGTGTTTAGGTTTGTGCAGAGTATCCTGGTTTACTCCTGTTGTTTCAGCATAATTATCAATAGAATCTCTTTTTACTCTAACAAGTGTCCTTGTTGGAAGGATAAAAGTATTTGAATATTTGGTCACCCTGCCTAGAAGGTGTATTAGTATTTCTCTCTTGCAGATGAGTGAATTGAGGTAGAGAGAAGCTAAATTACCCTAGGCCATCCAACTGAAAAACTGCCAAGCCAGGACTCAAGCCCAGGTGGCTTAATTGATCATCTTTGTCACCCTCATGTTTTTACCCATCTTCTTTAACTTGCCTTCCATTTACCACCAATTTTGTACAACAGTCAGTTCCTCTCCTGAAATGTTTTTCTTAGATTCTTCTCACAAAGTATGGTCCCTTACCTGATGTCAGACTCCTTTTATCTTCCAAACAAATATACATTTTAAATCTCATTCCTTCAGAACCCTCCCAGAGAATAGGAAATAATCCAAGAAAAAAAAGAGACACTCGTAAAATACACTTTAATATTTCTAATATATGTTACTTCCTTTAATCTAATCCTTAAAACTTCTCTATAGGTTATATATCATAATTTCTATTACCTCAATGAGAAAACTGAGGCTTAGAGAGGCTAAATAACTAGCCCAATCTTTCATAGTCAGGAAATAGGGGAGCCAGAACTTGACTCATTTCTGCCTCATTCCAAAATCCAGGCAGTTTCATAATGGACTCTGCTCTCAATAATAAAATGATCTCCAAAGTCCTGCCACAGCTTCTAGATTGTAATTCTTTCATCTTAATAATAAAGTCTATCCAATTTGATGTTCATATCATCTTTCTAAGATTTAGAGGATCACATACATGCTTTTAAGCTGGGGAACTCCAGTGCCTTTACGCTGTGATAATTTCAGGTGTCAGGATAGCCTCAATAGGGCTGAAAACTCTTCTGAATGTTATGGGATCCAATCCCTGAGGTAATTGTGAAGAGCCTGAAGAGAGTCTTACACATAGGTACTGTGCCAGGGAAGGGCTCCCTCACCTCCATCATCTCCCCAAGTTTTAATTCAGATCATCATTGCTTCTCATACTGACCTGAGATGCAGGCCTAGGCACTGGGTATGATGCTACGCAGGCCAAATGCTACGCTGATTAACAGGGGATGGTGTGTCTCCCATTTCATACTCCATTAAGGAAGGATGAAGCAGGCTGAGCTTGCAAATGATGACAATAATGAGGTTCCGGTTATCTACCCTGCCTTTCTCTCCCCTGCTCCCCACCCGCTGTTTCTCTGAGGGCCTTACTAGTGAGTCCAAGTAGATTCTGACACGTTGGACATGCTTCAGCCACTATGAGAGGGCTGCTCTGCGGAGGGAGGGCTGGGGCAAAGCCATTTCCTTACAAACCCAGGGGACTGGCTGTGTGACTGCTCTGATTCTTCCTTTGGGAGGTGACGCTCGAAGTCCCTCTCTCTGTATTTCTTAATGAGGCAGCCATGCTGAGGGAGTGATCTGTGTGTGGATTGCTGAAGCATAAAAGATACCAAGTGGGTGGTTTGAGAGGAAAATGAAAGGGTTTTTTGTGCTCTGGCAGCTAATGAAATCAGAAAGAGAAATGGAACTCACCCAATGTTGAGAGAATGGGAAAAAAAAATACCCAGATTAATTTTTTTTTAATAAAATGAGAACAGCTCACTGAAATGTCAAAATATCTTTTCATTTAGGTTAAACAAAGGGAAGGGATAATGTGGTTTCAGTCGCATTTGTTGGCCAAAAATCTCGAAGCTGTGTTCATCCTATCTATAATTTTTACGGCAATTTTGCCATTCAAATTGACTATGAAAACTCACATCTGTGTAAGATGTTAACATGAGTTACGACTGGATGTAGAAATATGCTTATGGAGTAGAGCACGGGCCTGGAACATACAGAACTATGTCCATGGTACATAAGGATATGATATGCCAATAATCAAATCCAGCTTGCTTCTCATAGCAAGGATAAACACTTAGCAAATGTGTGAATTATCTCTGTGTTTCAACTCAACACAGACTGAGAAAGAGAAATTTCAGAAATTGGGCCACAAATTCTACACTTGGAAAGTTCATGAGCTTCCAGCAATGAAACAATTTATGACAGATTTTCATCTGAAAGTGTGAATTGAAGCCATTTCTATTTATCCCCTTATCCTGGCCTTATTTGGCTTTGGTCAAGATAAAATTTCCATAGTTCACTCATTTTCTATCTTCCTCTTTGGCTTGCTTCTTCTTAAACTTCTGACCTCTTTCAATTCTCCTTGCAGTTCCTTACAGAGCTTTGTTCCATTATAAAATTAAATTATTAAAAAGTATTTCTATCTCTCCTAAAATAAAATTAGGCATTGTCCTTGATAATACTAGTGTGCTTGCAGCCTCTCAGGTGGAACTTGCTCACCCTTTTGAGACTTTGATCACAACGTCCCCATCACTGCAAAGTTTTACTCCTACACCTACTTCCTAAACCCTTCTTCAGGGATACATGCTTTCAGCCACAATCTTCCCCACTTTTTCTCACCACTCCACCAAACTTCGGGCTTAATTCTTCACGTTATTCAAGGGTGATAATACTTGTCCAAGACTACTACTCTCCACCTCCTTTGCTTTCAGTTTGAATGACTACTGTGCCTGTGTTGGTAATTTCCTGACCTCAATTCAGTGACTGACCTTCCAATCCTCTCCCATGATCACATGCTAATAAGTTCTACCTTTGCAATATGAAACTCTAATGCCCCACTCTCAACCTACAGCTTTCTTTTCCTTTGCTTCATTCCAGGCTTCAATTTGATTGGTTTCATCACATTATGTGGACCATGGTTCTGTGAGCCACTACCTTTCTCTAAAGGTGAGACACCTGAAGCCAGTCCATCAGAGATCTCTGTGACCTCCTCTCTAATTTCCAAATCCTCCTCTTCCTTCATCCTATTTGATCTCTTATTTGTACCTCTAGTTGGCACTTCCTTTAATGAAAATGTCTTCTCCTTTGGCTTTTGTGTTGTATCTCATATATTCATTTTATCTTCCCTCTTCCTATCAGCTGGCTTGAATATCTCCTCTTCTCACTGTGTGCAAAGGGCTTCCTTCTAAGTCACTTACTGGTTTTTTCTTTCTTTTTAAACTCTATATTCCCTAAAGATTTTCATCATAACGTTCTTTTGAAGGATTTTTCTCTTAAGCACTCCCAATAGCCTGTTGCATGGACCAAAGGAGCCCAAATAAAAAATGTTTGGTACTGAACTCTAAAACTATTTCTGTTCCACTGTATACTTTTTCCAATGAAAGGTTACAGTCATTCAAGCCTGGCTCCTGAGCATCATCCTTGTTTTCCCACTTCATCCTTTCCAACCAAAGAATGAGTCATTAATTTGTGTCGATTCTAGCTCTTAAAGAGTTCTCACATTTTTCCTGTCTCTTTATCTGCACTGATACTACTACTATAGCTTCAAACTTCATTGTCATATTTCTGGATATTGTAGCAGGTTTCTCACTGGTTTGAACCTGTCCTTTCCCTGTCACCAGTGTCAATTTATTGAAGCATAGATTCATTTATAATTTTTTTCTAATCTAAGGCTTTCAATGTCTCCCTCTCCTAGCACTGCAAAGTCAAACTTCAGAACATGTCTAATCAAGATGCCGCTGATCTGATCTTTGCCTATTTATCTAGTTTTATCTTTACTCGTCGCACTAAACATTCCAGTGATGCCAAACCACCTGTTGTTACCAAAACATGGCATGGAGCTTTATACACACACACCTTTGCATATGTAGCTCTCTTTCATCCTGAAATATTCTTCCTCCTTTTTCATACCAACAAAAATTTATTTGTCATTCAAGATCTAGTTCAAGTATTACCTCGTTCTTCAGCTCACCTCGTTAACATCATCCTAACACTGTTCTTCTCCTGATATCCATCTTTATTCATAGTAGAATTCTGTATTTCCTTCAAACGTGTCATGTTCTCTACTTTGTTATTCCCTCCACCCTTACTATCCCTTTTCTCCTGTCTAATATTCTACTCAAACTTCAAATCTCAGCTTTAGATGGCATTTCCTTTGAGAAGTATGTGGCTTTGACCCCTAATGTAAGTTAAATCTTCTTGTTTTATGACTCCCTTGTAGCCTATCTCTCCCTTTTAGTAATGAAACACACAGAGGCTTCTTTAAGATCTGACTTCCACAAAGACAATTATACTGAAGGTTAAAAGCCCACTCTGTATATTTGTCATCGCTACATCTTCAGAGCTCAGCACATTGCCTGGCATATGTTAGATGTTCAGTAAATATTTGCTGGATTTTGATGGTATTGAACTTACTCCTGATGCCTGTATAGAGTTGACTGCAATCTCTCTCTTTTTAAAAAAATATTTATTTATTTTAAAGAGAGAGAGAGAGAGAGAGTATACAATTGGGATGGGAGAGAGCCTCAAGCAGATTCCCTGTTGAGCAAGGAGCCCAATATGGGGCTTGATCTCATGACCCCTGAGATCAAGCCCCAGGGTCACGAGATCAAGCCCTGAGCTGAAACCAAGTCAGATCCTTAACTGACTGTGCCATCCAGGCACCCCTGAGCACAATTTCTTTTAACACCTTCCCTCCGCCCCTGCCCTACAACTATACTTTTACCCATCAATGTACTAATTACACAATTCGAAGTTTGAATTTCCCTCAGCAACTGGAACTCATGACACAGCTCCCAGTTGGGGATCTTGGATCACAGGTTGAGGCCAAGCAGACTTACACATGCAGATCATGGAACTAGAAAGCTTTAAAAGACTGAATTGGATATTAAATTAGAGTAAAAAAGTAATCTATCATAAGTCTGAAGGAGTGTCATCAGTCAGAGGAAGAGAAATGGCTAAGAAACATAGCCAGGTAGACTAGTGTCATTCCTTGAGGCATGGGACAGAGCTGCAGGTGCTCTCATAGGACACATGCAAAAATTCCAAAAGATACTGAACAGGCTTTGGTATATATAATTTTGTTGTTGAGGTGGTGGTGGTGGTAATTGATAAACACTTACATGTCATGACCATCTCTTCTAGCCTCTGAATCCTCTAAAACAACAGCTTTATTTTAATCACTTTTGTATTTTCTCCCCTCAGTAGACATCTGTAGAACTAATATGTGTAGAGTTACTCTTCTCATCTAAAAGATTATTGTTTGCAGCTTTATTTACAAATAAAACCTTATTCCTTATGCTTTGATTAGAAATGTTTGTGTAAGAATGTGCTGAACTTGACATATTGTTTTGAAATGCAAGCTTTGTGAAATTCAATTTATGAAATCCAAACACAATTTCAGCCTATTAGGGGCTTGTAACCAAGAAATAACTTGCTAGTTAAATAAACCATTAGCTTTGGAAATCAAAGCATAAACAGATGAATTTTCTATGTGTGCTTTCCTGCTGTGGCTATTAGCCCAGGAATTAGCCAGGAAATTATGCACTATGCTGAATGAATTGATGGAACTTCAAGTGGAAGAAACTCCTGAGGCCAGTGGAGCGCTCTGTCATTGAAAGGGTATGAGGTGTAACTAAGCTGCTTTGCATGGTGAAAGCTGGCTGCTGGTGCTAACTCTTTCCTCTTCTGCATCGTCTAATTGATTTTCCTTTGAGTGTTATACCAAAGGATTGGGGGGCAGTGTCAGTGCTCTGCTTTGGATATAGGTAATAATATTTTTGTGGGGTTTTTTTGGGGGGGTAGAGAATTTAAAAAATCACAATAACACTAACTAAAAGTTGGCCAGCATTTTCTTATCACCATGTACTGGCAATTCTAATCAATGTCAGTGATAAAATGCTCCTCCTTCTGATGATTCTTTTGTTGGCCTACATTCTAAGTAATTATTGCAATTGCTATTGAGTTTTAATAATACATATGTAAGCTTAAAATTGGCTCATTTTTATTACTTTCCTTTTAACAAACATTGCATTCCATATGGAAGTTAATTTGTAGAACTCTCAGTTGTGCAGTTGGCCTCTGCCCCATGTGAACTGAGTATACCTGTTTATTTCCAGAATGAATATATAATGAATCATTCAAACATATAGTCGGTGGTAGTACATAGTTTTGTGTTTGAATAGTGGATAAGAAATAAACAATAATAGTACTGTGATTGCAAAGATGAAGAAATATAACTTGAGCCACTTTAATTCTATCGTTCTTTGTGACCCCTTTGAATTTTTGTGGTTCAAATTTAAAACAGTAAAAAAGATTGAGATATGAGAGATTCAATAATTTTTATTTGGTGAGTCCAAATTTTAATCCATACGTGAAATGTATTTATTTCATTGCATTAGGATTATGGAAAATAGCTTTGTTACATAGGGGAAAAGGATGTTAAAACACAATCTGCTTTCGGTGGCCAGTATACCATGTTTGCCACTCTCTCCCTAACCACCCTCGCCTTCTTCTTTTCCTGGTATTGTGATAGGCCCTGCACACACATGAACTGACCTTTCCTTGGGGCCTTCATTACTCAGAGGGGGTGGGCCCGGCCAAGGAGCCTGGTTGAATAACTGACCTTGGGGGTTACTCAAGACTGTCTATACTACCATTCTACATTCCCATCCTAAGTCTATTCTCTCATTATTTCCCAACTTTACATCTCTGTTTTATATATTTGGGCTGGTCCCTTCTGTTTTTCTCCTATGTGCCATGTTCATGCTCTTATATCCCCTTGCCCATACTCTCTGTCTTCCTGGAATATCCTTTCACCTCCTTGTCCCTTACTCAAATCACAAATCCTCCATGAAGCTCTTTTTGACTCTTTTGTCCTCCCGAAATATTTCTCAGTTCTCCAAACTCCTATAGTGTTTGTGGTGTTTAGATTTCTCTTGTTTTTGCTGGTTGACAGGGATTTAAAATTTTTTAAATTAAATGTATACGGTACAAAAGTTACTGTTCTGGCCATTTTGAAGTGTACATTAACTACACTGAATGATTTTTAAGTATCATTGTGACATTAAGTGTTTAGATTTTTGTGCAACTATTATCAGTATCCTTTTACAGAACCCTTTTAATCTTGCAGCACTGTGATCTGTACCTATTGAATAATAATTCCCCATTTCCCTTTGCCCCTAGCACATGAAAAGCATTTTATTTTCTGTAACTATGAACTACTCTTACATTCTCCATTAAAATGGAATCATACAATATTTGTCTTTTTTTATTGGCTTATCTCACTTAGTGTAATGTCCTCAAGTTTAATCTATGCTGCATATAACATGTGACAGGATTTTCTTTCTTATTAAGACCAAATATTCCATTGTATGTATACACCACAATTTGTTGAGTATATACTTGGGTTGCTTCCACCTTTTGGCAACTGTGAATGGTGTTGCTATGAACATAGATGTGCAAATCTCTTTAAGAATCTGTTTTTTAAAAAAGAAAAAGACTTTGTTTTCAATTATTTTGAATATGTGTGTGTGTGTGTGTGTGTGTGTGTGTATATATATATATATATATATATATATATATATATATATAGTAGCCGCCTTAATGGATATTAGGGAGCATCTCATTGTGGAAGATTTACATTTTTTAAATAATTGGTGACACTGGGCATCATTTCATGTGGTTATTGGCCATTTGTATATGTCATATGTCTTTGGAGGAATATCTATTCAACTTTTGTTCATCTTTTACTTGGTTATCTGATTTTGTTGTTGAGGTGTAGAAATTGTGTGTACATTCTGGATACTAACCCCTTATCAGATATATGATATACAGTTATTTTCTCCCATTCTGTAGGTTGCCTTTACTATGTTTATAGCATTCTTTGATGCACATCTTTTAATTTTGATGTAATCCACTTTTTTATTTGTCATATTAAAGAAATATGTCTTTCAGTGTCATATTCAAGAAATTCTTGCCAGATCCAATGTCATGAAGCTTTTCTCTTATTTCCTTTTCTAAGAGTTTTATAGTTTTAGCTCTTATTCTTTGGTCCATTCTGAGTTATATTTTGTATGTGATATGAGGCAAGGGTCTAACTTCATTCTTTCGCAGGTGGAGATCCAGTTTTTCCAGCATCATGTATTGAAAAGACCATCCTTTACCCATTGAATGGTGCTGGCAACTGCTTTGGGTATCATTTGACCATATATGTAAGGGCTTACTTTTGGGTTCTCTTTCTATTCTGTTAGTTTATATATGTGTCTTTATGCCAGTACCACACTGTTTTTATTACTGTAGCCTCACAGTAAATTTTAAAAACAGGAACTGAGAGACCTCCATCTCTGTTCTTTTTCAAGATTATTTTGCCTACTTGGGGTGTCTTAAGACTCTATATGAATTTTGGCATGAATTTTTCTATTTTGGCATGAATTTTTCTCTTTCTATAAAAAAGATCATTAGGATTTTGACAGGGATTATACTGAATTTATAGATCACTTTGGGGAGTATTAACATCTTAACAATGTTAAGCATTTCAGCCAATGAATATAGAATATCTTTCCACCTGTTGGTATCTTCTTAATTCTTTCAGCAATGTTTTATAGTTTTCAGTGTGCAACTCTTTTGCTTCCTTTGTAAAACGTATCCTTAAGCATATTATTCTCTTTAATGCTGTAGTTAATGAAATTGTTTTTCTTAATTTCCTTTGGGGATTATTCATTGTTAGTGTAAAAAATATAAAACTGATTTTTTGTTTAATTTTTATTATCCTGCAGATTTGCTGAATTTATTGATTAATTCTGGGTTTCTGTTGTTGTTGCTGCTTTGTTTGTTTTATTTTTGTCTTTTGTGTGTGGAATATTTAGGATTTTCTATACATCTCTGTTCATATCTGTGAACAGAGATAATTTTATTTTTACTTTCCAATTTGGATGCATTTTGTTTCATTTTCTTGCTTAATTTATTTGTCTTGCTAGAACTTCTACTACTATGTTGAATGCAAGTAGTGTAAGTGAGCATCCTCGTCTTGTTTCTTATCTTAGAGGAAAATCTTTCAGTCTTTTGCCATAGAGTATGATGTTAGCTGCAGGGATAGTTGGTTTTTAGCAGAGAGATCTTCAAAGGCCCACATTTATATGATTGACATTTATTGAACACCTTCTAAATTCCCCAGCGTAGATAGGCCTTTTTCGTATGTTGCTCATTTAGACTTCACAAAAACTTTATGAGGGAGTTTTCCCAACTTAGTAAATATGGAAATCAAAATTCATAGAAATCAAGTAACTAGCCGAGTTTACGAAATTAGTAAGTGACAGATCTGGGATTTGAATTCCATTTTTTCTCACTTAAAAGTCCACATTCCTTTCATTTTATCAAGTTGCTCCTTAAAAGAGGGACCAGGTCTCTCTAACTTATATTTCATTTTCGCTTCTATAGTATCAAGCACAGCTGGGCCCATCCAAATGCTCAGTATCTTGTGGATGGATCCATTGCCAACATAAAAATCCATTTTTAAATGCCCTGAGAACTTTTCTTGTCCTTGTTGAAAAGTGAAGCTGGATTTCTCAGGCAGTTGAATACACTTTTAGCTTGCCAAATGCAATACTTGAAGTGGGCTACAGTCTGTCACTGGACCACTAAGCCTAACTTCCAAAGTCATTCATTCTGCAGTCTACATCCACAGCTCTGTCTGTCCCAGCAACTGTGGTCTCTTACTTTGGGATCTTACTCTTACTTTACTGCCTGATTCATAGCAGCAGCAGAGTCTCTGATATGTTTTCTTCTTATTTGTGCCTAGGATCACCCCAGCCCCAATACCAGTGGCACATTACCCTAGAGGAACAAGGGAACCTGCTGAAAACCCATACCTTTCTAAGACTACCTTTCTTCTTGGCCAGGAGAAAAACAACCTGTGGCATCCAAATTTATTACATTGTCAAAAGCAAAAGCTAAAAACAATTCTTCAGGCTAGATTCCAGTTCTCAGAATTGACTTCTTCCAAGTGTTCATAGCTTTGGCGAGAGATGGTGTAGAAAAGAGACAACCCCACTCTGGAAAACTGTGTGGAGGTTCCTCAAAGAGTTAAAAATACAACTGCCCTATGACCCAGCAATTGCACTGCTGGGGATTTACCCCAAAGATACAGATGCAGTGAAACACCGGAACACCTGCACCCCAAAGTTTATTTTTTTTATTTTTTTTATTTTTTTTTAGCAAAGTCAATTTTTAAAAAAAAATTTTTTTTTAACTTTTATTTATTTATGATAGTCACAGAGAGATAGAGAGAGAGGCAGAGACACAGGCAGAGGGAGAAGCAGGCTCCATGCACCAGGAGCCCGATGTGGGATTCGATCCCGGGTCTCCAGGATCGCGCCCTGGGCCAAAGGCAGGCGCCAAACCGCTGTGCCACCCAGGGATCCCCCACCCCAAAGTTTATAGCAGCAATGTCCACAATAGCCAAACTGTGGAAGGAGCCTCGGTGTCCATCGAAAGATGAATGGATAAAGAAGATGTGGTTTATGTATATAATGGAATATTCCTCAGCCATTAGAAATGACAAATACCCATCATTTGCTTCAACATGGATGGAGCTGGAGGGTATTATGCTGAGTGAAATAAGTCAATGGGAGAAGGACAAACATTATATGGTCTCATTCATTTGGGGAATATAAAAAATAGTGAAAGGGAATAAAGGGGAAAGGAGAGAAAATGAGTGAAAATATCAGCGAGGGTGACAAAACATGAGAGACACCTAACTGTGGGAAAAGAACAAGGGGTAGTGGAAAGGGAGGTGGGGGGTGTTGTGGTGACTGGTACTGAGGGGGGCACTTGGCAGGATGAGCACTGGGTGTTATGCTATATGTTGGCAAATTGAACGCCAATAAAATTTTTAAAAATTTTTTTTTAAAGAGACAGCCCTGCCTTTGGGACATCCCCTTAGGTTTTATACTTTGCAAAGGGGCAGAGTAAGGCCACAAAGGGAAAAACAAACAAACAAAACATGACCCTCACTCATTAGGTAACCACATATCCACATTTTCTGGGACATCTTGATTGCAAACAATTTTGTTCATGTGCCATAAGACAGAATGGCTATCATGTGTTGGACTATTTGTTTTGATTTTTGGTTCAGGAAAGATGGTCACCATAAATAGAAAAAAATAAATAAAAAAGTCAAAAGTGCTTTAGGACTGCATCTCTTAATACAATCTTCTGGGTAATACATCCTGGGCATATGCCGGCAAGTTTGTTGTATGTGTGTGTGTATTCTATATTTCCAGATGTTGTTTAAAATTTAAGTCCATAGGGAATAATAATTTTTAACCTCCACCAGATTCCACTAAATCCACATATACATTGAGTTGGATTGTTTGGGCAACTCTTAGATCACCTAAGGGATTCGGGATGAGCACGTGGTCTAGAGATAGAAATTCCTATGAGAATCCCTGCCTGCATATGGAACAGGAGAAAGGGAGGGAGCGGGACATGCTCTCACCTCCATCTGGAAAAAGCCAAACTCTCTCTGAGAGTCCAGAGAGATGGCGTCAGCCCTGAGAGTCTAGTTCTGACACTTTAGAGCTGAACTTCCTATTCTGGCTTGTTCCTTTTGCTTCCCGTCTGTGGAGGGAATAGGACTCTGAGGGATCCTGGCATTGGAGAGTATGTAACCATGGATATGTCAAGCAAGATGGAAAACCTTAGGCTCTATGGTGCAGAGGAAAGACCCAGGACTTCAGAGTTATTGCAGTCTGGCCTTAGCCACTTAATATTTGTGTGACCTTGACCAAGTTACTTAATTTTCTGATACTCAGGATTCTCATTTGCAAAATGGAAATTAGTTTTTCTCAAAGTCCTTGTGATAATTAGGAAGAACATATGTAAAGTGGTTGGCACATTGTGCAAGCTCAAGTAATGGCAGCTATTACTGTTATTAGCGCTGATCTTTTTTTTTTTTCAAGATTTTATTTATTTATTCACGACACACACACACACACACACACACACACACACAGAGGCAGAGACACAGGCAGAGAAAGAAGCAGGCTCCATGCAGGGAGCCCGACGTGGGACTCAATACTGGGACTCCAGGATCAGGCTCTGGGCCGAAGGCAGGCCCCAAACCCCTGAGCCACCCAGGGATCCCCAGAGCTGATCTTTCAACAATCTTGTGTAGATGAAAATACTGGAGCCCAGAGAAGTGAGATAACTTATCAATGTCATGTATCTAGTTGATGAGAGACCTGGGACTGGTACCTAGTGATTGTTTCTCTAAGTCACTTCATCTCCTAAGATTTTCAGCTTTGGGAGATATTAGAACTAAAATACACTCTTGATACTCTTGAGAATGATGTAATCTAATGAAGGATAGATATATGAGAAAAAAAAAACCCACAAGGGTATTTAAATAAGAAATGGAGAAATAAGTATACTTACACATGTATTTGCTCAAAAACATGATGGGGAGGAAGTCCATGCAGTTAGCCAGACAATTGAAGAGCAGGGCAAAAATGTATTTGACTCCTGATTATAGGTAAATGTAGTAGCTTATTTTTCTGTTTCAATTTTCCTGGAATATACAAAGCCTCTGCTAGCCCCCTTTCTAAATAAAGTATTCTCCCAGTGGACTCTCAAGACATGCTATGAGAAATGTAACTGGGTTCCCTGGACACACTCTGCTTGTACCTACCATAGGAAGGACCTGACTCTCTTGTCTTCTAAGTTACTGGGACTGCCCCACAAATGGTAAGTAAGCAGAAACAGGGTAAACATTGTATTTGTCACTGTATACTCCATAGTACAATGCCTGGCATGTTGTAGGTGCTTAATAAATATCACTTGAACATATTATATGTAGATTGGACTCTTATACCTCTGGTACACAGGACTCGTTTGCTGCACCAAGAGACGTCAGCACACAAAATGTTTGTCCATCGTTTGGTTTATATTTATGTGAGATATAAAAAGCTCTCATCAGAGGATGGTCATACTGAAAAGCCCTTCTCTCCAGCCTGGGTAGTCTCCTCAGAACTGCTGGAAACAACTTTATTCTTACATTTCCTTAGCTTACATTTTCTTAGTTTTAAAGACCTCCTCCAAGACGTATCAGCCAATTTGACTTTACAGGACCCAGATGAAGACCAGCCTTCCCCAAGGACCTCCTCTGTCTACCCAGGCACTCTTGTCACCCTTTCCTGACCAATTTGTACCTTTAGCATACAGCTATGTGAATGCTCTATGCTTATACGTGTATCTCGAAGTGTGCCCTCAGGCCCTCATGCAGGTACACATGGCTTGCATAGGTGCTCCACAAATAATCATTTCAAGAGTCTTCTAGTTCTTGGAGGATATGGCAACTAACATCTTAAACTAACCATGCTGTATGTGACCTTATTTCCCTTTATTTTTTTCCTTCAAGGAAGCTTGGAGCCAATGTACAATCTGTCTCTAGCAACTGCAGTCTTCGCTTTGAGCAACAGTGCCCCTGTGTCCTTTTTATTCTTCTACATTATTTTCCTTTCACATATTTCTTTCTCTTCCTCTTTTTATCTCTCATATATAGGCTTCTGTAAAGAAGTTATAAATGACTAAATATGAAATGTAAAGTGATTCATTTCAACGTGCCAAAGGTTGAAGATGACCTACCCACCTTATGTTGGTCATTTTGCACTGAAATAAGGAAAATGAGGCTATAATCAAAAGGGCTATACCTAGAACAGTGCAAGTTCAGGTAACATGGTGGTTGAATTGGACCTCTTGGCATCTTTTCAGTTTCCCACAAAATGTAACTGTCTTCTGCATGTAGAACTGAAGTTACTGGTGCTTAGCCTCTAAAAGAAATCAGAACTGAAGTTTGGGCTTGTTTTTCTCCATTTTCTGAGTCAGCCTTTTAACCCCTTGAGAGCTGCCCCCAGGCTCAGGGCTTAAGGCCACCCACAAAGCTGCTTAAACCTACTTTCCCTGATTCCACACACTGGAGAGAAAAACAAACAAAGAAACAAACAAAAAAACCCAAAACTCTTAAGTAGAAGAAATGAACCACAAGATTTGGTTTTTCAATTCTCTCCCAGTCTCAGGAGCCCAGGCAGAGGAGAAAGCAAAGATGTATTTGAAAAAAGCAAAAAGAAAATGCAAAAGGAAGAGTGATTTCAGGGCAATACAATCTCAAAACATCAGAACCACCATTCTTATTTTACAGATGAGTAAAATTGAGGCTCGGGGTGGGGGAGGAAGTGACTAATCCAATCTCATTGGTCATCAAGGCCACTAATCATCTCTTTGGAAGACTGAGGAACCTTCCTGTAGCTCTATAACTTCTCTGTCTCCAGCAGGCCTGACTTAATGTCACAACTGGGCAAGGACTGTCAGGACATGGACCTCCCCCAAAACCAGAAGTGTTTTGTAAAGCAAACTTTCAATATAGCCATACGTGTTGAGCAACACTAGCTCATTTCTTAATGTCTGGCTAAAAAGCCTAGTTTCTCTGTAACCTAAAGCCCAAAATGCTATTCCTCTTTCCCTTACTTCTGCTCTCCCCTCTTTCTTCCCCAACCTCAAGACTTCCTTTCATGCATTTCTAATGTAACAGGACTTTGAGCCCTTATTTACCTTCTTAATTCCCACCCAGAGGGCCAGCGGCCTAAACATTTTCTCCCAAAGATATATAAAAAGAGTGATAATAACAATAAGGTGGCAATGCCAAGCCTTGCAGATAAGTGTCAGTATTTTCTAGGGCACAATTATTTTCACTTGCCCAAATTGCTTCTGATTTTGAAATTAAATGTTTCCTCCGTTTTTAAAATCTGCCATCTCTCCTATTAATGGAGATGCATGATTATTTCAATAATACAGTATGGCACTCACACTTGTGCAAGCCCCACACCTGCCTACATAGATTGGTCTGTAAGTGGAAGTCTATATGGGAAAGAACAAGGTTGGACATGAGTGTGGTGGAAAGAAAAGTGGAGAGTAGAAGAGGGAGAGGAGCCTCAATTTCTCTTCTGAGGAAGTTGATTAGATGATGTAAGAGAGGAAAAATTCTTTTTTGGGGAGAGAAGCTGCACAGTGAGTTTGAGAGCCAGAGAGCCCCAGTTTCCCTTGGGCATTGCCCGGTGAGAGGTAGAAGAGTTTGTTTTGTTATGATCAACTAAGAAAAAGATCAGGGAAGTGCTGGCAGCAGCAGAGGAATTATCAAGGGATAGTACTGGAACTGTTTTGTTCTTAGGCACAGATGTAATTATCTCTTTTTTTAAAAAAAAAAAGATTTTATTTATTTATTCATCACACACACACACACACACACACACACACACACACACAGAGGCAGAGACACAGACAAAGGGAGAAGCAGACTCCACGCAGGGAGCCTGACATGCGACTCGATCCCGGGACTCCAGGATCACGCCCCAGGCTGAAGACAGGCGCTAAACCGCTGAGCCACCCAGGGATCCCCTAATTATCTCTCTAATAGCAACCTTGATAAGCTAGTCTAGATACTAAGATACTGTGCAAGGTCTGTTTATCAGGTGGGTTGAAGAACTTCAGGATACATAGGTGAGTTTGTTTATATGCACACACACACATATAAACACACACATATACCCCACTGACACACATTGGCACAAGAAAACACATAGTCACATTCAGTCACTCAAACATAAAGACACCCATTCAGAGATATAAATGCACACATACACAACTGTACATATGGATGCATGTGCCTACATGCAATCATGCTGACACATGGCCATTTGTACCAGTCTTATACACAAATGTGCACAAATACACACAAATTGGAATAAAACCGAATATGTGCCTATGATGTGACGGCCATGAGAATCACTAGAAATCACACTGAGCTAAAGATGAGGCTCTAAGTAACATGAGAGCAGTGGCCAAGTCTCCTGGTCCTCAGAGCACCCAAGTGCTGGGCACATAGTGGGAACACAATAAGGTCCCACTGACTCATGGACTCTATGGCTTACCTTACTGATTTCTGCCATGGTTTGATTATGACAGCCATCGGAAAAGGGTCTCCCCTCCAAACCTTTGGTGTGAATACTTAGAGTATCTTAGAGCTTGTTGTTGGCTGAGATTATGCGTCTATGGAGCCCCCTCACTTACACCCTGACTCTCCATTCCCAGAACCCCTCTTATAGTTAAGTGGAGAATTTCATTCCTTTTCAAAAGCAAAAGATCACCAGGGCTCTCTATGGCACACCTGATGGAGAGTCCTTGTCTCCTTCATAGCAGGAAGGAAGCATAAAATGTCAAAATAAGAGCCAGGCAATGGTTACTGACATACCTGTGGCTTATTAACAACGTGTACATCATCGTTATCATTAAAGGTGACGTTTAAAAAGCATGGACATTCTATGCCTGTTTGTTTGGTCAAGGTGAAGCAAAGTAGAACAGCATATTTTCTCCCTGAGTCACTGGAGAAAGGTAACACCTGCACCCCATGTCTTAGGAGTTAGCATCTCCACTTAAGCAGCAAGAGGTCTCAGTCCTAGATGAAGGAGCCTGGAAACAGTTCCCTTTCCCCGTGGAGTTCTTGATTACAATGAACTCTATCTTCATTTCCTGTGCACTTGTTATTGATTCCGGCATATATACTACTTAGTATTTGAACAGGAGGGAGAAGAAATTGGGATGCTAATTTTGAACTTTTAATTCTATCCTTTTCACCTCCACAAACTTTCTTTGCTTTATTTTATCCCCTCCCTATTTGTTTTCCATTCTCTTTTTTTCCTCTTTTCCTGCATCCCAAACAGCAGTGGGATGGCTAGAGAGCTGCCACCTTTCCAACCACACCGTGAAGTCTTGGAGGTCCAAGGACAATGGCCTCCCTTTGCATTGATCCCTCTATTTAGCATGAACCACTTTTTAGCCCATCCTCTCAAGAGTGGGGGTGAGATTGTGGCATCAGGGAGTCTAAGCTTTTAGTTCCAGGGGTGGCTGTACTGATAGTTTTAAGGGAATTAATTTCTCGGTCCTCGACTTCCATAGTCTCCTGGTACCAATTTAGGTTCTTTTTGCTCACTGCCCAGTTCATAAAAACCGTTTCCTACTTTATAAAACCAATGCACTCATCCTTTCCAAACTTTGGTCTGGGACACCATTCTAGGGTGTGAATGCCTCCAGGAAGATATACTCCCTTTAATAAGGGAAACTCAGGGGACAGCTTCCTCTTCTTCCTGATTTTATACATTTTCCTATTAGGGTTGAAGCATAGTGATCGAAATGGATGTGTAGGCCCCTTTGGGGAAGGCATAGACAATGGGAATGATGACAGTTCTGTTTAATGGCCTCACCTCTCCCAAGCCCTGACTTTTGTCAAAGAGTGCTTTGCTGTTGTGGGAGAAAATGGTGAGAGCGAAGTAATGAGAGAATTGGTAAGAAATATTGAATGCTAAAAATGTCTCCTTTTTCACAAATTTAATCACAAGCAATTATGTTCAGCTATTCTCAATACTCATACTTGGGAAGTGTCATTATCTGGAAAGAAAAGCTCCTTGGAACAGCTGAAACAGTAAGGTTAGTGACATAGATTCTATTAAATGTAATGGGAATGTTTTCAAGGGTTACCAAATGATAAATCCTGTGGAAAAAGCTTTACCTACCTCGTTTTTAATTCAGTGTGTGTTATTCAGTAAGCTAGTTAAGACTTATTTTATCAAATTGTATCATGAAATATTTATTCCACTTAGTGCTCAGTTTATTTTTTTTCTTATGAAATTCTTAATATTTTCTAACTCTGGTTAATAAAAATATATATATATCCTAGCTGCAACACCAACTTGTTGTTATAGGTATATACCTTTCTCTTTAACTAAGTATACGGGGAAAATCTTGATCATGATGTCTCATAAAATTAATGGCATTATTTTTGAAGTTATATACATAATTCTTATTTAATGACTTTCAAAAACTGAAAGGCAAATTCAATCATACATGCACACACATTTACCAAAGGACTACCAGGAGTTTTGTACTTCTTGCTTCATAAGTCACATATTCTTTTTTTTTTTCTACAAATCACACCGCATTATTTCAAATTAAGTAGTGAGAAACAACATATAGACTTACTATCATTCTATAAATTATTGAAATATGGATGTCTGGGTGGTTCAGTCAGTCAAATACAGACTCTTGATTTTGGCTCAGTTCATTTATGATCTCAGGGTCATGAGATTGAGCCCCCACCCTATGGGCTCCACGCTGGGCATGCAGCCTGTTTAACACTCTCTTTCTTTCTCCTTCTGTTCCTTCCCAGCTCTGCCCCACCATCCACTCACACATGCACATGCACGCATGCACGTGCTCTCTTTCAAAATCAATTAATAGAAATAGACTGTATTAGCTTATCAGTTTAATCTTGATTCAACTGTTTTTAGTAAGCTATTTAAAAAACTCCATGATATATTACTCAGTGATTTTTAATAATATTTCCAAAATGTGTATTAATCTATTTGTTTGAATTGAAAAATGAAACCATACATTTTATGACAGAAAGCAAGTGTGATTAGGCTGATGGTTTGACAGTGATGACTGGTACTTCTAGTTAGGTTACATAGCAGACATTTCTCCAGATGCTGAGTAGGCTAAATCTAAACTTAAAGAATATGATAAGATAAAAGCAGTTTATGGAAAGATATGGAAGTATTGTCAGAGATGTATTGAAATTAGAAATATTTTTTAATTTTCCCAACTCTGTAAGTTTGGCATACTAAAGAATATGTCTGTATGTGGGGAAAAAAGTAATGAGAATAATCAATAGTCATTTAATAAATCTGGCAGTCTTTTGGTGATTATTCTCAGATATTGAAAAAGTGAATGGTTTTACTAAATTAAAAAATAAACAAGTAAATAAAAAGAATTACACACATAAACTCTTTTTCAGTTTAGGTAGTTTCCAGTTTTTGCTTTTAGCAAAAGTGAAGAAGACACTAATCACTGTCAGTAGTAGAGTCAGACACAAATGTGTCAGTAAACAGATCACAAAAAATAATTAAAAATAGATCACAAGTGATTTTTAGCCTACAGGAAAAATTTTTAAAAAAGAAGAACATTCAACCTTGCTATAGCAATTTCGCCTCTTTCAAGTGAATAGATCTTAGTGCTAACATTTGTGAAAATGTAAGACACAAATAGAAAATGTAAAAATGTGAGTAGAAATCTTTCATGTGGCATATGAACGATAATGTTTGAGCATGACCGGCCTGAAAGACCCCTCCCAGCTCTGACAATCTCTGTCACTCCGCATCTGCATGCCTTTTCCACCTCTTGGGCTTCCCTTCTCCCATCAGGGAAACCCCAGGCTGCCAGAGGCCTTGCTTGCCTCACTGCCACTGCTCACCTCGTTGCCTGCCTCAGCATGAACTGAGCTCCATTATGCCCTGACCCATCCTGTTCATCCGACACTCTTCTCTCAGCACGGCCTCTTCACGTTGTTTTCTAGTGATTTTTATATCAAAGAAACAAGGCTGTGTAACTTGTCAGATCTTCCACCTTCATTACAAAGATTAAGAGGGAGCCTCTGACACTGCTCCCTCTTACCCCCAAACAGGGTAGGCCACCTTTGTCTGTCTTGAGCCCACCCATTGATCTCATGATTCCTGCTTATGTAGGAATTACATGCCATCACCTCAAAAAGCCCGATGCCACTTCTCACTATATGCCCTTCAACCGTTTCTTTCCCCATCTCCCACCCTGCCCCCTTACTCATGAACACTGTCTGCTGGAACTCATGGTCCCCCGGCAGCAAAACATTCTGTTTCCTAAGCCTTTTATCTATATTCTCCCTTCACTTTCTTGTCCTGAGTACAATGTGACCCCCTCCAGAGGACAGTCTTTTCTGCAACTCTCTGAGCGGTGGTTGTTTATTCACCTTCATCTCTTGAACAGTTGAGCATGAGATGAGTTACAAGTACCTCCTCCTCCTCATTGTCACTTCTAATCTGTTCTCCTTGTCTTTCTTTTTGATATGTGGGGTCCAATCTTCTGTCTTCAGAGTTCACCAGCCTCTGTTCTTCCTTTTTGCAGTTAACTTCCAAGCCCAGGGTATGACGCCTTTCAATGACTGTAGCTCCTGGCTCACTGTATTTCTCTCCAAATCTGTCCCTGCCTCGATGCTGCTGATTTCCGTGTACACATATACAACTCTTGACCTTGACTTCCTTTCTTCTGATAAATGTGTCCTCCATTGTATTTTACCAGTTGATCTCATGACCATACCCTGCCCTATTCTTCTTAATGCAGCCTAGTTTCTGAGCTCACCTTTTATTTTTCCAGCTCATTCCCTTGAGTACTCTGACCTCAGCAAATTCTTGATACTACTCAATATACTTGGCTTAAAGTAAATTATTATAATCTTTATAACCATCTCTGTATGTACTCTCAACTTCCTCGCCTCTTATTTTAATACTCCTTTTGGAGAATGAAGACCATAAATACATTCTTCACTACCTCTATACCTAAAGCCATGCAGCCAACTTGAAATAAAGAAAAACCGGGGATCCCTGGGTGGCGCAGCGGTTTGGCGCCTGCCTTTGGCCCAGGGCGCGATCCTGGAGACCCGGGATCGAATCCCACGTCGGGCTCCCGGTGCATGGAGCCTGCTTCTCCCTCTGCCTGTGTCTCTGCCTCTCTCTCTATCTCTCTGTGACTATCATAAATAAATAAAAATTTAAAAAAAAAAAAAAAAAAAAGAAATAAAGAAAAACTTAAAAGCATGCTGATACTCTTATTTTCAATTGGTAGCCACAAACCACTAGTTAAACCACAATTCTCCCTGGCATTCATACTACATTTCACATATTTGTCTCTCTCTGGAAATCATTGACACCTGTTCCTTCATCAGTATTCTCAGATGACAACACTGCTTCCCACTTCATTGATAAAACTGAAGCAATCAGAGGGGAATGTCTATACACTTCCAACACCATATCTATACACCTACCATCTACACCTACAAACTCTGAGCTTCTGAGTGTTTTTTATTAAGATTTTATTTATTTATTCATAAGAGATGAGAGAGAGAGAGAGAGAGAGGCAGAGGGAGAAGCAGGCTCCATCCTGGGAGCCTGACGTGGGACTCGATTCTGGGTCTCCGTGATCATGCCCTGGGCTGAAGGTGGTGCTAAACCGTTGAGCCACCGGGGCTGCCCCCTTCTGAGTGTTTAATAGAGATTAACTATCCATGTTCCTCTCTAGGATCACTTGTGCTACAAACTTTCCCTGACCCTCACTTACTGAGAGATATCTTTGCAGTAATTCTTTCCTGTCTCTTATGTCATCCATATTTCCCTCTCTGATGAGTTATTAACCATCATCACAACATAATACACTTACTTCTCCTGTCTTAAAAAAACAATCATTTGATCCACAGCAGCTTCCATTTTCCTGCTCCACCTTATATCAAACTTCTAAACCTTTTTGTCTCTACCCACTACCTCTAATCCGTGTTCTTTTATTTTCTCTTAATCTCATGCAAAATAAAATTTTGCCCTCAACCACTTCAACAAAACTATTCTTGTTTGTTTAAGGTCAACAGGACTTCAGTGTTGCTAAATCTATGATCAATGATTAAAGCTGACAATGTTTTGGCCTTTAATAAGTATTTTAGGGATCCCTGGGTGGCGCAGCGGTTTGGCGCCTGTCTTTGGCCCAGGGCGCGATCCTGGAGACCCGGGATCGAATCCCACATCGGGCTCCCGGTGCATGGAGCCTGCTTCTCCCTCTGCCTGTGTCTCTGCCTCTCTCTCTCTCTCTGTGTGACTATCATAAATAAATAAAAATTAAAAAAAAATTAATAAGTATTTTACAGTTATTCATTTCCTACTCCTAGAAGCACTTCTGTCCCTTGGCCCTAAACACCGTACACTTGGGTTTTACTCCTAATTTACTGGTCACATTTCAATCTCTTGTTCTATTTCCTCCTCTTCTCCCCCATCTCCTATTTTTGGAGTGCCTCCAGGTTAAATTCTTTGACCTTGCTTCTTTTCGATTACTCTTATCTTGATCTCATCCTGTCTCATGGCTTTATATTCCATCCATGTGCTAACAACTTCCACTTCCAGCACAGACTTTGCCCCTTCACTCCTGATCCATATAACTGCCTATTCAATGGTGATGCCGAATAAAAGAGCAAACTTAACATGTTCAAGTGATCTTGTCTTACCCGAACCTTCTACACACATTTCTCCACCAAAGCTCATAGCAATTTCATCTTTCTATTTGGACAGGCTAAAAACCTTGGTGCCATCCTTGACTCCTGTCTCTCAAACTCCATGTTACATGCCATAAAACCATGTTATCTTTTCCTTTAAAATATACCATCATTTGGCCTCTTTTCACCAACTCTTCTGCTACTACCCTGATCTTGCCTAGATTTTTGTAAGAGACACCTAATAGCCCTTTGCTCATATTCTCACCTACTCCTTCCTAGTCTATTCTCAATACAGCAGCCAGAGTGACCCATTCCTGTACTCAAAGGCTCAAAACCCTCCAGTGGCCCCCAGCTCACTCCAAGCAAGAGCCTATGTACTTACAGTGGCCTACAAAGGCTAACACTCTGATGCCCTTTACCTCTCTGACTTCATCTCCTATGACTCTTCTCTCATTCTGCTCTAGCCCCACTGGCTTTTTCATTGTTCCTCAAATAGTTCAGGCTGCTGGCCCTTTCTACTGGCTATTTCCTCTGCCTGAAGCTCCCCTCCTCTGGGTATCTGCAAGGCACATTTTCCTTCTTGGACTTCATTTTTGTTCGAGTATTATTCCCTCACTAAGGTCTACTCTAACTACCAATTTTAAAGCTGCACTCCCCTTACCCTGCTTATTTTTCCTGTAACAATTATCACGTTTATTATATTTACTATCTCTCCCTAGAATGTATGCTCAATGAGAGAAGGTCTGTTTTTGTTCATAACTGTAAGCTCAGTGCCTAGAAGATTGCCTGGAAATAAGTGTTCAGTGAATACATTTGATCCGCAGAATTCATGGATTCTGAATTTGCATTTTCGCCTACTTTCTAAAATGTATTTGTAACGCCCAACCCATGCTCATGGCACATTTGTGACCATTCACAGACAAGCACTGAGCAGTGAGAAATTTGCGTCACCTGATGAGCATGTTCCCAGCTGAGGTTAAACAAGGCAACGCTCTGCCCTCTTATTTCAACTCTCATACTGTAAATAAGTTTCCTTTCTGTGTTCTATTTAGTGCCATGTTTTCCACATTTTTGTGTCTTTTGTTGGTGATTTCACTGTTAAAAATGGAATTGTCTCTTATTTTCTGGCACTGGATATTTCTCTGGAGAAGTATGAAGGCAGCCTGGATTTTCTTCCTTCATTTAGGGAAATCAAGCATTAAAAATATCTTGGAATAATTTTTGTCTGCATTTTTTTGGGTTCTCTATTTCAGGAACACTTTTTATCCATATGTTGTATCATTTGCCTGCCTTTGTTATCTATTACTTTATCTGTGATCATTTTATCACCCCCTTTCCTTTCCTTTTTACTCACTCAAAAAGGACTTTTATTTCAAGACTTTAATTACATTTTCAACCATATCTATTTTGTGTCGGGCTGCTCTAGTGATGACTTCTGTAATGATACTGCTTTAGTGCTCAGTTCCCTTGCTTTGCATCACTTTTTTAATGTCATTCTGTTCCTTTGACATTTTGTCTTTAACCCCTTTTTAAAAAACAGAATTCATGTTATCAAGTTATTCCACAGCCTGAAGCACTTGCAAGGACTCTTCTATTTCCTTGGGTTAGGTTTTCTGTCACTTGAGTTATTTTTCTGGCCTTTGCAGCTGTGCTTCCTTTCTTGGTGTTGCCGTGGATAGGTTTCCACAGCTATCGTCTATGATCACCTGGCCCCTTCACTGGTGCCAGGTGTGTGCAATGGAGATTGCCACAGTGAGGTGTGGGCAAACTCTTTGTAGCATCTTTCCCATTTTACTGAAACATTTTTCGTTTCTCCTCTGAGTCATATTTGAGAGATATGTCCATACTACTTTTCAGTGCCTTGATAGTTCAATCAATTAGAAAGCTCAAGCTGGAGCTGTGTGAAAGTTTGTTGGATAACTTCCACTTACCTGATTCTGGACTTTTTCTAAGATTAAAAAAAAGTACCCTACGTTAAAGATCACCATGGTGATCAAGGGCATAGCCTACTCTTGTAAGGAAATACCCTTGTGTTTTAGACCATTTCCCTAATTTAGACTGGAATTCTGAGAAAATGGCAAATTCAAGTAGTTTTTCCTGCCTCTGCCAAGATGGCATAATGGTTAGGATTAACTTTCCCAGGTTTCCTTATGTACATCAGGAAACTAACGACATCATAGGATTTTATGAGTCTCAAATAGAACATTGCATAAATTGGTTGATCATCTTGCTATAGTAGATGCTCAAAATGTTAGGTATGATTATTTTTTTGCAGCGATTGATGAACATTCTTTTCCAGAGAGCAATTTCTTTACCTTTGTCCTAGACTGACTACTTACACTTTCATTCTGCTTCTTTCCAAATGGGGTTGCATTCTTGAGATTTTATAAACCTACTTCATTAGTCTTTTGTCACCTGTTGGGGGATGTGTTGGGAGAAAGGACTTGTGATGAACCATGTCCAAATATTCTATTGATTTCCTTGGAAACCACTTTTAAAAGTTTGTGACATGAGGTTGCTGATGGCAATACTTTTGTTGCCATTAATGCTAGTTTCAATAGGTTACAGGGTGAGATATTGTTTATCTTTTTTCATTCATCATGTCTACTTAGAAGTTCAAACATGTTTAGAGGCAGAGAGGAGACAGAGAGTCACCCTGGGCAGGGGCCTGAGTGAGGAAAGGCAGAGGTAGACATGCACAAAAGGAGGTGGTGAAGGGCAGGGGCTGGTTAGCAATGAAGGAAATAATGAGTAATGAAGCACAGTAGGGGGAAGGTAGACTTTAATGCCTGGTCCCAGACATTTGGAACCCAGAAGAACTGAGATTAGTGGTGCTATTAAGACTAAGATTTGTGTTGTTGATCTTCTATGGTGAGCTCCTCATGAGTTCACCTGTTGGCATTCTAGCTCTCCTTAAGTGAATCTGTAGGCTTCTACTGACACACGGCCTAGAGGTTCTGACTGGGATGAACATGTATCTCTTGCTCCTTAGTAAAACAGAGACCACCTGGAAGGGAGACAGATGCAGAAAACACCAAAATTCTGTCTGCTTTTTCATTTTAGGGTCCAGTTTTGCTAGGTATAGACATGGCTGTGTTTATCTGGTCCATGTTTTATCTGCCTCTGGAATTTGGGGGATAGACAGCTCTAGGAGCCACTTCCAATGACATAACTCAGGGCTCCAGCTCTGTTTTGGACATCAGAGAAAAAGACAATTAATTCATGACTTCATAAGTACTATGAGTTTGTTCACTAAATCCAGTTAACATTGCTCCTAAACTGAGAGCTCCCAAAGTCATTGACTATCCATATGTGTCCAGAGCCAGTGCCGATGGCTGGTACAATAGATATTCCTTAATTAAATGAAGAAAAGGTAGATCAGTTTGACAGTACTCCAGAAGTTGGAGAATATCCCTTGAGTCCTCTCCTTCCCTCCCACCCTATCACCCTCTCTAATTTAGCACCAACTTCTTCCCAAGAAGCTTGAATCTGCCAGTGGAGTGAGGAATCATCCAGCAGGAGGGTTATTTTAAATCTTTAATAGACATATTACCTTACATTATGGCTTCATCATCCGCCCCTCAGTGTGAGCACAAAGAGAACATCAATCACAATTAGTGTAACATCCCAAACACATAAAAAAGATGAAAATGTGCAGCTAGGTTGGGTGTAAGGGAGCCCAGGCTCTCTGAGTGGCTTTCTGCTAGACCATGGGCACACAGCCAGGCTTGGATGCAGCTCTCCCAGGGACCAAGAATGGGATTAATAGGGGTATGCTCTGGGCCCAGAGCACTGCTCCTATTCTCAACAAAGGCAGAAACTTCTAGTGCTGAGCTGAAACTGCAGCTGTCATTTACAAAGCTCTGCTCTCGCTTCTGTTACTGGCCAAACAGAGGCCACTGACCAAAACTTGGGGTCCCAGATCCAGAACAATTAGAAAAGAATATCTTATTTATTAAGTCAATACTTCAGTAGGCTCTTTCACTTATATTTGCTCGTGTAAGCCCTATGACCACCACATGGGGTAGATGTTCTTATTCGTCTTTTTACAGAGAAGAAAACCGAGGCTCAAAGATTTCTATGACTTAGGTCAGTTTCTTTCCAAAGGTTTTTTCCTTAGGATGTGGCCCCTGGGTAAGACAAGCATATATAGAACTGAAGCTGGGAGAGGAAATGCTGCTCCAACTTTGGAGGCAAGAGTGGTGCATTGGGGATCCCTGGGTGGCTCAGCAGTTTAGCGCCTGCCTTTGGCCCAGGATGTGGTCCTGGAGTCCCAGGATCGAGTCCCACATTGGGCTCCCTGCATGGGGCCTGCTTCTCCCTCTGCCTGTGTCTCTGCCTCTCTCTGTGTGTCTCTCAAATAAATAAATAAAATCTTAAAAAAAAAAAAAAGAGTGGTGCATTATCCAGGCATGAGAACCAGGTGTCCCTTTCCCCCTTAGTAAGGAGGAATCAATCTCCCCTCCATCACCCTTCACCTGCATGTCATCTTTCATAATGCCCAGTAAACCACTGTTTGCCTTTTTCATTGTTTGCATGCATTTATGTACAGAGGTAACTACTTATCTCTCTTTTGGGTTAACATAGAGTTGAGTTACTCTATAACTCAATTCTCAGCACCACCTACATCTGTCAGCACAAGACCTCTCTCTCCTATTTGTTCCTTCCATTCAGTGTCTGATCCTCACTCCCATCCCCTCACCTGCATAAACATCAAACTGCTGTCTTTTTAACAGTTTGTGCATGTGTATGTGCTTTTGGTTTACATAATAGTATTTTGTTATAGACCTCATTCTGCTTCTTATTTTTCCCATTAACATCAGACTTTTAGATATAATCACATTTTTTCCTTGGGAATCTAGCTCACCAGATTTTAATTCCTGTGTGCATAGTGCTATGCATCCACACATTAACTTATCCCCATCCCTAGAGATAGATCCTTTAGTTTGCCTTCAATTCCTGTACACTGCACATGGTACAACTCAACAAACGTCAGCATCCTTGCCTTTTTGAGATCTGCACCAAACTTTATCTGTCCATTCCTCAATCTTTGCCTTCCTATTTTTGCCTCACTTATTTAAGACCTTATCATCCCTTGTCTGAGTTATTACAAAGATCTCCCTCCCTCCCATCTCTTTTGCCACTAAATTCAACACACCCTTCAAAGCCCACCTATACTTGCCTTCCTCCTAACTCCTTCATCACATATTTTCCATTCCTGCCATTTGCTGCAGAGGCCACAGTCCAAGATGAGAGATGATTAATTGTTGCAAATTGCAGGAATTTTCTACCTGGTTAGGTTTTGTGGTCGCCACTGCAAGGAAGAGGAATTGTAACCTATTCAACTCATTACAGAGCCTGTGTAGTACATATGCAGTGTGGTCAAAGGGCTTTTCAGTCCTCTGCCTGTGTGTTAGGGAAGAAATTCCTCCTGGGGAGTCTGCCTCAGGAGCAGGTAGATGGAGACTTCTCACTGCCAGATGGGCAGGGTTATGGAGAGTTAGTTGGTGAGAGTGGGTGATGAAGTAATCAGTCTCAATTAATCCCTGGTGTCCTATTTGCCTATGCATACATATTTGATCTTGTGTGTAAGTGTGTGCATGTGTGTGTAGGTGGGGGCAAAAAAAGGGAAGGATAAAGGCAAGTTTCATGCCATATTTCCTTCTGCAAGCTTTGGAAAGATAAGCCTTTCCCAAGTAGGACATAGGCGGGACTTAAGTATTGTTCCCTACATAGTCATCTTGTCTGCTTCTTTCCTAAAGCATTTTGAAGGTGGCAAAAGCAGCTGAAAGGATCAGAAAGTGGTCTTGCCATCAAAGTGGGCAAAGCAAAACAAAGTATTGAGCAGTAGGACTAGAGGTTGTAAAGCAGGATATTGCCCTTTTTTAGGCTGTCAATTTATTGGTATTTTAACCTGCCTACAATATCTTTTATTTTTTGGTCATTTTCCTGAATCTCAAGTTTTTTTCATTCACCTTTTGTTGTTGTTGTTCTCTAAGATTGATTACGAGCATCCATCCCCTCTTCCTAAAGGGATAACTGATTTGGAAGTTCCTTATTCTTGATCTCATTTTTTTTGGTCTCTCTTTAGCAATAGATATTAATGTCTAAGCAACCCAGGCATCCCAAATCCATGATTTCTAAATAGCTACGGCTGGTGAGTGTCTTTAGAGCTGAGAATATTTCAGGAAAATGCAACAGGATTGGGGATTATTTAAATAACGCTTAGAAATTGTCATTATGTGTTATCATTTTATTAATTGATTTATGACTTTATAGACACACTTTTGAATTGTCATAAACCATCAACATAAGTATACAAAATGTTTTCTTGGTAACTATGTTTGCTATATCGTTATGGGGTCTGCAGAAGGCAAAGTGTTATCAGATTCCTTCCTGAGAGGTGTTAAATCTGCAGCAATTTGGTTGAATGGCAGGACCTCAAGACTGAAAGCCTGAAAGTATTAGTATAATTTTGTTTTTGCTCTAAGTAGTTGAGCCGTCCTTGCAAGTAAAACAAAGGAATGTGTCTGTAATATCTCTTCCTGATACAAACTTCTATAATTTTATGACTTGGAGTCTGAATGCCAAAACCAGGACCGAGATCTCCATTAGCCACTTATTAACTAAATTTGCATAAGTTGTTAACTCCCTGACCTTTAGCATTTGTCTTTTAAATGTAGATTAAAAACCTTGGTCAATAGGATTTCATAAAGAAACTGTAAGAACCAAACATAATAGCAGCCATGAAAGTGCTCATACAACATAGCTACACACAAAGTACATCATGATTTGTATTCCTTTTCGTTTTGATTTTTCTTTTCACTCCTTTTAATGGGACTGGATTGGCTTTATTCTTACAGTAGTGCACACTCCTGTATGTGTACCATTTGATCTATGGGACATATTCAGCCCTCCTTTTCTATTCACCACAGAAGAGTTTTTGCTATTGTGATCTATTGTAATGCTAGGATACTGAATCTACTGTGACACTGTGATACTGAGTTAAGGGAATAGGAGGGGAAAATTTGGCTTGAAGAGGAGAGAGAGAAGGGATTGGATATAATAGGCTAAGCAGACCAATGGGAGAGAAGGAACTGCAAGAAATGAGAGAGAAGGAGGACAGGGAGCTCAGATGGGGGACCTAGAGGCAGTACCAGGGAATGGGGACTGCCTGTGAGGGCTGTAGAGTAGCTGTGGAATGTGAGAGAATTGGGAATAGACAAAAGGGCTTTGCAAAGAATTGCTGTGGCTTAGGAGTTAGATCCTCTTTCACAATCTTCAAGAGACACAAATAATACTGTGATTCCTTTTTAATTACTATTTGTTGGCAGGTTTGCCTCTTTTAAAGATGAGTCCCTGCAGAGACTGTGTAATATAGCAGGTCATTTATCATATCAGGATGGATTAAGAACTATTCCATTTTTTTTCAAGATTTTAGTTCCAGTATAGTTAACATATAATGCTATATCAGTTTCAGGTATACAGTATAGTGATTCAACAGTTCCATACATCACCTGGTGCTCATCATGATAAGTGTGCTCTTAATCCCCTTCACCTCCCTCACTCATCCCCCCCCCCCCACCCATCTCCCCTCTAGTAACTCCCTGTTTCTATAGCCAAGAACCTGGTTTGTTTTTTGTTTTGTTTTGGTTTTTTTTTTGTTTGTCTCTTTTTTTTTCATTTCTTTGTTTTGCCTCTTAAATTACGCATATGAGGGAAATCATATGGTATTTGTTTTTCTCTGACTGATTTATTTTGGTTAGCATTATACTCTGTAGTTCCAACCATTCCAACCATGTTGTTGCAAATGGCAAAATTTCATTTCTTTTTCAGTGACTAATATTCCATGGTATGTATATGTATGTGTGTGTGTGTATACACACACACACACACACACACACACACACACACTCTTCTTCATTATTCATTCATCTATTGATGGGCACTTGTACTGCTTCCAAAATTTGACTATTGTAAATAATGTTGCCATAAACATAAGGGTTCATGTTTCTCTTTCAAGTAGTGCTTTTGTATTTTTTGGAGTAAATACTGAGCAGTGTGGTTACTGGATCATAGGGTAGTTCTATTTTTAAACTTTTGAGGAACTGCCATACGCTATTTGTGTATGCACAAGTTTGCTGCAGTGTATGTTTTGTTTGTGTATGCATCAGTGACTGCCAGCAGTTTGCCTTCCCACCAACAGAGCAAGAGGGCTCCTTTTTCTCCACATTCTCAAAAACTCTTGTTGTTTCTTCTGGTTTTGACTTTAGCCATTCTGGCATGTATGAGGTGATATCTCATTGTGGTTTTGATTTACATTTCTCTGATGGTGAGTGGTGTTGAGCATTTTTTCACGTGTCTGTTGGCCATCTGTACGTCTTATTTGGAGAAACATCTGTTCATGTTTTCTGCTCATTTTGAATTGGATTAGTTGGTTTTTTGAGTGTTGATTGTCTCAGTTCTTTATGTATTTTGAATACTAACCCTTTATCTGGTATGTCATTTGCAAATACTTCTCCCCTTGAGTAGACTGTCTTTTAGTTTTGTTGGTTCTTTTCTTTGCTGTGCAGAAGCTTGTTATTTTGATGTGATCCCAATAATGTATTTTTGCTTTTATTTCCTTTGCCTCAGGAGACAATGGAAATTCGGTTTGCCAGTATTTTGTTGCAGGTGTTTTTTGCATCCATGTTCATCAGAGATATTGTCTGCAGTTCTCTCTCTCTCTCTCTCTCTCTCTCTCTCTCGTAGCATCTATCCAGTTTCGGGATCAGAGTAATGCTGAGCCTCATAGAATAAATTTAGAAGCTTTGCCTCCTCTTCTATTTCTTGGAATAGTTTGAGAAGAATAGGTATTAACTCTTCTTTAAATGTTGAATTCACCTGTGGAATCAGAAAAATGTTGCTACAGCTGAAATAACTGCCTGTGCTCTCTTCTTGGATTTTCATAGTTTCACATCACACATTGAGGTCGGTAATCCATTTTAAATTTATTTTTGTGTATGGTATAAAAAAGTAGTCCAGTTTCATTCTTTTACATGTTGCTGTCCAGTTTTCCCAAAATTATTTGTTGAAGAGACTATCTTTTTACATTGCATATTTTTGCCTCGTTTATCTTAGATTGACTATATACTTGTGAGTTTATTTCTGGACTCTCTGTTCTATGCTTTGATCTATGTACCTATTTTTGTGCCAGTACCATATCGTTTTGATCACTATTGTTTTGTAACATAACCTGAAGGCTGGAATTGTGAAACCTCCAGCTTTGTTCTTTTTCAAGATTGCTTTGGCTATTCTGAGTCTCTTGCAGTTTCATACAAACTTTAGGATTATTTGTTCTGCTTCTGTGAAAAATGCTGTTTGTGTTTTGGTAGGAATTGCATTAAATCTATAGATTGCTTTGGATAGTATAGAAATTTTAACGTTTGTTCTTGCAATCTATGAGCATGGAATGTCTTTTCATTTCTCCGTATCATCTTATATCAATGTTTTACAGTTTTCAGAGTACAGGTCTTTCACCTCCTTGATTAAGTTTATTCCTGGGTATTTTATTCTTTTTGGTACAATTGTAAATGGGGTTATCTTCTAAATTTCTCTTTCTGCTACTTCATTATTAATATATAGAAATGCAATGGATTTCTATATATTTGTTTTGTATCTTGTGACCTTACTCAACTCATTTATCAATTCTAGGAGTTTTTTGGTGGAATCCTTAGGTCTTTCTGTATATAGTATGTTATCTGCAAATAGTGAAAGTTCTGTTTCTTCTTTGCCAATTTCAATGCTTTTTATTTCTTTTACTTATCTGATTGCTGTAGCCAGGATTTCCAGTACTGTGTTGAATAAAAGTGGTGAGAGTAGAATCCCTTTTTTTTTTGTTTGTTTGTTTGTTCCTGAATTTAGGAGAACTTTCAGTTTTTCTTCTTTGAGTATGATTTTAGGTGAGAGTTTTTCATATATGGCTTCCTTTATTGTGTTGGATATGGTCTACTCATACCTACTTTGATGGGGATTTCTGTCATGAATGGGTATTATACTTTGTCAAGTGCTTTTTCTCTATCTATTGAAATGATCATATTTTTTTGTCCTTTCTCTTATTAATGTAATGTATCACATTGATTTATTTACAAGTATTGAGCCACTCTTGCATCCCAGGAAAAAATCTCACTTGATTGTGGTGGACGGTTTTTTAAATTTATTGTTGAATTTGGTTTGCCAGTATTTTGTTGCAGGTGTTTTTTGCATCCATGTTCATCAGAGATATTGTCTGCAGTTCTCTCTCTCTCTCTCTCTCTCTCTCTCTCTCTCTCTCTCTCGTAGCATCTATCCAGTTTTGGGATCAGAGTAATGCTGGGCCTCATAGAATAAATTTAGAAGCTTTGCTTCCTCTTCTATTTCTTGGGATAGTTTGAGAAGAATAGGTATTAACTCTTCTTTAAATGTTGAATTCACCTGTGGAATCATCTGATCTTGAACATTTTTTCTTGAGAAATTTTGTTTTGTTTTGCTTTGCTTTTTTTCTGATTCAATTTCATTGTTGGTAATCTATCTGTCCAAATTTTATATTTCTACTTGATTCAATTTTGGGAGCTTATATGTTTCTGATAGTTTATCCATTTTTTCTAGGTTGTCCAATTTGTTGGCATATAATCGTTCATAATATTCTTTTATAATCCTTTATATTTCTGTGGTGTTGGTTGTTATTTCTCCTCTTTTATTTATGATTTTTATTTGAATATTCTCTTTCATTCTTTCTCTCTTTCTCTCTCGAGTCTGGCTATAGGTTTATTAATTTAGTTGATCTTTTCAAAGAACTCACTCCTAGTGTCACTGATCTGTTCTGTTTTTTTTTTTTTTTTTTAGTTTCTAAACTTTTTTTTTTAATTTTTATTTATTTATGATAGTCACACACAGAGAGAGAGAGAGAGAGAGAGAGGCAGAGACACAGGCAGGGGGAGAAGCAGGCTCCATGCACCGGGAGCCTGACGTGGGATTCGATCCCAGGTCTCCAGGATCGCATCCTGGGCCAAAGGCAGGCGCCAAACCGCTGCGCCACCCAGGGATCCCTCAAAGTAATTATTGACACATATGTTCTTATTGCCATTTTGTTACCTTTTTATGGTTATTTCAGTGTTTTTGTTTTTTCTGTTCCTTCTTCTCTTGCTCTCTTCTCTCACCATAAGTTGGCTATCTTTAGTGATACATTTGGATTCGTCTCTCTTTATGTTTTGCATATCTATTACTTGTTTTTGATTTCTGGTTACTGTTAGGTTTGTATATAACATCTTATGCATATAGCAGTCTATATTCAGTTGATGGTCACTTAAGTTTTACCCACTTTTCCCCCACCAATTCTTTGGGTATATGGTATCATAGTTCACATCCTTTTATTCTGTGAGTCTTTTGATTGATTTTTATAGATATACTTAATTTTTCTGCATTTGTGTTTCCTACTTACTCTGACTTATAGTCTTCACTTTCCACTCAGAGTCCCCTTTAACATTTCCTGGTATAGGGCTGTTTTAGTGGTCATAAATTCCTTTAACTTTTTTTTTTTTTTTTTTTTGTCTGGGAAACTCTTTATCCCTCCTTCTAATTCTGAATAAGAGCCTTGGTGGATAAAGTATTCTTGGTTGTAGGCTTTTGATTTTTTAGTACTTTAAATATATCATGCCACTCTCTTTTGGCCTGGAAAGTTTCTGCTGAAAAATCAGATGATAAAGCCTTATGGAGTTTCCCTTGTATGTAACTGTCTTCTTTTCTCTTGCTACTTAAAAAAATTGTTTTTATCACTCCTTTTTGTCATTTTAATTACTACGTGTCTTGGTAATTGTGGACCTCTCTGGGTTGTATTTTGGGGGACTCTGTGCCTTTTGAATCTGGATTTTTAAAAAGATTTTATTTATTTATTTATGAGATACAGAGAGAGAGGGAGAGAGAGGCAGAGACACAGGCAGAGGGAGAAGCGGGCTCCATGCAGGGAGCCCAACATGGGACTCAATCTTGGGACTGAAGGATCATGCCCTGGGCGGAAGGCAAGTGCTAAACCACTGAGCCACCCAGGGATCCCTGAATCCGGATTTCTATTTCCTTCTCCAGACTTGAGAAGTTTAGCTTTTATTTCTTCAAATAAATCTTCTCCCCCTTTTTTATCTTTCTCCTCCTGGGATCCCTATAATACAAATATAATACACTTGATGATATTGCTGAGTTCCCTAAGTCTATTTCATTTTTTTATCATTATTTTTTCCTCTCTCCTGTTCAGCCTGTTTGTTTTTTATTACTCTGTCCTCCATGTCACTGATTTGTTCTTCTGCTTCCTCTAGTCTAATATTATCAATTTAGTGTTATTTTATTTTCAGTTATTGAGTCCTTCATCTCTGATTGTTTCTTTTTATGTTTTCTATCTCTTTGTTAAATGTTTCACTGATGTCTTCCCCTCTTTTCCCAATTCCAGTGAATATCTTTATGATCATTACTTTAAATTCTCATTAGGCTTATTACTTATCACCATTTCACTTAGGTCTCTTGCTATGATTTTGTCCTTTTCTTTCATTTGGGGTATATTCCTCTGTCTACTCATTTTGCCTAACTTTCTGTGTCTGTCTCAATGTGTTAGGAAAGCTATGTCTCCTGTTCTTGAAAGTAGTGGCCTTATGAAGAAGAGGCCCTATAGTGCCCTGCAGTGCAATGTTCTTTGTTCACCAGAACCTAGAGTGTCAGGTGTGTCTCCTCTGTTTTGTGTGTGCCCTATTGTTATGGCTGAACAACTTTTGCCTTCAGTCCAGTCATCTGTGATGACTCTCTTTGCTTGTTGTTGTAGTCAGAGTTTGGTTCCTGTATTGTTAGTAAGCTGAGGCTCTCTTGGGCTTGAGTTGAGTCAGACCAAGGATTTGTCAGATATGCAGTAGCACCAAACTGCAGGCACTTTTCCTGTGATGTCCTCTGAGAAGCTTTCACTGGTAGGTGGGGCCTACTGTCAGACCAGACATCTGCCCTGAGCGCACTGCTGAGACTGCAGTTGAGCTAGTATGTGTGGTCATTTTCCCTTCTCCTTGGGCAGGAGTTTCTTTGTTTTTTTTTTTTTGTTTGTTTGTTTGTTTTTGTTTTTATTTGTTTTTTTTTTTTTTAATTGAAGTTTGATTTTCCAACATATAGTATAGCACCCAGTGCTCATTCCATCAAGTGCCGTCCTCAGTGCCTGTCACCCAGTTATCCCATTCCCCCCCGCCCACTTCCCCTTCTGCAACCCATTGTTCATTTCCCAGAGTTAGGAATCTCATGGTTTTTCTCCCTCTCTAATTTTTCCCACTCGTTTTCCCTCCTTTCCCTTATAATCCCTTTACTATTTCTTATATTCGCTGTATGAGTGAAACCATATGATGATTGTCCTTCTCTGATTGACTTACTTCACTCAGCATAATACCCTCCAATTCCATTCACATCGAAGCAAAGGTGGGTATTCATCCTTTCTAATGGCTGAGTGATATTCCATTGTAAATACATATCACATCTTCTTTATCCATTCATCTGTTGAAGGACATTGAGGCTCCTCCCACAGTTTGGCTATTGTGGACATTGCTGCTATAAACATTGGGGTGCAGGTATCCCAGCATTTCACTATATCTGTATCTTTGTGGTAAATACCTAGTAGTGCAATTGAGAGGAGAGGGGCAAGATGGCAGAAGAGTAGGGGTCCTCAACTTACCTGGTCCCACAAACTTACCTAAATAACTTTCAAAACATCCTGGATACCTACAAATTCAACCTGAGATCTAAAGAGAGAACAGCTGGAATGCTATGGAGTTACTCTGAAGTAGTGCTGATTCCTGTCAGTCCACTTATACATTACTAGACTTGTGGAACCTCTTTGGATGGGCTTATGCCAAGAAAATATTTGGGGGGGGGCTGTACAATGTTAACAAAGTTTGTGCAGTTCTGCTATGAGAGGAGACACAGGGCAGAGGCCCACCAGGAATGGGTGTTTTTGCAGGAGAATGTGGGGTTGGGGCACACTGTTGGTATGTTAGTTAACAAGTTTTGGCATTGCATTGGTTCCTGCAGGTGTCAGTGTGTCTAGGCTGGGCCCCTCAGGGAGGGAAATGGTGCCCACCAGGATTTTAGTTCCTGAAGAAGTCATCCAAAGATCTCTGCCCCTCTGGCCCATGCTCTCAGATTAGTAAGAAAATCTCCCTGCTGTATACCTTAGGTATTTTTCAAACTGCTGTTTCTATGCTGTATCTCCATGGGGCTGTCTCTTTAAGGGTGGGGACTCAGTTTCTTATTGCTCTCTGGTTCTCCTAGAGATGAGCCCACTGATTTTTAATATTTGAGGTGATAAGCCCCATTGTTTATAAGAACTCACAAAATTATGCCCCTTTGGTTTTCAAAGCCAGAATATGACGGGGATTGTCCATGTCCGTGATGCCAGGTATAGGGTTTGTTCTTCTCCCCTCTCTGCACCCACAGCATCCCTCCCTCTCACAGATAGTCTCGTAGGCCTCTTTAGTGCCAGCCACATCTCTGACCTTCCTACCCTCTTCAGAGTGACATCTTCTCTAGTTTAGCTGCAGAGAGTCTGTTCTGCCAGTCTTTGGGTCATTTTCTGGGTTATTTACACTGATGTGGGTTTACTTAGTTGTATCCATGGGACAAGGTAAGCTTAGGTCCTCCTACTCCTCCATCTTCCCTAGAAGTCTGTTCAGTTTTGTTTTGGATATCTGTAACAAGTAGTATATTCTGTGGCCTACCTCTAAAGGGAAGATATGTGGTGTTTGGGGATGGGCAGTCATGGGGGCAGTGCTTTTTGTCCCTCTTGTTTGGGTCCCTATGTTGTCTGGATGTCACATCCAAGAACCAACCATTTGTGCTCTGGATCTGGGCCAGCTAAAGGTCTGTTGCCTATCATTAGACATTGAACAATGTGGCTGAGGCCTTGCAAACTAAATGCTACCTGAATGCTATTACCATGAGAATCAGAGAGGCTTATAATCAAGGGGTGCAGGAGGTGGTAGTTTTGTGGAATGGTGACCCAGAGTCCTGATCTTTGTTCTGCTCCTGTGTTGTGGTAAAAGGGTATAAGTGGTACCCGGTAACATCAGTGATGGGGAAGCTAGTGAGTAAATGATGAGGACATTCCAATGTAGTCAGGTGACACTGGATCCCTATCAGTTGTCAGAACAAGAGGCCATTTCGTGAGTTGATGCTTTGGTCTATGTACCATTGGTACTTTGTACCAATGGTACAGTTTGTGGGCATCAGTATGTACCAGTTTGTGGGCAGTGTTGGGGTGATTTCTATCCTGGCTTCTTTAGGCCAAGCACCATCTTTATCATTCCTGTTTTCCTCCAGCCATCTTCCATTCCCAAGTTTTGATGGAGATCATGACAAAAGCTAATTAAAGCAAATATCCAAAATAGTGCAAGTAACTATCTGCAGAATTTTTCAAAGAGGAGCAGGTGGTAAATCTGAGATGGTCTTGAGTTATTTTGACTGACCTCTTGCAGCATTTCACCTTGCCATTCCTTCCATACCCTTCCACACTAGATGTCAGTAACACTGAAAGGTCTTCTGAGGTGGTCCTCAGTCTAGTATGCACTTTGTTTAGCATATATAACAAATATATGTCCTAACTTAGAGTGTAGCATACTGGCTAGAAACAAGGATTTTGGAACCAACCTGCTTGACTTCAAATCCCAGCTCTGACATTTACTAGCTGTGTGATAATGAAGTTACTTAATCTGTCTGGGCCTGTATATTTGGGCCAAGGAGAGTGTTAAACTCATAGTGTTTGTTGTGAAGATTTAGTGAGTTAATACTTGTGTAAGTGAATGAAAGAGGCTTGGTGCGCAGGTAAGTTTGAAAAAGGATCACTGGTATAGGTAGGTGTAGAACAATGCTTCTCAAAATATGGTCCCTGGACCATATGGTCCCTGGACCCCATATTGGAGTCATAGTAAGGGCAGGATTGGGGAAGGGAACCTGTTAAGTGTGAAGATGCACTTGGACTCTGCTCAGACAGGGAGAACCACCTGTCAACAAGCACTGTAGGTGATTCTTAACTAAAGATGAAGAGCCACTGTAGTAGGCAGAATTTTACAGATACTCCTCCACGCCCAGACAGCTGAACTATGGTTATCAAATACTAATGTGTGTGTTGCTGTGAAAGGATTTTGCAGAAAAAATTGAAGTCCCTAGTCAGATGAACTTAAGATATGGAGATGATCCTGGAGGGCCCAATCTATAGGAATCCCTTTAAAAAAAATTTTTTTTAATTTATTTATTCATGAGAGACACACACACACAGAGGCAGAGACACAGGCAGAGAAAGAGGCAGGCTCCATGCAGGGAGCCCGACGTGGGACTCCATCCCAGGACTCCAGGATCATGCCCCAGGCCAAAGGGAGGCACCCCTATCATAGGAATCCTTTAAAGAGCAGAGAGGATTGATTTGGCAGAAGCATTATCCTAACGATTGCTAGTTTAAAATAGAGAGAGTCATGTGAGAAGGAGAAGAGGTAGCCTGAAGAAAACCAAAGGCTTCTTTCCGGCATCCAGGTGCTACACCACCGAGGAACTGAGTTCTGTCAATCAACTGAATGAAGTTGGAAGCAGTTTCTTCCCCGAGTTTTAAGAAAAGAACATAAAGCTACTGACATCTTGATGTCATCCTTGTGAGACCATGAGTAGAGAACCCAGTTGAGCCTGCCAGGACTTCTGACTACTGAACTATGAGATAATAAATAAATGGTATTTTAACTGCTAAGTTTGGGTCAAATTATAGCACAGCTTAAAATTATAACTAAAAAGAAAAAAAAAAGATTACAACTAAAAAGACCACAGGTAGAGTGGGAAGGACATTGGTCTTGGAATAGCTTATTAGAGGTATATTCTCTGGCAGTTACTGAAATGCCTTTTCTTCATCTATAAAGTAGTGACAGTAAATGATACTTCGCAGAATTGTGGTGAAAATGAAGTGAAATGAGATATACAAAAAGCTTTTCTCAGTACAAAACACTTTTCACAGTATAAAAATTCCTGAAGTTTTCATTTCTAAGCAGATTCTCCCCTTTGGAGCTTATTCAAAACACCAGCAAAACAAGCTTCTTTATAAACCAAGGGTGCCTCCAAACAATGGAATTTTTTTTTTATTTGTTATCACACTACTTTTGCAAGATTGCAGGGTTCTTGTCTCATGAAGTTGTAGAATGAATTTCACAGACACAAAAGGGTGAAGTGAAAGTTTAAGTCAAGATGAGAGCAGAAAGGACAGAAAAAGCTCTTTAGAGTGAGAGGGATCCCAAATGGGTTGCCACTGAGGGCCTTCAGTGGAAGTCTCTTATTGAGAACTGACTGGGAAACTTGTGGCCTTGAGACTCTTGTGCCATCTTGGTTTGTCCCCTTATCTCTTGCTCAGCTCTGCGTCGGCATCTCCACCTACCAGGAATAGTCCCAGAGCCTGGTCAGGGGAGTCAGGGGCCTCCTATCTTTCCTGCCTATACCTTAACCCCTTCCTCATTGTACAGGACCTCTGGGCAGAAACAGCTATACTGGGATTGTGAGCAGTGACTGATCGTATACTTTTTAATTAGTGTGGGTTAGGGAGAGCACAAGTCCCCAAGGAATCTGTAAGCAAGGCTTTCAGGACCTTGAAGGGCCAGCTGCTGCCATAAGATTACTTTTAAACATTAAGACACTAAGACAGCCACGAGTTCCTTGAGGAAGGTCATGCTCTGCATGTTTCAGGGACCCATCAGTGGGCTGCAAGCTGTAAGGAGATTTTAAGTTACATTTCCTTTGCCTTTGTTTCCCACATCACTACCACCAGTAGCAACTCCATGCTTGAAGGCATACATGGATCTTGTGTGAATACTTTGATAAATCTTTTGGATAGGAGGGTAGTCGAACATATTAGAGCCCTCAGTGGGGTCTTCCTTACCAAACTAGTGAGCTATTTATTAGGGATGTTTTCAAGTACAGCCCAAACCTGATGGGGTTATGTAAGAAATTATTTTAGATGTACCTCCAAAAGGGGAGCTGGCACGATAACACTGCCAATAGGAAAGGAATTTTAGGGGAAAGAATCTACAAGAGAAGAGGCTGGAAGGTCAAGCAATGCACATTTCCATGGTGTGTTAATCACATAGATTGTGATGTGCAGCCTTTCTGTAAATGTCTGATGGGATATTTCATTAGAGTTCTATGTTAATTGCCATGTGAAACCTCCTCCTTCTCTCCACATGAAATCTAAAATGAAATCTGCATGACTTTCTAATGTAATGTTTTGAAAGATATGGTCAAGTACTATACAAAGAGTCAAGTTGGATATAATTAAAGACCCAAAGCTCAGCATGGTGAAGCTAGAAATCTGGTGCAATTCTTGAGTACTCACTATGGGGCAAGTGCTATGTTGGGATATAGGTGCATATACACATACATATATGTATCTAGTAGTATGTACATAGATATACTACATACAAAAGTTTATGTCGTTACAATAATCTTGCAGGATATTATTATTCCTAGTTAGCAGGAGAAAAAGCTCAGAGATACTAAGTGATGTGTCAATACAACATGGGAGACTGGGATTGGACCCCAGTCCATGTGCTTTCCATTGCACATCGCCTGCTTTAAGAATGAAATGAAATATGAGAAAAAGGACTCACTATTTTTTTATTTCATCAATAACTTTCAGAAATTCTGCAGCTAGGGGACATGGGAGGAGTCAAGCCTCAGGTTGCTCAGGTCAACTCTCCTACCAGTGTCATTAATCTTAGAAGGGCTTGAGCTGAGAGAGTGAGGCTCACTTGCTGAGTGACATTGTCAGGGTAGTTTGAGGGAAACGTTCCACTTTCTCTCCCTAATACTGTCTAACAGAGGGAAACAAATATCTTCACCTTTCTGCCCTTTGATAGAGAAATCTATGCTTAGAATTTTCAAACAGCAGCTCAAGATACAAATACCCTTTGTCCCACTAATTTATCATTTTCGTAACTCAATAATAGGGCTCTTCCAGCTGGGCCACTGTATTATAATGAAGCATGTCAGAGAGATCTTGAAGCTTAATGAATACAAAGAAATTAAACTCCCAAACCTGCTGATTTGAACAATCACCACTGCCTACCCCATCCCCCTTTTTGGTATATTTCTGAGCCATTAAAGAAACTAATTACTTTCTCTTCCATTTGCCCAATAACTGAGGTCAGACTTGAATGTGTAAGCAATGAATGCCTCACCCCCTTGACTTTGCATCAGCACGGGCAGAAATTACCTCTTGTGGTGAGGAGGGTTTCTCTTCCACCTTTCTTGATAAAGGCATGTAGTATTTTATAGAAACCTTAGGTGGGAACCAGCCTTTATAATAATCATATGACTTAGAGCAAGAAATAATAAATGCCTGAGAATGAAAGGGAAAAGCAGTATTGGATGCCTGTATTGAGCTTCCAGGGGCTGTTGACAGAGCCATTTGCTAAACGGAGGGAAATGATGGCAGGGGGGAGAAAGAAATTAGTGGCGACCGATCAAGGACATGTTGGTGGGAGGGAGGAGGAAGCCAGCTTTCTAGATATCTTGAAGTAATGAGAAGTATCACTTGTGTGGGTGACAGACTCAGTTTCAGGATTGATAGAAACACCATTGGTGGGGCGATGTGGGGAGATCAGTTGGCCAAAAGGAGAGTGCCGGAGGGTGCAGGGGGCCCAGAGCATAGGCTCCATCTTCAGGAAGAACTGGAACACCTCTTGCTTACTTTTGGGGAGATGTGGGGTAGGTTACTACACATTTTTGTCTTTCCATCTGTAAAGTGGACATAGTCAGTCAGTAGGCTTTTTAGACCAATGCCTACTACGTAGTAGGTTGTTAACAAATAATAGGCAGATTTATTATTAAGGTAAATTCCAGTTATTGATGGAAGGCGTGAATCTGAGAGTAAGATTAGAGAATGCCACCACTGAGGACCTCAGCCACGACCCTCATATTGAAGATTCATCAAGTCAGATGATCAGAGTCCCTGAGGGCAGGGGCTTATGACTCCAACTCTCCTTTTTTCTTTTTTTAAAGATTTATTTATTCATTCATGATAGACACACACACACACACACAGAGAGAGAGAGAGAGAGAGAGAGAGAGAGGCAGAGACACAGGCAGAGGGAGAAGCAAGCTCCATGCAGAGAGCCTGACGGCGGAACTCGACCTTGGGTCTCCAGGATCACACCCCAGTCTGAAGGCGGCGCTAAACCACTGAAACAACCGGGCTGCCCTCCAACTCTCCTTTACCCAAATTTTTACAGCTTGGGAATGTTGAGGCAAGGCCAGGGCCGAGACCTGAGAAGGCTGCCAGGGGTTACAAGGACACTGGTCTTGGATCTAATAGTTGTAACACCAACTTTTCTTCCAACTCAGTATGGGAGTTTGAGAAAGTCATTTCATCATCTAAAAAAAATAGGGAAAAAGAGACTGAACTAGCTACCTTCTTAATCTCTTACAGCTGTAATATTGAGAATTGAGAATTCCAAGTATAGAAGACAAGGTTCCTAAAAGAAGTTGTGTTTCATTCCTTCCTGCTGAGGTGCCCCGTACCATCCCATCAGGTTCTCATTTGATCCCAGCACACTCAGTGGGTATGAGGGCTCTTCCTGAACTCAATGTTTCTTGCTTTCCCACCTCCAAATGTCCATTCAGAGACCCCAGCTGTCCCTAATGTCCCATAGTCAATTGCTCTGAGGAAAGAGGGAGGTTAGATGCCTCCAGCCAACTTTTAATCATAGATGGCAGACGTCGAAGTTCCAGATGTATGAATGCTTTTCATCTTTACTAACCTGCTGCTCACACCCAGCAACTCTCTCACCTGACCTGAATGATCTATACATCTGTCACCTGCCACAGTAAGCCAGAGGCCGAGCTGCAGTTTCCAGTTGCGCCACTTCATATCAAACACATTCTAGTTCTTTTTTGCAATAATAAACTTATTTACTAAAAGGATTCTTATCCCGTGGAATGCCACTCCTACGCTACCTCTCCCACAACCCACAGCTTTTCCCTCTTCCTAATACAGAGTTTCCCTAATGCCTTGGGTGAAATCAGGTTCTGTCCCTTCTACTTGGCCTTCTGGGGGACTGTGGTTTCCTTTAATGAAGCTTGCACTGATGAATTTGGACAAGAGTCAAAGACTAATAAAGTTGAAGGGTTTCTGTGGGAAAATAGCCTCTGATTTCCCACTCCTCCCTTCTGAACTTCAGAGCACAGGATCATACTACTCTCTTCCATAGCTGGGGTGCATCAAATCCAAACGGGGTTTCACATAGGTTCCTGGAAAAGATTTCTAAATTTATTTCTAAATTTATTTGTAAACTATTTATTTATTTATTTAAAAGGTTTTATTTATTTATTCATGAGAGATGCAGAGACAGAGGCAAAGACATAGGCAAAGGGAGAAGCAAGCTCCATGCAGGGAGCCTGATGTGGGACTCGATCCCAGGACTCCAGGATCATGCCCTGAGCCAAAGGCAGATGCTCAACCGCTGAGCCACTCAGGCATCCCATTTCTAAGTTTATTTAATGTATCATGATGTACTTCTGTAGCTAGCACTGACCCCAAGATGCTGAGAAAGAAGCCTATATCTAGGCAAAGAAAGTGTCACTGATCTCCATTACTTAATTTATGTTCTTGAAATAAGGATAACTGACTAAGGTGTTAGGTTAAGAGAAGGGTCTGGCTCTTAAGGAAGTAATCTCATCAGTTGTCCTCCTCTCCAGACCCCGTTTGGTCAGGGAACCTTCAAGGTAGAGGGCAGAGTGGAAAGAGGACATCTATTAACCCTCAGTTGTAGTACTAGATACTTTACACCACTAGTGGAAAACAGTCTCCATAGGGCCAGGAAGATAATACAAATAAACTGGCCTTCAGTATAGGTGGGACAATAAGGAAAGATGGGGACTGAGGAGATCTGGAGAAAATAAGCCCTAGATACAGAAAGTTGTTACTCCTTAGCTTTAACTGCTCAGTCTTTTGGAGAAGAGATAGATAGAAGCTTAACAGATTTTTCAATTTTTCAAGAGAATACAGAAATAAAGACTTCCAAATTTGAAATATAAATAATTGGCAAATAATTTAAAAACTAGGAAACATCGTGTCATATTCGGTAAGACCAGTAAAATATATCTCCTAGCCAGGTACGACCCAAAGATTTCTAGTTTTCAACCTTTGCTTTATATGCTTGACCTTAATATTTTCAACAATCCCTAGAAGGTGGACTTTGTTACGTCATTGTACAGTGGTGAAACTTAAGGTCAAGAATGTCAAGGACACACACACACACACACTCAAAAGAATGTCAAGGACATTTCCTGGAGTCATACAGCTTAGGAAGTGGTAGAGAAGGGACTCAGAAATATGCCTGCCGTTCTCCTCTTCCAGGGAGGAGCCCATCTGGAGGTCTGTTGGCTGCTCCCTGCCACTGTGCTAAGTTGCACAGAATCAGGCAAGCCTGAATGTTTCCTCTCTCCTTTCTTTCTTCACACACTTCAAGGCTTTCTAGGACTTTATGAATCTTCTTACGAATTTGCCAAATTTGACCCGCAAGTATTTGAGAACTCCAAAAGCATCTGTAGAAAAATGTACTTGTTTCTGAGTCATTGTGTTTGCTATGGCTCCTTCAAATGTGGTTTTTTAAGTCTCAAATAATGTCATTTTTATTTCCTTTTTAACCTTATTTTTTTGAAATAAGATATAATTCCCTTATTTTTACTTAAAGGGAATAAAATCAAATTTCCAGATTTTCAAGTCAACAAATACACATAGAATTGAACTAGTTTCTCTTGGTTAACCAACTAGATTTGGAAGTTGAAGGGGGTTGAGGAATTGTTTTTTTTTTTTTTTTTTTTTTTTTTTTGAGCCTGTATAATACTGTGAAATGGGAATTATTGGATTCTTTTTACAGATGAGGAAATTGAGGTCAGAACATTTAAGTTATATGCCCAAGGTCTCTCAATACCCAAGGTCACACAATGCCTAAGTGAGAGCCAGAATATAGATTGTCTAACTCCAAATCCATAGTCTTTGCTCTGCACTGTACTAATTCTGAATATTACAATAAGTTTGTCTGTGCTAGCAATGATAACAGAATATCTGAGGAATTATACTTTTGAGTAGTGTTATTTCACTGAGTCAGACAAAAGAAAGTAAAATATGCTCTGGATTTAACAATATAATAGGGGGTTTATAAACACAGAACCCAAAGCAGGAGGAAGCGAATCTCACCCTAACCCTCCTTGAAATCAATGCCATTATTCTCTAAAAAAATTGTCAATAATACATGGAAGTAGCACCAAATAACATGTACTATTTCACAAAAGTGAATGAGTCTGCAATCATATAATTCCATACAGTCCTTTATGCTCTTCCTTTCTATATTTTATAATTATATATACTATAAACCCTATGATTGACTGCTACTGTTTTTGCTTTAAAAAGTCAAAAGTCTTTTATGTATATCATCTATGGTGTATATATATGTCAGTTTAGAACTTTATCCAGTGAATATACCCTTCATATTTATATACATGAAACATATATATAATGCATAAATACATATATGTATCTCAAATACATTTAGATTTGTGTACATAATTACATTTAATATGTAATACATAGCTTATATTTATATATAATACATATATTCAGTATAAAATATAAGTATATATGTTAACAAATAGATATACAATGTGTTTACATATAAATATATAATTATATATTTATACAGAAGTAAATAAAAACTGAAAGACATTTATTGGATAGACTTCTAAGTTGACTTTTTTTTTTCTTTCAGTACTTTGTGCCATTTGACTGCCTCTTGTTGACAGTCTTTCTGGAAAAATGTTAATCATCTTTTCATCATTGTTCCTCCAGATGCATTGTGTCCTTCTTTTTGGCCTACTTTTTATCTTTTATTTTAGGCTGTTTGGTTACTGTGTACCTAGCTGTGGTTTTCTTTGTAAGTACCCTGCTTAGAATTTATTGGCCTTCTGGGATCTGTGAGTTGATGTCTTTCAGCAATTTATTGCCCATTGTTCCTGAAATATTTCTGCTGCCCCAAAGTCTTCCTTCTTCCCTCTGGGATTCCACTTGTATGTTGAAAACTTGCTCCTCTACAACATGTCTAGGATGTTCTGTTCTATTTCTTACTCACTCATTTTTGTTTTTGTGTTTCAGTTTAGACATTTTCTGTCGATGTATCTTTAGGTTTATTGGCCCTCTCCTACTCTGTGTTCAGTATTTTGCAAACCCATTTTATAAATTCCATATTTGTGATGCTATATTTCTAGCATTGACATTTGTTTCTTCTTCTTTTTTTTTTGTAGCTTCCATGTCTCTTACTTTTCCCATTCTTCACACATGTATTTACCTTTCTACTAGATCCTTTAGCATTTTTTCCATAATTATTTTAAAGCCTCTCTCCAATGATCACTCCAACACCTAGGCCATCTCTGGCACTGCTTCTATTGACTGTTTCCTGTCTTGACTTTGAATTACATTTCCTTGCCTTGTTGTGTTCTCATAACACACAAACAGGGACTGACAACTGAAGCCAATAGTGTTTGCTTCTGTAATGCTACACTCTTGTTTTTCTGTTCTACCTGAAGAGTGAAGGTTAAGTCAATCTGATGTGGTTTAGCCTGGGTCAAAATGGGTCTCAGCTTTGTAACCCTTTTGATTTCACTCAGTTCCCCCACTAGAGTCCAATACCTTGAGAACAGGATGGGTGTTTTCTTTTCATTAGGAATTAAGATCTCACAACTGGTGAGATTCTGGAAATTTGCTCTGATTCACAGCTGAGCCACCAGCTTTCAGATACATGGGAAATTTCTCCAGTTTTATAGCTGAATGGAAAGTTTTGAGTCATTAGTGACTTTTGTCTGCCATCAAATCTTACTTGCTGTTCTCTGTGCTTTGGAAGTTTGCATTCAACTCCGTGGCCATTCTCTGAGGCTTTGAAGGTCTTGGGAAAGCCTGGAATGCCTTGGGAGCTCTCTCTTCTTAGTTCATTCCAGTTTGTGTTTTCAGTCTTCTGAGAGTATTTAGAACTTTTATTTATTTATTTATGATTGTTTAGGTGGAAGCAAAGATCCCATAAATTTTTTCATCTATATCAAAAGCAGGACTATTTTGATTACTGGTATTATTGCTGTTGGTGTTGTTGTTGGTGGTGATGGCAGTGGTGTGTGTGTGTGTGTGTGTGTGTGTGTGTGTGTGTATCTGTGTGTGTTTGAAAGTGTTATCTATGAAAGCAGGATTTATGTCTAATAAGCTTGGCCTCTGCAGTGTCTAGATACATGACATATATTTTTTCTGTTGTTGTCCCAGATAATTTTATCCTTGTAGGTCATGCTATCTGGTCACAACTCTCATGACCCTCCTGTTCTGCAAATAGCTTTTGACACTCCTTCGTGTACCTCCCACCTCCTTGTTACTCATTTTAAAATTTGGCAGCTAAATTAGGTATGGCCAAGAAGAAATGGTCTTTTTTCTCCTTCCCTCTTGTGTGTACACACACATAAAAACACATACACAAAAATGCACATTCACTGGGACAATAGAACAATTAATCTACTTTTGGAATATGACTTGAGTCAGTGTTTTGGTGCTTTTCCCACTGACATGTAAAATTAGCTCCTGTAGCATGTCAACAAAGTGTCTCACCATATACCAAATTTTTTAACACATTTAGAAAGAGTCAGGAAAAAGATAACTCAGAATCTGAAAAAAGTGAACAGGGAAAAACTGACTTTTAACTCTTTCCTTGAAAATATCTTAAGGCATGGAGGACCAATCTCAGCATTACATCCAGTCTTTATCCCAGGGGATATGGCTGGTAAAAGGACAGCCAGAAATGAGCTAGTAGATCTTTTGGAAGGGCTCTGAGCCAAGAATGTCAACTGTGGAAAGAGGGGAGGTAAGAATGTAGTTCCATGGCAAGTGACTGGAAACAAGTGAGGGATAGGAGGGGAGGTGAAGAGGGCATCTGATGTAGTTGGGCCAACAGTGACTTCCCAGCTCAGAACTGAGGGCTCTGATTATTTTGTATTGGAAGGCACCATTTTCCATAAAACATTAACACTTCACTATTCAGTTCAAATAATTTAATTTCAGCTTGATGCAATTCAATTCAATCCAAGTGAAATATTAAACATATATTAGGTAACTACTATATGTCTAATGCTGTGTTAGTCACTGTGATGATTGCAGAAAAAGGAATGTACAAAATAGCTCTGTTCTCAAGATTATGAGTGTAACTCCACTGTCAAAATGAAGACTACTCATTATTCAACTAAAATTAGAGAACAAAATAGGAGAACTGGACTGAAAGTCAGATCGAGGTTTAAATTCTAGATCAGCAATTTTGCTGACCAGGTCATTTACTTTTTCTGTACCTTACTTTCTTCCTCTGAAAAATGAGGGATTGTAAGAGATCAGTGGTTCTCAAACTTATTGTATTTAATATCCCCTTTTATAACAAATACTTTGTAATGCCTCATTTGCCAAATTGAAATGAAATTTGCAGATGTTATAACACACTTATATACATAATAAAAATCAGTATAATGCCCTAACTATAATGCAAATGAGAAATAAAAAGCAAATATTTTAAAATAAATAATATCTACTTCAAAAGGTAAATTTTCAGAAACAGCTACAATAGAATATGCAATGAAGCAGTCAGATATTTGTACCTGCTTATAATGAATGTATGTGGGTTCAAGAAAAGTGAGTTCAGAAGTTGTTCTGTGCAAGAAGTACATCAAATAAAGGAGCAGAGGTATAAACACATATTCTAAGACTAGGTAACTAGTAACAGACCAGGCTTATTTGTGCATGAAATGAGAGAGAGAGAGAGAGAGAGAGAGAGAGAGAGAGAGAGAGAGAGGAATAGCTTTAATTGAAGCAGGGGAAACATACCAATTCAAATTACAGGCTGTTGAGGTAGAGAAAATGAGGAAGCGTGTTATGTCTCACAAATGAGCTTATCTTTATTTATAAATATAGTGTCAAAATGATGTCTGATGTTGTGACATGGGATGGGATAGCAACGAGGCATCATGGAAAGCATCTTTTGTGTGAAATCTTGCCACATGTCAAGGCATGCATTCAGCCTCTGGGTGTCCAGTGGCACACTCAAGGCTTATATAGGACATGAGGCAGTTCTCTGCCATGTAGGACTGTCCTCAGTATTGCAGAACCTTTCAGATTTCCTTTCTCTTTCCACCACCTACTACCACTGCTTTATAATTATTATGAGAGCAGAAAGTACCCCCATAAAATTTCAAAATACCTCCTATTTAAGTGGTCCTTAACAGGTTTGAAGTTCCACCAGCCTACTATTTTAATAATTCAGAGCAAAATAAGTGGAATGCATAATAAGCTTAATGACAAGACATGATGGGGAAGATCAGTGAGAACAGACCACCTGGATGAAAGAAGAAGACCTTGAATTGATTGAGAAGAATGACTAGAATTTGGCTAGTGAGGGCAATTTATTCCAGCATTTCATTGTGTTGATAAACAGAATAATCAAGGTCACAAGGAAGGCCCTTAAACCATGGAAGTATTGGTAATTTGACAATTCTTGAGCCTGCCCTTCATGTAACTTCAATGCATGTGTGGCTCCTGCATGATGCCTACATGTTCATTACACCAGATCAAAAATTGAAAGAAGCTCAATGCACTTTAAAGGAAATATGCTGCATTCATTAGCATTCCACAATTTTAGACTTTTCTTGAATTCAAATTGAGTTTAAAATGGCAGTGATTCTGAATTACAGAGGTTTCAGCTCAGCCAAAGAGAGATTTTCAAAAAGTCACATGGAGCCAGGTGCAGGGAAGAGGTTCCAACAACAATGCTTAGAGAGTTGTCCCAGAGATTCGGGGTGCCTTGACTCTTACTGATTTGTGAAGGGTCTGTGAGAGTATCTATCCTGCAAATACAAAGCCCTCTTCCTTCTGCCTGACACTTCATTGAATTCCTTGTGGATGGTGCTAAGGTTTAGGCTTTGAGAGCAGCTTGGGAACCTTTTTGAGTTACAGAGAATTTTGATACTTCTTAAGTCTGAAGAAATATGTCATCCCACCCAAGTGCATTGATAGCTGAGAGACAACAAAAGCTGAGACGTGCCTGTTGGTCAGCACTTGAGGAACAGCTATGGGCAGCGGGCACAGTGGAAAAGTGATAAAAAGCTTAAAGCAGAAGCTTTGCTGCCTTGGCAGTGAGGCCAGAGAGAAGGGTATGAAAACCAGCCCCTTGTGGCATGGTGGACTTCATAACCTTGTGTCCTCTCCTAAGATGTAACAGGCAGGGTTGGTTCAACAGGCAGTATGACAGATCAGGATCCAGCAATGTCAGGGGAATCTGGGTCTTACGTATCTTCCCTCAGGTGGCTCTTTAATACTAAATGGGGTATCTGTGAGAACAGGAGGATAAAAGGAGGGAGGGATATATAGAATGTAGTAAACATGTAAAAAAGGCAGGTTCTGGAGGACATAATGGGGCAGGACAAGAAGGAGCATTGCTCTTCAGAGTCAGACCAGTAATCAGCTGGTTGGGCCTGCTCACTCACTCTATGTCTGAGTAGCCACCTGGGCTCCACACGACAGGCCTCTACCCACCTCACCAGCCTTCACACACTCCATGCTCTCTGCGCCTTGCCACGTGTTCTTTCTCCTGGTTCTTCAAATGCTCTTTGCTCCTTTGAACCATTTGCTTCACATTACTGTCCCTCAGTCTGGAAGGTTTCTAGCCTTTACCTCAGGTCAGGCCAAGTCTTTTCCCTGGCTAACTCCTACTCAGGAAGTACATGGCATACCCCAGAGAGTAAATGAGGAAAGCTCAGTGGAGGGACTTGGGGGAAAGGTGGGTGGCGTTAGGGGCACCAACAAGGCATGGTGAAGCAGCAGGAACTGGAAAAATGGGCAGTTTTTGTTTCCTACAGGCCTAAAGCAGCAGCAGGAGGAGCAGGTGCAGGCATTTGGTGAGAGCTGGGCTGTGGACTGAGGTTCCCAGAAAGCAGCAGCCACTGCCAGAACAGCTTCTGGACAACAGGAAGCCAGAGAACAAACAGAAGCACTAAAGGAAAACTAGAACCTTCCCAGACAGAGTGACAGCCAGAAACCACAGGAAGGAGACCACTGCCTCACTTCTACCTTTTAAATCTCATGTAAGTGGCAAAATTGAATTTATAGCCAGACTCATGGCTGTAAGGGATTCTGGAAAATATAGTTGGATGAGAATGCCCGTGTAGGTCCCTCCCCGCTTCCATCCTAACCCCTTCTAGCTCTTACATAGTTCTCATTCTCCCCTGATCTAGATCTCTGCTCATGCTTCCTTCCCAGGGAGGCCCCTCCTCTCCTGCATATGAGGTGATGCCCATCACTCTCCATTTTCATATCTTACTCTGGGGACTTCATCATTCTTATCATTCACCACCTGAAATTAAAACCTATTCATTTACTCTTTTTCTCTTCATGCCAGCGTGTAGCCCATGTGAGCAGGTGCTGTTTTTATTTTTCTCAGTCTCCTTGTGTTCATTGTCTGTTTTTCAGTAGATACTTGTTGAAAGAATGCTGAATGAATAAACCAGGAGCAGTTTCAGGCCAGATGTTGAAGGACCAGTATGAGACACACTGGGAACTAGAGGTTTTGTTTTAGTAGAGACAATGCTGGAAGGGACTCAGGGCAGAGAATGCTTGTGATGCTACCTGTGATTTCAAAGTAGTCATTCTGGTAGTAGTCAGAGAGGGAAGCAAAGGTAGACAGCTGGTCAGAAGGGCAGTCGTCACCACTCAGTTGAGTGGGCCATCTTGGTTGCAGACACTCTGCTGGGCCCATAGCAGGGGTGTAAGTGGTATGGGGAAGCTGGTAAACCCTGCAAGTATAAAACGCCTAATCCCTGTTCCCCTAGGAGCCAGAGATCTGTTTGGGGACATTAGAGGAGCATGCACAAAATGTGTGGAACACATTGAGAAGTACAAATCAACACAGCAGGAGTACACAGATCCCCAGAATACCCTCAAGAAAGGAAGAGCTGGCTTGGAGAATAGTTGACCCAGAGGACTCCCTGGAAGTGATAGGATGAGTGATGTACCAGCAGAAAATCCAAGCTAGCCAGGAATGCAAGAAAATGCCTAGGAACTAGTTGGAAAGGCACTGCTTGGAGGAATAAAATACATTCCTTTTCAAACTCATTGAATAGACACCTGAATAATCCAAATCTAGTGCAATTTTCTGACGAGATCGGGTGCGTTCAGGGTGGTATGGCCATAGACCAGTACAATTTTCTGAGTGCTCTTGTCCTTCCCTCTAAAGCATGTTACTCTGGGATCACATCTTCCTGTTTGCAATGCTCTGTCCTTGTCTTGAATCTCCATCTCCGCTCTTCTTCCTTCTCCAGTAGGGATTACATCTTTTGCCTCATTTTTTACTTCCTCCTTATAGCCTCTCACAAATGAATGGTTAGCTCCCATGGCTGCTTTTGTGAATAGGAACCCCAAACCCACCACCTGCCTCCCAAACTTGAACCAATTTTACCAGGAGTTCTTCTAGCATACTCCACTATGAAGGATGATCTAAAATCAAATCATCTTTCTCCCCTGTGACAGTTAATTATACATGTTAACGTGGCTGGCCTATGGTGCACACTTGTTTGGTCAAATACCAGTCCAGGTGTTGTGAAGATATTTTTAAAGTGTGATTAACATTTAAATCAGAGAACTTGGGATCCCTGGGTGGCGCAGCGGTTTGGCGCCTGCCTTTGGCCCAGGGCGCGATCCTGGAGACCCGGGATCGAATCCCACATCGGGCTCCCAGTGCATGGAGCCTGCTTCTCCCTCTGCCTGTGTCTCTGCCTCTCTCTCTCTCTCTGTGACTATCATAAATAAATAATAAAAAAAAAAAAATTAAAAAAAAAAAAAAAAAAAAAAGAAATGATTTAAATCAGAGAACTTTGCACATTACGGTTTACCCTTCCTGATGTGGGTGGGCCTCATCCAATTAGTTGAAGGTCTTAAGAGAAAAGTCTCTTAAGAGAGAAGTTGTCTACACATGAATAGCCTATGTTTGTGTTTCCCCAGAGAACCATGGCTAATGTATTCCCAGCAGCTCTGGCCTGCCTTCACTATTCCTGGTGTGACAGTGTCATCACTCTTGATGACTCTTCTCCCCCCCGCTCACCCCAACATCTAAGCATCACCAGATCTTGTCAATTCTACCTCCTAAACTTATTTCAAATCCTCCCTTTTATATTTTTATGACAATGTCTATAAAAGTCACTGTGCTCTCTAGCTAAGCCTATAACTCTAGCTACCCATCAGGTCACCCTGCAATCCCTCTTACCTCCTCCAATCCATATAGTAGTGGTCCTTCTAAATAATACGCCTGAGCTTATGATTTTCTACCTAAAGCCATTCAATTCTTTCCCTTGGTCCCAGTGATAAAATAGAAATTCATTAATGCTGATTAAAAGGCCCCGGATACTATAGCTCCAGCTCCATATCTCAAACCATCTCCATTCTTATCTAACCGCCACCAATTTGCTCTACTTCCTGAAGAAGCCATGATCTATCATGCCTCAGGGCATTTGCACAGGCTACTCCCTGGCATGATTCACAACCTGCCACATCTTTCCTCTTACTAACTCCTACTCATCATTCAGCTATCATTTCCTTCAGAAATTTTTTCTGACTCCTCTTATCTAGGTTAGCTTCTGCTCCCACATGATTTCACCACAGTTATCTTTGTATTATTATCAACTTGATGACAATATTTAGCATTGTACTAGTTTACCTATTTGATTTTTTTATATATCTCCCCATAAACTGGTATTGGATCTTGCTTACTACATATTACAACCCCAGTGCCTAGTACATAGTAAGTGCTCACCAGTTTTATTGAGTGAATGCATGTGTAAATAATTTCCACCTACCTAATTTTTCCATCTGTCTGTTTTAAGCACCACTACCCATACAAAACCCATTACTGGGCCTATTCAGTGTCTTACCAATTTCTTGGTCTCTATCTCTCTTTTACACTGCTGCATGCTCTGTTACAACCCTTCTGATTGAAGCTTTTGGCAACTTGCCATGTCTCCTGGTATTCTGGGCATTCCATGAGATGATTATTCATTCCTCAGCCCCACATTCTAGCCCCATGAATCTACTGACCATTTCCCATCTTTTCTCCCCATGTAGTGGTTTTCATCAAGTTGCCTCTGCTTGGAAATAAATGCCTATCTAGTCTCTGAACTCCCTTCACCCTCTTCTTTAGATTGGAATTGATTACTCTTTCCTCTAAACACTACCTGATTTACATAATAGAAAGAGCAGATATTACATCTCGCACAAGCTACTTCATTTTGGGGATTTTCATATTCTTGCCAATAAATGAGACTAATGATATCTATATCATCATAATAATAGCTTTCGCTGATCTAGTTCTTGCATGTGCTATGTGCTGGGTAGCCTTCTAAGCACTCTCTCTATGTTAATTTATTTAATCATTACACCTAACCCCTTTTACAGGTAGAATGGAGGCAGAGAGAAGTTAAGTAGCTTCCCCAACGCCACAGAACCGAGGGCAGCAGAGCTGAAAATCAACCTGGTAGCCTGGGTCCAGGTCTGTGCTCTCAGTCACACTGCCTCATGGAAGAGAATAGTGAGGTAGTTGATGAAGATGCTTAGTACAGAATGCAGCTCCAGCAGACACTGAGAGGGATTCTATAGGCCCTGGAGTCATGTGGGCTTGAGAGTGATTCTGCTAATTAGGAGCTGGTTGACTCTGAATTGCTTATTTATCTAAGCCTTAGTCACCTAATCTAAAAACTAGCATATTGCTTGTATTTATCCCACAGGACTGTTCTGCAGATTAGAACACACACACACACACACACACACACACACACACACACGCTCACATACATGCACAACATGGAATATTCTTGGAATAGTACTTGGCACATAGCTAAATCTTATAAATGCGTATTTTTATAATATAGCATAATCATCATTGCTATTTTATCACATTCTGCTTTCTGTTGTAGTTATTAGTGTGTTCAACTTTAATCCCTTCTTAAGATTGTAATCTTTCTGTTCATGGCATATGACTTAAACTCTTGTACGATGTTTGCTAGCTGAATGAACAGAGGATCCTTTCATTGTGATTCATTTAAAAGATTATTGAAGGACTGGCGAACTGACAAGGTAATGGGGATTTTTGGTCAAGAAAAAATTCCCTAAAATGGAAGTAGCTATGATGTCAATTCTTCCCTACTCTACCTTTCTTTCTTCCCTCTCTCTCTCCTTCCCTTCCTTCCTTTATCTTCCTTCCTTTCCTCCCTCCTCCCTTCCTTCTTTTCTTCCCTGCTCTACCTACCATTCCTACTCAAAGAGTAAAAGGCAGGAAGGCAGGGCTTTCCTCTTTTCATTCTCTTGAAGGAGGATGTATAATATTCATCATGTAACTGGGTCTGAAGGAGTCAGATTCTTCCCTCCAGTGAAAAAATGTCATTAATGCTTTCAACTCAAAAGTGTCTCTTGGTATCTACATATCATATATAGCCTAGTGTAATGGGGCATAGAAGCAGTAAGGAATTTTGGAAAGAATCAGAGCTTTGGAGGAATGTAGTTGGAGCCCTGACTCATCATTGACAGATTGATTTTGGGAAAATCATGTAAACAAAGGGTGTCTCATTTCCTCATTTGTAAAATGTTGTGAGATCAAATTAAGGGACGTACACGAATGTACTTAGGAAACTTTGTAAGGCCTTCCTAGAGTAATCACTGTTGCTCTTGTGCTAAATGTGGGTTTTTTGGGGGTCTGAACTGTCATTATCTCTCTTCTTGCCAATGTACAGACAAGCCATGTTAGGGTAATGTGTTTCTACTGGAGGTGGAACAAGAATCTTGGGGAAAAGGAAATGTAGGAAAGAATATTCAGGATCAGCTAGCCCAGCAATTCTCAAGCTCCTGCTACCTCCTTGATTTTCACATCTGTGCAATCTCTGCACAACTATTGATACAATATTTTCCTTTAATACCATTCACTTTTTACTTAAACAACTATAAAAAAGAGACCTTATTTCATTGCTGTAAATGGAAAACCAGTATTACTTCCTATAAATGGAAGGCAAAAAAAGAAATACAATAAGAACTCAGCAATGTCATTAAATTCTAGGTAAGTTCTGCTGCTTGCCAAGGTTCTGAGCCTGAGGCCTACTTTCTCTCCCTTGAAAAGGTAAATTAGCAGATATTAGAGAGGTGTTAACTGAAAACTCGAACCGAGCCAAGACTGGAAGGATTGAAAGATAATTGAAAAGGAGATAAATTTCTCATTCCGAATTAAATGTAGCTTAATGCTGTATTCATGCCCCACCTCAAATCATCTCCACTGCCCCACATTTTAGAGAAAAAGTTACTTTAGTCTTGCCTTCTCTTTTTACCAATGAGGAAATTGAGGCCTGAGTGGATCACAACTTTTGTTCATCCAGAGAGGAGCTTTCCAGGCCTGAGCTCTGACCGTGGTATGCTGGTGGCCTGAAGATCATATCATTGCCACCACCACCTAGAGGCAAGGATTTCATAAGTCAGTGGCACCTTTATATATCCTGAGGGCATTTGCATTTATTATTTCACTCAGTCTTCACAGCAGCCCCATGAGACAGACAGATTCTATTTGATTTTGGCCCTCTTATAAATGTGGAAATGGAAGCCACAGGAGGTCACTTGATATTTTAAGGACTTATGGATGGCAAATGGCAGAGCCCATCCTGTTACCGCCTCCTAGCTACGCTTCCTTTCTACTAGATGGCTCAGCCTGTCAAAAAGGCCATCTTGACTTTGTTTCATCTCCTGCTTTGTGATTGAAATCTATATGACATATGCAGATTATATTCTCTGTGAACAAGGCCTTTCGCACAGTTTGAATTTTCAGGCTCACCTTCTCATTATTCTATCCAAGTAAAACCCCATCTCTTCAGTTCCACATCAAGTATGAGGGAGAAGATATATCGCTGGCCAGGAAGTCAGCAGGTCTCGCTGTGATCAGACTGAGTGGCCCAGGGACAATGCTGCAGGGCCAGGGCTGGGAGCAAGGCTAGTAAGGAGATGGGCTTGTGGTGGACAGCCACGCTCAGCCACACCTGGAACTCCCTTCTCCCCCCAGTGCACAGGATTTCTAGTAACAACTTCTTAATGCCACTCACTTCGTCTAAAATGAATTACACAAGTCCTGGACTTCTTAATATATAGGCTAAGTAGCTGCAATCTATGCTCCATACTCTCCCCATAAACTGCGTGGTCCAGTCTAAACTACTTAGTCTGGCATTCAAGTCCTCTCATGGAGTGGCGGAGTGATGGCTCCAGGCTGCACCAGCCACCGTTCCCAAACTCATCGGCCTACTCAGGCCTTACTTAGCCTTCCAGAGGAAACTCAAGAACCATTTCCTAAAGCCTGTCAGTTTCCAGCCAGCAAGTGATCTTTCTCGTCTTACAGTTATTTCATATTTTTGGAGGAGAAGGTGTTGTGTGTCTACATTTTAAACTTTTATCCATTATTTATGTATTTTAGTCTTAAGCATTCAATGTACGGTTACTTGGCACCTTAGACTGTAATTTGTTTAGGTCAGGGTGTGTTATGTTCTTTGAGGTCCATGGCTGTTTGCTCTGTATTGCATATGAAGTAGACGCTCAATGCGATACACACATGGCCAGTAAGTACCTTCCCAATAAAGGCATAATAATAAAGTGTTAAAAGTCTTAAGAACAAGGCAGAGGTATTGGAATTGTGTTTATTTCACACTCCTAACACTGGCTGCTGCAACCCATTTAGTCTCTCCCAACCTAAAGGAAACAGTTCCTTTCCACTGAGCCACAGTTTGGAAGGAGACATGCTGTTGATCCGCTCCCAGGTCATTGTAACTCCCCTTCTTCCTGGCTGTCCTCCTTTCTGTCCCAACCAGAATGGACGCAAAAGAGCTTCAGCACCCCCCTCTCTCATTCCCTTCCATACGTCTCTCCTTTGCCTTTCCCCCTGTGTGGTTGGTGACAGACCCCATTCCCTTGGCCCCCCAGATACTGTAGAGGCTAATTTGCTGCCAGGGCTACGGAGTCAGGGAGTAGACTCCAGTGAGCACTGGAGTCCCTGAAGGAAAGAGGCTGTGCTGCCTGGGCAGTAATTGTCTGGGAGGCCGGTTGTCATGGCGACTCTAGAGGCAGGCACAGGGTGGAGAGATAGGGAGAAATAAACTAGGCAAGGGACAGGGGATAGAGGAGAGTCTTTGATTTGAGAAAGACTATAGGAGCCTGGGAGGGCAAGGAAGTGAAGGGGCATGAAGCAGAGAGATAGAGAGGTGAAGCAAGAGATGAAGGGAGGAGACAGGGAGAGGGGAGGAGGCCAGGAGAGGACAGGGGCTGAGCAGTGTGCAGGGCAGGCGCTGGGAGGGGTGGGGAGCCAGCTAGCTCTCAGAGTAATCTTTAATTATCGCCCTCATGTCTTCCATCTCTATCTGCTCTTTGATCTCCTGTGTTGCACATTAAATATGAGCAACCGAATGCCTGCGTCTCATGTTTAAGAACGCGATGAGGCGCGACTTCAAAGCCAGGAGTGGAACAAGACGGTGGAGGGCCTGATGTTCCTGCGGCCTGGTTGCTGGCCCAATTAGGTTAAATGGGGCCCTGAAATCCTCCTGATCTGAGAGTCAGCTTCTGCACTGGTGCCTGCCACCAGCTGCCAGGCTTCATGCGATGAGAGGCCCCAGGCTGGCCAGCTGACCCCTCCCCAGGTACCCCCGGCTCTCAGGAGGGCTGCCTGGAAGCTGGCATCTGGACTCGGACCACATGGGCTGAGCCCCTGAAGGAGGTCCCAGGCAGCTGGACCAAAGCTGGGTGGTCCATTCTCCACGTGGCTGGGAGGCATCCATTCACAGTGACAGGTGCCAGAGTAATAGGAAGTGCAGTTGAATCCTGACCTGACCCTTGCCTCCATGTCCAAGTTTCCGCTCCGGGTGCCCAAGTCCTGAGACAGCTGTGCATGCCCATTGGTCCCTGGTGTTGGAGTCAGGGTCTAACCCATCAAGAGTAATGATCTAGCTGCTTTCTCTGAGCCTCAGTTTCCCCTTCCCCAAATGCAGGAGTGAAGAGACTGCCAATGTTTTCTCCAAAACTATGATGTGTCCTTGGATCATCTGGACACCTTTTGAGGCACTTCTGCCCAGCAGACCCTACAAGCTTGGGAGTCTCCCCAAAGAAGGCCTTTCTGTCCTGCTTACAGGGCACACAGCCCTTTTTAGGGATCTCATAGTGGCTGAACTGCACTTACCTGAGAGATGAGGAGACAACCCATAAGCTTATTGACGCTGAGAGGAAATACAATGAGAGCATTTATATCTTGAAAAAATACATCTAGAGAGAAGGCAATGGTTCACCCAGGGAAATCTCTGAGGACTCACACATTGAATTTGATGTTTAAGAGGAGGTGGAACTGCTAATGGCCCTCAAATTCTGCCCAAAAGAGAAACTCTTTTTCTGTCTATGCTCTTCTGGGGGTTAAAGAGGACCTCATTAATCTGGGGGTTATGAGCAGGGATTATAAATTTTAGCTTGCATCTTCAGGCATTTAGACATCCCCCATATTCTACAAATGGTACCTGAGCTCAGGGGTAACTGATCTGGGCACAGGGAGGCTGGCAGATGGAGTGCACCTGAAAAAGTGTCTCAGAGCAGCTCACAACCAGCATGGACACAGCCCCACATTGTTGGGCAGAACAATTCTACTTCGTGGAGCATCTGAAGAACAAAGGGGTAGGCCCTATTTCCCACCTGGCTCACCCTCCTCACCCTTGAGACAGTCCCTCAAGAGCCTTCCACAGGTATCTTCTCAGCCACCATCCCCTTTGGGAGCTGTGTCTGAGCAGCAGAATGAGCCCTCAGCACCAGGCCTGCTGGCAATGACAGATGTTATTTTACAGAAGGCAACCCAGAAGTGAAGTCCACAGCTTCTGAGTATCATAGGAGGGAAAGGAAGGAGGCTGTGTATTGTTGTTATTCTCCTCCTCAGATAAGAAGCTGATCAGGGTGAGGGGAAGGCTCAAGCAGGAAGGCACTCTTTATTATTCCTTGGACTTTGAGAAGGTTCAGGTTTCAGGAGGCCTTTCCCTTGGACTCTGAGCTCATGAACAAATTGATGAGATCATACCAGGTGTGATGGATCCCCAATAATATTTGTTTTTGGGTGTGAAGCCCTAGGAAGAAGCAGTGATCTTTCCAAGTCCTCCTGGAGGCCCCTGACAACCCAAGTGAAGGCAAAAGTAGAAGTGATGGGACTCTCCCTGGTGAATATATAGAAAGAGCAGCATTTGGAAGTTCTTCGTTAGGAGGCTTCCATCCTGTGCATTGCTTCTCAGCACAGCACAGTGCATAAGAGCAGGTTTTGGGCTAGACTCCGTGGGGTACATCCTATGTCTTCCTGTGTAATTGTGGACTAGCTATATAATCTCTGTGCCTCATTTTCTTTATTTGTGAAGTGAGGGCAATATCTGACCTATGTTATAGCCCTACTGAGAAGATCAGAAGACTACAATGGTGCCTGGCACTCAATATTCAGTCGATGTTATCTATTATGCTCATCCACAATTTAATTTGGTTCTCATATAATCTCTGAGGGCAACAGTAAAGGTATAACTCCCTTTAATAGGAACAGAAAAGAAAGATTTCTCCCACACGTGTTAGAATCCTGCTCATTGTCACTTCTTCTATGATATCATATATGGTGGAGAAAAGGAGACCTTCAGTCTTGACGTACGTGGTAGTCATTGATTTTACTCACAAATATTTCTAGTTCTCCCTCTTTCTGAACATATGGTAGGATTCTGATAAAAGTTAGTTGTGACCATGTGACTTGATTTGATCAATAAAATGTGAGAAGTTGTATATGCCACTTCCAGGTAGAAGTTCTAAGATCCAGAGTATAATTTGCCACACATCCACCCCCCACCCCGCCTCGCTACAGTGACTAAGGGAGCACATGTTGAGATGAAGCTTCTATCAGCCTGTGTCCCTGAGGAATCAGGAGGAGCAGAGCTCCACAGCCAAGTCTCACAGACACAAAGCCTGAGCAAGAAGGAACTTTGGTTATATTAAGCCACCAAGGGACAGGAGTCACTTGTCATAACCAAATATATCTTTATTGATTTGCCATAGATTAAACTAGTGTATCTAGAACACTGACTCCTCCTGCTGGTGGAGCCTGCTTCCTGGTTTTCAGAAGAGCCCAATCATATGGAAGGGTGTGAGAAATTAGGCCACTCTCTGTTATCTCTCTTTCAGCCTTGATCTAGTGGCTAACATTCAGCTCAAACGGTGGAGGGTAGTGATCTGAAAAGGGGTTTTGTTTGTGTTTGTTTTGATTTACATTTTATTATCCAGAAAGAAAAAATGAGATCCCCATCTACTAAGTTGCTCTCAATATCTCAGATGAAGTACAGAGATTCAGATCAAGCAAACACCACTGGTAGGGATGGGTTTTGAACTAAGCTTTGCTCGCCCTTGTCTTGGGCTGCCCCTTCTCAAGAACTTGATCACCAAGTCTAAGAGATTTAGTGAGGGATGATATTCAGAGGCTCCTTTCTGGGGCACGAGGACTGGAAGAAACATTACAACAAACAACCCCTCATATTCTAGAGAAGGAAAGTGATGTTGTAGACCTGAATTCAAGCTCTACCCAATTCCTGAAAGGCAGGACCGAATGCAAAATTTGCAGGACCTAGGGGAAGATAAAAATGTAGGGCCCCTCATTCAAAAGTATTAGAAATTTCAAACTGGGGACTACAGAGTATTAAATCGAGCATGGGGACCTTAGAAGTACAGAGCTCTACACAGTTGCCCACGTTGCACATGCCTAAAGTTGGCTCTGCTGAATGTACTGACCACTTCATAAGGAGAGGAAAGGAAACCCACTTCAGACCTCAGGATACAACTCCCTTGAAATGCTTGAATAAATTCCAAAAGGAGTTCAATGAAAAGTCACCCAGGTTACAAAAGGACTGCAAACTGATCTTTGCTATGTCGGCCTTGGCCGGCTTCTTCACACTTTCCTCTGCAGGGCAGAGACGCTCCCTGTCCTGTTGTTCAGATGCAATTTAAGGATAGCAATTTAGAGATTAAATTTGGCCATGAATCCTAGAAAGCCAGATACTAATTCTACTCGTGCTGTTTTAAATGTTCTTGGGAGCTGGGGAAAAAAATTCAGAATACAGGAAGGAAAATACAGGTTTAGGGGCTCATCAGAATCTGCAATTGTGCTATTTATTTCCTTGTTTATTTTCTGACTTCCCTACTAAAGTGTTAGTTCTGTGAGGGTAAACCCTTGCCTGACTTCATCTCTATTCTCTATGTACAGAACAATGTGGAAAGTAGGCTGTCAATCAATGCTTATGGTGTGAATAAATGATGAGAGACACAGTGATGAATCAGACAGGCCTGCACCGTGGTGGAGCTGGTGGAGATCCTTGTTTGCTCCATGGTGTAGAGCTGTGTGTGTGTGTGTGTGTGTGTGTGTGTGTGTGTCCTTCCCCTTCTCTACCCAAAACCGAACTTAAGTCAGAACAAGACATATTTAGGTGTAAATGACTGTCTCAGCATATCCGGTGACTCTTTCCAAAGAGTTTTCTTTTTTTTTTTTTTTACCAAGGATTAAAATGCCTTGCTTGCTTCGATCAATCATCAATCACCAAATATTTACTAAACATCTAGAATTCATACATTCAAACTAAGTAAACATTTGTCTAATGATTATAGTGGGATTAGGTTCCATGAGGATTTAGGGATAGAAGACTAATTACATGATCTCAGGCCCCAGGCCACCTCCTCAGGGGTGGGGGCCAGAGTGGGATTCAGGGCTTGATGCCTTTCTAGCTCCCTGGAATCACAGAGCCCTCTGCAATGCTGTCTGGATGCCTCTTTGCCTTTGGGCAGGGCCAGGCTCCTAACAGGGATCCAGAAAGAGACCGGGCAGGATCTGAAGGTGTCGCTCCTGCACCTCTGAGGACCATCTGGTCTCTACCCCTCCCCAGGGTGCCACAGAGAGAAAGGAGCCAGTGGAGTCAACAATGCTCCCAAGTTAACAAACACAGCCTCTTCCTCTTCAATTCTCTCTCTCCGTTTACTGAAATGGTAATTTTAAGTCTCTAATAGCTCCTCAGGGCACTGAGGTGAGGCAAGAAGGGGATGTATTTATGTTCACATCTGCCAGCCTGTCTTCTCGGGTGATGGCGAGGCTGATGGTGCTGCTGATGAAAGCTGCCCGCTCCGCTCCACTCAGGAGGAGGGAGCAGCCTTCTTGCATCTCCCAGGTGACCAGGTGACCAGCCAGCCTGCTGCTTTCTGCTCTAGGCCAGCCTGCCATGTCCTCTCCAGGCTTCAAGTCAGCCCTGGTGGTCCATGCATATTCATGCTGAATGCAGCACCCGCCTCAGAAAAGCCCACATCCTGGGCATTTATTAATCACTGTCTTTAGCTCTCTCAGGGCCACCAGACAGGAAGCCCCTTTGTAGGAAGGCAGCAACGACCGATGTCATTGCCAACAATGGGCTTAGCAGAGTGGAAAAGAACAATAATAGCATTAATGAGGTGACTGCTCTGGAGGCTGAGCACTGGGGGAGGGAGTCCACATCCTCCTCGGCCCAGAGGTGTGGCTGCTGTTGTGGTTTAGAGCACTCAGTACAGCAGCACTGAAACTTCACCACACCTGCAGCGGTACTCACCAAGGCTCTGCGGAATACTCTGCACTTCCAGGGATGCTCTCCAATCCAATGCTTTCAATCTTGGGAGAAAGGTATTCATACCCCAGTTTCATAGGTGAAAACTGGCCTTTGGGGAAGAGAAATGACTGATCCAAAGTCATGCAGCTATGAAGTGATAAACTTCCATTCAAGTCCCTTGACTCCTAATCCTGTACTTTCTCTGCATCCTACAGGTGTCCCTGCAGGATGGTTACAATTGGAGGCATTTCCCAGGAGTTTTCCAAGGAGTTGGGTATCTTCTCTCTTAGCCAATTTGTGCACACGAGTTTATATAAGCTGTATTTCTGGTAGAAGTTCCACAGATTTCCAGCTGAGTGTCTAAGAAATCAGAGCTGAGAGGAATGAGAGATCCTCTAGTCCAAATCCTAGTTCTAATAAATTAGGAAATTAGGGGTGCCTGGATGGCTTAGTTGGTTAAGTGTTCACCTCTTGATTTCAGCTTATGTCATGATCTCAGGGTCATGAGGTCAAGCCCCATGAGACTCTTTCTTGCCTTCTGCCCCACACCCCTTCAAAAAATAATAAAATAAGTTAGGCAATTAAAATGACAGCCAAATCATAAGCTTAGCTCTTCCTGAACCTTGCTCTAGATCTTTCTCCTCCTCTCCACACTCAGGCTTTTTCATCAAACTCAGACTCCTGTACCTGGATCTTTCTCCCTGCAATAATCTGCATTCACCTGGATAAACTTGCTTTATCTCCCCTGGCTCCTGACCTGTTGACTCCATTCAGATCCCCCAAGGGCCCTCCCATCACCTCAAAGATGAACTATGCTCAGTTCTACTTTTGCCTCTTTGTGCAGGCTGGCTCTTTATCTTCTTTCTTTACATGCCATTTTTCCCCTAGGCCTCTGAAATTTTTAGGTGCATCTTCCTTATGGAGTTGTATCCAGCTCATCCCATCTGTCCTTATCACAACTCCTACTATATATGGTATTATATGTAGTTCATCTCTATGTGAAGGTCCTTGGTTAGATCAAGGCAGGGTGTGGAGCTTTACTCAGCTCTTAGGTTTTCTTCATTGTCTGATAGGGACTAGACACAGAGAAGTTCCTCAGGATGTACTTAAGAATTGATAGATGATAATGTTGCCCATTTATAACTCCATATCTGAAGTCTCTACCCCTGCCTGCGTAGCACAGAGTGATCCTTCTTTCTTGAATGCAAGAAATGTTTAATGAGGAGACATCATATGCTGAACACCATGGGAGGTGATGAATGAGTATATCTGCCCATTAGGAGATTATTCTCTACAGGAGGGGACCAAAGTCACAGGCCAGTGAGAATCAAAGAGAGAAGAGAACCTCTGGCTGGAAGGTAAGTCAGCAGGGTCCTTGACAACACTGTGATGTGTTGAGGTGTGTCAGTTAAGCACCTCTGCCCTTCCACTGCCCATTTCAGCCATATCCACCCCCTGCCATTTGTGCTATGTCCCTGAATTTCCAATGCTGCCCCACCTCATCTCCAGCCCTGCCAGCCTGTCATGATTAGCACTTTCCTTTCTTCTATTAAATCTTCCCAGGTAGATCTCCCTTTTACAAGGCCCTCTGCATTCCATATAGAATTACTATTGGCTGGTAACCACTTTTCATGCTTCCCATTGGAGACAGTGATGAATGATTCTAATTGAGGAACTCCAGGTGCTAGATGTGAGACATTGAGAAAGTTGTTTGGGACAGAGGTAAGGCCTTTCACCTGCTTCTCAAGAAATAATGTGGAGGGACGCCTGGGTGGCTCAGTGGTTGAGCGTCTGCCTTTGGCTCCAGGCATGATCCTGGGGTCCTGGGATGGAGTCCTGCATCTGGCTTCCTGCGAGGAGCCTGCTTCTCCCTCTGCCTGTGTCTCTGCCTCTCTTTCTGTGTGTCTCTCATGAATAAACAAATAAAATCTTTTTTAAAAAAAGAAATAATGTGGAGTTGATAGCAATGGTTGTTTATACAACTTTCAATTTCTCTCAGCTCTTCTACAAGCAGTTAATTCTCCACAGTGAAATAAGGAATGAGATAGGATTAATATCTAACTATAAACTGGAACCCAAAAGTGTGCTAAGAAGAATAACTAGAAGACATGCTGGGGCCCTGCCCTGAGAGCATACTGATAAATTCTGACCACCAGATTAGCTTTTTTGTTGTATGACAAGCTGTGCAGCATAGGAAGAGCACAGTTCCAATAAGTAGAAATATTCCAGGAATCTGATAAAAAGAGAAAATGAAAGGAAGACAAAGGGGCCTACTGTCACTTAAACATTTTGCATATATGAGCATAAGGGAAAGAATGAGGTAAAAAATGGGCCCCTATAGCTAGATTTTATCAGAGATTCAACAGAGAATATGACTGATGTATCCAAAGGATCCTTCTAAAATAAGGGATGGGTTTTATGACATCCATAGAGAATGCTGGAAGAACAGCAGGGAAGATATTGCAATAATCTTGGCAAATAATGATAGTAATATGAAGATGGAAAGAAGTTGAGACTTCTGAAAGGTATTTGGAAACAGAACTGACAGGACTCATTGATAGATTAGATATCGAGGATAAGGAGAGAGATATCCAGAGGGACCCCAGTTTTCTGACATGGACAACTTAATAGGTAGTGTTCCCATTTCTTGAGATGGAGTGGACTGGAGAAGTAACTCATTGAGAGGAATAAGAGCTCAGGCTCACACATGGTGAGCCTAACAAGTCACATATCCAAATAGAGATGTCAAGTAGACAATTAAATATACAAGAATTAAGCTTTAAGTTGGGGTTTGCATTGGAGATATAAATTTGGAAGTTGTCAGCATCTAGAGGGCATTTAAAGTCGGTAGAGTAAATGAGATCATTTATTCTCTCTATAAGGAAAGAGAAAAGAGAAGTGGCCACAGCTTCTCAAGGCATAAGAGGTTAGGACCTGGGAAGTATGGCAACAAAGGAGGATGAGATTGAGTAGCCATACGTGAAAAAAAAAATCCAATAGGGTATGACATCCAAAGAAGCCAAGAAAAGAGAGTTGTAAGGAGGAGGGTCATCAACAGTGCTAAATATTGCCATAAAGTCCAGTCAAATCCAGTGAAGAAAGGGTCCAGTAGATTTGGCAACATGGAGGTTATCAGTGACCTGGATTAGAGAAGATTAAGTAAGAGCAATTGCAGAAAATCAGTTGGAATAGGCTGATGTGTGAATGGAAAATGAGCAATTAGAGTCAGGCTGTGAATTTGCTCTTTACGAAAGTTTGGCATTAAAGGAAAGAATAGAACAGTGGCTGGAGGGGATTGCCATGTCAACAAAGGGAATTCACCGCTTTGAGTGACATAAGCTCTGTTTTGGGAAAGGCTGATGGAAGAGTCAGGTTCAAGGTGAGCAAGAGTGGACAAGGACATTTCCCTCAGCATAGCTCCTAAAGCCTTGGTCTACGTTGCTAGGAGGGTAAGCTGCCGTGGCAGAAGAGCTAAGATATCTGTGGATGCCACAGAGCAATGATTTATGGGGAAAATACTGATGAGTGTCTGGGACCAAATTAGAGTTCCAACATTCTGTCCCAATGATACCAGACAGAAGGAGTTGAAGTAAGACATGTAGTCCAATGGAGAAACTGATACAAGTGAGAAAACCAATAGCAGGCCTGAGCCTGTTGGCAGTCTTCTGGGGTAGACAGAATGAAATGGCACATGATGACACTGGGACCAGTGGGGGTGGAAGTGGGAGGTACAGGTGCTTGGCCTGAAACTATAGCCTTTGTTAATTCAGAACTAGGTTTCCCCTGATATTGAGTTAGAGGTCAGGAGACCATGTTGGGCCTTGTTTGTTGTTCTCATGCTGCTCCTGTTTTCTCATTTTCAAGACAGAGCCATTCCATCTCCAAAGGGACTTTATTTTACCCGCAGCAGGAGGCAGTGGGGTATTGAACTGAGAAATACCCACAGTGACTGGGATCTTCAACTTCAAAATCAAGAGTGTATCAGAAAACCGGAGTTATGGAAAGAAGCATGAGAGACTCTTGCCTCAGGGTCACAGGGAGCCACAGAGAAGGGACCAAGGGGTCCTCACTGTTGGGAGTCCTTTGTACACCTATTCCTGCTCCACTTCCTGGAGCTGGACAATCATGGACCTGGGAGCTCAAGGGAGCACCAGCCTTGGTCACAGGTGTCAGTAGGTGACATGCTTATCATACATGGCTTCATGCATGTTGTGAAGGATATTGGACAGAGTGAACTTCCCAGATATGCCCCCACCTCCTACTGCCCTCCAAACAATGCTGCTCACATCTGAATTTTTGTCCAAAGCCTTGGTACTGAATAATATGGACCCTGAATCCGATCAGCAAATGGCAATGGAAATTATCTTTTATTGACCATCTACCATATATTATGTGCCACATAATATCCTAAGAGCTTTTTCCCCAACTCATTTAATTCTCACGACTATTTGAGGTAGATGCTATTAGAATTCCCATTGAGAAAAGGGGAAACCAAGGCACAGACAGGTTAGTGGGCTTGTGGTGACATAGAAGGTAAGAGTCTGCAAGGGCAGAGTCAGAGCACGGCCTCGAGGCAGTCTGGGTGAGAGCCCATGCTTTAACCTCTGCGCTATGCCTTCTCACTCCTCCATCATTCCAGAAAAGTCTCCTTCATCAACTTCTTACCTGCTCCCTCCTAGCCAGTTCCTTAGGCTAACTTACCCCAGAATATTGACAAGACACTCGCCGTATCTGAAACATCTAATTGTTAACAAGGCATCAACTGGACTACTGGAATTCCAGTCTCAGAATGGTGTCCCCAGCTTCCTTGGGATGAGGTGGGGATCCCTCAGTTTGTCAGAGCAGTTCAGAGTCCACCCCTAGCCCTCCAGGCCTCCTGTCCAAATATTTGCCAGTCACTCCAAGGAAGCTCTGCTGTTTTGCTTTTCAGGCAGCAATTCAATTAGAAATATTATTGATGAAATTGGAAACATAGTTGTTTATTGACCTTAGTTTGAATCGTTCCCGATAGCCCACAAAATGTAGCCCAAATATAAGCTGGACCTTCCTTTTTTTTTTAAGATTTTGTTTATTTATTCATGAAAGACAGAGAGAGAGAGGCAGAGGGAGAAGCAGGCTCCATGCAGGGAGCCCAATGTGGGAGTCGATCCCCAGTCTCCAGGATCATGGCCTGAGCCAAAGGCAGGCGCCAAACTACTGAGCCACCCAGGGATCCCCAAGCTGGACCTTCCTGATTAAACTTGGCCTAGGTAGAGCAAGAGCTCATGAGTGCTATAATTTTTTTTTTTTTTTTGCACTGACTTCTTTTTACATCTCCTGTACCAGCCAGCAGTCCGCAAGATAACCTGCTTCAGGGGTCGGAATCTGATTTTTGTCTCCCAAAGCACCAAGAAGTCCTGGTTATGAGTGGGGCAGATATGTGGCCTCCACATTCTAGAGGAGGGTTAATGTGGCATGTGGCCCTGGAGTTTCTCTGCTGAGCTGGGTCTGAGGACCAGTAAGGAGAGAGCAGAAAAGAAGAAGCAAAAGGCAAAAGAGAGTGGACAAATACCCATCCTGAAGGAATGCTTAGACTTACAGTTTGCATCCTCCAGGCCACCCAGACCCGGTGCCCCTCTTTCGTATTCCTGGCTTGGCCTGTTACACACTACAGCACGTAGTACAGGCCACCAGGGGATCTTCACTACTCAGTACATGCTTATTTATTCTATTTAATGGCAATTTGATTAAGATATAATGCAGTATAATTTACCCTTTTTTTTTTTTGTGAATTCTCTGTTCTAGGAGTTTGGATAAATGCATGCAGGCATATAACCATGCGGTCGAGATCTGGAATATTTCTGCTTCCCTTTGTAATCCGCCCCTCCTCTAACGCCAGCCCCTGCAAACCACTGATTTGTTCTGTCTCTCTGTCTGTGTTTTCCAGAATGCCATTCGAATCGAATCAAACAGTACTCAGCCTGTTGAGTCTGGTCTTTCACTTGGCAGAACAGTTTTGCGTCCACCCATGTTACTGCATGTAACAATAGTTCCTTCATTTTTATTGCTGGGCATATTCAGTTATGTGGATGTGCCACAGTTGAGCCATTCGCCGGTTGAGCAAACAACTGGGAACAACTGGGTTGTTTCCAGTTTGAGGCATTTAATGAACAAAGCCACCATACCCATTCACACACAGATTTTTGTGCGAATGTAGCTTTTTATTTCTCTCGGGTGCATATCTAGGGTATATACTGGATCATACAGTCCATGTATGTTTAACTTTATAAAAACTGACAAAAATACTTTCCAAACTGTGCCATTTCCCAATCCCACCAGCAAGATGTAAAGGCTTCAGTTCAGACACAGCCCTCTGCGTCTTCAACATTTCGTGTTTTTAGTTTTTGTTTTATTTATCCCTTTTTAATTTTAGCTACTATAATGGTGTATAGCAGTGTCTCACTGAGTTTTCCACTGCATTTCCCTAATGATTCATGATATTGAACACCTTTTGTGGTGCTCCTTCCTCATCTCTGTAACTTATTCCAAGTGAAGTGTCTGTTTAAATATATTGCCCACTTTTAAAATTGAATTGTTTGTTTTCCTGGTATTAAGTTTTGAGAGTTGTTTATATATTCTAGGGATAAGTGTTTTATCAGATATATATTTTGTAACACCTTCTCCACAGATAAATTTATTTTAATACAATTTTTCCTTCTCTCTTTATTCTGAATACCTTTCCCACTTCCCACCATTAGCCTGGCAGGATTATGAAACACAAAGAATACGTTCATCTCCATTTTCTGGAAGAGGAAAACTGAGGCACAGATATTTTTAAAAACTTGCTACTCCCAATACTGCAGACAGCTGGAGCCAGATGTGAGACTTGATGACCAAGAAAGAAGCCTTGGAATGTTTTGAAGCCATCACTCCACTTAAAGGGTTACCATCTGGTTAAGTGGGATTCAGCAAATAGAGACCTCAGTTTACTTCAGGGAGAAGGAAATAGGTATTTGTTAAATATCTATTATGTGCCAGGAAATGATTTAGGTCAGGAGCCAGTGAACCATTGCCTGTGGGCCAAGTCTGGTCCATTATCTTTTTTTCCTCTTTCTTTCTTTCTTTCTTTCTTTCTTTCTTTCTTTCTTTCTTTCTTTCTTTCTGTCTTTCTTTCTTTCTCTTTCTACAGCTTACAAACTAAGGATAGTTTTTACAGATGAAATTTTGCAATTGATTTAATGATGGGGAAAACTAACTGTGAAATGAGGGGAAATGCAATCTTTCCCCAAAAAAGAATTCCATTTTTTTGATTAGTAGGCATGTAAAAATTATACCCAAAATTTCCTAAAATAATACATCTCAAGTGTTCTTACCCCCTACACATAAATGAAAACTATATGAGGTGATAAATGTGTTAATTAGCTTGATTGTGGTGATCATTTTACAATGTATACATGTATCAAGACATCACTTTGTATACTTTAAATATATACAATTTTTGTTTATCATACCTCAATAAAGCTGGAATATTGCCTCAATTATTATTATTTTAATTATATATTATATTATTTTATATTTTTAATTTTGTCAACAACATATTTGAGGAAGTTTGTTTTTTTTCTCTTCTTATATACCTGCACAGTATCCTCAAATTTACCTCTTTGCAGAATCCAAAATACTATTCAGTTCTTTACAAAAATTTACTGCCCACTTACTTAAGTAGTTATAAGTTATCTTTTCTTTAATCATTACAAATGTAGCAATCTATTTTACAGATGAGGAAAGTGAGGACCTTTGAAAAAGATGAGCTGCTGAAAGTTACCCAGCTAATGGAATGGAATGTGTTCTCATTTCAAAATCTAGTGTTCTCTCTGGAAGCAAATTCACAGCAGCAATTTAGGAAATGGAAAAAAAAAAAAACTGGGGGGGGGCAGCTGGTGGATCGAAGGGAGAATGTGTCCCAGGTTCCTTAATTTGTTGTTGGCCAATCCATGAGCCTCTACGTTGAGAGCAGGAACTCATCAGAATGACCTCAAAACCCTGTGGGATTTTCAAATCACCCAGGGAAGTCTTCACTGCCCTTCTCTTGCTGAAGTATACATACATTTTTAAACACTTTTTAATAACAAGGCTTTATACTGAAACAAAACATGTTAGGTAAAGCCTTGTGAAGCTATGAAGCATGTGGACATGAAGCTAGACTCCCTGAATTCACCTCCTAATAAATGGAGGCACCTCAGTTTATTTATTTTATTTTAAATACTGGGACTCATTTATAGGTCTTCTGTAAGAACTAAATGAGTTAGTATTTGTGACATGATTAGCATAGCTCCTGGCAAAGAGCAAACGCTATGTTGGTATATATTAAAGAAATAAATGTTCGATTAATCAGAAAATCAAATCTGCAGAAAACAAGTCTCTTCAATTTCTGGTTGATCAAGGCTTTTCTGTACTAAATGGGTCCTGAAAAACAGGACAAGAAGAAATACTGCTAGCAACGGCATTGCCTCAACTTTCCCAAGTGATCATTCTCTGGGGGAGAGCAGGCAGAGAAGCAGGAGGGGAATGTACACCTCCACCTTCAGTCCAGGGACCCACTCCTGAACTGTCCATTCTGGAACAGTGTCCTGGGTCTTACCAAATTAGCAATAATTTATAATATCATCAACATAGAAAAATGTACTCTATTGGTGACCTCCTGCTATTTGATGTCGGGAGAGTATATCCATTTCTACATCTTCCCCTTTCCAGTTTCAGAAAGACCACACCCTGGTGTGTTCCATGCTGATACCATAATTAAGGTTCTTCACCCTCCACACGTCCCCTCTGAGTGCTCAGTGCTGGTAAAGATGTAAGACAGACAGACAATCTCATACACGGCTAGTTAGGAAAAGCGATTTAGATAGTTCTATCAAAAGCCTTAAACACATTCTTAGCCAGGAATTCCACTTCTAAGAATAGAACTCAAAAAAACCCAGACAGCTAGGGTATGTGTAGCAGAGTGTGGGTGGGAGTTGTAGAATTTAAAGAGGAACCTAGTCTGATAGTGCTCACACTTGCTGGAGTCTGTGTGGGTTTCTGGAGGCATGTCTGGGGGCCTTTGGTGGGCACTGTGGCCACACTGTGGCATCCCGGCCCAGGAGAGTGCTGTGTGTGAGGCCTACACCTTGCTGGTAGAGTCCTAGCAGGGTCAGCACAGTCACCCAGTTTCCATAGGGTCAGCAGTGCGAATACAGACCCAAATGTGCTTGGTTCAGACTAAGGTTTGCCAGATTCTGCAGACGACCAGTAGGAGAGGGTCAGCTCTGGGACCTATCTGCCTTGACTGCTGTTTCAGCCTTCCTCTCGCCTTGAGGACCTGCTATATGAGAAATTATCCTAAAATGCAAATTTCCATATAAATGTTAGGGATTATCATCTGCATCTACAGGATTTCAGTCATTTAATCTTCTTAGGTTTGATTCTCAGACGCCCTAGGGAGTCTTTAATTTTTTTGTCAGAATTCAAGATAATTAATCTTTAATCACTTTAATTTAAACAAATAAATAATTGGGAAGATACACTTTTAAGGGGGACTGTCAAAATCAAGCAGGAAACTGCAGTCAATATGTTAATATTAGAAGGCACCATGGGGCTCCTGGGTGGCTCAGTCCATTAAGGGTCTGCCTTGGGCTCTGATCATGATCATAAGCTCTTGGGATCGAGCCCAGCATCGGGCTCCCTACTCAGTGAGGAGTCTTCTTCTACCTCTCCCTCTTCTACCTCCTGCTCTTGCTCTCTCTCTCTCTCTCAAAAAAATAAATAAGATATTTAAAAAAAAATTAGAAGCACTTGGGAAACAGTTAAAACATTCATATATTTAATGGAAAAAGGGCTAGGACATTCATTTATTTAACAAACAAGAGAGACTTGTATCAACAAAGGTGACCTCATTGAACTTCATGGAGGACAGCTATGAAAACTCATATTCCTATTTTCTAGGCAAGGGAACAGAAGCTAATCAACTTGCCTAAGGGGAGGTAGTAGAAGTGGCAGAGGGGGATTTGAACCCAGATCATGCCAATGTGCTTCCCCAACATTGCAGCTAGTCACTGGGCAAAGCCTGGCCTTGCTGTGTGCTGTTAGTCCTTGGCTGTGTAAATGCTCCAAATCACAGATAAGGACATTTAATCTGTTCTGTGATCTATGAAGCCACTTGGGAAATGGAAGAAGAATTACCGAGATGAGTCATTCCATGTCAGCAGGCGAACTGTAATGGAGTTTTTATTACTATTTTATTATTTATGTATTTGTCAAAAAAAAAAAAAATCAATGGGAAGAGCAACACAGCAGAGCCCCCTGATGGCTGTTTCCTCACAGGGATCTGCTTGTGTGCCAGAGGGTGTGCTTGTAAGCATGTATGTTTGTGCATTGGCCTCACACTCTCATGCAGATACCCACGCCCTATGAGATTTTGGGTTGGGGATAGTTTGCATAGAATTGAATTATATTTAAGGAATCTAGAGGCTGTATTTGTGGTCTCTGTGTGTGTGAGAGATACAGAGACTAAAGACAATGTGCTCATTATTGAAAATATGCCTACTAAAATCCCTGCTTTATAATTCCTGACACATAGAACTTCTTTTTCTTACCCTTTAATTTCTTTTAACTGGAAAAGGAAATGTACAGTGACCCAGAACTCTCTGTTCATGGAGTCCTTGGATTCCGTTTACCACAGGGACCTAGTTTTAACATTCTCCTTTAGGAAAGTACTACTCTGATCTTCGTCAGGGCCCTCCCTGCAACCCATGCACCCTGCCTCCAAAGCTCCTTCTCTTCCCTCTTCTCAAGGCTGAGATTTTCCCAGGGCTTGGTTTTTAGTGGAACCCCTGAGTATCTCTCAGGGAATCATTTTGAGGCACGTGTCATGCACAGTCTAGGAGAACTCAAAGGCTCTCAGACCCATGCAACTCAAAGCTTTTTCTGACATGATAGGTGTCTAAGTTTTCAAATATAAACTCTGACCTCAGTTTTGCTCCAACCCTAGAGAAAGAGATGTTTCTGCAGCTTGGATTGGCCTCCCCCGATTCTCTGGAGGTAGCAGGGTCTTTTCTAAGCTTCTTTGGGCTACAATCATGGAAATAAGCCTGGCCAAAATGTCAGAGGTTATTGCCAAGAAGTGAGGCCTCTCACGAGGAACTTTGAGTCATAGTCTAGAAGAGCCATTTGGGTCCCTACTTCACTTTCTCTCTCTATTTTTGAGCTGGAGTTAGCAGATGTGAGTTTGTCCACTTTTATTGTGTATTACATGTAGATCAGAGGCTCAAGGTGGTGATGCCAACAGATGTAAGGCATGGTACTTACCCAATATTTTATGGAAGAAAAATGAAAATCTGTGTACAAAAGGCATACATTGAATGTATGGAATGGAGGGGAGACTCCAAGTTCAGGGCTCCTTCGAGCACATTGCCCTGCTTTCCCATCCATTTCACCTACAGGTTTTTGTCTTTACCTCTTTTGAGTTGCTTTCTCCTCTTTCTGCTTCTTTTTCCTAGGAGATGGCCCTCTGCTGTCCCCGTGGGTTCTACTCCCAATTTTCTGGACTATCTAAAAAGGTCACGGTTTCTTAGCCTCAGATTCTAAATAGACATGCCAAGTCCGATACTGCTTTACGATAAGGGACAAATAAATAAAAGCAGAACCTAGCTCTATTGCTTTCTCTTCACCAAAAATGCATTAATAAAGTTAATTAGCATTGACCTGAAAAAAAATCTGAACAATAACCTTCTGGCATTAAGATCAAATGCAATGAAGCACAAGCAATAAAAACTCCATTACCGCTCCCCTCTGAGACACCATCACTGATCCTCAGGCTTACATGTCTCAGGACTCTCCCTGCCTCCTCTAAGCCTCACTATGGGGCTGCCAGGACACAGCCAGGTGTGAAGGTGAGCTGGGCTGGGCCCCAGGTAGGACTACCTGTAGTTAAATATATGACTCCCAGAAGTCCAACAGGCTTGGTTTGGCTGTCATCAGCATCCAAAAGGGCCAGATAGAGAATGGTGGAGGAGGCAGGCCATCAGAAATGATAGCTACTTCTCTGCCAGTCAAGGCTGGTAGTTGGCAGATAGTCAGGGAGTTGAAGAATCAGGTGCTTGGGACTCTCCCCAGATATAACAGAAACCTGGCTTACAATGTCAAGAGTAATTCTAGATCATATCTCCTGGCAGGCCAAAGGTGACGAGTTTATTGCTTCCTCTTGTCAGAATTGATTCAGAAACTGGGCAAGGATATGTATATAGTTACTGACCCCAAGGCACTGGGGATGTAAGTCACTGACTCTCGATTCCACAACCCTCTCCCAAACTGCCAATTATCTCATTTTGCCACTGAATTCCTATTTTGTGCTGAGCATGAAGAAGCTGGAATACAGGGACGCAAATATGAAAAAGACCCAGTGTTTGCCCTCTCTTGGTCCTGAGTTTAGTAGAATTGTGTAAACCACCCACTGATTGCTGTCCCTTCTTACTACTTCCCTCTGCCCTCCCTTTCTACAATACTATGAGATATTTGAGGGAGTGTTCCATGTTGGTATTGTCTGCATTATCTCATCTTCTACCTGGATCTTTCTAACCCATGCTCCATTCCTGAGGGCATGACTGGGAGAAGGAATGGGGCCCTGCTGGACCAAGTCCTTTTGTTGCCCCCTCTGTTATATATACTATATGGGGAGCCCAGAACTCTCCCTTGGATCCTGAGACCCTGCAAGGCCCATGGTCTCAGACGAGCATGACAGGAGCTGACGTTCCCACCCTTTACAAAGAATAGAGGCAGTCTCTCTTTTCCAGAGGTTGCCTCAGATTCTAGAGGATACTTTGTTGAGGTGTAAGAGGGATCCTGGGAGTTCTGAAGGAACACACACAATGAAAGTCTCTCTTGTATGTGAAACTTGAAAAAAACAACATATACTGGCCCAAAAGTCATTGTAGGGAGATGTTCAGAAATTATGGGAGATAGAAGTAAGAAGAGGGAGAACACAATTCAAACTGACCTGGATGGGAGGAGGGAATGGGAACTTCCTAAGAACATAAATAACCCCTTAAAATGTTTTAAATGGAGACATCTGCCTGTGCATTAATACTCAATGCCATCTACCTGAAATCTTTAAATATGAATGCAATTCTGGAATGTTTCAACAAATGGTATGAGAAAGAAAGCTGAAGCCTCATGGGAAACATACCGCCTCCTCAGCTGCCCAAGTTCCCAACCCCACATCCTTCCAATGTCTCAGGTCAGACCCGCCGAATTTGCAAACAGCCATTAAAGGCTTTCTTTGCTTCTGGTTCATCTTCTACGTGGCCAGAATCGTTTTCTCAAAACACAGATGGAATACCTGTTCAAGAAGACCTTGAATGCTCCCAGAACTCAAGGTCCTACAAAATGTCCCTTTACCTTGCTTTCTGCCTTTGATACTTTGAAGCCAGACTGGCTGTTCCTTGAACATTCCCTTCTTTATCCCTCCTGAGAACGAGCTATTCCAATACCATGATTGTTCTCCAGTTAGCCTGGAAAAAGAAAAGAAAATTCCAATGTGCTTTGGAATTGTTTGTTTCCATGCCTATCTCTTTTTCTGGCTATAGGCTCTTGGAATCCACAGACTAATATAATACCAAACATTTACCAAGTAGTTATTATACAACTTTGCATGTAACATTTAAATCTTAAAGGTAGATATTAGCTTTTTTTTTTTTTTTTTTTTGAGAAGAAGCCTGAGGGAGGGGCACACATGCATGAGCAGAGCCTAAACAGAACTTAAACAGCTTGACGTCAGGACCTTGTTCTTGGCCCCTAACACATTTCTGGCCTTTGGTATTTCCAATGCGAATAGGAGGTCTCCAGTCACATAGCAGGCCTGGTCAATGTTTTAGGCAGAAATAATAGACGAATGAGAGAATAAGGGGATGGTGAAGGAACAAAACACTGTGGAATGATACGACTGTGGATTGTGCTGGGAATGAAGTTTTGGGGGACTGGTGTGCTTGCTCTGTCTCTCTCTTGACCAACTGACAGAGTTTGGAGGAGGTAGCATCCAGCAGGGTAGCACCAAGGTCCTGGGGGGACCTTCTCTCCCACCAAAAATACCTCCCTCAGCTGCTTGATGGTCCCTGAAATTGTACCATTACAGTCTAATTCCTTCAGCTTAGGCTGCTATTCCCCTGTTAAAATGCAAATACTCCTGGGAGAGGCAAGTTATTAAACTTTATTAGTCTTTTATATCCCATGGTGAATTTATTGATCAGGCCCTTCTTTTTAGCAATGACTAGGATAAGGGAGAAAGATGGAGACCATATAAATGTCCCAGGCTCCAGGGAATGAGGTCACCTGAAAGGCAAGGGGTGGAGGAGTAGTAGGGATTTACAGAGGAATAGTGAGAAACAAACATTTCCCATGGTTTTCTACTGAGTAGGTCCATAAGTGGCCAGTAGCATGGGTTTCATTCGAGTGGACTGACCGAGGAAGGATCCACAGGCCCTGATATCAGGACCAAGTTACTGATCAAGATGGGGCTCTCAGTCACCAAGGCAGCCATCCTGGCCTCTGTCTTGAGCAAAAGAGCAGCATCATAGGCAGCACCATAGCCACTGCCAACAGTCTGTGGACTCCCAATCTCTTCGTGTGCAGTATTCTTGGAAACCTGTCCCACCCATTCTAACGCAATGGAAAAGTCCTAATCAGCCCTCCTCAGTGTGCGTTGCTGCTAATTTGTTGCACTTTTCTGGCTCTTCTGGCCTGGAGGTGATGCCTCAGCATCATTCTCTACCCTGTACACACATTTCTCTGAAATACTCCCTTATCATCCACCCACTGCCTGTACTGTGGTTAGAAGTAGAGAGAGAGAGAGAGAGAGAGAGAGAGAGATCCTTTCTTAAGGACACGTCAGGGTTTTGAGAACAATATTATTTTATGTGTTCTCAAAACATTTTGTTCTGCCTTCAGATTTATGGGATGGCCTTTATTACTATAATAAAATATTTAAAACAAAAATAAGAGAGGAAGCCTGAGGTTTTTGGCCTCCATTTCTCTGGAGCCGGCCCACGCAGAAATACTCCCTAACCTTTGCACACCTCCTCACCTCAAAGGGCCCCAATAGCTGTGGTCTGCCACACAGTTCTGATGTTCAAGAACCAGACAAAGCCGTAGTTGGGGCTGTATCTTTATTCAATATATAGTGTCTGTCCACCTGATGGAAAATAAGCTTGGGTTCCACCACACGGAGTACATTTTTCTGTTGTTCAGTGATTTATCACAGTTCAATGATTCATATGTCTTACTTTTGAAGTTGAAATAGCACACAATAATATTTTAAATGGAAAAGAAAGCGATTGCTATACTTAGGAGTTGTAATGAGATACAAGTTGTGGTCAGGGTTGGGTGGTGTCTGAGGACAACTTGACTGAGGGACAGGAGACCTGGGGGGCCAGCTCTGACTCTCATAAGCTGTGTAGTCTTGGGCTTTTGACATTCTTTCCATCATTCACTCAACAGTTACTTGCTGAGTGTCTATGTATTAGACATCATGCCAATCTGAAAGACAAGGCAGGTAACTTAAATGGATTCTTCCCAGTACAAAATCCTGTAGAATAGTTGATTTTAATCGGCATTGAATACCTTGGATGTTCAGTAAGACTAAGAATGATGGACAGCACTTTCCTCTCACTTTTCAAGGATCTAATGAATTTGCCAAATGTGAAGGTCATAAGAACCTAAAGCAGGTGGCAGGTGGTAAATCTTGCCCTCCTCGTTTTGCAGCACAGGAGTGCCAGAAGTTCTGGGTTCTTTATAATTCACTGAAAAGAGTCAAATAAATTTTACTTCCTCCCCAGTGGATTTTATTTTCTCACTCTGAAGGCAAATGCTCCTGAATCAGTGATTGGTCCTCAGGAAGACAGAGAAAAACCCAAGTCAAAACCCTTTCAAGTCCTTTTTTTTCCCAGCCTTTCCTTTCCTTCATCCTCAGAAGATTTTAGAATCCCTACACACCTTTAGAATCCCTACTTTCTCAGGCAGTATGCTAGGTTTTAGAGCTTTAGCTTCTGTCCTTGGGAAACTTTCACCCTAAAGAGGGAGTGGTTCTATTGGAGAATCATAAGTGATATTGGGGTAGTACAGGGAGGCACACCTCAAAACCTGAATGGATTCAAGAAGCTTCTTCCTAGAATAGCTCTTGAGTTTAGTCTTGAAAAGTAAATGAGTTCTGCAGGCAAATAAGATGTGGAATGTTCTGTAGGCTGCTGTAATAGCATGGACAAAGGCCCTGAGGTAGGAGCATGTGATGTGCTTGAAGAAGCAGTTTGGAATGAAGCCAGACACATGGGATCAAACATTAAGAGGCTAAGACCCTGGCTAGGAAAACCTCCAGAGCCACCATTGTGAATGCAAGGATGTACTATGATCGTCCCCCTCTTCCTGCCCAATATTCTGCTCTCATCAAGCAGCCTTCCATGTATCAGATGTAGCTCTCATCTGCCCCCACCAAACATGAATCCTCTGTTATGTTACCCCATGAAAATCCCATCATCTTGCTTCTTTTGTTACCTTGCAAGAAGAGAACTCACTAATCGAATAATGATAATAATTTAAAGAATAACCATTAAAGTTAGCAGAATAAATATAAAATCAAAAGAAATTATACTAAATAGTAGACTTTCAGACATTGAGATGTTTCTGAGCAGGAGATTTTCTTAAGGAGGGGGGACTCCTCCCCATCAGTCCATAGGGACCAAGGGCAGGCTACCCCCAAATATGCAACTTTGGCATGCTGATTGTTTTAAATAAAAGTTACTTAAGAAACAGCCTATTGTCCAAGAAGGACAATCAGACCCTCCTTTGTCCCTCTGAAAGCAGGAAACAAATCTCCCCTGTGAAAGCTTCTCTCTCTGTTCCAGAAGGTAAAGAGACAGCCTTATCAGCAGAGATAGGAAATTTAGGGGGAAGAAGTCAGTATCAACAACGCTTGTTGGTAAAAAGGATATATATATATATATATATATATATATATATATATATATATATATAATTTATTTATTTATTTTTTACTAATTTTCTCCTCCAGCGGAAATTCTGCTTAGAACTCCTTACCAATTGAAGTTCCCAAAGTTAAGTTTTCTTTGTCCTGTCAGTTCTTCACAGACTTAGTGTCTCTTTGTCTAAAATGTGTAAAAAGTTGATCATTTCTCTGGGGCTCAATTTCCTTATTGGGCCTCTATGCATGCACATGTAATAAAAACAGTTTTGTTTTCCTTTCCTAACCTGTCTCATGTGAATTTCACTCTTAGTCTACCTGGAAGAACTCAAAGAGTAGAGGAATTTTTTTTTCTCTTTCTTTCAAGTCCCTGAGTCATACCATATTACTTAGGAGTACGTGGAGGCCAGCAGTGTTGGCCACTACCCCAGCAGCCTGCTTCCTGCAGGATATCTGCAAACCAGTATCAGTTCTGATCCAGCATGCCAGGGGCTGATGCCATCAGATTGAATTTCCAGGCCTTCTGCATTTCTCCTCCATTGGACTATCTGGCTCTCTATCAAATCATTCGGCTACCATGTCTCTCTTTACCAAAAGCTTCCATTGCTCACATCAACCATCAGCTCAAAGAATGACAACTGGATAGGGGCAGGGAAACAAGTCTACTGTTCAAATGCCAGAGGATTTTTAAAATAGAATAACAGACATGTTTGGGGCTGAGGTTTATGTCAAACTCTGAGAAGATTTAGAGAAAAAGTATGTTTCAACTTTTCTGAGAAATGTGTAGAGTGCCTTGGGAAAATGATCCAAAGTAAGAAACAAGGCAAATACCCAAAACATAGTAGAATGGACTTTGTATGGATTCAATTCTTGGTGTTTCAGGTATTCAGACGGGGCAAAGAGCCAGCACTGGAGTAGTCGGGGAACGTTGCCCTGGAGTAAATGTGCCTTAAACTGTGTTTAAACCAGTGTGAGCTCCTTCTCTTTCTTTTTTTCTTTCTTTCTTTCCTTCTTTCTTTCTTTCTTTCTTTCCTTCCTTCCTTCCTTCCTTCCTTCCTTCCTTCTTTCTTTCTTTCTTTCTTTCTTTTTCTTTCTTCTTTCTTTTTCTTTCTTTCTTCTTTCTTTCTTTCTTTCTTTCTTTCTTTCTTTTATTTCTTTCTTCTTTTCTTTCTTTCTTCTTTCTTTCTTTCTTTCTTTCTTCTTTTTTCTTTCTTTCTCTTTTTCTTTCTTTCTTTCTTTCTTTCTTTCTTTCTTTCTTTCTTTCTTCTTTTCTTTCTTTCTCTCTAGACTTTATTTATATATTTGAGAGAGAGAGCCTGAGAAAGAGAGAGAGAGAGAGCATGAGCAGGGGGAGGAGTGGGTAGAGGGAGAAGCAGGTTCCCCACTAACCAGGGAGCCTGATGTGGGACTTGATCCCAGGACCCTGGGATCATGACCTGAGCCAAAGGCAGATGCTTGACCAACTGAACCACCCAAGCCCCTGCGTGAGCTCCTTCTTCACTGTTGCCTGCATTCAGGTAGTGTTGGGTTGGGCCTGTTCTTTCTCATTTTCTCAGGGTTAGAACCTTAACTGCTGCCGAGGCTTGTAATGGTGCTTATGGAACATGGGCTTTGGAATTAGATAGACCTAGCTCTGAATGACCTCAGGCACATTATATGATCCTCTGGGCTCGGTCTTCTTTTCCAGAAAAAGGAAATGACAAAGTATTTACCTTATTTACTTCAAGTAAAGATGTAAAAGAGGTGCATGCATTTAGAAACACCATAAAAGACTCTGAAAACTCTCACAAAGAGTGTTGGATTCTATCCCTATGACTCCAACCCACCTACTAGAATGGCCCAAGACTGAGTGGTCGTGCAGAGAGGCTTTTGTCCTGAGTCTGGAGATCCATCTCCCAAGGTGGTCTTTGCCAGAGCCTACAGGTTCCTCTGGGACCAAGTTCTTATTACCCCTCTGTGTTCCCTCTCTCCACAGCCACCCATGGAGCCCTCTACAGCTGATGCCAGTAAAAGCCCCATTCCCATTCTGCCCCTCAGACACCATGAAGATGGCAGCATCAACATCCATGCAATTGGTTCAACTACAGTTGTCTTCATTCCCATTTTAGGAGACAAAGACTTCATATGTATAGCTCCCATAGGCCAGGCTTTCAAAAACTGTCATTGTGCAACACGAAGAGAATCTGTTTTCATCATCCTCATTGCATGTGATGAAACTTACTGGAAAGTTGCTTCCCAAGTACCAGTATATTATCTCTATTATTCGTCACCAAAATCCTTTGAGGCAAGGGTCATTAACCCCAGTTTCATAGATGAAAAATAGATACTGTGAAAGATTAAGTGACTTTCCCAAGTTCGCATTGAGAACAGCAGAGCCGGGGGACTCACTCTCTGATCGTAAGTGATATGACCATTATTGGTTCAATGTTGTGTTTGATTTGTAGTTCCAGAAATATGCTCACTCCTGCCAAATCCTCATGTAAGAGGGTGGGCTATTCGAAACAGATAGATAGATAAACAAATGGGAAACCGTTTTATTGTTATTGTACACATAGAATTCCTTGCACAGGCATCATGCCACCTGGTCACTTCCCATTGTGCCCATCCACAGATGTCTATTAAAGAAAATGTGCCATAAATAAGGTAGGACATGCCCCCCAGACTCTGGGATTTGCTTAAGGTTCTGGGGTAGGAGTAGATGTGAGGAGAGATTCTGCTACTTAAGACTGCACCAAACTGAAATTCCCCTGAAATTGCGTGTTCCAGCAGGTCTTTCAGATTCCTGGCTGCCCTTTGGCTCTGCCTCGGGCTGCCCACTTAAGAAATCACTTTATCATGCCTTCTTGTGATTGTATTTGCCCAAGGACTGAGCTAAAGGTCCCTTTAAATTAAAAGGTTTTTAAAAGACCTCTCTGAGCTGCAAAACACTGGGGAGTAGAGTGGGAGAGCCTGAAGGGGGTTTTCGTCTTCTAGGTTGCAGGCTACTAGTTTTACTCTTTAACTGGAGATGTGAGTGGTAGCCAATGACTGGGATGGTTCAGCTGATCTTGCAGAGGAGGTCAGAATCTAGCATCACTCCATGAACTGAATTATAAGCACAGCATGGGTACAGGCCTATTCTGAGACAGGACACTGGCAATGTTAACTCTTTGATTGCTCTAGGATTAACCTCATTTCTAGCCTCAACTATGTCATGGCCCTCTGTAATCAATTCCTAGGTTCAGAAGAAACTTTCTTGGTGCATCATTCTCGAAAAGATGAAAAAGACTGATATCCCTCTCTACAATTTCTATGAATGGGGAGTGTAGCCTGAGACAGAATGACAGAGTCTTAACAATGTCTGGAAAGTCAGAAGAGGGGGTTGGTCCCATTTCTTCACCCTTCCTGGGAACCATACTCTTGCCATGGCCTCATCATGACACGCAGCCTGCTTCCCTACCCCTTGGCTTTCGACCCAGTCATGGGACTTGATCTAGCCAGAGATGTTAGTACATGTGAGGATGGCAAGACCTTAAAATGTACATGGGCATGGGGCCTGCCTTCTGCCATTTCCTTAAGAAAGGCATGCCCTACCTAGTGGCAGGAGAAGGCAAAATGACACATGGAACAGAGCCACTCAGGCCTACCCCTACTGAAAGGGAGCTGCCCCTTATTCACCAACTAATATTTTGTGGTCATTTGTTATAGCCTAATTGTGAAAAGGACTAACTAATACAATAATGTATTCATATGGTTATGAAATCTTCTTTCCACAAGTCTTTCCTTCACTTGTGAAGGTTTTATAGGCATTTGCTCCATATTAGCACAAAGCTAGGCCTGTGGAGACACAGGAAAAGTAGAAGGTACCCCTGCCTTCGGAGATATCACTGTTTACATAGGAGTAAGAAAACAAACACCACAATTCAACCTGGCATCTCATTATAGGTAAATCATTGTAGTCATAATAGGAAAGACCAAGTCATCCAGCTCCTAGCCAATCTTGTCAGGGATTAAAACCTCTGTCCACTTTTTGTGTCTTGCATGTATGTGTGTGTGTGCGCGCACATATGTTCATGTGTGTGTGTGTGCGTGCTGACTCTGAAAAGTTGCATTAAATAATAATAATATAACTAGATATTGGTCTTAGATTCTTACATCCCCATGCACATATGTGTATACCATGCTGAATGACTATAAGAAGGGAAAGGTATTTGTTGTTATCAATCCTTTTTTATTACAGATCTTATACACATTTTAAAGATGAGATATCTGAAACAAAGAGATGCTAATCATGGTCATGGCCAAGCCATGTTTGATGGAGCTGGGGTTGATGTGACTCTAAAGGCCACACTTTTTGACCCCTCTGGCCACCTCTCTTCTGTCCAGAGGCTATGTGGCATGGTTGCAGAGGCTCAGGTTTGGAGAGAGCTGGGCATGGTGCCCATTCTGTTTGTGTCACTTCCTAGCTGTGTGGCTTGGGACATGTTGCCCAATCTCTCCTATGTTTCCACTTTCACACCTTTAACCTTTGAGAGGTAACATAAGTATTAGAGATAATTTGTCTGTTATGGGCTGAGTTGTGCCCCCATGTCCCAAAAATTAATGTATTGAAGTTCTAACGCTTAGTACCTCAGGATGTGACTATTCAAAGAGAGATCCTTTAAAAAGGCGATAAAATTAAAATAAGGTCGGTAGAATGGGCCCTAATCCAATGACTGGTCCCCTTATAAGTAGAGGAGTTTTGGACACAGATCATGGAAAGACCTCCATGTAAGGACACAGGAAAAGGGGGCTCCCTGAAAGCTAAAGAGAGAGGACTCGAGAGACAGTGTCTGGGACACTTAGGTCTCAGACCACCAATCTCCAGAATTTTGAACAAATAAATATTTATTGCTTAAACTGCTCAGTATGTGTTACTTTATTTTGGCTGTGCTAGCAAACTAATACAATGTCTAAAACTCCTGGCCATAGAATACACACCCTACCAAGAGATCTCTGCAAATGTAGCAAATTAACCTCTTCTGTCTCCCCCTCCTCCTGCTTCTCACTATTGCCTTTCCCCCCCTCCTTTCCTCTTTTCTCTCCCATTTCCCCTTTCTTTCATTTCTGCTCCTTATCCTTTGCTTCACCCAAAATACATAGACCTCCATTTTCTCAGAATGAGGTAGGAGGCAGGGTGGTATGGAAGCAATCTAACTAGTATTTATGTTCATATAAAAGAGAAAAAGAAGACACGGCATTTACATAGGTTGGCCAGAGTCACAGAAGAATAACAACCAGGTGAGACACTGAGCCACTCATCAGAAGAATTGTGGAGTTTACCTAAGCTGAGTATCAAGAAAATTGTGATAGGTCATAATTATCTTTTACTTAACTAGAGAAATAAACAAACAAAAATGAATATCTTGGGAGGTGACTTACCCTACTTCATCCTATAATTTTAGGGCTGGAGTCCTGCTTTAGAAGAACCTCTGGCCTATGGTCCCCATTATCTAAATCCATATATGGAAAGATAAGGTGGGACCAGCCGGTGGCCCAGGAAGCCTGTAGGAGAGCTGCCTGGACCAGTCCTGTGGCTCCTTCCATGGGTAGTTAGAACAGTCTTTGATAATCCACTTCCCTTCTGGAAAGACACTTTCCTCATGCAGAAAAAAATGAGTGTAATCAGATTGGCTAGCAAAACCGTTTTGAGCTTTCTTGGATGAGAGGCTCTGTGTAAACCTAGGGCAATGTTGTTTTCATACCTGGTTGGTGGGCCAGGGAGGAAGGGAAATGGGAAAGCAGAGCAAGAATGGCTCCTTGGCAAGCTGGTCCTTGAGCCTCTCAATCACACCTTGACGTTACAAAACTGCTCACAGACAGAACAGTCATAGACATTGGTGGAGACGCTGAAGATGAAGCAGGCAGGTTTAGGAGAGAAGAATGTAAGCAATAAAGGGGAGGTTAGAAGGTCAGATAGGAAAACATTCATATCAAGGGGGAAATATCCAGCTGAGTGTTCCCTGCTTCTCCGGTGCTCCATTTCTTCACCTTTAAAATGAGCATCTGGACCTGCCTGTCATTTCTGAAACTCAGACTTGAATTTCTAGGATTCCTCATTAGCAAATGTAGCAGAGCCCAAGTCAGAAGTCAGGAGACGGGATGCCAAGATAAGGAGAGATGAGAGTCAAAATGGAGATGAAGATAAGAGAGAGATGAGATGAGAGAGATGAGAACAGGAAAGGAGGAACGAAAAGGGGAAAGAGAGAGAGGGGATTCTCTTTTCCCAGAATCAAATTCCAACCTCGGGCCAGCAAAGGACAGCTTTCCTAATTATGTTTTGTTACTTTCTAGATGACTTTAAGCAGACAGTAATAGCAGCCTTCCACATATATGGTAGTGCTATCACCTCCAACAGCAGGGTGGGAATTACTTTGAAAAACACATCTGAACTTTCTAGGTATATGCAGTTCAAGGGCTGTAGTGGCTGCGAAGCTGGCTATGTCTCTGCATGAGGATGGCAGGAACTAAGGCCCCTGATTCATTCTTTCTTTCTTTCTTTCTTTCTTTCTTTCTTTCTTTCTTTCTTTCTTTCTTTCTTTCTTTCTTTTTCTTCCTGACAAATGAAGAATATCTTTAAAATGGGAAGAATCCTATTGAGGTCTAGGGGCTACCTGGCATGACCTGAAACACCCTTTCCTGTCTCTCGTTCCTCAAGACGAGACTCTAAATAATGTGCTGCCGGCTTGTACAGGCTGCTTTCAGGAGGAGGCTGCCTGTGTCAGCTGCTTAATGTGCGGAATGAAGGAGTCATAAAGTCAAGTGCCTGTAACATTTAATGTGAATGATAAAGGAGGGAAAACACCCTGAACAGAAGGCAGGACTGTGTGTCTCATTATAGGTAAATGGCAGGAGCTCCACCTGGCACTGCAGCCAGGAGCATCCTCCATGTGGGCACAGGTGCATGTGTATAAGGGGACATATGTGTGAGCATTCGTGTGTACACATATGAGTGCGCACACACCCACATATATGTGGACATAGATGCCATCATAAGTGAGAGCCACCAAAAAAATCATAGCCATGGCCTTCCTGGAACTATGCTCTCTGTGAAAGGTAATTCACAATGCTGTATCAATTCAGAGAATTCCTTCCTTTGGGGAAAGCCACCTTCTTAGGACCAAGAAGGACTTGAGAATTGTAGAATTGTTTACTTTACTGCTCCAGAGTCCACACAAAGTTATAGTATTAACCATCAGCTACCCTAAACCTCCAAATCCTATTCTTCTTCTGAACGTGATCATTCCAACAAAACTATGGCACTTTCTGGCTAGTGTCTGCTAGCTCTGGTGCATGCCTGAACACACCTGGTCCCTGGTCATAGCCATCATTATTGTTCTCCCTGTGGAGGGACATTAGTCTTCTGATGGCTCCCACATGCCTTTTCATCAGAGACAAGGTCTCTATTCTCCAAAATATCCTATTTCTCTTAAGAAATCTGAAATGTACTGTCCTCACTGAGGACAGAGAACATCACGGCATGGTATCCCTAGTCTATGGCCTGGGAAAAGCTCAGGTGTTGCTAGTCTTGGAGTCTGGGAAAGTTTTGACTCCAGAGATCTGGGTTCCAAACCAAAGCTGCAAACCTTTACTACTCTTCCAAGGTCCCAAACAATCTTCAACAAATACAACTCATGATGGTTTGTGCTGACATGGCAGTGTTGCCCGTGTCTCCTTAACGGGTAGGCAGATTATCTCAGATTCTCTTCGCCATCATCCCTACAGGATTTTCTAGAAGAAGAAGTCACTATAGTAATTAAAGTAAACCTCATGACCTCCAAGGCAAACATTAGGGGGATAATTTCTTTGGGGGAAGGATATCTAGATATTCAGTTTTGCTTCAAACAGCTGCATTTGACCTTCTTAGAATGTGTCATTGACTATGATGTGATTGCTTTGACCTCAGCTGACGGTGGGGAGGATAGGGTCAGCACTTTCCTTTGACTATACAGCATATGTTTGGACTAATTATGGCCCAATGAATAATACTTTAGAGCACAGTTGCAACCAGGCTGAAATGTTTATTTAAGACTTTGCTAAGGGTAGGAAAATAGGGAAATTAAGACTGAAAACAGTACCAACTAAGACAATCTGGTTCATAATAGGTGCCCCAATGCTGAATAGTAGGCCCATCTCACAGCAACCTTTGGAGGGGAAAAAATGGGTGCCCCGTGAGATTTTCACCTTTAAAATCTATTGCTTTTTTCCCTCCTACTTCTGTTCTAGATGAGGATAGCCAGAGTATAAACCTTTTAGTTTTGAGAAATGTTTCCTCACATCCCATCTACAGATAAGATGCAAGGCCAGAAGGAACTTCAGGGATCATGCAGTAGAGTGGCTGGCATGCCTGGATGCTCACTGGAATCACTTGAGCAGTTTATTATAAATAAATTCCTGAACCACCACCCCAGATATTTTGATTCCATGTCCTGGAAAGACACTAGGACTATGTATTTCTTTTTTTTTTTTCCATGTGCTGTACAGTTCGTCTGTTTAATGTTCCACCGAATTGGGACTATGTATTTCTAACACGCCCTTAAGTAATGAACTGTCTGGATATTTGAAAGATAAAGAAACTTAAGCCATAGACGGGATCTTTAAATTTACATAGATATTTAGCAAGAGAGTTAATGTGTCTCCCTCTGCCAACCTTGTGCCCTAATTAACAGACCCGGGCAGACAAGAGGCCTGTGGCTTCTTTTTTTGGCTTTCCAAAGAGCTCATCTGCAGGATCAGAAAAGAAAAGAGGATTCCAGATGTGAGAGATAATCATCTAGAGCACCCATCTAGAAGAGTTATGCCCACATCCCAATAACCCTTACCACTCAGACCCACTGTGATCCCAACTATGTCTTGGTATTTCAGTAAGTCTCTGCCTACTGCAGAGACTCTTGGAACCCAGACTTTCTGGGAGAGGGTAGAATGGACAGATGCAAGACCAAGTATTAAAGAACCTGAATTCTGAGACCAGGTCTCTTTGATCACTATGGCTAGCTAAGTGACTTGGGGCAAATCATTTCCCTTTTCTAAGTCCTAACTTCCTCTCAGAAATTCTAAGATCCCTTTCCAGATTTATAACCCTGTTAAGAAAACAGGGCACCAACTTTTGAGCAACATGCTAATACTAAAATTGGGGCAACTGACTGAAAAAGACCATAAGAAACATGAAGGCACAGTTTCCTTCCTTGATACTTCATGGAAATCAAACGCCATCTCACCCTTGGAAGCCCTAATTCCCCAATCCCCTTACCTTGCCTCCTCAAAAGTTATAGTTCAGAATGACTGTAAAGAATTACCAATCAACCTGTCTCTAACCCAAGTGATTTGTCTCCTGTTTCATGTGAGTTAATGCACAGTGTACAATCGGGGCTTCACACAGGAGAAGTGGGGGCAAGGGAAAGCCTAACCTTCCTGTTGGCCATTAATAGGGCTGTGGGTTGATACAAGCAAATTTACATACCAACAGTTTTTAGACACGGTCTATTTATTAGGATATGGGGAAAGGGAGATGCCTAGAACCCCTCTCTATATTGGTAAAAGTCATCTCAGCTTTCTCCTCTGCTGCACATATGTCTTCTCTTCTCATGCCAGCCAAGCCCATTTGCCACTGGGAATAAATTCCCAAACTTAGGTAGTGCAGGTGCACAGAAGGGTTTAGGAGAGCAGGCACCATGAGTAATGCTGTGAAAAGTCATCAGCTGTCTTCCTAATTTAGAGACCCACTGGGCAGGTACCATCCTAGAACCACAGAATGTGAAATCTGGTGAGTGCTCAGAAACCATCTAGTAATCCCACCTTCTCACTTTCACAAGATGAATCGGAAGCCCAGAAAGGTGAGTTCCTAGTTAGTGTTACATCACTAAAACTCATTGTTTTCTTCCTCAGTCTGTTCCAATTCCCTCTTTCTCTCTTCCTAGCACATATGCTGCCATGACGTTCATTACATGTGCTTGTTTGCTCCTGTACATCGTATCCCTCTGACTAGACTTAACAAGGCAGGGGGGATATTTTTTGTGTGTCTTCCATATATGAGACTTTCTACACAGTAGGTGCTCATCGAAGACACATTAGCATGAAGATGACAGTGATGATCATTGCTTAGCAAAGAAGGGTAATTGCTGCAGCAGGCATGTGGAGCATTCAGAGAAGTGTGCATCTGTATTAATCTAAGTAAACCTGGCATGCTCCTCCCACCACCCTATCCCTTCCAGCTACTTTGGATATCATGCTATCCCCTCATTCTACTGAATGAGGTATAGTGGAAGTTGTCACTGTCACATAGGTCCAGAAGGATATGCCTGAGAACTCTATGGAGCAATGGGCTCTCCAACTCTAGTACCATGTCTATCTCATTTGTGTCTTTAAACACGGAGATTCTAATTCCTCACTTTGCCTTGGCATTTGTCTAAATGTTCTATTTTGTTTTCCCATTTTCTCTCTCTCTTCACTCCCCTTCACATGTTCCTCACCTTCACACATACACACCCCAACACTTTTTCTCTTAAAAAAAAATACAAATCACAGATACAGGTGATGATTCATGGAGGAGGAGAATATAAATTATTTTTTTCCATAAAGGTCCTGCTGTATTTCACTCGATTTACTCACATACTGGTATGAAGACAGCCCCCAAGCTGTGTTCACCAGGACATTTTGTTTCATTTCTCACTCTCTGTGGTTCCTATGCCTGCTAAATTCTACCTATAGTTCAGCATAAAAAAAATCAGTTGTCTTTTCCTTTAAAATAATCCCCATTCCCACTGCCACCCAGGCAGCTCGAAAGAAGACTGAAAGTTGGTTCTGGCCCAATGCCTCTCTGAACAGAGATGCTTGCTATAAAGCTTATATGCATAAGTGGTCAAAGGCAAAGGCCAGTTGTCACTGAGAGATGTATCTAAGCAACCTTGGTGCTAAGCAACAGATTGGAACTCAGAGTGTCCTGGTCCACTCCAGTCAGAGCAGGCTGCTCAGAACTTGGCCTTGACTGGAGGAGAGAGGCTTGATTTGGATGGAGGAGGAGATGGTGGAGGAGATAAGAAGAGGGGAGATAGGGACAGGAGAAGGGAAAGAGGAGCAGGGAGGGAAGCAAGATGGTGAAGGATGACAATAAATGGAATTAATCATGAGTAATAATATTTAAAGAATGGCCTGAGGTACTCTCAGAGTAAATGACCGCAGTTAAGATTTTTGGAACTTTTTTGAACTGCTATTTTTGGTTGGGTGAATGCATCTCCCAGGGGGTCAAAATATTCCTCCCCAAGAACCTTTATGACCTAGACATCCACGGTCCAGAAATTAGTCTCAGCTCACTTCCTGGCTTCCTCCTATAGAACTAAAATTCAGTATACACTGAGGGAACAATTTCTGAGGGGAAGTGCCAGGCATAGAGATGTATGTAGATAGAAGGGTGTGGAAAAGAAAATGGAAGAAAGAGGATAGTTCAGGTTGAATAGGGAAATCAGATTAAAGAGTTCAACCTGTGATAGGGCAGAGGCGTCAGCCCTTGGGTTAGTATGAACTCCTCCCTTTCTTTCTACTTTCCTGCAAGTGTCTTAAGTAAGAGGCCAAGAAGTGCCCACAAAATCCTTCTATCTAAGTGAGACATTGTGATGCTCCGGCGATCCAGCCAAGCCTGTCTTGGGTCACACAGATCAGGGAAAACAGCTTGACAGCCGTGTTATAATTAGGCTGGGAATGTTTCCCAGAGGGTAGAATAGTTTGAGATACTCAGATGCCAAGCAGCACCTGGTATATAAACCTCAATCCCAGTGTCTCTTCCATTCCTACCTCACCCCACCCACTGCTCCACATGCTTTTCTCATGCACCGTCTGTTCTAAACAAGCCTCTAACTCTCTCACTGCCTCCCTCCCATTGGCCGAGAGCAGTTGAAGCATGACTGCTATCATACGAGCCACTTATCAAAGGCTCCTCATACACACTGGCAGGACGATTCAACAAGGCTCTGGAACGGGGTCATTAAGAGCTGTCATTCCCTTTTTCTAAACCAATTTTTCTGTATCAGTTGTTGTAGGCAGTCAGAATCTCTCAGATTCACAGAGAGATGTCTGAACCCTGAAAACACTTGGCATATGGCAAGCGTGGCATGTGCTTATGAGCTGTGTCTCATCCCTGATTGAGATCTATCATCACCAGCCAAGACTCCGAACTCGGCAATTTACAAATTCCAGGCTTTTGTGGTTTGCCTCCTCCCCAGGGTGATTCCCAAGCCCAGCTTTGCCTGGAAAGTACCAGGTGCGTTTGGTCTGGGGTTGATGAGATGTCTCTTTTTGTTTGGCTTTTAAAAGCCAGACAAGAAGAACATTGGAAACATCAAGCCCATTGTAGTGCCAGATGAAGGTATTCTGAAACAGCTAGATGTGTGTGTGTGATGTAAAATCCCTGGAAAACTATCTTTCAGTAATTTCTATCACACACACACACACACACACACACACACACACGCTAGCAAAGAATAGATTTTTTTAGGGAAAAAATCAGTTGTGTTATCCAAAACTTATGCAGACAACCAGGTAAAGTATTTCTTTTCTTTCACTGATTCCTTATGTTTCAATTAAATGGACATTTGTTTTTGGCTGTACAGTAATGATACCCCCTTAATATATCGAAGAAATCCCCCATCTTCTTTTTATTTATTTATTTTTTAATTTTTTTAATGGGAGTTCAATTTGCCAACATATAGAATCCCCCATCTTCTAAGGTAAAACGTGACTGCTATTATATAATGAATATTCTATCTAACCAATAGCTCTGATATAATCACTATCCTAGACTCCCTTTCCGGTTGAGTAGAGCTGCATGTCCTAGTTCCATCAATTAGACACACATACTTACTATAACTCAGCTACAAAGGAGAAAAAAGGGCTGTGCAGAATATATATTTGGTAGAGAATGGTGATAATAGCAGGAGCAGCAGCAGCCACATTTTTGCCCAAGGACAACAGTGGCATTTGTAACTTATGTTCAATAACTGTAGTAAACCACATAACAACCTGTGATATCTAGTGCCCAGAGGTGGCAGCAGAGATGTCTTCTTCTGATTAGTTCTGTAATGTGATTGTCACCGTGTCTCTGTCTTTGTAGCCACTGATTCTGGTTCTTTGACTCTCCTGGAAATTTCATAAGCTACCCAATTTCTTTTTTGACAAATTATTCTTCTGTTAAACCAACCAAAGTTGGTTTCTTTTGCTTGCAATTAAGAACCACAACTGATGCAAAAATTGGCATGAGGAATGATCAAGGACAACAGACTCTCAGGGAGACGAAAGATGATCTGAAATTGATTGTCTGATCTTACCAATTTTGAGGGCAATAAATATCCAAATTCCATTTCTGACAATGGCCTGCAGTAATGAAATCACTTATCAAACTATCATCTGTGGTCTTTTATACTAATGTGGCTATTGAAGGTAAAACATTGGGAATCAAGTGGCTAATTACATGGAACAGTATGAATGGTAAGATTGACCACTGTTGGGTGGGAAAGATTTTTCAAATAATGGTGCAAAATAAAAGAAAGAATGGATGGATCAAACTTGTAAATACTACATGTAAGTCTTAGACTGAAAGCCAGGAATTTTCTGTGAGTATACTAAAAGACTATTATTTATTCCATATTTAAGGTTGAGACAATCAGAAACCAGGCTCATATTTTGATCCTGTCAGTATCAAGTATTACATCCATTGTGTTCATAGCTTCATTATAATTCTTGAACTTAAGCTAAGACTTTTATCAGGAAAGAGAGGACCTCCAAAACTCGCAGTGGGTTATATAACAAAATTCAAACTACACTGACCCTGAGCCCTTGTCAGTGTCACTTAATAGCCAAAATGCCCATTGTTTCCTTGTCTGATTGCCTTGACTGAAGGAAGCTAATTCTTCATATGGCCCATTCCCTACCTTTCCTAGGTATAATTTCAATACCTATACCTTGAATCACTTTCCAGCATGCCCCAAGGAGTCATGGAGTAAGAGTATCTCTAGCAAGCTAGAACTTACAGTAAATAATAAATGATGTCACAACCCTACACAAATCACAAGAGATAGTACCATAATCAAAGTTTAGAATATACAGGTTGATGTGATAGATTGGATAATTTTCACCAAATATTCACTACACTATCTTTCTCCTTGAGAAAGGGTATGGTCACTGAATCATTATTTTTGGGTTTGGCTCTATGACTTGATTTGGCCAATGGAATGCATTCAGTGGGCTATGCTTGCATGATTAAGCTTAGAGCTCTTATCCTATAATTCACCAAAAAGAGGACATGCCTCAGGTAGCTGCTAGCTCAAGGAAAGTGTGGAGACAGGTAGGGGATACCTGAAACCAAACTGCAGCCTGCAGCCAGGGGTCAGAGGCCAGAGCCTGAAGCCTAGGTTCTAAAGCTAGAGACCAGCTTCCCCATCTGAATTTCAGTTAACTAATATTTTAGGTGTTATTCAGCGTTATTGCAGACAATAGTTGACTAATATACGTGGTGTTCCCGCTCAGATCTCTCCTTTTTGCCTATTTATCTAGTGTAGAAAAATAGTAACTCTTGGGTTTTAGAGACTTTAACAGTGGATTATTCTAAGCTAAATTGGGTAGTGACTCCAGTGGAAGCTGCTGTTAGAGATGTTTCAATTTTGGAGCAAATTCCCTCAACTCTGCACATATGGCCTATGTATCTGGAAAATGTTTTTATTTCTATTTCCATAAAACAAAACAAAAAATTGTACATTTGTTTTCACCTCACAAGGATAACAATATATCCTCATGGCCCTTCCTCAGATTTACAGTAACTCTGACTCAATATTTTAATCCTCAGATACCTTACTTATCTTACCATCCTGGTATACTATACTGATATTATCATGATAATAGGGCTTAGATAATTAAAAGTATATATATATATATTAGAAACGAGAAATACCCACCATTTGCTTCAACGTGGATGGAACTGGAGGGTATTATGCTGAGTGAAGTAAGTCAACCGGAGAAGGACAAACAGTGTATGTTCTCATTCATTTGGGGAATATAAATAATAGTGAAGGGGAATAGAAGGGAAGGGAGAAGAAATGTGTGGGAAATATCAGAAGGGGAGACAGAACATAAAGATTCCTAACTCTGGGAAACGAACTAGGGGTGGTGGAAGGGGAGGAGGGCGGGGGGTGGGGATGAATGGGTGACGGGTACTGAGGGGGGCACTTGACGGGATGAGCACTGGGTGTTATTCTGTATGTTGGCAAATTGAACACCAATAAAAAATTAATTTATTAAAATAAATGTATATATTACATAAGGAAGGAAACAAATTCCTTGATAATGCAGGGGCCTTCCATCTTGGTCAGGGATGTGTGAAATATCCCTCCAAAGTGAAGATCAAGGTGTTGTGTTTTCTTCTGCTATACTTAAGAGAAATGTACAGTGCTTGGAGGATTATGGGCTTTAGAGATAGCATATACATTATTTGGATATATTTCTCTCATTCATATATTAATTGACAATCTAGATCACCTCCAAGGTTATCAGCTTTGAGGTGCAGATAAGTAGCACTGCTGCTTGCCTGTTATGATCCTATAGATCCAAGAAGATTAAAATGGTTTCAAAGACACATTAAAATGCTTTATAGATCCTGCAGCAAGTTTTGAGAGCACAGACTCAAGTGTGAGACCTAGGATTTTGGATCAATGTCATATTTTTTCAACAAAGAACTTCCTTTTTTGGAAAACAGTTTTTATCTTACTAGAGACAGCTTTGGGATACTAAGTAATATTAACCTGAGCTGCCCATCATAAATTGGGTGTTATCTGATCCATTACACTATGTATTTCAGTATGCCCACAAGACTCCAATGTCAAGTAGAGGTGGCACATAGGAGATCTGGATCAAGTAGTTTCTGCATGTATTTGCAATTTTCATATATAACTTCCTTATATTTACATGTACTGACTTCTACCATACTGTTACCCTTCTCTAAACCCATACCTATTGACTTATGATCACTTAGCTGAAGCAGAAAAATTCTAGTCATGCCTTCAAATAATAGTGTGTGGTTGGGGTGCCTGGATGGTTCAACTAGCTGAGCATCCAACTCTTGGTTTCAGCTCAGATCATGACCTCAGGACCATGGAATCAAGCCTTGCATTGGGCTCTGCACTCAGTATTCAGAGTCTACTTGAGATGCTGTTTTTTTCTCTGCCCCTCCTCACTCTAGCTCTCTCTTTCAAATAAATGAATTTTTATTTTTAAAAAATAGTGCACTGTTGGTATCAGAGCCTTAATTTGGGATTGGCTTTGACAGGCACTGAAGAAGTGAAATTCTCTGAGTACTTGACTCCACAGCCAGGGGAATGGGAGGAATGGTAATAAGAGAAAGCCCAAAGTGCATAGTGTCAAAAAGTCAAGATTTCCTGGCCTTAACTTGCAATATTCAAGGAATACAGTGAGTCTTTATTGAGCACATATTATATGGCTAGTAAGATTTTATAGGTATGGAGATAAACTGTCCTACATTTTCCTCAAAAATACTCATTGTCCCCACACTACAGCTAAAATTTTAGCTAGTGATTCATTCATCACAGATTGCCTTGCTAAAAGTAGCATCAAATTTGGTTATATGTAAAAAAAAACAGAATTCTATTTTTTGGAGGGGATATATGGTTGTAGTGGTTATTGTACAGAGGAAAAAAAAGATTGCTACTCTTATTGGAAAGAACCTTGGCTTTGCAAGCCATATATCTCATATTCAGTGGGCAGATTTGTCTTAATTAGGGGATTAGGGCACACAGTTGTTATAAATAAAGGAAATAACCGAACTGTATGATTTAAATCGATTCAACAAATATTTTAGATTAGAATCTATTCACATCGTCAGTGGACTTCGGATTTTGACTCGAAGGAAAGTTAGTGAACATACTTGTGAAAAATCACTGAATGAAATCATGTTGTGTATGATTCTGAGAAAAGAAAATAGTGTAGAATATAATATACCATACATAAGCATACATACATGTGTATTAACTATCATATATATGTATGCATGTGTACATTCATAAATTCTTCATCTAAAAGGGATTTAAGGTGACTTCTTTAATATGTACCAAAAGATGAAGTAAAACTTAAAATCTTCAAATGAAAAGGAGAGAAAAAGGAAAAAAGGAGAATAGCAAAGATGAGATATCACAAGTGGTTACTATGCGGGGTATATGTTGTATATTTAGTAAAAAGAGAAATAAATTTGTCTCTAAGGTATACGGCACCCAACTCATGATTGATAACAAAGAAAAATGGCTATAATTTTTAAGGAAAAATCTAATAGGCTGGAAGAAGAGCAACAATTATCCCATTTAATCTGCAAATAAATGCTATGCAAAAAGTATTGGTTCCTATATTAGAGAGCAGGAAACTGAGTGTCCAAGGTGTTTAAGATGTTTATTTTAAAGTTTTCTCATCTATTAAGTATAAGCCTGTCTTAACTCCAAAGACCATCCTGTTTCTGTTACTGCATGCCACTTCTAACTCCTATCTGTGAAAGAACCTTGGCTTAGCAAAATTAAGAAAAAAAATGTGTCAGGTGCAGGGCAAGATATTCTCCTTCATTTCTCCTGGTGGATCCCTTCTGATAGCAGAGATTAAATATATTCAGAAACCCCATCAGGTCGACCTCATGCTCTAAAGTCATTTCAGCTTCCCATGCTATCAGAATTGAAGACAGATATTACTCTAGTCACTTCTCAACAAATGTGCAGCCATCTTAATGGAAGGAAGGGACAAAACTAATAGTAGAATTCAGGGTATTTCTAGGGAAAGATCAACGCAAGCAAATCATAATAATAATAAAAGGTACTCAAAAAGGAGGATGGCAATTGTATTTTTCTCTTCTAAATTTATCATGAAAAGAACTTCTCTCCAATTTCCTGATAATTACTGGATTCCCTGGCAGTGAGTTACCTTATATTAATTAACTTTATTTATTGCTGTTGGCAGAATGACGATTACAGTAAATCAAGCAATTAACAGCCTCCCATATTATACTCAGAAGAGAGGTAACAAGATGCCAAACAGATTAGCTTTCTACTTTATGTTTCATTCAATATTTCTCTTTTCAGGATTTGTGCCTTTGTATGATGACTATTACGGGAATATGGTCTGTATAAGTGGAGTTCTGAGATCTTTTTGGGAGTGAGACTTAGGACTAACAGGTGGGAGGTTAAAGGTAATCAGTCAGGAGTTACTGAACTAGTTCTTCACTCAGACATTGGGGAACATGAAATTACAGGTTGGAATGGGAGATGGAGGACACCCTTGACTGGTCTTGTTTGTTTTGTTTAGAACGTCAATTCATACATCATAGATAACTATGTATGATAGGAAGTTCTTCCTAATTTCACTGGCTCAAATTACTAATGGAAGTGGGGGCATCTAGAAATTTTCATTGTATTTTTTTAAAAAATTGCAAAATAATTAGGTCCTCTTAGAGATATATATGACTTTAAGAAGAAAGCAATTGACCATTTTTGGAAAAGTCCCAATTGGATGCACAATGTCTCAATGGTCTTCCTCTAAGTAGGTAAAGTTCCTGGGTCACTTAACGAGGTCCTCAACTCTTTATAACAGTGCTTAAATATCCATCACTGCACTTTAGAAATAGCTTGGTATTTTATTTATTTTATTTTTTTTTAAGATTTTATTTATTTATTCATGAGACACACACACACACACGCACAGAGAGTGAGAGAGAGAGAGAGAGAGAGAGAGAGGCAGAGACACAGGCAGAGGGAGAAGCAGGCCCCATGCAGGGAGCCTGATGTGTGACTTGATCCCCGGTCTCTGGAATCATGCCCTGAGCTGAAGGCAGATGCCCAACTGCTGAGCCACTCAGGTGTCCCTAGCTTGGTATTTTAAAAGAAGACTCAGTTTGTCCTGATTTACCCTGCCTTTCCTGCCTTCCCAGCTGTTGTTGAATGGGCCTTTATAGCCCTCAACTTTTTGATTTAACTCATTCTCACCAAGTTTATAAGTTTATTCTGAGTAGGGAAAAAGAACAAAAATCAGAATTCTCAGCCTATGAGGTCTGAAATTAACCTTGCTGGTATGGATTTGGGAACTAGTGTCTCCAGGATGAACAGTTGGTATTTGCCTGTCTGCCAAACCATAGCCTTCACTGGTTCCAGGGATTTGGTTTATTGTGTACTGAAGAGGTGGGCAGAGAAGGAGGTGGTGTAGTGGAGGACTTCTAGCATTTATTAAGGCATTATGAAACCCTCTCTACACACTTTCCCTCATTTAACCATAATAACAAAACTATAACATACAATTGTTCTTGAATTATAGTTGAGGAAGTGAAGCCTAGAGAGGATATGTCATATGCATACAATCACACAGCTTATAAATAGTAGACCTAGGATGGAGCTCAGTTTTGTCTGCTCCCAAAATCTAAACTCTTCTTATGGCTCCACCCTATCGCAATAAATTTTGGTGCAGGCCTCAGTTTCCATAAAGACTTAAAAATTGCCTGGTCTTGTTCCACTGGTATCTTAGATCTACTCTCTGAATTCCAACAAATCTCATTCTTGATTGCCTTGACTTTAACCATCCTCCTTGGGTGAAATATATTTTCTTAGGCAACAACTACTTCCCTAGAGCTTAGAAACTTATCTTTGGAAAGTTTTATTTTGACTCACTTCTGCCTTGAACTGCTCCCCCATACTTACATGTAAGTACTTACAGCTCTCCCTACTTATACCAATTCTTCTGGTGTTTCTGCAGCCCAAACCCATGTCTCATATGGAAACTTTATGTCTATTAAATGCTGCATCACCTTCTCTATTGTCTTTCTTTCCTTTCCACTGGTATATCCTGACTAAACCACCTACTTACTATCCCAAGTCCCCTCCTGCTACAATACTTTGGTTTTCTGGGGGAAGGCATACTGTCCCTGAACTTTTGTGTATCAATACTTCCACTTGGCTATTTGTATCTTCTAAAGGACAGAGAGGCTTCTGAACTAACTCAATGCATGACATTAATTTTGTGAGCTGCCTTCTCCTTGACCAGGTATTTATTCCTGGATCTTCTGGTACTCTATGTCAAATATATATCTGGTCATTTCCATGTACCCAAAAAAGGGGAAGCTACTGGCTCCTAAGCTCCAGTAATTTAGAGATTACCTATTGTGTTGGTGAAACATATTTCATCTCTTAAATTAATGAAGTCAAGTCCTTGAATTTCCATCTTGGCTAAATGCTGTGAGCTAGATCAGCACTGTGAATGCCTGTCCTATCTCTTCTGTGTCTATTCAATTCCTAACTTCAGACAGGATAGCTCATCTACTCTCAGAGGTCTAACACCAGGAATCTTACTAATCCAACTAGAGTTCTCATGCCCTCAGAAAGACGTAGATGAAATGCTGAGCATGTATCTTTGATTTGAAATCTCTGAAGCCTGCACAGAATAACTTAATTGCATATTAGAGCCTTTCACACCACTCCCAGGATATGGATAACAGGGACTCCTCTATACCAATGGTGCAAAGTACTACAAGCACTTAAGAAAACTATTCAGCATTATATCTAACTTTGAAATTTTTCCTACCTATAGTTGGACAATTCTACTTTTAGGCATTGTGTTATATCTTATGTCTTAACTACAAAATCACCACAAACTTGGTGGCTTAAAACAAGATAAATTTATTCTCTGCATTTCAAGAGACTTGAAGTGAGAAATCAGTATTACATGTCCAAAATCAAGGTAACAGTAGGGTCTTTTATCCTCTGGAGACACTAAGGGAGAAGTTCCTTGATTTCCCAGTTTCTGGTGGTTGCTGACATTCCTTTACTTATGACTGCCTCATTCCAATCTCAGTCTCTATGATTACACTGCCTCCTCCTCTTATGTCTATACCAAATCTCCCTCTGTCTCTCTCTTATGAGGAGACTTGTGGTTGATTGCATTTAGGGCCCACTTACATAATCCAAGATAATCTCCCCATGTCAAGATTTTTAACTTAATTACATCTACAAAGACCCTTTTCCCAAAGAAAGTGAACTTTACAAGTTCTAAAGATTAGACTCTGATATCTTTGGGAGCCATGTTTTTAGCTTACTGTGGCATATATTCAACAGGTATTTATGTACATGTATACTAGAAGACATGGACAAGAATGTATATAGCATATATTATAAACCCAAACCCAGACTTAGAAAACCCAAATATCCATTAGGAGCAGAATGAATAAATAAGGTATACTCACATAATAGAATATCATGCAGCAATGAAAAGGAACATACTTTAGCAACATATAATATCATGATTAAATATAATGAATTTAATGTTGAGTTTAAAAAACAAGATACAAAAGAATAGGGCCCTCCCAAAATTCGTGTCCCTCTGGAACCTGTACATGTCACCATTTTTAGAAATAGTCTTCAATGCAATTAAGCTAAAATGAGGTCTTCTGGATTCGCATAAGGCCTAAGTCCAAAAACTAGTGTCTATATAAGAAGGTCATGTGGACACACACACAGGGAGGATGCCACATAAAAAACAGAGGTAGACACCCCTTTTAGCAAAAGGAATTATTGCCGAAGTCATACAACTTAAAATTGGTGGAGCTAGGATTTAAACCAGAGGTCTGTGGCTCCAGGGATCATACTGTTTCCACTACCTGGTCCTATGGGATGTCTGTATAGAGAACTCAGTTAAGAATATTCGATATCCTAGGAACTGAAACAATTTCCTCCCTTGTGTAACTCAATAAAGCCAATATTAAACTGTAAAATAAGCGTAAGGAAGTCCAACAAAGATATAATGGCTACTTTGAAGATTTTATTTATTTATTCACGAGAGACACAGTGAGAGAGAGAGAGAGAGAGAGAGAGAGAGGCAGAAGGAGAAGCAGGCTCCTGACCTGGGACTCAATCCTGGGTCTCCAGGATCTGGCCCTGGGCTGAAAGCGGCGCTAAACTGCTGAGCCACCCAGGCTGCCCAGTATAATGACTACTTTGAGAACTTCTGAAATACAAGGTATCCAGTTCTTTACCATCAAATGAATTTGGGTGCCTTTCCTTTGCTGCTACTCTAAGAATATTCTTTGTTTCTCAGGCAACCTGATATTGCATATGACAGCAAGTAAGTTGTTTTATACCAATGATTATACCATGGATAATTACTTGTTGTGCCATGATTTGTTTTTGAGAAGGTTAATTGTTCAGGCCGAGTAACAGAGAGGTGAGTTTGGAAAAAAATCAGCAGGTACATGGCATTTGGGAATTTCAGACCACTGTTCATTATACTATGAATTGTACATTGGATTGCAAGATACTTTTGGTCAAGCTCTGTTTCTTCCTTTGTTGGTGGAAACCCTCTTTTACCACTCCACGGCTTTCCCAACAGCCAACCTGCTATAAAGATCCAGTTGACAACTTGCTCTTAGAACATGTTCTCAGATTATTTGAATACATAGATTTTTCAGGGCACTGAAAATGGAATTTATAATTAACCTATGAGGTAGTATGATATAAAGATAAGAGCTTATACTATTATAATGAATTTCTTTTTTATTTTTGAATTCAGCAATTAAAAAAAAACTTTATTAATTCCTTCTTCCTAATTTTCATATGAAAATGTCCTTTCAACCTCTTCTAATTGAGTACTCAATTAATTTATTTTCATAGTTTCAAAACTATAAAATTTAAAGCTAGGAATTTCACTTTGAATGTAATTTGGGCTATATCCCATAAGTTTGATATGAAAGGTTTATTTTGTTATTTTTTTGTACATAGTCTCTAATCATATTTTATTTCCTCTTTAAACCAAGAGGTATTTAAGAGGGTTTTTTTTTTTTGGTTGTTTGTTTGGTTTGGTTTTTAATTTTGAGTGATTATGGATTTTTTAAAATATAAACTTATTATTTTCTAGAATTGTGTCATTGTTGCTAAAGAATGTCATGTATAGTGACTTTGTTGAAATTTATTGAAGTTTTTGCCTATTATATGATAACATTTTATAATGTTTCATAAGCACTGAAAAAAGTGTTTTTCATTAATTGGATAAAAAATTTGAAATTTATATGTGGAAATTCCATTATTCCTAATGAATGCTTTTTTTTCCTTGAATTTTCTTTGGAATAATATTAAAACTATGGCCCTTGCTATCTTTTGAAAATTTTTTCTTTGATATCTGTTTGTTTATTTTATTTAATTATTCTTAGTTTTGTCATAGTTTGCCTTGTTTAGCTTTATCTTAGTGAAATAACTTTACTATTTTGGTCAATCCCCAAGTCTTTGCCTTAATTGAAGAATTTAATACATTTAAGTTATAGTTTTAACTATTGCCATAATTAAAAGTTTAGTCTTACCTTCATATTTTATCATATGGAGTTTTCCAGCTGTTTCTTTTCTGTCCTTAATGTCTTTCATTATGTGTATTTTATTTAGCTTATTCTTCATCATGCCCATTATTTCTGAAATTATATAATGATGATTTGTTTGATGTTTCTCAGAAACATTTTCCAGATCTGTGTATCTTTATTATCAAAGTGAAAAATCAGCTGGCATTGTATATGTGTACTCCTCAGGCAAGAAGTTTGGGAACATTTTATTTATTCCCCTCTTTCCCTTTCACCTTTGCATGTTTTTGTTAATATAATTTTGTTAGTATGCCATAACATAATTTGTTAATAAAACTATAGCTACTTTATCAATTTCAAATTATTAAATATTATAATATATACTTTTTCAAGAGAAATTTTGCACCAAATTTATAATGTAAGACTTAATTCTGTCTTTTAATGGTTGTGGGACTCATCATCATTCCTTCTCTACTATAGTTTCCCACTCTTGAGCTGTTATTTTCCTTCAGCATAGTAATGTATCTTCAAGTAACTTTTTGCTAAAAGTGTATATGGTGTTAATATTATCTGGGCACTTGCATATCTACTCAGAAAATTTGAATAACTATAGAAGTATCACATAATAAATTCCCTCCCTTTAACATTCTATAAAGTTGCTCCTGATTTTTAGTGTTACAGAGGAGAATTCTGAGGCCAGTGTGATATGATTCTTCTGTAGCCGTATAAATTAAAGTAATTTTGGACTTTAATGGAAAATCCAAAGGACTCTGAAGGTGCTAGCTATAAACCAGATAGTGGGCCCTCAACAGAATGTGACCAATGTGGTGCCCTGATCTTGGACTTCCTAGCATTTAGAACTATGAGAAATAAATGTGTTTTTATAAGCCACTCAATCTGGTTTTGGTTTTGTTATTGTTGTTAGAGTAGTCTAAATGGATTAAAACACAAACTTGAGAAAACAAGGGATTTATTAAAATGATTATTATACAGAATTAAAGGAAGAGCTGAAATCCAAGCCTTGGGAAGGTAGGGAACCAAGGTAATTGCAGGTGCTTCATGGATGTTTCTAGCATGATGCTATTGACACATATTGACACTTTCATCAACTCAGTGTTTCTACCCAAATCTCCCATTTCTAGAAGAGAATCAGACTGACCCCTCTTCAGTCAGCTATCTATCAGATCAGAGAGCTCTAGTAGGATGCTGTATACTCCAATAGGCAGAGGACCCACCACTGCATACTGAGGATCAGCCTCCCACAAAGGAATCATTTACAGTTGGGTAGCCAGCTTGACCAAGACCCACTCTAGGAAATTTTTTTTCTTTTTTTTTCTGCATGAAATTTTACAGGATTTTTCTTCATTCCTCTTTTGTTGTTGTTAATTCTAAAATGGATTTAGAAACCCAGATTTTTCTTACTTCGGCAAGATTTTCTTCTATCACAATGGATTCATTGTTTCTATTTCCTTTGTTCTGATTTCTTCTTCCAAAATCCCAGTTACCCAAACATAACATTTGCTCCTTGTTTTCCACATCTGTAACCTGGCTGGTGATCACTTTTACGTCACGGTCTTTTGTATTCTATGAGAGACTCTTAGTTGACCTCTATACAAGTGTTTCTTTGATGTGTCAATTTCTGTTTTGAAGGTCTCAAACAAGAATTTTTAAAATAAATTTCATTTTTAGAATGCTTTTACATTTTATAGAAAAGTTGCCAAGATAGTACACATAGTTCCCATTCACCTTCATCATTTTCCCACAAGGTTAACATCTTATATTACCATGGGACATATGTCACACTATGAAACCAAGGGCATCCATCTCCTATTGTTGCTGTAACAAAGAGTCACAAATTTATTTTATGTCCTTGCAGTTTTGAAGATCAGAAATCTAAAATCGAGCTGTTGACAGGTCTTCCTTCTAGAAGTTGGAGGGCAGAATGTGCTTCCTTCCCTTTTCTGGTTTCTAGAGGCCACCTGCTTTCCTTGTACATCCCCCTCCATCTTCAAAGCTCATTACACCAACCTCTGCTTCTGTTCTGTTGTCTCATCTCCTTATTTGTTTGACCTTCTAGCTTCTCTTTTATAAAGATCTTTGTCATTACACTGTGCTCAACTGGATAATCCAGGATAGCTCTTCATCTTAAAATTCTTAATTTCATTATAACCACAAATCCTTTTTGCCATGTAAGGTAATATTTACAGACTCCAGGAATGAGGAGGTAGACATCTTTGGGGAGGCATTATTCAATCTAGTATACAATATAACATTATTATTAATGAAACTCCAGTTATTCAAATTACATTATCATTTTTTTTTCTACTAAGGTCCTTTTTCTGATCAAAGATCCAATCCAGGATATATATACATTTAGTCATCATGTGTCTCCATTGGTTCTTCTGGTCTATGGTAGTTTCTCAGTCTCAGAAAAATATTTTAATTTTGCTTTTTCATTTTTTTAGCTTTAAGTCTTCATTATATTGTTCATTTTTTTATCCACCCTACTATATCTTGTAGAATTTAATTCTTTTTTTATTTTTATTCATTTATGATAGTCACACACACAGAGAGAGAGAGAGAGAGAGAGAGAGAGAGGCAGAGACACAGGCAGAGGGAGAAGCAGGCTCCATGTACCGGGAGCCCAACGTGGGATTCAATCCCAGGTCTCCAGGATTGCACCCTGGGCCAAAGGCAGGCGCCAAACCACTGCGCCACCCAGGGATCCCTAGAATTTAATTCTTACATTATAATTTTCTGCTTCTTTTCCTTTACTACTTTTCTTTATTATTTGTCCTTACTCTTTTTGTAAACCAATTTCTTTTTTTTTTTTTTTTTTGCATTCTATTGAAAATGTCAAACAATTTTCTGAAATTCCTCTTTTCACCCTGCAGTATCTATTTTTGGAGTACTATTCTTCAGAGTCATCAGGAGATGCTTCCTTGACTTTGTTTTTATAGTATAGTTCTCAATATGCTGAAAATGGTCTGTATCTGGTGTTTGCCAACACACAGAGTATGTGAGTTACACTCTCCGCAATGTATTTCCATATTGCTGATGGAAGAGTCACTTTTTCAGATGCAGAAGTAGAATACATGGGTCTCTGAGACATGAAGAAGATGAAAAAAGAAGAAAATGTTTTCCTGTCTAATTCCAGGTGCTCTTTTTTTTTTTAAGATTTTATTTATTCATGAGAGACAGAGAGAGAGGCAGAGACACAGGCAGAGGGAGAAGCAGGCTCCATGCAGGGAGCCCAACGTCGGACTCGATCCCAGGTCTCCAGGACCATGCCCTGGGCCAAAGGCGGTGCTAAACTGCTGAGCCACTTGGGCTGCCCCAGGTGCTCTTTTCTTTATGAGATAAAGCCTAACAAGTTTGTGTGTATGTGTGTGTGTGTGCTATAAACTCATATGCTTTATTTATAAAGTAGGTACCTCTGACTTTTTGTCAATAGATTGTTTCCCAGCATATGTTTTCATTGTTGTTAGGTGTCTTAAGTTCGTTTCATTGCCAATACAAAGTATCACAGACTTGGTGGCTTACTAACAGCAGAAATGTATTTCTCATAGTTCTGGAGGCTGGAAGCCCAATATCAAGGCTCTGGGAGATTCTATGTCTGGTCAGAACCCGCTTCTTTGTTCTCAGACCACTGTCTTCTTACTGAGTCCTCAGGTGGCAGAAAGAACAGGGAGCTCTCTGGAGTCTCTTTCATAAGGGCACTAATCCTATTCATGAAGGCCCCACTCTCGTCACCAAATCACCTCTCAAAGCCTTCACCCTCTAATCACATTGGGGGTTAGGATTTCAAACATGAATTTGGGAGAGACATAAGCTTTCAGTCCGTTGCTTTAGGAATAATCCTTTTCTTTAAGACATAGGATACATCAGTCTGGAACTCGGGGGTGAAGGAGCAATTTAAAAGTCATTAAACATAAAGATGGTGTTTAAAGCTACAAGACTGACTGATATCACCTAGGGAGAGAGTACAATCAGAGAACTGACAAAAGCTCAGCATTAAGCACCAGGTTATTCCATATGTTCACAACTACAGCAGCTCCATTTAGAGGACTCTAGACCTGGAAGCACCTTGTGTGAGAAAGTCCTCACTGATCTAATGTATTAGCTTCATATGAACCTCCTGAATGCTCAGGCAACATTCTATACAGGGAAGAAATATTCCAGTGCAGAGATGAGTTTCATAGTCAGACAGAGTTGAGTTCAAATAAGTGTGGCCACATCTAAGTGTAAAACCTGGGAGATACCTCTTACCTCTATGTGGCTAAGATTGTGCATCTGTAAGACGGATTTACCAAGAAGACTTACCACAAAGGACTTTTTAAAAAGCTTCATTGATATATTATTGATATTCAATAAACTGCACGTATTCAGAGTGTGTAATTGATGTTTTGAGCTATGTATACACTCATGAAACTATCACCACAGTCAAGATAATGAGCACAGCCACCAAGCCCTCCTTTGTAATGCCTCCCTATACTCCTCACCAACCCCTGGCAACCACTGATCTGCTTTCTGACACCATAAATTCATTTGCATTTTCTACAACTTTATATGAGCGGAGTCATACAATATGTGCTCTTTTTTCTGACTTCTTTCACTCACTATAATTATCTCAACTAAATGTAATTTTTATTTAAATTATTTAATTTAATAATACATCCACATTATTGCATATGTCAAGAGTTCATTTATTTTTGATCATTAAAATGCAATGATCCTTTTTAAATAGATAATGCTTTTGGTGTCATTTCTAAGAAATCTTTTTTTTTTTTTTAAGATTTTATTTATTTATTCATGAGAGACACAGAGAGAGAGAGGCAGAGACACAGACAGAGGGAGAAGCAGGCTCCATGCAGGAAGCCTGAGGTGGGACTAGATCCCGGAACCCCAGAATCACGCCTGGAACCAAAGTCAGATGCTCAACCGCTGAGCCACCCAGGCATCCCTCTAAGAAATCTTTAAGCAAAAATTGCAAATATTTTTCTTGTTTTCATCTTAAAATTTTACAATTTCAGATTTTACATTTAGGTCTCATCTCCCAAATTTTTATTTAATTCAAAATAATTTCTAATTTGCTTTTTTATTTTTTCGATCTAAAGATAATTTAGAAGTATTTAATTTAGTAAGCATATATCTTACTAATTTTTTCCAGATATCTTTTGTAACTCATTTTAATTGTTTTATTTTTTAAATATTTTATTTATTTATTCATGAGAGACATTAGAGAGAGAGCGGCAGAGACATAGGCAGAGGGAGAAGCAGGCTCCATGCAGGGAGCCCAAAGTGGGACTCGATTCCGGGTCTCCAAGATCACACCTTTGGCTGAAGGCAGGCACTAAACCACTGAGCCACCCAGGGATCCCCTGTAATTCATTTTTAAATTTAACCTTATTGCAGTCAGAGACCCTACTTTGTATGACTTAAAATCCTTCAGATTTATTGAGTCTTTTCTAATGGCCCCAAACATGGTCTATTTTGGTAAATGCTCTATATGCATTTGAGAAGAATATGTACTCTGTTGTGGGGTATTGTTGGGGGAATGTTCTATAAATGTAAATTAGGTCAAGCTGGTTAATAGTATTGTTCAAGTCTTTTATATCCTTAGTGATTTTCCTTTTACTTATCTGGTCAATTATTGAGAGGAATATTGAAATCTCCAAACAGGAAGTGGATTCGTTCCTGTTTTTGCTTATGTATTTGGAGGTCGGTTATTAGGTGCATAAACATTCAGGATTGTTGTGTTCTTCTGATGCATTGACCCCTTTATAAGTTGAAATAACTCTCTTCATACCTGCTAATATTCTTTTCCTTGAAATCTATGTTGTCTGAGAATAGCATAGACACTCCAGTTGTGTGTGTATATGTATGTGTGTGTGTATGTTTAGTGGTAACCTACTGTATCTCTTTTATCCTTTACTTTTAGCGTATTTATGCATTTACATTTCAAATGAGCTTTTTGTAGGCATCATAGTTGGGACTTGTTTTTGCTTTCTTATTGAATCTGGCAATCTTTACTTTTTAGTTGGGACTTTTAAGACTTAAATGTAGCATGATAATTGATATGATTGAGTCAAACTACCATATCACTATTTGCTTTCAATCTGTTTTTTATTTCTTTATCTTCCTTTTCCTATCTTCCTTTGGGTAAAGTATTTTGACTCCATGTTATCTCCTTCACTGGCTTTTTAGTTATAATTTCTTTTGTTTTATTTTAGTGATGGCTTTCCATGTTTAACTTAATCAAATTTTCAAGTGATATTATACTGCTTCATATATAGTATAAAAACCATATAACAAAAAAATTTAAAAATATATAACAGTATACTTCCATTTCTCCCCTTTGGTCTTTGTGCCATTGTTGTCAGACATTTTACTTCCACACGTGTTATAGTAGCTACAAAATAATGTTAGTATTTTTACTTTAAACAGTTGAATATTTTCTTACGATGTTTAAATAAAAAAGAAGTATTTTTTACATTGCCACTTAGCTACCATTTCTATGCTCTTTATTCCTTTGTGTAGATGTAGATTTTCACTTCATATTTTTTCCTCTGATGAGAAGATTTTCTCTATTTCTTATAATGCAGGTCTGACATTGATTAATTTTTTTTCAGCTTTTGTATGTTTGAAAATTATTTTCCTTAATTTATTTAAAATGTTTTTGTTGGCTATGGATTCCTGGTTTTATGTGCTCTTTCTTTCTCTCTTTCTCTCTCTGTATTCTGAAGATTTTGTTTTACTGTCTTCTGGCTTGCATTATCTCCATTGAGAAATCTGCTGTCATTCTTACGTTTGTATTTCTTTATCTCTTGACTTGGTTTCCTCTGGCTTCTTTAAGATTTTGTTTGCCACAAGTCCCCAGCAATTTGATTCTGATGTGCCCTGCTGTAACTTTCCTTATGTTTATTGTGCTTGCATTTTGTCATGCTTCTGTTTCTCAAATTCAGAAAAAAATTAACCATTATTTTATTATATATAATATATAAACACATATATTTTCTCTTCTCACTTCACTTTCTGGAACTCCTATAATACTTACATTATTAGGCTACTTGACTATGTCCTTGTTTCTTTTCTTTTCTTTTTTTCTTTTCTTTTCTTTTCTTTTCTTTTTTCTTTTCTTTTTTTTTCTTTTCTTTCTTTTCTTTTCTTTTCTTTTCTTTCTTTTCCTTTTTTCTTTTTTCTTTTCTCTTTTCTTTTTTCTTTTCTTTTCTTTCCTTTTCTTTCTTTTCTTTTCTTTTCTTTTTTTCTTCTTTTTTTTTGTCTCCCTCCTCCTCTGTGTGTTAGATTTAGATAGTTACATCACTATTCATTCAAGTTCATCCATCTTTTCTTCTACAATGTCTAATCTGCCATTAATTTCATCCAATGTATTTTTCTTCTGAGAGAGTGTAGTTTTCATCTCTAGAATCTACTGGGATTTTGTATCTTGCATGTCTCTACTTAATATGCACAATCTTCCTCTGGCTTCTTGAATATACAGAATACAGTTATAATATGGCTGTCTTAATGTTATTGCCTATTAGTTATGTAATCTGTGCATATCCTGACTATCTCAACTGACTGATATTTCTCTCCATAAGGTTCCTATTTTTTTTTTTTTTTTTTTTGCTTTTTGCTTGGCTGGTGGTATTTGATGGCATGTTGTAATTTTAGCTTGTTGAGTACTAAATTTTTTTATTTCTATAAACATTCCTGAGATTTGTTCTGAGACATGGTTAAGTTACATAGAAACAATTTATATATATAAATGAAAGGAAGTTATAGAAAGTTTGGTTTTAGCTCAATACTAATATAACCAATTTCTTAAATGGTCAAAATTAGTAGAGTACCAATACTTAAAAACACTTTTTTTTTCTAATAAATACCTTCAACCATGGTTTGACAAATGCAGTGTCAAATCCCAATGCCATATGCCACATTTTATTTAATTCAATAAAGTTCATGTTAAATTTAAATATCATCATCTCTTCCTTTCCCTAGCTCAGATTTGGCCTACCTCAGCAACTTCAGTGTGTTAAGTACATGGTTTATTCTTTTATTTATTCTTCCTCCCTCTCTAAATTGTTGTTGTTGACTGGTAGATGGGACAAAATATATTGTAAGAGTTGTTCTTAACTACATGGTCCTTAGGTTATCTGTTTTTTCTGACCCTTGTGGCAGCCATGATTTGGTGGTCTCCACATAGATCATGAGCCTAAATTTCTTGGGGGTAGCATTAAGACTCACTTTGGTCTCCTCAGTGACCATTGATTCCACAGAGAAATGCTTTCAAATTTCCTGGGTGCAGGATATTGTACCACCAACTCCTTCTTCAAAGGGCCCATAGGATTTGCTTCCTCTTCTAACCTGAATGCTCTTTCATATGAAGCTCCTGAAGGTGCTGAGTTCCCCTTGGAGTAGAATTTGGCCCATTCACAGTCTCTATCCAGCTTCTTGGTTTAGACTCCTCCAGCAAGCCATTTTCCTTAATTCTAGGAATGTATCTAAAACACCATCTCTGTATTCATGTACACCCCAAACTGCAAAGTACTTTTGTCAAATTCCCTTCAATACCCCTGTGGTAGCACCAGGGTAGACTTGCAGTGTTGTGCAGCTTAATAAACATTTAGATTGGGAATGACAGCCTGATGACCATTTCTGCAGGCAGGATTGACTATACCAATTCTCCTAGAACTTCCTTACTTACAATGGTGAGTGGCTGAAAATGAGTTCCAGAGCACAAAATTTAATTTCACATTAAACTTCTCTTCTTAGCTTCTGCTTATATAGATTGGAAAAGGTTGTAGGGAGCAGAGTGGAATTTGTGACTGCAGTGAGTAGTTGCAAGGCTTCTTCTGTCACCTCTTTATTAACTCAGGAAATAGTAGCTGGCCCCAATTGTTGGAGGGACATTCAGAACATTCAGAACATTCGGAAACTCTTCATCTCTGCCTCTCACCCTTTCACTCCCTCCCCCTTCTCTTTTCTTTAACATTGGGCTCTCCTCTGGGCACCAGTATAGGGAAACATTGTTTTGCATAGAAATAGGATGCACATTGGAAGATTTTTGTAATAGTTAAAGATATTCCTAGATGGACTGAACTGCCCTGAAATACAATAGTGAGCATTCTGATTATTGATTGTGTTGTAAAGGGAATTCCTATTTGTGAAGAATATGATAAGGTAGCACCTTCAAAATCTTTTCCCATTTTATCTTTTCTGGAAATAAACAGTATTTTTTTTTTTTTGAGGGGGAGGATAGGAAAAAACAATCGTCAGATTTTGAGTCCTCTCATTATTTAATGACTCTGTAAGTATTCACTGGGCACCCCTTTAGTGCCAGGCACTATGTGAAAATACTGTGATAAAGTGATGAAAAGCCAAAGTCAAAGTCAAGCGTGATGGAAATATAGAGAAATACCCCCAACCCTATAAACGGCTATCTGCTTATATTCTCATCTGTCCCTGGATATTTCCTAAGCTAGATGCTATGTTACATATGCAGTTATGTGTTATATAAAGAATTTTATATTGAGGCAAGGCCCCTGCCCTCAAGGGCTTATAACAAATTAGAGGCAATACTATTGCATAAAAAAAGAAGACTATACTATTATATACAAAGTCTCAGAGCCATTCATGATTGTCAACTGATTCTGCATAAAATGCATTTTAGGAAGCTATCAATGAAACCACAATAGTCAGAGAAAGGTCAGTAGAGGAGGTAAGACCTAAGCATATGAGAAATCTCAGAATCTCCTGCCCTCCCTTCTTCAAGAAGACCTCAAAAAGCCATGATTTTGAGAGTTCCCGTGTCTTCAGTGGGAACATCCTGTTCTTTAGATAACGAGCTTTTGGGGGAAGGGTAGCATTTTCCTTCATGTCTGGATAGGACAACATTTTAAAATAAGAATCTCCAAAATGATCTCTGTGTGATGTGAACATCAACTTAACCAGCTCTATTATTATTAGGTACAGATCATTTTAGGTGAGTGGAATTGGCTGTTCTAGAATAATGCAATCTCTGAGTCATTCTCCAAGGATGGTGAGCCTTGGGTTGTGGGCCTCCAACTGTAAGCGGATGCCCCTACCCAACATATAAATATAGCAATCTTCTAATCATGTTGACTACTGTCCCTTACTCGCATCAGCTCATGAACAAGGAGACGAAAATGATCTTTGTCCATGAGTAAAAAAAGTACCTGGATAACTCATTTTAGGATATTTGAAAGTAACCAAGAATCAAATCTGTATGACCAGTGGTATTAAATGGAGCTCCCTCCCCAAGGACACATTATTCATATTCTTCACCTAGTTTTATCTGAGTAGCTGGGAGAGGTAACTCTAACCCAAAATACTGACCTCCATGCCAATTAGGTTCCACAGTGTCTGAAAATTTAACATTATTGACTCATTTCTTTTGTTTTCTCTCTCTCTGAGTTCTCTGATAGGCTATCAAATAATCCACTCTGAACTGCTAGTGTTAAGTCAGACCTGCTTACACTGGTTGTCTTGGAGAAGAAGGCATAGAAGTTACAGTGAAAGAACATGTTATAGCCCAGGAAAAACATTAATTCACTTAGAATATACCTATTTGAGAAATATCATACCAAGTCATCTTAAGACTAGGAAAATTTAATAGCATATGCAGCCCACAAAGACCTCCAAAGACCATGTTTAGTGCTTCTTCTGAAAGACAGGGAAATGGGAAGCTGATCTTCCAGAAACCTTTCTCATCATGAGCCCTTTCCTGAGCCCTATGGACACAGAATCACTCCCTTCCCCGGGCTCTTTTGTTTATGCCTCCATTTGACACTTTCTTTGCTGAATGCGTACTCAAGTGGAGCATGTTCATGTCCGTTTCCCCACTAGACTATAAGTATTAAAGAATGCAAACTCGGAAGGCAATATCCTTGTCATCTCTGTATCTTCCCCTACTAACAGTCATTCATTCAATTATTCCATGATAGAGTCATTAGATCATTTAGTCTGATATAATTATCCATTTTATGCCAAGCCTTGAGAATATAATTTGGCCCTGCCCTCACAGAGATTATGGAAAAGAAAGATACATTTAAAAAAGCAATAAGACAGTATATATCTGGAGATTGAGGGACACCTGGGTGACTCCGTGATTGAGTGTCTGCCTTTGGCTCAGGGCATGACCCTGGGGGTCCTGAGATCGAGTCGCACATCAAGCTCCTTGCAGGGAGCCTACCTCTCCTTCTGCCTATGTCTCTGCCTCTTTCTCTGTGTTTCTCATGAATAAATAAATAAAATCTTAAAAAATATATCTGGAGATTGATAAAGCAAAATAGCAAGACATTTTTATTTTATCGAGAGTGATCAAGAAATCAAGTTTCCAAAGATTGATCTTAAGGGTGTATATCTGGCTGTCAAGCAAGAAAACTTACAGGGTAAGACAGAGGCTCACCCAGATTCTAGGATTAATTAAATAAATAATTTAATCCTACTCTTATCAATGTATGCAAAGTTCTCATTATTTTACAGATTCAGACAGAATTAGACTAGGAATGACCCCAACCAAACCTGAGGAGATGACCATCTGTAGGATATTCAGTGTTAGTAGCCAGGAATGAAAAGCAATAACATGAGCAATAACTGACAGTGTACTGTGCCCCATGCAAATGATTGAAGAGTAAAAATGGAATCAATTGGCTTTCTGAATATTGATGGATTGCTGTTGAGGTTTCTCACCTCCACTGAATTGACCAACTGTCCTGAGACAGTCCCCAAGTCCCCAGAAGAGCCCAGAGATGAGTTGGAAAAATTGATGGTTTGAATGATTTGAGCACCAAAGAAGAAGCCATCAGAATTTCCCTGCTAGGGCTCCAATTTGATAGCTTGGTTTACAGTATCTAAGTGTTAGAAGAAATGGCCAGAGAAGTAACTGATCCATTCACAGAGACACATGGGATGTTAGAAACTTTTGATCAGTTGCCCTGTTTTGGTAGATATTTATTTAAGAATCTTATTTAGAGGCTCCTGTGTAGCTCAGTTGATTAATCATCTGACTCTCAATTTCAGCTCAAGTCATAATCTCAGGGTTGTGAGATTGAGCCCTGTGTCAGGCTTCATGCTCAGCATGGAGTCTGGTTGAGATTCTTTCCCTCCCTCTCTCTCTGCCTCTTTCCCCACTCATGCTCTCTGTCTCTTTCTGTAAAATAGATAAAGACAACCTTTTAAAAAATTTTTAAAAAAGACTATTTAGCTTTCCATAGTGTGTGTAGCAAGTTAACACAGTCCCAATGTATACAGTCCCTTCTGCTGACTTCTTCTGATCCACTTTCCTCTCTTCTTCACCTGCTCTGTGCCCTGGGACATGACCTTCATTAGCAGCAGTTCCCTTGCTTCAGAGTGAATTCAGCTACAGTGGAAGAGGGAAAGAGGAAGTGTGCTTATTCCCTTAGCTCCTTCTATTCCTTTGGGCTGGCAGTGGGTGGCTTCATCCCTTGCCCAAAGGGTCTCAGGTCCTGTCAAATACACAGCATTTTCCAGATTCCAGAAACTACTTCCCACACCCTTTCAGGCTTAGTGCAACTATTAAAGCTCCATGAATTTCTCTAGCCATTTACTATCCCTAGACATTTCCCTAAACCCTGCCCCCATCTTTATGAAGAGTCTTTATTTAAACTTTCTTTCAACTGTTTTAATGCACCATCCACTTCCTTCTCAGACCCTGACTGCTGGTTCACCTTGCAGCAGTTTATTGCATTCACTCAGCCACACAAGAACCTGTACTGCCTGATGAGCTTGGCTTCTCAGGAGTGAGAATGAAGAAAGCTTAGTGAAAATCCATTCCCATCACCTGAAAGCCACCTTAACAAACACACCTTTCTGGACTCAATGGTATAATCTTCATAGTAGAATAACAGTATCTAAAGCTATTATTTTGTGTTTTGTAGTCACGTGCTTACTGAGCCTGAATTTTCTCATCTATAAAATTTGGATAATACCAGCTGTTTCACAGAGTTGTGAGGAGGGCTAACTGAGTGAATTGAAGAGTCCAAGGTCACCAGGCAGTTAGTGATAGAAATAGAATTTAGACCCAAGACCTCTGATTCTAAGTTCAAGCCCCTTTACACCAAATCATGTACCTCTAGAGAACACATCATCTTTGTGCTGTTGACAAGCATGGTTTTGATTGAATACCAGGGAGATAGCAGGTGCCACTTCAGAAAGGGGGAGGTATATGAAAGGAAGAAAAGGGCTTCCTGCACTTTTGGAGTTTAAAAGTATTTTTTGTTGTTGTTTCTTTTACTAGATGATAGAACAGCCAAATGTTCATAAAACATTGCATCTGCAAATGGAGAGTAATATGGAACCGAGAGAGTAAGCCTGAATAGTAATCTTTAACATTATATTGACTGCTGATCATATGAGATCCCTTTCATACACACTATTCACAAAAACAACTCTACGAGGTAGATATTGTCATCCCTTTATATGAATGTAGAAATGGAGGTCTATAATCATTTACTTACCAAACAGTGTAAAAATTTCAACCCAATTCTGTTCAGTTCCAAAGCCTTAGGGCAATCCCTACCACATTTACATTTATGTTTCATCTACTCTTCCAGAAAAGATGACACAAAGGACTTACTCCAAAGAAAATCTTTCCTTTTCCTTTCAGTAGGGTATTAGGCCTTCAAAGGATATTTAAGCATTCGTAAAATGACCATTTCTACACTTCAAGTAGAGTGTGGTGGTGAACTTTCATCAAAACTAAACGGACTTCCTAAAGGTGAACCCAGAGCCCATGGTGAGTTTTGAAGAAGAGACAGCTGCCATCTTGACTCTATTCATTCAGCATATTCTGCACCCCCACCCTTACACATGGGGAGGACCTGGCTAGCTACTCCTATTTGGGTTTCAGTGCACGCATGGCCTTTTCTGCTGATAAATAATTGAAAAGAGATGAATAGCAAATGTCCCTTGTGATAATTACCAAATTCTCATATAGGGGGTAGAGATCCCACCAAGAGTTTTATAAATATTGAATCCAGCTCCTTGGGCATCTGCAGGCTGTGGCTTGACTCCTTTGCCACCTCTGACAGCATCTCAGGTCTCCATGCACCTGGTGGTTTAATAGTGCAGGACAGCCAGAGTCACAGACATCACCAATCAGCAGAGGGGGCTGAGGGAGCCTGAGCCTTGGGAAATGTCTCCATCATGGTGAATGGCCCAGTGCACTGCCCCAGAGCCCCTCTCTCTGAGAATCTCCCTTCCTCTCTACAGGGAAGGTCGATAAGGAGGAGTTGAACAAGTTTCCTCTGTTTTTTTAGGGGGCGGGGTGGGGCGGGGGGCTCTGTGTATGTGTTTGTATTGTTTTGTTTTATTTTGATTTTTTGTGAGGGTCAACCATTCTTGTTCAAAATGGTGTTTGGATTTGGAGCTTGAGATAAATTACTCAGAGCAGCCGACTCCTTAATGTAAATAATTTAGCTTAATAAATAAGTTAAAGTCTACAGTCTCTTCAGCATCTCTGGCAGCTCATTCATCTTCTGTCTCCTCAGCTCGTCAAGCTGTGCCCTGCTGCCAGAACTTCTCTAAGGCTGATGGCCTTTTCCTGTCTTGTCACAACAAACAGCATTTTGTAAGAGAGAGCGTTTCAAGTGCTTCCTCTGCGTCTTTGCAATCACTCAGCAGAGTCATTGAAACAAGCAGCCAATTTGCTCTGCGGCCCCTGCATGCAGGGCCAGGTGGGGCGCTGGGCCAGCGTGGGTCCTTCTCTGACTAGGCCAGGTCCTCTGGGTGTGGTTGGGGGTAGGAGACCAGGAACCAGGAGGGACCCACGGAGAAACTGAAGGTAGCCTGAGAACAGATCTGAGAGAATTGTGAATCAAGACAAGAGGAGAACTACCGCTATGCCCTAAAAACCAACCTAGAGAAGTAAGGAAAGATGGGAAAGCTATCCAGCTAAATGGAGACTGGGGTCAAAGCTGCACCACTCCCCATGTTGTATTGAGGGTTGTAAACTCAAGTTCAGAGCTGACAACCTGCGGCAAGTCACTGCCTTCTCTGAACTCAGTGTCCTGCCTTCTGCAGTGAGAAGGGAGGAAGCTGGTTAGCCTCTACTGTGTGCAGGCCTGGGGTAGGTGCTGGCAAGCATTGGATTCCCACAACAGGGCAGGCAGCAGGTGGATGGTTTTTAGAGCGCTCTCCAAGCTTCTTTTGATTCTAACACACTGTGATCCATTTCCTCCAAGCCTGTCTTGGAGACACAGAGACACAGAGGCCCAAGAGTACACACACATCCAGTGAAAAATAAAATAAATATTTCTGCTTGAAGAGTCCATGGCAGCTGTGCCATCCATTCTCCCATAAAACAGCTAAGTGCTTACCTCTGAGAAGGGACGTGACTGCTGTCCCCTCAGTGCCCTCCCAGGACCATGCAAAGGAGGAGGCAGGCAGAGGTCAGTGCTGGGTGGGAAATTCACTCCTACACCAAAGAGGGCTGTTCCCAGGAGTACAAATCCAAGCCCGGCACCACAATCCAATCAAAGTAATTGTTGCCTAAACGGCCCTTGCAGAAGAGAGGCGGCAGCTAAGGGGGAAAGGGGGCGGGGTACAGCATCCTTCAAGGAAACCGGATGGCTTGAAAATGCAAGAAACAATTTCTCTAGATGGAAAATGAACGCAATGAATCTGAGTGCGGCAGGAAATCTTATGAGAAAATAAGACTTTGGGAGGATTTATTGAAAGACATAATTGCAACAAGTATATTGATTTTACATAGATAAGAAAACAAATGTTGGCAGGGATTGAATTTGGTTTATTACATTTATTTCCCCACAGAGTTAATGCATTTAAAGACATGGTTTATTTTTCAAATGGAGAAACATTGTTTTCAGAGACCTTTATTAGGTTGCTGCCAGTTCCCCTGACTTCCCTTTCTAAGAAAATTGGTTTGTATGTTAGGTTGGGGGTGGCGGGAAGACTTGGAGGTCCTCCTCTTTCTGGGAGGTTCCCTAACCAAAAGCTGTTGTGGCTTCCCAGGAGGGGAAGGATCATAGGCAGTCGCTTCCTGCTCTGTCCCACCTCCTCCTGGGAGGGGAGCTACTGGCACTAGGGTAAAGAGAGAAAAAGTCTAGACCACTCAGAGGTTGTCATTCTCCTCATACACATCTAGAAGCTCAGACCCAAGGACCAGGCCCTGGTCTCTGGCTTGGCTTCCCTTTCAAAATCTTTGCTCAAATCCCAAAGTTGCATTGATGCCACAGTGTTTTTAAAGTAGCAACAATAACTGCCACTGTTGAGAACCTACAAGTTGTCGGGTGCTGTGTTCATCTTTTCCACAGACCCATGAGGATAGTGTAATCCCTATTTTCCAGATGTGTGGATTGGGTCTCAGAGATTAAGAAATTTAACAAATCGATCTGCCTAACTGTGAGTTTAACTTCCATTCCACTCAATGGGAGGACTGAGTTTCATGCCAGTTGTTATAAGGAGGTACCTATTTCTCGTTCTGTGCAGTGAAAGGATCAAGCTCCTAAAATCTCAGTAAGGATGACCCCTCAAGCTTGGTAACCCTGTGTACAGCCGGATCTGAAAAGAGGCAGTGAAGAAGGGACAGGGGCAGGAAGAATGGAGATGCCCCTCTCCTGGGACTCTGACCTTGGCACCTGAGGACCCGCCCCTTAATGAGACCAGTGTCTTGGGCTAGCTCACCTAATGGCCACATTTGTGCCATCCTCTTACCACTCTGTCACGGTTTAGCCAGCCACCCCTGGACCTGAGCTCTATCACTTACACGCAGCTATCATCTGATAACTATTTAAGTTAGCACTTAAGGGGCACTTTAGGGTTTATAGGGTGCTGTTAGGTTATTTAAAACATAACTTGTCTAAGTTTTTAAAGCAGAAGTTTTATAGAGGGACACTCTAAGATTCAAAGAAGTGAAGTGCCTTCCCCAAATGTACACAGTCAGTTAAAGGAAGATCCAGGGCCAAGTGCCCCACACAGCACCTCCAGTGTAAATGAGGACGCATCCCGAATCTCCACGTTTCTGCTGATTCACATCTGAACTTGAAGCAGCAGCCCCACCCTTCCCTGACATGCAGGAGCTCCTGTAAAGTGTTTCCATTCCTCCTCTGATGGCTTTGGCCATGTAAATTATTCAGAATTAATCCCGTTTGCTCCTAAATCTCCCTGCAGCTTTTCACAAGTAACTAATACTTGTCTTAATCACATCCGAGGCACAGCTTTATATGCCACTTGCAACAACACGTTCAATTATGATTGATTGGAATTTAAGTTCTGATTTCTCTTAGAACATAATCAGTCCTGAACGGGAAATTTTTACAGTGACAATTAAAATAATGAAAGTGAACTTTAAATGACATTCAAACAGTGTCACCTGGGAATTACTCCACTGTGCTGGCCTCCCACTGCATTCTGGGAGCTCACTACTCAGCCGGCTTGATCTTGGGCCACTGTTAATGCATTTGGTGTGGTACGAAGACTGAGGTTAACCCATCACTGGCAGCCCTTTTAATACCCTCTGCACGTTGACTGCTACTTAATCATGTGTTCCCCTGGGCTGATTTATATTTACATCTAAAAGCCATGGTAATTGTGCAGATTGGTAAACAGTCACCAAATAACTTCATCAAGGGAAACTCCCTGGTTTGGGAATGTCTTCTAAGAAACTGGTAGAGGAAAGAGGCTCTTTCTAAATAGTAGATCTAGGCCCTTTGAATGTCATTGACCTGAAACATGAGCCCCATGTGGAGGTCCCCCTCTAAATTCTGACTTCCCAAACTGGGTCTGATATAAAACAGTACACCTGGCTCAGAGCCTGGTCTTCTATAGCATCTGCTTACAATGGACATGTGTGGTGTGACTTTGGGCATTATTCTTTTTTTTTTTTTTCTTGACTTTGGGCATTATTCTTATGTGAACTATGCCACACACAAACTGAAATAAAATTCTATCTAAGGAAAAAAAAATTCTATCTAAGGAGGAGATTATGTTCACTTCTCAGATCTTTAAATGACTCCTTTTTTATTCCTGACCCAGGACAACAGGATACCGTGGCATTAGAGGTTTCTGAAATCTAGTTCTATTGGATTTCATCCCAAACAAATCACGGTGGCCTCTCCATTGCATCTTAGTCACCCACTGGGCTTTCCTGCAGATCTTATTTTAATTCAGTCTTGATTTAAGCTGGATGCCTTCATGCCTCTGGTTTCCCTGTATCCCCAAACTACCCATCCTTAAAGCTCAGCTTGTTTTCCCCATCTTCTCCTTCACACCTTCTGTGACAATATCAAGCCAGCCCAGCTGACTCTTCTCCTTGGCTATCCCTGAACATTGCATTTAATCTACTACTTTATTAAGATGTCAGTAGTCTTATTGTGTTGGAACCAGAAACTACCTTGGAAATCTTGGCTATTTTTAATAAACCATCAGTTAGACAGTGATAGAGATGGTTAGTGAGATTAAAAAAAAAAAAACATTGGCAGAAGATGTTTTGTGGCTTTATAGAGTCCCAGAAAGTATGTTTTGAGTTCATTATCTTCACTTCACAGCTAAAAAATTGAGGCTCAGATGGTATTCTATTGCTTTTCAGTAACTTTATCACAGATTATTCTCTCCTACTCAAATGTGAGCAAGGATTACATTCTATACCTTTCTATCACAGTTCAAGCATAGTTCTCAGGAGCCAGGGCCAGTGTCAGTCAGGTCTCATCAGGAAGTGAGTGGCATTCATCCCAGATTTGAGAGGAATTTAATAAAGGAATATTTACAAAGATGTGGTGGGGCTTAAGGAGAAGTATAGTATCTTTGTCCTAGTAGCTTGAAGGAAGCATTCCTACTCATGGTTCTGAAGGAGTAGACCTTGGAAGGGTAGCTGTTAGAAGCCCATCTAATAAAAACCATAGCTTTGGAAATCTTCCAATCAGCAGAGACTCAGCAGGAAGGAACCTGGTCACAAATATCCTGATCTTCATTTGTTCCCACCATCTGATTTCTTGCTGGTGTCTCCCATTGGCCAAACCCAATAGAAGACTAAAGGGCAAGGGATAGTGTAGCCAACAGTCTCATTCTGCCAGAAACTGAGAAGTTTCCTGGAGTGAAGGACATTCAGTATTAAAACTTGAAATGTCCTGGTCAAACCAGGAGGGTTGGTCACTCTAGCAAGGGAGCATTTCATACAGGCCAGCCTCCTGCACATGATGGAAATTGTGGACAGTGAATTTAGCAGAGAAATCAGGAGATTTCACACACTATGGAGGCACAGGAAATACTTACAAATTTGGATAAAGAACCATGATTATTGACATTTATGAGTCTGTATTTCTCAAGATCAGGTTAGGAGATGTGATAGATAAATGATATTTACATATGTTAATTTCCCTAGTATTAGCTTGTTTCCACCAGGCTATGTATGACTTTCACGCCACTGGCCATTCCAGAAACCTACTGTCCTGTGTTCTTCAAACCTGGTCACACAACCTCACTTTGCCAAGTGCTTGCATTGTACCAGCCACCATGGTGGGTATAGGGCACATACATGGAAAATAGTGTAGGGGCACTACTTGCAAGAAGCTAACGGGCTGCAAGAGAAGACAAAGTTATTTTAAATAAATTACCAATATCAGAATTTATAGGTAACAAAGAACATCGATAATTTTAGTCCTAGTTATGTGATGAAACACTGAAGAAGTCCTTCAATTTGGCTCCAGTTTCCTTACTTCTAGATAAAAACCTAGAATGAGAGATCCCTAGGTACCCTTTGGCTCTGCAGTGCTATGACTAATAGGTGTTCACAGGAGACAGCCGTCTATGTGGATATGAGGGAGTAAGAACATCTTTCACAGCAGAGGCAAAACTAGACTTGGAAAGAATAATACTCATGTTACTATGAGTCAATGATTACCACATGTCAAGCAAGTAGTAGTATCGGTTGACTATTTCTCATAATAATCATTTAGGGTGGATACTGATTATCCAAATTTCATATGTGATGAACTTCAGAGAGCTTGTATACTTTTCACATTGTGACATAGCTAGTATCTCAGGTCTGTCTGATTTCAAAGCCCATGCTCTTTTCATGAAACTGTGACCTCTTCAAGAAGCTTTAAAAGAGGGGAATAATTTTAATTCTTGTGGAGGTAAGAAGATAATCAAAATCGTCACCTTTTCCTAACCCCAAACTTTCAGATATATATCCTAGCTTTCCATATGCTGCATTGCAAGAAAATGACCATAATTGTTCACCACTCTCCCAGCACATATTTACAGCTTTCTCAATATAACTTTGTAGTTCCTTCTACAAATAATTGAAATCTATTTCCCTTCCCTTTGAATCTGAGCATTTTTTTGTGACTCTTTTTGATTAATACAATGCAGTAAAAGTGAAAATATTCCAGCTCTAGGCTTAGGCCTCAAGAGACCATGTACAATCCTGCTCTCTTCCTAGAACTCTTTTCAGCCACCATGTGAAGAAGCCAAGGCTAACCTGATGGGAAAAGCACTGGGATTAGAGACTAGCCATTTTATTGGAAACCATCTTGTATTAGCCATCCTGCACCCAACCCAGACTTCTGATTTATGAATGAGCCCAGCTAAGACAGAAATAGCTATTTAGGCTTAGCCCAAATTTATTGTAAAATCATGCACTAAATAAAAGGGTGTTATTTTAAGCCTCTAAGTTTTAAGATGCTTTGAATGCAATAAAAACTGATTCACTCTACCACTACTAAAGCAGTCCTCGGGATCCCTGGGTGGCGCAGCGGTTTGGCGCCTGCCTTTGGCCCAGGGTGCGATCCTGGAGACCCGGGATCGAATCCCACATCGGGCTCCCGGTGCATGGAGCCTGCTTCTTCCTCCGCCTGTGTCTCTGCCTCTCTTTCTCTCTCTGTGACTATCATAAAAAAAAAAAAAAAAAAAAAAAAATTAAAAAAAAAAAAAAGCAGTCCTCATTCTGTCATTCTAAAGTGAGTAAGACAGATAAACTGGTCTGCTTTACCTAGACCAGGTGCTGTATGGGACCTTATATCCTAATATTTATATATTTATTTATTTATAATTTTTAATGTTTTAATTGAGGTATATATTAGCTTTAGGTATACAACATAATAATTCAACAATTATATAAATTACAAAATGTTTACCATGATAAATGTAGCTACCACCTGTCACCAAGTCGTTATTATAATATTTTTTACTATATTTTCTATACTGTACTTTTCATCACCATGACTTATTAGTTTTATAACTGGAATTTTAACTTTGAATGCTCTGAACTGATTTTACTAGTTCCCCCACCCTCCTACTCTTTGGCAACCACCAATTTGTTCTCTGTATTTATGAGTTTGTTTCTGTTTTGTTTGCTCCTTTGTTCAATCGTTTTGTTTTTTCAGATTCCTCATATAAGTGAAATCATATGGTATTTGTTTTTCTCTGATTTGTTTCATTTAGCATAATACCATGTAGTTCCATCCATGTTGTCATAAATGGTAAGATGTCATTCTTTGTTATGGCTGAGTAATATTCCATTGTGTATATAGACCATATTTTCTTTATCGATTCATCTACCAATGGACATTGTCCTGCTTCTATATTTTGGCCATTGCAATAAACATACAGTGGCATATATCTTTTTGAATTAGCATTTTTGGGGTAATATGCTATTTCTATTTTTAACTTTTCAAGGAACCTCCATACCGTTTTCCATAGTGAGTGCACTAATTTACATTCCTACTAAAGTATACAGGGGTTCCCTTTTCTTCACACCTTTATGTTATTCCTTGTTTTTTTGAAGTCAACCATTTTGACAGGTGTGAGGTGATATCTCATTGTGGTTTTGATTTATATTTCCCTGATATTTAGTGATATTGAGCATCTTGTCATGTGACTGTTGCCTGGCCATCTGTATGTTTTCTTTGGAAAAATGTCTAGTCAGGTCCTATGCCCTTTAAAAAAAATAATTTATTTCATTTTTGGTGTTGAGTTGTAGTTCTTTATATATTTTAGACATTAACCCGTAATCAGATATATCATTTACAAACATCTTCCATTTAGCAGATTGCCTTTTTGTTTTGTTGATAATTACCTTTACTGTGCAGGAGCTTTTTAGTTGGATATAGCCCCAATTATTTATTTTTTCTTTTGCTTCCCTTGCCCTGGGAGATATATTTGGAAAAGTATTGCTAAGGCCAGTTCAGAAAGTTTCTGCTTATGTTTTCTTTCTTTTCGTTTTTAAGATTTTATTTATTTATTTGAGAGAGAGAGAGCAAACACAAGTGGTGATGGGGGAGGGGGTGCAGAGGGAGAGGGAGAAGCTTAACTTAGCAGGAAGCCTGACATGGGGCTCCATCCCAGGATCCTAGGATCATGATCTGAGCTGAAGGCAGATACTTAACTAATTGAGCCAGCCAAGCACCGCTACTTATATTTTCTTTCAGGAGTTTTATGGTTTCAAGCTTCATATCCTACTTTTTTTTTTTTGAATTTAAATTCAATTAGCCAACATCATCAGTCTCAGATGTAGTGTTCAACAATTTATCAGTTGTATATAACACCCAGTGCTCATCACAGTAAGGAGGGCACATGATGTGATGAACACCCTAACTTTTAAAGGTCACTATCCTCATTCTGTTCTCCCCAGTTTCATTGCTGAACGTCAACTAGGACTAAGTCAGTATGCTCACATATGTAAAAGTCAGTCTTACAGAGCATCAGGATAGAGCTACTTTGCCATGCATAATGGGTTTGACATCAGCTGAAACTGTTCACATAGTAGACACTGAAGCAACTAAATATAATAGATTGAAAATTAAACTTGGAGAGAGAATGTCTAATAGATTCCCTCACTAAGGCTGAATCTTTATCTCAAAATTTCTAAGCCTAATATTTCTTCATGTTTAGAATTATGATCAGATCATTAAAATGTCTCTTTTTAAACTTTAAATGTCTTTATTCCTTTCAAAACTAACACAACCAAATCTAGAGTTTCTAAAATCAACAAATCTGCTATATGATAAAAAAATTACTCATGATGGAAATAAGCATGGGAAAGGAAATTAAAATCAAGACATGAAATACTCAATAGAAGCAGACCTCTAATAATCTAAATATTGGAGTTAGGATCTAAGGGTTTTAAAAGAACTGTGATTACTAAATTAAACAAAATAGACAAAAAGGTGGACAGAGTAGATGAAAATATAAGATTATTTGAACAATTACTTAGGATCTAGAAAATAGATCAAATAGACATTCTGGCACTACAAAATATATTATCTGAAATAGAGAACTTATTAAATGAGTTTTTAACACAGTCAGCCACATCAGATGACAAGATTAGTGAAGTCAAGCACAACCAATAAGAAATATACAAAGAAAAGCACAAAAAGACAAAATATAATGCAGAGTAATGAACAGACCATTAAAGAGGTATGGGGCATAATCAAAACATCCAACATGTGTAATTAGAGTCTAAGAAGAAAAGGAAAGAGAGAGACTTGAAAAGAAGGTAATTTTGAAAAATTAATATAAAAAACTTTCCAAAGAAGATGAAAGATATCAATTCACATTTTAAAGAAGCTCAGTGAGCTAGAAAAAAAATAAGCATAAAAAATACAAGGAAAACTACAATAAGACACATCATAGTCAAACTGTTTAAAATCAAAACCAAAATCATAAAAACAGTCATATTAGCTTCAAGATTGCTCACCAGAAAATATGCATGTTTATACACATACACAGAAATATCTTTAAAGTGTCGAGAAAAAAATCAGCTCACGTCTATATCCAGTGAAAATATCTTTTAAAAATTAAACCAAAATGAAGAGAAGATAAACAAAAGCTTCAAGAATTAGTCATTAGTTCTATGAGAAAAGTAATGATATTAATTGTGTCTTTATAAAAAGATTTGAAAAGTGTCAGGAATGGTAGGTATTGGGAAAAGTATAATGATGTTTTTGTTGTTTTTAATTTTTCCTTTTTTTTTACTCTTTTTTGTTTGTTTTTATTGAAGTATAGTTGACACACAGTGTTACATTAGTTTTGGGTGTACAACAGTGATTCCACAACTCCATGCTTAATGCTATTTAAAAAAATTTGTTATTTAAATTCAATTTAGTTAATATCCAGTGTATTATTAGTTTCAGGAGTAGAGTTTAGTGATTCATCATTTGCATGTAACACCCCATGTTCATTACATCAAATGCCCTTCTTAATGTCCATCACCGAATTACCTAAACCCCCCATCTACCTTCCCTCCATCAACCCTCAGTTTGTTTCCTATAGTTAAGAGTCTCTTACAGCCTGCCTTCCTCCCTGTTTTCCTTATTTTTCCTTCCCATCTCCTATGTTCATCTTTTTGTTTCTTAAATTCCACATATGAGTGAAATCATATGGTATTTGTATTTCTCTGACTGATTTATTTTGCTTACTTTTTGAAAGACATTTGATTTTCAAAGCAAAAGCAACAGGATTATATTCTGCACTAAATAACATGTAGCAGTAAAATATTTAACAAAATCACAAAGTAAAAGATACAGGTATATAAAGTATACTGTTGCAAGTTTCTTACACTATATGTGTTAAATATAATATCAATTCATGGTAAATTTAGAAACTAAAGGTATGTAATTGTATTTCCTGAAGCAATTATTTACAAATATATATATTATAGGGGCACCAGGGTGGCTCAGTGGTTGAGCATCTGCCTTTGGCTCAGGGCGTGATCCCAGGGTCCTGGGATCAGGTCTCACATCAGGCTCCCTGTGGGGAGCCCACTTCTCCCTCTGCCTATGTCTCTGTTTCTTTCTCTGTGTCTCTCATGAATAAATAATTAAATCTTAAAAAATATACATATTATAAATATATATTTATAATTAAATATATATGTAAATTATGTTTGAATGGCCAAGTACTTTCTTTAAAGGGCAGAAATTATCAGATTGATTTTTTTAAGTCCCTAATGCTATGCTGCTAACAACAACAACAGAAAAGTACTTTATATATGAAGATACAGTTAAGCCAAAAACAATGTAATGGGGATGAGAGGGAGAAGATATACTGTGAAAACACTACATATAAGAAAACCGGTGTGGTGACATTGTCAAAGATGTCTTCAAAACAGAGCTTTGCCAAAGATAAAGAGGGGTGTTACATAATGGTAAAAGAACCAAACTAATTAAGAAGACCTAGTGCCCCTAAATGTTTATTCACCTAATAGCAGAGCTTCAAAAAACATGAAGAATAAAAAAGATGACTAAATGGAAAGATAGCTCACAACCTTATTTGAAGACATTGAACACTCCTTTAGAAGTTGTCAAAGTAGTGGACTTGGGTGGCTCAATCAGTTTAGTGTCCAACTCTTGATTTTGACTCAGGTCATTATTGTGGGGTCATGAGATCAAACCCTACATAAGGCTCTGCACTCAATGGGGAGTCTGCTTGAGATTCTGCTTTCCCTCTCCCACTGCACCTCCTCCTGCTCATGCTTTCTCTCTGTCTTTTTCTTTCTCTAAAAATAAATACATAAATCTTTTAAAAATTGTCACAGTAAAAAAAAAAAAAAAGAGTAAGGATAGAGGAGACGTGAATAATACTATCCATCAATTTGACCTGATTTATAGAACGTTACACTCAACAATAATAGGCTCCACACTCTTTTCAAAAGCACATGGAATATTTTCCAATATATATTATATGCTGGGGCACAAAACAAGTCTCAATACTCATATACAGTGAGTATATTTTCTGATCAAAACAATTACATTAAAAATCAGCAAAAAGAATATCTAGAAAATCCACAGATATTTGGTAGTTTAGCAATATAATTTAATAAAGCCACAAGGGAAATTAGAAAATATTTTAAACTCCTAGAGAAAGGAATAATATGGCATAATGAACTGAGTAATAACCTCTCAAAGATGTTCATGTTCTAATTCTTGAAACTTGTAAATATATTGTATTACATGGTAAAAAGAACATTGCAGGTGTGATTAAGTATCATGCAGTAGGGAGAATATCTTAAATTATATATATATATATATATATATATATATATATATATATATATATCTCCAATGTAATTACATGGGTTCTTATAAGAGGAAGGGGGATCAGAATAGAGAAGAAATGTAAGAAAAGAAGCTAAAATTGTTATGGAGAGAAGATGGTACACTGTTGGTTTTGAAAATGGAAGAAGAGGCCACAAGTCAAGGAATGTATATCAGGAAATCGGGTCAGGAAAAGGTCAGGAAATTAATTCTTCTCTAGAACTTTCAGGATGAGTGCTGGGCTGCCAGCATCTTGATTTTAGCCCAGCCAAACTAATTTTATACTTCTGATGTCTAGAACTATAACACATCTGCATTGTCTTAAGCCACTAAATATGTGGCAATTTGTTACAGCAGCAATAGGAAACTAATATACAGAAGATTAGAAGATATTTGAATTAAACAATAATAAAAATACAATATATTAATGTAGGGTGGAGTTAAATGCTGCTAAGAGGCAAATTTGTACTTTAAAATGTTTATACTAGAAAATGACAAAAGTCTGAAACTACTTATATAAATATGCTTTCATCATTTTTTGTTTTTAAAAATTTCTTAAGAAAGGGAGAGAGTTGGAGAGGGAGAGAGAAAATCTTAAGCAGGCTCCATGCCCAGCACAGAGTCCAACATGGGGCTTGATCTCACAACCCTGAGATCACAACTCAAGCTGAAATCAAGAGTCAGACACTTAACTGAGTGAGGCATCCAGGTGCCTCATAAACTTTCATCTTAATAAACCAGAAAAGAAGAGCAAATTAGAACAAAATATGTAAAAAGATAGAAACTATAAAGATTAAGGTAAATTATAAAGACTTATATGAATGAAATATGAGATGGACAAAACAGAAAGAAAAAAAAAACAGGAGTCCAAAAATCAGTTCTGTTCATAAGATTAAGAAATGTTTAAATCGCTAAGAACATATATCTAGTAAAAAAAAAAAAAAAAAAAAGGAAAAGAAAAGAGAGAAAACAACAACAAAATAGGACTTTGAAAAGAGAATATCATAGCCTAAACATATGCAAACAGGGAACATTATGTATGAATGTACTCTAAAAAAACTTGACAATAAAGATGAAATAGAGAAGCTACTTTAAAAACACAGTTTACCAAAACTGACAGGAAAACAAAAAAATAGGTGACCTGGATAGCCTTATATTTATTTGAAAATTTGAATTCATAATTTAAAACTTCCCCACAATGAAAACTTCAGTCCTACCTGTCTGTTTTGTAAAATTCTATTACATGTTTCACAAAGAAAATCTATATTATACAAACTCATTCACATTAGAAAGAGGAGGAAATATTTCTCAGTTCATTTTATGAGACCAGCATAACCCTAGTATCAAATCTGATGAAGGCCTTACAAAAAGTAAAATTAAATCAAAGACCAATATCACTCATAAACATAGGTCGAAGTGTACGTGAGGCAATGCTTTACCTCCATCCACCTTAGATTTTCATCTGGGACTCTGTAACAAAATGACAGATTAACAAGAGAAAAATAAACAGTTCATGAATGTGTTCAGTGAACATCATGTAGGAGAAATCTAAATGAAAAGTTACTCAAAGCAGCAGCTGAGAACTCTGGGTTACATAGCATCTTCAACAAAAAAACAATAAATTATAGAGAAATGACAGGACAAAGGAAAGTAGTTTTAGGCCTCCAAGGGCAGCAAACCATGGGAAGGTAAATAAATGTGAGGGAAATAATGGAATAATGTTTGTTTGCAGATTTCTTAGTGCTATCTCTGAGCTGATAAGAGTGTCTCCAGTAAAATGAGAATTTATATTCTGCCTTTAGGCAGAAAAGGCAGGGCTTTTCTACATTTGTTGCTTCTTAATTGCCTTCAACTCAAAATAATTTTTATGTCAAAGAGACATATTTTTGGGGTGATATGTTCTAGTTTTCTTCAAAAGCAAGATTCTTAACAATTGTTAGCAAATTAAATGCAACAATACATAAAATGTATAATGTATCATGATTGACGTTTATCCCAAGAATATAAGGTGTTTTTAAGATTTGAAAATCAATCAGTGTAATCATACTTTTTATGAAATAAAGAAGGAAACTCATAAGATCATTTCCAGAAATCAAAAAAGCATATTAAAATAAAGCTCTAATTCATGAGAAATAAATAATTAAAGGGAACTTTTCAATGTGATAAAGGGGATATATGGCAAACCTACAGCTATCATCATTTTTAATGGAAAAATATTAAAAATGTTCTGGATCGGAATCAGAAACAAGGCACAGATGTTCACTCTTACCAATTTTATTCAACATCATACTAGAGGTTCTATCCAATATAATTAGACAAAGGGGAAAAAAAAGCATGAGGATTGTTAAAGAGGTAAAACTTTATTTGTAGGTGATAGTAATTATGTATATAGAAAATCCAAAATAATATGCAAACAAAACAATACGAAAATAAAAACCACTAGATCTAATAAGTGAATTTAGCAGATCTGAGAATACAAGATCAGTATATAAATATTAATTTTTATATACTAGCAACCAGTAATGGAAAAAATTAAAATTTAAAATCCAATATCATTTATAATAGTATTAAAAACATAAGACTCCTGAAAAAAATAACAAAAAACAACAAAAATAACAAAAGCCTCTATAAGGAAAACTGAGGTAAATTAAATAAGAGAAATAAATAGACAGATATACCACACTCATGATTTGGAAGATATAACATAAAAAATGTCAATTTTTTCCAAATTGATCTGTAAATTAAAGGCAGCACTAAGCAAAATTCCAGCAAGCATATTTTGTAGAAACAAATAGTCTGAAAATAAAATGTATAGAGAAATGCAAAGTGATAACCAAAACATTCATGAAAAAGACTACAGCTGAAGAATGAGCACTATCTGATTTTAAGGGTGACTAATAAGCTACAAATTATGACATGGTGGTGTGTCATGATGCTCACATATGAGTAGGCAAATTAATTGGTAAAACAGAAATTGACCCATGCATAAGAAATCAAATAAGTCTTAACAAAAGTGGTAATACAATTTAATTGAAAAAGAAAAAAATAATTAAATGATACTTAGTCAACTTGTTATTTGTAAAATTTTTTAAAAAATGAATTTGACTATGTCTCACATTATACCAAAAAAAAAACACATGCAAAAAAAACTAACAAAAAATCAATGTAAGATGGATTATAGATCTAGCTGCAAAAGTAATATATATAATATATAGAAGGCCCCTAGACAAAAGCATAGGATGCTTTTGAACTCAGTGGTAAATAAAGATTTCTTAGATCTATATAATGATGAAAGCTCTAACCATAAGAAAAAAAATGAAAGAAGAAACTAAATTTTATTAAATTAAAAACTTTATCTCATCAAAGTAGACAATTTAAAAATGAAAAAACCACAGATGAGGAGAAATAATTGTAACACATAGACATTTTATAATATATAAAAAGATCTCTGTAAATAAATAGTAAAAAGACAAGAAAATTAACAAAAATTGATAAAAGATATGGAAAAATATTCAGAAAAGAATATACCATTAGTCAATAAATATATGTAAAGGTGATCAACAGTTTTAATAGTGAAATGAAATTAAAAACGAAATAAGGTTTCACTGTACACTTGATCGCATGGCTAAAATTAAGTTTAAAATGATGAAAAAGATCCCAGGCAACACATTGAATGTGCAGGTATAAAATGATACACCCACTGTGGAAAACTATTTAGGAATTTATTGTGATTCAACAATTCTACTCCTAGATATTTACCAAAAATAAATTTTTTAAAAAAGTATATACACACTAAATGGGGCTTCGGGCATGCTGCCCCCAAATATGACACTTTGGGATATTGACCATTTTGAATTAAAGTTCCTTAAGAAACATCCAACGCCAAAAGAAATGCTGACCCTCTCTCTTTTGCTCTCCTGAAAGTAAAAAATAAATTTCCCATGTGAAAAATATCCTCCCTATATTATCAGGAGGTAGAGACATACTTATCACAAAAGATAGAGAATTCAAGGCCAAGAATGCTGTGTAAACAAACCTTGTTACTTCTTCAGTTTACTACCCCAAATCCAAACTTCACTATTCTTTTTATTTCTTTGTATAAAAAGTATAAAGGTTGTCTTTTGGTTACTTCTCTGACATTCATTTTTCTATGAGCATCCAGAACATGAGTTAAATTTATTTTTCTCCTGTTAATCTATTTCATGTTCATTTAATTCTTAGACCAGCCAGAAGAATATGGAAGGGCAGAGAAAAATTTTTCCTTCCCAACAACATAAAAACACTTGCATAAGAACTTTTAAGTGTTATTCATAATAACAAAAGTTTGGAAATCACCAAAATGTCCATAACAGATGAATGCATAATTAAATTGTAATATACTCTTACAATAAGATATGACTCAGAAATTAAAAATGGACTAATAATACATACCATAACATAAATAAATCTTTTTTTTTAAAGATTTATTTATTTATTTATTCATGAGAGACACAGAGACAGAGAGAGAGAGAGAGAGAGAGAAAGACAGAGGCACAGGCAGAGGGAGAAGCAGGCTCCCTGCAGGGAGCCTGACATGGGACTCTATCCTGGGTCTCCAGGATCAGGTTCTGAGCTGAAGGCAGAGCTAAACCTGTGAGCCACCCGGGCTGCCCAACATAAATAAATCTTAAAGGCTTCATATTGAATGCAAGAAGTCAGCCACAAACAATACCTATGTATGATATCATTTATATGAGTTTCAAGAACAAGCAAAACTAGTCTATGGAAATATAAATTAGAATAATTGTGTCTTCTTGGATTTGGTAAGCAAGGGGATTGACTAGAAAGAGAAACATGAGGTTTTTAGGTTGATGGTAATGCCTAAATCTAGATTAGGGTATTGGTTCAAAATCATCAAACTGTGTATTTAAGATCTGCGCACTTTACTGTGTGTAATTATACCTTAAAAAGAAAAGTGCTAACAAAACAAAACAAAAAACACAAATCTCATCCCTGAACTTTTCCCTGGATGAAAAACCTTCTAACTCAATTTATCCTTCTTTCAATCCTTCCCAGAATATAATTAATTAAGAACACTAAAACTCCCTTAATGCCAATCTCCATTCAACAACTGACTCATAAATCCAAGATTTTGGCTATCCTAGGATGGGAAGCCAAGCAGATCTATAGGAATATGAAGTTACATCAGGGATCCAGTGATGTCCAAATGTCCAGTGATTTAATATCCTAGACTTGTAAACAGGGACTGGAGTCTAATGATAGAGTTGAAGCCAGTAGTAAGTCCAATTTACCAGTTCGGAAAGGATCTCAGAAGTAGATCCACAGAGAAAAATCCCATCTATGCTATTTCTCCAAGCAGAGATAGGGCATTTCTTAGCCAAGGTTTGATAGCCATAGGCACTGGGGAAGTCTAAAACCCAGGATAGAGGCTTCAGGCAGGGGGATGCTGGGTATAGGATCCAAGTAAAGTGCCTTGACCACGATAAAATTAGGATACAAACCTGGAAGCAAGAAACCAAGAAAACTTTTGATATTGTGCAAGAAGGAGCTCAAGTCACAGGGGAATTGAAATATTTAAGGCAGATTAGAAACATCACTACCAGTGACTTAGTTTATTTACTACCAAGACCAGGATAAGCCTGCAAATCAAAAATAACTGGGCACCACCACCCTATTAGGGGTAGCAGGGATGCAGGGTCAGCACTGGCATGGCCCATAGCCCACTAGGCTGTGAACTCAAAAGAGCACTACTTTCCATACATCCATGGCCACGTAAAAGTACAAATCCTCTTGCTAGTCTGTAGGTGATGCCCAGACTCTCACTGTTAACACAGTGTTAAATACATGTTTCTAAATGAAATATGAATGTCTGGGCAGCCCTGGTGGCCCGGCGGGTTGGCGCCGACTTTGGCCTGGGGTGTGATCCTGGATCGACTCCCACGTCGGGCTCCCTGCATGGAATCTGCTTCTCTACCTCTCCGTCTGCCTGTGTCTCTGCCTCTCTCTCTCTGTCTCTCTCTCTCTGTCATGAATAAACAAATAAAATCTTAAAAAAAAAGAAATATGAATATCCTAGTGCTGGCAGCATAACAAACCAGTTAGATATCCACTGTATTGTCCTAATGTGTATTAGCTTATCAGTGTGCCCCTATTTTGTATACAATGAATTATAAGGGAGGTTATGTCCAGAAGGCAGGCCTAATTATGGAGCATCTGAAAGCTCTAGACACTTTCCAAGGGGGCACACCAACGAAGATTTGAGGAAGGAGATCCAAGCAGAGAATTTATTGTTTTTACCAAAAAACTATGGTTTGAACACTGCAAAGTAGGCACTGATTCCCAACTGAAACTGAGTGTGTGAAGGTAGTGATGGGAGGGCCAGTTTTGGTGCCTCATGCCCCTCCCTCTAGTACCACTCAAAGCAAGCACACCCAGGCGCCCTCCTGCTCTCTGCTTCCATCCTCCCAGCTCTGTAGCTGTCCTTCCTATTCCTGTACCTCAGGGTCCTGGTCTGTGATTAGTAATTCACAGCAAGGTGATAATGGGTGATAAAAAATTAATGGCAATCCAAAGTGTTAATGGTTATTCAAATCAACTAACCACCAGCAATATACTAGCTAATTTACTTGCAATCCATCAGACTTTAGCCCAAAGGAATAGAGTGGAGGGCATTTTAGGCTGGCTGGGTAGATATTAGGCACCAATAGCTCAGTTCCATTGACCAAGCACCAGGCACATGCCTGCCTTGTACATGACCATTGCCCCATGGTGTATACAAGGAGAATGCCTTATACTCCTCAAAACACTCTCAGTGAAATCCTGACTTGCGGTTTTTATTTTCTGGAATTTCAATGATAACAGCAAACACATATTTCATGAGCTCCTACGGGTGCCAGGCATAGGTAAGTGCTGGGGATGCTGAGTTGGTGAAAAGGCACTTGCCCTGCCTTCTTTCAGCTCACAGCCGTATCATTTCTACTTTTCCTTGCTGTGTGCGTGCTCATTCAAATAGAAGTGTGACACGTACTTAATCCATGGTACTTAAGCACATGCACACGTATTTGAGATATAGGATCAAAAGAAATGATCTTCTTGTTACACAAAGACGAGCAAACAGAAATGGCCACATCCCTGCCCTCATACAGGTTGCATATTTGCTAGTGGAGAAGGAGGACACTGCTATCATATCCAAATACAAAAATAGGAACTCCTATAAGAGATTCGGAGGAAAAGTGCATATGCCTAAGAGGGAGCCTGCTTGAACCTGGTGTTTGGGGAAGGTTTCCCTGGGGCAGTGAGATCTGGGTTTAGATGAGAATGGAGAGAAAAGAGTCAGTCAGGATGAGGTCGGTCTATATGAAAGGAATGGGAAGAACCAAGGTCCTGAGGTAGGGGGAGCATGGCACATATGAGGAATCAAGGGAAGGCCTGTGTGCCAAATAGAGAGCGAGAGGAAGTGCAGTCAGGGTGACTCTGGAGAGGCAAGCAGGACCCGAAGCTGCTGGGCCACCATGGGGCATGTGAAAGAATTGTCCTCTATCCTAACATGGATGAAGAACTACTGTAGAGTTTTAAGCAAGGGAGCAACAAGACTGAACACTGTAAGTTTGGGTTAATTATTTCCTTTCTGAGCCTTGATCTTTTGTAAATTAAGTAATATATTTTAAGGCTATTTTTTGGTTCTTCTATCTCTAATATTTTATGATTTGGTAGCCCACAGATACGCCCTCCTTTGGTAGTTATTAGCACCAGTCACAGATACCTTCCATTCTCCCTCTGGGTAGAATTGTAAGATTTCATTTCCCTGGATCCTTGCAGTTACGTGTGGCCAACTGCATGTGAGTAAAAGGGGCCTGTGAAAATTCTAGGTGAAAAATGTTGGTCCATGCATGATTTCTAAGCTCCAAGCTGGCCACAGTGGGCAGCAATATTTTAAATATTGAAATATATGGGTCCTATGGGTCCTACTGTTTCAGACAAACTGCAACGGACAAGAAAAGTGATTAACTAATTAACTAACTGCATCTTTGTTGTTTGAAGCCACTGAGATTTCAGGGTTGTCAGTCAGCGTACCACTGCCTGATACAACTCTTGCGTACATTCTCCAACACACGTCACCAAGGACATTTGAATCAGTTCTTTGGTGCAGAGTATGCAGTTGATATGCAAGAAGTGTTTGAAAACATTACAACCGCTGATCTGATGTTTCCCAAGTTGTTCTCTCTGTGCCTTTGTTTACCCCATCTCTGAAATGGAACTGACCTCACTCTTGGAATTGCAAGAGCTGGAGGCTAATCAGAGGATGACAAAGCGCTTGACGTTTGTGCAGAGCTGTCCAGATGCTAAATGACAGAGTGGGCTGGCACAGGCTCTCGGCCCTGGCAAGAGCACACATGGGGAGCTGTTGCCAATCCCTCCCTCCAGCCTTTCTCCACCACCCAGTGAAAAATCCAGGCTTCGGAGGAAACTGTTAGGGCTTTCATGCTGCAGTGATGAGAGCAACTGTAATTAAGTCCTTACAGATTCCACCTTGTTTCTTCAGCCTCTCAGGAATGAACTGACATTTCTGCCATCTGAGTCAGGGTAGGAGGAGAAGCAGCAATAATTTGCCTCTTTATCTTTGCCCTGCTCAACTCTGAGCCATCTTTGATGTGGGCATGGAGCCAGCCCTCATTGTCATCCCAAATGCCACACAGCACACTCACACACACACACACACACATCACACTCACACCCTATACACATGGCACACACTCACATTCACCGCACTTACACACCAACCATGCCACATGCTCACCCCACCTATACCCGCTCACTTTCACACACCCAGCATTCTCATATCATACTTTCACACAGTTACACACACCATGCACACTAGACTCATATCATACTTATACTGCACACTCACACCACATCTACCCACACATCACGCACACACACCACACTCATACATACCACATTTACATTTGCACAAAGCATACTCTCTCGCAGTATACTCTAACACACACACACACATACTCTCTCTCTTCCACACACACTCCCACACATCATACTCTCTCTCACACACACTTACATAAAACCCCCACATACACGTTCACACAAAGGAAATCTGCCACCAAAGGGCAGAAAGAGCCCAGAAATCACTCACTTGTCTCTTGGACAAAAGCAGAGCCATGGTGGGGGTGAGGTGATGAGCCTCCTGGTTTGGCTGAGGGTAAGTATTCTGCTACCGCAAGCTGATGCTTTGACAAACAGACTCACATGCACACAGCACTGCGCAGCACATGAGTCTCCCTCTATACCATGTCATACAGAAGACCTGGGATTTGCATGTATGAATCCTGAACTGAGATTTGCTTCACTAAGACTGTGATCTTAGACAAATCATTTAATATTTCTAAGCCTCGTTTTCCTCTTCCATTAAATGGAACTGAGGACTAAATGGGGAATAAAAGTTTTAAGAAACATATTTGGAAGCTCATGAAGTTCCATGCAATTGCTTTTCTTCCTAATGGAGCTTACCATAAAGGCAAATAAGGGCCTGCCCTTGGCCTCATCTAGCCCTCTGACCCCTTTTACTCCTCATTTTTTTTTTTAACCTTATGGTCATCCTCCTACTCACTTTAGCCTGATTTTCCTTAAGAAATCCTGAGCTGCAATCCTGGGCCTTCCCTTCCCCAAACTGGTTGAGGGAGTCCCTATATTGTCCTTGACTGAGGAAGAGGAAACCAGGAAGATCCTGACAGGGAGAAAGCAGACAAGTGCTTCTTCCTAACTCCTCAATCCTGGATCCAAACAGCATCAGGTGACTCTGGGGATGGAATGTCTAGTGCCTGGAGACAGAGGGTGGAAGATGGATGGAGGAGGTTTAGGGAGGAGAGCTTTGAGACTATCTCCTGGGAAACAGAATTGTCACCTCCTCCTCCTAGTTATTCTCTATTGTTCACCACTGAATGCCTCATTTTCCCAGTTGAAAGGCCTTCTGCATCCTGGCCCCTCCTCTACCTACCCTGAGCCCTGCCCACCCCCTCCCTCCTCCCCTCCCCACATTTACTCCTAGGCAAAAGCAATTAGATCACACCCTCAAGACAACTTTAAGAAGGAAATGTTAACAGATCTCAAAAAAGAGAAGGAAAGGGATTCAGCAGTCACCATGAAAGTTTGAATAATAGAAGCATTTGTCACATACGTACACAACCACTTTTTCCACTGGCACCCTTTTAGAGTCCTCCATGGGACACTTTGTGACACTCAGGGTCTATGGAAAGATGTAGAAGCTCAATGTTTTAGATTCCCTTGCCTACCAGAGTCTGCCCTTTAATTCCAAAAATAATCTCCCATTACCCCTGCTGCTGACACTGGTGGTCTGCCTTTGGATGAGTTAACAAACTAGTCTGGACTCCACCTCCTCATTCACAAGATAAGGAGGATGGGATAGGTGACGGTCTCCCAAGCAGGACATCATTACCTGGTAGTTCTCAGGGGAGCAAAGAGCCCCCTGAAATTTTGTGCAATATTTTCCATGTTTGTTTTGGCATTTAAAGTGAGGGAAGGTGAGGGTCAATGGCTTCATCAAGTCACTTCCCTGGGAAATCTCAGCATTTCAGGAAAATCTATATCAGAGGAATGAGATGAGGTATAGGAGGCTAGTCAGTGATTAAGGCAGTTTGGAGCACTAATTTAACTCTGACTTGCACCCTTGTAGCTCAGCAAGGAAGACTTTAAGTAGAGTCTGCTTCAAGGGAGAATCAATAGTTGCTAAGCAAGAAGTATAGCTGGAACACAGGGCAGCAGATACCCAGGAAGACAAGGGAGTTCCTCTATCTCAGACATCTGTAAGATCAGAACCTAGTGTCTCCTTGACAGTTTGGTAGATATAATGCCATTTCTTCTTCCTGGGCACATAAGTAGACATTTCCCAGGCTCCCTTGAAATAGACTCATTTATTTTCTGGTCAATGAGATGTGGGCAAAATAATATGAGGCATTCCTGGGCCTGACCCTTAACACATATCTTCACACTATTTTTTAGTGACTATAAGACACAGTCAATAAAAAAAATTTAAAAAAGACACAGTCAAATGTGATGTCGAGTAAAAATAAACCATTGTTGGATTAAGCCATTGAGATTTGAATATTTTCTTGTCACCATTGACAGACCTAGACTTTTCTGACGAATGCAAGTCTTCAGCCCTCAGGTATAAGACAGTGAATCTCTATTTCTAAATCCTACTGGCTGGTAAATATAAAGTACCTAATATCCAGCCAGGCTGAGATCTTTTTGGTCTCATGACTGGTCAAGGTGGCCATGGCTGGGACTGATGAGTTGTCCACAACTCCTATCTATGTCTGCCTCAGAATGTGGTTGCATATTTAGTTAAAGAATATTTTAGGAATGAGGAAATTCTCTCATGTAGTTCTACAGCAAAAGAGGAAGATGGCACCTCCCAAGGATTACTCTAGAACACCAACTGAGAGAGCAGATTCTGCTGCTAAGTAGCCTAAGTTTGTACCCTAATTTCAGTACTTATTAGCTGTGTGACCTTGGGAAATTTGCTTGACTTTACTATTTCTCATTTTTCTCAACTTTACTTCATGAAGTTATTTTATCAGTTAGTGATTTTTGTGTAGCAAATTGTCTCAAAACTCAACAGCTTAGAATGCATGATTTCTTATTTTTGTTCATAAGTCTAGAGGTATATCTGGTCTTATTCATGCATCTGGGATCAGGAAAGTGGCTGTGCTGATCTTGGATGAGTTTCTCATGTATGTTTTGGGTTAGCTGATGGTGAGCTTGTCTAGTGGCTTCAGCTGGAACAACAGGGCTGGAAGCTTATTCCAGATGGTCTAGGCTTATTCACACAGTAATGGCAGCATTCCAAGAGACAGATGTATGGAAGGCTCAGAATTAGCATAGCATCACTTCTACCACATTATTTGGTCAAAGAAATTAATAAAATCCAAGAAGTAGGCAAATAGACTTTATTTATTTATTTATTTATTTTTTTTGAGAAAAGTCATTGCAAAGTGTGAGGATATAGGAGTCCATTAATAGGCTTCATCAGTTCAATCAATCTCCATAGTCATTGCGAGGATTAAATGTGTTATTGCATATAAAATGCTTAGAATAATATTTGGTATATAATATATACTAAACATTCAATACACATACACATGCACAATTGTTATCTCAACTACCTTTTTCTCTGTAAACTCTTCATTATGAGAAATAGTTGAACACTTATTACAAACGTATAATTATCTTATTTAAGATTCACAACCATCCTGAGACATAGATTTTAGAATTCTTTATTTTATAAGTGATTAAATTAAGGATTAGAGAAGTTGCCCAAGTTACCAGCAAGTCAGTGGCAGAACCAGGATCAAGCCGAACTTAGGCTCTTAATCACAAAATAGCCTCCACAGGCTTAACAACTTCACTTCTCACTTGTGTACGAAATCTGAGAGCAACCTAAGATCAACTGCTACTGCTTTCTTTCCCACAGCAAAGCATTTCAACAATTTAGGGTTAAGCCTTCAAACATTTTTTATCAGAGACTTGGGTCCATGACTAGACTGGGCATGGGCTTAAAGCTCTGTACCTGTGGTACCAATATCAGCTCATGCCTCAACTCTACTTCTTTGTCTGCCCTGGCTGCTCACAGAAGGAATGGCTGGTGCCTCCAGCTCCAGGATGGACCCTTTCTAGGATAGAGCAGGAATACATAAGGGATATTGTCCCAGTCCTCTGGGAGGTGTTGAAGGCAAGTCTTGTTGTCTAAACACATCAATATGGTTTAAGTAAGACTGTGCCCTGTTTGCCTAAGTTGTTTCATTCACAACATTTCTCCTTACTATTATGTTGGCCCCAAATATACCTCTTATTTCTAGTCCCTTATGAGAACTGGAGGTCTACCCTAGAGTCCCAGCCTTGCTTAAACTCATGCATCTGATGATGCCCTTGTTATTGGATTCTGCTTCCCTTACCCCCAAGATGCATTTCTTCTCATGGGCTAACTGCAAGTAGCTGAGAAAAGCACTGAAACCATACAGAGACTCAGCAGAAACCGGTGGTGTCATCAGCTAGCAAAATCTGCCACAAGAACAGGAGTTAGGAAAACAATATGAGTTACTGTTACTGCTGTCCTAGACCTAGAACAAGGATGCCATCGTCTGCTTAGGTTCTGAAATTACATTGCCCAATTTCTTGCTTGAGTTTGCTGGCCTTTGAACACATCAAAATATTCATCTGCCCCGCATCCCATGGAGTTCAGCCCCAAATGTTGGGTTAATTTCTCTAGCTGCCATATCACTCATTCTCCACTTGTTTTTGCTTCTCAGTGCTACAAATTACTCCCAGACAAAAGGTAGCTCAGAACTGATGTCTATTGAGTTATGACCAAACCCAACGTCTTTGATAACTTAATTTAGTGTTTGATGGCCTCAGGGATTGTCCTTGTTCTCTCTAATTCTATGAATCTTCTCATGGTGATGATAAGGATTGAAACCAAAGATAATAGCGTTTTGGGTTTTTTTTTTTTTTCCCTTGAAGAAGGAAAAGGGAAGAATCAAGAAGTAACATGAAGAATTATTTAGGATCTTCCCTCCTAGGTTTGCCTCTTCCTAGGACACTTGTGACTATCTGGATATAGGAAGTAAAGGAGAACATACCAGAGTGCAGAGGCTTCCTCAGGCAGCTTAGGTATGAATTTTGGCATTTTCAAGTACCAGCTATGTGACTGTAGAAAACCTACTTAACTCTCCCATGCCTCAAGTTTCTTGTCTACGGAAACAGGGTTAATAACAGCTCCTACCACAAAGAGAAGTTGGGAGTATTAAATGAAAACGTTTATGTAAAACATTCAGAATACTGGTTGGAATATAATTAAAACTCAATAATTCATTTAGTACATGTCAGATACTGTACTGGGGATAATACATTATCTCATGCAATCTGAGTCTTTGAGACAGGCTATGAAAAGCCCAGTTTAACCATGAAAAATGTGAGGCACAGAGAGGTTACGTATATTGTTCAAGGTGACACAGACGAAAAATGGCAGAGCCAGGATTTAACTCATATAAATGCTTCATTCAAGAAGGAGCATGTGGGATAGTCCTCTCAATTCAGAGGAAGTAGACTTGGAAAGGCTAAATAAAGTTGGGAAATAGACCAAAGATACAACACCACTAGCTGTTCAGTCTTGGGCACATCATCTCCCACTCTGGCCTTGGAGCCATTGGCTGTGAAATGAGAAGATTCTAGGACTGAAAGTATGTAGAACAGTTCTGGCCCTCCCAGCACTCTGCGGGGCCTCTCCCTCAGTGCATCCCCTCCTAGCAAGAGCCACCAAATGGCTAATGGGTTTCTTGGTTCGCTCCCTCTGCTAGAACCCATGGGCTACAGGGAGAGCTTGTGCCCCACAGAAAAGATGTAGCAGCTGGGAAAGGCTGCTCGTTGACTCCCTAATTTTCATCTCTAGTTCTTCAGGCAAGTCAGAAACATTTCTCATATCAACCCTAGAGTCTGGAATGTTTTAACAAGTGAGGAGGCACTCCACTAATGTTTAGGGGATTTAGTCAAAGTAAATATTATGTGGAAATGTGATGATAAGGTACAATATGACTGCCTAATTAGCATAAACTGAGTAAAGTGAAGGAGGACTTATTCTGGAAAAGATTCTTTCATGACCCAGATCAGAGTCCCAGGGTCAGCCTGAGCCCACCCCTCCTTCTTCCTCGGGCAGAAGTCTGCGTGCTGCCTTCCCTCAGAAGCCTTCTTTCAGAAACCTGGGATCTCTATCTTCCCCACAGAAAAGGAATTTATCAAAATGTTCACTGCATCCTGAATTGAGAAATCAGCTGCCCAGAATCCATGATCAATATGTTGTCTCTAGGTGATAAAGTGTTTCCTTGGGATGTGTTTCTTCTGTTCCCTTCATGGTTCGGAGCTCTCAAAGATCGGGGTAGACTGAGCCATCAGTTGCTCTGATCCTGAGACTTCACCCTCGGAGCATCACAGCCTACTAGGATCTGCGGCACTCAGCACAGGCTATGATACAGCCCCTACCCACCAGTTATTCAGGCCACTTGCAGGGGAGGCTGAGTAAATATGAGATATCACTTCTGGCAGGGCTTAGTAGTGGGGTGGGGGTGCCATCTTGTGTATCTCAGGTCATTCCACCTGGTTTCCAGCAGAGATGCTAGAGTAGGTTAGCTCCCTGTGACATTAAAATTCACCAGCCAGCTTCTCCTCTCAGCTCATGGTTTGGAGGACATGCACTGCTGAGATGCCACACTGCTTTCTTCATTTGTTTCCTCATAATCTTCCCTGGCATGGGGGCTGTCTTCTGGCTGGGGGCACAGTTTGCCACTCACGCATCTTCCTCTCTCATACTTGCAGCTCTCCCCACCCCAACACTCATTCAGTGTCAATCTCTGTGACTGTAATGTTCACATTGATGTTTTCCCTGAGCACCTTCACGCTGGGACCCTTTTATCTGGCAACTTTTGGGGGCTGCTGAAAAGCTCAAGAGTGGGGCTGCTTCTGGCATTTTACTAGCAGCCACCCAGCCTCAGTGCCCAATGTCTGGCTGTTGACTTGTAGATGACAGAAGGCTTTTGATCACGTTATGGTTCTGGACACCTTCCCTACCACTCACCTTCCCATGGTTGAGTGCTTATAGCCCCTGGACCTGTCAACCAAGTGAGCAAGAGAGGTATTAGGAGGGTTGAGGGTAGAACACAGGATTACAACACCAACCATGGAGTGATATCTGGCATGTCATTAATTGCACCAACTCTAGACAGAATAGAGATTGCAAGGTTCTCCTAGCTGTGCTTTGTATGCATGTATGTGTATATATGTATGTGCACAAATGTGTGTGTGTGTGTGTGTGTGTGCATGCACACACATCGGAAGGGGGTTGATTTTCATGCTGCTAGAACTGGAACTACAGGTCAGGTGCTAAAAAAGAAACTAAGGTTTATTATGTTGCTCAGTCATCTCCTAAAATTCAGTGGCTTGCAACAGTAATGACTTATTTTTGTTTCTATCTCTGTATTTTTCCTGGGGGTTGGCTGGTTGAGGTTGGGTTCTGCTCCATATATCTGCCATTCTCCTTGAATCAGTTTGCTAGTCAGGGCATGTTCTCATGGTGACAGCAGGGGCACAAGAGAGCAAGTAGAAAGTATGCAAGGTCCACAATGAGGCCACGATAAGGGTACAGATGCAGGAAAGGGTGAAAAATTGAAGACTACAATTCAATCCATCATTTTCATTCATGTTCTATTTGCCCATTTCCCCTGTATCCAAACCAAAAGAGATGAAACTACTTACCCCTCTTAGATTTTAGCCTTCTCTCCAGGATGCTCCCTTTTGATTATGAGAGCCCCATATGAGAGGGGGCTTCAGGAGCCTTAGATTAAAGCAACACGTCAGGGGAGATGTCTTTGCCCTTTGGTCAATGATGTTCAGTGCCTGGAGCTCACAGGACTTTCCTCTGCATTTGGTAGGACACCTAGAAAATCGACAGGCAAAGTGATGGGTGATAGATTCTAGCCTCTCCTTGCCCCATCTAGCAATGCCACATGGTAGGCAAGTGATTTTAGTTCATTTAAATCTTCTTTGATCCTCTGAGTAGAGGATAAGAAAATCTCAATTTTCTCAATTGTCTCAGCCTCAGAGCCAATAATTTAATATTCCACCCCTCTTCCCCAGCTCTTCCTGTCTTGATTATCAATACCACTTTGCATTCTTGTACTAGAAATCTCTGTGGTCTTCATCCATTATGATATTGGGTTTTGTTTGTTTGTTTGTTTGTTTTTGGCAGTTGATAGTTGCCTATATTTGGCTATCCAACATCCGAATATATTTCCTATGTATCTCCTGCCATGTGTATTTCACATGAAAAGAAGCAGAATCCATCTTCTACTACCAGAGCTAAAAAGACCAGGCACTTTTTTCAGCCTTTCTTGAAACGGATTGAAATAAGGGATGGGTATTAGACCCACTCTTGACCAATAATGTGCATCTATCCCAGACTTCCTTTTGTGAACTGCTGCACAAAGAACAAGGACAATAAAAGGACTACTCTGGAAGCGGTCCCAGGCAATGGAGCTGATGGTGAATCCAGTGTCCATTGTGGCAGGGTAACTTGCAGCATCCACTGGGTGGTGATGACCGTAGAAGTCCGGATTTGTGGCCCAGTTTTGGCTATGGCATAGCTGCCCAATTCTTTTTGTTCCAGGTAATTTTCTGAACACGGTTCTCATTGCGTTCCTGAAAATCAGTTACATTCCCAATATCTTGTGAATAAATTCTTTCCCTGGCTGATGTCAGTTTTAGTTGTTTGAAACCAAGAACCCTAAGGACTTTGTCTCCTGTTCTGTGGTCTAATCACCCCCTTAAGAATGTAAGACTGCAGAGGAGAGGGTTTGAGGCCCATACCTCTTCTCTTAGGAACTGCCTCAGGAACAGGGATAGTATGGCCCGTTGCCTCCATCCACTTGATCACTTGAGCATGCATCCTTAACATTTTGGTTGGGAGTAGTTCTCTCTGAGTTTCCTGTGCAAAGTAAAAACTCTCCAGATGGATTCTTTTCCAAATGACTGAGGGCTCCCTAAGGAAGAGTCAGCTCACAGCTGCTGCATGCCCCCTTTAGTCAAAGAAGCCATTAAAACATCTATGACTGATCTGAAGGGGACCCCTGGGCTACATCCAACAATTGTGATCACCTACCCACTGTTACCCTGACATGAGATGGCCCTCCCTGCAGGAACACTGCTTAGGCCACAAATAGTGTTGTGTGAGAAGGATCTTTCCAAAGACTATATGACATGAGAGTGTGAGCTCGCTGAGTCCCTTGTCCCTGTTTTACTCTTACCTGGAAGAGAGGGCTCTTGACGTTACTCAGGTAAGGGAGGAAGGAAGGGCTGAGAGGAGGTCAGGACTATGAGGTTACCCCCGGGGCAGGTTATACACAGGAAAAGCAGCCACTTTCCAAAAGTCTTCCTTTCCCTAAAAGGACAGCCTACCATCTCCATTTCAGAACTCTGTGGTAGGAGGTATTTGCCAGCGCATCTTCCAGTGCAGTGTTTTTAAACAGAGGTGTGATTGGCATTTGGCGTGTGACAATTCATTGTGCAGGACTATCTTTTGCAATGTAAAACATTGAACAACATTGATCTCAGCCCACTAACTGACAGTAACTTGCCCAATCATTTCATCAACCAAGAACTTCCAAACCATTTTTATATGTCCCCCAGGGTGGTACAACCCCGGTTGAGAGCTAGTGAGTTTAGGAATTAAAGGAACCTTTGACCAAATGCAAATAGTGCATTGAGTATTCTGAGATTCGTTAACTATTAATACTCAATCTTAATTGAGACTATTGGACTGTCTGTACTGAAAAACAGTATCCTTTGCTCTAATGAGGCATTGAAAAGGTTATTTTGATAGGAGTGCTTGAAAATAAAATTCCCAGATTAGAACCTACTCAGTAGACAGACTTTAGTGGGGATGAAAGGTGAGAGGACACAGTTAAAGGCCTCATTACCCAGGATGCTGGAAAGCCTCTGGGGGCCATGGAACGAGGTATAAGGCCCAGATAGGGAGACAGAGGGGAAAGAGAATCTCACTCAAGATAGCTCCCTTTCCCCTTTTCAACAAACTCCCTGCAAAGACTCCCTTTATGACTGATATCCAAAGACTACAGACCAAAAAACATGTTTTAGCCATCAAAGCCTTATCTAGAGGCATGTCTGGGAGCTGCCTTGGTGGTTAGAACAGTATAGTCAAAACCTCAATGAGAAAAATCCAGACTAGTCAAGTCTTCTGTGTGATTGAATGTCCAATTTCCCAAATACCTGCAGAAAGACAGGAGTTCAATTTGCAAAAGTACTATCATAGACTCAATAATTTTGCCCCCTACCAATTCATATGTTGGAACATAATCCCTAGTGTGATGGTATTTGGAGGTGGGGCCTCTGGAAAGTGTTTTGTGTCCAGGTCTTAAATTATAAGGTCAACAAAACTGAAAAGTCAAAGCTACTGAAAGAAAGGATTAATATTACTCACAGTTCCCCTAGAAACAAAAGTCAGGCTCAGCACATGGGGCCACTGGAGGCCAGAAGCAGAATCAGGAGCAAGGGAAAGATTTAGACCAGTGTCCTTATTGGGTTTTCCATGGATGTAATCTTAGGATTGGTTAGTTTGAACAATTTTGATGGGCTTTGGGCTACAGGGGTGGTTCCTAGTTACCCATCTTCTGGGCCTAGAATAACTAAAGCAGAGGGATACTGCCTCTTAGGAAGCCCAGGACAAATAAAGAAAGTATGGTTCTGGATTAATTGTTTGCATATCAAAAGCATGCTCCCAGTTGAATCCTTTGCTATCCTGAAAAATTGGTTAGCCCCAGGAGGGAGGGAAAGTTTCCAAAAGCCAGAAAGTTTTTCTAAGATGTCAAAACATCATAATATATAGAAAATAAGATTATAAAAAAAATACTAATATAGGAGGTGATTAAGTCACAAGGACAAAACCCTAATGAATGGGGTTAGTGTCCTTGCAACAAAGTCCCCAGAGAAGTCCCTTGTCCCTTCTGCTATGGGAGGACACAGTGAGAAGATGCCCCCTGCAAACCAGGGAATGGGCTCTCACCAGACTGAATCTGCTAGTGTGTTGGACTTCCTAGCTTCCCAGACCATCAACACTAAATTTCTTTTGTTTATAAGCCACCCAGTCAGTTACAGCAGCATGAAAGGACTAAGACCAGTACCTCCTATGTGCTGGGGAAATGCTAGACCTTACCAAGCACGGATGGAGAAAACAAAGCTGATGCCTTCATATTCCTTACTGTCCAGTGGGGGTAGCAGGTATGTAAACAGAACATTAAACTGCATGGGGATAATTGTAAGATTATGCATAAATTAGAGAGCAAAAGGGGAAGAAATATTGGGACAGCCTTTACAGAAGAGTTTTAAATGAGATATACATTTTGACAGTCAAGCAGGGCTGGTAATCCAGGCAAAGAAAATGGCATACAAAAATGCCTAAGGCATAAAAATATGTGTGTGGGGTGTGAGGTAAGGGATCATGGAGGGGAATGAGATGTTTGGAAATCATAACTGGGTTTTGCTTTTTTTTATCATTGTGTTAAGTCAGCTTGGACTGCCATAAACAAAATACCAGACTACATGGCTTAAACAACAGAAATTTGTTTTCTCGTGGTTCTGGAGGCTAGAAGTCAGTTTCTGGTTAAGCTTCTCTTTCTGCCATATAGACTGTTACTGTCTTTTTTGTTTGTTTTTGTTTGTTTGTTTTTTCAGATATTATTTTCTAGCTAAGTCCTCGTCTGGTCTTTCCTCTGAGTATATATGATGAGAGAGAAAGCTCTCCAGTGTCTCTTCTTCTGACAACGCTAATCCTATCAGGTCAGGGCTCTACGCTTATGACCTCATTTAACTTTAATTATTTCCTTACTCCAAATACAGCCATACTGGGGAGTTAGGGCTTCAGCATTTGGATTTAGGGTAGAGGACACAAACATTCAGTCTCTAACAATCATTAATATGCTTGTCTTTATATTTTCACCCAAACTGGTCTGGCCTGTACCACATGATATCGGATGATATTCTTCTTCCTCCAGGAAAGCTCCCTGTAAGGCAGTGAGACAGGCTTTTCCTCTCCTTTCTCTGCCTTTAGCCTGACAACTCCTTTCCTCACATAATTCACAGCGCCAGGGTTGGTGGCCTAGTAGATCACACAGCCACTTTACTTAAACAATAGGAAAGTCATTGTAATTTTTACTAGGAATGCTGCTATTTGAGTCCAAGTAAGTAGGTAGATGAGAGATCCAGACAAGGCCTCCTCACATCTTAGCCCACTCACCTGTGGTCCAGTATAACAATGCTGACTGGAAGTCTCAGGAATGATTAATATTTCACTTTTGGTAGTTGTTCTACCATGCAGCCACCTGGATGTGTTGAACTCCATTTTGGCCTATACTCAAAACTCAAACCACACTCACTCTTGAATTAAGACCCAGGAAGAAATATTTTGAGTTGCGAAGCCCTGTGGTGTGAAGGAAGGGACAAGAGTGGGATTTGGATTCCAGTTAGCATTACCACCACTTGCCTGCTCTGTGACTTTGGGCAAAGCACAGGACCACCCTCCTCCCCTGCAAATGTTCTTCCAACCCTGAGAATAAAATAAGGAAACTGAAACCTATCCCATTGCTTTGTAAGCAAACAAGATGATGCATGTGAAAGCACTTTGTCAAATGCAAAGCTCAGTCCCAGAGTGTATCAAGGAGACCAAAAAGAAGGGGAAGTTGCCCTGGAAATGCCTGGCATCCAAAATGAAGGCAGCCTGTTAGCACAGCCTTGTTTGTGCCACAGGGGAGGCCTCTGGAAGCCCTTCATTCCTAATTACCCTTAGATAATGAATGAATACAATGGTAAATGTTATTAGAATAATTTGCTGTTCATCAAGAACAAGGGACAATTAGAATAATTCCCTATTAGTATTCACCTGTCCCCTAGCCATCGGTGGATGCTCCCATCACCTTTGGCTCCCAGAGCTCCCATTACAGGAACAGGATCCTCCTCTGCAGCACCAGGCTGCATCCAGCAGGGTGATTAGGCAAAGGAAGTTATTGGCTGTGTAATTAACTATGTAATTAACTCAGAGTGTTGAATGCAATCAGTGCCTAATCTAATAGAAATGTGTAATTAAATTGCGTCTTTAATCCCTGGGAAAATCTCTGGATTTGGGTGTGGGAATCAACCTGGCAGGGCGCCCCCAGGTCTCCATTATCTTCAATTAGACAATTAATTGACATTCAAGTTACCTTTCTCATTCAAACCTAATTGAATTTCTCCCTACTCCCCATGAGGTAGAATGTGTTTGTAAAGATGCTTTCTCCATTCACTGCCTAGAGAACCCACAGCAAGGCGGTCATCCCCTATCTTCCACTGCCACTTACCTAGATATTAGATGCCAGCAAGTGGCCCCTTTAAGAGATTGATTGGCACTTCGCTTTCTGCTTGGTGTCTTTGTATCTAAACAGTGGTAACTGGATGGAGAATAGCTTAATCCGTGACTAATGAATTTTCCCTCTTTATTGCCTCCAGTCAAGCAGTTGTCACCAACACCTCCATTTTGTCTTCCAGCTCTCTTTTCACTGTCCCTGATTCAGATGCATCCTTCCTAAATTCTTTCCTTGTCCCCTGGAGCCCTATCCCCAGCACCTCCTGAGTATTTCTCTGTTCTGCCCTTGCCTCCCTCCTCAGATTGAGCTCCAGGAGAGCTAAGAGCAATCGTGGTTTGTTAAGCCTCCATGCTCTACAATACTGGAACCCTAACAGCCTCCCCAGGCCTGGCCTTCCCCTGGGGCGCAGAGAGGGAGGGACTAGAGGTGAGATGGAGGTGTGGGAGGGAGACATGGAGACCCAGAACAAAGAGGACAGGAAGAGGATGGTAACCAAATGGTAACCAGGGAAGAGGAGGGAGAGGAGGGGAAGGAGGGACGGGTGAAACCAACTTCAGGGAAGGGGAGGATGAAAGAGAAGAGAGAGAGAGTGGTAACAAAATCAGAGGCCCAGAGAGCAAGAGACAAGGGAAGGGAACAGAGTGGGGAAGCCAGGAGAGAGGACTGCATTTAATAGAGCTGTCCTCAAGGACACAGAGCCAGTGAGTGAGCAGCACCAGCCATTCCAGAAGGATCTTGTGAAAGGCTTGAATATCAAACAGAGGCTCCAACTGAAGCGGAAGCCTCCAATTGCACTGTACACCTGATAGCCTAATCTGAAATGAGAATCTCTGGGGGAGGTGTAGCCATTCTCAAAAGGCCTTCTTTTTTTTTTTTTTTTTTTAAGCAAAAAAATAGAAACTTCCCCCATCCCCTCTGCCTTCAGAAGTTTAACAAAAGTGCATCCGTTCAGAGACATCACTTATCTTCAGTGGCAATCAGCTTAAATATGTCCCATTAACAAGCTGCCTGCTACTGTACATCAGCGGGTGTTGTACCAACAGAGTAGAGTGTGGATAACACACTAGTAATTGCTTGTCTGTTTAAAGAAACTTCAGTTCCTGGAGAGAAGAGAGGGAAAGAGAGAGCCAGGGAGAGAGAGCATGTGCAGGAGCAAAGGGAATAGGCACCTTGAGCTGCAGGTGAGCTCTAAAGGGGCTGGGATCCTGGGGAGACGTGGGCACTAAAGACTAGACCAGGGCTCAGGGTAGTGCTCCGAGGCGTGGCTGGAAGGATATATTCTCAGCATTGCCAAGAACTGAGAACAGAAGGGCAACTGGGAAGGAGTGTGGAGAGGAATCTGTTCTCACTCAATATAAGGTCAGAGTAGGTGATTTGAGTATAGAAGTCAAGTTCTCAGGGACTACTGACCCCCCAAATCTCCCCTATTTACTTGTACTGCTGGGAATTCTGACATTATTTACTGATAATCTGATCATGCATTGACTTTTTCTTACAATCACTTAAAAAATAATGGAACTTTTGCCAGGGATGCTTAAGTATTGAATTGTCAATGTGTGTATCTGATCTTCTGCACAGAGACTGTTCCTGCTTTCATTGTATACTGCCTAATGCAGGGCTGGGGGTGTGGTGAATCCTCAATACATATTTGATGAATGGAATGACAGACCCACAAACTAAGTGAGGCTTAGTTTTCAGGCTCCTCCTGCTTGTGAGGCACAGAACTAAGTTATCTGAGCCCTTTATCTCATTTGATTGCCATCAAAATGCCATGAGAAAGAGATTCAAAGTATAAAGTGACTTGCCCAAGGCCACAGACCCAGTGAGAGGTAGAGTTGTCCTTCAGCTCCCTCCTGGTAGAGCGCATTCACAGAGCCTAATACCCCATGTGCATGTGTCAGGCAGTAGGGTCAGAAAATAGAGCTCATCCCTGCCTTCTGCTTCTGAATCAGTTCCATGTTACTGGGTGACCTGGACATGTCTCTACTATTGCCTTCCTGTTCTGTAAAATCTGAAGCCATTTCCTGTTTTGGACTTGAGTCACTGATACTACCAATGGGAGAGATGGAATGAAGTACATGGGGGTGTCCTTGCTGCCTGCCCCCTTTTCCCCAGTAATAAAGCACTTTATTCAGTAGGTGGCATTGTGGTGCATGCACTGAGCTTAAGGGATGAGGAGAAATGCCCCTCCCCATCATTCTAGTGCTTTCTTTCACTAATAAGTTGGAGACCTGGGGCAGGTCTTTGAACCCCTGGGTGCTTTCAGCTTCCTTATGTGTAAAACAGAGATAATAATATCTGCCTTTCCAACACTGCAGGATGGTTCTTCTAAGGATCAAATAGTGCAATGCACATCATAATGCTTTCGAGTACACAAGCTTTTCCTTTTGTATTTCTAGGTATATTCATATTCATTAGATTTAAGACTAAAACTAAGGATAGGATACCACTATAGGTATAGGGGAAGGACTCTGTGTCTTGGCAGACCCTATTTACAGTTTATCCTTAAGGATAACTATTCATTTGTTTTAAGGAAAAGACATGGCTCTTAATAAAGATATTCATGACTTTCAGGACATAAAATGTGCTATGGATGTCACAAGTTTGTTTGAATTTCACTCCAGGGAGCCCAGCTCAGTAAACACTTTCATGTGTAGGCAACACCCTTAATCAAGCCAGTGAATCTTAACCTAACCTTCACAATAAAAGTATAAATAGAACCCTGATTAAATAATTGTTATTTTCCTGCTGAGAATCTCAGTTGGGATTCTGCTTTACTGTAATATGTTATGCAAATACTATGTACAGCATGTATATGTCTCCTTTACAGCAAACTGAGTCTTTGATTGCATGACACAGGGCTGGGAATCAAAGACTTGGGTTCTAGTCATTGTTTGGCCAGTTATTCACTGTGCGACCTTGAGAAAATCACTTAATCTTCCAGAGCCTCAAAGTCTTTGTTTTGTACAAAGGCGATATAGGGCTCCGGCTCATTTATCGGCCCCTCCCCCAACCAAGGAGCCCATGTTTTCAAAAACATCTACTAATCTGCATTTATTACATGATAATTAATTCATTTCCCCAAGTCTAAAAATCAAAGGCATTTGTAACTGGTAGCCAGAGATTCTGATCAGACTTATATAATCAGAATTAACACACTGAGCTGAGATAATTCCAACTAAAAGCAAAGAAATGTGACACTTTAGTTTGTCATGTAGCCTCATGATGGATAGATGGGGGGGAAATGTATTAGGCTTTTTGAAATATTAACAATAACTCACCAGTCCCAATCATTACTTGTACCTAACCCTAGAAGTCTATGTAAACAGGTAGGGGGGGAATCCCTGAGGTTCCTACTCACTCTGAGTTCATGGCCAGCTCTCAGAGTCTAAGATGCATTCATTGTGGGGATTTAAGAAGGTGTACAGCCAACAAGTTGTCCCCAACCTCATGGAGCTTACATTCCAGTGAAGGGGGAGATAGACAAATAATAATAATAATAATAAAACAAAATAATAGATAAATTATAAGGTATATTAAAAGGCATTAAATGCTTCAGAAAGAAACAAAATGGGAATGGCGAGGATTGGTAGGGCAATGGTACAGTTGATAGTGTAACATTTGAGCAGAGTTTTGAAGAAAGTGATAAAAGCAAACTATGCATGTTTAGAAGGAAAAAAGCATTTCAGGCTGAAGCAGCAGTAAGTGCAAAGGCCCTGAGGTGGAAACATGCTTATCATGGTCTGAGACCAGCAAGAAGGCTAGGGATGCTAAAGCAGAGTAAACCTGCTGGGCAGTCAGGGATAAGCCCTGAAAGGTAAAGGAACAGCTTGTGTGAGACCTATTGGTCATTGGGAGGACTTTGGCTTTTACTCTGAATGAGATAAGAGCCATGGAAGGTTGGGTGCTTGGCTGCGATGGAGTGACATAATCTGACAGAAGTTTTGAAGAGATCATCTATTTACAATGAGTTGAAAATGGACTGTAGGGAGACAGGGGTGAAAGCAGGGAGAACAGTTAGGAGCCTCTTGCTGTGGGCAGTCCAGAGTTGACTGACTTGAACACAGGTGGTGATGTGGGAGGTGGTAAGAGGGGTCTGTTTAGGAAGGGCCTCTGGATTTGCTGATGGATTGGATGTGAGGTATGGGACAAAAAGTGGAAGTCAGGGTTTTGGAGTTCATGACATATTGGTATATACTTTGTACTCCGATAGGGTTACTGTATTTATAAGTACAACGATGTGTTATAAGCATATAATGTAGAACTCTGTAGAAGATCCCATGACTAATGATTTTACATATATTCCCCTTGATCTCCAGGAAAATCACTTAAATAAAATAATGTGTGAGAATGTATGAGGCAGTGTGAATTCTATGGAAGAATGATATGCTATGTTATAACTTACCTTGCAAAAAGTGGTGGGAAAAGCCCATGCAAGTGACAGTGCTGAAGAGTGTGTCCTCCACCTCTAGACAGATTGTACTTGTTTAAAATGGGGGGGGGGCTTTCCTGGATTTAATTCCCCTTAAGATCACTTTGATTCCATAAATCCTTTATGTGCATGGAAAGTGAAATGACCCTGAGAGCCATCCAATGAAATAAGGTTTAGGAAAATTAGCCCCCTTATTTGTAAGGGAAAGACATAAATGGTTCTCAGCTCCCTTCTCTGAACACAAAGAAGAAACAGACTGAAACTAAAGTGTAGCTCAGCCACCAAAAAGTCTTCATAGAACATGGCAGGATGTTCAGCAGTGGGTTTTAGCAGATCCAAGGACTGCTAGTAGGTATTATCTGAGAAAATTGTATGGTTCTCATACAAGTCTGTGAAATACTAAACTGAGTGAGATGAATTGGTTTTCCTTACTTTTGAGAGTCTTTAACATTCTAATGCTCAAGTTTCCAATAGAATTAGTTTAATATGAAGAATTTGCTAAATATTTGGGAGCAGGGAATACTATTCATCCCCTTGAGTAAATACGTTATTTTGAGAAATGCTGATCTAGATCTCAAGAATAGTCTTAGGATGAAAATATAATAATAATTATTAAAAACAGGAACATTTTCTATCCAGGATGGATTGTTTGTTGTTAATGCCTAGAGGTAGATTAATAGATAAAATAGTGTTACTCTAAGACACCAATTTAATGATTCTTTTCATTTGGATTAAATCCAACTAATTTTTGAGCTACAACTACATGCCAGACCCAGAGGTCTGGTTTACATAGAATTTGCATCTCCACAAAGTCCTCAGAGTTCTGCGCAGGAGACAAACAACATAGGAACACGTATTTGCCATACAACTTGTAAATGCTGTCTTGATTGAATGTACAAAGTTGCTAGCAGACAAAAGTTTAGAGAAAGGATACAGCAGAGCAGATGGAAATATGATGGATCTTGGAAACAGCAGTCATGGTTTTGAATTTTACCTTGCCCTTTGCAGCTGTGTGACTCTGGGTTGGTTGTATAACTATTCTGAGCCTATAATATAAATTAAATATCGCTATAGTATAGGGTTGCTTGAGAGGGTTAAAGGACATAAATATATATACAAGTTGGCCTATAGTAGGTAATTCATAAATGATGAAGGATATAATTCTGTTAATAGTAATAATAAAGGAACAAAGCAATGCCAACAGTGCTTCTGTTTGGACATTATGGTAAAAATGGTTTTAGAAAACTTATTAAAAGGAATTGATATTTAATTGCTTCAAGAATAAAATATATGAAGCTAGATAAGAAGATAGATTCAGAGGACAACAAAGGAAGGAAACTCAGGTGGGAGTTTGCAGTGTCACTTAACGATGGGGTTAGATTGTGAAGACACTTAGGTGCCAAGCCTAGAAGTTGAGACAGGTCGATGCACGCATTGGACTCCCATTGGTGGTTCTTAAACAAGTAGCACAATCAAGTTATATGAAGATGCACCAGGACCACCTTCTCTTGCTGAGGAACAGATTGCACTGGTTCCTTTGATCATTTGAGAGTCAATGGTTTCTTATTCCTCCACATATGACCCACTGAGATTTAGATTGAGAAAGGAGCCCATAAAGGCCCAGATCCACTGCAACTGCCTCCCCAAACCTTAATATAAGTGCTTTCATATTGTGTTGTCCAGAATTTTAAAGCAGTGGAGATCATTAATTCAAGAGTTCCACATTAATTTGATTCTCATTTCTTGTAATTTTTAAATACTTTATTCAGATCAAAGCTGCAATAAACACACACGTGTGCAAGCATACACACATATACACTATTCAAATGTTCTCTATGCCAAATGAAAATACATGGGAGCCCATCGGCATATGAAATTGGGCTGCTACACTGGCGTGTTTTTATGTAGATCTCAAAATAAAGTTTCTTACACCATCTTCTGCATTTGAAATTCTTAGTTGAATCAGTGATTAGCACAGTAGTAGCTCAAAACCATTTTTGCTTTTTAATTTAATTTAGTTTGATTTAGTTTAATTTTACTTTGTTTTATTTTCATTTAGACCTGCATATATTTGTTCAGGTAAAATTGTATGGTCAAGTAACTTACTACCTATTCACCAGGATTAGGATTTTCCTGATAGTGTGCAGCCAACACAAAATATAGAAATTGCATCCTGAGATGCATATGACTGCACATGTCATCCATAATCCTAATTTAAAATTTTAATGTTCATTGAACTTTCACACTGGGTTGAATTTATATTAAGTGAATGATACAAATTTAAATTCATAAGTAATTACCTATTAAAAAATGTCATTCTCTGTTTTATGTGTTAAGATTTCATGTTAACTTGTCCTTAGGAAGAAAGGGGACTTTTTGCTGAAAAATATAAGCCAAGAAAATAATTTTCTTGCTCATACTTCTTCTCTAGTACCTGTGACTAAAAGTTATACGTCATGAAAAGGTAGGGAGGGAAAGTTGATGATGGCAGAGCCTGTGTATAACAGCATAGAATCCACAAACAGAGTTGAGGAGGTAAAAGGGCAAATGACCTCCCCCTGGAATCCCTAAGCTTTCTTATAATTGTTTGTTCTCAGTGTATTAAAGGATAGAACTTGATAGCTCTCATTGTTGTTGCACTCAAACTTATGACTCCATATTTTACTGATGACTCTAATCAAGAGAAGAGGAAATTATACCTAGTTCCCTATTTAGCACACACACACACACACACACACACACATACACATACACAACTGCACATCAAATGCAGCCTAAGTGTGCTTTTACATAACACCACAAGGTGCATTTAAAGTCCTGTACAGAGGCAGGCACAGCTGTCTTAGTGCGTGCACCATCATGTCAGAAGTAAACACTATTGCACCAAGCTCTTTACTACTAGAAAGTGATATTTACAGGTCTCAGGACGTGAAGCTTTCTTCCTGGCTTTGTTGTTCTTTATGCAGCTTGGATAAATGAAAGTGGATTTCCAGGCTCCAGCCAAATGGTATTTACGACAAAGCTAATACACAACGCAGCAGAGATTTTTCAAGCACAATCTCCATTCTAGAGCAAAGTTGAAAAAACACTGAGTTACTCTCCCCATTCTACAGATGAAAAAGAGAATTTACTGCATATATCAGTAATGGCTGTTTGTGTGCAATGGCACAGAGAGTGGAAAGAGAAACTTTTTAGTCAAACAAACACTAGTTCAGTTTTCGGTTCTGCACTCTCTAGTCATTGCATTTAAATAAGTTATTAACACCACTGAGCCTTACTTGCTTTATCTGAGAAATGGGATTAAAACACATGGTCATTACTATAACTGGAGGGGAAAAGATCAAATGAGATAACAACTATTATGGCCTCTCTACAGAGCCCAGGACAGAGGAGAACAAGAAAAATATGTTCTCTCAATCTCTCTCTCAATAACCTTCCCTTTCCCATATTTCCAGGCTGAATATCTGGAGAGTGTACATAGTTGCTTGTGAGGGATTAAAGGATATAAGTTAATATGTAAGCTGGCCTGTGATAGGCACTTCATGAATGGAGCTAATACAATTCTACTGATGAAAATAATGAATGAATAGAGCAACCCTGATGCAATTTCTTACCATCTTGTACAGAACTAAGAAGGCTACAACCATAATGTAAAATATCTCATTTCTTTAGTAGTTAGGAAGCTCCTTGCTAAAGGTTAGATGACATATTTGGACAGAATGTGGCTAAGTGTCAAACCACCTTCTCATTGTGGGCTGTTGTGTCCAAAGTTTGTGAAGAAGGTGGGGTCTGAACTGGCCCTTGAGGGAGGGGAAGAGTGTGATGGATGGAAAGAAAGGAGGAAGCATTTCAGGTGGAAGACCCAAGAGGGGCAGAGACCTGGAGATCAGAATGAGACAGATATGTGAGGAGACACAGGGAAGCTTCTGGCTTTACTAGAGAACAAGGCGAGTATCTGGGAATAGAGGACACAGAGCATGTCCCGTAGGGAAGGCCTTGAGAGCCAGCTGATGCAGTGGGCTTTATTTTACAGGCAGCTGGGCCCCATTTCAGATTCCTGAGCACGGGTGTCAAGATGGAAAAGACTGATTAATAAACAAGTGGAGGGAAAGGATTCTGGATGGATTGGAAGACAAAGAGGTTGAAACCAAAGAGATCGGTTAATAGGTAAATTGCATTTCAGAAAAACAGCAATGAGGGCATGCACCAGGGCATTGCAGTTACCTGTAAGAAGGAACAGAAGAAATAGATGCTGGAAGAAAGGCGGTGGGAGTTTCAAATGACCCAGTGTGGCCTAGGAGGGGCCCTGCTTGAATGAGGTGATGTGATTCACTGGACCAGGAGAGAGGCACAAAAGGCAGGGGATTTGGAGGTATCCACCATCAGAATTGCAATCCATTGGTTTATGCAAATGTTTGATTTCTTCCCTATTTCCTAAAAAGGGAAGACTTATAATTTGCACAATAGTATTATTAATATCTAGAGTTTGGGAAAACAAAAGCGATGTTTAAACTTCAGACTTTTAAATCTTCCAATTTGCACTGCTCTCTGCCTTGCTAAATTCACTGCGCTGGAGCCCGTTTGATGTTCAGCAAGCCTCTCTCCACACTCTTTTCCTCTTGATAAAACATTAAATCAGTGGATTTCCCACCCCCATCCCTCCCTTTTCTCTCTAAAGATGAGTTTTTCTGGTAACTGAAATTCTGTTTAAATATGTAGAGTTCTGAAGGGAGCGATGGCTGCAGGAGTGATATTTCAAATCGTTAGACTTTGTGACTTTAGGCTGTAAAATAGATGCCTATTAAAGTCCATAATTCAAAATACTTCCACCATGTGGGTATGGGCAGAGACGGGGGGCAGATTAACTGGAGGGGGGTGGGGGGTTTAGATTTGGCTCTACCCATGACTGCAATGGCCACTCTAGTCAAACTTTAAATGAAGCATCTAAGAATGTGCAGGAGGCAAATCTGTTTGTTGTTAATTTGCCGGAACCATCCTTTCAGTTCCTAGCCCAGTGCTGGTGCTGTTGGAATGTGAGTGTGGGAGTCCGGGCGTGCAGGGACTGGGAGTGTGTATGAGACTTATACAGATACAAACATTACATGGTAACTACCTTTGGGGAAAAATGGTTCAGCCATCATCAACCCCTACCTATCTGCAGAGCCTGCTGAGACTTTTCTCCCCCCTGGTTTCCCCCACCACGAAATTTCAATACCATGGAATACTATATATTACTTTTATGTACTATATGTATATCTATATTTCATCCATAAAAGAGTAATCTCTCCCTCCTCAACCAATTTTCTCTCCCTTGGGGGACATATTGTCTGTGTTGAAAAGGCATGTTTTAGTTGGAATAGAAACACTTATGTGTCTCCATTACTTGCTGTATTGGAGGTAACGACAGAGAGAAGATAAGCGCAGAGGATGGGCAGTGGGTTGAACAGTGGCCTTAGGAAAATATGTCTATTTCCTCACCCTGAAACATGTGTTTCCTTATGTGGCATTTTTACCAAATACCAACTTTTTACCAAATTACATTTGCAGATGTAATGAAAGTAAGGATCTAGAGATAAGGTCATCCTGGATTATTGGAGTTGGACTTAAATCCAGTGAAAAGTATCCTTATAAAAGAGATGCAGAGGGAGGCAACTGAGTGGCTGAGTTGGTTAAGCATCTGACTCTTGATTTCCGCTCAGGCCATGGTCTCGTGGTTGTGAGTTCAAGTCCAGCAAGAGCTCTGTGCTAGGCATGGAGCCTGCTTAAGATTCTTTCTTTCCCTTTCCCTCTACTCCTCCCCCTGCCCTGTGCCTCTAAAATAAATGAATACATTTCAAAAAGAGAGAGAGAGAGATGCAGAGGACAGACACAGAGAAGAGATCATGTGAAGGCAGAAGCAGAGATTGGAGCAATCCTGCCACACACCAGGGAATGCTTGAGGCCACCAGAAGATGGAATGTTCCCCTAGAGCCTCTGGAGGGATCCTGCACCTGCCAGAGTTCACATTTCAGATTTCCAGCCTCCAGAACTGTGAGAGGATGCATTTCTATTGTTTAAGCCAGCCAGTTTGTGCCAATTTGTTACAATAACCCTGGGAAATGTATAAGAGAGAATGACCAACTTTGCCTCGGACAGTATGAGGAAAGCTCTAGAGCAGATGTCTTCTGAGCTGGGTCTAAACAAGTAGGAGGCTGACCAGGAGAGAAAAAGAAGACTATTTTGCAGAATGACAGCACATGAAAACGGGTAGGGAGCAAAGACCATGTGGCTGCTCCCCAGGTTCCTTGCTTGAGCTCTTCTTCCCCGTCTCTGTATTTGGAGGACCTGTAGAGTTTTGGTGCTGAGCACTTTTTTAGTTTTTGTTCATTCTGCCCTTCTCCCCCAGGGGAGTCCATCGTTTCCCCAAATACCTTCTACCTGCTGATCACTCCCAAAGATCTACTTCAGAGGTTTACAGGAGGGCAGACCTCTTCTCCACAGTGCAGACTCATATCCATCTGCGACCTCACATCCCCCATTTTCCTTCTGCTAGGTGTCACCATAGAAATCTATAGTGTCAGCTCTTTATTCCCAGCACTGTTCCTCTGAAGGTCCTCTCTTTCCTGTGCCACCAATAGAAAGCAATTCCATCCAGTGGCCCACTCACACAGGAGCCTTTAGGGTGTGGTCATGGATCCCTCCATTTCCTCAGTGTCCCCTCCATCCTTTCCTACCAGTTCTCCCCTAAATATGCCTGGCACATCAGTCCTATTGCCTCTGTCAGAAAAGTGTCATAACCTAGTGACCAAAAGCAAAGCTTCAGAACTGTCTCATTTCAAATCCCGGCCTCACTCCTATCCTTGCCTCAGTTTCTCATCTGGATAATGGGATAAATCAGCCCATTCCTCATGGGATCACTATGAGGATTAAACAAATTTATCCACGTGAAGGACTTGCTACGCTAACAATGAGTGTTAGTTACCATAACTATCACTGCCAAAACTTCTGTTCAAGTCCCTGTTATCTCCCATTTACACTGTTAGAGGTTACATTCTAGGAATCATTCTTCACAAAGAAACTCTCATAGTTCCCATCACACCTAGAATTCCTACCAAATTCCATAGGCTTTGCATGACTGGCCTTATCCCCTCAATCTTGTCTCACATAATGTTCTTGTCACTTAATCTAAGATTATGCTTTCCAGTATGGTAGCCACCAGCTATGCATGACCACCGAGTGCTTGAAATAGGTCTAGTTATAGTGAAGATTTTATTTTCACTTTTTAAATGTGGTTATAAGACATTACATATATTGGATTAAATAAAGTGCATTTATTTTATCTGGGTTTTTTTTTTAACATGCCTATCAAAAATTTCCTAATCACATATGTGACTCATTCTACCTTTCTATTGAAGAGTGCTGATTTATGGCCTTATGCCAGTATTGGAGCACTCCAAGCCATCCCCAACTTCAATCCTGGAATGCCTTCATCCTGTTCTTTAAGTGGCTAGTTTTTTTCATCCTTCAGTTTCAATGTCACTTTTTCAAAGAGGCCTATTCTGACTCCTCACTGCTGCTCATTTCCTTCTTAGCACTAACTGTTTCTTTCTTCTCTACTTCTCCCACTAGAAAGCAAGCCCTGTGATCCGGTTCACTGATGTATCCCCAGTAGTACACACTAAGGTGCTTGTGGATAGTCCATCTTTAATACACATTTGTGCGGTAAATGAAGCAACAAAGAGATTGATCCTTAAAGAAGGTGTTGCTTCTAAGAAAATAAATCTAAAAGTCCTTATCACACAAAAAAATGTAGCTATGAGAAAAAAATGTAGCTATATGTGGTAATGGATGCTAACTAGACTCATCGTGGTCTTCATGTTGCAGTATGTACAAACATTGAATCATTATGCTGTACATCTGAGACTAATGTTTTGTATCAATTATATATCAATAATTTAAAAAGAAGGCATTGCTTGCTATTTATAAGGTTCTCTGAAAAAAAAATAAGGTTCTCTGAGCTCTGTGGGGACAAAGAAATAGTGAAAGGGGCATTGTAGATTTCTGGTCTACTGGAGACAGGAGTGGGCATGAAGTATATTCCAAACTCCAGAAGACAGAGCATGCTGAAATGCAATGCAACAGGAACTAGAATCTAACTACAAGTAACTGCTTATGGCTGCAACAGCCACCCTATGGGGCAAGGACTTGGGTTAAGGGCAAATTTACCTGAAGGTAATGTACTCTGCACATCTCTAGGTAAGATTTAAAGGACGCTAGAACTGAGCCCAAGCATAATGCAAACACCCACACAGTGCCTAAGAATATTTAGAACAGCTAATACTTAGCAGGTGTCAGAGATTATGCTAAGCATGTTGCATAGGTTATCTTATTTAATCCTCATAATCATCTGTTAAAATAACTTTCAGCACTCTATCCATTTTACACTAAAGAAATCCAGACAAAGCAATAATTCATTCTAGGTCACATTATTAGTGAATGATGGGACCAGGATTAGAGCCCAGACCCTCTGCATTCAAGGTTTGAACTCTTAACACCGTAATGGGAGGCTGCAGAGAACAGACCAGCACACCTGCCTGAGTTCTCATTCCTGCTTTATCATTACCTGGGAAAGGATCAGTCCAGAGTCCAATAGCTCTTGCTCAGTCCCACCCCAGAAGTGCTTACCCTTCAATGTTTCCTGGTCATATTATTCTTATGTAGGAATAGGTATCTAGTTAATGTACCCTGGTTTGATTCACTTCCCTTCCTCATCCTACAGTCAATCATGAATCAGATGTATTGTTCCTATTTACAAAATACTCTGCAGCCTGACCCTTCCTCTCCACCTCTTCTTTCACCGCCTTGGATCAAGTCCCCATTGTCTCTTGCTTGAAGCAGTCCCACAGGCTCATGGCCTACCTCATGTCCAATCTCTCCCATGGAGTCTTTCCTTTAACTACCAGTGATCCAATCTAAAATGTAAATCTAATTCCATCAATATCTCCACTTCCTAGCCCTTAAACATTTTTAGTAGTTTACCATTGCTCATAAAATAAAGTACAAGTTCCCTGGCTGAGCATATAATTGTCTTCACCACCGTCCCCCAGACTACATGTGGCAGGCAAACTTCTAAGGTGGCCCCACTGCATGTTCACTCCTTTGTAATCCTGTTCCTGATCTGCTTCGAACCAATAGAATATGGCAAAAGTGATGGGATGTTATGCCTGAAATTATGAAAAGATCTTGATTTTCACCTTGCTGGCACTATCTTGCTCTTACCCTCTCACTTAGCTCACTCTGATGAAGGCAGCTGCCGTATTGTGAGCTGCCCTATAGACAGGCCTACAGACCAGGGAACTGAGGGAGGTCTCTGGCCAACAGCTAGTGAGGAACTGAACCCTGCCAACAGCCATATGAGTGAGTCTGGAAGTGAATCAATCTGAAGTATATCCTTGAGATGACTGCAGTCCTGGCTGACACTTCGAGTGCAGCCTTGAAGACAAGATCCATAGCCAGAGACACCAGCCAAGGTACATTTGGATTTCTGACCCACAGAAGCTCTGAGATCATAAATGTTTGTTGCTTTAGGTTAAGTGTTACAATAATTTATTAAGCAGCAATAACTGACTAACACACTGAGTTTTAGGCACTTCTACTTAGACACCCAATATTCTTATCACAGTAAACTTCTAACTAGTCTCTAACACATTTTGGACCTCCATCCCCAGGCTTTTGTGTAAATCATTTTTTCTACTCTTAATGCTATTCTTTCTTCTCTATCTGGTAAACACATGTTTCTTCATCAAAACCCATCTGTAATAGCACAGCTGTTCAGATGGCTTTCCCAGTTTCCCAGCTAGCCACTTCTCCTCTATGCCAAGACATTCTGTGTGTACCTGGTTCAGAGCACTTGGTGTTGTGGTGCTTCTACATAGGTGAAAGGTGCTCCTTTCTCTCCACCTTCCCCATCCTTTGCTCCCCTCACACACACTCTTCTCCCCAACCCAACTGGATCCACAATTTTCAAATGGAAGCAGAGGTGCTATCATTTACAACACCTAGCACAGAGCCATATACGTATGTGCAATCTATTTGTTCTGCTTAAACAAAATTAAAAAATTTTGTTTAATTCATCTAATGAATGAAACTCTTGGTTCAGTGGCTTCATGTGTAAAATAATAATAGTAATAATAATAAAATAACAGTCTAACATAGTAACAGTAATAACAAAATAATATGGTGATAATAATAGTAATGGTCTAATATTATTGATATAATAATAATAATAATAATAATAATAATGTCCATGAGCCAGGCTCTGCAATAAATGTTTTCATATTCACTATCTCTAAATCTGAGGGCACCCTATGAGATAATTAAATTGTATGTGCCTTACACAGGCTCGAGGAGGGTAAACAACATGTCTAAAGCCTTAGAACTAATGGCAGAGCTAGGATTCACTCCCAAATTTGCTTGATTGCCCAATAGTCTCTCTTTCTATTGCAATCTTTAACTGAAGGGTCTTTGAGAGTAAATTGTTGAGGATGATATGGAGAGCCCCTGGGAATGACAGCCTCCTGCAGATTCTGAGGATGTGTAAGCAAGGATTTTCAAGCTGCTATGTGGGAGAGGGGGGGAAAGGCAAAGGAGCTCCTTCCCCCAAGCAAAACAGTGAAGAATGCCTAGAAGAAAAATTAATAACCACAGGTGGTGATGGGAGGGTAGTGTTGCAGGTGAAGGCGCAGGAGGACCCCCAAATCTTTTAAGAAAATGTTCTTTCAGGACCTGAAGCTGATCAGCAGATCCAGTTAGCTGATTGCACTTGGTTTTGACAATTTTGATAAGCTTTAAAATTCTGTGGGTGCCAACACAGGAATTCTGGATGTAAGGTTAATCTGAGTTTTGCTGCACATATTGGAAAGCATGAAGCTCTCCTCAACACATGCAACTGGTGAGTGTCATTACAATCCTGCCATTCTGTACTTTCCAATATTCAAATGTTTTTTCCAGAGTTTCTTTTGGGAAAACTTTCCTCTGCTACCTTCTATCGCTTGACTCAGGAGCATCTCGACCTGGGGATTGGGGTAGACGAAGGCAACTTTCAAGGGAGAGAACTGTCATTGCATCCTATTAGAGCAGTTGTGACGTTAGTAACAGGTTAATCCATCAAAGCCTTCAATCCAAATTGTCAAATGCAGGAACCAGGGGCCCAAGGGAAAAGGTATGTTTTCCCTCCAGGTGGCATGGTACTCTTGCATCTATTTTAAGATGATATTCCAAATTACTAAACAGGATTGAGGGAACCGTTTTTGCTGTTCCGCTTTAAGGCTTTAAGTCTCTTGCCTTTTTCAAAATCATCCCGTTTCCCTTATCTCTCTCCCCTTCCCCGAAGAGCCGCGCTATTGAAAGGCAAATTTCCTGGAGGGGTTGGGGAGGCGGGTGTTGAGAATTAGCATATCAAACGTACCCAATAAACCGAATGGAAATTAGCAGAATCCCGACTCTGACATCTAGTCGCTGCACTAAATTGAGGTTAATATGACCCTGTCCTTTCTATTTTAAACAAAAATAGGGAAATAGAGTAAGTTCTATTCTGTGTCCCTCTGGGCCTATCAGCATTCCTCCCCGGTGGTAAAAATAAAAACAACAAAAGAAAAGGAGGGGGCGGGGGAGGAGAAAAAAGATCCCAAACATGTTAGTGGAATATATATGTATATTCCCTGATATATAACTTAATAAAAGTTTATGGACCCAGGATAAGGAAGCCACACTGAACAGATGCACTGGGACTGAAATATGGTCCAATTAAGTCTGTAACAGGGTGAGCTTTACTTTGAACATTCTCCAAGTTGAAATGAAAGCTTCACAGAACAGATAAATCAGGCAACATAAAATAAAAACGCTGATCCGGCACCGCTCCCAAAAGGAGGGAAGGAGGGGCTTGAGGGCTGGATGGGGAGGGGAGGTGCTGGAGGTGGGGGGGAAGAGATCCAGCCAGGCTTTCCTATTGGAGGCTCAAACAGTTGCCTTCCCCGTGACAGTAAATAAACAGCAGCTATTTAAGCCATTCCAATTAATGCCTTCTGTGGCAGCTATTTATCTATTGAGGGAATGGCAGGGATTGCCTGGTGCAATTAAGCTGTTTGCTAGCAGTGCCTTCAAAAGTGCTTTGCCTTTAGCCATTGAGTCATCTGTGGTTTATGGCCAACCTTCTTGCTGAGGGAGGAGTTTGGTCTGAGAAAGTAGACAGCCTTCCTTCACTGCACCACTGTCCACCCCAGTTTAGCCTAGCCTAACCTAGATGCCCGTCTGGCTTTTAGGGCAATGAATAGAATTCCTTCTGGCCTTTCTCCCCCACTGTCTTCATCCCACCCTCTTCATCCCCATCCCCATCCGTTTCACCTATTCTACAAGGTTGATTCCTTTGCACAAGGTAACCAATGTGGAATACAAGCCTTAATTTGGGATTGTCAGACATAGGTTTGAATCTCTGGTCACAGGCAAATTTCTCTCTAAGATTTGGATTGCTATGGGAATGCCTACTTCACATTGTTGCTCTTGAAGGTTCAGTTGACATAGTACATGGAAGTGGTATTACAGGGCATTGGGCACATAGTAGAGCTCAAGCTGTGTTAGTTTCTTGCATCTACCTCCTTTCCTTGTGGAATGGAAATTAAACCCACCGTATTGGGACACTTGGGTGGCTCAGCAGTTGAGCATCTGCCTTTGGCTCAGGGTGTGATCCTAGAGAGTCCCAGGACGGAATCCCACATCAGGTTCCCTGCAGGGAGCCTGCTTCTCTCTCTCTCTCTCTCTCTCTCTGCCTCTCTCTCTCTCATGAATAAATAAATGAATCTTTAAAAAAAATAAATAAACCCACTGTATTTATCGTTGAGGTTCAGCAAACCTGTCTTCATTTTTATATCTTTTGTAATGTACAATGGCTTACTTACTGAACATATTTTTGAGCCTCTTTGAAGCAGTATATCTGAGTTTGATGCCTTTGCCTTCATCCATAACTAGGCAACCTTGGGCTGCTTTCCAATCCCTTGAAACCTCATTTTGCTCTTCTGGAAAATGTCAATAATAATAGCAATGATAGTATGTTCCACACAGGACTTTTGTGACATTCTGGCTTGGTCACGCATGGTAAGGATCAGATGCATAGGTGCTCAATTATAGCTACTCTGGTTATTTTCTTTCTATAGGAACTTTCAGAGCCTCATAATAGTTTAATCAATTTTCCTAGGTACCAAGGCCATCTCATAGAGCAAGAGGTCCCCAGTTGATCTTTGGCTATCCCCAAATTCCTATTGTTTTCTGATGGATATCTGATCTCAAGGGAAGGGTCTGTGTCTACTGCATTTTTTTTTAACTTTCCGGAGTCTAGCTGATCTGGGCACATCTGAATATAATGGACCTTTCCTGAATTAAAGAAATCTTGTGTGGGACAATCTGATAAAATTAATTTTCCATAGACATTAGGTGAAGGCTTTTGTCAGGACCCAAGTGCTAATAAGCAAGTAGCTTCTATCTCTGGAGCATCAGGTGTCTCCTCTCCTTTCCCTTTCAATGACTTTTTTCTTAGGTCAGAAACTCATCTCTTGTTCCCTTCATCTGTCCCTGAACTCAGGGAAAAGATCACTGGTACTTGGTACCCTCTTCCAGGGGTTCTTTCATCTTCAATCCAAGCTCCCCTGGGGAGTGAAAAGTTTTGCTTTCTAATAGCAGAACTCTGCCTCCATTGGAGGGTGGGGTATTTCCTGACCTCTAAGGAAGATGCTAGGAGTTCACAATAACCCATATTGGAAGAGGATTGGACCTAAGAACCATACTGTGGGAGATGGAGGCTGTGATTGCAGTCTGCCTTCTGTAACATTGTGACTATACATCCTGCAGTGCTTAGGTGTCAGATGGAAGGTCAAGATCTGGGAAGAAACTGGCTGGGGAACTAGAGCTGTAGGGTCTCATTAGAATTATTCTGAAACTCTAGTTTACATAATTGCTGCTATTTGGGTTGAAATGGATGGAGATAGAGAATGAGAAATTGGAGCCAGCTCAGGGCCCTTGGGCCCTTCCTCTCCCCTCCCTGAGGCCTTCAGGGAAGTCCCTAGGACTTCCAGAATCTTGGGAGGAAAACAACTGACTCTCCTGACATCCTATCCAGCAACTTTGGGATTATGACAGAGAACCAGCCATTGAGCACTAGATGCCCATCCCCAAAGTGTGATTTTCAGGGGAGGCAGGAAAATCCATACTGGATCTCTAGAGCTTGTCCCACAGCCTGAATATCCAGGCTCTACATTTATTCCTTCAGGTCTTCTAGGCATTTATTTACTAGAGTCTCTGTTAACAAGTAAGGTCTCTGGGAGTGGGATGATCTTACACCTATGTCTGGATGTTCTTTAGAAGAGCTTGAGTACTGAAACAAAACAAAGCAAAATTGGACCCAGGCTGTAAGGAGTGGGGATAGTCCACATGAAAGAATGGGTGAGATAGAAAGTTAAGGAGACTCTTCTAGTCTACAGCCTTCTTCAGGAACCACCTTGTGGAGAAGAAATTGCAGGCAGAAGGAGTGAACCTTTCCCAGCATCTACTCTATGTTGTTCTCTCATTTATAACAACCCTACAAGACACATATTGCCTGTCTCCCCACCTCATGCACTAGAATGTAAGCTCCATGAGGGGAGAGGATTTATTTCATTTACTGCTGTATTCTCAGCATCTAGAACAGCCTTCCAATGTTCAATAAATATTTATTGAATGAATAAAAACTATTATAACCCCATTTTACTGATGGGAAAACTGAGTCCCAGAAGTCATCAGTGATAGTTCTAGGACACATAGTTGGTAGACAGTAGAGACTGGATTCAAATTAGATATCCCTGACCCTGGGGCTCATGTTTTTTGACATGCAATTGACCATGACTCTGACCCTGTACATGCCCACCACGGAGCAGAGTCTCAGGCCCTATATCCACTTTGTAGATCTAATGGTGTCACAGTTGAGTTTGGGGTACCAGTCTGGTAAAGCAAAATGGGTTCCACACTGAGATTAAGGGGAGCAGTACTCTAATATCTTGAGCAGACCTTGAGGGGTGTCTCTACATGAGCTGGGCCACTGTTTACCCACCTGTGAAAAGGGGTTCACCAGTTGGTGAACAGGGAGGGTATGAGAAGCAGTTGAGCCCAAGGGTGGGAATGGAGCTCAAAAAGCCATAATGCAATATATACAGTTGAAGGAAAGCTGATCACTGCAAAAGCCTGCAGCCTTCCCAGTAAAGAGAAATTTACAGAAAGGGAGAGAAAGGTGAATTGCTATCATCATGTTCTGACTGTGGTAATCGGCCTAGTTATTTGCTGCTCCATTCTGAGCCCCCTTCCCTCCCCACTTCCTCAAGAAAAGGAGATTATTTTTAATTACAGTTTTACACTGGATTAATGAATCTCCACAATAAGTTAATGAGCAGGACACGGCACCGAGAGACAAAATGTTTGATTACTTTCGAAGACTTCCTTAAGCTTCATTATTTCCAGGCCATCCCTGCAGAGTCACTGTGGCCTGAGTGAAGGGAACAAAAAAGATACCAGGATTTCAGGGATGTTACATTTATGATACTTGGGACCCTGCCCCGTGAAAACCTGCTGGGAAGAGTCCTGGCTATTCTCCAGGAGGAAAAATTTTTCTATTATAACCTAGTAGCCCAAAGTCCCCTTAATAATTACCATAGAACAGAAAGGAATGTTTCTGCTTCACTATAACCTCCACGACCATTTTTGTTTAGATTCCTATCACCATACACCTGGATTCTTTCAACCACCTCCTGACAGGTGCCCCTAGTATAACTTCCCATAAAATCCTTCAGTGGTTCTTTATGGTCTGAAAGATAAGATCCGAGCTCCATGGCTCATTATGAGCCAAACTTTGCTTCCCTGTCCTGATAAACCAACCACACAACCTCATTCTTTTTGCCTCCGAACAATGAAGTAGTTGTTCCTTCTGACTGGAGTGTCTTTTCCTTCTCTGTCTTTTTGGCCCTTTAGGACAAATGAGCTGGGAAGCTCTACCTAACTCTCTGCAGCAGCTTGGGGTTTCTGCAACAGCTCTGGAGCACCATCCACACAGGACTTCTACAGTACATATGTCTCTGCCTGCTGTTCACTCTCTCACATGTCTGCTTTCCTGGCCAGACTGTCAACATCCCGAGGCAGTATACAGATTTCTGTATTCATCTTTGTATCCCTAACCTGGTACAGATATACAGAAGATTATCAGTAAATGTGGATTTAAATGAATTAAAGAATGAATTAATGATTAAACAAATAAATTATTGAAGAAGCCCTCTTGATTTAAAGTGAAACTCTTTCATTCTCTCACTCACATGCCATCCCTGGATTTGGTCTATTGGAAACCCGAATTCTATTCTCATCTCTGCCACTCTCTAGCTCACTGTAGTTCTCAAGATAGACTATATTCTACTGCAATAATAAACATTCCCAAATTTTCAGTGGCTTGATAGAAAAGTCCTTTTCTCAATCTTGCCATGTGTCCAGAGTGGATTAGTAGGGGTCTATTCCACGCCGTAACTCAGAGACTCAGGAGTGCTACCATGCTGTAGCTGCCCAATCTGGAGTGAAGAACAAAAAGAGAGACCAGAGAATTACCTCAGCCTGAAAATGATGAAGACTCACATCTCATTGGCCAGAGAGAGTCACAGGCCCCACCTAACTGTACAGTGGCTGCAAAATGCAGGGAGCCAATAAAACATTTCATGAATCTTACCATCCCTGCTACACTCAACTTAAAAGTCTCTTTCCATCCCTGGGTTCAAAGAACACAATGTCCAACTTTATCACTAAATGGATAAATAAATAGGGAGAGAAACTGTCCCTGACTCTGAGATTCATGTTTTAATTAATTCTAAAACCTGACCAGTGTCAGGATCTTTCTGGGCCCTGTAGACATGTTTTAATGTCTGCCTGTACTCAGTTCCTGAATCTATCTCCTGGCTTGCCAATCACAACTCATTCCATCTGTATCTCATCCTGCAGCCCCTAATGGCTTCAAGGCAGGGCATTTCTTCACTCCCCAACATTTTCATTGCCCTACATTCTTCTTTTTAAGATGCTGTATGACCATCTCTCTTGAAAGCAGTCTTCCACAGCATGTTTTCTCTCTCTCTCTTATTTTTAAAAAATCAATAAAAAAATCAATCAATTAATCAATTAATTAATTAATTAATTATGTGTGTGTGAGAGAGAGAGAGAGATAGCAAGAGAGAGCACAAGTGGGGGAATGGGGAGGGGGAGAAGCTCCCCACTGAGCAGGGAGCCCCATGTGGGGTTTGATCCCAGGACCCTGAGATCATGACCTGAGCTGAAGGCAGACACTTGACAGACCCAGGCGCCCCTCTCTCTCTCTTATTTTTACAATATATTGATGCTCATAGGAGAAAATTCTGTGGTGAGAATTGAGAGCTCAACATGAAGAACATTTGTAAGAGTATAGATTGTTTTGACCTAATGCTTCATGTTGCCCTGAACATCTACTGCCACTCTGTGCCTATAATATACCCTATTCAAATTGGCTTAGGATTTTAGAATTCAACTTCCACTTTAGGCAAGGAAGAATGAGAAAAAAAGGGAGGGAAACTATCCATCTAGTGTTTTGTGTCCAGAGAATAAAATGTGACACTTACAGAGTAACTCACAGAAGTGTCTGTAATTCTGTACCTATAGTGTTCTGGTTACCCAAGCAGAGAAAGGAACCAGGGCCTCGGAGGCCTAGGAAGGATACATGCCATATGTGCTGCCCAAGATTTGGAAGTTTATTTTTAGAAGAGCAGCATGGTGGCTTGTTCTATCTGTTTGACTCAAGAGAGAATCCTAGACCAAAAAAAAAAAAAAATCTATCTCAATCAGAATGGAAGCTGTTTGTGTCTATACAGATTTGTTTTGAGTGTAATTAATAAGCCAATGCATTTTTATTGGAGTCATAATCTGCTTTCAACATTAGAGAGGCAGAGACATATGTGAAGTGTTCACTGTACTCCAGCAGCTTCTGTGTGGATTAAAGAAAAGAGTCCAGCACATGCCACTGAGAGGTAATTCAATATTCACACCAAATGTACCCCTCACTGTTTTGTGAGGAACTAGGAGGGGCCACTGTGAGCTGAGGAGATCAGGGAAGACTAATGAAGGGGACAGGTCAGAGGGATGACAGAAAGGCAAAAGGCTGCACAAAAACACCATGCAAATGGGAGGAACAGGATAGCAATTGTGCAGTAGTAGAATTGTACAAGGTGTTGGGTGGCTGTGAAATAATTGGTCAGCTAAGGGAATAGCAAAGGATTGAAGGCAGAGATCCTAGGCCAATTAAAAGCAATATCTTCCTTCTCAGAGCCTAAAGATGCTTCTCTTTAATGACCATGACTTTCTCCTTCACTTGAGTTCTTTGCGTTTGAGACATAAAGCACTCTGAAGAACATTCTTTTATCTCACTTTTCCTCCCATTGAATAAGCAATATTGCTCATATTTAGAAGGCATGCAACATATATGTGCTGAGTTGAAGTGAGCTGAACTAAATTGAGTTGAGTTCATTTAGGCTACAGCTAGATTTGAGAGCCTTATGGCTAGCCAGTCTAATGAGGGAAGGTGTTGGTCTGTAATTTTTAACATCATTGGATTTTATTCTGAAAGCAATCGGTTGCTAATGATGGTTGTGGGGAAGAATGCAATGTGTGTAAATTTTTAGTGTACAACTTACTGAAGTGGAGAGAATCAGAGACCTAGAGGCCCATTATGAACTTCTCGCTCTTCAAGAAGTTGGTGGCTCAGGAATCAGCCTGGGGTGGCACAAAGACTATAAGATCACATGCTTGCAGGAGCGAGGCAGTTTTCCGAGACATGAGAAGATAAACTGGCAGGTTTTCATGTTAAACATGTGAGATTAGACTTTACCTACAAAAAGCAATAGCCCTGTCTATTTTTCTGGAAGAAGAGGTCCTCTCACTATGTGTGATATTTGTCCTGATTTCAATGGAATCATAAATGCAGGAAACATTACTTTCTCGTAAGAGAAACTAGTATTACAACAGATGTTAGCTAACGTGGTGCCAGGGATACCACGAGGAGTATGGGACAGACTACAGTTTACATTCTAGACTATGGAGAATATCTATCTTTTAGGCACAATTTGTTGCTAGCAAGCAGGAATACAAGCCTGAGATCACCAGGTTTTCTTTTTGAAAAGAAAGTCAAAATATTGGCTCAAGTGTATTTGAAGCACTGTAGGTGCTAAGGAAGGTAGTGGTTCTGATCCCCACTGAGTAGCCTCTGTTTGGGTATAAAAAGGATGGACCTGGAGCCCAAAGGTCAAGATTTGGGTCCCAACTCTTAACAATCACTGACCTTGAGCAAGCTCATTAACCTCTGTGAGCCTCAAAACTTCTAATATAAAAAATGCAGATAATACGTCTAGTATTATACCTTTCTAGTAGGGTGCTGAGGATTAAATGAGACAATATGTGGAAAACTACTCTGAAAACTCTAGATACTATTAAAAAACAAACAGGAGATCCCTGGGTGGCTTGGCGGTTTAGCGCCTGCCTTTGGCCCAGGGTACGATCCTGGAGTCCCTGGATCAAGTCCCACGTCGGGCTCCCGACATGGAGCCTGCTTCTCCCTCTCCCTGTGTCTCTGCCTTTCTCTCTCTCTCTCTCTCTCTGTCTATCTTAAATAAATAAATAAATCGTAAAATAAAATAAAATCTATTTAAAAAATAAAAATAAATAAAAATAAAATAAAATAAATAAATAAAAAACAAACTTTAGTTCTTAAAGTTGGGGGTCAAAGATGCAAGAATGTAATTTTTAGGTAGAGATGGATTAGGAAAAGGGATGTGTGGGTTCAAAGGGCATTGTGGGGACTGAGGCATTGGTGATAGTGTTCCAAGAAATTACATGGTTACTGAAAACATCAGAAACCTGGGCATGAAAAATATCTTTGGCCATAGTTCTCTAAGGCACTGCCAGCTGTAATCAGTGGTCCATGTAAAGCAAAGTATCTCTATGAGCAAGTGTATATGATTTTTTGATGAACACAACTCTTCTCAGATGTCCGTTGAGTTCAGAGCCCTGGGAAGGAGTAATGTTCCACATGTCAAGTTGAACCAGTAGAAAACAACAGCAAAACCAAGAGGTAAAAATGATAAACACAAGCAGATCTTGGTCTCCCACCTCTGGAGAGTCCTGACTTCTGTCCTATCTTTAAAGCTCAGCTTGCATTTGGTCTCAGTTTGATAAGCTTTCACTGAAAGCCCTTTTTCATGTCGTCAGCTTTCACCGTGGTTGGCTGGCTGAGCTACTGGAAATTATCTGACAAAAAGAGGGGAGTCACCGTGGAACAGATTTGGCTGAGATGTCCTTTTCAGAGTTAACCCTCTTCCAGCATTTGCATATAAAGCAATTTATTCTGCAGACTTCACAGAGGGGCCAATCATAAAGGTTAACACAATTAAGGGTTAAACTGTTTGTTTGCTTTATTTCCCTCCCCCCCAATCCCTGTCTCTATGTGTGTATGGCTATGTAGGGTTTCCAGTGGAAGTCTTACCTATATTCAGACATCTTAATGGTGTGTCTGGTTAAGCAGGTCCCCCCAAAGGGGACAGAATTTACCAAAGGACTGTTTTGACTTGGTAGTAAAAATTTCTCATTGAGGGGTGGGGTGATTGTGAAGAGAGTATGGTTGCTATTATTCCAGTGAGGTCCACAGGATCACCATGCCTCATGCCAGGCAGACAGTACGGTAGAATGGTACAGAAAGAACTCCCGTACTGAAAACCCTATATAATGCTGGGGCACAAGGTTTTGTACCCACATATTGAATTATATACCCCCAAGGGTAATACGGAAGATTGCACTCTCAGCCTCACCACTGACCACCAGATATTGTATCATGAAGATTATTTGTGGTTTACTTGAAATTCAAATTTAACTTGTAACCTTGTATTTTTATTATTTTTATTTGCTAAATCTGGCAACTCTACTATGACATTTTTACCATTTGGGGTTTGGGCACACACAAAGTGCCTCACAGAAGCAGTGTTTTCAAGAATTCCCTGAGGACTTTGCTGCTGGAAGTTAGGTAGTAAGGCAAGCAGTTTATGGTGAGAACTAGTGAAATGAAGAGAGAGTGATGCCACTAGTTCCACAAGCTTGTGAAATTTGGGAAACTTGGGCTATATATAGGTACATTTTTACAAACCATTTGAAAAATATTCATGGCTGACTTTAAGACAGCTCTTGAATTAATTTGTTTTTTTTTTTTTGAAGTATAATTATATACAGTAAAACTCACCCTTTGTAATGCAGTCATGCAAACATCCAATTCTGTTGTGCCCTGTTGCAGTCATATGATCATCTTAATGTATACAGAAAAAGCATTTGACTAAATTTAACATGCACACATCATCAATCTCTTACTAAACTAAAAATAGAAGAAATCTTCCTTAATATGGTAACGAATAGTCTACAACAAATATATAGCAAACAGCATACGTAATGGTGAAATATTGAAAATATGAGCATATGATGCCAAATATCACTGCTTCTATTGAACATTATTTCAGGGATTTTTAGACAGTGCAATAAAATAAATAAAATATATAAAAACTAGAAAGAAAAATGTAATCGTTGAACTTCATAGATGACGTAGTAAATTAAAATATCAAAAATAATTTACAGAAATAATATTTGGTTTTTGTTTTTTAAACTTTATTTAAATTCAATTAATTAACATGTAATATATTATTGGTTTCAGAGGTAGATGTCAGTGATTCATCTGTAGAGTTAGAGGCCATTGTCTTATATAACACCCGGTGCTCAATACATCACATACCCTCCTTAATGCCCATCACCCAGTTACCCCATTCTCCCCTTACCCCTCCATCAACCCTGTTCATTCCTATGATTAAGAGTCTCTCATGGTTTGTCTCCCTCTCTGATTTTATCCTGTTTTATTTTTTCCTCTCTTCCCCTATGATCCTCTGTTTTGTTTCTTAAATTCCACATACGAATGAGATAATATGATAATTGTCTTTCTCTGATTGATTTATTTCATTTTGCATAATATCCTCTAGTTTCATCCACACCATTGCAAATGTCAAGATTTCAAAATTTTTGATGGCTGAGTAATATTTCATTGTGCATATAGCCCATATCTTCTTCATCCATTCATCTGTTGATGGACATCTGGGCTCTTTCCATAGTTTGGCTATTGTGGACATTGCTGCTGTAAACATTGGGGTGCAGGTGCCCCTTTAGATCACTACATCTGTATCTTTGGGGCAAATACCCAGTAGTGCAATTGCTGGGTCCTAGGGTAGCTCCATTTTCAGCTTTCTGAGGACCCTCTGTACTGTTTCCCACCAACAGCATATAAGGGTTCCCCTTTCTCTGCATCCTCACAAACACCTACCCTCTCCTCCAGCGACCCTCAATTTATTCCTATGATTAAGAGACTCTTATGATTTGTCTCCTTCTATGATTTCATCTTGTTTTTCCTCTCTTCCTCTATGATCCTCTGTTTTGTTTCTCAAATTCCACATATGAATAAGATCATATGATTACTGTCTTTCACTGATTGACTTATTTTGCTTAGCATAACACCCTCTAGTTCCATCCATGTTGTTGCAAAAGATTTCATTTTTCATTTTTTGTTGGCTGAGTAATAATCCATTGTATATAAATACCACATCTTCTTTATCCACTCATCTGTTGATGACATCTGGGCTCTTTCCATAATTTGGCTATCGTGGGTATTGCTGCTATAAATATTGGGGTGCAGTTGCCCTTTCAGATCACTACATTTGTGTCTTTGAGGTATACCCAGTAGTGCAATTTTTGGGTCATAAGGTAGCTCTATTTTCAACTTTTTGAGAAACTGCTTCCAGAATGGCTGCACCAACTTGCATTCCCACCAACACTGTATGAGGGTTCCCCTTTCTGTGCATCCTAGCCAACATCTGTCATTTCCTGACTTGCTCATTTTAGCCATGCTAACTGGTGTGAGGTAGTATCTCGTTGTGGTTTTGTCTTATATTTCCTGGATGCCAAATGATGTTGAGCGTTTTTTCCACGTGTCTGTTGGCTATTTGTTTGTTTTTGGAGAAATGTCTGTTCATGCCTTCTGCCCGTTTCTTGATTGGATTATTTGTTCTTTGTGTATTGTTTTGTAAGTTCTTTATAGATTTTGGATACTAGCCCTTTATCTGATATGTCATTTGCAAATATCTTCTCCCACTGTCAGTTGTCTTTTTGTTTTGTTGACTATTTCCTTTGCTGTGCAAAAGCTTTTTATCTTAGATGAAGTCCTGATAGTTCATTTTTTGCATTTGTTTCCCTTGCCTTTGCAGACAAGTCTAGCAATAAGTTGCTGTGAGTGAGATGAAAGAGGTTTCTGGCTGTTTTCTTCTCAAAGATTTTGATGAATTTCTATCTCTCATTTAGGTCTTTCACCATTTTGAGTCTATTTTTGTGTATGGTGTGAGGAAATGGTTCAGTTTCATTCTTCTGCATGTGGCTGTCCAATTTTCCCAACCTCATTGGTGGAAGAGACTTTATTTTTCCATTGGATATTCTTTCCTGCAAGGTTGGTTGACCGTAGAGTTGAGGGTCCATTTCTGGGTTCTTTATTCTGTTTCATTGGTTTATGAGTCTGTTTTTGTGCCAATACCATACTGTCTTGATGATTACAGCTTTGTCCAGAATCGTGATGACACCAGTTTTGGTTTTCTTTTTCAATATTCCTTTGGCTATTCAGGGTCTTTCCATTTCCACACAAATTTTAGGATTATTTGTTTCAGCTCTGTGAAATAAGTTGATGGTATTTTGATAGGGATTGCACTGAAGGTATAGATTGCTCTGGGTAGCATAGACAGTTTTAGAGATATTTGTTCTTTCAACCCATGAACATGGAATGTTTTTTCCATTTCTTTGTGTCTTCCTCTGTTTCTTTCATGAGTGTTCCATAGTTTTCTGAGTACAGATCTTTTACCTCTTTGGTTGGGTTTACTCCTAGGTATCTTATGGTTTTGAGGGGGATTGTAAATGAGATTGACTCCTTAATTTCTCTTTCTTCTGTCTCATTGTTAGTGTATAGAAATGTAACTGATTTCTGTGCATTGATTTTATATCCTGTCACTTTGCTGAATTCTTGTATGAGTTTTAGCAAATTTGGGGTGGAATCTTTTGTGTTTTTCATATAGAATATCATGTCATCTGCAAAGAGTAAGAGTTTGACTTCTTTGCTGATTCGGATGTCTTTTATTTCTTTTTGTTGTCTGATTACTGAGGCTAGGACTTCTAGTCTATTTTGAACAGCAGTGATGATAATGGACATCTCTGCCATGTTTTTGACCTTAGTGGAAAAGCTCTCAGCTTTTACCCATTGAGAATGGTATTCACTGTGGGCTTTCTGTATGTGGCTTTTATGATACTGAAGTATGTTTCCTCTATCTCTACACTATGAAGAGTTTTAATCAAGAAGGGATGCTGTACTTTGTTAAATGCTTTTTCTGTATCACTTGCTGATCATATGGTTCTTGTCCTTTCTTTTATTAATGTAGTGTATCACATTGATTGATTTGCAGATGTTGAACCACCCTTGCAGCCCAGGAATAAGTCCCACTTGGTCACGGTGAATAATTCTTTTAATGTACTGTTGGATCCTATTGGCTAGTATTTTGGTGAGAATTTTGGCCTCAAGAAACAAGAAAGTTCTCAAATACACAACCTAACCTTACACTGAAAGGAGCTGGAGAATGAACAGCAAATAAAGCCTAAACCATGCAGGAGAAGAGAAATAATAAATATTATAGTAGGAATCAATGAAATAGAAAACAAAAGAACAGTATAACAGATCAAAGAAACTAAGAGCTGGTTCTTTGAAAGAATTAATAAAATCAATAAATCCTTGGCCAGACTTATAAAAAATAAAAGAGAAAGATCCCAAATACATAAAATCATGAATGAAAGAGGAGAGATCACAATCAACACCAAAGAAATACAAATAATTATAAGAACATTTTTTTGAGCAATTATATACCAACAAATTGGGCAATTTGGAAGAAATGGATATATTCCTAGAGATGTATAAACTACCAAAACTGAAACAGGAAGAAATAGAAAACCTTAACAGACCAATAACTAGCAAGGAAAAAGAAGCAGTAATCAAAAACCTCTCAACAAATAAGAGTCCAGGGCTAGATGACTTCCTAGGGGAATTCTCCTAAACATCTAAGGAAGAATTAATACACATTCTTCTGAAGCTGTTTCAAAAAATAGAAATGGAAGAAAAACTTCCAAATTCTTTCTATGAGGCCCAAATTACCTTGATCTCAAAACCAGAAAAGGCTCCATCAAAAAGGAGAATTACAGACCAATATCCCTGATGAGCATGGATCCCAGAAACAATATTTGAGCTAAAAAAATGAATTCAGACCTTATGCAGATTACTGAATAAATATATAAAAATAAATTGTAACTTTCATATGACAGCAACAATTTTTCATAAATTAAAATAAGTGTGTATAGAAATATTTGCAAGTTATCCAATTAAGAACTTGTATCTAGCTTATATAAAGAACACTTACAACTCAATAATTAGACAAACAATCCAACAAAACCCAGGGAATTACAAAAGAAGATATATGAATGACAAACAGATGAAAAATTGCTTAAAGTCTTTATCACTAGAGCAATGAAAATTAAAATCATAATAAGATACAACTACACACCCACTGGACTGGCTGTAGCTCAAGAGTGGTTCATACCAAGTATAGGTGAGGGTGTGAAGCTGCTAGTAAGAATGTTAAATGGTACAAACAGTCCGTAAAACAGTTTGTCAGATTCTTAAAAAATTAAACAAATACCTATGATTAAATCCCACCTACTCCACAGCTAGATTCTTAGCCAGGAGACATAAAAGCATATGCATCCACATGAATATTTATAGCAGCTTTGTTTATAATAATTTCAAATTGGAAACAGCTCAAATGTCTAACCACAAATAAATGGATTAAAAAATTGTAGTATATCCATACATTGGAAGGCTATTTGTCTCGATAAAGTTATTGTCACTCCAACCATCCATTCAAACCTTTACTTGGGAAATATGGGATGTACATGATAGATATAGAATAAATCTTTAATTAATGTCTTTTGGAAATAATTTCTGAATTTATATATCATATTTATAATTCAGTATATTAGACAATACTTATTTAAATGATTATATCCCTCCACAGACTTTGGAAGTCTTACCAGATGTCTATTTCAACCCATCAGTTAAAGGCCACAACCACTAGCAGATACTTTCTAAAACCAGAGGCTCTTAGGATCAGGCCAGGAGCTCTGATTCCTTAAGACTAAGTGCATTTATAGTCAGTTCTCCTAAGATTCAGGGACCAGGAGATGCATAAAACAATGGCTAAGATCAGATTTTTGTGGCCAGAATGACTTTGACTTAATACTGCCTCTCCACTTCCTAGCTACATGATCTTGGGCAAGTTATCTAATTCTGTTAAGACTCAATTACAATCTTTGAAATTGAGATAATGATTGTTATCTCACAGGATTATTATGAGAATTAAATGAGATCATGTGTCTAAAGTGTTCAGTACAGAGCACACCAAGTATTAAACACTGCACAAATCACAGCATTGTAGCTATCATTATTCCAAATTATTTATTTGGGGGAATAAATGCTCAGGAATACAATGGCATTTACGCTTATATACATTCAGGACAATTTACACACCTGCAGAGGCAGGTAAAGGTTTCACATCCTCCTACTCCAAGACTTACCTTCGTCATCTGGCTGAAACTACATGTATGAGTCAAAGACATTTTGAGCTGAACTAAAGGTAGGTAAAGCTCTGCCAATAGTGCTACAATATTCTGGGGAGGGGAGGAGAGAGAGCAATGTGAACAAATTGAGTTTTTTAAAGGGATAAATTCTACATCAAAGAAACCTAGTAATGTGGGCCTCTGTATTATTCAAGATTCTGAGATACACAGGTAGGTGTACCCCAGGTTAGAAAGCATGCCACACCCTCCATTAGGTTCTCTGTGACTGGATCCCATTAGTATCTGTTTACTTGCTTTGTTAGTGGGATATACTGGGAATTTGGTCACTTAAATTAAGTGGCTTGTTTTAACTGGAACATCAAGAAACTTGCCTTGAAAATCTGGTTTCTAGTGCATTTATTCAGTAAAATTTAATCATACCTTGAAGGTTTGTTCGACAATGCAGAAGTAAATAAATACATGCTGAGATATACACTCTTGAGTAATGGGCCACTAGTTGCCTTGGTGATATTTTGCAACTGCTAATTGCTAAGTGGACAAAAGATGTTAATACTGGTGAAATAACAGTGAGTGACACTTGAGCAATGTGTATGAATTTCAATGCATTTTAGGGGAACAGAGAAACTGAAATGCAAGAGTATTAGAAACAGAAACTCAAGACAAAACTATCAACATATGCAATTATCTCTAAACAATGGGAAAAGTCTGAAGTAAACACCATCAAGATTCACATTTACCCAGAAAATGGTTAGAAAGAGAATGAACATTAAATCATGATATGTTTTAGCCACTGAACATCTTTAGAAGTTGACAGAAGACCATAAATAAACTTGTTTTCTTTAGTTATGCTCTAGTTAGTTTTCTTTAGTTATGATCTAGGCAAATCTTTTCTGGTATCTTAATTGAAATTAATTACTTCTTTCTCTGAATTTCTGAAATATATGTCTTATTCCACTTTTAAGCATAGATTTTTATCCTAACCTTTATAATACACAGTTTTTTTTTTACAATTTTACCAACTAAGGAACCCAGATGTGATAACCCCCCCGCCCCGGCCCAAAAAATGTAACTGCTAGTTTATCATGTCCCTTTGCTATGAATTGCATCAGACACTTTACCTCAGGTGTTGGAAACTTATAGCCTGCATACAATGAACATGTAGTGTTCTTTCTGGCCTTCATGATATTAAAAAAAAAAATCAAATGTCTTTAGATGGGGAATGCATTTTTGAGGAGCATATGCTCTTTAGATTTCTATTTTTTATTGTCTTATACTTGACATACTTCACTCATTTGTGTTATTTGCATAGCCCATGCAGGCTTGGGAATTGTGATTTTAAGTGTAAACTAAAATTTAGCTATTGAGCAAAGCAAATACTTGCATCTTAATATTAGCAAAAGAGCTAAGAAGTTTAGTCTGGGGACTGAGAGGAAGTAGTTTCAGCCTTGGATAAAAAGACTAGAAGGAAAAGAAAGGAAGCACTAATCAAACACTGGGAGAGAATACTCAGGAAGGAACACACAAGGCAAATGAAATAAAAATTACTAGTTGGTGAAGGAGGTATTTGGCATGCATGTCAAGAAAGTGAAAGACAAACTATAAAGGAACATCTGAGGTCTGGTGTGAGACAGCAGATGCCTTCCTCAGCAGGAGAAGGCATCCAAAGAGAAGGGACTGGGCCACATAAATGAATGTCACATACATACTCTGGGTCTAACTAGCTTAGAGGATTTTTAGGCCATCAGTTTGTGGTGTGACATAGAAAAATAAAAACCACGGCAATGCATTCCACCTAACATTTCCTTTTCTGATATTTTGGAAGCTCTCAGCTTATCTTGTTACCATGTTGTTAGAAATCCTTGTGACAGTGAAAACCTGGTAATGGTGGTTGACAGGCCCATCTTCATCACCTGCATGAAGCTCTTAAAGATACATAGATCTCTATTTTTGCATGAACATTTACTGAGCACTAAAATGCATAAATTTAAACCATGGCCACTTTCGTGGTTAGATAAGAATTTATGCTTCATCCTGATCAAGAGTGAATACAAATCCATGACAGCCTTTAACTGAAGGATATGTATTTTTTCTTGAAAGAGAAGCCTTTGCCTTAGTCTAATACTGATAAAAATGAAAACATATTCAAAATTGGTCCAACCACATGTTGATCTTTCCATTAAAACATATTTTCCCTACACACACAACTATCACAAGAAAGGAAGAAAATGAGGAGAAAACTGAAATCTGCACCAGCATGGTTGAGCCATCTGATGAGCCCTCTCTGTGGAATGCAGTGTGAAAAACATTCCATTGGGACCAGCAGAGTAATGACAGGTAAAATTACTCAAGAGAACAGGTCACCATCGCACTCAGGAACCTAACTCTCCTTTTGCCTAGAAACTTTATTTTATTTTATTTTTGCCTAGAAACTTTAATTTTCTTCTGTGGAGCTTCAGTGATCACCCCACATTTATAAGGAGGTACATGTGTCTTCATGAAAGATACCAAAATCAATCAGGGATGTAATGAGATGATGATGCAGGAATGTTGGAGAACTGAATGACAGAGAGCAAGAGGACCAAAAACTCTCTGGTTCAGAGAATGAAAGTAGTGGGTACATTGACAGAGAGTGGTTAATGTCTCCCTCAGTAATATGGGAGTGGACACCTGCCAGCCTTCTGCCCTATGACTCAGGTCCTCAGTTGCGAAGTAGGTGGGAACAGTATATAGAAGCTGATTCCTCCATAGAGGAAATAATTCTTTCTTATAGGCAAAGAGAAGTCAGAGGAGGGATTAGGAACATATGAGAAGGAGATTCCAAGGTTGAAAATGTGTTGTAGAGCCCTGTGCATGAGGTCTTAAGTGTAAGGTCTTAAATGTTCACTCAGGGAAAGGCTTAGCTTATCAGAAGTCATTAAGTAAGGTGATTAAGTCTAGAGACTAACCTCCAAGATTTCTGTGTCTCTAGAGTTTTTCCTCTGTATATCATTGGGGTAGGTATAAGGTGGTATTATCTGTTAATCAATTTTCATAAAATTGTTTCCAGATTTTTTGTCCTATATCTGAGAAGTTCCTGTTAAAGTATCCTAGGCAATACTCTATGAAACTAACTCTTTAGAGATATTCTAGAAAGATTACACAGACATAGGTGATACAGATGAAGGTAGTATCAATTCCCCCTTGATCCCTTTCACTTCTGGGGCTTTAGGGTAAGAGGGAAACACGGATCTCTCTTTGGCTTCTCTCCACCTTCATGCATTATAGCTCCCTTTTTAAAAAGAGGACAAGTGCATCTTTCTTGGTCTACCAGCCTGCTTCCGTGTTTCACAAACATTTATTGGTCGCCAACCATATGCTTAATGCTGTGTGAAGTGCTGGAGGGAACAAAGGAGTTACTCTTAGAAGTTGCCTTGACTTCTTCTTTTTTTTTTTTTTTTTTTTTTTTGACTTCTTCTTTTATGCATTCACCTCTGATCCCTTTCTGAAAATCAACTTTCCAGTTTACTCTATTTTCCTCTCTAATAAGTCACTGTCACTAACTTATATTTAACCCTTTTACTGCTGCGAGAATGTGTGTATCCCTAGCTACAGAGATTGCAAAGTCAACAGGCTCTTCTAACCTCTTCACGTCTAATAGAGTTCTTAGACATGAAGGGAATCAACAAGGAAATCATTGATTATGAAGGGGGTTTGGACGTCATGTCCCCTTGCTCAGTACCACAGTCCTAACACTTTTCTTCTTTCTGTATAGCTATAATAATTATAATAGCTACCATATATTCTGTGGTCATTATGCCAGCAGCAAAATATTTTCCATATATTGCCTGGCTGAATTCTTTCAGCATTTGAAGGAGGATAATTTTATCCCCATTGTACAGATTAGAAGACTGAGATTCAAGACCATTCTGCTGGTACAGAGTGGATTCAGGTTTTGAATCTTGCTCTTCTGAGTGTAAAGTTTTGGCACTTTCAATTTACCACACTGCACAGAAAATGCAGCATAGTTATTGTGGTTATACATATGTAAAATTACAATACCACAAAAACAGACTTTAGCAAATATTTTTGGATAACATAATACTATTAACTGCAGGTACTTAATAAAGAGATTTTGTTCCTTTCGAGGGCCTTAGTCATGCTAGACTCATTGCAGCTCTGTGAGCAGATAATGTTTTTTGTCCACTTTTAAAACTATTTGGCTGGCATAAATGCCCTGTTAACTCAGGTTAACCAACTCCCTTCTCTTCACCTATTTCCTTGCCTGCAAAACTGGGAGGTGAGATGAGCTAGTTGATCCTGAAGTCTCCTCTGGTGAGGCTCTGATGGTGCTTTCCTAAGCTCAGGTCTTGATCTGTGACCAACAGTGAAGACAACAGTGCCCAGTGAACAAACCATGGTCTGGGAATCAGGCTGGATTTCCATCCTGACTGTGTGACCTTGCTTCAGTCACTCTCAAGTCTGAGCCTCAGCTACCTCACGGATCAAGTGAGAAGAGTAGAGGTGATTAGGGCCTTCTAACACTGAAGCTCTCACCTTCTCTCCCACAGATAGTAGACATAGCTGCTTCCTCATATGTCCCAAGCACTTTTAGTCAGTTCCTCAAGCCAAGGACCAAATGCCCATTGTAAGGCTCTCTGATTGTTCCTGCTTCACTTAAACCATTAACCTCATGATAGCATTCTAGAGGGCATCAGGTTATAAGAGGGACATAAAAATTATAAGCTAGATTTGTCATTGACTTCATGGCCTTTAACAACCCTAGCTGTTTCCTTAAGCAGATGGGAGTAATCTTATGGTTGAAGCTTAGGGAAAGAAATTGTCTGGAAGGACTGTACACAGAAGAAAAGAGCAGGCAAAGCCTGCACCAGCTGGTAATAGGCTGGCATGATATTAAAGTATGGTGGCAAAATGAAACATTAAAACACCCAATAAAAGCCTAAGTGCTTGATCATCATCACTAATGAAAATATATGATTGCCTAATAAAATGCTCCATGCAGCCTCTGGCCATGGATCTGCATTTATTAACACCTGTTACCACTGCCATCTTCTTCCAGGGAAGGGTGACCTTCTATCCCAGATGGCCCATGGTCTAGAGAATTCAGTGTGGCAGAATTTTTGGTCAGTGGGTCCCAGGAGAGCCCAGCTGACCTGGGGTCCAGCAACAGCTGCCTGACTTCTATTTGTGTTTCCCTGGGTAATAAAGAGACAAGGGCAGTGGCTGGCAAGTCAAAGAAAAAAAAAAAAAAAAACAACTGCGGTACAATCTGTCTCATATATGCCTTGTTGATTAGGGATCTGTCAGCTGGGTTGTGAACACAAGGAACAAAACCTGGGGGTCTCGCAGTATACTTCAGGAAGTGAAATAGGATTCTTATTGGACATGAAGGAAATAACTGATTTTGCCCTTCTTAACTCTTCTCCTTTGAAGAGTATTCTCTCCATTGTTCAAAACGGACCCATCAAGGTCAACTGAAATTAACTTCCTGAGCAATTTGCAGCCTGACCTTTGGAATCAAGCCTCACATTAAAATGTATAGACGGATAGTATTTATATAATATTTTATCATTACCAAACTCTGAGACTTGATAAAAATCAGCTGTCAATTCCAACATGAGGATAATTTCATTTGATCCTAAAATAAGCCTTGTGAATTTGGCAATATAATTACTCTGAAATTTACTGATGAGATTTAGAGCAGTCAGTTAAATTACTGAAAGTCTCATAGTTTGCAGATGTCAGAACTGGATCCCAAAGAGTGATCTCAAATCCCTCAATCTGGTTCCCCAGCATCATGAAGTGGAATGAGCCCACTCTACCCCAAGGCCACCTTCTCCCAGAGGGTGGCTACCCCCATTTGAGCTCAAAGCCACATCAAATACTGTTACAGAAATAATAGTACTTGTGGATGGTGATGGGGGTCCTAAGAGAGCCTGGGTTCTCCACATAGAGGAAGAGGAGGAAGCTACACTTGGTGACCAAGACCTCTTGCTCCAGGTTAGCCCCTGGGTTCTCCCACTGTCTGAACTATCATGTATAAACAGTCATCACTTCAGGTCTTAGAAAGTTTTTGACCCTTCTTCCAAACTGGGCTTTCCTTTTTACCTTTGTAAGATGAGAAGATGGGGTTAAAATTCTTTCAAGTTTTCTTTGCCCCAGTCCTCCATATGTCTACTTTGCAATTATAAAAAGGCTTAGTTGGTGCTAATGTGGAGGAACAATATTCAGGTATACTTTAAAGGAGAAAAAAGTACACATCTATTACACAGCTAGTATTTACCAGAACTGTTCATATATCATCTCATTGTCGAACAGCACTCCAAGGTAAATATTATTGCCAAGATTTTATAAACTCAGAATTTGAATCTGATACAAATCTAAAAATGTGCTTAGTCCATTCAATGGGACACAATGGGGTTGACTTTCATGCCCAGGTTCTATCCAAGGCCTGGGCTCTTCCTGTTATATCACACCAGCTCCCAGTGACAATCCCTCCTTGCATCTCCTTACTTCTATCAGAAAGACCCTTGGACCTTAAACCCTATTATCTAGCTTACAATGGCTTTCTTCTCATAACTTGCCTCCCAGTGAAGGCACTTTATTACTGGCTATATTCTCAAATACATTTTTCCTTTCCAGCCACTACAATTTTCACAAGCAGAGGGGCGTAGTTAACTCGAGTTTTCCTCGCTGGACTTGACGTTGGCTGATTGCATTTCGCTGACATGCACTCCTCCTGCTGTGTTGCCAAGATAGTCCCCTATCATTTCTGCATCCCAGGCTGGCAGGGTGTGTGGCTTTGCAGCATCTTTTTTTTCACTCCAGAAAGAAAAGGATAATACTGTTTTACGGATGGAAATAAGAGCTCATATAATGAGAAATTCAGATTATTGCTTTCCTACAAGGGAGAGAAGAAAACTTACCGATATGAATTCTTCTTCCCATCATCCCTCCCTCCATTCTGTCTTTCCCACCTCTCTCTTCACATGTTTATTGAGTATATATTTTTGGAAAGCATGCTTCTGCAAACATGAGAGAAAAGTGTATAAATATTGAAAGATTTATTACTGGTGTTCCAAAGGTCCATTTTTTTGGGGTTTAGATATGGTATCACTAGCCAGAACAGATTGACTAAAACCTTCTCTGCAACTTATTAAAAGATTTTGCATCTGATTGGTTAATCACCTAATGGGGCCTTTGGAATGTAAGGCATAGGCCACTCAGGAATTGTTGGGAGGAAACAACCACTGGGCATGGCACCAAAGGAAGAGAATTCGTGGTTGGCACTACAGAAAAGAAGAATTTTGGGGAGAGGACTTAGAGAATTTTGGGGAATGTAGAGGATAAAAGCTTAGTGATAACAGAAAGATGTGTGGTTTCGAAAGCAAAAGTATCTTGTTAATTGATTAATTAACTAATTTATTTATTTATTTATTTTTATAGAACTACTCCAACCAAGGCTGGTGTCTGAAACTAGGAAAATACCAGACCTCATGACTGTGAGAAAATAGAAAATACATATAGTTTCACTCATATGTGGAATTTAATAAACAAAATAGATGAACATGTTTGGGGGGAGAAGGGCAAACCATAAAACAGACTCAACTATAGAGAACAAATTGATGGTTCCCAGAGGGGAGGGGAGTAAGGGAATGGGTTACATGTGTGATAGGGTTTAAGGGCATTTGTGATGAGCACTGGATGTTATACGTAAGTGATGAATAATTAAGTTCTACTCCTGAAACTAATATTACACATATGTTAACTAACTGGAATTTAAATAAAAATTTGAAACAACAACAACAAAAAAAAAGAAAAAAATTTACATTTGGGCATCTGTCTCTGCTTCTTGACTCAGAACTCCTAAAATGCTTGCAACACCCTAAGTAATAAAAATACTAGAAGCATCTTTTGTTCTTATATTTGGTCTTTGACCCTAGTTCTCAAAACAGAGTTCCTAAGTCCCTTGGATTTCCTGGTAGCAATGTCTTTTATTCTAATGAGGTGACTCTTGGTGGGCTCCTGGGTGGGAGCTGGTCACCAGAAAAACTAAGCCATAATTAGAAGCTTGGAATTTTTAGCCCCACTTACCATTCTCCAGAGGAGAGAAGGACTGGAAAAGGAGCTAATGTTCAATCATGCCTACAGAAGGAAGCTTCCATAAAAATCTCAAAAGTAAAGGTGCAAAGAGCTTCCAGTTCAGTCAGTATAGAGAGGTGCTGTCAGAGTGGTGCCCTGAAGAGGCCATGGAACCTCCGTGCCCTTTCCACATACCTTATCCTATACATGTCTTCCATCCGAACACTCATCTGCATCCTTTGCCACATTATTATTATTTTTTTTAATAAATTGGTAAATGGCAAGTAAACTGTTTTTTCTGAGTTCTGGGAGTTGCTCTAGAAAATTAACCAAACCCAAGGAGAGGGTCATGGAAACCTTCATTGTATAGCCAATCCATCAGAAGCACAGGTGACAACCTAGACTTATGATTGGCATAGAAGGAGGTTGAGGGGAGCCTTGTGTGTCTGAACCCTTAAACTGTGGGATCTGGAGGTAGATAGTATCAGAATTGAATTAAGTTGTAGGACACTCAGCTCCTGTTGCAGAGAATTTCTTATTGTGGGCTAAGTCCATGTACCTGGTACCAGAAGGGTTGTGAGTGTGGTAGTCATGTGAGAGTAAAGGAGGAACCCAGGAAAATGACTGAGTTTTTCCCAACTCAACAACCTATGATGGAGTATAGGATAATGTTTGTAGAAAAAGTCTGTACAGAGTGGGTGGCTATGAAGCCAATAATTGAACCCTAGGTTTGTTTTTTCACTAAGCTGCTTAACTTTCAGCAAGTGACAGACTCTTTAAGGACTGGCTTCTTCATTTGCAAACTGAGGAAAGAATATCACCAACTCCATGTGATTATTGAAAGTATTAAATGAGAGACCATATTTAAAACACTATGAATCTAGTAATTATTGAGATCACTGCGCAATTTTTTTTCTTTTATCAAGGTCATATTATGGCATTTGTAAAATCTACAGGGCTTTTGTTTCTCTTCCTTTTCTCTGAAGCTATCTCCATTTTGTAACTCACTTTCTCCCCTGGGGGGAAGATAGGGGAGGAAATAAGTGGAAGAGGTTGTGATGAAAACTGTTGAGAGTAAGTAGTGAATAATTGATGTTTAATAGGTAAGAGATACAAAGACCCAGGAAGCACGTGGTCCTAGTGAAGTGATGTGTTCCAAAGATAGGCTCAGGGTCCTTTAGTCCTTTGTGCCTAGGACTGGAATCCAACTCCCAGAGAACAAAAACCAGGTGTCAGGATCCAGATTTCATTCTGATCCTACTAATGGTTTGTAAGGTGCTAGCAGTCATAGGATACAGAGAAGCCATGTGGCCACCTCTGTGAACCAGGTGATCGTGGCAAGAGAAGAGTATTTCTAAGGTAGTAAGTAAGCAATGGCAGGAGGCATTGGTATGCTCCGGAAGGATAGCCAGAAGTGGCTGCTATAAACAGGGATGGGTTGGGAAAACTCCTTTTAGGCATTCATTCATCAACAAACATGTATTTAGCGCCCACTATGTGAGTCATTGATTTAAGCATGCTGCTACTTTTGTGCAAACCTTATCCTTTCTGTCTCAACTGAGAACTAGAGCATAGGGGTTGAGAAAAAAAGGGGGGGTGGGCTGGGAAATGGAGAGTTTGCTGCAAGACTGACTGCATACATGCAGGGAATTTTTAGAGGAGCATTCATTCAACTCACATTTATTGAAACCTATTCTGGCTGGACATCATGATAAGCCCTGTAAGAAAAACAAAGATGAATAAAACATATTCTTTAACCTTGAGGATCTCACAGTCTAGTGGGTAAGACAAACAAATAAGGAAATAAGAATAACACAAAGTAATATGTTTTGAAATAGAGTGGTAGGGACTGTGCTCCAGGAGAAATCAGAACTAGCAGGCAACATGTGGGAATCCAAGACTCTGGTGCTTTGGCAACTGATACCCAGGACCAGAAAGCAATGTATGAACTGAAGGGAGACCATGAGCCTGGCCAGGATAGCTAGGAATGCAAGCAGTGGAATGGGGGTTAAAGGATCACTGAGCAAAACACCAAGCTTTTACATCGATTTGGGGTATCTCATTTTGTTTTACATGTGAGGGCCAGGCACGTAACCATAGTGTTTCAAATCACCAACCACAGAAAGATCAAACAACTTAGAACCATTCAGTCAGAATCAGAACAAAAATGACAACCACCAGTGGTCTTCAGATTGCTTCTCAGGGGGCTCTGTGTTTTAAAAGCAGAACAACATGAATTATAAACTCACCAGACTTTATTTATGTAACAGGTCTTCCTGTGTCAAATATCGTGCTAGTTCTTAATAAATGTTTACTGTTGTTACTAACAATATCACCTAAGTAAAATTCCTACACAATGCAAGTAGCTGCTCTACCAGTTATGTTGTTCCTCTTAACTACAATCCATTCTGCAGCAACTGGGAGATCAATTGAAATGTGAAGATTTGGGGAGACAGTGGACGAAGTTCTATGTCCTGGTGTTGAGGGAACTCTCTGGAGACAGAAGAAAGACCAGGGTAAGAAAGAGCACAAGAGAATTCCTGGCATGACAAAAGAAGTTCACACAGACTTGGTGCACTGAGATCCACTGCTTTTCCTCTTAGCTTTAGAACTGGCCCAGTTGGTTTGGGGAGGTTGTGTTTCCTTCCTAGGAAAAAAAAAAAAAGCATGTTTCCACAGTACAATTTCTTATTTTAATCTCTCTGACAAACTCCATGTAAACCAACACTTATTAAATGAAGCTTCAATCATATTCCCCAAGCAAAAGAATCTGACTTAAGATTTCAATAGCAATGAAAATGCAATTATCCATAATTAACATTTGGGAAATACGTAGCCCTCCTCACAAAGACACTTTTTTCTAAATTGTCTAGATAATGTATCAATACAGTTCCTTGTAATTTTGACACTGGAAAATATGGAGCCCTGGATGGTCCAAATAACAGACCTAAATCTTCTTTTCTACAGGAAGACAAGACTACCTATAAAGTTCTATTGGGGTGCCTGGGCAGCTCACTTGGTTAAGCATCTAACTCTTGATTTCAGCTCAGGTCACCATCTCAGGGTCCTGAGATTGGGCCCTGCATCAGACTGCACTCAGCAGGAAGTCTGCTTGAGATTCTTTCCCTCTGCTCCTCTCCCTGTTCCCTCTCTTTCCCTCTCAAAATAAATAAATAAATATTTAAAAACATAAAAAAGAAATAAGGTTCTTACTTGTAGCCTAATAGAAAACTCTGTTAACAATTAGTTCTTGGGCAGCCCAGGTAGCTCAGTGATTTAGTGCAGCCTTCAGCGCAGGGCATGATCCTGGAGACCCAGGATCAAGTCCCATGTGTGGCTCCCTGCATGGAGCCTGCTTCTCCTTCTACCTGTGTGTCTGCCTCTCTCTCTCTCTCTTTCTCTCTCTCTCTCTGTCTCTCATGAATAAATAAATAAAATCTTTAAAAAACAAACAAACAAACACACAATTAGTGTTCAATAAATGCTGAGTCACCAGGATGGCACTGCTTCCCTACCCAAGTCTGAAAGAGTAAGTCTTTTCTACTCAAATAAAGTACTCTGAAAAACTCTTTCATTCACATGGGACCATTTTAGCAATACATATTACTAAGCTTCTACTAAGTTTGAGAAATAATGATGTATGCTAACAGATTAATGAGAAAAAAATCCTAGTTTTTTAGGAGCTTATAAGCTCCTTGGAAAAACTAGACTTAGAGATATGAAAAGTTAATAAATTTGATAACTAAATTAAATAGTAAAAAAGATAAATAAGTTAATCATGTAAAAATCATAAGGTGGTGAATGTTATGAAGAAAGCATCAAGCAGGAGCTGGATTGAGGTTTAATTATTTATTTTTTTATTTTTATTTTATTTAAATTCAGTTAATTAACATATAGTGCATTATTAGTTTCAGAGGTAGAGGTCAGTAATTCATCATTTGCATATAACACCCAGTGCTCATCACATCATGTGCCCTCCTTAATGTCCATCACTTAATTACCCTATCCCCCCACCCTCTTCCCTTCCAGTAACCCTGTTTGTTTCCTATAGTTAAGAGTCTCTAATGGTTTGTGTCTCTCTCTGATTTCATCTTATTTTATTTTTCCCTCCCTTCCTCTATGATCATCTGTTTTGTTTCTTAATTCCACATATGAGTGAGATCATATGGTAATTGTCTTTCTCTGATTGACCTATTTTGCTTAGCATAAGACCTTCTAGTTTTATCCATGTTGTTTCAAATGGTAAGATTTTGTTTTTGATGACTGAGTAGTATTCCATTGTGTGTGTGTGTGTGTGTGTGTGTATCACATTTTCTTTTGGATTGAGATTTTAAATACTGGGAGAGGGGGTAGTCAGGGTAGGCCTCATTTAGAACATGATAGCTGAGCAAGGACTTGAGAGAAGTGGGCATTCTGGCCAAGAAGTATCTCTTCATGGAATACTGGCAGACAGTATTCCAGTTAGAAGGGACAGCCAGTAAGAAGACTTAAGGAAGACTCTTAAAGGAGGCTAAGAAGACTGATGGAGCTAAGGGAGAGCCATAGGATAAAAGGTTCAACATGAAACATGGAGCCAGATTACATAGGGCTCTGTAGGCAACTATAAAGACTTTGGCTTGTGCTCTGTATGAAATGGCAAACCATTTCAAGATTTAAACAAAAACAAGGCATGACTTTCTTAGGTTCTAAAAAGATTGATCTGGCTGTTGTGTTGGGATAGACTTCTGGGAGGCAGAGAGTGAAATACGAGGCAGTTAGGAGGCACAGTAGTAATCCAGAGAAATGACCATGGTGGCAGCTTGGACCAGAGCTAGCAATAGAGGTGGTGAGAAGTGGTCAAATAATGAATATATTTCAAAGATAGAATGTGATAGGACTTGAGAGTGCAAAGGTTGGCTTCATGATGTATAACTTGAGAAGACTTCAGAGAAGAGACTGAATTTTAGCTGAATCTTTAGCTAGTAGAATATGACTAAGACTGGTGCAAAGTAACAAGGAAGGAAATGTAAGGTAGTAGAAAAGGCACAGCAGCAAAAAGTACAATCAACTTTTAGAAGATAGTAGGTTGATTACTTTGGGTGGATTTAAAGTTTTAGGAAAATCAGTAATTCAAGATTGGTACATGGAAAAGGCAAAACACATGGCTTTAGGGATTCATGTTGGATGAACTTTGGTCCCTAAGTGATCTTGGCTATTTTGCTGCCAAAATCCAAAAATCTCAGAAATGGAATAATAGGCCAATGTTGCTCCCCCAAAATGCTTTTCTGCTACAACATTGTTGACAAAGGATTGGTTAGCCTCTTCCTAAGTACTTCTAATGGCTATTTTTTTTAGTTCAAAATAGTCCCTTCATCAGGAGGGAAGATTTTTTGTTTATTTTTAGAAGATTTCTCAGTATTGAACTGAATCTGTCTTTATATAACTGCTAGCTGTTGGCTCTACTTAATTTTTAGTCACTAGTCACTAGCTCCTTTACGCAAGAGACATTTATGTCTACTAATACAACATAAGGAAGAGGATTAGCATTATTTGAATTTCTTCTTGGGACCACTGTGAAGGCTATTTTATGTTAATTATCTCATTTAATAATCATAGCAATCCTATGACAGAGGAGACCCTCAAATTAAACTGTCACTCATTGTGGAGGGTTTATATATGAATGTGTATGGAGGGAATTGGTAAAGGACACAAAATTAGGTCTTCCTATATGGTGGTTAGGGCTTTCCCATGGAAGAGTAAATAATTTCACATCTTCTTCTTTTTTTTGTCTCATTCATCTCTTGTGTGGTTTCTGAGGAGCCAGGTATTAAGACAGACCCAAGGACACAGGGCATAAGAAATCTGTTCACAAGTAACTCTCGCCTAGACCTTTGGGGAGAAGAATGGATGTGTGAGAATCTCTCATGAGATTTGTGTGCATCTCTGTCTAGCTTTTACCAGATGACAGAGTAGAAAAATATTTGGGCAGAGCTTGCAGCTTGGAGTCAAGAGTGGTCTCAAGAACAAAACAGAGTGACTGTGCAGGACAAGATGAGAATTCAGTGACTTGAGATCATGTCACTTCCAACAGTGGATTCCATTGCTCCCCTTTCACGGAAGATGGCCACAGTTAGAGTTCAGGAAAAGTCTCTAGGTCAAAATTTGTAAGTGGAAGAGGCGGGGGGAATGTGTTCTAACCAACTCCAAGGACTTCCCTGGACCTCCAGGGATTGTGCCAGGCACTACTGGGGAGCCAGAGATAAAGGGGCCAGAATCAAAGACTGTCTTCTTCTCACTCACAGATTGATGGAAGATGCTTAGAACTAAAATAAGCCAAGGTCTAGGAGTCATAGAAGAATGAATGCTATGGGAGACCAGGAACACAAGAATACTTCTGGCTGCATTGTCCAGAGGCTTGGAAGGGGAATGAGATTTTTGAAAAGTGGGAATGGTCAAGGTGAAGGGAAATTAAGATGGCTAAAGTTGTGAAGAGGAGAAACCACAGATCGCATAAGCAAATAGCTCCATTTGACTCATGCATGAAGCTCACGAAGGGAAATCATTTGAACAAAGGAAACTGTTGCAAGGGCCAGATTGCAAAGGATCACTAACAACTTGCTGGATTTGACTCCATGGTTAACTAAGAATTCTTTGAAGTGTTGAACAGTGAATAAGCTGTGTGCATCAATACTAGCCTCTGTGGCCAAAAGAATAACTTTAATTCCTCTGTGTTGAATAGCCCCTAAAATGTTTTAAAGACATGGTCTGTTCATCTTATGTCTTATCTCAAGTCTAAGCATTTCTATTTAGTAACATCTCTTACCTTTAAGGCATGATTCCAATCTCCTTAGCGTCCTGGTCACCCTTCCCTGAACACTAAAGATTATTCATAAGCAACTAACACTTATTAAAATCTTATAATATTTCAGGCAGTGTGATGAAAATTTTAAATGGATTATCTTATGAAACATCATAATAGCCCTATAATGGAGGTGTTATTTTATCCTCACTTGACAGATGGAAAACCTGAGGTTTAGAGAGGTTGGGTAAGTTGCCCAAGGCCAGTGAGTGCCAGATGTAGAATCCAAACCTAGACTTTTTGCCTGCAGAACCCAAGCTTCTAAACACTACACTCTCTACCCACCCCCTCATCCTCAATTTAAAAAGAGAGAGAGAGAGAGAGAGAGAGAGAGAGAGAGACCTTCTAGAATTTGGGTCTAGACTCCAGAGCACCAACCCATTTCCTTTCTTGGACCTCAATTTCCTCACCATCAAATAAGGGCTTTGGACCAGAACTTCTGTAAGAACTAGTTCTGATATGCCATGATTTTATTTTATTTTATTTTTATTTTTTTTAAAACTTTTTTTCTTTATTTATTTATGATAGTCACAGAGAGAGAGAGAGAGAGAGAGAGAGAGAGAGAGGCAGAGACACAGGCAGAGGGAGAAGCAGGCTCCATGCACCGGGAGCCCGACGTGGGATTCGATCCCGGGTCTCCAGGATTGCGCCCTGGGCCAAAGGCAGGTGCCAAACCACTGCGCCACCCAGGGATCCCCTATGCCATGATTTTACTTGTTTGCATAAGTAATTGCATTCTAATGGAGCTATGGTAGCAAAAATTCCATTCATTGAACAAATACTATACAAAAAAGGCAGAGGAAGAAATTGTAAATCCTACTTATGCTTAGGATCACCCTTGAAAGGTCTCAATTACCCTTCAACACCTTATTTTACATAAACCAAAGAAAGCAAATATATCCTATAGGATGATGTATATCACATGCTTAAAATATACTTTAAATCAGATACCATCTTAGGGCCACATAACATTTTTCTTTCATAATAGTAATAATTATAATAATAAATTAATAACTGGGAAGATGGGAAGAGGAATATGCTTCTGACTGGTACAGAGGAAGAGAAATCCAATAACCTCTTTTACTTTTTTGCACTAAAAGCTTAAGTTAAAATGATTGAGAACCACGCTATAAATATAAGTATAAATACAAATGGGTTTGGAAATATGAGAAAATAATCCCAGCCGTTCTGAAAGCAACGGGGTGTTCAGACTGGCTGTGACCACATAGGACAGGAAGGCGCCTCTAGAGACGGTCTGGCTCACTCAGATCGACCTCTGTCATCAGCCAGACTGAGATGACCAGTTTGAAAAAGTGAGGCAGGTTAGTAAAATCCTTGCAGCATTGTGATTTTTCACAGTTTTGCCTCTGCCTTGGTCAGACTAGTGTCCTTCTAGGTTGACCACCCTGATATACTGGGCAATGTAGCAGAGCTCCCAGTCTTGTCTAATAAGTGCCATGCCTAACCTCCCTTGGTTTTCCAGACCCTGGATTCATCCTTCTGGCTCACAGTCCTTGTCTGCATCTAACAATAGCAGGTCTCCTGGGCCCCTGCCATAACCGAGTTGGAGCTTGGCTCCTGCCAGATAGACCTGCCACCTGGTTGCCTAACTGACACATGACCCTTTCCACCATAGGTTATCTGTGCAGCTGTCTATGTGTTAAATACTGTGTATAGAATCTAGATTTGAGTTGGGCTTATTTCTGTGTTCAATATATCTGATTCCACTCACTAGATGGAGACAAGAGGGGCCAAACTGGAAACAATTTCATAGGCAAGAGAGCTTCTTACCTGAGACTGAAGTGTGTTTGGATTAAAAGAGGAATCTTGAAAGTTGTGACCTACAGATGGTGCTGAAATTAGAGATAGGAAACTTACCTCAAATTGAGTCATCCGTGTTTCAAGGCTAGCTGAAAAATGGAAGACAAGGCCTGGGGTCAAACAAAGGCTGCCAGAGAAGTAAGAGGTAAAAGAAGCAACAGTGAGCAACTTGGAGTGAGCAGTATGGATGAATCTGGAAGCAGAGGACCATTGCTTGCAGCTATTGGCAGGCACTTTCAGCTGGAGACTTGGGCATAGGCTCATTCATATTTGATGAGCCCGCTAATTCAGTGGTTGAAATCTTGGATTCTGAGTGAAAAAGATGAATTTGCATGCCAGCTCTACCAATTTCTACCTATACTATGATTGTTCCAGAATTTCTACACTAAAGTGCCCAAGGGGAACCATCTGGTTGAAACAAAGGCTTGGGAACTTCTCTTGAAACTGCCTTGGCTTGGTATATAAGTAAAATTGAAAGAAATTAAGTGTCTATATCTAAGGATGCCTGAGGCTGGGTTGATGGTGCAGTATTAATCAGCTATTGTCACAATAATGATACATAACAAACAACCACAAAATCCTAATGGCATATAATAATACGCTTTTATATCCATGCTCACTGGTATGCAGGTTGGCAGGGGGTAGCTCTGCTTCAGGCTACGTATCTGCTGGTCACAGTTCTTCTGTGTTGTGCTTAGCTAAGTCTGGCTCCATGCAGAGGACTGGGCTGAGGTTTGCTCTGCATGTCTTACAACCTCTTTGGACTAGTGATTACCTGAGACATATTCTACTTATGGAAAAATATAGGAAGACAAGAGATGAACCCAACCACGCCAGCACATTTCAAGCCTTTCCTCCAGTCACACCCATAGGCCCCGCTGTCCATAGCAAGGTGCAGGGCCAAGCCAAAAGCTAAATGATGGGGAAGTGCTTTCCTCCCACTCTGGTGCCATGGAAAGGAGGGGGGTATAGATGCAGCCACCAGTATTAAAAACTTGAAATGGGGACACCTGGGTGGCTCAGTGGTTGAGCATCTGCCTTTGGCTCAGGGCATGATCCAGGGGATCCGGGATCGAGTCCCACATTGGGCTCCCCGCAGGGAGCCTGCTTCTCCCTCTGCCTGTGTCTCTGTCTCTGTCTCTCTCTGATGCAAAAATAAATAAAATCTTAAAAAAAAAAAAAAACTTGAGACAAAGCCAGATTTTGGTAGAGTTGCAGTCTACATGTCTTTTAAAGTATATAACTTAAGATATCTCCTCTGTAAATCTAAGCTGAAACAACTCAGAAGAGCACAAAAGGCAACTGTATAGACTCTGGAGCCAAAGATAATAGGTTCAAAACTCAGTTCCAGCTCAGAGTAGCTGTGTAGGCTTGGGCAAACGACTTAACTATTTTGTGCCTTCATTTGTCCTTCTGTAAAATGGGAATATGGTATTCTATAATGATAGTACTTTTTCCACAGGATTATTGAGCTATTAAATGGATAAAGATCAATAAAGTATCAAGAATACCATCCAGCACAGAGTTTGGTAGATGTAGATGGTAAATACCCAACACTCTAGGCAGCCTTCCCAGCTACTCTCTGGATTTGCACTTCAAACACACTTGCTTCCCCCTTGTCCTTTGCTCTGGCTTTCCTTCTACCCTATCCAGTTGAATCCTTGCTCTTTAGTATGTACTTACTCACCCCTGACTGTCTCTCTTCCACACTCACTGCCACTTCCAGAACCCATTCCTGGTGAGCACTTCCCACACCTGTATTTCCTTAGCATCTCTTTTAGGCCTCCTTCAAGGCTTCGCAAGGCTTAAGGCCCTTTATGATGTGGGAGAAGGTGTTAAGCAAGAGGCAGGAGGTGATTTCCAAAAATGAGGCAAAGTAGAGAAAGTCTAGAAGTTCAAAGATAACGTGGGGGTTATGGAGGAGATGATAGGTTATAAGTTAACAAGAGATAATGGAAGCTCTATGAACCACTATGGATCCTACAGTGACAAAGGTGTTGGAGTCAAGTGCTGGGGCTCTATGAGCTATAGGGATCCACAAACCTCATTCTTGTACTTACTAATCTTTGTCTTCACATCTCTTGCCTCTGTCTTTCCCAATTTCACCAACAAGTTTGTAAATTGGAATCTGTGTTTTGTGTCTCATGACTATTGTTCCCCCAGGAAATCATAACCTCCAGAAAGCCAGATGTTCATCTTATGTGTGCCTGCAGCTCCACCCCTTCCCTTCCTCTCTCCTCTACCCCCTCACCATGCCCACCACAAAGCTTTGTGCACAGCAGCTCTGTAGTTTCTGAATTAAATATTGCCCCAATCTGAGAAAGTCATTACTAGGGTTACTGTCAGGGAAGATTCAGTGAAATCTCTTTCTCCACTTCCTACAATACCTTGAATATCCAGAGTCTCAGAACAAATACACACACACACACACACACACACACACACACACACATCCCTGTGCTGAAACACACACCACACACACACACAGACAGACACATTTAGAATTTAATCATCCTATTTATCCTTTGGGTTACCAACATTTGGGGCAAAGAAAATGTGAGAAAGAAAGATTGAAGAAAAAAAAATTCTCATTTTAAACATTGCAGCTAATTCCATTAATTATGTTGTGATGCAATTAAGCATTTCATTTCAGAGCTATTAAAGCTTAAATTATTTATTAATAATTACAGATCATTACCTGATAGTGTTCACTCTGCAGAACAGGTGATGAATAATTTATCAGCTTTGACATGGTTCTCTCCTCACAGCCATCTTTAGATGGTGTCTATATTTGTACATGTCAGCTTGCCAATATATGTGCCTGTTTGTGTGAATCTACTGTTCTTTCTGTTTATATAGAATCTTCCTGAATTCTGGATGTCATTTAAAACTTCTTATTCTTACAGTTTAGCAATATTGATTGTAGGTGAGGTAGAAATAATGCTAATGTTGTATAAATAAAAAGGTGCATTTTCTTCGTGGTTGAGATGGACTTCAGCTCTAAGAGTAAATTAGAATTTCATTTATTTATTACAGAAGCTTTTTCTTACTCCTCTCTCCTGCATTTCAGGATCTTTAATTATTATTATTGTATTATAAATGTATTTATACATTATTACTGTATATAGTCATAAGAACAAATTAATACTTTTGTTTATATGATGTCTAAAGATTGTTTTAATAAAAACTAAGGCAAAATATTAGAATTTAAAAGTATTAAAAGAATTAAAAGAATTCCATGATGAAGCAACACAAACAATGATTGGCAAATGAATGCTGATGTTACATAGAGATAAAAAGCAAAGCCCAGCTGTTATTGAACCTAACCAGTCAATTTTAACATCATCTGGAGATGTTGACCTTCATGTTGTATCTGGGAAGAATTCTAATATCACCAATTACCCACATGGGATATTCCTCAGGACATATTACCAAAAAGCACAGCCACACAAGAGTGACTTAATCACATGCCATCTATATGGACCTCAGTGTACAATGATCTATCTTAGGAGCTTAAATTAGAGAACAATTCTTCACTCAAAACATAATTTTTGATATCTAAGTTATGCGAACACTGTGCTGGATGCTGGAGATACAGCAGTAACTAGGATCAGGTGAGAGGCTTTAGTGGATTCAAAACATTTTTTTTTTAAGATTTTATTTATTTTTTCATGAGACACAGAAAGAGAGGCAGAGACATAGGCTGAGGGAAAAGCAGGCTCTCTCTGTGGGGAGCCTGGTGCAGTACTCGATCTCAGGACTCCAGAATCCTGCCCTGAGCCAGAGGCAGATGCTCAACCACTGGGTCACCCAGGTGCCCCTCAAAATGATTTCTAATAGCACATTAGAAATAGCACACTTTTTTATAGCACACTTTTTTTTTCCAGTTGATCTTCCATCATTTCTCTATCTTCTGGTGAAATTCCCTAGGAATGAGACAAGCTTCTCCATTCTAAACAAAATTATTTTTGATACAAAAATCAATCAATTTACCATGGCATGTTCTCTGACTCAATTCTGCATAGATCTGCTTTAGCTCTTCAAGACATACTACCTCCAGTGCTGCAAGTATGTTGTATATGGATTCAAGTGTGTAAGGAGATGTGGGTTTGAACACATTCTTCCAGAACCTGGACAAGGAAAGGAAGGAAGACTTGTATTTTCTAAGCAATTATAACTTTTTCTCAAACCCTAGCAGCCGCAGACTTTTTATTCTCAACGTCAGGGTGGGGGGTCCTGCCTATCTTATGATGCTGTCTGTCCTGCTGCAGGACCATCTTCAGAAATATCTCTTTTGTTGTAGCAAAATATAGATGACATAATATTAATGATTTTAACTACCCATAACCATGCAATTCAGTGGCATTAAATACAACCAAAATGCTGTGTAACTAACACCTATCTGTATTTGGAAAATTTTCATCACCCCCAACAAAAACTCTGTATCCATTAACCATAACCTTCAATTGTCTTCTTCCCACACTCCCTGTTAACCATATTCTACTTTCTGTTACTAAAAATGTGCTTGTCCTAGGTGCCCCTTATAAGTGGAATTAACAATATTTGTCCTTCTGTGTCTGGCTTATTTTGCTAAGCATATTTTCAATGTTTACCCATGTTAAAGCATTTATCAAAATGTTATTCCTTTTTTGAAGACTGAATGTCATTTTATTATGTGTATGTATCACATGGTATTTATCTGCCCATCTATTGATGGATACAGGTTATTTCTACCTTCTGGCTCTGTGAATAATGCTGCTATGCCTATTGGTATGTAAATATCTATTTGAGTCCCTACTTTCAAGTCTTCTGTATATATACCTAGGAGTAGAACTGCTGGGTCATGTGATGGCTTCTTGTTTAACTTTTTGAGAAACTGCAAAACTGTTTTCCATACAGGTTGTAACATTTGACATTCCCACCAGGAATGCACAAAAGTTTCAGCTTCTCTACTTTCTGTTATTGGATGCATAGGTATTTATAAATATTGTATCATCTTGCTATATTTAACTTTTTGTTAATGTGTAACATCTTTCTTTATTTTTTATAAATCTGTTTTATTAAAGTCTATTTTATCTGATATTAGTATAGCAATCCCAGCTGCCTTTTGGTTACTATTTGCATGGGATATATATTTTTTTCTATTCTTTCACTTTCAATATATTTGTGTCTTTGGCTCTAAAGTGAATCTCTAATAGATATTATGAGGTTGGATTATATTTTAAGATCCATTCTGCCAATCTTTGTCTTTTGCTTACAAAGTTTAATCCATTTACACTTAAAGTAATTATTGATAAGGAGTGATTTACTTCTGACATTCTGCTATTTTGTTTTATACAAACTTTAAACCTTTTTTTGTCCCTCGTTTTCTCTATACTGGATTCTTTTGTGTTTAGTTGATTTCTTATAATGAAACATTTAAATTCTCTTCTCATTTTATTTTGTGTATATTCTATAGACATTTTCTTTGTGGTTACAATAGAGATTACATTCAACAGTATAAAGTTATAACTACTTTGAATTTATGTGAATTTAAGGTTAATCCCTTGCAAAACCTCTGCTTCTATACAGCTTTACTCTCTGGCTTTTCTTTTTACTGGTGTTATAGATTGCATCTTTATATAATGTGTGCCCCAAAACATAGATTAATAGTTATGTTTATACATTTGTATCTTAAGTCATGTAGAGAATTAAAAGTGGAGTTACAAGCCAAAATTACGATAATACTAACTTTTCTAATTGCCTATATACCCACTTTTACCAAAGATCTTTACTTCTTCGTGTGGTTTAAAGTTATTGCATTGTTTCTTTTTGTATCAACCTGACTGAAGGACACAAGGATTTTTTTAGAGGAAAAATCAAGGGCTAATATACTTCTTCATCATTTTTTTTTAATTTGCAGATGTCTTAATTTCTCTTTCATTTTTGAAGAACAATTTTGCCAGATATAGAATCGAGTTATGTTTGTTTGTCTGTTTGTTTTAGCATTTAGAATATGCCAACCTGCTGATTTCTGGTAAGAAATTGACTGATAATCTTATTATGGAGCTCTTATACATGATGAGTTACTTCTGTGTTGCTGCTTTTTAAGATCTTTCTTTGTTTCTGACTTTGACAGTTTGTCTTGGTGTGGATATTTTTGAGTGTATTCTACTCAGTATCATTAAGCTTCTCAAACTTGGGAAGTTTTCAGCCATTATTTCTTCAAATAGTCTTTCTACCTCTTTCTCTTTTCTTCTGGGATTCTCACTATGCATATTTTGGTCCTTTTGATAGTGTCCCACTATCCCTTAGGCTCTTTTCATTTTTCTTTACTCATTTTCTTTCTATTCATCAGACTCAATAATTTCAGTTATTCCCTCTTCAAGTTTACTAATTCTTCTACTTGCTATTGTGGAATAGCTATTGAGCCACTCTAACATATTGTTTATTTCAGTTATTGTACATTTCAGTCCCAGAGTTTATTTTTGGTTCCTTTTTATAATTTCTATGTATTTTTTTTATCAGTATGTTTTTATTGAGAGGAATACGGTCTAATCACCTACCCTCTCAATTTTACCAGTGTTATTATTAAAAAAAAAAAAAATATATATATATATATAGCCGTATCAGCCCAAACTATATTATACAAGACAATAATGCAGAGTAATATTATTTAGGAAGACATGAGGCTCAGCAAGAGAAGGTATTATCAACATTTTCGAGAGAGAACAAGTAAATGAGGAATAATTCAGTTAAAACTAACACAGTTTTTAAAATTTTGTAGCATATGACTGACAAATTCATGGATGTTTGATTTCAGAAACGGAATTTTAACATCAATCAAAACAAATAATATCTACCTTTTCTTCTTTTTTGCATATATTTTTAAATTTTATTTAAATTCAATTAATTAGCATATAATATATTGTTGGCTTCAGAGGTAGAAGTCAATGATTCATCAGTCTGATATAACACTCAGTGTTCAGTACATCACATGCCCCCCTTAATGCCCATCACCCAATTACCCCACACTCTTCCCCTCCAGTGACCCTCAGTTTGTTTTCTATGACTAAAAGTCTCTTACAGTTTGTCTCTCTCTCTGATTTTGTCTTGTTTTATTTTTTCTTCTCTTCCCCTATCATCCTCTTCTTTGTTTCTTAAATTCCACATACAAGTAAGATCATATGATAATTGTCTTTCTCTGATTGACTTATTCCACTCAGTATAATTATTAGGATTAATATATATTGATTTAGCCTTTAGCTCTGTAGTAGCAACCCATCTCCCATCTTCAGCCCCAGGGCAGACAACTGCAGGCACAATAATATGCATTTCTCATGTGGCTCACTAGAACCAGGTGGGCAATGAGGATATCATCCTCCAAATATGAAGATCCTATGTTCTGATTATGGATGGCTGTTTCTGATTGCTGAAATGAAGACATACAGACTGTCTGCCATTATTTCAACCCTCCTAGATTCAGTGGCTTTCAGGGAATTTCAATGAACTGTACTTGTTTCATTTGTATGTGGAGGGAAAGATTTTTTTTTTTGTTAATCTATGTATATAGCAGAATTTAGAAAGTCACTCCTATGTCCAGGGAAAGACATAGGCTCAGAAAAGACCTGAGAAGACTATAGTATTTAAATTCAGGCTAATCCCTGTTACAGAGATACCCTATAACAACTAAAAACAATACAAAACAAATAAAATCCAACAACAATAACAAATAAAGAGAATCTAACTTCCAGTGTTACCACATTATAAGATAAGAATATCTCATTTTCAACAAAAATTTACCAGATATATGAAGAAATGGGAAAGTATGGCCCATTTAAAGAAATGCAATAAATGGACAGAAAATATACCTGAGGAAGCCAAGATGCTAGACTTTCCAGACAAAGATTTTTAAGCAAGTGCTGTAAAGATGCTCAAAAAATTAAAGAAAGATTTGGACAAAGACAGAAAAACGATGTAAAAACAAAATGATTTCTTCTTGTTGTTGTTGAGTTTTATTTGTTTTGTATTGTTTTTAACTGTTATAGGGTAGCTGTATACACTGTATACTGGGAAGGTCATGGGAAAAGTGGAATATTACAATGAGAAAAGGACAAGGAATAAAAGCTTAGGGCAGAAATGTGATAAAAATTGCCAAAAAATACACATTCAAGGTGGATATCAAGATTAATTTAGAATAATTTAGAATGATGTGACTGAGGTAGAAAGTGTTGAGAAATGAGACTAAAAAGACTGATAGATGACCAGGGATAATTATTTTATGCTTTTTTTTCTTAAATATCTCAGAATCACAAGAAGTTTAAATAAATAAGTTAATAAATATATACCTGTGTATAGACCATCCAACATAAGAAAAACAATTAACAACTGAAGTTTCCCATGTATTCATTCTAGATCATATTCCTTTTCCTTTCCTAATCAAAAGTACCCCTTTTTGGAATTTTGTGTTTATCTTTCCTGTGCACATCCTTTTGTGTGTACATATGTATTCTGAAAAATATGTTATATTAGCTTTCATAATTCAAAACTTTGTATCAATGTTATGATGATACAGGGCTCTTTCAGAGATGTGCTTTTTGGGCAGCCCTGGTGGCTCAGAAGTTTAGCACCACCTTCAGCCCAGGGCATGATCCTGGAGTCCTGGGATTGAGTCCCATGTCGGGCTCCCTGCATGGAGCCTGTATCTCCCTCTGCCTGTGTCTCTGCCTCTCTCTCTCTGTCTTTCATGAATAAATAAAATCTTTTTTTTAAAGAAATGTGCTTTTTAATAAAGGTGATTTTTATCTATATGATATGTATAGTTCTAGATCACTGGCAGAAGAAATTTTTGAAAGCCTTGGGTAGGAGACTGGCATGCCTAAACTGTGAATTTTAGGAGATTAACCTGGAAAAGGGCAGTTTTGGAACAATTATTCTATTGCTATTTATGATTTTTTAAATAGGCTCTTTTTTTCTCTCTCAATACACAACATTAGTTATTTCCAGGGATCATACTTTAGACTCTTCACACACTAATAATTTTAGAGCTTGAAGGGATTATTGAAATTCAACAAGATCTTAGAAAAGTAAAATATTTTTCCTTTGAACCAAATGGACACAGTTCACCTGGCACCTACTGTTTTGGACTTGTCCTTTTCCATCCTATTTCTGAGTTGTGCAATCCATGATCATGTATCTCCACAGAATCAAAAAAGATGAAGGAAGAAATATAAGCTTAGTGTGCAAAAATTTATGATCAGAATTCAAAGAAGGGCAGAAGAAAAATAACCATTGATAGCCTGGATTGGAGGTCAGCAAGTTTTTTCTTTTATGTAAATAACTATATAGCACTGTTTTAGGTGTTGTGGGCCACAGAATCTCTTTTGCAGCTACTTAATACTGACATAGTTGGAAAGCAGCCAAAAACAATACATAAAAAGCATGCATGGTTGTGTTCCAATAAAACTTTATTTACAAAAATAAACAAGTGTCCAGATTTGGCCTCCTGGTTATTGTTTGTTTATCACTGGCCTGTGAAAATGAATTCCAGAGTGAGACTGAGAAACAGGAGTTGAAAATCTCCTAATGAACATGGATTGATTTCTCATCCTCTTTGTGCTCCAATTTCTGGTGCTCATTGAGATGAATAATATTATTAGCCTTCTTCATATGAGCTATGTGGGGAATCATTACAAATGAAAAGCATCTAAATTCCTTGACAACCACAACACCCACTACTTAGTTTTCTTTCTTCTCAAATTATTTATTCTGATTCACTAGAATCTTGACTAAATTATCAGCTATGTGCAACCTGTTTTTCTTATCAGTACACCTAAAGGGGCCATTTCACTTTTGAACATTATATAAATTAACAATTACTTCCAACAGCATAAATATATATCATGTTAGTCTCCATAGGGCCACATCAATTGAGGATACAATCAGGGGAAATTGGTCACAATGAATGTATTATCTGGTTTATAGTGTTTTTAGCAAAAGAGCTGTAAAAGCAGCTTTATAAATATTGTGTTTTATATTTAGGAGACCCTGAACTTGTCTAAAAGCTACCCCTGAGTAGCTATTGTAATCTTCCATTTGGCAACAGGGTCACTTCTTGTTTTGTTTTCTCACTCACTTGTGGAGGTACAGCCTTTTGTTTTATTGAAGCCATTCTGTCCCTCCCTCTATGAAAGCTTGGCTCAAGACTATAAGGGGCAAATTGAGAAGATAATATAAGTGGCATCAAAATGTGTTTGAAATCTTCCCTACCTCAAACTTCTAGGCAAGTTTTCTTTCTTTTTTTTTTTTTTAATTTTTATTTATTTATGATAGTCACACAGAGAGAGAGAGAGAGGCAGAGATACAGGCAGAGGGAGAAGCAGGCTCCATGCACCGGGAGCCTGACGTGGGATTCGATCCCGGGTCTCCAGGATCGCGCCCTGGGCCAAAGGCAGGCGCCAAACCGCTTCTAGGCAAGTTTTCTGAACCTTGCTGGGGTAAGAAAATCCTAAGATCTGCCAGAGCTGCAGTATGTACAGAAGTGATATATATTCACACAAGAGAAGGGAGTTTAATAAAGTGGCTATATTCAAAAGTATGGCCAAATTAGGAACCCATGAAGGATATTACAATGCTGCTGTGATTGACTACCATGCCCTGGACTTAAGAGGCACAAGTAGAAATGGGTGTATGGGTCCTGGAGAGCGTAGTTCCACAGACAGTGCTGCCAGACAAGAGTTCTGACCTTCCAGAGAGAATTCAACCAACCCATGACAACCCAAATAGGAAAGAGTTGGAGGCTGCCCCTGTATACTCCTGCCCACCCACCTCCGAAAAAGCCTGAAGAGAGAAAATTGTTGCAGTTTATATAAGTCGGCTTTCTAGAGTACAGAGCTGGGCAGATAAGGGCAGAGACTACATCTGGAGCAGCAAACAGAAATGTCCAATTCACCCTACCTCTTTTTTCCCAAAGGATGAGTTCTTTTCTTGTCTTTTATACTATCTGGAAGGTTAAGGATTGTCTCTTGCTTTCTGCTTTTAGGACTAAATGCTCAGGAATGACTATTGGCTCCATTCTTACTGATTCCATGAGAAGATTCATTAGAAATGCATTTCAGACCAGTGGTAACAACTGGATTCTGAAGCCAAACTGCCTGTGCTCAAATCCTGATTCTACAGCTTTCTAACTGAATGCTCAAGCGAGTTATTTAAAGATTTTGTGCCTTAGTCTTCTCATTTACAATGTAAGGATAATAATCAGTACTTAACCTGAGGTCAATGATGATACATAAATCATCAGCTTGGAATAGTGCCTGGTACATAGTAGGCATTATATACCCAAGTTAGCTACCTTAATGTAGACTGTGGCTAATACCACAGATTGCTATTTAGACATTTGCATCATAATAGTAATAAGCTTCAGGTTTGGCTCCGGGATCTTTACTCTGTGTACTACACACTACGATTAATGTGTAGATATCACGACAGTGATCTTCTGGTTTTATTTCTAGTACTTTCGCACTTGAGATTTTTGTGGATTCTTACAGAGAAACTAAGGAAACTGTCCCCAGCCTCATCTGTTTGAGTCCTTTCCTTTGCTTTGCTTCTCAGGCTTGGTTCATGCCATATGATAATTCATACTTCCCTTGTATTGTGACTGTTTATACAGAATTTTGTTTTTCCATCTCCAGTGGCATAAGGACCAAACTCAGCCATATATGTGATGTTAAAAAGTCAGTCCAAAGATCTCTGTATTCCAATTCCAATCAGCCACTGTACAGATCTGCACAAAGCCTATGTGTAAAGAAATTCACTTCATCACAATTTGAGTTCTCTGAGATGTTCTGCTTCAGCTTCTAGTTACCAACACTAGAGAATAACTATTTTTCTCACCTTGAAGTGATGCATTAGTTTTCTACTGCTATGTAACGAATTACCCCAAAATGTAGTGACTTAAAACAATAAACATGTATTATTTTGACAGTCTCTGAGGTTCAGAAATCCAGGCATAACTTAGCAGGGTGCTTTTGCTCTGGATTCCTCACAACCCTGCAATCAAGTTATTGGTTAGGGCCATGGTCAATTGAGACTTCTTGGGAGAGGATGCTCTTCCAACTCTACTCCCATAGGTGTTGGCAGGCCTCAAATCTGCTGGCCAAAGATGTCATTTCCTGGCCTAAGGCCTCTCCTCAGGACAACTCACAACACGGCATCTGTGTTCACTCAGAGCAAGTAAGCAGATGAGCCAGACGTGGCAGCCAACAAGGAAAATAGTCTTTTTTGTAATCTAATTTCAGAATTGATATATACTACTTCTGCTATGTTCTATTTTTTTGAAGCAAGTCACTAAGTCTACCCATTCTCAAGGACAGACCTTACTCAAGGGCATAAACGCCAGGAGATGGATCATTGGAGGCCATCTTAGAGGCTAACCACTGCAACTAGCATAAAGTTTTATATAGATTTCCATGGCTTTTGGTGGGAAGAGAACCTCTTCCAAGTGAGATCTACTGGAAAGAGTACCTAACTATTGAAAAATAAATTCTCCATGGTCACCTTCTATTTTGCATTTAGCAAACTAGATTGCAGTCACTTGCAGTGAACTACACCTATCTGGGGCTCTATTGTGTAATCTTTTCATGTTCTCTTATGTATGTAGGCCACAACTATCAATGTTGGTTTTTATCAGTCCTGAAGATTTCAACTACTACTACTACTTTAGTTGTCACCTCTGTAGATGACTCAAAATTTTCCACTATCTTTAGACTCACTCTGCTACCTAAGACCTTACCTTTCAAAGGTCCTGTCAGAACCTCAAAGGGGCAAGTCCTAAAGGAGTGCTTTAACTCTTCATTCTCCCTGTCCTTAATCACCAGCATTACCATTTCTTGATTCATTCCAGTTGGGGCCTTGGACATAACAGTCACACTGTTTTTTGCCTCTGCTAACCAGTTGTGAAATAATACTGATTTGGGAAGCTGACTAGTCTGGTAGAAATCATATGAGCTAAAAAAAAAAAAAAAAAAGAAAGAAAAAGAAAAGAGAAGAAAAGAAAAGAAAAGAAAAGAAAAGAAAAGAAAAGAAAAAGAAAAGAAACCATATGAGCTTTAGAAACTGGCAAGATTGGATTAAAATCTTGGATCCACCCATTATTTACTTCAACATTTAAGTGTGGGAGGGAGGAGTTGGATAAGGGTTATAGTGAAAGAAACAGTGGGAAAAGCTTTGAATGCCAATGTTTATAATTTATTTATGTAATAGAAAATCATTAAAATATTTCTGAGGAAAGAAGTGAAATTAGAAAGTAACCTCTGGCACAATTTTCTTTCCTTCCATCCTTTCTTCTTTATTTTCTTTCTTGCTTCCTTCCTCCTTAGCTTCCTTCCTTCCTCTCCCCTTCTCTCCCTTTGTTTCTTCCCTACTTCCCACCTTCTTTGTTTTTTTTCTTCTCCTTCTCACCTACCTTTTTGCCCTCCCACCTTACTCCTTTTTTCCCTTTCTTCCTATCTGTGAAACAGGAAAAGTAAAGGAAGCTCTCCTTGATTGCTCTCCTTAAAAGAAATAGTTCCCTTTTCAGAGTCGCCACACCACCACTTGTTCCTCTGTCTGAGCACCCAAACCACCTTCAGGATGGACACAGGTAGACTTACCTTATCTCACTGTAGACTTGGACCCCTCAAGTGAAATGCGGAGCTCTGTGATTAAATATTGTTGTGTTTCCCATGGTATTTACCACAAGGCATTATGCACAATAGATGCTCTATGAATCACTGCTGAGTCAGTTGATTAAGGAAAGAAAGAGGAGAAGGAAAAATCCAGAGGTACCTTGAATTTTTGAAGTCTAGTATAGTAGGCAGCCTTTAAGGTGACCCCAATAATCCCCTCCTGCTATGCACATTCCTGTGTAAGGCTGAACCTGGTGACTGCCTTCCATTGAATAGAATACAAGAAGTGATGGAATGTCACATCTGATATAGTGACAAAACAATTGCAGTGTCTTTCTTGGGGATATTCTCTTGCTCTGTCCCAGATTGCTCACCCCAGGAGAGGTACCAAGGACTGCCACAAGCCCATGACCACATAACTAAACTTTGATTCCCAGCACCCAGTTAGCCTTAGACGAGCCCGAGACCTTTGGCAACAGCTTCACTGCAACCTCAACTTTTTAAGAGATATTGAGTCAGAGGTAACCAACTAAAGCACACTGGATTCCTAATCCATGGAAACTTTAAAATGACAAAGGTTTAAACTGCTCAATTTAGGGGTAATTTTTTACACAGCAATAATTAATACAATTTAGCAAAAAGAATTTACCTACCTTAACTACTGCTTATCCTTGTTTCCATTGAGAATTCTCTTACCTTCAACCTGTACATGCTCCAAGTATATTACTAGGCCTTTGGGGATGAGAGTTGTGAGTAGGTAGAGGGGGAAGAGGACTTCATGATGAACCCAGGCAGCTTCCCAGTGGCCCAATGAGCCAGTAAGTGCAGAAAAAGAGTTAGCTTTAGCAGCTGGTTGCAAAAAGTACCAGTGGCCCAGACTACAAACTCCCCATAGCCCCAATCACCAAGGATAGCTGATAGCTGGGAAGTTTGTAGATATAACAGAAGCTGTGTCTTTTGTGACTCCTGTCCTCTCTAAGACTGTCCTCAAGGAACATCTGGCCTAATTTTACTTGGAAATAAACATTATCAGTGGAAAGTTTGGTGAGAGTTGCTGAATGCCACCCTCACCCTGAAGGATAGCCTATTGGCTGTTCTTTCCTTGCGCTGATGTTCTTCTTTAACCTTATGTGTTTGTGTCACTAGTGACAGGTGTCATGTCTGTAGCATTCTCAGACAAGGTATGGATGGTTTCCCTGAATTGAATGCCTGAGAATTGCATTTTGATATAAGGAGACAGAGCTCAGAGTAGGCAAAGAAAGCTGGCTGTGCACGTTGGTAATGTACAATGCTCATGTCTTCATCTGTCCTAGCTATTTAGCAGAGGCTGGCCCTCCAGGTGACCCATTCCCAAGGGTGGCAGATGTACATGCCAACTCCAAGCTCCCTGGTGGGGCTGTCACTCCCATGGGAAACAGCTTGCTCCATTAGCTAATGAAAGTGCCAAAGAGAGATAAACACCCATTAGGCAGGCTCTCTGGGGCACTGACCTTTCCTGCAGAAGCTGTTTCAGGCTGGCAGGCTTGGGAGGAGGAGGATGAGAAAACTAAGAAAAGGCCTGGCTTGTGCAAAGAGGGCTCTATGATGACATGGCTTTGTAACTTGGCAAACAGAATTTGATGCTGTTTGAATTTGCAAACTAATGATAAGAAATAATTGCTAAATAGCTCAATAACTGACAGGAAATTACCCTTGTTTCTCTATAACAATGCAGCAAGACGATTCAATTAGGGCTACTGTAGATTAAAAAAAAATGTTTGTTTACATGATTCATTTTCAACAATGACAATAGATGGGAGAGATAGGAGGATTGGGGAAAGGAGGGGTGGGAAGGGTTTAACACCCTTCCTGCTGGGAGATATCTGTTGAGGCAGCAGAGAAAGGCAAAGCTGCGCTTTTGGCTAGGTCTCTCCATTCAGGCTATGTAGGGGGAAGAGGCAGAGAAGACCAGAGCCAGGAGGATAACTTTTATTTATTTATTTATTTATTTATTTATTTATTTATTTATTATTTTTTATGAATATTTTTATTGGGGTTTGATTTGCCAACATATAGCATAACACCCAGGGCTCATCCCGTCAAGTGCCGCCCCTCAGTGCCCATCACCCACTCACCCCATTCTCCTGCCCACCTCCCCTTCCACTACCCCTTGTTTGTTTCCCAGAGTTAGGAGTCTCTCATGTTTTGTCACCCTCTCTGAGTTTTCCCATTCATTTTCTCTCCTTTCCCCTATAATCCCTTTCATTGGGTAGTACTGGAGGGTATTATGCTGAGTGGAGTAAGTCAATCAGAAGAGGATAACTTCTCATCAGACTACTTGATGAGAGTATGTGCAGGTCAACTGGAAACCCATGAGAGCAGTCTCCTGACCTCTATGTCATGCTACCTCTACCTAAATTGCTTTGAATGGATGGCTCAGAGCTACTAGGAAGTGTTCAATGGTGCTAGGTCACCAACAGAAGCCATTCTCAACATTTGCCCCATCCTTCTTATTCCTGCATTTTTTCCAGATTCAAATTCCCTGCTCCCCAGTCCCAAATTTTGGTTTTATGTTTCATTTTCAAGGCCCTAGAGTTAATTGGGAAAGATTTACAATTTTTGCTTTTTCTAAAGATGTTTGCAATTTGAAATACAGTTCTTAAAACCCAAATACAAAAAACAAACAAACAAACAAAAAAAAAAACAAAAAAAACCCAAATACATTTTAGTGAAAACCATGAGCCTGTTATGATGTGATTACTAATAGTTGTATAAAGATGATTTAGTGCAAATGTCCTGGTAAAATTTCCCTTAAGGCTGCACCCTGGGTCTAGGTTCTCTGCCCCACTAAAGAAAAGCAGTGAATCAGGCTGGAAGAGAAAAGAGAACTGTAGAACTCACTGCAAAGACAAATGTTTGAGTCTGTATGACATCTCTGAGCCTGAGACTCCTTCCTGGTGTGGCAGAAAAGACACTGAACTATGAGGGGACAAACATGAAACCAGACTTTGGCTCTGCTATTTACTGGCTGTGTGACCTGGGGCACAGCAAGCAACCTCTCAGTGGCTCTCTTCCCACTTCTATAAAATGAGGGCAATTATGGCAGACATTCAGGGAGAGCTAGTGTGTTGACTATGTGCCAGGCCCAGTGCAGTGCCTGACACACAGTTAAGGGGCTCTCAGTAAGTGACAGAGACTCACTCATCAGACATGGAGACTATGTCCTAAACTTCCCCAGAACCTTCAGGTACCAAGTCACCACTGTAGCAACATTAGGGTTTCAGGGCTAGAAGGACAAGGGTTTGAATCTCAACTCAGCCTCTGCAACTGAACATCCAGGAAAACCTGCTTTTATATACTAGTCTATTCTTTTGGGGCAAAATTAACTAATAAATCAGATTCCCCCCAAAATCTGTATTGATGAGTTATCCTAAAACTTGAAGGACAGGAGAGAAATGGGGAGGCATGTGGGGAAGCTAGCTATTTAGGGCAATTATCTAGTCAGAATCACCGTTCAGTGTTGTGAACCACCAAATGGCAGGAGCCCTCCTTGACTGTCTGGTTTAGGGGTATCTCTCACACAGGCCCAGAGACTCCAAGAAGTCGATAGCCAGGAAAGAACTTACAGCAAATGTCATCTTAAATGCAGGTGGATTTCCTGAGTGATCCAAAGAACATTTTTCCCTTATAAATAAACTCAAGGAACCCAGCTGAGCCTGTGTTCACGACTCCTCCTTACTTGAAGCGAATCAGCACTGCAATTTATTGTTTCTTATTGCAGGAGTTTTCAGAGCAGAAAGTTGAGCTTTTATCTGCACATTCACATTCTAGTGAGATTCAATCCACTCTTCCTTCCCACCTTCTTCTTCTCCCTCCCTTTCCCTCCCCTTCCCTCCCCTCTTTCACCCTCCCCCACACCAGAGAGGCAAAATCTGTTGGAGAGGGGGCTTGGTTTTCCTGCCTTGGAACCCAATTACAGTTGGCTGTTGCGAAATTAACGTTCACAGCCATGAAATTATGCTATAGACGCTTTATAGAAATCACTCAATCAAACAGAGTGAAACCTTTTTTATATGGTAATCATTTCCCACCATCAAATTTCATAGGAAAGAGCAGTTTGATTGAACCACCTAGTTAAACTGTGTATGAAATTAGTCATTCTCACCATAAACAGTGTTCTGCTGCCTTCACAGACAAAAGCTAACAGAATCAAGGTAGTAATTGGTTAGGAAACGACAGGTCCTAATTCTGCCTGGATTGTATTCCTGCTCTTTTTTTACCACCAAACCAGAAATCTTAGAGTTACGTGCTTCGTGGTGTGGGTATTTTCTCCCTATCTTAAGATGGTGCCATATAGCGGCAGTGCCAGGGTAAAAACCTTGTTTTTGAACCCTTTTCCTCTTAACTAGCAGTGTGACCATGGGTAAGGGGCATGCTGTCTCTGTGGAAAAATCAGGAATTAGACTTAGTCTCTTCTTGGCCTCAAGCTTTGTTATTTAGTGGAATCAGTTTCTAATGCCGCTACATGGGAGGGTCTACTCTATAGAAGCAGTTGGATGAGGTGACTTTCTTGGGTCAAAGATAAAGAATGGAATAGCAGAAAGTACAGAGACAATATTGAAATCAGCTCCTTCATAATAAGACCCTGCTATGTGTTAGTAGTTGGTTGGGGGTGGGGGGTCTCAAAAAGTGAGAGATCTCTAATTTTCTTTTACTGAATAAACACTGAATCATTTCAAATGCATGCGACGAGCACCTCTTTCCCTTTCAAACAGCAGTTGTGATATTCACTAGTTTATAAACACCAGTGATCCTGTCATCCCTCTTTTGCTGAGTATCCTGAGTTCCTCTCTACCCCACCCACCGGAGTATCCCAAAGCTCCATCCAAAAACAAAAACAAAAACAAAGCAAAACAAAGCTCCATCCACCCTGATGACTACAAAGCTGTTCCTGAAAGGGTCTTGGGTTGTACTCATGCATGCCTAAATACCTGTAATTTTGGTATTTTAAGAATCTAGGCATAATAGTTTCTGACTATGAACTCTCTCTTCCTTCCAGCAGTGTGTCAGATTAATGACAAAATCTTACAAGTTCTGATCATGTGGTCTTAGTGGAGATTCCAAGTACTTTGGTAGTGACAGACTTTATTTTTTTCTATAGTGTTTACTGGTTTATAAATCAGTTTCACATACATTATCTCATTAAATGTTCTTAACTATCCTCATGTGGTAGATACTCTGCTTATAGCCAACACATAGGTAAGATAATAAAGGCTCAATGAGATGAAAGTCACTCTGCTAAAAAAAAATGGTAGTGACGGAATGAGGACTCAGAGAATGGGAGACGCAAACTGAGGACTCTGTGCATGTTGGCAGAGAGCTTAAGATAACAAAAAGTACAACAAAAAGGACGCAGGTCACCCGGGGGCTGGGTTAGGCCCTGATGGTTTCATTCACATATCCGAGGTATCAGCCTGACCCCCAATTCTTTATGGTCTGTCTCTCTCCATAGGTCTCTTATCCTGCAGGGGGACTAGCCTAGGCTTCTTCAGAGCATGGTGGTCTCAGATTCTAGGAGTATAAAGGTAGAAGCTACAAGGCCCCATGATCTTGGCTCTGGAGCTTATATAACATCACCTCCTCCACATTCTATGAGTCAAGCAAGTCATAAGGCCAATCTAGATTCAAGAAATGGAGAAATAAACTCTTAGTTTTTGATGGTAGAAGCTGCAAAGTACTGTGGTAATGGTTTTCAAGCTACTACTAACTGTCACCAGGAGGTAGAATTTAGACACATTTATACATAACATGTGCTGGACCTGCATAGACCTGTGTCTTTTGAGTAGGCAGGTAAGTCTGGATAGGATAGGAACAAATTCTCTGGGCGTGTTCTAAAACACAAGACAAGGCTATTGAAATATTCCAGGTCATTAGAAAGAGCTCTGGATTAAGATATGAGCAACCAGGGCTCTTATTCCATGTCTATTATAAACCAGCTGAATGAGCCTGACAGGTGCCTTAGCCTTCTCAGTCTTAGCCTAGTCTTCTGTGATGAGAGTTTGATGCACACCCCCCCCCCAGTTGCTATGATCAAGTGAAATAGATAGGCAATCCATAGAGGGAATAAAGTTCCTTCAAAAGATCCATGGATTGGGATCCCTGTGTGGCTCAGCAGTTTAGTGCCTGCCTTCAGCCCAGGGAGTGATCCTGGAGTCTGGGGATCGAGTCCCACATCGGGCTCCCTGCATGGAGCCTGCTTCTCCCTCTGCCTGTGTCTCTGCCTCTCTCTCTCTCTCTCTGTCTCTCATGAATAAATAAATAAAATCTTAAAAAAAAAAAAAAAAAAAGATCCATGGATTGTAGGGTGTTGAGAAAGAAGAGGATGAGGCCTAGTGGCCTAGTGAGGAAGCCAAAGCAAGAATGACTAAGAATCAAACTCATGATTTGTTTATAGGATCTTTGGCCTACCCATGTATGTACCCAGCTATATACTTCTTTCCCATTAACTTCCCAATACTCACGAATTACATAGCACTTCATAAGTGCTGCTCAGGATTGACAAAAATAGTGTCATGATTTTGGAGTCAGACAGACCTTCATTTGCATGCTAGCTCGCCATTTATTAGCCAGGTGTCTTTATATTTACCTTCTCTGAGCATCAGTTTCCCCTTCTTGTGGTAAACAAATTCTGCCTCATGGAGTTACCCAAGCCATGTCAGGTACTCTAGCAATGGCTATCCCATAGTGGGTGTTCAGTGAATCCTGATTCTTTGACAACCTATAAGCTTCCTGAGGGTTTTGATCTTCAGAGGAATGTAGCCATGAGGATGTAGGGAGAGACCTCTAACATGCCAGAGTGGGGAAATGACCTACTAAAGGACATTTGGTGGCAAACCATAATCCTTTGTTCAATACTGCATCTAGCCAGTGCTGGTATAATGTTGGCACCCAATAAATATTTGCAGAAGGCATATAACTCTGGTCTCCTGTAGTGGGCTCTTTCTCACACCTGCCTACTCAATCTACTTCTCTCTTGTGGGTCTCTTATACCCAAGACGCACGTGTTATGTCTAACTGTTTCCTTCCTATTGTAAGAAGGAAAATGATGCTTTGTTCCACAACAAAACTGGCTGTGAGCGTTCCAGTTTTATATGAAAGAGTACACGGGCTGAATAGCCCGGCCCCATTCCTCAATGTCTTCCTAAACAACCACACAACTTTGGGTAAATCACCTTACTCTGCTGCTTAGATTTTTCACCTGTATGTTCAGAAAACATACCTCTAAAGTTCTTTTCGGATTTAGTATTCCTTGAATCCACAAAAAAACTATGCAACGTTGTCTTCAAAGAGTGTGAGTGGAGGCAATGAAAGCAGAATTACAGGGGTCATCCCAGAGCAACTGCCATCACAGGCTACTGCCTAGAAGCCATGAAGGTTTCTCTAGACAATTGAGTTCAACCTCCTCTTGGCAGCTCTGACCTTCTTGTCCTGCTAGCCCCAGCTGCCCAGCTTCCAGCACAGGGCCGTACCCAAATCCTCCTCTTTCCTACCTGGTCAAACAGTCAAAGGCCTCTGAGACCCTTTCCCCTGTTGGAAAAGTATCCACAAGTCTGACAGTGCTGTTTCCAGTTTGGTTCCAATTTCCCAGAGCTGTCACAGTAGATGCTGCCTTTCTGAGAGTGTGTTGACAGTGGAGGTTGTCACTGCACCATTGGAATCTCCTGGGAATTATCATTCAGGGCTTCTTGCCACTTCTAGTTCCTCAGGTGAGGAGGTGGGCATCAGAATAATGGGATTGAGAGAGGAATGGGAGGTGGGTGTGGGAAGTACAGCTGAGAGTCTAATGGATTGGAGAACAAGGAGGGTGGAGATGCAAGTGCTAGAAAGCATTGTCTTTTCTTGGAGCAGTGACCACATTTTCTTTCATTGTTATCCCAGGGAATTATGGTTTCCAGATTCACAGCTCCCTTCTCAATGGAATGAAAGCAAACTATCAGCTTGCAGGACTATTATTCTGAGTAGAGGGTGTGGAGTCGGGCTATGGCAGAGTCTGGGCAGCCATGGCTACTGCAGCCCTCCTTGGTTGTGCTCAGGTCCATAGGTTTCCCCAGCTTTGAGGAGCAGAGCGGCACCTGCTGTCAATGTTCCCGAATATCATACCCTTAATGGCTATAGATGCTGCTTCTAATGGGGAGATGGATGGAGAGATTGAAACCCTGCAAAGAAAAATACCCACAACAGCCCTGAGGATGAGAAGGTTGATATGGGATTTCCTGATGGCTTTCCTAGTCAGGATTGGAGTTTGCCAGGGAAACTAAAGATGGAAACTATAATGAAAGTGCTCTGCATGGTGAATGAGCTCCATATTTCTTTTAGGCCCCTGTGTTTAATTTTGAGTCAGGTTCATGAGAGAACCCTGATAAAATCCTAGAGAGGGCAGCCCTGGTGGCTTAGCCGTGTAGTGCTGCCTTCAGCCTGGGGTGTAATCCTGGAGACCAGGGATCGACTCTCATGTCAGGCTCCTTGCATGGAGCCTGCTTCTCCCTCTGCCTTTGTCTCTGCCTCTCTCTCTCTCTCTTTTTCTCTGTGTTTCTCATGAATAAATAAATAAAACCTTTAAAAATAATCCTAGAGAAATGAGAGGGATGAGTGGGAATGTAACCAAGGGAAAGTCCACTGGGGTTTGCCTTCGAAGTACTGGCAGCCCTCCTCCTCCTTGGCATCCCAGTTGTTAGAATTTGACTCTTTTTTTTTTTTTTTATGAGTGTCTTTTTTTTTTTTTTTTCATTCTGAATGCTCTAGAATGAAAGTCTCACCTCTTTTTTGTCTTGGAATGAGCTCTTTCACAATGATTGAACCTTTATAATGAGGGCATGACTCACTGGTTATCTCTATCTATCTCCCTGATTGTCTTACTACCCAGCCTCAGCCACTCCCACCTGATTTAAACAAGCTCCTTCAGCAACAGCATCCACTGGCCCCCACATTAGCTTTGGCCCAGAGCAATCAAAATCCTAACAAAATAATTTTTAGGAGATTGCCCTTCTAGGTCTATTGCTTAAAGGAACTCATACACATGTACCACAGAGACATGGACAAGAATACTCAGAGCAGACTATTCACAAAAGCAAAAACCTGGAGACAACTCGATGTTCATCTGTGGGAGAGTGGATAAAAAAGGCATGTGGGGGTTGGCTGGGTGGCTCAGCGGTTGAGCATCTGCCTTCAGCTCAGGGCGTGATCCCAGAATCCGGGATCAAGTCCCACATTGGGCTCCCTGCGAGGATCTTGCTTCTCCCTCTGTGTTGTCTCTTCCTCTCTTTCTCTGTGTCTCTCATGAATAAATAAATAAATCTTTAATTAAAAAAAGGACAGGTATCCATTCTATGGGATATTCTATAGCAGTGACACATAACAATATAAATATATCTCAGTAACTTAATATTAACAGGAAAAAATACATGCCAAGCAATTACATATAGCTAAACAAAACAAAACACACACACATTCAAAAACAAAAACAAAAAAAAAGAGAAGCATGTATGGGCCAAAAATAAGACTGTGCCTTGAACTAGACTGATTAATCCAATGCTATGTCCCTGCGGTCCACTAGGGGGAAAAATCTCTCCTGATTGGAGTATGAGTCTTAAAACTTCTCAAAGGCATAGCACAAGGCTACTTTCAACCCTGAGCAAAGGTCAAAGTCATTATCTCTTAAATTAGTTTCCTCTTACTGCTGCACAAATTACCACAAATTTAGTAGCTTAAAACAACACAGGTTCATCACACAGTTTGGTAGGTCATAAGTCTTCTGAAAAGGGTCTCACTGGGCTGAAATCTACTTTCCAGCACGGTTGCATTCTTTTCTGGAGGCTCTAGAATCCTCTTTGCCTATTCCAGTTTCTGGAGGCTGCCCATTTCTTGGCTCATAGCTGCCTCCTCTATCTTCAAAACCAGCATGGCAGCTGGAGTCCTTCTCATATCCCAGCACTTTAATCCTTTCTTCTGCCTAGCTGCTTCTACTTTTGGGATGCTCCTACCCCATAGGGGGTCCACTCATAATTTCGAATAATCTTCCCATCTCAAGATTCTTAATCACATCTGCAAAGTCCCTTCTGTCATGTAAGCTAACATATTCACAGGTTCTGGGACTTAGACACGGGCATTTGGGAGGAGTATTATTGTGCTTACTACACCCCAGTGGGGACTCATTTTCTCAGCTCATTTATGTTAACTGTTCCCTGTCCCCTCTCCTCCACTCCAGTTGTTTCGCAACCATCTACTTCAAGGGTGTGGTACGAGGAAAGAGGAATTAATAGACTGGGAAAGCAGAAGCGGGATACATTAAGGGCTTGACTCCGTTTCAGAAATCACCAGCCTCTGAGTGAAGTCAGGCTGAATCAGTCTCTAACTCATTTCATTGAGCAGGATATTGGAAGCCTGGGCTATAGTAGCTGGGTGCACCAAGGCATGCAGTCTTACTATGGATGTAGGAAGGCCTGACAACGTGAATTTAAGAGGACAGTCAAGAAATTCAAACTATTTCATATAGATGTAATATTGGAGCCGGCAAGCCATATATCGGAGCCTAGATCAATGGGCAGAATCAATAGCCTCTAGCCAAGAACTGGCAGGGATTTGTCTTTTCCCATCATCCTTTGCTTAGTAAGATTCTTCTTAGAGCCCATTTCAGAGCAATGCAACATAGGGATCTAAGAATGGTAAATATATGAGAGATAAATGAGTTTCCAAAATATATAGAAAATAGGGACCCCTAAGCGGCTCAGTGGTTGAGCATCTGCTTCCTGCTCAGGGCATGGTCCCAGAGTTCTGGGATTAAGTCTCTGCAGGGAGCCTGCTTCTCCCTCTGCCTATGTCTCTGCATCTCTATCTGTGTCTGTCATGAATAAATAAATAAAATGTTAAAAATATATATATAGAAAATATGAAGAGATTTAAAAATGGAGAATGCTTAGTATAAAGGGAAATTAAGTGTTGGGAAGTAACATAATCATGTCTTCAAGTCAAGTTCTATCACATAAGTCAACTGGACAAGTCAGTTCCTCTCTCTGGACCTGTCTGTCATCTACATCATGAGGTGTTTATTTAGGTCATTTCTGAGTTTCTTTTTAGCTCTGCAGCACTCTGACTGCAGTATTCTTGGTATAAAGTATGTTCAGCCACTTCTCTGTTGCCTTCTGCTTAATGCCAGGCATTATCTTCTTCTGCTAAACCGCCCTGCACCTCATGTAATAATGCTTCATATTTAATGAGGATACAGTCAGGATTGAGACAGTACACAAAAAGACTTCACCTATAACTTGGCACATAGTAATCCCTTAATGCGTGTGCTACTATTGTTCTATTATTATCAGTATTATTGAGAAGGAACTTTATAAAAGCTGCTCTGGGTGGGACCTGGATGAATGAGAGAAAATATGTTTCTTTTGCATTTTTTTCTTTTTCTCTGAATAGACTTGTCTGTTCCACATTTCAGTATAGTAAAGGGGGGAATCAATGCATAACTCTTGTGTGCTAATACCTCTAAAGAGTTTTCACTGAGACCTTGATTCAGTATTCAGTATTTCTCCCTTCTTTAGTCACCAGGATTCAGACCACAATCTCTGGTGAGCTGGATTAGGAAGTAACCCTAAGGGGAGATCATGTTGCTTTCAGAATCACCCCTTCTCTCCGACCTCTAAGGTTTTCTTACTTAGACTAGATGTATCTGTTCTATATTCTCTTATGATAAGTTCCTTCCCTAAATCTTTTCCAGTCCTTCAAGAAAATAGATGATGAAACTACTCTGTCAAGATCCACACAGTTCATGGAATATACTTGAAGAACCTGACACTAGCTCTGGGACTCCAAGCCCATAAATCAGTAAAAGAATCTCTGTTATCAGGAGGTGTATACTGTCTAGGGATGCTCTACCCTCACTGAGAATTAAGCAAGAGAAAATCAGATTAAATTGTATTTTGATTGTCCAAAGTTCTTTATAAAGAAGCACCTTCTTCAAATGAAACATGTAAAATGGGAATTCTTGAGAGAAACAGGTAAGTTTTTTCAAAGCTAAGCTTAAAGTGAGAAAAAAAAATCTTGTTTTTCAAGATAGTGATGTTAGGGAATGGTAAATATATGGCATGCATGTTTAATCTTCCCATGGGTGCCTGTGGTAGACACACCTAATTGATCACAACCCTCTTTTTCTCTGAGCTCATAAGCAGCCTCAAAATGCTTCTCAATGCAGCACTCTAGACAGCCATTATCAATCAATCAGAGCGGCATGTGATATTAAAATATATTTGCCATCCTGAGTTTAGATGAAACAGGGGAATGGATGAGACGCTATTATAAGGTCCTTTCTAATCCTAGAATTCCATAACATTCAGTGAAAGCATCAATATAAAATTGGATCCTCAAGCCTCTATTGCCAGATCTGTATAAACTCTACAATTAATTTGTGAAATATGCTTGTAATGTCTACTAGAGATAGTCTATCCCACCTAGTAAAAGTTTTAATTTCCTCCGTATATCATGGATCCTCCCACTATTTGCCACATATTTTTCTCTTAATAAATATTGGTGGTGGTGGTAGTGATGGTAATTATCACAATTACTACCACTACAATTAATAATAATTAATAATAATAATAATAATAATGTAACCCAACATTTCCTGGTAAAAGCTAAAAGTAATTTTTAGCTGTCTTGATAAAGTATAACATGCTTCCCTTCCCTTCCTCTTCCTGACTTTCCTGAAGCACCGACTACTCGTATGTAGAAGGAACTCAGTGAATATTTTTTCCACCCCTTTTCCTCCTAATCTTCATTAGTATTTTCAAATGATATTTCAGTTTTCCAAATGTGTCAATCAGGGTGGGAAGTTCTAACTTTTGAGTGGATGTCTATCAGTTCAACTCTGAGAAAAAGATGCTGATCCTCATCACCAGTGGATAAACAAACATAAAGAAGCACCAATGATTCTCTACTTTCCTGTTGACCCATTTTTGTGAGGTACTGTTTTTTTTAAGATTTTATTTATTTATTCATGAGAGACAGAGAGAGAGAGGGAGAGAGAGAAGCAGAGACATAGGCAGAGGGAGAAGCAGGCTCCATGCAGGGAGCCGGATGTGGGACTGGATCTCAGGACTCCAGAATCATGCACTGAACCAAAGGCAGGTGCTTAACCATTGAGCAACCCAAGCATCCCTATGAAGTACTTTCCTCACTCAGTAGCTTATAATCTTTCTAGGATTTAAAAACAAAGGAGCTACTTGATTTTACAAATGGCAAACTAAAATCCAAGGTGAGCAAGTGGCTGCCCGGGGTTTTCAGGAGGGTGTGCCGGGACCTCAGATCTCCTGGCTGCTATGTAGCTTGAACTTCGGACCATTTCTTTCTGCATTACATTGTGCTACCAAGTTAGTTGCCGTCTGCTTTTAGTTTGACATTGTGGACATTCTCATTAAATCAGATCTAGTTTTCAATTACAGAATGAGTTCATTTGTTTTAAAAAGGTCACTTTGTGTTAGCACTACGTTTGCAGGCTATGTGGGTCAGGATACATTTGCTGGAGAATACATCCACAACTGTACATGGCTGTGTACACATCTGTGTTTGTGTTCCCTCCTACACATGAATACCCAGCGCAGCACACACTTGTTAATTTAATTTATTTATAAACATAACCTGCCAAATTTTGAAATGATGGATGATTTGGGGCTTTAATAAATCCAACATTGAATGAGCCCAAGAAATTGTCTAGTGTCAGCTTTTCACTAAATGCAATTAGTCATGTGGAAATATTACAGATATAAAAAATAATCTTCAGCTGAATTTCATAAATTTGGTAGAGTACACCGAACAGAGACAGGGTGCTTGTTTGGAAAGAGGAAAAAGAAAGAAAGAGGAGAGACAGAAAGAGAGAGCGGGAGGAAGAGGAAAAAGGAGGAAGAGGAAGGGAAGGAGGAAGAGGTAAGGAAAGAAATATTGACAAGAAAGAGAAAAGGAAAATCCCATTGCCCTTGGGATTGCATTAAAGTTATTCTTTCCTGTATGTACAGCATAAACAGTGGTGCCCTTCGCACAGTACTCACCAAATATTTGGTAATGCAGATGGAATGACAGCTCCTCATCTTGGTACCCTCACTGCCTTGCTTTCACACTTCTTCATTTCCCCTGCAGTCATCTGAAAGGGAATCAGACAACTTCCTCCAAAAGGGAAAGCAAGTAGTTAGTATTACTGGCCCTGAATCTCTTTCTGCCTTTCATCAGTAAACTGCCTACACTACTAGAAATTACTCTGCTACTTCTCAGATTATTCCTATTCCCCATGTCTTCTTCTTCCCCAGTATTCTCCATCCTTCAGAGCTTTGCTTGTAGGTCCTGAACAGAGACAGTCCTGGGAGAAATGATCCTGTCAATGGATTATTTGTCCCCTGTGAAGGTCCCATTCTCATGCACTTGACTGTGAGCTTCTTAAAGATAGGAGGCATGTGTCATACATTCCCAGATCACCAGTGGCTGGCTCAGACTTGGCACACAATTGCAACTCAGTAAATATTTGTTGAATGCATACGTTGTTTTGACTTTTCTCATCTCATTTACATTGAGGTAAGATTCACGAGGATCTTCTATTTAGCCAGATTCACTAGGAACTTCTAAATAAGTGCATGAAGAGGTGTGTGCCATCCCTGCCAGAAAGAGCTGTATTTTTAAAGAGTAAATGGAAAGAGGGCAACTTAGCTTAGAACTTTTATTCTTTAAATAGCAGAATTATAAGTTTTGGTGGAGCATCTTCTGGAGATCGAGATTGACCTCCAGTGTTCTGGTACCTAAGCTAAAGTAATTAGAATCTTTGCTTCCCTTTGTGTTAATTGTTTTCCATGCCTAATCTTATGATGCAAAGATGCCTGAGGACACCTGGGTGGCTTAGTGGCTGGGAGTCTGCCTTCAGCTCAAGACTTGATCCCAGAGTATGAGGATGGAGTCCCACATTGGGCTCCCTGCATGGAGCCTGCTTTTCCCTCTGCCTGTGTCTCTGCCTCTCTTCTGTGTCTCTCATGAATAAATAAATAAAATCTTAAAAAAAAAAAGATGCCTGAGCACAACATAGTGTCACGCACATGGACTCCAGCTGTTCCACCCTTTACTCACTCTGTAGGCAAAGGTACCTTAAGTCACTTAACCTTTCTGCACCTCAATTTCCCCTTTTAATCTATAAAAGGGGATGATAATACTTATAGTATATGGCTGTTGGTGAAAATTAACTGAACTAACAGATGTAAAGTGCTTTGAACAGTGCCTGGAACATAATAACTACAGACGGTCTTTGACTTACAATGGCTCTACTTAGGAGCTTTCCACTTATGATGGTGTCAGAGCAATATGCATTCAGTAGAAACTGTACTTTGAATTTGAATATGGATCTTTTCCTGGGCTAGTGCAGTATAATATTCTTGTGAGATGCCAAGCAGTGGCAGCCACAGATCCCAGTCAAGCACATGATCATGAGGGTGAACTGATAGACTGACAATCATTCTGCACCTATCCAACCATTCTGTTTTTCATTTTCAGCACAATATTCAATAAATTACATGAGATTTTCAACACTTTACTATAAAAGAGGCTTTGTGTTACATGATTTTGCCCAACTGTAGGCTAATATAAGTGTTCTGAGCACATTTCCGGTAACCTAGGCTAAGAGCTAATGTAAAATAGGTTTAGTGTGTTTAATGCATTTTCAACTTGTGATCTGTTCAATTTATGGTGGTTTTATCTGGATGTAACCCCATCATTAAGTCAAGGAAGATCTGTATTATGTAAGAATCAGCTATTACTTTTCTTATACCTCATTCTATTAGAGTATGAAATGGGAATAATAAACAACTTTCACATTTTCCATTTTTTTAAAGATTTTATTTATTTATTCATGAGAGAGATAGAGAGAGAGAGACAGGCAGAGGGAGAAGCAGGCTCCATGCAGGGAGCCTGATGTGGGATTCGATTCCGGGTCCCCAGGATCACGCCCTGGGCCAAAGGCAGGAGCCAGACCACTGAGCCACCCAGGGATCCCCTTCCCCCATTTGTATAATACTGAACATAATATACCAAGTGCTATATCTTAAATAGGGGCCTCATTTAGTGGATCGGAGAGATTATGCCATTCGTGTTTTTAAATCGAGCACTGGAAATTAGTATGATGAGACAGAATGTGCCAGAAACATTCTCATCAGGGGAAAGACTACCATCAAGATGGAAACAGAGAGATGCTCCTGCGATCCCTCAGATTCTGAGTCATTGAATGTGGAGGTGAAAATCCTGAGAGCAACAAACAAACAGAATTTGGTGCATAAACTGTGATTTGAGGAGCGAGTCCTGCAGTGAGGTTGGGGCTGGCTTTTAAACTTAATTATGCACATGTTTTTCTGGCAGAGTTTATTGAATCATATGGTATAAACCATAAACAAACACTAAAAACCTGGCTGAGTTGATGGCTACAAGCTACAAAATGATCTTTAAAGATCAAATATTTATTCCAAAATCCCAGGAGCCAACCTCTCTGCATTAAAGTCAAAAGCAAGTGATCCATTCTTACTCAACAGTAGCTTATGAATCTTTCCCTTGATTGGAATATGCACAGACAAATTGCCGTCCCCCCTCGTGCCACGCAGCATGGAGGAGCCAATTTGGGTGACACACACCAAATGCATAATCTAAAGGATTAGTATCTTGCCTTGGCGGTGAATTATCTCTGCAGAGCTTGACATAAATCAACCTCGTGATGCGCCATTCAGGGAATGTAAAAGCCTGGGCTCCCCAAATAGTTGTCTGCATTCCCTCTGTCAGGGCCTCATTAGGCCAGGGACATCGGAAACACTCGGCAGGGTGGCTTCTGAGGGTGGCTAATGGAAAAAGGAATGCAGACATTTCATCTGCTGTCTACTACAAACAATCTCAAGATTAGCTGCTAAACCCAGGTCGCCTCCTCATTTCCCAGGGTAAAGAGGCTCTGCTCTGCTCTGTTCCCCACCCCCACCCCAAAGCTGCTGCCTCATTGTTAACTTCCATTCCATTTGGGAGCTGAAATGCAAGCCAGTAGCACCAGCTCTGCTGCAGGTTCTGGGTTGCTTCTTAGAAGGTGGGTTTTTTTGTGCGTGTTTTGTTTTGTTTTGTTTTGTTTTGTTTTTATGGTGCAATTCACAAGCCACCTCAAAATTCGTTGATTCTGTCTGTGGCTGGTGGATCCACTTGTGTGTTTTTACAATAGTTATATATGTATGCGCATGTACATATTGAAGCATGGGTTGGGTGTAAATATCTGTGTGTTCTGGCCCACCAAAGGAAGCCACCCTTCCTGCCACAAAAGACCATCTGGCCCTGCTCATCTTCCACAGCCCACAAGTCCAGACAAACCTACCAGATAATAAAAGTTTGATAGAGATCCATACATATTGAGATGCTGATTCGAGCCACATCAGGGACAGCAAAAATAAATTAACAAGCACTCTTTTGAAGACACTGACAATACATTGAGGTTTCGAGCATCCTGTCTGGGATGGCTGTGAAGCACATGTGGACATGCAGTGGATGCCTGTTGCGGATACACTGAGGAAAAACCCCATTATTACCATCGTTGTTCTTCAGATCGTCATTTCCTGTCTCCCAATGCTGGCTTGTTTTGTCTACTCCAGTATGATTCTGTGCACTCTAAATAGCTACTGCCAGCTGAGGCCCTAGTGGCCATGCATACCTGGAAGAATGATTTTGTTTATCCCACCTATTGCTTTGTTTTGTCTAAAGAATCAATATTTCAATTAAAATAATAACAGATATTCTGCTTTTCAGGAAAAAAAATCAGAAGGTATCTCATTACCCCGTTGGAATACTCCCTCTGCTTGCCTGCTTAGTTGGGTACTACTAAGTCCCCACCATTCCCTTTTACCCCAACTAGTAAAGCCTAGCCCTTTCCACACTTTTAGTACCTGTCTGGCCATTTAGACGTCTAAATGCATGGCCTTTGACTACTTCGATAACATCCGTGCTGTGGCTAGAGTGGGGCCACCCTGTATGAGGAGAGCACCAGCTCCAGAGGCCTATGTCCTTAGGTCCACTTTTGTTCCAGCAGGGCTCCTGTTCCCAGCTGCAGGAGTTATTGACTCTCTCGTTGTTGCTGAGCCTCAGGAGCACTGCTTCAGCTCTCACATCTCTGGGACCAGGCTGGCCAAGAAAGACCTGGGATCTCATTTGATCTCATTTGCTAGTGGCCAATAGTAGAAGCCTCCTTGACTTCCACAATTCCTCCATTTTAGGAAACCAGAACCAACTGGATCATACCCAAACCCAGGAGTCAGGGAAAAATGATGGAAGACAAGACATTCACTCAGGGCCCTCTCTCAGAGAGATCCAGACAGTGCTGGTCAGCCCTAACAGAGGAAATTCCCCATGGGCTCAGTGGGCACCTGAGTATAGTAATGCCTACATGGGGGATGGAGACATCACTGAGTATGTTGGAATGTGAGGAATGCTGAGGACTTCTGATGCCAGTGAGGGGTGCTGGTCAAGAGCATGACTAGTACAGCATTTTGCTATGGATGGTCACTGGGCTCTTTCAAAACACTGACTGTAGTCTGTGGGGTCTTTGGTGGCCCTGTAACTGACACCACACTTCTTTGTATTCTCTTTACACACAAGATACAATTGTACCCTTTTCTCAATTCTTGAACATCCAAGATATGGTTGCCTTAGATGTAACTGTTCATTATCCCTCTCCCTACAGGGATATGACACTTATTCTGTAATACAACCCCATGGACATGCCACATTTAACCCACACACTGGTGCCTATTCACTCTTGCTACTGCCTCCAATTACCAACAAAGCTTTGTATCTCCATGCGTTGCCAAGCTGTCCAGTGATGGACTGAAGCCCTGAGTGTATAAACTAGTTTTGGAAAGTATTACTCCAGGCTCTTCAAGTTCTTACCTACCACTGGACACTGAGAGCGTAATGGGCACAAATGACCATCTGACCTTGCTCATCTTCCACAGCCCACAATCATAAGAGTATGATTCTAATAAAATTTACTTAGCACTAAGTCTCTGACTACTGATGGCACAAGCTAGTTTGTGGCATTTCTCCACCAAATACAACTTTCCGAGAGAAGAGTGGTACCTTCCTTCGTTGCCACCTCCTCACGTTTTCTGCCACCATCTATATCCTGAAAGTTTGTTAGTAATTGAAGGATCTGAGCGCTGTTCAGAAAGTCCACCATCCACCAGAATACCAGCTGGTGGCTCAAGGACAGGAGGTGCACCTAGACTGGCTGTGGCAGCCCTGGAAAATCATCCAGGAGCGATTTTCTGCAGAACTGTCAGGCCAGGCCCATCTCCACCCCTGTCTCCTGCAGGAGACCATATTCAGGACCATTTGAGATGATGATACCCTGTGACTTTTGACTCCAACTCATCCCTTTGGCCCATCATTCCACCATAAAGCCCAGTTCACAGAGATTCTGTTTTCTGGACAAGACCCTGGAGAATTTGAGTGTGTGGTGGAGAGGATGCATTCCGAGCAGAGGCAGGCTAGCTCTATCAACTGGTTTTCTCAGAAACCAAATAAGCCAGACCGAAAGTTTTGAAGTATACCTTGCACACATGCCAGAGTGTGTTAGAGTTTTCCATTAGGTAGCCCTGAGAAAATCTCATCCTGCTCCATGCAGAGGAATGGTGTCAGTTAGCATTCGCCTCTCATTACCGCTCAGGACCTTCTCCAGAGTTCACATCCCAACCCCTACTTTAAAACATCTGACTTTTACCTGTCTACCCAATTCCATCCTAGGTTTCAACACAGGACGGAGTCGGCACTCACAGGCTCCCATTCCCTTAAGACAAGGGGTTAAGGTGAAAGGAATTTTTGTTTTCAGTTCAGCCTTGGTAACTCTGATGGAAAAATCTATCCTTGCTCCCTAAGCCCTATCTTAACAGGTGCTCTTCCCTTTCTCCTTGCCATCTTTTGTTACTCAAAGCCACGACAAGCCTGTTTATGAGTGTTCTCGGAGCCCCTGCCCACTGTCTGGCTGAGGTGCTAGAAGAGTGAAGAAATGCCCTGGGAACAGGCCGCAGACGGAAGCAGCCACTGCATCAGGGAGGATAGATAATCCACAAATTGGGTAGCGAGCCAATGAATAAATACACATTGATTATGTTCATTTAACTACCAGTATAACTGCCTATGGGGAGGATGGACTAGTGGAAAAAAAAATTGATGAGCTGGTTAATGTGGCTTATTGGCGAGACAATTTTAATGTCATGCAGCTTTAAGAGTCCTGTTTAAAAAAAATTAATGTGGAGATTGCATTTTAATGGGTCTGAGTCCATAAGCAGCGGGTTGCAAATATGTGTCTCTAGGGGCAGTTCCTGCATTAGGCTCTTTGCTCTGAGATCCTCTGGGGTGGAAGAGGGTAACCTATCATACTGAATAGTTGTTAAATGTCAAGGGTGCTGCACGCGGTGCAGAAAGTGCAGTCAAGGTAGGGTATGTGGACTGCAGTGTGGTGGCTCCCAGCTGCTGAGCAGGTGACAATAATGGGATGGCCTAGGGCTGGTTGCTGGGCTGGATTGAGACAAGGGTTGATAAATGAGATGGTCACCAAGTGGTCCTTCATGATGAATGTGATGGAAAGGGGAAAGCAAACCATAATTGACTTGTAGGACTTAGATGAGGCTGGATGGCATCAAAAGAAAAAGGGAGAAGGGAGGGGAAGACAAAGAAGAAGGAAAAGGATGGAAGAGCAAGGAAGAAGAAATCAGCTAGTCCTGTTGCTAACATTCACCCTGGCCTATATTTCATTGTTCACAGCATCTTACCAGTATATTTAACTCTAAGCTTTATGCAAGTCCTTCAGGGAATCTTTTCTGGACCACTGTAGCTCACAAGGATTTCTCATACTGACTGCCTCATTGGATGACATATTATGTATCACTGTAACAGTATTTTACTCTTCTTTTATTGCCTTTTTTTTCCCCAAATATTTTACAAGCTCCTTGAGGACAGGTCTTGTCATTCATCTATCTCTGCATGCCCCGTAGTTCCTAGCACAATGCTGCAAAAGTCAAGGGTTATGACCTGCACCTGACTTGAAATTGAAGTCTCATGCAAATTAAGGAGCCTCCCCAAACCCTCCAAAGGCTCAGGCCCTTTAGTGTTCTTGGCAAATACTTAGATGGCTGACCCTGACCTACATTCCTCTCCTCCGTTCCTCCCTGCCTTACTGTCTACTCTCTAAAATTCTCCCTCTCCCTGATTTCCAGATTCCAGTCCTAAAAACAGTTGGTGGGATCACGGACATCTCCTGCTATCTCTGGGATAATCTTAAACAAACATACTCACAGTCAAGTTTATCCTCAAAATCCTAAGAACTCTCTTCCCACGCAAATGGAGCTCCTGACATTCCATAAAAAACCACTAAACCAGCTCTTCCTTATGAAGGGAAGAGAAGCCCTGCAAGACTCTCTTTTCTTACTTCTTTGTTTCTGAGCTCCTTTCCCATATGACTCTTTCAAATGATCAGTTAGTTAGGCTCTGGGTGCTCAAGGCACCATTGTTCACTTGGGCAAACTCCTTTGGCTCCTTGTTTGGCATTTCAAGAACAAATGATCCTCACCCTTATACCAGATTCTGTTTCCCAACACCCTGCTTGTCTAAGAGGGAGATCTGAGCAAGACTTGTTATTAAACTACTCACTTGAGCAAGAGAAACCAAGCCTCTTTCTCATGAGATCACCCTGCCTTTACACACGGCACCAAGGTGTGAAATGCTGGTAAACAAATTTTCATATTGCTATCATTTAGAAAATCCGTGTGTTCCCAGAAATATGGAAAACAGTCAATTTCCTTTTTACCTTCAATTTCCCCTTTCCCTGAGTACTTCTTAAATCCTCCGTTCCTTTACACTTGGCTTAAAAGCAATCCCTTTCAGCCCTATAGAGCTTTTAACTTTTCAAAGCATTTTCATACCTTTAATCTCATTTGATCCTTATAGTATCCCTGTGAGGTAGGTAGGGCAGGTATTATTAAACCTGTTCGAATAATGAGCAAAAGAGGCCCAGGAAGATGAAGTGTCTTACTCCTTGTCCTCTGAAAAGGGACCCTTGTCTTCTGACTCCTAGGTTAGTGGTTTTTTGTCTTTCGTTTTTTGTTTTTTAACATTCCAGAGACCTAAGTGATTTGGTCATCCTCTTTTCAAGCTCTCTTATATCCTTGCTTCCAGCAGGAGAAGGAGGACAGGGGAGAGTTATGTGGGAATGGGGGCATGGGGGAGGTGCAGGAGGAAGAAGGTCCACAAGGGGAAAATGCTTACATGGCTTAGATATCAATAGTCACTCATTAGAGAGGGAGAGGTCAGGGCACTTGCCGATAATGATGCTTGCATTATGGTACTTAATGGAAATGGTACAGTACTACCCCATCAAAAACTAATCTGCCCGAGAGACACCCAGGCCCAGCACAGCAAGAATGAAATTCCCACTGGGGCAGCTCCTGGAACTGAATCCAAAGCCATTAGCATCAGAAGGCCCAGGCCATGCATGCAGCATGTCCTGCTGATTCAGACAGTGAAAAGACTCCAGCCATTAGTGGGGCCAGGTGGGGACTAAAGAAGTAGCCCTGAAGACTGGATGCTTAGTTAGATTTATCCAGGCTGCGAGCAAGGATGTTGAGATGCCTGCAAGTAGGGACTGTAGAAAAGGGAAGACTGGATCTTCTTTGCCCCCATTTCCAGGGGCTTTTGGCTGTAAAATCTCTGCCTGTTCTCTAAAGTGCAGGTGAGTAGTTTGTTGCCAAACTCCATCATAAGCATCACTATGCTCAGGTCTCCCCTAGAGTATCATGAAAGTCTGTCTCCCTCTTGCCTAACTTTCTCTAAGTTCAGGGTGGGTGGGTTGGTCCCTAGACCTCACAGATCCATCAGTGAGGAAGGCTGCTGTGGTACTACTGGACCACAGCACTGAGAACACTGCATGGGAGTCTAGATGCTTAGGGGCTAAGCCTATTTCTGCATTCACTACTGTGTAATGTTGGCCAAAGCTCTGCCCTTCCGTGCTTACTAGTCTTTCTGATAATGCGTGTGTCAATAACTGATCATCAGGTGGCTAAGAGACCTTGATTTCTTTTGGAAAAAGTAGGGCTAAGAGAGATGTATCCAAGTAGAAAAACTCTAGAGGCAAAACACAATCTTCTATAGAGGATAGGACTTCATTTTTTTTCCCTAAAGCAGCATTACCAATCAGCGTCCCAAGAGACTACTAGATAAACAGTTGACATAATACATTAGATTTTGTCTCAGGGTCTTGCTACTTGAGACAAAGCACAGGCTCCAGTCATTAAAGTGTTCAGAGATGGGGAAGAGGTCACTTGGGACCACTGCATTGGCCTGCTGTCTGGCTCCTGCAGTCCAGGGGACCTCAGAGACCACTGGTTCCCTGATGACCTATTACTTCTCTCCCTTTCCTCTGGTCTTGCCCCTCCCATTGTAATGGGTTCTACCATTTCATGGCTGCTGCCCCATGAAAGCCCAGTGCTCCAGCTCCCTCAAATGTCATCACTAGTATTCTCTAAAGGCCTATCTCTCTCTCATCCATGTATCCTGAAGGTCCACAGCTAGTTAGGGTTAGAAGCCCTCAGCGATACAAAACAATCATCAGGTTTTATAGAAGAAATAAATAAAGTCCAGAGAGAAGAAGCTGCTTTTAGAGCCAGTTAGAGCTGGGTTCTGGAATAGAACACCACTTTTCCAAAGTTGAGAACTTCTCCTTCTCATATGGAACCAGGCAATGGAATGGAAAAGATGTGATCATACTACCTCTTGATCCAGCTAAATCTCTAAACCAACCCTATATCATAAAATACCCTTTGGAAGATACCTATCACCTTACATATGTAATCCACTTATTTTATTCTACAAGAAGATCTAGAACTGTGCTGGACCATAAAATAGTCACTGGTTATGTGTGGTTATTCAGTTAAAATTAAATCATTAAATTAAGTTTAAGATTCAGTTTTCCAGTTGCACTAATCACATTTCAAATGCTCAATAGCTACATGAGGCTAGTGGCCACCATATTGGACATGGCAGATATAGAACACTACCATCATCAAGAAAAGTTCCATCGATTGGATAGTGCTAGTGGAGAGCTGAGGATTATTTCTTTCATTTTTCAGATGGAGAACTAAGGTCTAGAGAAGGAAGAGAACAGTAAGTTGTCTCAATCCTGCAGTCAGTAATAAGAGGGGCCCTATTTTTCGTTTTATCAAATCCTAAGCCTTTGCCGACAAAAAGCAATGAGCACCTTCCATTTGATGGTCCTTCGAAGTGGAGGAGCTCACATTTCTACAAAGGGTGGCCTAGAGTAAACAACCTGATTAGAAAGAGGTTCCTGATACGATGTCTTCATTTTAGCTTATATAAGACTGGGAAAACATTGCCTATTTATACCAAAGATTGAGGGAGAATACATGGAGATGTGAAGGTTTGTCTACAGCGACTCTCCATGCCACCCTGCAAACTGTCTTTCTTCTTCACTTTTATCAAGAAAAAGTTCTAGAGGCTTATCCTCTTCCTCCAAAAAGCAAGCAAAGACTTTGCTTAACATACTTGAAATATCTTACTTTGGTTAGTAGAGATTATCCAATTTTGACCAAAGTGGCAACAGCTAATACATGCTATGCCTTTATTAACAGAAATGTAGAATTTAAAGGAGGGAGGCAAAAACCATGATCTACTATGAATGGTCAACACTATATCTGTGTTGTTCTATGAGGGTTCCATTTAGGACTAGAGGCAAATAGATACAAATTATAAACCATACTGTGAGGCGCAGAACAAGAAAATAGGAATGTTTAACTAAGAGATAAGAGGATTTAGGTGGAATATGTATATTCATTTCTAAATTTGAATTGGTATTGATTGGAAAAAATTGTAATTGCTATGTGTTTGCCCAATGGGTGGAACTTTGGTTTATTTTCAGCTTTATTATTACTTTATATTAAAGTCTCATTTTCCTTAAAATAGCATTTTAAAAAAGTTCACTGGAACCACATGCTAAAGAGAGGCTAATTCCAAAAATGAGATTGCATCTGATAGAGATGTTGCAGAAAGAGTCACAAAACTGACAAGACAAGGGTGAGGCCACTCTTTTCATTAGTCAAGATTAGGTTTTTTTGTTGTTTGTTTTTATTTATTTATCTGCCTTACAGATTTTAAAGACATGAGGAAGTTTTAAGAAATAAACAGGGGAGTGTTGATCATTGCTGCCTTTGGGAGAAAGCAAAAGGAGAAAGATATCTCTGATTTGAGGTTGAGCTGAACACAAAGTATTAAGCCCTCTGCATGGAGGCCCCATCCCAACCCAATCTGCCCCAGAGCTTGGGGTGGCATGGCTACTCCAAAATTCTCCTTTCATTTTGGAAGCAACAGCTTGGCTTCAGACACTATCTGAGATAAATAAACTGGTAGAGTGGTACAGACGTCTCAGAGTTCAATTTCTCAGTTTAGTTAAAATTTTAGCAAATGCAAATGAAATCAAGAGAGTTGGGAATGATTCAATATCTCAAATCCTACCCTGTCTTAGTGAGAACAGCTTCCTGCCTTGATCCTCCACCTAGAGAGGAACTTATGAAGGCTTCCTACCCCTCCAGGATTTCTATTTGCCTCAGGCCACCAGGTTACCTATAAGGGTTTTATTAGCACAGCCGTTTATGTAGAACTAAATCTTTCATTATTGAGGACACATGGATCATCATTATCATTGTCATCACTGTTATCATCATCATTATAGTTCAACAGATCCACTTGCTCTAGAACATGTTTTCAAAGAGTGTTTCAGAGCCGCTGAGGAGTTTGAAAGAAGTCTGAGCAAAGAGATCTCACAGCTGTACCTCCTCACCCCAAATCAGAGATTTTATTTTATTTTTTTAAATATTTTATTTATTTATTCATGAGAGACAGAGAGAGAGAGAGAGAGAGAGAGAGAGAGAGAGGCAGAGACATAGGCAGAGAGAGAAGCAGGTTCCCTGCGGGGAGCCCGATGTGGGACTCCATCTCAGGACCCCAGGATCACGACCTGAGCTGAAGGCAGATACTCAACCACTGAGCCACCCAGGTCCCCCAAATCAGAGATATTAAAAGATTCCAAGGAAGCAGTATTTTAAATAGCATAAGAGTCTTGAACCAATAAACCTTCTTTCTGAAAAGTCTTCCAAATTATTGCAGGCATGGAACATTGATCTACAGTTCTAATCTGGTTACACAGAAGGGGGTAGTCGCCCAACAACACTCTATGCCATGTCATGCCATATTTTGTGTTAATGTTGGTTTCCACCTCCCTCCCAGTCACCCCTCTATGATGGTCTTCAGGTCTTTTCCAATTGTTTTTAGGCTTTTCATTGCCTTTGCATGGGTTGCCTTGCCTCATGGAATTTTTATCCTTGTAAGGAACCTCAGAAGTTATGTCATACAGAGTCACTTCCAACCAGCACCCACCGACAAGTCACCCATCACAAGTTCCTAGGAATTATTAGCTGATGAGAGGTTTGAACTGTTATCCCTCTTTTGAATGAATAAGTATCCTGGAAAACCATAAACTCACTCTAAAGAATGAAGAAGTCCCTTTTTTTTTAGCAGAATGGAAGCTTAAAAATCTTTGAATTCTACCCATTTGTTATAACTTCCTAAAAACCAACCAATAATCAGAGAGTGTAATGACTATGTTTATTGGTTCTTACTCTGATCTCATAAGGCCAGTTGACATATGGTGCCCTTGCTGGAGATTGCATCTACAGCAGTTTCTTTCTTCCAGCCAGTTTTGGCCAAAGACAATGAGATTTCCTGAAATTATATGTAACTAACTAAATTATATATAAACTAAACTGAACGGAGTGTAAGATTATCCCACCATGTAACACAATCTCTAGCAGAACTTTAAAGACACTGTATTATTCTCCAATTTAACAAAGAGGTGGAGTCTCTACACAGTATGGCTAGAAATCTGAAACTCAAAAACTCCTCTACAACAGAATTTACAAACCCCTGAGCTGAATCTACACTTACAACCCGAAGAGCTATTTTGAAGATTATCTAAGATAATCCCTAAATTGATCCTTTAAATTGTGTTTTTCAGGAAATGTACATCCCCATTGCCTTTTATGCTATGTATTTAAGTTACTATCTTCCTTCCTCGGTTTCTGTTTCATCGAGAAAGAGTACTCTGTGTTCACCAAGTTCCCTTTCATTTTCCTCCTGGAAGCATAGTTATGCTTATCTCCCAGTCTTTCCTGTGACTGAGTTCTGTCTATGAAATGTGGACGGATGTCATATATATAACTTCAAGCTGGTGCCTGCACATATCACTATTCTCTCCTCATCCCATTTGCTAACTGGATATGAGCATCCAGCAGAGGACTGTAGGACCTACGAAGATGGAAAAGTCACAAATCGCAAAGATTCTGGGTTGATAAATCACTGCTGAATCACTCAGGAAAATAGCTTGACCAGAGACAAATGCAATGGACCACTTCATAAAACAGAAATATAATTTCATAGTGTTAAGTCACAAAAATTTGGAACTGTTTGTTTCAGCAGTTAGCTTGCCTTAATACATTATTTCACTTAAGCTACCATCTGTTATTTAAAGAGATTGCAGTTTGCATGAAGTTCTAGGAATCAGAACACTCATAGTTACAAAATACCATTTTGCTGTAATATTTTGGAAGTGGAATGGGTAGGAACTTCCAGTCATATGCAGTCTAGTCAGTTGAGCTGACTTGAGTTCAAACCCTGACAAGGAATACCAGGAAGGGAGGGTTTCCAGGCCAGTCTGATTCAGGAAGGGTTTTATCCAGGTAACTTCTGGTAGGATTATGAGGGTTATCAGAAATGGAGATACCTGTCTAGGAATATATCCAAGACTACAGTCAGGAAGATAATAGTATGAGTCAAGTCTGCGGGCCAACTAACACCAGCAGGGAGAAGTGAACAGCATAGTTAGCTAGTCCTTCTCAGGACTATCCAGAGCAGAGTGGGCTGGTGCCAGAAGTTAGTTGAGGTAAATAGTTTGAGGCTGAGGCTGTGAGTAGGTGGTATGTGCTGGGATTTATGATGCTGGTTTTGTTTGGGACCAACGAACCTAGTTGGTTTCAAGGCAAAATCGTTTATGAGCCAATCAAGAAATAATCCTAGTTAAATTTTAATCATGCTATGAGACTTATTTTCAGTATAATTTTTTAAACCAAAAATATCTTGAAAAGGTTAATTTATTAATATAGAATTTATATCTTACAGCCAGAGAAGTACATCACCCATTGAGCAATTTTGTAATATGTAAGAAATATATTTGAAAGAAAGTATCGTGAGAATTCCAGAATATCTATAAAACAAGTTGGCTGAAGAGATTGAGGACTCATCTCAGATGATTTGAAGACTCATCTGAGTACTGCAGTATAAACTTGGGCAAACCACTTGTGTTTGCTTTAGTTTACTCACCTGTAAAACTAGAAGATTTTCCCTGGGGACTAATTGGAAGTTACTTCCAGTTCTTAAAGTTTTCTAAGATATTACCTTTCCTAAGTATGTATGTATGACAAGATAGAGGAGAAGGAAAATATGTCTTCCCTGCTGTTGGTTGACTCTGGGCACAGACTGTCACTCATTAGAGAGTGGCTTGACCCAGTGTTCAGACAGCCTAACCCCACTATCTTTAAGGCACCCCTATAGCAGCTGCCTCAGAAAATCTCTCCTGAAGCTCACATGGCAGAGAGAAAGAGCATAGGCTTTTGAGATAGACACAAACGGTTCTAGATCCTTCCTTCCTCAGTCTTCTAATCTTTGAAAGCCCTTTAATGTCCCTGAGCCTCATGTTCTCATCTATGAAATGGGAATAATAATCAAGCTTTCTCTGAGTTTGAGGCCAACACAAATCACTTCCATTGTTTGAGTCTCCTGGTTTATTAAACAAATGAAGAAGTTCCAAAACAAGCTTGAAGAACATATTTTAAGTATTTACGTTAAATAAATTAATATCTTATTTTTTAAAATTAATATCTTAAATGCATGCAAGCATTCAGAAGTAACATCATTTGGCAATACTGAGGCCCTTTGTAAAAGTGAAAGCCTGGTCAAGTGGCCCTCCTCCTCTTCAAACCCCGATCCACCTGTTCCTTCCCCTGCTGTATAGCTTCCTGTGGAAAAGGATTCAATGAGAAAATGGTTGTCAATTGTCTGGAATGACATAGAAAGCTAGCACTCAAAACATGGCAGTTATTATACCCAAGATGATTGTATAGACGAACCTGAAGCTCAGCAAGACCTTGCAGACAACTTGATGTCTCCCTGGAGAATGCGGTGTAGACTGAGGGTTTGCAGGGCAGGCCTCCCCTTGGGTCTCCATCTTTCTTTCTAGCTAACCCTCCTGGCAGCTATAAAATGTTCTTAAAATCAGCCCCTCTCAACCAGACTTCCAGTTCCTTGGCTGTGGAGCTAGCCAGCACCAGGAGGGCCACTTGAGTCTTTATGCAAGTACGCAGAGGATCCCTCCTGCTCCTTGGCATTTATTTACTGCAGATTATTTATTGTGGAAATATGAGATGGATGGTTAGGGAAGGAGAGAACAAACAAACTTACCTTCCTTGCCTGCCTTAACGTGTTTGAGTTCCTACTTGTACGCGCTGAAATGTCTATAATTTACTTTTCAGTTTTGCAATGTTTATGGCTTTTATGTCATTTGAAGGTTATTTATAACAATTATATAAGGAAGCAAAGTGCCATAAACCGAAGTAATTTACTGTAAAATATCTGAAATGCTAAAATACCAAACGGTGCATTACTGTAGTGCTGGTACTGCTCTTGGAAAAAAGGAAAAAGGGGAAAATCATCTAAAAATATAGCCTCTACCCCATCAGCTAGTCTATTACATTCATCTTGCAGAGATTTATAAACCCAGGAGCAACTGGCGAGTATTAATTTAATTGCTTTAGGGAGGGGCTGGGAATAGAGAGAACATGGCTCCTTGGTATAGCACTCATGAACTCAGATGGGTTATTTTGGAGCAAAAGGATGCAAAGACAGCCACGCACAGTGACCATCAAATCAGCCATGACATTTGCCCCTTCCTCTAGGTTTTGATGTCCTGTGTCTAGATGACATTGTAGAGCAGGTAAAGGCAGCAGGGAGATAATTAGGGAGCAGTGAGTCTGAGTCTGGCTTATTAGTTTCAGAAAGTCAACCAAGTATTGAGAAGTTGAGTCAGTGAGAGATTAAGGTCTGGCAGATGTCTACCCTAGGAGAACAAGACCTCCCCACCAGGGATAGGCCTTCAATGCTTTGTAAGAAGCAAATAAAACAACTTTTTCTCAACCATCCTTTTATTTATTGATTCAACACATGTTGAAAACCTGCTAGGGTCAGGGGCTGGCAATGCAGTGGTGGGCAAAGGAGCTCAGGGAATTTCAAGAGTTAATGTTTAGAACTATGGTGATATGTTCCCCATAATGCTGATAATCCAACAGATTCCAGTTTGAGCATGGAACAAGCAAGCTTACTCAAGCACCCAAGGAGATGATTGCACCATAGAAATATGAAGAATGTTTCTTCTAGGACATGCCAGAGTGGCCTACTCTCGGAGTAGGTTGCCGAGGCTCAGAGCTGGTGAGTAGGGATCATTTCACACTCAGCTACCCCTTTCCTTTGCTTCAGTGTAGAAAGGAAACAGTTTTTGCTAGGTCTATTCATGCAATGCTCTGCGAAAGTAAAACTGCCTGTGGTCATTTATCAACTTCAACTAGCCACAAAGAGACTAATGAATTTCAGGTCCATCACTTCCGTGTGAACCAAGGTACAGGACTCTAGGGACCACTTCTCAGTCATAAACCCTTTGCCAGAGCTCTGGAGTGGTGGAGATATAGATATTTTCTCAGTCACTGAACCAGGAGGGTAATAAAGAGATAGGCAGCTTGGTGTGATATGCAGGTTATTTAGACTCTTGTTTACTAGGCGGGATTTAGTGGGTGGTTAGAAAGAGAACTTTCTGCCCCCAGATCTTCACCTTCCTCTGATACACAAAAATATCCTTCAAATCCACAAGACCTAAAATTCCTTCATTATCTTTGGAGATCAGCATGCCTCCTCCCTATCAGGCCTCTCCTGGTTTGTTTGTGTGTTTATTGGCTTTGTAAAATAAATATATTTATTGAAACATGACATGTCCAGGAAAAGTGAAGATGTAACAAGTGTACAGCTTGATGAATTATCACAAAGTCAATGTGCCCTTTTAAGCACCACTCTCATCAAGAGGTAGAGCATTCTCAGAGCCCCAGAAACCCCTTTTTGCTTCCTACTAATCATTACCTGACCTCGTTCCCAGAGATCATCACTATTATGATATCAGTGCAATACATGACCCTTTGTTTGCCTTCACTACCTCAACATTATGTTTGAAATTTCATCCTTGTTGTTTGTGATGATGGTTCATTCATTTCATTGCTGTATATTATTGCATGTTAAGATCATACCACAATCTATTCACTTTATTATTGATGGACTTTAGGATTATTTCCAGTTTGTGCTTATGAGGAATAATGCTACTATAAACATTTTGTACATATCTTTTGGTGTACCTATATACACATTTCTGCTAAGTATATACCTAGAAATGGAATGGTTGAATCATAGGGTATGTATATTTTCAGCCTCATTGCCTACTACCAAACAGTATGTTTTCCAAAGTGGATTGCTCCAATTTAGATTTTCCTCAACACTGGATATGAGTTCTGGTTGTTTCACATCCACATTAAGCCTTGAACTTATCAATCTTTTACACTTTAGCATTATGGTGAGTGCATATTGGTATTTCCTTCTGGATTGTTGTTGATTTTATATATCAACTCTGTTGAAATATAATTTATATAAACTGTGTATCTATTTTAAATTTACAATTTGAGGAATTCTGACAAATATATACTTCTGTGTAAACCATTACTCCAATCAAGATAAAAAAAACATTTAAACACCTTAGAGAGTTGTGCCCTTTTGCAGTCAAGCTTTGCCCTCTGCCACCCAGCTGCTTATCTTAAGACAACCGCTGGTCTGATTTCTATCATCACAGGTTACTTTTGCTGTTTTAGAGCTTCATATAAATGGGCTTATTATAGTATGTGTGCTTTTATGTCTTGCTTATTTGACTCAGCATCATATTTCTGAGATTCACTCACATTGTGGCTCTGTGCTGTGCATCAGTAGCATGCTCCTTTTTATCACAGAGGAATATTCCATTGGCCATAGCTTACAATTTGCTTATTCATTCACCCATTGACAGACATTTGGATTGTTTCTTATTTGGGGCTATTATAAATAAAGCTGCTATAAATATTTGTGTTCAAGTCCTTTTGTGATCATATGTTTTCATCCCTCTTGAATAAATATCTAAGAGTAGAATTTCTGGGTTATAGATGAGGGGTATGTTTAACTTTATTTTAAAAAGAAAACCACCCAAGACGTGTGTGTCTTTTGAACTTTCATCAATGTATGGGAGTCCCAGTTGCTCCACATCCTCACCAACAGTTGATATTATCTTTTTTTTTTACAGTTGATATTATAACCTTAGACATTCTAGCAAATGTAAAGAGCTATCTCCTTATTTTTTACTTTGCATTTTCCTGATGCCTGATTAGGCTGAGTTCTCTTTTTAATATGTTTATTGTCCATTTGGATATCTTGTTTCATGAAGTACCTATGATATCTTTTCTTATTTTTGAATTTTGAGTTGTCTACCTTTTACTTATTGAATTTTAGGAGTTATTTATATGTACCTGGGATATTTGCTCTTTTTTGGTTATGTTACAAATATTTTCTATAGGACTTCTTTTACAAGACAAAGTCCACTGGACTAGGGAACATGCTGAGTCACTTCCATGTAAATTAGTGTTTAAAATCAATTCTGTTCTTAGTGGAGGAATTAGACTGCAGGGTTTATTGAGCTATGAAGAAAATAGGAGTAGGAAAGAGTAGAACTGGCTAGAACAATAGGTTTTGGGAAGAGGAAAAAATGCAAATGGGTCGTTGCAATGGAAAAGGCTTTGGGAACAGTCATGATAAAATGCTTAAACTCATATGCACTGGTAGTGACCGCCTATGCTGAGCAGGATTATGGCTGAATTTGGGTTTAATAGGACTTAGTGTTGTGACTGATAATGAGGTCTGTCACTGGCCTTGGCCTTGTAGTGGTGTCATTTGCCAAATCTGGTGTAGAACTCAGAATTTCAGAACTCTAAGAAAACTGGAATCTCTATTTCTGCCCCCTCTTACTTTAAAAATGACAATTTTAAGGTCCAGAGCAAAATAAGTTGCCAAATGTCACAATTTTGGGTCTATAAAGACTTAATATAGTCTACTTGTGGTCTGAAAAATGATCAAACACATGTGATTAGCAGCCTGATAGACAATTTGTGGTATTTATCAGAGAATGCAGTATATAGTGCCATCCTCAAGGAATTTTCAGCTGGACCAGGAGATGAAACACCCCCACAGAATGAGTTGAGAACAATAGCAGGGACTTCCCTATCAAGTTGAAATGCAGAGTTTTTATTCAGTCCAGAGAGCTCAGTGACTAGCTTTGATGGCCTTCGGAAAGTCATGGCAGGACTTTCTTACCAGGGTCTCTGCCTATAAGAGCATCTTCAGAATCAACTATATTATGTCTTTTCAGAGGTCAAGATATTTTGTATTTACCTGTTGGTTAGCCAAGTTCTTGAAGACCTGCCCTGGATTTGCTGGCACTTCACCAAGAGCAGTGCCTGATAAATACTTGTGCACTGATGGATGGATTGAGCTTGTTAAGAATAGTGGTTGGGAAAAGAAAGTGCACCTAGAAAGTTGAATAGGCTTCAACTATTCCCAAGGGCTGTTAGTCTAGGAGACTCCATCCTGGAACTTGCAAGAGACAAGGATTTGCTGAGACAGGTCATTTTCAAGGGGCATCAGTGCCATTGGTCAGCACTCAGTGCAATGCCCCACAGAGCTAGCAGGTTTGCAAGAAAAGCAAATACTGCTTCTGAAGCATAAGCAATAAAAATGAGTATTTGTACACCAGCTTATTTTTATTAATGATCATAATAATAGATGCTGCTTAGGGAGCAAATTCTGTTAGAGGCAGAGTTTTAGACCCTTGCTAGTAAACAAAGTGCATTCACAAGCAATCCCCATTTCATCCCACAAACACCCTATGACTTAGGCAGAATAAATAATGTTTTTGTGTAATAGATAAGGAAACAGAGGCAAAGGTTTTCTTGTATAAAAGGCATGGAATTTGAAGACAGATAGGCCTATGTTTAAATATTAATGGTTCTTAGTTTTTTCAGAGTTGATTTCAATGACACTCATAGTTGACTTGAGAAATAGGTATTGCTGTTTCTAGATCACAGATAAGAAAACTGATATTCAAAGTCTTAAGGATCTATAAGAGCAAGTTTATAACAAGGCTTGAACTACACCAGGCATCTAGCTCCCAGGGAGCTTGTCCCCCTGATCTGTTTATCATTATCATTGCCATTAATCATCATCACCGTTTTGATAGTTTTCATCCATATTCCTTAAATACCTATAATTTTCATACATGTGATCCAGCTGTGAATACAGTTTCATACAGGAGGAGATAGTGTGAGCTTGGGCCTGTGAGTATCCATTATGGGCTTTCAACCCAGACACAGAATAGAAAGATGTTCCTGAGTACAGAGGGGACAAGTCAGCTGTACTGTGGAGTAGCCCTGCTTATCACTTTTCTCTTTGGGAGTCTCTTCCCTAATATGAAATGGAAGTGGTTCATTTGCTAGAGGGGTTGTAGTAAAGAGAATGAAGGAGAAACCACACCTGTTGCCTGTTGGCTCCTGCTGGGTACAAAGATGGGCAAAGCATCTTCTATACCCTGGAGGAGAGACAGCTTCTTCCTGACAGCTGCTGAGGCCAACATCCTGCCAATCTTTTGTGTGACCAAGTTACTCAGGGCTCACCCTGTACACTCCTTACTGGATCATGCTTCACTTTGCTCTCTGCTTCTCTCTTCTCTTAACTCCCAGCAAATGCTAGTCTATCTCCCATTCTCTTGGAGCTTTGCATCTATTGGGCCAGTCTGATACATTCATTGGTACCAAGGCATTTCTGACCCTTGGTTACATGTGAGGTCTCTGTGGTACAGCAGAGGCTGCATGGGGCTGATGAGCCAAGCCAGATTAGATTTGCCTCCTAGTCTCATCACACAGCATGACTTTCGGCAAGGTATGTGACCTAACTAAGTCCCAGTTTCTTCATCTGTTATGATAATAAGACAGGATAATAATTTCTAAGTCTCAATGTATTAAGGCACTTTGTAGGTGCTAAAGCTCACTAGCCACATACAGGATAATTATCATTCTCACACAAGATAATATTTGCAAAGTTGGGCTGTCAGGAGCTGACTCAGCATCTATAGCAAGCCAGGGGCATCAGGACCACTGACAACTTTAACATAAGGAGCTGGCTATGGGGCAGCCTCCCGAGAAAGCAGCACATGGTGGTGGTTTCCATTCCTAAAGGTAAAAATGGCATTCCACTAAGAATTTTAGACTTTGGGTTGTTGAGACTCAGCATCTTGGTGGAAGAAAAGGGCCCCCCAAAAGTGAAATCAGAAGAGCATTATTAGATCTCTGTTTTCTGGATCAATTTTGATGAAGGGGGAAAAACAGCATAGCTGTCTCGTAGTTGCACATGGTGGGCTTGGAGGCTGAAGGACTCAGAGCAAACAATCTGCTGATTGAAGGACTCCCCCTCCCCTCAAGTGAAGAGCTCCTCAGAGAGACCACATTCCTCTAGTCCTGAAGCTTATAAGATGCATGGCCATGTCACAGTGGGCAAATTACATCACATATCCAAGACTGGTTTTTCATCTATAAAACAGGGGTAACAATACCAACCTACCAGTTGTTGTAGGGAATTAAGTAGAAAAGATATAAAAACTTCTTTGTGCCTCCTCAATGTGTGGACCATGACTGTCTTGGACACAGTAGTAGGGGAGGATACAGGAAATGAGAATCATGACACTACCTCGAAGAACCCAGACTTGGTTTCCTGGCTCTTGTTCTGTAAGAATTCTCAGCCTTTTCTAAGCAGACCCATACTAGGCAGGTTCCTGTTTCTATAAAGAAAGGTCTTCCTTCCCAATTCTTCTCACTGGGCTGTTCCCAGCCTGTCATGACTGCCACGTGCCTGGCTTTCAGGGGCCACCTCTTAGAGGCTGAAGAATTCAGTGCAAACAATCTGTCTGTTTGAAGGACCCCTCCCAAGTGAAAAGCTCCTCAGAGAGACCACATTCTAGTCCTGAAGCTTATAAGATGCATGGCTTATAAGAAAGCATCAGCCCCGATATTGTAAGGCAGCTGGCACCTAGGAAAGTGTGGCCTCAGGATATGGGCTCTGAGCCCCAGATCTGCCACTCAGCAGCCCTGAAACAGGGGGTGAGAGCCCCCCTGCCTCAGTTTCCCCATTGCCATATAAGGGGTTGAGAAGATGATGTTTCAAGGTCCTCCAGCTTTAAAACTCTCTGATTCCTTAAAGGCCAAGTGAAACAAAACCAAACCCCTGGAATAGATAAATTCATCAAAATGAAAAACTCTACTTCAGTTATGAGACACAGGCCCTGGAGGAAAGGCAGGGAATGCTGACACAGCTCTCACCAACAAAGGCAATCTCTCCATCAACCATCTCTCTGTCTCCACCCCAGCTCCACTGCTAAGCTTGCTATCCTCATGCAAATAGTGCCCGGGTATCCACATGGAGACTGGCTTGGGAGGGCTCCCAGGTAGAAGGGGCACCTATTTGTGTGCCAGTGGAGGGGTACATTTCATTCACTTGTGAGATGCACATGTGTAGGGAAGGAGTTTTGGAGTGGCTTTGGTGAGGGCTCAGGTGGCAATTGGTTCCTCGCCGCATGACTGAGCAAGTTACTTAATCCGTCCTGGAACCTCAGTTTCCTCAATATTAAAATAGGGCTGTTGGTGGGAATGCAAACCTGCTGTAGCCCTTGTGGAAAACAGTATGGAGGCTCCCAGAAAGTTCAAAATAGAACTACCTTATGATGGAGCAGTTGCACTACTAGGTATGTACCCAAAGAATACAAAACTACTAACAGTAGTTTTAATACAAAACTTTTTTTTTTTATTTAATTATGATAGTCACACACAGAGAGAGAGAGGCAGAGACACAGGCAGAGGGAGAAGCAGGCTCCATGCACCGGGAGCCTGACGTGGGATTCGATCTTGGGTCTCCAGGATCGCGCCCTGGGCCAAAGGCAGGCGCCAAACTGCTGCGCCACCCAGGGATCCCGTTTCAATACAAAACTAAAGGGATACATGTATCCCAATGATTATAGCAGCATTATCTACAATAACCAAATTATGGAAACATCCCAAATGTCAATCAGCTGATGAATGAATAAAGAAGATGTGGTATATTTATATACATATATACATATATGGCCCCATATATGTATATATGGCGCTATATATATATATATATATATATATATAGAGAGAGAGAGAGAGAGAGAGAGAGAGGATATAATGTCAAGCAAAAAAAAGCCAGCCAGAGAAAGAAAGATACTATATGTTGAATTTAAGGAACAAAACCAACAAGCAAAGGGAAAAAAGGAGAAAAACAAAACAAAACAAGAAAAAGACTCTTAAGTATAGAGAACAAATGTTGATTACCAGAGGGGAGGAGGCTTTGAGGGGGGGGGAATGGGTGAAATAGGTGACAGCAATTAAGGAGTGCACTAGCTCTGATGAGTACCCGGTGATGTATGGAAATATTGAATTATTATATTGTACACCTGAAACTAACATTTCACTGTACATTGACTAAATGGAATTTAAATAAAAGTTTAAAAGCAGTAAAATGGCCTTATAGCTCTGCCTACCTCAAAAGCAGTTTTGCATGTTAGATTTGTAAAATGCATTTGAAATTCCTCAGGGCTAAAGCACTATGCAGGTATCAGATCTCATTACTGGTATCACATCAGTATTGAACGATTTGACCAGCCTTTCCTTTACCCCTATTCCTCTGACACTGCTACCTGGATGCTGGTACTGGTTCTGGATATCGCTTGGCAGCAGCAAAAAAAAAAAAAAAGCGGGGGGGATGCCTAAGCCCTGGGCTACCTGGGGAGAAGCTGAGCTACAAACCCTGAGAGCTGCATAGGCAATGCCATTCACGTCCTAGGTCAGCTCAGCACAGTCCTCGGGGAAGCTGGACCTAGTCATGTGGATCTCTTTTCCTGTGCTGCTCAGCGGGGAAAACATGTTGTTGTCAGGACAGCCCAGGAAACCTGGAAGGGAAAGGGAAAGCCTTCCCTGGAGGTGCCAGCTGCACCCTGGCCCTTCTTGCAGCCAGTACCAGTAGCACCCATCCCTCCTTGTGCAGGAGCTGGCTGCTTCCCTAGGGATAGGGCTTTATTAGCTAACAAGAGTACCTCTGCTCTCCCAATTTCATGTCCTCTGCCCAACTTAGGCCTAAGCATAAGTACCCTGGCATGCGAATTGGCCCACCTGTGGAAGTGTGCCCGATTGCTTTAGAAGCTCTCAGAAGCCGGTCAGTCATGGAGACTGTGCTGAGGCATAGCCTGTGCTGTGCCCTCAGGTCAACTGGACCAGCATTTCATCAGAACCTGCTCCTGCTCAGTGCCAGACATTTTGGTGAGCCCTGGGCCAAGGAATAGGGGACTATGGCCTGGCCTGAACAGGGGCCTTGGAGGAACCATCAGGACATCCTGAGTAACACTGCTTGCCAGTGTCAGGCAGCCAAGTTGTTTTCCATCTGAGGGAGTTTATTTCAGACAGGTGTTCATGATCATCTCTAGATAAACTGAGTGCATTCGAAGTCATTAAGAAAATTGACCTTTTAATTCCTCTTGTAGTCAAGAGAGAAGGCACACACAGCGGGCTGACAAATGCTCTGCATCTTTCCCCAGCCCTGTACTACACTTGTAATGTGGGTGGTGCTCCTGACCCAGCTGTGGAGGACGTTCAAGGCTCAGGGAACCAGTAATGAGCTGCAGCTCTCAGACCTGACAGGATTATTATGAGACTCTAGTGTCACTGATTCCCCATCCTGAGTGGCCCATGTGGCCCGTGTTCTTCCTCCATCACTTAGGTCGTTCTGCTGCTGCGAGGCCATCACTGCACCTCTCCACATGGCTGCTGCGGCTGCTCTACTGGGCCTTCAGATGACGCAGGCCCCCCGGGGACAATGCAGTCCTTCCCTTCCTGAATGTATCATCACCTTTAGTCCTGCAGACAACACAAAGCTTCAGATCTGAAGGGCGATGCAAGGTTGGAAGGATGTGTTGGTTTGGTTGAGGGTTCCTGAGTGCAGAATGCAGGTGTTGGGGGGCTAGCACACCCAAGGGTGTGCCACGAAGGTGCTGAGGGCCACTGCCCCCCCCCCCCCATTGGATAGACCATCTCTCTTACTTCATTGTATTCCAGGCTCTCTCAGCCTCCTAGATGCAGGCACTGTCTGTGACACAGAGCCCTGCGCTCACTTTCCGTGTGGCCTAGGGAAAGTCACTTTTCCATTCCTACCTATGAAATAAAGAGCTTGGACTACAGATTCTCAGAGGGACCTTTTTGCTCTGACAGTTAATGATTCAATGACTTTACGTTTTCCATTTTTTATGTTCCAGAGAGTGAACTGCAAAGCAAATGAACCAAGTGCCAACAGTCCTAGCAGCTCAAAACTCTCCCTCTTCTTGAGAAAAAAAAAAAAAGTGCTTTTGCTGGTCAAGCCTTCTCAAAAAATAGATAAATTTTCCTTCCACTAACTTCATGACAGGATGACAGCTTTTCCTGGAGGACTCCAGGCCTGGGAGCCAGTGTTTGCTGATCCACGCATGACTCATGGTAGACAGCTGTCTTTATTTTGAGTTACTGGTCGTTTCACCATTGTTTCTCATAGTTTGCTGGGTGGGCCTCCACTCTGCCAGTAAGGGCCCCTTGAATGAGAGGTTCTGAAAGAACGAAGCCAAGGAACACCATATGGCTTCACAACATCAACTGAGCTCACCAGCACGTTGGTGTCCATCTCGGCAGGAGCTAGGCCTGAGAGGCTAGTCAGGAGACTGTTGTTCTCTGTTCATGGTGCCGAAGGAAGGGGGAGCAAATTGCCCTGGAGATGTCACACAAACAGGAACCAATACACTGAATGGAGTAGCGTAGTCATGGTTGGAGGCAGCACCTGGATGATTTGCCCATGCCTGCCTGTCTCCCAGTGGTACTGGTGATGTGTATGCCTCTAATTGTTTAATAAACTATTGTTACTCAAGATGTAGAAAAACAAAGCTGTTAAATGAAGTGGAAAAGGAGATAAATAACCTAACCCCAGTGGCTAATATAGGTAGAGGAACTATAATTGTATGTGTCTAGAAGCTTCCTGTCAGCCAAAGGTAAACAGAAATATGTCGGACTCATACTTTAGCATCTTCAACAGAGGCCAAAGCCACTTCTTCCCCACAACAGGTGTCAATGACTAATTGGAATGTACTTGTACTGTAAGCTGCTTTGCAAGGAGCAATAAGTGGGCTCCACTGAGATTGTGGGTTATGCGTGGGAGCAGGTGTCGGTGCCCCTCTGCAGACAGGGGTGTTGCTGGTCTGGGAAGTGGCTGGGGCGGGGCAGGGCAGCTGGTAGGGACACTTTCAGTTCCCTTCCCTTTCCCTTGTGGCTACCTCTGCAGCCTCAGAGCTCTGGCTCTCAAAACAGCGGAGGGGAGAGGGCTGGGCGTGGAACAAAGCCAGGTAGGGAGCGCAGACACTGAACCAAAACAGCTGAGAGATTTAAGAGAAGCTTGGAGAGAGGTAAACTGGAATTCTATTTCTTGTTTGTACTGTTAAAATGTTCCTTTAATGTGAAAGCCTTTCTGTTAAATGAAGGGGAAAGGGAACTTTACGCCAAGTAGCAGCCGTAAAACAAAGGGAACAAAAGGAGGAAAGTGTTGAAATGGGTTTTGTTGCTATAGATAGATGGAGACAGATGGCTGGGTGATGGATGGAGCTCGGCAGCACTTGTAGCAAGGCCCTCAGAGCAGGTAGCCAGTAGGAGGAGAGAGGCTTGTCTGGAGAATGTCACACAGTTAGGTCAGGTTCTTGGAAAAAAAAAAAAAAACCCCAGATGAGATGTCCTTACTGGGAAAGTTCTGGAAAAAAGGAAGACTTGGAACAGGGCACAACTGGAAAGGACTTTTGGCCTGTTCCATTTAATTGGCAATTGCAAATTCTCCTAGGTCAGCTCCGCCACTGCATGCCAGGGACAGGATGGGACAGGATGGGACAGGATGGGACAGGGACAGGATGGGCCTGAAGACAGGAGAGTCTCCAGCCATTGGATGGAAAATAAAATGGACTTAGAGTAAATAAACTGAGAACTGCCTTCTCTGTTGAGTCTAGCTCCCTAAACATACACACACACACACACACACACACACACTCACAGCTTCAAAAAGGAGCAAATAAGTTACAATAGCAAGAGACACTTAGAAGTAAACCTGTCTTGCTGCAGGTAGAGAGGAGCATAAATTTTGTGTGAGACCAATAAAATGAAGCCACTCTCCTACAGGAATGGTACCAGTTATTGCATCAGAGGTGACCTATAGCCACAGAAGGCCTATAAATTCTGGTGTTTATAGAGTCTTTTCTCATTCGTACTGCAGGTAATTAAATTGTGGGGGCATGTCTCATAAACTCCAGGGGCTTCCCCATAAAGTCCCTAGGCCACCAGATCGAGGGCAGAAAGATTCAATCAGAAACCCAGGGCCCTGCCTGTGGAAGCCACCCCTTCCCTCCCCCTGGGGCCTGCTCGGCAGCTCCTGGCTGCTCATACTCCAACCTCACCAGCATGCTTTAATATTGGGCTGCTATTAGGAGGCCATTGGAAAACTGGACAGATGGAAATGTGGCTGGATTATTCCAGTGCTTCTAGAAGTTGGGGACTGGCACAGAAGGGGACCTCCACATTTCAGTGCTTCTGTCTTCTCCTGTTGCCTTTGGAACAAAATCCCATCACAAGAGGCACAAGTCTGTTCCCTCCCATGGACTACGCGCCACCTTGTTTCAGGGTGCAAGGCTGTCGTCCCTTCCCCATGGCCCAAACCTCTCCGCTGGCATCACTCCGCTGGGAAGTTGTGCATCTTCCCCACTAAACTGGGAGTTACCTGAGCACCAGCACTGCGGGTTCTCTCTGAACTCCTCAGACCAGCAACAGGGATACAGGAAGGGATTAACAAGTGGCTGTGAAAGAAGAAATAGATGTTCTCACCACTGGTGGGAAAGAGGGTATGATCCTAGCACTGGGATGGCTTGGGGCAGACCAGGTGCTCACAGCTCACCAGCATTCTGCTTGCAGACAGCCAGGAGGGAGGCCAGGGACCCTCTATCCCTTTGTTCTGCACATCAGTCCCCACAAGGAAGTCAGCATTTTCAGGTCCCCCTCCTCACTCCTTGGATATTAATCTTCCAACAGTCCTTTTTTAAGATTTTATTTTATTTTTAAATATTTTATTAATTTATTCATGACACACACACAGAGGCAGAAACATAGGCAGAGGGAGAAGTAGACTCCTTGCAGAGAGCCCAATGCAGGACTCGATCCCAGGACCCCTGGATCAAGCCCTGAGCCAAAGGCCGACGCTCAACTGCTAAGCCACCCGGCATCCCTAAGATCTTATCTTTAATAATCTCTATATCCAACTTGGGGCTAAACTCACAACTCCAAGATCAAGAGCCACATGCTCCACTGACTCAGCCAGCCAGGCACCTTCTTCCAACAGTTCATAAGGCTGAAGGACAACCCCCTTTCACTGTCTGTGCCAGATGCTCCCTGTCACATTTGCCTGCTTTGCTTTGCTACCTGAGATGTGATGCATTTTAATTCTTTGTCTCCTCTTTCTAGAATGTTAGCTCCTTGAAGGCAGAACAATTTGTCATTCTGTTTTACGGACTCATCCTCATATATGGGAGCAGACTAGTAAGTGATGGTGAGTAGAGGAGTCAATGCAGGTGGTTCTCAGAATGCTGAGATTGCTAATTCCTTCTGGATCAAACCTGCAGCCCCATCTCCATGTCTCCTGGAAACCAGGCCTGACACTCGGCAGAAGCAAGTCAAAGCTAATAGTATTTATTTGGGGATGGGCATCTAACACTCCTTCTTTTGACTCCTGCCTCAGGATGCATGCCAACGCCATCTCCCCTCAAGTCCCAGGTATACCAGTTCTTTAGCTGTCCTATAACAGGACCAGGCCTTCTTCTGGGGTATCATGCCAGCCCTGAGCATCTCATCATCCTCATCTGTCACCACCCACCAGGTGAAAGTGCCTAGACACAGTTCAGTCCTCAGGCATGGCTTGACTAGTGCTCCCCTCCTACCTTCTCCTGGCTGACTTTGTGTAGCCTGCTTGGGAAAATGAATGTCGTGCCAAGCAGAAGGCCAGAAACGAATTTGCATTACAGCCAGATATTGTCAGGCCCATTATATCACCATTTCACCACATTTTTTGTATTTGTATTTTTGTACAAATATTGTAACCATATTTTTTAAATCAGTCAAATGAGACAAATCAGGTGCTTTGCCCAAGCTAGTATGGAGCAGAGCTTCAAGTCGGCTCTAAGGTCAGTCTCTTGATAGAAGAGAGTGATAGACTTATACTGGCATGACACATCCTGAGGATGGAAAGACCATTGACTCTATTTATTCTGGTGCCTGTTTTGAGTGTTACTTATGGTACAAATACCCCGAAAGTTCCACTACTTTGGAGATGTTAATCTGCTGAAATGATATGGATGTGACTCCTGAGAGTCTTAGAATGGGCATAGGGCCTGAGTGATCATATAGGGCTCCACGGACCTATTATATAGATGGAGACACTGAGGCACAGGAGGGAAATATGTGCATCCTGATTTTTCACAAAAAATAGTGAGTGATGTCATTTAGAACCCCAGTCTTCAATTTTCTAGCCTGTGTGCTAACCCCTCCTCTCCCCAGGTCTGCTTTTTTATGGCCTCACCGCAGCAAAGGGAGTCCTCCATCAGTCTTTCCCTGTGTAGCTTTCCCAACTTGGGGTGTAGGATTCACTGAATCAGTCATATCCTGCATAGATAGAGGTTCCCAAAATGTCAAGGGTTCCCTCATGGGGAACAGAGGCAGCAAACATGGGGGTAAGGACTGGAGGAGGAGCGGGCGTGCGCCAACAGGGTGAGAACAGGTGATACTTGCTGAAAACAGAAAAGGGGACCACCTGAAGATAATTTGGAGTCCCACCTAGCACCCGTATTGTTTTTACCCCCCCCCCCAAAAAAGGGAACTTTTTCTGTTTTTCAAGGGCTGTCTCGCCTTTGAAAGGAGAGCAGTGAAGCAGTGAAATGTGCCTGGCAAAAACCACAGGAGCCTGACCTCTTTAACTCCACCTGGTGGGGCCACAAATCAGGCAGCCTCTGGGGAGGCGCCTTGGGATGGGACTTTTATGGCCCTCCTTTGGAAATCCAGCTCTTGGGCGGTTTCTGCCTCATAAGCAGACCTACCCACGTAGAACCTCGACATCGGTGTGGTTGATTTACGCCTTTAATACCGTGAGCTTCATTTAGCCAGTCTGGAAAACACATTTCGTCGTGCGAAGCTCGAGTTTTTCTTTCCTCGTCCATCCTCACCAGACATTCATTTTGGCGGTGGGTTCTGTCCTCATTTTCCCTGCTCCTTCTGACTATTCTTCTCTCTCAGGCAGCGTCCACTCTGGCTGAGGATGGCCCCAGGCATCTCTAACTCCCTCCCTGGGAAAGGAGAGCATGGTCCAGAGGCCAGAGCCTGGCTGGGAGAGGTTAGGAATGCTCCTTGACATTTTTAAATTTTTCACAAAAGACACTGTAGATATAATAGCAATTACCCTCCCCCGCCCCAGAAAAAATTGCAGCACCCTAAAATATTCACCTATTTTCATTTATCCAAATAGCCTCTTTTCATGCTTGCAATTAAGCTTACATAAATGTTTAAAACTCCTCTTATTCAATAATGCTTCACTGGCAGAAACGTATTTCTCTTGATAGCAAAGTTCTTTGTAGCAGAGGGGCGGGGCATGGAAGATTTTTGTAGATTTTGTTATCCCAAGATATCCTTAATCATCTTCCAGGGCAACAAACAGCAGACTGGAACACATGACAGCTCAAGAGCGCTATTATCTCCACACCTCCCCTGGGGCTCAGTTCATTTTCTTCTCACGAATTCTCTATAACTTATACATCAAACCATGCTCTTCGAATTCTTTTAGATTCCTCACTTTCAAGTTATGTCTTGCTTTTGCCACTTATTTTTTGTTATCTTTTTGTCTTCCTTTTTTATTTGCTCATAGTTCTTTTCGTACAATCTTGTGTCCCCCTGCCCCACTCCGGCAAACAGACATACGTTCAACTTCCCCAACCCAGCCTTTTATATCCACTCACATTATTGTTTTCTCAGTGATGAGAGTACTTATTCCAAAATCGATGTATAGGAAACCTGGTGGGGGTGGGAGGAGGGAATGTCAGTCTATTGTTCCATCTTTACCAGGAGAACACTGCATCTCAGGAAGGTTGGGACTTGTTTCAGGTGACAGATCGCTGGGTCTAAGGCCAGAGATTTACTCACTGTGTCTCTGGCCTGGCCAGATGGACTCTAGGGTGTCCAGGGTGTGCTACAGGGATATTACAGGGGTATGGGGGCTGTACGCTATCCCAGGGACTGTTTCATCATGGTGGGCCATTATGGGACAAGGACAGGGTAAGCTAGAGCTCACAGAACCCCCCAGGTAGGTGTCCATATCAGATAACTGGTATCTGGATCTTCCTGGGGAACATAGCTCTCTCTCAGGGCTAGAAGCCAGCTTTGAGTATGGAATGGCAGAGCACAAAAGGCACCCACCCTCTCCTTCTCATCCCCTTATCTGAGGGAGCCCTTTGTGTGGAGGGAGGGTGAGTCTAGAAGTACAGTCTTGCTGGGAAGAGACTGTTCGGGGTGACATGCCTGTAGCAAGCAGCTTGCTCTTCCATGAAGAACCTCTAACAATGTCAGGGCATGTGAGTGTGGATAGAAGCCATGGGGAGAGCTCTCCCTTTTTCCTCCTCTGTCCATCTCCCGGGTGTCACCCACCAGTAAGCCAGGCTGGTGGGGGGTGGGGGAGGCTCTAGCCTGTATCTCATGCTGTGTGTGTGCTTATTCTTCTGCTGGGGCTGCTTTCTTTCTCTCTCCAACTCTATCCTTTATGAAGACAGAACAGTCTCCTTCCTAGCAGGCACCTTCTCTGATACCCACCCTCCTACCCCGGTCACAGCGACAGATGACACTCACTGGAGCCCCTGCTCAAGGCTTCTGCTCTGAATGAGAAAAGGGATGGCAGAGGGAGCCAGGCCAGAACTTGAGCAGTGGGGTCCTGATGCTGTCTGCCCCCTGCCACCCAAGTCACTGGTCCCTTTCCAGCACCACCGGCCCGCACCATCTCCATTCTGTCTGTCTCAGAGATGGACTCCATTCAGCCCACACTCTTATTTCTAGGGGAAAGGGGAGGTTGGGCGTCACCTGTGACAGGTGCAGTAGGGAGGCAGGGGGAGAACTGGGTTGCTTAGAAGAGTGGACAACAGGAGGAGAGGGAGAGAGGGGAAAGAGGAAGAAAGCAGAAGGAAGTGGATGAAAGAACAAGTGGAAAAAGGCAGACCGGGGGATGGACATGAAAAAAGGCAGGAACAGGAGAGAGGGAAGAGGCTGTGGAGAGAAAGGACCGTGTGGTGCTCAGCTGTGTGTTTGTTACATGGAATGGGAGGAGCAGGAAGGCTGACTTATCACAGCATAATCCAAAAAAAAAAAAAAAATACCCAAGGGGTAGTTTTCCTTTTTAACCTGTCCCTCAGGGGGAGGGACAGACCTGGGGGAGAAAAGGGCCTTTATTTCCCCTTTACTCCCAGCTGATTATACTCCATTTCCCCTCTCCTATTCGAAAAAAAAAAGAAAAGTGCAATTGCAATTTTGCTCTCAGTCAAATGGGATCTATCTAATTAAAAATAGCTTTGTAAGAAAAAAAAAAAAACAGCTTTATAAGTAAGCATCAAGAGTGGCAAAAACGTCCGCATATGTGGATCTGAGGAATAGCCTCCAAACCCACCATGACCTTTTTTGGGGGTAGGAAGATGGATTTTGTTTCCCTAAGGAAAAATGTCCCCTCTTCTCCCCACTGTTTGCTTTGGCATGAAAGGGAGAGAGCTTTTCTGGATGGAGACTCGGCGGGGAGTTGCCTTCTATCTGCTTTGCATGCTGCGCACTGTGAATTGATACTGTGCTGATAATTCCGAGGAGGGCGGGGGGTGCCCAGAGAGTATCCAGCATTGTGAGCATCTGCAAAAACCACTTTGCTAAGAAATGATCTTTTCCCTCCACACAATGGCAAGACGTTACCCTTGGAATCTTCTCCTGACAGTGACGACAGTGGCAGAGAGTGAGCATAATTTCCCATGTCTTCACTGAGGCAGTTATTTATACAATTCTGCGCTGGAGTCTAAGTCGGTTTTGTTTTTTTTGTGGGTTTTTTTTTTTGTGTTTTTTTTTTGGTGTGTGTGTGTGTGTGGTTTTTTTTAACTCTGCCGGCTGCTGCGGCTTTTGCAACGAAATAATTACTTTTGTGCCAAGTACTTAGGTAACAAGATAAACAAGAGGCAACATAAATGGAATGTAAATATGGAACAAGTGTCTGTGAAGGGAAAGGCAGCCTAGGGAGAAAGAGCCTGGCTTGGCTTGCTGCATTCAGCAAATCCCTGGGGAGCTGAGAAAGCTTCCTTCACCCTCTATCAGTGTGTCTATGACTCTGTCCGTATCTCGGTGAGGAAGCCTCACTCAGATGGTTGAACAAGGGTCAATGGGCAACAGGGAGGTAAGAGATCAGGATTCACTTCATGCTATGGACAACTGCCTTTGCAGAGCCCCATGCTGGGGGCGAAAGCAACACTGTAAACACAGGAAGCTATGTCTGGGTCCCAGCTCTGACATCCATTCTCCCAGCAACCTCATGAGCAAGTCATGCTCTGCTCTGGATCTCCACGTACTCATTTCTAGCATGAGGGATGGAACTGGGTGAGCTCACGGATCCCCCAACTCAATGTGATTTCTTCCAGACATTTCCATTACAGACTTTGGAATCCACAACCAAGGATCTAGAAAATGTGGAATCTAAATTCCAAGTCTGAATCTTTACTTAGCCAGGCAATTGTCATTTGGTAATACCATCTGTTGTAGGTTGTATAGTTGAGAAAACCCCAAAAGGTATGCCACTCCGAACCTTCTGTGAATGTGACCTTATTCAGAGAAGCGTCTTTGCAGATATCAATAAGAAGAAATGAGATGATCCTGTATTAGGATGACTTCTGATGGTAGGGGGAGCAGATACAGAGATATGGGGGAGACGGCAGGGTGAAGGTGTAGGCAGAGATGGGAACAATGCAGCCACAAGTCAAGAAAAGCCAGCAGCTACCGAAGCTGGAAGAGGCAAGGAAGGATGCTTCCCTGGAGCCTTTTGAGGGAGCACAGTCCTGCTGACACCTTCACAGTCCCAGCCTCCACAACTGTGGGAGAACATATTCCTATTGTTTTAAACCACCCGGTTTGTGGTAACTTGTTACAGCAGCTACAGGAAACTCATACACCATCCATTAGCCTGAAATAATGACCCAACCCCTTGGTGAGATCTCCTCCTCTCTCTTATATTTTAAAAGATGGGAATCTGTCCAAGTGGGCATAAAGAAAAGAAAGAAAGAAGCAGAATCTGGAGGAGAAGAAGGAAAAGAAGCATCCCTCTGCCCAGTTCTTACCCTGACGGATGTCCCTCAGGACCATGTTACAGAAAAAGGGTTTCAGGGTATATGAAAGTGGTTATGTCACTGTGAGAAGAGAGGTGTCGTAAATATCCCATGAAGCCACCAGTCAGGAAACCTGGCTTTTAGCTCTCTCACTATTGTCAGGTAGCTGCTTGGCTGAGGCCAAATTACTTCACCTTTCCGGTTCTCAAGCTCTTTACCTATAAAGTGAGAGTGTTGGTCAGTGGCTCCCAACCCTAGCATAGCAACTATTTTGCAAAGCCCCAGGATTATCCTAAAGTAAAATTCAAAAGCAAAATCATCTCAATGATATAATCTATCTCTACTTATAATTTAAAAAGTAAATGTAGGGATCCCTGGGTGGCGCAGCGGCTTAGCGCCTGCCTTTGGCTCAGGGCGCGATCCTGGAGACCAGGGATCGAATCCCACGTCGGGCTCCCGGTGCATGGAGCCTGCTTCTCCCTCTGCCTGTGTCTCTGCCTCTCTCTCTCTGTGACTATCATAAATAAATAATAAATAAATAAAGAAGAGCTCCTTTTAAAAAAATAAATAAATAAGGGATCCCTGGGTGGCGCAGCGGTTTGGCGCCTGCCTTTGGCCCAGGGCGCGATCCTGGAGACCCGGGATCGAATCCCACATCAGGCTCCCAGTGCATGGAGCCTGCTTCTCCCTCCGCCTGTGTCTCTGCCTCTCTCTCTCTCTCTGTGACTATCATAAAAAAAAAAAAAAAAATTAAAAAAAAATTAAAAAAAAATCTGTATAAAAAATAAAATAAAATAAAATAAAATAAAATAAAATAAATAAAAAGTAAATGTAATGTACTAATCGTGACATGAAGGAGGAATAAAAGTAATTTATAATAAAATAATTTTTAACATATGTGAGACATGTCTGTATTAAAAAATATGATAGGCAACAGTGGAAAGGTTTGCACTACATATTAGGTCACCGTGAATGCAGGAGGGAAAAATGTGAGCTGACACAGGTGTACTGACATCTCAAATAGCACGAAGAAGAGTGCCGTCAGTGACACGCTTTTTTAACACTCTCAGAGCACTGAACACAATCTTTCCTTGATTTACAAGGAAGTTACATTTCTTGAAAATACAGTTTATATTAAAAGCATATTTTAAAGCATAATGTTATTTGATGTCATTAAATGGAGTGAAGCTCGGGCCAGGGTAATTATAAGCAGGTTTTTCACTGACATGCTTGTCCTACAGGACCTTCAGGAGTCATTGTAGAGTGCAAGACAATTCCACCCTGGGAAGGCTTCCCCACACAGCGCAGCACATCTAGCATTCCTGTCCCCTGCTATAGTGCCAATACTACCTCATCACCGGAACAAGTAAAAATGGTTCCTCAAATTTCCTACCTTGCCCCTGAGGAAGGCACCTTAGTGCCTTGAGAACCAGCAGATTTAATGTTCCTCACTCAACCCTGAGCTGAAGCCGAGGTGAACTCACCTTCTCTGGACCATTGTAAACAGTGTCAGTGCTTAGAGTGTCAATCAACAAACAACTATTGCACCTGCAGATTTTGCTCTGCATTGAAGCTATAGAAGAGGTAAGATGAACATTTGCTAAGCAGGACTTGGATTTCTCTGAAGACTGGGACTCAGGTCCCCTTCCTCTTGCCCTCCATCCTTCCTCCTCCCTTCCTTCATTTCATTTATTTATTTATTTATTTATTTATTTATTTATTTATTTATTTATTTTATTGGAGTTCAATTTGCCAACATATAGCATAACACCCAGTGCTCATCCCATCAAGGGCCCCCCCTCAGTGCCTTCCTTCATTTCTTAGTTTTACTTTTCCCTTTGGTCTTCTTCCCATCACTTTCTTCTTTTTTTCTTCCTTTCCTCTGCTGAGTGCTTCTGAAACTCCAGTTTAGATTGATTAAGTAAGAATGGCCAGGAATTAAGTGAGCATTCAGATTCCTGGCTAGAGCAGGTCTGGAAGGCCTAGTTCTTTCAGAGGAAAGCTCTTTTCAGACAGGACATGAAGCTACATAATGAGCCCCCGTTGTTCATTTACTTTTAGAGGAGGACTGTTTTAGAGCATTATTTTTAGAAAACTATTCCAACGAGATATTCCCCCTAAACATGGACAAATTACTCACCTGGAGAAATATCAAACTCAAAGACAGTAGTTCCAGCTCAAGAGCAGTTATGGAAAATGGTTCTCCAGTAACCATATCCAGGCTGGATTTGGAATTAGGTGGGGGCCCCATACTGTAGCAAACCGGCATAGTGCAGCTCCCTGCCCTCACACATGGGCTGTTGGTGTCAGCTACCCCGTCTCCCACTATAGTTACCTGGCATTTAATGAGCAACAAAGGTCTAGTTACTAAATTGAGTTGTACATGATAGTGATTAATGATAAAGAATAAGAGGTGTCTAACCTCACATGTCTGTAAATGGGAGAGATGTGGACACATTTTTAACCAGGAGAAAGAGAAAAAGAAGCAACTTTGGAGGAGGGCTGCCTGCCTTGGGACTGCAATTTTGCCAGTGATTCTGACTCTGAGGGTGGACTCTGAAGAGTGGGGTGGAGAACAGCTTCCAAGAAGCAGACATGTTTGACTCTGGCCAGGCTGGGTTTGAATACAGTCTTGCCCTTTATTAGAACCTGGGAACTTGAGCAAACTGATTAACCTCCTTCATAAACTGAGGGTAGCGACTTCTACCTCTAAGCCTGCTGGGTGAACAGCTGGGATGATAAACACAAGAGGCTCTTAGGTTTCTGGCAAGTTGCAAATACTCTGTGATATTCAGCTCTGCCTTCCCACCAACTCCACCAACAAAAATCCAAGAAAAAGATCAAGCCAGGAGAGCCTAGAATTGGGTGGATGAGTGACTATTTGCACAGGAGATTGAGGATAAGGGAAAGGTTCTGAGAGTGACCTGGGGTCTGGCAGGGACTCCCAGAATGGGCCTAGAGCAGGGTGTGCCAGAGGCTGGCCCCTGGGTGGAGGAAACACCTTCCCAGCCAAGGCCACCTTAGTAGGTCTCCACTGTGGAAGAGAAGCTTGGGAAGAATGTGAATGATGTTTTGTGAGGCTCCTTAGAGCTCCAGAGCACCTGAGCTCATCACTTTTAATTTACCAACTTTGAACCTGGTCTACTCTAAAGCAGAGAGTCTTTCTGGAGTCCTCTCTGCAGAAGAAGATGGATCCAGAATGCCTTAAGCTCATCCCAGCCACAGCCTTCTAAGAACAAATGGATCCATATAAGCAGCCTACATTGATCAAAACCACAAGCCTGTATTGAGTTTCTTCTAGGTGCTTTATCTTCCTAAGTGCAAAGCTGATCATGCCACTTCCTTGCTTAAAGATTTCCATTGACTCCCCATCACCTACAGGATACTGCCTGAGATTCCTTAGTGTAGGTGACAAATCTTTTCCATCTGATATTCTCTACCTGCCAACCTTCAAATCTTGTCTCCAGTTGAGCACATATGGTCCACATGCTGACATACCCTACGGTACCCATTATCCAAGACTTCTCACCATGCCCTGAAATATCACGCATTCTCATGCCACTACAGCTTTGGATACGCTTTTCCACTGTTTTCATTCCTGTTCCTTCCCTGACTTTTTTTTTTTTTTTTTTTTTGTCACTATGATGTAGGTCCATATCACACATCATCACTTGTGTCATGCCTGCCCTTAGAAACCACCAGCAGAGTTCGCCACCACTCCCAACCAGGGATAATTAGTTACTCCTCATTCTTTCTTGTCTCTCCTTCTATAATTATGATTAAATGTAGGCTGAACTTCCTCACTCTATGCTCTGAGTCACTAAGTCTCTCTTATTCCCCAGCATCTTGTCTCTCTGTATAATACCAGCCGTGTTCTGGTATTCTTTAGATCATCAACAAGTTTATGATTGAGTGTGATCTGTTACTGACTTAGTTTCTAGTTATTATGTTTTTAATCTCTAGAATTATTTTTTGTTTCTTTTATTAAACTTGATTGTTGATTTCAGTAATTCGTGATTTCTAAGCCATACTGACAAACCTCACGTTTATTTCTCTAAATGTGTTGTATTAGTTTGCTAATTAGCTTATCATAATAAAATACCATAGACTGCATGGCTTAAACAACAGAAATTTGTTTTCTCAGAGTTTTAGAAGGTAGAAGTCCAAGATCAAGGTTTCAGCAGGTTTGGTTTCTCCTGATACCTCTTCTTGGCCAAAGGATAGCAGCCTTCTTGCTGAGGGGTCATGTGGACTCTGGTCTGTGCACACACATCCCCCCCAGTCTCTCTTTGTGTGTCCAAAATCCCTCTCCTTTTAAGAACATCAGTGGTCCTGGTTTAGGACCCACCAGATGACCTCATTTAACCTTAATTATCTCCTTAAGATCCCTATCTCCAAATATGGTCACATTGAGGACTACGGCTTCAACATATGAATTTGTGGGAGGACACAATTCAACCTACAACACATGTTAAATGAACTTATTTTGTGTTTCTGTTTCTTATAACCATTATCTTTACTGGTCTGATTCTGTGGCTTGAACATTTCTGCTGGCTCTTGCTTATCTTGTACAATGAGTGATTTTCTGTTAGGAGCATATATTCTTTGGCACTTATATGAAGGAATTCTTTGAGGTCTGTGTTTAATCTATGTTCCTCTACAGAGAATTTACCTTTAGTTCTCCCAAGCATCTGGGGGGCACTTCTAACTTGCAGCCACTTAAAACTAAACTTTGCATTTAGACTTTGTGGGGTTTTTCAGGAATGGGTGTGCACAGTGAGATGTGTTATACAAAGATCATAGCAGTTTCAGCCCTTACCTCACCAAAGGGTAGTTTTTAGTTAGAAATTCTCTGAGAAAACTTTAGTTTTTGTTATATCCAGATACAAAGCCAAGGAAGCTCCCAATCCCTGCCCCCCCATTTTTTTCTGCCTAGCTGCTTTGAGTTTATCCTCTTTGATTAATTGACTGTATCATGGCCTCAATTCTTCACCCTTCCTGTATCAGTTTCCTAGGATTGCAGCAGCAAATTACTACAAACTTGGCAGCTGAAAACAATAGAAGAATATTATCTCACAGTTCTGAAGCCAGAAGTCTGCAATCAAGATATTGGCAGAACCATGTTCCCTCCAAAGCCTCCAAGGGAGGATTCACCCCTGCTTTGTCAGTTTCTGGTGGCTCCAGGTGTTCTTTGGTTTGTGGTGGCATCGCTTCAGTCTCTGCCTTTGCTTTTACATGGCCCATGGTCTTCTAATCTGTGTCTCTGTGTCCTTTCCTTTTCTTATAAGGTTAACAGTCATTGGATTTAACCCTTCTTTCCCCAGATCTAGGATAATTTCTCCTTGGCATCCTTACGAATTATATCTGCAAAGACCCTATTTCCAAATAAGATCATATCTTGAGGTTCTAGTTGACATGAATTTTAGGGGGAAGCTCTTCAACCCTTACACCTCCCTATATACATACCCTATGCCATGCACCTTTTATTGACCTTCCCCTCTGACTATCATCCTAGCTGTGTGACTTTCTTCAAGCAATGGGATGTTACCCATTGTGCCACCTCTGCTTGTGCCTTGAAGAAGTGCAAGGGCAATTCTATTTATTGTTCTTGCCCTCTGGCATTGCCTTGAGAGAGCCATGCCCCTGGCCCCAAGCATAGGCTAGGAGAAACAAGAAGCAGAACAAATGCATCCCAGTTGCCCCATCTAGCAAGATCCTAGTGGATAGACAGATGAACTGGATACCTGTGAGTGGGCTTAGCCAAGATCAGTAGAACGGCTTGGCTGCCAGGCTAGATATGTGGATAAGAAACAATTATTTTTTGTGTGCCACTGAGGAGTTGTAGGTGTCTCTTACTCAGTAGTACTCTGTAATACACAATTGATACCCCGCCCCCCAGCAGGCCTCTCTTCTGAGATCCTCTTATCTGACCTCCTACCATACCCAAGCCCTAGGTTTCATCTCCTGTCTTTCAATACTCTAGTACCCCATTAAAGTAGATTCTCTAGGAAAGCAAGGATCTGCAGATCTCTCCAGAGAAGGCCAGCTCCAGGACATGCCCACCTACATAGAGTCACTCTCTTGTCACCTTCTAATTTCCAAGGACTTCCCTTATCTTCCTAATGACCAACAATTTAAAGAAAATATATTTTTAATACAAAATTTGCAGGTACCCACTGGTGGGAGAGAGTTGCTTGGCCTACCTCCTCACCAAACTATGGTTTTCCAAATAGGAGAGAAACTGCAAAGTGCCTTGCTCAAATTGTCTTTCTCCATAAGTGCTCCTCTAGGACAGACCATTGGCTTCTACCTAGATACAGTTCTATGTAGAGTCACAGTTCTTCCCACAACACTTTGGGATCTTACCACTGGAGTAACTGGGGGACCCTCTCTGACTCGTGCTAGAAATCTCACCTGCTTTTGTGAACGGACTGGAAGTGTCTTCTTCTGGGGCCCCCTTCACCCATTCAACAGCCAGAGACTGACTTAGAGCCTCGGCCCATTGGGGTACAGCCCAATCATAATTGTGATTTTTCAAAGCCAGTGATTCACATCACTGAATCAACCTCAGTGCTTCTCAACTGGAGCCTATTATCATGATCATTACCTGCCACCACCTTTTTCTATTTCATCTAACATGACAAGTGTTTTCTTTCTTGTACAGGTTCAGTATCTTTATAGCATAAGCACAGGTGTATTTTATTTGAATAAATCTTTTGTATGTATCAACTAGCTAGGTTCTATTCAGTCTGAAATTACAGGAGGTGATAAGCCATGTTTCCAGTTCAAGACCACTTCCTGTACTTTCATGCTCCTACTTGACAACCTTGCTTTCCCCCTGCCCTTGTGGCTGGGCTCCTGGGAAGCAGACATAGTGATAGACCTGAAAGCAGCTCCTAGAATTTACCACTGTTGACTGAGTCTTTGAAGTTTTTCCCAAAATGTTGGGGATCTTCCCATGGATGCCATACAGACGGAGTTTCCTGTTGGAGAATAGGAGGTAATAGCCGCATTGGAACCACAAGTCAGGAGGCCTCTGGGGCCAGATGCCTTCTGTGTCTTCAATTTAATATAATAAGCACTGATTAAAGGATGAAGTGTGTGAGCATGTACCTGAGAATAGAACTGAAACCCAATATGAATGAATGGAAAGGAAGAAAGAAATTAGAATTTAAGTCAAGGGAGGTTCCCTCAACTCTGATAAATGAATGATCATATTGCTGACTTATTAGAGCTTTCCTAGTTAACAATAAAAGAGAACAAAGATGAAAGGAGCAGTCTTCTTGGGAAGACAAGGCATTTCAGGTAAAATTCATGTTTCCCAGAATGCACTACCTATTCTTATCTTGCTTCTTCTGAAAAAGCAGATGTAGCACATTTCCCTACTTCAGAATATGGTGAGCCAGATCTGGTCAGTGGAAGGTGGTTTATTTTTAATATGGCATATTTCACTCCACCCTTATTTAAAAAGAAAATGCATTCAATAGACTGATGTCTATAACCAGAAATTCAAATTATTAGCTTACAGCAGTTTGAATTATCTAAAGTCTCTGAAGACCCAAGTTACAGTCAGATTGAAATTTATAATCAGAAATGCAAATATTCCAGAAACTGCCTGTATAAGTAGACCCATACATTGGACCAAGTTACAATTAAAAAGTTTTCTTGAGAGCTTGGAATCAGAACAAAGGAAGTCAGAGGGACAACACATTTAACAGCATCAAACAAACACAACCTGATCCAGTATCTTGCAATGGGGTTAATCTGGCACACAGGTCAGGAATACAGAAAATATACTGCCTTCAGCTCCTGTCATCTATTTCCACATTTAAGACAGTCTGCCACCATAATGGGATACTTTTTTTGGGTGAGAATCTTCTGTTCCATTAGTACCACTGGTTGATTTGGGGAATCCGTTTTCTTATTTTTTCCTAGCTGACCAATTCTCTTCAGATCAACAAACTCTTTCTTTAGATTTGTTAATGCTTCTAGTAGAGTTACAGCCGTCATTAGAAAATTCTCTCTTAAGCCTAACACTATCTCTTTATAACTCTTTCCCACTAGTGGCCCAGAATTTAGCTCTGTATGGAAACAGAAAAATGATGCCCTATTCCGTGGACAGCTCTTAAATAACTCAAGGCTTGCTATCATCAAGGTTGCCACATACACTGGTGTAAGTTGTACACATACACTGGTGTAAGTTGTACACATACACTGGTGTAAGGGAATATATATGGAGAAGAGTGGGTGAAAAACCTGGTATGGCACTGCCCTTGTCTCAAAATGGTGTTGTTCTCTTCTTTGCCAAAAGCTTTATACAAACAAGCAATGGGCATGGCAGTTATAGTGCTCCACATCCAACATTTTGGGCCCAACAACTATTTCTTAAAGCCATGGCATTCTGAACTCTCTCTGTAATATTCTCTAAAGATGAATTATGATTTATCAATATCCTATATAAATGTAGCGTCCAGAATTGGCTAAAATCTACCAAAAGCCATGAGATGGCTACATTCCCTTGATCCATAAATTACAATTCACATGCCTAAAAGTTACACTGACTTGTTGTTGTTGTTGGTGGTGGTGGTCTTATACCTCTCCTTCCTGAGTAATTCAGAATAAAAGAAGTTTTGAGTAGGAATCCTAAAGATCACTTTGTCCAATTTTATCATTTTAGTTAACACAAGAGGGTAAGCAACTCTCTTAAGAGTTGCCTCCATTACAGAAGGGTCTTGTCCCTTAACTTTCAGTCAGGAGAACTAAACCATATCACACTCTCTCTCTCTCTCTCTTTTTTTTTAAGATTTTTTTTATTTATTCATTTGAGAAAGAGAAAGAGTTCAAGCAAAGGGGAGGGTAAAAGAGAGAGGGAGAACCAGACTAGCCACTGAGCAAGGAGCCTGACTCAGGCTGATCCTAAGACTTCTTGGATCACAATCTGAGCCCAAGATAGATATTAAACCAACTGAGCCATCCAGGTGCCCCATACTGTCTCTCTTTTAATTTCAAAATGACAGTGTGAATTTTTTAGACGAGGTTATCAATGGGAATGTCCCTTTCACTTCTGAAGAAACCTGGTAAATGATGACTGTTTGAACCATGACGGGCATTCTGCAGGGTTTTGAGGGGTCCAGCTTTCTTCTGTTGGCCCCAACCCTGCTGTCCTCCCAGCATCTGTGGTCCTCAGTCACTTTTTCTTACCTAGCCCTTGTGCAGCACTCCGTGTATGACAGCAGTCAATAACCTCCTTATTAATTAAATGACACTTTTAAAAGAGCTCCTCCAGGGGCTCTGAGAAAGCCAGCTTTGGCTAGCTATAAAGTTTTCAGTAATCATTTAAGAAAAAAAATGTGATTCATCATCTTTATGGCAGATCACGGCCGCCACATTCTCCCCAGGAGTTCCATCCATCAAGTTCCTCAATGCAAGGACGGCTAACAAGGTCCCTGTCACTTTGGGTGAAATATACAGGTATCACCAGAGGCTCCTGAACCCACCATGAGCAGAGAGAGGGATAGCTATTTCCCCATCCCAGCATGCTCCATCCAGGAAGCCAGCAAGATGGCTTTGCCTTGTTTTACATCTCCATCTGCAGAGTAGAGGTGGGAAAGAAGAAATCTTTTGGTTTCTTCCTTTCATGAGAATGGTTTCCTATGGGTAAGATGTCTGAAGTGATGAGCCCAAACTCTGATGTCTGAAATATTCACCATAAAATTGTTTGCAACAGTTACAGGTTTTTGTAGGACTTCTGCTTGTTTCCTTCACATTCCACACTGAAGACAGCAACTACTATGTGTACAGTATTTTGCAAAGTCACTTTGGTTATGTTATCTCACATGGTCCTCACTTTGGCCTTGTAAGATAGGCTGGGAAAGGGTTATTATCATTCTTATTTTGTAGAGGGGGAAACTGAGGCACATCCGTGGTCACTTGGATTACAGTGGCACTGTAAGATTAGAGCTAGGATCTAGCTTTCAATTCCATACATTTTAAATGATCATATCACTTTGCCTTCCATCCTTACTAACCCTGTTTCTTTTCTGCGTATAGGACAATTGTATTCTGAATTAAGTTGTTATGTAGCCCTTTCTGTTTGCATGCATCAGGAATATCCTCCCTCAAATAAAATACTCAGGAATAAGGTGGGATGTTATGTTTGGACTTTCCAGTCAATTCAAGTGAGTCACCAGTAGACTCCATATAGTTCTAGCTCTTATCAAGAAATTTCAGACTGTGGGGGTCAGCTGTCCCCTGTCCTGAGTACCTAGGCTACCGTGAACAGATCTAAGCCTTTCTCTGACCACCAAGACTTGGGCAAGGGGGACTCACAGCTAGCCTTGCAGCCTGTTTCTCCAGCCATTGAAAAAGACTGGAGTAAATCTGAACTGAGTTCAGCACACACCTAGAAGTTCTGTGTATATGCAGTAAGTCAGGAAGAACATATCCAGACTCAGTTTACATTCATTGTGTGTGCCACATTAAGTGCTTTCACCTGGGTTATTTTACTTAATTCCAGTTCTCTGCAGTGGATATTATTGCCTGTATCTTTCAGAAAAAGAACTAAAGTTCAGAGAGGCTAAGTGAAGTGACACTCAGTGATATGCTTCCTTTCACTCCTCTCATATCGGTGATAGAAAGCTGTTTCTGTAGATCTCATGTCATTATGATCACTCCATTTCTTCCTTCATGTTTGCTTAATTCACTGGCCATGACCCTATGAGCTATAGACTAGTTCCTCTCTCATTACCATTGATTCTAGACATGGCCAATAAGGCATGGACCAGCAAGACATTGCCACTCTCACCCAGGGCTGGGAGGAAGCCTGCTGTCCTGCCCTGAGTAAGGAAGGGTTCTTCTTTCTTTCCCTTCTGTGAATTAGGCTGCAGATCCCTGGGAGTGGGAGGCTTCTAACTGAGGATCAGTGATTGTCTGCTCTTCTGCTATCGTTTCCTGACATGCTGAACCTCTCCAACTGATTTACCTGCCACTCTAGGCTGAAACCCCATATCAGAATTCCCTGCAATGGAAATGGTCCATGCAGGCAGAGGAGGAGATGTGTTAAGTCGTAAGAACAGGTGTTTCTTCAGAATGATGGTGAGTCTGATACATTCTTTTGCACAACCTCAGAGGGCAGAGTAGGGGTGGATAGCAGGGATATGGATGAGAGAAAAGAGGGGGGAAAGCAGAGGAAAGGAAAAGAGCAAAAGGACTCAAGTGAATTAAGGAAAAGTGAAGGAGAGGGAAGAGAAAATGTGTGAGGGACATACTTTTTTTTTTTCCCCCAGCTGCTGTCTTCTGGGCTTTCCCTACGCCTCAGCACACCCATCTCCCATTCCTGGAAATGGTCCACTGGTGTCACTCCTAGAAAACTCATAGAGCCACACCAATGTCCATTCTCTCACTCTATTGAGCAATCTTGAAGAATTTTAAAATCCTTTTCCTCTCAGTTCAGCTGGATGGGTGAGATCTCAAGAAAACATTAGGTAGGTAGGTAGGTAGATAGATAGATAGATGATAGATAGAGATTCAATGCCTACAGATACATGAACATGAATGAGTTTATGGAATGCTGTTTCCTCATTCTTATTAAACCAAAGACACAGCAAGGAATATGGGCTATTCAAACCTTCTTACTTGGAAATCTCCAGCCCTCTCTCTTTCCAGATCTTTCCTATTTCTTCATCCTACTTTTCCTTTAACCATTCTCCCTTCCTAAGGAAGAGTAACTAACATTTCTGAATGCTCATTATTTGAAGCCATTGTATTTGCATTTATACTAATCAGAAGACTTCTAGTTGTAAGTAACATACTTAATAACACAATGTAGCTTAGACACAGAAAAGGAAATTCAGGGGATCCCTGGGTGGCGCACAGGTTTGGCGCCTGCCTTTGGCCCAGGGCGCGATCCTGGAGACCCGGGATCGAATCCCACATCGGGCTCCCGGTGCATGGAGCCTGCTTCTCCCTCTGCCTATGTCTCTGCCTCTCTCTCTCTCTCTCTCTCTCTGTGACTATCATAAATAAATAAATTAAAAAAAAAAAAAGAAAAGGAAATTCATTGGTTCTTCAACTAAACTTTGAAAAGGCAAGAGGAATTGCACCCTCTAAGGCTGATGGACCTAAGGATGAAGCAGCAGCAGGCCTGGCCCTCTGGCTCTGTATCTGTCCTCTCACTTCAGTCCAGGTTGGGGGTCATTACCCCAGAATCCTTTGCAAGGAAGGGCAGTGCCACCTGCAGTACTGAAGGCCTGATTTTAGAGCTGCCATCAAAGGGCAAAAAGGGCAGGGTATAAACCCTAGCTTCATAAGAAAAATGCTCAGGGAAGGACTCTAGATGGCATCACATGGGCCATATACTTCATCCTGGACCAATCACATGGCCAAAAATATGCAACGAGTGATTTTCAAAGCTTGGGTGGTCAGCAACCAAGGGGTGGAGCACTAGGATTGGCAGCTTTAAGGGATATAATAATAAGAATTGGGAAGGACTTGTATCTAAGGGGAATTGGGGTTAATATTGCAGAAAAAAAATGGAGAACATGAGTTACACACAAAAAACAACAGATGGCAAGTTACATTCTTCATTACATGTAATCCTCAGGTCAACACCAGTGTTTGGTAAGTGTGGTGAGGCAGCCTGTGTGGGTTTTTTAACGCAGATCCCCAGTAGCTATTGGTGGGGCTAGGGTCATAGTAGGTACTCAAATCCTTGTTAAGTGTAAATGAGATACATGCTATAATTAAGCCCATTCTATAAGGCTTGGTAGGGTCAAATAGTCAATGCAACAGAAGGGTTATACCTAAGGGCTGTTGCCTCCTTTTTCATTTTACAAGGGATTAGCCCCTACCACCCAGCTGCAATGCGGTCTGACTATAACATGTTTCCATTTTCCTATCAGAGCAAGACCATATAAGGGCCTGGTCCATGGGGCCCTTCCTTCTCTCTGAGTAGGGAAGGGAGAAAGATACTGCAGCTGGGGTCAGCTAAGGTGTGAGGCAGGCCTGACAGGAGATGAAGACTGCGAAAGAAAATAGAATCAACACTTATGGAATCCTGCTCTGGTTTGAAGGCTGACCTCCCTGAGCAGGATTCAGCAGGTGAAGGCAGTCTCCAATGCACTTGTTGGATCCAGAAGTAGCTCAGGTGATCGTCAGTATCCACGTGAGGCTTGGAGAAAGGTGAGTCAGTTGGTTGCACTGGAAATAAAACTGATAGATGCATGTATTTGGACCAGAGCAAGATTCCAACCACATGGATGGGACCTCGGCACAGTGACCAGGCTCCAAACAAGCCAGTTGGGGTCTAGGAAGGACTGGCCAGGACAAACAAGGAGCTGCAATGCTGGGAAAGAAAGTTGAAGCAGAGGCTGGATATAGGGGAAGTCTGTGAATTGGCTGTCAGTGAGTACCCAGAGCTCACCCTAATATTCCCAGAGTACAAAAGCAAGACCTCATCTCTCTCTCACACACACACATACACACACACACACACACACACAGAAACTCCTGCTATGAAGGCTGGGAAAGGAAGAGGTTGGCAGGAGAAAGCAACAGAGAATGAATCAAATTGGAGTCCATAGGAGCAAGGAGAAACTTCCCTTTCATATAGTGAGGCAGTTCTAGAAACTTCTGCATCACCCTCTCTTCCCCTAGCCAGGCCACTTAAGAACTCTCCCATCATGTCTTCTTCTCCTCTTGCTCAACTCTGATATCTGGGATGATGCATGCCTACTTCCTTTCATTTTTCAAAGTCATATATTGCAATTGACCTGGAGCTGCACGTTAACATCCCTTTCTCTCAATACCCATCCAGGACCTAGCATCAGGCTGTGCAAATCAAATCCCTGAGCCCTTGATGCCACACCTCCTGTCAGGTCATAGACTACCTGGTGTTCAGCAGTCCACTGTAGCCCACACTGCAGTGAGGATACTCCCCATGACTCTGTAACTCTGTTGGAAGGGGCCTGGGGACATGGAACTGTAGAGTCTCTGAGGCCAGCTTTGAAAAATAAAATAAAAGAAGAAGCTAATACCCCATTTGTGTTTCACTTCCATTTCTCCATTAAACCAATGAGGGAAACCAGTGTCCTGTATCAATTCATAATTTAAAACCAGATACAGCAGCCAAGAGTGGATAAGTGACATAATTTGCTGCCCTGGAGGAGGTTTTGAGGCTGCTTCTTCCCAGGAGAGCTGTCGCCCCTGCTCTCCAGGGCAGGTGGCTCTGGCCCCAGCATCCCCAGGGCCCAGCCCCTGGCTCACCAGAGCAGCCTGGCCCTGCAGCTATACCCCCCTGAGCAGCCAGAAAAGCTCCACTGAGTGGGAGCAGGCTATTAGCTACTCTGAAGATCACTCCCTTGATCAAATAAACTAACTGCACTGTTTACTGTGTAAACGTGGACTGAAGCAGCAGCGCAGAGGGGGGTTCATAACAAGGGCTGTTAATATTTATGGCTGACATCAGCAGGCTTCTGGCACCACCATAATGAGCCCATCCCAGCCTGAGTCGCTTCAACCTTCCAGCGGAGGCAAAGAAGAAAAAAGCAGAAAGCAGATGGGAGGAAGGATGAGGCATGCATGCCTGCATGTAGAGCAGTACCCAAAACTTTCCTGATGTGAATTGCAGGGCCAGTGCCAGAGGTAGAAATGTCTACAGAGCACCTGCTATATATGGAACATTGAGCTGAGGGTTGCAATATGGAGGCTAAAAGGAAAACCAAGGAACCAGGGGAATGAGTGCTACTATAGGAACACTCAAGTCCAGGCCAGGCCAGCCCCAATTCTCTAGGTCAGGGAAGCCTTCCAGAGCTGACAAATATGGTTTCCAGCAGAATAACTTCAATCTGGGGGAAAACTTTGGTGATCCTTCTTTAGAAGGAAGTGGGTACTTATAACCCCAGGGACTCAATATCTCTCCTGGACGGCTGTCTCATTCTTCCATGAGGGAGCCTCTCTGAGCTCTTTTCCTGAGCCTTGTAGACTGGGGACTCCATACTGAGGCCCTCAAAGAAGGTTGTGGTGGGCTAGTAGAGAGGAGGCAGCATGGGGCAGCAAGAAAACCTTGAGAGCCCAGTGGTTCTCCAAGTTCCTTAGGAGACCCCCATGGGGCCATGGGGCCATGGTCCTCACTGTGAGTGATGTGGCTGACCGACATCCCACTAGGAGTAGCTGCTCTCCTCGGGTGGGAAAGGACTGCTGAGCACTGAACCCACATGCCTTGACCAGGCCCAGGACACTTCTAGCAACCTAAGTGATCCAAAAGGAATGATCCACCCTGGCTCTAGGCCTTCTCTGCCAGTCCTATTGACTATGTGACGTTGGGCAGAAAATCTCATTTCTCTGAGTCCATTTCCATGTTCGCACAAGGAAGAATTTGGACTAGGCAGGAAGCACTAAATTAATCTAGCCTGGACTGGTTGAAGAAGCCAGATAGACAGACACAGGATATGCATTTACATAGAGAAAAGTGGCAAAAGGATGTGCCAGCTAATACCCAAGGCTGGGCCTCTGGGGCTCCAAGAACCTCAAGAAGGTACATGACTGTATATGTAGATGTGTGCATTTCTTGAGAGGAGAGGGTCAATAGCTTTAATTGGATTCTTAAAGAGTTCAAAATGGTTGAGAAACGCCATATTCAGATCTGATGAAGGCTCTTTAACATTCTAAGATCTTCTACTTCTGAAACTTCCATGCCTCCATGAGACTTTCTCCTTCAAGAGAAGTTCTAGATGGGGCTTCCCCAATGTCTTACAAGTGCACAGCAGGGCAGTGTTCTGGGGTAGCAAGAAGGGAAATTGCATCCAGCACAGAGGTAAGGGCATATTCTCTTATTACAGGGATATGTATGAGTCTCAGTTTTCTCATCTATAAAATTGGCATAATAATCAAGTGTAATTGCAATTCTGGAAACACAGGCAAATGTATAACAAATCATTTATGGAAAGCACATAATAGTCCATGATAAAATAGCATTAACCATGTGTTTAGACTTAACAATCACTCTGCAGTAGCATCTGCATCAGAGAATCATTTTTAGGATTGTGTGTAATGATGAATATAAATTGTCTGGCATGGTGTAGGTGCCAATAAATGTGAACCAACAATGATAATTATAATTTTTATTTCTGTGCCATGGTCTGTATCCTGGGCTAAGGTTTGCCTCTTGTCCCCAGGTGATGCCTTGAGGCATGCCCCCAGGTTCTCTCTAGATACAGTGTGTCAGGAGGAGTCTTCTTATTTAAGACCTCAATGGGAGCAGATAGACCAGAAGATGGGCCAAGAGTCCAGGCATTTGGCCAAGTAGCCAGAGGCCTAGAAGACCCTGTAGGGACAGTGGACAAGTAGTTTAGAGGGCAGCAAGTTAAGCAGGGGCCAGGGTTCTGTAGTAGTTGAGAGTAGTATGGGGGATGTACCCCATGATTAGTGTCCAAGTATTGATTGTGGCTAAAGGGAGATGTGCCAAAGACCAACAGGTAATTTCTGTTCCTGATTACCACAGGTTTCAAGGCACTGTGATTTCCTCTCAGCAGGGAGAGAGCTGCAGAAATAAATGCAATGCAAGTGTGTGTGAGTGGCTGAGCATTCTCCAAGAGCATGGAAGACCCAATTCTCCCTGCAAAGCTGGATCTGCAAATGTGTCTCCCTACCCATTCTTTAATTAAAAGGGATCTCCATCCTTGTGGGGGTAGGGTATAGTACTGGTGGGGCAGACATGCTTAGAGAAGCTAGAAGGGCTCTCCTGGGTTCTCTGAATAAGAGTCAGATCCCCAGAGGGTAGGGATGAAGCAACTTTGGAATGGGGGGGGCGCATTGCTTGATGGATGGAGGCAACAACAAAAAAATCTATTAGCAGTGCTTTGCGCTCCTTAGAGAACAGTTCTTGAGGAAGCCAAGTAAACAATTTCCTGATTCTGGAGATTTGTTAATTAAGCACTTTGAGCAGGCTCTAGGGGGAGGGGGGCAGACAACTATAGAATCTGACTTCTGAATCTTCCAGCTTTAGGAGAGAGAGAGAGCAGTGGATTTCACAACCAGTGGCCTGAATTGTCTCCCAGACTGTCTGAGGGGTGGGCCAGTCTGCTGTCACTACAGGAGGCCATGCCCATTGAGGGGCCATATATGGGGAGGGGCTGAACTGGGCATGCAGAGGTACACACTTTGTTCTGTCCATCCTGATGCCAATGGGCTGTGCAGTGCACAGAGCCAGATATATCTGACCTGTTCAGGGGAAAGTGCACTCAGTACCAACCAGTGGAAATCCTGGGAAGAGATTGTGCCCATTATGGCCTGGAATTTTTGTGTGTGTGTGTGGGGGGGGGGGGGTGGCATCACAACTCTGATTTAAGCACAGGATGCCCTCTGGGCTTTTCTTTTGGAGTGCATATACTCCTGGGAAAAGTAATGTATTAAAATCACTATGTATTCTATAAAGGAAATTGCTAAAAGAAGATAGCTCTTTGATTGGAGAAATGGGACATAAGGAGAGTGAGTAAGCAAGGGAGGGGGGAAGTCAAAGAGGAGGGAGAGGGGAACTGCAGGCCACTTTTCTACCCAGTCTGAGGGAATTGGGAAGATGGGGGAGGAGTGTGCCAAATCTGTCCCCAGGCTCACTGTCATTCTACCCGAAGGTCTGAATTCTACCCAAAGGCTCCCAGAAGGAGTCCAAGTGAAAGAGAAGAAAGACAAGAGGGAACAGGAGACATGGAAGAGAATTTCCTTGAGCTAATATCAGGAATTTGCTTTCCCTAAGGGGTTTTGGGGGTCAGTCCCATCTGGGCCACTGTCCTGATTTTGGGGAGTGAACCCAGAAGAACCATAACTTCTCTCCCACTTCTCACCCTCCCCAGGTGACAGTTCCATTCCCGCAAAGGGCTATAAGAATCAATGTTTAGTAAATAGAATCATCTCCTGGAGGAGCCATGTAGGGGAAGGACTCCAGTAAGAGCCTTTGCAGGAAGGGGAGAATCTTTTAGGTGAACAGAGTGATCCAGCATGGGTCCCACCCCATTACCAAAGTCCTCCTCTGGCAGTCCTTTCCTAGACAGAAAGCCCAGATTCATTCCTAGGCAATAATCATAATTTACTTTGTCTCCAGGCTTCTGGAAAAATGTCTCTTGTCAAGCTAGAAACCCAGGATCTCCATCTCAGACCAAGAGCACTGCCCAGTGCCCAGCACCCAACACCACATTCCATAGTTCCATAGTTGTACAAAGCAGGCAAGGTTGGAGGACAAAGAGAAGAAACTCCGTTGTTCCCACATGGAAAACACAGGCATGCAGTTGAGGATATGGTAAGCAGGCAGATTCCAGAGAAAACATTTCCACTGGGAGATGGGCTTCACCACTGTCCAGTTATGTCACACTGAGTCTCTGGGCACAGAAGAGGGTGGTCTATTAGAAAGAAGGACGGCAGCTGGGAAGCCCTTGGTGAGATCTAGGTGGGCTGCAGGCAGTGTCCACAAGGCAGGTCTCCCCACACTTTCTGGGCAGCGTCCCTTAGTGAGTGCCATGACAGAGCTACCTGGGAGAAGGCAGGCACAGAATATAGACAAAGGAAAAAGGAAGCATAGAGCTGGGTTATTCTGCTACTTCCACTTTTGCTCCTTTTATATAGCTCTCATCTAAGCTGTTCTTCTAGGTGTTTCTGGCTGGGAAGGAGACCTGACTCTGCTTTCCACTTTTTCTCCCTGCATTTAACTATCCCAGCCTTGAGCCCATCCTTGCCTCTGCCATCTCATGTCTTCCTCAGGATGAATGAGTGAGATCAAGGTGTTTATGTCCTTTCAGAAGAAAAGGAAATAAAGAGCCAGGGAAATTAGATAACTGGTAAAGACCACACCACCCAGAAAGCCCAGGCTCAGGATGTGAACACATGTACCCGGACTAAAAGACCAACCAATGGTTCTTCTGTTGTACACACTTCATCTATAGTACATTTTGGGGGGTCTTGCTATGACCAACCAATGGTTCTTCTGTTGTACACACTTCACCTATAGTACATTTTGGGGGGTCAGCTCAATTTGACCTTCCATAACATGGAAGCACACTCCCTTTGTTATGATAATATATTGCTCATAGGTTGGACTAGCCCTGAGAGCAACTAGTCAAGGTGATCATGAGGTGGATTGTCACAGCTCCCACAGTAAGAAGTAAAGATGTCTGGATCTACAAGCTCCACTTACTAACAACTGCCTGTGGTAGACCTCTACTTCTGGTAGCCAGAAGTCCTCTTGCTTGCCTGAACTCATCAGTTCCTAAGTCCCAGGAGACTGCATAAACCAAGAGAAGAGGAACTATCTGTATGCATACATTTCCAGGGGCTGCAGGATCAATAACCATGGACTCCTCTAAACCTCAAAGATATGAACTCTCTTGGTTGTTTGAGGTGTTGTGGTAATCAGGGTGGGCAGAAAGGCAATCTCTCTAAAACTATAAAGCAAATCTGAGATTGAAAGGCCAATATTGTTAAGATACCAGCTCTTTCAAATTGATCTATAGATTCAACACAATCACACTTAAAATCCAAGCAAGTTTTTTTTTTAAAACAGAATTTGACTAGCTAATTTTAGAATTCATGTAGAAACTCAATGGACTAAACACAGTCAAAACAATTTTAAAAAGGAATTGAATTGGAGACTCACACTCCATGATTTCAAGACTTACCACACAGCTACTCTTACTCAAGACTGCAGAGTACTGAGCAAGGATATATATATAGATATATATAGATATATATATAAATATATAGAAAAATAGAATAATGAGTCAAGAAATAGACTGATACACATATTTCTGATTTATTTTCAACAGAGGTGGCATGGAAATTTGATGAATGAAAGAAAATCTTTTTAGCAAACTGTGCTAGAGCACTAAAACCATAGAAAAGGGGGAAAAATAAAACTTGATCCTTAACCATACCATACAGAAAAACTAAATTGACACAGATCATAAACCTAAATATAAAAGCTAAAACAATAGAATTTTTTAGAAAAAAAGTACATAAGAGGAGGGCTTCACAACCTTGGATTAGGCAAATACTTCTTAGGACACACAAAGCATAAAACATTGAAGAAAAATATGAAAACTTGGGCTTGTTAAAATTTAGAACTTTGCACTTTGAAAAATACTATTAAAAAAAGACAAGCCATAGACCAACCAGAAGAAAAATATTCACAATACATATATCTGACAAAGAACTCTATCCGAAATATATAAACTTAATAATATAACAATACATAAATAATATATAAACTTAATAATAAGACAGCTCAATAAAAATGTCAAAAGATTTCACAGGCACCTCATTAAACAGGATATGTCCAATAAGCACGTGAAAAATAAATGCTTACCATCATTAGTTCATCAGAAAAATGTAAATTAAAACTACAATGAGACATCATTACATATTCATCATAATGGCTACAATTAAAAAGACTGATAATACTAAGTGTTGATGAGGATCTAGATAAACAATCTAGTATAATGCTGGTAGAACCATAAAATAATACGACTACTTTGGAACAGTTTGACAGTTTTTCTTATAAAGTTAAACATACACTAACCAGTAGAGAACCAATTCTACACTTGAGTATTTACCCAAGTAAAATGAAAACGTATTTACACAAGGACTAGTACATGGATGTTCTTATTGTGGCTTTATTCATAATAGCTCCAAACAGAAATAACACAAGTGTCCATAGGTGAAGATTAAAGCAATTGTGGTATATCTGTGTGCTATCCCAGTGCTCAGAAGTGAGGTGAAAATCTATATGACAATATGGATGGATCTCACCACATTCTGCTGTAGTAGATGAGCCAGACATAAAATAGTATACATGATAAAATTCCATTTATATCAAATTCTAGAAAAGACTGGTCAATAGAGACAGAAAGCAGATCAGGGTTGCCTAGGGTGTGGTAGGGATTGAATGCAAAGAGGCACAGGGGAACCTTCTGAGGTGATAGAAATATCCTACATATTGATTGTGGTGTCAGATATACTGATACACACATTTGTGTGTGTATGTGTATGTTTATGAAAATATGGATTTGTATTTTATATTCATCAAACTGAACATTTTAAGTTGGTGCATTTTAAAGAAGCCTGGGTGGCTCAGTCAGTTGAGTCTCAAACTCTTTGTTTCCACTCAAGTCACGATCTTGGGGTCATCAGCTTGGAGCTCCATAGGGCTCCATGCTCTGCAGGGAGTCTGTTGGAGATTCTCACCCTCTGCCTCCCTCTCTCTAAAAAAATAAATAAAATTAAAACCTAAAAAAAAAAAAAGCATTTTATAATATATAATTTATACCTCCACAAAAAGAAATCTTCTCTCATCCTGCTTGCTAATAACCCTAATGGGCCTGTTGAACCTAGAATATTGTCCAAACTGCATGATATGGTCCAATCTCTTACCATCATCCTCAAAGTTCACTGTCCTCTAGCACTGGCCTGCTCACATTTCCCCCCTTCGGCCCTCCTTTTACCATCTTACTAACTCCTTTTGCCTGGAATAATCTCTGCTCAGCTCTATATTCCCTGTTTTTTGGCCCCACACTCAACAGTTTTCTTATAGGAAACTTCTAGCCTTTACTTCCTCTGAGTGACCCTTCTTCACTCCCCAATTTAAATGCGGTCCTGTTAGTATCTTCACTATGACACTCTTTTTCCCACATATTCCTTATCACAGTTTATAGATGTGAATTAATGTGATGTCTACTTCTTAAAGGTTTCTCCTACTCTAGATGGAAAGATCAAAATAAAACCTAGTCTTCTGTGCACTACTGAATCCCTAGCATCTGGCAAAGTCCCTGGTACAAAGCAAATGTTTAATAAATATTTGATGGATAAACAAATGGATGATGAAGTCACTGAATCAGTACATTTTCCTTGGAAAGGAAGTCATTTGGGATGAAGGAAGCACTATAGCGAGGGCAGCATGCTGTAGAATAAAGGACCAGTCTTGAGGCTCAAATCCTGGCTCTCTCACAGATCATAGATCAGGTCCCATTTAGTAGGCTTGGGTCAAGGCCAGAGAATCCCAACATTTAATCAGGGTTTCTGATGCTTGAGATGTATGGACTAAGTAGGTGAGCACATATGCACATATGCCTATAAACACAGCAAATTCATGGGTAAAGATTTTTAAGCCATGTTTGTTTCTAAATATGGGATCTTATTTTACTCATCTACCTGCATTGTTTTCCCACTTAACAATCTCTTATAGAAATCCCTCCAAATCTCTTGGTATAAAAAATATTACTTCTTTTTCTTTGTTAATAGATACATAATAAGATATGGAGTGTGTGGTGTAGTCCTTTTAATTTTCTTCTTTCGGGCTCATGGTAGTTAGTGCATTGCCTGGCTCACCTCGGAGCATTTAATCCTATGGTGCAAACCCTCCAGAGCATCTGGTACAGCAGCTGATGCTGGTCACTTCACCAGCCTGGGTCTCAGAACAACCACAAGGAAGAGTCCCTTGTAAGCGCTGTGATCGTGGAATTGTTTATTCCATATCGACATCCAGTCTAGCTTAACAAAACGCGTTGTCATACCAGAATTTATTAACCATTTTCTATTGATAGATAGATGTTCCCGTTTTCCATAGTGTTTTTGCCACTAATAACAATACATCATTTTCCATGTATTCTTAAATGCTGCTGATATGGGAATGCACAAATAGAGAACAATATGGAAGGATACATAAGAGATTAAAATGGGTTACATGGTTTTGTGGAGGAGGGTCTGTGCTAAGGATTAAAAAAATCATAATTCACACCAAAAGCTATGTACAATACAATCACATTTATGCAATTCTGTGAACGTATAAATCTATATTTCTATCTAGTTCTAATATATACATCTATATGTATATTTGACGTTTTTAAAACTTAAATTACTTAGTAATTTTAAAAAAGAAAGCCACCAGATCATCTAAAACCCTAATGAAAATGAAAATGTTATTTGGGATGATCAAATACTAAAGGATTATGAAGCAGTTATTTATTCTTCTGCTTAGGTTACATTAACAGATTAGTAACTGTATGCAGATGAAGGAATGAAGTCACAGCACTCAGGGCAGCCTGGTTTTGTTTGCTGGAGGAGGGCAGAGAGAGAAAAGTCCCGATTCCTGTGCTGATAGGTCAAAAGGGAGGCTTTGGAGAAACAAGGAGCAGCAGGAGAACATTAGGAAGGCAGGTGACGACTTCAGATTCAAAGGAAAGGGAAGTGCAAGCAAAGCTAGTAGGGGAGGGAGAACTAGTAGGTAAAGTATACTTGTGAGATCACCTGCTCTAGTTTAATTTTATAAGAAGAAATTATTTTCTTTTCCAGGGATCTCCAGTGACTAGCACAATGCCTGTCCTGTCAGAGCAAGAATCCCAAAAGCACTTAATGATTAGGAGAGGGAGAGAAAGAACAAGGAAATGACTTTGTTACATAGTTTATCAATTGCAGAGTCAGGGGTAAATTCCAGGTGCAGGCTCATTTTGGCCCTAGTTGTTTTCCAAGAGCACTTCAGGGAAATAGGCAGAGAGACAAGATAGAAGGGAAGGGAGGGAAGAAGGAAGAAAGGAGAGAAATGGATCCTCCTCTCCCTGTCCCTCCCTTCCTCTCACCCTCCCTCCTTCCTCTCTACCTCTCCCTTCCCCCCTTCCCCCCTTCCCCCCGTCCTCCCTTCCCCCCTTCCTCCCTTCCTCCCTTCCCTCTTCCCTATACCCATGTCCCCCTCTCAGGAGTGGAGTTGTATTTGGTATGGGGAAAAAACACCAGCTGCCCCTTCTCCAGTGTTCCAAGTTATATAACAGAAAGGACTTCCTGTCTCTGAATGAACTCCACACAAGATCCCCCAACAGCAGGATTGAGTACTAGTGTCTGTCAATCATACTTGCCCACTGGTTACCTCTGTCCTAGCAGTCACTCCCACCAGGTCCTGTAGACTGATTATGTCAGGCACACAATGTGGGATCAGGCAAAGTCACCCAGTCCTCTCTCTGCAGGTCAGCTCTCTGAAGAAGCCTGGCCTATAATTCCAACAAAACCAATGATAGGTATGTTAATGAAAGAGTAATTTTATTATCTATAGTATCCACTCTTCCTTTTCACATGTATTTTTCCCCAAAAGAGATCCTCAGTCTTAGGTGCCCAGAGCTAACTTCTTCTCCACACCTGACCATATCCTGAAAATAATACCTCTTGGACTATCTATGCTTATTCCTTATGAAATATATATATATATTTTTAAAAATGATGAGGAATTCAAAAGGGGCTTTAATAGAGGATCTGATAAACTCATCTATACCAAGGTGTTAGGGTCTGATAACCCCTTAATGTGTTATCTTTCCAAGCAGACTTGCATTATTATACAGCACAGAGAAAGTCAGTTGTTATGCATCAGCTGATAAGGCAGTGGACTCTGGCTCAATTTTCTGAACATGAATATATTTGATGTAAGTGAATCATAGAAACCAGGTGGTTAAGTATTAGATGATTTGGGATGTGGGAAGTATGGAGTAGATACAGGCTATTAAGAATTGAGCTTGGATTCTATCAAATGGGATGATTTTAACTAAAAATAACAAATTACACAACTAAATGTGACTGAAAGATTGAGGAAATTGTATTATATTATATAACAAGAATTCCAGAGTTTGGCTAATTCAGCAGCTTGAAATGTCTCCTGTTTTTGCTGTACTCCGTATAATTGCAATATGGCTGTAGCTATTCTATGTAATGTGCAAATATGACAGTCATTAAAGAAATTAGAAGAAGGACCTCCTCTCATTGTTCATGCATCTTTTTCCTTCAGTAGGGATAAAAACCTTTATAGAAGCCATTTGTATGAATCAACATGGGCCTACTGCCATAACATACACCCACAAAATTCTGAGGACCAAATACAATAAAGGTTTATTCTTGCTAATGTCACAGTTCATTTCAAGTTGACTGGGGTGAAGATGATCTGCTCCATGCAGACACTCAGGAACCCAGGATTCTTTTTTCTAGTGGCTCCAGCATCCTCTAGTATCTCAGAATAATCTTATGGATCTTCTGCATTTGATCTGTGGGTGAGAGGAGAGATAATATGAAGAAGGGATAGGAAGGACCTACCTCACTTCTGTTCACATTTCATTAGTGGAAACTAGCTATGTGACCTCACAGATGCAAAGGGAGGGGGAATTTAGTCTAATTCTGTGTCCCAGAAAAGAGGAGTATGTGGATATTGGTGAACATCATCACTGTCTGTCACACACCCCATCAGATATCCTTTCAGTTCCCATTGGCCAGGAGTGGGTCACATATTCATGACTAAACAGTCATAGTCAAGAAGAATGAGAATTATCAGATTGGCTTAAGTGATATACAGACTTTCATATGCTCCCCAATGATCCCTATCATCTGGTATTAATGACTTTGAATAATTTTCTCCCCTTGAGATTGAGTGGGATTTGTGACTTTTCTTCTAACTAGTATAATATGGCAAAACTATGTGATGTCACTATTATACAGGAAAGGTGATGGATGTCACTTTTATAATTATATTAGATCACATCATATAAGATTATCTCTAGCAATTCTCCTTGCTGATTTGATGAAGTAAGCTGTCATTTTGAAGAAGTCCCATGGAAAAATCTGCGGGAAACCTCTAGGAGCTAAGAGTGGCCCTGAGCCAACATCCAACAAGAAACTGAAGTCCTTGGGATGCCTGAGTGGCTCAGCAGTTGAGTATCTACCTTTGGCTCAGGGTGTGATCCCATGGGCCTGGGATCAAGTCCCACATCAGGCTCCCTGCAGGGAGCCTGCTTCTCCCTCTGCCTATGTCTCTGCCACTCTCCCTGTGTCCCTCATGAATAAATAAATAAAACCTCTGAAAAGAAAGAAACTGAAGCCCTATATATTCTACAGTTGCAAGGAAATGAATTCTGCCAACAACATGAGTAAACTTGAAGCAAGTTCTTGTCCAGTCATGTTTCCAGATAAGAATGAAGCCTAGTTAGTATCATGATGGCAACATTGGGAGACCCAGAGCACAGGACCCAGTTAAGTGATGTAGGCCTGGACTCCCGACCCATAGAAACTGTAACATAATAGACATGTTATTTGACGCCACTAAGTGTGTGGTAATTTTTTTTGTGCAGCAATATATTAGTGATACATCTTAGATCAATCATGATTACCCACCGTTTGAAGGAAGCCAACTTAACTGGCCCACCTGAGAATGAAGGCCCAATCAAAACCAGGCTTTTCTAGGAAAGCCTGTGGGATGTCTGGCCATTCATACATCATGGACAGTGTCATAGACAACATTGAAAAAAACAAATAAACAAATAAATAAATGAAGGTTAGGCTATTTGGTTGTAGAACCTCATGTTGCAGTAGTCTCGGGAACAAACATAAATATTTGTAGGATCTTATATATAATATTTTAGGTTTTAACAAAAGTAGAATATTGGGAAAATAAAATGGAAATGAGTATCATGATGTTTTAATTGGGTAGTAAAAGACAATAGACATCAGCATTTGTTAGATCCTAGGCCTCTTGGAGAACCTAATGAAATTCTGGATACATGCTTTTCAGAAAAAAAAAAAAGATATTTAAATACCTACAGATAAAATTTTGCTTACAATTTTAGGAAATTAAGAGACCACTTGAGACCCACCCAGAGGTCCAGGTTAGGAACATACTACATGAGGCTGAGTGACCTGGACTTCTGAGTCACATAGGTATGAGAGAGTGACATCAGATGACAGAGCTGTAGAGAGTGAGAAAGTGTTCTTAGAAAACCCCACCTTGTCTTTATATGACAGAAAAATTTTCAGAGTGTGACCCAGGGCTCACTTAAAAGAGTTAGAGCTGCAAAGAGTGGAGAGAGTATCCAAGGCTGCAGGACTGATGGGCAAGGATTAAGACAGATTTTCTGGATTACCCTCAATGAATGAGGGTAGCAGCTTGAGAAAAATACGGAATGGCCAAGGGTCAAATGGAGGAAGGTATATGGCAGTACTAGAAAGAGGAGAAGGTGAAAACATAGAAGAGCAAGAACTGTAGGTACAAGAGTTACACTTTGCAAGTGGATGAGGACATTACCGTCTCTACCTATCCTGTCTTCTGTCTTGGAGCTAGAAGGTAGAAATAAAGAAGATAAGTAGAAGCTAAGCTGTATTTCTAAGTGATCTTTGGTTTCTCTGTGAGAATTGTTTAACTTCATTTTTAATTCAATGATGATATAAAAAATTAATATAAGCATTTTCTAAGTGATATAGGTAACTACCTTATAACCAACAACTGATTTCATCCTACATTTGCTTTTGCACTGTGATTGTGTCAGTAACAATTAGCCATACAATAATTGATGTGGCCTAGCGAGAAAAGAATAGAAGGGAAATTATGATGTAAATGGTGCTCTCTTGCCAAATGAAAACCAATGACTTCATGGATGTTGGTGCATCAGTGGGAAAATTGAATTGTCACATGGCACATGGAAGCAGAAGGCCTGACTCAAAGGATGTATTGGACGTATTCATGTCCTACGGGGGTGACAATTTTAGCAAGCAATATTGACTGTAACATTGAATTAATTTTGTAAATTTGTACTATTTGGATTCTGTAATTTTCATTGTGTTTAATTCTGCAAATTCATTTTGGTTTTGTGGCAACCATCAGGGGTGTTCACAAATATCCAATTTGTCTTTCTTCGTGGACACATGGCAGGATGGCACTCAGAGGTCCTTTCTGTTGAGTAGGACATGTGATTAGTTCTGGCCAGTGAGTTGTGAGTGTGAAGTGATGGAACCAGCACATTTCATTCATTCCCTCTAGGGCTCTCTTTGCCTCTAGCAACATTTGGAATTGGACTGAGTATCTACCAGTGTGCTGCCCCAGTTTTTCTCCAGCTTTCACTATAGCTTCTCTGGGAGATAAATTTACAGAGAAAGGATCTATGGTCTCCCTTACACTCTTACTTCTGATTAGGTTTGGCCAATGGTAAGTTCTAGCAGGACACCAGAGGACTAAAGGAGAATGAGGTAAAACTGTTAAGTCCCCTGGCTTATTGTCTGCCAAGTCACTCTGGGTAGGCTGCATCCCTCCTGTCATTGATTCTGGGATAATTTCTTGTCTATCTTGTCCCTTTAGGGTGAGGGTGTCTAGTCATTACTTGCCTTCAGGTACTATGTTATTACTTACTAGTTTCCTTAAACTCTCCTACATCCTTATAAGCAGCAGCAAAACAGTAGACAATGTTCCTCAAATTCCTCAGTTTGAGTGTGATTTTTGTTTCTTGCCAGAACTTGGCTGATTGCAGAAGTGGCTGTTGCTGGATCTGATCTGCTCCTAGATGATCTATGATGTCAGGTAGTATGAGAAAAAATAGATCTTTGTTGTTTACTGCCACTAAGATTTGGGAGTTAATGTAATAACCTATCCTGAGCAATACACATTTTGTGATTATTTAAGAGATTAAATATAATAAGTTAATTTTTAACTTATTGTTATTGTTTTTAAAAACATAAGTTTTTATGTGTAGGTATCTTACCATTAGAGAGGATTCATAGTAAATTTTTTCCCTAAAAATTTTGTTTCCTACATATCTCTCATGATGAGAAACACTGTTAACAGGTAAAGATTTTGAAGTCAGATGGTCTTTTAAAAAATTATTTACTTTATTTTTGAGAGAAAGGGAGAGAAAGCTGGAGGAGGGGCAGAGGGCAAAGGAGAAAGAGAATCCTTAAGCAGGCTCCCCACTGAACATGGAGCCCTGATCAGGGCTTGATCCCAGGACCCTGACCTGAGCTAAAACCAAGAGTCAGATGCTTAACTGGCTGAGCCACCCAGGTGCCCAAAGTTAGTCGGTCTTGAGTTGGTGTTCTGGTGCTGCATTTTACTTTAGACAATGTTTTATAAACCATGCTTTCTGCATGTACAAAAGATAGCAGATATCACTCTTTGGATAGTTGTAAGGCTTAGATAATGCATGTAAAATGCTTAACAGATGGCTTCACATCTAGCATTTGTTCTACAAATAATGGTTAATTCTAATTCGTTAATAATAGCTACAATCAAATTATTAGCAACAATAACTTAAAAAGTAAGATCCTAGAGAAGAAACATGTAGAATAACAGGGCCTGTAATGAGGGAGATGCCAGGCAAAAAAAAAAAAAAAAAAGGTTGGGAGTGAAAAAAGAGTAATGAGAATAGAAGGAACAACCTCCACTTCTGAAGTCAGAAGGCAGGGAAAACTTTTGGAGAATCCAAGGGTGTATGATTAATCCAGTAATGGAAATTGGAATTTACCGTGGTTGGCTGGGACATAAATCTAGAAAGTTGATAGAGTATCTCTGATAAATTAGAAGCATGAGGTGTGGAGGTGAGCCAAAGGTCCCAATTTTCACTTTCATCCCCATATATTTGATCCAAAAAACTCCAAAAAAAAAAAAAAAACAGCATTAAAATTACCCCTGAAATAGGTCATGCAGAGCCAGTGCACACTACCTGCCTTTGTTAAAATCTGTTATAGCAAGATAACTGGGCTATCAGCAAGATAGCAGGACTTGCTGGGTGCTGCCAGCACCTTGGTCCTTCTAAACTTTGGAATTGTCATGACTATCAGATGAAATGTCAAGTGGCATAAGAGCTACCTAGAGGTAAACTGGCCTATCCTCGTGGAATCTAACCGTTTTTGGAGACTATCCCAGCACAACTTGGATATAATCTTTTCTACACTGATCTGCAAGACTATTAGAATGTCAACTTCCTATGTATGCATAGATCTGTTTTTATACTCTCTACTCTGTTCTACTGATATATTAATCTGTATAAGCAAGCACTAATAACAAATTGTATTAATTACTATAAATTTAATAGTAAGTTTTAGTATCTGGTAGAGAAAACCCTTGTCCTTTCTTTTCTTTAGGAGAATTGTATCTATGTGGCCCTTTGCTATTCATTATTTATTATTAGTTCCAGTTAGAAACCTATTGGTATTTTTACTGAAATCACATCATAGCCATAGATCAATCTGAGGACAACTGGAATCATTTTAAAATTGTCTTCCTACTTATGAACATTACATATCTACTCATTTAGATCTAATTAAATATCTTTCATTAATGTTTTTAAATTTTCCTCATGAAGATTTAGAATTCTTTTGGAAGATTTGTGGTTAGATAAATAACAATATAGCAGTGTAAACGGTTGGGCTTTTTAAACTTTTTTTGCTAGTATATGAAAATAAAATTTAAATTTGTATATTAATCTTTTTTTCAGCAACCTTGCTAAATTCTCTTCTAACAATTGATTTGTGGACTCTTTCAGGTCCTCTCTATAAATAATATTGTCTTTGAAGAATGATAACTTTTCTCTTTCATGTATTGGACTATCTTTAAGCAACACAGATCATTTCCCCTCTTCTGCACTCTCATGTGTTGTAGAAGTTAGAAGCTTAGAGAGTACATGCTTCAGAATCTCTACTGTGAGACTTTTCAACTGCATTCCACCATTGAAGGATACTTATGCAAGGTTTGGAACATATAAGAGAGTCAGAGTCAAATCAATGTTCTTCTAATAGCAGTAGTCACACTTATGAGCTTTGACAGATGAGATTTTGTAGGAGTGTTTTACAAATCAGTCACCTCAGGCTAGAGGCAATATCACCAATCAGTAACTGCCTAGATTTCCCGCAACTTCTTAGTTCCCCATAGCTTTGTGCCCACCACTGAGATCTAGCGATAGCCTTCCTTTACCTTTATTCTTGTAGCCCCTCTTGTATTTTTGAGCACTTAAAAGTCTTCCTGTTTAAAATACTTAGAGTGGTTTTTATTGATCAAATTCTGGCTGATTACATTACTTTGTATCAGAAATGTTCTCAGGAAGCAGGTTTTGAATGATAGCAATCAGCTTAATTTCATGATCTGGTTATACCCAAAGGCAGTGATAGTTCCTCTATTGGTAGAAAATGATATAAAATGCTGGCAGTTCATAGCCTGAAGTGGCAAAAGGATTAGGAAATTTATCACCTGTAATTATTGAAATAAATTACTAATTAAAGCAAGGTTAGGAAAGGTCAAATAGCTGGCTATGTAAATAAGACTATCAAGGACACTGAGGTGGGCTGAATTCATTTGATTCCCCTGAGAAACTTAAAGAAAGAAAATGGTAATCTTGTTTCTTTAAATTCTCACCCAAGCTAATGTTAAGAAACTTGACTCTTCTATAATTGCATTAAAAACATATCTTATCTGCCATAACTATATTTAAAAATGCACCTAAAAATCACCCATAAAACTCAATCTTGTAGGTTAAAAAATTTCAATAACAAATTGAATTCATGATCTCTTATATAAAAGAGGAGGCACTGACTGCCTGAATGGGATATGAGCATTGAAATGGGGACACTTTGGTCAATTTGGATAAATTTAAATACAATGATGTTTCCTTCCTAAAATACTCCACTTGTGAGCAGGTGCAGCCCATCTTCCTCTATCCAAAACACTAGTCTATCTCTGCTTAAAAATCAGGTAAATAGGCCATGAAGTAGTTACCTTAAATGGAGATATCGATTTTCCTCCAGACTCACCCTCACTGTCATTGCCTAAAGGACTCAAGATAAATACACATAATTAGTGGGCAGACTAAAAGAATTGCAATATTGGACTATTTCATATAAAAAAGAAACCAGAGGAATATGTCTGGAAATAAATTCTAGATCAAAAAAGAAGAAATACAACATAGGATTGGGTCAAATTTATTGATATGAGTATACTTAATAGAGACTCTAGATTTCATGCATTAGCTAAAACAGCTGGAAACTCTTCTAACATTATGCTTGGTAGATTGCAACTTGAAATCAGTGGAACTGCAGTAAATTAAGAAGTCAAGACTTTTTTCTTTTTGAAGATTTTATTTATTCATGAGAGAGAAAGAGAGAGAGAGAGGCAGAGACACAGGCAGAGGGAGAAGCAGGCTCCATGTAGGGAGCCCAACGTGGGACTCGATCCCGGGTCTCCAGGATCAGGCCCTGGGCTGAAGGCGGTGCTAAACCGCTGAGCCACCCGGGCTGCCCAGAAGTCAAGACTTTTTTGATATAAGGGAAAGGAAAAACTCCAATGTCCTAAAAGACATAGAAAAATTGAAATGGATTTATCATATGTGACACTCCCTCATCTTTCTATGACTATCTCCCTGGAGGGATCAAGGGACACTTTCTTCAAACACAAAACAAAAACAAAAACAAAAATCCTAAAAAACAAAACCAAAAAGACTTAGCAACAGATTAAAGAAGGGGATACCATCCTCCTTGAAAATCTCTGTAGTACCTTTCCTCTGATGGTAGCAGATGCCTTACTAATTTCAGTGGAGATAATACCATAAAGCGGTAAAGGCCAAGTGGCATAACTTAACTAACAAAGACACAGTTGGCATATTTTCTCAAAAAAATGCAACACAATCACAATAGTAGTCATATGTTAAACCCATAGGAGTCTTTGGTGGAAACTAGTTCATTATGATTTCTCTAGGACCAAAAAAGACACTTTTACTTGATATGGATGGTTGAAAAGATTTCTAAGTCTGGTGAACCTAATCTGGGCACCAAAATTCATGGCCTTTCACCCAAATTCAAGGTCTGAGATAGTTTATAGACTCAGGGCTGCTTGAATAAAGACAAGACCAGGAGTACCTAAGGATGGACTCTGCATCTCTACTACAAGTATGCACTGCAAATCTTTTCACCTAAATTTCACCCTGAGACCTATAGTCATTTACCAGTGAGCCTATGCACAGTGGAAAGGGAACTACCATACCTGGGAGGATTCCTGGATATTTACTAGGAGTAGGAACTAATCCCTAGAAAACCCAAACATCACTATAGCCCAACAATAAGAATAAAGCCTTAGGAGATTAGAGGGCCCACCATGGCACCCCACACAGTGTGTCTAACCCATCTCTAATTGACGGTGAAATTCTTCAGGGTCTTGGCTTATATGGAGATTTCTAACTCAACTCCCCATGGCCCCTTGTATGGGTCCCGATGATGTTTCTTGCCCCTGTGCGACTGTGGAAATAGAGGACTCAAGTCACAGGGAATTGGAAGAAGCTAAAGATAGCAACTGGCTTCAGCATGGCTCACATCTCCAGATCTGTGTTCTACTTCATTTCTTTTTCTTCTGTGAACTTCACTTAATTTCTTAACGACTAAAAATACGGCTTCTTTTCTCAATTTTATCAGCATTTCTATGTATTTTACAAGAGGAGAGTTATGTAATCTAGTTTGCCATATTGATGGAAACAAAATTATCATAGTATAAACAGCACTTAGTACATTTGATTTTGTAGATATGCATATAATACATGCTATATATACATATACTGTATGCTGTGTGTGTGTATATGTGTGTATATATATATATACTTGATGCTAAGTTCCTTGCAAATCAGTGACTGTCTTTATTTGTCTCTGCATGAGTTCAGTTCAACAAGCATACAATGGATGCTTACTTCATGCTAGGCACTATGCTATGTGCTAGAGAGCAAGACTGGGTTTGTGGTATTTAACATTTAGGGAAGGATGATTCTCCTGCCAGTACTGGGTGCTAAAGCAGCCCATGCTTCTGCATTTCTGACAATGCTGTTTTTCTCTACCTGAAAGTCTCTCTTCCATCCTTTTACTTAGTTTATTCCTACCTGGATTTGAAGGATACCAAGCCCCACTGTATTCATGAATTTTACTCTACATTGAATAATAGAGAAGCTCTGTCCCCTCTCTGCATTCCACTATCCTGTTTGCACTGATGAATTTAAGATTTCCTCATGTGGTTTAATATTACCAATCTCTCCCTTATCAACACCCCCCCACACACACACACACTAGATTTCAAGCTATCTGAAGATGAGGGCTGAATCATATACCTCTCTTGTATTCTCCATGGCTCATTGCACAAATGCTGGCTACGTAGAATGTGCTCAATAAATATTGAATAATTGAAGAGAAACTCAATAAACAACGATTGCTTAATTGATTAGCTCCACTAATAAATCTTGCTTTGAACAGAAGTAGAGCCAGCCAGGGAAGATACTGGGTCACTGACTCTGGACAGTGGAAAGGAAAATAAAATCTGGTGGGAGAGGGCTGCAGAGTTGAACTGCCCCAACCTCTGCAAGGTCTCAGAGTCACTGAGAACACAGGTGTCTGATTCCAATCCCAGTTTCACTACTTCCTAAACATTTAAACTTGGCAAGCTACTTAATTTCTTTAAGCCCTAGCTGCTTCATCTGTAAACTGGGAAGACATTATAGCACCTGCTTCTCATGGTCACTGTAAGAATGCAATGAGGATGGTGCACATAAAGCATTTAGTACACTGCTTAGCCCGTTATAAATGCTCAATAAATGTTCATTGATTTTAGCTACAGATTGATCGTAAGGAGTGGACTGAAAAAGACACAATGAGGAAACTTTCATTCTGTACTGATAATACCTTCCACTTTCATGTTTTACAAGCATTGCACCATTTTAATCTCATAATGCTCTTGTCAGGTAGCGTAAGTGAATGGTAAAGTCATTTAGGGACTGTCAACTCCTAATATGCAGTCCCTTCCTCATCCATGCCTATACATTGGGATGGGTCAGGAAAGAAATCTCAGGTATTTGTTTATGCATCTCATCATTCCATAAGTACAAGTTAAGAACCTATTGCATACCAGGGACCATGCTGGACACCAGAATCACTGCTGTTAAGTAGGCATTGGAGGTCTCTGCTTAGAGTCCAAAGCTATGGCCAAGGAGTGTGGCAGGCCCCTGCACATCATTGAAGGTGTGCTGCCAAGAGGCGAAGAGCACAGAGTCAAAGCCCCTCACCCATTCTGCAGGGAAAGGCTGTCGGGGAAAAGCTTCCCTGAGTCCCTGAGGAAGTGACATTTGGGATGAAACCAAATAGATGAAATGAAGGTGACATTTTTATCCCCTACAGCAGCTGGTATTTGAGTGGAAGAGTGGGGAGGTGGAGTCTCCCTAGCTGCCTTCAGACCCAGGCACACTGGGACCGAGCAGGAGGTATGGACATTCTGACTTTGCCTCCTGCAAGGAAGAATCAGGATGTCAGCAGCACAAAGCAGTACCTTCACTCCTCAGGGTTTCTGAGTCCCTCCTCTCTCCTTTCTGTGTCACCCAGCTGCCTCCTGGGAGAAAGAGAACAAAAAGCTGTTGTCTCCACACACTGTGCTTGATAGGGGAGGGAAAGAGAAAAGGTGACTTCCTGAATCTCTTACTTGGGATGAAATGTTGTCATGGAAACAACCTTTCCCCTGGGATTGCATGGGATGGCAGGAAGTGACAGCCAGAGCTGGGGACATTGGCTGGAGAGGACACAAAAGGCTGTGAGAGGGGCTTTCCCTCCTCGATGCTTCCTCCAGAATTCAGTTCTTGCTGCCACTCCCCCCCCCAACCCACACCCATGCTCTCTCCACATAAATAGCTCCCTCAGTGGTACCCACTTATCTTTTCAGTTGTCAACTAGATTGAAAGAAAAACATTGGCAAGTCACCTATCTATAGCATTTCACCTAGATTTGTTTCATTTAATCCTCTCAACAAATCCAGAAGTCCTTCATTTATTCACTCAACAGATCTGTATCAAGAAACAACTATATGCCAGGTGTAAGTATTATTGTCATTTTACGAATGAGGAAATTGAGTCTTAAAAAGGTTAAGTGACCTACCTTGGGTCACACATTGAGTAAGTGAGAGAGTAAATGAGTAAATGGTAGGGCTCAAGACAGCCAACCTGACTTTAAACAGAATGCTTTTCACCACAATTCAGTGGTTTTAGGGTAATTCCTTTTGGGAGTATATATAAAGAAAGACTAAATCTTGGGCATGCAAAGCAAACAACAGCTAAACGGTACATCAAAGAATACACTGGCAAATTCCATTCCTTGCCTATTTAGCCTGTTAGAATGCCCCACCACACACACACACACACACACACACACACACACTGAAAAAAAGTCAAGTTCTTTGTCTTTCCTTCAATGCCTACTTTTATCTTCCTTTCTAAGAAAATCTCTAATATTTATACAAAGGTGTAAGTGACAAAAATTAGCTTAAAATACTCCCCCACTCATGGATGAGAATTGTAATCGTGCTCTGCCAGAGTGAACTGAAATCATATCCACTACTGGGCCCCTGTTGAAGGTCTGTTTTTGCAAAGTTAGTTTTAAGGGCAAGCACCCATTCAGTCTTAGCCATGGTGGAAATTTGAGAGAGGGGAGTAATGCATAACCCATACACCATAGTGAGTTGGAAGAAGAAAAAGGTAAAAATCTTAAACATGAGGATGTTACAAAGCCAGCCAGAGAAATCAGACTTTGGTGATCAAGGGTGACAATGTTGTCAGATTCGCTCTCCCCTTCTCCACCATCCCTCTGCATGTGTGCATGTGTGCACACACATATGAGAAAAATTATTAGGAAGACAGCAAGCAGAGCTATGATGGGATCAGAGTTAAGGCTTCTCTGATACTCTTTCCCATGTAGGATCATGGTCCCAGAATTTAATCTGTCACCTTCTGATCATGTATTTTGGGGTAAATTGTTCTCCAAGGCACAATTTTCTCATCTTCATCTATAAAATGAATATAATGATACCAGCTTTGCTGAACCGTTGTGAGAACCCAGGGAAACTGTGCATGTATGTGAGATAGGAGCAGCCTGCACTTTGGGTTAAGGTAGAATTTGGAAGGTTAAGGTGGAATAAGGAAGAACTCATGCTCTCAAGCCTCTGAATATTTACCTATGCAACCACCAGAAATCCACCACTGCTTTAGAACTTCATCATCCTCACTTTTCAGGTGAGAAAAGTAATAGACCTGGGCCTTGTTTGAATGAAAGGAGACCACAAGAAAAAATACAAGTTCTGTAAAACTATAAAATTCTATTCAAATGAAAACGCCCATCATTACCTCTCTCCCAAGCAGAGCATTGTGCAGCCGTGAATACCTACAGTGAATGTTCTCCTAGTCTCCACCCATGCCTCACCAGTGCTGAGGGTACAAGGGAGTGGGAGGTATGGGCTCCTCTCAACCAGAGAATAGCCCCAAGGTCACCTGTAAGGAGGTGGGGGCAGTTTAGACTACTCTTGGGGACTTGTTGGGGTAAGAAGAAGCTAGGAAAAATAGTAAAACTATAGGGACATGGCTAGTCAGGGAGCCTCATGGTGGAGCTGAGGCTATAACGGGAAGACTGGTTCCCTAGCCTGAATACCTTCAAAAGCAGATAATGTTTAAAAGAAAAGAGTTTATTTGGAAGATGCTCCCAGGAAGCACATAGGAGGGAGTAGGACTGGGAGACAGGAAAGATAGCAAAGCCAATCAGGGGTGAATTTTTGTGCAGATCACTTTCATGGAAAACTGGGGCTCAACTGGGGCTCAACCTCACTGGAGCCTCCCTGGGAAACTGAGGGACCATGAAACTATGGTATGATTCTACTAATTCCCATCCTCAGTAGATTAGGCATTTCTTCCAGGTATTAACTCTTAGATACTTCTCACTTCTAAGCCAGGCACATTCCCTTGGCCAGAGAAAGTTCTTGGGCAGGGACACAGAAAACAAAGGAGAAATACAGGTAGCTGGGGAAAAGGATAAGGGCAGGGCACCAACAGTGTCTACTGGCTTTAGTAGTAAGGAATCAGGGGCATCCTGGGCTGAAGGAACACCATGAACAAAGGCAGGGAAGAAGAGTGAGCAGTGTCACAGGGGGATTATGGCCATTGTCTAGAAATCCAAAGTGAGGATATGTAATTTGATAGTGTGTATTTATGGGTCAGAAGTATTTATATTTAACTCTGGCTAATAGCCAGGGACAACTTAGCCATTTGGTGCCATAGGCACAGTATTTAGGGCCTAGTATTATGATACTTTTATCATATTTTCATTTCTTTTAAAATCATAAGGAAAGCATGGATTATGTTCCTGTACCAACACAGGTTTAAAAAATTGTTTTTAATATTATTTTATGGAGGAAGGAGATCATGAAGGTATAAGTGTCTCTATGGCCCGAGAAAGTCATAATGTGATCCTGCTAATGGTTATAACAAATAAACTCCAAAATTTCATTGTCTTAACAAAGCAGAAGTTTATTTCTCTGACATATAAAATCCAATTAGCAGCAGGACCCTGCCATCTTCTACACATGGCTTCCAAGGTGCCCCTTGAGGTCAACATTGGGGCAACAGGTGAAGATAAAGTGTATAGGATTGTAAATGGGAGTTTTCAGAGCCAGGCTCCAGTGATAAGCATCTCTATCACCCACATTTCATTGGCTTGACGACCATGATATGCACACTCAACTGCAAGAGCTGCTGGAAAATGTGTCCAGCTGTGTGCTAGGGAGAAGAAACACATTGAGTGAGGAGCTATCTAGGTTTTGCTACAGAGGGAAGAGTATTTAAAACTGGGATGGTCCTAGAAAATCAAATATATGAAAGGCAGTCAACAAACAATGAAAAAAAGGTGGTTGGGCAGGAAGGAGGGACTAAACATCAGGCTGAGGGTGAGAGGTGATAGAGAAAATGCCTCTCTTCTGGGCTAATGGTTTCCTTTTAGTGCCAACCTGGGTATGCCAGATGAGTGGAGAGTTGTGGTCCCACTCAGTGCTGACAAAACAATTTATTCCCTGGCCATTAGTTAGGTCATGGTGGAATGTGCCACCCCACAGAGGTGTCTCCCTTTGCTTTTAATGGAGAAAGGATGAAGTCTTGTGCCATTATGGAACCAGAGACACAGTGGAGTGGGCAGGACAAGGGATTCTTTAAACAGATAGAAAAAAACACAAATTGGCAGGGGAGAGAAAATGGTAGCAGGAGCACCTGGGCGGTTCAGGTTGAGCATCTGCCTTTGGCTTAGGTTGTGATCCCAGAGTCCTGGATCAAGTCCTGCATTGGGCTCCCTGTGGGAGCCTGCTTTTCCCTCTGCCTATGTCTCTGCCTCCCTCTCTGTGTGTGTCTCATGAATAAATAAATATAATCTTTAAAAAAAGGAAAGAAAAGTGGCAATTGTTTCAGCAAGAATTGCTGGCTCCCAGCAATGATCCTGGGTAGGCACAGAGTTCACAGAGAACAAAAATGACCTGCCTAACCACCACCTTGAGCAGTTGCCCTCCCAACCCCACCCTCACCTGGCCACCCAACTCAGCAGCTCCTCATCTTCTATAGCTGAGGAGAGAGGGACACAGTGCACACGATGTCACTGATAAACTGATTCAAATAACATTAGTTGACAAAATAGTGTTTGCCAAGCACTGCTCCAGGCTCAGTCATTTATACTGTTGCATTTGAGCATTTTTCATTTATTCCTCATAATAATCCTTTGGAATAGAGTCCTCATGTTACAGATGAGGTAAAGGAGGCCCAGAGAGATGAAGTGACCAACTCAAGGTCACTTGGCTACTAAGGGACAAAACCTCCACTTGCACCAAATTCCTCTGATTCCAAGATCATTGTGCTCTTTATGAATTCACAGCAAGGCCTTCAGTGGGATGAGGCAAGCCAGGTACCTAGGAGGGAAGATTTAAGGAAGTTCTCACTCCAAGGAGCAGCAGGCAACACCTAGAGTCACCTCCTTACAGACAGTATTTGAGGCCTCTAGGTTCCCTCGCCCTGACCCTGGCCCTCAAAGCCAGCTTCTGCCTGAAGAGGTGTCATACTAGAATCCACAAGGCACTTCAGTCTTGACTGGGAGATAGGTTGTGAGCAACTAGCGGCAGGAATTGAGCACGTGTTACAAATTCACTGGAATTAGTTTTCCCCGTGTGACTACCAAAGGAGTGTCGTTTGTGACATCAGGACAAGCTTCTGTGCCATTGCATAGCTTCTCTTCTTACTTGCCCCATGCTTGGAACCAAATCATTCATTTTTATTCTTCCTCCCCACTTTGGACAAGTGAGCTACTGTAAGTAAGGTACACCTTATGGCAGGGGAGACACCTATGGTGAGGAAGACACATGGGGTTCTGCTTCCCAAAGATTTCAGTGAAGAAGGCAAACAGCAGCATCCCAAGTAGAAATGATTTAGAATATTGCTTCCAACAGGGAAGAGCAAGATGGCAAGAACTGGGGACACGCCTGATCTGGGCTTCAGAGAGATCCCTCAAAGGAAGAGGCCTCTAAACTGGACCTCCATCACCACTCATGTTCCTCGCGTAAGGTCTAAGAGTGGTATTTCAGAAACCTCACCCCTTATGGACAACTTCTCACATGATGCAGAAATGCAGCTTTGTAGTCTTCTAGATTGTAAGCTTAGAAGTTATCTATGAGTAATCTAGAATTTTAGTCCAAGTTTTTTTTTTCTTCTTTTTTCATCGATGACATAAGAGGTCAAGGTATTTACTCAAGAACTCAAGGACACATTGCAAATTAATGTCAAAGACAGGTTTGAGCACAATCTCTTGACCCTCAGCCCAGTGCTCTTTTATGGCTGAGATACCTGGCCCATTTCTGTAGCTTTGTTTGGGTGCCAGCTAGGGCTCCTTAGACATGCTCTATGGGCATCAGTTCTTCCATTATTTTTCCCTGGGGAAAAAGAGCAAAGAGAAGTGTTTAGGGTAGCTCTAGTCACTGAAGGCTTGCTCTCTGTACCCTGAAAGTCCACTCTGATAGTGGCCAGTCCCCTAGGCAGATGGAGTCTACTGGCTTGCAAAACTGCTGACAGGTCTGGACTACAGGAGTCCAATTAGCTAGGCCTGCCAGCTGCTGCAGGTTGGGCAGGAGCAGGTTGGGCCAATCTTCTGTGCGTGGTAAGCTTGGTGGTCATGTGATCTAGCCTCACTATTTATAGATAAACGGCAGTGGATTGTGGCATGGTGTGGTGAGGGTGCTCAGGCTGGAAGAAGCTCGGGCACTGATGTTACAGCTGGATTTGAATCCTGCGCAAGGGATCACAGTAGCAATATTTTGAGCAAAACAATTCAGTCCTTTGTGGCTCAGTTTCCTTATCTGAAAAAGAATACCAATAGTTCTTACCTCTCAGGGTTACTATGAACATTAAATTATATTGTTTGTGTAGACATGGCTTTCTCTGTGTGTGAAAGAATAGGTGGAAAGTAAAGGTTACCACTTGTTTGATTAGGGTCTCATAGCTCAGTAATTAAAGAGCTGAGACTTGACTTTGTGACTTGAGACCAGGATTATACAAAGACATGGCTAACCACAGAGAAGACCATGGGTAACTATAGCCAGACATTCAGAACCAGTGTGTTGGCCAACCCCCCACCCCCAAATTCTCAGGCCCCTAACTTTCCTTAGAAAGTAGATTTTTTACAAATCATTCAATAAAACATCCTACCATTAGTTTTTAATGCAAACCAGGTTCCAAATAGTCCTTTTTTTTTTTTTGTCTTTTAAACTGATGACTCCTAAATTTCTCTGCACATTAAAATCATCTGGAAGTCTCCTAAAATTTCTGAAGTTCAGATCACAGTCAGAACAATTCAATCAAAGTCTCCAAGGATGGCATTTAGGCATCAGTATTTTTTGAGGATGCCCAGGTAAATTGGAAATTTCAACCATTGCCTGTTTCTCCTCCTAATGCAAGTTGAAATGGGCAGGACTGTGAGCATTGGCTTTGTCATCTCTCCCTTCCTATTTCACCTCTCATGCTCAGTGCTACAATGCTTTAAGGCCTGTGGATAGTCTGGCCTATTACAGTGCCCATAGTCTAACCCTTTCATTCCAGAAAAACTTTTATTCATTCATTCATACTTTCATTAACTTATAAGAATATATCAAGTATCCATTCTGGGAACTACAGATAATCTAAGTGAGAACCTTAGAGTGGTTCCTCATGGTACCACCCTCACCAAAAGCATCCCTTTCTCCTTCTCCCTTTCCAGTCTATTGACTCGTGTCCCAGGCAGAGTCAAGGGCTTCCTATATTCCTTTGTTTGTTGTTGGTTTCCTGCTATCAAAAAGGGTAGTTTGAGAGGACCACAATTGACCTACCTTCTTTTGGAGAGTCCAAATTCAACTACTGTGGTGTTAACTGTCAATTTGCAAAACTTCCTGATTTTTTTATATGGGAGACCCTTTGGGTTTCCAGGAAAAAAAATCATTTCAAGCAGGTGTTCAGATGAGTCAAGGTGCCTGCAATGAAAATACAGATTAGCTTTTGGCCTCAGTCCCCTGTATGAGTCCTATCCATCCCAACTACACTACAAGCTCCCCGACCCCAGCAATTTCCCTTCTCCAAAGTACACAAACAGTAATCTCACTAGGAGATTTCTCACTAAGAGATTTCTGTTGAATGAGACTTAGGACCACATGGGGGCTGGAAGAAGAGAGAAGCAGAACAAGAGAAATGAGGTGGAGGAGAGGGAAAGAGAAGAGATACGGGGGAAGCAGGACAGAGCAGAGAGACAGAGAGAGGAAGACAGATTTTTTTGATTGTTCTTTCTGCCTATGGGAAGGAAGGGGAAATAGGGGGACAGAGGATATTGTTGGAGATTGTGAACCGGCACTGCCAAATGAACTGTTCAACCCCAGCCTCTCTCCCTATCCAGCTAAGAACCTTCAGAAGTTGCCCTCATGAAGGTTTTATTCAAAACAACAGCATTGTAGCTCTTCTCTCCAATAAAAAAAATCCTTATGCTGTGAAACTAGGCAACCTAGTCCACCCCTCTCAGCTCTTGGGAGGATTTCGCCAGTCATTTCTCCTCAAGGGGTCCACCAGCCACAGAGTGGCCCAGTCTCATCATGACTGACATTGCCAGCATTATTACTTTGTTGCTTTGCACTTCCCCAGCTCTGCTGTTCTATAATGTTTGTGCATGTGTGATAATGCGTCATCCTCCAACTATAGCTCAGTGAAATAGATCTAGAGCTCATTTTGTCAGGGCACAAGTAGAAGCCAAGTTTCATGGCTTGTTAGGGGTTATCCAGCTCCAGGATCCTAAAGAGGAGGTCACACATTCATTAAGTTTCCTCTACTTTCTTCAGCCTTTCTTGTCCTTCTCCAAAGAGGAACTTCCTCTATAGTTACCACCTATGAGTTTTTACTTACTTCTCACACTGGGAGAAATTATACCTCCCCAAACTATAAGCCTGGGTATTTATGTGCATCAGAGCAAAGTGGAGGCCTAGGGGACAGCTGTGTATCATTGAGGAGGGTGCAGGGCTGGGTTAGGCTGGGCTGAGTAGAGGGAGCAGAGCTGAGCTGCCAAACTCCACCTCAACAACGCAAATCCACGGGGAATCTCTGTAGAATTAGATATATTGCTGGACGTGAATAATTAAGGATTTTGATGTGGTCAGGTAGATTAATGTCCCTCTGAAAGCTCTGGATCAATGTTGGAATGAAAAAAAATAAAAGACATGCATAATTTAAAAAAACCATCAGAAACTTTGCTTGACATGATGACATTACTGATTTTTTTATGATCTTCTCAAATATACTCTATAACCGTTATTAATTTAGTACCGTTAATAGCTCATCCTTCAAATGTCAGGCAAAAGCCCAAGCTGAAAAATAGAACTGCTTATAGCTAGAAAAAGTCCAAGAAGGAGTGGGGGAAATTCTAGGAGCATGAAGACCTTGACTGCTTCCAGCTTCCTCCAACTCCCAGCCAAACTCTCTGTCACTGGGCTTCTCTCTCTTGGATCCCTTTGTTTTTGGTTCACAAGAATAGCCACATCTGGCCCATTCTGGGCATCCACTGCCTTAGCATTTTTCATAGGTCCCATTTTTCATGGGAGGATGTTGGGCATGTTCCAATAGGTCTATCCTGAAAAGTTAAACCTTTTGATGGCACCTGATATCCAAGTGTTCATGATCAGGTTAAGCATTCTGTTGAGTTAAGCTTTGCTCTCTCACTGTCAGATCACTTTTAAAATACAGATACCTCTGGAGGGAACAATACACTAAAATTATTAGTGTTTACAGAGTACTTCTAACATGCCAGGCACTATTCTAAGTAGTTTACATTTAATCTTTTTTTTTAAAAGATTTTATTTATTTATTCATGAAAGATACAGAGAGAGAGAGAGGAGTGTGAGAGAGAGAGAGAGAGAGAGAGAGAGAGGCAGAGACACAGAGAGAGAAGCAGGCTCCATGCAGAGAGAGCCTGATGTGGGAATCAATCCCAGGTCTCTAGGATCACGCCCTGGACTGAAGGCAGCGCTAAACCGCTGAGCCACCCGGGCTGCCCAGTTTACATTTAATCTTAACAGCAATGCACATAGATTATTATTTCTAGCTTTATGTATAAGAAAGCAGAAACAAGGAAGTACCTTACCTGAGGTCATACAGCATAAGTGCTGGAGCTAGGACTCCAACTAGGTCTGCTGCTGGTGCCTGTATCTATTACACATATGACATATATATACACACACATGCATCACACATATTATATAATATACATACATACAATACATATTATTATATAATAAATTAAGGATTCTGATGTGATCAGTTCAATTAACGCTCCTATGAATATACATATATATCCCTCTGAATGTATATACAGTTGATCCTTGAATATCATGGGGGTTAGGGACACCAACCCTTGCAAAATCAAAAATCTGCATATAAATTTTAGCTCCCTTAAAACTAGCTAATAGCCTACTGTTGACAGGAAGCCTTACTGTCATAATATAAACAGTCTGTTAACACATTTTATATGTTATATGTACTATACACTGTATTTTTTTCCAGATTTTATCTTTATTTTATTTTTATTTTTTATATAAATTTATTTCTTATTGGTGTTCAGTTTGCCAACATATAGAGTAAAGGGAGGTAGAGAGAAGAAAACGTTATTAAGAAAATCATAAGGAAGAGAAAATACATCTATAGAACTATCCTGTAAAAAATCTGCAGGTGAGTGGACCCATGTAGTTCAAACCTGTGTTGTTCAAGGGCCAACTGTATTGTACATATACATCTCCTCCTGCTAGATTCCTGACTGTTAATCAGGTGGGCTTCTCTGTAAACAACAAAGCACTCAGCTCTTCCAGAATGAAGGGCAGCCGAGGTGGCCAGGGAGTGGGTGGAAAGAACTGTGAGGGAGGTACATAAGGAGTTATTAAATAGAGGTGCAGAAAACTGTTCCTGTCTTCAGCAATGGTCAGCCAACTCCATCCTCCCTAGAAGACTCTGGGGTAGCTCCTCCTGTGACCTTAATGGGTCCTATGGTGGGATGGAGCCCACATCCCATACTTTCCAAATGATTCCACATTCTGACTCTAGCTGCTGGGAAGGCAGGCCTCATGGATGATGGTTGGTAATAGAAGCTAGAAGTTTAGGTTCTCCAAAGACTGAGGGAGACCAAAGAGGGCCAAAAGTCCAAATACTTCTACCTAGAGAGGACTTGCCCTAGAAAGCCAAGGTAGAGCGTAGTAGGGACAGAGATTTTAAGGGACAACATTGGAAACCCTGGAGTTGAGCAGTTGCACTGGACAAGCTTCCTCTTTAGATCTCAGTTTTCACATCATAAAATGAGAGTATGACCTTCAAGGCCTCTGCCATGCCTATATTCTCATGGACCTTTCCTCTCTCACCCCTATCAGGAGCCTGGGGCCCAAGGCATGGAGCTATCCTAGGAGGGCAGGGTGGGAACAGTGTTTTGGCATCAGATCCTCAGCATCACCTGTCAGCCATGTGGGAACCCAGGAGTTCCTCAAAGGACCTCACAAAATTGTGTCCTCCTGGAGGCAAACTCAAAAACAGTCCTTAAGAGAAGGAATGGCTAATTTTACATTTAGTCAAAAGACAGATTTAAATTATGTTCACTCCAATGACTCAGGAAAAAAAATAAGAGTTGTTTGACTAATCTAATGAGTCCTCAATATAAATGAGCAAGCTGGGCTGCCCATGTAGACACAGGCTGAGCCAGCAGAGTATAGTTTGCTCAGCTGCTTGCAGAGGTGGCTGGATGCCTCCACAAATCACAGCATGCTCATGTGTGTGTGTGCTTACATGTGCACACTAGTCTCTTACTGTTAAATTATCCAACCTGGATCTCAGCTGTGAGAAATATGTATTTTAATAATCAATCAGTAATTAATAGCCAAGACACTTAGTTCACTTTGCTTTTATTGGCTTTGCCATAGATATGGAATGGACAGGGGTGTCCTTTTAGCCAGCAAACTGCCTCCCACCCACCCATTTCCTGAGTATGAATATGTTCCTATCTCATTTGCATCCTATTATTAGTGCATTGAAGCTATAGTCACGTAGATCCTCTTTATATTCACTAGAAAATTAAATCACAAAAGTTTTTCTACGTAGCAATTTATGTTCTGGTTGGAGACGATTGTTTTTTGTATTCCAGCAAAATATCACAGTCCCTAGACTTAATGAATTCATAAGCATTGATTCCTAGGGGGAATAGCATGCATAGTATATTGGAAAATAGAGAAGCTCAACCTAATGTCAAAATGTTTTACTTTCTCCCACCCAAGCCTTACACACACTTGGGAAATTCTAGTGGACTCCAGGCAGCTGATATCTGCAGTTACCTGTCGATGCTGCCTAGTGAAGTGGAGTGTTTGAGGGGTGCCTGCAAAAAACTATGCCTTTTGAATTCATTAAGTGATGGATGCCATAGGGACAAAATATTTTATGTAATCTGTTATTTTAGGGCAACTCAGTAATCAGTGTCCTCCCCTACCCTGACCATTGCCCAGTTCCTCAAAGCTGGTGCCACTGCCCCTAACAGTAACAGAAAACAGACTGATGGCCTCTTGATCTGTTTGGTTTAGGTCACGCTCTTGCTTTTTTTTTTTTTTTTTTTTTTTGAGCCAACACTTAAATATTTGGAGATTTCACAATACAAAATCCAGATTTTGACTTCTTTCAAAAAATCTGAAGCTCTGTCAGCCCTGAGTTGACATTCAACATGATGTCAATTTAGTTGTGTTGAGAAGTTGTAGTCGGCTCCCTTTAAACAGGTCAGGGGACACACTCTGCAATTTTCCACAATCCTCACCACTTATGGATGGAGCACAACATGATTTGCTATTTAAAAAAAAAAATAACACATAGGCTTTTGTTTTTCTTATGAGAGAGAAATATATCTCTATGCCACAAAATCTATTAAAATTGGGAAAACAAAAATAGACCTGGAGACCTAATATTTCAATAAAGGGGGAAGAGCATTTTTCTTGAAGCAAGTAAAATTGTTTCTGCTTCTTTTCCAAGAGAGTGCTTTCAAAGACTTTTCTCAAACCTAGCATGTTTTACTCATTCTTGCTATTTGCCTTGACTCTGGAGGAATTTGAATTTGAGACCCCTGACTCACAGCTCAGTCTTTGAGATTTTTAGGAAAATCCTGCATGAAGCAAGCCCTTCCAACCTGACTTGGTCCCTCCATCTAGTGTGCTCTCCCTACCCTGATGCTCCCATACGGGTCTGGTATCTCCTATTTCCCTAAGTCCTGAAGTTCTGATGTTGGGCATCAGTCTAAGAGCTGGGGCCCCATTGACTATATAAAGGGAATCTCCAGAGAGGCACAACTTGTCAGCTTCACTCCCCAGTGCCTTGGTGACACCCTTTGATTGGTACTTTTCACTTCCTATTAGAGACTCCTGTGTACCTGTCAACTAGACCTTTCTTGAGTTTATATAGCATGTGCAATCTCTTAGCCTTAGTCCATTATGCAATGCTCCATTCCCTACTTCTACTGGCAAAATAAAAGGATATGAGGCTGAAACCCAGCGAAGGAAAAAAAAGAACGGTGTCCTGGAGCTTGAAGGAAGCATTAAGATGAAGTCAAAGAGGAGAAATGACTTGCATGGAACCTCTTATGGGTGGGCTGAAGAGCTCAGATTCCCTGGAAGTCTCCATTACCTGGTAATCCTTTTTGTTTATACAAACAGTATTTATTCAGAAGCCTTTCCACCAAGACCATATGATGCCCTTGAACCTCATACCACAGGGCCCACTTGGTAGAAAATTCTCTTGAGCTAGCAAGGATGAGTCTAGGACAGGTCCACAGTTCACCAGACTCAGAGCCCTGTTCAGGGACTGGCATGCTGACCTACATTATCCCACCTTTCCCTACATCTTTCAAGGAGTTGGTGGATGACCTAAAGTGTGCATGTTTAGACCTGAGATGACAGTCTTCCTCTGAGTGGTTGAGATTCTGGGCTCGCAGCCCAAAGAGAAGTGATCTCCTGAAAGGAGAGATAGTCTCAGCTCCCAGAGCTGCATCAGAGAGGAGCCTCAGCAGAGTCATCTTTTTGTGTACTCTCATTCTGTCCCCACCCAAACATCATGGTAGATACCAGCCGCAGCCACCATGATTCCAGAAGAGGAGATTATGCACTGCATAGAGTCATCATAGGATATTTTAAGGAAGAAACCTATCAAGGCATAATTTCTTACTTGTCTCAGCCTGGAGTTTTATGGGAAAGAATCTGTGCTGTGAGTGGGCATCCCTGACTCTTCCTACGTGGCATCATTTCATCAGGACCAGCAATTCCAGAGATTAACCCACGGTGTATCTCAGTGCTACAGATATGAGCTATACAACAATTCATGAAGGTGGAGTTGGTACTGGCAACTACATGGCCAAGGGTGGCTATTTGCTTCTACCTGGGAACCCAAATCCAGACCCAGGGCTAGACTCTATAGACTGGTTGTTGCACAATGCCAAACTGCATTCTTGCTCCTGGGTGTTTTATGAAGCACAATGATTGCCTACACCTCTTGTTTGGGGCCCCATCCTCTCTCTCTCATCTTCCTAGTTTTCTTTTATTTCTTTCTTTCTTTGTTTTTCCTGATCTCTAACATTTGACTTTGTCCATATTAGCTCTTGCTTCTTCCTCCCTTGTTGATTCGCCTGGTATATTTCCTTTCACCTACAACCAACAAGATGAAAGTCAATATTTCCAGGGAGGTTACTGTATTATTTATGTACATATATATAAATATGCACACATATATGCAATACCTGGCTCAGCTGACACATACTTCACCTTCACAAAGAACCTCTTCTTCCTGATGAGAATGGACAAGAGATGGCTAGGGATATAACATCCATGTCACAGTATTTGAAAAAAGCCACATGAGAAGGATGCTAGGGCAGAATGATAGAAGAAGCCAGGCCTCTACATGGCATTGTGAAGCTACTGAACCAGACCCAGACTGCCATCCTAAATTTCGTTAGGTGAAAAAATAGTGTCTATTTTGTTAAGCCACTGCTTTTGGTTTCTCTTACTGTCAGTTGAACTCAATCTTAATACATACAGAAGTCCTATCCCTTTGTTACCAAGTTTGTCAGAAACCTTGCCTCAAGTGTCTAACTACTATAGGCTGAATTGTGTTCCCTCTTAAAATTCATATATTGGGATGCCTGGGTGGCTCAGTGGTTGAACGTCTGCCTTCAGCTCAGGGCATGATCCCAGGATCTGGAATCCAGTCCCATATTGGGCTCTCTCTGGGGAACCTGCTTCTCCCTCTGTCTATGTCTCTGCCTCTCTCTCTATATATATGTCTGTCATGAATAAATAAATAAATCTTTAGAAAGAAAAAATTCATATATTGAAGTCCTAACCCTCAATAACTCGGAATATGACCATATTTGGAGATAGAGTCTTTACAGAAATGGTTAAGTTTAAATGAAGTCATTGGTGTGAGAAGTAATCCATCATGATTGGTGTCCTTCTAAAAAGGGGGAAATTTGTACAGATGTATGCATAGAGGGAAAATGATATGAAGACACAGGGAGGTAATGGCCATATGCAAGCCAAGGAGTGAGGCCTAAAACAGATTGTTCCCTCATGGCTCTAAGAAGAAGCCAAACCTGGACTTCTAACCTCCAGAACTTGGACTACCAGCCTCCAGAACTGTGAGAAAATAAATTTCTGTTGTTGAAATCACCCTATCTGTGATACTTTGGTATGACAGCCATAGCAAACAAAGACAGAAATCTATACTTCCTTCCCATGACATCTTGTCCTCTCACAGTAAGGGGCTTAGTGGTTGGACCATTTGAAACTGAATCATCAGAGAGGCCTGCTAAAAATGGGGTGAAATTTAGGAATCTGTATTCTTTTAAGCTCCTTTTGTGATTCTTTTTGTGTGCTCTACTTTGAGAAACATTAGTTTAAGTTCCTTAAGGTCTTATGGAGCAAACATGAAAAAGAAGAAGGGTAAATATTCCATTGACAGTTCGGGGAGAGAGAGTGTCTGGGGTCAGGGAGGTCTGAGATAAGACCAGGAAAGGGAGGCACTCCAAAGGAACAATGCGAGGTAAGACCTATGGTGAGAAAGGAATAGGTGTATTTAGGGGTAATGATAATAACAATAATAACCTTAACCAGCATTTGTATAACTGTTATACAAACTTCGTATCATTTTCTTCATATCATTTTCTCCTCTTTGCAGTTGTTATACAATAACTCTCATTATTCAATTTAATCATCATCTATGGGCGTTACAGATGAGGTTCCATGTTATCTATAATACTGTGAGGAAGTTTATATTTTATTACCTCCATTCCACAGGAGAAGACATGAAGTCTAGACAATGGAAACAGCATGGGAAATTGCCAACATGTGCATGGTTTTTCTGCGGAAGCTCAGACTGAGCACCACCTTATATCATACACAGCACAAGAAACTGTGTCACCCTAGAGAACAATAGTTCTCTGCCTCTGTTGTTTGTGGGTTGACAGGGGCCAAGAGTAGGGAAAGAATGAAGGAGTCATAGAGTGCTTGCTTTGGCAGGACATATACTGAAGGAGTCATAGAAACTGATTCTTGGAAAGAGTCCCAGCCAAAGGAAATAAAGGAAAGAGGGGGCTTGCTCCCTTCCACTTGCATAGTTAGAACCTATTTTCAAAGGAGGGTCTCTGGTTGTTATGGTGAAGAGGCTACCAACAAGCAAGTAGTACTGATGGGAAGAGACAGGAAGGGGGCTCCAAAAAGTATCACTCATTCTATCCCCTTATGGAGAGGGCCCTCTTATCCCATAAATCTCACACTAGCTCACTTGGGATTTGTTAGTTATAGCAGCACCTCAGCCTGGGGAAAAGCCTTCTTCTTTTGCATCTCTATGCAGCAGTTAAAAAGGCAACTGAGGACTGATGTCTGGGCATGAGTAGCCTAACTGCTTTGCTGAAGCCATGATGTCTAGGTGGGGTGGACCCCAGCACTGCTGGAAACATAAGCTTATCTGTCTTTCTATCTGTCCATCCATCTATATATTTATCCTTGCTATAAGTATTTGAGGCTCCTTATAATATGTTCACAGTATAAAAGAATGAAATGATCAAGGGAGTTATTGGTTTAAGAAGGCCATGAGAAGGAGAAAAGATCATTAGGGAAAGTATGGAAGGAAAAATGAAAGTAAACACAGAGCACCAGAAGTAGATCATAAGATCTGGTACTGTTGCAATAGACAACTACAAATTGTAACTTTGGGCTTCCCAACAGCCAAAACAAGGACAGGTTAAAACATAGTTATAAGAAGCAAACTGTCCATAATGGGGAAATACATTTTCAAAGAATGCCAATTGTAAGCAGAAAAGCAGAACAGTTTTTCCTGATGCTAAGGCCCTTGAGAAATTTCTTCCATACATCTTCATGAAGAAGACATCATGCTGTAGAGGGAAATGTTCTCAATATGACATTTTTTTGACTAATAATCTGAGCCACTCAATGGAATAATTCCAAAACAGTACAACAAGGCAAAATGGTCTGTAAATGAAGCATTTTGATGGTGTTCTGAGCAAAAGATAATATTTAGACTTTCTACGACCATCTTAAATTTAAGAAGCCACATGCTCTTCAAGGATTAATTTGAAAATTTGTCCCCTGTGTAAACAACTGCATTTATATGTGAGCTAAAAAAACTTTATATATAATTTCAGAAGACAGCTTCCATTCTAATACATTGTTCATGAACCATGAGTTAAGATGTACTGAAAAATGAGGATTCCTTGCTTCTCTTGCAGGAAAGATGATGCTATGAAGATCATTAAAGTGTTACTGGGTTGAAAGACTTAGTCCCATGTTTCCTGCTACTATTTCATACACTTTTTGCTCAATCTTCTTTTGGGAGTTTGACTACCTAAATTTGGCTAGCTGAATTTCCCCCTGGAAAAAGAAAAAAAAATGTCTGTGATTTTCATGGACTAGACATACTTTACCCCATTTCTCCTACTAAAAAATCACTAAAATCTTTGACATTATACATAGGACAAACAATAAAACTAAAAGATGGGAAGAAAACAGTGAATTGGTTGGGGGGGGGGTCTCAGGACCCAAGGAAGGACGAGTTGGTGAATTTCTTTGGTGTCTTTTTTGTGTCATACATTTCTGACTTGGAGCTGAAGAAATCAGCAACCTAGAAACACCAATGAATGCATAAACAAACCAACAAACAAATAAACAAGCAATTAAAAAAAATCTAAACCAAGCTCTCTTTAGCCAAACAACCAAAAACAAAAAACAAACAAACAAAAAAAAACACAAAAAACCCAATGTAGAAAGACAAAACCACTCTACTCCAGCCAAACACTACAGAAGGAACTATGGCCTTACTCCTAGGCATGCCAGAAAAAGCAGAGTGGGGAGCCCAGACTTCTTATTTTGCTAGGGTATATTGAGGTGTCCCAACTCCTCTACTGGGGCAAGGTAGAGAAGTTCAAGAGGGAGCTGAAAGTTCATTTCAGCATTATCTGCCAAGAGGTAATAAGCTCACTACAATTACAATTAGTGTAGATAATGATTGAAACAGTAATGAGGCACCCCAATACCTCCCAAGTAGGGAGTAGAGGCCTAGAGAGAAGGAAAGTTTCCATCTCCACTCAATTGTAACAAGGGCATTTCTTTGGGTGTCAATATTGGCCAAGTGGGGAACCGGGACTTGTACTTCCACCTGGTAGTAATAAGGTGGCATAACATTCTTCCTATGCCTGGGTAGTATTAGAGGAAGCTAGCTAAAGTAGAAGGTTTACATTAAATCCAGTGTTTTATAACATTATACCCCAAATATCCAGGTCAATAGAAAATCACTTGTCATATCAAGGACTAGATAAATCTCAAACTGAATGAAAAGGACAACCAATAAATGCTAGCACTAAATATGACAGAGATGTTAGAATTATCTGACAAAAATATTAAATCAACTATCATAAAAATTCTTCAATAAGCAATTATAAACATACTTTAAACAAATGAAACATAAAAAGTCTCAGCAAAGTGCTATAAAAAATAAAAATTTTAGAACTAAAATCTACAATAATTGAAATAAACTCATGAATGGTCTAAAAAGAAAAAAAATGGAAGGGGCAGAGGAGAGAATCTGTGGGTTGGAAGATAGAGCCATAGAAATTATCCAATCTGAAAAACGGAGAGAAAAAAATATACTGGAGAAAAAGGAATAGATATTAAAGTACTTGTAGGACTGTAGGGATGATCTAATATTTATGTCACTGGAATTCTGGAGGGAGAGGAGAAAGACAGCGGGGTTTAAAAAGTGCTTAAAATAATAGTGGCTAATAATGTGCCCATATTTAGCATAATACATAAAACTACAAATTCAAGTATTCAGTTGACCTAAAGAGAAGAAACCCTTCTATAATTCCACACTATAATACATCATGGTCAAACTTCTGAAAACTAAAGACAAATCTTGAGAGCAGTGAGAGAGGAATAATACTTTAGCCAAAGAAGGAAGACTTTGAAATTCCATCAGATTTCTCATAAGAAAGAAGCCAAAAGAAAGCACTACATTATTAAGTGCTGGAAAAAAAAAAAAGAACTGTCAACCTAGAATCTTATATCCCACAAAAATATCCTTCAAAAATGGAATTAAAGTGGGACATCTGGGTGGCTCAGCAGTTGAGGGTCTGCCTTTGGCTCAGGGCATGATCCTGGAGTCCCAGGATCAAGTCCCACATTGAGCTCTCTCCTCCCTCTACCTATGTCTCTGTCTCTCTCTCAAATAAATAAACAAAATCTTAAAAAAAATGAAAGTAAATCAAGACAGTCTCAGTCCAAGAGAATTTGATGCCATCAATTATATTCTAAAAGAATGAATACAGAGCATTTTCTAAGGAGAAAGGAAACAAATAAGGAAATCTGTAACATCTGAAAGAAAGACTATAATAAGCAAAAATATGGGCAAATTCAATGTACTTTCTTTCTCCTGTTGAGTTCTCTAAATTATATTTGATGGCTGAATAAAAAATAGCACTATCAGGTATAGTTCTAAATGTATGTAGGTAAAGTATTTAAAACAATTATATTTTGTTTTAAAAGGAGATACAGGGATGTAAAGAAAGGGAGGAAGGTTTTCTTCATTTGAATTGGTAAAATGGCCATGCCAGTAGATTGTGATGCTGTATGTACATAACATAATACCTAGGACAATCACTAAAAAATCTATGCTGAGATATACATTCAAAACACATAGATAAATCAAAATGAAATTCTAAAAAATGATCAATTAACCTACAAGAAGTCAGGAAGAATAAAACAGAGAAAACAAACAGAAAGCAAATAATAAAATTATAAGATTAAGCTCTAGCATATCAATAATTACATTAAATATAAATGGCCCTAATACACCAATTAAAACAGAGATTAGCAGAGTGTATTAAATATATGACTAAGTTGTATATTATCTATAAAAACTCACCTCAAATATAACTGCATAGGTAAGTGGAATATAAAAGGATGAGAAAAATATATAATGCAAACATTAATCAAAGTAGGCCAAGGATATAGATATAGATATAGGTTAGATCCAATGAAGTAGAATTCAGAGCAAAGAAAATTACCAGAAACAGAGAAGGGCATTACTAATGATAAAAAGATTAATCTTCCAAAAAGACTGTTTTAGTCCATTCAGACTGCTATAATAAAATACCACACTCTGGGTATCTTATAAAAACCAGAAATCTACTTCTCATAGTTTGAAAACTAGAAGTCTGAGATTAGGGTACCAGCAGATTGAGTTAAGGGCCCTTTGATAGGTTGCAGACTTTTTATTTTGCCTCACATGGTAAGAGGAGTTAGGTAGCTCTGTGGTATCTCTTTTGTAAGATCACTAATCCCACTCATGAGGACTCCACCTTCATAACCTAATCACCTCCTAATGGCCTCACCTTCAACACCATCACATTGATCGTTAAGATTCTCACATGTGAGGTTGGGAGGAAAAGCATTCAGACAATAACAGAGACATACACCAATTCTACTTATGTCTGCACCAAGGACAGAGCTGCAAAATATGTGAAGGAAATTGATAAAATTGAAAGGAAAAATAGGAAAACTCACAATTATAGTTTGAGACTCCAACATCTCTCTCAACAACTGATAGGAAATCAGCAAGGATAAAGAAGAACTCAATACATTCAACCAACAAGATCTAATTGATATTTATAGAAGACACTGCACTAATAATATTAGAATACACAATGTTTACAATTCCCCATGGTATATATATATTGGTATGGTATAGGCCATATCCTGAGCCATAAACAAACTTCCTTCAACAAATTTAAGACAATCAGAACCATAGAGAATATGTTCTTGTACCACAGTGTAATTAAACTAGAAATCGTTAGCAAAAAGATAATTAGAAAATCCCCAAACATTAAAAACTAAACAATACACTTCTAAATAACCCATGGGCCAAAGAGGAACTGTCAAAGGAAACTTTTAAAAATACACTGAACTGAATAAAAATTGAAATGCAACATATCAAATTTGTGCAATATAGCTAAAGCACTACTGAGAGGAAAACTCATATCACTAAATACATACTTTAGAAAAAAGGAAAAGTCTTAAATCAATAATCTAAGCTTCTATCTTAATAACTTAATAAAGAAGAGTAAAATAAACATGAAGAAAGCAGAAAGAAGAAAATAACACAGCATAAATTAGTTAAATTAAAAACAGAAAAAAATTAAATCAATGAAACAAAGAGCTGACTCTTTGACATGAGTAAAACTGACAAATTTCTAGCAAGACTGAGGAGGAAAAAAAGAGAGAAGACTCAAAGTACTAAAATCAGGAATTAAATATGGGATATCACTACAGACCCTGTAGACACACATAATAATAATAATAATAATAATAATAATAATAGAATATTATTAAAAATATCTGCACATATCAATATGATATTTAAATGAAATTGAGTGGTACCTAAAAAACACAGACTAACACTACCCACTCAATATGAAATAGGAAATTAGAATAGCCTACTACTATTGAGGAGATCGAATTCATAATTTAAAAACTCCTAGAAAAGTAATGTCTAGATAATTTTACTAGCACAATTTACCAAATGCTTAAGGAACAATTAACATCAATTCTGTATAATCTTTTCCAGAAAAAAAGAAAAGAAGGCAAGACTTTGCAATTTATTTTATTAAACTAGTGCTACCTCAATATCAAAACTAGAAAAATACAATATGAAAAAAAAATAAAAAATGTGGGAAGGAGAGAGGAGAGGAGGGAAGGAAGGAAGGAAGGAAGGAAGGAAGGAAGGGACTTCAGATCAATATCTTTAATAATATAGATGCAAAAATCCCTCAAAAATATTAGCATATGTAATTCAGCAAAAGGGAAAAAAAGATTACACACCACAGCACATAGAATTTATTCCAGAAATGCAAGTATAAGTTCAAAACTTATGTATGTCACAAAACTAAAAAGTGACTTCAGGCAGTTTTTAAGATGCAATATAAACATACAAATATTAGTTGCATACCTATATACTAGCAATAAGCACATGGGCACCAAAGTAAAAAATACAATATCATTAATAATTGGTAAAATATCAAACATGTAGTGGCAAGCTAGAAAAATATGCATTGGATTTATACACTGAAAACTACAAAATGTTAATGAAATACATTTTTCAATTCCAAAATAAATGGAGAGACATACAGTGTTTATGGATTAAAAGACTACACATAGAAAATATGTCAATTTTCCTCAAATTGATACAGACTTAATGTAATTCTTATGAAAACTCTACCAAGATTTGTTTTTACAGTTATAGTTAAGACTATTCTAAAATTTGTATAGGAAGGCAAAAGAACTAGAATAGCTAATATAATTTGAAAAAGCATACATTGAGAAGAATCAGTCTACTCAATTTAAAGACAATTATATAGCTATAGTAATGAAGAGTGTGTGGTGGGATAGACACATAAATAAATGAAACAGAATAGAGAATGCGGAAACAGACATACATAAATATGAGCAACTGAGCTACAACAAAGGTAAGAAGAAATTCAAAGAAGCAATGATCATCTTTTCAGCAAATGGTGCTGGAGAAACTGGACTTCCAAAAACAAAAATGAAAAAAAAAAATGAACTTTGATTAAAGTTTTATAACTTATACAAAAATTAACATAAGGTAGATCATAGATTTAATTATGAAACCAAAACTATGAAACTTTTAGAAATATAAGTTAAAAATATCTGAGAGGTGTTAAGTTCTTAGATTTGACGTTAAATGCAATGTGCATAAAAGGAAACATTAATAAATCTGACCTCTTGAAATTGAGCATTTTTACTGTTCAGCAGACCCTGTGAAGAGAATGAAAAGGTAAATTACATCAAATATGTCAATACACTCAAAATTATCTACAGATTTAATGTAATGCATAGAAAAATCACAATGATATGTCTCTCATTTCTTTCTTTTTTAAGATGTTATTTATTCATGAGAGACAGGGAGAGAGAGAGGCACAGACACAGGCAGAGGGAAAAGCAGGCTCCATGCAGGGAGCCTGATGTAGGACTCGATCCCAGATCTCCAGGATCACACCCTGGGCCGAAGGCAGTTCTAAACTGCTGAGCCACCGAGGCTGCCCTCTCTCATTTCTTTTTTACAGAAATAGGAAAAATCTATCCTGAAATTTATATGGAATCAAAACAATCATGAAAAAGCCAAACAAAGCTGGAGGAGTCACATTTTCTGATTTCAAAACTTACTACAAAGCTAAGGTAATCAAAACAATGTGCTCTGAGCATAAAAACAAATATATAGACTAATGGAATAGAGTCCGGAAATAAGCCATGGCATATATACTCAAATGATTTTCAATAAGGGCACCAAGTCCATTCAATGTGGAAAAGACAGTCTTCTACAAATGGTGTCAGGAAAACTGGAAACCACATGCAAAAGAATGTAGCTCAACCCTTACACAACACTATATACAAAAATTAATTCAAAATGGATCCGGGCCTCACTATAAGACTTAAAACTATAACGCTCTTAGAAAAAAACATAGGGCAAAACTTTGCAACATTGGGTTTGTTAATACTTTCTTGGATATGACACCAAAGCACAGAACACAAAAGAAAAAAGACAAATTGAGCTTCATGAAAACTTAAAAATGGTGTGCATCAAAAGACACTATCAAGTAAAAAAATGTAACTGGCAGAATGAGAGAAAATATCTGCAAATCATGTATCTTTTAAGGGATTAATATCCAGGATATAGAGAGAACTATTAAAACCCAAGGACAACAACAACAGAAGAAAACAATCCAATTCAAAAATGGGCAAAAAACTTGAATAGACATTTCTCCAAATGCATGGAAAGATGCTCAACAGCACTGATCATTATTAGGAAAATGCAAATCAAAACTATAATAAGATACCACCGCATATCTACTATATCTATCATCTATATACATAATACGTGAAAACAGGCACTGGAGAGCTTGTGGGAAATTATAACCCTTGTGCACTGTTGGTGGGAATGGTAAATTCTTTAATTTCTATAAGCCTCTATTCCCTTATTTATAAAACAGAGATTAAAATAGTTTCCATTTTCCTATTAAATTTCATTGAGATTATAAGTGTAAAGCCTTCACATAAAATCTAGTATATGATCAGCAATTCAAAGGTATCGAGATCGTCATCACTTTTATCATCATCTTCATCTTAGCTAACAAGTGACCAAGCCAGAGTTCCAGCCTGGCGTGCTCTAATCTTCATGTTTATATTCTGAAATATTCATTCCTGACAGTTGAATTTTCCCTCAGCAACCCCAGGAAGCTCTTTCTGGTAAGTTGGGAAGGGAGAAGGCAGAAAAGAAGGCCCCCCAGCTCCATATGTCTCAGCTGCCATTGGCTGTTCCAACTCATCCTACAAATGGTGAGGTCCAGAAATTAGCAGCTCTGCATGGCTTCTCCCATACCTCCCTCCCCAATATCCCTGACCCTCATCCCCACAATAGATGTCTATCCTTATGTCACAGATGAGAAAACTAAACAGAGGATCAGAGAAGAGGAGGGGCCTGGCCAAGTTACACAGCTGGCTAGAAACAAGATCCGGGGCTAAAGCTTTATTTTTCTTTATTTTTCTTCCCCATGCCCTGCCTCTACCAAGATCTGGTCTCTTGGTGACCTTCTCCTCATGCAGGATATGCCCTCTGGCATCTGGGAGGGAAGACAGAGATTTAGTGGACACCACTATACTGTGGGCAGACTTGGGAAAAGACTTGAGTTCGGTCCTGAATAAACAGAGGTGTTCTGTAGGCAGAGGCAAATGGGGAAGACCATACCCGCAAAAGGGCAACTGGAAGAAAATGGAAGTAGAGATGAAAAATCAGCAGATAGTCCTAGAGCCTGTTCCCTCCCTGTCATTCTGATCCCTGCCCTGAGCACATCTCACCCCTGTTAGCATGTCCACTTTCAGGATGAGAGGCTAACCCCCGAGCCTGACTCACTCTCAGAGCTGTGAGGAAGAGAGAATGAGACAAGAAATGGGTTATCTTCATAACTATGGATCCACTAAGGCACTTTTGTCAGCGGTTAGAACCTGCAAGAGATAAGATTGGGGAATCTTGACAAGCAGGCTGTGGACTCTGGCTGGACAGGAACCTCGAGGAACTGGAAGAAGAAGGGCTCCCAAGGCATGGCCAGCTGAGTTCCTGCCTGCAGGGATCACTGTAGTGGGCCAAGCATGGTGACCTTCAAAATCATCATAGGTCCTGCAGGTTTTACGGTTATGGTACACAAGTCAGAGGCCTGCACTGGACATGAACACCTGGGAGGAGCCCTGGCCCACCTGCTCCTGTCACAAATCTCTCAGGCCTCCATAGTATGGTTGAACAGGCTGAAGAAACTGTACAGTGCTATCTCGGTTGAAGGGATGGAGGCTTTGAGGAGCAAAGACCTCTGGGCCTTGATCACGTGTCACCCTCCTGGTGCTCCTCCTGGAGCCCTGCACTGCCTAATCTTGAAGGGGATTAGGCTGCAGAAGAAGGCAGAGAGCTGCTGCTAGGCTCAACTGCGCTGGTGAGCTGGCACTCTTTGCCACATCTTCTAATTAATAGTCAGGATTAGCAGCTGCCGCCGCTGGGCCCATGCCATCTAATCACATCGGCGCAGGCTCCTGGGTGCTCAGCATCCCCGCGCTCCGCAGCCTCCCCAGCCCTTGGAGAAATGCCTTCCGAAATTAAAACAACAACAAAAACAAGAAAAAAAAAATCCATCCTCCTCCCCCTGCCCATCGCCTCCTGGGACTAGAATTGTGCCTGCCTCTCATCTCTGAGATGAAAGCAGAAGGCCCTGCTTCCCCAGGGGCCAGTCTTGATGGGGAGCATTTCTTGAAGCTGCTCTGAGAAAGCCTGGGATCCTGTCATGCCAGCCCACAGGTAAGATGTACCCTGAGACAGTGAATTCCCTAGATAATGGCTATAATAATAATGTCATTATTCTTATGGCTAACATTTGTGGAGTGCTTACTGTGTGCCAGGCATAATTCCAAATTAATTATTTATTAATTACAGATTAATTATTTCACATGCACAATAGATAAGCCTAATAGATATATACCTCTATCATCCTCCTTTTATTAGACCAGGAACCAAGGCAATAGAAGGGTTAAGTCACTTGACTGAAGTCACACAGCTGGCAAGTGATGGAGCTAAAATTTGAACCTAGGCTTTCATGCTCTCAATCAATGCATTGTGCCCTGTGGAAGGAAAAATACGGGGTCCAGAGACCTGTCTTTCAACTCCCCTCACCTTCTCCGCCCCTGAAGCGTGTCTCCAAATCCTGAGGCTCTGAGAAGCACACTTTACAAGCACTCTCCTGGGGTCCTATATGACCCCAGTGACCCATACTGTATACCAGGGTCAGTCACTCTTCTGCTGAGAACTGGGTGAAAGAGACCTCTGGGAGGTCCATTTACCACCAAAAACCATGAGTGAGTTGTCAGGGATCCTGGGAACGGTGCTCAGCTTGCACCAGCACTCACAGAGCCCTTCCTTGGGCATGTTACCTACCTCCTCCTTAAGTCTGACCCTATACTTCATAGGCCACACCCTCAGTAGGGATCTGACTCTGGCTTGCTCTTAATGGCCTCTACTTCCTTTTTATTTATTTAATTTTTTAAAATTTTATTTATTTATTCATGAGAAACATGTAGAGAGAGGCAGAAACACAGGCAGAGGGAAAAGTAGGCTCCCCACAAAGACCCTGATGCAGAACTCCATTCCAGACCCCAGGATCACGCCCCCCCCCCTCCCAGGATCATGCCCTGAGTCAAAGGCAGATGCTCAACTGCTGAGCCACCCAGGCATGCCTCTACTTTTTTTTTTTTTTTAAGCACATCATCTACCTCTCTGCCCGTTCTCACTTTATGCATTCCCCCACAAACGATCAAGAACCATCTACCATATAATAGACACTACTAGGGGTAAATGGTAAGAAGATAATAGAATTCCTTGCCCTCAATCGATGCTCCTGCTGAAAGCTCCAGTTGTTCTCAGACTTCTATCTCTCAAGGGTCCCATGGGACCACTTCTCAGTAGAGGTCTTCATGCTTCTCATATGACACTTCCCATTTTCCTAATGGCAATGGTGCCCCTCTGGAGCCACATAATTCTGGGGCCCTACTCCCAACTAGCACCAAATGTTAATAATTCTGAGTCACATTTACCTTATAGATCTGCCTTCTGGTGGGTTAATCTTATAAGTTAATTGCAGCTAAGGTGTTACTTGCCAATGGTAAATTCATGAGGCTGCTGGGAGCAGTGGGAAAAAACACAGAATTTGAGGTCAAAGAAAAAGACTCAGCAAGGCTACTTATTAGCAGTGGTGGGCAGCCCCTAAGAGGACCCTCATTAATCCCCACCTCCTGTATCCATGTCCTTATGTAATCCCTGCCCTGGGGTGTGGGCTGGACTTACTGACTCACTTTAATGAATAGAATATGGTAAAAGTGATGGCATGCCACTTCCAAGATTCTCTCTTAGAGCCCTCACATTAGAGGAAGCAAGCTGCAATTCTGTGAGTAGTACTTTGGGGAAGCTCATGTGGCAAAGAACTGCTATTTCCACCAAAAGTCAGAGACTCTGATACGAATGAGCTTCCAATGGATCTCTCTTCTTCCAGCTGAGACTTGAGATGACCAGAGCCCTGAGCAGCACACTGCAGCTTATGGGAGACCCTGAACGAGAAACAGAGAAGCTATGGCCAGATCCTAGCCCACAGGAACTGAGAGATAATAAATATGTCCTGTCTTAAGCTGCTGAGATTTAGGGTAATTTGTTATGCAGCAATAGATAACTAATATACTAGCTGATGATACTGTAAAATATTTTTGTTTTCTCATTTCATTATAGAAAAACTGCAAATATATTTAAAAATAGAAGGTAGCATAATAAAGCCCCCATGCACCTGTCCCTCAGTTTCAACAATTCTTCACATGAGGCCAATCTTGTTTTATTTCTATCTCCAATGGGACAACTGTTTAACTTTTCTTGGCCTTAATTTCTTCTTCTCTAAAATAATGTGTTTTAAAACATTTACCCTTCTGTGATTACCTGAGTGAATGCAGGTAAACTAATATGGTTGCTTGTCTATAATATAAGACTAATGAATGTCTACTCCTGCCTTTTTTCCTTTCACATTTTAAGTAACTGAGTTTATACAAGGGCCTTGAGTAACTTAGTCCAAAGGAGTGACCGGTTCAGGCATTTTAGATGATGGGTTAGAGGAGGTGATCTTACAATAACATGAGGGCAAGGGTCTGGCACAAAGGCTTTGTTCAGACTTTTTATGTATGCATCATGAAAGAAATTATCGTGGAAATATCATTCTCTTATTCTATTCATGAAATAAGAACATGTTTTTGAAGTGATTATCCTGCCAAAACTGAATACTGGATAACCAAGATATAGGCCCTTGCCTTCAAAGAACACAAAGTCTTAAAGGGTAGACTCACACTCCAGCAACCATGACAGCACTTTTCTCATTGGGCCATAAAGGTGCAAACATCACATATATGGGGAGAAATACTTATTGGTACAAATGGAATGGCTTAAGGAAAAAAGGCAACATTTAGACATAGAGAGAAGGTGTTGCAGGAACAAGCAGAGAGATGTCCAAACAGCCCTTTGGACCTGAAAGTGGGCAAAGTGGGGGGCATTTTAGTGAAGTAGTGGTGATGAGGGGATGCAAGAGCAGAGGCAGCAAGAAATGACTGTTCCACAGAGAGGCTTGAGGATAGGATGAAGGCAGGGAAGGCAGGATGAAGAGGGAGATTTCTCCGGTATGAATATAGACAGAGAAAGTACTAGATAAGATAGGGAAAATCAAGATGCAGGTGAAAGGAGATAATTGATGGCAAAAGGTCCTGAAGGTGATATTACAAGTTGGGATGAGGAACAAGATACAGCAGAGGAGGGTGTCCTCTTCTAGGAGATCGGCAAAAGGATCAATGGCAATATTGATATCTTTAGAGCTTGGTGTCTAAAGGATTCTGTTTTTTCAGTTGTGTGGGAGGCAAGGTCATCTGTTGGGCGTGAGGATGAGTAGTGCTATCAAGGAGAAGTAGTCACCACAGGCAGAAAATCCACTCATTAGGTGTTGTTCCTCTGGATCAGTCAGCTGTGAGAAGGGCAATGAGAACTGGCAAATTCAGTGGACAGGGAAGAAGGAAGAGATGTTTGGATGTTGGGACCTCCCAAGGAAAGGTAGCTAGAGGAGAGCTAAAAGGTGGGCACTGAAGTGGGGGCACAGGCATTACCAGGTTGAAAGGAGAAAAGCAGCATGAATGAAAGTGGAGAAGTGCTACAGGCAAACTTCATTTTACCCAAAAATGTTGCTGTGCAAACATGTTTTAGGAGAGAACAAAGGGAAAGATGCTATGACCATTTCTAAGGTTTGTGATCCCTGATGACAACAACCCATCCCAGGAAGGGAAGTTGTGTGGTCCTGGGAGGGTATGTAGGGGTACAGAACTGGGGTTATGCCGTCCTAGAAGCTAACTTGCAGGGCAGAAAGGAGTGTGGGCCATCGTCGACAACAACGTCGTTCTCTCAGCACTCTGGCACAGATGAGCCCAAGACGTTTACAACTTCCAATCCTCTTTTTATGATGCTTAGAACTTGTCACCATCTGCTATGCAGGGCTTTAATGCAAATCCGAGTTTGCTTTTACGGTTTCAATTAACCTAATAATAAAGCAGGGCAGGAAGGCTCCTGAAGAATCTTCTCCCACCCACTTTCAGGCAAGATTCCCACCCTCCTCCCCCCAAGATAAAAGACCAGGATGGTCTCATCCTGACACTGGAAATCCTTCACCACATTAACCATGTCCTGTCTGCACCAAGTTACCTCTATCCTGTCTACCGTAGTTACAGCTAAGGACCTCCTCAACGGAATAATTCTCTGCCCAGGGCCAATCCAGGGTCTAGCATGACAAATACCACTTTAGTACAGGTTACTCAGGCCACGAGGTGTTTCTTGAAGCATAATGGAAAGGGAAGACTGTACACCTGAGGCTAAGACATGACTCATTTCATGGCTGATGGCAGTTGTCGGAGCTTCTCTGATTCTTGATTTCCTACATGCACCTTGTAGAATGTTGTGAGGATTAAGCACCTGACTCATAAGGAGACCCACTCTGCTTTGGTTGGGAACCAGGGTCTGGTTAGGAAGGTGTATCTAAGATGACTGACTGCCCTGGTTTGCTCAGGACTGAGGGGTTTCCTGGGACTCAGGACTTTCAGTGCTAAAGCTTGAAAAGTCCTGGGCAAACTGGAAGGAGTTGGTCACCCTAGGTGTGTCTTCTTACAACATTCCCAGGCTGAGCCTGTGAGGTAGGATCCCAATTCCACACTCCATTTTCTTACTGGCCATGACTTACTAGGAAATTTCACAAAGCTTTGAATAGCTGGGTTTGAAGAATAGAATTATTCTTATCACTCTCTTCCTAAAGTTCAATTGAAAATAATGTTAAGACCCCTTGCATCTGTCTAGTTAGCCTTCTATGTAGCACCAGCTACACTTAATATTTGGAAAACCAGACCCCTGCCAGATTAGATGGCCAAGACCATGTAGCAAAAAAAAAAATCATAGGGGTTGCAGTCTTCAGAGGATCATTTAATCACTCTTCCTCCATTTCCTCAACTCTCAAATGGAGCAAAATGCCTACCTTGGTGAGAGTAAGAGATAATCCATTTAAAGTGCATTAAATTTTGTAGGTGACCCATTAAATGGTGGCACTAGCTCATTATTATTTTTTTAACCTGACAAAATTGCCATGTGTATCTATAAAAATATCATTTGGCCTTAGGTGCTCACCCACCCGTTCTTTGGATGTGAGTGTTCTAGTAGTTTCTATACTTGTTTGATTAAGCAGGTTATTAGTTGGCATTTTTCAAGTAAACACAGCCTTTAATTATAATTTCTAGATTAGCTCCTCTTGACGCACAGGTGAGACATACTGTCCTATTTAAAGCAGTTACTCATTCATTCATTCCATGAATATTTACAGGGTTTTTTGCTCTCAGTGTGATTTTCCCAGGCTACACATTCCTCCAGCCCCGATTATATTTGCTTATATATCAACACAGTTGTCAAATACAATTTCTTATGTATACATATACAATTATTTTTTAATGGAGGAAAGGCCTTTCATGGCAAGTCCATGAACGCCAGATGCCTAGGGCCTGTGAAAGGCAACGTGGCCCTGAGTCACTGTCATCTTATCGCTAGAGCTCTGAGCCACGTCATGGTTAGCAGAGTAGCCAGGTGCAGGAGGGATTAAAGTCTTTAATACCAGGCTTCCTGTAAATAGAAGGTTGTGGAACGAACAAATGAACAAATGAATGAACGAACAAATGAATGAATGAACAAATGAACTAATGAAGGAACAAATAAAAACATTTATGATGGTGCAAAGATGAATCAGTTGTGCAGGAGATTTAGCACCCTGCAAATTCAGAGTAGGGAGAGATGACCACATGGGCAGAGGTTCAGTTAGATTTATTCCCATGCATCTGACCCCATTCTTCTTAACCAGACTCGGAGCTCCTTTTTAAAAATTTTATGCTGAGTTTGATATTTAAAGCCAACATCTCTACAGTCACATTCAGCCATTTAAGCTAGTTATGTGTATAACAGTAACTCAAACAGGGAGAATTGACCCTAAGGCCAGCCAGTGCTGGATCCAAACCCAGAGCTTCTAGTTCAGAGCTGTGTCTTTCCATAACCGTAGGCTGCCTTTGGGGAGACACTTCCTTCCAAAGTTCACTTTCTTTCTTATACAGCAGTTCACTTGGCTTAAAGCCAAAAACTAGTTTTAACTTAAAGAGAACAAAATAGTGGGAAAGCAATGGTAATGTATAAACCAAAACTTACATCACTTAGTATGTTCTGAAACATAGGTGCTAAAGTTCATAGCCCCTTGTTATAAAGTGATATAACTGAGAGTCAGTAATGAGGGCACTTACTGCGCAAGCAGTAATGACACCAAAACAGATGGCAAAGAGTCTACCAGAATGAAGAAAAGTTGTTTTTCATTCCTGTTGGGACATTTGAGGTTTCCCTGAAAATCTCTTTGAGACATCCTTGTTTAAAAAAAAAAAAAAAAAAAGATTTATTTATTTATTCACGAGAGACACACCGAGAGAGAGAGAGAGAGAGAGAGAGAGAGAGAGAGAGAGAGAGGCAGAGACATAGGCAGAGAGAGAGAGAGGCAGGCTCCATGCAGGGAGCCTGATGTAGGAATCGATCTCGGGACTCCAGGATCACGCCCTGGACTGAAGGCAGGCGCCACCCAGGCTTCCCCTGAGACATCCTTCTGATTCACTTGCCCTCTACCAGCATCCATCGGGCAGCTTCCTAATGCCAAAAGTCGCAAGGGACCAAGGTCTCTGGTCCTGATTTGACCTCCTTCTCCTGCTCTTTTCATGTCCACCCCTTCCCTCCACACCCACACTGCTGCTCTCACCCCGCTACAAACCATACTTAATAATATTTAGACACCCCAGAATGCTATGGTGAATGATGATAACACCTTTGAAGATAACTAGACATTGAAAGGGACACATTAAAACTAATGAAGAAATGGGTCATTTTTCACTAAAATGCAATTGTAAATAAACTCAGAAGTGAGAAGGGCAGGGGCCATTTGTTCTCATTCCTGGTAAGAAGCTGAGATAAATTGAGTGTAAATCGAGATCCAATAGGTATTGGCAGGAACGGATTAAGATCTATGAAAATTAGGATACTTTAATGAGTTATGTTGAGCAGAAGCAATAAAAACTGACCCAGGAAGGAGGCCTCAGAGAGCCCGGTGGTCCTTGCAACACTTGGGGTTGTAACATGTCTCTCAAAACTGTTGGGCTTGGCAAGTAAACATTCAACTTTCCTTTTAGAAGCTCTTATTGGGCTAGAAGTCAAGAGGCCACATTTATGGTTTTCTTCTGCTGCACTATGAAGTCTTAATTAAGAACATCACTTAAGGGATCCCTGGGTGGTGCAACGGTTTAGCGCCTGCCTTTGACCCAGGGCGCGATCCTGGAGACCCGGGATCGAATCCCACGTCGGGCTCCCGGTGCATGGAGCCTACTTCTCCCTCTGCCTATGTCTCTGCCTCTTTCTCTCTGTGTGTGCGTGACTATCATAAATAAATTAAAAAATTATTTTAAAAAAAAGAACATCATTTAATCTCCATGTGCCTCAGTTTTGTTATCCCTACAATGGGAGTAATTAAATCATGTTTCTTACCTTAAAGGTTTTTAAGGAAGATGAATTTGATAAGGAATGTGAAAGAACTATGTAAATGGGGGGAAAAGTCCTAGGATTTAGGAGACAGCTCTAACAAAGTCCAGCCATGTAAGCTACCTAGGGCTATTTATTTCACCCATGGGGGTCTAAAGTTTCCTCATCTGTAAAATAAGGAGCTTGGACTCCTTAGTGGTTCTCAAACATGGCTGCACTTAAGAATTGCTCGGGGAGCTTTTTAAAAGTAATGATGCCTGGGTACTTCCTCAGACCAAATAAAGTAGAATCCCTGGGGATGGTCCCAGACATCAGCCTACTTCAGAACTCCCCATGTGATTCTGTTGTTCAGTCAGCATCGTAAACCACTGAACTAGATGATCTCAAAGGTTTCTTTCCTGCTAACATTCCGTGACTCTTTATTTGTTTTATAATCGCTTTGATATGTATTGGCCTTGATCCAGACTCTCCTATCTTAAGGGGAAATATCCCCCAAATAACAATAGAAAGGTGGCAAAGGGCAAACCATGAAGCCACATGCCAGAACAGTGGATCCCATCTGTTTCAGCAACATGGTCTAAATAAAAAACTGAACATGATGGTTGCACACGTAGAACAATATTTTTCAGTATTTTTCTCTTAACAGAGGATGGGATCTTCTATAAATGGAACCATACAGTCTGTAAGCATTTAAAATTGGTTTTATTCACTTTGCATAATAAATATCCTTGAGATTCATCCAAGTTGTCGCACATATCTGTCGTTAGTTCCTTTATAGTGCTGAGTAGTATTCCGTGGTAGGGATAGACACAATTTGTTTCATACTCACTGAATTAAAAACATCTGGAGAGGTTTCAGTTTTTAACCACTGTATAAAGCTGGTATGAATTTAGTAACAGTGTTTGTATATATACAAGTTTGTGTTTGAGGAGATAAGTGCTAGAAGTCCAAATTCTGGGTCATGTGATAAGTGCATGCTTAGCTTTGTAAGAAACTGCCAAAGTGTTTTCCAGAGTGACTGTAAAATTTTATATTCTCACTATCAGTGTGTAATTCTGTGTCTCTGCATCATCACCCACATTTGATATTGTCATTTTTTTAAATTTATTCATTCTGATAAGTATGTAGTGATCTCTCATGTGGTTTTAATTTGCATTTTCCTAATGGTTAATGATGGTGAACACCTTTTAAGATTTTAATTCTTTGAAGTTTATTGAGTTATTTATTTATTTTTTTTTTAGTGGCCAAGCATATAGTGCATTGTGTTTGTTTTACGGGCACTTGAAAAAAAAATTGTATAGAGCTACTCTCAGTTGGTGTTCTTATGTCTGCGCATTAGATCCTGTTGACTGGCTGTGGTGTTAATTCCTTTTATATCCTCACTGATATTCCATCTAGTAGTTGTATCATTTGCTGAGGGTGGGCTGGTAAAGTCTACAACTTTAATTACAGACTGTTTCTCCGTTCTTTTCTATCAAGTTTTGCTTCATGTATCATAAGGTTCTGTTGTTTGGTACATACATATTTACAATTTTTATGTCTTCCTGGTGGGTTGGTCCTGTTATCATTATATAATGTACTCATTATCTAGGAGTTTTCTTTGTTCTTTTTTGTTTTGTTTTTGTTTTTATTTTCTTTGTTCTGAAGCCTATTTTATCAGAATATTAATTCATACAATGTACCAGTATAGCTACATAATATGTATATTTATATAGTGTATTAACATATTCACTTATATAGCATCATTGAAATTATATCATTATAGAGATGGATAACAGATTATGATTTCCAGGGGTTAGGGAGAAGGAGTAGGTAGGGAGGTGGCTGTGGCTATGAAGGATGAGGGATCCCTGTGAGAGAACTGGCCTGTGTCTTGACCCTGGTGGTCATGTGCACCTACACAAGTAGAATTTACATACACTATAAATGGCATAGAAGTGCACAGACACATACATACACGTGATTGTATATGGAAGTAATAAAATCTAAGGTCGATTGGTTATATCAATATTAATTTTTTAGTCATGATATATGGCTTTGTTAAATGTTACCTTTCAGAACAATTAGATGAAGGATAAACAGGATCTCTCTGTATTATTTCTTACATCTGCACGTATGTCTCAAAATAAAAAGTTAAGAAAATGAATGGGTTCTTCCTACTTTTGTATATCTTGGAAGTTTTCCATAGTTAAACGTTTTGAAAAATTGATGGAAAGTTAGCATAAATTCTACTCATTTACATGTTCCTGTTTGTGTTTTCCCCATTCACTTGGTTCTGCAGACACTATATGAAGACATTTAGCCTGGGACTTTGTGCACTGAGCGTCAGTACCTCTGCCATTTAAACATTCCATTTTAAAAACCTACTTGCTCTTCAGGGTACCATCTGCCAGAACAGGAGCCCCACTACCTAGATAGGCTTGGATTGTTAGGAGACTTGCCTGGATTGTGGGGAGCTGGGAGGACCTTACACAGCCATGATCACTCTTATTTGGTGCTGTCCTCATACTTCTTTCCTGCTTTATCTTTCCTTCTCTTCACCAATCCATGTGAGTATAGGGGAAAGGACCTCCGAATTTGGAGGCTAAATATGTGGACTCTGGACCAAGTTCAGTCACTGTTCAGTCCAGATTTGGGCAAGTCATGGACCTTCTAAGAGTCCCTGTTTCTTCAACTGTTGAACAAGGATTATTGTACAACCATCATACAGGGTTGCCTAGAGACGCCAGTCAGGCCCAAAGCAATTGAATTGATTGGATCTCCAGTCACCTGGGGAGACTGAGAGCATAATTAACCTTGGCAACTACTGACTCCTCAGCTAGGGTCTGAAAGAGCAGCTACTCACAGATCGTGAGTGCCCAACCCCTTCCTCCCCAGGGCCTTGGCTATGAGGCACTTCCAGAGTCCTGTGCCCTCCCTGCCTGTCCTGCTGTGAGCTCATCCTCCAACCTGGTCCCCTAAGGTCTCCTGCTGTGCCCTATGACTGTCAGCACTGGGCTCTCCTCAAGCCTTGTGGCTCGTGGTACCCCTGGGCATTTTGGGGGCTCACCCCTGTCCTCTCAGCTGTAGGACCTGGATGGGATCCCTTTCTCCAAGCTGGAATTCTGCTCACACAGGTGAGCACATTGGCTAAAAGCACTGGCCACATGGTTCTAGACTCAAATCCTGACTCCACCACTGGCCATCCTTGTGATCACAGGCTACTGAAGTAAATTCTCTAGCCCTGCTTCCTCCTAACTATAGTACCCAGTCATAGGGCCGATGTGAATATTCCCAGAAGTAATGCAGGTAAAGTGCCAACCCAGAGCTTCTGATATAGTGAGTACTCAACAAATACGGACATTGTTTTCATTGTTACTATTGATATATAGCATAGAACCATCACCACTATTTCCTTTGATTGGACATCCGATTAGGGATGGTGATTGATGCCCCAGGTGTTCCCTAGGAGAAAGTCATCACAGCTGAGCCAACCTCCTTAGTGATGAGAGCCCTGGCTCAGGGGCCTGGCCACTGATGCTATGGTGTTGAGATCACAAATTTTGCTTACTAACCCAAACTACAAGGCCAAAATGGTCAGACGTTAGTCCCAGACCAAGCAAAACAAAATATTTAGTGTTCCCCCTCCCTACCCTAACCCTGTTCCCCAACACACACACACACACACACACACACACACACACACGCATCCACTCAGCTGTGTGGAGCTCTAGGTATCATAAGGAGGCAAACAGGGAGCATGGATTTTAGGTGGAGGCACATCTAGGTAGTGCATATACCCTGATGTAAGTTTGTACATAAACATGAGGCAGGAAAGGGATGGAGAAGGCTGTGTCCGCTCGCCCTAGTCAGGGTAGTCTATACTAGAAAACAAAATGATCTAACAGGGTGTTTGCCAGGAGAAACGCCTTGTTTGGGGGTGGTCTGCAGAATAAAATTATAGAGAAACCTGCCTGTTGGACAGCTAGCAAGTTTCATATTTTCAGGGGCAAAGCTGCAGCTGACCCCTTAGACGTCCCTAATGCTACCATCTGAAGAGGGATGGATGGAAGGAAAATCCCCTCCCTCTCTGCCATCGTCCTCCCTGTGGACAAGGTGAAGTTATGGGCTGGCCCCTCGACAATAGGAGCTGCTTCCCAGGACAACCAAAGATGCTGCCACCACATCAGAGCAAGAATTACAGTCAGCTTGCATCGCCTCGGGCAGTGCGTAAAAGGGGAAATCAGCACCGCATTAAAGGGAAATGAGTATTTGTTTTGAAATGTATTTAAAAGCTCTGGCTGGTTAATTATTTAAGGACCAGCGGGTATCTCAGCTACCATGGAAACCTCTGGCTCAGTGATTCCTTCCTGGACCCATCAGACACCCCCATTCAATAACACACACAGACATACACAAACACGCACGTGTGCACACATTCTCACGTGCATGCACGCACTCATAGTCATTCACACGCACGCACAAGTGCACATGTGTGTACATGTTCTTGTGCACAGGCTCACACACATACACTGTCACTCACACAGACACACAAGCTCACTCACACACACGTGCGCAATTCTCACACACAGTCACTCACACAGACACACACACACACACACACACGCACACACATCCATGTGCACGTGGTTGTAAGGCCCCTCAGGAAAGCATGGCCCGAAATGCTATTTTCCTGCTCTTACTATGCATGAAGTGCTCAGGGACAGCCACAGGGGAGGAGGAATCCTATGACTTTTGCAAGATGTCCTGGGGACATCCCTTCCAGCCCCTTTGATTCTAAGCTGTTTGTCCTTTGCAAATAGAATGAGGCACAGCATGTCTCCCTTTCTAAACCACAGTCAGACACCATTATTGACAGGTCATGCCACTAACTTTGCCGCCTTCCTGCCGCAAAGTTTAAGGGTAAGAAAACAAAAGACCAAACACACACTTGGGACTAGAATCCTGACTAATATCACTTACTAGCTGCGTGACCTTGGACAAGTTCCTTAACCTCTCTGAGCCAAAATTTCCTCATCTGTCAAATGAGGATCATAATAGAAAAACGCCTTTTTATTTGGATTATCTTATTCGATCCCGTGACCGAGCCTTGAGGCAGGTGTCATTTGTAACCTCATTTGCTAGATGATGAGGAAGCCCTAGTTCATAAAGGATGAGTAACTTCCCCAAAGTTATACACACGAACCTAAGTGGTTTACAACTAGAGGCCACATCTCTGCGTTACCTGCTCTACACCTATAGATTACCATGAGGACTCAGATGTCGCTGGCACATAGAGGATAGGTCTTCCCTTGTCTCCCTATACTCCTTTTGTCCTGGAGGACTTGGAAGGACACCCCATGCTCAGGCCAGAGGTAGATAGAGACAGAGGCTGCCTACAGGAGAGAAGGTCCCTAGATTGGAAGGCACTGAAGTCCGGGGCCTCATGTTTCCTTCCAAAGGAACTTTCCAAGAGCTGGAGTGGTGCCTCCTACCTCTCCCTACACTGCTGTGGCACTGCACCACTGAACTATATAATTGCATACTTGTTCCTGTTGGGTCTCGAAATATTAGGACCTAGTGTATAATTCCAGGGCTCCTGCACTAAAGATACTGCCATGTAACTACAAAATAAAAAGACAAATAATGTGACCAGGGCTACAGTCCATGCTGCTGTGCTTAATTAATGGGAAATTTTATTAAAAGCGGACAGAAAGATGTCAAATCTCCAGTGCCCAGCCTTCTCAGAAGATCCTTAAAGAGATGGAGATATCTCCTGAATAAATCCTTTATTGGGTTCTTCCAAGTGTCTTTCATTGTACCCCGTCTTTGTGCATCTTTGATGATTTGTGCTTGGCCAGTGTGCAGGGGGTGGGACCAGGGTCACACTGGCAGGGCACAGGCTAAAATGATGAAACAAAGAAAGCACTAGACCAGCAACCTGGTGGGTCTTCAGATGCCAGAGAACTTCTCCTCTAGGCAGAAAACACACAGGTGAGGACAATCAGAATCCAGGGAAATGGAAATCGTTGTGCACATGGATATATGAGGTCCAGATATTCAATTTACCAAGAATCACAGAGGTACAAAGAGCAGAGACAAGAGCCCCAGAGTCTTGAGGAGACAATAAGGTGGGGAGGTGAGTTCTGACCAGGAGTGGCAAGGTGAGCAAGAGATGAAAAGGAATCAAAGTGGTCTGAGCCTGAGCAAATGTTGTGTTGGCCCTAGGAGTTCCTTACCCTCTCCACCCCCACTCTGGAGCCCCAGAGAACCTTGCACATGGCTTTTCAGAGACCTGAGAGCAGAAAAGAATGCCTACCTGGGGAGTGAAAGCCAGTGTCTAGGGAAGGAAGCAGTGGCCTATGTTCTGTAGGGCAAGACACATGGAGTCAGAGCATCATTTTATTTACTTATCACTTAAATAGTCCTCAAGCCCTGAACTGGGGACTTCACAAACATCAACTCAACCAGCATAGCGTCCTGTGGCATGTGTTCCATTTCTAGCTCCAGTTTACAGGTGAGGAAGCTGAAGCACAGAGAGGTTGAGTAGTTTGTCCAAGGTCACATAGGTAGTAAGTGCTACTGCCTAGAAGCAAAACCAAGCAATCAGGCTCCAGAGTCTGGAGAGTCTTGACTTTTCAAGAGAGGACCATGTACAATTCTCCTTAAGGGGAAGTGGGGAGATTAAAAACTAGCCCCTCCTGTTGACAACAGTCTGGACATATGGGAAGGGAGCTGGGGAACAGCCACTCTCTAACAGGTAAAAGTAACACATCCTCCCTCTATCTCCCCATCCCCCCTTATCCATGCAAGTAATGGGAATGAGGAAGGGAGGAAGGGAAGAGAAGAGGAAATCTATGACAGATTGACAAAATTTTGTCTAACTAGGGTGTTTCTCAAACTTGTCTACACCTGTCAGTAGCTCTTTCCATAGTTTATATTTATGTGGCACATGTAATGGTTATCTCTGCTAAGCAAGTTCTCATATGCTCCTTTCCTCGCTTAAGAACACCTGTGAGAAAATGGATTAGGAGCTTGGGCTTAAATCTTGCTGCCATTTCTGCCTCGGTTGAAAAGATACTGAAAAGACAAAATAGTTTTGTTCTGAAAACAGTGAATTGAATGTTGGGTAAATGCAGTGTTGGGAGGGAGTGTGTGGTGTGACAGTCCATGTCTTCTGGGTCTCCCAGAAGAATCTCATTTTCTCATGCTTTCCTCTTGGGTCTGACCCTGAACATGGGCCCTGCTCAAGTGGAGACACATGATCCTAAGGTCTCTGCTGCTCAGTGAGAGTGGGTTTCTAGGGAGCTGGCAATGCAAAGGGAAGGGGATCTTTGTCCCATGACAGAGTTTCTCCTCCTTCCTTGGCCGGTGCATACATAGATCTAAGAGTTCCTTTCCTTTTACTGAATTATGTGTCTAGAGAAAATCTCTTGGCCTCTCAAGCTTTCATTTCCTGTAGTGTTAAAAAGTAATGATGTTTGTTCTCTGCTTTGGGGATGCCTTCCAGGATCTTGTGAGGATGAATGGAGTATCTGTTTGTCAAGGGCTGACTTCTGCTCCCCTGTCCCCCATTCCACCAAACAGTTGCTCTCACTGGATTGCAGTACTGAGTCCATTTTTCAGCTCTTTAGCCTAAGTCCAGCAAATAGGCTTCCTGTGATCCCCAAATTTGCTTTCAGGGACAAGGGACAAACAGAAGAAAAACTGGAAGCAATTTTATAATATCATAACCTCAGAGCAAAACACAAGGGACGTAAGAATCCCGTCATCATCACCAGGCCCCCAGCCACAGCATCTGTCTCTAACACTCAGAAGCTGGTGTGGTCCTAGCGTGGGTATCATGGTAAGAGGGCTGGGGATCTGCCTTCAGTCATTTATCTGGTCTCTGCTTAAAGCCCCTCATATACCTCTGTATATGGTCCTCCTTAGGGTAGCTTCCTCCCTATGCCCACTTCCTAACTTGTAAAATTGATGCCTCTTTCACTAATCTGAAGTTATCTCCATCAGGTAGCCAAGAGGTGTTCTTCATTCTAGTGGGGAATCCCTGACAGAGACCAAGTCCAGCAGTCCATGCCCTTCTCATTTGACAAGTTCAGACCACACCCTCTTTCAGTTTGAATCTTTATATACTGAAAGGGGCTTCACTAAGTCCCATCCAGAGATCTTAGAATAATCCACAATCCTGGATACACCTCCAGGAAGACACTCAAAGTACAAACTCAGATGCTTGGGAACTACCTCGGCCTTTTTCATAGAATGATGTCCTTCCGCTCAAGTTTTGTGTATGGACATCCTTAATGACAATAACGCCAAGACATCAAAAATACAGTTATATTCAGGGATAAATTGTGGGTTTCTCTATGAGCATGTTTGAGAACACAGAAATGTATATAAGAATGGAACACACACTGGGTTTTGAATGGAAAGACCTGGATTTCAGATCTGTGTATTATTCAGATGATTCTGTATAATCACTTTCCATGCTTTCTTATATTACTCCAACAAATATCTGCTTTAGGTTTGCTGGAATTGTCTTTCATTCTAGTGGAACTACCAGGTGGTCATGCGGCTTGGGCCATCTCCCTACACGTTTGTGACTTCTGAGCCCTCATCTGTAAAATGGGGCTGAGACTATTTACCATGTAGGACTATAGTGATGATCAGTGATGACCTCATGAATGTGCTTTGGTAGTTGTAAATCACAAGAGAAAGTGCAGCCCGAGTGCCTGCACATACGTGCCCACACAGGTCTTCCAAGGAAGCCCAACAAATTCTCCATAATGTCCTGCAAGTTACAGCTGTGATGTCAGATCTCTGATCTGATCTGTCAGATCTCTGAAGAGAGATCACCAATTCTCAGATGGCCTAGTCTCTACAAACCTTAAAGAGCAAAGAGTTGACATCTCCTGAAGTTAATGATCTCCCACCAGTGTCCAGGGATCCTGCTTCCTCAGGCTAGGCCCAAAAAGCTCTTATCCCTTAGTTATACCCCCCAAAAGCTATTTCTCCCAACAAAGCAATTATTGGGGGAAAATAGTTATTTGTGTGGGGTAACAGAGGGCATGTGAAAGGAAGCTTTGCACCAGTTTCCTAGAAACCAAAAAAAAAAAAAAAAAAAAAATGGAGCCTCTTTTCCCATTCTTTTTTCCCACAACATGATCCTTACCCCTTGCATATTTATGTTTTTATCGAGGTCTTATTGGCTGTTTCCCAGAAGCTGGTGGTGTCCTCCAGTGAAAAGACCTGTACAAGTTACTAAACAAAAACCCAATTATGCTGCTGGGTGGGAAACTTAATTGTTCTGAACAAAGCATGTCAATTTTATGAAACGCTATTTTTAAGAAAGGCAATAGCTCTAGGTTTCCATGTGGAGGCTTGGCACTCTAGGGCTTTCCAGGATAACAGGCCTTGTTCTTGCAGGAGGCTGAAATCTTAAAGGTCACAAGGTTGTTCCTGTTACCGGGGAGGAAAGTTGCTTGGATGTTACAACAAAATGCATGCCCGACAGGGCCCTGAGACGCTGGAGGTAGAATCAGCACATCTCTTCATTCAGACATAGCTCTGCCCTGTTTACACCTCAGACAGCTCCCTCGACAGAGTAGGTGCATATGGAATGAGACCATGGCAAATTATTTGTAAGGTCAGTTCGATAGGGCTGCAGAAGTCGTCATGTCAGAGACCTTTTTAAGGTAGTGTGTAGATTTGAAAAACCAGATGAATAATTAAACACTTTGTATTGAGGCTCCTGTTCTTCCTTGCTTCAAGCACTTTTCACACATGTTAATTCCCATTCATTTCTACGCCCTTCCTTGGAGCCAGGCTAGGTCAAACATGAACATGATTAACTCCATTCTACAGAGGGAGAGAATGAGGCGCAAATTGAGGAGGCAGAGGGCTCACAGTGAATGGACTGTGCTATATAGTGCAGGGCCAACCCGGAAAGCAGGGCCTACATGGACCCTCCACAGTAGGTCTGTATGCGTTTGGCAGGAGAGAGGAAAAGAAAACAAAAGCATTATGCAAACAAGTGAAAATTGGTTGTATACACTCTGAGTGGGGAATAGAAATGGATCTGAGGCTGGGAGAACAATTAGGTCTTCCCCATGAGTAGAAAAGTGTTCTGAGGAGTGGCCACACTCTCTACCTCCTCTCTACCTGCATCCTTGCCATTCTTTCTCTGAAAGTTGTCCTCCCTGCTTGTCTAAACTGACTCTTGCCCATTAACCTCAAAACTCAAAGTTCACCCTCCCAGGAAGCTTGCCTCAAAAGTAGTGAGAGAGGGGACCCCTGGATGGCTCAGTGGTTTAGTGCCTGCCTTTGGCCCAGGGCATAGTCCTGGAGTCTCAGGATCGAGTCCCACATTGGGGTCCCTGCATGGTGCTGCTTCTCTCTCTGCCTATGTCTCTGCCTCTGTGTGTGTGTGTGTGTCTCATGAATAAATAAATAAAATCTTAAAAAAAAAAAAAGTAGTGAGAGAGAAGCTAGAGGGACTGGCCAGCTAGAGGGCTACCTACACGGCCTCAAGCCAGTCCTCCCGGCCCAACACAGCAGCTACATGTAGCTCTGGAGCTACTGAAAGGTCCAGACTGAGATTCGCCCTAAGTATGAAAGGCACACGAGATTTCAAAGACTTAGTATGACAAAAAGGTTGTGAAGTATCTGATAAATTGATTACATATTAAACTAATATTTGTATTACTGTATACAAATATTTGTATTAGTGTACTCGATATAGTGATTCGAATAAAATGTATTATTAAAATTAATTTCATATGATATTTGGCATATAGTGTATCAAATAAAATGTATTATTAAAATTAATTTCATCTTTTGTTTTTGTTTTTACTTTTTAAAATTTAGCTATTTGGGGACAGCCCCGGTGGCCCAGCAACTTAGTGCCACCTTCAGCCTGGGGTGTGATCCTGCAGACCCGAGATCAAGTCCCATGTCAGGCTCCCTGCACGGAGCCTGTTTCTCCCTCTGCCTGTGTCTCTGCCTCTCTCTCTTTCTCAATCTCTCTCTCTCTCTCTCTCTCTCTCTCTCTGTGTGTGTCTGTCATGAACTGTCATGAATAAATAAATAAAATATTTTTTAAAAATTAGCTATTTGGAAACTTGTGAGGACATACATGACTTGCATTTGTATCTGACATTATAGTTCTCTGGAAGGGCACTGCACTGGGCCCTTCTGCCCAATTGCTGAGAAACTAGTTATCAGATCTCAGGGGAAGCTGATGTGGCTGGGTCAGCCCATTTTATCCATGTGACTACCTGTGATTTGGAAGGAATAGTATTCTTATCCCTAGTGAAAGAAAACCAGGGCTAGAAGCCCTGAGGAGAATGTTCAAGGCCATGGAGGTCAGACCTGGGCCGGTTTTCACATTTCCTGACTCTAAGACCTGTGATTTTTCCACCAGACATAGAATTTCCTTAACTATTAAAATTTCTGTTCTTAGCTTCTTTCTCTAGTTGTTCCACAGCAAGGCCCAGCTCAGAGCTGCTTTCTACCAGAATCAAATATCCCCCATTGCCCTAGGACTACAGGGGCCCCAGTCTCATCCCTCAAGGCCCATGAATCCTCTAGAATTACAATGCTTTCTTTCTCCCTTCACCAATAGATCCCAGGATCACTCCCAGGCCCTTACTTAGCATCATGTAAAGGGATAAACTAGATCACTTTCATGTGTACACGGAGTGTCTGATCTGTGTGTAGTTAATGAAGCTATATGGTCTGCAGGTCACCAGCCTGCTATCTCTGGCCAGGGGCCATTCTGCCAGAGAGGCTGGGAGCCAGCATTCAGCACCCTTTCCATCAAGGACCTGAACTTGGCTCCTTGAACATCTGGATATCCTGAAGTGCACAGACACTCTCTTTGGCTGCTCTCCCTGCCCAAGGCAAAGTGCAGATGGAACTTACAGACTTCTCAGCAAGCTCCAAGGAGCTTTTCATGAGCTAGAATTTCACACTCAATTATCTGAATTCTAGTTGGGCTCCATCTACTTCAATTCCCAAAGTGACCTTGGTTTTATGCTACTAAGATTTACCGGATCGGTTCTTTCCAACTGGACTACTCTTTCTCCACTGGCTGGGATAGTGGGCTATGGCATATTGACTCCTATCCTTTTGGGTAAGGTTCTCAAAGGCACAGATGAACACCCTGGGGAGTCCTTTCTTCTTCAAAAATGCCTCTGCAGGAGCCTAATCTGGCTGCTACTCATACCTATCATTACCTCTTCCACCATTAAAAATTATCACTCAGGGGATCCCTGGGTGGCGCAGTGGTTTGGCGCCTGCCTTTGGCCCAGGGCGCGATCCTGGTGACCCGGGATCGAATCCCACGTCGGGCTCCCGGTGCGTGGAGCCTGCTTCTCCCTCTGCCTGTGTCTCTGCCTCTCTCTCTCTCTCTGTGACTATCATAAATAAATTAAAAAAAAAAATTAAAAAAAAATTATCACTCAGCAGTGCCTGGGTGACTCAGTTGGCTATAGCATCCAACTCTTGATTCAGCTCAGGTCACGATCTCAGGGTTGTGAGATCAAGCCCCAGTCCAGGCTCCGCATTCAGTGGGAAGTCTGCTTGGGATTCTCTGTCTCTCTCTCCCTCTGCCCCTCCCCTGCTCATGCATATGCATGCTATCTCTTTATCTCTGTCTCAAATAAATAATAAATATTTAAAATATATATATTATATTTATATATATCATATATTATATATTATATATATTACATTTAAAATATATATATATATATATAAATCACTCAGGACTATATCGCTCCCCTAACCACCAAAGACTGCTTTATGTGATAGGTAAAGGAAGGGATCATCTTTACTCTTCAAGTCCATCAGAGAGCAGGACATCCACTTACAAAGAACTAGGGCTAGAGTCCCAAATTCCCTAGTACACCAGAAGACCAGGAGAATGAATGAACATTTGAAAATTTATTGGGTTCCTCTGTAAATGGTGAAATATATTCCACATCTACTTTGTAGTCCATTTCCTCAGAGAGAGGATAATCAAAAACACTGAAGTAGAGGAGATGGTCGTACACCCAACTAGTTAGTGAAATACCCAGAAGAAAATAAAAGGGCTCTTGAATGCTAGGCTGAATGTATCTAGAGAGGAGTGAAGTATCACATAGGAAAATGAAGTAAAAGACATGTTAAATCTCTGAAATTGACAGACAGAACTGTCTTGAAGGGAACCTGTTAAAACTCCAGGTGTTGTGAAATATTAGAGATTCTCAGGGCCAAAGCATGCTCTGTAGTCAAATATGGGAAACTTGGATTACTGGAGACCTAGCTCGAAAGTCACCTCCTTTGTGACACCATCCAGACCCCAGGCAGAGTGAATGGATGTTACCCCAGTACTCACATGGTCCCAGCATGCTTCTTCCTGCCTGCACAGAGCATTCTGAAGACTTGTTGACAAACATCTGAACTCATGTCTACTGGCCCACCAGACATCAGAGCTGCAAGGGCAGAAGCCAAAGCTAATTCATCTTGATATTCCCAGTGCTCAGCACATTGGAGGTACTCAATAAACATGTCTTAAATTGATGAGAGTAATTCAGGGAGTGACCTGCAGCAAATAACCAAGGCTAGCATAGCCAAGAAAGGAGCAGAGGGTCTCATAGGCGAGGCAGAGAGAGAAAAGGCAGCTTTGGTATTGATGGGTATGTTCAAGTAAAGGCTTTGGGTGAGGAAAACCTCAGCAGGCTGTGTCGTACAGTTGGCATTCTCTGGAATTACCAGACCTTTCAAGGAGGGTAACAGGGACTAAAAGGAAAACAAAATATGGTGGTCTGGAAAAGTAAAGAAAGGCCCAGAGCCAGGGAATCTTTATCCAAATTTCTGTCTGGAAGGCTGTCGGGTAGGTACACGTCACCCAAAGCTAGACAAAGATAATCTGGAAAGGGAGAGGGCTTAATTCATTTTTCTAGGGCTCAGGTGAGGAAAGCAAGTGCCATGCAGACAATATCATGGAGAGAGGACTCCTGTTTCAAATATCCTTTTCTCCCAGGTCATGCCCACTGTTTTCTTCTTTATTAAGTGCCCACTTAGATGCCCAGCATGATTAGATATAGCAGGGATACAAAGAGGAAGGGCGAGTCTCTGCTTTTCAGTTGCTTGCAAACTCCTTACCTGGCCAGAATCCCTGAACATCGGGAAATGAAGGGGATAATTTACCATGATAATTTACCAAAAAAGCAAAGAAGGAGAAGGGTTCCCTTCTCTCTTCTCGTTGGTGCCTTACCTGATAGTTTAACAGAGTATGAAGGCCTAAGGACATATGATTTATGATGAAGAGCCCTCTGGTAACAATTTCTCATTGGTCAGGACCACTATAGGACATTAGATGGGAAGGAGCAGGACCTAAATGTTGGGGAAGACAGAGCATGGGTATGGTATAATCAAGATGGAGTGGATGTTGTCTACTTGCACAAAATGGCAATCTCACAATTGTACCCTGGGTCCTCCTGCTGCAGTCCCATCACAGGGCGGGTAAGGAGGAGGCTGCACACTGTCTCTCCATTCCAACAGTTCCCATGAGTATGACCCTATGTTTATTCAATGCATTTCTTGAACACCTAGGATGTGCCAAGTGTAGGAGCTGGAAACACAGAAGTGAACAAAATAGACAAAAATACCCTCCTCCCATCCCCACCATGGAGTCTACATTCTAGTGGGTGGTGATAGACAAAGAACAAATAAATAGGGAAAAGATTTAGAGTAGATGAGAGAGTGACAAATACAACAGAGAAACACATCATGGTGCAGGCAGGTAGGTAATGGAAGGTGTGGCAAATTTGAATCAAGCAATAAGACCAGGCTTTCCTCATAATACAACTTTTGAGCAGGGATGTGACAAGATAAGAGAGAAGAATATCTAAGAGAAAGAGCATTCCAATCAGAGGGAAAAGCAAGTCCAAATAAAGTTCCAAGGTATGACCTTATAGGAAAAGGATTTGAGTTGAAACAAGCCTATTCTCTAGGTTGAAAGTCTACAATGACACCCTTGTTATGGGAAGGAAAGGGAAAGGTGTTGGGGAGACTTCTGCAATGATGCGTGAGCTACGTCTCAGAGTCTGTATAGGAGAAAACAAAGTAAGGGAGTATGGAGAAGAAGTGGTTGTAAGTTAGGGAGACAGTTGTGCAGACAGGCACAGGAGAACATGAACTATTTAGGGAAACTCCAATGGAAGAGAAACGTTGAGGCACAAGGCACATGACAAGAGATGATGTTCAAGACGTAAGCAGGGGCCATACCCTAAATGTCCTTGAATGCCATTTAAAAGAGTTTGGTTATTAACTGAAAGGGAATGAGGATCTTTAAGAAGGAACCTGAGGGGGGCATGAAGCAGAGGCAAACAGTTAGGAGATTTTTTTTAGTTATCCAGGTTAAAGTGAAAGCATAGACAGAGTTGGGACCGGGGAATTAAACAGAGGGATTAACTTTTAGAGCTTTTTGGGACAGAATCAACAGGACATGGTGGCTGTGGGCTTGGGGGTAAGGTGGAAGGAGAAATCAGGTTTCTGGCTAAGTGAATAAATAAACAGTATCTGTCTTTAAGAGACAGTGATTATAACAGAATAAGGAGAAAGTTTCAGTGGAAGGGATTGAATTCAGATTTGTTCATGTTAAATTTCAGGTGCGTCTCCTTGCCTGTAAGCTTTCCTACCTTATTCCATAGTCCTTAACTATCACCTTACTGTCACCTTTTTTTTTTTTTTTTTTTTGCATATCCCTTGGTTTGGGTCCCATATGCATATCCCTCTTGAATCTTGGAGTGAACCATCCGCTTAAGCCCCAAATCATTTACTTCCAGGTACTGCACGTGCCTAGCAGAGCGCTCAGCTCAGCTCATAGAAAACACTCGCTAAATCCCTGCCTTGTTGTGAGGGCCCCGAGAAGGGCTGGCATCAAAAGCCTCAGGAGATAATGTAGGCGGGGGAGACGAGACTCCCCTCTCTCTCCTGCACTTCAAGAACACATGTCCCCCAGCATGGAGGGCAGAATCGAGCTGCTCATTTCATGTTCACTCTTTTATGTTGCCGTTTTGAAATTTGATGTTCAAAAGCTCAGAGGCTATAGCAGGCAATCAATCCAAATGGAAATGCGTGAGGGCTGATGGAGAAGGGGGAACATGTTTCTGAGGGTTGGGATTTTTTTCCTTAGGATTTTCTTGTGCCACACAGAAATATCTTTCTAATAACAAAGAGAAGCTCGTGAAGATGGATGGGATAATGAACTCCACTCTCTCGCCTTTATGGACAGGAGTGGAGCTGCTTGAATGTGAGAGCTGGGCAGGAGTGTGTGGCTGTGCCTTGCAGCATGCAGGGCCTGATGGGGGATGAACAGACAGATACAGTTTACCTCTGGGGCTTTGCATATGGGGGCAGGAGAGAAGGGAAAGGAGGTAAGAGACACAAGCAAAGGGAGGAGTCGGGGGAAGAGTGAAGGAACAATCTCGGTGACCAGGAAGGGAGAAATGTTTTGATCCAGTGTGATCCAGTTTGATCCAGTTTGATCTCCCTCCACCAGAGGGAAGAGGGAGAATAAATTAACGTGTATTAAATAACTATATGTGTCCAGACCTCCTACATACTTGTGTATAATTCTCTCAACAATTCTGATCCAGCTTTGTTATTATTAGTATTATTATTGTCATTATTAGCATTATTTTTATCCCAGGGACATCCGTAACTGCTTTCTCCCTCAGAGAGTCTCCAGTGGGTTTGATTCAGGCATGACCTCACTAATTTGAAGTCCACAGTCCCATTGACCTTTGGCTTAGGTTTATAGTATGTCCTGTACCATTGTAAAGCAGGACGAAGATGTCCATATGGAGTCATGCATCTGGGGAGTAGGCAAATCTCAGGCCAAACTCAGACGACAGTTAGTCCCCTGATGGCCACTCAGAAGCCAGAGCCAGAAGCTCTGGCTGCCAAGGATAGTCATCCATAAGGGACCCTGAGGAAGGGACAGGCAGTCCTGTAGGCATTCTGGTTTATAGTCTCCTGGAGGCTTATGGGGCCCTGCTACCTCCAGGTTTTGCCGGGGCCTCCAGGATAATCTTTCAGGTTCCCTTTGTTACCCAGTGATGATGACACAGCCTTTAGATTTTAGAGTCTTACGATATCCCTCTTTCTCCTCCTTTCGTCCCTGAAGCCTGGGAAAATACAAAAGGAAAGTCTACTCTCCCCATCACTTTTCCAAGACATTAGTCTATACCCACCAGTCCCATCCCTGTCACATTCTCTATGAGGCCCTCCTTTTCCCTTCTTATTCATTCCCTATGGACTTCTGTTGGATCATCTCAATGGTGATGGTAATTGAGGAAAAGTATCAAAAGGTGGAGGCAAGAATACTTGAAAATCTATGTATTTCAAATGAAGATGGCTTCTCAGGGACCATGCTGAGCTATGCCATTCATTGGTGAAAGGATACACATCTAGTCCACAGCTTTCAGGTTCACTCAGTCGCATTGCTGCTGCCTATACCACTAACATCATGTGGAGATTCCAGAAGCACCTGAAAGAAGCTTCTTTTGTCCTCCCATTGGAGCTATTTATCCTGTTCTTCCTTCACTGATGCTTTTGGAAACTGCTTCCCACCTAACTGCTCACCAAGAGCAAGTAAGTAGACACAACCCCAGCACATGGACAAGTCAAAGGCCAGTTCTCCAAGGTCAATTTCCAGAGTGTCATCACTACTCAGCCCGCCCCAGCATGGGCTTTCAGAAACCCTATTCCTACATTCCTGATGGCCAATGGAAGTCCAGGGCCTGACTGGGCTGAAAGTGGCTTTTCTTGCTTCTTCAAAAGCAAGTGGGGGGGAAAAAAAGCAAGTGGGATTTAACTTCTAATCTTCTGGTGATGAACAGAAAGGAGAAAAAAATGCAAAACACTTTATTTAGTTTTGAAGGATGCTTTAAAAAGTTTTGTGATAAAATATACATAATATAAATGTTAACATTTGAACTATTTTTAAGTGCACAGTTCATGGGCATTAAGCACATTCACATTGCAGTGTAACCATCACCACCATCTACCTCCAGAACTGTTTCATCATCCCAAAATGAAATTTTATATCCATTAAACAATAAATCCTCATTTCGTATCCCACCCTCAGTCCTTGTAACTACTATTCTACTCTCTGTCTCTCTGAACCTATTCTAGATACTACATGTGAGTGGGATGGTACGACATTTGTCCCTTTCTCACTGGCTTATTTCACTTAGCACAAAGTCTTCAAGATTCATTCATGTTGTAGCATGTATCAAAATTTCATGTTTTTAAGGTTCAATAATTCTACTGTATGTATATATCACATTTTGTCTATCCATTCATTTGTTAATGTTGTGTTGTTCTCACCCTTTGACTATTGTGAATAATGTTACTAGGAACATTGGTATATAAATACCTATTTGAGTCTCTGCTGTAACTCTTTTGGGTATATACACAGATAAGGAATTGTGGTATCATATGGTAAGCCTCAGTTTAGCTTTTCAATGAACTGCCATACTGGTTTCCATGCCAGTGGCACCATTTTATAACCCCCTCAACAGTGCACAAAGGGGTCTAACTTCTCCACATCCTTGCCAACACATTCCTTTCTTCTTTTCTTTTTTGCTAAAAGCCATCATAATTGCTGTGATAAAGCATTCTTAATGATCATCTCTCACCAGGTTGGCTTTATTTTATAAATGAGAAGACTAACGCTCAGCAAAGTTAGCAGACTTTCCTGTAAACATAAAGTTGCCTAAAGGGTAACCAGGCCACTTTTTGACCCTACAGGACCCCACTCAGCCTGCTGATTCTCCTCTCTATTTAAGCCTGGGTTAGAGATTTAGAAGGTCTTAGAAAATGTTTGAATATGGTAGGAATGCTATATGTATATTATCCATACATTTCAAGCTGGCCTTTCTTCTGATCAGAGTCATCAGTCAATAGGAAACAACTATTTCTCAGCTAACAAATGATCCAAATTTGGGTGAAAGAGACACAGAATTTCCATCTAAGCCTCACAGATGTGGGAGACTTATGGGGAACATAAAATACATATAGAGATCTTTCCCCAGGAGAATGAGCAACACCTCTATCACCACCAAAAACAGAAACATGTTATGGAGTGGCACAGAGAGGACTAGCCAACATAGTGGTACTCTTGATAGTTACTGGTGATAAAGGCGTACAAGGCACAAGTAGCCAACTGGAACAGCACCACTTAGCAAGTCCCTACTAAGTGTCAGAAGCCTCACCTCATTTCCTGTGATGCCATCCTGGCAGGCATACATGCATTATTATTTCTGATTTACATATGAAGAGAACCTGCTCAGAGCAATGAAATGACTTGCCAAGGTCGTAGCACTTTGTGGCATAATGGAGCCAGGAGACCTGAGCTCTGATCTGTGTGGTTCCAAATGGCACATTCTTCCCACTTCAAGCACTCTTCTTGCAATGACATGCATGTAACCCAGGGGCACCAAGCTGTGGGCCAGGAGGTAAGCAGACCATGGAGTAATAAGCATAGTATGGCTTCTTGGGAGCATCTTTCACCTCAAAATCAAAACATTACTTTTTTATGTTAAAAATATATATTATGGGAAAAAAAGAAAAATATATATTATGGAATAGAATGCAAAATTCACACAAAAGTGTCTAAGATAAAACACACAGCTTCAAAGAAATTTCACACTGACAGCTAGCTGCCTTAGGCTCTACTCACAGACCCCTGGGGGTACCGTACACACCCCTCTGCTGTTAGGACTCCTTCTGTGGCAGTCTCGGAGTTATGCTGCCCTACAGTATGATATGAGAAATTGGGCTTTGGAGACCCACCAGTCTGGGTTTGAGTTCTGGTTCTCATTTGCCAGCCATAGGACCGTAAGCAATTTTTGTTTGAATCTTACGCAAATGATTTAACCTCTCTAGGTTGCATTTTCTTTACTGATAAAATAGGGGGAATACAGTACAACTACTTTATATAGTTACTATGAGGATTAAGTAAGATAGAGATAGATAGATATCTTTTTTTAGGTACCTGGAACATAGTAAGCACAATGTAAGTGTTCTTCTTCTTATCATCACTTAAGCTGAGCCTGTTTATTTATAGAATTGGAAAACTAATATATACCTTGTAGGAGAGTCATGAGCATTAAATGAGACATTATATACAAAGCACACAGTGTAGTGCCTAGCAGATAGCAAGTTTTCCACAAAGTGTAGTTATTCCAATTATTGTCACATCAGTATGGATGTGATAACATTGTGCCACCATTCCCAAGGGGGAGTTCAAGATACAACCCTCATCTGTCATGTCAGTTTCATGGATTTCAACTTCCTTGATATTTGGCACAGTTTCTAAACAGGTTGTCTATAGAAGATAGAATCCTGGACTCTTTGAAGCATGGATTCGAATCAATTTGGCATTGCTGGAGTTGTTATGGGTGGTGGAGTTTTCTCTCAGATGCGCTGGAAAAATACCACCCAAGACACACCCTTACTCCTACCTTTCCAATCATCTAGAGACTCCTCGACCTCCAGCGTCTCCTCCAAGAAGACCTACAGGGTGACCCCCACTTTGGGGGTCACATACAGAACCTTTTATTTTATTTATTTACTTACTTATTTATTTTATTTTATTTTTTTAAATAATAAATTTATTTTTTATTGGTGTTCAATTTGCCAACATACAGAATAACACCCAGTGCTCATCCCGTCAAGTGCCCCCCTCAGTGCCTGTCACCCATTCACCCCCACCCCCCCCCCCGCCCTCCTCCCCTTCCACCACCCCTAGTTCGTTTCCCAGAGTTAGGAGTCTTTATGTTCTGTCTCCTTTTCTGATATTTCCTACCCATTTCTTCTCCCTTCCCTTCTATTCCCTTGCACTGTTGAGGATTTACCCCAAAGATACAGATGCAATGAAACGCCGGGACACCTGCACCCCGATGTTTCTAGCAGCAATGTCCACAATAGCCAAACTGTGGAAAGAGCCTCGGTGTCCATCGAAAGATGAATGGATAAAGAAGATGTGGTCTATGTATACACTGGAATATTCCTCAGCCATTAGAAACGACAAATACCCACCATTTGCTTCAACGTGGATGGAACTGGAGGGTATTATGCTGAGTGAAATGAGTCAATCGGAGAAGGACAAACATTATACAGAATCTTTTAAAGCTGTATGTAATGATGTGTGATTTCCTTTGTGTCTGTCTTGTTCCTCCAACGTGATTGTGAGCTCCCTATAGAGGAATATAATTTTCACCTGTGGACCAATGGTATGCAAAGTAGAGGCTGAAACTCCTAAACCATCAGCTTTTTTTTTTTTTTTTTTCTAATTGGTCAACATGAAGAAGGTTTTTGGATTGGTGATTTGCCTTTTTTTTTTTTTTTTAATTGGGAACATCATTTTGCCTTTTCTGGCCCAAGAGGTCACCTTCTTCAGATTCACACCAAACATCCTACATATCAGCAGTGATAATTTCCTGTCCTTTCTCTATAGTAGGAATAGGATTGGGGACACTAGTGGTGATTCACAAATATTTGAAATTGGATTCTGTAAGTTCTGAGTCTGGGTTTTGGGTTCCTTTAACATAATGAGAAGCCAAGGATATAATTAGCCAGAACCTCATGAGATATCAGAGAGAAGAGCCCGAATCTTCAGACTGGGAAGCCAGTGCATCTTCCTTTAGGGTTGATCACTATGAATGAAATAATAATCTATAAATGAATGTCTGAGCCCTCACTGTGGGTGGGACATGTCAACAATAATCTCCCAATGGCCATAGTGATAAGACCATGACAGCAGGGCACCACCCCATCTAAGTGCCTCACAAAAGTCTTCACTGTCACACCTGAGAATCCCTAGAGCACCACCTCTGTGCACTAGAACTCACTTCAGGCTTCCTGAAGCCCGGTGCCCTGTGCAGTCAGTCAGAGACACCTGTTCTTTCTGGTACCCCAGACTATGTCTTGGTCTATCATGTCACTGAACCTGCAGGGTGCTGAAGCTGCACATGCTCTAAGGGGACCAGGTGGGAGCCAGGAGGGATGCCCCTCACCTGAATTCATGGCTGTCAAGCAGAACTCTCTGGATCTGCATAGACAAAGTTCAGCTTTTGGATGTAACTGCTCCCTCCTCTCTTGCTAGAAATCAGTCGCTCAGCATAAGCAACAAGGAAATGCCACTTGTGCACACCGTTCTCTTTACCATGGCTACCCCATCTCCTCTGGTGCCTCAGCCCACCACAATAACAAGAGATGCAAACAAACATAGCTCCTGACATCTAAAAGAGGAAACATTTTTTCAGTATTTCATAAAGAGCCCTAACAGAGCAAACATGCGAATGGCAGGCTCCCTGGACCCACATCTCACTGCCTGCAAGAAGGGCAAATGAACTGGGGCTCTGGTGGGACACTTGGCTGCAGTTAATTTGCTTAGCCCTTTACATCCCAGAAAACACATCCACATATATTATCTCAATTGATGCTTATGGAAACTTTGTGTTGAGGTCAGGGTTATTTGCCCCATGTGCATTGCTCACATCATTAAAAAAAAAAAAAAAAAAGAGTATCAAATTAAAGAGGCTTCAACTTGAGGTCCAAAGGACAGTTTCCAGATGGGAGCTGAAAGTATCCAAAACTTACGCAGAAATATCAGCAAAGGGACAAAGTGTTTGGCTCCTGAGGCAATTGTGCATGTAAGCACATGTGTATGTGTGTGTGTATGTGTGTTAATGTGTGTGTATGTTATTTATGTACAAACAGAGACTCTGAGGACTGACTGAAATGCTCTTTTGGAGGTCCAGGCTGGAAATATAGAAGGTAAATTGCAGAGTCCAAAACTGAGAGTGGTTTTATTGTTTCGTATCATAACAAGGGCCCTTGAAAGCTCCCGGGCGCTGTGCCACCCATCCTCTGGCCGCAGGACAAGCAATCCTGGCGAAGGTGCCAGGAACTGTTTCTTCACTGACCGTCTTCCCAGTTTCTGTCCAAGAGAGAGGCCAGATGGAGGAGGTCAGCGGAGGGGCAGCCATTCCCTCGGCTCTCCTCCAGTCTGTCAGCCCTAAACTATCAGATCAGCACGCAGGAAGCAGTTTAGCGAGGGTGATGTCATATGCTGGGGCAAGGTGGTGAAGAGGAGAGGAACATAGGACAAGGAGCCGTGAGGCCCGTCCCCTCCGTGGAACGAGTGCCGACTGCCATGTGGAGGTGGGGAGGAAGGCTGAAAGCAGCATCACCCAAGTGTCCCACCTGGTCCCGAGCCATACAGGGATCTGTTGTCTTTTTCCACACCATTCCTAGGATGGAGTGGGACCTTCTGACACCTGATTGCTGACCATCAAGCCCAGTAGAGAAGATAGAAAAGCGAGTCCTAGAACAAGTTACAGAATAAGGAAAGAAGCAGGGAAATAAACGTGGGGCATAAGGAGATGCCTAGTATCTTCCATACCCATCACCCTTCCTGGCAGTTATTGGGCACATAATGATGGCCTGAGTGAAAGGCAGTGGAGTTGGGACATTAGGGAAGCAATAGGAGGTGGCAGGCAGGTTACAGAGAGGAAGAGAAGGAGGAAGGCAGAGAGAGAAGAGAAAAAAGGTTGCTGAAAGAAAAGAAGAAACGCAAGAGAGGAAGTCAAAAAGATCAGCTGAGCAGGCCTTCAGAGATGGGCCGATCCAGCCTTTAATGGTAGAGGAACGTGTCGCAGCCCACGCCAGGAAGGCTTGGGGGTGGACAGACCCCAGGCGTTAGAATTGTGTCCGGGCCTTTCACAGCTTTGGGACCTACGTCCACTCACCTTCCCGGGCCTCCGTTTTTTTCAGGCATCAGGTGGAAACGGAAGAACCAGTCTTCCAGAGCCACCGTGAGGACTGTGAGAACACATGGCTGTGTAAAGGGTAGCTCGAAACAGCACGAAAGCATGGGTTCCCACTCAGGCATTGCACTAGTTTCTAATGCCACGTAACAAATTACCACACATTTAGTGCGTTGCAACAACGCACAGTTATTAGCTCACAGTTTCCACGAGTCAGAGTCTGGGACCACTTAGCTGGGCCCTCTGCTCCACATCTCCCCAGGCTATAGTTACTGTATCAGCTGGCGTGACCATCTCACCGGAAGCTGAGGGTTCCTATCCAGATTCCTTGCATGTCGGCAGAATTCAGCTCCTGTGGCTGAAGGATTGAGGCCCTCCACTCCTGGAGGCCACCCACAATTCCAGACCGTGTGGCCCTTGCCACACATGGCAAGGCCATGCATGAGAGCATCTCACTTCCAGGACCCTAAGACAGGGTCATATATAATGCAGCATGATCATAGAGTGACATCTTATTACATTTGCCATATTTCACTGGTTAGAAGCAAGTCACAGCCCCCCCTGTACTCCGGGGGGGGGGGGGTATTGCACAAGGACATGACTGCTTAGCTGTCTTTGTAGAATGATACCCAGGGCAGCCTGGATGGCTCAGCGCTTCAGCACTGCCTTCAGCCCAAGGCCTGATCCTGGAGACCTGGGATCGAGTCCCGCATTGGGCTCCCTGCGTGGAGCCTGCTCCCCCCTCTGCCTATGTCTCTCTGCCTCTCTCCCTCTCTGTGTCTGTCATGAATAAATTAATAAAATCTTCAAAAAAGAAAAAAAAAAGAATGATACCCATAAGCCAGTTACCATTGCTAAATAAATTAATATAATTTAAATTAATAGAAATTATACTAATATAATTTAAATTAATATATATATTAATATAATTAATATAATCTATCTATAATTATATATTAATAAAGCACTAAGACAATGCCTGGTCCACAGTATATATTATTTGTGTTTATTAAATGTTTCAAAAAGTAATGAATTTTTCAAATACTTGTCATGCAGCAAAGCACCCAATAAAGGAGTGATGTCTGAGGGTAGTAGGTTATGTCCAGGTCACCGGGAGCAGCCCATTGGGCCCAGGCCTGGTTCTCTCTGGGCCACTACCTCATTGGGGAACAGAGTGGTAGAGAAATCTGGCATCCTGGAGTAAGGCGGATGCAGGGTTTTTCTCCTTTTGGTCAGCAGTCTCATTCCTGTTTCCTCCCAGGGCCCTGGAGCTCTCCCCATCTGTCACACTGCAGGCCTCGATGCACACCTCACCCAGCCTCGCCAGCCTCACCCAGCCTCACCCAGCCTCACCCAGATACCATGGCAAGCCTCGGGGACCAGCCTCCAGCTTCCTGCCTTCAACCCTTCTGGGCCAGGCCCTTCCCATCCCTCCAGCAGGGGACCGAGGCAGCCTCCACCCCTTCACCCTCCCTCTCTCAAATCTCATTTATGCATAGCATTTCTCATATTTGCAAAACATAAAAAAAACCCTTAAACCTAAGAGGCTGTTTTCCATTCCTGAGGTGGGCTCCGCTTGCTGCCACGCACACTCACACGCATATATTTGAACAAGTTTGATTCAGTGTAGCTGACACAAAAACCACTTAGTCGTTTCTCCTACATCATCCTAAGTTAATACTCCTGACAGGCTGCAGGAGGCCTTTCAGCAATTTTTCTCTTTCAGCTTTTCTCCTTCTGCCTCCTGCCACCTCCCTCCTCCCCCTCCACCCTCACCCCCCACCCGCTCTCCCTCACCCCCCCCTCCCGCCCCAGCTGTAAAATTTGCTTTTGGCTCAAAAGCTGACCAAACCTTTGCAATTTGTATCCATCGCATCATCATAAGACCAAATTGAAAGGCAAGCAGCAGCTCTGAATGAGAACAGGGCAGCCCAGCCTTGCAGGGATGGATTCTATTTGTGCTCCATGTGGGGGAATTCAACTGTTCTGGAAAGATAAGAGATGTGCTTGCTCCATCCGCTCCCTTCTTTGGGGAGCTCCCACTTGGAGGGGCGCTGCAGCCCTGGGCAGTCTCTATAGTTTACCTGCTTCAGCTTCCTGAGGAGCTGGTCTGGCCTTTGTGGCCTTATAGAGCGATTTCCAAAGCCTCGGGCCCTGTATCTCCGCTGTGGATCTTTGGGCCCAAAAGGGAGAGGGATGACTTGTGCTAAACAAATGCATTTATATTCTGGCCACCACCTCTCTCTGTCTCTGTCTCTCTCGGTTGCTATCTCTCTTTCTCTCTCTCTCACCATCTCTCCTGCTCTGTCTCTGTCTCTCTCTCCCTTTCTCTCCCTTTTCTCACTCACACACACACACACACACACACACACACACACACACACACAAGCCAGCCTGTGAGCCTGGGTCCTGACGTATAGTTTTGCCTTTACCACCCCTCCACCTCCACCCTTGCTCACTTCCCAGAGCATCAAGCAGCCTTTGGGTTCATTTTCAGCAGGACAGCAGGTGTAGGTGTAGAGAGGGGTGCTGCAGCTCGACCACTGAACACTGCTTCACCCCGAAGTGTTTCTGTCACCTTGAGAAGGTGACTGCAGCTCTGCCCAGGCCACTGAGTCCTGGATTTGCCCCATTACAGCCCTGGCTCCTGAAGGCTGACCTCTGACTGCAGCCCCGCAGCCTGGAGGCTGCCTCTTTCCCTGGCTGGGCCGCCAGCAGGGGGCAAGCTGGCCTCATAGCTGGCAGCAGCAGCCAGTGCCAGGCAGCAGGGGAGGGGTGGGGAGGGGCAGCTCTAACCTTGTGGGGGAGGCAGTTCTTCAAGGGCCCAAACTTCTCTGCTGCTGGCATCTTATTTCCTGAGAAGGAGCCCTCAGCCTCAGGCCAACCAGGAAGAAGCCTGAGACGTTGAGAACCATTAAAAAGGAAGCACAAAATTAGCACAACCTGTCTCTGGGACAGTGTCAGGTTACAAGTGCGAGGCCTGAGAATAATGGTGAAATAAAAAAGAAGAGCTACCACTATTTGACACTTGCCATGCCAGCTATCTCTTTCCTTCCACCACAAACAACCACATTGGTATTATCTCTGTTCTGAAGATGTGAAAATGGAGTTTCAGAGAGGCTAATTAACTTGCCAAAAGTCACGTGGCAGAGAAAGGATTTGATGTAGAACTGACTGACCTCTGTTGCATCTTTAAAGGGGTGAAGTTTCAAAGCTTCCTCCTCCCTGATGCAAGGCCTTCCTGCTCTCAGCTGGCTGTCTATGCACCCCTGCTGGTTTGGAGTGTCACCCCTGCAGGAATATTCTCGCTTTCCAGAGAAATCAGGAGGCCAGGGACTGAAAGAAGCTTTGGAGAAGCACTGGAATGGGAGCCAACCAGGGACCCTGAGCCAGGGGCTTGCTCGCCTGTGCCCCTCTTGTTTACCTAGGAAGCATACGGATAGGACTAAAAGGAGCTGGATTTTTTTTTTTTTAAGTCTTTCAGAATTTTGCTTCATATTAAATTTTTACTTTTCTATATTTTTTTCTTTTATATACTCTGTGGCAAATATCACAGAGTAACCGGGGGAAAGGACATAATTAGCTTCTAAAACACACATAGTTTGAATCCTATATGTTAAAAATAGTGGTAATGATCGAAGTCTGAGTTTGAAAACACAGTGATAGCAAATAGATGATATATGAGGAGAAAAGCCAGTCCAGCCTATTTATGTCACATTTGCTCTTGGTTGATGAGAGAACACTGAAGGCAAGTGACGATCTACTGATGAAGGCTGGGCGATGCCACTTGTTCAGTGCCGATGCCTGTACTCGCTGGTGTCAACATATTGTGAAGAATGTGTACGTGAGCCATGGGAATGATGGAAGGGCTGACCATTCAACTCATGACAAAATGTCACAAGGGAATACAGAGAGGCAGAGTAAACAACAGAGCTGCCTATACGAATATTAACATAATACTCATAAAGAAGTGAAATTATTCGACTAGCTCTAGAGCAAATTGTTAGAAATGGCAAACTAAACATGCTCTGATGAAGCATTTCTGTCTTAATTCGTCTATAACCTGTTAAACTGAAATTAATGGCACATTTGCTATGTCTACCAACGTGTGACCGAGTGGAAATGACAAATATTTGGTCATTCTAAACCCTTAGCTCTGCATTGAAGATACGTGGAGAATCACACTAATATTTCTGGACACTTAATGTTTCTGGAGCTTCAAAAAGTTGCCATAATCAATTAGAAAGAAGCAATTTGGTTGGTTTAAAATTTAGTGCATATGCATGGATTATTTTAAATATGTATGTAAATATGTCTTTCAAATATGTAAATATAGTTGTTATGATAAGATCTTTCCTTGTGGACATAACTTTAATAGAATACAGAGATCAAGGAACTTTAACCTGACGTCCTAAAATAGGTTTGAGGGATCCAGGAGCTCCCCAAAAAACCGTATGAAGGATTTCTGAGAGTGAGTGTTATGTACATGTGCCTGGGAAAATAATCTGTAATTTCCATCAGATTCTCCAACGGGTCTGTCTGTCAGCAGGGAGAGTTTAAGAATGTATGTGCTAGATGACCTTCGAGTTGCTTCCAGCTCTGACATTCTGAAACAGATGAGTGCCTGCCTAATGGAAGAATTTCTGGACCATGGCAGATGAGATATCTGAGAATCAGGGAAGGGCTTTCCATGACCCCCAAGCCATGGTATTTAGGTGGATAGTGGTCCAGCCATTAATAGAATCATAGCCTCTGAGCTTCCCTACTTTTCACCTGATAACAGGGATTCTTATACAGTTTTGCATTGCTACAATTAGAGAGAAAACAATTGTTTCCAGGGGACAGTGGTGAATGGAGCACCCTAGACACAGCCCCCTGGGAGTAGTATCCCACTGGTCATGTCAACTGAATGACATTTCATCTGCCTGTCAATCTGGACCAAGCCAAGGCTTTCTCAATCTAGATTGTCAAAGATATTTGCAGAGTCCTCTGCAAAATTCCAGATAGCACCAGAAGTCTGGTCCATACCTTCTAGGGAAGCTGAATACCATACCATATTGGGTGAGAGGGAAGTAAAGTTTATACTTCCATATCCCAGTTGGCTCTTAGTGCTCACATAGCTGTTTTAAGATCAGATCAGGTTAGAATAGCCAAAGCCTTATCCCTGATGAAAAAGAGGGCATTGTCATAAATAAACACCAAAGGCAGTTTAAGAGTGTAGGAAGAGACCATTGAAGGAGGGGATGGTCCTGTGTACTTTGTGTTGTGAGCCCTAGGATGATGGAGGTTGGTGATGAATCTAAGAATCTCAGATATATTTGGCACTATATCCTTCACCCCCAAACACCCTCCCTAGTCACTGTCAGAAGTTCACTGACTGAGAACCACAGTTAGATAAACCACCATCTACCATCCCATTCTTCTAGCCTCCAGCCTGGTCAGGCTCTTTGACTGGTCCTGCCTATAACCTGTGTGAAGTCTCCTCTACACTGCTCAGAAGACACCACCTCCACATCCCGACAGGGCCTAAACACAGAGTAAGAGCTGGAGATGTCCTTACGTACTACGCAGCTCTGCCAGGCAGGCTGGGGCAATGTCTGCACCAAGAAGAATGGCTTTATGCTGTGTCGCTTTCATTAATGTAAGCTAATAGGATATCATTTCATAATGACTTGACTTTCTCTCTTGCTCTGCAAATATTGGTAGAATATGAAGTTTGCTCAAGTTTCCTTAAAATGTGTATTTGGATCACTTGGGATTTGAAAATGAAATTCTTAATAGAGCTCCAAATCAGTCAGTGCCTATCAGTCCAGGGAGTCCCCTCCAGCATTGGTATGAAGGCCTCTGCCATCAACTGAAGTTTGGAACTGGAGAGCTGGGGATCTGAAGACACATTGTGAAGCTCCAGGGCTAGGCAGGGAAGGAGAAAAGGGTTTGAGTCAGATGGGTATGGTAAAAGGAGATGCGTAGTGATTGGTAACAGGAAGAAACTGCCAGGGTCAGTGGGCAGTGACCTGGAGATAAGGTGGGAGAATCTGTGCTGGCAATTCAGAGGCTGGCATATGTGAATGTAAGGATGAAAGTAGGTGATCACCATTAGAGAGGCATGGCTGGAAGCAGCAGGGTCCTGGGGGTTAGAGTCAGAAACTCCGATGACTGGGGAAGAAAACGAGGTGAGGACAGAGCCCTGAGGCAGTGGAGTACCGGAGAAGTGATCTAGATAAAGGCTTCAGTCCAGACTCTAGACCTTGGATATACCAGGGAAGACTTGGCCTTTGAAATCAGACTAAAAACAGGTCTGAATGGGGGTAAAAGGCCACAGCTACCTTGATGCTGAATTCTCTTAGTTGACTCTAAAAGTAGGATTGTATTGAACCTAGGTTGGGTGATTTTTTTCATCTGCTCTGGCTGCCATAACAAAATACCGTAGACAGAGTGGCTTAAACAATAAACCCATTTCTCAGAGTTCTGGAGGCTGGAAGTCTGAGATCCATGGTGCTGGCTTATTCAGTTCCTCGTGAAGGCCCTCTTTCTGGCTAGGAGACAGCTTCCTTCTTGTCCTGTCCTCACAAAGTAAAGAGTCTTTCTCTCCCTTCTTACTTAAACCACTAATCCCATCATGAAGCCCCACCCTCATGACCTCATCCAACCTCATTACCTCCCAAAGGCTTTATCTCTAACTACCAGCACATTAGGGATTAGGACTTCAATGCATGAATTTGTGGGAAAGAGTTTACTCCATAGCAGGCTTTAAACTATACATCAGGCTCAGATGGCCCCCGGTGGTCCTGTGGCCCCAGATCCAGGGAGGAAAGAGAGGTAGGTGCAAAAGCATTATCTCAGGAAGAAAGCAAAAAGAGAATGAAACTGCTACCTTCCCACATGGAAGCAGAATCCAACGGAGTCCTTGTAGCTTGACAATGGTGCCAATCCCAGGGATGCCCACCATGTGAACTATTTCCAGGAGACATGGGCTTTCTCTCCCCAGAGAGACATATAGCAAGTATAAAAGCCCCAAGAGGCTACAGATATCAATGTCCCTGGTAAGAATTGGGAGCCCAGGCCAGGCTGTCCCAGGGGGATACCTGTCGCACAGGAACAGAGACTTGTGGGCTGTGGCAGGGTGGTACTGATAGGCACCATTCTCCTCATGCTTCTCAGGGAGCTTCCTAGTCCATAGCAGACTGCCTGGCCAATATAGGAGGACTTTCCAATGAAGGTGTTCGTTCCAAAGATAGCTAGGTTCCAATTATAGGAGTAAGAGATGAGTAGATGAGCTGCTCCTTGCCACCCTCTCTAACCCTGGCAACTTAACCATTCCAATGTCGGTTGGTCAAGATCCAAAAACCCTTATATTCACCTGGCTGCTGAGCTCTCTGGCAACAGACATGGCAGGAAAAACACAGACTTTAGAATCAAAGTGGGGTTCCAACAGTGGCTCTCGACCAACTAGCCATAAAATTTGGAATAATTACACAATCTGAGTTTCAGTATATTAATTTATGTATTATGAATTTATTATTATGTATTTACAAAAACCTATTTCATACAGTTTTCATAAAGATTTACTACTAATAATAGCAAATTATTAGTGGTCTCAGTAGACTACTCAGTAGTAGACTCACTGAGCACTCATATATTCCAGGTACTGGCTAAGGTGACGTAGGTAAATTATTTTGTCTAAATGGACTGTGGGCTTCATTTCAGTCCCCCTAAATTTCTATGCCTAGAAAAGGCCAGAAATTGGCACCTGGACCCACTGGATATTAGCTGCACAATTACAGGCCTTTTGTCCTTGAGGCAATGAATAGTTCTGGCAAGTCTAATTCTATTCCATGAGGACAAATGTGATCATCAAGCAGAGGAATGTTCCTATTCTAAGCTTTAGAAATCACTGGAAAATGTACTGTGCCTTAAACATGTATACGATTCCCTCACCCTGCCACCCAAAAACCACCATGATCTGGTTTGAATTGCCTTTTCATTCCTAGCTCCAGGAGCAAGTTTACACTGCCTTTCCCTTCTTCACCACTCTGTTCTCATTGCCTCTTCCCTTTCCCTACCTGGAAATACTTAAGATTTTGCTTAAATCATATGTCATTCATGGGGCCACCCCTGATGCTCTTAGCCGGAACCCAGTTAGACAGTTCTTCTTCTTCTTCTCTCTTAATTTTAAGCTTCTATTTTAGTGCTTATCAAATTTTATCTTGTCTCAGCCATTTGTGGATGAATCTGCCCCCAGCACTTGAATGTGATCCCACGGGCAGAACAAATAGTGCCTCTTTTGTTTGTTTGTTTATAAAGATTATTTTATTTATTTTTTATTGAAGTTCGATTTGCTAACATATAGTATAACACCCAGTGCTCATTCCATCAAGTGCCCTCCTCAGTGCCCATCACCCAGTTACCCCAACCCCCCACCCACCTCCCCTTCTGCAACTCTTTGTTCATTTCCCAGAGTTAGGTGTCTCTTACAGTCTCTCTCTCTCTCTCTCTGTTTTCCCACTCAGTTCCCCTCCTTTCCTTTATAATCCCTTTCACTATTTCTTATATTCCCTGTATAAGTGAAATCATATGATAATTGTCCTTCTCCCACTGACTTACTTCACTCAGCATAATACCCTCCACTTCCACCCATGTCGAAGCAAATAGTGGGTACCTGTCCTTTCTCATGGCTGAGTAATATTCCATTGCATATATAGACCAGGTCTTCTTTATCCATTCATCTGTCGAAGGACATCGTGGCTCTTTCCACAGTTTGACTATTGTGGACATTGCTGCTATAAACCCATGGTGCAGATGTCCTGGAGTTTCACTACATCTGTATCTTTGGGGTAAATACCCAGTAGTGTAATTGCTGGGTCGTAGGGCAGGTCTATTTTTAACTCTTCGAGGAATCTCCACACAGTTTTCCAGAGTGGCTGCACCAGTTTGCATTCCCACCAACAGTGCACGAGGGTTCCTGCTTCCCCACATGCTCTCCAACATTTGTTGTTTTCTGTCTTGTTAATTTTCACTATTCTCGCTGGTGTGAGGTGGTATCTCATTGTGGTTTTTATTTGTATTTCCCTGATGGCAAGCGATGCAGAACATTTTCTCTTGTGCTTTTTGGCCATGTCTATGTCTTCCTCGGTGAAATTTCTGTTCATGTCTTCTGCCCATTTCATGATTGGATTGTTTCTTGGGTGTTGAGTTTAATAAGTTCTTTATAGATCTTGCATACTAGTCCCTTATCTGATATGTACTTTTTAGCTTTTCATCTTTCACATCATCATACCCATTAGAGCCTTCTTGGGATGACACTGGGGAGGAGATTTTCTTGTTACCACTTACAACTTCTTGGTCTTATGTAGAGCTTTTCTGAGTTCAGTTTTCCTGATCCTATCCCCATTTCTCTTTCCCTGTGCCAGCCAGAATGAGCTTAGGATGTTTGTAGGTGAGACTTCTGGGCTGGGAAAGTGGGCCTCAGATCCTGTCTCTGTCCTGGACCTTACATGTGACACCTGCTGCCTGCCCTGGGCCCTTGATGGTCTGTGGCTGTGTCCATGATTCTATCAATCCTGGGAGTTGACCCTGTTGATATGGGCCCTTCTCAATGGTACCTTCCACCCAGTCTCAATCTCCACCCAGCTTTGAAGAGAGTGCATGTTCACTGCTGTGGGTCCTTTAGCCCTATGTGATTGGCACATGCAGGCCCATTATTATGATTCCTGCATCACAGATGGGGAAACTGAGGTCCTTAGGGTTGAATAACTAGATCCCCTGACTCTTTTTGGTACAGCTGGCTAACGAATCAAGGGAGAGTCTGCCCTTGATCCAACACAGCCTAGTGGCTGCAGTAATCTTCAGCCTCCCAACAGAACAACTGCTGGGACTCCTTTTTTTTTTTTTTATAAATTTATATTTTATTGGTGTTCAATTTGCTAACATATAGAATAACACCCAGTGCTCATCCCATCAAGGGAGCCCTTCACCCAGTCACCCCCACCCCCCGCCCACCTCCCCTTCCACCACTCCTAGTTCGTTTCCCAGAGTTAGGGGTCTCTCGTGTTCTGTCTCCCTTTCTGATATTTCCCACTCATTTTTTCTCCTTTCTCCTTTATTCCCTTTCACTATTTTCTATATTCCCCAAGTGAATGAGACCATATAATATTTGTCCTTCTCCGACTGACTTACTTCACTCAGCATCATACCCTCCAGTTCCATCCACGTTGAAGAAAATGGTGGGTATTTGTCGTTTCTAATGGCTGAGTAGGAAAACTGTGTGGAGGTTCCTCAAAGAGTTAAAAATAGACCTGCCCTACGACCCAGCAATTGCACTGCTCGGGACTTACCCCAAAGATACAGGTGCAATGAAACGCCGAGACACCTGCACCCTGATGTTTATAGAAGATGTGGTTTATGTATATTTGTATACATAACAGTGCCTTATTTATACTTTTATCCTGCCCTCCACTCTATGGAACCTGGCCAAAGATACAATACATGTTTGTCAAAATGCACTTAATTGAATTGAGATTGAATTGAGATTGGTCTCCATGTCTCCTGACATGTAACACAGCCTTGGAGGTGGAGTAAGAGAACATTTTGGAAAGCCCTAGGGGTGGAGGGGCAGGACCTAGAATGGTTTCAGCTTTCTAAATGAGGTGAGAGCCCTTGTAAGTCCACGGGCTCTTTTAGGGGGTAAGGATCCCATTACATAATATGTTGTATCCCAGGCTGGCATTAAACAAATAATGAAATATCCTCATCAGGACACCCCATCCTTCTTTCTAGGTCCATGTTTCTGACTCCGGGGACCCAATACCACACCCTGATCTCAAGCACCTCTTCTTTAAAGGCTTCCTAAATAGTACCCCAAGTTTTGAAACTTGTCATCTACTTCGATCCTGAAACACATTGAAAACTTATCTGATTTGCAATCTCCTGAGAACTTCATTTTACATAGAATTAAATCTGATAAATAAGGCTAGTCAAATGCATTTAATGTCTTTTTGTTATACTCTTGCTCATGGGAGTGTACAAAAGCCTCGGAGGGAACTTAGCCCCCTCTTGTAAATATCCCTCACTTCCAAGATCTTCCTAAGGGGTCATAGTAATTGCTGGATTAGAAGAACAAGTAAGGACAATTCCTGCATTAATAGCAGAGCTCCCCACACCACCACCACTTGTCCACTTCGGGCCTTTGCCCTTTCTGAGTGTGACACTGGCTGCTCTGTCCCATGTCTCAACAAGGAGCTGGGGCAGAGCCAGATGCTCTCAGACAGAAAGAAAGCCTGTGGGTTTCCCTCTCTGGTTGGTATCCCATGGTTTGGACAAATCCGTCATTCAACTACCATCTCTCTTATGTCTCTGCTAGAATAGAAGAAATTTGGTTATGAAATTTTTCACCTTTTCTCTGAGAGTAACAACCTGAACAATGACCTCTAGGTAAAAAGGGTGTGAGAGCTATGTAACCTGAACTTCAAGAGAAGTCCTTTATTTACTTGCTGACCATCCTTCCAAGCAGACTGTTGTCCTAGGCCTCTGCCATCTGTATAATTATCATTCCAGAAATGGCCATCTCAAAGGCCATCTCAAAACCCATGAGAGGGAGTCAGGTGGAGATTTCCAATCTGAGACAGGATGAAGGACAGACAGCATTGCTAGAGATTGAGGAGAAGGTGCTAAGGAAAGGTGAACCGTACAAAGAAATGGAAACTTGAGCAGATCCCACGAACCCAGCCATTCATAGCTTGCCTCCACCCCCCCTTGGAATGCTGCCTGTGGCATCACCCCTCAGGGATGGCCAGCTTGCAGCCAGGGCCAGCAGGGTGCTCCTAGAGGCTCAGTCCTCAGCCTGTCCCCCACTCTGCCCTCCCTGCTTCTTCCCTGGCAGCTCATTTGCTTTCCACAGCCTCTCATTTCCCCATGTTGGTTTAGTCTCAGGCCCAGACCCTGTTCAATATTTGTCTCCCGGCTCCGCTATTTGCTCTCATTTCCATATGTTTAACATACATATTAGCTGCCTCCTGCCTTGTCCCATAGCTGTCACTGGCTCTTTCAGCCTCAGTCTGGGTCCCAGGGCCACTGGCCACCCAGTTTCCACTGTTTCACTCTCATCTCCACCAGGAGAGTACTGGGGGTCTGCAGCCTAGAGCTGAGTGGCTGTGCCCAGTCCTCACCCCCACCTCTACCCTGACACACACACACAGGGGAACCAAGTCTGGTCAGCGAGACCTCAGCATCCTCCCCTGTGCTTCTCATTCCCTCAGGTTGCCCTTTCTTCCCTCTGACAACATAATATTGATTGGTATTCTAGAACTATAATTTCTCCCTTAATGAGAAGTCAGAGTAAGAATAAAATTAAAAGTTCTAAAAATGGACTCTGAGGCCCTATCCCTGAGTGCCCCTTCCCTGACCACAGCCACCATCTTCCTAAACTTACTTTACACTACCCACACCATCTTGGCCAAGTTGCCTTCCTCATAGGTGTTCAGAATCATTGATTCTTTCAAATGAAGCTTAGGGGTCATCTACCCAACTATTGAGCTATGGCTTGAATGCGCCTTCAGTTATCTGTCCAGCATTCCTCAAGCTCCTCCTGTATGCCTAGGCCAGATTGGGATACAGGATGAAGAGGAATGGCCTTGCCTGGAAGGACCTCTTATCTCATGAAGGAGGCAGACACATACTAACTATAGTGCAACATGACAAGTTTAAAACAGGAATGAAGGGGCTACCAGAGGAGGACCCTAACTCAATCACATTAGCAATGGGTTTCTGCAGTTCTTTAGTAACTGATTATCTCAAGGTAAAGGAGGTTCATTACCCCAAAAGTCTCATTATTTCTTTCTCAATTTGACACACATACTTTTTCCTGTGAGTAGGTCCCTATTGCCAGCAACTGGCAATTTAAAAATTTAATGAAAAGTGGCATTAGGTTTAAATGCACTATGTTCCTCTGCCTCAGTGCTCTCATCTGTAGTAAGAAAAGAATCAAACTCAGGGATTTCTAGAATTCTCATATCCTGCTGGCTCTACAGCAGATTGTTCTCAAGACCTCTCCTCTCCATCCTCGCTGCCACTTGAAGAATGACCCTTGTCACTTTTCCCTTGCTTTTCAGTGGCCTCTGGTCCCTTCTCTCTCTCTCTCTCTTAAGATTTTATTTATTCATGAGACAGAGAGGGATATAGAGACACAGGCAGAGGGAGAAGCAGGCTCCACACAGGGAGCCTGATGTGGGACTCGATCCCAGGACTAAAACACTGAGCCACCCAGGGATCCCTCACCCCTTCTCTTTTGAGCCCACCTTGATGCTTCTGTGTTAACTTTCTTAAAATCCTGCTAATCATGTTATCCTGGCTCCCCATTGCCTCCAGAATAAAATTGCCAGTGTTAGCATCAGATACATTTTAAGGTCTTTTATAATCTGGCCCTGGGGTGCCTGGGTGGCTCAGTTGGTTAAGCATCTGCCTTTGTTCGGCTCAGGTCATGATCCTAGAGGGCTGGGATCAAGCCCCATGTTAGGCTCTTTGCTCAGCAGGGAGTCTGCTTCTCCTTCTGACCCTTACTCTGCTCTCATGCTTTCTCTCTCAAATAAATAAAATCTTCATAATCTGGCCCTAACAAACATTCTTCTTTCCCTCTGCCACCATGACCCATTTCTGCTATGACGAACTTCTCACAATTCCCTAGACATGGGAACCCATTTCAAAATTCTGTGACTGTGAGTGCACTTGCCCCTCAACTAAAAGTGTCACCACCCATCTTTATCAACCAACAAACTCTTGTGTATATTCGAAGCTGTGTGTGATAAGTTCAAAGCCTGCTCTCCTAAAGCCCATTGTTCATATCCTGGCAAGGGTAGCCACTCTCTAAGCAGTTCTATAGTCATCCTCTTCACCTGGCATGCATGTCCTGGTATGATCCCATGCACTGACTTGTGTAGCCAATAGGATGCTATGTGACAATATGACTTCCAAGACCAACTTCTAGAAGACACTGCAATTTCCACTTGCCGTTCCTTTGACTGCTCACCCTGGGAAACTAGCAGTCATGTCATGAGATCTGTAAGCAGCCTGTGGAGGGGGGCCCCAGAGGGCAAGAACAGAGGCCTCTTGCCAATGGCCATATAATTTACCAGCCGTATGAATGAGACAACTTTTCAAGTGACTCCTTCAGTCCAGTCAAACCCTCTGTTGATTTGACCCCCTGCTGACATCTTGATCCCAGCCTCATGAGAGACCTTTAGCCAGAACTTTCTAGTTAAGCCACTCCTTTTTCTGACCCATAGATCCTAAGACATGGTAAATATTCATTGGTATTTTAAGCCACTAGGTTTGGGGGCACTTTATTACTCAACATTAGATAACAAATATACTAGCTCTTATCCTATCACACTAAAATGGATCTTTTTAGTCTTCTCTGACCAGTCTGTCAGCATCTTTGAGAGCAGGGCCTATGTCTTTCATTTCTAGACCTATAATGCCTACCAAACAGTATGATGCAAGAAGTATACTATAAATAAATCCTTGTTTAATTTATTAATTACTAATTAATTTTTAAAACCCTTTCTTCAACTTCTCAATACTTCCATCTCTCTCTCTTTCAGGGTCAATCTGTCCCCTATCTCCACCTCCATACCTTACAGAGCTTTACATCATAGTCACAGTTTGTAAAAGAACTCTTATCTGCTGCTTCATGCTACAATGACATTCTGTGGTTGGCAGAGAAGGCATGTATTACATGCATAATTAGATATGTTTACATATAACTAAATGAAATCATAAACAGGTTGTTTTCCCATTTATAAATGATAGAATCCCAGTTTTCCTAACTAGGAAGAGTTTAAAGTCCATTACAGCAACCTGTCTACAATAGGTGAGATAGGTGAGCTGAACCCTGTAAGTGTCTCTGCTGCTTCTCCTAACAGCCTAGTATGGGGGCTTCTGAAGGAGCCTAGTCCTCTGACCCTAGATAAGAGTGAAGGTGATCATTCATGCTTAGAAGGATCTCTTGCCTGGCCACACTCTCCTTCCCAGGCCTAGGAGCTCAGCCACCCAGGGCATGGCAAGACAGTCTGGGCCTTGAGTTGTGATTTGCTGCTCTGGCTCTTAATTCTCACCAGCTAATGTCACTGGAGCCCAGTAGCTTGCACACACACTGCAGCTTCCTGCAAGGGCTGCACTATGGTTGTGTTTGCTTGGAGAGATTACCTGGAAAATGATCTCTCTCCCAGGCATCCATAAATAGTGCATAAATTACAATTTTGGAATCAAAATTTAGAATAAAGCTGAGTGCCCGTAAATGCCTACATGATGGCTTCCAAGGTAAATCAGGAAGGATTCTAGAGAAGCAAATGGTGTATGTTACTCTTACCATGTGGAACTGAAAGGCCACCATCCTCAGTGTCAGAAGAGCTTATTTTCAAGCCACAGATCACGTCACTAGTAATGGTATGACAACACATGAAGGATCCCACCTCTCTGAGTCATGGTGTTCTCATCTATGGGCTGGCATTCAACCTACTTCCTATGTTAAATCACAAGATTAGTGAGAGAATGAGTAAAAAGAATACTTGTCATGTACCACGCACCTAATACGTACCACACACCATTTTAGGCATTTTATTAGGCATTTTGCTTCCTTTAACACATTCAAATTTCACAGCACTAGAATGAAGTAGGCGTTTTCCCTTCCCTACTTCATCACTACAGGGAAAACCTGGTGTGATTAAGTAAGTGCCTCACCGCACAGTAAGTCAGTACAGCGCCGGGATGCAGACCTCAGTTCCTTCCGCTACACTGTGATGTCAAGTAAGAGAATATATCCTCACATGCTTTAAACCTTCTTTTAAACATCCTTTAAAAAAAGAGGATGATATAAAAACAAGGAATCTCATCATTGGAAGGAGCCCAGCACTTGGAATTGGGCCAATGATCTGTGCCATTCTCCTGAGTTCTTCGCCTTTGACATCCCTATGCAAAAACGACATCCCGAAGGCACAGAGGGAGAAAGCCCTCCCCTGTCCTGCACTGGTGCAGATGAGGGTGACAGATGGACAGACACCGTCACACCCTCCACAGACCAGCAAAAGCCCCTTCTTACCTAGGCCACAACTGGACCTGAACACTGTGCCCTGCGGGAAGTGGCTAAGATGCATAGCTTTTCTGGGAAGCTTACAGATGGCTCTTTTCAGCATTCTTACCATTTCTTAAAAGTACCATGCATGAATTTTTAAAGTAAAATTGATTTAAATTGATTTATTTAAATTTCCTTTTATTTTAAAGGTTTCACAATGCCTCTCAGGATAACTGCAATCCCACATGTGTTCTAAAACAGACTTGGAATCCTGTATTGAGCACATATACAACTCCTTGTAGGTCATCATAAAAGTTGTTCTTTCTGACTCTAAAAAAAATTCTATATCCTATCAGTTCCCCACTCTCCTTTTGTGAACTCTGTGAGTGCTTAAGAGGCCCAAACCACACCTGCTTAATGCTCAGGACAAAGCCAGAATTCAACCTCTCACCTGCCTGACATTTTTCTCCCAATCCAGATTTCAGAGCTCATTTGTGCCTCTCTTTGTCTGTTCAGGCCTCCCTAAACAAAGAGCAAGCTCTCTCCTTAAGCCTGCTGCCATTTAGCTATCTGGTTCTTAGCATGTCGCCAAGGTCTCTCTGGGCCTTGTTTCCTCTTGATGACAATTGCTGAATGTCCTTCCCCCAGCTGTTATGACAGTGATCTTAAAAATTCCATAGTGAGCCATACCCCCCTTGCCTTTTGTGGTTACTGTATTAAGAGAAACATTTGGGACTACATTCTACTCCATCCCTCAAAAGCTAAGTCCTGGGGAGAAAGTTAGCTACCTACTTTAATTTCCCTGCTGGGGTCACCATGCCTTCATCTCCCGTTCAAGCTCCCTCCTTCACCAAGCTGACTCATGCTCCTTGTAACCTGGTCCTACCCCACATGCACTTCCTCCAGGAAATTGCCCTGGTCACACCCAATCCACATCAGGTGCCTTCCTGAAGAGGTCACACAGTCCAGCTACAGTCATCAAACGAGGACTAAGCATCTCTGCCAGTCTTAACCACCAAACTTTAAGCCCTGTGAGGACCAAGAACACACTTGCCTTGTTCAGCATTGGACCCTCAGAGCCTAGCCCAGTGGATGACACATAGTAAATACAGAAAATACACAAAATCACCCTGCTTGTCTTTTCGCCTTGAGTGGGCTATGATGGGGAAAATGAGGGAGTCTATCATCAACAAGCCGCTTCACGTACAGCTTCAGTTTCCTCATGTGGAAAAAGCACAGTGTGAACTAGATATTCTCTACCATTCTTTGCTGCACAATAATCTATAATTCTGCGATTCTAAGTAAGGTAATGCGCTAAAAGAACATGGGAAACTGTTGCACTTCAACCAACATAAGGATTATGTTTAACGTTACTATATTACTCAAAATAGTCTTCTTGAGCTGTGCATCCTGGCAGCTCATGCTCAGAAGAGAGGCAGACTCCATCACACAGCCATTGGCCTTGCCCACGACTGCCCACAAAGCCACAGCAGCACTGTGATGGGGCACGTGTAGGTCCATGCTCTCCTCTCATTCTTCTTCATGGTGCCTTGGGGAATTTGTGACAACTCCTTCTTTTCCAGATATCTGAATATTGCCCAAACTGAGTGAGTTGGACCTTATCCTTCCAGACAGTTTGGGAAGACCTATAGACCTAAAGACCTATATCACTGAGTTTTCTCACCTGGCCTATTGGTTTTGAAGAGATTTCTTTTTGCAATAGCTGTAGAAAAAGAAAGAATCAAGAATCAATAATGCAAAACAAAACAAAACAAAACAAAACAAAAAAACCCTACACACAAAAAAAAAAAAACAAAAAATACTAGAGGAGAAGACAAACCAGACAGTGAATGGGTCTGAAGTTTAAATTAGAATACAACGGTTTAATGCTCCCAAGAACCAGACTATTGTTTCTTATCAGATTTCCCCTCCAACGAACAATTGTGAAGCCAGCCTGTCCAGAGGAATGAGTTGTTATTCCGCCAGATGAGCAAACACCATTGATTTTAATGTGTGTGAGGGAAACAACACAGAGCTCTCTCTTCACGTCCTGCGCCTGGACACTGCTCAGAGGAAAACGACACCCCGTTTTGTTAAGTCTCTAGGCGAAAACATCAAGCAGGAGGTGGCAGGGGAAGGTCTGGCACCAGATGGAAGGGTACTGTGCAGACAGACCGTGCCAAGGGTGCCCTCAGATACAGGACAAATGCTAAGTCATGGAACATGGGTAGTTGGAATAGAGATCCAAAGGTGGGAAGGACTGGAGATAGGACCCCGGTTTCCTGTGGGGATTTGGAGGAGAAGAGCTACCATACCGCAGGCAGCTCCAGCCGGGAGATCTGTAGTGGCCAGGGCAGGCCAGAGGACAACTCCTAGGGCTAGCAGCAGCTCAGGACTTGCTTCAGGAGCTTTGTCATCAATGCCTAGCCTCAGCTGCTACCATCCATGAGAATCACTTTAACATGTTTACCTTGGGGGTTTTGCCAGTGGTAATCTCTTCTCAGAAATAAGGGATCTAAGGAGCAGAGAGATAAAGGCAGACTCCTAACCACCAAAGAGCCCTCTCCCCACAGTCCCCCAAAAGATTTTTGTGGCCCATCACCACTGGTAATTTTTGCTGACCAAATACTCAAGGATTTTCCCCCTCAAAGACCATGACCTCAGGTCTGTGGCCTTCTATGTCTACCAGGTGATTGGTTGACATCAAATAAATGCTCGTACGACTCTGGCTAGCTAGCGCTCAGCACCAACGAAGGAAGAGCCAACTGAAAAAAAACCAGCTGTGATGATGCTGGAAACAGCTATCAGTTATGAGGCGTTCAGAGATGGGCTGCCTAAGAAGCCTCCGTGAGCCCAGACAAAATCTAAACAGAGGACATTGGGCACTGGCCATCAAGTCAGTGACCCTATACTTCCCTGAATGGTTTGCTGCCCTTGCACCTCGGAGAGAAGACTGATGTTTGCAGTGAGTGAGGAAGGCTCTGGTCCGAAAGCTGAGATCTGAGGCCTGGTTTCCTTATGTACAGCATGTTGTAGTGGCACACCTCAACATTTGAATAACCCTTGGTGGTTCTGACAGCTTTTCCATCTACACTGGCCATCTGCAAGGGGATGACAGCGAGAAGCCAAACTCCCAGGAACTTGGTAATGAGGGGACACACTTGTCCTCTGAGAGTTAAACCTAGTAAAATCCACACACAATGGAAATGATTAGACAACTGTAAAGTAAATGCAGAGATTATCTCTAATTATGTGACTGAAGTGTTTGGGAACACCCAAAACTCCAGTCAAGGTGATCTGGGAGCAATCTCAGGGAGATGAAATTGGAGTGAGATCATGATTTGGTAAGAAGAAACCTAATCAATGTTATTGTGCCTTCTGAAGAAAAGAACCCCTTCAAAGCTGTCCTTTCAGGCTGGTATGAGTGTCCACCCATTCGACAGGCAAATTCTTGCTGTAGGAATTTAGATGTACCCAGCAATCCAAGCCAGTAAAACTGTGAGTCATAGAATTATTTTCTCTGTTTCTGATTCCATAATCCTCAAACATCCTTCTGAGATAGGTAGATGACAACGATAGATAGATAGATAGATAGATAGATAGATAGATAGATAGATAGATGATAGATAGATAGATAGATGATAGATAGATAGATAGATAGATAGATAGATAGATAGATGATAGATAGATAGATAGATCTTTTATTTTTCCCATAGAGATTGTTTATGGGAAAGAATGGGCTGGGCAGGCCAGGAAAACCTTATCCTGTCCATCTCATGGAAGCACTTCTACAAAAGCCTCTTGGGACTTCTGTTAGTGTGAATCAGTTCAGTTGACAGGATATAGCTGATGAAGTTCAGGGCCCAGAAAGAGGGATCTGCCAAGGAAAATGGCAGCTTGCACAGACCACCCTCCCAGGGAAAGATATGGTAAATTGACCTCTTCTTTCAGAAAAGCAGCAATCAGTCATTTAATCCCCATATGTATGACAGAGTTTTTATCATAACCTGTCCTATTTATCAATAAGGAACAAAGCTCAGAAAGGCTCAAGGTCGCATACCATGGGGTGTTTTGACCTTACTTGTGTAATCTCCCTGAATCTCCCCTAGTGTAGACACGTCTTCACATCATATAAAGAGCCACTGATGATTTCCAAAGATCCCTACTAGTCTTTTTAAAAAGTCCAGGAAAATGCTCCCTACAATCCTATTCAAAAGGGGTGACCAGAATGAGGGAACATCCTTAGTCAGATGTTCTTTATAAAGGCAGAGGTCAAAAGGAGATACTTTTAAAATACCCTTGCTGCCTGCTGTTTCATACCCTAGTGGCTGTGGCCTCTGGCTCTTTTCTGGAACCTCATGTTCGTTCCTAAGATCCTGGCAATTGTGATCCCCTTGCAGAGCTCCCTCTGAGACAGCACCCTCTCAGCACTCACTGTCACCAATGGCCCTGGAGCCCACATGTGGAGAGCAGCATGCACACTGGTCCTAAACCGTGGTGGAAGCAGTGTCAGGAAAGGGAGGGGAGAGCCAGTGGCTTCTAGGACTTCTAGGTAGTCAGAGAAGCAAATTTCTACACCTCTCCCTGCTGCTGGCCATCCTTAGTGATGGCTGAGGAACACCATGGAGAAATAACTGCAGGGTCTCATCTTTCCACAACCTCTGTAGCTGTTCTCTTAAATAATTAGTACATCAGGATCACACACAATGTCCAGGCTTTCTGAGGGCTAGGGGACATCTTAATGCTGCATAGGGGGACACCACAGGCTTTGGGTTTTATGCAGCAGATTGGACTTAGAGTTGTGCCACACAACTTCTCCCTCTTGATAAGTACCCTGACCAAACCCTAAATCTGTTCTTTATCATGGCCAGGACTCTTGCCTCCCTACCTGCACAGCTTTTCTCTTCCTGGAAGAGTTTCTTAAAGTCCTTCTCTTCTCCTATCTCAGCAAACATTTCAGTCTCTCGCCTCCCTTCCTCTTATTTCCTCTGGAGTGATTTTACCCTTTTAAATGTTTATCACTAGCATTCAATGTCTGTTACTACTCTCATTTCTTGAAGCTCTGGGCAGATCTCCAAATCAAAACCCTAACCAACCAATGACCTACTCCTGATGCTCCTTCTTTCCTCCCCTCCTGGTCCTAGCAAAGCATTTGTGTTTGACCTGCAGGAGAGCTTTCCCGTGGTTTATTTATTTATTTATAAGAAATGAGGTTCCAATTATGGCACATCCGTACAGCAGAATGCTATGTAGCCATTTCAAATGATGGGGTAGAAGAAAATTTAATGAGGTGGAAAAATGTTCACAATAATATATTTAGTGGAAAAAAAAAAGGCTACAAAACAGTGTGTGCAGAGTGCTTGCATTTTTGTAAAAAAATATAAGTGAATTTATATGTACATGACTGAAAACCCATGCACCTAAATGTTCACAGTGATCAGCTGGACATCTGGGAAGCATGATGATTGCAAATGATATCTTCTTTGTGCTTTTACTTATTTCCTAATTGGTTTTACAATGAGGAAATATTACTTTTGTAACAAGAAAAATAAAATAAATGTGTAGGTTTTTTTTTTTTCCTTTGAGATACCAGTAAAATGCCTTTCAATCCTTTCTCTCTCCTCTGGTCTTTCTGTTTTTATCCACACTGGCATGTACACTTGTTATTCTCAGCAAATGAGCCAATTTAAATAAGACTCGATTTATGCAAGTGGACTATGGCTGTGTAATCCAAAAAAATAGAGTCAATACCAAGTAATGGTTCCTTCATTCATCTGAAAGGCACTGTCTTCTCCAGTCCTGCTCACTCTACGCATGGGTCTCTGCTCAGCCACTCCTGAAGGTAGGACAGACAATGTAGCCATCGGAATCCTAACATAGAACCAGAGTCCTCTCCTTGCCTTGGAGAGGCAGCATTGTATAGAAGTTGCCAGTGTTGACTTTTTTATTCCTAGATTGACAACTTGGGTTTGAGTTTCAGCTTTGCCACGTACTATGACTACAGACTTTTGGAGGGTCCACCTGGAGATTAACATAATGACACATTTACTTATAGGGTTGTTATAAGGACTAAATGAATAAATACAAGTATTTAGTGTACTGCTTGGCATATAGTAAGTATTTAACAAATGGAGTCATTATTAACCCCTTAACAACCTTATTCCTTTGGGGGAGGGGGACACAACACTTTGAATTGTTTTTATTCTTATATGCTTTCATTTGAGGAAAAGACATGAGCAGATTTTGACAGCTTAGAGAGGACAAAGGGTAGATGGGTTGAAGTGGAGGGTTCTGCTCTGTTGCTTCCATTTCAGAAATATTTACACCGAGGCACAGTACACGAGCAGTTTAAGTTCCTTCAAAAGAGATTTTCTTTAAAAGATCACCCTTGATCAGCCTAACTTTCCTGTATCCTGAACAGAGGACCATATTATAATAATGACCTACTTAAAATCTACAGATATGCTTGTCTTCAGTCAAAAAAACAGAATCTGAAGGTTTAAAGGAATCTTTTTTTTTTAAGATTTTATTTATTTATTCATGAGAGACATGGAGAGAGAGAGAGAGAGAGGCAGACACATAGGCAGAGGGAGAAGCAGGCTCCATGCAGGGAGCCTGATATGGGACTCTATCCCAGGACTCCCGGATCATGCCCTGAGCCAAAGGCAGATGCTCAACCACTGAGCCACCCAGGTGTCCCTAAAGGAATCTTCATACTCATCCAGTCCAAGCTCCAAAATGATGGATGTTTGAATCTTTCCTAAAACATTCACACTATGTCACCATCAAATCTATGCTTAACAACTCATGCCATGGCAAAACACTCAAAAATTAACTCTGAATAGAACTTTTTCCTTACATTAAATTTAAATCTATTTCTCTGTAGCTTTCAATTTGGAAGGAAAGGAAAAGACAAATCCTGTACCCTCCTGGCTTTCTAGCAAATACTTGCAGCCATGAACTCTGTATTCCTCTCAGGCTAAATATAACAAGTTTCCAAGATAATTGCTTACATGTAAACATGTAAGCATTTGTGGATCTTCACCATTCTCATTTCTCCTCAGAACTTGGTCTAGCAAAGTCTGCTGTCTAGAATACATTCTTCTGTAAGTGATTTCATTTATACAGGATGTAACAAAGTGGTCACCTCTGTCACTTTACACACTGTAGTTTTGTTCATGTAGGCAATAGTGCATTTGCTTTTTAGGTGACCACAATGAACTTACTCTCAACTAAATCACAAATATTGTTTATTTTCCTTCACAACTACTTCATGACAATTATCTCATCCTGTGATTGTGGCATTTTTCTAAACCCAATATAGTATGCTACAGTCTCCTTGGTTAAATTGCATCATTTTAAACTAATGCCCTTCTTTCAGTTTGTCAGGACCTTTTGGGAAACTGATTTTATCATCCAGCATATTCATTAACCATCCCAAATTCATGTTATCTACATATTTGAGGACTATAGCTTCTGTCTTCATAGAAGTCATTGACTAACATTCTGACTAGCATCATTGAGTTGAGGTCTGAGCCCTGAGGAAAGTAGCTAGAAACCTCTCTCCAGTTTATCATTGACCCAAAGAACCTTCACTAAGTTATTACCTGACTAAAATCCTTTTATTCTTTCTTAAGATATCTTTTTTCTTTTATTCTTTCTTAAGATATCTTGATATGATATATGATATATGATATATATATGATATATGATAACTTTTGTCAGGATATCTTAATGAAATCCAGAAACATATTTTCCTGATCTACTAATCTAAAATGTTTTTTTAAAAATAGACAAATCTGATGACATATTCTTAGAGAACTCATGCTGGATCTTAGGATTCTCTGCTTCCTTTTCTGGATATTGTCAAACTAACATTTTTCTGGAATCCATTTTGAAATTTTATGGTATTTCTTACTTCCTCTTTAGAAATTGGCCTGACACTGGTCCTTTGGTCTCCTGACAACTCTCTGCTCTCCAAGATTCTTCAAAGATCACAGCAACATAAAGAATGGAGCTGAACTATTATTGTGAAGTTTAAGTTGCTAAGTATGAGAGGTTTAGATACATTTACATCAATCAGACTTTTTCATAATTTATTTACAATGAGTTACCCATCAGGGGATGCAAAAAACAAATATATAAACAAATAGGGAAGAAACGTTAGAAAATAAATCTGTTACCTTGGGTTTTGAATGGTTTCTCAACTGTAATTCTGAAGGTATCCAAATCAAAAGGTGAAAAACTGATGGATATTGCTATATCAAAATGAATTTGGGACAAGTCTAAAAGGCCATGCCAGCTGCAGGCTTCCTGTGGGGTTGATTGAGGCTTTTGCTGCAACCATGTCAGGGTTCAATTTCTCCCTCTGAATAGCCCTGCATCCCTTCCTTCCTTACAATTGTGATGCCTGAGAGCAATCCCAATAAACCTTTTGCATGCAAATTTCCATCTGAAAGTCTACTTCCAGAGAACTTGACCTAAGACCATTGGTATCAGTAGCAGCCTTTAAAATGGGATTTTGTGGCTCAGCAGTTTAGCTCTGCCTTTGGCCCAGGGTGGGATCCTGGGGACCTGGGATTGAGTTCCATGTCAGGCTCCCTGCATGAAGCCTGCTTCTCCCTCTGCCTGTGTCTCTGCCTCTCTCTCTCTCTCTCTCTCTCTCTCTCATGAATAAATAAATAAAATCTTTAAAAAATAAAATAAAATGAGATTTTGGAGTTGTATCATTGTATAAATTAAGCTATAAATGAGGCCTGTCACGTGGTAGCTGGAATCCTGATAGCTTCTGCTGTAGTGAGAGAGTTACTAATTTTTCTTTTTACTAGTGGTGAACTATGATACCAGTGGAACAGGAAGCACCAGATGTGAACAATCTCAGGCATTTGAGAAGTGTCAGAAAACAGGAAGTTACAAGCCTATGGGATTGAATGACTGTTGCTAAGTGCAATTGATGTATTAGAGAAAGATAACAAAGGCTGAGGGTAATTAATCACCAACTTAAAGCAAAGTATGAAAGTCAGAAGGCCTCCTTAGCAGCGTGTAAAGAGATTCTTCTTTCTTTAAGTAGGAGGCAGAAAAAGCCGAGGATCAGGTCAACAGCTTAATTATAAGGGTAGCAAGGCATAGAGAACTTTGGATTCTCAACTTCAGCAAGTAAGCAAAGTCAAGGATGTGACTGGGAAACAACAGGAATCTGAATGTTAGAATGGAAGCACCTGTGTTGAAAAGCTCAACACTGAAAGCCCACATTCTGCTGAAGTCTATAGGGTGCTCCATTCCTTCCTATTAGAAACTGATGTTCCCCAACCTCTTGCTTAAAAGTCAACCACAAGAAAAAAAATCTGGAAAGTTCACAAATATATGGAGTTAAAATAATATGCTACTAAACAATGAATGGGTCAATGAGGAAATTGAAGAAATAAAGAATAAATGGAAACACATTAAAATGAAAACACAACAGTTGAAAACCTTTGAGATGCAGCAAAAGCAGTCCTAAGAGGAAAGTATATTGCCATACCTACCTCAAGAAGCATGAAAAATAACAAATAAACAACTTAACCTTACACCTAAAGGAGCTAGAAAGGAACAATAAACAAAACCTAAAGCCAGCAGAAGGAAGGAAATAAAAAGATTTGAGCAGAAATAAATTATATAGAAACTTAAAAAAATAAACAATAAAACAGATGAAACTGGAGCTGGTTCTTTGAAAAAATTAATAAAATTGACAAACCTCTAGCAAGACTTATCAAAAAGAAAAGAGAAAGAACGTAAATAAATAAAGTCACAAATGGGAGAGGAGAGATCACCACCAACACCACAGAAATACAAATAATATAAGAGAACATTATTAAAAAAAACTATATGCCAAAAAATTGGACAGCCTAGAAGAAATGGATAAATTCCTAGAAACAAATAAACTACCAAAACTGAAACAGGAAGAAATAAAAAAGCTTGAACAGACCAATAACCAGAAAAGAAATTGTATCAGTAATCAAAAAACTCTCAACAAACAAAAGTCCAGGACCAGCTGGCTTTGCAAGTGAATTCTACCAAACATTTAAAGAAAAGCTAATAACTATTCTTCTCAAACTATTCCAAAAAATAGGAAAGGAAGGGCAACTTCCAAATTCACTCTATGAAACTAACATTACCTTGATACCAAAACCAGATAAAGAAACCTCTAAAAGAAGAGAATTAAAGGCCAATATCTCTGATTGACTTAGATGTAAAAATTTTCAACAAAACACTAGCAAACTGAATCCAACATACATGAATAAAATCATTTACCATGATTAAGTGGAATTTATTCTTAATTGCAAGGGTTATTCAATATTCATAAATCAATCTTTGTATACATCACATTAATAAATGAAATAATAAGAACCATATGATCTTTCAATAGGTGCAGAAAAAAACATTTGACAAAGTACAACACCCATTCATGATAAAAACCCTCAATAAAGTAGGTTTAGAGGGAACATACCTCAGCATAATAAAAGTTATATATGGAAAACCCACAGATAATATCAACCTAAGTGGGAAAAACTGAGAGCTTTTCCACTATAGTCAGGAACAAGACAAGGATGTTCATTCTCACCACTGCAATTTTTTTTAAAGGTTTTATTATTTATTTTTGAAAGAGTGAGAGAGAGAATGAGGGGAATGGAGGAGCAGAGGGAAAAAAAGGAGAAGCAGACTCCCCACTGAGCAAGAAGCCCAATGCAGGGCTCAATCCCAGGACCTAGGGATTATGGCCTGAGCTGAAGACAGACACTTAATTTACTGAGCTACCCAGGCACCTCATATCACTGTTATTTAAAATAGTACTAGAAGTCCAAGAAACAAATAAAAGGCATCCAAATCAGCAAAACTTTCACTATCTACAGATGACATGATACACTATAGAGAAAACCCAAAAGACTCCACCAAACAACTGCTAGAACTGATAAACAAGTTCAGTAAAGTTACTGAATATAAAATCAATGTGCAGAAATCTGTTGAATTTCTATACCCCAATAATGAAGCAGCAGGAAGAGAAATTACAGAATCAATCCCATTTATAATTGCACCCAAACCAATAAGATACCTAGGGATAAATCTAATCAAAGAGGTGAAAAACTTGTTCCCTGATAACTATAAAGCACTGATCAAAAAATTGAAGATGACACAAAAGAATGGAAAGACAGTCCATGCTCATGGATTGGAAGAACAAGTATAATTAAAATGTCTGTACTACTGAGAGCAATCTACACATTTAATGTAATCTCTATCAAAATACCAACAGCATTTTTCACAGAGCTAGAACAAACAATGTCAAAATTTGTATGGAACTACAAAAGACCCTAAGTGGCCAAGTCACCCTTGAAAATGAAAAGCAAAATAGAGATATAATTCTGGACTTCAAGTTATATTACAAACAGGTAGTAATCAAATAGTACAGTACTAGCACAAAAATATCTGTATAGATCAGTGGAACAGAATAGAAAACCTGGAAAGTAACCCACAACTATATGGTCAATTAATCTTCAAGAAAGCAGAAAAGAATATCCAATGGAAAAAAAGACCAGCCCTTCGACAAGTGGTATTGGGAAAACCAGATAGCAATATGCAAAAGAATGAAACTTTTTTTACACCATACACAAAAATAAATTCAAAATGGATCAAAGAACTAAATGTGAAAATTGAAACCATAAAAATTCTAGAAGTGAACACAGGCAGTAACTTCTTTGACATCAGCCATAGCAACTTCTTTCTACATATGTTTTCTGAGGCAAGGGAAACAAAAGCAAAAACAAACTATTGGGACTACATCAAAATAAAAACCTTCTGCAAGCTAATGAAACAATCAAAAAAACTAAAAGGCAACCTATGAGGGAAGATATTTGCAACAGATATATCTGACAAAGGGTTAGTACCCAGAATATATATATAAAGAACTTATACGGGATCCCTGGGTGGCGCAGTGGTTTGGCGCTTGCCTTTGGCCCAGGGCATGATCCTGGAGACCCGGGATCGAATCCCATATCGGGCTCCCGGTGCATGGAGCCTGCTTCTCCCTCTGCCTATGTCTCTGCCTCTCTCTCTCTCTCTCTCTGTGACTATAATAAATAAAAATTTAAAAAAAAGAGAACTTATACGACTCAACACCCAAGAAATGAATAATCCAATTAAAAAATGGACAGAAGACATGAATAGACATTTTTCCAAAAAACACATATGGTTGATTAACAGATACACAAAAACATGCTCAGCATCACTAATCATTGGGAAAATGCAAATTAAAACTACTCTTCACAATGGCTAATATCAACAACACAAGAAACAAAAAGTGTTGGCAAGGATTGGAGAAAGGGGAACCCTCTTGCACTGCTGGTGGGAAGGCAAACTGGTAGAGCCACTCTGGAAAACACTCTGGAGTATGGAGGTTCCTCAAAAAGTTAAAAATAGAACTACCCTATGGTCCAACAATCACACTACTAGGTATTTACCCAAGAATACACAATTACTAATGCAGAGTTACATGTACCTTGATGTTTATAGCAGCATTATCTATAATCCGCAAATTATCAAAACAGCCCATGAGTCCATAGATTGGTGAATACATAAAGAAGCAGTGGTAAATATATATATTATTCAACCATAAAGAGAGAATTAAATCTTGCCGTTTGCAATGACTTGGATGGAGCTAGAGAGTATTATGCTTAACTAAGCAAAGTAAGTCTATCAGAGAAAGACAAATGCCATATGATTTCATTCATATGTGAAATTTAAGAAAAAAAATGAGCAAAGGAGAAAAAATAAAGAGGAAAAAAAAAAAAAAAACAAGAAACAGATTCTTAACCCTGAGAACAAACTGATGGTTACAAAAAGGGAGATAAGTTGAGGAATGGGTTAAATAGAACATTTGGCAGTGGTAGCTAGGATAGCATGTATGGGACTAGCCCCTGAAAGTGTTGTGTTAAGGGTTGCAGAATATAAAGTTGGATAAGAGAGAGTTTATTGATATGGAAGCAACTTTCCAGGACACAGATTTAACATCCCGGCAAGTTTCATGGGAAATGGTGCTAGTATGTTAAAAGGGTGCTCTTGGAAAATGCTTGGAAGCTTGGAAAATGGGATGGCCCACAATGAGTGAAGTAGAAATTCCAAAAATGTCATGGCAGATGATGGAAGTACTCAGAGAAGTGGTCATGCTACAATGGATATGCTATGTAAAGCCAGAAAAAAACAAAAAACAACAACAACAAAAAAAACAACTGTGTTCCATGAGAGGACCTAATGGACACTTCATTTATCAAAGCAGTGAGGAATGCCAAGTAAGAGGGTGCTATGGACTGAATTGCCTCCCTTCAAAATTCATATGTCTAAGCCCTAACCCCAGAAGAAACTACATTTGATTTGGAGATAGGGTCTTTAGGAAGTGATGTAGGGTAAGTGAAACCAGAAAGATGGGATTCTAATCTGAAAGAATGAGTGTCCTTATAAGGAGAGACAGTAGACAGTGTGTACTCTTTCTCTCTCTCATTCATTCTCCCCAGCCTCATCATGGGCATGCACTGGGAAAAGGCCATGTGAGGACATGGTGAGAAAAAGCCATCTGCAAGCCAGAAGGAGAACCCTCAGCAGAAACCAAATTGGCCAGAACCTTGATCTTGCACTTCTACTTCCCAGAACTATGAAAACCTAACTTCTGTTTAAGCTACCCAGTCAATGGTATTTTGTTATGGCAGCCTGGGGCTCACTGGCACAGAAGGATACTAAAAGTTGTGAAAAGTTCAAGCATGGCCGGCCTAAGCAGGCCAGGATTTATGAGAGGAAAAGTTGTTATGGAACTGAATTCCCTAGTAGCAACAGGGAAGACAGAACCATGAAATAGTAGAGGGCAAGGAGTGGTATTTAGTCATCCAAGGCAAGGTGGATGCAATATCTCAATGATTGACAAAGTCATTGTGGCAGGCAGGTGGACATCTGTCCTGTAGACAGCTACAAAGATTAAGAAATTTGTCACATTAGATTTTAAGGATCTAGTGTTTGGGGCGTACCAGAACATTCCCTCCAAAGTAAAGAGCAGGTTATTGTTTCACTCACATTCCTACAACGAGAATAAGCATGCAATGCTTAATAGGCCTCTTCTGGTGCTGAAGGAAGCATACACCACCCTTGATAATACTGTGCCAATTCATTTCAGGGCTGAAATGAAAGGCTCCCTACCTTGAATGGGAAGGAAAGAGCAGAGCAGGAAAGGGTTCTGCAGCAGATCAGGTGGCCATGCAAGCAGCCTTAAGGTTTGTGCCACGACAGACCTGATAGAACATATGGTATTGGAGGTGTCTGCAAAGAGAAAAGACTCCATGTGGAGATTATAGCTTAACCAAGTAATAAGTTCAGCCCCTGGGAGGTTGAAGTAACTCCAGGTCAGGTACAAGCAGGGGTGGAGGTGTCTGCAGAGAGAAAAGACTCCATGTGGAGTTTATAGCTTAACCAAGTAATCAGTTCAGCCCCTGGGAGGTTGAAGTAACTCCAGGTCAAGTACAAGAAGGGGTGGAAGGTACAATAAATAAGCTGCAGGAGCAGGTGGGCTGGATCACCACTGTTAAACTAACATCTACTTTTCAAGTCACACTTATTGCACCCCTCTTTCAACTCACACCAGTAAAATAATCCATTTATAAAGGAGAAAAATATTGAATTTAGTCATGTATGGTTGGAAACTGAAAATGAAACCTGCTGCACTGTAGCTCCACTCAGGGGTGGTCCTGAAAGATAGCAATGAGGTGAAATTCTATCAGCAGGCAAGAGTTTCAAGTGACACACCTGGTTGTTTACCTTGAGGGACAACAGAAGTGACCTGAAGTAAGACTATTTATGGCTTCATGGGCAGTGCTGAATAGCTTGGGCAATTGATAAGGGCTTGTTAAAAAAAAAAAAAAGATTGAGTAGTTGGGACAAGAAAGAGTAGAGAATAAGCTTAATCGACTGACCAATGGGAGTGGCCCAAAGTGTGAAGATTTTTTTTTTAATTTTTTTTAATTTATTTATGATAGTCACACACACACACAGAGAGAGAGAGAGAGAGAGAGGCAGAGAGAGAAGCAGGCTCCATGCACCGGGAGCCCGACGTGGGATTCAATCCCGGGTCTCCAGGATCGCGCCCTGGGCCAAAGGCAGGCGCCAAAACGCTGCGCCACCCAGGGATCCCCCAAGTGTGAAGATTTTTATGTCATATGTTAATGCCCTCCAGAGAGCACCAGAATAATTAAGCCAGGCAATGAATAATTAAGCTAGACTTTATTAGAAGCACCCCAACTTACATGACGGATTCATAAATGGAGTAACCATGGTGTCGGGAATGGATGCAATTTATTGGCTCAACAGTGTGGGTTGAGCCAAGATTCTCAAGGCTGATTTAACATCCACCTTACAACAGATACAAATGCTGAGTCTACAGGATTGCATCATCCCTAGAGGAGACCAACCTGACATTTGGTGTCAAATAGGTTACATTGAAGTCCTTCACCCTGGAAGGATCAGAGATATATTGTAATGATTCGTCTTGAGCAAAGATTTAGCTTGATGGTATTACCATATACTCTAGATATGGGCTTGCTTTTCCTGAGTAGGGGCCCTCAACCAGCACCCTAAAGGCTTACCAACATGGAATCCTCCATAACCTCCCATCAGGCTGGGAGATCCACCTTATAGCCAGGAGGAAAGGCAGGGACACATGGCCATGACATTTACTCATCCTATTACTTATTATACTCCAGAAATTGCCAACCTTATAGAGCAATAGTATGGTTTTTTGAGGGCACAGGGGAAGTGTCAGTTTTTATATAATATCTTAAAAGAATGGGAGGCCATTTATCAGGGCACAATATACTTCTATGCTGCCTAAATCAATGATAATTACATAGATATAAATATAGATATAGATATAAAGATATAGATATAAATTAGGGTTAGGGTTAGGATTAGAGTTACATATATAATTCTTGACAGTTTTCTACCCATATATAGAATATATGGGAGGAAATGAGAACAGTCAGAATCTTGGAGAACATGAATCGCAATCCTCAGAACCAATTTCCAGGGAACGTGACCTAAGATAGTATGATATCAATAATAAAATCAATCTATACACTTCTATTGTTTTCTCCTACTATGTTCAGCTGATCAGGAATGGCATAGAGAAGGTGGCTTGTTTCTTTCCAGGTGAAGGTTTTTCAAGGTAAGTGAAGCAAAATAATAATAACAATAATAATAATTGATTTGAAGTTATTTGCAAATAGCTTGATTAAATTGATGTAATAAGAGCACTTAGCTGGATAAAGTAAGAAGTGAAGACAGGAGGGGGTTAATGGATAGAAATGTGGTTCAATGGTTTGAGACTTTTTAAGTCAGGATATCCATGCAGTGCAAGTAGTTAGGCAACTAAGGTAGAATAGCAGATTTTAGCTCAAAAGTGAATGTTTGAGTTCATGATTTTGGAGGCAGTTTCTGGTGATGATGGGGCCCAGCATGTAATCATGAAGCAAGTGGCTCAACTGAACTAGAGAAGGACACTGGACATGAGAAATTCAAGGAATCAAGAGACCAGTATCTAGTGTAGGGTGACTTTGCCTAGGACATGAGCAAGAATTGAAAAGTAAAAGACTCTTTACTCTGGGAAACAAACAAAAGGTTGCAGAAGGGGAGGTGGGTGGGGGAATGGGGTAACTGGGTGATTGGCACTGAGGAGGGCACTTGATGGGATGAGCACTGGGTGTTATACTATACGTTCGCAAATTGAATTTAAATTTAAAAAATGTAAAAACGGGACGTCTGGGTGGCTCAGCAGCTGAGCATCTGCCTTCAGCTAAGGGTGTGATCCCAGGGTCCCAGGATTGAGTCCCAGGTTGGGATCCTTGCATGGAGCCTGCTTCTCCCTCTGCCTATGTCTCTGCCTCTGTGTGTGTGTGTCTCTCGTGAATAAATAAATACAGTCTTTAAAAATAAAAATTAAAAAATCTAAAAAGAAAAAGTAAAAGTTGGCCAATCAAGTGTTAAATCTTAATTTTTTAATTTATTTATTCATGAGAAACACAGAAAGAGAGGCAGAGACAAAGGCAGAGGGAGAAGCAGGCTCCCTACAGAAAGCCTGATGTGGGGCTAGATCCCAAGGCAAAGAAAATTATTGCCAAACTTCCCAATTCTCACCTACATGGGGTATGAGAAAAAAAAAGATCTCAAATTTATAGAAGGCAACTAAATTTTAGTTAGGACAAGAGATAAAAAGAACTGAAGCATGGAGGTTAACATTACTTATTCAGAATCATAGAAACCATATGTGATGGAATCAGGATCCAATTCTAGCCTCTGAGCCCAAGTGTTTCATAAACCTATTGGTTTGTCACAGAAGGAAAATTGAAAGAAAATGTACACATTTTTACCTCGAGCTCCGGTTGATGTTACATTAAAGAAGTCCACTTTTATAAGTGCGTGGTGGTTACATGGGTTTGAGAAATATTGATATAATCTAATGTGTTGTGGAATTAGTAAAAGATACTACTACAAAGATACTAGATGATGGAAGGCTTGGCATCACACATAGGGTGGATAAGATGCTTCACAAAATATTTACAAAACATAATAAATGCCCCTAACTTCAAAAACATGTATGGGTTTATGGTTGGCAAACTCAAACTTTTTGCGCATTCTCTATTCACTCTCAAACTGCTGCCTTGGGTCACTTACTCTGGTCCCTGGTCTTAGGATACTTCCTCTCCACAGCACTCCACGCTATGAACTTTTCTTCTTTTTTCATTCCATCAAAAAACCTTGTCAAAATGCACACTCCCAAGGCAATGCCACTGGACTAGCTTGGTAATACGGTATTGTGTGGTACCTGTTTAATAACTATTTTCCTTTAAGATTGGAGAGAAATTATATGTAACATATATAACAATTACTGGAGCCATCTGATTTATGAATCTTTAACATGTGCAGACAGTATTTTTCAATTTGAGACAGTAAAATATGGTATTTAACAAATTTGATCTTTCTTTTTTCATGAATTGGGATTATTATTAATATCTCTTGGATTTTCAATACTATATATCATGTGTCTACAAAGCACGGTATAGATATTAAGCAAATTCTTAACTAATAATAGAAAAGAGAAAATAGAGATACAGGATCCTTACATGACTCTATGTCAAAGGTTGTTATCCCACTTGAAGGAACTTGAAAAGAGGTCACCTGTCACCTGGTGACTAAAAATTCAATTTCTGAGAGCAATGGATATGTGATAGTGGGAATTTTAGGCTCTACTTCAGAATATAGAGGATTTATGTTTTCGCAGGCCAGACATTTATTGTTGCCTTGAAATCTTACTATGGAGATATAAGCCAACCATCTCCATCTGTGTTTGAGACCCTCCCTGCCTGTTGTTTGTCTACCCCTTTAGATGACAAAGAGGCTATCTAGGGCTGCCGAAATTAGGTTCCACCTAGGGCCACTTTTGTGTTTTATTTATGCTCATGACATGGGTAATGCCAGATCCTGTCATGAGGTGAAGACCAAGGTTTTAGCATTCTTCCATCTGCATCATGCCTTTGATCATCAGAAGCCTGAAACAGCACATATTATTGTTCCTCCTACATAGACAGCTGCAGCCTCTGCACACTGCCTCTACAAGGAGCCTGTGGCTGGGAGTCGGGGCTGTGCAGGAGGCTGTAGGGATTGATGGGCCGTTAATGCAGTGGGACAGATGCATTGTCTTATCCTGACAATGCTGCCATTTAACATCCTCATGGGCGGGCACTGTGACCCAACCACACAGCTAATGAGGCTTCACACGCCCAGCTCTGTCTACCCTCTGAATATTAGTTAGCTTCAACGTCTGCAAACGCAAATGCTCAGCAGGCCCATGATGGCATGGAATAATGTACAGTAGTTCTTGCATACGGAAGTGGACCACTGGAGTGTCTAACTTTTTGGAAAGAATTCCATACTAAGAATGGGGACAAGGAGGCAAGTAGAGAGATAAATATTTTCTAGCCCTTCTTCGTATAGAGTTCTACATACAGTTCCTAGAAGGGAATTCAAAGCACATTTTAGGGGATGTGGGTGGCTCATGGGTGGTTGAGGGTATGATCCTGGGATTCTGGGATCAAGTCCCCTGTCGGGCTCCCTGCAGGGAGCCTGCTTCTCCCTCTGGCTATGTCTCTGCCTCTCTCTCTAGGTCTCTCATGAATAAATAAATAAAATCTTTAAAGCAACAACAACAAAGCACATTTTAGGAGTCTTCAAGCCTGTGAGTAAGGCAGGGGTGATTTGGCTAAAACTAGTTTTATAGAGATAAAAACCACCCCAAGGCTCTCAGACTTCTGGGTCACTGCTTCTTCTCAAACGAAAAGACTTTCACCTGGAGCCTGTTTCAAAATAAGAATGACCACTTGACTTTATGAAGACTTTACACTGTAGAGTCATCCTTGACTCCTTCCCCACTTCTCCTTGTCCTCCGTTTATACTCAGGCATTGCTTCCTGAATTGGGCCCCACTCAGCCCTTGCATTGCTCTCTGACCGTCGCCTTGGTTGAGTGTTCATGACTCCTTGATCATGGCAAAAGGTCCCCGAATGGTCTCTGTTCCCACAAGATTTGCTTCACTGCTTCCTCTGAATACCACTCCTAGTTTGAAGTTCTGAAAATTCCTTTTCTTGACAAGAACCCATCATGGATTTCCATGGTCATTGATATAAGGCTCACATTCTAGGCTACATCTGATTACCTTTTTTACATTATCAAATCTTCAACAATTTCCTATGTGATTCCAATCAACATGGGTGCCTCATCATCCCCCAAACAGCATTCCCACCTTTACACCTTAGCGTATTTCCTCCTCCTCCTCCTCCCATTTAGAAGTTCTCCATTTCGGGATCCCTGGGTGGCGCAGCGGTTTGGCGCCTGCCTTTGGCCCGGGGCACGATCCTGGAGACCCGGAATCGAATCCCACGTCGGGCTCCCGGTGCATGGAGCCTGCTTCTCCCTCTGCCTATGTCTCTGCTTCTCTCTCTCTCACTGTGTGCCTATCATAAATAAATAAAATTAAAAAAAAAATAATAAAAAATAAAATAAAATTTCTCCATTTCTTTCCTTCCAGGCAAATACTACACTCTTTTAAGCCCAAATCAAGCTCCCCCCACCCACCCACCCACATACACACACACACACTGAATGTTGCCAAAATACTGCAGTTGCTCCATCTCTCACCTCTGGCCTCTGATCTCCTTAACTTCTTATTGTCTCCACAGCTCATTTGAGCTTTTGTTATAACTTACGTACATTATTACATGTAGTTATGCAATTGAATCCTGTGTCTTTTCAAACAATTTTTAATTGCTTAAGAAAAGAGAATGTCTTTATTTTATTCTGCCATAAGGCCTAATAAAGGACTAAACCACAACAGGTGCCTAATACACCCCCATTTAGTTGAATTGTAAGCACAGTTTAGGTCCACTCTTTCTGATAGATAGGCCAGAATTCTTTTTTTTTTTGGCACCCTCTCCATGCATCCTCCAAAGGTTGTCACTAACTACAGAAAATCATCCTATAACTCCTAAAACCAATTATAGGCACCAAATCCCAATTAACCATAAAACAATTGAGATCCATTTATTTCAAACAGTGTGAAGTTCAATCAAAATCCAAAGAAGAATCAAGATGATGCCCCATAATTTATCATGATGGGATTGACATACATGGCATTTAATCTAGGGCATGGTGTAATAAACCTCAAATTAACCAGAGCTCAGCACAGTACTAAGCTATTCAACATTTCTAAGCCTCAGTTTCCTTATCTGTAAGATTTAATAGCATCTTGCTTCTTACAGAGTGGGGGATTAAATGTATCAGCACATGTGAAAATGCTTACTATGATACCTAGGATACAGCAGGTGTTTATTAATATATCTTTTGTTTTCTTCCTTGTAACTGGTCACCCAGCAGAGAGCACCAGGGACCTAGCCCCAGGCTTTGTCAGCAGCTACCCTATGTTGTGTAGCAGGGTCAAGGATGATAGATAAGTACCTGAGTCTTTTCAGAAAGACAGAAGGGTTCATCAGCCTGGAAATGTTTTAACTGATTATAGCACAGAGTGAGTCTTTAAGTGATGGATTTTTTTTTTCCCATCCTTGTGTCCATCCATCTGACCCTTTCTTCTACTTTCTGGAATCAGATTGACCATCCTTCAGCCCCTGGCAGCCCAGCTATGCTTAGTTCCATAGGTCCTCTCCCTGTTAGGCTTGCTTCTCTGCCGCAGAGTCTGGGGTAGGACTGCAAGGGCAGGTAAGAGGACAGGCAGGTGAGCAGAACACTGGAGTTTCACTTCCCACCCTGTGCCCCTTTGAAGGCAGGACTCCCTGCCCACACTGAACCAGCCTTGAACAGAATGTCCTCTTAATTCATGGCTTATTCATAGAGCTGTTCCTGGGAGAAAAATTTATAGCAGATAGAGCCAGTTTAGAGATTACGGGGAAAAAAGGACTAGAAAAAGTGTTGCTTTTGCACCTTAAGGCAGCAAAGTATTCCCCAACAGCACCCGGACTTTGGTGTGGTAGCCCACTTCTGGGGAACATTATGAAATGGCTTTCCCTTTACTCTGTGACAGGCAGAGATAGCACAAACCACATCTGGACCATTCACCACTATTGCCTCTGGCATCTCACAGATTTCCTTCTTTCTGTGAGAAAGATGGCATTTCAGACTTGACAGCTTCTCTTTCAAGCTATGTGCTTGCTTTGATAGGTGATAAAGTCAGGGTTCCCTCAAGGATGGGTCATTAAAGTAAGGACTGCTCACAATAAATCAGAATAATCTGAGGGGGGGCAGTGTTTTGAGGGAGACTGTTTGGCTCTCTCAGTACCAAGCAAGCATTGCTAGGAGAATCGTGGGAGAGCAGGCACCTGTGTAAGAAGGCAGTCCAAGTACAGAGCGCAGGCATGACATCTGAGCTTGTACCAAATTTAGTGTTTCTCTGCCTCATCAGGGAAAAAGCATCACTTCCCAGTGCTCTGTAAAGCAGGGCCCCTTGGCTCTTGCCTTATCTGCTCCTGTGACCACCACATGAGGTTATAAGTTTATAGAAATAAATGACCTCTTCTCTGCCCTTTTGGAAGCTCCTAAGGTTGAATGGTCTAACCAGAGTAGCATTGTCAGAAGCCTGCCTTCCAGAACAGGTGTAACTGCATCGCTGAGGTGGGGAGAAGAGGTGTGGAGGGGATAAGAGAAAGCAGATTTCAGCAACAGTTAAGGCAAAACATGGACAGTCATAGGTGTCTAATAACGGAGCCAACTGTCCAATAAGGCAATGAGGTTCCCATCAATGGAGCTAAGAGGTTCTGGCAAGATCATTTATGAAAGCATTCCCCCCTGGATGGGAAATTGGACTAAGTGGTCTCCAGTCTCAGGCATCGTCTAGTTCTAGAGGAAGGACAAACTACTCGTAGGAGGTTATACAGGAGGAGAGACTGTACTGTACTCAGCCCTTATATTGTACTCAGACCTGGCATACCAATGGCACAGGCCTTAGTGTTGGAGTCTCTGGGCTAGACCTCCCTCCACTTCCATCTCCTTCTCTGATCTACTCAATTGGTTCTAGACAAGTTCCTATTTCCTCCTTCCATTGAGAAGGATGGTAAATGCTGATAGTATTCTCAGAGGAAGCTTTCCCTTGGACTTCCATTTTGTGGTTTACTTGGAGTCCAGCATCTGAACAGAAAGAAAACAGGTGACAAATTGTGCTGACTTCAACCTCCTGACTCCTATTGTGCTGTGGTCCCTGCTGGAATTTGATGGACCTTTGGAGAAATGCCTAATTATTCCACCTAGTATCCATGCCTGAGACCATAGACCCATCCCCTATAGAAACAGCAGAGAGTAGAGGTTACCATCATGGGCTTTGGAGTCAGAAAGGTATGGGCTTGGATCCTGGCATCACTGCTTTGCTGCTTGGGAGCCATAGTGTGACCTTGGGCAAGTTATTCTATTCTCTGAGTCTCAGTTTCATGATCTGTAAAATATGGAAGAGAATACCTACCACTTTGGGATTTCTGTGAATTCCTTTATACATATTAAGTGCTTAGCACAATCTACATGTGTGATAATCAGTGGTTATTATTATACCACATCCTACTCACCAGCAGCATCTGTCTCTGAATGCTCTGCTATCCTGTCTGCACCTAAATCTGTGGCCCCATCTGCAGCCAGTCTGTACTCATCACTTGTTTTCACTCCCCTCTTGCATATTCAAGACCAGTACTTCAGCAGTTCTTGCCCCAACCCTCTTTGCATCATCGATTTTTTTCATTTTCTACTGAAACAGTTCCATCATCATATAAAAATATTGTTATATTGCTATTTCTTTCATCTTGGAAAAAAAAAAACAAAACCAACTTCTTGTGATCCTCACTTCCTTGCCAACTACTAACCTGTTTCTTTGCTCCCCTTTGCAACAAAATCCTTGAAAGAACTATCTCTACTGATTGTCTACAATTCTCCTTTTCTATTCTTCCTTAATCTCATTGCAATCAATCCCTTAACTACACGAGTCCACTGAAACTGTTTTTGTAAGGTGACTGAGGACCTCTGCATTGCTAGATCTGTCCTCATCTAAACTAGCTCTTCAGTAGCTCTGATGCAGTTGATAACTCCGTCCTCCTTTGTACATTTTCTGTGATTGGCTTTCAGGACACCAGTCTCTCCTGATTTTCTGTGTGCCTTACTGACCACACCCCAGGCTACATCCCCTCTTCCTCTTAATTACCTATTAATGACAGAGGGTCACCAGGCTTATTCCTTGGGCCTCTTCATCTCTATCTGTTCATATCTCTTGTGGCCTATGGTCTTATGGCTTTAAATTACATCTATATTCCAATGCCTCTCAAGTTTACATTTCCATTCCAGATCTCTCTTGTAAATTAGCCCTCCACTAACAAGCTCTACTTGAATATTTCATAGAAATTTAAAAAGTATCATGTCTGAAACTAAACTCCTTCTCTTCCCTCTCAAATCTATACCTCCAGGAGTCTTCTTCAGCTCAGTGAATGGGAGCGCCATCCTTTAATTCACTCAAACCAAAAACCTTGGGTCATCCTTGACTCCATTCTCTCATGTCCTATATCCAAATCCATCAGGAAATAATATATGCTTTACCTTTAAAAAATATTTCTAGAATATGGTCAGTTGTTACCACTTTTATAGCTACTGCCCATGGTCTGAACCTCCACCACTTCTTACCTAGATGCTGCCATAGGCTCCTCACTGGTCTCCTAGTTTCCATCACTGCTCCTTCCTATCTAATCTCAACAAAGCAACAAAATAAATCCCTCAAAAGCAAAATAAGCCATGTCATTTTCCTTCTCAATTTCCTGCAGCGGCTTTCCATCCTATTAGGAGTAAGCTCCAAGTTCCACAGTATTCTACAGTCATGCATGATCTGGATCTCTGTCAGCACTCTGATCTCACATCTTACCATTCTCTTCTCCTCTTCCTATGCCAATCACATCACCCTCTTGCTTCTTCTTGAGTCTTCCTAGCACATTTCTGCTTTAAGAACTTTGCAGGGGCTCTGCCTACATATTGTCATATCTGACACTCTCCATTCCTTTCAGTCTTTGCTTGAATGTCCCTTCTCAATAGATCTTCCCTGACCACCATATTTAGGATTGCAACACCCTACCCTCATGCAGCACATCCAGTCCCCCTTACTCATCTCTGCTTTATCTTTCTATAGTACTCACCTTGTTCCAACATACCATATAATTACCTATTCTTATATCTACCATTAAAGTTTGCCTTCTTCCCCTCTCTCCCCATTCCACTTGCATGTAAGCATTGTCAGGGCAGAAGTCTCACTTTCTTTACTGACATATGTGTTTTGTTTCATTTACTGATGTATTATGAACACAAACAAACAAACAAAAAACAGTGCCTGACACAGAGTAAGCAGTCAGCAAATTTCTGTTGAATGCAATAATTAATTATTATTAAACAATTCCAATTGCCCTCACAGCAACAAATTTAAACACAGAGCTGGCACCAAGACCTATGCAGGAGTCCATTTCCTCAAAGATCCTTGCACGTGGCAAGGATAAATCAGGCAGTCAATGCTCTGGTGGGATTGGCAGGTCTAAGGGGATCAGCTACACCAGCCTATATATATCAGAAAGGGCCTCAACTATCCTCCTGGTAAGGATGGCTTCTCAATCAATCAATCAATCTGTGTACCAACTGCACCACTCAGTGTGAGAGGACAGGAGGACTTAACACAAGGTACCTGCCCAAAAGGCAACACTTAGCCACATAAAACAATAAATAGACAATACCAGGCAGTATATCAGCAAGAACTAAATTGGGTGTTATCGAGTCTAAGTGTTGTTGGAGTTCAGAGAGGGGAGAAATCAATGAGCACTGAAACTGCTCCAGAGATCCGTGCTATCGCTCCTCAAGTTCCTTGAGGGCAGGGGCTATATCATCTTTTTATTTTCTTTCTATTTCCTTTTCTTTCTCCCTTGTTTGTCTACTTGCCTACCTCCTTTCTTTTTATCTTCCCTTCCATAGACCTAGCGCAAGGATGTGCTTGTAGTAGATATATAACAATTGGTTTCTGTTTTCCTGAACTTCTTTCAAAAAAGATTTAAGGTGGCTTATAAGGTTGTATATATAAATTTAAATTTAAATTTAAATTTAAATTAAAAGAAAGAAAGCTTTAAAAAAATGTTATAGAGAAAAATCAAAACAAGGGAGGAGACATAAAGTGGACTGAGGAATGAGGACAATAGTATTAAAATACCTTTGCAGTATTGAACCACTAATTTGTCTCCAAGCTTTCAAATGGACTATTTAAAAAGGAAAGCCTGATTAATTATGCAATTCACACTGTCCTTATGACAAAAATAGATCAATTGTTCAGCAGACACTGAACTATTCCAGATACTTAAGCCTTCTGCCTATTTTTGACTAAAGTCCTCATGGAGCAGGCACTTTATAATGTAATGAACAGTATCCTCAAAAGGAGCTTCTTAGCATAGACCCAACCATGGGTTTCACAGGGCTGTTTATTGTACACATATTTTCAGCTGTCTGGGAGCATTCCTGTTTTGTTAAACTTGAGGGTTATGGGACAACCCATACATTTAACTGTTGCCTGGATCTATAAATTTAACAAGTAAAAGGGAATAGAACAAATTTAAGAAGGGAACTGCTCTTAGAACTTTATAGGTTATAAATATCTCAACACAAGCACACACACCCATATACACACACAGAGTCTTTGACTAATCTGCAGACAATCTTATCTCCTGCACATTACAATTTATACTTAATATTATAATGATGTCTGTACTTCACTGACATCTCTTGCTAAATTTTAAATTCATCAAGGCCAAGTATAAAATATCATCTTGCATATCTTTGCATTCCTCACAGCATCCAGCATCATGTCTGGCTCCAAACGAATATTATTTTTTTATTCAACAGATATTTATTGCTTTCTTTCTAGGTGCTAGGTGCATTTTTAGCAATGAAGAAAATTCCTTACCCTCAGTAGCATTTACAATGAGGGCAGAGATTGATGCAATATGGGTGATAATTGCAATAAATAAGTAAATTATTTAGTACATAAGAAGGACATTTTCTGTGAATATAATAAATAATAGAGAAGGGCAAGAGGGGTTTGGAGTATGTGTGTGTGTGTGTGTGTACAGAAGTGGAGTTGGTGGTATTAACTAGCATAGTCAGGGTAGACCTCATTGAGAATGTGAGGCAAATGATGAGTTGAAGATACGGAAGTTAGCCAAGTAGATATCTGGAGAAAGAACATTTCAGGCAGAGGAGACAACTAAAACTCTAAGACAGATACATATATTTTTTTCATTGAATATGAACTAACCCCCAAATAACTGTGATTTATTGGCATTAGTGTGAGGGATAACGATTTAGATAGGGATATAAAGCATACAGAAAGACAAATGTGGAACAATAAAAATGCCTACATTCTCAGTAGTAACAATGAGTTGTTTAAAATGTAGAGCTGAATATTTTCAATGAAGAATAATATTGTTATGACACCCAGCTTGGAAGGAAAATGTCTTAGTCAAAACAGTCTCAGTAAAGCCGCAATAACAAACAAACCCTGAAATCTCATTGGCTTAATGCAAAAATATATATATATTCTTAAGGCAAAGGAGATGCCTCTACCTCTTTGGGTTACCTCTCTTCAAATAATGGCTCTGGGATCCTGGCTGCTTCTTTTTTATGGCTCTGCCTTCTTGATATGGAGCTTCCATGATAAGCAGAGCAGGGAAAGAGAGAGTACGTGGAAAACTCACCTGTTGTTTTATTCTTTGGCCCTGAAGTGACTTGTATCATTTATGCTTGAGCTCATTAACCAGGATTGGTCACACGCCCTGACCTAACTGCAAGGAATGCTGAGAAATGCAGTCTTTCTGTGTGCTCAGGAGAAAGAAAATGAAAAGGACATAGGATTATAGCATTATCTCTAATACAGAAAAGAATAAGTCAGGCTGTATTTGAGTTTGGGGCACTACCAGACAAGTTAACTGTGATTTAGGTCCCATTCTGAAATGAGTCTAAATATTATAACTACAATTCTCAGAAGGGATAAACCTGGTCAAGATCATAACAACAATATCTGGAGGGCTTTGTTTTAAGCACTAGATCTTAAAATGTTAATAAAGTGATGATTAGAAAATGATTAAACTCATACTCTGCAATAAAATATATGTATACGTTATCTTCATTTATTTAATAAAATTAGATAAAGCAAGCTATATGTATTCTTCAGGGGATTTCTGTATATTCTCATGTTGGAGATGTTCTGATAGACTTTTTTCTTTTTAATTTTTTATCTCTAAGGAATCATTGAAAAATTTTATTATATGCACCTGAAAGAAAATCTTTTTCTGTAAAACTTTTTCTCCTCCTTCTGATATTTCTGTGGCTTACCTATTGTTGACTTACATTGGTCTGAGCCTCTGTTCCTTTTTGCTAAATTTGGGTATCTTTTAACCTCTGTTCTCAGTTGCTCAAGGCTTGAATATTAAATTATAGAGTGAAATTATATATTTGGAATAAGTTATACAAAGGCCCCATGGACTGTTCTTAACCAATATTGACTTAATATTCCGCTCGTACAGTTTTCTAATTTTCCATATTTGTGAACCATATAACTGTTTCTTCTGGTGTCTACTCCTGCATAATGCACCCAACTCCAAGCATCAGGAATAGAAAGAGTCTTAAAAGCTTGAGAAGAATAAATTCCAGATTGGGGATCAGACTCACCCATTGGACACAAACATGATTTGGCATCTGGTAGAGTTCAAGACCCCCCTTCACTTGTGTTTTTTGAATGCTCTGGCATTGTAATTTTATGTTCTAGTAACTCTAAAACTTTGGGAAAATGGGGCACATTCAAAACTTTGTTTTAGAATAATTAAGCTTTTTCAAACTTTGAAAAAGCTGAGAGTGCTGTGTTCATTCCAAACGATTTCAGGGCTTCGCTGGCTGGAGAATTCAGGGGCTCATGCTGACTGAATGATATAAATAAGAACAAAAAAATCAAAGAAAATTTGGTCCATATACAATGAGACCATAAGACAATGTCTTTATGTATTTTAAATTCCATTAATTTGTTTTAGACTACAAATGTTGACTTTTCTGAGTTAATTTTCATCTGTGCATTTTACTAGAAAGTCATCCATGTCAGTAAGATTTTTAACAAGATAACACAGATTTGAAAACTATCTTTTTGAGTTTCAAGAACTATGACTTGATGCTCTATCTTGAGTATATTGTATTTAATTTCACTTTTTCTTATTTATTATACCTGTCAGATATTTGTCAGGCTCTTGGATCTTTATTTCCACTTTATATTGCTTTCTTCATATTCTAATTAATTCCTGTTCTATCATTATGGTTTCCAATTTATTGTTTTTGTATTGTTTTTGTTATTTTTTTCTAATTTCTTAATTCTCAAATTCTTTTTTTAAATGTTTACTGTTTCTTATTTAAAAAAATCAATGAGATTTTAATTTACCTTTATTATTTCATAATTAGAAAATATGGCCATAAAATGCCTACTTTAGAAACTCAATGTAGGTTTCTCTGTAGCCTAGGATATGATAATTTTTTATAAAATGCTATGGTTACTTGAAAAAAATTCTCTTAAGTTGCACATTTTGATATATTATCTATAAAATTAACCTCACTTGTTGTATTAATCAATCCCTTTTACCCCTATTAACTCTACTTATAAAATAAATGTTAGTGACCATTATATCCATCTATAAAGAATGATCTTATTAACCCATTAACTTTTTTTGTCTTGAATTCTCCTTTGTCCATTATTAGTAATATCTGTTCCTTATTTGTATTTACTTGGTGTATCATGATACATTTATTTTAAATTTTATATGCAATGTCATAGTTAAATCTAATTAATCATATATAGTTGGGCTCTATGGTTCTGTGTTTTGTGATGTTTTAACACAATATGAGAAGCCTTGTATCTTAATGTGGCATTTAGTATTGCCACATATCTTTAAAAATTGATTATTTTATTTTAAAAGAGTTTTAGATTTACAGAAATGTTGTAAAGATGGTTCAGATCCTCATTTCCCCTATTATTAACACCTTACATGAGTATAATGCATTTGCTATAAGTAAAGAACCAATATTGATGCATTATTGTTAACTAAAATCCGTATTTTTCTTAGATTTCCTTAGTTTCACCCAATGATTTTTTTCTGTTTCAGATCTCAACCAGGATTACATTAAGTGATCATGTCTTCTTAGGCTCTTCTTGGCTGTGACAGTGTCTCAGACTTTCCAAGATCCAGACTTTCCTTGTGGCATTGACAGTTTGAGGATTACTGGCCAGATATATTGTGGAATGTCCCTCAACTGGGTTTTGGTTTGGTTTGGTTTGGTTTGGCTTTTTTTTTTTTTTTTTTTGATGTTTTTCTTAAAGTTAGACTGTGGGTTTTAGGGGGAATGATCACAAAAATAAAATGTCTTTCTCATCACACCATAACAAGTGTTCATACTATCGATGTGACTGATCACTGATTGATAGTGACTGAGGTAATGTTTGCGACTTTTTCTGTTGTTAAAGAAATAATCCCCTCTAATCCCCTTTCCCATACTGTACTCTTTGGAAATAAGTCACTGTGTGCAGCCCACACTTAAAGAAAGAAGAGGTGTGCTTCACCTTTTTGAGGATAGAATATCTACATAAATTATTTGGAATTCTTCTGTGCAGATGATTTGTCTATTCTCCTCCAATTATTTGTTATTTTAAATAATTTTTCTGTAGCAGTACAGACTCATGGATTATTTATTTTGTAATTTGAGTTAAAACCAATATTATTCTATTTATTTTTGTTACTGTCATTTTTGCAGCTTAGTCTATTTATGGTTGGCTCTTGTGTCCCTTTGACATACCCCTATCATTATCTTGTCTGTTGGTCTAGCCCTTCCTTATTTTCTGGTACTAGAATATGCTCTTAAAACAAGAAATCAAATCACATTATTCATTGTCTAGAAACCCTTTATATAGTTTTGTCTCACTGATTTCTCCTGAAATTCTTCTCTTCACTTACTTGGCTTTTATATAGAAAGTGTGGACTTAAAAATCCATAGATATAACAATTACCTGTTCACAAAATTTGGACTAGCTTAGTGATCAGCAGCTCAAGTTTGAGTCTTTTTATAAAATGCAACTAACTGGGGCACCTGGGTAACTCCATCAGTTGGGCATCTGCCTTCAGCTCAGGTCATGATCCCAGAGTCCTGGGATCAAGCCACACATGGGCTCCCCACTCAAAAGGGAATCTACTTGTCCCTCTCCCTCTACTCATGCACCCTCTCTCTCTAATATAGAAAATCTTTAAAATAAAAATATAATAAAATAAAATGCAACTAATTAAAAGGCCCTGATCAAAAAATGATTTGTTGAAAATCCAAATCGTTTAGATCTATTTGATCATGACAATATTCTATTTTCAGTCTGATAAGAGTACTGAATGGTCAAAATAAGAATTACTGTAGCTCCAAGAAAGTAGAGAACAAGTCTATAGCAAATAAAGTAAGCTATTGTACCGATACTATTTAAAATTGTATATAGGGGCACCTGGGTGGCTGAGTTGGCTAAGCATTTGCCTTTGGCTCAGGTCATGATCCCAAGGTCTTGGGATCAAGCCCCACATTGGGCTCTCCACTCAGTGGAGAGCCTGCTGCTTCTTCTCCCTCTGCCTGCTGCTCTGTACTCTCCCTCTCTCTCTCTCAAATCAATAAATGAAATATTAAAAATAAATAAAATAAAATTGTAACATAAGTATGTGAATATATATTTATTCTATTTGTCCATTTTTTGTTTTATGTGAGTTAAGAGTTTATATGAGCCAGATATTAATATGCAATTATCATGTAAATTATTAAAATGGATTTAATTTTTTTGTAGTCAATGTTCTAAGAGAAATTAAATATCTAAGTCTTACTAAAAAAAAAAAAAGAAGAGAAAGAGAAGAAGATACTCTCAACTCATCTCGTATATTTCCTTCCTCAGTCCTAAAATTAACCATTTTTCAAGGAGTCCTGATTCCTTTTACTGGACAATGGTATTGGACTCCAAGATCTGGGCACTGGGTAATGCTATTGATACTGGGCTATCATTGTTTCTGAACCCTGGGCTGCCAAGCAAGGAAATATGTGCCATTTATTTCATTTTTAACTCCTTTAAAATTCTGAATGATTATAGATTCATAGGAAATTGCAAAAATAGTACATAGAATCCTTGAATTCTTCAGCCAGCCTTCTTCAAATTCTCTGTCAACTTCTATACCTGTAGTACAAGCAAACCCAGAAAATTGGCATTGAAATAATACTATTAACTAGCCTACAAACCATATTCAGATTTTACCAGTGTCTTCAATGTACTCATTTGTGGGTTTGTGCTTGTATATACAATTCTATCCATTTGATCTCATATGTAGATTTGTGGAACCACCACCACAATCAGAATATAGACCTGTTCCATCACTCAGAGGAACTCTCTCAAGCTATTCCATTTTAGTCACACTCACACTCCAACCCTATTCTTGTCCCCTGGCAACCACTGATCTATTTCTATTTCTGTAGTTTTGTCATTTTGAGGATGCTATATTCAGAATCACACTACGTAACCTCTTGAGATTGACTTTATTCACTATGAACATAATACTTTTAAGATCAATCCAAGTTGTCTATATCATTAGTTTGTTATGGTTTATTGCTAAGTAGAATTCCATAGCATAGATGTTACCAAGAGTTTGTTTAGTCATTCATCCACCAAAGGAAACTGGATTCTTTCTAGTGTGGGGCTATTACAAATAAAACTGCTATGCACATTTATGTACAGGTTTCATGAGCATGAATTTTTATTTCTCTGAGATAAATGCTCAAGAGTGCAATTGCTGGGGTCATATTGTAAGTGCATATGTGGTTTTATAAGCAACTACCAGGTTGTATACCCAGAGTAGCTGCACCATTTTACATTTCCACTAGCAGTTCCCACTAGCAATTTCCACCATATCTGCCTTTCCTCATTCTTTTCAAGATTTGATTTTATCTAAAAAAAATCTAGTCATTCTAATGGGTGTGTAGTGATGTATCATTGTTGTTTTCATTTGCATTTCTCCAATGGCTAATGATATTGGACATCTTTTTATATACTTATTTGCCATCCATACTTCCTCTTTAGTATTTTTGTTTAACTGTTGGATTTTTACTGTTGAGTTTTGAGAATTCTTTATATATATTCTAGATATAAGTCTGTTGTCAGATGAATGGTTTGGTAATATTTTCTCCAAGTCTGTAGTTTGTATATTTATACTTTTAACAGGGCATTTCATGGAGCAAAAGTTTTTAATTTGAAGAAGTCAAATTTATCATTTTTATGGCTCATTTTTTTGTGTGATTTTTAAGAATTCTTCACTGAGTCTTAGGTCTTAAAGATTGTCTCCTATATTTTATTCTAATAGTATTATGGTCTTATATCTAAATTACATGTAAATTTGTTATTGGTGATATTTGTTTGGAAGACTGGTATATTTATCTATCTTCTTCATCTTACTTCATGCTTTATTGTGTTTGGTTTCTTAAGACTTCCTTCCTTTTTCCTTCTTTGTTTCCCCTCCTATGATTTGGCTATACACTACCATATTTAGGTAATATAATTTCAATCTTTTAAATAATTGACTATATTTTCCTAATTATCAGTACTAATAGTGAAATTGTGTCTAATTACTTTGTTGTACATAAACTTTAATGTGCTCTTCTTTTTTTCTACAAAATTATTATTCATATTGTGTACCTTGTAAAAAATACCTTTTTGACATTTGAATCACATTTTATAACTATAAGAATGAAATAGATAATTCTACATTTATTTAGTTTTATTGATCACTGAGCATTCTATTTTAAGCAACTATCATTATTTTTAATCATTTTATTCAGTTCCATCATTGTAATTCATCATTTCCTCAATTCTTCAAGTAATTTTAATTCATAAGAAATAAATTGGTTGCTAAATTTCCAAATCATGTCGAGAAATAACTTTTTCAGACTCTTACATATAAATACTCTTTTGGGATATGGAATTCTTAGGTCTCAATTTTTTCTTTTGCTTTGTTCTAGTTTTAATATGCTGTAGACATTTTATGATTTTTTGATATTTGGTGATGAGGAAGAGAAAACTGAGGATGTAAGAAGAGTGTCAGATAAGAATTCATAAATAAACAAAACAACAGAGTACCTGGAAAGGAAAGGAAGCAATGAGTTTCAAAAAGGAAAACTAAATCTATAATTAAATGTTGCCCCAAAGGTCAAGTAGGTTGATCACTGAGAGATTTATTGGATTTGCAATTAGAGAATAATTGTAACATTTGAAAGAATAATTTCAGGGAAATGGTGAAGGTAGAAGCCTAATTCTGAGCCCTGAGAAGAGCCTTAGAATCTAACCAGTCTAAAGTCTTCATGTTCATATCCAGGAGAAGTGACTTGTCCAAGGTCATTGAAAAACAGCAGAGTTCTGACTTCCGCTCCAGTGATCTTTTTATCTATGATAAGACCTGAAGTGCAGAAATGAAGCCTGTGAAGAGGTAGACAGAATGATCTAATGAGAGGAAAGAAGCAATGACAAAGAGCAGTTAAAAGGGTGAATCCAATAGATGTGAATCTCTGAAGGAGGAGAGGGACAAAATGAGAGGGAGAGAGAGAGAAAATCTGGGAAGCTAAATGTATTATACACTCTGGATCAGAGGGAAAAAAATTCGCCAAAGAATCTCACTCCATGGGAGTCCAATGGAAGCTAACATGATAGGTGTCCTAGAACTAGAAGGCAGGGAAATAGGCTATATCTAGAAAAGGCCACTTAATATTTTAAATTTGTACCCTGACCCGTGGAAGCAGAGATGCCACTGAAAGGTTTCGACCAGAACAGAGTCATTTATTAGATTCATTGCACTCCCTCATTGTATGTGGTATACACCCTGAAAACCCCTCTCCCGGCATTGAAACCAAGCAATGCACCTGAACTCTGTGTATTGGGCCGCAGTGAGATATATGGAGAAAAGGGAGTGCTGATAAAGTAATCCACTCTGATCACTTCATCAGCAGGGCCAAAATATAGAATTACAATTATATATTGTAATAAAATTGCTTCTATTGCAGGCCAAAATATAGAAAACACCCTTCAGTAGAATATATACATATATGCATCTTTTTCTTTTTTTAAATTTTATATGCAACAAAACATAAAATTAAACTCATATGAACCAGAGTAGATAGCTTAAGTATTTGGCAATATCTATTTCACCATTCCTTTGATATTTTACTATTTAATTTTCCTACTTTATATCATATTTAATTTTATATAATATCTTAAATCCCATGGAAAATAGAAAATCTATACCTTACCCCTACACACACACACACACACACACACACACACACACACACTCACATCAATGAAAGTGGAAGCATGAAAGTATATCCAAAGGAATGTGACTCTTATCATTGCAGGGCCTTTGACAGTGATGAATCTGGTGCTGTCCTGTGGGTCACAGAGGGGCTAGGGTCAGTGATCTCTGCTGGCTCCCCAGCGGCTTCAGTTTTGAGCTTCTCTAAGCCAGCTAGTAAGCAAACTGGGACTGCCATCCATTAACACTTTTCAGTCTTTTGCAGTGTACTGTAATTCATCCCTGTCATTTAGACTCAGACAGTGGTCTTTAGCTTATTCCAGAGATCTTATTACATTTTTTATTCATAGAGAAGTAAGATTTAGGTATCTGAGATCAATAGCAGCCTCCATCATGCTTACATTATTAATAAGAAAGATGTTGTATGAAGACAGAGTGGTGTATTGGATTTGTTCAGTAGCTGGACTCATTTCAGACTGGTAAGACACTATGCTTCCATTTCACTCTGCCCTCTCTCCAGTGCCTGGGCGCTATTTACCCTTTCTGGGAGTGTGGTCTCTGGCACTGGCATATAATTTCACACCTTGGTTTGGTTCAGCCAGATTTCAAAGAGGACAGGAAGTCTAATTACTGAAAGAGGTCATGAGAAGCAAAGAAGTCTAGGCTTTCTTTGGTGCCTTGGATGGCTGTTGTGGTACAGGCTGTCTTGGCTCAGTCAATGTCAGCTGCAGCAAGAAACTTAACACTAGTGAATGCTTTTCCACTTAGAAAGTTCCCTTTCCCATATATTGGTCTTCTCCTCCCAAACCCCAGTTTAGCACCACAGCTACAGCAAGATATTCATGCTTCTTCATACACTATTTTTTTTTAACACTCCTTACTCAGTGTTCTGTCCAATGCAAGTCAGATTTTGTTATCTGTCTTCCTCTAGCACTTTCAGGAGGAAGCAGAGGAAGATGTCAGAGGTTGAGAGAAGCCAGTGCTCTTTGAGTAAAAAGGGCAAGGATCAAAGAGCATTATGACTTTGGTTTTTCATAAGTTTTTATTTAAATTCCGATCAGTTTACATACACTGTTACATTAGTTCTGGGTGTACAACATAGTGATTTGACATTTCCATGCACTACCCCGTGCTCATCACAAGTGCACTCCTTAGTCCCCATCACCTATTTCACCCATCCCCCACCCACCTGCCCTCTGTGACCATCAGTTTGTTCTTTATAGTTAAGAGTCTGTTTCTTTTTTTCCCCTTTGCTCACTTGGTTTTTATCTTAAATTCCACATATGAGTGAAACCGTATGATATTTGTCTTTCTCTGACTGATTTATTTCACTTAGCATAATACTCTTTAGCTCCATCCATGTTGTTATAAATGGCAAGATTTTTTGTGGCTGAGTAATATTCCATTGTGTATATAGAGCACATCTTCTTTATCCATTCATCAGTCAATAGACTTTTAGGTTATTTCGATAATTTAGCTATTGTAGATAATGATGCTACAAACATCAAGGTGAATGTACTTTTAATTAGTATTCAAACTAATTTCTTATTCTTTTTTGTATTCTTTGAGTAAATACCTAGCTGGATCACACAGTAGTTCTATTATGATTTTTTAAGGAACTTCCATACTGTTTTCCAGAGTGGCTGCACCAACCTGAATTCCTACCAGCAGTGTATGAAGTTTCCCTTTTCTCCACATCCTTACCAAACATCTGTTGTTTCCTGTGTTGTTAAGTATAGCCATTCTGACTGGTGCTGCTGCCTGTGTTTTATTCTAGGATTTTTATGGTTTCGGATCTCACATTTAGGTCTTTAATAAAAAGAGCATTATGACTTTGTGCTTCCCAAATTTTTGCTAAGCAGTAGGAATGACTCTGTTATTGTCCCATATTGGCTCTATAGTTGAGGGAAATCTTTCAAAATTGTCTGCAAATATCCCATTGACCTGGGACCAGGCCAGACCAATAGACAAACTTCTTAGTCTTCCCACTGGTTTCTGAAATCTACTCTCTGTTGGACTTTCTTTCACTTTCCTCACTAATTTTTCTAGCCTATTTCCTCATTCTCTCCCCTCTATTACCATCCCTTAAAGGCTTTGCTTTCCAAGATTCCATTCCTAGCCTTCGTGTATTCTTACTAGGGAATTTCATCCTTTCTATGGTTTCAACTACTCTTATTAGCTGTTGACTCCCAAATTATTATCTCTAACTTGACTACTACTTCAGTGTTCAACTCAGTATGTTACTCTCTGGTTGACATTTCCATCTTGAGATTCCAGAGGTATTTCAAATCCAGTATGTCTAAAACAACTCAGTTTTCTCCCCCAATCTCTACCTTTCCCCATTTCTAAGTGATTAGCAGTACTTAGGCAACCAATTCAGTGCAACCAACATACATTCTCTCCCCTCATCCCCATATCTGCACCATTCTTTCCTTATTTCAGTCCTTAGTTTTCTCTTTTCTTCACTGTTGTAAGAGATTTTACCTTGCCTTCCTACTTCCTGACTGATTGGACTAGAACACAAATGTGATCCTGGTGTTGCTTTAATAAGAATCCTTTAGTGGTTTCTTGATACATTTAAAGAAAACTCAAATACCCCAGTATGGCTCCAAGCCTCTCCCAGTTTCTGTAGATTCCCCTTCCTTTTCTCTCAATACCGTATCTTAAATTCCATTTGTGCCAAACAATTTGCAATTCCCCAACTACGCCTTGCTGTTTCCTACCCTTGAGTCTTTACTTTGTTTTTTCTGCTGCTCACCATATCCTCCTGCTGGCCATCACTCCCTCCTTGTCCACCTGGAAAATGCTTTCTCTCAAGAATCAGCTGATGCTTGCCTCTCCATTGAATCCTTTCCTGACCATACCACTGACTCCTCTTCCCCCAGGTGAAAGAATATATTTCTCCTTTGTAAGTCCAGCAAACACTATATAGGTTTCTACTGAAGTGCTTGAAACATATCTTTGTCTATAGAGTCACATCCTGATTTTCTTTGTATCCCTAAAAATAGTGATAGTTGTAAATATTTATCAATTGTGTCCCAGATACTATTTTTTTGCATTCCATTAATATTTGCATTAATCTTTACATGTATTTACTCAATTAATCCACATAACAACCCTATTAACTAAGTACTATATTAGCCTGATTTTAAAGATGAGGAAACTACAGTACAAAATGTTTACACTTGGCTCAAAGTCACACAAACAGTAAGTGGCAGAGACAGGCTTTAGACCCATTTGGTCTGACTCCAAAACCTGTGAGTTTAACCACTACATTTCACAGCCAGTGCCTAATGTATAATAGGCACTTAATCGGTGCTTACTGGATGAATTAATGAGATTAGATGCTTGGGCAAGAGTGAGATAGATGCAAAAATCTATGAAGGGGAAGCAAATCTATGGGGTGGCCAGGGTCACATAATCTACCAGGAGCATTAATCCAGTCCATATAATTGCAAAAAATCAAAGTCTGCAGGTGTATCCTGAGACCCAAGCCAGGGATTTAGCAGGAGGGTAAGGTTTAAGCTCTGGGGCAAGCTCAGAGCAAATCAGATGATTTCATGGGGTCCATGCCAGTATCAGAGCAGCTCCTTTGATGAACTGGGACTGGCCTCTGATGGTCTCAAGGGCAGTCACTTGACCACATGCTTGAGCAGCACAGCCAGCAGCCAGAGAAACTGTTTTCTCCTTGCACAGATGCCGAGGAGCCCAAGTTCTCATTCTACCATGAGCCCACGAGAGCAGAGAGGAGTTCTTGTGTGCCTTTAACTTTCCAATTCCAGTAAATGACACATGGTCAAAACCTACTAAGTTCTTGTCAAATGAATTGAGTGAAAACAACAAAAACACATCTAGAGCAGAGATTAAACCACCACGTCCTTCTCATTCTTCCTCCACAAAGCTTATTAGAATGCTAGACACTTAGATGTTCCATGAATTATAGTTCCTAACATATCTTTAAATGATTAGCTTTCTCCTCAACTCTCCTGTAGGGAAGCTTCTCCTTCTCTTATAATCTCTATCTCCCCAACAATGAACTCATAATTTAAAGAACAGCAAAAGTCCAACAACTTCATGGCTGCCAGAGGCCAACACTAAATAACACTTTTGGTCCCAACATAATTTTTGCTAACTACTGGACCTTTCTTTTCTCTTGGATGGAAGTTGGTAATAACTTTAATGGAAGAAAAACAACTCCAGGATTTCTAAATAGCAATCCCCATCTTGTTTTGCCTACATTTTTTTCTTTCCCTGATTTCTACCACCTCCAAAACTATTTTCTCCAAAGTTCCTCACATTTGGATATAGAAATCTCTGTTCTCCCATCAATCTCCAAGAATTTATTTATTTTTTAAAAGATTTTTCATTTATTTATTCATGAGAGACACAGAGACACAGGCAGAGGGAGAAGCAGGCTCCATGCAGGGAGCCCGACGTGGGGATCCGGGTCTCCAGGATCACACCCTGGGCTGAAGGCGGCGTTAAATCGCTGAGCCACATGGGCTGCCCTTCAAGAATTCATTAAGCATAACCTATGTCTTCAGCATTGAGCTAAATTGGATAGAAGAGACTTTGGATATGAATCCTGCTCACAAACTTTACTTGGAAATATAAGATAAGAAAGCAGGCTTGCAAAGTTAAGTACCATGTCTAAGGTCACACAGCTAGCAATACTAGGATTCAGACTCGAAGACAGGTTTTGCTAAGTTAAATCCCATGTTCTTGATGAAGGTACTCTACTCTAATAACAATGGGATTCAAAGCAGAGAAGTAGTAATTGGAAGGCTTTGTGGAACAGGTGGGGTCATCAGCTGGATTCTGAATATCTTTGGGTTTTGAACTGGCAGAAAGATAGGAGAACAGTATTTCATGGGGAAAGGACAGTACAAGCAAATACACAGGACAAAAGAGACAGGAATGTACACAATGTCTGTTGTGAAGGAAAAAATAAGGGGATGAGAGAGCATGCAAAGGTTGCGCAGGTACAAAAGAGTAGCTCAGGGGAAAGCGGGGTCATGCCCAGTGAACTTCCTTCCTTCTGTGGTACAGCTGGTGCCACTCTTGTCTCTGCCTGCCCAAGGCTGAGCAGATTAAGCCCTGGCACCTCCTCCACTTCCTCCTCACCCTCTCTTCCCCTTCTGAACGCCAACCAATGTGCAGCCCAAACACGTTTTGCAAAGCCTAATTAACATCAACAATAGTTCAAAATAATCGCCATAATTAATGGAGAGACAAGGCTATGACTGGGAGAATTATAAATGGGAATAATCGAATGTGATTGAGTCTGGAGCAGCCTCTATTCAGGAAAGCTGGAGGGAGAACAAGTCGACTCATCCTCTGTTCCTTTCATTTCCCCTAACTGGGCTCCCCCACAACCCTGGACCCCCGTCAAGCAGCATGAATACAAGAGGCGTCAGTCTCATCAAATCAGATTCCATGCACAATGTAGGCAGTGACCTCTCCCAGTGAATTACTGTTATTAGACTTAATTATATAATAATAGTTGCACAATGGCCTGGACCCCCTCCTCTTCTCCAACAATGTCCGCACGCCCACAGGGACAACATTCTTAGAATGAACTATGTTTTCTCCCTCTTTTTTTTCTTATTCTTCCCCAAATTGCATTCCTTTTAAAATTCTTCTCTTTTTTTGTTCCTAATTTCCCCATTTCTCCTTTCCCCATGCTTCTTCTTTGTCTTTCTCCATCTTCTCTTTCTTTCCACCCCCTCTTTCTCACTTTCCTTCTTTTAGTTCTCTCTTCTCCATTTCCCTCCTTCTCTGCAATTCTTATGTAAAGACCAGGCCTCAGGGAAGTCGCAGACTTCTGATCTTTTATTCTTACCTACCTTTATGTGATTATGCAGAAGAAAAATATGATGATAATGTCTTCTGTGGGGCTTTTTTTTTTGGCACCAATTTAATAGATGTCCTACCACTTTTACTCTAAAAAGGCATCACTCAGTTTTCATGAGGTGATCTTTCTTTCCTCCCTTTCTTCTTCCTTCTTCTTTCCTCCCCCCCTCCCCCCACCGCTTTTTTTCCTTTCAGCTAAATCCCTAAAATATACCAGGCACACCTAAGTATGAAAATGCAAAACCATGAAGCTAAAGCAAGTCTACTTCACCTCTGAACTTACTATCTCTTTGTTTAATTGGCTTCTTTTCCTGCCCAATCATTCAGTAAGTGGTTCTGACATCCTAAGTGGGCTTTGCATGTTGAGGTCTTTTTTTGTCTTCTTCCTATTTCCTATATGGAAATTGCCAACAAGCTAGGCTACAGTACTTTTTTCAAATAGCAATCCTTCTAACATCCCCCACCCTCTCCAACCTCACTTCCACCACTAAGCCTATTTCTATCATCAAGAAGTTTATGGAGACCAGAGGCCCAAGTCTCAGCAATGCCTGGATCGCCAAAGCCAAGAACTGAGTTCTAAAATTGAATAGGGTGAGATTTCTTTGTGCCAGATATAGGTAAGCTAAATGATAGTTTCCTCCTCCCCTCTTTACTTGGAAAAGAATCTAGAAAAGTGTAGTTGTCATAATGCAGAACCAAATGGCATAATCTTAAATGCAGTCTATTCTAGTCTACAGGAATAACAGAGACAATGTGGATTATAATCTGGTCCCACCTTTGGACATGTACCCAGATATGCCCTGAGGACTTGAGGAGTTTCTCATAAGGAGTCAGAGGGCAACAATTGGCAGGGAAGAAAGGATTAAATAGAAAAAGTCAGAGTGAAGTGCCCAATTATCACTTTTATGTAAAGGGTAGTACCAGAGGAACAGAAGGAACATAAAGAAACGGGGTGAAGTTTGGCGAATACAAGGGTTAATCTATGTGACCACGTTGGCACTTCATTAAGATGAAAAAACGTTTGGAGTTTGGAGCTTTCCTAGCAGGAAGGATGATTTATTTCCCCTTTCATTTATATATGCAACCCAAGGGTCAGCAAGATTTTTGGAATTCATATTACATGCAGGCCTAGATATTTCAGCAATAATCTTCAAACACCATACCTCGCTAGCATACATTTGTAAGAGGCAAAATGCAACTATAAAAAGAGCACTGGATTGAGAATCCAAAGACCCGGCTTCCTGAAATTACCATGTATTAGCTGTGTGACCTTGTGCAAGACACATAATGTTTCTGTGCCTTGGGATTTTCCCTGTAAGATGAAGATTGTAATAATGAAGATTAAAATAACATAAAACTATATTCATATTTATATCTATATTTTGCTTGATGGACACATTTGTTGTGAGGATCAAAAAACATTTGATAGGTGTTTTGTACCCTATTAAGTATTATTCAGATTGGTTATTATTTTATATCCCCCACAGAGCTCATGTCTTTAGGTGCTGCTGGGCACATATTAAGTGTGTAGTAAATATGTATGGACCAGATGATATCTGCTTCTCTCATTTAAGATAGAAGAGAATGATTACTGCTTAAGTAGCTAATCATATGAAGATTATATCACATCCCCTCAAAAAGCATGGTCCTAAAAAAAAAAAAACAGTGCAAAATACAACATGAGGATTATGGCTGGACACAACACTTTACCTGTAGCAATCTCAAATGTAACCTATCCCATTAACTGAAATCCCCTCCCTCCACATCAACGGGTGCAATGCTTTGCACTTTTGAATGCCCATGTCTGTGTTTCAGCTTTTGGAAGGCACACACTTCACTCTGCAGGGTTTTAGTCTCCCCTGTGTGCACCTGAATTGTGCACTCTACAAGGCAGGATGGCAGAGTCTTTCTCATCTTTGGATTGACTCCGTGTCTCACCTGGTGTTGGCACAGCACAGGGACACAGCACAGGGACACAGGTCATAAGTGTTGCACTGAGTTACATAAAAGTCATCTTAGCAATAACATTTGCTAAGCAAGCTATAAGGATAGGTCGAGATTCCTCCTCCTTCTCTTGAGAATTGGAGCAATTGTCATTCCCTGCAAATATGGACCAGGCTCAGGGAGCTCAGTCATGGTTATCAGCGACTCCTTTTCATAGTGTATGTAGTCCCACCTCTGGGAAGCCAGAGGGCTGGTTACTTCTTCATCAGTGTTTTCACTGCACTCTCTTCTCCTTTTAACTCAGAGCCATCACACTGCACTGCTTACCCACACAGCACTCCTTAGATTGTGGCATCTCAAGGACTGGGGACGGGACTGTTTCACCCCAGAGCCCACCAGACTAGTCCTCTTCCAGACAGGGCTCATACGTGCACACACCTGCAGACTGGTGTATACCTTCACAGCTCAGAGGTTTTTTGAAAGTTGCTTAAGATCCTCTTGTTTCCAATATCTCCACAGAGCTACCTGATAGCCCATTTGTCACAACCCATTCTTTTAGAAAAGGCTTTGTCCCTCCATTTACTCCAGAAGAAAAGAAAATGGAAAGCATAAAGGTAGCAAGAATGGAATCAGGAATTGTTGAATTCCTGATATATGCTGGGCAATCAGCTATTTTATGAAATCTCATCAAAATCTCATAACAAATCTGAGGGGGCTGAAGTTATCCTCATTCTATGGATGAAATAACTGAAAACCAGAGTGGTCACATGGCTAGAAAATAATGTAGCCAAGACTGGATGACACCAGAGCTCCTGCTCATTGTGCCATCCCTGTAGACCCTTGGCTTGAAAGGCTCAGAACTCTCTCAGGGCAGGGATGTGGTGCCCAGCCCTGCACAGACATAGTGCGTCAGCAGAGCGTGGTTGTTCCATCCTGTCAGAAACCCACCCAATATTCACTCTGGAATATTCTCCCATAAGAACTCACATGCAGCTCTAATTGCCTCTCAGAATTTTAAATTGTTGATATACTTTTTTTTTTTTTTCTGCACTAGAAATAAACTGAGTTCCTGATGGGAATGAAATAAAGAATTGAGAAATGTTAAGTACTTTAAAACACACTATTTATTATGCCATGAATTGTATTTTGTTACTGAGATTCTTCTGTCATTAAGTGATTTTGGAGAGGGTTGGGTTCTTTGTACATGTGTTTTTCCCCCCCTGTTCTCCAGGGAGCTTGTAGTACTTACTTAAAACTGTGTTGTATAATAGATAGTATAATCACCGTAAATTAAATGTGCCTCTGCCGAGTTGTGTTTTATGTTAATTCCATTGTGTGGTGGCAGCTGCTTGGGAAGGAAGCTATAGATTGGCAGGGGACGTGGGTTTCCAGCTCAGCCAAGTGCACGCAGCCACAGGTTCTGTGCCACAGGTGATGTGTTGGCCCAGGAGGGAGCTAGTGCTTTGAAGGGGTGGGATAGTGCACCATGAGCTACACTGAGAAACACCAATTCCAAGACAATAGCCACAGAGCTCTTTCAGGGAAGTATCTTGGTCTAGCCAAGCTCAGACCAGGATTCAGAGAGCAAAGTGACTTCCCTAGTGTGTGATACTACCCGTTCTCAGCTACTCTAAAGCCTGTGAATTTGTTTAGGGAACTGTAAAAAAAAAAAAAAAAAAAAAAAATTCCAAAAAGACACAGGCTTTCTCTGTTAGATAGCCTTGGAGTAGAGAGAGCAGCAGAAGCTAAGAGGAAAGGAGATTGAGAGATCAAATAAGGGTGCACACAAACACAATACCTGGTGGGAAGGAGAAATGGACCAGACTAGAGGCTCAGCCTGCCAGGGACCCCAGGCAATGCTCCGTGCTGGGCCACAGGACACTAAAGACTCTAGTGTGGAGAGAATATTCTGCAGGACAGAAGCCTAGTCTTGTCTGAATTGAGGGAGCTCAATCTACAATTTACCAGCCATCATGCTGATAAATATCTTCCTATTTAGACTTCCCTTATTCGTAAGTCGTCACATTATTAGCCTGTTCTATAGTCAGAGAAACAGAGTTTGAGGGAGAGTAACTTGGCAAAGCCACATAACTAATAATTCAACCAAATCAAATTAGGTGGGAGGGCAAGATGAAGGAAGGCCTTTAGCAAGCAGAGGAAGAGAAAAAGGAAAAGTAATCACACCCCACAGATTCCTGAGTGTGAGAATCACGTGACAAAGGCAGCGCCTCCTTTGCCATCACAGGTACATGGGTGCTGGAGAGATGTGCATGATACATCATAGCTGAAAATGGTAGGGGCAAGAGTAGCAAAACCCTGTGTAGATGTGCCTGTGTTGGTCACCCTGGCTGCCATAAGAGATTGCAGAGTGACTTAAACAACAGACATTTATTTTCTCACAGTTCGGAAGGCTGGACGTCCCAGATGAAGGTGCTGGCTTTTTTGGTTCTTGGCGGGATCTCTCTTCCTGGCTTGTAGGTGGTGGTCCTGGTCATCTTCTTCCTTTTCCATTTCCAGAGAAAGAGAGAGGTCTCACATGTCCCTTTTTACAAGGTCACAAATCCTATTGCATCAGGACCTGCCCTTACGACCTTTTTAACCTAATTACCTCCATAAAGGCCCATCTCCAAATGTAGTCACATTGAGAGTTAGACTTTCAACATATGAATAGGAGAGGGAGGCACAAATATTCAGTTCATAACAGAGTGGTTTTTAATTTTTTTAATTTAAGTTCAATTTACTTAACATGTAGTATAGTATTAGTTTCAGGGGTAGAATTTAGTGATTCATCAGTTGCATACAACACCCAGTGCTCATTACATCACGTGCCTTCCTTCATGCCCATCACCCAGTGAGCCCAGCTCCCCACCACCCCCCCTCCAACGACCCTCAGTTTGTTCCCTATAGCTGAGAGTCTCTTATGGTTTATCTCTCTCTGTTTTTATCTTATTTTACTTTTCCCTACCTTCCCCTATGTTCATCTGTTTTGTCTCTTAAATTCAGTGTGGTTTTATTTTTATAAAAAAAAGTATATGTATGATACATTATATATATATATATATATTCCTTTATATTCATATGTAAATATATAAATTTACCTTTGGAAAGACAGACAATGAGATAGAGAAATATTGTAAATACCTCTTCATTTTGCTTATCAGTATTATCCCATTTATCAGCAGCAAGTACATTTTAGTGGTCTATTAAAGGACAGAGTTAAAAATAAATTGAGCCCTTTTGCCTCTGGGCTCCTGTGCCTGGCAAAGGCTGTGTGCACAGGGACTGTACTTTGGCCCATCTGCTGTTTCATGCCGGCTGGTTCCAGCAGCTCCTGTGCAGGAATCCAGGGTGGGGAAGAACAGAGCAGAGTATCCTCGAGAAACAGCCAAACACCCCACACTATCCAATGCCTGCCTGCTTCCGCAAGTTGTCCCCAACATTTTGGGGCCATTCTTCCTTCCCTGTTTTTCCCAGACCTTGTTGCCATATTAAGACCAGGGACAGCTGCCTAAAGGGCAGGCCTGCGACAAGCAACAGGCTGCCCGGGAATTGATATGCAAGAAAGAGCAGCAGCAGCCTTTGTATCAGAGCCTCACAAAAGCAATTCTCTGCAGTTGATATAAAAAGGTGTCAGTTCTGGTTTAAGTACTGTATTACCAGCAAAGATTTATCTGCCTCAAAGCCGGGCCTCACGCCACCAAGGGAATAAACAGCTCTTCTGCTTATCTATTTCACAGAGCACAATATTTCTCCGGTCGTCTCTGCCTCCAAAAGGACTTTTTCTTTGCCTTCCCCAGTTCGTCTCCAGCAATTTGAAAACACAAATTACTCATGCCCAATGATGATGAGAGATGCCTCGGTCCACAGTACGCTCTTCTAGTCTCCTAGTCTCTGAGGAGGCCACACAGAGAACAAAGATGGGAAGGGGCCTTTTAAACCTGGGAGCAAGTGTGAATGTCAAATGTTGATGCTGAGAACTAGAGGATATACGGGGGCAACAAAAACCCCTTTGCCCTAAAAGGTTGGTAAGAGATTGCTGGTTTAGGAGGGAAAATCCTTTGGAATTGTCCAACAACTGTAGCTAGTAGTATTCCTAGTATCTCTTATAACATCCTAGCCATGTGGGTATCCTGGTAAGCCAGATACATTCTGTTATGGCAGCCTGGTACTATAGATGCCAGAGCCTGGCACAGAGGTCACATGAGGGTTTGTCAGCTAGAGGATCCTGCCATCAGGGTGGAGCTCTGAGGACATTTGCCCCCCAAAGGCCATTGGACTCTCTTCTCAGTAGGATCATAGCCACTCAAAGTCACAAAGCTTGTTTCTTCTTCTGTAAAATGAAGATGCTAAGAATATCTCCTCTATCTCATGTGGGTTGTTGTGAGGGTCAAAGGCTATAAAATATCAGAGTTTAAATGTTGCAGATATGTGCATACGTGTGTGCTTGTATAGCAGATCTACTCACCGATGCTGGAAACTTTAACGGGAAAAATGTCTTCCTTCTACAAGTAGTAGCAGATTTAACTGGCAAGTGTTCCTGGGAGATGTAAGGGGCTTAAATTCATGCTCAGGTGTAAATGACGGAGATCAGATCCTTTCCCGAAGCACTGTGTTGGGTGATGGGAGGGTGGGGAGAGAGAGCATTTCAGGAGAGAGTACGGGAATGGCAGGTGTGGGAAGGGCATCTGAAGACAAAATTTCCTGCCTGTAAACTTTGCTTTGTTCTAGCCTGACTGGTTCTCAGATTTTCCAAACCACATTAACCAGGCACATGGCATTAAAGGAGCTGGGGGAGGGAGTGTGTGCTGTAAACCCTCCAGTGCCCACCACAGGCACAACTAACTTTAAAGGAAAAGTGGTCCCAACTGTTTCTTTCTATATATGCTGTAATGGTTTCTGCTGTGTGCTTTATTAGTACAAACAGCCCTGTCACAACAGCCATGGCTGGCCGGCCTGGGGACAGTGTGCAAACCGAAGATAGCCACACAAAGGCAGAGTGGGGAGCCTCCCGGGTGCCTTTAGCCTGCCCCACAGGAACTCTGACCACACTAGGTGAATACATAAAGGTGGGCCCAGCCCCAGAGTGCTTGCTGGGCTACTGAGTGACCTCCATTGCTGCCTCACATTCCAGTGTGTTCTTGCCAGGAGTACAAGTGCCCACATTCCTGTTAGGAGCTCGGATCCCTGGCAGCACCTTTCCCAGATACTTGGGTAGGATCCAACTGCACATCAAGGCAGCATCTCATCTTGACTGTCAAAATTATATCATTAATGCTGCTTGGAAATAAAGCTCACTTATTCTCCTAAGTTCCCTTATTGCTAGAATATTCCATGGCTTATGGCTATAGAAATGGTAGGGTACCGGGCAGCCCTGGTGGCACAGCGGTTTAGTGCCATCTGCAGCCCAGGGTGTGATCCTGGAGACCCGGGATGGAGTCCCACGTCGGGCACCCTGCATGGATCGTGCTTCTCCCTCTGCCTGTGTCTCTGCCTCTCTCTCAGTGTGTGTCTCTATGAATAAATAAATAAATAAAATCTTTAAAAAAATAAATTTAAGAAATGGTAGGGTTTTCTCAAGGATTCGAACCTCAAAGAGTATCTGAGGTGTGAGTGACCTTTGTTGGGGGGAAAAATAGCTCCGGTGGGTCATTTTCTGGCCTAACTTTCATTTATAAGTTTCCTTCCAAATACTATCTTGTTCCTGAGGCAAGCTTGATCTGAATGGCACTTGAAATATCAGTGGAGATTTTTGTGTACATATTGGGAATGAGGGGAAGATGGATTGCAGCAGGGGAGGCATTGCCTAATCAGGTATAACAGTCTACATTAAATTGTGTGCTCATTCTCTGATCCAACTTATTGAAAACTATGATGTGCTGACACTGTGCTAAGTACTGGGCGTATAGAAGTTAGCAGTTTCAGGGTACCTGAGTGGTGCAATCAGTTGGGTTCTAGCTTTTGGTTTTGGCTCAGGTCATGATCTCAGAGTCATGAGATCGAGCCCTGACTCAGGCTCTGTGCTCAGCATGGAGTCTGTTTGAAATTCTCTCTCCCTCTCCCCTACTCAATTAAATAAATAAGCCTTTTTTAAAAAAAGAAAAAAGAAAAAAGAAGAAGTTAGCAGTTATTCTGCCCTCAAAAAAACAAAAAGAAAGAAAAAAACATTGCACAGGAAGAACTGTAAAGAGTGCAATGAAGCCGTATTAGAAGGATGTCCAGAGTACAGTGGAGACACAAAAGAGGATGAATAAGATACTATGCTTTCCTTCCACCACCCAGGTCAGGTTTCCAATAAAGTGTCAGCAGATAACCCGCCCCCCCAAAAAAGTACCAGACCCCAGATATAGAGAACAGTATTATAAGAGAGGCCCAGAGGCATAATACTGTATGTTGAGATTTAGGAATATAATAAAGTTTTATAGTTGGAATAAAGTTTTATGGTTTTTAAGTTGGAATAAACAGGGTGAACATGGCAGGCAGGCATAGGCTGAACTAGAATTGTATGGAGTGCCAGTAGTGGGATGGGTGATTGGGAATTGTTGTTTAAGGGTACAGTAATTATGGCAGCTCTATTGGATGATGATCCAGCAGTCATCCCTCTTCTCCATCTCTTCTTCACTAACATTATTGAGCCACCACACGATTTAGGCAAGGCTGAGGGAATCACAGTTTCCCATTCCCCTTGCCAGTGAGTGGTTTAGACAGGGCACATAATGTGATCCTATCCAATAGGACATGAATTCTCTTGGAGGACCACTGGAATGGATGTTTATGGCTTTTTAAAAGAGATATTCTAAAAGGAACAGTTCCTTTTCCTGTCTTCTGATATTGCATATTCACACATCATCTGGAACTGCCGTGGTTATCTTGGGACCCAAAAGTGTCATTCCAAAAATTTTAAACCCAATAACCTAAGAATGAAAAAAAAAAATACACAGATGAGAAGAACCTGGCATCTTGATGCCACTGAATCAACCAAACTCATAACCACCTTGTCCCCATATTTATCAGGGTGTAGGATAACAAAATCAAAATGTCATTGTTTTTTAAGCTATTTTTAGTTCAGGCTCCTATTATCTGCAGCAAAAAACATCCTAACTGATACACAAAAGGAAGAAAAGAGTGTGATGGGTTCAGCTGGGCATGATGATTTTTAGTTGTTTTTTTTTTTTAATAGTTAGGAAGAGGTATACATACTGAGTAGCTATTAATGAGGAATTGGTGCCCAAGATACAATAGACCTGAGAAAATCTATAAAGAGATGATGTCTGAAACCACAGGTGATGAAAAGGTGATGTAGCCTACACATTGCACTGAATACAATTAAGGGAGCAGAGCAATGCTGCTTAATACAGCACAGGGATTTAAGAGGAGCTATTGGTTGGCCAGAGGTTGGTGGCCATAGGTTATCTTTTGGGAAGCAGTTTTCATGGAAACAATGCATGGTGTATACATCATGTTTCAATCATTAAGGAGTGGGATCAGTGGTAGAGAGAAAATGGTAGCTGAGAGGATATATTTTCCAAAGGTTGACAGTGAATGAAAAGTGAAGTAAAATGGTGTTTTAAGAGAACGGTGATTCTGAAGAAAGAGATTTTAAGGATGAAGTGATCTAAATGTATGTGTAGACAGGGAAAGGGTTAGTGGAGATGCTGAGAATAAAGGGGAAGGGGGGGTCCACTCACCCAGCTTTGTGGTAGGAGTGTAACAGATGGAGCAGAGGAGGAAGGACAGCTCCTCCAAGCTGAAGACAAGAACATGGAAAAAGACTTTAAGAAGGTGAGGAAAAGGGTCTCACTGCATAGCCCTTTATAGTTCAGGAAGCATGTTTGCCTACATTACTACATTCAGTAGCACCCAAATTCTAAAAATTGGGTGCTGTTGTAATCTCTATTGAAGATACAAAGAACCTGAGGTTTGGGAATGTCCACACCAGGAAATTATAGTGCTCCAGTAGAGCCAAGCTCTGCCTGAACTCAAATCCTGTGCCCTTTCATTATATCAGATTGGGCCCATTGATTCCCTCCTGGGAACACAGAAGGGAGAAGAGCTGTGGTTCCTATCTGGCTGCTTGTGAGAGTCCCTGTGCAACTTTAAAAGGCACAGAGTACTAGACTCTGCACCTTTGATATTCTGATTCTGTTGGCCCGGGGTGGGGACTGCAAATCTTTACTGTTAAAAAGACTCTACTTTTGGGAGCCACTGGTCTAGAGAATTAATGAACACTGATTCCTAGGACATTCTGACTATGCTTCCTTGAAGCTTCACCATAGTGTTCTGTGCGTATGAATTTCTCTGATAGCTGTGGAGGGAATAGAAGAAAGCCAGCAGGATGGAAAGAAGCAGAAAGAGAAAGAAACAGGAATATTCATCCTCTATCTCACCCATCTCTGCTCTTTCAGTGCCCCAGGAACCCATATATCCTCATCCTTGAATTTTAACTTTAGAAATGGACTATATTCCAGTCCCAAATCCAATTTGCCTTGTCATCTGCGAACAGATGCTCTTCCTCCTCCAACTTTCATTCCATCAGCTGTTTCTCTGCTAATTCTCAGGAAAAATTTGGTATGTGTCACCATTTAAGTTTCTTTAATATCCTCTGATCAAACAGCTGAGTACATGGGAGAAACATTCTAAAGAAAGGGTATCTAACACGGGGCCAGGCATCTGCAGCAGGTCCCCAAAGTCTCCCTCTTGGAACATGGCTATGGGTCTGGCATACATGTTCATGAGGTCACCCTCCAACAAGAACACCCCTGTAAGTTTCTGGAGGGCCCGGGACTAGAATATGCATCTACAAAGTGTCATATGTGACTTGAGCTAAATGCCATGAGCAGATTTAGGGTTGGACTCACTGAACCCTGAAGGATGCTAAGGGAGAGGCTGGTTACCTCACTGCCCAAGAAGTTAACAAGTTGTAAGCTATGTCCCAGCAATTTGAAAGCTGAGTCACAGATGGCAAAGTGAAAAAATGCAGGCTTTATAATATCATTACCTCTATTTATCATCACCATTATTATTATTTTCACCTCTGTGCTGCCATCTGCCATTGAAGGTCAATACAAAGACGACATTTGAATGACTTTAAGTTGTTGTTCTTCTTCTCAGAACAAAAAGAGGAAAAAGATAGCTCTGTACTCTGCTGTCCTCCAGCCCAAAAAGCATGAGAAGCCAGGAGCTGTACCTTTCCCCACCTCATATGTCTGCCCAGTCCCATATATTTTACATGCCTGCACAATGCGTTTTATGAGGCATATAAAAGCCAGACGGGAATTATCTCCTTCCCTTGTATGGGCTGTCTCTTTTTGGGGGAGAGATAACAGAGACCTATTTCATTTTGCTGCTTGCTACTGGATGCTCTGCCATAAATTGAGAAAAGAAGCTCTTTTTGAAAAATGCTTTCTTTGACCCCATTGTCACTGGGAAACCGCAGTGAGAGAAATACCATTCTCTGTAGGATCTCAGTTTAGAGCTGAGCAAGTCAGAGAAGTAGTGCTTTTTTTCCTCTTATTTTCTCTTCTTCCCCTCCCTGGGCATTTGTTCAGGGGAGGGGACAGGCGAAGGAGTGCAGGTCCCTTGCTTAGAGATGAGGCTGACAATGGATATGAAGAACACAAACAAGCAAAGTCTTGGCTTTTCTGAGATCCCACACCCCACCCCATCCCACCCCTGCTCTGAGCAGTCAGGGGCACAGACCTCCACAGGAATGCATTCATTTGGCCCAAGCTGCGTGCCAGGCATGCTCAGCACATTATCAAATATGCACCACCAATATTTCATTATCGGCCTCCTATGCAGCCCAGTCCACGCCTGGGTGAGCCTAGAAATTAAACTGTACTTTCACCTCTAAAGAACGTTGTTCCTGCCAGTGCTGAAGGGGAGAGATTGCCAGGCCACTGGGTTATCAATGACGTGAGTGAGAAGTAGCAGCATTGGGCACATGAGCACCCAATGGTGCTGGTGGGGAGGCCTGTGAGCAGTCCACTTTCCGGGGACCGAAGGAGCTCCTGCGCATGTTCACAGATACCCTCATATAACCTCCAGTATAACTGGAGCAGAAATAAAGCCTGGACTCCTGTTGATGTTTGGAGTTTCTTCTGAGATAAATTTCTTTGTACTCTTCTCTGCCTTCTGCAGTCTTCCTCCACTAAATCCAAACACACCATCCTCCTTCCACCTACATAGTAGGTTTTATGTGTTGTCTCTGGTAACACAGTGTGGATAAATGTATCAAATATTCCCTTTCTAAAGGAAGTCCTGGAAAACTGTTCAAGGACACTGTACCTTTGAAGGGGGTGGTGGTGTAAATGCTGACTCTAAAAGTGCAAACAAACAAAAATGAGATAGAAATGCATTGAATTAGAGTCACAGTCTCTCTGGGACTGACCATATCCACCCAGCAGCACTTTTGTACCTGATGGACCCCTGCAGAGTCAGAAGAATGAGCAGGCAGGGGTTATGTGGTAAAGGGGCTGCTGCCCTCTGTGAGCTTCCAGAGCCAGACAGGGCAAAGGACACAAGCAAAATGGGACCTGAATCCTTTTCAAAGTCTGAGTTGGATCATGTCACTCCTCTATGCAAAATCTTCCCATGGCTTTTAACCTCTTAGAACCAATCCCAAGCCCTCCATGGGCTGGTTTCTGGTGACTCTCTCACTCATTGCACTCCAGCCTCTCTGGCCTCTCTGCTATTACTAGATCAAGAGCCTACTTCAAGGACCACATCAGACACAAATGCTACAGGCTTCCCACATGGCTTCCATTTGTTGGGTTACAGGAAGATGCACAGGAAGGTGATCTTTCTCAGCTTTTTGTGTGCATTAGATGGAGGGCCATGAAACTGTTCTGCAGATGGAATGTAAGCAGAACATATAAGCTCTTAGTAGTCCTAACCCTTAAAAAATCCCTCATGATCCTTGTGCTCTCCTTCCCCATCCCTTAGTATCCTCAGAGGCAACAACAGGTCACAAGTGAAGGGGTTAGAGCCTTGAGTCACTGCTTGAGAGACAGCTGCCAAGAAGAGATACTACACTTGTATAGGACTCTGATGTGAGCAAAAGAATGGACATTTGCTGTACTGAATCTGTCTCAGGACAAACACATCAGTGCTAACCCCCATCCTCCGTGATGGTTTCTGGGTGAGAAACAGTCATACCACAGGGTATCAGAGCCTTTGTAGAATGATGGGCGTTGGTTGATAAATTTCAGACATCTAAAAATCTAAGAATAGGAACACCTGGGTGGCTCAGTGGTTGAGGGTCTGCCTTCTGCTCAGAGCGTGTCCCTGGGGTCCCAGGATTGAGTCCCGCATCAGGCTCCCTGCAGGGAGCCTGTCTCTCCCTTTGCCTATGTCTCTGCCTCTCTCTGGGTCTCTCATGAATAAATAAGTAAAATATTTCAAAAATTTGTTAAAATCTGAGAATATTAATAGATTCAACCTCCATCAACATGTATTTCTAGAGCTCTCATTCATTACACCTGATGAAGGATCCTTGGGGGGATTCCAAGATATGTATATATGACAAGGGCTCTGCTCTCAACTTTGCTGGGGAATTAAGGCTTAAACACATGGAACTTTAAGAGAAAAACACAAAATACATGTGATATGGTCTAAAAAAGTTAATGAGTGAGATTAATGGTTAAGAAAAGCTCAGTTTGGGGGATCCCTGGGTGGCTCAGTGGTTTAGCACCTGCCTTTGGCCCAGGGCGCGATCCTGGAGTCCCAGGATCGAGTTCAGCGTTGGGCTCCCAGCACGGAGCCTGCTTCTCCCTCTGCCTGTGTCTCTGCCTCTCTCTTTCTCTCTCTCTATGTCTATCATGAATAAATAAATAAATAAATCTTAAAAAAAAAAAAAGAAAAGAAAAGAAAAGAAAAGCTCAGTTTTGCCTGGGAGATCAGGGATTTATGAGAGGTGGATCACTAATGGGACTGTGACCCATTAAATATGGGTAAGATTTGGAAAGACAAAGAGACATCTATAGTATGTTATTATGAGATCAGATGTTTTGTGTGACATCGCTCCACTTCTTATAAGGGAAAGAGGATGCCAAGTAGTCACATAACACTTGAAATTATATTTTTGCCCTAGAATTCTGAGGCTTTGTCCATTGTGTTTTATGCAGGGGATCTGGTTCTCCCTTGCTTGATCCCTAGGGAAGAACCTCTCACTCTGAAACCATAAACATTTTCTCTCCAGTGCTAAGCTTATAGCTAAGAACAGAATAAGACTCCTTTTTCTCCAACTCTGGGTGATACCAGAAACAGAATTTGCAGGGATTTACTAGCTTCTTGGAATTGAGAAGAGGAGACTGCAAAATGGCCGAACTTAGAGATGCCCTGCTGTGGCCAGGACAAGTTCCTGGGATCAGCATTTTTCTTCCCATATATCAGAAATCAGGAGAGAAACAAAAGATAGCCTTGATTACTTGACTGATGATTGAGAGCACTGATATCAGAAACTCAGTGCCATGGAGGCCACTTCTCACCCTTCCCCACAAAAGTCTTGGAGGCATAAGTGTATAATAGGAGAAAGTACTTTTAATTCTTTATTTTACAAATCCTGATGGAAGGCTTTACATGGCTAATATCACATTAAGGTGAAGTTCCTTAAGAGGTGTCTATATGCATGATATTCATGCTTGTTTTTATCCATGAACACTTCTATACGAAGTTGTTTAAAGAAAGGGAAGAATGTAGTTCATCATAAAGTTTCCGTTTGATCAGATTTTGTAATGAGATTTTGGTCATGGATTCTATTTCCATATATGTTAATAAACAAATACAGAGTTAGACAAAGACAGATAATGGTATGAAGATCGATCGATAGATAGATGATAGATGATTGATAGATAGATGATAGATAGATGGATAGATAGATAGATAGATAGATAGATAGATAGATAGAATATAGATGACTCTTAGCCTTATTTATGCATTCAGCTACCCAACCACATTTAATAGAAACCAGTCTGTGCTTTCTGAGCAATTATACATGCAGACACAAACTGCTGCAGTGGATGCCGGAAGGACGTTGTGTCCCACCTGAATGCAGATGAGATCTAGAGTCCAAAGGAGCCCAGTCACCTGTGTTTAGGAAGAACAGACAGTCACTTTTATACCCTGAGGTGCAGAGCTCTTGGCCAAAGATCTGAGTATGCTGAGCATCTTAGAGGCAATGGCCACTGGAGGACAGGGTCTCATTATGTAGTTCTACCCACAGAGTGTTAAAAAGCAGGACTCTGTGGCCTCCAACCTCAAGGGATGCTGTGATCCCATGTGTTTATTGACAGAAGCTAGGTATCTGTGCTGATGCCTGCTCTGGCTTCCTCAGATCTCCTAGCCAGTATCCAGCAGCCTGAAGGGCAACAGCTCAGTTTCCAGGCTCTGAAAATCTGCATGGGGTGATGAAAATCCAAGGCTTTCTCAAAGCTGGCTGGTGGTGTGGCTTTCCTCCCTTTCATGTCTTGAAGAAGTAAAGTTTATAAAGGGGAAGAAAATAAAGAGAAGGGCAGGAAGGGAAAGTTCCTCAAGCCAGCTGAAGAATTTAGCCAGTGGCTAGCAAAGAGAAGAGAATGTTTTAGAAGAAGGGGAATTTATTCACGGACACCTGTCAGAGACTGTCATTCCTCTGGCTGAACTATAGTCTGAATTTTACTATGACATAAATTAGTTCCTCCTGGACTTAATAACTCTTCTTTATAGGTTTCTTCCCACTCATAAATAAACCTCATTCCATATGTATATACTGCAAAAGTCCTACTTGATTTGCAGCACAGTTCATCAGGAGAGGTAGGTGCCTGCCCCATTTTACATAGGGGCTTCTCTATGGTCACACCCCCCAAAGAGAGGAGAGTACATTTCCTGGGGTAATGTCAGCCTTGAAGAAGGTTCTTTTCTAAAATGTCCTTACTGGCTGCATGGAGTGAATCTGCCTGTCAACAATGGAGAGGACCATGGAGAAAGGATTTTTCTCTTCAAAGAGCCAAGGGTGACTTTCAGGATCAGTCTAAGTGCAGCAGAGCTGAAGGTCCAGATGCAAAGAGATTTATGCCTCTCTCCTTGCTGGGAGGAATGTCAGGCTTGGGCAACAGGTGCCAGGCCAGTTTTGCTGGCAGATTTATGTGATTGCAGATTCCAAGGAGATGGGCCAGTTAACCACAGCCAGAGCCACAAGATGCCACAAGATCAGAGGAGTCAGGCTGGGAGGCTCACTTACCCTCTTCCTTCCTACTCTCTACAGAGCAGTGATCTTTGGAATTTTGACTGTATCATCTCATCTTGGTTGAATTTTTTAACATTGGCTCCCATTCTCCTCTAATGTGGCAAAACAGCAAAATCCATTTTTTAAATTATGTATTACAATATTCTCAGGGCTTTGTACATTCTCAGAAAGTCTTCTGTAAATATTCAAATTCTAATTTTAAAAATGTAGTTGGAAAGGACGTTAGCAACCATTCTTGTCCAATATCCTACCCAAGGAAGTAAACACCTCCACAGCAACCCTAGCAGATGGGCACTCAGGTCTTCTTTATCCTCCTAGCATGAAGATTATAAAGGGATTCAGCTGTTACATCTACTCTATTTCTTAAGCTTTAAAATAAGTTATAATTAACTTTGTTGAAACAACATTTTGAAAGTTTGTTGTTATTGGGATCATTGAACACTGGCTGAGAATTCAGATTTTAAGGACAGAATATATCCCATAAAGTATTTAACAATACAGATTATGTGCCCTGAATTTGCTAAGTATTATCATTGCAAAAAACCAACCAAGTGAAAAATTTAAGACAAATTCTGTGGCTTCCTAAGATAAAAGCACTGAAAGTCAACAATATGTGTTCACACACACACACACACACACACACGAAATGACACATAATAAGTGTTAGCAAAAATATGAAAGCATTGGAATCTTCATATGTTGGTAGGATGTAAAAGAGTGACTACTGTGGAACAGTTTGGCAGTTCTTCAAGAAGTTAAACAAAAAAGTATATGATTCAACAATTCCACAAGAAGATATAAAAGAATTGAAAATAGGGACTCAAATAAACGCATCTACATGCATGTTCATAGCAGCACTATTCACAATAGCTAAAGGTAGAAACAACCCAAATGTCCATCGACAGATGCATAGATACTGGGCTATAAACATACAGTGTAATATTTTTGAGCCATAAAAAGAAATGAAGGACTGATACATGCTACAATGCAGATAAACATCAGAGACATTGTGCAAAGAAGCCAGACACAAAAGGTTATGTGCTGTATGATTCCATTTATATGAAATATCTAGAATAGATAATCCATAGGAACAGAAAACAGATGGCTGGCTGCCAGGGGCTAGGGGAAGAGGAGAATGAGGAGTGAATGCTTGATGGGTATGTAGCTTCCTTTTGGGAGAATCAAAATATTTGAGAAGATGATGGTTGCACAATATTGTGAATGTACTAAATGCCACTGAATTGATTTTAAAATGCTTAATTTTATTTTTGCGATCCTCACCTCAATAAAAACATTTTTTTAAAGATTTGTGTTCAAGTGCCATCTGTTTAATTAGTCTTCCATGTGTCTTTGAGCTAGTTTCTTGACTTCTCTAGGCCTAAGCTTTCATATTGACAGAGAACTCCAGTAAGACTGCTCTGCCCTGTGGCCAGTCTCAGCACCATGTCATCATATCCAGAAAAACCACAAGACTGATATCCCAAAGGAACCAAAAAATATTTTAGTATTTCTAGATTCAAATGATCACTAGAGACTATACCTAAGAATTTACCTCTCCTACTATCTATCCAACACAATGATTTTCCAAAAGTGTAATATCCTCCCCCAACAAAAATTATTAGCAGACACTAGGAAGGGAAAGACATGTAACTGGCCCACCATCCTCCCTAGTAAATAAAGTTTTATTGTAACACAACCAGACCCATTCATTGATGTGTTCTCTGAAGCTGCATTCATACTACAATGGCAGAGTTGAGTAGTTACAACTATGGCCCACAAAGCCTAAAATAGTTACTATCTGGCTATTTATAGAAAAAGGTGACCAACCTCTGTTATAGAAAAACCTGATAAGAAATTGTCAGCAAAAAGAGAACTCATGGATAAGATAATAAAACAACAAAATGACATGGAAAGTGAGATTGAAGTCCCAAAGGAAAAGAAACTAACTGTGGGCCAAAATATCATTTGTAACCAATAAGTACATTTGAAAAGCAGGGAACACAAAACACACCTCTGAAAACCAAATAGCTTCCATAGAAAAGTAGCCTAGATAACCACTGTGAATATAAAAGACCAAAAAAAAAAAAAAAAAAAAAAAAACTAAATTAAATTTTAAAAAGAGAGAGAGATTAAATGGGCAAATGTCACTTACAAATCATAACTCTCATCTTTTAATGTTTTTAAATCTCTCTTTTTAAACTTAAAGAAATATTTTAGGAAAAGCTCTGTCCTGTGGTGACAACACAATTATTTGAAGTTCAGAGATTCTTACAATTTAGCATCAGGTTACTTTTCCCTCTGTTAAATTCAAGTAAAATTAAATTAATTAAATCTATTTTAAAATAGGCTGTATTATGTCACTCTATTTCTCTCTCATCCTTCCCCTTCTACCCATATATTTGCAAAGAAAGATATCCAGGATGATGTTCAGCTAGTTGTGATGACTGCTTCTCAGTAATATGATCTGGGGGTAATTTTTACAGTCATTTTTGTATTTCTATGTATTATTTAAAAACTCAAATCATTTTTTTTCAGAAAGAGTAATTTTTCTAAAAAAGTGATACTTAAAGCAAATAACTAAAACATTATGTTTTGGGTAGTGGCACTGTGGATGATTGTTACCTTCTTTCTTGTAACTTTATGTATTTTTAAGTGTCCTTAATTTGTAACCAATAATATTTTTATTAATTTTTTAATTGGTCATAGTAAGACACATAATCCACATTCATTAAAAATTGTATTGATATGTTTTCCTGAAATTTTTCAGGGATTATTAAGTTTTCTTTTTTTATTATTTTTTTAAAAGATTTTATTTATTTATTTGAGAGAGAGAGAGAGAAGGAGCAGCGTGAAGGCCAGAGGGAGAAACAGACTCCCCCCCCCCCCCCCCCCCATCAGGGATTCCCAATGCAGGGCTCAATCCCGGGACTCTGAGTTCATGACCTGAGCTGAAGGCAGAAGCTTAACCAACTGAGCCACCCAGGTACCCTTAGAATATTCAGTTTTCAATGACAATAAGACTTTAAAACATTCTTGACACAAAGTCACATGAAATTTATTTTATGTTATCAATTGCGATAGGAATACAACTGATTCCCTTCGTAAAAACAACAAAAGAAAAGCAGTTTAAATAATTTAAGAGGTCCTCCAAAGCTTTGCATTTTATGACAAACTAAAATATCCAAGTGGCCTCCATGCATTTTCTACCCCAGTCCTTCTCACAGCAGCTCCCAATCCTCAAAACCTCTGACCAAATTGCTCAGACTGTTCTGGATTCTCTTATTCCTTTTTTCAACTTTTCCAGAGCTATTTCTCTCTCTCTCTCTCTCTCTCTCACTCTCTCTCTCTCTCTCTTTCATAGCACTTTGTCTTTCCTAATGAAAATGTCTTGAACTTTCTAAGACTTGTCATTCTTCTTTCTACCAATTACATGGATCAACACAACAGAAAGGCAGGCCTGGTGGTGCAGGGGAAGTGGACAACTGTGAACACTCAGGAAGAAGGACCAGCTCTTCCAGCTCTAAATTTAGTTAGGACTATCCTCTATCCCAAGGAGATTGCAATTTATTGAAATAAGTAATAAACAATACAGGAGATCTATAATTAAGCCCTCATACGTACATGCTATCCACACAGTGAAGAGAATGATGGATTGTGTGGGCTGGGATAATTGGATAAGGTGACCTTCAGAAGTTGGGACCTGTGCTGGACTCCAAAAGAAGGTAAGATTTAATTAATAAGGGGAAAGGAGGAAGGTCATTCCCATGAGAGAAATGTCATTAGCAAAGTGCAGAGGCAGACAGGGACATGTCATGGTCTGGACCCAAAAGTAGGAACCACATGATTGGCAGGAGGAACAGATAAGTGTTGAACTGGGTAGAGCAAGAAAAAAAAAAAAATCTAGTGTACCTAATCCTTTGTAGTACCATGATGTAAATATTTAGAAATATGTACTAATTGATAGTTACCCAACATCCAGCAACAGGCAGTTTTCTGTAGAGGCTCACAGTTTTTATTTCTTCTTCTCCTGCCTTAGTGCTTCCACTCACCTCCTCCCCATATCAGCCCTTCCCTTCCTATCTTTTACTCCACCAAGATAGGAAGATAGATGGGGTGGGGTACACATGGGCATGGCTAATTAGAACAAAGAGACACTGCTGAGCAGAAGAAAAAAAAAAAGCCAAATAGAGAAAGGAGAAGAAAGAAGAGGGAAGAAACAGCCCTCTCCTTTCCTCAGCTTTTTCTCCATGCCTTGGAGCTTCCGGTGGTTGAAAGGAGACTCCAGCATCACCACACAGTGCTGTGGAGATGCAGCCACCAGTCCTGAATCGCGGCTGTCCACGTTGGGCTCCAGATTTGTGTGACTGCCTACTTTGGTAGCTTTCCTTGAATGTCTCAGGGAATTAAACATCAAGCTCAAGAGAGCCAAAACAGAGCCTAGCTTCTTCCTCATCATGTGTTCCTGCTCTTCTGTACATTTTCTTACCATTATCCTTTGTTACCTTACTTATCCCTTTTCCCCTTAAGCCAGATTTTTTTTATGGTAATTCTGCCTACAAAACATCTCTAGATTCCATCCTTTTCCATTCCCACTGTCATGGCCCACCTTGGTCCCTTGTTACCTCTTTGTATTTCAACTGTTCTCCCTGTATTTGTCCTGACCATTACTTCCCCTACCACTTTCTTGATGCCAAGGTTAAGGTTGGCTTTTTAATGCCACAGTATTGTCATGCCATCTCTTTGCTTCAAAAAACCCATGTGGATCCCCATTCCCTACAGCAAAATGTCTAGATCCCCTGGTCTGCTATTTCAGGTTCTCTGAATTCTGACTCTATATAGTTTTGGCCTCATCTCTCACTCTTCCCTCTATTTGAGCTGTTTAATAACTCATTTACTGCTTCATCTATTTCCTTAGCCTTTACTAGTAGTGTGTCCAGAGCTACAATATGTGCGCCACTAACCCTCCATATCTTTCTCTACCAAGACATTTCCTTTCTTTTCAGGCTCACTTCGAACAGCTCATCCTCCTCCTCACCCAAGCTAGAATGTGCATACAACATAGAAAACCACACTGCATTTTGGAGAGGGAATGAATGATTCAATCAATCAATGAATAAAGAGATTAATAAAAGATGGGATTCTTGCCTGTATTAGAGGTATTCTCTTGCATTCCAAGCCATTCCTTCTTGTTCAGGCTGAGCTTCCCCAGAGCCTGTCTGTTCCAATTGATCCATAACACTTACTAAAGTATGAATGATGCACCAGTTAAATCTAGGATTTGACTTGTTTTTCGTTGTAAGCACTTCCACTCAGGGCATGTAAGAGCAGCCTCAGGTTGGGCTTCAGCGCTGTGCTCTGAGCCTTCAGTTTGACATGTGAGGTATGAGGAAACACTAGCAAGTTCAAAGGCAGACCAAACTAGAATGCAACATTTAGAGGGCTGCTCTAAGACTGTACTCCTGCACCAAAATGCTTAATGTACGTGGCAGCTCCCTTGGCTCCCCATAGTGGGCATGTGCTAGGAGATGGGCCCCAGCAGAGGTAAACTTTGTGGATTTTTCACCTTTCAGTTCCCTCCTATCCAACCTAACCTGCAGGCTTGGAGGGCTTGAGGAGCAATGGACTTAGGCTCCCTGCCGGAAATTGCCACACTTAGAGATCTATTACTTCATAGTGTTGTATCTATGAAGTAGCATATGCCCCAAGGGTAACAATTATGTCATTACTGCTGTAACTTGAAACTATCCTTCATTAGATGATTGAATACTCCACTGCTCCTAGAGAAATAGAATGGAAATGTTTGAGGATATGAGCAAGATGATAGAGAACTCCATAAGGAACCCTGGGAGAAACTTAGGCAGGCAGCAGCAAGGCCCTAAGGAGTGACGCTGAAGGGACAGAGGATGAGGAAGGGGAAAGAAGAAATTGCTACAAAGATTGATAGTATATTATGTCTAAAAAATCATTCGCATCTTCTAAAGTCATTTCAAATGTATTCTCTCTTTTGATCCCCACAATGCTGCTATGGATTAGGAAGAGCAGGTTTAACTTTTCTTCACTTCATAGATGGGGGAATCTAGGCTGAGTGAAGTCTGGCAACTTAACTTTGGTTCAACCAGCTATTTAGAGACTAATCTAGATTTCAAACCAGTCTTCTGACTCCTAGTTGAGTGATCTTGCTACCTACCATACCACCCCACACCTGAATATGCCTTTCAGTAGCAAAGTAAATCTAGCATGTATCCTGTAAATCTAGCATCCAACTAGCTTTTTACACACGGTGGTTACCAGATCTGGGGACCTAAGGGAAACTCCTGCAAACATGGGTCTCTCAATTGACAAAGTTTCAAACATGCCTAAGACATGATTGATTTTACTAATCTTGGGGACTCCTGGCACACAGGTCAAAAGAATTGTCTCCTGGCATCTATACGCCAGCAAGCACCCCATGTCAAAATTGAACCTTGTGATTATTAAAATGTCTGCTGTGAGCTCCTGCCGGCTCTTGCCGCAACCATATTGAACTATCCAAAATGATAATCTGGTGTGTGGCAGTAACTCAGACTGAACAGGTCCATCACTCACAGAGGGGTGGCACATCCTCCAGGGTTCCTGTGTCTTTTGACAGAGACAGCATTTTTTCCTCAAGCCTTCACTCATCCTCTACACAATTTATTTTTACAGAACTCCCTTCATACACATCAGCACTGTTCACTTTACCCAGAAAGTCAATCACCAGTTGCCAAGAGAAAGGGAAGATTCCTTGGGGAAGATTTAAAGAGAGACTTAGACTCAAGGCCAGAGCGTGGTGAAAACAGGAGAAAGGAGTGAGACAAGAGAACGGTTGGGCCCGAGATGGGACACAGGTAGACATAAATGAGAGAAGGGGGATGACTTTGGATATGGGGGAAGAGAGAACAGAGAGCTGGGCCAAACCAGGCTCCTCCCCACTGTACCTTGCAGTTGTTCACTCTTGGTCTTCAGTTTCTAGAGGCCTAAACTCAAGCGCTCTTGCCCAGGAGTGGGAACTACATAACATCATTCTCCAAAGTTCAGAAATCAAAGAATTCTGGGAGGACTCTTAATAATAACAATCAAAAATAACAAATGTTGGGGGCGAGGAGGCTCAACTAGTAATATCCCTTTCTTCCACCTGAATTCAGAGACAAATGAGAGAGAAGTTCAGGAATTAGATGAAGATATATCAAAAACAGTATCACTTTTACCAATAAAGACTAAGCTGACTTTTAATCAGGTTGAACTAGTTGGCTTATGCTGCTCTACCCTTTACATTGATAGTCCATTCAGCCGGAAATGAGGCCTACCTCTGTGAGACACACTAAGAGGAAGAGCCAAAAATAGGTGCTTCCTATAGGCAGCCTGGCTAGAGAAAAGGAAGGCAAGAAGAAAGGACAGAACTACACAGGCTCTACTGCTTCTTCCAAACTCACCCATCAAAACAGAGTACAGAGACAAAGGCCTGAGGAGCTTCCCTAATTTTTCATTACCTGGAATGAAACAAGTGGGGATTGAACATCCTGTCCCCCAACATGTAACACTTGTTTGTCCTTTATATATTACAAAACACTGTGATACATTAAGAAGCCAGGTCTTTATAACAACCCTCTATGCAATCTCTATTAGGATTTTCATACTTACTTCATCAGTGAGAAAAATGAGGTTCAAAATGGTAGGTGACATGATTCCTGTCATCTTCAAGTATATGGTAGAGCTAGAATCCAAATCAGATTTATCACAATTTTTTGAAGCCAGGTTTCAGAAACAAAACAAAACAAAACCCTAAAACAAAAACAAAACAAAACAAAACAAAACAAAAAACAGGTGAGGCAAAACACTTGCAACAATTAACAATTGCAGGGAAACTGTGAAGGTAGCTGAAGACCAGGAAGCATACTTTCATTTAACAAATATTCACCTACCACATGCTAAATACTGTGCCATGCACTGGGGATGGAGCTTAAACAAGACAGACACAACCCTTACCTTATTAAGCTAGGATAGAATAGGAAAGTGTTTGGGTTTCAAGAAGACCCTTCAAGGAGGGAAGCAACTCATGGTGTGTGGGTGGGTGGGGGGCATCTACAACCTGGGCTCACATCCCAAGAGTTCACTCCAGACTCAGGATCAGCATCAACTGAAATTGGCCTTGGGTGTGGGGTTTAAGAAGCCAGGTTTGGTCTTGGGATCCAGTGCTATGAATGAAAGAATTTAACCCTGGGTGCCCATAACACTATGGTAGCCAATATGACTGGATTACAGTGAGATGAAGCTCCCTGATCTATTACTTTATCATTTCGTTGTGTTGAATTTTTTCCTGTCTTTGGTTTATTTTATTTTTCTGTGCATCTCTAAATGAAGTTCCTTGTTAAAATCCCCAAAATTGTACAGGATGAACCACATAAAGGGAATTACCCATGATGGGACTGGATCTATTAGAAAGTGAGAAGTGAGATGTGGGAGTGACCAGATGTAATCTTGGAGACTCTGGAAGGACCAGAAAAGTGGGCAAACTGTGTGATAAAACCCACGGAGTGGAGGAAAGAGGATAGCTCCCATGGTTGGAATTCTCTTTGCTTGATTTGAAAACACCCCTAAACCCACAGTACTGGAACATGTGCTCTTCTTACTGGGCAGTCCATGTCTTCCTATTTTAAAGTTTGCTAAAAAGAAAACAGTTATCAATGGCTACCAACTATTTTCTGATATCCAAGGATCGAGGACTATTGAGTGGGCTCTGCCAGCATTAATTGACTTGTGCAATTTTAGGATGCTGCTCTCTATTGGTGGAGCCTTATCTCTCGGTCATATCGTGTGGTTTTCCCTGAGAACAGAAAGAGCCTGGGCTTCTTGTAAGAGTGATGATGCTCTTCCAGAGGAGCTACATAGCCCTTTCATTACACATGCTTTCCTGAGTCTACTCTGTAGATAACAGGCCACTCAGACAGAGCAGGACAAGGTTCAGCCCACATTCAATGCAGAGGAGTAGTTGTAACGGATTTTGATATCTTTTCAAAGAGTAATATTCATCATGCTTTTTAAGCCTTTCCAATTTGCCAAATGTACCTTAGATTGATAATTATCATCCGTGTCTCCCATTATTCTGGAATCTCACATTTAAGACTATCTGGTTGTGTTTTTTTTTTTTTTTTTTTCCTCAACAAAGTGTCTAATCTGTGGACAAGAAATGTATCCACTCTAAGGATAGATCAATGACTTATTTATTTATTTATTTATTTATTTATTTATTTATTTATGATAGGAACACAGTGAGAGAGAGAGGCAGAGACACAGGCAGAGGGAGAAGCAGGCTCCATGCACCGGGAGCCTGACGTGGGATTCGATCCCGGATCTCCAGGATCGCGCCTTGGGCCAAAGGCAGGCGCCAAACCGCTGCGCCACCCAGGGATCCCGATCAATGACTTTTTTTAAACATTAGATTATTGTTACTCAGTTAATAAGAATTATGTAAACATCATATGGCATGTATCAACAAGTATGGATTTCCCTGAATAGAATACCTATCTAGATGTCCAGATAATTAGGCTTGTGTCTAATTAACTAATTAATCACAATGTATTACTTTATTAATTTTTTTATTACTTTATTTTTAGTTTCTTCAAAAATCTTATTGAGGTATAGCAATATACAATAGCCTATACATATTTAAGTGAACCATTTGGTAAGTTTGATGTAGTGCATTCATGAAACCATCACCATAATCAAGATAATGGACACAAATACTGCTCCTCCCCTGCCCAAATTTTCCTCCTTCCTGCTTTCTTCCCTTCACCACCACTACCCCTAGAGTCCCAAGAAGCCCATCGTCCATCATTAGGTTGTATATTCTATGATTTTATAGAGAGGGGATCATATAGTATGTACTCTCTCTTGGTGTGTTTTTTTCATTCAGCAAAATTATTTTTAGATTCATCCATGTTGAAATTTATGTCAATAATTAACTCCTTTTGATAGCCCAGTAGTATACCATTGTATGGATTATACCACAATTGAATGATCTGTTGATGGGCACTTAGATATTTGCTATTTGCTATATTTATATTTGGGAAAATAGAACTGCTATAAACACTTATGTATAAATCTTGTATGGATTTATGTTTTATTCTCTTATGGGTAAATACCTACAAATGAAATGGCTTCATCATCATTATCTTTCATAATTTTTTTAAAAAAGCTGCTCAACTGTTTTCCAAAGTAGTTATACCATTTTACATTCTCAACAGCAGTTTATGAGAGCTCTAGTTTCTCTATAACCTCTTCAAACTTAGTAAGATTATTATTTTTTATTGTAGCCATTTGAATAGTATGTGGTGGCTTTTTTATCGTTCTTTTAATTTGCATTTCCCTAGTGATTACTACTGTTTAGCAACGTTTCAGTCATTTGGTTTATCGTGTATATATCTCTTTGGTAAGGTACCTGTTCAAATCCTTGCCCGTTTTGTTTTTTAATTTGGCTATTCTCCTACTATTGAGTTTGGAGACTACTTCATATATTCCTAATACAAATCCTTTAATAAATACTTACTTTGCAAATATATTCTCCTAGTGTGTGGCTTATCTTTATTTTAACAAAATCTTGCAAAGAACAGAAAGTTTTCACTTTGTTGAAGCCCAATTTATCAATTTGCTCTCTTATGGAACAAGTTTTTAGTATCATACCTAAGAAATATTTGCTTAACCCTAAGTCACAAAGATCTTCCCTAGGTTTTCTTCTAGAAGTTTAACAGTTCTAGGTTTTACATTTAGATCTGTAATCCGTTCTGAGTTAATTTATTCATGTTGTAAGAGGTGTGGATCAAAGTCTCTTTTCTTTTTTAAACACACAATGCTATTACAATATTACTGACTGTATTTCCTATGCTGTATCTTTCATTCCTATAACTTATTTATTCCATAAATGGAATCTTGTACCTCCCCCTTCCCTTCATTCCTTTTGCCCAACTCCTACCCCTTCTCCTCTGGCAACCATCAGTTTGTACTCTGTATTTATAGTTTGTTACTGGTTTTGTCTTTTCATAGGTTTTGTTTTTTCAGTTCTGCATATAAGTGAAATTATGTGGCATTTGTCTTTCTCTGTCTGATTTACTTTCCTTAGCATAATATCCCTTAGGTCCATCCGTGTGGTCACAAATGATAAGATCTCATTCATTCCTTCTTTTTAATATTTTATCTATCCATTCATGAGAGATACAGAGAGAAGGAGACAGAGACATAGGCAGGGAGAAGTAGACTCCCTTCAGGGAGCCAAATACAGTACTCAATCCCAGAACCCTGGGATCACAGCCCAAGCCAAAGACAGGTGCTTAACCACTGAGCCACCCCGGAGCCCTGAGCTCATTCTTTCTTAAGGCTGAGTAATATCCCATTGCTTATGTATACCACATCTTCTTCATCCATTCATTTATCAATGGACATTTAGGTAGCTTCCATATCTTGACTATTGTAAGTAATGCTGCAATAAACATGGGGCTACATATCTTTTTGAATTAGTGTTTTTGTTTTCTTTTGGTAGGTACCCAGTAGTTACATTACTGGATTTTATGTATTTTTAATTTTTGAAAAAACTCTATACTGTTTTCCACAATGGCTGCACCAATTTACATTCCAATCTACAGTGCACAACGGTTCCTTTTTCTCCACATCCTCGCCAAAACCTGTTATTTCTTGTCTTTTTGATTCTAGCCATCCTGACAAGTGTAAGGTGGTATCTCATTTTTGTTTTGATTTGCATTTCCCTGAAGATTAGTGATGTTGAGCATTTTTTCATGTATCTTTTGGCCACCTGTACATCTTCTTTGAAAAATGTTACTCAAATCTTCTGCTCATTTTTTTTTCTTCTGCTCATTTTTAAAATCAGATTGTTTGTTTGCTTGTTTTGGTGTTGAGTTGTATAAGTTCTTTATGTATTTTGGATATTAACCCTTTATCAAATATGTCATTTACAATCAAAGTTTATTTTCTTGCATATGGATGTTCAACTGTTCCCGTATTATTTGTTGAAAAGACTGTCCATTTTATACAAAATTTCCTTTGCACTTTTGTGAAAAATCAGTAGTCCATATTTTTGTGGGTCTATTTCTGGGTTCTCTATTCTATACAATTGAACTGTTTCTCTATCTTTACACACAAACCAGACTGTGTTGATTACCGTAGATTTATAGTAAGCCTTGAAGTTAAGCTGTTAGTTCCTCAACTTCTTCAAAGTTGTTTTGTCTATCCTAGGTACTTTGCATTTTAATGCAAATTTTAGAATTGGTTTTCCAATTTCTACCTAAAAACTGGGGGAGAGGTGACATCTTAACCATATTGATCTGTCGATTTGTGAACATGGTGTGTGTTATTTATTTAGAACTTATTTTACTTCCCTCAACAATGTTTTTCAGTTTTTAATTTATGGGAAATCTGTTGTCAAGTATGTTATGCTTTTTATGGTTTAAGTGCTATGTTTTTATATTTCAATTTCTAATCTTTAATCGCAAGTATATAGAAATACAATTGATTTGTGTATATAGGTCTTATATCCAACAATAAGCTAAATCAAATTCTAGTGTATATAAATATAAATATATTTACATAATGTACATATACATAAATATATACATATATTTATATCATGTATTATACATACATTATATGTGTACACATATATAATTCCATAGAATTTTCTTTTTTTCATAGAATTTTCTAATTGACATTCATGTTGACATAGACACTCATGTTGTCTGCATATAAAGACTGTTTTACTTCTTCCTTTCCTCCTTTCTAGTTCTTTTTCTTACCTTATTGCACTAGCTAGCACCTCTATTATAATGTCAAATATAAGTGGTGAGAGTAGACTTTCCTGATCACAGAGGGAAAGTATTAAGTATAATGCAAAATGCAGTATTTTCTAGATTCCAATTATCAGGTTGAAGAAGTGCCCTCTTATTCTTAGTTTCCTGAAAGATTATATCAGGAATGCATATTGGATTTTTGTCAAATAAATCATTATCATAGTTGCCCAAAATGAGTGATACAGATATTATCTTAAAAATAGTCAGAAAAAAGACACATTATGTACAGAGGAATAAAGATAAGGATAACAGTAGACTTCCCATCAGAAACAATGTAATCAAGAAGACATTGAAGGAACAGTTTTTAAGTACTGAAAGAACAAAACTACCCACGTAGCATTCTATACTAAACAATGTCTTTCAAAAAATAAAGACTTCTTTGTACATAAAAAATCTAAAAGAATTCAGTACCAGCAGACTACCATTATAAGAAATGTAAAAAGAAAAGTATGCTAAATAGAAATATATATTAATATCAAACAGTGAAGATTACTGAAAATGGCAACTATGTAAGTATATGTGTACACAATTCTTTTTTCTTTTTATTTAAATCACTTTAAAAGATAATTAATTGTTTAAAGCAACATATTAATAATGTAGTGTGGTGTATATAATATATGCAGAAGGAAAATATGTCACAACAATAGAACAAGGGGTATGATAAGGTTCTTATACTCTCCATGAAGTGGTACAATATCATTTAGAGGTGGACTATGATAAGTTAAAATATTTTATAAACCCTAAAGCAACCATTAAAATGATATAACAAAGAATTATAGCTAATAAGTCAACAAAGGAGATAAAATGGAATAATAAAAATCAGTAAATACAAAAGAAAATATAAAAAGAACAGATGGGGTAAATTTAAAAAAATCTGGAATTATGACAAACTTAAATCTGATCATATCAATGAGTTCATAAATTATAAGTTCATTCAAGTCAGAACTATACCTTCTCATTTTTTCCATGGCATGCAGCACAGGTTACATGCATGATCTTGCTGAATAATCACTATCTTATTCAGATGTCACAACAACAAAAAAAAATCATCATTCCAATTTTACTGAAGAGAATGAGACATGAAGTTAAGTTACCCACCCAAGCTTATACAGAAAACTGTAGCTATTTATAAATATAACTCTCTCTCCAGATTCCAAGTCTGGGCAGTTTCTATGTACCAAAAAACCCCTGTTGAGAGCAGCAGGAGGGCTGGGGGAACCAGAGGTGGTGGACCTTGGAGCGGGCAGTGCTACATTTACCCCCATTCACCCCTCTAGCCATCTCCCTCTGTGCTCAGGGTCACATCTGCTCATGCAGGCTCACCATAGGTAGGTACTTCTGAGCTGAAATTCTTATAAATCTACTTACCAAGCTATGCTTCCTGGCACATGGCTGTACATGCCCAGAGAATGGGGAGCCATCTAGATGGAGAATGAGGAGCCTCCGAATTTGTCCCTAACTTCCTCCGGGCCAGCAATGACACTCCTCATTCTCCTGGCCTATCACTGCACTGGGAATTCCTTGAAAGCACACGTTGCTTAACTGTCCTAGCATTCTTACAGAGGATTCTTACTCAAGACCTGACTGTTGGTTCATGATCCTTGCAGAACAGCCCAGTTTTATCCCAGTGCTGGTGAGGGCCTCTGGTGGTTCCTCTCTCACCTACTTTGGTGTATTTGCATAGGCTTCTGTCACCCATAACTGCGACTGCTCTGCCTCTAGGAATCAGTCTGTTTTAATCATTTGCTGAATCTCCTTTTCCTTTAACCTTCTTCCTCCCCCCTGGAGCGGAGGTGCATCTGGTTTCATGATCTCCCATTTTGAATGGCAATCAGTGTTGCACCAGACGTGGCTTCTCATATCCTTGACTTTATCTTAATAAATAATCCAACATATTTAGCAGAAATCATTGCATCTTTGTTTAGGGATTAGGAGTGGAGATATATTTAAACTGCACTGAGCACTGGTAATCCTGAAAGGGCTGAAGCAATCCTGATAGCACGATGGGGCCACAGCAGTTAGTGTACTTGCTCAGCTGCAGATGTTATTAAAGCAGCTGTCTGAGCTCAGTACAGAGCAGATAAGAAAAGATCAGTATGCATGTGCACACATGTGCATAGGCTCACTTTGGTGTGCATGGGTGTAACAAATACACATGCCTCCTGCACGCTCCAAATGCATGAACTCATGCAATTATGCTTGCAAACCTATGCAAATTCAGATGAGTTCACACATATGAACAGGCATATGTGAAACATGTGTATTCATGCATATGTAAGCATATGCCCACTCATGTAATTTTGCAAGTAAATGTAGAGAAATGTCTCTGTGAACATGCATACATGATCACTCCCCCTACACTTCTGGTGGTATAAATATGCAAATAAGCAGTCCTGAGGATGGGAACCCCTGGGATCCAGATATACAGTTTGCAAATAGCTCTGTGTCTGTCATAGCTGTTTCTTCTTGCATTTGTACACAGCAGTCTCTGTCTCTTGGGTGTTTTAGCAGAGCCTACCTTGGCTGCCTTATGATGCCAGGAATTACTTGGAAACCCTACTAAAGCCTAATCAATTCACTTTCTTTTGCCCCAGGAGTTAGGACACCACTAATAGCATTAAAGCATCTCAGCTACCTGCCCACAGTCTGCCATGAGGCCACTGCTCCAACCGCCAGTAGCCTTGATGTTTCTTTCATTTATTCATTCATTCTCTCAACAGGTATATCTTGGGTTCCTGCTGGGTATTCTGTGCAACGAGTTGCATGGGATATAAGTACATATAGGCATATTTCTGTCTTTCAGGATCTTGTGGGAAGGAATACAAAAGCTTACATGTAAAAATCAGTTATGTAACAGTAAAAAGCAGTTACATAATGGTACAATAATGCTAAGGTTCCAAATGAGCATGTGCTCTGGCCCCCAAGACCATGTTTGGATATTCATTAGAAGGATTCACAGGCCTCAGTATATAAGTGTACTCATGGCTAATGTTTATTTCAGTGATGTGATAAGGACACACAGCTGGATCAGAAGGGAAAAAGACATAGGTAGGATCTAGAGGAATCCATGTGCACATTTCCCCATGCCTTCTCCTTCCTGAGATTGGGCATGCATAACACACTCTTCCCCAGCAACAAAAAATGTAGCAATACATGTGCAATGTTTCTGCCCGAGGAGGTCCATTAAAGACTCAGTGCCCAAGATTATTTTGGGGGCTGGTCACATAAGCACATAGTTACCCATGTACCTAGCATATACCAAAACTTCAGCTTCCCAGAAGGGAAATGTGTGGTCTAGGCAGTATGAGTCACTCTTATCACTTAGGGAATGCATTATATGAGAGCAGGGACCTATTCGCCAGCCCAGGACCAACATGATGGTTGCCAGGTTTCCAGATGCCAGCCCAGGACCAACCTTATAAGCAGACTTCCTAAGGATAGCAGCATCCGTCCTGCTCTGTCAACTCTTCCCTACGGAGAGTAGGGAGGAAAAGTGAATAGTTCTAGGGAGGGAAATACAAGAATGAGCTGGGAAGCTCAATGGAGCAGAGGGCTTTTGAACTGGTCTTGAAGTTTGATTAGGATTTAGGCAGGTATAGAGGACTGGGGGGTGCTGAAGACTACAACAGCTTAGTTCCAAGGGAGAAGAGCAAGGTAGCCAAGAGCATGGGATGTGGGGGAAATAGGCTTCGTGATCTATTCAACAGACTGGTGTCTCTGCCATGAGCTAGAAATTAATAGGCATGGGGGATTGATTGATTTTTAAAGATTTTATTTATTTATTCATGAGGGACAGAGAGAGAGAGAGACAGAGAGAGAGACAGGCAGAGGGAGAAGCAGGCTCCATGCAGGGAGCCTGATGTGGGACTCGATCCCGGGTCTCCAGAATCAAGCCCTGGGCTGAAGGCAGCGCTAAACCACTGAGCCACCTGGGCTGCCTGGCATTGGGGGATTTAGATCCAGCCGTTAGAGCTATCAACTAAGAAAGGAAATAGAGGCAACCCAGCAATTTCAGTAGCAGGATCAGGGAAGAGGAACCCAGTAATGTCTTAGGAAGTGCTTGAGGATTCAAATCTAGCTGGGACCTGAAGGGCGAGTATGGATGTAGGGAGAGAAGATGGGTGGAGAGAGACTGGTGTTCCAGGACTGCACATGCAAAGGCCCAGGAGAGAAAGAACACATGGCAAGTCAAAAAGTCTACACCAAGTTATTGTCCCTGGGCAGGCCAGAGCACTATAGGTACATTTTTCCCTTGTTTGTTTTGTTGCCGAAATAAGATCTTAATCATCAGGGCCAGGCACACTTTCAATTATTTAATTCTATATTGTTTAATGCCCATCAAATATATAATTATGTTACAGTGAGAACACCAGAGTTCATGACAGTTAGAGGATGTTTTTGTGGTTATTCTTGACGCTTCCTTTCTCTAGCTCACATCCAATATATCAGTGAATCCTGTTGTCTCTACTTAGAAATATATCCCCAAGCAGCCCGTCTCTCACCATCTGCACCGCTATCAAAGGAGTCCAAGTCACCAGTATCATTCCCTTGATTTCCCTGCAGCAGCCAGCATGTTCCTCTAAAATGCAAATCAGATTATGTTTCTCTCTTGCCTAAAATGTTATACACACTTACCATTGCATTTGGTATGAAGTCCAAAGTACTTCCCACAACCTAATGCCCCAGTGGTCCAGCCCCTGCCTAGCTCTCTATCTTCAGGGTATCACTCGCTGTGCTATTTACTAGCCTACACCCACCCTGGCCCTCTTTCTACCCCTGGAACACACCAAGTTCATTCTCACCACAGGACCTTTGCACTTGAAGTTCCCTCTGGCTGGAACTGTCTTTTCCTAGTTCACTGGGTTGCTGATTCCTTCTCATAGTACAGGTCTCTGCCAAGAAGCACCTGCTCAGAGAACTTAGCCAGCTTCTCTACTCTAAGTCTCCCTTCAACACTACTCCCATCTCAATGACTTACTGTTCAGCTACCCAGGGTTCTTTTGGTTATATAACTATCACTATCTGTTTTTTCCTTACTCAGATTTTGTTGTCTGTCTTCCCTCAATTGCAATGTACATTGCTTGATGGCAGGGGTCCTGCCTAGCTTGCTTATCCAACACTTAAAAATATACCTGGCACTGTGTCAACAAATACTTACGGAATGAATGAATTGTGTCTTAGCCAGCAAGTAGCTGGAGTGGGCCATTATAGGGAGTCCTGGACTCTCTCTTTTATATGTGTTGGGACACAGAGCATTCCAACCACTCTGGCAGGCAGATGCTGGGGAAAGTGTAACAACAAGGAAGTCAAGGCAGCCAGCAGACACCAGGACAGTGGGTCCTGAGAAGGCCTGTGGCACTGTCACCAGGGTAAGACAGGCATCTGTAGCCAGTTAGTACACAGGCAATCCACAGGAGCCCAAATGGTCAAGCTGAACAAAGAGCCTCAAAGAGAAGACAGATGTTATGAGGACTCTAGATATGCAGGCTATCAGAAAGGTCATCCAGGGGCAGCCCTAATGGCTCAGCGGTTTAGTGCAGGCTTCAGTCCAGGTCGTGATCCTGGAGACCTGGGATCGAGTCCTATGTCAGGCTTCCTGCATGAAGCCTGCTTCTCCCTCTCTCTGCCTGTGTTTCTTCCTCTCTCTCTGTGGGTCTCTCATGAATAAATAAATAAAATCTTTAAAAAAAAAAAAAAAGAAAGGTCATCCAGGCTAACAGGGCATTTTTATTGGGAGGGCAGAAGCATGGCAATTAGGGAAATTGAGACAGACAGGCAAATCAGGTGTGGTAGCTGGGCACTAGCTGGAAGTCTGGACTTTAGGGTCAGAACTCTTCTCTGGAAGGACTGGCAAAAGTGAGACAGGCCTAGTCCTAGAGGAATGGGTTCACACCCCAAAGCAGCAATTCAGAAACCTCTCTATCTGCATGGAGTGCAACTGGTGGAATCATGGGTGTGGCAGACCTTAGGGTGTTTGAGCTGGGGCATAAAGAACCACTCCTCTGGCATGGAGCTGCTCCTTTCTCCCCCCATGGTGAATTCTGAGGTTGGTCTCAGATGTCAGGGAGCTTAGTAAAGTGGCCACAGCTGTGATTGCTAAGAGGCAGAGCAGGGGAGCAAGGTGCCAGGAGGCCAACACCACAAGGAGCCACGCACAAACTTTGCTCAATCACACTTTTTTCTAGGACCAGCTCTGAATATAATTCTCTGGAACCAGCAAGAAGAGAGGTTAGAAAAGGGCTTTGAAAGCAGATTTCTTTAGCAGGAGAGAAAGCCATGCCAGTGGCCCTTCCCACTAACATTCAGCCAAGCTAAAACCTTTGAAGCTGGGTGTTCTGGAACTCCAGCAGCTTAAAATGCACTCTGACCCAATTTTGTTCAGAGTTTGCAGAAGCTAAGATGATGTTTCTCCTATATCTTATGACAAACCATAGTCTTTCTCCAGCTCAAGAGTTTTCAGTGGAGAAAAGAGGAAATGGGGCAGGTTTCAGAGCCCATAAACACAGCTCCTTCTCCGTGTACAGTAAAATATGGTAGAAGAGCAACTGCTCTGCAGCATTTCTTGGGGCCCCGGTAGCTGGCGTCCACCCCACTCACTGACAGGAACACAGCACCGCTCTGTTTGCGTGAATGCAACTCCCCAGCAGATGGTGAATCAGACCTCTATGTCTCTGTGTGTGCTTTGTACATTTTACTTGTTGGTAATGAATTTACAAATCCTTTAAGTACGGAAAACAGAGCCTTCCCACGAGCTGAACAGATGGGAGAGAAGGCTTTCTAAAGGCTTTTCAAAGTGGCCCTTCCCACCCCCCCATCCCCGGCTAATATCTTTCTCTCTGTGTCTACAAATGCTTTATTAGCTGGGGGTGAAGGAGAATCTGCCCTGCTTTTCTCTGGCTGCCTGGAAAATACTAGACTAGCCTCCCCCAGCCAGAAACCCATTGTAAGACAGTGCTGGGTCCTGGCCAGGAACCTTCAACATATCCCAGAGTGCATGCTGCATATGCATTCTGCGCATGCTGCACAGTTCATGGAGGGAAGAAGGGAAAGGGAACTTCTTCCAAAGTCAATACTTACTCCTCTGGCAGAACAAAAACTTCCAGCTTCCTTCTGAGCAGCAAGAGTGTGATGGATTGAATGGATTTGAGTTGCAAACCTGTGGTAGGTTGCATTAATAACCCTAATGTTGTATGCTTCCCTGGTCCATACCCTTTGCTGTATCATTTTGCAGGGAGTTCCCTCTTGCTTTGGTGAATGGGATGTTAGCAGTCCTGAAATGAGCAAAGGCTTTAAATGGACTTGCCCAGTGAAATTTGTTCTCTTACCCCATGAGAAAGACATGTAGGGGTCAGCATGTTGGTTTGAAGAGGAGGAGATACATGGATATGGTCTTGAACCAATCCCCTGCCAACTAGTCAGGGACGTAGGGGCAAGGCAGATCAATCAGGTGGCCATGTCCAATAGTCTAGAGGACGGTCCTCCTAATACCCTCAGCATCTCCAGCACTGAGAACCCTTCTGGAAGAAATAATAAGTATGGGAATGGCTACAATTTACCAAATGTACATAAATGAAAGGGTAGTCATTATACTAACTCTACAGAGTTGTTTTAAAGAGTGACAGATAACACACGTAAAGCATTTAGCACGCTCTTTTGGCCATGGCGAGCACTAAGCAAATGTCAATTAATGCATTGTTGAAGTGCATTGACTTGAATCATTAAAACAACCCTCAAGCTAAATATTATTATTATATCATTTTACAGATAGGAATGTTGAATCATAGAATAGTTTAGTGACATGGCCAAAATTATACAGCTGAAAAAAAACTATACAGCTGGATAAGTAGAAGAAAGCTGGGATTGAGACTCATATCCATTTAAACATGGAAACAATTAGAAAACAATACATAATTTGGTAAATGCATGTCCAGAATCAGAGCACACAGAAAAAGCTGAACATACCATAGGGGAGAAAAATTAGATTGGCCTAGAGTAGGGTTTCTCAAATTTAGCATTACTGACATTTTGGGCTGAATAGTTCTTTATTTGGGGGGGGGGGTGTATTTTGCACATTGTAGGATATTAGCAGCATCCATGACCTCTAACCACTGACACCTGAGCACCATTCTCCCCAGTATTGTCAAATGTCCCCTGAGGGGTGCAGTCACTCCAGTTTGAGAACCTCTGGTCTAGGGGTTTCAGAGGTTTCAAGTATAGGACAGACTTTAAGATGCCCAGCTAAAAGCTTACATAGCAGTTCCCAGGCTGTGAACTTCAAGGACCAAGAAAAATGTAAAAATTAAAAATAAATTAAGAGACACTACTTCAGAATGAAAAATAGTCCTTTCCAGGAAAGTATTACTAGCAATCTTCAATGAATATTCTAAAAATATAGATGTCACCTTTTTAAAACAGCAAATGTAGAGGTACCGAGGTGGCTCAGTCAGTAAAGTGTCTGACTTTGGCTCCAGTCAGGATTTCAGGGTCCTGGGGATTGAGCCCCATGTCAGGCTCCCTGATCAGTGGGGACTCTGCTTGTACCTCTGCCTCGCCCCTCCTCTCTCTCTCTGTCTCTCTCCCTCTCGCTCCTCTCTCTCTCTCTCAAATAAATAAACACAAATCTTAAAAAAAAACCAAAACAGGAAATGTTTAGGGTACAATTTGGTTTGTAAATTATATGATATGTGTTTACTTTCTTGATAAAGCTTATCAATGATAGATATTTACTAGTGCAAAAGGAAAAGCAGTCCACAAGTCTAACTTATTCTGGTACTTTCATTAGGTTTCAGAAAAACTCCTTATGTAGCCCTTATTATTGATGATGATGATGATAATGATGATGATGATTATTATTATTATTATTTCAATGTCATCAGAGACAGTGAGCTGTCATTATGGACTGGAACCAGAATGAGAACCAGAATTTTTGTTGGCTACCATCTTCAGTCTCATGTGTCACCTCATTTTTCTGGCTTCCTTAATGTGAAAAAAGACATACACTGATTTACAAGGTCGAATTTCCCTTTGATAACTGCCTTAGTCTCCTAGGGCTGCCAAAACAAAGTGCCTGCCACAAACCTGGTGGTTTAAAAACAACAGAAATTTATTCCCTCAGTTCTGGAAGTGAGAAACCTGAAATTGAGGTGTCAACAGGATTGGTTCTTTCTGGAGGCTCTGAGGGAGAATCTGCCCCATGCCTTCCTTCCTCCTGTGGTCTGGTGGTTTGCTGGCATTCCTTGGCTTGTAGACACCTCACTACAATCTCCATCTCATTTTCACGTGGCATTTTCACTTTGTCCCCCTCCTCCTCTTCTTATATGAACACCAAACACATTGGATTAGGCTTGCTTCTTACTCCATCATGACCTTATCTTAACTAATTACATCTGCAAGGACTCTATTTCCAAATTAGGTCATTTTCTGCTGTATGAAAAGTTAGGATTTCAATATAACTTTTGGGGGGAACAACCCATAACACTCACCTATTCCTTGAGATCTACTCTTTGATGCCCTCCACTCAACCCAATTTACCTTCACTATGAACATTGCCCCCTTCTAATCTCTGAAGGGGCCAACAGGGGTCATACTTCTATAATCCTAGAACTCCATATATTTGACCACCTCTTCCATCAAATTGTACTCACGGGATTGTGCTGCTACTCTGCCTCACATTGGAGTTGTTTTCCGACAGCAATAAGAGTGTTTGCTATTGTTCTAGCCATTCCCTCCTTCCTAGATCCCCTTGTAGGCTCCCATAATCTGCTTTAGTGCAGTGATGTCTAAAGAGGAAGGTTCCATCTGAGGCTAGGAAGGAGGTTCTTCTTGGTTTAATTAGAATATCCTGCAAAAGAATGCAACTTTTGTTTTGGCAGGACAGTGTGCGGTTTTACCAGGTTCTTGGTCTTCCAGGAACCTCCTGTCCACTTAATTTAGAAGATTGTCCCAGGGATTCCTGGGTGGCGCAGCAGTTTAGTGCCTGCCTTTGGCCCAGGGCACAATCCTGGAGACCTGGGATCGAATCCCACATCGGGCTCCCAGTGCATGGAGCCTGCTTCTCCCTCTGCCTATGTCTCTGCCTCTCTTTCTCTATCATAAATAAATTTTTAAAAAAATTTTAAAAAAAGAAGAAGATTGTCCCAGTCACCATTCATATAAAGTTTAGGGGAGTATGTATGCCTAGCTTCTCAGAAGCGGGGAATAGGTAAATAGTGAGGAAAGAGGGGGAAAGGAAGGAATAGGACAAGGCCTTAGGAAGATAAGTTGAGGTGGGAGGAAGGATGAACCCTCCAAAGAAAAAAAAAAGCAGAAGCCTTAGGTAAAAATCAGTGGGAAACACTTCTCAGGAGCTAATACTTAGAAAATGGAACAAAGGAGAGTCAATGCCAGCTGTCTACAATAGCATATGGGCTCGCCCAGTGATGATGCCCATGAGGAAAGCAGGCAGAAAAATCACCGGCTCGTGCTCCCATCAGTCTGGGTGAATACTGAGAGGAAAGGTCATGGTAAGTATGGCTTGTTCTCAGTCCTAAAAATTTGGATTGTGGCCTGCAAATGGCCCTGTAACCAGGCAGATCTCTGCCAGGCAACTCCTAGTAACATTAATCAAAAGACCTATCTAGAAAGTCAACCTTAGTGCATATTGAGAAAATAGCACTGGCTGGATTGAACACCTCTGGCTTGAGCATCCTTGACCTCATATGTAGACAAGCAGCACGTGAAGACCTCCAAAGTTCTCTTCCAAACTTAAGGACCCTGTATGAGGCTCCCAGGGTAGAAATAGAGAAGAAATCTCCTTCTAGTACTTTCTCCAACTTGTTCCCTCTTCCACTTCTTCCTAGCCGAACCAGCTGTGGGTTTCTTATTAGAGCTCCAGACTAACAAATGCCTCCATAGCCAGTCATTGATTTTCTAAAAATGTAACGTGCACACAAGCTCAACATGTAGAAACCCACAACAATTGAAACTTTCTCTGCCCAAAATCAATTGTAAAAGTGTATGTAAAGCTACAATAGCACTAAACTTCTCATAAAGAGGTGATTGTGCTAAGTGAGCATCTGATTTAAGAAGTGGCTCATCAGTACAGGGCTGCATCATGCCATCTAATCAGGCTGCAGCAGGAAACGTGCTGCCTCCCAGGTGAGCAGACAGCACTAGAGGCGCACGGTGGATAGAGCACCCATCTGGATGTGTAGCGGGGAGAAGCCAGGAACCCCCCTTATTCATGCCCTGCTCCTTCTTTAACCCAAGAAAAATGGGAATTAAAGCTTAGAGCACAGGGAGAGAGCAAGAGAGGAAAAGTGTAAATAAAAGGCAGACAGGGCAGGACTGGGGGGGCTAAATACAGAGTAGTGTCAAGAGTTCCAGTAGGGGTGAGAATGAGTCCCAAGGGAGGAGTGTGGCTAGAGATAAGCTAGTTGGCAACCCGACGCTTATCTACAGGACAGACTTTGGGTGTCTGCACAACAAAGTCCTGGGAGGTCAGAGCCTGCCCTTTGTCTCTACTTGCAGGACAGGAGACAGTTGCAGAGGGCTGGGATGAGTGTTAGCCTTGTGACCGGCTTTGAAGGAGTTGGGCACAGGGATTCTCCTCTGATGGGACTGCCACTGTGCCCCAGGGCCCTTCAAACCCCAGCAGATTTCCCTGCCCTGCTTATCACTATCCAAAATACTGCCTAGAGGAGTAACTCTTAATACCCTAATTGTATAGGGAAAGGGGAAGAAGCAGTGGGAAGGTCCTGGAGGATAGCTCAGATGTCGTGATGTGAAAAAGGAGGAAGAGAAGCATCACAAATGCCAGAAGGCCACGAGACCTAGACCTGTTGGAAGCCTTGCCAGGAATTTTGGATGGCTGCAAGGGAGGATTGCAGTGTGGGAGGTTGTGATAGGTCAGGATTCAACCTCACCTGATGACTGAATTTTCACAGGGACAGAAGTAGTCTTCCCTAGCTAGGACTGCTTCCAGATTCCTCTTTTCCAAGGGCAATTTACAATCTCAGAACTGCTCCTGCATTTTGGTCATGGGCCATCTCACTGATGAGAGACTTTCTCCCATTGTTGGGATAACCAATGAAATTGCTTCTCAGAAAGCCACCTGAAGGTGGCTGGTGACTTGCTAGATGTTCTGAGGGCCTATGGCAACGGAGACAGTGGAGGTAGTGGTAATGGCAGTGGGTCCCCACTCTCCCTCCTTGAGGGCTGGCAGCTGTCCCAGCAGCTCAATCTGTGTTAGCCTCACTATGCAGTAGTAAGCTATGAAGCCACACAACTGTCCCAGCTCTGTGACCTCCACACAAGCATATTAGCTACTGTGCCTCCACTTCGTCACCAGTGGGAAGGAGATTTGAGTGTTATTGTGAGAATTAGATGATGTAGGGCTTGTAAAGTGTTCAGCCCACTGCCTGGCACAGAATAAACATTCAAAAGAGCTAAAATTATAAGACATTATGTGAAGACACATAAAATGCAGCCCTGTCCTAATAAGAGTTTTCAATCTACAAGGGGGCACACTTGACTATAACACAAAAGAAAATTCAACATGCTATTAAAGATGGGGACACACCTTAGACTGACCTCACAGAGAGGTGGCCATTGGGTCACTCACATCTGAAAGATAAAAAAATTTGAGAGGTATATGGGGCACAAAGGAGCTCAGAGAACAATAATGGCCCACATATGGCAGTGTATGCTACAGTCCTGGTCTTCCAAGCTGGCTATAGGTCCTGGAACCAGCGACTGAATCATCCATTTCTTTGCGTTGCCAGTGACCCCCTGTGTGCCCGGCACATGAAGCACTCAGCGAAAATTTTCCCATAATAATGAGACATAGGGCTTGAGAGAGTACCAAGTTCATGGGAGATCCAGGAAGGAAGCCCGGTGCTTCATGAATGCCTCCGAAGATGCTTTTGGCCCTATTGGCAGGCCAGCTTGCTGTGCAGATGGAGCTGGGTTGGAACCTTGACTTCTCCATTCATTAGGGGTGTGGCCCTGCATCTATAAACTACAGATGATCACAGCACCTTGCCTGATGGGATGCCAGGAGGATGAAATGAGATCATGCATGCCAAGTTTTTAGTACAGGGTCTGGCAGGTAGACATGCACAGTAAATGTTAGCTGAGAACATAAAACAAAAAAATAAAAGCCATTAAAGTCACTTAAAATGTAATGTTGTTCAAGTCTGTTTTAAGATTAATACCTGAAGGTTGGCCTCAGGCTTTTACTGATCTGCCTTTGTCAGCCTGACTTCTAAAGAGAGGACTGCCCCACCCCCTTGGGATGACTTCCTGCTCAGTGGGGGCTGTGGAGCAGACCTGAGACAGGGAGAAAAAGACTAGGAACCTGCCCAAGGCCGGGGCAGGATTTGCCAAGCTTCCATGGAGAAATCCAGCAAGATAAACCCTTGTTCCTGAAGGGTTTGGACCGCTGAAAACAATTAACAAACATTACAAAAAAATTAGAAAAAAGTAGCCTGGGGTGGTAGCATTATCCCATTTTATTTACAAGGAGGAAACAGAAGTCCAGAGGAAGTGACCTCACCCTAATCACAAGTGGTCAAAGAGAAGTGGGAAGTCAGACTCTCTAACTGTTGGTCTAGTCTCATTTTGCCTTCCATCTGGTTCCTGAAGTGTCCCACCAGGAGATGGAAGAGAATGCAGGTACAAGGGTAGAATTTGCCACTGCTGCTATTTGTGGTTAGGTTAACACACCTGTAGGGTCTGCCTCAGTCTGGTCAGAACCCACTGGTGACTTCCACTGGCAACACCACATGCCTGGTGTGTTTACAGCCAGAGCATACTCAGTGCTCTCCAGACCCATGCTAGCCACCCCTGGAGTGGGTGCACTTGACCCAGGGACAAGAGAATGGGTTTGAGGGCCTTCGGCAGTCAACTGGATTCTGATTAAATCACCCTGGCCTTTATGAAGAAATTGTTGCTACATCTGAGCCTAAGGTGATATTGACCAACACTGCTGGACCCCAGGGCTAAATTCTTTTTGAAAAGAGTTTCTGTCAAAGATCTTTACCAGGGACGCCTGGGTGGCTCAGTGGTTGAGCGCCTGCCTTCAGCTCAGGGTGTGACCCTGGAGTCTTGGGATCGAGTCCCACATCAGGCTCCCTGCATGGAGCCTGCTTCTCCCTCTGCCTGTGTCTCTGCCTCTCTCTCTCTCCCCATCTCTCATGAATAAATAAATAAAATCTTTAAAAGCAAAACAAAACAAAGATCTTTACCACTCACCTTTGTTTCTGCTCTCTGCTGTAGGTGGAATGGACCATATAATTTGACATATAAATGGGGATCCTTTTGGTAAGGAAAGGAAGTCTACTTTGGACAGAATGCCAGGATAATGGGCAGAAAATTGGGAGGCAGCATCTAGGCAAGCCAGATATACGATCCCCCAACTAAGGACCTTCATATTTAAGCCTGGTTCCTCCTGACCCTCTGGCTGAATGGAGGAGGCCCTCTCTCTACCCCAGTACAATCACAAAAGAGCTGCTTCCATATGAAGACCCATGAGAAGAGAGAGGCCCTCCAAGGCCCACTCCCCATCTGCATAAATGTTCTTTTTCCCAGGAAAGAAAAAACCAAGGATGTTCCCATTTCAGAAACAGTGCCACAGGAGAAAGGATGGAAAGCCAATGCTTTTGAACAGAGTGAAATCCCCAAAAGATGGAACAGTCCAGTGGATGCCCTCCTCCGCCCCTGTCCTCCAAATAGTTTCTACCATTCTTCAAAGCCCACTTCACAGTCTCCTTCTGTGATGTCCAACCAAATCACCCAAGCACCAGGGACTGTCCCTCCTCAGATCTTTATAGCTCTCACTCTTGGGACCAGAGGACCTTGTGATTTCCCTTGTGATATGCCTTAATCAGACATCAAGCCAATTATCCTTAGGTATGACTTTTAGCATAGTAGGAAAACAAATCAGTCTTATAGCTACATTTTTGTAACATATATACATATGTGTTTACATAAAATATATGCATTATATATTTAAAAAATACATATTTGTATATTCCACTAAATTTACATATATTCTACTATATATAAATATACAAAGTATAAATATGTATGTGTATATACATTCATATATATAAATGAAAGAAAGAACGGATGTTTAGATGGAGAGATGAACTTACTAAATAAAAATTTATCTCAAAATAATCAAGGGAAATATCCCTAGAGAACAAGCAGACATTTGCCTAGTAGCGAGTGGTAGGATTTTCACTGTGGAGAGTTTACAGGTTTGGGAGAGGCTACTGGCTATGTTTTCTACATCTAGACTTTTGGTTTGGGACCTGACATTGTAAGGATTTACCCAGGTGGTTTCATGAGGGCATTCGGACCTTGAGCGGCAAGAGAGCATAGACAGAAAGTAAAATCAGAGTGAAGGCCAGCTCTCAAGTGGACAGAACTTCCTGGAATGGGTTACTCATTCCTTTTACCAGTGTGAGTAATGACCTTGGCAGCTGAGTCATTAATACCCACTTCTGAAACTTTTCTGTATTGATTTCTGTTGGGCTTCAGGCCTTTGCCAACCAACTTCTACATGGAGACAGAAGACTGGACACAGAGACCTACTAACATTCCTTTTCAGATTTCTAAGATTCTGGGTTCCTTTTCCAGGGATCTCCAGCTCATAAGGCAGAGATGGACTGTTTTCCAAGCTTCCTTCTCCCTCCCAGCCTCCATATATAATAAATAATACCTATTCTTGCATTCCCATCTTGAAAAACTTCTTCCAGAATTAAGTTACTAATTAGAAATTATTTCTACCCCAAACATATGCATATGTACTGCTGCTCAGCGTGTTGTTTTCCTGAGCACCCAGATGTCGCCATCAGTCCAGCTCTCTGCCCTGATGGCAGCAGCCACCCTGCCCCTTGAAGCCTCTGTCTAAGTTGCTCTTGCAATCAATGTGTGCCAGAGCCAGGTTGCCTCAGGTCCATCCGTCCTCCCAGTGGATTTTTGTCACTGGTTGGTAGTGTGTTGGAGAAAGTCGTGATCGAGATGCCTTCCTCCACTCCTCCACCAAAGGGAGATCTGGGTCAGGGAGTACAGAAGGCCAGAGCTCTCAGGGAGTCATGTGAGGAGCTTCAGGAAGCCACAGAGGCCCCACGATGACACCCCCCCACCAACACACACACATTGCTTCATCATAATAATCCAACAGATTTTGTAAACAATTATTTGGTGATTTTCATGAGTCCAGTGGCTGATAGGGAGGTCATAAATTCTGATGCCTGTGGCACCTCAGCTCTTGTCTTTTGGTTTGACTTCTCATTTAAAAGAACATTTTTAATCAGCAGTGAAACAAAAGCCAGGTAGGTGTGTCCAGAGCTTGGAGAAAAGGGAAAAGTCTGACAGAGAATGTTGGAACAATTAAATCCACTGTTGCTCATCTAATTTACAAATTGGAGTCACCTGCTCAGGGTGTGCGGGGCTCACTCCATCCCTCCCCTTGCAGCCTTATTAAGGATTCCAGGCAACTCACCAGAGTTCCTGGACATGCATAAACTCCCTGATCTGCAAGCCGATTCATATAACAGCTTCCCTAATAAAGCATGAGGTAAAGCTGCCCTGATACACCTGTTTTTATCACAGATCTCCAGCATATCCCATGAAAATAAGAGAGGCAAAGGTAAGGCTAGACCCAGATGTATTTACCATATTTCTGTGAATGGGCTCAATGTTTAAAACGTGGCCTTAACCACTCAGATATCATTGAGTGGATAGCTGGATTTAAACATAGAATTAATTATAAAATTGTTTAATTCATCCTTAAGCAAGCATTTACTGAGTGTCTACTCTGTGCCGAGCACTGGGTGAGGCACAAAGGATATTTACCATCCAGTGGAGAAAGAGAAAGTCCTATGGAGAAGCAACTACCACACACAGGGATAGGTAGTATAATAGAGGTCATTTGCCAATTGCTGTAGAAATATACAGAAGGACTGACCATCTCAATTTAAGGAGAGAAAGGATGAGACGTCAAAGAAGGCTCCAATGGAATAGTCTGGAAGGATAGATTTTGGGGAGCCATTATGAAATCTAAAAGGAAGGGGTGCCTGGGTGGCACAGTCATTTGAGCAGTTGACTTTTGCTTTCAAGTCGTTATCTCAGGGTTGTGAGAATGAGCCCAGAGTTGGGCTCTGTACTCAGCGCACAGTCTGCTTGAGATTTTCTCCCTCTCCCTCTGCCCCTCCTACTCATACTCTCTCTCTCTCTAAAATAATAAGTAAATCTTAAAAAAATAAATCTGAGAGGAAAACCTGGCTTGTGGCAGATCAACATATTACAGTCCCCTCTATATATTTTCAATGCATACCTATATGTGGGGTATGGTGGTAACTCCCTTTATTCTCACAGCCACCAACTGAGTTTGGAGCAATCTCACACTCATCTTTGTAGTGTCGTTTTTAGGCTGCTCGGACTCTACCCTAGGACCCTTGAGTGCTGTAGAGCCATTATTTTGCTTTAGTTGATGAGGATGGAGCAAACTGAGGCCCTGAACAGATGCCACGCTTAACCTCGCAGATGATGCCTTTTGGCACACCACACCCCTCTCCAGAGCGCTTCAGTCTGGGAACTACCCTCAAACTCCTTAAAGTCTTTAATTTCAAATTCTCATCTCTTCCCAAGTGAGTGGTTTCTTAATACCCTTCATACCTTTTCAGGTCAAAGACATCTACTGGGATCCCTGGGTGGCACAGCAGTTTGGCGCCTGCCTTTGGCCCAGGGCGCGATCCTGGAGACCCGGGATCAAATCCCACGTCGGGCTCCCAGTGCATGGAGCCTGCTTCTCCCTCTGCCTATGTCTCTGCTTCTCTCTCTCTCTCTGTGACTATCATAAATAAATTTTAAAAAAATTTAAAGACATCTACTACCTAGTATAATGTCTGGCATATAACTGGAGCTCAATTGTTTTTTGTTAAAGCTATTTCTCATAATCATGTGCTGACAACCTATAGTATGAGGAGTGCATTTCCCCGGAAATGATACCTTGAGTTTTCAGTAAGTACTCTGCACATACATACGTTATAATATTTACATATAAGACTGTCCAAACATTAAAACATATATAAGTATGTTTAATTCACTATGCCAAGCCATGGAGATAAAAAGCCTTGGCCCTATCTGTCTCTGGGAACTCAGAGGCAAAATGCTGCTTGAATTCAAGACAACATTCTGTGCATTTTTCCTGATGCAGTGAGAAGATGAATCTTCTAGGGAAGGAAATGCCTTCCCACTCAGCGAATCAAGAACAAGATCCAGCTTTTTTTTTTTTTTTTTTCCCCAGAAGGTCTCAGCATATCCTAAGAACCAGAATTCTGTGACATTTTACATTTCCCTTCCCTGGGAAGAAGCTGAATGAAAGTTTTCTGATACGGATATATTTAGTCATCCTGGACCCACCAGACAACAATGGGGAGGGAAACGGTACTATATGAGGAGGATCTTTCATATTCATAAGTGGGTGTTGACTTGAAGGACAGGATAAGACTAGCAAAGACCATACAGGACTGGAAGAGAACCTAGACTTAGCTTGGAGTAAGATGCCTTCAAAAAGAGAAAGTCTGAATGGGAGAAATTGAGAATCCCTAGCCTGTTCCCTGACCATCCACAGGATGAGGAAACTGGAAAGTAGGTGAAAATTTTTCTGAAATGACAAAACAAGCCACTGCCCATCTTCGACTCTTAATCTTTAAACTGATGGGATCCCAAAAAATTTCCCCAAGGTAATCTTGGTACTGATCTACCCCATGTCCATAGTTAATAATCATAGGGTTTACATTCCCAATACCAGCATTCAACTTTCTTTTTCACAAAACAGTTCCTAATTAATCATGTTAAAAATATTTCATGAGGTTATTTTTATGAAAAACTAGTACAGAGGAAATAAAAAGAATCATATAATTTTACTCAATTATATGTATTTGAAAATCTGGGAAAAAAATGGCTAATTTTCCAGGAAAATGTAAATTACCAAAATTGGCCACAATATAGACAATTTGAACAGATCAATTACCCAAGGAGAAATGTGATTTAAATATATACATATAATATATATATGTGTATATATATATACATATACATATATATATAATCTCCTGAAAGGAAAAAAATAAAGCCAAAGATTTTCACAGAATAATTCCGTCTAACACATAAGTAACATATATATATGCAGTGCTATTTTAAACTACTCCAAAACACAAAAACAAAAGATCACTTCCAAATTATTTTTATAAAGTTAGAATACCATTGATACTAAAATGACAAGGCACAAAATAAACATGCAGATCAATTTCACTTGATGAATGTCAATGCATACATCCTGAATGAAAGATTAGATAAAGAAACCGGCAAAAGATGGAAAAAATCATTGGCCATGACTAAATGATGTTCATTCCAAGAATGCACAGACAGTTTGATTCTGTTACTATAATTGGCCATATTATTAGACCAAAGAATGATCTCCATAAATGTTGAAAAGGCTTCAGATAAACTCCAACATCCTTTCTTGATTTAAAAAAGAATTTTATGCACATACTTCCTCATTACAATAAAATTTCATATATCTCAAACCAAAAGCTTCATGCTTATGGAAAATCACATTAGATGCACTCCTATTGATGTCCGGACTAAATGATGATGTTTACTATTGCTATCATCACCTAATATGTTTTAACGTATTTTTCAACATAACATAAAAAAAAGAGTATAAATAGAAAAAAATAATTTTTTTCATTTACAGATTATATGATTGAATAACTGAAAGTTCTAGAAAATCAACTGAAAAAACCTGTCATAAAAAATAAAAGAATTCAATGAGGCGTCTGGTGGAAAAATACTAAAAAATATCTATAGTCTTCCCATATAATTGGAAGCGATAGTGGATGACAAGATCTTACAATAGCCACCCAAAAGATAAAGCAACTGGTAATAAATTTAACAAATATATAAGATCTATATAAAGAAGGGGGGAAAAAACCTTTAAACACTAGGTATAAACCAAAAGGTGACAAGAACAAATAGAAAGTCAAACCTGTGCTGTCTTAGGAAGTCTCAACCTGATGAAGACTTCAACTTTCTCTAAATTATTCTGTAACTTTAAAGTTTCCCCACCAAACACACCAAATTTTAGGCAAGCTAACATTTAAAAACAAGATAGTTAATAAATTCACAAAAAAGGAAATTTTCTTTTCAAAAACCCCACAAAAGAATATGAGGGGACTGACTCTATCAGATATTAAAATATATCACAAGGCTGCAGTAATTAACAGAGGATGGTTTTGAAACAAGTATAAGTACACCAAAGAAACAGAGTGGAAAACCCAAAAATACAACTGAGTACCACATAAAAATGTAGTTTGTGATAAATGTGGTTTTGCATATGAGTGGGGGGAAAGATGGGATATTAAACAAATTGTGTGGGTAGCATAGCCATCCTACAAAAAAATCAAGTTAGAATGCCCACCTAACACCTTATAGATTAATCAACTCCTTAAATATAAAACACAGAAGCACCAATGCACTGGGAAAAAATGAGTGAGTTTTTTTCCCAATAACCTTAATTTTGAGAATCCATTTGAGAAGATTTGACTGCAATTATAATTTGTCAAGATAAATTTTGCTACATAAATTTCTATTTTTTCTCAATGACAAAAGTACCATAAAAATCCAAATAAAAATGACAAATGCAAAACATTTTCAAGATTTATCTTAACAAATCATAAAAAACTGTTGCAAGTCAGTGAGAAAAAGACCAAAAACTCAATCTAAAAATGGGCAAAGGTCATGAGCAATCAATTCACAGAAAAAATTTATGAATCGCTTCTGAACACTTAAAAAAGATGTTCAGCCTCACTCCTAAAAGAGCAGTGCAACAGCATCTTAATCATACATCCTCTTTTACATATCATATTGCCAACAAATAAAACATTTAATAACACTATTTGCCAAGATTACAAGAAACCAGCTATTTTCACTCATTGTGAATCATTGTGTAACTTGTTACATTTGAAAAGCAGTTTTATAGTATCTATCAAAGTTAAAATGCATATATTCCTTGAACCAATTCTTCCTCTACTGAGACCTTTTGCAGATTAACTTGCTTATGCGAAATCAAAGTATATATAGGGATTTTTTTCATTATGGCATCTTTTGCAACAGGAAAAGACTGGAAAAAAATCTAAATGCCCATCAGAAGGACACTGGTTAAATGTACTATATTATGATACGTACTTACAATGAGATATTATGTAGCCATTTAGAAGAATAAAGCAGCTTTACATGTACTTACATGAGAAAAAAAAAGAAGATGTCAAGGTACAATTTTAGTTTTAAGAAAAACGGTGCAGGGGGATCCCTGGGTGGCTCAGCAGTTTAGTGCCTGCCTTCAGCCCAGGGCATGATCCTGGAGTCCTGGGATCAAGTCCCACATCGGGCTCCCTGCATGGAGCCTGCTTCTCCCTCTGCCTGTGTCGCTGCCTCTCTCTCTCTCTCTCTTGTCTCTCATGAATAAATAAATAAATAAAATCTTTTAAAAAAATGTGCAGAGCAAAATGTTTAATGTACAAAAATCACAAAAAATTATCATAAATGAAAAGAGAATATTTGTTCATAAGCTCTTGGATATGCACAGTTTTCAAAGACAAGCAGGAGATGTAAAAGAGGTTTCTATCAGAGGATACCTGGGCACATGGGAGATGGCGTTCACAAGAGACTCACTATTTTCCACATACCATTTTCTACTTTAGACTGTCATGCTAAGTATATGCATCCTGTATTCAAAGTAATTGATGCCCACGTGCCCAGAGCAATGCTCATTTGTGTGACACCTCCTGTGCCATAATCAGCCTTTTGGATCCTTGACCCCTCTTCATGGACTCTACCGCATACAGACCTCTCTGTTCACTGCCTCTTACCACATCTTGTCTCTTCCTCATTCTGTGCCTTTCCTGGCATTTTTCTGTTGACCTCAAACATTTCCCCCTCCCACCTCTACACCTCAAATCCTGCCAAGCCTGCATTCACACCACCACCATCTATAGGGCTCTCCCTGCCTACATCCCCAGGATCCCTCTCTCCTCTGGATCCATAGCCACTTCTTAGGCTTGTTCCTGCTGCCAGTCACACCTGCCCAGCTAGAACATAAAGGCTTTGAGAGCACAGACCTCTCCTACACATCTCTGAGCCCCACAGTGCCTTAGAGGAAGGAAGTGATCAAGGAAAGAGACAAGGTTGGTGACCTGGTCCCACTGCCCTCATTGATCATCTACTTATCCAGCAGCTTCTGGGGGCTAGTGTGGTCCAGAACATATAGGAAAGGGTTTCACACCTGACCAGAGAGGACTGGCTGGTTGGGCTCAGGTGACTTCAAGCCTGTCCTCTACTCTGATTCCCAGGGCCCATCTCACTGGTAATCCCTCAGCTAGAAATACCATAAGCCCTGGAATCACAGACTCAATATCCCATAGGAGCTGGAAATCACTCTTTCTGCTGAACTTATTATGTATGTTTCCCAGATACTCCCCACCTTCAGCCTTCTGGACTCCAGAGGATTTGAGTGGGAGCAGGGGAAGAACACACACCCAGCAATATAACTAGATCTGACAGGTTAGTTTCAAAGACAAAATGCAATTCCGACTGGATCAGAGAATGTGAAGACCTCAGGGTTTGGAGGCTGGGGACCCAAGGCTCGGCAGCCTGGTTGGGTGGGATGCCTTTTCCTTCCCTAATCACTGTCCATCTCCTTGAAACAAGCCTACAAACAGATAAATAATACTCAAGAGAGAATTAGATGACAGAGCTAACAAGAAAATATCAACAAAATAACAGTGAAACAAGATTGGGCTTCATGATGCCAAGAGAGCCTCGCTGGCTCACCATGGCCAATGTTCAAAATGCCCAAGCTGGGCAGAATGGGTGCCTCATGGCCTCTCCTCTTCAGAAGACCTCCTTCCCGAGGTTGGGAGGGTTCAATTATTCATTTTGGGGGTGGATTCTTTTTCCTTTTCTTCCTGCCCCTCTTTTGATCTCTTTTGGTGCAGTGCCGCTGTTAACAAAAAATACAGCATGTTTGAGACAAAGTGTGTGCAATGCCTCTTCCAGAAAGGAGGCCTTTGAAGAAAAGGCGAGTGATCAGAATAAAGAGAGGGAGGTGGGAGGGAGGAGCAGGCAGGAGGGAAGGCGGGAGGAGAGGGGTCTGGGCTAGGAGGGCAGGCTTTGATCTGTCTGCACAGGCTTTTGCCTCTTGCAGTTTCTTTATTTCATTGTTCGGGTGAAAGGAGTCTTCTGCCCTCCGTGAAATGGTGTGGAGTGAAGTGTTGAGGCCGGCAGGTGAGGCTGCGAGTCTGAAAATGATATATTCAGATGCCCGTGACCCCTCCTTCCCATATCCCGAGGGCATCATCAGGAGCCTGCTGGTCTGGGGTTCCTAAGGAGATGGGCCTACTTCCATTCACCCTTCCCCAAGCACACACACACACACACACACACACACACACGCCCCCACAGAGTCACATTACCCTACACCATTCGTATCATTCGTATCACACACTCACATGCTCATACACAGTCATGTACACTCTCACTCTCACACTTTTGCACCCATGCACACATTCACACCCATGCACATGCTCACTCACGCATTCATATTCCTGCACTCAACGCGCACACTCACTCACACCTTCACACCCACACTCACTCACAGGCAGTCATTTGCACTTGCATATTCACGTGCACACATTCACACCCAAATGCATTCACACACATTCACACCCACACTCATGCAAACAGAATCATACACTCACACACATTCACACCCAGGCTCACATTCACACCCATGCACATGCTCACTCATATTCATATTCCTGCACTCATGTGCGTAGTCACTCATATATTCACACCCATGCTTACTCACATGGAGTCATTTGCACTTACATATTCCCATGCGCCCATACACACCCAAATGCATTCACACTCACACATTCACACCCACACTCATGCACACATAATCATACACTCACAGACATTCACACCCATGCATGTGCTCACTCATGCTATCTCACAAACACAAACACATACATTCACATAGAGGGTAAGTCCTGACAAGATTGTGCAACCATGATCAATGGCAACTTCTGTGATACTCCTTCCCTGGCTGGGGCTTATGGCAAACCCTTTGTGCCAGTTGCCAATGTCCCTCAGCATCTGGCCCAGCCCAGCCCAGCCCAGTCCTATTTCCTGAATGCCCTAAGCTTTGGATTTAGGGTGACTTTCTCCCTTCTGCCCTTGCTCTGGAACATCTCTGCTCCTCTTCTCACAGTGTCTGTCCTCAGCTATGGAAACTAATACCCAGAACCCAAGGCAATAATGACTAGTAACAGCATATCACGTGGTAGACCCAGGTAAGACCTGAACTTTAATGTAAGACAGGCTATACAGTCCAGGATACAGCTGTGATGTAGAGTGGGAGACCTTAGCAGTAAGATGGTGCACAGATGGCTGTAGGAAGTAGATGTCACACCAAGTAGCCCATAGACCATGGCCTCAATTAGTGGGGTAGGGGTGACTCCCCTGGACACCTCTTAGAGTTCCCAGACTCCTGGAAGTGAGCTAAGCTTAACCAGCAGGCCTAGAAGGGTAGACTCATCCATTCTGAGCCCACCAGAGGAGGCACTTGGGTGTGCTCAGAGGTCTTCATAACCCAGAGACTTCAGGCATCAAAATTCTATGGAATAGGTGTTTTACTAAAATGATAATGTTTCAGGGCAAAGTCAGGCACACAGACTAATTTGTATCTTCGCCTGGGCCAAGGACCATGTTGGATAGGTCATATACGTACTCAGCAAATAGGACTTGAGTGACATTGAAAAATACTATCCCACTCCATTACTAGACCCTTTGGCCCAGCAGAAACTTAAATCATCAGGCTCAGTTCCTATTGCTGAAGGTTTCTTAGGGCAGTGCATTGTCCTTTGTTAAGTTCCAGGTACCCCCCTCCTTGGCTTTCATCCTGCAGCAATAGCCTATGAGAGTTGCATTTACTCTCTCCTCCTTCACCTTAGGAGGAGGACTCAGGCTGCCCCCAGGATGGGAAATAGAGCAACATGGATAAGGGCACAGTCCTGCCATTTACTTAACTGCAAGTTACTTACCTACACTGACTCTTGGTTCTCTTGACCAAGAAAGTTGACTTGGTGACTCTTGAACTCATAACTCCAGCACAAACTTCCCCTCTGGATGGTAGATGGTATATAAAATGTACTTAACATCTCTTCTTGGATGTCTAATAGAATCTCAAACCTAGCAGATCAAATCTAAACTTCTCATCTTCCAGCCCAAACCAGCTCCTCGTGGGATCTCCTCATCTCAGTGAACATCAGATCCATCCTCCCACTTGCTCATGCCAGAACTCTCAGAATTGACTTTCACACCCCATCATCCAATCTCACAGGTGTGGTTCAGAATATCCAGGAAACCGCACTCTTCCCCACCTGAATCTCCACCACCTTGCTCCAAGCCACAGTCATCTCTCCTGCATTAGTGCCCTACTGGTCCCCAAGCTCCCTACGATACTGCTTCCAGAAAGTAGTGGAGTTATCCTATTAAAATGTAAGTTTATGTCACTCAAACCCTGCAAAGAGTCTGCATCTCACGGAGAGTATAAGCCAAACCCTTCACAATGGCCTACAAGGCCCCACAGGCTCTGCTGCCCTCAGCTCACACTCAGACCTGATCCAGTACTACTTTCTCTCTGGTGCTCACCACTCCAGTCACACCAGATTCCTTGTTCCTAGAACTTACCAGCCACTCTCCAGTCTCAATACCTTTGCACCTGCTGTACCTTGTGCCTGGAAAGCTTTTCTTCCAGATAGACACATGGGGAAAACAGTCTCCATCTGCTTCAAGAATTTTTTAAAATGTCACCTACTCAGTCAGATCTTTCTGGAACCCCCACTCCCAGCATGTCCTTTCTGCCTTCCCGATTTTCTTTTTTCATGGTCCTGATTGCCAGCTAATACATCGTTTTTAAAAACATATTTATTTGTCCATTGTCTCTCCTCATTTGAACTGATCCTCATAAGAGTACCATTTTTGGCTTGTGGTGTTTACAGATATATCCTCAAAGCTTACCATGTCTCTGGCGCATGATAGTATATAATAAGCTTGGGTTGAATGAATGGATGAATGAATGAATGAATGAGTGATATTTATTAAGCACTTGCTAAGTATCTGGTACCGTGTAAGCATTTTACATGTATTATCCCCTCTAGTCTTCACCCTGACTCTACGAGGTAGGTACTTTTGTAATCCCTGTGATAGAAAAGCTGGAAAGAAGAAATGAGATAATGTATGCAAAGTACAAGGTTCGTAGTATAATCAATATATGGTGACAGTGGCTATTATTATCAACAGCAACCAAGTAATCTATGCCCATTTACTGAGCACCTCCCTGTGGCCAGCCCATGCCTGGGATGAGATGGTTGGCAGCTGGGGCTAGTTGGCAAAAAAGGAAGTTCCTGGCTAACAAGAGCCAGAAAATCAGCCTCTGACTGGGTAAAAAGCATAGGCCAACCCTCCTCAGGTGCTCCAATGGTTGCTCTGTGCCAGGCTAGGCAAGGGTCTAGGCTCTACTCCCCAGGGTTGAGGGGCAAACTCACTGGCACAGGAGTGCTGGGTGGGGAGGAGGCTACTGTCAAGCTATGGAAACAGAGCTGGAGGATTGTGTTTCAGTTGTATGCCCAGCCCACCCTTGCTTATATACTTCCCCTTTCTTGGTCTCTGGATCCTCATCTGTAAAATCTGTAAGGACGAAAAAGAAGGGGGGGGGGGCGGGATTGCCCTATAGCATGCCAACATTTTTCTGCAGCTCCAAAATGTTGTCTTTCTGCTTTTTCTGGTCAGATGTATCATAACACACAAAATACCCCAAGTGGCTGCCTACCCAGTGGGTTAAATTAGAGAGACGCCAAGGGCTGCCTCTGTTTATCTGCTAGGCCTCTGCAGGCTCGCAGGGTGAGCTGGTGCTCCCCTGGAGGCCACCCTGTGGGAGACAGGCCAGTTTAGACCTGGACTTTCCCAAAGTGCTGACTCCTAAGAGCCTCTCCTTGCTCATTTTCTATGCATTGAACTTCAAACACCGGAGAGGCACTCAGGCAGCAAGACAGGGGGGATTTGGCCATTATATTCTCTCTCACTCCTTTTTCCCTTCATCTCCCTCAAGACAGGATTATGGTCTGCACCTATTAATTCTTGTCTGGAAGCAGCAAACCAACCTTTTTTCTTTTGTGGAGTTTTATAATCTGCTTCCTCTCTCCTCTGCTGCAGCAGAGGGGACTCCATTCCTTTTTCCCAAGTAGAGTCCAGATGAAGACACATGCCCCAAGTTAACAGGACAAGGAGTCAGCCTTATGCTTCTCCACACCTTTTCCCCAAGGGCAGCAGCACATGGCAATGAGGGAAAGGCGTGTCCTAAGCTACTTCCCAAAGACAAACAAAGCAATCAAAATAAAATTGGTGTGCCCCAGTGAACCCCTGGGTTCACTCATCTGCTTTTGGCTGGGTACTTTCAGGTTCTAGGCACTGTGTAAGGCCTAGAGTGGAGAGATAAATGACACAGCCTGCCTGCTGGAGTAGCAGGTCAATGGGCAAAGGACGGTGAAGTCTGTGCTGCAAGTGCCCTGATGATGGAAAGCATGGGGGCACCAGACTCTGCTGGGAGAGATGAGAAGGACTCACCACTGGAAGTGATGCCTGACTGGACTTTTGAATTTTAAGTAGGAATTTGAGAAGGTAGGGGAAAATAAAGGGAACAAAATCTACACAGGTCAGGAGACTTAAAAACACAAAGTAAATCTTCCATGTGGCTAAAAAGAATGGTACAGATGGGGAAGTATCAAGAGGTGACTAAGGAGAGAAGCGAATCTTGTACACCATGCTGAGGAGTTGAGATGTTCTCCCAGAGAGGCAGAGAAGCCACTGAAGGGTATTAGACAAGGGCCTGACAGGATCAGATTTGTGTTTTAAAGAGGTGGCTCCTGTTACAATGGGGTTGTGGTTGTGAAGTTGCACCAGACTGAAGATTAGAAGGAAATCCATGAGGAGGTCATTGTAGTAATCATGCTAGGGAATGACTGGAAAGTGAGCTAGGCAGTGAGCCCGTTAGAAGGTAGAAATGACAGGTCTTGAAAACAATTTAATGGTAAAGGTTAGAGGAAAGAAGGAAAGAACAGAAGAAAGAAGAAAAAAGAGGGTTCTAGACTACTCATCTTGGCGCCTGGGGGGACTATAGTGACATTTGCTAAACAGAAACATCCAGCCCAGGGAGCATAGGGAAGATGACAAGATCACTCACAGACAGGCTGAGTCTGAGATGCTCACAAGCCACACAAGAGAAGAAACTAAAAAAGCAATGAGGTGGGCCAGGGGAGAGAAGTCAGGCTGAGACAGACAACACCGCGCAGACACAGAGGCCGCTCAAGGCCATGGCAGTGGATACAATTTCCCTTGGAACTTTCTGAGGCCTCCTTCTGTGTGCTTTTGTTGTAGCTGACCTGTCTCACATCTGAGTCTGGCCCCCAAACCCTGAATACTACCCATCCATTTCCCCTCATGCCCGTGTGCCTTCACTTCTCTTCATCTGTTACTGGAAAGTTCCCATAGCACTGCCTTGATACACAGTAGTCACTTAATAATGGTTCCTTGATGGCAGTGATGAATGCAGTTGGTGCTCAGTGATCTTGCTGAGGGACAGGATCAGTTGGAGACAGAACTGTGAAATTTGCCCTCCTTGCCCCAAGCTTCTTTCCTCCTTGAGTCCCGCCATCTTCCCAGCGTCTTAAAATGGCAAAAATGCTATTATCTCCTCCCTTTCTCTATTGAATCTGTTCATATAGATTTTATTGTTGTGAAATTGTGAGACTGCCACAGCCTAAAGTGCTGTCTGGCCCACAAATGTAGCTGTTTAAATGGGGATCTGTGGCTTTCCTTTGTCCCAGGAAATCTGTGATCCAGGCAGTCAGTGGAGTGGCCAGTGCTCTCTTCTCAAGTCTGTGTTTTCAGCCACCTCCCAGGAGGATTTCTCCCAAGAAGGAAAGCAAAATACCACGTACCAACGCACAGCCTGTGAGCACCAAGCCCTGCCCTGGAGTTGAAGCGGAAATGTATCTCACTTTGTCTTCACAACGAGTTTACAAAGGAAGCACCAAAACACCCATTTCCTAAATGAGGAAACAGCTGTGAAGAGATGAAGAGGAAAGTGATAGGGATTGTGTGTGGAAAAGCAAGAATCCAGGATTCTGGTTTGGGAGCATGTTAGGTGGCTACTCTGGAAGTTGGCAAAATGTTCCCTCCACCCCTTTGGTCCTCAGCTTATTCATTCAAGGATAGGGAGCTGGACTAAATGACATTGGAAAACACTCCAGCTCCATCTCTTGCTCTCAGCATAATGCATGAGACTCTGGAAAGCCACTTCAGCTAGAGGAGGATGCCCTATAGATTCATCTTGAACTGCAGTTCTCCCCATAGTGGGCAAGCTGCCTCTACTCCCCAGGGCTACCCAGTGGTCTCACCTGAGATGTGCTAGACTGTACTAGAGAGCTGGGAACATAACCATTGGATACTAGATGGGAGGTACGGCCTATACACACCCCAGGAGACTTGCTCCAGCTGCCTGCTCAAGTCTTGTGGGTGAGGCTGGGGGAGAAAGCAAAACCCAGCGTGGGCTTAGGAGGAGGACAGTGAGTCAAAGCGCAGAGGAAATTGGGTGGCATTCCATCTGGGGCTAGTTCTCTGTGGTCTGACAGTGCAGGCAATTCTGTGCATCATCCCATGAGAAAACATGTTTGCCATTCCTCTTTCAAGAAAGTAAAGGCACCTACATGCAGAAAAACACAGATTCTGTTGTTTGTTAGCTTCCTAAGAGGAGGCGACATGATACATCGCAATGGCCCTCAAGCAGTGGGACCCTCTGGACTCCCATGTGGGAGTGGAGCTGCTGCATGTGAACACCGTGCAGCAGAGCCCCAAGCAAGTGGGTCTGTCCTCCCACCCATACCCAACCTTTCTAGAGTCAGGCCCTGCGAGAGCTCTGGGGATTCCCCAGGGCTTGCACAGGACAGTTTGAAAGTGATAGAGCAGCGAGCGATAGATCAGCTCATTGCAAACAATGAAACACAATCACACACCTCAACTCATTCAAAGGATCAGGAATGTTACAATCTCACCTAACACGTTGGTGGCCCCATTGGCTCCTCATCCTCACAAGGACCAGGGCGTTCTTGTGTTTGTCTTTGGTGCTCTGCTCCAGCCTGGACGTTCGGGATGTTTTCTTTAGGCTGCCTTCCTACAGTGTCATAGCTGCCATCTCTCCAGGTGTCACTTACAGAAGAGAAATGGAGCTACTCATTCTTGCCATCATTTTTTAAAATAGGGAGCCTTCCCCAGGGTCTCCCTCTCTCCAACCATCTCACCCTTCTTGGGCTGGGGATGTTTCACACACACACACACACACACACACTTGCTAGAACTCTTCAAAACCCATTCTCTACACCAGGATGGGGGGCGGGGGGGGGATGGCTCTTCTCTCTTGAATTCTATGACTGGATGGAAAGGACAGAGGAGAGGGAGCCATTGCATAGCCAATCACCAAGGAGAGCCAAAGGGGAATGAGCCCCCTTCATCCTTGGACCAGGGGAACTGGGCTGTCATCAGGCTTTGCTGCTAATTAATGTTTATCTTACTTAGCTTTCCACCAGCCACTGACCTTTTTCTTTCATCTCACCAGCCTTGGGTTCAAATCCTAATTTAGTTCTAAGTCCCTTTTCTCCCTGACATTTGAGACTGTAAGCCAGAACCCCAGCTGGAGTGAGGATGTGCTGCTATCTAGGACCATCAGGATGATGCTGGACTGTCTGAACTTTAGTGTTCCCACAAGAGCAGCCATGCTGGAGGTAAGCATAATGGACAAGGGGATCCTGATGACTAAAGCTTCCCACATGTGGATATGACACATGTTCTTGTCATGGCATCCCGCTCTCTAGTTATGTGGTCCTGGTCAAGCTATTCGATCTCTCCAGTGCCTCATTTTCCATACACACACACACACACACACACACACACACACCTCCATTGTGCGTGCATGCGTGTGCATGTGCATGTGTGTGTATGTGTGTGTGAGAGAGAGATGGGGCACTGTGGGTGCTGGGGGGCGGTCAGCATGATTAATGTGATGATACTAATTATCCACCAGCTAACTGCCTCCTTTTCCCATAGCTACTATTGAGCCCACGAAGTGTGAGACACCAAGGAATTACCCAGTTTCCTATGTTTCAGGGTTGTTTCTGTTCCCACTGTTGGAACTTCTGGAGAATATGGGTCCGTGTTCTCCATTCCTGGCAGCTCAACAGTCTCCAAGTGCCAGGGGCTGAAAACCTATCGGAAGTCTGCCCCTTGTCTAGATGTCTGTTTTGACATCAGGAGGCTGTGTTGATTCTATTATATGTAATTGTGATGATGATGTGATGGGAATGATGATGAGCTCCCATTTCTTGAGAACTTGGCAGATGCTAACTGCTTTATGAATAGGAACTCAGACAGTCCTCATATGCTCCTGGGAGGTTAGTACTATTACCTACAGTTGTATATATTATATATTACTACACACGCACGCACACACACACGTGTGTGCGTGTGTGTGCATGCTTGCATGCATATGCACACCGTTTCTCCCCCCACATGCTTCCAATCTACCTTTTGCACCCCTCCATGACTCTACCCACCTGGCTGATTCTGACGCCCAGGCTGCTTCTGTCCAGCCCATAATCAACATTAGGCAGAGAGAACTGCCCCAGCTCCAGGACCACTCTGGGAAGATGAGAGGAGGAGGTGGAGCAAGGCAAACATTGATTCTCTGCACTTCCTCACATGTGGACATCAGGCAGCCCATATGCTGCCTTCTGGAGAGGTTTGGGAGTGGGAGAGCCAGGAAGGGCAGCACTCTGCCCCCTGCCATGGTTCTGAATATCGAAGTCAGCCATGTGTGCAGGTTTGATAGGATGGCACCACGTGTGTCCTACATATAGTCTGGGACCATTTCCTGAATGTTCTTCCTTCAAAATACCCTGCCTGACTAAATTCCTCTGCTTTCTGAAAATGCAGACCTTCCAGCTGAATTTTTCTCTCTTCCTTTCCCTCTCCCTCTCTACCTCTCTTCTCTATATTTTCTTCCTCTCTATTCCTGCCCCCCTCCAACCCCTCCCACTCCAAAACATTTGTCTTTCTCAGGCTCCTGTCTTCCTCCATCACATGCTCTTTTGCACTTCCTATGGGTCTCCAGTTCTTCTCTTGCACTGCCACCCTCAGCCCTGCCCAGACGCCTCTTCTTTTCTCTCCATGGGTGAGGTGTGGGAAAGTGACAGCACAAACCTCAACTCCAATTCCACAGGCCTCCTTCCCTTGACAGAGCATCAGTGGGGCCCAGCAGACACAAACTTGCCCTGACAGGCAAGGAGACCAAGAGAAATGGGGAGGAGACATCCAGAGGACTAGACTGGGGTGGCAGCAGAGAGGGTAGCTCCTCAGATGCCTGTAAACAGAGGACACATGTCTATAAGATGGAGTCAGCCTGGTGGAATAAGAAGATCATAGAAAATAATAAAACAGGAACAGCAGCAATGGTGGTGGTGGTGGTGGGTGGTTGGGGAGGGTGTCAGTGGAGAGAGCCAGCCAGGTGCTAGATCAAGGTTGACACTGACAAGCCAAGGAGAGAAGGGGAGGGGAGTAGAAGAGTAGAGGAGGCTTAGCCTCATTCTCTGGCCCAGAATCAGGAGATGAACATGAACGAGTTTCCTATTTTTACCATGTAAGCCTCGAATAAGGTTAATCCTGAACAAGATGGTCAAGTCAACCACATGTGTCTATAACAACCTCCGATCTCTCTTCGGCAGCTTTAGCCCCTGCTCTAGGGTGAGTGTGGGTCCTCTCAGCTATGTGAGGGGAACACAGGGAACTCAGGGATCCAGTCCTGGGCACCAGACACACTCACAACAGTGGAATCCCACTGTGGATCTCACAAAGTGAACCTCCCAGACCAGATAGAAGCCCCCAGGCATGCCTATTGCTTCTCCTCCCTCTACCCTCACCTCAAACCACCAGGGCTATGGCTGTTCCCAAGCAAGAATGTTCTTCCAGTGATAACTTTGCTTCTTTTCTCAGTTGGCCTCAGGATAAGTTCCTACCCCAGCCAGCTCCACCTTCAGAGGCCGCAATCCTGCAAGAGGGGACAGCACCTCAGAAGGAAGCCATGAGTGCTGAGAAAGGCAGCATCTGATTGCTGCAGAGGATGGCCGGTCCACACTTGGGGGTGTAACTTGGAAAACAGTTTTATTTTTCTAATAAATGCCCCCCAACTGAGCTCTGTCGGAGCCCCGGCATTCTCACTGGGCAGCAGCTTTCTTAATGACACCTTGGCTCAGTTCCATAACTTGCCAGCCAGTTTCATTTATTAGAACAGTTTCACACTGGTCCTTAAGACTCACTCCTGTTCATTTTAAAACTTCACTCTCAAACTCAGATCACATACCTCCCTCCTGTGGCTATCACAGCCTGGTGTGTATGTGCGTGTTTATGTGAGCACGTGTGTGATTGTGTGCTGGGGGTAGAAAGGGTCACATTGCCAGATTTAACAACTAAAAGTACAGGATGCCCGATTCAGTTTGAATTTCAGATAAATATTAAATGACACTAAATATTGAATGAAAATATTCAAATACTATTTGTTAAGGATAAGTATGTCCCAAGCATTATTTGGGACATACTTATCCTGGCACATAATCACTGTTTATCTGAAATTCTAATTGAATCGGGAGTCTTGTATTTCATCTGGCAACTCTGGAGTGCATGGTTTGGTTCACGGGCACACCTCTTCTCACCCCTGTTCCAGGGTTCAGCCAGGGAGAAGGCATGGCTATGATGAAGACACGTCCTTACCCAGTCACCTGCCCATATGGCAGACCTCTCTGGTGGTTGCCATTGCTTCTCTGGTTATCATTGACTGGCTTTGATGCCTCCATGTGGTAAACATCTCAATGCTAGCTCTCAGGAAATACATGTGTGGGTGCTTTGGGACATGCCCCAGCACCCAATTCCCCTAAGGGGCAGATTTAGCTCTAACTAAACTTCTTCCATACACTCTCAGCTCCTGCCACGGGGGTCCCTACTCCAACTACACTTTTCTATGATAGGGAACTACAGAGAATGTCTCATCCTCAAACAGTGAAAGTTCACCATCTCTCTCTTTCTCTCTCTCATTCTTTTTCTGCCTCTTTGGACTCCCAGGGGCAGATGAGCCAGCCTATAGGATAGGGAGAGAGTCAACTGAAAGAAAATGCTCGTTTTCCCTTCCTGCAGAGACCCCAGTCTTTATGATTGATTTTCTTGGGGTCTCCTTCCCTTTAAGGAAATAAAGCTTTCTCTTCCCATTCCCCAAAGTAAATTTCCTTTATGCTAGCACTCCCTTTACATTCTCAGGAAAAGCAGGGGTTGTGGCAGTTGAGCACCCCACCTGAAGCCTTGCAGGGACTCGGCTGGCCCAACTGCAGGGATTCCCTGTACTTAAAGGTGAGAACTTAGTGCTTTTGTGCTCTGCTTTGGCCCTTGGCCATGATTCCAGGACAATCGAAGAACCCCACTTGAAATTGCCCTATAATCCATTTAACCCAAGTCTAGCACTGGAAGAGGAAAGAGATCCAGATCAGTGGAGAAGGAGCTGGATGGGAGTTCAGAGGGCCGGCACTCTGGTTATCACTTTCTGACCATGAGCAGGACACTCCTCTTCCTGGGCCTCCTTGTCACCTTCTGTTGGATGAGAGTCTGGTCCTGATCGTCTCTTCCAGAACTTGTGGTATGCTACTGTTATTGCAGGCACTCTCTGGGAGGAGGAAGGTAAAGAAGGCCAAGGGGACCCTTCTCAGTCAGGACATTGAATTTTAAGAGTTACAAGTGGTGTCCACACTCCCTCAGCAACCACCTTTCTCTGCCAACAGGCTGCCATTGCCTTCTCCTCAAACAACCTGCTCTTAACTGTCACGGAGCTAGGAAAGAGAGAAGGCAGGAATTAGCTGCGTGGAAAGCACATGCATGCCCCTGGCTCCTGGAGCAGTGAGAAAGGGCTGAAAACCCTCCCCCATCACAGCAGAACCAAGCACCTGCTGTGCAGCAGGATTTTCCCTTGCCTTCTCTGTGGAGGCCAATTATTTACACTCTCGCAGTTAATTCTCACTGCACCCTTGAGATGTTATTACCCCATTCCATAGGCAACGAAACTGAGGCATATTTAATTCAAGTAGAATACATTCCATTTGGATTCTAAGGCACATGTTTTTCACTTTCTAATATGTTTCCTCTCCATTCTAACATCTAATGAAGAAACCAAGTTTTATTCAATAGTCTGTGTTACAACCAATGAGGTTAGCATTGTGATCTTCAGAGGCCATCTAATATTTCACAAGGGGAACTCAAACAATGTCTGCTTGACTTCAAAGTCTGTGTGGTTTTTCCTATCACCACATTGTCTTGCCATTGCCTCCTTTGTCCTACAAGCTGAAGGAGGGTGTGGCTCGGTCAGGCTCAGGGCATTCCTGGCTCCAGAGCACTCAGATGGCCCCAGCTCACCTAGGGCCAGCATTCAACCACTAGAGCTTCTCCATCTGTTGTTTAGACCTGTGTCAGTTCTGCTTGGTTGATATCCATGCTGCGCTGGTTTTCAAATATTGTCAGTCTCATTGCTGTCCTGCCACCTCTGTACCACTAAGGTCTTACTAACAGACTGATTCGTACAAGGAGCACTTCTGTGCATACAGAGCCACATTAGGACCTTAGAGGGATTGGGGAAGAAGACAACCCTGAGTTCTGATCTCAGGAAGCCCAGTCTAGTCAAGGAGGCCTGGTGTATACTCACAAAGCAATATGGAAACAATATGGTATCAAATAAAGCTCTCATCCAAAGAGTTTAGATAAGAAGCTGACCTGAGACTGAGTGCCTCAATGTGAGATGAAGGCTCCCTAGCTCATTTCCATTTCTTAAAACAAAATAATAAACGAAGGCCAAATATTTTTTTTTCTGAGCACCTATGTTATACCAGGTGCTTTATAGTCAACAATATTAACTTGGAACATATGAAATATCAAATAATGTGGAAGAATGAACAGTTCAAGAAAAGTCCAATGCTGGGTGTTTGCTGTTAGTGAATACAAAGCCATAAAGAATTGTCTCGGGCATGACTTGCCAATGTGGGAAAACATAGGGTTTTAGAATCATACAGGCCTGAGCCAGAATCCTGGACTTGCCACTCACAGTATGAACATGAGCAAGTCGTAGCTTTTCTGAGCCTTGGTTTACCCCATGTGTAAAAAACAATAGAAAAAAAAAAAACCTGGTGGATGTTTAGAGGAACTAAAGTGTGTTAATATACCTGGCACAGTACCTCACATACAACAGATGCTCCAGAAGCATTAGCTTGGCTATTTTTCTTTTCCATAGGCATTTCTTCCACTTGGTGGGACTTTTATTCTGTCTATGGTGACAAATATTTTCTTCCTTAATAGCACTTTACTGTTTTTTTTTTTATTTTTTTTTTAATTTTTATTTATTTATGATAGTCACAGAGAGACAGAGAGAGAGGCAGAGACACAGGCAGAGGGAGAAGCAGGCTCCATGCACCGGGAGCCTGACGTGGGATTCGATCCCGGGTCTCCAGGATCGCGCCCTGGGCCAAAGGCAAGCGCCAAACCACTGCGCCACCCAGGGATCCCCACTTTACTGTTTTTTAAATAAACATTTTATTTTAGAACAATTTTAGATTACAGGAAAGTTTCAGAGGTAGTACCAAATCCCCGCTTCCTCCATACCCATTTGCCCTATTATTAAAATAGCAGAAGACATGAACAGATATTTCTCCAAAGAAGACATACAAATGGCCAACAGACACGTGAAAAAATTCTCCACATTGCTCAGCATCAGGGAAATACAAATCAAAACCACAATGAGATAACCTCACTCACACAAGTCAGAATGGCTAAAATTAACAAGATAGGAAACAACAATATTGGCGAGGATTAAGAGAAATGGGAACCCTTGTACACTGTTGGTGAGAATGCAAACCAGTGCAGCCACTCCGGAAAACAGTATGGAGGTTCCTCAAGAAGTTAAAAATAGAGCTACCCTATGGCCCAGCAATTGCACTACTAGATATGTACCCCAAAGATACAAATGTAGTGATATGAAGGGGAACCTGAACCTCAATGTTCATAGCGGGAATGTCCACAATAGTCAAACTGTGGAAAGATCCAAAATGTCCATTGATAGATGAATAAAGAAGGTGTTGTATATGCATACAATGGAATATTACTCAGCCATTAGAAAGGATAAATATTTACCATTTATAGTGACTTGGGTGGAACTGGAGGGTATGATGCTGAGTGAAATAAGTCAATCAGAGAAAGACAATTATCATATGGTTTCACTCATGTGGAATATAAGAAGCAATGAAGAGGGTCTTAAGGAAAGGGAGGGAAAACTGAATGGGAAGTCATCAGAGGGGAGAAAAACTATGAGAGGCTCTTAACTCTAGGAAACAAACTGGAGGTTGCTGGAGGGGAGGTTGGAGGGAGAGGGGATAACTGAGTGAGGGGCATTAAGGAGGGCACGTGATGTGATGAGCAGTGGGTGTTATATTCAACTGATGAATTACTGAAAACTATATCTGAAACTATATGTTGGTTAATTGAATTCAAATTAAAAAATAAGAAATAAATAAAATAAAATGTTACAGTACATTTGTCATAACTAAGAAACCAATATTCATTCATGACTATTAACAAAAGTCCACATCTTATTCAGATTTCCCTAGTTTTTACCTAATGACCTAATAATAGTAATGTTCCAGGATCTCATCTGGGACACCACGATCCATTCAGTCCCCATGCTCCCTTGAGTAGGACAGTTTCTCAGGTTTCCCTTGTTTTGATGACCTTGACAGTTCTGAGGTAATACCAGTTGGTATTTTGCAGAATGTGCCCTCCTCTGGGATTTTCCTGATGCTTTTCTCATGACTAGACCAGGGTAATGGGGTTTTTGTAGGAAGACCACAGAAGGAAAGCACCCTTCTTGTCAAATCACATTAAGTGCACATGCCTTCAACTTGACTTATTACTTGTGATGTTGACCTAATCACCTGAGCTAGGTCAGGTTTCTCCATCTTCAGTGTACTCTCCATCACCTCCTTTCTCATTAGCTATTTTTAAAATATCTTCTCTAATATAATCCCCACCTGCAGCAGACTAACTCAGATGAAACAAAAAAAAATCAAATAGTATAATTTTATATATTTTAAAGTCTAAAGTAGCAATGGGAGGCTGGTAGATTCAAGGAGGAAAAGGTGGCTAGAGCTAGCAGGGTTCCATGAAGCTCCTGGGGGAGGACAGCCTTATACAAGGACCTTCAAAGTGAAGTGACTACAGTCCAGACATGGAGACAAAGATGGGAAAATTTTTCTGGGCATGGGAAATAGCAGGAGCAGGCAGGCAGCATGATGGAGTGTGTATGCTTGGGATCAGAACACAGCTGTGCCGCACTGTGGTGGATAATCAGGGAATGGCCAGGGCTGGGTGGAATTGCTACATGCTTCTAAACAATGATAGAAGCATCCTCTTAAATACTGTTGGAATCTTGTGATCCACAGGGGAGCAGAACTGAAAAGAGAGCAGAATAAAGGGAGCGCCAGAGCCGAGCTCTTCTCTGTGTACCACTCACCCCCTAACAGATTCTATCTCAGACACTAAACCCATACTCCAGCTCCACACAAGGCAGCAAGAGGTTCAGTGTGCAGAGATCTTGCAGCAACAAAGGCAGGTAAAGAGGCCAAGTCCTTGTGCACCCAATCACATGCCTCCTGTTGGCATGTTTACATTGACACAGGTCTGGACCCATCTAATATGCCCGTGGATTCCCACATATGTTCACATGGGGGTGCAAGCTCACCTCCATTGTCAGTACATAGATGTGTACGAGCATGTGCCAACAGATAGATATATGCTTATTGCACAAATTGCAATCTATTAAAGGTGATAACCCAACCTTGAAGATCCTTGCAAGCTGCTGTGGGGGCATTTGCACCCACCCATCCTTGCGTGCTTAGCCCCCCTACTGCAGCAGGAGAGCCTATTCATCTTTGTTTCCTGCATCTGCACCTCCATCAGCTGCTTCACTACCCCCGGATGGGCCAAGCTTGGGAATTGGACTACAGTGCAAGCTTTCTCGAGGGAAGTTGCAGAAAAGAAAGCCAGTAAATACTTAATCTCTGACTGGCTGAAAGTGCTGATAACCAGTTTATGGGGAAAAATTGTGCAGCTTGTAGTCTCTGGGAACTGAGTTTCTAGTTCATTTCCATCTGCGTGGGAGGGGAATGTGGGGACTGCCGGAGGGTGGGAGATGTTGGTTTTAAAAATGAAAACCCATTCCTCTTTGTTTTGTCCTGTTATACAGAAAGGCAGAGCTTTCCAGTCTCCAAGGAGAAAGGTGGGAGCCCTGACTGAGCCCAGGATACACGCCAGAGCAATGGGGAATGGGAGACCAGCACTGGAGGCTCCCTTGTGGGTCAGGATGGACACAGCCCAGGGTGGAGGGAGCAGGCTGGAGCCAGGCACTGGCAAACTTTGGAGCTGAAATCCTGTCTTGTTTCTTGTTACTTTGTAGCTCTCTGGCATCTTCTAGAACCTCTGTGAACCTCAGACTCTTAGGATGTGGTAGGTGGGACAGCAGAGTAATTGAGAACACAATGCTAAAGCCCACCTTCCTGGGTATGGGTACAAGCTTGCCTCTTTCTAGATTGGTGGTCTTGTGAAGTTGCATATCCTCCCTGTGCTTCAGTTTTGTCATCTGGAAAATGCCTGGCATGTGCTGATTGTTCAATAAGTGCTACCTATTTATTACATACAAAATAATAAATTATATCCTGCAATGAAAACACCTTTGAGGGAGAATATGCGAATTATTTAAACTCAGAATATGAGTGCTACAGAGATCTATCTTTTGAAAGTAGGGCCTATAGTAGACCACTCAGGATGCATGTTTAAATAATGGCCACCACTTGAAGGAATTGTCTAGACACTCTCTTTAATCTCCCCAACTGCCATCTCAGGTTGGTATGTACTCAGCTCTACAGGATATTAACTCTCACCTCCTGGGCTCTGCACCAGCCAAGAAGGAACACCAGGGCAGATCAAATACCAGCTTTATGGATGATCAAGCTGCATTGAACTTGGATCTGTGACTAAAACAGGGCCTCCCACTCATTCTCCCTACCCAGGAGAAGTCATCTTCACAGCAGAACTTCCTTAGCCATGTCCTTAGGGTGCCATTGTTCCCTACACCCCTTGTCAGAGTAGAAGGGAGAACATCTGAAAGAGGGTCCCCAAACCTGTTCAAGAGCCTCATGGTATGAAAGCAGCAGTTTAAAATGAACATGAGGGGCACCTGGGTGGCTCAGTGGGTTAAGCATCGGATTTCAGCTCAGGACATGATCTTGGGATCCTGAGATGGGCCCGGCCATGGGTTGGGCTCCACACTCAGTGGGGATCCCGCTTGTCTCTCTCCCTCTCCTTCTTCCCCTCCCCCATCACTTGTGCTCTCTCTCCCTCTCTCTCTCTCTCAAATAAATAAATAAAATATGTTTTAAGATGAAAATGAGTTTCTCTTCTGAGAAAGCTGAACTCGGGAGAGGAAGGTCGGATACACACGAACAGGAATCTTTATCCTGATTTCACCAGCCAGGGAATAGCTGGCGAAAACTGACATATCAAAGGTCCCTTTCCAACCTTGTTCCCTTCTGGAAAAACATGAGAGCTGGCAACCAGCATCTGCCCTAAAGCATGGCTATTCTGTGCTGAAGGTGTGAAGAGTGATATTCAGAGAAGTCAAAGGACTTGTTGAAGGCCTAATGCTGGCAGAGCCAATGCCAAAACCTAGCTGCCTGGGTGTGACACCCCGCTCCCCAGCTACTCCGCACTGCACATCCTGGATCACAGCACTGGGTCTATGTGCTACTCTGGGCTCCTTTTATCTGTCCCAGGCTGCTGATCATGTGGTCCAAGTCCCCTACTCAGGCCCTCTGACTGTCTTGACTATTTACTTGACTGTAATGCTTTTTTGCAACCACACTGTCAGGAGGTGACACTTTTAGGCTGTCATGATTAACCACCCAAATGAGTGGTACCAATAGTAAGTGCTATATAGGCTTTTAAAAATAGCACAGAAAGCCCTGGGCACACATGGAAAGGGCAGAATGGCACTCCAAGTGTCTCAGAGAGAGACATGCAGGGAAGACAAATGCCTGAGCCAGGGTGACCCTTCACCAACCCCTGAGCTCAGAGTTGCATGAGTTCTCAGGGCCTCAGTGTGAAGCACACAGCCACAGGGGGCCCTCTGCCAACATTCATCTGACAAGAGGCCATGGGCAGGAGGGTGTTCCCTGGATGAATATACAAGAAGGGCCTAACACTGCTAGTGGCTGAGACATCTGAAGGGAGCCCTCTGACATGAGGGTGGAGAGCTTGGAGACACAGTGAAAGAACAGGGAGGACACAGTGAAAGCAGTCAACCAAGGAGAAGATCAAGGCACAACTGAGTAGAGATTAGCCTTTATTCCCATCTCCCAGGGAGATCCTGGGCAGGTGGCTTATGGGACACCATGGCTCCCAGACAACCCAACCTGACAGGGGACCCTCTCTGAGAGCTGTGGGTACTCTGGAATCCAGATGCTCAGAGTCAAGACTCTCAAGCTAAGAATAGGGGCCAAGTGGGATGAAACAAAAGGATTCAAAATCAAGGAAGTAGATCCAAGGCAGATCCTGGAAACCCAGGCTAAGTCTTGGAGTGCAAGAGCCAGGCAGAGGAGAATGGAAAACCAGAGGTGCTGTGAACAAGGGGAAGAGATGCTCTGGGAAAATAGCTAAGGCACACAGCTGTTTGTTGTGCAGGACTTTCACAAGCTATGCAGTGTTG